>NC_141457.1:18185000-20685000 GCF_015680905.1 Coptis chinensis | reverse complement strand
CCACTTCATATAATGTATTCAACTTCATACAGCGTAGCAAAAAGAAAAACATTTTACACAACTGAAAGTTTGTAGCAAATATCTTTCACCACTAAACTAAAAAACGAACTCCCTCATGCACCTGTAGCACCTGTGTGGTCATTCTCACTATATATATATATATATAATTGTGGGAGAAGAAAGAGACAGGCGCGTGCACCCTTCAGTTGCACATGATGATGGCGCGTGCGCGCCCCTAGTCAGTTCGTGACAGTTCGATAGATTTGTGTGTTTCTATAAAAGGAAGACTCCACTCTTTTAGAAACAACACAGACGATTGTGCACTTGTGTTGTGCCTATATATATCTCTGTAATAAAACCCTAAAAATCAATCAAGCAATAAACCTCTTTCTTCTCCAGTGGACGTAGGTTGCCGCAATGGCACCGAACCACTATAAATCTTGTGTTTTGTCTCTTTGATTGGTTGTTGTTTTCTACATGGTATTAGAGCGGAGCGCTTAATCTCTTCTCTCAATCAACCTCAATTTACTTAAACACAAAAAAAAAACTAAGACAGATCCAAAACCAAACCCAAAGTCTGCTGTGACAACAGAGACAGAATCTAATCCCGGTTGGAAGCTGTCATCAATTTTTTTGAATGGAACAAACTATATACCTTGGTCTAGGGCTGTTTGGTTATCTCTGGGTGGCAAAAGAAAACTAGGGTTCATTAATAGTGCAAATGTGTGTCCTGCCATTAATGATGCTGAATATGAGAATTAGGTTTCCAATGATCAGCTTATTCAATCTTGGTTACTCAATTCGATGGAGTCAACTATTGCTGGAATTTTTACTTTCTCTAATTCTGTAAAGGAGATGTGGGATTTAATTGAAGATTTATACGGAAACCAGAACAATTCTGCCCGTGTTTTTGAACTTCAACTTCCAATCGGTGTTTTGCAACAAAGTGAGAAGATTTTTACAGAACACCGTGGGAATCTGAAGAAATTGTGGGATGAGTTAAACATATATCGTTCACACACCACAGATGCTAAGACTCTTTTGAAACGGGCTGAAGAGGATAAAATCTTCGCAGTATTTCGTAGTCTTAAACCAGAATATGAAAATCGAAAATTTGGAAAGCAATATTCTAATGGAAAACACTCTTCTTTGTCACTTGCTGCTGTTTGTGCAACTATTCAGAGAGAGGAAACAAAGAAGAAAACCATGAACTCCGAGTTGAAGTCTTCAATCTCTGAATCTACTGTACTACTTGTAGAAAACGATTTTTGAAAGAAGTCACAGGGATTCGAAAAAGGTAAGGGAAAAAGAGAACCGTCTTACTGTGATCATTGTGGAAAAAACTGGCACACCAAGGACCGTTGTTGGGAATTACATCCGCATCTTAAAAGGGAACTGTCCAAGAAAGATCATGCTACAGTAGCCAAGACATCAATTTCCAACTCAGATATTAGTCATCAGTTGAGTCAAATTCTCCAACAACTCACTAAGTCCATGCCATCTAGCAAAAGTTAGTATATCTCAACTCATGTGTCAGGTAATTTACATGCCTATTTCACTATGCCAGAAAATAGTAACTCATGGATAATTGATTTGGAGGCTACTGATCATATGGCTAATTGCTCTACCTCTGTCCATAATTTTGTGTCAAAGACCGAAAAACATAATATTTCCATAGCCAATGGATCCACCGTTCCCATTCTAGGTAGTGGTCAAGTGGATTTTTTTTATCAAAGTCTCAAGAGTGACGCTCTTGTTGTTCCTTCCTTCCCTGTCCAACTTCTATCTGTTGGAAAAATTACAAATTCTTTAAATTGTGATGTCATTTTTTCTCTTAACTCTGTCGTCTTTCAGGATCGAAAGTCGAAGAGGACAATTGGTGAAGGAATTTATTCCAATGGGCTCTATTTGTTGAAGTCTCATAAAAAGGCGTGTCAAGCTAGTGGTTTAGTTGAAAGTCGCACTTTGCATAAAAGATGTGGGCATCCATCTAGTTGTGTCCTGTCAAATTTGTTTCTGCATGTTTCTATAAACTCTGATAATGTTTGAATTGTTTGTCAATTTTCTAAACAAACTCGTTTACCTTTTCCAAACTCGCATACTATGTCTAATAATTTGTTTGAATTAATCCACTCTGATTTATGGGGACCTGCTCCTGTTATTTCTTATGATGGCTATAAGTATTTTGTGTTGTTTATTGATGATAAATCTAGTGCTATATGGTTATATTTGTTGAAATCGAAGACTGAGGTTGTGACTGTTTTCAAAGATTTTCACAATATGAATACTAATAAGTTTGGTGCTAGATGTTTAGATCTGACAATGGCACTGAGTTTTGCAAAAGTCTGTTACCTGAGTACTTTCATAGCCAGGGGATAATTCATCAAACTAGCTGTGTTGGCACACCTCAACAAAATGGTGTGGTTGAAAGAAAAAACAGACATTTTCTCGAAACTACTCATGCTCTTATGCAGTGTTATCAAAGTCGTACGATTCTCGACTTGAATCGTACGACTCGAGTCGAGTCTTAATCAAAAAGATTAGAATCGTACCAGTAAATCGTGAATGACAGGAATCGTTACAAAATCGGGATTCGAATCGCAAAATCGTAGGAATCGTAAATAATAACGATTCCTTCGATTCAAAAAACAGCAATAGGTACGTACAGATCAAGATCAAAAGAAAAAAGAAACGAAGAAATATAAAGAAATCAGAGAACTTACAGGTAAGTTTTCTACTTTTTCTTCTTCTACTACTTCTTCTTCTACTTCTACTTCTAATTCTTCTTCTTCTCTTCTATTCTCCTTTCTTTTCTTCTTTTTTCCATCTGAAACTCCTCAATTTTTTTTGTTTTGTTGAGGAAAGCCACGAAGGGTATTATATTGGCTATATGGACCTGGTTAGGTCCAAGTGTCCAACCCAACATAAATATAACTTTAGCCCATATCTATTCCGAAAATTAGACCAATTTCAACGAAATTTCAGTCTTTTTTTAGAAATTTTGACCATTATGCCTCCAATTTCAACGAAATTTCAGCCTTTTTAGAGTATTAGACCAATTTCAACGAAATTTCAGTCTTTTTTTTAGAAATTTTGACTATTATACCTCCAATTTCAACGAAATTTCAGTCTTTTTAGAGTGTGGAATGGAGATTTGGGGATTTCTTATACTCCAAAGCTTTCAACATTTCTCTTAAAATGGATACGATTTACTTTTTATATAATATGGCTTGAATCTTACGATTTACGACTCGATACGATTTACGATTCGGTAAAAATGGAAAACAATTCCCATTTCGATTCAGGAGTTGACAACATTGCTCTTATGTTAAGCATTAATGTTCCTAAGTAATACGGGTCTCATGGCGTCTTAACTGCTACCTATCTGATTAATCGTCTTCCCAGTCGGGTTCTTGGTTTTAAGTCACCATTAGAAGTGCTCAAGTCTAGGCCGCTGGATCTCTCTCATCTGCGAGTTTTCGGGTGTGTTTGTTATGTATATCAGCAAATTATTCATCGAGATAAATTTAATACTCGGGCTACTTGATGTATTTTTTTTGGTTATTCTACCACACAGAAAGGCTACATATGTAACAATCCGGCGACAAGAAAACTGGTTGTCTCTTGTGATGTACGATTTGTAGAATCTGAAGCTTTCTTTCAAGCTTTAGTTATGCCTGGGAATCGGTCCCAGGAGGAGTGTTTGGCAGATTTGGCACCTCTCCCAGCAGTTGGTGAAGGTATGTTCCTGCCACAGAAGTTATTGGCACCTGTACTGAAGAAGACATTGCACATATAGAGGCACGTGCGCCCTCACCTACTGTAGAACTAAGGCGCGTGCGCCTTCTCACTACAGAAGTTCTTGATTATGATTCTCGTATTCAGACAAAGGCGTGTGCGTCCTCACCCACTGAAGATCTAAGGTGCGTGCGCGCTCCACCTGATTCTCAAGCCCCTCCAGTTCCTCGACAATCTGAACGGGAGAGACGACCTCCAGTAACTCTCAAGGATTACTATAAATCCGATAGAAAACGGCATCCTCCAGTAACTCATCAGAATTTTTATTCATTGCTTGACATTTCATATCCTCTATAGGAGCATATAACGTATGCCAATATCACTTCATCTCATCATGCTTTCTTAAGTATAGTCGATGATGTGCAAGAACCAAAGAACTTTAGAGAAGCTAATTCTTGTCCAGTATGGAGAAAGGCAATGCAAGAAGAACTTCGTGCTCTAGACAAGAATGAAACTTGGGAAATTGTTATGCTACCTTACGGAAAGAAGACAGTTGATTGTAGTTGGGTGTTCAGAAACAAATTCAACAATAATGGTTCTTTAGAGAGGCCTAAAGCTTGACTCGTTGCAAGGGGATTCACCCAAACATATAGTCAGGACTACAAGGAGACTTTGCACTAGTTGCAAAGATGAACAAGTTTAGAGTTCTTGTATCTCTAATTCTCTAACTGTAAATCAAGACTGGAAATTATTTCAGATGGATGTTAAAAATGCATTCTTACACGGTGATCTTAAAGAAAAAGTGTATATGAGCATCCCACCTGGACATCCAAAGGAGGCTAAGGTTGGATTAGTATGCAAGTTAAAAAAGGCTATCTATGGACTTAAACAATCTCCACGAGCATGGTATACCAAGCTCAGTTCTGTTTTAGTCATGACCGGTCTTAAGCGGAGTGATGCTGATCCTTCATTATTTGTTAAGTTTAGCAGGCCAGGCTTGGTTGTTGTTCTTATTTATGTTGATGACATAATTATCACAGGTAATGACCATATCGAAATCTCTAAGCTCAAGGATCTACTGCACAAGAAATTCGCCATCAAGAATCTGGGTATTATGAAGTATTTTCTTGGGATCGAAATTGCCTATTCAAAAAGGGGCATATTTCTTAATCAAAGAAAGTATGTGCGTGTTGAATCTTTTGTGTGAAGCAGGAAAGCTGGGGGTAAAACCATCTAATTCTCCAACTGACATTGGAGCCAAGTTGGAAAACACCAGTGATCTTCTTATTGACATTGGTTAGTATCAGCGAATAGTTGGTAAACTCATATATTTAACTATTACCCGACCAGATATTTTTTATGCAGTAAGCTTGGTTAGTCGCTTTATGCAAGCTCCAAGGACTCAACATATGAATGCAATTTCTAGAATACTGCAATATCTGAAAGGGTCGCCAGGCAGAGGTATTTGGATGCGGAAAAATGGGCATACATCTATTATTGCCTATACAGATACTGATTGGGTAGGATGTCCAATTGATTGGCGGTCTATTTCTGGTTATTGTACCTTTGTGGGAGGTACTTTGGTCATTTGGAAAAGCAAGAAACAGAATGTGGTGGCTCGTTCTAGTGCTGAAGCTGAGTATAAGGCTATGGCTTCCACCACCAGTGAAATTATATGGCTGCGAGCCCTTCTGAAGGATTTGTGCTTTGGTTTGCATCTGCCAACTACACTTGACTGTGATAATCAAGTTGCAATGCACATTGCAGCAAATCCGGTGTTCCATGAGAATACTAAGCATATTGAAGTTAACTGTCATTTTGTGCGTGAAAAAATACAGTCCAACATTGTTGCTACCTCCTTTGTTCGCAGTGACCAATAGCTTGCAAACATTTTTACCAGGGCCTTCCAGCTTCCAAGTTCCATGATATACTTTCCAAGTTGGGCTCGCTGGATATCTTCGCACCAACTTGAGGGGGAGTGTGGGAGAAGAAAGAGACAAGCGCATGCACCCTTCAGTTGCACATGATGAAGGCGCGTGCGCGCCCCTAGTCGGTTCGTGACAGTTTGATAGATTTGTGTGTTTCTATAAAGGGAAGACTCTACTCTTTTAGAAACAACACAGACGATTGTGCACTTGTGTTGTGCCTATATATATATATCTCTGTAATAGACACCTAAAAATCAATCAAGCAATAAATCTCTTTCTTCTCCAGTGGATGTAGGTTGCCGCAATGGCATATATATATTCTTATTTCAATAAAGATTACTTGTGAAAAAAAAAAATTGCATCACAATAGTTCTACCATTGGATGGCATTTTATAAGTACCAGACACCACTTTTATACGCGCAACAAAGTCGAACACTGACCCATGTTGGACTAAAATTTGGCCATAAGTCAGTCTTAAGATAACATCCCAACATTGGGGAATATCTTAGTATCCCAGCTTATGATTTTAGTTTTCCGCTCCATGATAACTCAAACTCTGAGGAATATTAGCTAATTTCTAAGACTTGGTATCAAAAACAAGCAAACATCCAAGGTTTGAGACCAAGAAACGGAAACTAGAATCTACATAAGAATGATTAGGTTCTATGTATGTGCAGGTCTCAAAATCATGATAAGTAAGTAGACAGGCCTAACTTCGGAGATGACGAATTGGAAGTCTCGTGGTAGATTATCATGACCCTAGGTCAAGTAATTAGCTCTCTGCTCACTGGCAGCCAGAGCTTTTGAGGAGGTAATTGCTGTAAATAAACACAGACAACTTGCCACACAACTCAACGCCCTTAATAAGGGAAAAATTACTTATTTTTCTACCCTTTCTTATTTCTATATATTTGTCAACACCACCTAACCATCTAATATAACACAAACTTCCATCTAACCCCTTGAGCCAAAAAAGGACACCGGCATTGAAACATTGGGTAGTTATTAACAAGCAACAAGATATTAACAAGCCTTAAAAAAAATTACCTCAAGCAAGAAATCAAGTGACCCAAGTAAAGTTGGTTCATTACCAGGACAGTAAGGATACTCATTTGCAGCCTTCAAAACAAAAAAAATAATAATAAGGTAAGCTTTCCACTTTCCAGTACTATCCCATGTATCATAGTTATTACCTGTTGTGGTGATGCCCATATGTGCAAGTGTGAGTCAATAATCTTATGTGGAGGAGGAGAAGTAGTAGTTGAGGGTGTTCCTGACATTTTAGTTGAGCTTCGATATCGAAATGTAAAAGGAGATGAACGAGTGTTGGAAAGTGAGGTACTACTTATTATAAGTGGCTTCGTCACTCTTACTAAAGCTACTGCCATTTCTTTCTTGTCGTGAGTAAGCAAAACTGATTGGGGAGTTTGAGTAAGCAAAGGCAGAAATGTTGATAGTTTGTGATATATATCGGAAGTATTCGTGATATAAGAATTTGGTATCTTGAAAAGACATATATGGGTAATTTATTAGGAGTTTTAGACATAAAATGAAAACTGGGAAAAATAATCCAGAAGATGCTCTCATATATGCATTAATAGGACGTTCGTTGTGCTTCAGTAACCTCACTAACTTAAATCCGCCAAAAACAAAAATAAAAATCTAGAAGGTGCATTCCCTATTTAGTTTAATTTTTCGCTAATGAGTCATCATCATATGTTAAAAAACCTTGAACGAGTTCACAATCTAGAAGAGGTCCTACCCGTTTCACAAGGCAACATTTGCTCCTAGACATTTGGTCCCTCATTTTTCCACCGTAAGATTCCCCAGCCAATAAGGAGTAACTTCGGAATATTTTACCATGCTGGTCCTTGACGCGCCCCTCTCAATATTTGCTAACCTTTTTCCAGCTTAATAATCCAAGTCTAACTATTTTTTCACTTTTTTTCTTTTCTTTTCTTCTTCCCTTACTACAACCTTCCAGGCTTCATTAGGGACGTACGTGAAAGAGTTTTTGGTGCATGCTTTTTCTTTCTTTAATGTCATTTTCTGGTACGTGCAACAAGCTAGAGAAATTGGTTATTGCATTGCTAAGGAGGCTATACGAAGGCCATGTCAACCCTCATCGATGTATGGCCTAATTCGTCGCTCTGTATATCGGTCCATGCGATCAATTCAAGAGGTGTATTTCTTGGACAGGATCCTCTTAACTACTCCACCCCTTTATTTTTATTGCAACTCTTTATAGCTTCATTTACCGCGATTACAATCACTACTCTCCTCAAGCCTCTCGGAATACCTGCAATGGTATCGCAAATCTTAGTAAGCTCCTTGTCCTTGCATTGTATGTTTCCGATATATCAATTTTTCTTTTATTAAATGATTCAACATATTTAATTTGGCCGCCTACAACGTAAAGAAAATGTCGAATAAATATAAAAAATGGATCAGAAAACGTATCCGTTTGACTGACTTGTAGTATGTGTGTGTTAAGTTAATGACTATGTCCATGGGCACTTCAACAAAGATCTTCCACACGACCACAAGCAAAGGACAACGAAAATTGGACAATCAAATTAAGTTACATAAGTATGAAACCACCTTTTTTTTTCCCAACAACTGCATTTTAATGTTAACAACGATACATACTCCTAGCTAGTACTGCACATTTGCTTGTTGTACACATTTGAATGACGGTTGACTTCTTTTTTTATCTCACAGGGCGGTATGCTACTAGGTCCTTCATTTTTCGGACATTTCCTTGAATACTTGCGAAGGATATTCCCTTTTAGAAGTTTTATGGTGATAGATACATATGCAGTTTTGGGTACAATCTTCCAACTTTTCATGATAGGAGTGCAATTGAATCCAATGCTGCTAGCGAGGGCAGGAAGAAAATCTCAGGTTATTGGTGTTTTAGTAGTTATCATCCCTTTGACGTTATCTGTTACTTGTGCCTGTGTTTTAACATCAATAACCCAGGGAAACGATAAGCTAAATCGGCCTGATCTGTGGAGGGTTGGAGCAGCACAGTCCATGTCTGCCTTCCCTGTCATTGCTTGTTACCTTTCTGAACTTAATATCCTGAACACGGAGTTCAGCCGTGTCGCCTTTTCTTCTTCATTGGTTAGTGGTGTATTGTGTTTTTCCTTGGTAACGATCTATATGATCTTTTACCACGCTTTGAACAAAATAGCAGCACTTCTAATGATGATCTTCTTTTCGGCCTTGGTGCTGATGCTAATTGTGTTTATACTGCGACCAGCAACCATGTGGATGATTAAACAGATACCAGAGGGACATATAATGAGGGAGGAATATTTGTGCGCCGTGTTTATGTTGGTAATGATGCTATCTTATATCTGTCGATCGCTTCACCTACACATATTGTTTGGACCTTTCATATTTGGGGTAACAATTCCATCTGGTCCACCTCTAGGATCAGCCCTAGTTGAAAGGCTTGAGTTTTTCAATACATGGATGATCATGCCTATTTTCTACACCGAGTATGGGATGATGGTGAATATCTTTGACGTTGAGTTGACGAGCACTCTCATTGTTGAATTTATTATTCTCGTTAGTTGCACCGGAAAATTTCTAGGGGCATTTTTACCTGCTCTGTACTACAGTATGTCCTACACGGATGCTACCTTACTTGGCCTCACAATGAACGCCCAAGGCTTTCTCGAGCTTTCCTTTTTTAAAATGTTGATGGACGCTCAGGTAAGACAACAAATTCTAACTACCATTTGAATTCTATTCGTAAATGGTTAATTCTTGAGCTTCCTAAGTTTTAAGCAGATTACTAATTTCATGAGAATGTTGTTTTCTAATTAATGGAATGCAGATACTTGATAAGAAGTCCTATCAGATCATGGTTGGGTCGATGATAGTGATAACGGGAGCTTTCGCACCTCTAGTAAGTTATCTCCACAAGTCTTCAACAAAATACCAACTCCACAACAGAAGAACCATTCAACACTCTCAACCTAATATCGAACTCCGAGTTCTAGCATGCATCCACGACCAAGAAAATGTTCCTTCCATCATTCATCTCCTAAAGGCCTCTAATCCGACCAAAGAAAGCCCTATCAATGTGAGCATCATTCATTTTATGGAGCTTGTAGGCCGGGCAACCCCCCTCCTCATTTCGCACAAAGTGCACAAAAAAGCTTCTGCTATTACTGCAGGGTCTCAACGGATCATCAATGTGTTTAAACTATACGAAGAAAACAACCGAGGGAGCATTTTGTTGCACCCCTACACCGTGGTATCATCTTACGCTTCGATGCACAATGATGTATGTATGCTTGCGCACCACAAAAGGACTTCTCTTATTATTCTCCCCTTCCACAAGTTGTTAGCTAGTGGCGTCAATAATAGTGGTATTAAGACAATGAACAGCAACGTCCTTGACAAAGCCCCTTGTTCTGTTGGAATCCTCATCGACCGTGGACTTCTTGGTGGCATCAAGTTTGTTCTTGCAAACTGGTTGTCGTACCATGTTGCAGTTGTCTTCGTGGGCGGCCCCGATGACAGAGAGGCATTAGCGTATGGGACTAGAATGTCTGAACACCCAAACATTGAGGTCAGTATAATTCGGTTCCTCATGGCTGAGAATAAAGAGATAGACACAGTGGAGAGGAATCTTGACGAAGAGACGGTGACTGATTTTAAGTTCAGAACTGCATACAACAATCGAGCCACATACATCGAGAAAGAGGTAAGTAATGGACTAGGGGTAATCAATGTAATTGAATCGATGGGAAACAAACACGAATTGATAGTTCTGGGGAGGCGCCATGATGATTCACCACTTATGCTTCAACTTACAGAATGGAATAAGTGCTCGGAACTGGGGATTATGGGAGACATATTCATGTTATCGGACTATGGTGGCAAGGCCACAATCTTGGTTGTGCAACAACAAACAAGAGTAGCACTATCTTCCACTGATCTGCTCCCGGATAACGATCTACAACAAAGAGCCCAGAGTATGAATGTGTTGATGTCGAATGTGTTTAATGAGGAAGAAATTCCTTTCAAAAAGGAAGATACCTAATGACATCTTCTCTCGAGATTTATTCGTTGTCTGTGTATATAGATATACCAATTTGTGTTTTCAGTCGTTATACTAAAATACACATACCTTTTGAATCAAGCTGTTAAGGCAGGAGTGTTTTGGTGGATACTAAAATTTGTTTAGGACAGAAAAGAGCCTTACCAAAAGAAAAGAAAAGAGTCGATCTTCATATATGATGTTCAAAATATAGTAGATCTCTTGATGTTAGGACTTTGGTTGCTTGGAGAGGGGAGACCCTACTATGACTATGCATTGTGGTACACTGGCAGGGGCAGCTCAAGACAATCGGGGCCTAAGCAAAGTTTGAATGCCAATGGATGGCGAATAGTTTTTTTTGTTTTGTTGGAGAAGGGGGAGAGAAACAAAGGGTCTATTTAGAACTAACGTTATTTCAATTACTAGTTATCTAACTCTTAACATAAGGGGCTGAAAAACAATAGTGAGCTGAATTGAATTATATTGGAGCCCTTTGAGCTACGGGCCCTAAACAGTTGCCTATTTTACTATGGGGTTGAGCCGGCCTGTACACTGTTACCATACTGTGTCACATATCAACATTACAAAAACTATGTCATGGAGACCTAAAACGCTTGAAGGAACAAGTCATGGAGAACGTTATATAACTCGATTCCAATGGTGGCAATTTATAGCTAGTCATGTTTACAAGAAGAAACCAAGTTATAGTTTTGATTGCCTCGAAGGTACTAGAGACGCTCTTTTTGATGATGAAATGCATATCTCGCCAAGGAGGAAAATTCAGTGAATTTTTATGGCAGCAAACTGTTTATTTAGACATAAAACTTAACGAAAAGATTGTCAAATCGAGCTTAAATTTTATGACTATAGAGGAGGCTCGGGTATAGAATATAGTTGGATCGGAACACACATAGAAATGGGGAGGAAATAATCTCAAAACAAGCTTGCCCTCCCTTTTTGTAATTGGGAAGACATAACCTCATTCTAATTTTCTTTAGACATGCCTCTCATTTTGCTTGATGCTGGTGAATTAGGTTTGACTCCCATGATGAAATGTCGAATATGCCTATCAAATATTTCAATTAAAACTTTAAACATTGAGTGCATTTATTGGTTCATGATTGTTAAATAGTAGAATAGAATGACTCGATTTTAAATAGCAAATTGCATACGAAATAGAAATTATTGAAGGCATATTCGGCATTTGATCATGAGAGTTTTATATTATTATTATTTGTTTATTGGAAGAAAACAGAAAACCTTGAGGTCAATAATTCCCATAAATGGGGGGAATTAAATTTCAAAGAAAACATTTACCAAAAGTGGCTCGACCTTAATTAATGAAGAAAGGATAATTCCGAACCTTACTTCGGCATTGACAGTTAACAGATAGAGATTACCACCTATATTTTTTTCCAGAAAAAGACAATACAAGTACCCTATATATGTGCTAGCCGGTTTTCTCTTAAATAACTAATACCCAGGCGGATTATAGTTGGTCACACATTTTATTTGTCCGTTTTAACTTGCGACTTAAAACGAGTTTTCTGTTTCTTGATGTTCTTCTACTACGAACTTGCAAGAAAAAGTGGCTATAGAGGATAGGCTCAGATCAGAACATGGCAGGGTTCAACATATACCAGTCAAATATCACACAAGAATGCGATTTCATCTATTCGAGCGCGTCTCTTGGTATATTTAACAATCCTTTCAAGTTCTCCTTCCCCCTACTGGAATTTCAACTTTTTATAGCTTCATTTACGTCCATTATTACCTCGGTTCTTCTTAAGCCTCTTGGCATGCCTACAACGGTTTCTCAGATCATCGTAAGCTCCTATTCCTTGCATATTTTGCATAATATGAATAGGTCTATATAAGCCATACTATCTTTTCATAGATTTCTAAATTGTGTTCAATCACAGAAACCGTTTTATAGGCTTTTCTTGGGTATGCCCATGATGACACTGATTGTATTGATCTCTGCTTGGTAAACCTGCAAATGTGAAACCACATTTTTTATTTTATTTTTTGTTTTTTTCAACAACCATATTCTAATGTTAAGAACATTTGCTTGTTGTACTCATCTCATAATTTTGAATGATTTCATTTATGTGACTTTTTTTTTTTAATACTGATGGACCTGTTTTTCATCACACAGGGCGGTATGCTACTAGGCCCTTCATTTTTGGGACGTTTCCAGACATACTTGCATAGGGTATTCCCTTTCTTAAGTTTTATAGTGATAGATACATATGCAGTTCTGGGTACAATTTTCCAAATCTTCCTGATTGGGGTGCGATTGAACCCAATGATGGTACTGAGGGCAGGAAGAAAATCTCAAGTTATTGGAGTTTTGGTCGTTATCCTCCCTTTGGCATTATCAGTTACTTGTGCCTGTCTTCTAACATCAATAACCCAGGGAAACGATAAGCTAAATCGCCCTGATCTGTGGCGGGTTGGAGCAGCACAATCTATGTCTGCCTTCCCTGTCATTGCTTGTTACCTTACTGAACTCAATATCCTAAACACGGAGTTCAGCAATGCTGCCTTTTCTTCTTCATTAGTTAGTGGTCTATTGTGTTTTTCCTTGGTGACGACTTATTTGACCCTGAACTATGCACGGAACAAATTAGCAGCGTTCATTATGGTTATCTTGCTTTCGGCTTTGGTTGCGATGCTAGTTGTGTTTATACTGCGACCAGCGATAATTTGGATGATTAAACAGATACCAGCAGGACATGTAATGAAGGAGGAATATTTGTGTGCTGTGTTTATAGTGGTAATAATGCTAGCTTTTCTCTGTCGATCGGCTCGCCTACACATATTGTTTGGACCTTTCCTGTTCGGGGTAATAATTCCATCTGGTCCACCTCTAGGATCAGCCCTAGTTGAAAGGCTTGAGTTCTTCAATACATGGATGATCATGCCTATGTTTTATACCGAGCATGGACTGAATGTGAATTTGTTTGACGTTGAGTTGACGAGCACTGTCCTTGTTGAATCAATTATTCTCATTAGTTGCACCGGAAAATTTCTAGGGGCATTTTTGCCTGCTCTGTACTACAGTATGTCCTACAAGGATGCCACCTTACTTGGCCTCACTATGAATGCCCAAGGTTTTCTCGAGCTTTCCTTTTTTAAAACATTGATGGACGCTCAGGTAAACAACAAATTCTAACCCATGTCAACTCTAACTACCACATGAATGCCATTATTAATTGGGTGTGAGTTTTATAAGTTTTTCATATGACAATTCTATACCCCCTATTTTCAATTTTATGAAAACGTCGTTTTTCAATTGATTATTTGCAGGTACTTGATAGGAAGTCCTTTGAAATTTTGTGTGGGTCGATGGTAGTGATTACAGGAGCTTGCGCACCTTTAGTAAGATATCTCCACACGTCTTCAACAAAATATAAACTACACAGCAGAAGAACCATTCAACACTCTCAATCTGATACAGAACTCCGCGTTCTAGCTTGCATCCACGACCAAGAAAATGTACCTTCTATCATCCATCTCCTAAAGGCCTCCAATCCGACAAAAGAAATCCCCATCAATGTGAGCATCATCCATTTTGTCGAGCTTGTTGGACGAGCGAGCCCCATCCTCATTTCTCACAAGGTGAACAAAAAACCTTCTGCTGCTACAGCATGCTCTCAGAAAATCATCAATGTGTTTAAACTCTATGAAGAAACCACCCGAGGGAGCATTTTGTTACACCCCTACACAGTGGTATCATCTTACGCAGCTATGCACAATGATGTATGTATGCTTGCACACCACAAAAGGACTTCTCTTATTATTCTCCCTTTCCATAAGGTGTTAGCTACCGGCGTTACTAACGGTGGTATTAAGACAATGAACAGCAACGTCCTTGACAAAGCCCCTTGCTCTGTTGGAATCCTCATCGACCGTGGACTTCTTGGTGGTATCAAGTTTGTTGTTGCAAACTGGTTGTCATATCATGTTGCTGTTGTCTTCGTGGGTGGCCCTGATGACCGAGAGGCTTTAGCATTCGTGACAAGAATGTCTGAACACCCAACGATTGAGGTCACTGTAATTCGGTTCCTCTCGGCTGACAATAGAGGGAATGACACAGCGGAGAGGAGTCTTGATGAAGAGGCGGTTACTGATTTTAAGTTCAGAACTGCATATAACAATCGGGCCACATACATGGAGGAGGTGGTAAAGGATGGACTAGGGGTAATCAATGTAATTGAATTGTTGGGAAATAAATATGAATTGATCGTTCTGGGGAGGCGCCATGATGATTCACCACTTATCTTTCAACTCACAGATTGGGACAAGTGCTCAGAACTGGGGATTCTGGGAGACACATTCCTCTTATCGGACTATGGTGGCATGGCCACAATCTTGGTGGTGCAACAACAAACAACAGTAGCATTATCTTCCAGTACTAATCAGTTTCAGGATAACGATCAATAACATTGTTGGAGTAGTATGAGGGCGTGCGCCCCTTAGTCCCTCCTTGTATGAGGGCGGGCGCCCCCTATATATTGTTGACCGTATGTGAAGTCTCACGTTTCTATGTAATGTCTCACGTTTCTATAGGTGTGGACTATCAGTTTGGTATGCCAAACCGAACTGTATCTAGTCTTTTTTATTCTCATGTATTGGGGTACTTTAACACCGGAAATAGGTTAAATATATATATGAAACTCTGGGTAGAGTATGATAACTCTCTCTAACCTTATTTTCCAACCTCCATTATTCTCTATTCTTCTTCTTGGTTTTTCTATTACAACAATGTATAACTCTCCTAGCATCACCACTAACAAACATAGTACACTTTTAATGTGTTAAACGAAAAAGAAATTTCATTCAAAAAGGAAAATACTTAATAACACATCATCTCTGGAGAATTATTCGTGGTCTTTGTATATAGATTTTATACTTCGTGTTTTCAGTCATTATACTAAATGCACATACCTTTTCAATCAAGATGCCGCTAAGGCAGGAGAGTTTTGATGGATACTTATATATCAACAAATTGATTTTTGTTTTGGACACAAAAGAGTCTTGATTTAGACGTTGAAAATAGATTATATGTCTTTCAAGTTGGTACTTTTGGTTTCAAGCATAAATTCACATAATAATTCTATTCAGAAATGCAGGAGCTATTCCTATTATATACAAGACTTTTGTGAAGATGCATGCAGTGTGGTACCATACCATGTCACATACTTATGTCATGCATGGAGAAACTACTGAACAACGAAAAACATGATATTGTGATCCAGGAATGCCTTGATTTTCTCAGGGAAAAATAAGAAGTTCAATGTAACAATATCCAAAAAAGACTAGATAGAGCTCTTGTAAATACAAATTGGTATACCCTTTTCCCAAAAGCACAACTCTTGTACATAAAGCTACTATTGGATACTCAACCCTATCCTAACACAAATCCAAAACCTTTTAAATTTCAGTCCATGTGGATACAACACCCTGATTATCACAATACTGTCAACTCTGCTTGGAATGATTCATATCATCAAGAACCACCCCTTATTCAACCTCACCTCCTTTTTTCAAAAAAAAAAAATGGGTTCTACAAAAAAAAGGCTTTTAAACTATGGAATATAACCATTTTTGGAAATATTTTTGACCAAATAAAAGACGTACAAATAAAAATTGCTTTCTATCAAAGTAAGGCACCCACTTCTGAAAACATCTTTCCTGAAAAAACTGTTTTTAATCAAATTGATAACCTTTTTGAATGTGAAGAAAGTTTATGGGAACAAAAGTCTAGGAATGTAGACATAAAAGAGGGTGACATAAAATACAATAGGATCGACCACTTGAAAACTAAAGATGGATCATGAGTCTCATCCTCATCCCTCCTTGGTCAAACTCTGGTGTCTCACTTTCAAAATTTCCTTAATGACAACAAACCTGTAAATTCTTCAACCATCCCCTCTCTTTTCCCCCCTATCATTACACAAGATGAAAATGATGCCCTTCTTCTTCCAATCACCAAAGAGGAGGTTAAGTCTATTCTTTTTGGGATGGGTGAACTTAAAGCACCTGGTCCAGATGGTTTCCTTGTTTTATTCTTTAAAAAATCATGGGATCTTTTACATGAAGACATTTTCAAAATAGTTTTAAATTTTATCACCTCTGCACATAGTCTTGAGAAGCTTAACCATACTAACATTGCTCTCATCCCAAAATCTATTAATCCCACCAATAGTAAATATTTTAGGCCCATTAGCTTATGTAACATCTCATATAAAATCATTTCCAAGACTGTAGCTAACAGGCTTAAAGCTACTCTCTGTTGTAAAATCCTCAGATGGTGTAAAGGATTCACAGGGGTCTCTACTCACATGATTCAATGATAGAAGTAGACTAAGATACACTTTAATAATCTACTCTACTAGAACATCAAACATCAATACAACTCTCTCTGGCGGCTAAGACTTGAATGAAAGAGATGGGTTTGGGTCTCTGTAATTGAATATCTTTGGTTGATGACTACAAACCTTTATATAGAGGTTTAAGTCCTTCACAAAGAGTTAACTAGCCAATGTGGGACTAAAACAATAATATAGACTACAAAATTGGTTTCCAAGAGTTTACCAACTAATGTGGGACTATTACACAAAATACAAGGAGAGAAAGAACACACTTGTTCATCTCTTCAACCAAGCTCACATAAGTAATTTGAAATACGAAAAGGAGAATTCCAACAATTCCCCACTATTTCAAAATACTTATAGTCCTCCACTATTTTGGAATAGGATATGACAAAATGGTTAATGAAGTGCTAGAGAGAATCAAAATTACACCGTACAGTGCATAAAATACTGGTGCCTTACGGGCTTGAACCAATCATAGGTCAACAAATCATATCTCACGTGCAAGTGGTAGAATAAAATCTTTGAACCAACATTCCCTTGTAGCGAGATAGAGGACATGCACCCACACTACTTTTTCATTGTATTGTTTATTCTGTGGTGTTGCGTTTTTTGGCCCTGCGTTGCTTGTGCTAGATGAATGCTCTAGAATATTTGCCCAAATATCCATAAGAACCGACCCAATTATACATTCATATGGGTTGATTTCCATCAGGTGTACATTGCAGTTTAAATACATCACCTCATTAAAATATGGGCTATGGAATCCAATAAGAGTTAAAGAACTCATCCTTACTCATTGCAATTCTAGTTATACAATGTATAATATAGTACCATCTCGCCATAGGGTGAGACATCTAATAAATAAATAAATAAGATGATAGTACTGCAGGACGACGAAGTGACTTGTTTTTTCTTTTGACCCTACTTCATGGGATCTCCAATCACATAGGTAGGGTTGCCGTCAATGTCACCATATATATAGGCATAAGTCCCATCCCCCTCGACGTATAACCACTTGCCTCCAAATAAGTGGTGCGGTCAGACATATGGCCAAACTAAGTCCGACCTAACATAATCTCTAGCAGTTGCTTAATTAAGTTATATCTCAAACTTATATGTTTAATTTTCCCATTGCACATATTTTTTTTACGTCTTAACTATTGCAATGAAACAGTTGCAAAGCGTATACACATTAGGAAGTTGTTTAGAGCCAATGGAAAGATTTGCCAAGAGGTTGCTAACCCACTCAGCATCATCACATGCCTTTTCTAAGGCGATTAGCTTGGATGATATCCAAGACACTCAATTTCCACCAAGGGTAAACACATAAATATTATTGGATCCAGTTTATAACATATTACCCTTTATTACCCTTCCAACAATGATGGAAATCTACTAAATATAAGTCCATAATCAATGGCTCCGCTATAGTACTTGGATAATCTGACAATATATATCCAATGTTCCTTATAAAGACAATGGGTTATTATCTTAGTATGTCATTAATGTAAGTAGTGTCATGTCTCACATATATAATCCATAATGTATAATAAGCTACCAATGATATTGACATATTTAGTATGAGAAAACACAAATAGACTATTTTTCATAAGATGGATATTTGCCACAAGAGGTGTTAACACATGCTTACTATCATAATACCCATACTTTTCAATGAAAAATATTTCTACTAAGTGCTATAACAACATAATGAGACCAACATGAGTTTTAATTCCTATATTCACCAGTCATTCAATTCTGTTGTGCCCGAAATTTTCCTATACCATTCGGCCGGTCTGGTTTAAGGTACGCTGTGGGCTACAACTATATTCAAACGTCAACATCTTGACAACTGAATATAGCAGTTACAGAAATGAGATAAAACAACATAATTAACTATCATATCTCTAATGACAGTCTATATGTGTCTCAATAAGAATTTCTTTATCTCATAATTATTCTCAATGCTAGCATTCATGATATTAAATCATCTAAATAAAGAGAGATTAACACACATATGTCTTACTTTACCCTAAAGAAAGTACACATCTTTATCAACATCGTTATTTTGATATCCACAAGACACCAATATACTGTCGAATTTCTCATGCCATTTATAGGTGCTTGTATCAACTCATTCAAAGATTTAACTAAATTGTATACCTTAAACTCACGACCTGATACTACTTGGTATTGTAGTTCCTCAAGTTGATCCATATAAAATTCTTCATTAAGATTGTCGTATTAGGAAAAGTTTTTAGAAAACTATTTGATGAATAAAATTGTGGATCACAACTACTCAACTAGAGTATTTAGAATTCTGAAGAAGAAATTCTAGTTACATGAGCAAGGTTCCAAAATAGTATAAATCTTTTCTCTGAGTAATACCCCTTGACTATTTATTTTAGCTTTGTATCTTGCAATACAACTATCACGTTTTTAGTTTCTTCTTAAAGATCCAAATTCAACCTATATATCCCCCAAGAGGTAGATTAACTACCTCCTTTTAATGATTGTGTAAATCAAGAGTCCAATTTAGAGGAGTTGTATCCTTCTCATAAATAGGCAACATCTTTATAGGTTAATGAATCTTCCTAAAAAACATGTAAACATCATCACCATGAATGGTGAATGTACTTATTGATAGTCTTCTAAATTTCTTGTTTAGAAATTTTGTGATTTTCTTTTTGTAATTCATTATGAACATTCAACTACTCAATGCCAATTTCACAGAAAACACAATTTCAAATAAATTAGCATATAAAATATTCAATAATAGTGTGGTATCTACACGATTGTTATCATTCATGACAACTGAAAACAAACATCACTATTATGAGTTTAACTAATGAACATCTACTAGATAGTTCTATGTCTCAAAAAAATTTCTTTTAGATTTGTTCACAATAGCCTTGGCAAGGCACCCCCCACATTTTGAAGCATTTTTGGATAGGCCCAAGACCTTTCCATACTTTGTAGGTCAGTGTCTTTCAAGTTATCTTGTGAGGTAAACTATGATAAAATCGTGTCATGCATATGGGTCACAACCCCCCACAGTTCAATGGTTACTCAACCTAATCAAATTTACATGCAAAACACATTATACCGCAAACACTAAAAGAATCTACAACAATAATATGCACTCTTATGACAAGAATATACATTACTCAAGTCTATGATTATGGATCATGTTAAACATAGTCATATTATGTTCATATTACCTATATGAAAGAAAATCCACAAATGATTCTAATGAATCTTAGAGAATAGAAGAATTAGATGAAAAGGTTTTCTCCAAGATAATACTATTATCAATCTTCTTTTCATTGTTCAACATTCCAATTTTCATAGTGAGACAATCCACGCACTTTTGTAAATCACCTTGACTATTTATCCATAGTCAAAGGAGGATAATGCCTAATAAGACAATCCACAAGCGTTACATCTCGACCATTGTCTAAAACAGTCACAAGAGGATATTGTCTAATAAGACAATATATAATCTTACATCTCCTTGACTAAATTAGGTTTAGGAGGATATTGATTATTTCACATATTGTTTCCTCTTGTATACAACGATGTTCATTACTTAAAAAATATATGACATGGTTAAACTTCATGCCAAAGGTAAAGAATGTATTCATGCCAAACATACTTAATATCATACCAATAGTTCAGGAAAAATAAACTTTAACTGTACCATTCACAACAAAAGGTATACGATATTAAACAAATCCAGCCACTGAATATGCAAAACAACAAAGGACTCCACCTCTTCTTCATACATGAGCTCAAGTGAGATAGAATATCAATTCAACAAGACCTCAAGTGCAACCACAACAACTAATGGCTCAACCCATTAATGTCTTCAACTCGAAAAATTTTACCAATAAAAACTATCATCAAGTTTAAAATAAATCCACGATGATTAATATCCAAAGCTAGCATGCTACACAACTTTAACATATGCTATATTGGATATAAGCTACAAGTTACTTCATCTAACATGTGTTCTCACAACATTACAATAATAACCATCGTATAACAACACGTACACTCAATAGACAAGGTAAGCAATTATGTATTGAATACATTATAATTGCTAACCAAGATTTGAATGTAGTTTATATTAACTATCTTAAGGTCTCTCTTAGACCATCTTTATATGTACAAAGAAAATTAATATTATACTACATCTAGTCAAAGCAAATAATATCATTAAAGATAAACAAAACTCACGTATAACTTGTTGACTAGGTTATTAATAGTAAAATATTTAAGCTTAGGGATTTCCCTCCTAAGAATAAAAACTAGTATGCAACTCTAAGTAAGAATATCATCATATAATCAAACCAAAAGAATTGCAAGAGAGTGAAAGAATACGATACCTATCCGATTGAAAAACCGGATTACCACATTTTCCTCTATCCAGAAAAACAGTTCCAAAGAATTATGAAACTGAACTAGTTCAGGATGAACTAGATATCAAGCCATATACCACTGTAAATCTCTTTGAATCAGCTATCCAACCTAAAAAGCGGATTGCAAAACCGAGCTCTGAGATGGAAGTTATAACATTTTCCGTAACGAGTGAGGGAGCAGTACAAAAGACGAACTTTGACGTTTTCTTGATTGAAAACCCATATTTGATTCCCACAAACATAGGAGAAATATATACAATCATCTAGGGTTTGATAAACCATGAAAGATCGATAAATTCAACCTTAAAATAGTTTCCCTCACAAAAACGAAATTATAAGAAAATTTCTAAAGCCATAACTTATTAAACCAAACAATTATTAAAAGTAAAATACTTATCTTTTTTTTTTTTATTGTTGTCTGAAGGCACTATCCTTTGTTCTATGAATATCTCTTCTTAAGATTGTTGTAAAAGAGTTAGATAATCGAATAGAACAGAAGGACAAAGGAAGAACGGACTGTCAACGCGTGTGAATACACTATCTTTAATAAGAGATTTCGCCCCCTCAGATGGTGTAAAGGATTCACAGGCGTCTCTACTTATAGAATTCAATGACAGAAGTAAACTAAGACACATTTTAATAATTTACCCCACTAGAACATCAATACAACTCTCTCTGGTGGCTAAGGCTTGAATGAAAGAGATGGGTTTGGGTATCTGTAATTGAATATCTTTGGTTGATGACTACAAACCTTTATATAGAGGTTCAAGTCCTTCACAAAGAGTTAACTAACCAATGTGGGACTAAAACAATAATATAGACTACAAAATTGGTTTCCAATAGTGTACCAATCAATGTGGGACTATCACACAAAATACAAGGAGAGAAAGAACACACTTGTTCATCTTCTCAACCAAGCTCACATAAGTAATTTGAAATACCAAAAGGAGAATTCCAACACTAGCTCTCTTCCCTTGCATATCACCTTATCAAAGTGCATATATTACTAGGCAAATCTCTGATAATGTTCTTCTTGCACATGAGATTTTTTACACCATGAAAAAAGAAAAAATGTATCTTTGGTCTTATGGCAATCAAAGTGGACATGTCAAAAGCTTTTAATAAAATAAACTGGAATACCTTAACTGAGATCATGAACTCCCTAGGTATTGACCCACATTTGAGTTCCCTTGTTCATAACTGTATATCCTCACCACACTTCTCTTTCATTGTTAATGGTATACCTCATGGTAACTTCAAATCTAAAAGATGACTTAGACAAGGTGATCCCCCCCTCCCCATACATTCATTTTGTGTATGGAAGTTCTCTCTAGACTCATAAATAAACATGTCTATGTAAATAACATTCATGGGATTAAAATTGCTAAAAACAATTCTCCCATTGCACATATGCTATTTGCAGATGATGCTTTTATCTTCTGTAGAGTTGACATTATGGAAGAAAACTCTGTTCTTGCTATCCTTTATGATTTCTGTCATATCACTAGACGAGATTAATTTTGAAAAGTTGGGAGTTCACTTTAGTAAAAATATACCCAGCTGTAAAGTAGTGGATATATGAAAAATTATTAACATGAAAAGAATTGAAGTGGGGAAAAAATACTTGGGAACAAAACTCTTTCTTGGGCAGCCCAAAATAGAAATTTTCAATGATTTAATCCTCAAAGTGAATAGGAAGATTCCTGGTTGGAAAAACAAAATTTTATTACAAGCTGTAAGAACAGTTCTCATTAAGTCCATAAGCTCTGCCATGCCTGTCTATCATATGAGCACCTTCCTTTTACCCATAGGAATTACTGAAAAAATAAATGCCATGCATTCAAAGAGATTTCTGGTAGGGAAAACAACCAGAAAAAAATATTCCTTGTTATCTTAAAACTTGGTCTTTCATATGTCAATCCAAAAGAACCGTAGGTCTTGGCATTAGAGATTCGAAACTTAATAATTTGGCTTACCTTACTAGAATTTTCTGGCAAATTCTAACAAATCCAAATTCCTTAGTAGCTTCATAGCTCAAGAGTAAGTATTTTCCATATAATAATATCTTACAGGCTTGTAGAAAAAATGGATCCTCTTGGTTCTGGCAAGGTATGTTGTATATTCTACTTCTTATTAGAGACAATTCCATATGGCATGTTGGAACATGTACAAGCATAAATATATGGGAAGACTCATGGCTACCATTTGGTAAAATCCCTCCATCATATCCTGTTAATATTAATTACACTACTGTCTCACATTTGATAATTAATCAACACAGTAGAACATGAAATTCTTCTATTGTACATTCTCTCTTTGATCATGAAACTGACATGCATATTCATAATGTTTATCTCTCCACTAGAAATCCAGTTGACTCTTTACACTTGAACCTTACAAAAAAATGCATATATAGTGTGAAATATGTGTATAATAAACTAAGCATGACTGTAAATATGTTTGTAAACCATTTTACCACTCTTTCTTTCTGGAACAATGCTAATTTGCCTAGACAAACTCTCCTGGATGGCATGGAAATTCTATCATGATATTGTCCCTACTAGAGATCATCATTTATCGTGTATTATGTATTATGTTTATATCAGATAAATCTTGTCTTCTATGTGGAAATTGTTTAGAAAGTGTTCACCATCTTCTCCTGGTCTGCCCTTTCATTAGAGCTTTATAGTTTCAAACACCTTGGCTATTTCGACTTGAGGAGTTCAAAATATACTCCTCTAAGAAGTGGATTGTCATTTGGTTCAAGCTACCCACTGATTGGCCAATAGAGACTAAACAGTGGACAAAATTTTGCCTTCTTATATACTATAACATATGGATGGACAGATGTAACATCCTTCATAACAAGACTACACCTTCTCTGAAAAGAATAAGAAAAGTCCTCATAAATTTTTTTGATGAACTTATTATACCCACTCCAAACTCTAACAATTTGTTTGTTTTCCCTCCCTGTTAACTGGAATCCACCTCCTCTTGACCATCTAAAGTTGAATGTAAATGTTAGTTTTAATATAACAAATAAGCAAGCCGGTTATGGGTATGTTTTGAGAGATCACAAAGGGAAATTGGTTGCTGCAGGAACAAGCACAAGCTGGTCATCAAGTGCAGAAGAATCGGAATGTCGAGGACTTCTCAGAGCCCTCAGTTGGTGCGCCAACAACCACTCCATAAAGCTTCAAGTAGAGATGGATGCGAAAGTTGCAGTCGAATTTCTGGAAAACAAAGCAACCAATCTAACTTGGACAACACAAATGATACTGTCGGCTACAACAAACTTTTTTGAACATTTATGTTCTATAGATATTAAGTATGTACACAAAAGTGGAAACTTAGTTGCTCACAAGCTAGCCGCTTACTCTTCTAGAAATCCACACTCTAACAACTAGACACTCATCCCTCAAAACCTAGAGGTGGACTATCAGTATATATTTCCCAGTATTTGTTGTCATATAGCTCCAATATGGCGAAAACAAAGCTTGAAGCATGACAATGCAAATGTAAGCCCTTGTTGATATTAATAAAATATTTGATTATCAAAAAAAAAAAAAAAAAACAAGATGAAGGCAAAACTCAAGGACAGGGCAAGAATTGACTAATCCAGACATCCAGTCATCTTCTTGAAGCGTGATAATGGGAGTACGTATAGTAGTATACTACAAAACTTCTTTTGTTTACTGCTTAGAAATATTACGTTAGAAAAATTGGAAACAATATACTGCTGAAACGGTATTCATCGAATCTTGAATAATTGTATTGGCCCTTGATTATTTTTTATGTTCGACTGCCATTAGAGAATTCCTACAGGGGAACACTTTTAAAAGAAAATCTAGGAAGCATATGGAGAGCTTACGAAGCTTTCAACTTTGTCAAGAACTTTTGTAACACTTTTTTACATAAGCACTTAAGAAAAACATAGACTATTTCTTTGTGGTATTGATAAACGTAAAATGAATAATTCGACTCACGAATAGAATGATAAAACTCAAATGCAAGTAAAACTAAAACTGAATTTGTACTATATTTATCAAAGTTTATCTACTCTCGAATCTATCGAAATAGAGTGGAGTAAAAGATTCATTTCACTCCTAGTTCGTTAGTATTCAATGTTTTCTACGACTATTAGTTTATCCAAAGTTAATGAGAGTAATGGTGAGAATTTATACTACGATGCAAATTATACTAACAAAATACACTAATTCAAACTACAGAATTTCTAAATTGACTATATGATAAGGAATTAAGGGGGATTGATTCCACCTTAACTCGACTTAATCAACTAACAAAGATTTGTCGTGATCCAAATTTCAATGCTTCGGCATATCAAAATGGTATTTCTAATCCCGAATTATACATGACAATCTCTACCAATTAATAACTAGCATGTAAAGCAACCAAACCCATTCTCATGGTGAACTAATTACTTTCTAGAATTGAATAGATTATCACGACGATTTCTAAGTTAACAAAGATCAAGCTTTATCAAGACTTCTTCAACCCCCTCTAATAGAGGTTTAGCCTAGAATTATTATGTTATCATTTCCCAATATAATTAAACAAGACATCAATAAAAGATTGTGAATTTACTTATTTCAATTCAAATAGAAATCTAATTATGCAAAAATCGATTGAAACTAACAATGATAATAACTAAATCTAGGAATCAAAACTACAATGATTAATGAAATGAAACTATATTATCAAGAACTAATTTACTTTATTAATCTAATGAATAAATAACAATTGATTCAAACTACTAAATTAAAACAAGGTATGAAACTAATTAATGGAATGAAAACTAGATCTAGTTATCTCTAATGGCTACTTACTACCTAACCTTCTACTTGCTTAAGAGTTAAGTCTTGTCTGTTCAAATGGAGGAGAACAGATCCACATTTTCGTGCATGGGCTGAGGAGCCATGTTTTGGGCCGGAAAATCGAGCCCAAAACCCAATTTCTTCAGTCCATAGAGGCCTTTTCAGCTAGATTTTACTTCAATAGATTTTTCGTCCACTTTTGTTCTTCTGATTGGGTCAAGGGTTGGACCATTGGAAAGCTCTATTCGAGTCGGTCATTTTGACATAAAGTAGGCCCAATTCGGAGGTCTGAGTCCAAAGATACGGTCTTCTGAAGTTCTGCTAATTTTTGTGCGCTGTTTCTGCCCGCGTTGACTTTGACTTTTCAGCTTTGACCGGGCTTTAAAAAGGCTGTTTCTCCTTGAATCTTGGCCTTTAATCACAGAACTTCTTAGCAACCAACCCTTGCTCCTTTATCTCGCCAAACCATATTTTGCTTGTCCTCAAGCAAATATGAGAAATTAGAATAAGTGACTAAAAATGGAGTTCTAACTAATCTCGTTTCACCGAGTGCGATTGCATTGACCATATGCAACAAGGCCTTAAACCACTAGGAATTCCCTAGTGGACGAGTTATAGCCTCGTGAGAGTTTTCCAGTGAAGGTACTCACAAACTTTATCTATACTACAACGACTAAGAAATAAAACTATTGTTTCTTTATTTATGCCTCAATTATCTATACATCTCACTAGCAATGAATACAGAATAATCAAGTCGAAACCTAAGCTAATATATGCATAATAATCAATAATCTACGAATAAACATATATATAATGAGTAATACTATGAAATGCACTAGCAGGTCCGTTTATGAAAACTCGAAATAGCATCCTCAAGTAGGTCCTCACATAAATGTCAAGATAAAAACCACTCTGATTTTTCCGCTCAAGTTTTGCTACTCCAGTGTGCAGTGGGCACACTTTACCTTACAATCTCAATGACACACAATGAAGCCGGAGTCGATCAAACACATCTGCCACTTACTATCACACTAACCTATTCCTAATTGAGCTAGATGTCTTTATTAGGTGTTGCGGGGATTATGAGGTGGTTTAAGAAGTAAAGAAATGGATATTCAAAAAGGACAAGTCTGAGATAATAGAGTCTTCATATTAAGCAACTAGAGAAAACTTTGTTCTTTACTTTTGCTTCTACACTTTGTTTCCATCTTTAACCATATTTTTTTTCTTTTTCTTTGGCTTTTGACTCCTTTGATTCTATTTTTGGAGTTCTAACTCTTTATTTTATTTTATTTTATTTTTTTATTTGGATGGAAACTTTCTTTTATTATTTGAAGTGATTAACAAAATCTTGATTTCAAAGGTCTTTCTCTTTTCTATTCTTCATCTCTATTCTCAGACTCATTCAAAGAATGGGTAGGTTGATTTTTTTATTTTTATTTTGTTTGTTTTGTAACAGGGTAAAGGATTTGCGGTTTATGAAAGGCTAAAGAAAGACTCAGAGGGGGCGACTAGCGAAAAATAATTCATAGGTTTGAATTTCTGGCTATATCGATCCAAAGAGGGCATAAATTCTCGCTTAGGATATGGTATAGTGATCAAGCAAGTGGACGTGTGATTTCTCTATCCGGATTTTACTTCTCCCTTGTGTCATTTCTCAAATGTTTCACTCATATAAGGCTTTAGGCTATATTCACAAAGGATTTGTAGAATAAGTACTCTAGCCTAAATTTCAGAAACTTACTGCCAACAATCATAGATACCCATGTAATATATTTATAGATAGATACAAGGATTATTACCTATATATTAACCTAAGTTTCTAAAAACTATTCTAATGCAAAAGCTACGTGAGATTTCTAGATTATCAAGGGCCTAGAGAAGGAAAACAATACCAATATTTCTAAGTATACAGCATAAATTTTTTATTAATATTTTTGATTTTCTTAACTAGAAAACAAGTGCATACTGTACATATCTATATCCTAACAGATGCCTTAATTACACGTGTTTCTATGCTCCCTCCCCCCAAACAAGAAGCATGCTTTGTCCTCAAAGTATTTAAATAAATAGGGTAGAGAAATACCATGGAAACACGTGAAATTATGAAATATCTGCAAAACAAGGTTAAACATACTAATATAGAAAATAAAAACTGACGCAACTCTATAAGAGTTCCACCCGTTATGGGGTTAATAAGAAATAAATTGCTTGGGACATAAGCAGACACCAACTGA
This sequence comes from Coptis chinensis, assembly GCF_015680905.1. NCBI lineage: Eukaryota > Viridiplantae > Streptophyta > Magnoliopsida > Ranunculales > Ranunculaceae > Coptis > Coptis chinensis. The sequence continues at coordinate 20,656,398 of NC_141457.1, read as the reverse complement.
ACTAAAAACTTACCTTATCTCCCGCGTTTAAGCATCATCTTCATCCTCATTTATAAAGAAATGAGGTTCCTTCGCATCCTGCCACGCCATGATGATTAGCCAGGCTTCGCGCCACTTATCATCTACTATAGTTCACAAAACTACTCTCCAAAACAGTTGCAAATGATCCTGGAACAACCCACAAAAAATCAGAATTTTTCGTGCCTAAGGAGGTCAGGGCGCGGGGTGCGCTCTGACTATGCCTTGTATGGGCGCGGGGTGGGCTTTGGCTATGGTCAAATTCCAGGCACTTAGGCGCAGGGTGCGCTCACTTTTTGCCTGGGATGGGCGCAAGGTGTGCTCAGGTTTGAATGGAATTATAGTGTTTTGGGCGCGGGGCACGCTTAGATTTGAGTGCGGGTAGGCGGGTCGGCTCGGGTGAATTCGAAGTTCTGGTGGTTAAAGTGCGGGTGGCTCAAACTGACCGAAGCATCTTGGCGCCGATGCGACTTAAGTCTTGAAGTGAAGAATAAAAGAGGGAAATTTGGGAGTGAAAGGTGAGAGATGAAAGTGAGATGTAGTGTAGGTTGTGAGTGTAGAATGAATGAAGTTTATATAGGTTTTGAGTTTCCAAAACGAATCGGCAAGTTGCCAAAAAGTTTTAAGGCAATTGCCGAAAACAAAATATTTCCAAAACCGAAAACGGAAACAACCCATATTCTCTATTCCAAAGCAAACCTAATATTTTTTAGGTTGAATTTAGGATAGTTAACTGCCTAACTCATTGAGATTTCATCCTAAGACAATATTTACTCATAGCCATGACAATATCGGCAACATTCCCAACAATCATTGCAAAATTACCTAATAAATTTTGGATCATAAAAAAAAATATGCTAAAAGAAATAATACCACCCCCAAACAATTCGCGAAGGTGGGATTAACACTAAAATCAACGCATAATTTGAAAAGAATCAAATTATATTAAAATTAAAATTCAAATACAATTAACTACCGAATTCAAATCTTAACATCTGAACTAATAAAAACAATAAAACACATCAATCAATAAACTCCCTAAACCACTCGCTAATGGTTGAAGATGGAGCATGAGATGAAGGTTTTTTTTGTTTTTTTGATTTTTTTTTTAATTGGAATTCTCGACCCGTTACCGGTCTGATTTTTGCGAATGAGGTATGAAAATGATCAGGAGAGAATTTCCAATCCAATGATCCATACCACATTTTAAATAACCGCGGATGACATATAGAAAGGTGGTAAATGCCTCGAAAAGCATGAATGACGTAAGTTATGTGTACGAATGAAATCTAAATTCATAGGTAATGTCAACCCGGCCGAATTAAATTACGATTAAACGGCGAAAGTAACAAAAATAGAGAGTTGAACAATCAAGGACGGAAAAACTAACACCCCACCCCCAAACAAATTTTAGACAACAGAGTTTAGAAAATTTGTTTTAAACGTGGGTCTTTTAAAGTTAGATTCCCGAGACTTCCTAAATTACTATTTTTATAGATTTGATATGTTTTACTTTTTATAAATAAAATTTCATATAAGAAAAACAATAAAGTAATAAATGCATAATTCACACCATAGAGGAATATGACTCAAAAACCGAAAAAACATGCAAGAGTGGAGAACGTGAATTATGTTAAATGTGGACTTAGGATCCGGTACTTACAGCCACACACTCCAAAGGGAGGGCCCGATTACCTGAATGGTGCACTTACCAATATATGGAAGTGAAAGGAAGTACACCGAAGAATAAAATGAGTCTTTTATATTCAGATACTCAAGACTTTATCTAACACATATGTATATAATGAACATGTAGTTTACCATATATCAATAACCTAAAGGGTTGTGGGTCTTTCCATAAATAAATAACATGGAATGCACCCCCAAATAAAATCAAATACCAAGATTTTTGACGACGCAACTTAGTGAAATGAAAGCAAAGTCTGATAGATCTAGAACGTAACCGAGCATGCACCTTCTTTTTCCTCCAACGAAAAGGTGGCCAAGTGAATGAGTGTGAAAAAATGGATGATTGTGGAAGATATGGTGGATATGGATGAATTTTATAAGTAAGGAATTGAAAAAATGAGAATGTGGGTTTAGCATAAAACTCATTTGTGGCATGGGTTGGTATTATCACACAACTGAAAATGAAGGTGTCAGGTGGCTCTTTAGGTAGTATTTTCTTAACAGGAAAGTTTAGAAAATCATAAAGCACAGGAGAAATAAGAGGATCAAGTGCAAACTCTAAGTTCCTTTGAAAGGGTGGAAGGAGGGGAATCGAGGCAGTTAGTGCGCAAGGTAGTTCTTGATAGGGTGAATCATCACCTGCTCTAAGAAATTAAATCCGAGTTCCTCATCCAGCTTGGTCACATCCACATTACTATGGTATTCCTCTGTATCCTTGAGAAAATCATCAATCTCGTCCTCATCCATAAGATGGGTATCGACTGGTGTAGGGACGAAAACGTCGGAGTCTGAACTTCTAAAGGAAAGAAATTTGGGCATCGGATTATCAGGAAATGTGTTGTCAAAATAATCTCGAGCGAAGCTCTCGATCATGCTAACCTCTCCATCGACAGTCGTATCTGGCAGTTTAAAAACATTTACCTCAATAGAAAGATGGCCAAAGGATAAGGACATCGAACCATCGCTGCAGTTTATGAGCGCGATGGCAGTAGCCAAGAAGGGACGCCCTAAAATGATAAGAACAGAGTCATTAGCGACTTCTGTGTTGAGGATAACGAAGTCAGCTGGATAGTAAAAATTTTGAACTTTAACTAGCACGTTTTCAACTACACCCTTAGGATACTTAATAGAACGATCCGCTAATTGCCACATCATTTTCGTTGGTTGCATCTCTTGTAGACCGATTTGTTTATATAAATAATAAGGGAGTAAGTTAACACTCGCCCCCAGGTCTAATAGAGTAGTTGTCATGTGATTATCCCCCAAGGTGCATTGTACAGTAGGACGACCAGGGTCCTAGTACTTAACGATTCCATTATTTTCCGATAGAGTTGGGAACTGTTCAGTTAAAAAGGCGTCTTTAGGAATATTTGTCTTGCGCCTAGTAGTGCACAACTCTTTAAGAAACTTAGCATGGCAAGGTAACTTTTTTATCGCTTCAAAAAAAGGAAGGTTTATCGTTAGATTTTTGAAAACTTCCCTAATCTCATCGAAATTCGTATCCTTGGTTAACATTGTTAATCTCTGGGGAAACGGTGGTTTCTCTCTATATTTATCATAAGGGTCAACAGGATGTTTAACCTTGGCTTTTTGTTTCTTAGGTTGTTGTTTAACTAGCACCTCTACAGGGGTAGGATCTTCAGTTTTCAGTTCGGTATCTAGTAGAATATCTGGTGTAGGGACCATACCACTGGTGGGGTAACTACATGCATACTTATGGCGTTATCAACCACTCTGCCAGAACAGAGAGTGGTGATAGCATTTAACTCACCTACGTTTCTATTTTCATTACTAGTATTACTGATTACCTCAAAGGCTGTGTTTGGTGTTTTAGGATTAGGTAATGCTTGACTTGGAAATACGCCTTTTGGTTGGGATTTCTCTTGGGCTGACTGTTGGGTTAAATGATTAATGGATTGTAAAACCTGTTGGTTAGATTGAGCCATGGTTTGGAAAAGTTGTTGGTTAGATTGAGCCATGGTTTAGAAAAGTTATTGGCTAACCTGTATGAAGGCGTCAAGACGATCCGGTTGTATAGGTGTAGTGGTCACAGGTGGTGTGACTGGAACTATCTCACGTTGATTATTAACAGGTGGGTTGTGATACTTATTATTAACCGGAATGATACCTCTATTAACATTATAATTATTATTATTATAATTATTATAATTACCTTGTCTTTGTCCTTGTCTCTGGGGAGCTTGGTTGTAATTGGGTGCTGGCCTAACATTTTGATTATTATACCCTGGAGGTGTAACTTGTTGATTATTTCGCCAACCGAAGTTGGGGCTTTGTCTCCAAGGTGCGTTAGGTTCGCTATTAACGGAATAAACATTGTCCGGCTGTGCGGATGGATGTTCATAGACTAGAGGACAATATGAGTCGGGATGCCTAGGACTCAAACAGAAATTACAGGGAATAGAGTTGACATTCATGACAGGGGTAGGCTTTTGTTGAACATCAATAGCCTCTACCTTTTTAGTGAGAGATTCGATTAAGTTTTTAAGCTCAGGATCGGGTTTCATCTCAAACATACCGGCGGCCTTAACTGTTGAAGAAGAACTAGCGGAACGGGGGATATCGTCACTAACCCCCCCAGTTATTATTATGCTTTGTTTGATCTTCTAGAAATTTATAAGCCTTTGAGGCTCCTTTATTGAGGAAACTACCCCCATTCATTATGTCAAGCACCGCTTTGTGGTGGTGTAATAGTCCCTTGAAAAAGGCACGAACTAACGTGTCTTTCGCGAGATTGTGGTGTGGACACTCTATAAGAAGATCGGTGAAACGATTCCAAGCATCTGAAAATGATTTATGAGGATTCTGTCGAAAGAAATGAATCTTGGAAAGCATTTCATCTGTCTTCAGGGGTGGGTAAAAATGTTCCATAAATAGTTGAACAAGTTTGGCCCATGAGTCCATTTAATTAGGCTTTGGCGCTTAACCAAGACGCCCTTTATCGGCTAAAGTGAAGGGAAATACCCTCAGTTTAATTTGTTCAGCACCAACCGTAGGATGATGAAATGTAGTAAGGACTTGGTCAATCCTACGCATGTGCTGATATGGTTTTTCATGGTCTAACCCATGAAAAATGGGTAACAAATTAAATATATTTGGGGGGATTTGGAAATCACCCACTGGGTCTGATAGAACGATGCAAGATTTAGGGCTATCGTTCAAGGCTTTGTAAAAGTCAGAGAGAGGAGACTCTCTTTCTTCAACCATTATATCAAGTGTGGTGTGTGATATGCTAGCTAGAGGTATAGTGAGTGGTATACTAAAAAGGTGTGTTTGCTGACGTTACCGGTTGATTACGTTAGGCGTTTTTCTTCGCCCTGACCTTAATCTCATGCAAGGGTAAGACTAATCTTAACTAAACACGACAACACTACAAATAATTCTGATATACTAGTATAAATCTCTAACTGGAGATGTGATGTCACCCCCCGAATTTCGACAGAATTCGGAAAAATAATATTTGTTCCCGACTCTTCGATCTCCGAGGTGTGACGCACTCTCAACTCCCAAAAAACCCATAAACAGTTTAAATATGCGGATAATTAAAAACCAATAAGAATTTAACATTTAACAAAAGTCCTCTTCATTACAAAACTTCACAAATAAGATTAGGTTACAACTCTCCTTTCAATAACTCTTTAATTAAAAATTACGAATGAAAATACAAAAACATTGACTAGGCTGAAAATCTATATCACCTCAAGGGAAAACAAAACCTATCTTGAAAAGTGACGCTAACGCCAACCACAAGCAGCAACTAACCTTCTTCAACACTAAACTTGTCAAGACTTATCAACTATGCTCATTTAATGAACACACCCGATAAGCAAACATGCAAATCGAGTCAGCATTATAAAAATGTTGGTGTGAGTAGCTTTAAAATACAACATATACTTATACATATACATACATAATCTATAAGACAGTTAGTTCCTTAGCCGAGGCGCCTTAACTTTCAACGACTAATACAACATCCTTAAGTATAATAATTAAGGCAGGTAGTTCCTCCACTGAGGCGCCTTAACTTCCCACTAACCACACAACAAACCATACGCATAATAAAAAGGCATTTAGTTCCTCCACGAGGCGCCTTAGGTTCTAACTAAACTATAACCAACCAAGCATATTCCATACTTACCTCATTTCATGCTCAATTACAGAGTGAGTCGTCTCTGTACAAGTAATTAGTTTGACCCACCCTTCAACAAAACCATATACAATCATCTATCTAAAGATATATCATTAACCAACATGTTACCATAATTATATTAATTAAGGCTTTCTTTGTGTGTCCCTAAAATCACGTCGTATCTATGTCTTACCTAGTTTCCCTGGCAACCACAATCGCTTCCCAACGCCGAACATGTACATCCACATGCCTCCCCTTACATAATGAACCACTCCGTGCGTAACTACCCTAAGCGAGATGCCGCACACCAGGTAACCCTCACACGAAAGCCATTAAGTAAGTACTGCCACTATTCGGCATAAAATATCGCGCGTCTCGTTCTAATTTTGCGAACGGAATAATCAAGTCACCATTCGGCTACGATTGCCCAACACATGGGTCAATCAACATCTTATATATACACCCTATATAAGGGCCAATCAAATTGCACACGCCCACACAGGGCAAATCACATGAGTTATGGTAGCTTGGTTCTAGGATTTTCATTACGTAATTTATTCAAGTGTCATACATTTATGACTCATAATAATTCCACTATATCACGTGCAGGTCAAATACCTTATTGCACTAAGCCACAATATTTAGAAATATCTCAATTATATCTCGTAACCACTTTCATTCTTTCACGTGCCAATGTATTATTGTACTACGCCACACTCCCGTGGGAAATATCCACAAATACTCTACTAGCATCTCACAAATAAAATAATGGAGTGTTTATACATTTATTTCTCCAAAACTATTGCCTTTAATATAAATATCCCAACATATTATATAATGTCACAATTACTTCAAGCGTATCACATAACATTTTAGCATTTGATTTGTCCACACAATTTACAACATAAAATGCAGCACAATTAAACAGTCCACAGTCCACAATCAAATCCCCAAAAATCTAAAGTCCATGAATCTAAGTCCGTATATAATTGAATACTCATAAAAACATATATATCTAAGTCTTGTTATCAGAATTCCCCTCTGGTTACGTGCCAATATTTATATGTTTTACGCACTCCTTACGTCAAATCTTAATTAGATAATGACAAACAAGGTTATACAATGTTCGACAATATTTTATTATTACATTTGTCCATATACTTAAATATGTGAAAAACTGGAAAAACAACATTCCACAGTCAACGGTCAACGGTCAAAGTCAACGATCAAAGTCAAACTGTCGTTTCCATGTTCAACAGGTTCAGGGTCATAGCCATGGTTCATGGCTAAGGTCAAAGGTGCATGGTTCATGGGCTCATGGATAAGGTTATGGTTCGGACCCAACTAGAAAGGTCGAAAGGGAACAGATCCACTTAAAACCAAAATGACCCAGCCCACAAAAATAAAAGAAAACCGACCCATGAATACCAAAAATTAGAACTGGCCCCATCCAAAAACAAACTAAGGTCCGGCCCAAACACAACTAATTAGTTTGGCCCAAAACCGAAATGAAAATGGCCCAAACCAACTAAAATAGAATTCGGCCCAGCAACCATCTAAGGCCCAAGCCCCAGGCCCAAACCGGTCATCTCCCTCACCAGCTGCCACCAATTCGGCCACTACCAGTTCCGATCGTCCGCCCCTTTCAATCCCCCAATTTTGATCCTCATAGAAAGCCATACAACTTTAATAAAAGCTAAATCCCCAACTCTTAACTCCACAATCTTCTCCAAAACTAGATTTGTGATGTTTCTGGCCGCCATTAACAGCTTGTTTTCAGCTTCCACCACCACCATTTGCAGCCCTCACACACACTACCCTAGCCACTTCAACCCCTTTATCAATCAACCAACAAAATCAACCTAAAATGGTTAGAATTAATTTACTGGAGGACGTCTGGGCGTGCCGCCATTAATGTACCTTCGAGCTTCAACATCACCTCCCCACTCTCCAGCACTCAATCCCTCGCGACAATCAATCCGCATACAACCTAAAACAACTACCATACACATTTGATCGAACCCTTCCTCCAAACTAGATGGCGCTGCCATTAACGACCTTCTACAGAGCTTGAACAGCTCAACCCATCACCGACAACCAACCTCCAGTACTTAACCCCCGACCTCCATCAACCAATTTCAACCAACAAAATACCCGAAATCCACAGTTCCCAATTCGACAGTCTAAAGGCTCAATATCACAATAATGCATACGGACAGAGGAGGACAGTTTATGAAATTTGTAGATTCTAAACAGACAAAAATTATAATTTTAGTAGTGGTGAGAGATAAACTCTACTCATTTGTATTAAAAGCTCGACGAATTCCTCCTAGTCCGAATCGTCGCGCTCCAATGCTCTAGCAAACAAGCCGCCTCCATTATTATTATTTTTTATTCTTCAAGAACCCTATTCTCTAGAACAATGTGATTATATACTTGGGTTTGAAACCCAAAGCCAACCACGAACTTCGGGCCGAAAACCAGGCCCACATATCCCAAATCCAATCCAATCAAATATTAAATAAATAATTAAATAAGTAAATAAATAAATAAATAAATACGTATTTTAAATACGGGCGTTACAGCTATACACATCTCAAAAGAATCTCGTCCCGAGATTCGGAAGTAAAGTAATCTATACGAACAAATAACATTGGTTATTAACTTAGAATCTATACAAGAATGTACGTAGATTAAAATTAAGCAAGATAACATTTGTATTAATTATTTTTAAATAATTTCATAATATATGTCCTCATGCCACTACAAAATTTATTATAGTTTAACTGTCTATATTAAAACAAATTATTACGGTCCCTTAAACACAAGACCAATATATCATTTCTTTTTAGCATGTAATTTCTTGACATGTAGCAAACTCTACGAAAATTAATATTCTACTTAACTAATCAATAATATGGGGGTAAGTTCATCCCTGCATAAAACATTATGGAGTCTTTCATTATCATGCACCAAAGAAAAATTAGTGCCCTGATATACTTAAAATAAAAATCACTCATGTCATTGATACTACAATAAAACTTTATATTTACTTTAGTCATGCTATCAGAAATATTAAATTTAAAACAACCCTTGAATCCTAATTCATGCTTGCAATTGGATCAAATATAGCACGTATAAAAAAAAAATCCATATTCATCTATCAAAATCATATAGACTGAAACAACACAATTAAGAATAAATACTCGAAGCTCATTGCTATTATTATTATTACTAATTATTTTAAACGGTGAAAAGATTCAAAAATTAATCTCCATATACAATGACAATTAACATAAGACTTGCTACCGTATCATATAAATTTTTAAAATTCTTTAGGATAATATAAACTCACTTCTAATATATCCCCATAACAAGTTATATTCTCACGGTAATATTTATGAACCATAAATCAAGGTACATATTTAAGAATACTCGAATATGCAAAAATCAATGTGAAACTAATTTAACAATATTAATCAATCATGTCATAATTTATCGGCACGAAGCACACTTATAAGACAAAATAAAAATCCGTTTGTTGTTGAAATACGATCATCATTATATTAAGACATCCTCTACATAAATTCCAATATAGTTTAAAAATAACAATTATCACCATTATTTTAATTAATCATTAATAACGTGACCCTAAGAAAACAACCTACACATGCATGTCTTTTTGGTAAAACAATATTAATCATCACATGCGCACGGTAATAGTTCCTCTATATACAATAATATAAAAACGTGTATACGCAAGTATACACATCTCAAAAAGAATACACGTGTATACACAAGTATACACATCCCAAAAAGAATACACGTGTATTTTATTATATATATATTTTTTTTCTATTTATAATTAATCACATCTAACAAATTAATCTCTTATACTTCAAAATACTATTCATCCATTAAAGTGTACGAGTGAGGCGAGATAGTTCCTCCAACACCGAGGCAATTAGTTCCTTACTTAGTACCTCACAAAGCCATCAGATAATACAACTCATTCAATACAGATTAAAATATCTCCTTGTTACTTGAATAATAACATAACACTCCAATGCAAAGTTCACAGACAGGTTGTCATACTTAATCAATACTCCATGTGAAAATGAACACCAACAATAAAACAATATTATAGCAGTACACATCATTTTGATCAAATTCATTAATAATTAACATATAATAAATGTAATTACTCCTCATATGATAAGGAAACAAAAACATCATTTCATCTCCACTCCACAAGTAACTAATATAAATATACACATTACACATACAATCAAATCAAGAAAAATATTGACTCTCTTTATTTCTATATCTCTTTCATTTTCTTTGTAAAAATAAAACAACTAGCAGAAATAGTTTTGAAAATAAAACTTCTTAAACACTACCCATAAACCACGATCCGAGAATCCCCTAGAGTTACTTAAGTCTAAGCTAACCAAATGCTCTGATACCAAACTGTCACGCCCCGAATTTTGACAGAATTCGGAAAAACAATATTTGTTCCCGACTCTTCGATCTCCGAGGTGTGACGCACTCTCAACTCCCGAAAAACCCATAAACAGTTTAAATATGCGGATAATTAAAAAACAATAAGAATTTAACATTTAACAAAAGTCCTTTTCATTACAAAACTTCACAAATAAGATTAGGTTACAACTCTCCTTTCAATAACTCTTAATTAAAAATTACAAATGAAAATACAAAAACATTGTCTAGGCTGAAAATCTATATCACCTCAAGGGAAAACAAAACTTATCTTGAAAAGTGACGCTAACGCCAACCACAAGCAGCAACCAACCTTCTTCAACACTAAACCTATCAAGACTTATCAACTATGTTCATTTAATGAACACACTCGATAAGCAAACATGCAAATCAGGTCAGCATTATAAAAATGCTAGTGTGAGTAGCTTTAAAATATAACATATACTTATACATATACATACACAATCCATAAGGCAGTTAGTTCCTTCCTCGAGGCGCCTTAACTTTCAACGACTAATACAGCATCCTTAAGTACAATAATTAAGGCAGGTAGTTCCTCCACTGAGGTGCCTTAACTTCCCACTAACCACACAACAAACCATACGCATAATAAAAAGGCATTTAGTTCCTCCACGAGGCGCCTTAGGTTCTAACTAAACTATAACCAACCAAGCATATTCCATACTTACCTCATTTCATGCTCAATTACAGAGTGAGTTGTCTCTATACAAGTAATTAGTTTGACCCACCCTTCAGCAAAACCATATACAATCATCTATCTAAAGATATATCATTAACCAACATGTTACCATAATTATATTAATTAAGACTTTCTTTGTGTGTCCCTAAAATCACGTCGTATTTATGTCTTACCTAGTTTCCCTGGCTACCACAATCGCTTCCCAACGCCGAACATGTACATCCACATGCCTCCCCTTACATAATGAACCACTCTGTGCGTAACTACCCTAAGCGGGATGCCGCACACCAGGTAACCCTCACACGAAAGCCATTATGTAAGTACTGCTACTATTCGGCATAAAATATCGCGCATCTCGTTCTAATTTTGTGAACGGAATAATCAAGCCACCATTCGGCTACGATTGCCCAACACATGGGTCAATCAACATCTTATATATACACCCTATATAAGGGCCAATCAAATTACACACGCCCACACAGGGCAAATCACATGAGTTGTGGTAGCTAGGTTCTAGGATTTTTGTTACGTAATTTATTCAGGTGTCATACATTTATGACTCATAATAATTCCACTATATCACGTGTAGGTCAAATACCTTATTGCACTAAGCCACAATATTTAGAAATATCTCAATTATATCTCGTAACCACTTTCATTCTTTCACATGTCAATGTATTATTGCACTACGCCACACTTCCGTGGGAAATATCCACAAATACTCTACTAGCATCTCACAGATAAAATAATCGAGGGTTTATACATTTATTTCTCCAAAACTATTGCCTTTAATATATATATCCTAACATATTATATAATGTCACAATTACTTCAAGCGTATCGCATAATATTTTAGCATTTGATTTGTCCACACAATTTACAATATAAAATGCAGCACAATTAAACAGTCCACAGTCCACAATTAAATCCCCAAAAATCTAAAGTCCATGAATCTAAGTCCGTATATAATTGAATACTCATAAAAACATATATATCTAAGTCTTGTTATCAGAATTCCACAATATTTATATTTATATGTTTTACGTGCCAATATTTATATGAATCTAAGTTTTGAATGTGACAGGAATGACCTAAGGTACATAGGTACTAAATGGTGAGTGTAGAAGAAAAGAAATTGATTAATTAATAAGAGAAATTGATTTGATTATACGAGTGTTTGTGTTACTTTTGAATACCTAATATAATATCTACATATGTTATATAGAAGTTCTAACTTTCTTTTGCAGGAGGGTAGGACTTAATAACATTTTGTCTTGAGGGGCGGGTCCTACTCTTATCTGGCCGAAATGATATCGGTAAGTTTTAATTCAATGGTTTAGATATTAAAACGAGTTATTATAATGAGTTATATAATGGAAGTCTTGCTTGGGAAGAAATTATGCGGTTAAAATGACTAACTACCTACCTGTCTTCCAAGCTGTGAATGATTAAGTTATGGGATAATATAAAGTGATTGTTTGGATAATTAAAGTATGATAATAGTTTTATGTGGTTAGTCTACTCATACCAGCAAATTCCATTTTGCTGACCCATGTTTGTTTTGTTTTGGCAATGTGGGTGTGTTCTTGGGAACATAGGTGGAAGGCAGTGAAACCGCGGCGTTTGATTTGGATTTGATCTAGAGCAGTCAGTTAGTTTTATTAGGTCTGATCTTTTTGGAAGTATGTAATAACGTAGTTTCATATTCATCATGGAATGAGAATACGATGTTGATGACCTATTATTCTTAGTATGTTATATTGATGATTTTTGGATGGAAGATAGACTTTCATAAAGTAATAAAGAGAATTTTAGAGATTATTTTTGTTGTTAAGATTTTTTATGATGTGGGTTTTAGGTTTTGACATGTGTTGTATCCACCCCGTCATAGCCTGGGTTTTTAGACAATTGAACCGAGTGATGTTTGATATATTTATATTTCAAATATTCATTTTTTTTAATTGTTTAGAAATTCGGGCTGTGACAGGTGCCATTTGATAAACGTAAAAATGTAAAATTCTACTCACAAATAGAATGATGAAACTCAAACGCAAGTAAAACTAAAACTAAACTAAGTATAGTCGATTATTTATTAAAGATTTCTACTCTCGAGTCTATCGAATAGAGTAGAGTAAAAGATTCATTCCACTCCTAGTTCTTTAGCATTCAATGTTTTCTACGACTATCGATCTATCCAAAGTTAGTGAGAGTAATGGTGGGAATTTATACTACGATGCAAATTATACTAACAAGATATGCTAATTCAAACTACGAAATTTCTAAATTGACTATATGATAAGGAATTAGGGGGGATTGATTCTACCTTAACTCGACTTAATCAACTAACAAAGATTCGTCGTGATCCAAATTTCAATGCTTTCGCATATCAAAATGGTATTTCTAATCTCTAATTATACATGAAAATTTCTACCAATTAATAACTAGCATGTGAAGCAACCAAACCCATTCTCATGGTGAACTAATTACTTTCTAGAATTGAATAGATTATCACGACGATTTCTAAGTTAACAAAGATCAAACTTCATCAAGGCTTCTTCAACCCCCTCTAATGGAGGTTTAGCCTAGAATCATTATTCTATCATTTCCCAATGTAATTAAACAAGGCATCAATAAAAGATTGTGAATTTACTTATTTCAATTCAAATGGAAATCTAATTATGCAAGAATCGATTGAAACTAACAATGATAATAACTAAATCTAGGAATCAAAACTACAATGATTAATGAAATGAAACTATATTATCAAGAACTAATTTACTTTATTAATCTAATGAATAAATAACAATTGATTCAAACTACTAAATTAAAAAAAGGTATGAAACTAATTAATGGAATGAAAACTAGATCTAGTTATCTCTAATGGCTACTTGCTACCTAACCTTCTACTTGCTTAAGAGTTAAGTCTTGTCTGTTCAAATGGAGGAGACCAGATCCACATTTTCGTGCATCGGCTGAGGAGCCACGTTTTGGGCCGGAAAATCGAGCCCAAAACCCAATTTCTTCAGTCCACAGAGGCTTTTTCAGTTGGAGTTTGCTTCAACATACGTTTTTTCCACTTCTACTCCTATGATTTGGTCACGGCTTGGACCATTGGAAAGCTCTTTCCGAGCCGGTCATTTTGACATAAAGTAGGCCCAATTTGGAGGTCTGAGTCCAAAGATACGGTCTTCGGAAGTTCTACTAATTTTTGTGCGCTGTTTCTGCCCGCGTTGACTTTGACTTTTCAGCTTTGACCGGGCTTTAGAAAGGCTGTTTCTCCTTAAATCTTAGCCTTTAATCACAGAATTTCTTAGCAACCAGCCCTTGCTCCTTTATCTCGCCAAAGTGACACATTTATGCACATAATTGACTCCAATGCCTGAAATACATAAAAGCACGTAATCAGCATTAACTCTTATTTATTACTCGCATAATTGGTCTAAAAGTATTATTGTTAGGAGGTTTAAACTACAGTTTTGGGCTCTTATCAAGTATAATTCTCCCTTAAGATAATTCTTGCTCTATAGCCACTTAAAGGAGCTGAAATGAGGAAACTCACCTGTACAAGTGAAACAAGAGGAATGTAACAAGACATGACAAGATCACAGCAGCGCAGTTATGAGTTGTCACACTATTTGCATGGAGCCTAACTCTAGATGAGGAAGTAATGGATTTACCGGCAAGCTGTTTAAGAAATAAAACTTCTAACGATAAAGAGTATATAGATATTAAGCGAATTACATTGAAAGTGTATGAGATTTTTTGAGTATCCCCTGATCCTCCTCTGTGTCTTGTGATTCAGGAGCTCTTTTCTTGATAGAGAAGGGATGAGATGATATAGAGTTTAGGGTTGAACCGTCTGGCGGCTGCCTATGTATCTCCTTGTTTATTTAGGAGAATCAAAGCCTATTTTGCGTAGTTCTCAAGAGGAAATTCCTATGATTTATATAGGAATAGCTTTGAGAGTCTTAGGGTTAGGGTAAACCTCACCGCTTGTAAGTTCTTTTCCATCTTTGGATTCTGTCTTCCTATTATGAATCCTCTTCTTATGGAAGTCTGAATCTAGACCATATCTTGTTAGAGGTAGGTTTCCTTGTTGATCATAATGTCCCACCGTATATGGGAAGATTATATCTAAAAGGTAACTCTTAAGATATGTCATTACGATTCCTTTTTTATCATCAAAGATCGCCCTCTTCAGTTTCCTTCTATTCAGGAACTGTCCATATCAGTTCCTAACGACTTGGAGAACTGTTATGTTTAGAAGCAGTTAGTCACGTGTCTGGCACATCTACTATCTATATACTAAAGCAGAGACCTTTAAAGGAGGATTTTCTCTCTCATATGTGACACTCTAATATGAAAGTTAGCCTTTTCTCTATCCTATGTGGCACTCTAATATAAAAGATAGTATTTTCTAATAGCCTACAATCCCACGTACATGGAATCTCTTTAGAGAGTTTGAATGTATTTCTAATTCTTATATATTTGATCAAATAAAAATAAATTGCTAAAAAATAGGTTATTTGTAGAAGGTAATTTCCTATTACGAATCAAACACTTTTAGTGTTCAAATTCTTATACATTTGATCAAATAAAAAAAAAATTGCTAAAAAATAGATGATTTGTAGAAACTAATTCCCTATTACAAATCATACAATTTTAATGTCTATGATAAAGCACCGACTTATTTCGAATATATCCTTAACACGGCCTCAAAACATAGTTAAAAACAATTATACAAAAAATAACATCACAAAATAAATAATAGAAAATGAAAAAAAAATAACGGCAAAGCAATAATGACAAATATTTTAAAATATGTATAATATTGAATGAAACTAACGTAAAAAAACAATTAATGGGGAACCGAAAACTGGATGCAAATGTATCGAACTAACCTCAAATAATATTTAATGGGAAATCGGAAACTAGATGCAAATACAAGCATTAAACTAATATTAAAAAGTAATTAATAGAAAATCGGAATATGGATACAACTGCATTAAAATAACCTCAAAGAATAATTAGCGGAAAATCAAAACTTGGATGCAAATACATCAAACTAACATAAAAAAATAATTGTCGGAAAATCGAAAACTATATGCAAATGCATTGAGCTAATCCTCAAAGATTAAATTAACGGGAAATCGGAAACTGGATGCAACTGCATTGAACTAATCTCAAAGAAAAATTAATTATAAATTGGAAACATAATGCAAATGCGTGGAACTAATCTTAAAAAATAATTAATGGGAAATCGGAAATCGGAAACCGGATGCAACTGCACTAAACTAATCTCAAAAAATACACTGGATGCAAAACTTCAAGAAATAATTAACGGGAAATCGGAAACAGGTTGCAAATTCATTGAACTAACCTCAAACAATAATTAATAGGAAATAGGAAATGAGATGCAAATGCAATTTTATCAAATAATAAATGAGAAATCGAAAACTAGATGCAAATACATTAAACTAATCTCATATAATAATTAACGGGAAATAAAAAATTGGATGCAAATACATTGAACTAACCTCGAAGAATAATTAACAGGAAATTGGAAATTGGATGCAAATGTATTGAACTAACTAAAAAGAATAATTAACGAGAAATCAGAAACTGGATCCAAATGCAATGAACTAATATCAAAGACTAATTAACGAAACATTGAAAGATGGATGAAACTGTACTGAACTAACCTAAATGAATAATTAATGGGAAATTATAAATTTAATGTAACTGTATTGAACTAACCTCAAAAAATAATCAACGGAAAATCGGAAACTTGATGCAAATGCATTGAACTAACCTCAAAGACCAATTAACATAAAATCGAAAATTGGATGCAACTGCATTGAATTAACCTCAAAGAATAATTAACGGAAAACCAAAAACTGGATGCAACTGCATTAAACTAAACTCAGAGATTAACTAACGGGAAATAAAAAATTGGATGCAAATGCATTGAAATAACCTAAAAAAATAGTTAACTAGAAATCGAAAGTCGGATGTAACTGCATCGCACTGACCTCAAAGCATAAATGTCCACTTCTTTAGCCTTCTCACATGAGTAATTACGAGTAATTAGGAACCCAAAACGAAAATGAGTTTATAAAAACAGACTCTTATATGTATGCAAACTGTATAGAAATTATAAACTATCAAACTAACCTAGAAAAACAATTAACGAGAAATCAGAAACTGGATGCAGATGTATTGAAATAACCTCAAAGAGTAATTAATGGGAGATTGGAACTTGGATGCAAATGCAATGAACTAATCTCAAAGACTAATTAATGAAACATAGAAAACTACTGGATGCAACTATATTGAATTAACCTTAATGAATAACTAACGGGAAATCATAAAGTGGATGCAATTGCACTGAACTAACCTCAAATAATAATTAACGGGAAATTGGAAACTTGATGTAACTGTATTGAACTAACCTCAAAGAATAATTAATGAGAAATTGAAAACTGGATGCAACGTACTACATTAAACTAACCTCAAAGAATAATTAATGAAAAATCAGAAACTTGATACAAAATACATTGAACTAATAACCCGAAAACATATTTGTATTATATGTAGGGGAAATAAATGTCTCGAGAAATATAGTTTTGTATTTTAAATAGTGTTTATTATAATTCTTTTATTGTGATTGGGAATGCCTTGCTATTCAAGTAGCTTCATATTATATTCGCTACATTGGGTATTCTCACAAAACTTCAATCAAACTTCTATTATTAAACCTGAATAAAAAGAAGTTAAGTCGATGAGTTTTATCAAGATTTGGTGCTTCCTTTTTATAGAGAGTGGTGCAAAAAATTTAAATGAGTAATTAATATAATTTTCATATCTCATAGCTATGCATAGTTGCTAATATTTTTTAGAATAATTTAATATAATGACACCCGTTCGTAGGACACACGTTCATGTGATAAATCTTTTCAAGTGTGAGTAGTGTATTCTTTGAGGATATGGAAACAATCAATCTGTTTTAGTGATTTGTACACATTAGTACGTAAGCCGAACGGTGATGATTTACCGCTAAATCACCATAAATATAATAAAACTATTATACAAGCTAGATCGAGTTTAAGATAATTCTATTTGAAAATTATGGATTAATATTCTAAATCACAAAGTGAATAGGCTATCTCAATTTGATCCATTAGTTTCCAAGTACATATGCACCATAATCGCTGCTCATTAATGTATTTCGGTTTATTTTCAATAAAAATATATTCTGATTCGAAAATTTGCCGCTAAATCACCATAAATCTAAGAAAATTATTATACAAGCTAGATCGAGTTTAAAATAATTCTATTTGAAAATTACGGATTAATATCCTAAACCACAAAGTGAATAGGCTATCTCAATTTGATCTCTTAGTTTCTAAGTACTTATGCACCATAATCGCTGCTCATTAACGTATTTCGGTTTATTTTCAATAAAATTATATTCTAATTCGAAAATTTGCTGCTAAATCACCATAAATCTAAGAAAACTATTATACAAGCTAGATTGAGTTTAAGATAATTCTATTTGAAAATTATGGATTAATATCCTAAACCATATAATGAAGAAGTTATTTCAATTTGATCTCTTAATTTCCAAGTGCTTATGCACCATAATCGCTGGTCATTAACGTATTTTGGTTTATTTTCAATAAAAATATATTCTGATTCGAAAATTTGTGTGAGACATTTTGTAAAGCTTTTTTAGCACACAAAATATTTAATAGATCCCAGGCGTATGCCCGAGTCCAAAATCTAGTGCCTACTAAACACTCGTGCTAAACACGAAATCATTTATTAACAGAACTGATCCGATGGTCCTCGTCTCATTCTGGATATCTATAGTTCTGGGTCATTTCCCATACACGTGTCATCTAATCAATGACGGGAAATCCCCCTTACAGAAAGCTTGGAAGGAATTTCACTGTTAGTAATGTGATTTGATTTATATCATTTAACTATTTGTAGAATCAACATAGCATAACATGGAGGTGGTTGACTATCAAAGTCTGTAAAATCTTTGGGTGATGATACTAGAAGTCTGGGGCTCGAACCCACCCCGCCAATATCAAAGAGTTACTGATCTCATTTAAAATAGGCTTGCCAATAAAAAAAAACATAGCATAACATATTAATCTGATTCAAATTGTACAAAACAGAATTAAATCTGAAGCATAATTTTGAAGTATTTATCTTATGATTAATTAAATATGGAAGATTAATTTCCAAATAATTATAAAACTTACAGATCAAAGATATAGATTACCACCTAGAGAGCGATTTGAATAGGTGTAACAGAAAAAGATAATACAAGATTACAAGTACCCTATGTGCTAGGCTATTTTCTCTCAAAGACAGTAGCTAGAGACCCAGGACTACAGACGATCTATTCGAGTATGTTTCTTGGAATATTTGATTTACATAATCCTTTCAAATACTCCTCCCCTCTACTGGAATTTCAACTCTTTATAGCTTCATTTATGTCCGTTTTGTTAACACCTTGGTTCTTCTTAAGCCTCTTGGAAAATACCTACAACGGTTTCTGAGTTTCTCAAATCATCGTAAGCTCCTATATATTCCTTGTATGTTTGGCGTAACATGAGTATGTCTATACCCTGCCATGTATTTTTAGAATTTTAAATTGTGTCGTCTAAGGACAGAAACCAACTTAATGGATGACACAACGAGCTAAACTGTGCAGTTTTATTACTTTTTATAGGCTTTGTTTGGATATGGGTATGGCCATGACACTGACTGTATTGTTCTCTGCCTGGTACAGGGTAAATGATGAGTAATTTTATGACCAATAGAAAGTCTTTGTTTTAGAAAGGTTTTGAATAATTACACTGTACCTGACAGTGTTCTACAGTTTGTTTATATCAAAGAATCTATATCTGGCCATCTTTTTACAAATGTCAATGTAGCGACCCAATTTATGAGGGCCAAGGGTCCGGCGGGCAATGGATCCAGGAAGAGGACTGGGTGTGGGACGACGGGCATGTTATTTAAGACCGGAGACATGGGAGTTAAGTATGGAGGCCGAGAACCGAGGACCGACAGCGGAGAGCCGCGGCGCGGAAGGCTAGCTAACATGGAATTGAACTATCTGGACACGTGCCCAGCAGGAGCAAGGGCGAAACCCTAACATCGTACGGGAACTTACCACGTGGCAATCCATAAACCGAGAGATGAATGGACAGATGGAGGGCCCAAGGGAAAGTAGGGGAATTATAAATAGAATAGGAGAGGAGGAGAAGAGATAGGTCACAACAGTCAATATTGTGTCCTGTGACAAAAACCAACTCAATAGATGTCATGCACAACCAGCTAAATCGTGCAGTTTTATAGATTTTGTTTGGTCACGGCATGATACCATTTTTTTGGATAGTAGTGATGGTAATTATGAAGTAGATGATTAAACAGATACGAAAATGAAAGAAAATGAAAGAGGGATACCTATGTGTTTATAGCAGTAATAATGTAAGGCGGACCAGGGCGCCACCTCTAGGATTAACCCTTGTTGACAGGCTTCAGTTTACAATACATGGATGATCGCCAATTTTCTATGCCCAGAATGAGATGATGGTGAATCTATTTCGTCTTAATGTATGTACGGCTCTCCTTGTTGAATTGGTTGTTCTCATTAGTTGCATTGGAAAAAATTTAGGAGCAATTTTACCTGCTCTTTATTACAATATGTTCTACAAGGATGCCATCTCAGTTGCCCTCACAATAAACACCCAAGGCTTTTTGGAGCTTTCCTTGTTTCAAATGTTGAGAAATCTTCAGGTACAATAACAAACCCTGCACAATGTCAGCTCTAATTCTTGGATGAATCTGTTTATTTCAGTGACCCATGCTTCTGACAGTTACAAATCAGCGTTATTAACTTTTGACAAATGCTGTTTTTCTGACATGCAGATAATTGACCACCAAAACTTTCAAATCATGATCCTTTCATTGTTAGTCATAGAGGTGACTGGGCTGAGTTTTGATCAACTTCAGATTTGTTGGTGGTGATCATAGGCTCAGGGAGTCACGGCTCTTTCAGTTTTCATGAAATTTGTTCTAACTAGAGAGGAGGACATTTTTCTTGACAAGCCATAATTGTTAATTTCAGTTTTTTTTATCCAAATGGCTGTGTTCGTATTTTTAACCTGAATTTGAACGCTTTTGCAATGGACAAACTACTCAACTTGGTTGTTTAATAAGTGTGTTCGACAATGCCACTTTAATTTGTTGGAGCTAAACATCTTCACTTCAGTTTCAGTTAAAAAAAGGATTTAGCCAATTTAATTCCCATCCACGGTCAACAAAAAGTCAAGCGGTCAAATAATGTTGGAGCAAATTCTAATAAACGCAATAAGTGAGGGACCAACTAATCAAAACTAAACAACAACAACGACAACAAAACGCGCGAGTCTATTTTTTAAAGTTTTCTTCACGTTTCTGCTTGTGCAAGAACCATTTCCCTCTCACCAAGAACTAGAATAACATCATCACTTCACAAGGAACACTCGTCTTCCATCTCTGTAGCTTTTAATAAGTCTCTCTGAAGCTTTTAGGTACTTGTTTTTTCCTTTCTCGATTTTAAATTTCGAAATTGGGTGTTGATCGAATTGAAAGAAAATTGAGGTATGTTGGTTGTGAGGTTTCGGGTTTTTATTGTTATACGCTTTAGTTAAGGGTTATGAACGTATTTGTAGATCCTCATTGTGACTGCATTCACTTTAGACATTCTTGGTTGTTAGGCTTAGGGAATTTTCCAATTATGAGGAAGATGAAGAACCATGGACATTATAATGAAAATTTGGTGTTTATCTCAATTGTCTCGTTAAAGATTTTAGGAAATTGTTGTAGAAAATTATAATTGAAAGTTTGTCGAAATGAGAATCAGGCACCTGGTGCTAAAGAAGGCATTTTCAATGTCTTGGCCGGTAATGAAAATAAGATAGAATGGGTCAATAGGGTGTTATAATGTTTCTGTGTCTGAAGAGGGTTGTATTATAAGAGATTAGAGCCTGATCATGGTTTAAATAGTTGTTATGAATTGGCATGATAGTTTGTTTAGTGACATTTATGCCCATTCACTGTTTAATCATGGTGTTTGTTCCTGTGTCAGAATGATAAATGGCTTTATAGGTTACTAGATTGATGCATGCACAATGAGTCGTCAATCTACTAAAAGAACATGGGTAAAATAGTCAAAACAAAAAACAAACCATGTAAGATAAAAAATGATTAAGAGATTTAGAGATACATAACAAATTAGTTTTTTAATATTGCATGACTGCATATGAGGGTGTGATTTTTAAAGTAATTTAAAAAAATTAATTTTTTACTATTGCGGGACTGTAGATGTAGATGAGGATCCTGATTTTTAAAGTAGTTTAGATTTATACTCCTTTGTAGACAGAATGACTTGTAACTACAATCTTATATGAAAATTGGGGTTCTAAACAACTTCTATATATATTTTTTTATAGGGATGACTAATGTATTGTAGTTGGCATAGTCTACAATGAAATCATGTGCGAGAGCACATGATGAAGGGTCGTATTGAAAGTCCAGAAAGATTAAAGGTGATTTGGGATAAGGTTGGCGCAGAAGGAATCAAATCTAGGTTCGCATCCCTCTTTTATGTACAAGTTTTGTAATAGTACCTCGCCACAAGGGTTCTTACATTATATAGTTTTACTTATTTATATATTGTTAATGAGCAAATGTAACTATGATTTGGGTGTAGCGGAAAACCACGAAGACTTGATTAAAGTTCACTCCGGGGACTACGTCAAAGAAATAGAATGACTTCACTCAAACTCTAACAAAATCAATCTAGGTAAAAAGTACGATTCGGTTTATTTCCGGAAATGGTCTACATCATCTGCCCTTCATGCTGCGGGTTCAGTTGTTCGTGTAATTCTTTTGTCCAGTTTTAATAATTTCCTTTCAAGTGTTCTATACCGTTTGCGTTTTATCTGAGAAGAGGTTTTCTCGTAGGTATGTATCAATGTTGCTGAGGGAGATTAGAGGTTCGGTGTGGCAATAGTGAGACCTCCTGGGCATCACTCGATGCCAAAGGAGGCCATGTGGTTTTGTTTGCTTAGCGATGTTGCTATAGCCGCTACTTGTCTTTTGGAAAGGGTATAAACTTCCATGAAGAATTAATATAACTGTTAAATTTTTTGGTTTAATATTTAGATAACATTAAAAGTTGGACTCTCATGTTTGCAAGTTAACATAAACTAACATATAGTCAAGGACGAAGCCAGGATTCTAAGCCAGGGGGTACGTAACCTCCCTCCCGCCCTAAAAAAAAAAGTCTAAACAATAAAGATTAACAAAATTATGCATTTAATGTAATTCACAAAACTAGAGTGCGTTGACTACTAAGAATTTAATATGGACTGACGAAGTTAACTACTTAAGCACTTAAGTCATTAATTGATACTACTATGTCTATATATATCTACATAATCTAGTCCACAAGTCCACAACAATTCAACAAATTGTCAACTTCCTATAATGTTATAAGTCTGTAACCATATTATCATGTGGAGAAAACTATAAAAGATTAACATTGAAAGTAAAAAGTTATTATTTTTTTTAAGTGAAAATTTTATTGATAATAATAACGAGTTTTATAGATAATTAGGACAAACGTGAAACAAGTTACGCTGCAAGTCCTTTCTGAATTTGTTTTTTGTTTTTTGTTTTTTTTAAAGACACATTTGTCAATATTTAATGGTTTTGAATATCAAAGACACATTATTTGTCCATATTTAATGGTTTTGAACTCAAAAAAATGATAAATGATAATTTTGTAAGGGCAAAAAGAAAATTAAAAAAACGTTGGCTTATTGGAATGTTTTTTATTAGTTTTCTTTTTCATACTATTTTTTTTTTGTTGATTATAATCTCACTATAGTTGTGAAAATTTTAAGGGTGCGATAGTGGAAGTTTGCAAAAAAAAATTTGGGGGTGCGAGTCCTTATAGTTTGAAGATTTTTCTAGGTAATTATTTATGTGGTAGTGAAAATTTTCTAATCTCAGGGGGTGTGACCGCCCCCACACGCACCCCCTTATATCTATCTATGCATATAATATTACTCAATTTAGGAGGCAAGAGAATTTGCCTGGTGGACTAGGATGTCCACCACGGAAATAGGACTCAGGATGAATTTTGGAAGGACGACAAAGTTCTATTTCTATTTGTCCATAGGTAAACACATATTAATTATGTGATTTTGGTTTACAAACTTTCTCCCACTTTAAGGTGGTGACTTTCCACATAGTCGGATTGCCTAAACAAAAAAAGTTTCTTATAGCTGCCTCCCCATCTTTAATGCATTTTCTAGGCTACTTATAGATCCCCATGTTGTTGTGAACCGGAATACTATTAAGAATTGATTGTGCCAACACCACTCTCCCTTGAAACAAAAGGACTTTGCCTGCCCAGCCACTGGCCCTCCTCTTAATCTTGTCAACCAAGGATTGAATGTAATATTTAGTGACCCTGCCTTTAAAAAGTGGAACTCCCAAGTACTTCTATGGCAGGTCACCTTTTTGATATCAAGCAAATCCACTCCTCTCTTACAAACTGAACCACATTCTTCATCTAATTTATGGAACATTTTAATAAAAGGGTATTCTCTTAGTTCATTTCCCGAACAAGGTTTAATTACTTATGTTAAAATGTTAAGGAGTTTAACTAAACCTGATAATTATACATACCCTTTTGTTTTAAACACGGTGGGAATGTGGGATTGGTATGGGAAGGAATGCAAGTACATGGACATGTTTTGAGGAATGGGTTTGGAGATAATGTGTTTGTTGTTAATACTTTTATTAGTATGTATTGTGGTTTTAAGGAAATAGGGTTAGCTCAAAAGGTGTTTGATGAGTAGGAATTTGGATATTGTTTCTTAGAATAGTTTGATTGGTGGGTATGTGAAATTGGGTGTTTTAGATATATGGCTAGGAGATTGCTTGAGATAATCTACTATTAAATGTATGCTTTAAATTGTCTCTACCATATTGCAGGTCAGAAGATGGAAGATTTTTCCCATGAGGGAAGAATTTCATTTATAAGGATGGTGATTATACGAAGACAGGAGAAGGTCGTGGTGAAGGTTTTACAATAAATATCCCATGGAAAGCTGAGGAGCCTGGGGAGCAGTACGGGGATGCAGAGTACCTTGCGGTGTGGGATCATATTTTGATCCCAATAGCAAGGATTTATAAACCTGACATCATACTTATTTTTGCTGGATTCGATTCGGGTAGGTTGAATAATTGTTTTTTGCTACTCACAATTTCTGTTAATTGATAGTTTCTGGCGACAAAGTAGGAAATTGTTACATTGAAGTTGCTACTTCAATGTTACATTCTTTGCAAGGGGTTTATCTCAATTTTGGTTGCTCTCAAAATTGGTTACTCTCAAAGACTTGTGTTACACCGAAAACTAACTTTAGTTTTATAGTGTTCTGAAATTTTGATGTGTCTGCAAAATTTCAGTTCCAACCGACATGCCAATGTCAAGATATCGGTTTCCATTTGACGCAGTAGTGTTGAGCTGTTTCCTTTCGGTTTGATGTGGTTAGATTGTTTGAAACTCGATTCCAGCAGCTTTAGCTTCAAACGATGTCAAGAGGTCGGTTAAAACTTCTCACAAACGATGCAATGGGGTCGTCCAACAATACACCAGTTCGATGCCACCATACCATTCCAAATATGGTGAGGGACCCCAGTAATCTCCCCCTCCCGAACCATAAGGGGACGATACTCCACACATTCCCGAGTTAACAGGAGTGTACCACCAATCCGGCTGTAACACAACAAACATCAAACTTGCCTTTTAGTAAAACTTTGGTCATTATATTCGACCCATTCGTGTCGGTATGGATCTTCTCAATGCACAATTGCTTCTCTTCGAGAACTTCTCTAATCCAATGATAACGTACATGTATGTTGCTTGGATCTAGAATGAAAACTTGGATTCTTGCTCAAATGAATGGCGATCTAACTATCACAAAGAACTACAAATTATTTCTCCTTTATTCTTAGTTCATTGAATAACCTCTTCATCTATAGTATCTCTTTGCAACACTCAGTGGATGCAATATACTTGGCTCCTGTAGTAAAGAGGACAACACATTTTTGTAATTTAGATTGCCAAAAAACTACTCCCCCTGTAAATGTAAACAGATAATCGGAAGTAGACTTTACGAGTCAACATCACCTACCATATCTGCATCTGTGTAGCCTTCAAGTAAGGTTTTACTCCCACCAAAACACAAACACGCCCTGGAAGTGCCCTTGAGATATCTCAATATCCACTTAACACATTCCCAATGCTCTTTACCCAAATTTGACAACAATCAACTTACAACACCAATGACAAAAGTAATATCCGGTCTTGTACACACCATCACATACATCAAGCTACCTACTGCGGATGCATAAGGAATCTTTTACATTTCTTTCTTCTCATGCTCACCTTTCGGACGCTTACCTTTGGTTATACGGAATTGGCCACCAAGCTGGCAACTCACCGACTTCGCTTGATCCATGTTGAATCTCTTCAACACTTTCTCAATATAACTTTCTTGACAAAGCCACAACTTTCCACTCTTTCTATCATGAGTGATCCGTATACCAAGTATCTACTTTGCTTGACCAAAATCTTTCATCTCAAAGGACTTACTCAAGTCTTCCTTCAACTTGGATATCTTGTTGATGTTTTAGCCAACTATCAACATATCATCCACATACAACAAGAGCACTATGAAATCCCCATCTGAAAATTTCTAAACAAACACACAGTGATTGAAAGTAGACTTCTTGTAGCCATGCGTCACCATAAAGGACTCAAACTTTATGTACCACTATCTCGGTGTCTACTTCAACCCATACAAACTCTTTCTCAAATTGCATACCATGTGCTCCTTGCCTTTGACCTCAAAACCCTCTAGCTAGTCCATGTAGACATCTTCCTTAAGATCACCGTGAAAAAAAGTAGTCTTGACATCTAGTTGCTCAACCTCTAGGTTTATACTTGCGGCCAAACCCAATACCCCCCTGATAGAAGTCATCTTAAGCACCGGAAAGAAAATTTCATCAAAGTCAATACCTTTCCTCTGACCAAATCCCTTCAACAAAGCGAGCTTTGTGCCTTGGATATGGATTACTTTCTTCATGTTTGACTTTGAACACCTACTTGTTCTTGAGAACTTTTTTTCCTTTCAGTGTCTCAAATAAGTCATAGGTGTGATTCTTATGCAAATAACCCATCTCATCTTGCATGGCCTTCAACCATTTCTCTCCGTCTACCTTCAAGAGCCTCTTGATAGTACATAGGTTCTCCACCACCAGATAGCAATACATACGTATGTGGTGGGTACCGGGTTGAAGCTTGTGTTTCTTTTTTGGATCTCCTCACCTCATCTTCTTGCGGCTCGGGAGGATGCAATTCTTCTTGTTCAGGCGGTGTTATGCACTTCATTTGCATATTCTATCTCAATATATAGGTTCAATCCCATCATGAATAATATGATCATCATCATGAGCCTCAAACCCATGGTTCTCTGCATTCTCAATATCATCTGCCACTTGTTCCATTGTCGGAACTTCTGGCTCTAAATGAACAAGGTCAGCAACAAAAGTTTCTAGCTTCTCACCATTCTCAAAGTCCTCTATTGTCTGATCTTCCAAGGACACAACATCTCAACTTCGGATTACCTTCTTGTTAATCAGATCATAAAGCTTGTAACCAAACTTCTCAACCCTATTAGCAAGAAAAATGTATTGCTTGGCTTTGTCATAAAGCTTGGACCTCTCATCCTTAAGATTATAAACAAATGCTCTACCCCAAATACCCTCAAGTATCTATAATCAACATCTCTGTCTGACCATACTCTCTCTAGATAATCACTATTTAGAGGCTTTGAAGGCGATAGGTTGATCACATGTACGGCTGTGTGCATTGCTTATACCCAGTAACTTCTTTGTAACTTAGAATGAGACAACATGCATCTTATCCTCTCTACAATTGTATGGTTCATCCTCTCGGCTATACCATTGTGTTGCAGTGTCTTGGGCACTGTCTGCTCATGACAAATCCCATGACTCTTGCAGTACTCTTCAAATGGCCCAATGTACTATCCCCCATTATTTGAACGGATACACTTCAAAGGCTTCCCGGTGCGGTCTCTCTTTCCTCCGTACTATGGAAAGTCTTGGACACACTGAGAACCTCATCCTCGGTCTTCAAACCATATGCCCATACATTTCTTGACGTATTATCAATGAAAGTCAAGAAGTACAAAACTCCCCCGTGGGACTTCACTTTCATGGGACAACATAAATCTGAGTGTACTAACTCAAGAACATTCTCCTTGCGGTGAGAAAGGGATCTTTGGAAAGATACTTTATGTTGCTTTTCAACTAAACAATGAATGCATCTATTTAAATGAGTACTTTTGATGTTTGGTAACACCTTTTGCTTGGCAAGAACTTCTATGCTTTTCTCTCCAATATGACACAATCTCTTATGCCATATAATTAGGTGGAAGCTTCTTCTTGTACCACATTTAACTCTGTTTTATACATACTAGCTTGTGTCTTGTAAAGCAATCAACACTTGGCTACCACAAAGGATCCTCTGGTCAATTTCCATACCCCATTACCAAACGAGTTGTAGAAACCATTATCATCTAACTTCCTAGCGGAAATTAGGCTCAGTCGAAGATCAGGGACATGTCTTACATCCTTGAGTGTCAAGGTGTAACCAACACTAGTTCCCACATGAACATCACCAATCCATGTAATCCTTTAGACTCCACTGTTACCCATTTTTACCTCACCAAAAATTCACAACATTTGTAAATAGTGAAGAAACTCTTGTGCGGTGTGACGTGATAGGACGCTCTGGTATCTATCACCCACTATGTATCCTGACATGAGGTACTAACACAACACTCAACATAATCTGACATAATTCCTACTATACCACCGTTGACTAATGCGGTAGTATCTTGGCTTGTACTTCCATTCCTCTTTACCATGTCTTCATATACATAGTTATTCTTCTCATCCATTTTCAGTGTTCTACACTCATATCTGAAGTGACCCTTAGTGGCACAATAGTAACACTATCTTTTTTTCTTAGGAGTTCTAGATGCACCCTTAGATCTGTTTCTGTCATCACCTCTAGAATGAGGTGGTTTTCTATTCCTGCCTCTCCCCTGCTTTTTCTGTGACAAAGATCTCTGAGTGAGAGGAGCTACTCCATGAACCCCTTCTTGTCTCTTCATTGAACAATGCACCGGTAACCATTTCCATTGAAACAATTCCATCCTTAGCGGCTTTGCCAAGAGAAACTGCCAAAGTTTCCCAACTGTCGAGTAGAGAGTTCAATAGTAACAAAGCATCAACTTCGTCACCCATATGAATCTTCATAAAATGTAGCTGATTTATGGTATTTTATATTTTATTGAGATGCTTAGACATTGAAAAACTTTTTTTGTACTTTGAGTTTGCAAACTTCTTAATGAGTAACACTTTGTTGTTTGCAAACTTCCTCTTATAGAGGTCTTCGAGTTTCTTCCACAAGCTAAAAGCGATAGTCTCTTAGGATACATGTTGGAATACACTGTCATCAATCTAGCCACTGTCGAATGTACCCAATAGCTTTTTTGTCAAGCTTGCTCCACTCAGCCGCGACCATTGCATCTGGTTTTACTCTTCCATTCTCAATTGGTTGTGCCAAATCTTTGCAATAAAGCAAGTCTTCCATATTTGTTTTCTAAATAGTGTAGTTACCTCTATTTAGACTAGTCATACAAGTGTTTATAGAATGATCCATCTCAACAAACTATTTCAACTCAAACCTTCTCTTAGGAATTTAATCAAACACCGTCCGAGTAAAATTTAGATAACCACCTTTGTGATTAATCTAACCACGACTCTAATACCATTTGCTGGGAAAAACGATACCAATCGATCCCCTCTAAGATAGCTTGAATATGAATATTCTAAACTTCAATCGAAAAATCTAAATTTTCACTACAACCAAGAACCATAAACCTAAGTTATAGAATTAGCTGTCACAAACAAGCAATAACAATGTAACGTAACTTACCACAATGAGACACAAGATGTAACGTGGTTTAACTAATGATACATACTTCCACAAGAGCAAATTATTTTATAAGTATGGGAAGGAAGATTACAATCACTCCTATCAAGTCTCTCCAAACTTACTAGATCTCTCTTCACTAATTTCTATCCATACAAGTTTTATCTCTTTGCAAGAGTTTTCTCTCAATTTTGGTTGCTCTCAAAATTGGTTTCTCTCAAAGACTTGTGTTACACCAAAAAATAACTTTGGTTTTATAGTGTTATGAAATTTCAACACGTCTGTCAAATTTCAGTTCCCGAGATATCGGTTTCCATTCGACGCGGTGGGGTCGAGCTGCTTCTTTTCATTTCGATGTGGTCTGATTGTTTGAAAGTCGATTCTAGCAGTTTTAGCTTCAAACTATGTCATGAGGTCGGTTAAAGCTCCTCACAAACGATCCCATAGGGCATAGGGTCCCTCCAACAATACACCAGTTAGATGCTACCATACCGTACGTTCCAGATATGGTGAGGGACCCCACCACATACTAGCCTTCTTTTTCTTAATTTCATGAAACGCTCAAGCAGCTAGATATTTCCATTTGAGGTCTCAGTTCACCTTCATCAGTATCACATTAATAAATTACAAAGGTGCTCATGCCAAGTCGATAGCACCATTGGTGACTAAGCAGCTCTGCTTTGAGATCCTGGTTTTAAACTTTTGTCAAACCTGTTATAACCCCAAATATTTATTCTGTCCCCCTTTCCAGTAAATCATTGAATTCTCTTAGCACCTGTTTTTATGGTTTTATTTTAATTCATTATTTTATATTAGCAGCTTTTGTTTTCAATTTTGGTTATGAGAGTTTTCGGTCTTTCAGCTGATTGAGTTTGCATGATGGCATCGGGGGAGATATGAACCTAGAGCCCCTAGAAGAATCAATGTGCGCCTGCATGAAGGCCCTTCTTGGATATGGTATTATGGAAGTTGTAAGAGGTCTACCATGTAATAATGTAAATTGGCGACTGATGTGATCGATGAGGTAACTCTGTTAGTTGCTTTGTCATTAGAGTAATGCGTGTCTTAATGTTTATGAATGAGTATAAAACCTTTGTTATGTCAGGTATGTAAACACTTAACTACTAAATGACCTATTCTAAAAGTACAAGATCCAAGAGATGCAAGTGTCAAGAAAAGATCTAGAAGAGGAGCAAGCATTACTTCATGTGTCAAGAAGAAGAAGAAGCTTACAAAGAAAACATTAGACTCTTACAATTTCTACATTTACAAGGTATTAAAACAAATTTTTGCTGATATTGGGATCTCTAGCAAAGCAATGAGTATTATGAACAGCTTCGTGACTGTCGACAAGGCCGGCCCTGGGCCTATGTTGCCTAATGCCTTGCATAGGACCCCCAAATGTTTGCTAATTTTAAGGGCTCCGTCGGCCACTTCAACCCATTACTATGTCAACTTACAAAACTGATATAGCCCACACAAAAAAAAGTCCACATCCACACAAAAGTCCATTTCAAAGTAAGAGAAAACCCAAATTGATTCTTTCTAGCTTATGTTGGCAAACCTGATTATCTTTAAAAGAATTAAAAGCCCATCTTCACTCTTTTTGGCTATGTTTCTTCTTCTGAGTCACATAAACAATATCAAGCTCATAAAACAAGTAAGATTCTTCTCTTAATGCCTAGGAAGTTGAACACTTGAACAGGCGCTAATTTAGTTACTTTAGTTGATTTGATAATCAGGTTGTTGTTTTTTCGGATTTTTTCGATGGCAGGCACTAGAAGGTATCCCTCTGGTCATGAAAAATGGAAAAAAAAAACAAAGAATGGAAGCAATGGCTCAATCTCAAGTAGGATCTATAAAAAAGTTCTTTATGACCACAAAACAAGAAAAGAGTTCAAATGCAAATCCTATTAACGAGGTACATGAGAATCACAATGGCAATGGAGAAGAAGTAAAGGATGAACAAATGCTTGAAGGGCATGAAGAGTTGGTAAATGAGGAAGGGATTAATGAAGGGTTTGAAGAGTTGGTAAATGAGGAACGAGTTAATGAAGAACGTGAAGAATTGGATAATGTGGAATCTGGAAATGTGGTGATTGAAGAACATGCACAAGCTAATAGTGATTATGAGGGACTGGTGAATTATTATGATCCAGGAAATTGGGATAAGATTGACCAAACTTTTAGAGACTTACTAGTACAAAAGGGTCCATTAAGAGATCATAGTGGTAATTTTCCTAGAAATTCTAAAAGGAGGCGTTTTTCTTCAACTTATTACACTCGACATTTGGAGAATGGGGAGAACCAAGATAGAATTTGGCTCGTCTATTCACACGCTTTAGACAAGGTACAAAGTATTTCTCAATCATCCTTGATTGTACACCTGATATAAGTCACGAAGAACAAATGTCTCTTGTTGTACGGTGTGTGGATGTTTCAATGAGTCCAACGAAGGTAGAAGAATATTTTTTAGAATTTTGGAAGGTGGATGACACATCAGGTTTGAGACTTTTTAAGAAACTGAAAGATATGCTAGATACTCTTGAACTCGACATTGGTAATATAAGAGGCCAAGGTTATGATAATGGATCCAATATGAAAGGGAAACACAAAGGTGTACATAATAGATTGCTCGAAGTTAATCCTAGAGCATTCTATAGTCCATGTGGTTGTCACACGCTTAATCTTGCTCAATGTGATATGGTGAACTCTTGTCTGAAAGCTGTATCTTTTTTCGGAGTGGTACAACATATATATTCGGTGTTTTCTTCATCTACAAAGCGATGACAAATTTTTAAAGATAAGGTTCAAGGTGGTCTTACTCTTAAGACATTGGCACCAACACGTTAGGAAAGTCGTTTGGACAATGTTGCAACGATAAAAGAGCAGACTCCACAGATTCAAGATGCTTTAGTTCACTTGGTTGATACTAGCTAGTGATGATCCAAAAACAAAGAATGATGCTGAGTCTCTAGCAACACACGAGCTTGAAAATTTTGAATTTTTGGTTGGTATGATTATTTGGTACAATGTATTGTCACAGGTTAACTATGTTAGCAAACTCTTGCAAAAAGAAGACATGCATATGGATGTAGCTATAAAGAAGTTGGAAGGACTCATTTCATATTTTGAAAGGTACAGAGTAACATACTGGATTTGATGAGGCTATGGTGGAAACTAAGGAGATCGCGAATGATATGCAAGTTGAACCCGTTTTTCGTGAAAAACGCATCATTCGTAGGAAGAGGCAGTTTGATGAGAATGTCACTAAAGAATTGCCACAATCTGTTGAAGAGTTGTTAAGAATCCACTACTTCATTTATATAGTTGACCAAGTTTTTTCCTCATTAAGGAGCCGATTTGAAGAATTTCAAAATTTTGAAGGAATTTTCGGGTTTTTGTATGATTTGGAGAAGTTGAAGTTTGTAAATAATGCTAGTTTAAAAGCTTATTGTGAGAATCTTGAAATATATCTGAAGCACGACACAATATCTAATATTGATGGGAGGGAGTTATTTTATGAACTAAAGATCTTAAGAGAAGATTTGCCATAAAGCATAAAGAAGGCAGCTGATGTGTTGGATCATTTGAAGTTAACGATTAGTTGTTTTCTAAATGCATGGATTTCTTACAGAATATTACTCACTATACCAGTTACAGTTGCATCTGGAGAAAAGAGCTTTTCAAAGTTGAAATTGATAAAATCTTACCTTCGGTCAAGCATGTCACAAGATAGATTAAATGGATTAGCCAAGTTATCCATTGAGAAGGAGTTGGTAGAGAAAATTGACTATGCAAGCGTAATCAGTGATTTCGCAAGTAAAAATGGGTCCAGTCCTATTTTTGATTAATAGTTTATTAGTGTACTTTTCTTTTTAGTTTTATTGTGCTAAGAGAACTATGTGATGCTTGATCAATGGGGTTATATTAGGTTCCATGTCCCCCCCTTGAGGCAGTCAGAAGTCACTACACCATAATAGGATATTTGCAACATGCACCTTTTTTTTATTTGTAACGGTTATTTACCGTTAGAAAGTTTCCAACATTATATAAGCATTGACAATGTTGTATAAGCGTTACTTTATTTGGGGTATTTTTCTAACTCTCTTAAAATTCCACGTCATCAACTCCTATTAAAATGGGAATTTCTCTCCTATTGAAAAGAAAAATTATAGCATTTTTAATTAAAATGGGAATCGATCATTCTCCTATTATAATAAGAATTCCTCTCCTATCCTATTGAAAAAGAAAAATCTAGCACTTTTAATTAAAACATGAATCCTTCTCTTATTAAAAACATGAATCACACTTCTAAATTAAAACGAGGTCCCTCCTCCAATTAAAAAACGTGAATCATTCTCCTATTGTAATGGGAATTCATCTCCTATTGAAAAAGAAAAATATATCTAACACTTCTAATTAAAACGAGAGTCTTTCTCCTATTAAAAACAGGAATCACACTTCTAAATTAAAGCGGGATCTCTCTTCCAATTAAAAAATGGGTTTTTAAAAATTAATTAAAATAATTTGTTGAGAAATTAAAATGAGTTTTAAAGACTTGATTAAAACAATTTGTTAGAAAATTAAAACGGGTTAGCGACAAAAACAGGAATCACGATTTGTTAGAAAATTTCTATATGTATAGTTATGATTGTTGAATAAGTTCTTAAAAGAGTTGGTACGTATGCACGGGTCTATTTTCTAATACAGTCTTATTCCTCACTGTTCATCCTTCCCAATAAATAAATATATAAATTATTTTCTCTTTTAAAAAGTCGTTTCTTTTAAAAAGCTAACCTCGTCAATCAATGTGTGTGAGCATTGTCCATTTCGTGGAGCTTGTTGGCTAAGCAACCCCCTCCTCATTTCCCACAAAGCGCACAAAAGACCTTTTGCTTCCACTGGTACCAGGATAAGTGGATAACGATTTAGAACATAGATCCTAGAGTATCCACGTTTTAAAAGAGGAGCTAGTAAATTTCATTCGGAAAGGAAGTTACCTAATTATGCCTTCTGTCAAGAATCATTCATGCAGGGTCTGTGTATAGAGATAACAACAGTTTGGGTTTTCAATTGGTATACTAAATATATGTACCTTGTCTATCCAGATGTTCTGAAGGCACAAGTATTTTGATGGGATAATTTGATTTTTCAAAATACTTATGTTCGTCTAGGACACACATAACTTTCAATTTTCTTTTGTACATATTCACTGGTATAGTGCAGTACTATTATGCGTGACAGAGCAACATTACTCAAACTGCACACTATGTCATGGAGAGCAAGAAATAATGAAAATGGGGGAAGAAGTCATGGACAAAATGTAATAATTTTAATAGGGTTAACCAATATTACCCCCAGATGGAAATTAGGGTCTCCCCCTAAATACACAAAAAAAAGTCAAATTGGGTTGGCCAAATTTTTTTTGTGTGTATTTAGGGGGGAGACCCTAATTTCCTATATAGTGGGGGGAAATCCTAATTGGCACATCTAGTGGGGATAACACTAGTTCACCCTATAATAATTTTATATCGATGGAGGCACCTACTCAGTTTGCCATGTTTATAGGAAGAAACCAAGCAATAGTTCCGATTATTTCCCTGATGGTATGTGTATGAACATAATGTATCTCAAACTTACAAGCCTCTCTTTTTCTCTCTAATTCTCAATGTTCACCTCTTTCTCTCCCTAGTGGCCTCCCTTTTTTCTCCCCTTCATTTTCTTTTTATATCCTCCTCCCTCTATCTGGACCGTCCATTGAGAAGAGCCTAAAACTATAGTTTTAACCCCTTAACAATATAGCTGTTAGACCAATTATATAATTAATAATATAGGTTTATCACTAATTATGTGCTTTTGAGTATTTCAGGCTTCAGAGTTAAATAAATGTTAATTTGTTACTAATTAGGCGCTAAAAGGAGCTAAAGTGATTGCTATGAAAGTTTTATGAAGAAAGCCCAAGTTTCATGGAGAAAAAGCCCTTAAAAAGCCCAAGTCAAGCTGTTAAGTGAAAGTCAAACCGGATTAGAAAGTTGAAGAAAAGTCAACAGAACTTCAAAAGGCCATATCTTTGGGCTCAAACTTCGGATTTGGGCCCATTTGATATCAAAATGACCGGCTCAGAAAGCTCTTTCCAATAGTCTAGACCTTGACTCGATCAGAGTAGTATAAGTTGGTGAAACCTTGCACTACAGTAACACGACCAGAATTGGAAGTATTGGATTCAACAAATTGGGTTTTGGGCATGATTTTTCGGCCCAAAACATGCCTCCTCAGCCTATGCACGAATTTGGGGATCTAACTCTTCTATATCAAGAGACAAAATCTTAGCTCTTAAGCTATCTGTATAAAAACCTAGTTCTAGTTCATAAAATTTAGTTTTTGTAATATAGAATTAGTTTTAATTCATTAAATTAGTTTATATAGATTAATCTAGTTAGTTGTCAATTTTATTAGTTGTTAGAACAAGTTTGAATCTTAGAATAAAATACTTAGTTTATATTGCAATCTTTAATTTCGAATTCAATCTTGCATTCATAGATTTAGTTGTTTAATTTGATAATTAGTATTCATAATCTTAGTTCTAAATTAGTTTAAATTTCAATTGTAATCCATTTTTGAATCTTAGATTATTGTTAATTTAGATTAAGAAAGTTTAATTAGTTATTCAATAATAATTTGTTTTTACTGTTCTTGTTTAAATTCAATTGGAAATGATAGTTTAATGACTCTAGGCTAAACCTCCATTAGAGGGGTTTGAGGAAGTCTTGATGAAAGCTTGATTGTTGTTAGCGTAGAATAGTCGTAATTTTCCATTCCAATCTAGAAAGTAATTAGTTCACCATGAGAATGGGTTTGATTGCTTCACATACTAATTGTTAGTTGGTAGAGATTACCATGAACAATTAGGGATTAGGAACACCCAATTGCTATGCGAAAGCATTCCAATTCGGATTACGACGAATTTTTATTAGTTAATTAAGTTGAGTTAAGGTGGAATCAATCCCCCCTAATTATTTATCTAGTATCAATTTAGCATTTCCATCATTTCGTTATTCGTATCTTGTTAGCATAATTTGCATCGTAGTATAATTTCGTAAAACTCTCATTAACTTTGGATAGATTGATAATCTTAGGAAACACGAATTCTAAAGAACTAGGAGTGGAACGAATCTTCTACTCCAACTCTATTGCGATAGCATTCGAGAGTAGAAATCTTTGATAAACCCTTAGTAAAGTCTAGTTTTAGTTTTACTTGCGTTTAAGTTTCAACATTTATTCCTGAGTAAAATTATCATTTTAACATTTATCATCCATCTGTCTTATCATCCCATGGCTCTCCTTCTGGCCGTACACCTGCCACGTCTGCGGTCTAGGGTTCGGTGGCTACGCTACCATGCTCCTATTTTTCCTTCGTTATGTTGCACCCTATTCTATGCACCGCTGACTTAGTCCAACTTCCCACATTATGCCACTACAAATGCCCCTTCTCGACTCCGCGGTCAGGATAATGGATTCAGGGCCGAGAACTCTCACTAGTGTTCTCTTTCCACTACCCACGTTCTCTTTTCTCGATTTGCGTGTGAGGTGGACTGCACTCATCATGCGCGTTTTCAGCCGCCCCTCGTACCTCGCGCTTCCACGTGTCTCATTCTGGCTGGACTGTCTACTTGAGTCCTCGAGTTCCCCAACCCTGAGTAATTACCTTTTAAATTCCCTTCCTTCTCCCTCTTCCTCACTTTACTTTCCCTTCTCCCTTTGCTCTTCACTGCCTTGCCATTTTCCCCTCTCCGATCAGTTTCTAGTTTGCGCGCTCCTCCTTAGTTTTCCAGTGGCTCCTACCTCTTCCTGATACTCTACTCAGGCCCAACTACTTCTTCTTTGCTCCATTCGGTACGTTTTTTGGGCCTTACTTATTTTTGTTTGAACTGAATATTGGTGTTTGTTAGTATCTTGCGTTTGTTCATCTACTCTTCCGATGTCGGGCTCTGAATCCGACGACTCTTCCTCTTCTCCGTCTCATAGAATCGCATCTCCGCCTCCTATTACCCATACTGCGGTCCCATCTACCTCGAGGCGCCAAGCCCTTTGTTGCCACCACCCTCTCATTTCTGCCGCCCCAACATAGATGCCATTAGGGCTGCTTATGGCATTCCAGCCGACATAACCTTAGAGCACGTGCTATCTGTCACATACTACCCTCACTTGGTTCCCCGACGTCTGGGGTACCATGTGATCACCGTGGGTCAAATTGTCGCCGGTCTCTGGCTGCCCCTCACTCTCCTGGATGTCGAGGTGTGCAATCATTTCAACATTCCCCCCTGTCAAGGCATAGGGAATTTTTGGAGAATCATGTATGCCGCAAACTCATACAATAAAACCGGTGAGCCCAAGATTACAAGCCGTGATATTTTCTCTCACTATTTCATTAAGAAAAGTACCAAAGACGTCGGTGTGGGGTACCAGTCTTTTTGTGTACGTCCTCGGAAGCCATCACTCTTGCTCCGTGTCACAACCTCAGATAAAGTGTGGCATCACTATCCTTTATACATATCGGGGCAATTTCTGTCCGCGGACATTCCTTCAGATTTAACTCTTACCCATCTCGCCTTCATAACCCGTGGTGAGTATCTTTGTTCCTCCCCTTTCTCTAGATGTGTTGTTTTCGTTACACACTAACCCGATATTCTTCTCTGTTTTGTAGGTTGGCGGCCAGACTCCAAATCCCAACTCTATTCCAGCATCTCCTGCCCTATTTTCCAAAGACTTCGAGACCTCGGCCCTACCCAGGCCGACCTCCTGGGCATTCACCCTACTATCGCTACTCCCCTATTGCAAATCCCAGCTCTACATAACTTCCGCGGCTACTCAGCCCCCTTCTATTATCCTCCCCCTCCCAAGGAGCGAAAACCCAGAGCATCTCCCCTTACAAGAAAAAGGACTCGCGTCCCTGCCTCCCGCCGCTGTCATCCCCGAACCTCCTCTCACTCCCTTGAATCCCGCAATCCCCCCACCTCCTCTGCTCCTGAAGACATCCCTTCTTACTGCTCCATCTCTAACTGTGACGACCAGTACACCTCTCCCCACTCTCCACTCGACGATATGGATATCCACAAGCAAAAACTGTTCAACAGTTATTTTGATGAAGACGATGTGAGGGAGGTTCCTCCCACAGAAGTAAGGGCTTCTGCTGAAACGCCCCCAGCCAAGAGGCCACGAACCTCCGCCTCTGAAGAATCTATCCCAATCACTCAGCGGACCTCCGCTTCTGGAGAACCTACCCCCGTCTGCTCTCCACTTCAACCCGTTGTTTCCTCCCCCCACACTCGCCGGCCTGGCAAAGAACCCATTCCACTTGCAGCCCCGGTCTCTGAGTCAGCCCTTGTAGAAGACTTCTGCCCTATCTTCAATGTACACAACCGCAGGGTGAATACTGCGGACTTCGCTCTAGATAATGCGGCCGTAGCCTCTTCTCTATTCTACAACGCTCATTTTCCCAAGGATATAGCTTACGCAAACGAGGGGTCGTTTGATCAGCACCGTACCTCTATGTATACCAACTGGGAGAGGGTTTTTTTTTTTTTTTTTTTAATCTTTCTTCCTGATTCTATGTAAGCTTGGACGTTTCATTCGTGATCCATGATCTCTTCAGTGCTAAGACCAAGGTGACTGCCCTGGAGAAAGAACTCAACAACCCTTCTGGCATAAAAGCTGCCTATGCCGGACTCCAATCAGATCTGGCCGCTGCTAACTTGGCTAAGCTCAAGGCTCTGGATGAACTCAAGTCTGCGGAGTCTTCTCATTAGAAATACATGGACTCGGTCAACGACCACCTGAGTCACCAAAGGGAAACGCTTCTCCAACAACACCAACTCAATATGGATGCTCTTACTCAACAACACCATGCAGCCGTTGACGCCCTTAACCAGAAACTCAAGGATGCTGCCGCCGACCTACTGAAGCAACAACAAGTAGACATAACTGCCCTTCGCGAACGCTTCAAGCTTCTAGCCGACAAGAGGGTGGTGAAGAAAATCCAAGAAGAGCATGCGCGACTCATGCAGGAAGGGCGGTTTCTCCTTGAAAGGCCTACCACCCCAGTAATAGACTCCCCTAAGACCACGAGGGAAGAAGTGGTGGCCAATGAAACCATCCTCACTCCCCCTGTGCCAGAAGAGACTTCTACCCCTGCCACGGTCACTGAGGAGACCACTGTCGCACCTATGGAGGACCTCACTGAAGGAATCATCACTACACCCCCTGCAGAAGCCACTGACACAATGCTTGCCCAAGACTCTCTCTCTGAGATGCATTAGAAATCTTTCTTTGTCTGTAATAGTTTACTTTTATCCCCTCCTATCTAGTTGTTGCTACACTGCTCATTTGTTGGCATTTTGACAATGTTTTCTTTAATGTGAAGTTTGAATTAATTATATACTGGCCTTGTTCTATCCCCTTCTCATTGTTTGGCTACTTACTCGAATGCAAGTCACTCCACCTATCCCACGTGTAAATTGTATCCCTTGTCCGCGGAGGGCTCATCCCACTCCGCGGGCTCCCTATCCTTGAGAAGTTAGTTGGGCCCCTCATCTTACCCCCAGCTCAACTCCATCCTTGTATCAGTGAAGGGCTCATCCCCTCCGCTGTCTCTCTTCATGCACGGGCTCCATGCCCCATGTGTCGTTTAATTGCATGTCTCATCTGCGGACTCAGTAGACTCAAGAAGTTAGTCGGGGCAACTCATCTTGCCCCAGGCTCACCTCCGACCTGATACCAGCGGAGGGCTCCTCCCCTCCGCGGTCTCCCTCTATGCTTGGACTCCATGCCCCACGTGCAGTTTGTACCTTTCCCCCGCGAAGGGCTCGACCGACTTCGCGGGCTCCATAACCTCTAGAAGTTTAATTAAGATAGCTCATCCTATGTTGTCTCTCTCTGCGCTTGGATTCCATGCCCCATGTGTGATTATCATCTCTCATCCACGAAGGGCTCATCCCACTCCGTGGGCTTTATAGCTTCAGCAAGTCAATTGGGGCAACTCAGCTTGCCCCAGACTCCACCCTATCCTTATATCAGCGAAGGGCTCATCCTCTCCGCTGTCTCTCTCCATGCTTGAATTCCTTGCCCCATGTGTGATTAGCATCTCTCATCCGCGAAGGGCTCATCCCACTCTGCGGGCTCTATAGCTTTAGCAAGTCAATTGGGGCAACTCAGCTTGCCCCAGACTCCATCCTATCCTTGTATCAGCGAAGGGCTCATCCCCTCCGCTGTCTCTCTCCATGCTTGAATTCCTTGCCCCATGTGTGATTAGCAACTCTCATCCGCGAAGGGCTCATCCCACTCCGCGAGATCTATAGCTTCAACCAGTCAATTGGGGAAACTCAGCTTGCCCTAGACTCCACCCTATCCTTGTATCAGCGCAGGGCTCCTCCCCTCTGCTGTCCCTCTCCATGCCTGGAATCCATGTCCCATATGTCATTTGCGCCTCTCCTCCGTGAAGGGCTCGTCCCCCTCTTAGGGTTTTATAGCTTTGAAAAGTAGTTGGGGCAACTTGTTTTGCCCCAGGCCCAAATCCAACCTTGTGTCAGTGAAGGGATCATCCCCTCCATTGTTTCATTTGTATTCCATGCCACTTATTTATTTTGGATTCCTGCCCTTACAAATGATAGTCTCTTCTCAAAAGTGCTGTTGTATTATATATTTACATACATCTACAGATTCTTGTTATAGATTCCTATTACATTCAAGTGTGAATTTTTTTTAACATCCTCACGTTTCACGATTTCTCTATCAACTTGCCCTCCTGCGTCTACAATCTGTAGGTGCCCGCCCCTCCGATATCCACCACGATATAAGGTCCCTCCCAGTTTGGACCCAACTATCCATCTTTCTCTTTCCTGGTACTAGGTGTCACTCGACGGAGCACCAGGTCACCTATTTGGAATTGTCTCGGCTTGACCCTTCTATTAATTGTACTGTCTTTGTAATCTCCGGTGGTACTCTTCCAACTTTATACAGGCAATGTCTCTTATCTCTTCTGCCAAATTCAGATCCGCTGCTAAAATTCTCCAGTTTGAGCCCTCCTCTATGGCCTTTGTTCGTGTTGTAGCTGCCACCATCTCAGAAGGGATCACGGCCTCCACCCTGTAAGCCAATGAGAATGGGGTGTTTTGGGTGGACGACCGAGGTATGGTTCGGTAGGCCCATAGTACATGATTCATCTCGTCTGCCCATGCCCCCTTCTAATCTTCCAATTTTCTCTTAAGGTTATTCATGATAGTTTTGTTGGATGACTCTGCATGTCCGTTGCCCTCGGGATTGTAAGGTGATAAGTGCTCAAAAAGTGCTATTTAACCCTCGATTATGCCTCTTGTTTAGCCATCTTAGTGGACTAATAGTGTTTGTAAGTTATGTTTTATGATTCTACAGGTCAAAGAGAGAGTTTTGTGGAATATTAGAGAAAATGGGGTAAAACAGAGCAATTCGGAGCATTAAGGATCACATGGGAAGCCCGTGGACAATCATGGAGAAGGCCAAGGAATTGGAGCTATTAAAGATGCGACTTGGACCTATTTTAAAGCCTATTTGGAAGCCCAAGGCCAAAGGATTCATTGCTTGGACCAAAGCCCACAAAAGACGATAGAAGGATAGAGTAGAAGAGACAAAATAGGCATACGCGTCTGGGACACATGGATTGAGCGTCCAGACGCATTGCTTGCGTATGAGATGCATGAATAGTTCGTCCAGACGCATGGATCGACACTGTAGCCAATTTCTTCTCAGTTTTGGAGACGAAGTTAGACTTTGAAAGAAGTCTATTTGTATTAGGAAACAAATGACGGTTTGAAATGCTTCTAGAGCTCATTGTAACCTCTATAAATAGAGGACCTAAGTGCCTTATGTAATTGGCCAATTCACTTATACTCTTGTCTCCAGAACTTGAGGTAGAGAGAGATTAATAATAAAAGATCGGTTTTAACTAGCTGAGTCTTAATAAATTAGTCTTTCGAGTCTTATGTTCTTCGACTCTTCTTCTTCTCGTTCTTTGTGTTCTTCCTTCTCTATGGAAGGCTAACCTTCTCCTTCAAGGGAGGAGATGAAGCCAGTGCTTAAGGTTTAATGATTCTTCTGGTTCATGGTGTTCTTCAATCAGGTTAGTTCTTTATATTTTTAGTTATTAGTTCCATTGCCCACACCAGGGGATGGAAGTATAGAATAGGGTTTATGTTTTGCAATATTAATATCATGTTAGTGTTCTTTACTTTTCTTCTAGTAGTATAATTCTTTAGAGTTAGGGAAGTATTCTTTGTGTTGCCTAAGGGAAGTATTCTTTGTGTTTGACTTAAATGGTGATTCATTGAATGGCCGCCCTATTAGGAAGTACTCCTTGATGTTGCTCTCGGTAATACATTGAATGGCTGCCCCAGCTTACATAAAAGGAAAGAAGATATTAATAGCATAAACATAGGAACAACCTTAAGTAGAGTTAATTGTTAACGATGTTTTAGATTCAAAGAGGCATCGACACTCGCCGATTGCCTAATTGTAGTCTATTTGTTAGAATAACTATGAAGCAGAAGGTCATAGATTAAAAGTATTGGTGGATTCTAATCTCTTGAATTCTCTTTCTTATAAATTCTCAATAGTTTAGCTAATTTAGTTTAGTTTAGCATTAGAATCTAAAATCTCTACAGTCATAGTTTTTAATCCCTTAAACCCCCTTTCCAGTCCTGTCCTTCACATAAAATACACTTAAAAGTGGAACGATACCCTACTCATCCTTGACTTATTGAGGGATAATTAGGTTTTGATACGCTTCTGTTTTGGTCAACGACCATACACCATCTAACACACA
Organism: Coptis chinensis; assembly: GCF_015680905.1. Classification (NCBI taxonomy): domain Eukaryota; kingdom Viridiplantae; phylum Streptophyta; class Magnoliopsida; order Ranunculales; family Ranunculaceae; genus Coptis; species Coptis chinensis. Next base: position 20,612,324 of record NC_141457.1, on the reverse strand, counting down.
AAAAGAAGCTTGTCAAATGGCGTCGCTGCCGTTTTAAGTTGTTTATGTTTAACGTTTTCTTTCAAGATTAGAATTTTGGATCTTGAGGTAATTTTAGCCGCATCATCCATCCTTTTGAGAAAGAAAGAAGCTTGAAGGACATCTCGAAGACAAGATCTACCATCCAGGTTAGTCGAATCTTCATTCTTTTAATTTCATTCTTAGTATAGCTGCATCGTAGTTTAGTTTTATTGCTTTCTTAGTATAGTTGCATCATAGTTTAGTTTCATTGCTTTCTAGCATAATTACATTTAGGACATTTTCAACAATTGAAGTTGTAAGCCAATACACCGAAACATCAAACTCTAGTGTTTCTTGTCTGAATCTTGACAAACGGACTATCGTCTGTGGGCAGTGGTACTTAAGCAATCCAAGTGATTTACCATAACCCTAGAAGAGACAGCCTCTTTAGACAACGGGCGAGATACTAGCTGCAAAGCCCAACCCAGTTGAAGGAAAGTAGTTTTACATTTTAGTATAACTTAGAATAATTGCATACTATTCAAGCATAGTAGGATAGTTTTTCGTTTTTTTCGCATAGCATTTTCTAGTGTATACCCCGTCGTCCATATCATCGTCTAGTAAGAACACAACAAAGGTTACAAGGTTTAACAACCGACCGACAAGAATACTAGACGAGATTGATACAATGGTCATACGACGAATGATGGAGGTGTTTTGGACACCAATAATCCCGGCTATCCCACCCATGCAAGCACAAATGAGGGAAGAAGTTTGTGATTTCTATTCGCCAATCATTGGAGACCCACCCAAAGATATTATTTTTCCAGAGATGTAGCTAACCAGTTTGAACTTAGAGCATCAGTAATCTCTATGCTTCCAAAGTTCAATGGTTCATACAATGTTCAGCCTTATGTTCACATGAACAAATTTCTATCAGTCCTCAGAACTTTCAAGAACCAGAATATCAGGGATGAGAGTATCAAGTTAATTCTTTTTCCACTTTCACTCGAAGATAAAGCATCCAAATGGTTAACTGCACAGCCGATCAATTCAATTAATAACTGGGAGAAGTTGAGAACAAAGTTTATGAATAAGTTCTACCCACCCCAGAAGACAGATGCCATGCAGCAAGCCATCAACAATTTCAAAGGGAAGGTGACTGAAGAATATCATCAAAGTTGGGAGAAATTCAATAATCTGCTAGTCTCATGTCCACATCATGGTTATGATAAGAGCACACTGGCATATTTTTTCTTTCGAGGACTTTCTACTATGAACAAGCAGATGATACAGTCAATGCATCAAGGTAAGTTTACATCATTGGATGGAGAGGAAGCCTACAACTTTCTCGAGAATTTAGCTGAAGAGACTTAATAATAGAGTACTAGCAACGAGGACGTAGCTAGAGTGGAGGGGGTGCCGAAGCAATTTGGCAACCAAGTTCAAGAAGACCCAAATCAAGTGATGATATCAATTATGGCAAGCCTATCAACAGGACTTGAAACTCTGAACAAGAAGTTTGATCAGTTCTCTATGAATCCTCCAAAACCAAACAATTTCCAAGCTAAACCTCAGCCAACCAAGCCTTGTTATGCAATTTGTGAGCTATGTTCTGATGAAGGCCACACCAATCAAGAGTGTTTCAGATTATTTGGATACTAATGCAGAGGCATGTAGTATCAACTCTTTAGGAAGAAATAACTAGTTCAATCAAGGACGTAATTATTGGAAGCCACAAAATACAAATCGAGGAATTTTCCTCCATGATTCCAAAATCACCAAATCGGTTCGAATAACCCCATTATCGGTTCCAAAACCGCCCGGCAACCATATAGAAATCAACAAATCATACCGAAACCAAAGAATACCAAGCCAACAAAAAAAAGAGTTAGTACCGGATTATGAGTGGATATATTGCCCCTACGCCTCGAAAGCAAAGCAGTTATCCCACATCCGAAGAATCTATCACCACCATTGTCAATGAAATTTGAAACATACAAATCAAAGAACCGAGAAGTTGGAGAGTAACTTTAGTGTCATTGAAGGCCGATAGGGCAAATCGCTTTTGCTTTTGAAAATCGAAAGGAGCATTACCAAGCGGAGCCAAATCTGAAAGGAAGAGGTGTCCTGCAGGTGGATAACCTGGAGATTACTCATGAACAAGTTAATGTTGTCACCACTCTGATGTCAGGCAAGAAAGTTGATAACAAGATTGTCTATGAATTAGGAAAAGATTTTGCAGAGCCTGAGGTAACTTATGTTCTCACCATCCCACCAAGTTCTAACATTCTAGATATATCTAGTGTTGTGCCACCCACTGAAGTAACTGTTGAGAGAGAAGCTGAAGGAACTACTGTGGAAGTAAGTAAGAAGAATCCATCACGAGTGACTCCACCTGTCACTCCACTATCTGTTACCAAGCCAACCGGCCCGAAAAGAAGAGAACCGATATTGAAGAATCCGCCAGCACTGTTTCCTTCGAAACTAGTGAATACCAGAAAAGATGACCAGTATAAGGAGATTTGCGATGTATTTCAGAATTTGCATATTAATATCCCATTTCTGACCGCCATCAAGCAAGTCCCCTCGTATGCCAAGTTCCTGAAAGATCTAGTAAAGAAGAAGAACAACATTCCGAAAGAAGCTTTTCTAGCTCAAAGATGTTCATCGTACCTACAGAATCTATCGGTTGTGAAACCCGAATGATCCCGAAGTCCAATCATACATCATGAGAATCGAGATTCTTTGGAGGAGCAAGCTTTATTAGATTTGGGTGCCAATGTGAATCTTCTACCATATTTTGTCTACGAGAAGTTAGGCTTGAAGGATCTTAAACCGACTGATGTTACTTTACAGTTGGCAGATAGATCAGTGAAGATACCTAGAGGACGCATTGAAGACGTCATAGTCAAGATCGAAGATTTCTATTATCTAGTTGATTTCATAGTACTAGACACAGAACCTACATCTGGTAGGCAGATACCAATCATTCTAGGCAGACCATTCTTGGCCACTACAAATGCACTCATCAACTGTCGAAATGGTAATATGACGTTATCCTTTGGTAATATGAAAGTCGAGACCAATATTTTCCATATGTTACAGCAACCACAGGAGGTGTATGCTGTGAACAAGGTATGCATGATTGAAGCATTAACATAGGATTATCTGACTCATTCATAACCTGCTGACGAGTTGTTGAAAGCTCAGACAGACTCAGACTATGAAGAACTTAGTGTCGAGGAAATCAATGCAATTTTGGATTCATCACCTATCATGGATGACAGCAAGTTCAAAGAAAAGTTTGAATCGCCTATGCCTGATGGACCATCTAAAGAGCTTAAGAAGGAGCCGCCTAAGCTAGAATTAAAGCATTTGCCGTCTACACTCAAGTATGTTTTCTTGGGAGATTTGGGAACCTACCCAGTAGTCATTGCATCAGATTTGATTGAGGAGCAGGAATCCAGGTTAGTAGCACTTTTAAAGGAATACAAGTCAGCCATAGGTTGGACAATTGATGATATCAAGAGGATTAGCCCTATGATAGTTCAACATAAGATTCATTTGGAAAAGGATTCCAAGACTTCTAAGCAACCACAGAGGAGGCTTAATCCAAAGATAAAGGAAGTAGTTCGAGAAGAGGACGTCAAACTCCTTGATGCCAGCATTATCTACCATATTTCTGATAGTCAATGGGTTAGTCCAGTTCAAATTGTGCCGAAGAAGTCTGGAACCACAGTAATCGAGAACGAGAACAATGAGTTGATTCCAACCAGGATTTAGACAGGATGGAGAGTTTGCATTGATTACAGGAAGTTGAATAGTGCATGGAGGAAAGATCATTTTCCATTGCCTTTCATCGATCAGATGTTAGAAAGATTGGCTGGACAAGCTTACTACTGCTTTCTTGATGGTTACTCAGGATACTTTCAGATCCATATTCACCCTGAGGACCAAGAGAAGACCACGTTCACATGTCCTTTTGAGGATTGTCTGCATCATCTCTCCTTAGTCCTTAAACGTTGTTGCGATACCAACTTAGTTCTGAACTGGGAAAAGTGTCACTTCATGGTAAAGGAAGGGATAGTGCTGGGTCACCAAGTTTCAACGGAAGGAATTCTAGTAAACCGAGCAAAATAACCCATAAACCTTTCCTCGAGCGAAACACCAAGTTTCTGAAAACCCTTAGTGTTTTCAGAAACAACCTTAGAATCCTTTTTACCTTTCCTTCATAAACCAATACCCAAACCAACTTACAACCCATGACTTATCACTACAGTATGGTACAGAGTCTAGAATAGGTGAGAGGATGCTAAAGTGAAGGACCCGACACTTCATATGTGATTGACATTCTTTCCATGAGACTACTTTTATTCAGAAGTCTGTTTTTCAAGGTAGTATGTGGGATGTTCGTATGCATTATTCTTTTCTCCACATACATGAGGTAAAATAGTAGACCATCTTCTGAGAGATTCTTTTTTGAGAGTATGACCGGTGAGGATTGAAAGTCGAGATTATCTACCTATGGTAAACTAGGGATTCCATTTCTTGGATAGGAGAGTATAGGAGATTGACTAAGTACACACATAAGCCTTGATTGAGAATTTTGTCAATTTTACTATCTCCCATCATAATTTATGAGTCTTTTGCAAAGAACGAGTTAGCAAATGGAGATTGTCTATTGAGTAAACACTAAGTGGGTAAAGAATTTCTCTCTGAAAAATACTATCATTCTTGAACATGCTATTGATTGATTTTGTGGGTATATCACCCGAAAACCCTCACGAGAGACTATAACTCGCCCCTTTTGGGGACTTAAAGGTTTAAAGCCTTGTTGCATATGGTAAATGCAATCGCGATGCCCTCTAAAATGAGTTAGGATTTTATTTTTGTTATTAGGATGTGATTTTGATCACTTATCAATTTTTTTATCTTATTTGCTAAGAGACTAGCAAAAGGCTAGTTGGGAGTTGTGATAAGTGCTCAAAAAGTGCTATTTAACCCTCGATTATGCCTCTTGTTTAACCATCTTAGTAGACTAATAGTGTTTGTAAGTTATGTTTTATGATTCTACAGGTCAAAGAGAGAGTTTTGTGGAATATTAGAGAAAATGGGGTAAAACGGAGCAATTCGGAGCATTAAGGATCACATGGGAAGCCCGTGGACAATCATGGAGAAGGCCAAGGAATTGGAGCTATTAAAGATGTGACTTGGACCTATTTTAAAACCTATTTGGAAGCCCAAGGCCAAAGGATTCGTTGCTTGGACCAAAGCCCACAAAAGAGGATAGAAGGATAGAGCAAAAGAGACAAAATAGGCTTACACGTCTGGGACGCATGGATCGAGCGTTCAGACGCATTGCTTGCGTCTGAGACGTATAAATAGTGTGTCCATACGCATGGATCGACATTGTAGCCAATTTCTTCTCAGTTTTGGAGACGAAGTTGGACTCTGAAAGAAGTCTATTTGTATTAGGAAACAAATGACGGTTTGGAATACTTTTAGAGCTCATTGTAACCTCTATAAATAGAGGACCTAAGTGCCTCATGTAATTGGCCAATTCACTTATACTCTTGTCTCCAGAACTTGAGGCAGAGAGAGATTAATAATAAAAGATCGGTTTTAACTAGCTAAATCTTAATAAATTAATCTTTCTAGTCTTATGTTCTTCGACTCTTCTTCTTATTGTTCTTCGTGTTCTTCCTTCTCTATGGAAGGCTAATCTTCTCCTTCAAGGGAGGAGGTGAAGCCAGTGCTTAAGGTTTAATGATTCTTTTGGCTTCAATCAGGTTAGTTCTTTATGTTTTTAGTTATTAGTTCTATTGCCCACACCAGGGGATGGAAGTATAGAATAGGGTTTATGTTTTGCAATATTAATATCATGCTAGTGTTCTTTACTTTTCTTCTAGTAGTATAATTCTTTAGAGTTAGGGAAGTATTATTTGTGTTGCCTTAGAAGGGGTAGCTCAGGGAGTGGCTGCCTAGGAGAAGTATTCTTTGTGTTTGCCTTAAGTGGTGATTCATTGAATGGCCGCCCTATTAGGAAGTACTCCTTGACGTTGCTCTCGGTAATATATTGAATGGCTGCTCGAGCTTATATAAAAGGAAAGAAGATATTAATAGTATAAACATAGGAACAACCTTAAGTAGAGTTAATTGTTAACGATGTTTCGTCCAAGAGGGCATCGACACTCGCTCGATTGCCTAATTGTAGTCTACTTGTAAGAACAACCATGAAGCAGAAGGTCATAGATTAAAAGTATTTGTGGATTCTAATATCTTGAATTCTCTTTCTTATAAATTCTCAATAGTTTAGTTATTTTATTTAGTTTAGCATTAGAATCTAAAATCTCTACAGTCATAGTTTTTAATCCCTTAAACCCTATTTCCAGTCCTGTCCTTCACATAACATACACTTAAAAGTGGAACGATACCCTACTCATCCTTTACTTATTGAGGGATAATTAGGTTTTGATACACTTTTGTTTTGTTTAACGACCATACACCATCTAACACATAAAAAGAAGCTTGTCATAAGGGGCCGAGAACCCCTATTTCACTTTATAGGCTTGTAAGAACCTGGCCACCTTCGCTCCTGTAAACTGAGTCCCATTGTCTGCTATGATGGCGTATGGCAGCCCAAACCTGCAAATAATATTCTCCCATAAGAACTTGACGATTTGCGTTTCTTTCACCTGCTGCAAGGGTACGACTTCAATCCATTTCGTGAAATAATCAGTGGTTGCGAGCATGAACCTCCATTTGCCACTGGCCATGGGCAACGGTCCCACTATATCCATTGCCCACATAGCGAACGTCCATGGGCTCGAGACGTTATGTAATGGTTCTGCGGGGGCGAATATCAGCTGGGCAAATCTCTAACATTTGTCACATCTCTTAGCAAATTCCACGACATCCCTTTTCATATGGGGCCAGAAATACCCTTGTGTCAGTAGTCGATGTGCCGTAGTTCTTCCCACTGAATGGCTCCCGCAATCTCCCTCATGTAATTCTGCCAACACCTCATGGGATAGCCGCAGACCCAAGCATTTTAACAGTGGTCCATTGAAGTTTTTTCGGTACAACTCTCCTTCCAGCAGAACGTATCTCTGAGAAGTTTGTTCCCATCTTCTTCTTTCCTTCTTATCTGTCACCTCCTTTCCCGCCAAAAAGCCCTTAATTGGCTCCATCCATCCCCCTGTTTCTTCCGCGACCTGACAAATATCTATCGCGTCCTCGATGCTCGGTTTCTCCAACATTCCCACTCGTATTGTTCTTTCTTTTGACCCGGGAATTGCGGCTGCTACATATGCCAGGGCATCAACATGTCTGTTCTCTCCGCGGCCCAAATGAAGGAACCTGAGTTTTGTGAATTTTGCAAATCGTTTGCGCAACACATCCAAATATCTTGCCATCCTAGGGCATCGGGCGGCGAACCCTCCATTCGCTTGACACACCACCAAATTTGAATCGGAATATACTGTCAGCTCTTTCACTCCCAAATCTTCGGCCATTCTCAATCTCGCTATCACCGCTTCATATTCTGCTTCATTACTGGATGTTGCGAACCCTAGTTTCATGGTTTGCTCTATTCTGCCATTATCAGGTGTAACCAACACGACTCCTATGCCGCTGCATGCATCGGTAGCCAACCCATCTGCGAATACCCTCCATCCATTCCTCTTGTCCCACGGGTCTAGGAGGTCTGGTTCTCCATCCCTTTCTGGTTCCATGACCATTTCCTCTCCCCACGTGGGATCCTCTGCAGGAAACTCTGCCAGAAATTCATCCATCGCCTGCGCCTTTTCCACGGTTCTTATCTGATATTGTATCTCATAGGAACTCAGCATCACTGACCACTTCAACATTCTACCAGATTTTTCCGTCTTCAGTGCTTGTCTCAGAGGCAAATTTGTTACCACCACCACCACATGCGCTTTAAAGTAGGGTTTCAACTTCAAGGTGGAGAAAACTAATGCCAAGGCATACCTCTCAATTCTACTGTACCTCATTTCTGTGTTTAGTAATGTCTTGCTCTGAAAATATACCGGCTTCTCCATTTTGTCTACCAGTCGAACTAGAACTGAGCTAACTGCATATTCCATGGCCCCCAAGTACAAATATAACTTCTCCCTCATCTCGGGTCATGACAACAAAGGCACTTTGCCCAAATATTTTTTCAATTCCTGAAATGCCTCCTCACACTCCGCGGTCCAAACAAAATCCGGTGTGCTTCTTAACAAATTGTACAACGGTTTACATTTATCGGATGACTTGGAAATGAATCTATTCAAAGCCGTGGACCGCCCCGCTAACCGGCATTGATTTCCTTCACATTCTCACATGGAGATGACATCTCTACGAAGGACCTTATTTGCTCGGGGTTAGCCTCGATCCCCCTATGAGTAACGATATAACCCAAAAACTTTCCAGTAGTCACCCCGAATGTACACTTCTCAGGGTTCAGCTTCAAGTTGTATTTCCACAGTATCCCGAAGGTCTCTCTCAAACCCTCTATATGTTCCTCTTCCAACATACTTTTTTCCAACATATCGTCTATGTAAATCTCAATTCTCTTCCGAATCTTGCTTTCAAACATTTTCTCACCCAACCGCTGGAAGGTAGCCCCCGCATTCTTCAAACCAAACGGCATCCTCGTATAGCAGTATGTACCGCCTTCCACCACAAATAATGTCTTTTCTTGATCTGGCCCATACATTATGACCTGATTGTACAACATCGATGCATCCATGAAGGAAAATATCTTGAATCCTGCCGTCCTATCCACCAACTCATCTACTCGGGGCATGGGATAACTGTCCTTTGGGCATTCGAGATTTACATTAGTAAAATCCACGCACATACGCACCTTTCCATTCTTTTTAAGTACTGCGACTATGTTAGACAACCAGTCCGTGAACTCAACCTCTCGGATTATCCTTGCCCCTTTCAATCTAGCAACCTCTTCACGGATCCCCTCGGCGTATTTCGGCCTAATACTATGCATCTTTTGTCTCACGGGTTTAGCATCTTCTTTCATATGTAAATGGTGACACGTGAATTCCGGGTCCAACCTAGTAACATCCTCTATTGTCCAAGCGAAGACATCTCTATTTTATGACAAGAACTGTATCAATTTACCCCTCCACTCTTCTGGCAAACTGGATCCTATCGACGTGAACTTCTCCTCTTCCCCCCTTCCAATATTCACCACCTCAATCTCATCGAGCGTCTTTGGATCCGTCGATGTCTCATCCTCCCCCTCCAACGAGGTGCACTATAATTGCTATGCCTACCTCTTCCTAAGATTGGAAGTCTCTCCTTCTGGTCCGCGGATCAACCGCTTCACTGTTCCCTGATGACTATTCTTGGCAGTTACTTGATCACCGTAAACCTCAAACATGCCGGTAGGTGTGGGGAATCGTATTACCTGATAATACGTTGATGGGACGACCTTCATCTCGTGAGTCCACCGCCTTCCTAAGATTGCATTATATTGCGAAGCAAAATCTACAACCATGAATTGGGCAAAAATTGTCACTGGTCCTGTTGTCACGGGCAATAAGAGTTCCCCCATGGGCTCTGTCATACTCCCGTTAAATCCATACAAATTAGTTTACGAAGGACGTAGCTGCTTAGGATCGACTCCTATTTCCTCTAAAGCACCTCTGAATAACAAATCCACTGCACTTCCATAATCAATCAACACCCTTTTCACCATGTAGTTTCCCATTGCTACTGTAATGACCAGCGCATCTTCGTGTGGTGAGTCCACTGCCTGGAGGTCTGCGCTACTAAATACGATTCTGTCTTTTTCTATTGCTGTCACCTCCTTTTGTCATGGTCTATCTATTCTCAGAACCTCGCCGCTGTAAATCACATTGATGGTTCCCAGTACTCTTCCCTACGGCGGCATGCGCTCCTCATTCTGGGCGTCTCTCACAAACTCTCTCATCCTCTCTTTCTCCACCATTCTCTGAACCAACCATTTTAGAGCGTAAAAATCATTCGTCTCATGATTCCTTATCTGATGATATGCACAGAAGGGTTTCTCTGGTATCTCTATTGGCGTGCTTCGCGATCCTTCATAACCCAGCAGATTCTTTATTAAGGGCAAGATCTCACTCAGTGGCTTATTCAGCGGAGTCTGTTCCATTTTGCAGTATGGCTTCCTCTCCCTGTACTCCCTTCGGTCGCCTTCCCGGCCTCCTTCTGCCCATGCTCTGTATCCGCGGTATCCCCCACTTTCTTTTTCTGATGTCTCTGCTTTTCGGTGTTCCATTTCCTTCTCCAAAGACAACACTGCCTTTCTTGACCTCTTGGAATCCTTCTGCATAGAATCTTTATACCTTATATACTTTTCCACTCGCGGATACAGCTCATGTAATGTCGCGATCTCATTCTTGGCTACGGACTGGTGCACTCCTGTCCCTGGACGCAAGCCTCTCTCAAAGGCCATCACCACTGTCCTCTCATCCAGATTTTCAACTTTCAGTGTCTCTGTCTTGAACCGGCACAGAAACTCCTTAACTGATTTCGCGGACCTTTGTTGCACATTGAATAGAGCCGCGATATCTACCACCCGCTGCTTCTGATGTATGAAGTGATCTATGAACGCCTGCTCTAATTCCTGGAAATTTTTTATGCTCCCCACTGGCAATATGTAGTACTAATCCGATGCCCCTCCTTGAAGGCTAGCCGGGAACATCATACACCGCAGATCATCATACCGAGACTCCTGCCAAAGTGGCATCTGTTGCCGAAAATGATGGATGTGATCCGCTGGATCTCCTTTGCCGTCGTACCTCTCGAACCTCGGCTGGGCAAACCGCTTTGGGACCTCCGAAGCCCATATGTCATCTGCTAAAGGGTTGCGATTCAACCCAGCCACCACCTGACTGGCCGCTCCTCTGTGCTCCTTCGTTGCCGTCGGTTTGCTTCCCTATCATTGTTTATCATTTCTTGGACTTGCTCAATTGTCAAACCAACTACCAGGTTTTCCACAAGATTCGGTCCGGGCTCTTCCTCGTCTTCAGATCCCTCATTTTCAAACCCCTCACTTAGCTCTTCCCCGGCCTCTTCCTCCCCCTTCTCTCTCTCTCTTTCTATATTCTCAGCTCATTGTTCTCCTCTCTCAGGCTCTCAATCTCTTCTCGCATCAGTTGTGTTTCTTCCGCTGCTCGCCCCTCTTCTCATTCTTGCCCCTCCTCAATCACCGCTTCTGGCATTGGTTCCTGAACCCTCACCTTCTTTGGCCTGCCCGCTGCTCTCTTTGGTGCCATTTCTAAGTCGCTTTTATCTGTCCCCACAGACGGCGCCAAATGTATGAACCTAATATATCTCAAACTTACAAGCCTCTCTTTTTCTCTCTAATTCTCACTGTTCACCTCTTTCTCTCCCTAGCGGCCTCCCTTTTTTCTCCCCTTCCTCTTCTTTTTATATCCTCCTCCCTCTATCTGGACCGTCCATCTATCTTATCATCCCATGGCTCTCCTTCTGGCCGTACACCTGCCATGTCTGCAGTCTAGGGTTCAGCGGCTACGCTACCATGCTCGTCCTTTTCCTTCGTTATGTTGCACCCTATCCTATGCATCGCTGACTTAGTCCAACTACCACATTATGCCACTACAGTATGTATGGACAACTAGACACGTTCTTTAAAATTTAATTATCTGTTGTCGTTAAAAAAAAAAGTGTTGAATAATTTCCTCTTTCTTTGTCCAGCACGGCAACACCTCTATTAAGCAGAGTATGAGCAAGGGAAATTAAAGTTCATAATCTAGTGGAATTTCATGCATATGTTAAAAGGAACCATGGAAACAACTGCAAATGGAATTAAAGGCAAGCGCTTTAACAGAGAAGATGGAAAAAAATGGAAAAGAAATATACTTTGAAACACATCGAAAGCTTGGAAAAAAAATTCATTCCATAGACCTGATTTGTATCATTATCCCATTTGTATGAATATAGACTCAAAAGATAACAGTATATTGATTTTCATATAGTTTGTTTTGATTTTGCATTATACGTAACATCATCTCTTGCACACAACATAAATTTTCAGTGCAAAATCAAAGCAAATTTATCCTTATTGTTATATATCTGTCACCTCACACAATATATAACCTTATATAACAGAGCATAAACCATTGCCTCACAACATAAATTTGTAGTGCAAAACTAGATCATAGACCAATGCCTTTCTAATATTGAAATGCATCCCCAATTTGCACTTTTTCTATTTCTTTTCGTGGATAGACAAGCTTGTTGGAGTTATCCCTCACCTGAGGAGAAAAAGAATTCTGCTTGCGTGCAGAAGCTTGAGCGCGACCCGGGCTCAAAATAGGCTTGCCCAAAGAGCGACCAGCGCTCATGCCTTGGTCGACCTCCAGTACCTTCAGCGCGACCCGCGCTCATGTCTATTTTCAGAAGAATTCTATTTTTGTAGAACAGCGAGTTTACAATACAGGTTGGGATTTTTGGCAAAACCTAACTAAGGGAGAAGACACCAAAATAGACAACACAAGAGAGAGAAACCCAATCTTGAAAGCAATCAAGATTGAGAGATAACCTTTATAGAGAAACAACCTTGTAAAGAGAGAGGAGTGATCTAGTAAGGTGAGAGACTGCAAGGAGTGATTGTGATCTTCATTCCCACTTTATAAAAGGACAAACTCTTATGGAAGTAGGCACCATTGTCCGAACCACGGTACATCTTTGTGTTGTGGTTTGCTTTTACTGCTTTATATTATTATCTGTTGTTAATAGTTGTTTAACGAGTTAGGCATGTTAGTTTTGTTGTAGGGAATATTGAGATTGTTGTCTGGAGTTAAATTGTGTTCAAATACAAGTTATCTGTGTAGTGGGGAATCGATTGGTATCGGTGTTTAACCCCAACAAGTGGTATCAGAGCCTTGGTTAGATTAGCCTAGGGTGTTATCCAAATCTTGGTCGGAAGTTGTCTGACAAAACTCCTGAGAAAAGATTTGAGTTTAAATAACTTGTAGAGATAGACAATTTCGTGAACACTAGCATGACGAGTCTGAATAGGAAGAACTACACCATTTTGAAAGCCAAGATGGAAGACTTACTTTATTGCAAGGACTTGGCATAACTCATTGAGAATGGAGGAGAAAGACCAGAAACGATTACTGCGGCTGAGTGGAGCAAGCTTGAATGAAAAGCAATTGGGTACATTTGACAGTGGATTGACGACAGCGTCTTTCACCATGTATCCCAAGAGACTACAACTTTTGCCTTGTGGAAGAAACTCGAAGACCTCTATGAGAGGAAGTCGGGCGGAAACAAAGTGCTAGTCGTTAAGAAGTTTGCCAACACGAAGTACTAAGAAGGTTCTTCAATGTCTGAGCATCTTAACGAAGTACAAAATACCATCAATCAGATGCATTTGATGAAGATTAATTTGGGAGACGAAGTTGAGACTTTGTTTCTATTAGGCTCTCTACCCGAAAAGTCGGGAGACGTTAGCGCCTCTACACGAGAGCGCCAAGGATGGAATCGTTACCATGGAGATGGCTATCGCTTTTTGTTGAATGAGGAGACTAGAAGGAGTTCAAAAGGCAGCCCTCTCACTCGAGAGATCCTTGTCACGAGAAACGGGAAGAGGTAGAAACAGAAACCATCTCGCTCTAAAGGTGATGACAGTATAAATCTAGGGTGAAGCTAGAACTCCTAAGGCAGAGAGGCAATGTTACTATTGTACCACCAAGGGTCACTTCAGGTATGAGTGCAGAACACTAAAGATGGATGAGAAGAATAACTGTGTACATGAAGACATGGTGCAGAGGAACGGAAACACAGGTAGAGATACTACCGCACTAGTCGATGATTTAGTGGGAATTGTGTCAGATTGTGGTGTGTGCTGTCTTAGTGCCTCATGCCAGGATATAGAGTGGGTGATAGATATAGGAGCATCCTATCACGTCACACCACACAGAGAATTCTTCACTTCCTACAACTGTAGTGAATATGGTAAAGTGAAGATGGGTAACAATGGTGTCTCGAAGATTATAGGCATTGGAGATGTTCATGTAGAAACCAATGTCGGCTACACCTTGACACTCAAGGATGTAAGACATGTCCCTGACATACGACTAAGCCTAATTTCGGCTGGGAAGTTAGATGACGATGGCTTTGTAAACTCGTTTGGTAATGGGGTATAGAAACTGAGCAGAGGTTCCATTGTAGCAGCCAGAGGGAAGAAAACTTGCTCTCTTTACAAAACACAGGCTAGTTTGTGTAAATCGGCGTGTATGCTATGTAAGAAGAAGCTTCCTCCTAACTGGGCAATGCTAGACCGTGGTCATATGGGCATAAAAGGGATGGAAGTTCTTGCTAAGCAAAATGCCTTGCCAGACATCAAAGGTACATATTTAAATACATGTACTCACTGTTTGGTAGGAAAGCAACACAGGGTGTCTTTCCAAAGATTCACGTCTCACAGAAAGGACAATGTCATCCTTGAACTAGTGCACACAGACTTATGTGGTCCTATAAAAGTGAAGTCCCACGGGGGACCTTTATACTTCGTGACCTTCATTGATGATGCGTCAAGAAAGGTATGGGCATATAGTTTGAAGACCAAGGATGAAGTACTTGGCTTGTCTGAGAAATTCCACAGCATAGTGGAAAGAGAGAGTGGGAAGTTGTTGAAGTGTATTCGCTCAGATAATGGGGGTGAGTACATTGGGTCGTTTGAAGAGTATTACCAGAGTCATTGTCACACCCCGAATTTCGACAGAATTCGAAAAAACAATATTTGTTCCCGACTCTTCGATTTTCGAGGTGTGGTGCACTCTTAACTTCCAAAAAATCATAAACAGTTTAAATATACGGATAATTAAAAGCCAATAAAAATTTCAACTTAAACAAAAGTCCTCTTCATTACAAAAATTCACAAATAAGATTAGGTTACAAATCTCCTTTCAATAACCCTTTAATTAAAATTACAAATGAAAATACAAAAATATTGTCTCAACTGAAAATCTATTTCACCTCAAGGGAAAACAAAACATATCTTGAAATGCGACGCTAATGCAAACCACAAGCAGCAACCAACCTTCTTCAACACTAAACCTGTCAAGACTTATCAACTATGTTCATTTAATGAACACACCCGATAAGCAAACATGCAAATCGGGTCAGCATTATAAATAATGCTGGTACAAATATATACACAATCCATAAGGCAGTTAGTTCCTCCACCAAGGCACCTTAACTTCCAACGACTAATACAACATCCTTAAGTACAATAATTTAGGCACGTAGTTCCTACTGAGGTGCCTTAACTTCCCACTAACCACACAACAAACTATACGCATAATAAATAAGGCATGTAGTTCCTCCATTGAGGCGCCTTAGCTTCCCAACCATAATACAAAGACATTTAGTTCCTCCACCGAGGCGCCTTAGGTTCTAACTAAACTAAAAACCAGCCAAGCATATTCTATACTTACCGCATTTCATGCTAAATTAAAAGTGGGTCGCCTCTCATTTGTAATTAGTTTGACCCACCCTTCTGCAAAACTATATACAATCATATATTTAAAGATATATCATTAACCAACATATTACCATAATTATATTATTTAAGGCTTTCTTTGCGTGTCCCTAAAATCAAATCGTATTTATGTCTTATCTAGTTTTCCTGGCTACCATAATCACTACCCAACGCCGAACATGTACATCCACATGCCTCCTCTCACATAATGAACCACTCCGTGTGTAGCTACCCTAAGCGGGATATCGCATACCAGGTAACCCTCACACGAAAAGCCATTATGTGAGTAATCGCCACTATTCGGCATAAAAATATCGCGCGTCTCGTTCTAGTTTTGCGAACGAAATAATCAAGTCACTATTTAGCTACGCCAGAAGGGCCATTCAGATTCACTGAAATGCCAGAAGCGCCAATCAAATTACTTACTCCCGAAGGGCCATTCAGATTCACTGAAACGCCAGAAGGGCCAATCATATCACATACACCCATCACTAGGGCCAAATCACATGAGTTGTGGTAGCTATGTTCTAGGATTTTTGTTACGTAATTTATTCAGGTGTCATACCTTAGTATCTCATAACCATTTCACTCTATCACGTGCTAAATAAATTATTGCACTAAGCCACCATATTTGGAAATATCTTAATAATAATTCTTGTTCTATCTCATGTTAGTACACTTAATTGGACTGAAGTTCAACATTTCTCGTTATAATAAAAAACCACATTATCACGTGCCAATTCTATTCATTGCACGATATCCAAGCATCTCTATTTCAAATCTCAAAACTTATTATTTCACATGCCAATCATATATTGCACTACACCATATGGAATATCTCAAGCTTTCATAAATACTACAATTCATTTAAGTAGCAACTCATAATAGTAATCAATCATGTAATGTATTCATTCAATATATTTATGTGAACTCAATTCACTATCAAAGGCACGCATTATTTCCATTTGTGCACAATATAAATAGTATATAAATAATCAAAATATATGTCCATTCTACCAATGTCAAAATGAAACGACTTTAAAAAGAAAGAAACAACTCAGGTCCAAATATCACACATAATTATTCGAGTCCAAATCATAAGTCAAGTCAAACTGATCAACCATCAAAAGCCCAATACTAAAGTCCATGAATTTGAGTCCGTATGTAGTTTAATTCTCATAAAAACGTATATATCTAAGTCTTATAAGAATTCCCATCTTGTTACGTGCTAATATTTATATGCTTTACACACTACTCACATCAATCTTAATTAGATAATGACAAACAAGGTTATACAATTTTTGACAATATTTTACTACTACATTTGTCCATATTCTTAAATATGTGAAAATCTGGGAAAAGTCAACATTCCACAGTCAACGGTCAATGGTCAATGTCAAAGTCAACCTGTCATTTTCATGCTCAATAGGTTCAGGGTCATAGCCATGGTTCATGGCTACGGTCAAGGTGCATGGCTCCTGGGCTCATTACTAAGGTAATGGTTCGGACCCAACTAGCCAAGCCCAAACCCAAACCTTTGAACCCGGCCCCAAAAGTCTAAATTGGCCTAGTGAATCAACCTGACCCACTTTAAAACATATGGACCAAGCCCAAAATAAAAATAGAAAAAACCGGTCCAAAGAAAGCTTATGTGAGCCGGCCCAACAACAAAATTAGATTTTGGCCCAGCAACTAATATAAAAACCGGCCCAAAACTAAAATAGATTTTTGGCCCAAACAAAACCAACCCACTTGGTCCCGACCCAAGCCCAACCAAGTCGTCTCCCTCAACTGCTCTAGCAGCCTCTTCCACCACCAGCCACCACCAGTTCCGATCGCCACCCCTCCAAACATACTCGAAAATAACCAGATTCAAAACCCCTACAACTTTAATACAAACAAAAACCTCAAATCCTTAAATCAAAGCCCTTCATCAAATCTAGATCTCGAATTTGCGCCGCCATTAACAGCTTCTACGAGCTTCGACAGCCCAACCACCGTATTCCATCCAACAACAACACACAACCAAATCGATAGCCACCTTCCACCCACAATCAATAGCCACCGCCGATTCTAACTCAACAACCAACAAAACAGTCCAACCCAAAACAAATAAAATCGATAACACAAACAATAGTTTATTATATATGGATAACTAATTAAAATTAATTAATAGTCAAACCCATTTTATCAGTATAACTGGGTTTCAACAGCCGACAGAATATTTCGGCATCGAACATAATGAACTGGAAGAATGAACAAAACTTATATATTTTTGGATAGTAAATTCATAAATTCTAAACAGGCGAAAATAATAGTTTTAGTAGTCAGTGAGAGATAAAATCTACTCACCTATATTAAAAACTCGACGAATCCCTCATCGTCCGAATCGTCGCGCTCCGACGCTCTAGGAATCAAGCTTTTATCTCCTCCTCCATTTTTATTTTATATTTATCTAAAAACCCTATTCTCTAGAAAAATATGTATATATACATGGGTTTGAAACCTAAGCCCAACACAGACTCGGGCCCAAAAATCAGGCCCACGTATCCCAAATCCAATCTAGCGAATTTTAAATAAATTAATTAATAAATAAATACGTATTTTAAATACGGGCGTTATAATCATGGGATTCGTCATGAGCAGACCGTTCCCAAGACACCGCAACAGAATGGAATAGCAGAGAGAATGAACCGTACCATTGTAGAGAGGATGAGATGCATGTTGTCTCACTCTAAGCTACCTAGAACATACTGGGTAGAAGCAATGCGTATAGCCATACATGTGATCAACCTATCGCCGTCAAAGCCTCTGAGTAGTGATTATCCAGAGAGAGTATGGTCAGGCAGATATGTTGATTATGGATACTTGAGGGTATTTGGGTGCATGACATTTGTGCATATTCCGAAGGATGAGAGATCCAAGCTTGATGACAAAGCCAAGCAGTGCATTTTTCTTGGTTACGGAGATGAAAAGTTTGGTTACAAACTCTATGATCCGATTAACAATAAGGTAATCCAAAGTCGAGATGTTGTGTTCCTAGAAGACCAAACCATAGCAGACTTTGAGGAGGGTGAGAAGCTACATGCTTTCACCAATGATCTTGTTTATTAAGAACCAGAAGTTCCTACTGTGGAACGTGTAGAAGGCATTGAGAATGGAGAGAACTATGAGTTTTAAGCTCATAATGAGAATCTTATTGCTCATGATGGGATATAACATATTGGTATAGAAGATGTAGATGAAGTGCATGAACCACCACCGGAGCAAGCAGAAGTGCATTCTCTTGAGGCACCAGTAGATGGGGCAAGGAGGTCAAACAGAGAGAGACTAGCTTCAACCAGGTATCCACCATATACGTATGTTCTACTATTAGATGGTGAAGAACCTATGTACTATCAAGAGGCACTTGAAGGTACAGACAAAGAGAAGTGGTTGAAGGTCATGCATGACGAGATAGATTCTTTGCATAAGAATCATATTTATGAGTTAGTTGAGAAACCGCAAGGACGAAAAATTCTCAAGAATAAGTCACCCAAGGCACAAAGCTCGCCTTGTTGTGAAAGAATTCGGTCAAAGGAAATGGATTGACTTTGATGAGATTTTCTCTCCTGTAGTGAAGTTGACTTATATCTGGGTGGTATTGGGTATGACCGCAAGTATGAACCTAAAGGTTGAGCAGCTAGATGTTAAGATATCCTTTCTTCATGGAGACCTTGAAGAAGATGTCTACATGGACCAGCCAGAGGGGTTTGAGGTCAAAAGCAAGGAGCACCTAGTATGCAAGCTGATAAAGAGCTTATATGGGTTGAAGCAAGCACAGAGACAGTGGTACATAAAGTTTGATTCCTTTATGGTGAAGCAAGGATACAAGAAGTCTGCTTCCGATCATTGTGTGTTTCTTCAGAGATTTCTATATGGGGATTTCATAGTGCTCTTACTATATGTGGATGATATGTTGATAGTTGGCCCAAACATCAATAAGATATCCAAGCTGAAGAAAGAGTTGAGTAAGTCCTTTGAGATGAAGGATTTGGGTCAAGTAAAGCAGATACTTGGGATGCGGATCACTCGTGATAGAAAGAGTGGGAAGTTGTGGCTTTCTCAAGAAAGCTATATTGAGAAGGTGTTGAAAAGATTCAACATGGATCGAGCGAAGCCAGTCAGTTGTCTGCTTGGTGGCCAGCTCCACATGACCAAAGAGATGTGTCCAAAGGGTGAGCATGAGGAGAGTAAGATGGAAAAGATTCCTTATGCATCCGCAGTGGCCAGCTTGATGTATGCAATGGTGTGTACAAGACCGGATATTACTTTCGCCGTGGGCGTTGTAAGCCGTTTTCTGTCAAATATGGGTAAGGAACATTGGGAAGTTGTTAAGTGGATATTGAGATATCTTAAGGGCACTTCCAAATCGTGTTTGTGCTTTGGTGGAAGTAAGCCCTTACTTGAAGGCTACACTGATACAGACATGGCAGGTGATGTTGACTCGATGAAGTCTACCTTTGGTTATCTGGTTATTTTTGCAGGGAGAGTAGTTTCTTGGCAATCTAAGTTACAAAAGTGTGTTGCCCTCTCCACTACAAAAGCCGAGTATATTGCAGCCACTGAGTGTTCCAAAGATATGCTATAGATGAAGAGGTTCTTCGACAAACTAGGGCTAAAGCAGAAACAGTTTGTAGTTCTATGTGACAGTTAGAGCGCCATCCATTTGAGCAAGAATCCAAATTTTCATTCTAGATCCAAGCACATACACGTACGTTATCATTGGATTAGAGAAGTACTCGAAGACAAGCATTTGTGTATCGAGAAGATCCATACCAACAAGAACGGGTCGGATATGATGACCAAAGTCTTACCGAAAGGTAAGTTTGATATTTGTTGTGCTACTGCCGGAATGGTAGCAAACTCCTCCTGTTGATTTGGAAATTGCATGGAGATATCCCTCTCACTGTTCGAGAGGGGGAGATTGTTGGAGTTATCCCTCACATGAGGAGAAAAGGAATTCTGTTTGCGTGTAGAAGCCTGAGTGCGACCCGCGCTCAAATAGGCTTGCCCGAAATGCGACCCGCGCACATGTCTATTTTCAGAAGAATTCTATTTTTGTGGAACCGCGAGTTTACAATACAGGTTGAGGTTTTTGGCAAAACCTAACTAAGGGAGAAGACACGAAAATACACAGCACAAGAGAGAGAAACCCAATCTTAAAAGCAATCAAGATTGAGAGATAACCTTTACAGAGAAACAACCCTGTAAAGAGAGAGGAGTGATCTAGTAAGGTGAGAGACTGCAAGGAGTGATTGTAATATTCCTTCCTACTTTATAAAAAGACAAACTCTTGTGGAAGTAGGCACAATTGGCCGGACCACGGTATATTTTTCTGTTGTGGTTTGCTTTTACTGCTTTACATTATTATCTATTGTTAATAGTTGTTTAACGAGTTGGGCATGTTAGTTTGGTTGTAGGGAATATTGAAATTATTGTCTGGAGTTGAATTGTGTTCAAATACAAATTATCTATGTAGTGGGGAATCGATTGGTATCGGTGTTTAACCTCAACAAAGCTCACGTGGCAATGATGACATGACATCAATTTATTATATGCAATTAGGCTGAGCCATAAAGTATAAATCACCATATAGTCACGTACAAATTTTTATTCCATAGCTTCATATTCTAGATTGGTGTTTATACTTAAACATGAACAGATTACATCTAGAGCGGGGATTTGAAATGGTATATGGGAAAAAAAAGTGTATATATGTAGACGTGCCTATTTGTAAGGCAATGACCTCTCGAAGACAATAACCACAGACCCAGAATTAGATGGTCAAACATTTATCAATTATATTCGCTTCCTTTTCTTCCTTTTTTTTCAACAAAAACCATCTTCATTTAGCATATAGCAAAAAGATCATACATAGCAGTCTTGACTCTCAACCAGACAACAAGGAAGGAATTGGTTTTCTGTTGCTTTCTTCATTCTTGATGTGTTCTTCTGGTACCTGTAACAAGAACAAATGGCTAGTAAATAAGTTCAGATCATGGCAGGTAAGAACACCACGTATCAGCCAGTTATTACAGAAGGATGTGATTTCATCCATTCGGCCATTTCCTTTGGTATATTCAGTCATAATCCTCTCAAATTCTCCTTCCCTGTACTGGAAATTCAACTGTTTATAGCTTCATTCACGGCGATTATCATATCAGTTCTTCTTAAGCCTCTTGGCATACCTACAACGGTTTCTCAAATCTTTGTAAGCTCCTTCTGCTTGTAAGTTGTATATATATAATGTAAATATGTCTTTATAATGCAATACTTTTTTTTTAGATTTTAATATTGTTTCCTATAACAGAAACCAACTGAATAGATGGCAAGCGCAACAAACTAAAATGTGCAGTTTTGTTTGGTCATGGGGTCATGAATCATCTGACAGGGTTATACAGTTCGTATTTAAAAGACTACCTAATGTTAATGTTGCGCGTTTCTTATCTAACAGGCTGGTATCATATTAGGTCCTTCATGTCTAAGTCGCTTCAAAGGACTCCGAAAGATGATATTCCCCAGGGGAAGTTTCTTAACATTAGAAGTGTATGCAAGTCTGGGTCTAGTTTACCAGACCTTCTTGACTGGAGTTCAGATGAACCACCCAAGGATGATACTGAAGGCAGGAAGAAAAGCAATACTAATTTGCGTTTTGGTCTTTGTCATTCCATCGACTCTATCTATTGCTTGTGCTACTCTGATGTCATCAACGACTAAGCACGTAGACACCAAGCTATACCGCAATCTTATAATTGTAGGACTTGTAGAATCCATTCCAGCTTTCCCTGCAATTGCTGGTCATCTGTCTGAACTCAACATTTTCAACACGGAGTTCAGCCACTTAGCCTTATCTTCTTCACTGATCAGTGGTATATTGTACTTCTCCATAATGACAATTGTTGTGGCATTTGATGGTGTTGTAGATCACTTTCTACTTTCAATTATAATTGTGACGGGCTGTATATCTTTAGTAATGATGATAATTATATTTATACTGCGGCCAGCACTAAAGTGGATGATTAAACAGATACCAGATGAAAAGGCAGTGAAAGAGGCATACTTTTGTTTTGTGGTCGTAGCGGTAATGATGTTAGCATGTCTGTCTAGTTTTTTGAGTCTGGACATCCTGTTTGGGCCTTTCTTTTTTGGGGTGATTATACCACCAGGGCCACCTCTAGGAACAACTCTAGTCGATAGGCTTCAGTTCTTAAATACATGGATGATCATGCCTATTTTCTGTGTCCAGAATGGGATGATGATGGATATATTTCGCTTTGACTTACGTACCGTTCTCCATGTGGGTTTGATTGTTCTCCTTAGTTGCACAGGAAAATTTTTAGGAGCATTTTTACCTGCTCTTTACTACAATATGTCGTACAAGGATGCCATCTTACTTGGCCTCACGATGAACGCACAAGGCTTTCTGGATCTTTCTTTTTTTCAAGTGTTGCATGGACTTAAGGTACAACAACAATTTGTTCACTATGTCCCCCATACTTCTAAAACATATATCACAATTTGATCTTACTAACTTTAGGTGTTTTCTGGCATGCAGATAATTGACAGAGTTACATTTCAAATCATGGTCATGTCATCGGTTATCACAACGGGGGCTTCCGCGCCCCTGATGAGATATCTGTACAAGTCATCAATGAACTATAATCTCCACAGCAAAAGAACCATTCAACACTCTGAACCCAACACTGAACTACGCATTCTTGCATGCATCCACCATGAGCAGAATGCACTATCCATGATCCATCTCCTCAAGGCCACTAATCCGACCAAATTTAGTCCCATCAACTTGAGCATCATTCATTTTGTGGAAATTGTTGGCCATGAAACTCCCATTCTCATTTCCCACAAAGTGCACCGGAAATTTTCTTCTGCTACTACGGCCTCCCAAAGTATCATGAATGTGTTTAGGTATTATGAACAAAACAACCAAGGCAGAGTATCAGTTCAGCCCTACACCGTGGTATCAGCTTATGCATCTATGCATACTGATGCATGTAAGCTTGCGCTCAGCAAATTGATTTCTCTCATTATTCTCCCCTTCCACAGACAATTAGCTACTGGGACTGTCAACGGAGGGATAAGGGCAATGAACAGGAATGTCCTTCAAAATGCCCCTTGCTCTGTTGGCATCCTCATTGACCGTGGAGTTCTTGGCGGCATCAAGTTTGTTTTAGAAAATTGGTCATCTTATCATGTTGCAGTGATCTTCCTGGGTGGCCCGGACGACCGTGAGGCACTAGCATATGTGGAAAGAATGTCTGAACACCCAAACGTTGAGGTCACTGTAATTAGGTTCCTCATGAGTTCTAATGAATATAGTAAAATAATGGAGAGCAGTCTTGATGATGAGACAGTAAGTGAATTTAACCTCAAAACTGAATACAACGATCGTGTCACATACATAGAGGAAGAAGTAAATGATGGGTTAGGGGTAATAAATGTGATTGATGCAATGGGAAACAAGTATGAAATGATCATACTGGGCAGACGCCATGATGATAATTCCCCACTTATCCTTGAACTTACAGATTGGGACAAATGCTCAGAACTAGGAACTATTGGAGACATCTTTGAGACATCAAATTATGGGGGAAATGCAACAATCTTGGTAATGCAGCAACAAGCAAAAGAAACTGCAGGCTCAAGAGATTTTTCGCAAGATGACAAGAAGAAAACTAAATCTGATATGACAATGTGTTGAAAGAGGAAGAAACCTCGTTTTGAATGAAAGATACCAAATGACAACTTATCGTGAATCATGGTATGTGTATTAGTGTATATAGATTGATAACAACATTTAGTTTCAATTAACATAATTGCGGGACTTTTTCTAATCAAAATTTTGCAAGGGCAACAATATGAATTTTTCGTTTTTTTTACACATACAAAAAGATGTATATCAAACTAAAGACATATACCAATGTTTAAGACATGCGCGCTACAGACTGGGATGCAAGTCCTTTCTAAGTCGGACTGCATAGTTCCTAATTTGTCCTTGATTGACATATCAGAAAGTTCCATAGACATCCCTGTTAACTTCCCTATAGACATGAGCAGCAGCAGTTGTCCAACTGTGCAAGCACAAGCTCCTGCTAACACATCCCTATTGACTTCCATATAGGCATGTCCAAAAGAGATGGCTTCAAAGTAGTTAGCTAAGTTATGGATGGAAGTTGCCGGGTTATGACAGTGCAATCGAGCCAATTCAGCACCCCCTAACTTACTGAACAGCTCTCAAAGAATTAAATTTCCACTTTAATTCTTTCAAGGCTCTTCGTCAGACACATCTCAACACCTATTTTTATTTATTTGATGAAAAAAACTTTATTGATAAGAACCATATATATAAGCTACAATCAACTGATATAAAAGTGTTTAAACCAGGAAGGACAAAGATAACTTACCTATTGCATACCAGAGTCTGACAGAAAGGCCAAGTGAGGGAGATTTTCATCAAACCCAAACCAACAGACATAACCCCCTGTAAAGGACCAACTCCTACTTTACAACAATCGCCAAGATTCACCGCGAGGACCCCAAAGCAACACAGTGACATAACTATGTTAGTCCCTGAGTAGGACTTCCCAATTGACCATCAAGTCCTGGAATCTATAACCTCTATTCTTATTAGTGCCGCCAACCCAGTACCGCGCTACTGCCTGGATATCCACCACTACTCGACACCTATTTGTATCGCATTGAGTTCTTGGAATATAACAGATTTGACTTTACCATCTCCTGTATAAGTAGCCACTATATCAACTTCTTGGTACCTCACTATCCCACCATATCCACATCTTGAATTCCCAACAGCCCCATCAGGCGGTCTCCATGAGCATAGAGTTGGTTCATTTGTCACAAACAACATGCTAATGTTCAGAGCTTGCACTTGCCTCCTCGCCCCAATGGAGTCTATCATCTCTGGCATCTAATTCTGAATATACATTTTCATTTCCTCTAGCGGTTATCTATACTAACACAAGTTGTGATGGCTTAGAAGTACCAATAAATCTTTCTTTCCAATTAAATATAGGACACAGTTGCACAGACAAATGTACACATGAGTTTGTTGATGGAAGGTTTGTTTTTTTCAAAAACATTTACTTACTTTTATGGTCCAGGTGCTGACATAGTGATCACAGAGATTATTCTAGCTAATCAAGGTGTTCTGAGGGCAATTGTCCAAAATACTAAATGTAGATATGATTTTATTGATGGAATGTTTCGATTAAGGCTTTGGTTCCTTGACAGTTGTAAAGCCTTAATCAACGCTGCTGTTAACAAACAATTTTGGACCGGCTAAATGCCAATAATAAGTGACCAAGTGCAAATAAGTGCTAGCGGGCAAACTGCTAATTAGGTCATTAATACAGTTACCAAAACCTAATAATTCTAATTATAAATATTTTTCTAACAACCTGAGCTAATGATCATATAAAATAAACTAATAGTGTTTCCACTTCTTGTTACCTTTCTTTCCTTCACTTGATCCTTTGTATTTCTAGCCCCTAATAGTGCCAGATAACAAAAAACTTTTTAACAGCTGCCATGTTTAAATTAGAGTATGTTCTGCGAGACTGCGACCAAAGTAAATCTCCTTAATGCTGAAAGCAATGGGATCGATGCAGGTTTTGGTGTAGTAGTCGAAATAGAAGGATACAGGAAGGTCGTCTGAATACTGTAAATGAAATAAAAATCAGAAGTTATTCAACAACGAAAATTACATTAACAAGCATGGATACTGCATTTCACCAGTGTCAGATGCAAAAAAAAAAATAATCATTTCTAGTATATAGAAAATGAAGCAAACGCGGGTATTATGGACCATTAGACTACAATGAGATCATATAAAAGTGTGAAGTCCTGCAACCTACCAAATAATTGAGACCAATCCACTACTCTCAGGATTCTGTATATGTACATATAGGTTGTCCATATGAATGTAGTACAGAAGATTTCTAAAAGCTCAAACATTGGTAGAATATAAATATCTAACTAAATTTTCGCTCTTGCAGATCGACTACCATTACAGTTTTATTTCGTGCTTTATTCTAGACAATACGGATCTCTTGGAATGCCTATTTAGTTTCGAAGTGAATCACTTCTGGATCCAGATAAGTGACTGTGTGTTTGGGTAAATTTTTTTCACCAATTTTTTACGGTTAGCACTTGCCAATTCTTTCCTTCACCTCCTCTGGACTACGCACAGATCAATGTGTTGTGTGTGGATTAGCCAGTTGTTGTATACTCTTATTGTTTCCAAATACTCTAGTTCTCCATACTTTTAGGAAAACTGACATTTTTCTAAATTTCAAACCCCAAAACATAAAGAGATAGCTAAGTACTTTATTCTTGAACTTCATGAAGAAAATCTAGGGAAAACAAATTACCTGTGAAAAATGACTCATCTGCGCACTTATTTTTTCTTTATTAACTGAGCAAGGACAATAAACTGGGGCATAATATCATACTGACTGCAGTACATGTATGGCCGCTCTAACATCGTGCAGTGTAAGTGAGATTCCATCACAAACATCCATCGAAGTATCATTATACGAAACTAGACCCTTTCCCATCATCACACGTATCAACTGGATGAATTTCTCTGGCTTTAAAGACGAATAAAGAGATGAAACTAGTTCTGCTGATGCTACTTGCAGAATGGAAGATGAATTATCTGCAATCCACTGAACGTTTTCAATAGCCATCTCTGTGTCCCCAGAATCCCTTGAACCCTTCAAGAGAACTACATGACACTCATGATCAATAATATATATCAGGAGGAAGACCATGAATCACCCTTGAAGCTGCAAGAGAGTTAACTGCATGTACCAAGAACTTGGTGGACTAGTGAGAATCAATACTTCTATAAACACCTATAGTTATAAGGCTGCAACTGTGAAACGTGCAAATTTACTCCAAATACTTACTGATTTAGATGCTACAGCATGTTAATTACGACATACCTTCCTTGCACAAAGAATGGAGTAATGACATTAAAATTGACTGGGCAAGAGTTATATTTGTTCAACTGACATTTTAAAGATCTCACAAGCAGTTCCATACTTTGCTTCTTGACAAAGGCCTTCAATGAGGGATATATATGTTACAATATCGGGGGCTAATCCATTCTCTAACAAGTGTTTGAATAGACGGCGAGCCTCTTCCACTTCTCCTATTTTGAATGATTTTTGAATAAGAATATTGTAGGTCTTTAAATTCCCACAACACCCATTTGCAAACATCTCATCCCACAACCATTTTGCAAGGGGCAAGAGATATTCTCTACAACAAGCTTCCATTACAGAATTATATGAGAATACATCAAGCCAAATCCTTTCTGCTTCATATCTTGAATACCTGCATAAGCTCTTTTCACTTGCCCTGCAGTGCACAAGAAGGAAATCATCATATTGTAACTCTCCTTATTCAAAAAGTAATCCTTCTTAGAAGATAGAATGTGATAAACTTCCACCAATTCCTCAGTCTTTCCATTCAGATTTCTACTCAAGTTGTTTTAAAGTTATAAGGGAAGGAAACCTCTCTTATAATCACTTGGCCAACATCAGGAACTTAAAAAAATAAAACTGAAAAAGGAGGATCTGTAGCTGAAACTGAGCCTGTCGAATTAAGTACATCGTCCTCAATCGGGAAGTTTCCTTCAATAATTACTTGGCCCAATTCTTTAGATTTCTGCAACCGTCTCTTGGAAATCAAATTTAATAAGAACTCTCTACAATCATTGGCCCTAGGCGCCACCCCCAAAATTTTCTCTTCCTGTTTAAGACCTTCTCCGTTTCTACAAATTCATCTTCAGCTCAAAAAGCTTCCGTTACAATCCTGTAAGCCACAATATCAGGCTTGCAATCTCTACTTCTTAGCTCACCTCATGTACTCTACCCACTTTACAAATCATCAACAATCAAACCGAAATAATTGATACACTAATCATCCAAACATCTCTTTTAACCCCTTCCACAAATTTCAGTAACTCGTCAAATTCACAAACTCTACAAAACATCCCAATAAAAACAAACACCTAATCCAACAGTATACTAAAACAAATACCCCCTAACAGACATTTCACTAAACATTTTTTTGCGAAATCAACATACCCATCACGGCCATCAGCAAGTGAAGCTAAAAGCTAATTACATACCTCATGTCCAATCTCATCATGATCACCAAACGAACCAATATTATTAAAAATCACAAACGCCATTACGGCACTTTCTTACCCACTGTCTGCGAAGCAATACCACGTCATAAATCGAAAGATGGTAAGTGAAATGGAGGGACGTGAGTTAAGTGTGAGAGAAATTTGTTTTTAGAAGCCCAATTTAAGAAACCAAGTGCAAGAGAATGCTGTGGGTCGATTACTTGGGAAACAAGTTAATAGGTTTAGTGAATTTCGACTGTTGAGTTGGAGTTTTTGTTCTAGATTGAATGAACGAATTGGGTTTGAATCATTTGAAGCGGCATTTGTTTTTCAAATTCTTTAGGATTTTGAGGTTTCGTCTCATTTGTTCAAAATTTTACACAGAATTTCTCTCCTGAAATGCAAACCCACGGACGCGGACGCAAACCGTTATATCTTAATATAGTGTTTGGGTGAACGTCCTAAGGGCAATTTGGTAATTTCCAGTTTTTTTAGAGGGGTAAAATAGTAATTTCACATTTATAATTTTTTTAAAAAACTCAGTGGAGCCCACGTGGGTACCACATGCAAAGTGGCTAGTCTCAAAAAAAGTAGGACGCCCCGTGGGTAAAATACGGGGAAATTAATTAATATTAATATTTATAATTTTATTTATTTTATATAAATTGACAATTAAAAACTAAATTAAATGTAAAGCTATTCAAAATAAATAGCCACAATATTAAGTTTAATATTTCCCAATCAAACTTTAAAAACATGTAATACGTCTTAACAAAATAAAAACTGGAAAAATTGGGTTTTTAAATATTATTTTGATTTACTTTATATGTTTTTGAGTCAAAATCCGCGTCTTGAAAATGTTGACCGCGTCCAGATTGCGTCTTGATCCGTATCCAATTTAATTGACCGCGTCTTGACTGTGTTGACTGTGCCCGCATCCGTGTCCGTGTCTGCGTTCGACACAGACACAAAGTACATTTTGGTAGGTGCGTCCTGCTTTAGAGATGCAAACTAGTCCAAAATTCCAATTTCCAAATGACTGAAATATCTATAAAGTATTTGATATATGTGTTATTCTGTAATATTTCGAAACTCTTAAAAGCTCCCGTATATTTCGTAACGTGAGTTTTGAGAACAAAGAAATATTTCTTGAGATCTCCATGTCAATGTCTTTTCCGCTATCTTCTAATGCCTTAGATACAAACTAGCTTTTGAACCGTCTTATGAACGGGTGTCGTTATATTAAATTATTCTAAAAAATATTTGAACTATGTAGATAGATCTATTTATGAGATATGAATATTACATTGGTCACTCATCCAAATTTCTTGCAATATGAAAACCACACTCTAGAAAATAATAATAATAATAATAATAATAACACACTTTTATACAAACCCTTCGAGTTCTTTTTGTTGTTTAATTAATAATAGAAGTTTGATAAAATTTTCATGAGAATGCCCAATGAGGTGAAATTCATATTGAATATACTTGAATAGCAAGTCATTCCCAATCATATACTTGTCGAAACATTTCCACTACACATAAAACAACGATGTTTTGAGGTTAGTTCAATGCATTAGCATTTAATTTCTGGTTTTTCGTTAAATATTTTTTGAGATCAATTCATTGCATTTGTATCCAGTTTTTTATTTTCTGTTAATTCATCTTTGAGGTTAGTTCAATGCAATTACATCTAGTTTCTGATTTCCCGTTTTTCAATTTTTGTTAATTATTCTTTGAGGTTAGTTCTATTAATAACTATATGAGGTTAGATCAATGCATTTGCATCCAGTTTCCTATTTCAAGTTAATTATCATTTGAGTTTAATTAGTTCAATGCATTTACATCCAGTTTTTGATTTCCCGTTAATTATTTTTTAGGTTAGTTCAATACATTTGCATTTAGTTTTTGATTTCCAGTTAATTATTCTTTGACGTTAGTTTGATGCATTCGCATCAGGTTTTTGATTACACCTGAATGATTCTTTGAGATTAGTTCCATGAATTGGCATCCTGTTTCCAATTTGTCGTTAATTATTCCTTGAGGTTAGTTCCATTCATTTGGATCCAATTTCTGATTTCCTGTTAATTATTATTTCAAGTTAGTTCCTTACAGTTGCATCCAGTTTTCAATTTTCTGTTAATTATTCTTTGAGGTTAGTTTGATGCAGTTGCATCCACTTTCTGATTTTTTGTTAATTTTTCTTTGGGGTTAGTTTGATGCAGTTTTATGTTGTTTCCGATTACCCGTTAATTATTCTTTGAGGTTAGTTTGATGCATTTGTATCCAATTTTCGAGTTCTCGTTAATTATTCTTTGAGGTTTGTTGAATGCATTTGCATCCAGTTTCCGATTGTCTATCAATTATTCTTTGAGGTTAATTAGTTCAATGCACTTGTATCCAGTTACTGGTTTTTCGTTAATTATTCTTTGAGGTTAGTTCATTGCAGTGTTACATCCAGTTTTCAATTTCCCGTTAATTATTCTATGAGGTTAGTTCATTGCAGTGTTGCATCCAGTTTCTGATTTACCGTCAATTATTCTTTGAGGTTAATTAGTTCATTACATTTGCATCCCGTTTTCAATTTTCATCCCACTAATTATTTTTTGAGGTTAGCTCAATACATTTGTATAAAGTTTTTGATTTCCCATTAATTATTCTTTGAGGTTAGTCGATGCATTTGCATCCAGTTTCCGATTTCCCATTAATTATTCTTTGAGGTTAGTTAGTTGGATTTGCATCCAGTTTCCGATGTCATGTTAATTATTCTTTGGTTTAGTGCAATTGCATCCAGCTTCTAATTTCCCGTTAATTATTCTTTGAGGTTAGTTAAATTCATTTAGATCCAGCTTCCAATTTCACGTCAATTATTCTTTGAGGATAGTTATTTGATGCATTTGCATCCAATTTTTTTTATTTCCCATTAATTATTTATTTGAGGTTAGTTTATGCATTTGCATCTAGTTTTTGATTTCCCGTTAAGTATTCTTTGAGGTTAGTTCAATGTATTTTTATCCAGTTTTTGATTTCTCGTTAACTTTTCTTTGGAGTTAGTTCAATACAATTGCATCAAGTTTCTAAGTTTCCAATTTTCCACTAATTATTCTTTGAGGTTAGTTCAATACAATTGCATCAAATTTTCAATTTTCCGTTAATTATCAAATTTTCAATTTTCCGTTAATTATTCTTTTAGGTTAGTTCAATGCAATGTTACATCCAATTTCCGATTTCCCGTTAACTACTCTTTGAGATTTCTTCAATGCATTTGCATCAAGTTTCCGATTTCCCATTAATATTCTTTGACGTTGGCTGGTTCAATGCATTTGCATCCAATTTTTCGATTTTGCATTAACAACTCTTTGAGATTAGTTCGATGCATTTGCATCCAGTCTCCTATTTCTAGTTACCCTTTAATTATTCTTTGAGGTTAGTTCATTGCAGTGTTGCATCCAGTCTCCGATTTCTCGTTAATTATTCTTTGCGGTTAGTTCCATGCACTCACATCTATTTTCCGGTTACCCATTAATTTTTCTTTGAGGTTTGTTCAATACAGTGTTGCATCCATTTTCCTATTTCCCGTTAATTATTTTGAGTTAGTTCAATGCAGTGTTGCATCCATTTTCCGATTTCTCTTTAATTAATTATTCTTTGAGTTTAGTTCAATGTTGTTGCATCCAACTTGCGATTTCTCATTATTATCCTATTTCCCGTTAATTATTTTTTGTGGTTAGTTCAATGCATTTGTGTCAAGTTTCTGATTTCTTGATAATTATCAAAGTTGGTGTGTAATACCAACTTCTATTTATCGTTATGTACATTCCTCAAAGCAGATAATAAGAGTGCTCATCATTTGCTAATTCATGTTAGCATGTAAAGAGCATGACCAATAATATGTTTATTGATTCAGTGACCATTTTTCCAAAAAACTCAGGTACTTGTAAAGTCCTGAATTCTCGTAAAGGGTATTTTTATAAATTTCATATCAAATCTAGGGTCATTGATGTAAATTGGTCGTCGGGTTTATATTTCAACCGTACGTAACTTACTGAAACTTAACTCCGACTCATAAGTCACGTTAGGTAAGCGACCATAGGCGAAAATTTGGCAAAAAGGTCGGTTAGCGGTTTTTCGTTCGTCAAGCCGGCACGAGTAACGAACTTACACGCATATGAGTGGGTTATTGTTATAGCCTCAAGTGAGAGATAGAATATAGAAGATTAAATTTAGCGGGATGGGCCGGAAAAATGATTACGACGCGACGTCAAACGAGTTGGTGGTTAGGAGTATTAGAACCTTAAGCCCAATTGGGTCATATTGGGCTTGGGCCTTGACCATATCGCACTAAAACAAAAAGCCCAAAAACCAAAATCGCACCAAACAACCCAAATCGCACCCATCTTCCCCAATTTCTCAATCCTTTAAACCCTAGGTGAGAGAAACTCAAATTCTCTCAAATTCGGTGATTGGAACCAACAATTCCTCACACCTAATCGTAGTAACACTAAAACCAAGCATGAAGATTCAAATCGAGTGGAATTTCTTCGTACCGTCGCTGCCGGGTGAGTTTAATTGTTCCAAACAACTAGTTTGAACTCGACGTCGATAGTTGGGGATGTATTGATGGAAATATTGGATGGGGGTGTGGTATTTCGGCAGTAGCAGTTGGAGTAGAAGTGAATTCGAGCATACCGAAGCGAAATCGAGATAAGAGGTGAGTTAGTTTCGCCTCAATCAAATAATTTGAACTCGATTTCGTTCTATTTGGTTGTATTAATGAAGGATGATTGAAATTGGGTGGTTGTTAGGTCGACAGCAGCTGTGGGAGGAGACAAAGTGGAGCGATTTTGGTGGAGCAGCAAGCTAGGAGCGATTTTAAACTGTCGACTTCGGTAGGAATTGCTATATTCACTTTAATTTAAAGAAGTTATGTTAGTCTAAACTTGTTTAGGATTTGATTCAGTAATGCACGATTGATAAGAAACACGACAGTAATTGTAATTAGATTTGATATGAACCGAAGAGGGTGGAATGGGTTGTAGTGGAAATTTGGAATTGGATTGGGATCTTATTACAAATGGAAATTGTGTGGGATGGGAGGAGAGTGAATACGAAGCATCTAAAGGGGTTAAGTTACTGAGAAAATATATGTAAGAACTGAAATGGTTCAGAGTCGATCGGCCGGATGCCAAAAACTGGCCGGATTCTCAGAACGGCGGTTTGTGGTGGCCTATAGCAGTCTAGAACAAAACTTTTGGTAACTAGAAGGGTAGTATGTTAATAATTACTTTAGTGGTTAATATAATCAACGAGTAATTATTTCTCTCGACTTATGTTGAAAGGAAATATTAATTGTCTTCTTCGGGTTCTAATAGATTTACGATTGGGCTTATATGATTTATAGGAGTTGGATTCGGTTAAGCTGGTTCGATTTGGTTAAGTGGGCTTGAGGAGAAGGAGCTTGCTAAGGTAGGAACCTACATACCAATATATAGCCTGCTTATTTTCATGCATGATTTGAATTGTTTAACTAGGAAATAGATAGTTGCGTATCAACCATGCATGTATATATGATATTCATGTTCTGCACTGTATTTCCTCGCTATAAACTATATATATATATATATATATATATAAATATATATATATAAACAACTAGTTTGAACTCGACGTCGATAGTTGGGGATGTATTGATGGAAATATTGGATGGGGTATTTGGTATTTGTGAGCTTGGGAGTAGAAGTGAATTCGAGCATACCGGGCTTAAATCGAGATAAGAGGTGAGTTAGTTTCACCAATCAAATAATTTGAACTTGATTTCGTTCTATTTGGTTGTATTGATGAAGGATGATTGAAATTGGGTGGTTGTTAGGTCGACAGCAGCTGTGGGAGGAGACAAAGTGGAGCGATTTTGGTGGAGCAGCAAGCTAGGAGCGATTTTCGCTTGCTGACTCGGTAGGAATTGCTATATTCACTTTAATTTAAAGAAGTTATGTTAGTCTAAACTTGTTTAGGATTTGATTCAGTAATGCACGATTGATAAGAAACACGACAGTAATTGTAATTAGATTTGATATGAACCGAAGAGGGTGGAATGGGTTGTAGTGGAAATTTGGAATTGGATTGGGATCTTATTACAAATGGAAATTGTGTGGGATGGGAGGAGAGTGAATCTGAAGCATCTAAAGGGGTTAAGTTCTTGAGAAAATATATGTAAGAACCGAAATGGCACGTAGTCGGATCGCCTCGACAAAGAAATCGTCGGTATTCTCAGAACGGTTTGTGGTGGCCTATAGCAGTCTAGAACAAAACTTTTGGTAACTAGAAGGGTAGTATGTTAATAATTACTTTAGTGGTTAATATAATCAACGAGTAATTATTTCTCTCGACTTTATGTTGAAAGGAAATATTAATTGTCTTCTTCGGTTCTAATAGATTTCACGATTGGGCTTATATGATTTATAGGAGTTGGATTCGTTAAAATCGGGTTCGATTTGGTTAAGTGGGCTTGAGGAGAAGGAGCTTGCTAAGGTAGGAACCTACATACCAATATATATAGCCCGCTTATTTTCATGCATGATTTGAATTGTTTAACTAGGAAATAGATAGTTAGCAGATCAACCATGCATGTATATATGATATTCATGTTTTGCAATCAGATTTCCTCGCTATAAACTATATATATATATATATATATATATATATATATATATATATATATATAGCTTTAGTGTGAAATGGGTTTTCTCAAAAATCGGGTAGTGCAGGATTGTTTTCTCAAGTTAAAAGTGAAAAACTGGTTTTGGGAAAGGTTCGCGCCTCTTGTCTCGAAGGAGACGAGAGATGGATTTTGTAATGCGGGTAAGGATTACCCGGTTGTTTTGTAACTAGGTGCGAGGTTCGATTGTTCCCGGATGGTCATATTATTTACGATGATTCGCCGTTTGGGAATCATCGGTTGTTATTTTTACTATGACCGCCCGCTTGGGAGTCATAGGTTGTTCTACTTTCGAGGATGGGAAATCCGTGAACTCACACCTACATAATCAACAGTTTTAAAAGAAAAACTACATAGGTAACTAGAGTATTTGAAAATAATCGGTAATATGAGTATATATATATAGATATTACTATGTTTATCACGAGGGGATTTAGAAAAGGAATTGTGAATTCCTATAAAGAAGGAACTGTTGTCGCATTTCCGGAGACGGCAGTTCGCTCTAGGATTCCAACTGTGGTGTACACCTTTCGAGGTGGTGGGCCACCTTTAAAGGGATGCATCAATCGGATGTAGTCCGGGAATTCCTTTTCTACTTTTCTAGATAACCATGCTTGCGCGGTCACCGCCAGATGGTGATTAGCTTGAGTGGGGTTACATGCTACCTCGATGAGGTTTAGGCGTGAGGAGTGAGAGTTTAGTCCACTCCTCGGATGTGTGTCGATCCCGAAAGCTACTGCAATCGTCGAACGGTTGACCACCGTAAGTTAGGTGACATCCCGTATGGGGTCGTGGGTCACAGGCCCACCCGAGCCCTAAAAGCTTTGGGGATTTTGTGTGTACGAACACAACAACGGCATTTCAAATTGCCGGTAAAATCGAGAAAACAACGGTGCATGGTTCACAATCGGAAAGTAATTGAACCGAGATTGCCCGCGGATCTGGTACCCGTCGTACCATTCCCTCACCATTCTAATAGGATGCAGCGGCCACAATAGTTGTATGATGATTGTGAAAAAAAAAAACTCTATTTTGTATATCAATGAAGCATGTCGAGATGATTTCTGCTAGTTAGTGATGTATATATACATAGTCACAATATTTGAATACTATTATAGAAACCCTGCATGTTTTAAATGTTTTCTATAAGTAGACTATTTATTGGTTATGTGTGTTTCTACTGGGCATAGTTGTTGCTCATCCTACTTAACATTTCAGACGAGCCAGTTGCGGAGGAGGCTTTTCCTAACCCTAGCGATGAGGGTTATGGAGATTTGGGAGGATTCCCTTATGCTTGACGAGAGACAGAGTCAAGTTTATATTTTGGGCTGTATAGAAATAATCTAGGTTATTCTTTTGCTGTATATAATGAGCATAGCTCTTTTCTTTTGGTTGTATAGTAATAGTCTAGTCATTTTGATGTAATATTTGATGTATTCAAGTCGCAGTTACACTTACACAGTGGGGGATGGATGTAATGTGGTTTAGAAGGTTGGGTTGTATATGTATGGTTGTTGGAAGGTTGTAGTTAGGATTTTCAGGTTATGACAGGTTTATGACAGGTTTATGACAGGTTTTAGGGTTTACGAATGTCGATCAAACAAAGAAAACTCTGTCGAAATTTCGGTAGAATCGGGATAGGTGTCGGCCTCGAGATTCATTCCACGTCCTCGGGATGTGTGTTGGGTCTCGGGGCGTGACAGTACTCCTCTTCACGGTTTAATATTTGAAAACCATCAGAGACAAATGTGGAATGTGGTTCGTGATAGAAGGCAAATAAATACTTAATTTACTAATATTGCAATTACAAAAAAAAATCACTTTTAAAAACACGAAAATTTCGAAAAAAAACCTGTGATAAAATTTTCAATTTTGTTCTACGAAAGAAATCTATTAATTAGAACCCCATCACAAATTAAAATGAAGTAAAGCATAAGAAAGAGTTGAATTAACACTGAATCACAACATCACTCTATATTAGAAATGAATTCAGACTGCAATACTAACAAAAACAAAAAGTTGGATAAGTTGCCTTTAAATATATATCAGCTGCACTGTAGAGTCCATCATCAATAACTCGGGCATAGTTAAGCAAGATTTCAATGATAGCAATGAATGTCCGTAGATCTAGATATAGATTAGGCGCAATTTCCGCTAGATAAGAATCAATGAGTCGTCCAACCTTCAGGACTGAGCCATGACTTGGAAAACCAAGACCTTCAAATTCATACTCGAAATGTGATGCTTTTTTAGATTATTCGTCTTCGATTTGTTGCAAAAGAAACCAAGTGCTAAGAAATCCTTCCTTTTGTAATTGTAAGTGGGACGAAAATACTAATGAAGTAGCTTAAGGCTAACAAAAATATAGTAAAGCAACGCATGTAAAAGAAAATCAACATTATATTAGATTAATATCACACCTGAATCTAAGAACATACAAAACAATCAGGTTAGAAAATCAATCAAACGTACCCAACTGCGTCGAAAAACGCAATACCAATTGCTTTAACTTTAAGATGCATTAAACATTAACTTGTGAACTGAAAAATTGGGGAATCCGACTCCCACAAAATTTAAGAAATATCAAATATGAATTATGTTGTGTGCCTGAACTTCAATTTTAAGAAAATAAATCCATATGAGTATATTACTCAACTATTATGGTACATGATCATGGAACATTTTGGTTTCCCTCAAGTATCTATATTATCATGTAGGTTTACATCATTTTACTTTAAGTATGCATTTGAAGAATGGTAGTCTGAACGGCACAAATGTTCCAACATAAACATATGTACACAATAAAATTAGTGCGACCAAAAAATTTAGAAGTATAGTTTCAAGTTTTGAATATATAGTCCAACAACTTCACAAAACACAACCTAACTCAGTTATATCATATTAGATTTGTGAGGTTTACTTATTATTATTATTATTATTATTATTATTATTATTATTATATATAGGGGTAGGTTCCGTTTACAACACTTTTTATACAACGTTTTATACAATATCCTTTGAAAATATGAATTAAGTCTTGATTCCTTGTAGATATGATCTTCACACCATGGAGATCATCTTCACAAAAATTTAACTCATTTGAAAACTCCTAACCATGAGAAAAATTGCTCTTAACCTATGAATTTTTATCAACAGTCCAAAACTATCGATTTTGTAACCCTTTTTTTTGGCAAACTTAGAAATGTTCAAATGACCCAATTTTTAGTGGAGGTAATATCCATGGTGAGAATATCTTATCTACAAAAAATTAGCCTTTAAAACATCTTGAAGAGTCCGGTAGGGGGTATTGTATAAAACATTATATAAAAAGTGTTGTAAACGGAACCTATATATATATATATATAGCCCGGCTCCTAAAAGGACCTTAAATAAGTATCAAATCTAAAACACCTATAACTTCACCTACAAAATGATTTAAAACCTAATCTTTTGTACATATGATCTACTAACCATAAAGAACATCTCTACAAAAATTCAACTCGTTTGATATCCTCTAACTTAGATAAAAATTGTTGTTCACTTTTGAAAAAATATCTAATAGTCAAGAAATGTCTAGTTTTTGTAATCATCTTTTGCCAATGTTAAAAATTGTCAAGCAGTTCAATTTTTGTAGAGATGTTCTTTATGACTAGTAGATCATATGCACAAAAGATTAGGTTTTAAATTATTTTGTAGGTAAAGTTGTGGGTGTTTTAGATTTGGTACTTATTTAAGGTCCTTTTAAGAGTCGGGTTGTATATATATATAATAATAATAAAAACATACCCTACAAAATAAAAAAACCTCATTTAGTGTACTAACTCACCTTCTGTTGAAGAATCTCCTATTTGTGTTTCCATGTAAGAATCTCCTATTTCTGGCAGCGCCACTAACACTCTCTGAGAAATTTATCTACTCCAAAATACCATCGGCATGCAAACTACTAACACACAAACCTTAAACATGCATAGTTCGGGATTTCGGAATTCTTAGAATTCCGATAAATCCAAAAACCGAAATCCAGTAAATTTCGACCCTATTACATTTGGAATTTCGAATTCTTTTGGAATTTCGATTATTTCGACACTATATTTAGAATTCCAGTTTTTTGGAAAACCGAAATTCCGAGTGGAATTCCGGAGTTTCGTTCGGAATCACGAACTATGTAAACATGTACAAAGTAATTCATTCCCACTTGAGTACACTACTAATACCAAGAACCCCATTCAAAATTTAAACGACCATGAACTTATCCTAAGTTTGGATTACTTCAACTTCTAAAGATATTATGGATAGAATCATTGCTGTCTACCCATGCACGAATTGGTCTAGAAATGCTCTTAGGAAATTAAGAGTGAAGAATAAAAAATAACAACCACATATTAAAACAAATAAAAACAATATAAAATATGGGAAAAAAAACACTTGGTTATCAGATCCATCAATAAGTAACTGCATTTACATCTTTAGGGTGCACTGAAATCTTATTATTATGTCAAAAGAAATTTATCCGTTAGCATGGATGGAGCATGCTAATAACTACAGAAAAGGGAAATATAAGTCTTAAACACATTATGTAAAATACAGTTAGTAGATGAGGATTAGGTGAGTGAAAATAGTTACTTGAAATTTTTTATTGATCAAGAATTGCTCATATGAAAGAGAAGTTCAAAGCTCTGAAACTATACATGTAAGGTTTAAAGCTTTAGATTCACTTATTAACGTTTTTATGGAACATACTAAAATATGTGGATAGTATATAGATAGTGACGACTAAAATAAATAACTTAACCTTCTCCCTAGATGAGGAAGTAGACTGAGTTGATAAACAGTTAGGGTTGGTATATATAGGTAAAATGTATGGTTTGTCAATTTCGGAAGTCACAGTCAAACGTACTAATGTTAGACCTGCATTACCTTCTCCCTTAACACTTCAAACTTTATGGTACACACAAATCAAAAGAAAGAAAACTTTTGAAATCAACACATACTGGGGAGGTAGAGAAAGAAGACTTGTAGACATATATGGGAAATATACTGTCCATAAGTAAATCTCTATAAACTAATATATTGTTTCATATTAAGTCTCCATTTAGCTCGTTAAATCCACCAAAATTTCTTGTGAGTGGAACAGAAGACCATCTCATCAGAAGTAGGAGAACTCTTTTGTAATTTTCAAAGAGCACATCGATTCGGCAGATTGTACCTTTAACCTACTATTATCCACCTATCCATTTTATCTATCATTGTGCACCAATAAAAGAACTTGATCTTTGAGGACAAAGGGACTCCAAAATGATTTCCAACACAAAAGAAGTATCTAGACCACCAACCAATATGCTTTCACCTTTTATGTTGGAGTAAAATGACTTCACTTAAAGTGTCATCCTAGTCCAGTTCTGGTAACCATTCCTCTTCAACCTTCCACATTGACTTACCTTAAAGCACAGAAAAATCCATTTAATTTGAAAGACTTTCTAATCACTGACATAATCCTGATTTCAAGAGAAATTATCGCATGCTAGCCAGGGGACATGGTCTTAACTAACTCTCTTGAAAGTCTACAAATGGTTCATATCCAATCAAGTCATAATAGGTAGTTTTGTTACCATCACACACCTGAAAACATGTCTTCCAAAAGCTATTGTTCTGAGTAGTGATGCCCCTTCAACCAGGAAACTGTCTTAGCAATCCAAAGCAATATGAGCCTACCACCTTAAAAAAGCCTGTAGACTAATTGATTTTATTCTTTGCTTGATCTTGCCATTTCAAACTCAGCTTGAAAGTTAAACTCAATCACTATCCTCACCTCTCCTTTCTTCGTGTTTTTGTCCACCACATCTATATAGGTGTATGTGTTCCCCTACAAATAGCATGCCATATACTCTTAGCAGATGACTCAAATAATGCTCATTTAAATTACTACTCAAATCCAAATATTGATAAATGCAAATTGCAATTGAGTTCTTCAAAGAGATTCCACAAAGCAAGGATTTTTCTAATATTTTTTATATAAACTTAACCATATCAAATCAAAAGAGTAAAGAAGAAAACCATTCTCCAAATACAACATCAAACTTGAAAAGCAACAACTCATCAAGAATACATTTGTTCTTGTTTGTGGTGAAGACACAAAGGATCAGTGAGGCAATCTGATTTGTCAGATTTCTCCATAATGCTAGCTAGCTTCAAATAATTACAGCCAATGACCATTTGTCTATCGTAAATGGTCATGCTTTATCATTAACTAACGTAACGAATTAAACCTGCAACAAACCACAAACAGACAAACAAAACAAACTATAAATGTAATTATTGGTGTCACTATATTTAGACAATATTTAGTGCGGAACGTCTTTCGAACCTCCTCAGTTAGATGTCAAGTCCAAACATCGTCGATAAACAAAGGGCCTAGGTGTTGTCAACCCTCAGTTTATTTTTCCAGCATAATCTTTCAG
This sequence comes from Coptis chinensis, assembly GCF_015680905.1. NCBI lineage: Eukaryota > Viridiplantae > Streptophyta > Magnoliopsida > Ranunculales > Ranunculaceae > Coptis > Coptis chinensis. The sequence goes on along the minus strand of NC_141457.1, from coordinate 20,570,406 downwards.
CATGTAACTTAACTATTACTCACATGATAAGGTAAATGTCATGTAAAAGAAGAAAAAAGGAATATTTCCTTATCTAAAGCAAATTATGTAATTAAAGCATACATAATGATGTCAAATGATGTTGTCAAGCAGTGCCTAAATTATACAAAAAAAAACCCCATTTTGCTTACCTTTATTAGTGTATATAACAATAAGACTGTCAAGAGTTATGAGGTAAGTCGGATTTGAGCTAGAGAACTTCCTTATCTTTTGTTTCGACGGTTATAGTACTAAATCATCGCACAAAGGGTAATTTTAGAAGGCCACCAAGTAGTAATGCATATGTGAGTTATTAGAAGGTATATTCCAATTAATAATATATTGGCATCGAATGAGTCAAGTAGATTCTTACATCCTTTGTGAATGTCGTTGTTTCCGTGTTGAATCCATCATCCATTCACAGCGCCACTATCGTAGAGCGGAATAGCTGCAAGACAAAACCATATGCTTAGTAAATAGTGGTAAAAAAGAATTACATGTCGTGTATGTGTAACGGTTGTACACAGTACCAAAATTACTAACAAATATTAATATTTAGCAACCAACTATCATAAACTATATAAATATCAAAATTACAGATGATGTGAAACATACAAAACATGAGCCAAAACTCAATATTCAGAATGTCTCACAAACTTTGAGTATTGTGAAACTTAAGTATTGTCGGAAGAGTTTGAAACAACAACTTTCACAATTCTTTAACTTAAACTAATTAATAATTTATGTACTGATAATTCGTAATCTTTTTACCAATTAAGGAAGTGTTTTTTTTTAATAAAGTATAAGTGGGGATGAGAGAGATGTAATAATTTATTTACCTTGAACCTTGAAGGTGCGAAAGTGTGAAGATTGATAAAAGTTCGAAGTAGTTTGTCTTTTTGGAGTTTGACCGAAGGGCTTATTTGTTTCAGAAGAGAGTTTTGTTACATTAAAAATTTCGGTACTAAAAAGCACTCTTTGATTATTCAATACACATCTTCTAAACAAAACACAAATTACACAACAGGAAATAATAAATATATTTTGCTGCTACTGTGGGCCTTTGGCCTTCTACAATGTAACAACATCCAACAATTTGCTAGAAGAACTGGTGGAAAATCTCGACCAAAGTAAATAAATACCATTCACGTGTCTGCCTGTAAAGGTGTAAAAGGCTTCTAGATATAGCTCTTAACGACAATTTTTTCGGAGAACTGGTGGAAAATCTTAACCTATGCAAATAAAATCCATTCATGTGTCTACAAGTAAGGGTATAAAAGGAGAACCATCTAGTGCCTAATCAGATGGTGGACCGGTTTTGTCGCAATACCACTTAACTAATAAAAGCAATGGCCAATACCTGATATTATCCGCTTTCAGGTTTTCCAAATGATTTTCTTCTTTTCGTCAGTCCTCGCTGCTTATGCTCCTTTCTCTTCTTGAATTGTGTTTGAAACGATCCTCCAACCAAAGATGGGTTTTTTTTTTAGCCCAAAATGTTTTGCCAAATGGCCCAAGTTAAGTTTCTTACTCATAAAATCCTCTTTAACTTGCCCCAATGAGCATTGTAAGCTCAAACACATGATCAAAATGCATCTTTTGCATGCGGCTTAGCAGAGGCTTCACAGAATGTGGGGAATGAAGTATATGAAATTTAATAAAGTACACATACACAAATGCATGTCAAGACACATCTATAAAAGAAGGTATGCATGAAGACATCTTGAATATGTTGATATCAATACAAACTTCTTGAATATGGTTTGGCTCGTCGAGAATATCGACCTATATTAGAAAGAAAATAGAATAAGAAGATAAGTTAGCAGTTGCTATTGGGTCTGTCTTGTAACCTTAGGAAAAGTAATAAACAATAAAATTTACTAAACTGTAAGAAAACTCATGTAGATCAGATTCGAGGTAGATTGTATCCTCCATCAGGCCGAAGAGAGAGTCTTAGTAGTATAGAAAATTTACGATTAATAAGATATTACGATAACAATCAATGGTTTGTACACATACCAAATCAAGTCAAAATAAATTTACCTCGACAGTTATTCCAATGGCACATAAGTAATTGGACTCTATATCAACAATAGTTGTATTAAACATTCCCATCTCTCGCCCATCCAAAGTTCTATCTGAAGCTTTACTATGCCAATAATTAACAATTTTCAAATTAATAAAGAAGCATACCTAAGAGGACTAAAGAAAAGTAGACAAAGCAACACTATTTTCAATTTAGAACTATTTCTCAAAAGAACATCTGGCTCAATAAGTTTGAACACAAATATAAGAAATTCTAGCTCGATCTACAACAATATGTCTTTAAGAAGTGCTTAGTTACTGAGACACACATATCATTACCATCAAAGGTTGATTAGTTTTGATTTGATAGAGTTGAAAAACATGAATCTACATTCAACAGTTAGATAAAACTTACCATATTAATAACAGGAAGAGGAGACTAATTTTAGATCTCATAATTCCATCAGGAAAAGATAAGTTCCAGAGAAGGAAAAGGACAAAATTGATTAGCCCATTGGGTTCCTAAGGCACAGAGCACACTTCCATTAAAATATATGAAGTAGTTTGTTTCTTCGTTGCTCAACATTCTGCACCAATGACATACATGCCTGAATTACACCTCCACTTCAGCCAAGCTATTCTTATATGGGTAACATCTCCCCCAGTCTTTCCCTAGTCTTCCCATTTAATGAACGATGGACCTACAATATCGAAGATTCGAAGGTTATCACTTTTAAACATTATTTTCCCACAGTTCGCAAATCAAAAGAAAGAAAACTTTTGAAATCAACACATACTGAGGAGGTAGAGAAAGAAGACTTGTAGAAATCAGCACAATAGTTGTAAATTGAAGAACTCGAGAATATGAGATAATTAGAAGTTTAAGAATTGGGACTTTTAGTTCCTATTTAGTTTTTTTTTCTCGCAGCTTGTTTCTCTAGCTTTTTTATCAACAACTTTTTTCTCCTGATTTGAATAGAGTCTCTCATGTAATCTTTATTATTCTTTGTTTGGATGTGTATAGATTAGGAATAGGAAACATAATTAATTAGGACTCTTGAAGAAGAGAGTCTCTACTATAATCCTTATTATTCTTTGTTTGGATGTGTATAGATTAGAAAACAGGAAACATAATTAATTAGGACTTTTGAAAAGAGATTTAGTATATAAAGAAAACATAATTAATTGGGACTCTTACTTACTATTTTTTTTCTTAATCCCCTTGCTTACGTGGACATCCCCAATGAACCCGAAAAGGGACTGCTATTAGCTTATTTCTCTAGCTTTTTTTATCAGCAATTTTTTTTCCTGATTTGAATTGAGTCTCTCCTGTAATCTTTATTATTCTTTGTTTGGATGTGTATAGATTAGGAACAGGAAACCTAATTAATTAGGACTCTTGAAGAAGAGAGTCTCTCCTGTAATCTTTATTATTCTTTGTTTGGATGTGTATAGATTAGGAAATAGGAAAGATAATTAATTATGACTCTTGAAAAGAGATTTAGTATATAAAGGAAACATAATTAATTGGGACTCTTACTTACTATATTTTTTCTCCTATTTTTTCTTAATCCCCCTGCTTACGTGGACAGCCCCAATGTGCCCGAAAAGGGGCTGCTATTATATATACTCTAGCTTTTTTATTAGCAATTTTTTCTCATGATTTAAATTGAGTCTCTCCTGTAATCTTTATTATTCTTTGTTTGGATGTGTATAGATTAGGAACATGAAACATAATTAATTAGGTCTTGTTTCAACCAAATATGATCAAAACACTAAGTGGTGACGAAAGAGATCACTAACGTAGAAAAGTAGTGAGAAAAGTGATAGTGATTGAGTGAATGATGAGACTGTACCTTTCGGTTGCCTACGTACCCAAATTATCAATGGGATCAAGTCTCAAGAACGTAGTTTTTTGTGAAAAATAGTTTGATATTTATATCTGTAGAGTAGAGACTCCTTGTAGCTCAAGTATTCTTGTAGCTTAAGTAATTGTAATTGAATATAATTTTCAACTGATAATTATCTCTTTGATAAGAAATGAAACTGGATATAAATTAATGTACGCTAGTGGCAAGCCATGTGGTTAAGGTTCAGCCTTAAACACATGAGTTAATGGGCCTGTAAATTGATCCATGGTATTGCAAATTAGGTTTTAGCCTTGTCAATTAAACGAATAAAGTGGAGACCCCTACCAATAGTCGTTTGCCACGTAGGTGGGGGCCGAAACACCACCCCCTCTTTGGCATGTAGACAAAGTTCATATGGGAAAGAAGAGAAGAAAAATCAAGGAAAAAATGGAATAAGAAAAGAGTGAGCGGAATGTATAACAAAGTGTCGTGTGAATGTAAATGATAGGAAAATGGACTGTCGGAAAAAATTTGTGAATTAATGTGAACAAAAAATTGTCAAACTAACTTATATGGGATGTAATGTAGTTAAATGAAAGAAGGCTGAAGTGAGAATTGAAATGGGTGGCACAGAAAAAAATTGCGAAAGAAATTGATGGAAAAAACTGTACCAAAATAATTACATAATAATAATAAAATTGATTTTGACGACTCATTCCAGTAGGAGATTTATATTAGGATTAGACAGTTAAAATTAAATGTAAGGACATTTTAGTAATAATAGGAGGAAAAGACGTTAAAAACGAATTGGATTCGAATGTGAAGACTTTAGTGACTAAAATTATGCCAACTTCGGATTAGATAAGAATTCGGATTAGATAAGAGTTTGGATTAGATAAGAGTTTAAATTAAATAAGAGTCCAACCAGCAATGTAAAACTAGATCGAATAAACATTATATAAGTCCTCGCTAAGCTCCATCTACAAACAAGAAAAAAAAAAAAAAAAAAAAAAAGTAGAGAAAGATATACAAGGGTGAGTGATATGGCGTGGCAAGGGCGGCATGCCATAGAAATTGGAAATCAAGTTTCGAATCGGTGGAGATAGCTCGGTTGAACACACAAAGGTTTTCTACTCCTCATCCTCGAAGAGAAAATAATGAGCTAGAAGCAGTGGGCAAGCTGTTTAACAAAAAAATTAGTGGTACTCAAGCTTCTGAGATTAGCCGTCGTAATAGTTTGCCTTTTTCAAAAGTCTCTGAGAAGTCTAAAAGTCGTAAGGATTCAACATGGACAAAGTATTTTGATCAAAGTGGTAGAAGGGTCACAACTATTGAAGCTATAGATGAATGGACTATTGATATTTCGAAGTTGTTCCTTGGACTCAGATTCGCTTGTGGAGCCCATAGTCGACTATACCATGGGATGCACAATGATGAAGTTGTTGCTAGTAAGATCATTAGGCAACCCGAAGATGATGCAGATGGAACCATGGCGGCGTGTCTAGAAAAATAGTTCAAAAGAGAAGTTACTCTTCAATCGCGTCTCCGTCATCAATGTGTAATTAGGTTGGTGGGAGCTTGTAGAAAATCACCAATCTTTTGCATCGTTACTGAATATCTTTCTGGAGGTTCTTTGAGGGCATATTTGCACAAACTTGAAGGAGAATCTCTTCCTTTAGACAAGTTGATTGCAATAATAACCTGAACACGGAGTTTGACAACAGTTAAAATTGAGTAAAAATCAAGTTTTTGTTCTATTTTTTTTTAAAGTTACGCGGGTTTCGAATCACGGAGTCTGATGACCGGATTTTTCGGATTTCATAGGATCTCAAACTCAAAGTCCTTGGATCAGATCCATACGGTGGACGAGTTGTGGTTACTCCGTTACTATAATATATGTGCTTCGTCGTCGTCGATAGCCCGTGAAATAGCTTTATTTTTTTCTCAATTTTAAGTCATTGGATCTTTTTGATCTGCTTTTGGATTGTGATGAATTTTGGTGGATGGGGTCTTGTGATTGTAGAGATCAATCCATACGGTTGGATTTGAGTTTACATAATCTGATGATAGGCTTTTGAAGGGTGGCAGTACGGTTGCAGACGGAAAAGGGTTTGTTTTCTGTTACTGTTGGTACAAACTTGAGGTTGGTGACGATGAGTTGTCTCCGAGCCAACTCACCGATCCAAATACAGAGTTTTAATTCCGACTCATATAGTTTGAAAAAGAAAATAGACCCTAAAGTGCCACACAAATCCCAACACTAAAAGAAAACCCACGTAACATGTAGGAATTAAAAATCAAGTTTGTTTTGTTTTGTTTTGTAATTTGTGCCGCATGCAGTTCGAAACAACTGTATTATACGGGCAAAAGATAATCGAGAATAGTAAGAATCGATGAGGATTGTAGACTTGGTAAGGCAGAAAGAAGGTGACAGATATAGGGAATACACAAGCCTGCGACATAATTTAGCTCAGGATCGAGCAGCTTCAAATTGGAGCGGCTAGGATATTAAGCTTAAATTATTGGATTTCGATCAAAATTAAATTTGGCCTGCCGAAGAAGACGGGGAATATGACAAAGTGGTGTCAGAAACAGATATGTTAGTATATTTTTTTTTATCAGTTATCTTAAAATTGTGATTAAGTCTGAAAGATTGACAAAAAACTAGATATTTTTCTGCCGCAGGTTGAAATGACGATATTACGGACGAAAGAAATTCATGAAAAGGCCGCGAAGAAAAGTTTCGCTCCGCATGATATCAATGCCTTAGAAGAAATAAAGAAGGGAAGATAATTTTCGCTCAAAAAGTTGACGTAATGCTAAGTTTCGCCGCACGAAAAAACGGCGGTTTTATGAGCAAAATATATTCACAAAGAGTCGACGGAGAAAAGTTTCGTGTAGAAAGGTGTCAATTAATGATGTAGAAGAATTAAAGAAGCTGACAGAAGTTTTGTTGAGAAAGATCAGTTTAATGCCTTAGAGAAAAAAAATGAAGCTGTTGAAAAAATTTTGCTCGGAAAATTTTGGTCAGAAAGATCGACTTAATGTCATCGAAAAAATAATGAAGCTATCGAAAATTTTCGCTCGGAAAATTTCTCGTACAAAAATCAGTATAATGCTTTAGAAAAAATAATGAAGTTATCGGAAAGTTTCCACTGGAATGGAAAGATTTGTACGAGTTGTATAAGCGAAAAATTGGTAAGGAAACATTGGATGTTCCCAAAAACCAATGATTATGTGATTGTGTGAATATAATACTATAGCGCTAAAACTTCTTGTGATGCAAATAAAAATAAAGTATGGAACTGCTATTGAATATTGTTAGTGTCAGAGAACGTATTTGCGGAAAACTGACAGTGTTGTTGATTTACGTAGTTGAAATGAAATAGAACGAGACGCCCCATGTAGAGAAAAACGCCCCCAATGCTAGCTTAACTTGACAAAATTAGACTAAGCAAACGTAAAAACGTTCAAACTTAGACTGACGAAGTTAAACGTGGTAACTGAGTGGAATTTGTCGTAGCGATAGTAACGTACTAAGCGAGCGTAAGTCGTAGCGATAATAATGAACTAATCAAGCGTAAAAACGTTCAAACTTAGACTAACGAAATTAAACGTGGTAACTTCATCAGAGTTGTCGTAGCGATAGTAACGAACTAAGCGAGCGTAAAAGCGTTCAAACTTAGACTGACGAAGCTAAACGTGGTAACTTCGTCAGAGTTGTTGTAGCAATAGTAACGAACTAAGCGAGCGTAAAAACGTTCAAACTTAGACTGACGAAGCTAAACGTGGTAACTTCTTCAGATTTGTCATAACGATAGTAACGAACTAAGCGAGCGTAAAAGCGTTCATATTTAGACTGGCGAAGCTAAACGTGATAACTTCATCAGATTTTGTCATAGCAATAGTAACGAACTAAGCGAGCGTAATAGCGTTCAAACTTAGACTGACGAAGCTAAACGTGGTAATTTCGTCAGATTTTGTCGTAGCGATAATAACGAACTAAGCGAGCGTAAAAGCGTTCAAACTTAGACTGACGAAATTAAATATGGTAATTTCGTCAGATTTTGTCGTAGCGATAGTAACGAACTAAGTGAGCGTAAAAGCGTTCAAACTTAGATTGACGAAGCTAAACGTGGTAACTTCGTCAGAGTTGTCGTAGCGCTAGTAATGAACTAAGCAAGCGTAAAAGCGTTCAAACTTAGTCTGACGAAGCTAAACGTGGTAATTTCGTCATAATTTGTTGTAGCGATAGTAACGTACTAAGCGAGCGTAAAAGCGTTCAAACATAGACTGACGAAGCTAAGTGTGGTAACTTTGTCAGATTTTGTCGTAACGATAATAACGTACTAAGCGAGCATAAAAATGTTCAAACTTAGACTGACGAAGCTAAACGTGGTAACTTCGTCAGATTTTGTCGTAACAATAATAATATTGCGATGGAAACAAAATTATACCATTATAACTGAAGTGAAAGAAAGACTTTATTGATCACCACATCTTGAAAAGTGCAAAGATAATAACGGAAAAAAAAAACTATTGAACTGGAAACAGACTAACAAATTTTTGTCCGGTTTTTCGTTCAACTTGTCTATTTTGTCTGCTCACTTAGTAAAATAATTTGTTATGCCGAGCAAGAAATGAACATTGCCAAGTCTATCAGAAATAAACCAACAATGTCAAGGCCCTATTTTGCAAATGGCCAAGGTTTATGGATTGGATGACGCTTTATCGCGGGAAGTTTGACCCATATCACATATCATGTTTTGGACAAGGCATACACTTCTCGGACAAACGCTTAACATCCTTTGGCATGTATGGCCATCAATACCATTGGGTTATTGCTACATGAGCGAGACTTCGCCCCCGGGAATGGTGTTCACATAATCCTGAATGAATTTCTTCGAGGACTAGTAAATCGTTCGTCCAGCCCAAACAATGAATGATAGGATTGAGACTTGTGCCTTTGCGATAGAGTTTTTGGTCATCAGGAATTCTGGAGCATCGTTAGCTGCATGATCGTCGTCGGTAGATACCGAGACATTATCAGTGCCAAGCTTGTTGGAATCATCTGACAGTATAAGTGGTTAATCCAGTGCTGTCGTGACAGCGACGACTTGATTTTCCATGGATAAATATGCGATAGAATTAGGATGCGTTATATCATAACGTGGATACTATGCAATACTGATATATGTAAAATTTCATGCAATTTGTTGAACTAAGTCCAAATAAACGTCCATTCTATCACCGCGAGCCGCATATTATTATTCAAAGTGGCTAGCGACTCGCATATTATCATTCAAAGTGACTAACGACTAACTTAGAATAATTAATCATAACTTAGTCGCCCCCAGCTAAAGAGTTGTGTGTATACCGCAAATGACAATTTCGTACTCGGCCATATTATGTGAAGCGTTAAAATCCAAACGTAGAGACCTCCCAATTATGTCTTTATTCAACTTCAAGATGACAAAACCAAGATCGGAGCCAAAATTATTATGCAAACTATCGGTGGGAATCTAACAATCAGCTGATATATCCGATAAGTATTTCAAGTCATCGCCCCCGGGAGGTAATGACAATTAGGGATCAACGTGTTCCTCATCCAGTAATGCGTTTGATATAAAAATGTCATCAATAAGAAAATCAACCATTAGCAAAACCAAAGTTTGTCTCTTTTTAACTGTATGAGTGTCAGAGACAATGTTGTAAGCGCTAAGGTAACTTTTCCAATCTGCGACTCGATCCGTAGACATTGCGAAAAAACTTGCGCAGCGGATATTCGATAAGTATAAACTTCGACTATTCCTTCTTGGAAATAAGCTTAAGACGTTTGACAGCATGAAACAAGGCCAATGCAATTTTCTCAAAGCAAGAATGCCTTCATTCAACTGATATAAGAGCCGTACTAACAAATAATATGAGATGACCATCGTCACTATCAAACGACAATGGACAAATATGAATTAGATACGCTTTGCTGAGATTCGTGAAAAGTAACCATTGCGAAGTCCATATTTATTGTCTTGAACTCGTGGGTAATCATTGCAAACAACGAGAATCTAATCATCACCACTTAAACGATCCCACACGTAACTATGTTGTTGGCGTGTGTTACGTTGTGGTGTGACAGATACAACACCATTTTCGAGAACTCGTGGATGACGTACGTTGTGAACAACAGGAATCTCATCCTCACCACGTAAATGATCCCACATGCTACGATGTCATTGGCGTGTGTTACATTGTGGTGTGACAAATAGAACATCATCTTCGAGAGGAATGGTTTGTTTCAGACGATGTTTGTAGTAGTTGTTATGTTTGTCGTACACTGGTGCACTTTTGAAGAAGTGTTTCTCGAGAAATATGCCTAACATTATCCACAACATATGACGAAGAATCGTCAGAGGAAATAACTTCATGCCGAATAATTTGGCGCATCGGTGGAACGGTAGCCGGGTCGCATGCAATCAAGTGTTGAAAAGGAATAGGAGGGAGTAGTGCGCATCGGTGGAACGGTAGCCGGGTCGCATGCAATTAAGTGTTGAAAAGAAATAGGAGGGAGTAGTCCGATACCACCAGGTTGACCTTGAACCTCACATTCGCGATGATCGTCAGTAAGTGTATCGAGAACTGAAGTTCGTCGAGTATTCGTCCATAACTTTTGTAGAACGTGAGCGTCGGTTTTGAATAAGAACCGTAGACGACGCCAATTATGTTGCGACCAAATATGATCAAAACACTAAGTGGTGATGAAAGAGATGAATACTGTAGAAAAGTAGTGAGAAAAGTGATGGTGATTGAGTGAATAATGAGACTGTACCTTTCAGTTGCCTACGTACCCAAATTATCGATGGGATCAAGTCTCAAGAACATAGTTCTTTGTGAAAAATAGTTTGGTATTTATATTTGTAGAGTAGAGACTCCTTGTAGCCCAAGTATTCTTGTAGCTTAAGTAATTGTAATTGAATATAACTCTCAACTGATAATTATCTCTTTGATAAGAAACGAAACTGGACATAAATTAATGTACGTTAGTGGCAAGCAATGTGGCTAAGGTTTAGCATTAAACACATGAGTTAATGGGCCTGTACATTGATCCATGGTATTGCAAATTGGGTTTTAGCCCTGTCAATTAAACGAATAAAGTGGAGACCCTTACCAATGGACGTTTGCCATGTAGGTGGGGGTCGAAATAGGACTCTTGAAGAAGAGAGTTTCTCCTGTAATCCTTATTATTCTTTGTTTAGATGTGTATGGATTAGGAAACAGGAAACATAATTAATTAGGACTCTTGGAAAGAGATTTAGTATATAAAGGAAACATAATTAATTGGGACTCTTACTTACTATATTTTTTCTCCTATTTTTTCTTAATCCCCCTACTTACGTGGACAACCCCAATGAGCCCGAAAAGGGATTGCTATTATATATATATAAAAATGATGAGTTTCCTTGCCAAAACTTCAAATTTAGCATCATGATATATCTCTCAAATTTGATTCTACACTCTTCCCCCTAAATTTCTATGAAAGTTAAATTTAATGCTTAAATTTCACAAACTAGAGATAAGCTAACAACACTTGTTTTCCCTTTATATCTCTAATTTTTAATGTTGTCCGAATCCGAAAATTTCAATGTTGTCTCAAATCAGGCAATTATCAAAAGTAGTATATGAATCCGCTTTTGGATATCTGAATTGGATTTCAAATAATATATAATATGTAAAACACCCAAATTTTGTAAATTGATGCACTTGGGAACTGAGTGGACAATAGATTTGATTCAAAAGGTTGTGAAGTCCGATTTCATGCCTATAGCTTTGTTTGGTGTTATTAGTTTAATTTTATGTTTTTATTATTCAAAAAGAAAAATTATCAAGATTATAGACGAGTTAACGATCTGGAACAGCTACGTGCACCCCAAGACAGCTAGAATTGCATGGAAAATCTTGCAAAGAATCATTCCAACGGACGACAAGGTAAAGAGTAAAGGCATTATGCTCGCTTCTAGATGTGTAGGATGCAAAGAAGAGGAGGAAAGTTACAAACACTTGTTATGGAGTTGCCCCACCTCTCATGCTCTTTGGGAATGGATTCTTCATCTATTCCAATTGAATTTGCAAATAGCAAATGGAATTGCAAACATAAAAAGATTAATTAAAGATCAAAGATTTGCAAGTCCTTCGATCAGAGAACTGTGGACTTCTGTGGTTCTAAGTATGTTAGTAGCCATTTGGAAGATGAGAAACTCTCAACGATACAATGACGCAAGCTTCAACTACTGCCACATAAGAAACCAGGTATTGAAAGGTATTCGAACTACTGGACATCTGTCCAAGAGTTACATGTACAACACTATGCTGAACTTGCTATTCTTTACTCTCTTGATATAGAATGCAAGCCTAAATAGTTTAGTGCAATCCAACAAGTTAACTGGTATCCACCTGAACAAGGAGTGATTAAAATTAAGTGTGATGGAAGCTCACTTGGAAACCCGGAACGTGGAGGTGGTGGCTTAATTTTCAGAGATCATCAATCCAATTTACTTGGAATTCTAGAACAAGGTCTTGGAGTGGTTACAAGTTATGAGGTAGAAAGCATTGCGCTCACTTTAGCAGCGAAGAGTGTCATTGCTTATGACTGGAAGAAAATCTGGATAGAAACTGACTCACAATCGATTGCTCATTCTTTCGCAAATGGTAACATTCCTTGGAAATGGAAAACGAGATGGGAAAGAGCCACTAAAAACTTGATTTCCTACAGGATAACACATACTTGGAGAGAAGCTAACTTCAGTGCAGACTCGGCAACAAAGCATGGTGCAACATTGGATAAAGATGTATAGGAATGGAGTACCTCAAGACCATATTTTGTATCCAAACTTGAGAGTCTAGATCAGTTGTACTTTAGATTTTTCTAGAGTACGCTCACTTCTTTTGCTTTATGGTGGGAACCTAGCTATCCTGTAACTTGAAGACTTTGTCTCCTCATGTAACCTTATATTTATATTAATATATTCACATTTTGCCTGCAAAATATATGAGATGGCTTTGGACAATACGAAGAAATGAAAGAGCCATTTCCTTTTTGGTTTTATGTAATTAATGTGTTGAAAGTAATTTAGGGAAAAGTTAAATGAATGAGAAAGCTCATCACTTATATTTGTAGAATCATAATAGAAACCCTAGAAAAGAATAATAAAGTAATTACAGAGGTAATATAGGAAAATACAATAATAGCTCTACTAACACTCCCCCTCAAGCTGGTCTATGGCTATCACATACCCAGTTTGGACAAAACCTCTAAAAATAGTCTACTACTAACTGCTTTCGTGAGAAAGTCTGCAAGTTGCTAAGACGTCAGAACATACAAAGCACAAATCTGTCCAGAAATCACTTTCTCACGTAGAAAGTATTGATCAACCTCTATATGTTTGGTACGATCATGTTGCACAGGATTAGCCAAAATGCTAAGAGCACACTTGTTGTCATAGTAAAGCGGTCATCGGAAGAGAGACATGTAAATGAAGATCTCGTAGAAGACGCTTTAGCCATATCAGGTCACATATACCTTGGGCCATCGCCCTGTACTCTGCTTCTGCACTAGACCTAGAAACAACATCTTGTTTCTTACTTTGCCATGTAACCAAATTCCCACCAATAGTGGTACAATACCCATAAGTAGATAGACGATCAAATCTACAACCTGCATAGTCAGCATCAGTCCATGCCTCGACTCGAGAATGACCATTATCTCGAAACAAGAGGCCACATCCAGGATATACTTTGAGATAACGAAGCACACGAATAGCTACCTGAAGATGAGGAAGGCGCGGCTTGTGCATAAACTGACTGAGAACTCTAACCTCATATGTAATATCAGGACGGGTAAGAGAAATATAAAGGAGCTTCCTAAGAAGCCGCTGATACTGACCAATGTCTTCCAATAACTCCCCATCATAGTCGACTAGGTGATGATTATGTTTAATAGGTGTCTCAGTAGGACGACATGCAAGTTGCCCTGAAGCAGAGAGAAGATCAAGAATATACTTTCTCTGAGAAATAAAAATACCAGAACTAGAACGAGCAACCTCAATCCCAAGGAAGTAATGCAAGGGGCCGAGATCTTTCACCTGAAAACGGGTACTGAGATAGGATTTCAGGTCACTAATACCCTGAACATCATCGCCAGTAATAACTATATCATCCACATAAACAAGCAACACAACAATCTTTGTACCAGAGTGTTAAAGAAACAAGGTGTGATCAGCTTGACTCTGAACATATCCATATGAAGTCATGGCTGTAGCAAATGTATCAGCCCAAGTGCGAGGAGACTGTTTAAACCCATAGATAGACTTCTTCAACCGACATACCAAGCCCCGAAGTAGAAGAAGTATGGAAACCAGGTGGTGGAGGCAAATAAACCTCTTCCTGTAAAGCCCTATTGAGAAATGCATTTTTCACATCCATCTGAAAAAGGGGCCATGACTTGGACGTAGCAAGAGAAAAAATAACTTGAATTGTATTCATCTTGGCAATAGGAGCAAATGTCTCCTGATAATCAACCCCATGAATCTGTGCATACCCCTTAGCAACCAACCGAGCCTTGTACCTACTAACTGTTCCATCTGGGTTTTGTTTCACCGTGAAAACCCATTTACACCCAACTGCTCTACGCCCAGGCAGAAGAGAAACCAAAGCCCAAGTATTATTGACCTCCAATGCATGTAATTCCTCCAACATCGCAGCCTTCTAATGAGGCTGGGCCAACGTCTCTGCCACAGTACGTGGTATATCAACCAATGAGAGAGAAGCCAGAAAATATCTATAACTAGGAGACAAATGATGATCTGAAGTATAATCAGTGATAAAATAAGCCACAGTATTAGCATATCTGGCTGGCATCCCTACAATACGCTTATCTTTCCGAACAACAATAGGTGGAGTATCAGTTCTATCAACAATCGGTAAATCAACATCAATAGTAACTAGTATAGGAAGGATAAGAGATGGCTCAATACATGGTAAAGGTGAATCAATGGCAAGTGGTGAACCTGGAGAAGCAGAAGATGTCGGCTAGTCTGGTGGAGAAGGTTGGCGCCCTGGATATTGACGAGTATAGACTTGTAAAGGAGGTGAAACCAAATGTGGAACTGGAGGGGAGATTATAGGCTTTGGCTGAACACTCATCGGAAGTGGAAAAGAAATAAGAATCGAATGTGAATCCTCATGAGGAAAAGGGAGAACTGGAAACCACTCCCCCTGAGATAGAACATCACCTGAAAAGAGTGGAGCATGTCTGAAGAAGGTAACGTCCATGGAGATGAAACAATGACGCGATGAGGGGTGATAACACCGATAACCTTTCTGAGTATGAGAGTAACCCAGAAACATACATTTCAAGGCACGCATATCTAGTTTAGAGATAGACCTGGTGACTTGGACGAAATAGACACACCTATAAACACGAGGTGGGATTTCAAAAGTAGAACGATCAGGACGAATAATGGAAAACGGGGTGCAAAAGCCAAGAGTTTGAGATAGAGAACGGTTAATAAGATACATCACTGTAAGGACAACATCAAACCAAAAACATGAAGGAACATTCATGCTAATAGACATAGCACGAGCAAGATCAAGAATATGATGGTTTTTTCTTTCTGACTTGCCATTTTGCTGTGGAGTCTGAGTGTTAGAGGTTTGATGCAAAATACCATTGGCCTCACAGAACTGTTGAAGATTATGAGATAGAAATTCCCCACCCTTATCAGAATGAAAGACCTTAACTGTTGTACCAAATTATGTACGAACCATTGCAGTAAAAGTCTGGAAAATGGAGGAGACTTCATCCTTGGATTTCATTAAATAAACCCAAGTACGCCTAGAGAAATCGTCAATGAATAACACAAAATAACAAAATCCTAAAACAAAAGTGATCGGGGCAGGACCCTAAACATCAGAGTGCACAATATCAAACAAAGACGAAATTTTATTACTGCTTAATGGATAAGGGTTACAATGATGTTTTGCCAGTTTACATGTCTCACAAGATAGACTTGACATGGAAACTTTGGAAAAGAAAGAAGGAAACAAATAACGTAGATACTCAAAAGAAATATGACCTAAGCGGTGATGCCAACGTAACACCCGCTTTACATTTTCAGTACCAAACAAAGACTCTAACTGGAGGGCATGGGGAGAGACTAAAGAAACAGGTCCATTCAATACATATAAGCCACCCTCTTCACGTCCACTACCAATCATCTTCCGTGACAGATCCTGGAAAACACAGTAAGATGGATAAAAGGTTACACTGCAGTTGACATCTCTGGTAAATTTACTAACAGAAATAAGTTTGGTGCAGTGGTCAACTTGGGGACATGAAGAACATCAGGTAACAAAAGGGAATCAGTAACTGGGATACAACCCTGCCCTACAATAGGCGTTTCAGCCCCATTGGCAAGACGAATTGTCCGTTTCCAAGAACTATATATATAATTCCGAAAAAGAGAAGACATACCAGTCATATTATTAGTGGCACCCGAATCAACAGTCTAGGGTGAAGTGCGAGATGCAGAAGCACTATTGGAAGATGTAAAATTACCTGCATGAGAAGGTCTCGGTTGAGAAGACATAGAGAGAAACTGCCGGAACCTGCTAATTTCGTCTAGAGAAAGAGCACTAGAAGCAGAAGACTCTAATGTACTAGAGTCAGCAGATAGGTGTGCTGAGGACTGAGATGTTGAGTGTGGTGGTTGAAAACCAGGAGGACAGCCATGTAATTGATACCATGTTGCCTTTACATGCCCAAATCTACCACAATGATCACACTTCTTCTTTGGAGGATGAGAACTACTAGAGGCCGCTAGTAATGGCAAAAGACCAGGTAATGGTGCCTGGAAAGTTTGTGGAAGAACTGATGGTGGTGGCAGATATGCATAACGGACTGCCATAGCAGAAGTCTCAGACAGAAGACCGGGAGTATGAGGCACAAGCGCTTGACGACTCTGATTAGAGAGATAATAGGCATGTGCTTCCTCAATAGTTGGGAACGGATGCTTGTCAAGCAAATGAACAACAGCATACTAAAACTCAGGATTGAGCCCAACAAGAAACTAAAATATTCAATTCTTCTCCAAAATCTTTGCATAAATCTCTGCTGCATTAGCTAGCCATTCAATAAAACTATCATAATGAGATAGTTCATCCCAACCAGATTGAAGTCTCGCATAGTACGCCCCAAGAGATTGAGTACCCTATTTGAAATTTCCAATCTCATTGGAAAGTTGGAAACTCCTTGTATTATTCTGTCTTTGAGATTATACTGCATGAAGAGATTTCCAAATAAGATATGCAGTGTCTGTAAAAAAATAGCCAGCAAAAATCGTTGGTTGCATAGAATTAATCAACCAAGTCCTCACCATATAATCATCTGAGAACCACTTAGCATATTTCGGATCAATTTCTGCAGGTGCCTTATATGTGCCCAGAAGAAATCCTTTCTTTCCACAGCCTCCAACAAATAGTTTTACAGACTGTGCCCATCGAACATAGTTCAAGCCATTTAATAGCTGTGAGGTGATTTTCAAATTCGGATTATCATGAATAGGGTAGAAGGACTGGACATCTTCACCCGTTCTAACCAAAGTAACAGTCGAGATAGTAGACTCATCACTATTAGTCATCTCGATTAAATAATTACCTCAAAAATAATAAATAAATCTGAGATTCAGATTAGCATCTATCGCATCTCGCGATTGGTTATAAAAAAGAAAGACATAAAAGAAAAAAAAAAAAAAGGAACCTTAGGTTGCAATCAGAACAACATTACTAGAGAAATAGAGATGTACGTCGTTAGTCAAATAAGAGAGAAAACATAGAGAGCTACGGTGTGAATTAGTCCAAAAATTACAATTTGTTTTAATGGCTCCGATACCATGTTCGTAGAAAGTAATTTAGGGGAAAGTTATGTGAATGAGAGAGCTCATCACTTATATTTATAGAATCATAATAGAAACCCTAGAAAAGGATAATAAAGTAATTATAGAGGTAATATAGGAAAATACAATAATAGCCCTGCTAACAACATGTACAATACACCTTTTTCTTTTTTAGTGCATCAATCGCACCAACTTGATCCCATGTCCACGTACTTGTATTAACACTAGATCATTGGTTGTGGTAAAGTGGATATATAGAGATGGGTGTTTGTCGTCTCATTGAGATTATTATTTTTGAGATCGATCTCATGTGAGAATGGTTAATAGTTATTTAAGATCTAAGTTTATATAGACAAGATTTTCCATGAACTATATATTAATTGATCAATATATTTATTTTCAATATACATATATATTATGTGCGTATATTGCTTGAGCTAGAAATTATTTACAAATTAAACGACTTTATTAGCTTGGTCACTTGATATCTACACAGATAATGTGAACTAGATTCAAGAAAATAAAAGAATTGATTATGTCATATAGTTTTTAGGTTCATTGAATTGCTTTTGTTAATCAATTTTATTTATTCTACATACTCTGTCTCCCAAATAGAGTTTATACTATCACCAAAGAATAGTTTCTAATGCATTAGTAAGTGTTATATATTAGTATAAGTTATCAAATTTCGTCCCTGCCAGCTTCTAAAGCATAATGCTTGATAATTGTTAGTTTTGTGGGGAGTTCAGCTTTGAAAGCATGTATGTAAGAGTAAATCAAATACACCAACTCGGGTTTGTGATTTTGGTTAATTTTGATGTCTTCAAAAATCAACATTGTACAGCTGACACTACTACATAACTTTCAACTATAGCCTACACGCTGTTATACAAGGCAGACTATGATGCCCATATTTTTTTGTTTACTTTTCAGACATGTAATTAAGTAAGATTCATTTTATGAATGTGTTTTTATTAGGGTAATAAAACATATAGTATATTTACATTATTATGTTACGTTCAATTTGACATAACTTATTTGTAATTGAAAAGTTTCGAAGAGATAAGTTATTCATTTCAATGGAGAAAGTTCTACGGGTTATCATTATATCAACCTTGAGATATTGTTCTTCACACAATATACAATCTTGCCTTAGTTGTTTTATAAAGACTAAAGAGCCATCTAACAAAAGTCTCTTGTAAACTTTAGCAGATCCACTTTCACCAATAATTTTACTATTTCTAAAATCGTCAATGACATCTAATAGATCTTGCATAGGAAATATTTTGAGCTGGCCTGGTCGAGACGAACTCTTGGAATTCATTTGATATAAGATGAAAAAAGGTTACCGCATATATATACAAATAAGTACTAGATAAAAATTTAAGTTTAGTTGCTAACTTGGAAGATTAGAGATATATTATTATTATAGTTCCCGACAACACTACGCCGCAAAGCAAATTGTGAAGGCAGAAAACAGTAACAGTAGACTAGAAACCACTCATACAACAAAGGCTCTAATGCTAAAAGAACTTTTTCCTAAAAATCGAATGCCCACTATCTATAATTTACTATGATAACATTGGGATCCACTCATAAATTCTGAAACAAAACAACTTAAATCGGACTCCACAGAAGACAAAAACACCTAAAATATATGCATGATCCTACAATTAAACTATAAAGTTTGTCTCATTTTCGGACACGTAAGTAAAGTTCAATTTATAAATATGTGTTTTTATGTTATTAAATAAAATATATAGCATTGCATTACTATATTATGCTCAATTTGTGGAACTTATTCGTAATTGAAAAGTTACAAAAATACGAGTTATTCATTTCAATGGAGAAAGTTTCCCTAGGCAACACGTAAAAAAGTGCTTAGTCGATCAGTACGTATCCGCCTTAATGTCAAGTATAAATATGCTTAAATATTAAATGTTATTTATTTGCATATTATGTGTAACATATATAATATGTGTCTACATGAGATGTAAATTACTTAAAAATATTAGACCTGGGACAGCCTTGCTTCAACTACATCGATGTCTCTAAGAATGTCCTAAAAGTCCAGATGTCTATAAAACAGACACGATGTAGTAAAGCAAGTTATTAATTGGAAAAATACTATATTTATGTTACCAACAAATTGAAACATTGGAAGGATGTCAGCAAGTTTCATGTAGTAAAGTGTTACTTACAAATATACAAAATTTTCTAGCGGACCAAGTTGTGTGATCAAAGAAGTTGTTAATGAAGTATTTGCCAAATCACTAAAAGAGATCAACTTAACAAAACAACTCAGTTTCTTGACTCGCAGTTGGAATTCGATTTCAGGAGGTATAAATCGAGGGTTGGGATGAGTGCCACGATGACAACATGAGTTGGATTAGAAATTAATTAGATAATATATTGTGACATTAAACAAAAAAAAAAAATCCTTCGTTTCTACTTTCTCCGAACTTCCGTCTCCCTCTCAATTCTCCACTTAATGTCTCTCCCCCTCCCCACCCCCTCTTTTGCAAATAGTCTAATTACCTTCGTAATTGTGAAATTGAACAAAAAAACCTCTTCGTTTCTCATTTCTCATAGCCTCCGCACGATTAAAAAAATTACTCTTCGCTACTTCGCCTTCTCCAAACTGCTTCTTCCACTGTATATTATTTCTAACGCCTCAAAGATCCAATTAAAAGGACCAAGTTGTTGTCTTCTTCACTGAAGCCAACACCACAATAGTTCTTCATAAAAACGTGTGGGTCTCTCTTTATAATCTGACCATTGATCAATAGTGCCGCCTGCTAAGCAATCTTGACTATTCAACATCTTATATTTGTTTTCGATTATCTCAGATCGATTAAACTACCCTACTCCAACTGAGAAGCTTTCGCGGACAAAAAAAAAAGGTTTGTGCACTCTCTCTTTAGTCTGTAGGAAATTGACTAACCAACTTCTGAACTATGGTAAACTCATTGATTTCTTCTATTTATTTCTATTCATTCATATGTATTTGTAGCTATCGTTTCTCTCTACAAATACCATCAATTACTATTTCAAAAAAATCAAATTGGAAACAATTAGTGTCACAGCACACATAGGTAGTAATAATAGGCAACAGTTGATTCTTTGGTTACAAAATCGTAACAATGAATTTGTAACAATGAATAATGTGTGTGAGCTTGCTAATCATGTCGCTTCCTTCAGCGTACTTCTCCATTTATAGTCACGCCTACAACATTTGATAAGAGATGTAAAGGCTTTGTGGTTGGAAGTTTTATCTTTCTTTTATTATTAATATTATTTTTGAGTTAGGTAACCATGGCATATTCGTTGCATCTTGATCACACCTCCTCATATGATACATATGGAATTATAGTGTACTATGAGGTTCTTTCATTCATAGATAGGGCTTTGCTCTAACAATCCACAACTAATATAATTAAATTTTATTTGACAGTGAACACAATTCCTTCTCACTATTTGACAGTGAACACAATTCCTTCTCACTATAGATTGGTAATCTGTTACTATCTCTCAGAACGTACTCTAAGATTTTATATATGTTTATTACATTTTTCACCTATTTAGAATCCTAAGTAACTCTACTGTTAGGATTAATGTTTGAGAAAAACTTTTGAGTATATTCAGTTGTATATGAAGATTTCCCAATTGAAGATCTGTTTGGAGCTTCTATAGCGGAATGCTTCGATCAAGAGCGTCCCCCCTAGAGCTCTCAGAGCAGAAAAAATGATGAGTTCAACTTCATAAGTTAAATTTGAGTTTGTGGGGAATTAAAAAAAAAATCATATGTATGTGCTGTGAATAGAAATGTTTGATCATTTATAAGATTTGGCCATCGTTGAATTGGTTTAGAATTAAAATAGTGATATTTCCAATATTTGTTTAATTTGGAGATGTTGTAGGTATTGGCAAGCAAATGACTATATAGGTAGTTCATGTGGATTTATACACTTTCTCTACTATATCTTCTACATTGCTCCAATGTTGGGTGTAAGTGAGAATCAAAAAAATGTTACAAAAATCGAAAAGACGACTTCGTAAGTGCTGTTATGGATTATGGCCATCTACTTTCTGCATTGATTAGGTCAACAACTTTGTTTCTTATTAGTTAACCAAGTTTTAGTCCTCAACTTGCAGAGAAAATAGCGAGCTACTTGCTGGATGCTTGCCATCTACACTTGGAGAAGTGGGTAATTGCCATCTTTCTGTTTCAGAGGTACACATTTATTTAATGTTGGAGATTTATTCTTAGTAATTTCCGGTTATCGGGTTTGAATATTTATGAGCTTATTTTGTTCTAGGATGCTCTCGAACACAGTGTGAGCAAGATTAGGAAATTAAATGTTGTTAAATTATTACCACGATTAGTATTAAAAGTTGACAATTAAAATCTCAAAACCCTTCGTCTCTCTCTAACAAGTAACTCCTCATGTACTTTCTTCCCATCTGTTCATCTGTTTCATTTTTTTTTAGCTGCTAGGAACTCTGAACCCAAGTGCAGTTTTCCTCTCATCTCTCATGGCAATTCTTTTTTATGCTGAGCAAATTAATTCAAGTGGGAGGAGACAACTAATTGCTAAAGAGATCATGCCACAGATTCATTGGGCGTTTTCCTTCACTCACCCACCTCACTCTTGGGTTTCGAAGGGGATTTCTCCCATACCTCTCAATCAATGGACACCATATGGATACTAAAATACACTACACTCAGGTTTACATCTCTCTCTATTTCACTCTGTCTTTTGGTTTATTGTATGCTATCTTTATTGCATGTAGTTATAATGTGACTTTGTTATGTTTTCTTTTGCTATCTTATTTCCTCTCTTTTAGGAACACTCATTCCAAAATTAATTAGGCCTCATGCAAGTTTCTTTCTTCTCATGTTTTCTTTGTCTATGACATTGCTGGAGGTTCATATATCTTAATATCTATGAAGTTAGCTTTGATTTTTATATGATGGTTTACCCTCTAAAAGTTTAACCAATGTGATTTTCACAAAATTGCATTAGTGAATGTTAATGAGAGTCTATATATTGGGTCTGTGATTCCGTTATTCTTATCATCTTTTACATTTTGTAGTTAATTCAAGTCTATGAGAAACTTTTGGATTGGATTATTTGGTGATAGAAGTACAATTAATTTTCCAACTTTTGGTTTGTGTCTTGAAGAACGATGAATATTCTTATACAATAACCATGCAACATTCTAACAAAATCTATTGTTTGTTTTGCTTCCTACATTCGTGTACCTTTTTCTTCTATTGTTCTTTTTCTTAATGCAATTGTGTACCATGCTTATACCACCAACACATTATTAGTTAAACCTTTGGAATAAGTATATCCTTAATATAACCACTCGCTAAGAAACAGTGATGTTGTGTTTTGTCAAACTTGAACGAAGTAACTTTTGGATCCATGAGATAGGAATGCAACGAGGTGGTGGTGCAAAGGAACCCTAAAGAGTTGATATAAAGGCTGAACTAGATCATTGTTATTTAAGTAGCTATATTCCATTCATTCACACATATTAGAAAGGAATGAAGAGGTGGTTGAAATAGAAGAGCAATGTAATAAGAAAGTGAAAATATTAATAAGAACAACTAATATGCACCTTCAAATACCTATTCAATGGTCTCCCTTTCTAGACATTATTATTGTAGATCTTTTTTACGTTTGAGTATTCCCAGAGGAACTGTTAACATTTGTTCCTGTGTTTGTGCTAACTTGACAACATATCTAATTTTATGTTAACATTTGATTGAATATTTCTTGATGGATTTTGTTAACAATAGTAACACATTCACACCTCTCCCTAAAAAAGAGATAAGGTATGCACTCTCTATTTTCTCTTTGGGTTCTCAGTGGGCAACCTCTTGATTTTTCAAGAATATTTGGGGGGATTTGATGAAATTAACCTCAGAAGTATAACTTTTTAAGTCTGGGACACTCATTGCTTTCATCTAATCTTTTTTTGCCTAGGTCAGTAGTTCCTATGCTTTATATTACCCCTTCAATAGTGCATTCGAGTTTTGAAATCAATTATATACGATTAGAAGATGCTCATGAATGTGAGTATGTCATTCTTCTGTGTAGCTGTTGTTGTTCATCCTTATGCAATAATATGTTATTTGGTTAGATACGTGGGATGTAGCTAGCCTATGTGGCGACTCCTAGAAAACTAAATTGCTTTTGCTCAACTAAATGGTTCATGATATAGGCGGTAAAATGATTTGTTCTCTACTCGCTTTGCAGATATGCAACATTTTTATGCAGAAACTTCCAAGTCTACTTCGCCGTAAGTCCTTTAAAATTTCTACTGCACATAGTGCCTATAATTAATTCATCATTCAACTCTTTCTGTCTCTTTGAGTTGACTTAGTGCAGTTTCCTGTATTTGGAAATAGTGGGGAGTAATTGCAGTTTTCAATTTTCATTATTAGATTAACTGCATACGCTGGAAACCTAACGCAACCACGCTAATTATTACTCAACATAAGAGCAAATCAAGATTTACTTGCTATGATTTTAAGTTTATTATGCTCTCTATACACGTTGACATGCCATCTAGAAAAAAAAAATCATCATTCCAATTTTTGAGCTCCACGAACTAATACAATATATAGCCATTCTTTTCCACCATTAAAAACCTTCTCCCACAATTAATCTCAACACAAGGATTGATCCTCAACTAACAGGTACATGCCTCATCTTTCCTCTTTCGACAAGTCATGGCTGGCCAGGTAATAATGTAAAATCGTTTGCCGGTGGTATATTTTCCTCGTTCGAAATCAAGTGCATACTGCATTTTGAGATTACAAGTACTAGCTGTGGTGGGAGTGATTACACTCAACCGTTCAAAAAAAAATGAACCAAGATATCACGCTAGGATCCATTTCTAAGGTCTAGATATATATCTTCTAGCTTCTAGAACTTCTCTGTGTGAAAATCACCAATTAATCCCTTTTTTTCATGCATTTCCATTTTTTCTTAGCGAAATGAATAAAAAATAAGGAAAAATGTTTTTTTTTCCGTACGGTCCTCGATGACACTTAAAACATTTTCATACTGAAGCCCGACAGAAAATATGGATATAACTGAAAGGTTTTCTCTTCAAGCCATCTCTTTACTTATTGTCCTCTTCCACATATGATATATTCTAGGCTTTGTGTTATTCGTTTTGATTAAAATTTATGCTTGCACAACATCATAGTCTGGCTCAATTGCTCTAAACTTTAGGGTACATGCATTGTACTTACATGCATACTATTAATTGTACCAATCTTACTTGATGTGTTTTCATTTGCCTGATTGTATTCATTTTTTTTTTTCTATTCATGGTTCATTTTTACGGGGCAAAGTGTTCATTTATCTGCCTTATGGTGGTGCTTTAATTTGTCTGCTGATGAAATGAAAATGTTAGAACTTAGTATTTGATGATATGGAAATCTTCTACAATGTCAATACTAATGGTTATTGTTTATATAGCAATCAATTACAATATTTAATCTGAAACATGTATGAAACTAACATAGGGTACTAACAATTGATTATACTCTTTCAATTGTGGAAAAATTATATGCATCTTATTAAGGTTTCTGTTGTCATTGACAGGTTTATGCTCATGTGCTACAACTCTGTAGTAGAATCAGAAGGATTTTTTTTTTGGTGGTGTTGGTTTGATTACTTATCTTGATGGTTGTCCTTAAGGGCATATCAAAACGTAATATTTGTTGTTTGAAGAGATGCCAGAGAAAGGTAAGTGCCTTCGTATATGTATACCTAATATTTTTTCTTTTTATTCTTCAATATTAACCATGTGTAATATGTGTTTGTGGTTCGAAAGAATCCATTGAACTGATTCGAGGAAGAAGAAGTAACATATTGCCTAATCTTTTGCTATTGCTTGGTTTGATGATTTTGTGTTGTTAGTTTGCGAGGG
Source organism: Coptis chinensis (assembly GCF_015680905.1). Lineage (NCBI taxonomy): Eukaryota > Viridiplantae > Streptophyta > Magnoliopsida > Ranunculales > Ranunculaceae > Coptis > Coptis chinensis. The sequence goes on along the minus strand of NC_141457.1, from coordinate 20,544,611 downwards.
AAAGAATAGCTTCCAAGAGATCTAAAGCCGTTTGAGGTGAATTTTATTGAACCCTCTTATTTGTTTTTGCTTTTGGAATTAAGAAATGGGTATCAAAGAAATGTGTACCATTTTTTTAGCTTCGTGCTGGTGTCGTCGCTGGAACGTTTAATGGCGTTGCTTTGGGGTTGTTTTGAGCTTCATAAAAATTGTTCTTTTGGTGGTTGTTAAAGAAATGGACATCAAATATTCTTTTGGGGTTTGTTAGACTTCAACTTTTATAATGGTTGTTTAAGTGTTATTGTTTAAGGGGCGTCAAAAGATGATCCTACGGTTATACCCACACAGTCAATAACTTGCTAATATTTCACACACAAAAAAGTGAAAATAGGTTGTAATGCTTTCAAATTTCTCTTTTTAATTCTAATGACTATTTCCTCTTTTCGCAATTCTTCAACTTCAAGAAGGGGGCTTCAAGTATCACTGCTAAAGCTACTCTGGATAGCTCTTTTTAGCATAGTGCACACCTGATTGGAAAGGTACAATTGGTACACTCTACTGCTTGGTGTACTCATAACTTAATAATTTATCTGTATATGTCGCTGTAGTATGTTTACGGAGTGTTGTTTATTGTGAAATTTGATTCCAGGAAGGCGAGATTATGAGTAGTGGGCATGTGATGCTTGGGGAGGATATTGAAGCTGTAAATGGTATGTCAGTTTGTGTACAATTTTGTTATTTTGATATGCAAATGGTACACATACAAGTTTATTATCTAGCATAGGTATCATGTAAACAATCTGTTTATATGATATTGAGCTACCAGGGTTAAAAATTCCAAAGCATAGTACGGATTGAATTAAGAAATGGGTAACAAAGAAATTATTTCTTCAATTCTTAATTGTTTCATTTTTTGAGCTTCACGTATAACTGTTCTTTTAAGTGCCGTGAGACTTCAACTTAAGTGTGGTTGTTTAAGTGGCATGACGTCGAATAAGTATTTAACAAAATGATTCTACAATTATACCCACACACTATTTTATCATTGTTCACTTGACAAGTTCTTAGTCTTTGGTCGGAATCACTGGAGTTATATCAAAGATTCAGAAGGAGAAGAAGGTTCGTAACTTATCTACTTACCAATACCTACTTTCTTCTCTAATTATCGCAAAAAGAAGAGTGTACAAAAAGTAATGTTTGTCAGTGATATGTTTTAACCTATTGATCCTCTATGCCCCGGGACTCTCGGAGTCCTTGCTCATCAATAATAACGGGAAGAAACAATGAATAAGGAAAAATATACACAAGAGAGCATAAGGACAAGTTAGGGAGTAGAATATTTCTATAGTGTTTATAGTCTTTGTCACTAATTCTTTTGTTCAAGTTATAATGCTTCAGATAATTATACTCTTGATACATTCACACATCCCCTCAATACTTTTTATTCAAGTTAGGGGGTAGAATACTTCTAAAGTGTTTATATTGATGGGTATCATTGAACCCTCTTCTCGCTGGGTGAGTTAGGTTGTTTGACATTAATATTATTATGCATGTTGTTGAAATTGTGAGAACATCCTTAAAGCATGTCAAATTCTTTTCTATTCCTTTTTAGATTCCATGTGATGGGTGCTAGACTACATTATTCTTTTAAATGGATTGATATGTTGTATATAGTTTGAGTTGGTTTGGGACTCAAGTTTTCATATAAGTATAGCCTAATTTCCTTTGATTTTGGATATGGGTAGCCCGAAACCTTATTCCATTCTATCTAGGAATAGCACAAAGACCATTTGAAAGATGAATTAAAATTTGGGTAGCTTCTAGTCTTCTTCTTGCTCTTTTATTAGAGCTCCTCATAAATCCGTAAACTATTAAGCTACTCAAAGATTTATTTCTTACAATTTGTACAAGTTATGCTTATTTCTTGCAAACATTGAAGTTGATTTGTTTCATGCCTATTGTGGTCATATTTCGCGTTCAAGTTTTGGAGGATGCTAACTTCTCATTATCAGACCTGTTCAAGCTTTTCCCATTACACACACTGTTATTATATTCATCGTTGTACCCCCCAAGAACATGAGCAGCAAACCATTTTGCTTCTTCGGATGTTGTCCATTGCTCACAAGGAACTTAAAACTGAAGTTGAAGGCTGTTTCCATGACACTTGGGTGAAAGGGCTATTCGTTGTTTTATATTTACTTTCTCTCCATATGTATTATTATTTGCATGGAATAAGTATGACTAATTTCTCTTTAAAAAAGCAATGTAGCCCATTTTTTTTTATTGTATTGTCCCTGTAGAAGAATCACACAAAAATACATGCTTTGATATATTATAATTTTATACGTTTTTTCCTATTCCTTTATGAATAGGAACACCTTTTATATAATTTTGAATCCATGGGTAGATTATGTACGCAGAGAGGAAAGGTGGTTCATCGCTTGAAAGTTGACCCGTACTTGCTTACATCTCTATTTGGTTTTGGTTGTTAAGATGATTTCTCTGGGTTTACAGGCTTGATAGGTTGTGCCAACATTAATTTATTTGTTCAGTCTTGCCAAGCCCTTTGTGTATGTAATGGTTGTAATTCTCAATTATGAATATGTTCCTTTGAATTTAAGACCTTGCTTGAACAGTATACCACATACAAACTTAAATCAAAGAAGCAATTACAGAGTGAGATTGACAAAAGGTAATGCAATTACATTTAATTTGTTTATATAAGTTCTCCTTGATATGATACTTCTTATTTTTTATTATTTTGCTATGGTTTAGTGGGTAACTAGGGTGTTATTGATTCCAAAAAGAAATAGGGAAATGGGGGTGTATCCCCAACTGTCATGACGTATGAGTTGTTAGTTTGTAGGACAGATCTATGAAATATGCTATCAAGGGAGTTCAAAGCTTTGGCAATAATGAAAGAAATTAAAAGTTGCATAATTGATAGCTAAAATAGTGTGAGTGCTTTGCTAGAAGGGGATGGTTTGAAATATCTTAATGTACTACAAGCGATGAAGAACAATTGCTTAAAACCTTTTTTTTAAACTTTGTTGTTGTTTGCTTTGGATGGTCCATGTGAAACAGTGAGTGAACTAAAATACTTACTATATATCTAATATTTTCCTAATTTACTACATTTCAAATTTTGTTTGATCCTCCCTATGATATTGTTTGGAGTTTGAATATTATTAAGTGATTACCCTTACATTTCCAATTATGCCCAAAACTCCTGAGTTTTGACTTAGTTTTTGAACTAATATGTTGTGCTTAATCTTTCAATCTTTAGGGTAAAGGCCAATGTTTAAGGTTCATAGTCAATTACATGCTTTGGGCTGCTTTTATGTTGTAATATTTATTTTTTCAACCGTTGCAATGGAATGTTGTTTTTCCGTACTAATTGAGTATGTCTTTTGTGTTTCAAGATTAGCTTTGCATTGGATTAGCTGAACGAATGTGAACAGAGAAGAGGTTCCAAGATTGAATTGTCATTTGCGAATTGGGAGGGTTTGTTAAATACTTTGTTGAATATGACAAGAGAAAGACAATACAATATTTTTGTAAAATCATTTATGTTGTAGTTATTTAAAAAGCAATGTAGAAGTTTGTTATTGAATATTTTACCCATTTTATACGATAGCTTTTATCATATAGAACAAATGAATTGGAATGTTTATTCCTTCAATTGTTTTTTTTTACTTTTGACAGCACTATAAGAAATTTTAAAGATATTCCATGCCTTCAATTCCGTGCCGAAGGCACGGGCACTAGCTAGTACATAAACAATTCAACATTAGTTAATCACCATATAACCTGGTTAGTCATAGTTGTTGTCCCCCAAAGCCATGGAGCACACCTATCCAATGGAACAGAAGCGACAATGAATAACAAGCAGTAGAAGCAACAATGAATAACAAAAGTAGTAAAAGCAACAACCCACTACAACGGTGTATGAAATCAACTAGATAACTTCTAATATAAGTAATAAAACAATGTAAATTAAACTACTTATCAAAGCATCAACAAGAAGAGAGAGATTTACCGCGTGGTCAGATTATGCCTACATCCACCAACAAAAGATCGAAGAATCTATTCCAATAGAGAGAACATAATTACAATTACTCGACAACCAAGGAATCCCAATGGAACTCACAAACAAATTCTCTCTCACTAACAAAATTCCCCTCACTACAATTGGTTTTGTCTCATACTCAAAACTCACAAAGTCGATCGGTATTTATAGAGTACCGAAGACTTGGACGTTAGAACAATTGGTTTCCTAAATAAACCAAACACTAATTCCAAACCATGGGTGTTAATTCCTAATTCCAACATGTTCCCAATTCTGAGTGAACCTAATTAGAATAGTTTCTAATATATATGTGTTGGAGAAAGACGTGTCTCACTTAATTTCCAATTTGAATTTGGAAAGTACCAAATTCAACATTAACTTAGATCGAACACCTATAGAGAAAACACAACTAGTATGTCACTGATAGTGTCATACTCCAATTCTTTATTTGGTTCTGTTCGACGAACAGAAGCAGTTCAACATATATCATAAACAGTAGCATATTCCAACAATTCTCCACTTAGGCGAGAATTTCCCAAATTCTAGCCGAACCAAACAGCCAACAATGAGAAGCATACCATTCATCCAAACAACAATGTCCTTGAGGATCTAATAATTATGATCAACCGAACAATCCAACCAATGAGAAAACACTAGACAACAACCAACCAATGTCCCGAAGGACCTATAACAGCTACACCACATAGTGATTGCCTTCGTACCTAGTCAAGGGATCAAGCATTTGTAGTTCTTCTATCCCTGATTGGGGTCTATCAATAACAATGCCCAATAATGCCCATATGGGCGTGAGTCTCTAAAGAATCACCAACCAATTTCAACACAAGGAGATTAAAACTTCTAAATACCATCTCTGTGGTCAGAAGATGTTTCAATGCAATACCCCAAAACCTCGTATGGTTTCCAACAATAAGTGGTTTCGCAACTACAATATACTCTTGGGCTTGAGTATTTTCAACAACAAGTGTGGTTTCTTTTCTTTCATTAGCTGCATACCCAACCAATCTATCATAACAAAGAGCGGCACTAGTCTTCACTTTTTAAGATATCTCATAAACAATTAAACAATCACCCAATTCAAAATGCCTAAATGAAACGGTCTTGCGTTCCTTTCTAGAGCCGCGATCTTTCACCTTGGTAGAGTTTCCAACATACAAACATGGAGAACGGTCTCCACCTGAACCAATAACACTTCCAGTTATGAAGAACAAATTCTTTTGCCATATCTTTTTCATCACCACACGTGCACCAACATCAACCTTTAGAGTCCCACTTTCAAACAAAAGTTTCATACCATCTAACTTTAAAGAACTTAAAGCGATGGGGTTAGACTTAAAATCCCGTACTATATACATACCAAACATCATCCAATTCTCTAACTGCTCCATCAAATATCTTCAACCTAATAGTTCCCTTCCCACAAATTTTGTAGATTTTCCCATTACCTAAAAAAAATGTTTCCACCATCTAGCTTGCTCCTTGAAACTAGTAAACAAATCCCTATTTGGACACATATGTTGGGAACAACCAGAATCCACTCAGTTGTGGAGCTATCTACCACCCATTGAAATAATAAATGAGAAATCTGAACCATCATAACTACCTCTATCTTGTGCAATGTTAACATTCTCGATTACTATTTGAAGAATTCTTATTCTTCGGTTCTAACTTGGGACAATCATATTTCCAGTGCCCTTTATTGTGGCAAAAGGCACATTGATCTTCATCCAAATGATCATGTCTAACTCTTGACTTGGAGCGAGACCTACCACCTCCACCATTATTTCTTTCATATTTTCTTCCGGGCATTGACTCCCTATGGACCGCGAGATCCTTCTTCTTATACTCATGATTCACCAATGATATAGCAGCCACCACTTCATAATTCAAGATTTCCTTTCCCGACATCAAATTAGATATGAGATACTCGAGATCATCTGGAAGAGAATTCAAGCGACATACAGTAGTGCTCGGGCACTTTTTCATCCAAATTCAATAAGTCAGTAACAAGTTGATTAAACTCATCCAAGTGCTCAAACAAGGTAACACCTGGCTTCATATTCATCAGAAAAAGTTTCCTCGTCAAGAACATTTTATTGTGAATGCTTGATAAACATGAATTAAGTAAACTAAATATTAATGCATAAACACTAATACATAATCTAACAAAAACGTGTTTAGATCAATACTCTCTCTCTCTCTCTCTCTCTCTCTCTCTCTCTCTCTCTCTCTCTATATATATATATATATACTATCAAGTAATATAGATCTAGTAAAGGTCCGTATCCACTCTTAAACTACCTAAAATTATGGAATTCAACTAATTAAATCAAAAAGGAAAATGGTGAAAGTAATAATATGTTGAGAATAAATTAACTACGATTATACTACGAATTTAAACTAATTTAACTAAAATAATAAAATATGTAATTTAATAAATGATGAGATAATATAGAGAATGAGAATCCACCTAATGATTAGTTTTATGCAAAAATCAAATTATTCATTGAAAAATAATCTTATTTAGGTTTTCCTATAATTATCCAACCTAAAGCCTCAAACTTTATCATCTCTAGCAACAACCTACATCTCTATAGTTATTATTACTATCATGTAAGATAATTACAACTAAATCTCTTGATTTAATCATAACAATTCCTAGTTCAATTTACTATGTGTTTATTTTGTAAATCACACAAGAAATCAAATTCATTGGAACACGTACACAAATGAAATAATTCTACCAAAACAATCTATTCCTCACTAGGCTTCATAATCATTCCCTTTAATGGGAGGATTAGCCTAGTTTCATTGGATTAATACAATAGTAATAATAAAATTAAAGCATAGAACTAAGAAAGGTGGGATTTTTATTAATGGGGAAGGAAGAAGATGATAATGGTGGCTAACCTTAAAAACTAAACTAATGCTGGATAATACAATGGATGCTTAGACTTTAAGTTAACCACTACTTTTATAGAGAACAAGCAGGGTTTTACATGTTGTGATCAAAATTCTATCTCTCCATAGGCTCATGGGCTTCAAAATCACACTAGAGCCCAATACATAGAATTTAACTTAAGCCAAATCTATTGCATTTTACTGTTGCACCATTTTCGTCAACTTATACTGCTCCAAATGGGTTGAGGCCTAGACCATTATAAAACTATTTTTGAGACGATCATTTTATAAAATGGACCTCAATTAGAGTTGAGTCCAAAGATATGCCCGTTTGAAGTTCTGTTGACCTTTCAGCAGTTTTCCATCCGTGTTGACTTTTGCTAACTCCTTTGACTTAGGCTTTTTTAGGGCTTGTTCTTCATAAATCTTGTCCTTTATCCATGTTTTTCACTTAGCAATCAATTTAGCTCATTTTATATACGTAAATGACATTATTTCAATACTTATTCAACTCCAAAGCTTGAAATGCACAAAAACAAGTTAATAGTAATAAACTCACATTATTAATAACATAATTGGCCTAAGTAGAATACTATTAAGGAGGTTTAAACTACATCTTTGGTTGTTTATCACTGCTCTTTTTCATGTACTTGACTTCTAGCTTTTTCTAAAGTTTTTTAGCGTGGGTTTTTTTCATTACAAAAGTACTTATGTTCTTGTGCCAAACAAAGCCGTATCGACCACAAGTTTGTTGATTTAGCTTTTTTCATTCATCTTCTGACATAGAAGCTGGTTTATCTTTCAGAGCTTCTTCCAAATTTTCTTTCGCCAATACATCCAAAACCTCACACTGCCACATACCGAAATTACTCTCGCCACTGAACTTTTCAACATCAAACTTTCCCACAGTTACTGTCTTCGCTTTCTAATTATTATTCAAAGTAGTCAGAATCTCAACAATAGAGTCATCATCCTTAGGATTTGTCATCTTCACATTACTCAAACAAAACAATTACCAATATCCAAAAAATATATCTCAAACAATAGAAAACCCTAGATCGGATTTTCAACCAAACTTCCACCACAATCAACAAATTGTCAAGGAAACCCCTAGGTAGAACCCGAAGCTCTAATATCGATTTGTTGTGCTCCAAAAGCTATGGAGCACACCTATCCAATGCAATGGAAGTGACAATGAATAACAAAAGTCGTAGAAACAACAACCCACTACAACAGTACATGGGTGAAATCAACTAGATAACTACTAATATAAGTAATAAAACAATGTAAATAAACTACTTATATCAAAGCACCAATGAGAAGAGAGAAATATTTATCATGGTCAGGCTATACCTACATCCACTAAGAAAAGAAGAATCTATTCCAATAGGGAGAATGTGATTACTATGACTCGACAACCAAAGAATCCCAGTGGAACTCACAAACAAATTCTCTAGCTCTCACTAACAAAATTTTCCTCACTACAATAAATGAAGGGGGCTTCACGAGAGGAGACCAGGCTATATATATGAGAGGGGGACCTTACCTTTGTTAGCTTTGAAGTTTTCATTTTAGTTTAGACTATAGTCTTTAGCTTTTATATTTTGGCATTTAGTTTTATTTCGTTATTTTCTCCTTCCAGTAGCTTTCTAAGCTTTGAGTACTGTAAGTCTTTTACTTAATAAAAGTCATTTCTTTTCAAGTTTAATTCCTATTCTTCATTTACTTATTTATTGTATACAACAAGTTCAATTAATCATCCAATGACCATGAGCTAAACCACCTGGGGTGTTAATGATGCTCGTGTGAGGATCCGGATTGACACTTTTAATGTTCCAGAATCACTACTTAGGAATTAGGTATAGATTATGCATCCGGACCCAAAATGATTGAGATTGTCCAAGTTTGGAGTGCTGATGCTCCAGAACAGTTTCGCGAGAGACCCAAAATGTCTCGCGCACGACTCTATGGTGTCAAATAGCTCTCTGATTTGTCCAACTAATGTAGAATCAAATCAAGAGCTGAAATGATATTCCATAGATGAAATATTAGTTCAACTCCTTATGCTAGTAAGATGAGCTCAGAGATGCATGCATCTCACTAGGGATCGATACTCGACGTCGTCTTGGGTTTGTCTATGAACTCGAGATGGATTAGAGCTGTAGTGATATAGTATTATAACTGTTGAAACTGATTCTTGCATGAGTACGGTTAGCCCTTCTCCTGTTTCTCTATCCCTGTTTATTTACGTAGAAATCAATTGTCATTATTTTACGTTACTTGCATTACCGTTAATGTACTTAAACCAACTAAATAACCTAAAATCCTACTTACTAAAAGCTGTAAGTCCAGTTGTGAACCTTGCCGATCCCTAAGGTATGGACGATCCCTTACTCGTGAGTAAGGTAACTTGACTAAACGGACGTTTACGAACTTTGGACTTTGGACTGTGGACTTTGGACTTAAGTAAACCAAACAAGAAATTACCGTTTATCAAATGGCGCCGCTGCATGCCTAAGGACTCCAAACATTAAACGTAATAACTGGAATACATTAAGGAAAAACCCCCTTTTCTTACCCCCTCATCTTTTTTATTTTCATTTCTTTTGCGATACTAACGTGTTATGTACCAACTTTTCTTTTTATACTAACAGAGATCTGTGAACCATATCTTGTTTATCATTTATAGCACAGTCTAAGTATTCCATAGGAAGTTGAAATACTGAATTGATCTTACAGTCTCAGACGAGACTATAAAAGTAGTGCGCGAGACTAACCTGGAGTATCAACACTCCGGTTTTCAGGTACAAGCCACTTTTCTTCTCAGTACTATTTTGGACTCTCTAGACTTGTTTATCCAACTTCCAGTAAGTTGACGAGCTCAGGAGTTAATTCGATCGTTATACGAGGAAAAGCGGGACGCCAGGTTTCAAATTTTTAAACTCCTCAAACTTTGTCGAGGATATTATTTGGTTGATTGCTATAACATGTTTTACTTCGCATATTTGTGTGTTGGCATGACAACTCTTTACATGTATAGATTTTTTCCTAAATAAATGTGGTTCGTCATTACATATTCACGTTAATATGATTAAAATGATTCGAATATATTTGGATGTCTGCGTAATTTCAAACCACATGCTTAGATTATTTTTGTATGTATATATTACATCCATTCACGTACGCGGCATTACTTTGCATGAGTATGTTCTCGACATTCCTCTAACTCACATCTAGTTGCACGTGTAGGTTATATTTTGTGTATACATAGCTATATATATTTTTGCATGCGTAGGACATGTTTCTATTTACGTAGGAGTAATATGTAGTTGCATGTGTAGCCTTCCTGTGTAAAACTAGCCTGTGTTAAATGTATGTTTAGTCATCTATTTTGGCATCTCTCGTTTTTAATTGCATGTTTCGTAATCACGTCTCCATAATACATTAATTACTTTAAAAAGATAATAAAAAAAAAAACCGGACCCTGCTTCTCTCCCCGACCCTTGCAGCACCACTTGTGCTATACCACCACCCACCGCCTCCACCAGCATCCCCTACCACCCTCTAAAAACCCAACCCTCATTCTCCCTTGCACCTGCGCCACCTCCACCATCACCAGAAAACCCAAAAATAGATTTACAATACCCGACCTTCTGACTTGATTTGCAGCACCACTTATGCTGCTACCACCGCCCACCACCTATCGTCACCACCATCTTCAAATATAACCCTCGATCAGCACCTACTTTCCACTCTCACTGCCTCCACCTACAACCTAGCCACCTCCTCACCATGAACTGATTCCATTTCGTAGCTTTTTCACCATCTATCACCACCACCATTACACACGATTGAACTGCCACAACCACCACCCTCCTCCATGAATCGCTACGTCCACCACCACCTTATCCAGATCATTTCCTTATTCGCCATGCCTGGTTTTAATCCACCACCTCCTTAATAACTTCCTCCAGCCACCTTCTCCTCATTCCCATTGCATGTGCCACCATCACAACCCAACCTCCACAATACTACAACCCAATTTCCACTGCCCAATTCACACGAGCCCGAATCCTTCTACTCTTTCAGCACCCTTCAAAAAATATATATTTTTATTCTTTTCCTTATTCTTATTCTTATTCTTATTTGTTTAGGACCTTTAGATTTTGTGGGATGAGTTTTGGGATTTGTTGAACTGTCGACGGGGTTTGGTTTTGCCATTTTGGGATTTGTTTGATGGGATTTGGTTTTGCCGATTTGGGATTTGTTCTGAGGGAGTTGGGGTTTGTCAATTTCATGATTTGGGTTTTGTTCGATTGGATTTTTTGAGTTTTTGACGGGATTTGGCTATGAGAGGGAAGAAAAGTCTTGCTCTCTCGGTTGCTTCTTCTGGTTTCATTACCCCAACGCCTAAGAAGCGTGTTCACTGTCCTTTCCGGGGTCATCATGGATGCACCAATGGAGTAAACAGTAATGGGTTTACTGTTTCCTACATTTTCATGCATTTCGATAAACAACACATGGATTGTCAGTTGAGTATCGACAGGGTACAGGATAAACTTAAGGAGGATCGTGAACTTTTTTTGTCACTAGAGGATTCCTTAAAGTCATTAGACAAATAGATTTGTGGCATTTGTCTTTGCATCCACGCATTTGGTATACCATGTCGTCATCCAGATGATACCATACAGCCATCTGCTTTGATGGAAAATGGGGAACCTGAATGTGTCATTGTGGGCATACCATAACCCCCCCTAAGCCCAACACTACAGATCTTCACCCACAACACAGAGGGGTGGCGATAATACCCCTAATCCGCTTGTTGTTGCATCTTCTCTTGATGAGATGCTACTTGATAGTGCATTCCGTATACCTTTTCGTACTATGAAAAGTATACCACATGCTTGTCGTTTGGCTTTTTCTGGTGCATTGAAATCTGCTCTTTGGGATAATACGGCTGATCTTGGTTCAGTTATGCCTTTGGTTCATCTCCTTTTTCTGCCGCGTTGTACTCTGCAAGTTTTTCAACCACAGAATCGTCAGGAATGTCATTCTGGTACTAGAAAAAACCTTCAGTAGAAATAGATTTTCCATGCTTTTACGACATGGAATTAGCTTGGTGGGATGTTTCATCTCTTAACGTCTGTAATAGAGCCTCCTTCAATCTAGCCACCCCAGAGATCTGTCCCCTCTCAGAATGTGTGTCGATGCTTGCAGAAAGTTGCTGATGGATATTTTGCTGCAGCGGTAAAAGCGTTATCATCATCAGGAGTTGCCTCCAACACTGCAGAGACTATATGTGCATTACAGGAGAAGCACCCGATGCAACAACCACCTGTAAGACCAACTATTCCTTTAGCTGAGCCCCCTTTAGTGGTAGAGAGAGACGCCTTATTGTCATGTATTAGGTCATTTCCAAAAGGCACTTCTTGTGGTCGGGATGGTCTTCGAGTTCAGCATTTGTTGGATGCCATGAGTGGTGTTGCAGCAGCTATATCATCTGATTTGCTAGATGTATTGACCCCTGTGGTGAATCTTTGGTTACAGGGACGATGTCCACAGCCGTTAGAGGAATTTATTGCGAGTGCTCCGCTTACTTCACTTCTCAAGCTGGATAATAATATTCATCCTATAGCTGTGGGGATGGTTTGGCATCGTCTGGTCTCCAAGATTGCAATAAAAGGAGTTTCCAGAGATGTGGTAGGATACTTACATGATTTTCAGTATAAGGTTGGTGTTTCTGGTGGAGCAGAAGCAATTTTGCACGCTGTCAACCGCATAGTGTATGCTAACAAATGATGATACCTCTCTTCGATCTTTGCTTGTAGATTTTCAGAATGCTTTTAACATAGTTGATCGGACTACCATGTTGAGAGAGGTTCGCGTCCGTTGCCCAGCTATTGCCCCTTGGGTTGAGTACTTGTATTGTTAACCTGCGAGGTTATATTTGGGGGATGGCTACATATGGTCTGCTACTGGGGTCCAGTAAGGCGACCCTTTGGGTCCCCTTCTATATGCACTGGTGTTGCATCCCCTGATTCTGCAGATTCAGTCCAGCTGTCAGTTATTGCTACAAGCTTGGTATCTAGATGATGGGACTTTGATCGGAGATATAGAACAGGTGGCGACCGTTTTGGGTATGATTCAGGAAGAAGGACCTTCTTACGGGCTAGTCCTTAATGTGGCTAAAACTGAGATATTTTGGCCATCACTGGATTCATGTCGCTCCACTCCTGGTCTCTTTCCTTCAGATTTGTTCCGTCCTCAGTAGGGAGTCAGGTTGCTTGGAGGTGCGGTCAGCACTGATTCATCATTTGTCATGGGCCTTGCTCGCAAGCATGTTGAAAAGGTTGTGACTTTGACAGATAGTTTAGCTATATTGGAAGATCCACAGTGTGAGTTAGCTCTCTTACGGACTTGTGCTAGGCTCTCTAAGTTGGTCTTTACGGTTCGTACTTGTCCACCATCCCCTTTTAGAGAGGCAGCAAAGACCTTTGATCGGCATCTTTGCAGTGTTCTCCAGGGTATTGTGGTTGCTAATGGTCCCGAATTCAGTGATTTGCAGTGGCGTTTATCGACACTCCCATTACGTCTTGGTGGGTTAGGCATTTATTGCACTGATGTCTCTACTTTTGCCTTTGTGGCCTCCTGTTGTCAGACTTCTGAGCTTCAGAACCACATTATTAGGAGTTGTGGCCCAATACCTTTGGATGGGATTCTTGATGTTGCTAGCAGTGTATTAAGTCTTTGTCTACCCGATTTTGACCTCAGTTCTATGGTTGTGAATGATACCGTCCCCTCAAAACCACAAAAAGTTTTGGCGGAAGTGTTCTATGGTAAGATTGTTGCTGGTCTTGAGAGGGAGTTTATGTTATCTGCTCATCAGAAAGCAGTTATTAGATGTTTGCAGTCAGAACACGCAAAGGATTTTCTACTTGCTATTCCGATGGAGGGACTTGGACAGCGTATGTCGCCGGTGGAGTTTCGATCTATTCTCCGGTACTGTCTCATGATTCCTTTGTACTCTGACGGTGGTCTATGCCCTGTTTGCAAAAAGAGTAGACTAGATGCTTTCGGGGACCATGCAACACATTATAGACATTTCCAAGTTTCAAATACCGACATGATCATGTAAGAGATATTTTATGTGAGGCATTTTGGAGGGCTGGGGTACAAGTCAAGAAGGAAGCTCCCATGAATTTTCTTACTGATCCGAATGAGGGAAGATCGACACTTCAGCCTGCGGATGTATTAGTCTACAGTTGGTCTGAAGGGAGACATGCATGTGTTGATGTCACTGGAGCCTCTATGTTGGTAGGGCTTGGGAATGGAGTCTTTAAGGTGGGAGAAGCAGCTAATAGAGCAGCGGCAGGGGAAATTGAGAAATACGAGGAAGCTTGTAGAGCTAACCAGCATTGTTTCCTTCCGTTCAGTTTTGACACTTTTGGTTTCTTGGCACAACAGTCTGTTGAGCTCCTTAAGAGATTGCAGAAAGTTATGGACTGCAACGTAATGACAGCTAGTTCTAACGAGTTTGTCTTTAGGAGGATAGGATTTGTTATTCAGAAAGGACTTGCGGCGTAGCTTGTTGCACATTTGTCCTAATTATTTGTAAAATTCGTTATCATTATCAATAAAATTTTCACTTCAAATAATAATAATAATAATAATAATAATAATAATAATAATAATAATAAAAAGAAAAAGAAAAAAAATCCTAATAATAAAATTTCATCATAATTATATTAATAATAATCGCATAATACACCTTCATAAATCATCATCATATTCCATCAGTGTCTAGGAAACTTAAAAGATTGAGGTTACCTAATTAAAGAACGTGCTAGCATGGACAACCTCCCTCAATTCTCTCATGTGACCTGACTGCTGGAATGTTCACACGCTCCTAGCTTACCTACTCATGTTAGTAACAGCTCAGGAAGACATGGTTCACCCCCCTTCTTCCTTAATAACTAATCCTCATAATTCATTCTTTATGAACCTAGAATTAAAACTTGTGTTTCCATGAGACTACGGTCTGGTACTAATAAGGAATCAGAACATACCTATCGTCGTCAAAAATACAATAAACAACTGCATAAGTTATCCCCTAGACATAGTTCTTCCTCCATAAACTAACATCATCAAGTATCTTCATTGCCACTATCTCCCATAGTTATGGCCTAGGAAAATCCCACAGTCGAGAAACCCCTTTCGGACTTCTATACTGCCTTACAGGAAAGACCTGCTTCCTGCATTAAACTCGATGAGATTGCAGGAGATTTTTGCATTCCACCAAACATTTTTGGTTTGTTACCTATTTACCATGGTCTAGACCATGAAAAACCATATAATTACCTTCATCGGATACAACAAGTAGCCACGACTTTCCACCATCCAACCGTTATGAACGAACAAGTCTTGCTTAGGTTGTTTCCCTTCACTTTAGCGGATAAAGCTTCAGTTTGGCTCGCAGGCAAAGCGCCGCAATCCCTTGACACATGGGCCAAACTCGTACAAGCATTCATGATAAAGTTCTATACTCAGAAGAAAACTACAGAGATGCTTCAGAAGATTCAGTTCTTTCGCTATAATCCCCAGGAATCCTTTACGGAAGCATGGAACAGATTTACTTATCTGCTTCTCGAATGTCCCCATCATCAACTCAACACCGCTGTCTTAGTCTGGTCATTCTTTAATGGTCTCTTTGACTATCAAAAGGAAGCATTAGGTATCATGAACGGCGGTTGTTTTATGGACAAAGGCACTAGTGAAGCATACACTTTTCTTGAGAAATAAGCTTCACGAAACACCAATTGGGGTAACACTGATTCTTCCAGATCTTCTAAAGACACTCATACCAAAGTTACGTCTATGTTCGAGGTCAAACCCGATCCGGAATTAAAAACTCTGATCGAGTCCCAAACCAAAAAGGTTGATGCATGCGCTTTCGGTTCAAGTAAATGATCAAAAGCCCAAACAAGTTATGGCTGCCAATGCTTCCCCATGTCTTCTTTGCTTAAGTCCTGAGCACTCCGATTTTTATTGTCCTTTGGCATATGAGTGCCCTCCCCAACCATCTAAAGAGGCTTGTGCTTTCAACATCCCTAATGCACCTTGGCGACAACATCCGAATTTGGCTTGGCGTCCCCCTACCTAACAGCCAGCTCCTCCGGGTTTCAACAACGTTCCTGTACGACCACCCACGAACTACAATTCCTACAATCAAGGAAATCCTCTGCAATTCTAGCAAGGGCAAAGTCAGTCTCCCAACACTGCCAATATAGGGTACCAAAACAACCGCAGCCTTATTCCCACTAATCAAGGATATGGCTACCAAAATCAACCAATAAACAATAACCGTGAACTTGTTCCTGCTGCTCCACTGGTACAATCCACTGTCGATAAAACAGCTGAAACGTTTCTAACTTACATGAATCAACAATCTCAAATCCTAGCATCTATCCAACAATCTCTTCAGTTGTTAGCACAGGATAAAAGTCAAAAGGGTGTGTTTCCTGGCCAAGCAGTTGCAACCCCAAAGCCCACAAACACTGCCTTTGAACTCAACAGTGCACCAAGATCTAGTAATCCAAACCAGGGTGAGGTAAATGCCATCACCACTCTTCAGTCTAGCTGAACCATCGACAATCACATATGTATGCCAGGCGTCGAATTGACGAAAGCCGCGGCTGACGTCCTTCCAACTCCTACCTCGCAACCTATAGCGGACAAAGTTGTTCCTTCCAAATCTACATCCACGTCACTAAGGAAAGATGCCACTGATCCATATGCAAAATTCTGCCCAAAAGCTCCGTTCCTTGCTTGTTTGGCAAAGAACAAACCTGACGAACATTTCAATGAGATCCGAGAAACCTTCAAAAAGTTGACCATAAACCTACCTTTTCTAGATGCACTTAAGCATTTGCCCAAGCATGCCAAGTTTTTGAAAGACATGTGCACTAACAAACGATGAACGAATGTTCCTCAACAAGCGTTCCTCACTGAACAGTTTCCATCCATTACTACTACCTATGGTGTGGTTAAATACAAAAACCCAAGTTGACCAACTATACCATGCACGTTGGGCGACAAGTATACTGCTACCGCACTTTTAGACCTAGGCGCCAGTGTTAACCTACTTCCCTACTACTTATTTACGCAGTTAGGTCTTCATGAATTAAAACCTACCAACATGACCTTGCAACTCGCGGATCGCTCCATCAAGTACCCAAAGGGCATCATAGAAAATGTCTTAGTCAAGGTCCAAGATTTCTACTATCCCGTTGATTTTGTCATTCTAGATACCGAAGTTGCCTATGACTCAATTCCTATCATTTTAGGACGTCCATTTCTTGCAGCTGCTAATGCTCTAATCAATTGTCGGGATGGTTCAATGACAATGTCTTTCGGGAACCTTTCTGTAGAAGTCAATGTATTCAACTTAATGAAACAACTTCCCAATCTTGGTATTGAGAGTGAGATTAGCCTGGTTGATAGTCTGGCATAGGAATATTTCGCAAACTCTTTTCCCCCAGATGAGGTACACCAATTTCTTTCTTTTGATAATCCTGAGTTTGACGATGACTCGTACATTAAGGATGTTCACGCATTATTAGAGTCAATACCACTTTTTGACCCTACTGCTGCATTACTAACTGATTCAGAAGAACCGGACTCGCTCTTTTCCATTGAAGAGATGGCCCCTCACGAATCGTTGATCCCCAATCCTCCAACTCCAGATTTAAAACCTCTACCCCCTACTTTGAAGTACGTGCATCTCGATCTTGATGGTAGTCACCCTATAATAATTCTTCTCACTTGACTACCGACGAAGAAGCACGTTTGATTTGTGTCATTCGTGAACACTGTTCCACTATCGGATGGTCCTAAGATGATATAAGAGGGATATACCCTAGTGTATGCACGGATCGTATACATCTGGATGACGGCACAAAGACATCACGAGAACCGCAACGTCACCTTAACCCCGCCATGAAAGAGGTGGTGAGGGAGGAAATTTTACGTTTACTTGATGTGGGTATCATATACCCTATCTCTGATAGTGACTAGGTTAGCCCTATCCACGTTGTTCCCAAAAAGTATGGCATTCAAGTTGTTTAAAATGAAAATTGTGAATCCATCTCCACTCGCATTCCATTGAAATGGAGAATTTGCATTGACTATTACAAACTTAATGCCATAACACGTACATATCACTTCTCTCTTCCATTCATTGACCAGATGCTAGAATGTTTAGTCGGTCATGCTTACTACTATTTTCTTGATGTCTATTCCGGCTACTTCCAAATTGTCATCGATCCCACCGATCAAGAAAAGATAACTTTCACATGTCCTTTGGAACCTTTGCATACAAACGAATGCCTTTTGGTCTTTGCAATGCCCCAGGCACTTTCCAACGTTGCATGCTTCATATTTTCAGTGATATGGTGAAACATTATATGAAAGTCTTCATGGACGACTTTTCCATTTATGGAAATTCCTTTGACGACTGCCTATCCAACCTTTTTAAAGTGTTCACGCATTGCAAAGAGAAAAACCTAGTACTTAATTGGGTGAAGTGTCATTTCATGGTGACCAAAGGAATTGTTCTAGGTCATATTGTTTCAAAAAATAGGAAAGAGGTTGATAAAGCTAAAAATGTTAAAATTGCTTCTCTATCTATCCCCCGAACAGTTCGCGATATCCGTGCCTTTTTAGGCCACGCTGGGTTTTACAGGCGATTCATTCAGGATTTTTCTACAGTTGCTCAATCCTTAACCAATCTCCTACTTAAGGATGCGGTCTTCAACTTCAATTTCGATTGCAAACAAGCTTTTGAAACTCTAAAAACTGCACTGACTACCGCTCCTATCATTCAACCCCTTGATTGGTCTCAACCATTCAAACTGATGTGTGATGCTAGCAACTTTGTTATTGGCGCCGTACTAGGCCAACGACGTGATGACAAACCCATTGTCATTTACTACGCTAGTAAAACTCTTAATGACGCTCAATGTAATTACACGACAACTGAGAAAGAGTTCCTAGATGTTGTCTATGCTTTGGATAAGTTTCGCCCTTACCTGGTCGGATCATCCACCATCGTATATACTGACCATGCCTCACTTTGGTACCTACTCGCAAAAAAGAACACGAAGCAGCGATTGTTCAGCTGGATCCTTCTCTTGCAAGAATTCACCCTGGAAATCAAAGACAAGAAAGGAACTAAAAATGTTGTGGCCGATCATTTATCAAGGCTGGTTGGTGACGTGGATAGTGATTCTGAAGCCATCTATGATTCCTTCCCAGACGAATATTTGTACTCCATTTTCTCCTCTCCATGGTATGCGGATATCGTTAACTACCTAGTTACTGAGAAAGTTCTTTCCTCTTAGTCACGTTTTGATTGTAAAAAGTTCTTATCCACTGTAAAATATTATTTCTGGGAGTACCCCTACCTCTTTAAGTATTGTTCCGACCAACTCATTTGTCGCTGCATTCCCGACTGGGAACATACCGACGTGTTATCTTTTTGCCATGAACAATCTTGCGGAGGATATTTCAGTGGAAAGAAAACTGCGGCCAAGGTTTTACAATATGGTTTTTACTGGCCTACCCTTTTTCGCGATGCACACGAACATTGCAAAGCTTGCATTCATTGTCAGCACCTAGGTCGAATTACCCAATGCAATATGATGCCCCTAAATCCTATCTTAATCGTGGAAATTTTTTATGTTTGGGGCATTGATTTTATGGGAACTTTCCCTATTTCTCAAGGTTTTCTCTACATTCTAGTCACTGTAGACTATGTGTCTAACTGGATTGAGGTACTCGCATGTCGCTCAAATGACCATAAGACTGTCGTGAAATTTGTAAAAGAAAATATTTTCTCTCGATTTGGTGTCCCCAAAGCTATTATCACTGATAAGGGTACACATTTTTGTAATAAAATTTTTGGGTTTTTAATGAAGAAATATGGAGTCACTCACAAAGTTGCTACTCCATATCACCCACAGACAAGTGGCCAAGTGGAAGTCTCAAACAGAGAGATAAAGTCCATTATGGAGAAAACTGTCAATCCATCAAGAAAAGAATGGTCTCTTCGCTTATTGGATGCCTTGTGGGCATATCGAACGACCTTTAAGACACCTATAGGGATGTCTCCTTACCGCATCATTTTTGGAAAACCTTGTCATCTGCTAGTTGAACTTGAGCATCGTTCCCTATGGGCCATCAAAAACCTTAATTACAATATCAACACAGCAGGCGAGAAGTGAAAACTGCAATTAAATGTGCTTGAGGAGATTCAGAGTGATGCTTATGATCTCTCAAAATCCTACAAAGCTAATATGAAAAGAGTGCACGACAAACACATTTTGCGCAAAGATTTCAAAATTGGCCAAAAAGTTTTACTTTACAACTCCAGATTACACATTTTTCCTGGTAAATTGAAAATACGATGGTCTGGTCCTTTCATTGTGTCAGTTGTGACCCATTATGGGGCAATCTCTTTGCTTAATCTACAAGATAACAACGAATTTCAAGTAAATGGACAACGCCTCAAACATTACCACGAGTTACGCTCTCCAACTGTTGAACAGACTCTTCTTCAGGATCTGGTCTACATAGACTAGATGTTTCGTTTGGTGTACTCAATCTATTTTTTCTATAGAGGGTATGCCATTTTGGTAGCCGGGCCATCTTCTATTTTATGATCTCAAAAGTTCTTTGAAATGTGTGGTTGCAAGCGCCGGATCCCGTAGTCCACAAAAACTCTATTTCAGAACTGAGTATAAATGTTTTCTACAACACGAGCAAACGTTCCTACTAGTAAACGATGGGTACCAAAACTTTCACCTCCTTACTTCTCTTCCCTTTTCTACTCTCTGCCTCGCGAACTTCCACTAATCATTTGGTGTAAGTCTCACTCATCATGAATAGATAATGGTCGTAGTACTTTTGCTCATAAATGACGTGAGCAAAGGATGGGGTGGTGTATGCATTGTCAAACACCTTTCTGTCCAGGTCTAGACTTCCTATCCAATACTAGCCGGTATAAAGTATACTTTTGTCTGACGCCATCTGCGCAGGATAAACTTCATCGCCGCGCCATTTCTCTAATGGGTTGGGAATCGTCTTGAGGATCTGATGTTAAAAGACTCGCAAATGTCTTGAGTATCTGACGTTAAAAGACTCACATTGTAGATATGTATATATTGTTGTCTTTTAAAATTCCCCTTGCATAAGTTGTGCATGTAGAGATTCGTGTTCAACCTCGGATGTTGCCTACATGGAACACGTACGGGCAATGGATTCCACCAGGCCAACCCCTAGAATTGGTTACTTTGAGTTCCCTTTGGGGCGGTTTGAGGATAGTCGTATGTAATAAGGGTAATATTATTAGACCATAGCGCGCACAGTCCTTGATGATACCGTCCTGCCCCTAGACCCATAATACATAAAGGTGAAGCCACAGTCTGGCTAGATTAGGTTCGCTCCAGAGCCGACATGATAGTTGCCTATAAATTTAGATGGTGACTCTTCTGGACATCCAATGTTGTTAACATTAAGCTCCCTTGTATAGATATAAAACCATATAAAAAAAAAAAATAAATAAATAAACCCTATTGTTTAAAAATAAAACATCCCGCCTTCTCTTCAAAAATTCTTGTAGCCTTTGAGAATGACTCATATAATTGGATAGAATTTTTTGTGCCAATCATTTCGATAGCTCATTTATCCAATTCGGAGTCCGAATGAGTCGTGTGTGAGCGTTTACATTTTTAAGCCTTAAATTGGGCTTTAGGCTTGATTTGGGCTTGGGAAATTTTTTGGGCCTAACCAAATCTCATTATTTTCGGCCCATTTAAAACCGAGACATCCAACCACACGCGTCATCATTCTATCCTTCGTCTCCCACAAAAACCGGATCTTGTTCCTTCTCGATTCAGTTTCGCACGAGACAGGCCCACGTTAAACCCAAGTCTCGCACGCGACCCCCATAGCTTAGAATCGAATTCTCTTCCGTCAGCAACTCCCAATTCTTTCCCTCATCTCAAATCAATATCCATCATCTTCCTACGATCACCAATGGCCAGAAACAAGCGAATTTTGGTGGAGAAAATTTTTGGTTCAATATTTGAAAATGGGATGTTTGCTCCATTTTTTTATACGGAAATACACTCTAGAGGATGGGAGTATTTGTTGTATGCCAATGGTGGGGTACATAAGTACATTCAATTGATTTGGTGTTGAAATTTTACGACAATGGTAGCTTTAATGGCGACCATTTTTGGGTCAACATCGACGGCGTGCGCCGCCAAGTCACACCCGCTTTGATATCTGGGATCATGAGCATACCTCTGGTCGACCACGTGCTGACTCAGCAGCAGTCTGCGTGTATCTACGGACTTATGACCTAATACTTGACACGCTAATCGAGGGCGAGTATAATATGGATGAGAAATGTGTGTATCAACGCTCAGTGCGATGGAACCAGCTAACCAGGGCTCAATGGCTGGGACAGAATGTCATTGGCACCTCAAAGCCTTCAGACATCAATAAGACATTTCTCCACATACTCTGGATCCTCCAGGAGCGCAAGGGTAACTTCTACATAGTCACCTTTCTCTTTGATATCATTACGCATGCCACACTCAGGTCAGCCCCTCTTGTCATTCTTGTAATGCAAGTTAAGATTAATTTTGGTTTCCTGTTTGCCACCCCGTTAGTACTTATGCTACCATATGAGAATATGCTTGTTTTCAAGAAATGCATACTGTCCCCATGGGTGATAGGGTTATATACTAAAAGCATTACTTTTGTAATAACTCTAATTCTTTATTTTTTGAATGAGAATCATATGAGCAAATGTTATGCATATTATATATGTTATTAGTTATATGCATGCGTCTAATACTTTATGTTGTAGATGATATAGTGTGTGGTGACACACAGAAGATCATATCATCAGTACCTTATAAAGTATAAGTAAACGTTCACAACCTAGATAGATTTGGACAAACCATTGGTACGGTTGTAGTATAATCTAGTATTAGTCTATCTTGACTACAGGATAGACTAATACCATATTACACTAGTACACTTTGTGCGTATTGAAAAGGACCAAGTGAGGTTGTTTCTCTTTATACTAACTATATAAGAGAACAAACACCTCTGTTATTATGGATGTTTGTCCTCTTAATCAAGATATAATAATGGGCACTTACGTGCATTGTACATTGCTTTAAATCATCAATAAGTGAGATTCATTTGTGAATTAACAAACTTGATGGATTGGGTGATGATGACATTGTATGTAAAGTGTGTTGTTGATTATAGAAGGAATCTGTGACCCGCAGGAAGTCGGGTTGATGATGTCCCCTTGTGGAGCTTATAAGGATTGTCATGTAAACCCTGTAGGTGGATTTATTCCGACATGACAATGAGGTTGAGTGGTACTCTCAAGGACATAAGAAGTTGATTAATGTAGTTGTCAGTAACTTGACTTAATCAACAGGCATTCGATATCTTAAACACGGGGAGATCAACGAGCATATAATATGGAGCCCATAAACGTAATTTGGGATTAGGGTGGTTGTGCAACAATGACTTTTAGTGGAATAAGCCATTTGTTGACGGACTTGGGTCGTGTGTTCTGGGCGAACATGGGAAGCCCAAGCCCGTTAGGAGACCTAACCCTAATTTCTCCTCATGGTCCCTGTTGTAGCCTATATAAAGAAACCCTATTTCTTTTGGCCGAAATTACTAATTGATTACTCAACAAAAGTGAGTTCCAAATTCAGTTCCAACTTTGTGAGTAAGAGAGGCAAAGAGAGAGAGAAAGGGCTGGTAGATCGTTGCCCACACAACGTCCATTCCAAGGATAGGAATACAACAGAAGATCAAGAGGTTGCTGATTCATAGAGCTTGGATTCTCAGAGTTATCATAGCTGATCAAAGGTATGATTCTAAACAAAATCGTGACACCCTTTATTCCGCTGCGCATGGGTTTTCACGGTTTGTAAATCATTCGATGCAACCATAACGGTTCCTACAATGGGAACCCACAGCACCAATGGCAGCTGAACACACTAACGTAGGTCCAACGCACCCACCCTTCTTTGATGAGACTGCTATGAGCAAGATGAGCCATCCTATGGATGCCTTACGTGCTATGAACAGTGGCATGAGAGACATGCACTCGCCAGGTATCAATGAAATATACCATGGACGAGTTCAGGGAGGATATGACCACTCGCCACGAGTCGCTGACAGACAACATGGGCAAATTATAGCAAGATATGCGTACTTCCTTGAATGCATTTCAAGATCATATGACTACTCGACAGAACCAGTTCCAACGAATGCCCATGGAAAACCAACACCAGTTTCAAGCTCAGGTGATGGATACCGTAGGCGATATCCAAGAATAGTTAGCCTCCATGGGAGCTCGTACTACACGCCGTCGTAGGACTCCTGGTTCTTCTTCTGTAGCCCCTGAGGATTCTCAGTAGACAGTTTATTTTCCCGGTCTTGTATATTATTTATGTCGGATATTTTATTTACGTGTTTGCATTTTAATTTTCCAACCTATGATGTCTGTTATTTCCTATATTTTCCAAAACTTCTGCCTTGTCAAATATTATATTAGTTATCTCCAATATTATATTATATATAGGTAGAAACATATATAATAATATTAGTAATAATAATATATATAGATATATATTTTTGTCGTCACACTTAACGGCAAATTTTCCCGTCCACAAACGTTTTGCAAAAACGGTCATGAAATCGCACCCAAACGGTTAGAAAACGACTCCATTTCCTTTCTATAAATAGAACGTTCACCACATCCTTCACATTCACTCTTTTCATCTTCTTCCCTCTACACTTCTTCTTTAATTATAATATCATTTTTTAAGTTCTTACTAAATTTCAAGCTTCATGGATGCACTAGAAAAGTTTGAGTAGCGGCAAATTGAATATGCTACTCAAGTCTTCATGCTCGTTTGTTTTATTATAGTAATGTTGTTAATGTGGCGTATAGTCCTATTTAATATTTAGGTTTGTATTTTATTCCCCGTGTCATTATGGTGTGTTTTCACATCTCTGTACGTTGTTACATCTTATTGAGATATTATATTTACATCTTCCTTGTCCTTCTACTTACGTTATTTACGTAAAAAAAAAGGGCACTCCTTGTAGTCATATGCCCTATTCTTCCCATGCATCCACACTACATCCACTTTTGCGCCTTGTTTTAGAAGATACACGTGGTCTAACTACCCTGTTAAATCTCAATTCGTATTTTCTACATCTTCGGATTGGTGCCTATTTATAGATAGGCTAGACACCTCTAAAATCCAATCTTCACTTTTCCACTAAATTTTCTTCACCATTCCATCTTTAATGGCCCTCACTCAAACTTTCGTGCTCGAGCAAAATTTTATGGAAAATTTCCAAAGCAGTCTATTTCACCCATATTTTGATATTGAAATTTTACGTCAAGGATGGTTCCCTCTATTACACCATAAGGAGGTATTTTATTCCAGAGAATTGGTCCTGCTATTCTATAAACACGGTTATTTCCATAACGGGCAATTCTTTGTCTGTGCAAACGGTTGCGAGCGTGAATTGACTATGGAAATCATCTCTGAGGTAATTCAAATTCCCATTATGAACCAGGGGGTACGCCTTCATGATTCACCATTCGACAATATCAGACATCTGATGTTTGCAACTATCTTTTACTGCGAATACAATCGGAAAAACCGCATTGTTTATCAACGATCCTTGCAAAGAAACCAATTATCTGTGATCTAATGGCTAACTCATAATGTGCTCAGCACATCTAAAATTTATGAAATAACAAAACCCCTCCTCCATCTACTCTGGGTCTTATAGACTAAATGCAATGATTTTTGCATAATTAAATTTCTCTGGAACGCGATCGCACGTGTCAGGAAAAAGGCAGCTCCTTTGCCAACCATTATGACACTTATCGGATGCGTTGGGGTTTTCCTATTATTGCTCCTAATACACCTTTCAGAACAGCTAACATTCTCACCATTCACTCAGTTTGTATGAACGGTTTTTGGATTCCCGACGTTACTGAGAAACATGTTGGTGCAGAAATCGGGGAAGTTTGTTCCGCTGTCAACATCTTCACTGAAAATGCAATACACAACGTATTTAATCCTATGGAAGGCCTTTGTCTAATTCACCAAGGACTAATGACATTATACACACGTCAGAACATCATCATCACTAGTCTTCTTGAATTTCACGACCTGCGGACAATACAAGACGAGGAACAAGCACAATTCTTGCACAACCACAACCAGTTCTTGGCAAATCACACTCTCATAATGGAGAACCACGCCGAGATTTACCAGACACAGAGCGCCGTGTTGCAACGGGCTGTTGCACGGATTGACGGCATCGAGAATCTTATAAATAGATTTCTCTCACAAAAGGATCCTCACTGTTACTTGGGCCCATGACACAAATTAGACTTTGCAATTTTATGTTCTTTGTCATTTTCTTTTTAGTTGTTAATATAGTGCAATTTTCCTATGGTTATAAATGTCATTTGTTTTTACTTAGTCATTCCCATCGTATTCTAATTTTTGGTTTATCATTGTCTATAGGTGGTATCTTTCTTCACACGTCTTCTACAATGGCATCTCCAAAGATTATTCCAGAACAATCTTTCCATGCTTTGCTGAATTCTCCTGCATATGGACATCTTTTCAGAGACTTCATCGCCCAAGTTGGTTAGAACTCCTTCATTCTACACCCTGAGCAGACATACTCTCCAGGTTTGGCAACTTATTTTTATGATCATATGGAGGATCCACCTGCTGTACATGGTTTCGTGTTGAACGGATTTGCAATCCGTATTGGTAACACCAGACACCTTTTTTACGAGCAAGCAGTTGTTATGGCTTTGGACCTTTCTTATATTCAGCCAGACACCCCCATTCAATACATCATACAAAACAACTTTAATGACTATTATTGGGAAGATTTCGCCGCCCGTTATGGCGATGGCCTCGCCCAAGTCATTGAATGTGCAAAAGTTGGTCGATGGCCAGACAACACTATTCCACTAGCCAATATGACCATGAATGTTGGGACTACCATGTTGTTTATCCTTCTGAACATCATGGGGGATTGACATTTTTCCACTGCCTCCAAATCATCTTGTAAGACTTTCCATGCTCTAGCCCAGCAACATACCGCCTTCGACATCACAGACCTAGTAATTGAGAACCATAAAAGGGCTCGGTTTTTTCAACAACACTATATCACTTTGCCAGTTACAGCATGTAGGATAATGAGGATGTACTTCCCACAGTTTGCGGCCACTTTTCATGACTGGGTAAAGGTAGATTCTATGTGCCCGATGAACAAGATAATTCGTTCTTTGCGATTTCGGGTATAGCGGCGCCCTTCAAGGTATCTAAAGAAAGTTTGTTGCTTCCCTAATGACAAAAACTTGATAGCTCATCTGGACACTTCTAGAAAGAGGAAGTGGAGCGAAGTCTAGAAGACTATGATAGATTGGCGTGACGCAAAGGAATGGCATTTCTATAAAGATGAAGCGAGAATGGACCTACCCCCAATTCATAATTGGGACAATGTAAGTTGATGTACATATTTGTTTTAAATTTTGATGTGAAAAATAAATAACCTAACAGCGTACTTTCACTTTTATGTTATATAATATATAGTGTATTACCATAATTTTCTGTGGAAGATGTCAACTATATTTTTGCTCAAAACTTCTCAGGTATATTTTTTCTTCCTTTTGACACTTTGAGGACACAGGGTCCAACTGTTTGGGGCTGGTGAGAACCTTTCACAAAAATTAAGTATTCATAGTTGTATATAGTTTTATTTTATGTCTAAATAAGTGTATATAGTGACAAACTCTCATTTCCTTTTCTGTGATGAAAAATATTTAGGAATCTCACCCTAGCATTAGAATTAGGACTTGTTCTTAAAAACTTAAGCTAATACATATGCAATAGTTTTTACATCTTTTCATGAACTGACTATCATTAAATGTACATAGCAGTAAGTTTCTGGGACCCACGGTTAGACAACTTAATTACCATATCCTGTGAGAATCTAACTAAATAGCCTCAAAATGTGTGATATGTGAGTAATAACTCAGAAGAGTAGTTTTTCCGAATAGAGAAGTTCACACATGTACTTGATCACTACCCAAATCCTAGGCGAGAATTTAGGCCTTCTTTGGATCGATATAACCAAAAATTCACACCTGTAAAAAAATATTTACCACTAATCGCCCCATTGAACCTTTCATTAATCCTTTCTATTTCACCAAAAATTCATTACTCATCTATTAACCACAAATAAATAAGCCCACCTAGATGATGAGTATGAGAAATAGGATGAAGTGCAGAAAAATGAAGAGAAAAACTTGTCACAAATCAAAATCAGTTACCTGATTCAAAAGAAAAGAAAAAGAAGAATAGAAAAATGTTTCCAAAAATCAAAAGAAATATCAAAGTTAGAATTTCCCCTAAAATCAAATCAAAAGGGAATACAAAAGCTTAAAAAAGCCAAGTATGGAAACTCATGTTAGAAGCAGGAAAGAAAATAAGGATTTCTTTAGTATAAATATCTCGAAGACCTTATTATCTCATACTTATCCTTTTTTTTTAATTTTCCATTCCATTTTCTTCTACACAACCACCTAAGCCCCATAACACCTAATAAAGACCTCTAGCTCAATTAGGAGTAGGGTGGTATGATAATAAGTAGTAGATGTGAATTTTTGACCTCGTCTCCTCTTACTGTCATTGAGTATGTGAGGAAACGTGTGCCCACTACACACTGGAGCTAGCAAAACTTGAATGGAAAAATGAGAAAGAAATTGTGTTTCGACATATACCTATGAGAACCTACTTAATGACGTTATCCAAATGATCTAGAAACGGCCTTGCTCGTACATTTCATTGTAAAGATCATTGCATGTATGCTCATATGTAGATGTTTTGATTATTGTATATATATTAACTTGAATTCCGAAAGAATTAGTCCTTGTTTCCTGCGCTAGTGAGATGTATAGATATCTGAGATTAATTAAGGAAACAGGCCTTTGTTACTAAATTGTTGTACTATAAATGAAGTTTGTGAGTATCTTCTCTGGAAAACTCTCACGAGGCTATAACTCGTCCACTAGGGAATTCCTAGTGGTTCAAGGCCTTGTTGCATACGGTCAATGCAACCGCACTCTGCGAAATGAGACTTAGTTTAGGACAGTACATTTTTGACCACTTATCGTTTTAATGTCTCTTCTTTGCTTGAGAGCAAGCAAAATGTTGTTTGGGGGTGGTGTGATAAGCACCCAAAACTGTAATATTAAACCTCGTAGAGACATAGCGTTTTGGTTAATTATGTGTTTAACAATCATGAAATAATTATATTTTCGTACTTTTGCAGGTTTTCGTAGTTAACGTGAATATGATGATAAAACATGTATCGAAGTACGGGAATACTGGAATACTTGAAGCCTTCCCACTCAGCCCCAGTGAAGCCCAACAAAGCCTGACTAGAGCCGAATATTCCAAAGTGACAAAACCAGTACAGAATGGGTCCACATGTAAAGAAGTAGCAAACTTCTAAAGCTCACATCTTTCAAACCTGGACGCCGACTTCGGCTAGTGAACTGCCAGAGTAACCAGGGCGATGAACTTTACGCAAAAACAGAAAGTTGTAAAAATGCCAAAATTGGTGCCGCCACTGGACACATCACGTGGACCCACTCTATAGGCCTAAAAGGCATGATGAGTCAGCATTGGCAGGTGGCAAGTGATGGTCACAATTATGTGCCACCTTGCAAGAAGAAAGGGACGGATCAATTCAATGTTTAAATTGATTTGAAGAAAATAACAAAAAAACATAAAGTTTGGATTATTATGGACAAAAGGACAAAAACCTTTAAAACAAGGTTTGGATTGTTGGAAATGAGAAAAGGACAAAACATAATTGAGGGGGGCTTCACGAGAGGAGACCAGGCTATATATATATGAGAAAGGGACCTTACTTTTGTTAGCTTTGACGTTTTAGTTTAGACTATAGTCTTTAGCTTTCATATTCTGCCATTTAGTTTCATTCCGTTATTTTCTCCTTCTAGTAGCTTTCCAAGCTTCAAGTACTGTAAGTCTTTTACTTAATAAAAATCATTTCTTTTCAAGTTTAATTCCTGTTCTTCATTTACTTATTTATTTTATACAACAAGTTCAATTAATCATCCAATGACCATGAGCTAAACCCCCAAGGGGGAGGGTTAATGATGCTCGTGTGAGGATCTGGATTGACGCTTTAATGTTCCAGAATCACTACTTAGGAATTAGGTGTAGATTATGTATCCGATCCCAAAATGATTGAGACTGTCCAAGTTTGGAGTGCTGATGCTCCAGAACAGTTTTGCGAGAGACCCAAAATGTCTCACCCGCGACTCTTTGGTGTCAGATAGCTCTCTGATTTGTCCAGCTGATGTAGAATCGAACCAGGAGCTGAAATGATATTCCAAAGATGAAATATTAGTTCAACTCTTTATGCTAGTGAGATGAGCTCAGAGATACGTGCATCTCACTAGGGATCGATACTCAACGTCGTCTCGGGTTTATCTATGAACTCGAGACGGATTAGAGCTGTAGTGATATGGTATTATAATTGTTGAAACTGATTCCTGCATGAGTATTGTTAACCCTTCTCCTGTTTCTCTATCACTGTTTATTTACATAGAAATCAATCAACATTATTTTACGTTACTTGCATTACCGTTAATTTACTTAAACCAACTAAATAACCTAAAATCCTACTCACTAAAAGTTGTAAATCTAGTTGTGAACCTTGTCGAGTTCTAAGGTATGGACGATCCCTTACTTGACCTATCCTACAAACCCACATGAGTAAGGTAACTTGACTAAACGGACATTTACGAACTTTGGACTTTGGACTTCTGACTTCAGACTTTGGACTTAAGTAAACCAAACCTGAAAATTACTGTTTATCAGAGCTGCTAAAGGAAATTCAGGACTTGTGGCAATGGGTGTTAGTGAAAGAAATTCAATTGGTGGCTTAGAATTTGTGTAGTACATAAACATTAGGGTGACAACTATTTATGTTGCAGAATGCACTACTATGTTTGAGGGTGTTGAAACAGTTGTGAATAAATGTTACACCTCTCTTTGGGTGGAATCAGACTCTAAACCTGCAGTTGATGCCTTCAACACTGATCAAGTACCTTGGCAGTTAAAAGCAAAATGGTGCGCTATCAAGAACAAGCTTAATGTTCTTGTCATTTCCATTACATGGTGTGAGGTGAAGTTTGCAGCTGACTTGGCAGGAAACTTTGGGATTACATTTGCTAACAATAGTAGTTACTTATGTGAAGGTAAACCCCCATGGCTCTATAAATGGGAGGTTCCTGGCTTAACCTACTATAAGTTTAATTGAGCTTAAATTATGGTAGTTAGAGATGGTCATCTCTACTACTGTACACCTATACTTTTTTTTTCGTCATTAATACAATACAATACCAATTAGCACAAAAAAAAAACCCTATATAGAAAACACAACTAGCTAGTATGTCACTAACAGTGTCATACTCCAATTCTTTATATGGATTTGTTCGACTCTGTAGTTCCGAATAGAATAAATTCAACATATGTCACAAGCAGTGGCATATTCTAACAATAGTTAGATCATAACTACTAACCATTAATGAGCATTACACAATTTCCTTTGTCGATTAGTACTATACATACATTGCACAAGTTATTCGGAGAACATACTCTAATAACTTTTTAATCCTTGTTGCATGTTACGTGAAATCATGTACTCAGATAGAGAACAATTGGATCTCAACTTTGAAGAACATCATTAAGGTCCCATAAAACATCTTTTAAGCTATATAAAGCATGAGTTGTTGAACAAACGACTTTCGCATCCATTGCTTGTTTCTTCACAACAAAGAGACGATTAAGAATATGAAGACAATCCATCTGAAGAGTAATTCTATAAATCAACATCACAACAACATAAACAAAAATTAAAGTGTTCAAGAAACTTAAAAATAACTAAAGATCACGACATACCTTCTTCATTCATAGAGTTCAACATCCTTAATTGATGACAAATCAGGAGTAACATTAGAATAACTGAACTTGCAATCTTCTTTTAATTTCTAGGACTCTCATGCTTACCTAATTGAATGAACTACCTGATGTGAAGGAAGAAAATTAAATGTAAATGAAAGAGAGAAATTAACTTTTTAATTTGGGCGTAACAAGACTAAGCATACTACAATAACAAAGAATTAAAATGATGCATTTTACCATCTTCTTAATAAATGCTCTAATTAAGATGGTAAGTGTAAAGGTTGGTTTTGTGTAAAACCATACAATTCTTGGAAAATGAGTTTATATTAGATATTTGATTGAACTCAGGTCTGTGTCGTGAGTTGCCTATGTATCCAGTTCTCTAATGAACTGGAATCAAGTCAGACGTAGTTCATATTTGAACTGGATAATCTAGCTTCCCTGGCGAGTGAAGATCCTTATGTTTTTATAGTAGTCTTTGTGAGTCTTCATTTTCCTCTGCGTCAAGTCAAGTCCACATAATTGTTAGACTTCAATGACTTAAATGGAGGATAAATGAGTGCATGGTTGTTGTTACAAAATTGTTGTACGTGACGGCCGTCTCTCAATCTTTGAGCGTTACAAGACCTGACTAAGGTTGATATAAGTGACCTGGTTGAGGTCTTGATATAAGTGACATGGTTGAGACCTTGATATAGTTCTGTGATGAGTTGTGTTGAACATGTGTATAATATACATTGGTTGTGTATATTAGTCCTTCGTATAACCCTCTCTCATCGGGTCGTTCCTATTCTTTAGGACGATCTGATGAGAGATTAATTCCACACGTGGGAATCACGCGGGGTAATGACTGAAGATGCAAATGATACTACTTTGACAAGTACTGAATTGTTCTTAGAAGTGTAGGTCATCAATTAGTGAGAAGATTGTAGCTCGAGAGAGAGTAGCTCGGGAGAGTGTTCTGGTTCGAGTTTTTGTACTGAATTGATCCTAGAAGTATATGTCCTTAATTAGAGAGAAGATTGTAGCTCAAGAGATCATTATGGTTCAAACTTCTACACTAAATTGATCCTAGAAGTATAAATCCTCAATTAGTGAGAAGATTGTAGCTAAAGAGAGCGTTCTAGTTCGAATTTCTGCACTAAATTGATCATAGAAGTATAGGTCCTCAATTAGTGATAAAATTGTAGCTCGAGTGAGCATTTTGATTTGGAGATCGCAGTTGATAGCTAGCCTTGAATTGGCATGATCCACTATTGCTAGCCCCAATTTATTTTTAAAGTTTAATTGACCTGTAAAAATGCTAGCTAGCACCAACTAATGGTGGTATATAAGTACAAACTAATGGTGGTAATTGTGGAGATGTATAGAGCATTGAGCTCGAATAATAACCGAATTAAACATGCTTATATGGTAATAACTAGCCCCAGTTTGGAGATTTTTTTTTTGGTTGGTAATTAAGCGAGGTTGTTGACGAGGTCCCCTTCCCCTCTTATTAATAAAATAATAGCTTGTTCATTACATTCTCACATACTCTCTCCCTAGTGCATCTTCATATGCAATTTTTTTAATATCCTCTGCAAATGAACTAGATACTATTTCTATATATCTTACATTAGGGCACTTTTCTGCTAGTGCATCTGCTAACTTATTTACTTCTCTAAAAATAAACTTTAAAGAGAAAAATATAAGGTTTGTCTTCATGTCTTGTATGTTTCTAATCAATCTCTTTGCTCGCCATGGGTACTTCTTGTTCCTGATAAAGACCACTACATTCTATGAGTCTATTTGAGCTTGTATTCTTTTTATGTTGTGTTTCAATGCTAGCATGATCCCTTGCTCAAGTCCTTCCAACTCCACCAAGGTAATTATATTATACTGCGAGACTCCATGCGATGCTGCCTTTACTTCTTCCACATTATCGCGAATTACTGCTGCCCATTGCCCTCGCTCTCCTTGTACACTTCCATCTGTATTTAGTGAATGGTTTTCTTGCGCTTCCTTTTCCCATTTGCACTTGATTTTCTTTTGGGTCTCTAATTGTGGGATTTTATTCCACAGTTGCTGGAACCTCTCTCTATCTGCTCCTTATTCCATCTTTACTGTAATCGCGCTCAGCTTTGTTTTCACATCTTTCACTATCAGCTCTTTTACTTGCTCTGCATCTGCATAGTTATGATCGAAGCATCTTGAATTCCTCTTTTTCCATGTCTAGCAAATGAACCCTGTAAACAATAACCTCAACGCATCCTGAAACCCACCCTTTCCTGATGTTTCTGTTTGAATCCACTCTATTTCTTGTTGCAATGTCTGTTTCCTTCTTCTATTATATCCTCCTTTCTTCAGCAGCCCTCTCCATATTTCTTGATTGTATGTACAATGAAAGAATAGATACTCTTTCGTTTCAACTCCACTGTTGCATAACACACAAGTATCGCTGGTGACCACATTCAACTCCTTTAACCTCTGTAAAGTTTTTAGTCCATCACTCATCACTAACCAAGCTATGAATGAGAATCTTGGTATTTTATTCACAAACCAGACCAGCCATGCCAATTTATCTTCTGTTTTGCTTGCCTCATTCTGTGGTAGGTTTCCTTCAGCTGGTACTCCCCTTCTTGTGTTACAGACCAAACCACTTCATCCTTTCCAGAATGCATCTTCACATCATTTTCCATTCCTTGAATTAATTCCACACAATGAATTCAAAATTGATTAGGAATTTGCCATTGTCCATCCTCTATAATTCTGGCCACTCTTGCTTCTCTGTTGAACACTGAGTCATACTTGAATACTGCTGAAAATTTCTCTCGAATAATCCCTGTAGGATGCCAAAGATCATCCCATAAACTTGTATCCTCTCCATTCCCAATAAGATAAAGAGCAATACTCTTCACTTCCACTCTGTTTTTCAATATATTCCTCCAACTCCACGAGCAATCATTTGGAATTTTTAGACTCTAGAAATTCCTTCCTTTCATTAAGTTTGCTTTCACCCATTTAACCCACAGTGTATTCTTACCTCTTATGATGTTCCAGATATGTCTTAGATTTGATGCATGATTTGTTGTTTCCAATCCTCTAATTCCAAGACCCCCTTCATCAAATGGGTAACATACATTCTCCCAGCTTATAAGGGCATGTGATGTGTCTCCATCTGGTCTTGTCCATAAGAAGTTCCTGCATTATCTGTCTATCTCTTCCACCACTCTTTTTGGTAAAATGTAAGCTGAGAGCTAGTAGATGCTTAAATTATTAAGCACTGCTTTAATAAGTTGTAATCTCCCTACATATGATAGAAATTTGCCTCTCCAACTATGAATTCTGTTTGCCACCTTTGACAGGAGTGGCATACAATCTGTATAAGATAGCCTTGTTGTAATCTATCGTAGTCCTAAATACTTAACTGGCATTGTACCTTGACTGAATTGGATTGCATTTCTCACTTCTTCACATGACACCTCATTCATCCCTGCACAAAATATTTGACTTTTATGTGCATTTGCTTCTAGCCCCGAGCAAGATGAAAAAGCATTAAGTATGTTTCTTAAGGCCTTAGTTGTATCCAAGTCACCATTCATGAATGCTAAAAGATCATCTGCAAAAGACAGGTGAGCAATCACATGATCATGGGATCTATAATGTAGTTTATAGTCACCAACTTTTACACTCTCTAGTATGAGGCCTGAGAAGAGCTCCATTACTATCACAAATAGATATGGGGACATATAGGATCTCCTTGCCTAATCCCTCTTTTGCCTTGGAAATATCCATGTGGTGCCCCATTAATCATGATAGAGAAAGATGGTGTCTGAACACAAGCCATTACCCATGTAATGAATTTTTTAGGACACCCCACTCTTGTTAGTGCGAACTCTATTGTCTCCCATCTCATTGAATCATAAGCTTTCTTTAAATCTATCTTTGCTGCCATTCTTGGGGGGTGATGGTCTCGATGGTAATTATGCAACAATTCATGAGATAATAAAATGTTATCCTGGATACTCCTTCCTGATATGAAGGCTGATTGATTCAATGATACAATCCTTGGCATAATGTCCTTCATTCTAGTAGTCATGACCTTAGTGATGCAGTTGTAGACCACACTACAACATGATGATATAGGCATGTAGTCACTCAAAGAGGTAGGACTTAGTACTTTAAGCACCAGAGTTACATAAGTTGAGTTTACCTCTTTGAGCAGCATCCCCGAGACAAAGAAATTCCTAATGGCTTTGATGAATTCATTGCCAATGATTCTCCATGTTGATTTGAAGAAGTGGGAACCAAACACATCCCCTCCATGTGCCTTGTCACTGTCTATGCTTGAAATGGCCTCAATTATTTCATCTCTTGTGACATCCTCTTGTATCTTGTTCTTCATATCATAACTCAGCTGGTGTCTCGGCTATAGATCCCTCACAGCAGAGAAATCTACCCTCTGAAGGTTCATAGGGCTATACAGACTCTTGTAGAACTTAACACACTCTCTCCCAATGTCATATGTATCCTCTATAGTCTTATTGTTCCCATCCCTCAAGCAAGTGATCTTATTCATCATTCTTCTTGTTTTGACAGAGTTAAAGAAATATACTGTGTTGTCATCCCCTACTGTTATAACTTGATATCTCAATTTCTGTTTGTTCACTAACTCCTCATTTAATGATGCTCTTACAAACCCAGTTATAGCTTCCCTTTCTTTTTTCATAAGTGCCTAATTCAGTGGTTGTTGATGTAGCTTTTCTTGTACTTCTTTCATTCTTGTTTTCTCCTTCTCAAGCCTGATTGTAACATTCCCCACTCTTTCTCTATTCCACTCTATCAATGTTATCTTAACATGTTTCAATTTCCGTATAAGGACATCAATTGGATTCCCAATCACTTGGCATTCCTATATCTTATGTATCAGCTCCATATACCCTTCCTCTTTGGACCAGAAGTTGAAATATCTAAACGACCTTTTCTTCTTGTGTTTATGAGCCAATGAGTATACTACCATAGCTGAATGGTCCGACATTGCCCCATGACTCAAAAACTCTGCCTCAAGATCATTATGCTCATCCACCCATTCTGAATTCACCATTACCCGATCCAATTTGCACCACACTCTTTTATCTTGTTTATTATTCCATGTGAGGAAGTTTCCCCTATACCTTAAATCTATCATCCCTGCAAGAGATGTGCACTCCAAAAGTTCACTAAAGTTACATGGCTTCACTAGTAGCCCTCCCACCTTCTCTTGAGAATTGAAGATAGAATTGAAATCTCCTATCACCATCCATGGTACTTGTATTATATTAGAGATATCTATTAGTTCATTCCAAACCCTCCTTTTTATTGTGTTTTTTGTACTTGCATACAGTACAGTTAGTACAAAGGTCTCCCCATTCACTAGGCTAAAGTCCACACTAATGTACTGCAAGTCCCTCTTGATTTGAATCATTGTACATATCATTGGGTCAAAACATACCCAAATTCTGCCATCATCACTGAACTGGTAGTTCTCTATAACCTCCCATCCTTGACACACTTTGTTTTTCACTCCCTCCATGTTTTCTTGCTTCACCTTTGTGTCTAGGATTCCACACACACTTCTGTCATATTTCCTAATCAAATCTTTTACTTCCAGCTGCTTAAACCCCATATTAAATCCCCTAATATTCCAACAGGTCATATTTATCATTTAACTCGATTTGATTTTGCATTACTGTACCTTGTTTGGTCCTTACTTTCCACTCTCTGTGAATTCCCAGTCCCACTTGCGTGATTCTTATTCACCAATTGTTTGTCAGATCCATGTTTACTTCCTTTCCCTCTTGGTTCTCTCCCTGTAAGTCCCCTTGCTGGGCTTTCTTTCTACTCACTATTACTGACCTCTTGTCTCGGTTTCTACCCTCCATCAGTCCCCTTTGATGCTTCCTTCTGGTTCCTCTCATTCTCTTCCCCATTTACTGCTACTACCTTCTCTTTACTTGCCATTCTATGTTCAGTTCTAGCTTTCATCTTGTGGCTTCTTGTTGGGGATTGCCATCCTTCATTCTCTATATTTCCAGCCTCTACTTCTTTGTCACCATTTTGTATTTTAGCACTCTTTGTGTTATCTTGCATTACATTCAACTGCTCATTCCCTTTCTTTAACCAGACCTTAGCATTTTCCTTCTCTACATCAGTGTTCTTAGGGCATTTGGTATTTGTGTGACCAAATACTTTGCAGCTTGTACATAATGGGGGTTTCCAGTTATACTCGATTGGTATACTGAAAGCTCTGACTTCATCAACAACCACTGGTACCTCTTTTTGGAACTTGCAGTGCACATCCACATCCACGTAGATTCTAGCATATGTGGTTCTTGTCATCTCTTCCGTCAACTTATCTGTAAACATTGGAATCCCTATGGCACTTGCCACCTGACTAAAACCCCTCGGATCCCACATCTCCAATGGAAAGTTTTTCATGATGATCCATATTGGTATGGTCTTCAGTTCATTCGATTCTGCTTCCACGAAAAGTTTCCATGGTCGTACAACAAACAACTGACTTGTTACATGAAAGCATCCCATATCCAACACAATATCTCCATCCTCATCAAATTGGAATTCAAAAGTGAACATAGTGTCCCCATAGGTTTTCATTGCAAACCGATTCTTTAGCTTCCATGTTCGGGTAACCACATCACGCATATACAGGAATCCTGGATTCTTCCCAACAAAGCTTCCAACAACCAGTTTTTCATATTTCTCCCTAACATTCTCAAACTGGTCAGATTTAACATGAACTACTGGTTTCCCTTCCACCATTGTTGGTTAAATGTACGATAAGTTCTTCTTCCCTACTGAATTGTGCCCCATCACCTCAGCCCATGAAGATTTTTTTTATGTTTCCATCTGATCCTAAATTTTTGGATCTAAGATTTGTGGTTTTCCCAATTCCACCTACTTCTTCTGCCTCAGTTTGAATGTTATGGGTTATTTCTAGTGATGGTGCTTCCCTTGCCTGAATAACTGCATTATCATTACTACCTTCTGCATCCTCACCTTGGAGTAACTCTTCATGTATACACATCATTCTCTTATTGAGGAGTTTCTCAATAGAGCCCACCCCAAATCTGTTCACCACCATTGCTTCCACTTCATCCACATCATAATCCCTAGGGGGATTAGTAGTAGCTCCTTCCTTCAGTGCAAGTACTCTCTTGTTGTCCTATGTAATCTGGAGATGGTTGTGGCTAGCCTCCAGTTTGGAGCTTGATTGACTTGCACTAGATCGAACTAATACCAAAAAAGAATTCGAACAAAATAAATAGTAATTTCGTCAATAAATTGAGCATTAAGCTCAAAAGGCTAGGTTGTATATGCGCAGATGGCGATAGCTAGCCCCATCTTGGAGTGTAATCGACCTGCAGTAGGTTGAGCTATATATATAGAAATTAGTAGTATAATCAAGGTCGATATTTAATTGAACTCTTGTAAATTTGGAGGTCGATCTGTGCACAACCTAGGTTTCTCTTTCATGCTTAAAAGGTTGAAGAGATTCAACTTCAGGTTGTATAGCTAAGGGAAGCTTGAGGTCGCATGGTATATATGTGAAGCCCGATATTTAGAACTTGAACATTCTGGAATGCTCCTTCACTTCCTACAAAAGATTGGTAATGACTCCCTAACTAGAGTGAGTAAATTACTGCAATAGCTCTATAAAAGATGTGAGTGGGACGTAGCAAAAGCCCCAAGTTGGGATTTGATCATTATGATTTGTTGTTGCAGGCCTACAGCTTGTCATTGTTAGGCAGGATATTGTCTCTTATATGCAAGGATGCATGCAAGATCGCTGGTAGTCCAAGTCGATATTTGTGTTGAATTTACATACAATAACAATAGGTACTAAATACCATTATGCACCAAAATCTATAACACAAAATTCTAAAATGAGGCATCCATTATTTTCGTAGTTTTTCCACCTGTACATTTTTGTGAGACCTCATAGAAAACTACAAGGTAAAAGTAAAATCAGCTACCAAATGAGTCAACTTTTTCACCTTGTTGATTTTTGGCCTGAAGTCTTGAACCATGTTTTCGCTCATGACTTTTTGTCATTGCAGATATTCAATAAATGAGAAGTTAGTGTTTTGAACTTTGCATGTGTGGTTATAAGCTAGCTTCCACTTCATAGTGTAAGCGACTTGTCAAGGAGGAAATTTTGGCATCCGCTTGAGTACATTTGAGCTTGCGTCATGCCGCCATCTTGAAAAGAGAAGAGAGACCGCTGCTGCATTGGTATAGTCCTACATGCTTGTTAGTCAAGTTAGAGTAGATATGCATGCGAACTGGAACTATCAATTGAATTGCATTGTGCAGGTTGCTGATGTTGGCCTATATTTTAGTGATCTGGTCACTGAAGATCTTAGGAACCATTTTAGACATTTTATGATTGAAGTTAAGAAAGTTTTTCTTTTTTCTAGTATTTCTTCTCCAACTTGTACTAGATCAAGAATTGTAGATAAAGAGCATAGTGTAACGCTCATAGGGGCTGTGTACATGTAATTAATGGAATTGAATTTATACTTATATTTAAGCTAAATAAATACAAAGCATAGTGTAACGCTCATGCCAAAGACTAATAAACAATGAACAATTTAACGCTCATACCAAAGCAAAATTGGAGTGTTAGGGTACACGCTTGAGTAAGAATCGATGACCTTTCAGAATGTACTGCTTTAATTTGCAATGTATACAAAAAGCTGCAAAAGAAATATTAGTTCTGAAATTTAAAATCTTAATCTAAATTTTCGAAATGAATCGAGGGATCGTTGCATCTTTTACACCCACTTTTGCTTGTTGTCTGTCGATAGTCTGGGAATTTAAAGCTAATGAAATATTGAATATATGCAAATGCATATACATATATGAAACAAATTCTAAGGCATGCTCTGAACATCATGACATGAATCTGGTAAAAAAACAGTGATGGTCGACTTATGTAAGTAAACCAGGGTCGAGCCTTGACAGAGATGATAGCTCATTGTGTTGTATGCTGATAAAGAAAACAATAAAAGAGACAAGGACAGAATAAAAGGTAGTAACCAAGGCGCGGATTAGGCTGTCTTTAAGGAAAAATTTCGCCCCTTCTAATGGTAGAAAGGCAACAGTGGCATCTTCCACATAGGATTCAATGGTTAACAGTAGCCTGACTTTGCACTAGAACAGACTACCCTCTAGAACAGCAATATAACTCTCTCTGGCGGCTAACAGGAAGAAGAGAAGAAGTAATAGGGATGAGGTTCTGTTTCTCTGATTCGTGTGGGGTGGGGTGAAGGGCTGTCTGGTATTCACAAGTTCTGTTTCTCTGGTCTGGATTGGATACCCTCTATGGACGCACAACAGTGTTTATATAGAGGAGGTAGCCGGTTTCCAGATGTGAGAAGGACTGCTCAAAGTCGGTTTCACAAACTGATAAGGTAACAGAAACCAACTCATAATAGGACACCCACCGAAATTTGCTGCAAAAGCAAAACAAGTTTAGGCTTTTAGTTAGCCACTACCCACTAGATAGTAAGCCCAAGCCTGAGCCTGAGCCCGACCTGACCCGACTCGGCTCGGTTCGATACGGTGGGGGCGGGCGCACGCACGTGTGTGGCTTTGGGTGAGTTCTCCCTCCTAACACAAAAGCATTTGTACCCTAAGGGCACGCCCTTATGGTAGAGGAATTCCTCATATACCTCACTTGCTAGTGGTGGTTAACCAATGTGGGACTAAACACAATGCACTAAAGTGGAGAGAACACACATAGTTCATCTCCTCCACTTTGCACACACACACAAGTATTTCGAAATACACTTAGAGATTCCAACAATCCCCCACTATTTCAAAATACTAATAGTCCCCCACTATTTTGGAATAGGATATTACAAAAGAAATAGGTTAACGAAATGCCAGAGAGAATCGAAAAAACAATGTATAAGATACTGGTGCTTTGTGGGCTTGAACCAGTCATAGGGTAACATGTCTTATCATACGTGAAAGTGGTTGATTAAAAAATCTTTGAACCAACATTCCCTTGTAGTAAAATAGATCACATGCACCCACATTGCTCTTTCATTATATGCCCGTTTCGGGTTATTTGCCTTTTTGGCCCTTTATACTTTGTGTTCCATGAATGCTCTAGAGTACTTGCCTGGATACTCATAAGAACCGACCCAGTTCTACATTCA
This sequence comes from Coptis chinensis, assembly GCF_015680905.1. Lineage (NCBI taxonomy): Eukaryota > Viridiplantae > Streptophyta > Magnoliopsida > Ranunculales > Ranunculaceae > Coptis > Coptis chinensis. Next base: position 20,502,288 of record NC_141457.1, on the reverse strand, counting down.
CATAGGTGGATATCCATCAAGTGTATATTGCAGTTAAAATACACTATCTCATAAAAAATGGACTATGGATTCCAATAAGAGTAAAATAACTCATCCTTTTGTCATTGCAATTCAAGTTATACAAAGTATACAAAAAATGCTATCTAGTCATAGGGTGGGATGTCTCAAAGAAAGACAATAACATACCAGAGTGACGAGGTGACTTGTTTTTCCCTTTGAACCTACTTCATGGGATCTCCAATCATATAGGTGGGGTTGCCGTTAGTGTCGCCCTCTATCTAAGGCAAAAGTCCCATCCCCCACGATGTTTCAACCACTTGTCTCCTGTTAAGCGGTTTTGTTAGAGGATCGACCAAATTTAACTTTGACCTCACATAATCTAAAGCCACAACTCCAGATTCCAACAGCTGCTTTATACACTATAGTCTCAGACGGATATGCCTGCTTTTCCCATTATACAATTTGCTATTTGCCTTTGCTATCGTGGCTTGACAGTCACAATGCATAGGTACAGCTGGAGGCGGTTTTGTACCAATAGGAAGATCTGCTAAGAGGTTTCTAAGCCACTCAGCCTCAACACTTGCTTTATCTAAAGCAATAAGCTCGGACTCCATGGTTGAACGAGCTATCAAGGTCTGCTTAGAAGATTTCCAAGCGACTGCACCTCCACCAAGAGTGAAAATATAACCACTAGTGGACTTGATATCATGAGAATCAGATATCCAGTTTGCATCACAATAACCCTCTATCACAGGTGGAGTTCATCTAAAACGTATGCCGTAATTCATTGTTCCTCTCAAGTACTTGGCTAGTCTCTCTAACGCACTCCAATGTTCTTTGCTAGGACAATGAGTGTATCTGCTCAACCTGCTAATTGCATAAGCAATGTCAGGTCTAGTGCAATTCATAAAGTGCATGAGACTACCAATAATTTGGGCATATCTAGATTGGAGGACACTATATTGATCATTTTTCTGAAGTTCACTAGTTGCCTCATAAGGTGTCGACACAGGCTTACTATTATAAAAGTTAAACTTCTTCAAAAACTTCTCAACATAATGCTCTTGTGAAAGCGTATAGCCATCACAATTTCTGATAATTTTGATTCCAAGAATCACATCAACTTCTCCCAAATCCTTCATTTCAAATTGGGAGGATAAGAACATCTTGGTATTTCTCACAACATCAAGGCTAGGACTCATGATTAACATGTCATCCACATATAGACAGGTAATCACATATGTATTCACATCAAAAGATTTAAAGTAAATACATTTATCAGCATCATTTATGTGATATCCATTAGACATCATGACACTGTCAAACTTTTCATGCCGTTATTTTGGCACTTGTTTCAACCCATATAAAGACTTAACCAATTTGCATACGTTTTGCTCATTCCCTGGTACTATAGTACCCTCAGGTTGCATCATATATATTTCTTCATCAAGATCACCATTCAAAAATGTAGTTTTTACATCCATTTGATGAATAAATAAATTATGAATAGCAGCTAGGCCATTAGAACTCTTATAGAAGAAATCCTAGTTACAGGAGCATAAGTATCAAAATAGTCAATACCTTTTTTCTGGGAGAATCCCTTGACAACTAGTCTAGCCTTGTATTTCTCAATGGAACCATCTAGCTTCAGTTTCCTTTTGAAGATCCACTTGTAACGTATAGGTTTTGCCCCAGGAGGTAGATCAACTATCTCCCATGCGTGATTAGCTATAATCGAATCTAGTTCTGAGTTTATAGCATCCTTCCAAAAAAGTGCATCTCAAGAACTGATTGCCTTATTATACATCATAGGATCATCATCAAGAAGAAACGTGTAAAAGTCATCACCAAAATTGGTGGATTTTCTGTCTCTTTTACTCTTTCAAATTTCTTGTTCAGAAATTTCAGGATCTGTTAATTGTTGTTCACTAGGAGCAACCAACCTCTTAATGCCAATTTTCAAAGGAAACAAATTCTAAAAGAAATCAACATTTTTACTCTCTATAATAGTGTTAGCATCGACAAGGTTATTATCAGATTTTACTACTAAAAATCTATATGCAGCACTATTATGAGCATAACCAATGAACATACAATCAACAGTTATAGGTCCCAATTTTCTCTTTTTTAGGTTCGTTCACAAGAACCTTAGCAAGACACCCCCACATTTTGAAGTATTTCAGGTTAGGTACATGACCTTTCCATAATTCATATGGTGTCTTATTCCCTGTTTTCTTGTTGGGTATCTTATTCTGTATATGGCAAGCAGATAGGATTGCTTCCCCCCACAAGTTCAGGGAAGCTCCAGAACTTACAAGCATAGCATTCATCATCTCTTTTAGTGTTCTGTTTTTTCGTTCGGCTACTCCATTTGACTCAGGAGAGTATGGTGGAGTAGTCTCATGAATAATGACATTCTTGTCACAAAAGTCCTGGAAGGGGTTAGACTCATATTCTCCACCCCTATCAGACCGAAGTCTTTCAATCTTCACGCTTAAGTCGGCTTTCAACTTCAGCTTTGTACTTGAGAAACATCTCACCTGCCTCATGCTTGTTTCTAAGTAAATATACCATGGTGTACCTAGAGAAATCATCTATGAATGTAATATAATAAAACTTCCCCCCTCTAGACATGGTACTTCTGAATTTACCCAAATCTGTATGAATAAAAGTTAGCAATCCAGTTTTATCTCTAGAAACAGTTCTATAGGGTTTCTTTGTGGCTTTAGTCTCAGAACATATCTCACATTTATCATTAGAAAAATCAGAAATATCAGACAATAAACCACATGCTTTCATTCTTTTCATATACTGAACATTCACATGTCCTAGTCTACAATGCCATATATTAAAAGATCGAGTCAAGCAAGTAAGCAGAAGCAGATTCATTCTTATTAATAATAATGTTGTCAAGTACATTCAACATGAAAAGACCACTGTTATTACAATAACCTTTCCCAACAAAACCCTCATTCTTCGTCAGAACGAACTTGTCACTCTCAAAAGTCACCTTGACGCCAGCTTTTCCCAATAAGGACACATAAATCAGATTCTGACAAACCTTTGGAACATGCAGTACATTACTAAGTGAAAGGGTTTTCCCTTAAGTTAACTTCAGAAGAATCTTGCATGTTCCTTCAACAGGAACAGACCTTGAGTCACCCATATAGACCTTTTCATCTTTCACTAGTATGTAGTCTGAGAAGGCTTCAACATCACCACAGACGTGGCGGGTGGCACCAGAATCTAGTATCCAGTTCTTCTTCCCAGTGGCCATGAACACTTGTGACACCACAGCAGCAATAATATCATCTCCCTCAACTATATTAGCATTGGGAGGATCATCAGTGTCTTTCTTGTGCCTCAGACCGAAAAGCCCTATGTCGGGTTTTACCACAAACATAACAAATTCCATTGCCGGTTACTCACTTTTTTAAAAGAAATGCCTTTGACCTTGAAATTCTTATTTTTGTTGTACTTCTGCTTTTTAGAGGTTTTGTTAGATTTGCTGGGATTACCTTTAATGATATTGGCTTTAGAATGGAATTCCTTAGACAACACATCATCCCGAGTCTTGTTCTTTTCCTCTATGTGAATGTGAATGATCATATCCTCAAAAGTCATCTGCTTGCGCTTATGCTTCATACTATTTTTATAGTGTTTCCAAGACTCGGGGAGTTTCTCAATCAAACATCCAGCAACAAAGGTTTCAGGTAAATTAATACCCTCAGTTTTCAAATCATTAATCAACACATGAAAATCATGGATTTGATACGTAACATCTCTATCCTCTCTCATCTGGAACTTTAGAAAAGTCCCAATAGCATATTTCTGAGTACCATCATCCTCTATTATGTATTTTTTGTTCAAACTCTCCCATATATCATGTACATTCTTATTTGAGCAATAAATATCAAAAATTTCATTGGACAAGGTACTCAAAATAGCATGACGACATAGCTTATTCCCATTGAGCCAAGCAGCTTGATTTCTTTCGAAATCATTAGAACCCTCCACGGGTGCTATATCAGGGAGATACTTTGCATAGTTGAGTACATCTAGGGCTGTGAATACCCTTTCTCTCCATTGCTTGAAGTGTGAACCGTTGAAGGATTCAATCTTTGACACATTGGGTAAGTTGCGAGCATTCAATAGAGGTGCAGCATCTCTTATAGTCGAAGTAACTTCCATGACTCCAAAATTAGTTTCTTTGATCGGTGTGGTGTCAATAGGTGTAGACATCTTGTTCTTTCCTTAAGATTGTTGTATGCGGATAAAGAAAACAATAAAAGAGACAAGGATAGAATAAAAGGTAATAACCAAGGCGCGGATTAGGCTGTCCTTAAGGAAAGATTTCGCCCCTTCCAATGGTGCAGAAAGGCAATAGTGGCATCTTCTTCACAGGATTCAATGGTTAACAGCAGCCTGACTTTGCACTAGAATAGACTACCTTCTAGAACAACAATATAACTCTCTCTGGCGGCTGACAGGAAGAAGAGAAGAAGAAGAATAGGGATGAGGTTTTGTTTCTCTGATTCATGTGGGGTGGGGTGAAGGGCTGCTGGTATTCACGAGTTATGTTTCTCTGGTATGGAATAGATACCCTCTATGGATGCACAACAGTGTTTATATAGAGGAAGTAGCCGGTTTCCAGATGTGAGAAGGACTGCTCAAAGTCGGTTTCACAAACTGATAAGGTAACAGAAACCAACTCATAATAGGACACCCACCGAAACTTGCTGCAAAAGCAAAACAAGTTTAGGCTTTTAGTTAGCCACTACCCACTAGACAGTAAGCCTAAGCCCAAGCCCAAGCCCGAACCCGAACTCGAGCCCGACCGACCGACTTTTCGGTTGGTCTTGGTCTGGTGCCACAAGATGTGTGGCTTTGGGTGAGTCCTCCCTCCTAACACAAAAGCATTTGTACCCTAAGGGCATGCCCTTATGGTAGAGGAATTCCTCATATACCTCACTTGCTAGTGGTGGTTAACCAATGTGGGACTAAACACAATGCACTAAAGTGGAGAGAACCCACATAGTTCATCTCCTCCACTTTGCACACACACACAAGTATTTAGAAATACACTTAGAGATTCCAACACATTGTTCATAATATGATGGGTTATTGAATTCAAGTAAACTAGAAACATATAGAAGTATATAGAATTCAAAGTTTGTGCAACTGTAAGTGTTACAAACGATATTGTGTTCATTGAATAAATCAAGGGAGTCTAGAATAGAAATTATTATAAGTTTGACAACACTGCACAAGCATCAAGTTGGTAACGCTTATGCACTTGTGAGTTGCATGTAACAGAACCCAAAAATTAACAGACTGAGACTTGATGGCAACATACAGCTTCAATCAAGCTTCATAATAGCTAATATCGAGCAAGTTTCAATAAGCATTAATTGAAATCAAGATAGCTAAAATTAAGCAATTCTATGTCATAATTAAAATGAGATGGGTAATATCAAGCAGCTCTTATGTCAAAACAAGATTGATATATGTGGAAATGGTTGAAATCAAGTTACTTTGCCTTTCATGATATGATCAAGGTCCGCATAGAAGTCCAGAACAAATATAATGGCAACCTTTTGTACATATCAGAAAGTCATGAAGTTTGGTGCTGATAGTTTTGAAATTGGGTTTTTGAGCAGCACATATCATAAATGCACAACCAAAAGATCTAATACACGAGGAATAAAATTGTAAGCAAACGTATTTGTCCACAAGTTTTGATGACGCTTTATTGGTAACAAAAAATTATTTTGTTGGACTAGAGACAAATGGTTCCAAAATTAACCATAAAGGAGTTTTGAAAGGATCACTTATTTGATTGGTCAGCAGCGACCTGATTGCCATTTATCGATTTGACAGATTATTTCCCTCCAATTGGTGATTGATTGACGTTGCAATCTTATGGATTATGGCAGATTTAGCTTCGATTACACACTTCGTGATCTTGGAAATTGGAATCTTTAGAAAGATTGATAGAGTGAATAGATGAATTTCCAAGAAATTCGATCCACAGACAGCGCCAATGTAAAGGTTGGTTTTGTGTAGAACCTTACAATTCTAGGAAAATGGGTTTGTATTATATATTTGACTGAACTCAGGTTTGTGTCGTGAGCTGCCTACGTATCCAGTTCTCGATCTGATGAACTGGAATCAAGTCAAACATAGTTCATGTTTGAATTGGATGATCAAGCTTCCCTGGCGAGTGGAGATCCTTATGCTTTTATAGTATTCTTTGTGACTCTTTATTTTCATCTGCATCAGGTCAGGTCCCCATAATTGTTAGACTTCAATGACCTTAAATGGAGGATAAATTAGTACATGACTACTATTACAGAATTGCTGTAATGACCGTCTCTTAATCTTTGAACGTTACAAGACCCGTCTGAGGTTGTTATATGTAAGCAACCTAGTTGAGGTATTGATATGAGCGACCTAGATGAGGTCATGATATAGTGTGTTAGACGCGTGTATAATATGCATTAGTTGTGTATATTAGTCCCTCACAGTAAGCACTTTGTTTATTATACATAGAATCACATTTTTAGACTAAAATTACACTTTAGAAAGACAACATGTTTTGTGTTTTTTGGAAACTTGAAGCATGATCTTTGTATTATGACAATGCTTGCAACCTAGACGTAATCTTAATATTATGACAATGCTGAGAAGGAGGGTGGTCAATATGGAAACTTGGATGAGCTAGGTTGAAATAATGAGTCTATTCGTAGGTTGAAAACGCATTATCTATCTAGCATACATCTGTTATAGAAACCAGTGAGCACTTCAGAAGATTGTTTGCAAATGTCGAAATTGATGATTTTGTGGTTAGATACCAACATATCATTCTCCATGCATTATATTCCTACAATAAGTGCAAATTTCGCTTATCACCGGAGAGTGGTAGAACATTTGATACAACGAATTTACTTTGTCTTCTCAGAGTTTAATCAATCAGTAGAATCGACTCTACTTGTATCACTTTTTTTCAAGAGCACAAAATATGAGAAATGATGTAATTTGATATTGAAAATTTCAGCCATCTTCTAAGTAAGCTTTGGACATCGGCAATTACAGGTGGCTAGTGGTGTTCATGGGTCAATTCCGGTTTGGTTCTTACCAATTTCAGTTTCGGTTCTATTTTTAACAGTCTCTACCGGGTTCGGGTCTTTCGGTTTTTTTCTTATATTTAGAAAACCCGAATCCATACCCATTAATTAAGTCAGTTCCAATTCGGGTTTCGGTTTCTTCTCGGGTTATACATTATTGTTGATAAAATTACTTTTTAACTTATGTAATCGATATTAAAATTAGTTTTTAGTGCGATAATAATATTTCCCACCGATAATTTTGTCCTCTCAAAAGAAGTACAATAGTCCTAAACTCAATAGTTTTTCAAAGTTTTCTAAAAACTTTAAGTATACTAGCAAAATGCACGTGCTCTGAACATGAACGATATACAAAACTTATTGAAGAGAATGTGAACATAGTTATCAAGAGGAGAGTTAAGCTGCTCCATATTTAACCATAGTGTATTCTGCGAAATTTTCATAGCTCGTGTCTTTTTGCATCTCAACGCCCAAAGTTTGTATAGCTGGAGTGGATTCAGATTCAATCCATATTTTAAGAGATCCTTGCTCCGCATATGAATAACAAATGAAAGAAGCATGTAAACCAGGGGCGGACCTAGGAGAGGGCTGGACCAAGCTTCAGCCCGGGGTCCTTTTGCTGGAAAAAAAATACTATACTACCTAAATATAACCCAGGTGAGAAAATAAAACTTTGTTGCTTCTAGACCATTTCATAACTAGCTAGCTAGGGTCTGACAATACTGATAGATCATATTTACTATGTATTCTCTCATCGTTCTTTTAGCTGGCCGACTTCCACTCACATGGTTTCCACAAGATTACAAGAATACGTAACAAAGCTCCCCATAACTTCAATGCAACTCAGACCAGATACTACAAAGGGTTATCTTGGACGAACATATAAGTTAGTTCTACAACGGAAATGTCATCTTTGCTTTTGGCCATGGATTGAAGCTACACCACATTCAATTACAATAGCATTTCAGTGACTGCTAAGTTTATTTCACTTGAATGACAGTTATCGATGAGATGCAGACAAGTCGGGTCCTTAAATTACATTGCTTGATTTGGTGGAATGTAGGCTTTAGATATGTGAAAATTGTTGTTTGAAAATTGAAATGTCGATATGGTTCGTTGGTTATGAAATTTTGTATGTTATGTGTTAATGTGTTGTCGTGTCGAGATGTACTGTTTTTCTTCTTTGGATTTGAATTTTGATGCTTGTTAGAATCGAAATTGTGGAAAGAAATGATTTTGACGCCCGTAAAATACCATTTAAATAGTTTTACTTTTTAAATAGATTTGTAGTCGAACTTGATTAGATATTTTGATGAATTTGTATATATTTGGCTACTTGTGAATTCTGGTGTTTCAATTGTTTCTTTGGAATGTGTCTATTATTTTTTTTGTTTAAGACTCTTGCTATCGTTGTTTAGCCCGGAGAGAGTTGAAATGCTGGATCCGCCCCTGATGTAAACCATATCCTCAGTTTCTGAAATTCTTTTATGAACTTATGTAAGTGTACTTATGTTCACAGCAACCTCTGAAATTGGCCCTATAAGCAAAATAGAAAATAAAAAAATATATATATTTTTTGAAAATGCAACAGTGATATTTCTTTCGATAATATTTAGATCCCATTGTATATCAATATAAATGTGTTCAACGTTCAATGCAAAACCAAAGAAATAGTTACATATGCTATTTCATCCCTGGGACATCCCATATGAGTGATGCATTATATGACATTCGAACACCCACTCAATTAATCACATATATAAAGCATCCCTTCTACATTTCTTTTTGCATAAAAGTAGCACACCATCAAGTTGAACGCCAATCATGCATAACATAAATATCATAAACTGCAATTCATTATATACACTTATCTTCCTTTACATAAAGCATTGTTAAGTATGTAAAATCTCATTATAAGTTCAACAGTAAAGAATCAGATAAGCTAATTAAATGGTGAGTCGTCTTAAACATGCTAACTCACTGGATGTAGCATTGGACATAAAACATAACCGAGTGATCCCTCTCCAAGAAGGTGATACTCACTGAAACTGCTTGTAAGTTTTAGCAGACACTATGTTTCTGGCTCTCCTTGTATAACTTATTCTTTTTTTAATAGAGTTTACAACTATGCAATGGTGAATAGAGGGTGGAATCCTTGGATCAAGCATGGGAGGAGACATATTAGGCAAGCTCTGAAATATCGTCTGGAATGTGAAAGCATAACCTGTCATAATAAACCGAAGAAGATCAAATAGCCCTTGTCGAGAACACAACTATTATTTACAAAAGACAAACACATCATATAGAATTTTCTTTTCAAACAAATTGGGGTTATAAGAGAAGGAAGTCCGCTCATAATTCTATTTTAAGTAGAAAAGATGGCATAGAACAATATGAATAGAGTATCAATCGTCAATTGCTTCCCCACTTACAGTAAATCAAGAAAGAAATGATTCTCTTACAATTTCACTCGCGCATTGACAAACACAAAAAGAAATATTAGTATGTAATAACATGAACAATTGATTTCAGTGTGCAAAAACAGCTAAGTGTCGTGCAAAGAAACTTATCCGAAATCATTCCCAAGAGCTATATAAAATTTAGACAAAACCCAGTATTTTATATGAATGGCCTTGTCGTAAGTGGCCATTGTAGCTTCCTTCAAGGGTTCACTCATTGTTGGATGTGCATGGCATGTCCTAGCAATATCCTTGCTTGAAGCTCCATCTGCATGGCCAGCACTGCCTCATGAATGAGCTCCCTAGCATTAGGAGACATGATGTGGACCCCCAATATCTTGTCAAACTCTTTCTCAGCAATTATTTTCACCAACCCTTTTGCATCATCAATAGCTTTGGCCCTGCTATTTGCCAAGAAAGGGAACTTGCCCACACTGTACTCAACGCCAAGAGTTTTCACCTACTCCTCAGTCTTTCCAACATATGCCACCTCAGGGTGAGTGTATACAACCCCAAGTACCATGTCATAATCAACATGACCCTCCTTTCCTGCTATAAACTCCACTCAAGCAATACCATTCTCTTCTGCCTTGTAAGCTAGCATGGGACCAGGAATGACATCACCAATAGCATATACACCGGTTTGTGGCACAACACTCATTCACTGGGATACGACCAACATTATCGGTGTTTACTGATAAGTTCTCAAAAAGTGCAATTTAACCCTCGATTATACCTCTTGTTTAGCCATCTTAGTGGACTAATAGTGTTTGTAAGTTATGTTTTAAGATTCTACAGGTGAAAAAGAGAGTTTTGTAGAATATTAGAGAAAAAGGGGTAAAACAGAGCAATACGGAGCATTAAGGATCACATGGGAAGCCCGTGGACAATCATGGAAAAGGCCAAAGAATTGAAGCTATTAAAGATGCGACTTGGACCTATTTTAAAGCCTATTTGGAAACCCAAGGCCAAAGGATTCGTTTCTTGGACCAAAGCCTGCAAAAGAGGATAAAAGGATAGAGCAGAAGAGACAAAATAGGCTTACGCGTCTGGGACGCATAGATCGAGTGTCTAGACGCATTGATCAAGTCTGGGACGCATGGATCGAGCGTCCAGACGCATTGATTAAGTCTGGGATGCATGAATAGTGCGTCTAGACGCATAAATCGACACTGTAGCCAATTCCTTCTCAGTTTTGGAGATGAAGTTGGACTCTGGAAGAAGTCTATTTGTATTAGGAAACAAATGACGGTTTGGAATGCTTCTAGAGCTCATTGTAACCCTTATAAATAGAGGACCTAAGTGCCTCATGTAAATTGCCAATTCACTTATATTCTTGTCTCTAGAACTTGAGGCAGAGAGAGATTAATAATAAAATATCGGTTTTAACTAGCTGAGTCTTAATAAATTAGTCTTTCTAGTCTTATGTTCTTCGACTCTTCTTCTTCTCGTTCTTCGTGTTCTTCCTTCTATATGGAAGGCTAATATTCTCCTTCAAGGGAGGAGATGAAGCCAGTGCTTAAGGTTTAATGATTCTTCTGGTCCATGATGTTCTTCAATCAAGTTAGTTCTTTATGTTTTTAGTTATTAGTTCCATTGCCCACACCAGGGGATGGAAGTATAGATTAAGGTTTTTATTTATTACAATTGAATATCATGCTAGTTTAGGGTTTTATTTATTACAATTGAATATTTGCTAGTAACATGCTTTTATTTATTGCAATTGAATATAATGCTAGAATAGAGTTTTATTTATTGTAATTGAATATTATACTATTATTCTCTACTTTTCTTCTAATTGTGTAGTGTTTTAGAATAAGGGAAGTATTCCTTGTGTTTGCCTTAGATGGTGATTCATTGAATAGCTGCCCAAGCTCACATAAAAGGAAAGAAGATACTAGTAACATGAACATAGAAACAACCTTAAATAGAGTTAATTGTTTAACGATGTTTCACCCAAAAAGGCATCGGACTCTCTCACTCGATTCGATTGAGTCTACTTGGAGAACAACATGAAGCAAAAAGTCATTGAATCAAAAGCATTGGTGTATTTGAATCTCTTGAATCTATCTCTCTCATATTCTCTCCATATTTCCAATTCTTAGCTTTAGTATAAGTTTAGTTAGTTTAGTTTAGTTTAGCATTAAAATCTAAAATCTCTACAATTATAGTTTTTAATCCCTCAAACCCCCTTTCCAGTCCTATCCTTCATATAAACATACACTTAAAAGTGGAACGATACCCTACTCATCCTTTACTTATTGAGGGATAATTAGGTTTTGATACGCTTCTATTTTGTTCAATGACCATCATCTATCTACATCATCCATATACCATCTCACACAAAAAGAGGCATGGTCAAATGGCGCCACTACCATTTTAAGTTGTTTATGTTTAACATTTTCTTTCAAGATTAGAAGTTTGGATCTTAAGGTAATTTTAGCCGCATCATTCATCCTTTTGAGAAAGAGAGAAGCTTGAAGGACATCTCAAAGACAAGATCTACCATCCAGGTTAGTCGAATCTTCATTCTTTTTATTTCATTCTTAGTTTAGTTGCATCATAATTAGTTTAGTTTTATTGCTTTCTAGTATAATTGCATTTAGGATCTTTTCAATAATTGAAGTTGTAAGCCAACACAGCGAAAAATCAAACTCTAGTGTTTCTTGTCTGAATCTTGACAAACAGACTATCGTCTGTGGGACGTGGTACTTAAGCAATCCAAGTGATTCACCATAACCCTAGAAGAGACAGCTTTAGACAACGGGGGAGATACTAGCTGCAAAGCCCAACCCAGTTGAAGGAAAGTAGTTTTGCATATTAGTATAATTTAGAATAGTTGCATATTAGTTTAATTGCATTCAAGCATAGTAGGATAGTTTTTCGTCATTTTCGCATAGCATTTTCTAGTGTATGCCCCATCGTCCATATCATCGTCCGGTAAGAACACAACAGTGGACAAGGTTTAACAACCGACTCACAAGAATACTAGACGAGATTGAAACAATGGCCGCAAGCAATGATGGAGGTGTTATGAATCCAAATAATTCTGAAGCTATCCCACCCATGCAAGCACAATAGAGGAAGAAGTTGAGCGATTTCTATTCACCAATCATTGGAGACCCACCCAGCAGTATTGTTTTTCCAGAAACAGAAGCTAACCAGTTTGAGCTTAGAGCATCAATAATCTCTATGCTTCCAAAGTTCAACGGTTCAGACAATATTCAGCCTTGTGTTCACATGAACAAATTTCTATCAGTCTTCAGAACTTTCAAGAACCAGAATATCAGGGATGAGAGTATCAAAATCATTCTGTTCCCACTCTCACTCGAAGGTAAAGCATCTGAATGGTTAACTGCACAGCCGATCAATTCAATAGACAACTGGGAGAAGTTGAGAACAAAGTTTATGAACAAGTTCTACCCACCCCAGAAGACAGATGCCATGCAGCAAGCCATCAACAATTTCAAAGGAAAGGTGACTGAAGAATATCATCAAAGCTGGGAGAAATTCAATAATCTGCTAGTCTCATGTCCACATCATGGATATGACAAGAGCACACTGGCTCATTTTTTCTATCGAGGACTCTCGATGATGAACAAGCAGATGATACAGTCAATGCACAAAGGCAAATTTACATCAATGGATGGAGAGGAAGCTTACAACTTTCTCGAGAATTTAGCTGAAGAAACACAACAATGGACTACTAGCAACGAGGATATCGCTAGCATGGAGGGGGAGCCAAAGCAATTTGGTTACCAAGCACATGAACAATCAGATCAAGAACTGAAGTCTACATTGGCCAGCCTGGCCACCAGCATTGAAACTTTGAGTAAGAAATTCAATCAATTCTCTATGAATCCCTCCAAGATCAACAAGTCTCAAGCTAAATCACTCCCAGTCATGCAAGCTAGCTGATACTGTGAAGTTTGTTTAGACACTTCCCATGCAACTCTAGAGTGTCATGGTTACTATCAACATGCATCAGTTGGAGAGTACAATATAAACTCATTTCAGAGGCCCAACCAAGGTGGTAATAACTTTCAAGGTAATTATTGGAGACAGAACGATGGACCCCCAGGTTCACAAGATCAAAGTTATATTCCACAGACAATCAAGCTTCACAGTTGGTTCCTCAACAACAGTTATACTCTCAGCAGAATTCCAATACAAGTGGAGAGTTAGTGCCTGATCCTAGGAGAAATTATGCCACACCTGCCAACCTGGAGAATGCAATTACTTTGTTATCACAGAAAAATCAAAAGTTTGAAAGTGTTCTAGAGCTTATTGCACAATCTCAGCTCAATCTCCAGCAATCTCAGGCAAGTCAATGTTCTAGAATGGAGTCTCTAGAGGCTAAGGTCGACAAACTCACTACTGCTTTGTCTGTGAAGACACAAGACACTCAACCTAGCTTATTGGAACCAATATTGAGGAGTGAAGATGTATGCCACATTGGGACAACTTCTAGTACTGATCACCTCCATGATCATGTCAGCTCAGTTACTACTCTCAGATCAAGATTGAAGATTGACAACAAGGTTGACTTACCTTCTCATGATGACATTGCTACAGAGCAATCGGTCAAGATTTCAAATGAAGTTCGAAAGGAAGTGGGAGAAATCCTTTCAACTCCCATTTGTCAAGACAACCAAGACAAGATATGCAAGAATGCCAAAGAGAAAGAAGAGCAGACACATGCTGATGTGTTTGTACCAAAGGCACCTTTTCCTATATTTTTTGCTCAAAGCAAAAAGGACAAGCAATTTTTAGAGATGAAGGAGGCATTTGAGAAAGATAACATCAATATCCCCTTTCTCAAAGCGATCAAGCAGTTGCCATCATATGCCAAATTCTTGAAGGATGCATGCAACATAAAGAGAAGTACTCATGTTCCAAAGCGAGCATTTCTAGCTGGACAAACAACATCTATTATCCATCAGCAAACTCCAGTCAAGCTCAAAGATCCAGGAAGTCCTACAATATCATGCAAGATAGGAGAAAAATTCATAGGTAAAGCTCTTTTAGACCTTGGTGCTAGTGTTAATCTCTTGTCATATCATGTGTACCAAGCGTTGGGCCTGGATAACCTAAAGCCTACAAAAGTCAAATTGAAGTTAGCTGACCGTTCTACCAAGATTCCTAAAGGCATAGTTGAGGATGTTCTTGTTCAAGTAGCCGATTTCTACTATCCAGTGGATTTCATTGTGATAGACACCCAGGAGGCCTTTGATAAAATTCCAATTATTCTAGGCCGACCTTTCCTCGCTACCGCAAAATCTTTGATAAATTGTCACAACGGTGAAATGAAGATCAACTTTGGTAAGATGTCCATGGACATAAATATCTTTCACCTATTGCATAAGGATTGTGATGACACCGAAGGTGAAGAGGTGTACTTCCTTGATAGTATGATACAAGAATTCGTCCCATTCGAAGATACAATTGAAAGTGCTCAATCTACAGAAAACTATGATGAACCTGAGAACCCCACCACAGAGGCGTTGCTAGCCATGTTCTTGGAATCTCTGCAGAAAATTTAGAAATTAAGTGAGCAGAATGGAAAATTGATAGAGAGAGTATCATATCTTGAGATGATTAACTCTACATTTCAGGATGAACAACAGACTTCTACCCAGAAAAATCAGTTGCTAGAGAATCAGCTTAAAGAAGTTTTGGAAAAACAACAGAATCTAGAAACCTAAATGAGTCTTCGAGCGAAAAGGAACCATATTGATAAGGAGAATTGCACTATTGAAGCTTCTTCTACACCATCATTGTCTGAACGAGAGAAGTATGTGAACCAGTCTACCGCCCACCCTGAGCACAGTCAGCCAGACATCCATTATCATTACTGTGGTGGTAAAAGGCACATTAGATACTATTGTCCTGTTAGAAAGAAAGATTTTTGTCAATCTTCTACACAGGGGAACCACAAGGCCTATCACACAATCATCAGACCTGAAATAGTTCAAGGTAAAGAAGTAACTTCACCAGTAATCTTTCCAGCATATCAAGGAGTATTTTTAACAACCCACAAGGTGAGACCTCCTCGTCCTATAAACATTTGTCAGATTTGGGTAAGAAAATCTGATCTCCTCACTCCAAATTGATAATACATTACATCTTGGGAATCTGACGTAAAAAGACCTAAAAATTCGACATTAATGGTAATATCCTACCTTTTTCTCATCCATTTTATTTACTTCTTTATACATTGAGGTCAATGCATGCATAAGTAGGGGGGGTGTACTTGAGAAATAAATTTCGAAAATTAGTTTTCAAAAATTAAAATATTTTTTTTTTCTTCTATATCAGCAGCATGATATAGAATTTTTAGAGAATTTTTAGACTTAGCCTGTGAGACTTGAGCTTTATACCCATTTTTTGGAGAGTTCTTACGAGAAAAATCCGAGTCTTAGTGACTCAACATCTTTCAATTCTTTATGTCGTTGTAATATAGTCTCATTATTCGTTGATTTGGTTAATCATGAAGTGACATCAACTGGGGAGATAGCCATTAGGTCTTGTAGTCTATTCGAAACAGAGTATCATATTGATAAGTCAAGTAGTGAACCCATTCAGCCTTTATCCCACCTAGTAGGACCATCATATTAAACCCTTTTGAAAAACCCTTTATCCTTTACCCAACTCCAGACGAGTATAGCCAAAATCTTTATCAGCCATATCCATATGTTTCTGAGAATACGAGGGGCACAAGGAGGAAGAAAGACCACAAAAGGAAGATTACAAGGAAATATCATAGAGATACAATGAAGACCATCATTCTGTTCAAAGTGAAAGAAGCTAGTGGAAAACAAGCATATCCAGTACTAATCAAGGATATACTACTGAGTTAAAAAAAAATAAAAAATAAAAAAATAAATAAAAAAAGTTGAACAGAATGGATGGAAAAGCTAAGACAAAGGAAGAATTTTCTCTGCAATATAGAATTTGAAGAAATCTTCCAAAGAAAGAAGCAAAACCCTTAGTGTTTTTAGAAACAACCTTAGAATCCTTTTTACCTTTCCTTCATAAACCAATACCCAAGCCAAGTTACAATCCATGACTTATCACTACAGTATGGTACGAAGTTTAGAATAGGTGAGAGGATGCTAAAGTGAAGGACCCGACACTTCATATGTGATTGACATTCTTTCCATGAGACTACTTTCATTCAGAAGTCTGTTTTTCAAGGTAGTATGTGGGATGTTCGTATGCATTATTCTTTTCCCCACATACATAAGGTAAAATAGTAGACCATCTTCTGAGAGATTCTTTGTTGAGAGTATGACCAGTGAGGATTGAAAGTCGTGATTTTCTGTCTAAAGGTAAACTAGGGATTCCGTTTCTTGAATAGGAGAGTATAGGAGATTGACTAAGTACAAACATAAGCCTTGATTGAGAATTTTGTCAATTTTTACTATCTCCTATCATAATATATGAGTCTTTGCAGCAATGTAGTTAGCAATGGATACCGTCTGTCGGAGTAAGCACTAAGTGGGTAAGGAATTTCTCTCTCTAAAAAATACTATCATTCTTGAATATGCTATTGATTGATTTTGTGGGTATATCACCTGAAAACCCTCACGAGACTATAACTCGTCCTTTTTGGGGAACTTAAAGGTTTCAAGCCTTGTTGCATATGGTAAATGCAATCGCAATGCTTGCGAAAGTGAGTTAGGATTTTATTTTTTAGGATGTAATTTTGATCACTTATCTATTTTTTTATCTTATTTGCTAAGAGACTAGCAAAAGGGTAGTTGGGAGTTGTGATAAGTGCTCAAAAAGTGCAATTTAACCCTCGATTATGCCTCTTGTTTAGCCATCTTAGTGGACTAATAGTGTTTGTAAGTTATGTTTTAAGATTCTACAGGTGAAAAAGAGAGTTTTGTAGAATATTAGAGAAAAAGGGGTAAAACAGAGCAATACGGAGCATTAAGGATCACATGGGAAGCCCGTGGACAATCTTGGAAAAGACCAAGGAATTGAACCTATTAAAGATGCAACTTGGACCTATTTTAAAGCCTATTTGGAAGCCCAAGGCCAAAGGATTCGTTGCTTGGACCAAAGCCCGCAAAAGAGGATAAAAGGATAGAGCAGAAGAGACAAAATAGGCTTACGCGTCTGGGACGGGTAGATCGAGCATCCAGACGCATTGATCAAGTTTGGGACGCATGGATCGAGCGTCCAGACGCATTGATTAAGTCTGGGACGCATGAATAGTGCGTCCAGACGCATGAATCGACACTGTAGACAATTCCTTCTCAGTTTTGGAAATGAAGTTGGACTCTGGAAGAAGTCTATTTGTATTAGGAAACAAATGACGGTTTGGAATGCTTCTAGAGATCATTGTAACCCCTATAAATAGAGGACCTAAGTGCCTCATGTAAATTGCCAATTCACTTATATTCTTGTCTCCAGAACTTGAGGCAGAGAGATTAATAATAAAAGATCGGTTTTAACTAGTCGAAGTCTTAATAAATTAGTCTTTCTAGTCTTATGTTCTTCGACTCTTCTTCTTCTCGTTCTTCGTGTTCTTCCTTCTATATGGAAGGCTAATCTTCTCCTTCAAGGGAGGAGATGAAGCCAGTGTTTAAGGTTTAATGATTCTTTTGGTTCATGATGTTCTTCAATCAGGTTAGTTCTTTATGTTTTTAGTTATTAGTTCCATTGCCCACACCAAGGGATGGAAGTATAGATTAAGGTTTTTATTTATTACAATTGAATATCATGCTAGTTTAGGGTTTTATTTATTGCAATTGAATATTTGCTAGTAACATGCTTTTATTTATTGCAATTGAATATAATGCTAGAATAGAGTTTTATTTATTGTAATTGAATATTATACTATTATTCTCTATTTTTCTTCTAATTGTGTAGTGTTTTAGAATAAGGGAAGTATTCCTTGTGTTTGCCTTAGATGGTGATTCATTGAATAGCTGCCCAAGCTCACATAAAAAGAAAGAACATAGGAACAACCTTAAGTAGAGTTAATTGTTTAACGATGTTTCACCCAAAAAGGTATCGGCACTCGCTCGATTGCCCGATTGTAGTCTACTTGGAGAACAACATGAAGCAAAAAGTCATTGAATCAAAAGCATTGGTGGATTTGAATCTCTTGAGTCTATCTCTCTCATATTCTCTCCATATTTCCAATTCTTAGCTTTAGTATAAGTTTAGTTAGTTTAGTTTAGTTTAGCATTAGAATCTAAAATCTCTACAATTATAGTTTTTAATCCCTCAAACCCCCTTTCCAGTCCTGTCCTTCATATAAACATACACTTAAAAGTGGAACGATACCCTACTCATCCTTTACTTATTGAGGGATAATTAGGTTTTGATACGCTTCTATTTTGTTCAATGACCATCATCTATCTACATCATCCATATACCATCTCACACAAAAAGAGGCATGGTCATTTACACCAATCTTGTCAAGGTCAAGCCCGCACTACAAGAAACAGGGTCTTTGGCGACAAAAGTTTTAGCGACGACAGTATATTGTAGCCAATGATCTCTTTTGATGACGTTTTCAATCGTCGCCCATACTATTCTAACTTACTTTTGAAAAATATTTTTGCCGATATTTTTAGCGTTGGCAAAAGTGGTAATCATAATTACTAGAACGAAAACAGATTTTTGGCAACGACTTCAACGTAGTAAATTGATTTTTATATTTAGCTACGTTAGAGCTGTGTTGATTGTATTTTTATTACCGATGTTATTTGAAATCATTGCTAGTATAATATACATCGCTAATCTACTTTATAATTCACTTTTCTTTATTAGGGACAAAATTATCGTCGGAAATTATCTCATTAGTTTAGTAACAAAAATTTTATTCATGGCGCTATATTTTTTGGTGAGCTTGCTCAATTTTTTCTATTGCCGCCCATTGTTTTAACAAAACAAAAAGAGAGGCCCAACCACAAAAAAAAAAAAATAGAGAGAAATTAAATTGGAAACCCTAAGTAAATAGAAATAGAAAATAAACAAAAGAAACAGATTTGAGAGCTGTCTCTTTTCTCTCCTTTTTCACTAGTGAATCACCGATCGAATCAATACACCAACCCATGGCTTGGGGTGGTGAAAGGTGAGGCTTCTCTATCCTAACAACCCGAACCCCTAATTTTTTTTATTTGTTAGCTAACATTGTTTTACTTCGTAGATTCTTACACGGACCATTTCCAACTCTCAAAGTCTCAACTTATTCCTAAATTGCTTCCTCGGAGTTCGACGCAAAAATTGTATAGATATCCACTCAAGTTGACAAGACAATCAAGTACATTTACTCCAATGGCTACGTCAGCGTCTACTCTTGGCAACTTAGACAATACTCTACCTTCCAAAGGTTGTATCCATACACACAAACACAATATTTTTTTCGTATCGGTCTAAAATGCCCAGTGTTAAATTTAGTAGAAAATTGACTCTTGGTGAGCTGAGATTTGATGGTGTTGTAGCATGTGATGTATGTTTAGAGAATTGAATTAGGGTGATTACGATTGTTAGGAATAAGTCACCGCTTTTTAGCTGGTCTGATTGGTTGCTTGAATGCAGAAGTTTTTGAGATTTGGTAAAATGCTGATGCAGTATGCTTTGATGTGGATAATATTGTCTACCTGGATGAGGGGATTAACGAACTTGCAAAATTTTGTGCGAGCAGGAAAGGAAGTTGCTGAGTGGACTGCCAGGTTGGTGTTTCCGTGTGGTTTCATGTATTTGTCTTTTCTAAGATTGTGCTTTCTGGCATGTTATGCTGTTGAGTGTTGAAGGTCAAGAAACTAGGCTTTTAAGTTTATACAAAAGTATTAAAATCTTGTCTAATGCTTCAGTTGTCATTTGCAAATTAGGTGAGGGAGTGCACTGATGCATTCAGCAATGTTGTTACTCGTTGGACTGCTGAAGCTTTGTCTCCTATTCAAGAGGTATTTTAACAATATATGATATTTTGAAAAAGTAACCATTTCAACTTTCAAAATGTATACGTGCTTTTGTGCCATTATAGTATCAAACTTTGCCAAGCCAAACTTACTTATTGCTTTGAATAGAGTTGAGTATATCTGGAAAGCATTCATCTAGATCTTTAAATGACATCCATGCCTAACAGACACTTAAAAAGTAGCTTCACAAAGCAATTTGAGGTATACCAAAGGTTTATTACGTGGGTAATTTTGTTGGAGAGTGGCAAACACATGGGCAATTGCAAATGGTAGTATCTTAAAGTTTTAAATGTCACTAAGGAATATAGTCTTGGTTAGAAATATGAGTTAAACATGTTCGATAGATGACTTAATGCTCATGAAATAACTAATAATGTTGGACTCAAATGCAAAACAACCTGTCATTCAAGGACATGATTTAGACTTGATATTCATTTTAATCTAGGTTTTCTTGAATATTGTTTCTTATACAATTGTTGTATAGGGTTAAAAATGTACTCGCTTTACTGGCATAGAAATCTCTACAGTCTAGCTTTCTAACGATCAATGCCTACATAATTGAATATAGGGGAAAGAACACAAAAGATAATTGTTTGTCTTGATTCTGGGAATAAATGGGATATACTAATCATCAAAGAACTACCTTTGGTAGTGATGCTCTAGATGTGTATATGCATACTACATGCTGAAACTGGTGCAGTTTTATACTATAGTCTCACTTGAAGTACCTTGGTCGAGAAGAAGCTATTGAGATTTTTGTACCTGTTTATTGGTGTCCCATGAAATGTGTGTACATAGGTCGGTTAAAAATATGTGGACATGATCCTTTATCATGACAATATTATTGCTTGCATCTTGTTATGCTTTAATCTAGTGCAATTTATTTAGTAATTAGTTCTCTACAATCAAGGCTATAAAGAAGTTCAGTTTTCTAGTCGTTTTTTCATGGAGAAAGAAAAGAAAAGTTTGTTCTTTTTTCATGAGAAACAATTTTTATACAAAGACTCTTTGTTGTACTTTCTTTGTTGGACTTAGTAATTGGATGTCGTTAGATGTTGTTGATTGACCTAGATACGTGAACTTAGATAATCCTTGTGATGGCATTTTTGTAGGCAGCTGAAGATTACCTGGTTCATTTGTTCGAGGATGCTATGCTCTGTGCAATTCATGCAAAGCGTGTTACACTAAGTAAGTTGCCACTTTTATTCTCACGAGATTATTGGGATAACTATATTAACACCCCTCATAGCATGTGGAAGGTGTTGTGTGTGTATATACTTAGTTAGGTGTGGAAGTGATTTGATGAGTTAATCGGTCTAAAATATTCTGATAATTGTCTTCCAAGGATTCGTTTTACCCGGTGGGCTATATGATGATTAAGAGCAGTAGAAGTAAGATCTTTTTAGACATTGGAATATCAAGTTGAGTGTGTTTGTCATTTGCAAATAGAAGTTCAAATGAGTTGTGGAGTTATTTGTGACTACATACATATGATAGCCCCAATGTTGCCAGAAACGCGGGTCGTTTCGATACGGGGTACGCTACATGGGGTGGGACGTGGTATGTTGGGGTAGGCTTAATTGGATCTATCACGCCCCTATTTTTTAGATAATTGAATATTCAGTAGAAAGCTATTTCGAGTCATAATTAGCTTTGGTTGAAATCTTTTGACGTGACGAAACTATTATATTTTTGGGTTCACATTTTTTTTTTGGTGATCTAATGGATAACATCTTAATGTGCAGATAATCTTACGTCAAAAGAGAAGTGGTATTATTTTTTGTGAAGAAATGGTGATAAGGAATTGCAAGAGGCTTCCGATGAATCTAAATGTTATTGGTCAATTTTTTATTTTTTTGTGAAGACGGTTTCATTTGCAACTTACTTGAGAGATGTTTAGAATTGCATTTGTTTAAGTTAATACTTTTATTAAGATGACTTTAGGAAAAAAAAAATTATGAAAGGGGATGATGCAACTCTCTTTTGTTTCTAATGGAGTGAATTGACTCATTTTTATTTATTGAAATTTTGTAGTGTATTACATATTATTAATAATTGATGTTCTAGTTGTTTTATTTTAGGTTTATTTGTTGAATGGTAATTAAATGGGAGGGGGGACAGGTGAAAATTATACAAATTGTGCAAAATTGACGACGATATTAGTAATAAAAATAGTTTCATATCTATTGCCTCTAGCGACGATTAGAACGTTGTTTAAAACACTCAAAATTCAAATCTTTTAGAGCTTTGATGACGATAAAAATGTTGCTCAAATACTCAAAATTCAAATATTTTAGACCTTTGACGATCTCTAAAAAACTCAAAATTCAAATATTTTAGACCTTTGGCAACGATAATAATGTCACTAAAAACACTAAAAATTCAAATATTTTAGACCTTTGATGACGATAAAAACGTTGCTAATAACACCAATTTTTTTAAAAAATTTGGACTTGTAGCGATGATCAAACGTCACCAATAATACTAAATTTTTCAAATTTTTTGAGCATTTACAAACGATAGAAACGTTGCTAAGTAAGGCCTCATTATCGACGATTTGGCAAACGTCACAAAACATTCACCTTTTGCGACGTTATTGTATTGAGAATGCAAAAATAAATTAGTGACGAAATTAGAGCAATGGCAACAGCAACCATCGTCACTGAAGGTGCCACATTTAGCGACGTTAAAAAAGCGCAGCTCTATATAATTGTCGACTATATCATTGGCTACGATGTGGAAACACTCCAAAAATCGTCGCTAAATATCATGGGCGACATTTTATCAATATTCAGCGACGTTTATTTTTGTCACTAAAGACCCTGTTTCTTGTAGTGCCGGCTGTGAATGGAGTCTTTCCAGCTGAGATAAAAACAACAACAGCTTCTAGTGTAGTTTGCTCACCACCAGCTGATGGTTCCAAAGTCAGCTTGACACTTCACCAAAGGAGTCTACTCCAACTACTTTAGTGTTTAGCATGAACTTCATCTTTTGCTTCTCAAGGGTACGCTGAAATTGCTTACGAATTTTGTTGTCCATAGTTGGGACAATGTCTGGCCCAATCTCAACAACAGTTACCTCTGATCCAAGATGTCCCCACACTGGACCCATCTCCAGGCGAATGTAACGTAATTTGTATGAGATCAAGATATGTTCTGAGCCCATATTGCTTCCCCTTTCTCTTTCTCGATTCCGCCGGTTTTATTGTTGTTGTTGCCGCACATCACGATCACTTACGAAACTCAAACCTGGGTGGTCCTCGTGCGCATCCATATCTCAATGGTTGCAAACGGAAAATATGTTGGCTTCACACACCACTTTTCCAAGGTAGCATAAGAAATGATATTTAGGGAATTATTTAGAAAAATCCAACGATAAAAAAGATATACGAAACCAGCACAAACAACATAAATTTATAAATTTATAAAACAAAAAAAAAAAGATATAATAGTCTACACTTGAATAGAAGACACAAATAAGTTAAACATACCTTCAAGCACCTTAGGCTTATAAGCAAAAAGAATTATATATATAGCTGTTGATGCTCCAGAAAATTAAAATAACATCATCATATTTGGTCAGGCACTAAAGTAATATTTAAATTATAAAGAAGTTGCGGAATGTAGTTATAGTTTAGGCTGAAGTGCATGCTGACAAATTTGTTATCCAAATTAATCAAATTTGATGCATGAAAAGTTGGTAAATACGAAAGTGTATTTAATTTGATTGAAGAGAGCAACATAATCAAAAGCAGGTCGAAAATATCCCAATAGACAAATTTTATTCGAATAATACCGGTTTCGAGAAAGAAGGAGACATTCAAGAGTGAAACCATCTCACCTAAATTTCAAACTGGACAAAGATAAACTTATCCTTATAGCGATGCACACAACTTGAAAGATCGACAGAGTGCTTCTGAACCGTTTTGATTGCAAACAACAAAGGACAATAGGCTGAAAAATTTGTGGAAACGTACAAAAGGCTCCATATCCCTTTTCTAATGGGAAAATTTGGTTTTTGATGTTGTAGAAGCATTTGCTATGACGGTTGCTTCACTTATGTAACACTAATTTAGTCATTTTATGTGTTAGATAAAAGTGCTTGTCTGACCAACTTAATTATTAGCCAATATATATATATATATATATATAGTAGACCAACTTCATTTTGGATCAAAGAGCAGAGAAAATGGGGAGACCACAACTTCTGCCATTGCTCCTAATCAGTATACCATTAAGCACATACAATTATGTTATCTCATCCCTACTAATGTAGAGTCTCAAAATATAGTGCTAAATTTAAAAATGTGCCTGATTTTGATATGAAATATTCTTCTAGAGATGATCAAACAACCAATTGGGCATTCATAGTATATGTAGAATCATAAAAAAAATAAACCAAAGTACATATAAACAATAAAACCAAATACCAAGGTGGATTAATGGCCTTAAAAATATGAAGATTATGTCTTTCACTTACCTACAACGCCTTTGGCACCCTTGCAAATAAATCACACCATCGAACCCCTTGATCACTATATATGGAGTAGTATTTATTCTGGAAGACTCATATGCAGTTAAGGAGCTATTGACCTTGTAAATGGAAGGCATTGAGATGTAATGCAATCTCGTGAAACACTTTTATAAAAAGGCTCACAGTATTGAGAACAAAACAGATATGAAAATAAAGATCGATTTAACAAATATATGAATAATCAAAGCTACAATCTAACCTACCGACATAGAAATCCAACGAATGTAGATTTCAACATATAAAAAGAAAATGACAAACGGCGAATGGTTCCCAAGGTCATAATCACTTGATAAACTGAAGTAAAGATAACAGACAACAAAGTCTTCATCAATTACCTAAGCTATGGAATCAAAATGGTTTTAAACCAAGTCGGTGCTTATAAACCCATGAGTAAAACTCATTTGCTCTCCTTCAATCACTGGCTGGAGACGGAAAACTCATGCTAATCCAACCCTTATAGGATTTCAAACAGGAACTATTTTTGAGAAACAGTATATGATTGCACATTAATATACACTTGGAGACAGGGTACTGTCAAACACATATTCATGAATGAAGTGACTAATTGATTTCACATGTGTGGAAGAAGACTTACCAAAAGTGAGAAGAACTCATCTAATTCATGCAACAATCAATCATCTCTTCCACCCAATAGAGAATCCTTCTAACTCGTAAGCACGAATTCAGTAAATGCTCGCATCGATACCATCAAGAAACTTCCTTATATCCTTGTTCTACACGGCATTTCTGTTTCATCAAAGCAATCCATACCTCAATTTCAGCGTTTAGAAAAAACACTACAAAAAAAAAACACATAATTAAGCAACTGTAACTTAAAATGAGCAAGTAACACACATATAACTTCATCCCAAACAAATATGCACTACTAAAAAAAAGACTTGTCATGATGGCTGTTTTTTTTTCTATCTTGACGGTTTTGTTGAAAACAGTCACGATAAGTGTTCTGGTGATTTTTTTATGACAGTTGTTGCAACGTTGTGTCGTGTATGGAATAGGTGTCAAGAAAATATTGAGATTTTATGACGATTTTTCTAAAACCGTCAGTTAGACCATTTTTATTATGACGGCTTTGCCTAATCTATGACGTTATTAAGAGAAGCGTCAAGAAAATTTATGACACATTTTAGGTTAACCGTCATGGGCTTTCTGTTTTTCACGTTTTTTGCTTTCGGGAGTCAAGCCACTAAGCCACGAGAGTCAACAGACCACTCACGGTCTCACCAGAAAAGAAGAGATACATGAAAACAGAATGGAAAAAAAAAGAAAAGAAAATAATTAAGTTCCCACACAATATTGTGCCTCTCTTCTCGAAACCGATTTTTGTCCCTCCTCTGCCATTCTCTTGAAACACTAGCTAATAAGCCTCCTTTTCTAGGGTTAGCTAAATAACTTGAAGAGTTCATTAAAACGAGACAGCCGCGAAGCTCGTCTATTCAGATCTAGTAATAAACTAATAGTAACTTCTCCTTTCTTGCCGCCATGTCAAAGAATCCTCCTTTCTTTCTTGAACATTTCTCTCTTCGAATCGTTCGTAAATTTCTCTGAAATCTCGGAACAAAGGAACCCTCTTTCTCCTAATACGAACAAAACAAGAAACAACTACTTGGGATCGAAAATCTAGCTTTGGATTCGAATGAGATTCACATTGAAGTATTGCCATGTCAAACATTCCATCTCCTTATCTTTCTTCTACTTCAATTTTTTTTTTTTTTTTTTTTTTTTTTTTACTAAGTTGTTTTTCTTTGTAGGTCTTTTATTAGTGATGAGAAATTTTCATTATCAATGAGTGATTCGTAATTGTTCTCTTCATCAATTGTTACCTGTTGTTGCTGATTTATCCTTGTGATGATATAAAATTTAAGGTAATTCAATTTCTTTTATCGATCTTTTATTTCTCAATGTTTCAGATCTGTTTTTATATTAGAATTTGTGTTTTTTCTGTTTCTGTTAACGTATAACTATGAATCAATCAAGTTTGTTGTAACTGTGTTAGATATGCTTTACTTGAATTTGAATTGCTTCAATTTGGCATTGAGCTTCTCTGTCCTGTGTGTTTTCTTGCTAAAATATTTGTTGTCATCAATTGAATCTTTAATGTGGACACGTATGGAGTTGATACTTGATTATTGAAATTAAACTATCAGTTTTATATGATAGTTGATGTAAGATTAGCATTTCAACCATTGTGCGTGCAGTGGCTTCTTTACCCCAGTTGCATCATAGCTTTAGAAGGTACAATGTACTAAATGCTAATGTTTAACTGTTTGTTAGGATGCTTAGGAAAGCTTTCACTTGGTATTGGTTATGTGCATGCATGTTAGCTATTCAACTACCTATAAGAAAAACTATAGATTGTATGTATGTTGCTGACATGTTAATTGTTATAGATTTCGTTGGATTGCAATAGATTTTTTTGTAAGACTTGAATTGGGATGTTATGTTGTTGTAGTGAATTTAGAGAGTGAAGAACACTGCTGAATATAGTAGACAACAAGGAAACAAAGCACTGGCTGACATAAGGAAGAAATACTTGCTCATTTGGTAAGAAGCTTATCAAATTTATTGTTTAGTGAATGGGTAATATATATGAAGGTAGCTTGGTGATGTTTCTGCATAATACCTATTCTTTTACTTTCTTTTTAGTAATGTTTAGAAGCTTGCAATAAGTGAGAATTGCAATCTATAGTTATTTGGTGTAGTTCTTATGAACATTTGAATTCAGTGGAATTAGAAACAAATACCAAGGAGTATGATATGGTACTGGAAGCAAGTTTTAGCTTGTATAATGTAATGCTTGGGGTGCAGTTCTATATTGTTTAGGGATATATAATATATCACAGCAAGTGTTTGGGTGTTGTTCTATATTGTACAGACCATGTAGAAACCATTAGACTTAGCTACCATCTGTAAATGTTTGGACTATTGTATGTGAGGGTTTTAAGTGATTGATTGATATGTAGGTACGATTAAATGATATAATTGTGGATGGTAGTTCTGATTTTAGTAGTTGGAAGTGGATAGAAGATGTTTAGTATTCCATATATGTCAGAGGAGTGAAGATGGCCTGGCAGAGGCTGGCAGTGGCCTGAGGGATGACCTTTAGCATCATAGGATTTTGTTGCTAAATATAAGGGTAGAATGCTAATTAGAATAGTGGTAGCATTTAATATTTCGTTCTTATCGTTATACTCACTAGTATATTCCGTATTTCTAAACGGTAAATAGATATCATTACAAGTGGATAATTCTTAAATTTTTAATAATGTATACATGGTTTCTAGGAGCTAATGAGCACTACTAAAAAAATCACTTATAATGACAGCGAAAAGCTGTCATAAAATAGGTTTAATGACGTTTTTTTATTAAAAAAACAACCGTCATTATAGAGCCAGTCATAAAAGTTTACAAAAACCGTCATTAGTTTGATGACGGTTCTCGAGAACTGACATAAGAACTCCTACTTACATGACATAAATTAAGTTCCAAATGTCATAACTTGGTCTGTTTCAATGACAACTTTTACAATGACAACTTTTACTCAACCGTCATAATTTTACTAGGAAAAGCGTCAAGAAGTAAATCGGATTATGATAGTTTTAAGGAAAGCGTCAAGAACTAAACACTAAAAAATGTCAAGAACTAACATGCATAACGACAGTTCTTTGAAAACCGTCATAATCTTGCCTCCTTTTTCTTTTTTTTTCCCACACCCGTAGTGCATATATCTTGCAAATGTTTTTGCACCACAAATTTTCCTACAAATCTGGAGATACCCAGTAAACCCATGCATACACCCTAACAAATCAAACTCCATTACAAAAACTAGAATCATATATATTTTTATTACCACCATAAATCACTCCAACAATTTGTTCATATTACATGATATATTCACAAAGAAAATAATAAATAACTCGAACAAAGTCGCATAATCCTAATAATTCAATTTACATAACTCATCCAACAAAATACAAAACAACTGATGATACTGATCCACCTCAAACAAACTTAAGCGAGATACCAAGCTGGTGTTTCCTTATAACTCTTTCCTTTCTCGAACGCCACTGATTTATAATTAACCTAAAAAACAATGTGAAGAAGAATTATTATACTAAAAATGTAATTATATGTTAGCTTGTTTAATAAGTATACTAAAAATGTAATTATATAAGAATCCAAAAACAATGCTAGCTAAAACAACAGTCGTGTTTCTTTCCAAGTAATAATGCTTAGTTCTGGTTCTTGAATTGTGCTATCAAGATTGAATTCAAGATTTGTTTAAGATGGGGTTGCCAACAATACTTTTGACAAAACAACTAAGAACTTGACAAACATCCTTATGCACTTAGCTTTAGTGATGAGAAATTACATGTAGAATGGACATGAACACAACAGATTCACCTTCTTTTGATATATACCTAAGCTAGTTGCACCTAATAAGAATGCATTAAAACAAGACATCAAACGATCTTTATCTGAAATTGTAAGGCTATGCTAAAAGCTTGGACACCTTACTAACTTGGAACCTAATGAAGCTTATGTCGACAACCAAAATGCACTACTACCCATTACCCGTATGTAAATTGAAATTAGCATGCATACCACTTAGAAAGCTTAACCTACACATAACCAAGTATGTTTTACTTGATCATTACCCTCCCAAAAGATCACATGGATTCAACATGCATACCATGAGTCTGCCATATTGGTAAAAAAGAAATTGGACCAAAAGTTTCTCTTACCAAGGCTTAGAAGATAATCTAAAATCACCTCAAAATTATCGCAAAATTCTTTTAACTTAACATCACCTCATCCTTACCACTATGATTTCCCACAACGTATTAGAAAAGGAAGAACAACTACAACCTAAACACCATAGTGTTAATGAGTCAGCCATGGTCCAAGTACTAGGATTCATAAACACTTCTCATAACGGAAAGATCGAAAGGGAAGTACAAGGTGATTAAACTTCTACCAAGCATGAGTGTCAATATCAATAACATATGAAAGCAAAAAACATTCACGCTACCATATTTTAAAATTATCATTGAGCTATAATTAACATAAGACAATGCCAAAAAGAAAAATAGATAAGAGAGCGAGAATCAATTACGCTCACCTAACAAATTGATCGGTGTGCTATGGTCCTGACTATTCATCTATCCCAGATATATCTTTTCACTCTACAAACTGGAGATCGCGCGATATTATCACATTCTTACGCCACCAAATAGCAAAGGATGTGCTCTAAGTAACAAGTGAACTCAATGCCCACAAACCTGCAAGAATTCCAAAGACCATCTAAGTTGCAGTTTATATTATTAACATTTGCGTACATATAAAACTGAAAACAATGCAAAGAGAGAGAACCATAACATACCAATGCATATATGGACCCCATAAACATCTTTTTTCTCAACATCACCTCGTCCCCTGCTATAGTTTCAAATGGTTTAGTAAAAAAGTTCAAAGAACTCAGCTTGGTTGTATAGAAAAGCAAGGAACCCACTTGTCAATTGTATGAAATTTTTTTTTTTAAAAAAAAAAATAGTTTATTTGTCAGAGATATTCACCTTTTTTAAAAGAAAAAATGATTCCCAACTTTGGTGTCCTCGCAAGCTCAGAGTAGGTAAAAGCTTAAGAAGAGAAGTTCGAAATAATTTTCATCAGGCCAAAAAATGAAAAGTAACAACTTGTGAACCTACCTCCTTTAACTATTGAATGTCGGCTATCTTGTGAAAGGTACGGTACTGAGTGTACCAATAGAACAAAGGAGTAATGGATTCAAATATATAGAATAACTAATGGATCCACCTAGAGTAACCCTTGCATTTTTAAGATGAGTGTATGACTGTATGAAATGAAGACACTAAGGACAAGGCCTACTAAGCTCCAAGTCATACAATGCTAGCAAATTCCAATTGCAGCTAATGCCCACTAACTGTTAATCATGACAATAATAATACAACACTCACCATATCAACAGAATACATGCATTGATGCATACAATCTATAGTTTTTACTATAGGTAGTTGAACAGCTAATATCTATGCACATAACCAATACCAAGTTAAAACTTTATTGAGCAACATACCTAACAAACAGTTAAACATTAGCATCTAGTACAGCGTACCATTTAAACCTATGATTCAACTAACAGTTAAACATTAGCATCTAGTACATCGTACCATTTAAACCTATGATTCAACTGGTGCTAACTAGTCCTGTAGGACAAGGTTAATCATTTCCATACAATGTCACCGCCATCAAATTCTAACACATGATCTATTAGCTTGCTCCATCAACATTGTGCAAAGCTTCATGTTCTGAGATATATATAAATATATCCGAACAAGATGACACTGAGGTGAACAAGGACTTTTCCAAATTGACCAGATAGAAGAAATAAGTGTCTTAACAACCATTGAAATGATTTTCCTTAAATTTAAAAAGATTACCAATACAAACAACATTGAAACGATGAAAAATCGTAAAGAGCCTCAATTTATCAAGAAAGGACACAAGGAAAAGGAGAAAAGAAAGTTTATATGTCCTCTGTTCTCTGCACTAGTCAAACTTTTCTTCTCTAGTTTGTTGAGGATTCGAAATCACGAATAAGATGAGTACTAGACCATAGAAGCATAAATAAGAAGAATCTACGTACTAAATTTGATTTTCTTGATTTCCCAAGCAACAAATTAATCGCTTCAAATGAACCATTTTTCTACAATCAAACAAAAAATTACTAAGTTCCCAATTAAAAAATATCAAAAAACGAAATTCAACAAGCATCTAGAAAAGATTGCAAAAGAACCTAAAAACAAATTGAATCAGAGAATTGATAAAAGAGGCACCTTTTACTCAATAGTCAATACCAATAGTAGGATATTGGTTGGTTGGAGATAATCAATACAAAAAATGTGGCACAGTCGATAATATCTTCTTCACCAATTAGATTTCAAGAGGGAAGATTTAAGGATATCTAATGAAAGAGGAGATAAAGGCATTTGAGGACGAATCTGAAAATTGGGGTTTTGAAGAAGTGATAGCACAGTTTATTTAGTCGAGCAACTAGAGAAACTAGATTTTCGAGAATATATATCCTGACGATTTTAGAAGCACTAGCTGGGGTTTCGAGAAAAGAAGAGATGAAACTGGAGGGATTATCAGGAAGGAGGTTCGGAAGAGGTTAAAGGGAGAGTTTGGGTGTTTCAAATTTCAACATTTCTTTTGTTTCCTTGAAATTTATTCGGTCATTTTTCCAGAGGCCATGAAAAACGATTTGCTCTTTCTGACGGCTTCAGTTTAGCGTTAGCCCAGTGCGAGGTTTGATATTTTGATTACTCTTGAGCCTTGATGTTTCACTTGAGTTGAGTTACTCTTCTCATGTTTTTTTTAGTTAAGTTCTCAATGGTGGGACGCCGTTTTATTAAATTGCTAAATTGATTGTTTTAGGAAACCGTCATAAATTTATCATAATTTCTTGATGCTTGTGCTATACACGACATAATGTTGTCAAAACCGTCATAAAATCATCAAAATTTCTTGACGCTTGTGTCATACAAGACATAATATTGCAACAACCGTCATAAAAATATTACTGAGACACCTATCTTGACGGTTTTCAACAAACCCGTCAAGATAGATAAAAACATGCGTCATAATATGTCCTTTTTTTAGTAGTGGAGGGGGTATAGTTTGTTATTTGGATTGAGTGGCTATAAGGAAACGTGCGAAGGTAGGAACCTACATAACCAATATATAGCCTGCTTATTTTCATGCATGTTTTGTTTGTTTAAATTAGTAAAAGATAGTTTGATTATTGAGCCATGTATGTATATGTGGTACTAGCTCATGTTTCGCATGAATATGCTTTTCTTTAGACTTGTATTGACACCACTAATTGCAAACTAGGTTGTGTTGGGAACTCTTAGAGGTTTGTTGAAGTTCACCTGGGGCATTGGAGTTCACTTGGATCCATGTACAAGGCCGTTGCAAGTTGAATTGAAAGACTTACATAGTTACATATGATTCAGAAAATGGTTCATTCGATCGATGAAGGAAAGTGACAGGCCGAAGTCTAAGTTTTGGACGGCAATTTAATTTTTTTTTTAGGATGATGTGTTCAAATGTAGGAAAATAAAATGTATTTTAGATCATTGAATGCTATGATCTTGTTATTGACAATATTTACAAAATGATTGAGAATTGAAGTTTATTCTACACTGTTATGGTATGGTTTTAGTTTATGGTAATGAGCATAACAACTGTAAAGGTTTACAATATGGGAACTGCATTTTTGTTTTTATTTTTAATTTTAATTTTTTAATTTTTTTTTTGAAAAATCATAAACTTGTTATGACGTTTGTAGTATAAATGTCATTAAGCGAATTATATCTTGACGCCTTTTGCCATTAAATCATGACAGGTTTATGAAAAAAAATGTCATAAACAATGTCTCTTTATGACGTTTTTTAACTTATTTCACACATTAAAAAGGGATTTTTCTTGACACTTCAACTGAAACTGTCATGACCTTTATGATGGTTTTGGTAGACTTTTTATGACACCCCCAATAATGATGGCTATTTTTTCAATTAGAAAGTGTCATTATATGTATTTCATAACATTTTTTAGCTGTCATTAAATGTCTTTTTTTTAGTAGTGATGAGATCTATGAGAACAGATGAAATGGGATAAGACGTGCTTCAACTTAAATAAAGTACAGTAAGACAACAAATTAAAGTATATAGTCCACCAATTCATGCCAATGAAACATTAAAACTTTACCCAGTCCATTGAGAAAAAAGATAAAAATAATCTTAAAGTTAGTGGTTTAGTAACTATGTAAGGGTTTATAATGGACGTTTAGAATTTTTTTCTCCTTGATAATGTGCTTTTCAAGCTAACACTATAAACTCATTCCCAATTCATGAGGTCTTAAAGTCACAAATTAGTTGAATGTCACATTGTATATCCTCTGTTGGGTAGGTTGTGTTCGACCCAGTAGCATTTTTGTAAGCATTCTAAGATGCGTGGTTGTTGACTGTTGTACTATGTACTATATAACAGAGAGATGCATCATTCAAATGCTATGAGCACAACTAATCCACTATGCTCAAGGATGATACATAAAGCAAATAATAATATAATACTATCAGGATGCACACTTGATCATGCATTCTCTTCTCTATCATACATTGTTCAACAACGATTAATGCGCACATTAAGAATGAACCAACCTTTAAATGTCAAGAAATTCAGTAAAATCCCATACATACTTAAACAAATTCGAAGAATGAAGACACCCACTGACCAAAACATGCAAAAACCAAATTTCACAAAACTTAAAAGCCATTAACACTAACCTGATGAATATGAAATTGGTACAAGCAGGACACTTGAACAATTCATGAACGCCAGTACGTAGCAAGAGGAATAGTTGTTGTTGGTGTTGAAGCAGTATTAAGATGTTGTGAAAAAAGAAGAAAAATGATGATTGCAACGATGAGATAAAGATGGAAAGAAAACTTTGTTGGTTAATTTCGAGACTTTTTAGTTTTCGGCAAAGCAACACACCTGTTAGCGAGATTTTTTATTCTAATAGTAAAGAAAGCCTTGGAGAAGAATGATCTTGACCAAATGAAGAGAAGGTTCAATGTTTTAATGGTATTGCAAACGTTGAGAGTGAATGAGGGGAGATTTGAGAGAGAGAAAGACGTCTGGTTTCCTAGCAATTAAATTCGGTATAAATGGTAATAAATTCACAATTAATGTGAAGGCTAAGTTGCGAACAATTGAATAGTGGTGTGTAGTTGATTTCCGACTTAAATTTACACATACATCCTTAAGTTACTATGTAATCTTAAGGGTATAAATAGTAGTAAATTTTGAAATGACAAAATAGTCCTTCTTAAAGGCATTGAATAATTTGTTTGAATATTTTATCAAGGGTATTTAGTGGTAGAAAAAAGGCTGGTCCAATTTAAATGTCCATGTTAATTATGGTATACTCTACTAATTGAGATACACATTAAAAAAAAATTGTAAAATGTAATAACAACTAAGCATGTGAAAGATAGTAATAAATATAAGAACCAAAAAGCCTTACCCTAGGCAAGTCAACTGCAAGAATGGTACAGTTAGGAATTCCCGTTAAACTAACCAAAGGTAGCAATAAGTTCAAGCCAACTAAATCAACTTATTAGAAGCGAGGGATAACAATTATCCTCTGTAAGACATAAAAATAAATAAATCATTTGAATCTATTAACAAAGTCGTCATCCCAAATACACTTTAAACAACAAGGATGTACTTTAAAATATATCTATTTTTCAACTGCGAAATTTATCCGGAACTTATAGTTATATATGTATTAACTATAAAATCTTAAAGAGAACTTGTACAAACCTCAAAATCTACTCCAATTCAAGCAAGATTTGTTCCATGGCCCTTGCTCGTTGAATTTTTTCATATCTTTGGTGGTTCAAGATAACAACCTATTACGTAAAACCAAATGGAAGATAAGCATATCTCGGTACCAAAAAAGTCCCTTTGACAAATCATATTCCACTATGGAAGATGGTAAAGTTTTGGGGTAGTAGTAGTTACTCACTCCAAGGCATTGCACTTCACAACCATAACACGGTAACATACTAAAGCAGAATTTACAATAAAACAATCAATAGACAATGGAATGCAGAACAGTATCCTTACGCCACAAAATAGGTTGGTGACTCAAGAAACATATATAACACTACTACATAAGATACAACGCGCAATTTAGTATTTAAAATAGTAGATTAGCTAGCTGGTTTAGGTCCGCTGAGCTAGATATACCCATTAATGTTGTCAAGTTGCATAATAAACTATTAAGTTTAAAGGCCAAAATTTAGTATCATAGATTAATAAAATTCCATTATGGATATGCATAATCTGGATTAGCCTCTAGGCAAGCACATAGAGGGCTAATCCAGATTCCACCGCAACAATCTATGCGTGCTAGGACAATTCTAGTGAACTATAATTCTCCACCTATTCCTTGACATGATCGACACCAAACTACGTACCAAAGTTGCAATTTAATTACATATATCGTTGACTTTTTTGCATACAAACTATAGCATGAAATTCTGAATTGAAGAAGCACATCTAACCAAAGCGCATATAAATGATACTTACCATTCATGCCTTTGAAATTGGAATGCTAAAACAATATGGTTCATCCTATCTTGGAAATGGTTCACAATCAGAGACACCTGGAACTAAAAAAAACACACACACATTATTAGTTAATCAATGATAAAATCTTAAAAAAACAACAACTTTGGATCCTAAAATGAAAAGGTGTAGTTGCCTATGTTCAAGCAAGTAACCTGTAGTTGCTTGAATCTAGGTAAAAGAGTGTTTAATGCAAACTAATTCACTCATAAAAAATTGAGAAATGCAAGCTAATTCACTCATACTAATTAACAGTTCTTAGTATGACAACACTGATTGACTACGTACCCATTCAAATTGATTAACCAAAAACCATGATTGCTAGCAGGTGGCATATTAGTATGGGGATGGAGAAAAAATAAGGGCCTTTTAGACTTTGGTCCTACGCATAGTTGGTTTATTAGACTTTGGTCCATAAAAGCTTGAATATTAGACTTTAGTCCTAATTTTGTTTGTTCACCGTTAGTCAACTTGACTAACAGTCAACTCAGTCGTATGTAAGCAGATTAACCATGTTGACTGTTAGTCAATTGAGTTGACTAACGGTGAACAAATAGAACTAGGACTAAAGTCTAATATTCAAGCTTTTCTAGACCAAAGTCTAATAAACCAACTATGCGTAGGACCAAAGTCTAAAAAACCCAAAAAATAACCTTGCATAACTATTATGGATTCAATTGCGGCAAAAAAGAATTCAGCAACCGGTGTAAAGCGGGATCATTTGGTTATGATAGCAAGCATACCACAAGGTTGTTCAGTTATCCATGCATGGTGAATCTCCTACTCATAAGACAAAAGGCAAAAATTAGTCAAACTATTTCTCGTTTGCCAATACCCTTATGCAATTTTATATGTGTTTCTTGTTATTGTTCTCTACTTTATAGATCACAAAGATTCTACATGAAGATATCTATACCAAACTAATACCATAAAAAGGCTAGTGGGGTTAACTAATTTTTCAAATTGATACCGAGTATATTAACTGCTCATTCTTTTAATAAGCAAAAAATTTAAATAGAACTTCATTGTTGCAATTGCCCAGAAAATGTCAATCCCTGTTATAACTACAAACATAAAAAACTAAATAATTGAAACATACCTAGTACTTAGATTATGTCACAGAAGAACAATGTTTTGTCAACTATAAGAAGGTAAGCACCATACCATGTTGAGTTACCAAATTAAGCCCAAATTTCTTCTTCCGAGTTTGGTGTGTGCCTTGAAGTGCATGAATTATAATCACAACTAAGCCCTGATATTAGAACAATAATCAGATACCCGAGCGCCCCCTTGGTTCCATCCTTTGTTGGTTCCACCCCTTTGCTCCATATACTAAGAAGTAATTAACAACAAAACCTAGGAGGAAAGTACTTACACAAAGGAAAAAATGGATAAAAGAGAAATATACCGAAAAATGGTATTAAGAGAGCCAAAGAAAGTATGTTGAATTGATCACAAAGTTATCAAGCTGAAGTTAAGGTGCATCACATAAACTTTTCTAATTGGGCAACAAATGAATTGAACTCCTTCAATTCTCTCCAAACCAAGTTAGCCCAGAATAGCAGATGAACTATATAATAATATTAAACCCACAACACGTCTGAAACTCTGAACCCTTTATGGGATCTGCAGATTGATAAGCTACTTTGAGGTCTTGTAATAGAGATGAGGATTTATCACATTAAAGCAAGGACACCGAATAGATTGTAGCATAAACTAAATAGAATAACAAATTCTACCCATTGGCCGGCAATTCATAATATATGTGATATCCAATGTAGTTTACATTTCCAGTCAAAAAATATATAAATGAAGGACGCAAACCTAAAATTGATAAGAGCCAAACAAAAAAAAAAAAAAGATTTGCAAAGCTGAACTTAATGAAGAGAAAATGGTGACGGCTTGGGTACCCTAAAAAACATAAGTTATCAAAAAGAAATAACATGGTTCATCTGAGACAAATTAAGTAAAATACCTTAAGGCCGTCGTTGGATTTTTCACATGGGGAAGACAATGAGATATATGATGCTGCACAAATGCTATTGAGGATGATTAATGTCAACAGTGAACGGGTGTATAAGCATGGCCCTATTTCCAATAACGAACTCTTAGAGTTCAACTGAAACCAAAAAGGGCATACAACTCTTAATAAGCCATTAAGTATGATAAACAACATCTATATCAATTGATTATCCAATAGTAGAATCGTACCGCCCACTACCATGTCATACTTCTTTGTCATTTGCGTTACAAAATTATGATTCTGCAAACCAAACAAATTGTGTCATTCGCATTATAAAATTATGTCATTGCTAGTACTACTTCCTACACGTGATATCAACATTTAGGTATTCTAAAGCACTTTATTACCTTTGTTACCTTCGGGTGGTAGTGACAGCAGCAGTGATACATTCATTGAATCCCACAGAATCTACTATTTTCCAACTCATGAATCCCAGTAATGATAGTACTCCCAAGGTGATGCAACATCATCTATGAGTTACCCCGGATCCTTTTATGAGTGAATGGCCATGGCCACTACTCTCGAAACCTATCTCATATAAGCAGCACTGCACTAAGAACATAATCTTGCTATCATTTAACTACGGGTCTTGCCATGCAGGGACTTGCAGATCCAAGGAGCAGTAACAAATAATAAGTAGCCCTTATATTTAAACTAATTTTTCATAATCTTG
The DNA here is from genome assembly GCF_015680905.1 of Coptis chinensis. Taxonomy (NCBI): domain Eukaryota; kingdom Viridiplantae; phylum Streptophyta; class Magnoliopsida; order Ranunculales; family Ranunculaceae; genus Coptis; species Coptis chinensis. The sequence goes on along the minus strand of NC_141457.1, from coordinate 20,463,286 downwards.
AAATAGATTACAATAATTTTAACACCATTAGTACTTTATTGATAAAAGCTTGCAATAGCTATACCAATGGAGAGTTTTAACCTTGTGCATTGAATCCCAAAGAAATTTTGAGAAGAAGATTAACAAAGAGCCTATAAACTAATGACAATAGATGAATATATGCACCAACATGCTCGTTAACAACCCTTACATTTTTAGTAGTAAGTTTTTTTTTTTTTTTTTCCTTTGAAATACAAACTATGAAAGTAAGACTTACACTGCTATAATGAAGAAACCAGTAAGTACCTCAAGTAATTACTACTACTCCAGGCATACAAATAAAAATAATATGAATACCATACTAACATGTTAGAGTCTGGAATCAGTCCTTAGCTTCTCCATACTTTGCAGACACTATGCTGCTAAGCTAGCATATTTTTGCCATCCATTAAACAACCAATTGCCTCAAATGAAATGTAGTTGTTGTAATTGGACTCTAAACACACTTCAAACCACATCTAAAGCAAATTATCTGTTGCTACAAAGGATTGAATAGAAATCAGCCCAATAATCATCCTAATGAATATAGGCGAATCAGATCGACCATCAAAACTCCCCAAAATTCATGAAGGATGCTCCAATTATGAATTAAACAACACAACAACAAAAGAAATGCAAAAAAAAAAAACGACGAATAAAAATTGAAGAATAAGTTTACATGCAATTAGCCTTTGATTATTTGAAAAGAAACCAAAAAGAATTTAGTTCCACAAAACCCCAGTTTGGTACAACCCCATTTAACATTTTCAGTAAGCTATCAAGGGTCTTGTGTTAGGAATATCGGGTTATGCTTCTATTTAGATTATGTAAACTATGTGCATAAGCTTTGTCACCATGAAAGTACAGCTTGTCAAGTAAAGGCTTGGTTCTTTCAAACGAAAACTCATACAACAAAGACCATTGGGAGCCTGCCCATTTCAGCATTATAATTGGCATTTCAAATGACAAATAACTCAAAACTAACCTTCATACCACCCATTGCAAATCCAATCAACACCCCACATCTAGCTTATAAAGCATGAATTTGTCGGCTCTCTTTGAGAGTTTTGGTGCTACCCATCCATCTATTGAGAAAGATTTGATTGATTTCTCCAACAATTCTCTAGAAAAGGAGAGTTTGTGTTAGTACATCAACCAAATTACTTGCTATGATCCATGATCTTTTGGTGAAATAGATAAAACAAATTGAACAATTAACTAAATCAAAAATATTGAATGGCTTGAATTTGTTGTAATGAGATAACTCAATTTGAAGAGAGAGAGAGAAAGACCAAGTATCTAAACTTCAGCAGTAAAAAGATGACCTTGGATATGATTGTAGGAACCGTTATGGTTTCACCAAATGATTTACGAGCCAAGAAACACCATGTGTAGCGGAATAAAGGTGTTCACGGTTTGGTTTAGGAATTCATACCTTTAGATCGGCTAAGATAACTCTGATAATCCGAATTCTACAAATCAACAACCTCTTGATCTTTTGTTGTATTCATATCCTTAGAATGGACGTTGTGTGGGCAACGATCTTCCAGCCCTTTCTTTCTCCCTTGGCCTCTCTCACTCACAAAGTTGGAACTGATTTGGATCTGACTTTTCTTGAGCAATCCTTGGTAAAAACGGCCAGAGAAGAAGGGTTTCTATTTATAGGCTACAACAGGGACCATGAGGAGAAATCAGGGTTAGGTCTCCTGACGGGATTGGGCTTCCCATGTTCGCCCAGAACACACGGCCCAAGTCCGTCAACAAATGGCTTATTCCACTAAAGGCCATTGTTGCACTACCGCCCTAATTCCAAATTACGTGTTACGTTTATGAGCTCCATATTATATGCTCGTTGATCTCCCCGTGTTTAAGATATCGAATGCCCGTTGATTAAGTCAAGTTACTGACAACTACATTAATCAACTTTTTATGTCCTTGAGTAGTACCACTCAACCTCATTGTCATGTCGGATTAAATCCACCTACAGGGTTTACATGACAATCCTTATGAGCTCATCAAAGGGACATCATCAACCCGACTTCTTGCGGGTCACGGATTCCTTCTATAATCAACAGCACACCTTACATACAATGTCATTACCCAATCTATCGAGTTTGTTGATTCACAAATGAATCTCACTCATTGATGATTTAAAGCAGTGTACAATGCACGTAAATGCCCGTTATTATATCCGGATTAAGAGGACAAGCATCCATAATAACAGAGGTGTTTGTTCTCTTATATAGTCAGTATAAAGAGAAACAACCTCACTTGGTCCTGTTCAATACACACAAAATATACTAGTGTAATCCTGTAGTCAAGATAGACTAATACCAGATTATATTACAACCGTACCAATGGTTTGTCCAAATCCATCTAGGTTTTGAACGTTTACTTATACTTTATAAGGTATTGATGATATGATCTTCTGTGTGTCACCACACACCATATCATCTACAACATAAAGTATTAGACGCTTGCATATAACTAATAACATATATAATATGTATCACATTTGCCCATATGATTCTCATTCAAAATATAAATAATTAGAGTTAATACAAAAGTAATGCTTTTAGTATATAACCCTATCAATGATGTTGCACTCAATTATAACAAAGAAAGTAAATTCTCAATCCTGGATATGATCACGACATATAGCTAATTGGAAAATCACAGCAACATAGAACCCCAATTTCTTTTATCTATGAACCTTTAATTTGATAACCAATAAAATATAGTAGTGATTGCAATATCACGGAAACATTAAAAATTTATCAAAATTGTAGGAAAATATTAAAATCGATTTGTCTACGCACCTGATAAATTATTGATCCAAGACTTCTGCTTTTAAAAGTCTCTTGTGAAGAAGAAGATGTTGTCACAACTTTGTGATGGAAAGAAAACTTTGTTGGTTAATTTTGAGACTTTTCAGTTTTTGGCAAAGCAGCACACCTGTTAGCGAGATTTTTTATTCTTATAGTAAAGAAAGCCTTGGAGAAGAATGGTCTTGACCAAATGAAGAGAGGGTTCAATGTTTTAATGGTGATGCAAACGTTGAGAGTGAATGAGGGGAGATTTGAGAGTGAGAAAGACGTCTGGTTTCCTATCAATTAAATTCAGTATAAATTGTAATAAATTTGGTATTAATGTGAAGGCGTACTCGCGAACAATTAAATTGTGGTGTGGAGTTGATTTCCAACTTGAATTTACACATACGTCCTTAAGGTACTATGTAATCTTAAGGGTATATGTGTTAACCCAATTCACACCTTTTAGTCTTCCATGTCTCCACTCCTCAGTTTCCTCTCGAAGGCTGAAATCTCACCATTTTCCCATCAGCTGAACCCATCTGGGCTGCCTACATACCCCCGGGAGGGGGACCAAGCTGTGTCGTAGTTCTCTCTCCTTCTTGTCTCCTCCCCTACTCTCCTCCTCACTGCCGCCCCCTTTTATTTCCTTCTTTTCTTTCCCCTTTCTCTCTCCTTCCACTTTTCTTTAGGTCACAGTCACTGGGCTTCTCTCATCTTTGGGCCCAGCCTTTTGGCCAAATACCATATAAGGCCCACTTGTCTCGGTATCGCTCCTCTTACCTATGATGTCTGTAGTCATGAATCTGGCTCACACAGATGCCCCCTCTCGGGTCCGTCGATGAAGATGGCGGACTCGAGAAGACCTTGACTTGCAGCGCCTCAAAACTCAAACAAATATACCCAAGATGTGACCTTTCTGGAGAAATTTCGACAGAACCTCCTCTGTACTTTCAACATTTCATAAACATAATAACATGTCATAAGTTGAACATTTAATAAGAATACATCCAAACCAAATATAAAACCTCATGCCTCAGTCGTACACCCAACTACTAAAAGATATACTGATTCATAGAACCAGCTACTTGACCATCTCGACCAATGTCAGTTAAGTCAAGTAACTAATCCTCAAATAAGAAGAAAACTATAAAGATACAAACAACATTCCATAAACCTTAATATACGACTTATACAATGCAACTAACATACATCTCCACGTTACCAGATCAGTCTCAACAAAACCATCTAACCCTACGTATTCCAAATACACCCATACACAAAGGATGGATAAATGGCAGATCACTTGAGTAACAAACTAATATCAAATAAACAAACTAAACAAATGAGGATATCTCTAATCTTGCAACCATGTGGATACAAACATGACTAGAAATAATGACACCCATAACAATAAATATTCAAGTTATAGTAAAACTTACACTCAGTGCAATTCCCGCACCTGCCTATTTGTAAACAAATGACATACGTAAGGATCCAATATTAAACATATCATACCGATCAAACTAAGCACGCTTTAACATATATATAGTTACGAAATAAAACCACAATCATACATCATAAACAAAAAACTTTATGGGATGGGTACCTACCTAGGGAAGTCGCCCGGCATAGCCGCTTCCCTTTCAGGGATCAAGCCATATGTAGTTCTTCCATTTCACACTAATACACAAGGATACCAAACTGAAAGAATACTAGGTACCATAAGTAGTCAATCGCCAAGAATAAAATTTAACAATAGGCATGCACACACTAAAACCTTAGCTATAAAAGCCATGGGCAACGAGCTATATACTCCTGTACATACAATACCATTATAACATGAAATGGGATGATTAATACAACTAAATAAACAAACGATCACCTATACAACCACCACTTGACTCAAACATTTGGCCGTACCAATCCAATTGATTTTAGTGGTTAGCTACATGCATTTTAAACATGTCACCCCCATATTGATAATGATAAAATAAGGCCCAAAAACTCAAATTTGGGGTTTACATGACCTCTCCTGTACTCATACTTGAATTCTAAACCTTCACCATACCATGACTTGATCTCATGTTTTTTTGTGTTCCTCCGACAACCTCAAGTTGCTTCCGCGAAGGGTTCATCCCCTCTGCTGCCTTAGAGACGTTAGGGGCAGCTCAGTTTGCTCCAAGTTCAATCTAGACATCATCGTCTGCGAAGGGCTCATCCCCTCCGCTGCCGTGGAGATGTTGGGGGCAACTCAGTTTGCCCCAAAGTTGAATTCGGACCTCATCGTCCATGAAGGGCTCATCCCCTCCGCTGCCTTGGAGATGTTGGGGGCAACTTAGTTTGCCCCCAAGTTGAATATGGAGATGTTGGGGGCAGCTCAGTCAGTTTGCCCCCAAGTTGAATTCGGACCTCATCGTCCGTGAAGGGCTCATCCCCGCTACCATGGAGATGTTAGGGACACCTCAGTTTGCCCCCAAGTTGAATATGGAGATATTGGAGGCAGCTCAGTTTGCCCCCAAGTTGAATTCGGACCTCATCGTCCACGAAGGGCTCATCCCCCAGCTGCCATGGAGATGTTGGGGGCACCTCAGCTTGCCCCCAAGTTGAGTATGGAGATATTGGGGGCAGTTCAGTTTAGCCCCCAAGTTGAATATGGAGATGTTGGGGGCACCTCAGCTTTCCCCCAAGTTGAGTATGGAGATATTGGGGGAAGTTCAGTTTAGCCCCCAAGTTGAATATGGAGATGTTGGGGGCAGTTCAGTTTAGCCCCCAAGTTGAGTATGAAGATGTTGGGGGCAGTTTAGTTTAGCCCCCAAGTTGAATATGGAGATGTTAGGGGCAGTTCAGTTTAACCCCCAAGTTGAGTATGGAGATGCTAGGGGCAGCTAAGTTTGCCCCCAAGTTGAATATGGAGATGTTGGAGGCAGCTCAGTTTGCCCCCAAGTTGAATTCAAACCTCATCGTCCGCGAAGGGCTCATCCCCCCCCCCCCTGCCATAGGGATGTTAGGGGCACCTCAACTTGCCCCCAAGTTGAGTATAGAGATGTTGGGGGCAGTTCAGTTTAGTCCCCAAGTTGAGTATGGAGATGTTGGGGGCACCTCAGCTTGCCCCCAAGTTAAGTATGGAGATGTTGGGGATAGTTCAATTTAGCCCCCAAGTTAAATATGGAGATGTTGAGGGCAGTTTAGTTTAGCCCCCAAGTTGAATATAGAGATGTTGGGGGCAGTTCAGTTTAGCCCCCAAGTTGAGTATGGACATGTTAGGGGCAGCTCAGTTTGAGCCCAAGTTGAATATGAAGATGTTGGGGGCAACTCAGTTTGCCCCGAAGTTGAATTCGGACATCGTATCCGCGGAGGGCTTATCCCCCCTCCACTCTCAGGCTTAGAAGTAGCTAATTTCTATCTCTTCGTCTTTCTCTTTTTCTGTAACTTGAAACTTTCATATTAGCGGTTGCACAAATAATACGTGAGTTTTAACAAAGAACATTAATTCAGCATGAACATTTGCATACAAATATAACGTCGATCATACGCTCGAAATGGTGTACATTCTGTCTTACCCTGAGGTGTACAACCACATTTCTCATTCATGGTCCGCGACCTCCTAGAGCGAATAGGTTTGCGGAATACCACGAGGTCTAGGGACAATCCCAATATGTCCCCCCTTACATCTCTGCCAAGGACGGGGACAAGGCTTGCTTGCCCCCAGTGTAACTCTGGTTGACGACTGAGTCAGTACTCGTCCGTTTATTATATACATGACGGCAAAAGAAACGAGTTACCTGCTGTGGTGTATGTCTCTTCACCTTTTTAGTAATCATCTTACCATCCATATTTGGACGCTCGAAGCCCTTGATCTCCGTCCCAACATATTGATCTCATCCTTTCTATACCTCGAACTCCCTCGCTGTCAACGTTGTCGAACAATCTTGCTCCAGCTCTAAAATTGATTAAAAAGTACTCCAGTTGAAGGTTGAATGTATGATAGGATGCTGGCACTGGGCTCGTAGCTGCGAATCTGCGGATGGAACTATTGACAGCGGTGGTGTTCCATTCTGTTTGATAGCGCAAAACATATCCAACAGCTCCAAATTCTATATTCACATGTGGGTCTGCGGATGGCTCCTCCCATCCGCCCTCATGCGTATGTGCAAGCTCAGCTAAACTCGAGACACACAACTTACTGTATCATTGTCCTCATCTGTCAATCATCACCACAACCATGGACCGCATCCGAATTCACAGAGAACCAGTCATTCACACCCCTCGTATCCACCATCGAAACTGACTTGTGTATAATGGCAGCAAATCAAGCGTACAGTACCTGTATAGCAACGTGTAGCACACCCTGCGAGGAAAATCAAATCTAATTATATCCTTTAGAAGAAAGTTGAACTGAATAAAAGAAAGAGCCCATGCCAAAAGAGAAAATAAATTTCAAAGCCACGTTGACATTATTTTCCACATAATTTGTCGGAAGGTGCTACTCCATATCAGCCACATCCAGCTAACCAACTCAGCTTCAATGGGATGCGAACGCAGAAAGATATCTCTAGTTCGCAGATAACACCCTTGTTTTGACAGCATCTCTAATAGTCACCAATGAGAGTATACGAATCAAAAAGTCCTGCGGCAATTCACTACAAACATCCCCCACTTCAGTGGCAACTTCTCCCTCTCTTGTGACTAAAGTAAATTACTCTCTTGGCTCTCTACTAGATTGGGTTTATGACTGCAACTTTTAAGAGAGCTTTTGGTAAACCTTCCTACCACCTCGAATTCTCCAAGTAACTCTACTGTTGGTGCCCAATTATGGTAGAGTTCAACAAGTCTTTGTCCCTCAGGATGCATAAAAGACGATTGATTGACATGAAATCCATCCTCAACAACCTGCTCTGTTTTCTCCTTGATGCTATCTTCTTTCTCTTCTACTGATAAGCCTCCATCCTACTTTACAGTATCAGATTCCTTAGATGGGTGGATAGCAGGTAAAGGAACACTTAGGGACGGTTTCCTAGGTGTAGCATAACCAAGTTCCTGGACTCCAGAATATACTGTAATGGCCACAATAGCAAACATTTTGACTGTAATCATCGCTTTATCATTCATAGCATGATCACTATGTCTGCTAACGCAGTTCTCATCTATATCACAAGTTCCAAGAATATCACCCAATATTATTTTGTGACCATGTATCTTTTGACAAATGATAAGAGCCCAAAACTGTAGTTTTAATCCTTTAACAATATTACTTTTTAACCAATTATGTGATTAATAAGTAAGAGTTAGTACTGTTATCGTGTTCTTGTGTATTTCAGGCATTGGAGTCGAATAGGTGAAGAAATGCGTCCCTTTTGCGAGATAAATGAGCAAAAGTTGGTTGCTAAGAAGTTCTATGATTAAAGGCCAAGATTCAAGGAGAAAAAGCCTTTTTAAAGCCCGGTCAAAGCTGAAAAGTCAAAGTCAACGCGGGCAGAAATAGTGCATAAAAGTCAGCAGAACTTTCAAAGGTCGTATCTTTGGACTCAGACCTCGAAATTGGACCTACCATACGTCAAAACGACCGACTCGGAATGAGCTTTCTAGTGGTCTAAGCCTTGACCCAATTATAAGAGCAAAAGTTGACAAAAAGGCTGTTGAAGTCATTTCAAGCTGAAAACCTCTTTGTGAACCACTACACCAGAAAAGACATTTACTAACGGTTATATCCGTTACTAATATTTTTACTAACGGTTATATCCGTTAGTTCTGGGGAGTCACTCTCACTTAGGCCAACTTTAGTAACGGATATAACCGTTACTGATTAATAATATTAGTAACGGTTATATCCGTTACTAAAATTATTTGTAACGGATAGCCAACAACTCGTGACCCGATTAAATTTGTCATTTGTAACGGATATAAGTGTTAGTCAAGTTTGGCCGGTTTTCTAAGCGGAAAAATAATTTGTTTCTCACGGATATAACCGTTAGTAATGGATGTGGTCACTTATTTACTAACTATTATTTGTAACGGATATATCCGTTAGTAAACCTATAGCCACTAAATAAATAAAAAATCCGGGTCAAATAATATCCAATACAAATTTGGTCAAATAATGTCGATGAGTAGAAGCGTAACTATGTGGATGACTTCTCATACTTATATACAATGATATGATGAGTACAAAATTTTCACCGAGGGTCAAGCAGAAAAAGGAGCTCCCAAAGCCTTCCAGAGGGTGGACATGAATGTACTAAGTCGAGACTATGGAGAAGCAAATTGATTACTGGACCCTCTCCTTCGCCATCGACGCTTCTTCCGAATTCTACAGAGATCTGAAAAGCTTCAAGAGTGGTGATTCTTTACTGATGCTATAGGTACCAGCGTGTATCAGGGGCCCATGTATGACCAAGGTCTAACACAACACAATCTTAACAATAGAAAATCTTTGGACCCCAAGAATACGATATATAAGAAAGAGGGCACCAAAAGATAGAGAACCCAAAGCACAAGTTCTCATCTATAGCCATCTTCACCACTTAGTGACAGTAGAATAGAAGGAAATAACTCTGAAGATTCTTCTCTAGGGTATATACATATGGCAATTTGACTAAGCTTCTGACAAGAAAAGGAACTTGATCCAATTGATTTTAAATGATAACCGAGCTGCAAACAATTAAGCACAAAATTAGAACAACGTTCTTTATCTAGAGGCCCACCACAATAACTATTTAACATCACCTCATTGAAAGACAAAATGCATCAAGATCACTTTAAACAATATAAAATGGAAAGTGAAAGGCAAAAACTGAAACTAGCTAATTTACAAAGACACCGCACCTAGTCACCTACAAGTGTACAAATATCGCTATCCTAAAATAGCATGTCAACTTATCAACATCATAGATAAAATCAAGGCAAAGAGATGAACAGATGCATACTTCCAAGTCCCCATACTACATCAACACTACTAGGACTCGGCTTAGATATCTTTGCGTGTCCAATTTAAATATGAGGTATCCAAACATATGGGTTGTCAATGCAATACAAAAGGTTAAGCAAGGTTTGGAAAAAGATTTGCAAGCGACCCCAAGAATATATTATCAAGAAAATCAAATCATTTAGATTTCAAACCTTTGAAGCCTCAATCTCGTAATCGGCATCATCATATAGAGGCCCACCAATAAAGAAACCATCCGTTCGGGTTATGTCGTTTCCAAAGACTAATTCACCTTTTCTGCAGGAGAGGAATCGCCACTATTATCTGCTGCAGCTTACAACTCTTATATCAACACCAGAAATCGGTGGAGAAACTGAACCCTCGATATACAATCCCGATCGACCAGAAAAGGGCAGAATCTTTTCTTGACAACCATCAATTGTAACTGAAACCTAGAAAAGAAAAGGTAGTAAATACCATGTTATAGCAACAGCCCACGATAAGAACGAGTTCATATTGCTCAAGGAATCATTTTGTACCTCGTGGCGGCTGAGAAAGATGGCCCTTTCTTCCAGTCTTGTCACCTTTCAACTTCATCTCGCAATATGGTTGGCATATTGCCAAGTTAATCAAATAATTTTGCTAAAAATGCTTAATCATATAACTTGTGGAGCGTCCTTATCAATATACCATATTAAGATGCAGCGCGTTTTACCTTGTAATTATTCTTGTGCACATTAAAACCAAGAGGTTTGGGCGGCTTCCTCTATTTTAGACATTATTTCATTTGCATTTAAGAAGTAAAACGTTTTCTCGGACGAGACCTATAGTTGGAAGGTGTAAACAAACGATTACAAAGGAGCATTCATTAGTCGGTCCGAAAAATGAAATTTTTAGGAGATAAATTGCAAAGGGAAACAATCATGTCATTGGTTGTTTTGACCCGATTGGTCGGTGAACATAATCATACTCTTCTTACGCTACAATAACACCAGCAGCACGAAATAAAAAAAAAAAAGCATAAGGGCTCAATTCATCGAAATTAGTGATCATACCTTTGAGTCGTTAAATACAACAACATCATCGAGGCTTACGCCTTCTCCTTGTTCAAAGTCCGGTGGTCTATACCCTTTCTTAAACCATTCATTTTCTAGTATGTCAGGGATTGTAATTCTCTGGGGAACATAAAAAGGTGTAACATTATAGAAAAGCCAAACACATCAAATCTACGATGCTGATTTCAGTACAAAACGAGCTCAAAGATTGGGCTTGGGGTCAGAAGTTTAACTATAAAACCACTAGCGTGGAAGAAGCTTTCTCGAGTGGAGACAACTTACGAAGAGGATTGGGGTCAAGGATGCGCTTAATTAGGTTCTTTGCGCTGGACGAAAACCATGAAGGACACGTAAAATCAGCCTTGTTGATCTGTAGTTTCAGTGAACTAGATCATGCAACACTTCTCTGATCAAATATTAATATTGAATTAGGAAGGAAATCATATTTAAGTAGTCACCTTTCTGTACAGAGATATTATTATTTTGACTTCGTCAAAAGGCAAGTAGCGAGCCATAAGAACAAAAAAGAATCACTCCACGGGACCATATATCCGGCCATTTTGTTCCATCATAACCTTAATCATTAAGAACCTAATATAAGAAAAACACCCGGGAAAAATACAAACCGTCATAAGATGCAATAGTGAAAACCAATTCATGATTAAACAAAGATAGAACCAGAAAAAATACCTCTTAAGCAACATAATTTAGTGTCCCACAAGCGGTGTGAAGTAGGCCATCTGCCTACAAGAAATTAAAGAGGTTTGCTCTTAGTTTATCATTATCTACCAATAAGCACAAAACAAGTATTTATGAAGGAAGAAAGGAGGAGAATGGATTAACTTTGGAGCCTCCAACTCAAAAAGTCAAAACCAATAGGCAAGGGGTGGAGGGCCCCAAGATCTTGGGGCCATCTCCTAATAAAAGTAGTGCTACAATAAACCGGCAGTTTGAAAAGTTGATCGGTAAATAAATTATATAATCCTTTCATTTGGAACGAACTTTTTGCAACCTCTTCAAGAGAAAACCGAATCCTAAAACACGGGCCGGTTTGCATTTTCAAAGCATTAATGTTTGTAATACTATTTCACCTCCTATACAAGCATATAACCTACTAATGACTAACCCATCAAACTGTTTTTTACGTCCCTATCAATAAATAATGCCAAGTAGTAACAAAACGAATCGATACTAAAGGAACTCAGTAGTAACTATTGTTACGGCTCAAGAAAGCATTAGATTGACACATCAAAAGGTCTCGGTACTTAACAAGAACAGTGTCATCATTTGAAATTTTTGAGCGGATCACTTACCTAGTTAGTGGTTGTGCCTCACAATGGAGCGAAAGGGGGAGGGTCTTGAGGGCAGAGAGGTGGTGGAGAATTTACAACATTTGGCTCGAGTGAGAAACCCAATCCATCCAAATTATTGCTATGAGATTCCAGTTTGCGGTAATGTCTTGTTGTTGTCCCTAATCTTCTTTCCCTGCAGAAGTACATCAACACGAGACCTCCCCCAAGTAAAGCGATTACCGCTTCCATTATTCTTGTCCTCTATAAACAAATAACATGCCAACAAAGACACAATTAAAAACAGCGAGATGGATACTGTTTTAAATAAAAAAATCAACCAAGTTGGACAAGAAAGCTAGTTATTTGGGACAAAGACCGCTTCTGAGAATGTCCAAACCACAATACTAAAATAGGAAGCTCAGATTACCTTGATGAACCAACAGGTTGCACTTTCCGAATCTCGATAAAGAGTTACGGTATCTTGAAGGACTTGATACCGAGCTTCACCGAGATAAGGAAGATAAGTGCATGTAAGAACTCCTTAAATGTCGGAAGCCAATATCATTCAAGGACACATAATCAATTTCTATTACCATGAGAATCTTTGACCGGAGGACGAGTCTTGAGCAGCCACCGAACATGAAGCCCCACTTGCTGCAAAACAAACAATGATCTTGATGAAAACATTGCACAAAGGCGAAAACAGCTTAAACAAAGTCGATAACATGGTCAAATATAGACCTCCATTTGATGTTCCTCCAAAATAGAGTTCATTATCCTTGACCTTCTTGAACGAACTAGAATTTCCTTCACTCTTGATCCCTCTCAGTAGGATGTGGACACCGAGCTTTGCTCATATAGCCTCCTTTTCTTAAAAAGGATAGCTCCTTTGAGACCTTTGGCGCGTGTAACAAGTTTTCCTTCAAGGAAAACAGGCTTCATGTCCCCATCTATAAAATAAGAGAACCCCCAATTAAAATGTGATCATTGAATTAAGATTTAACAAAATACCAACTCAACGCGGGCGGGATACGATATAAATAAACCCGAAGAAAAGCTTACCACTATTAAAAAGATCCCCATCTTTCAATTTGGGGCAACTTTCCAAAGATCCGGATGCCAACGACTTTAAGTATCCTGCGGTCACCAATACGTGGTGGTGCCCTAAAAGTCTTCAAAGTCACGGTGCTAGGTTGGGTGCACCCGTAAGAGTTTTCGCCATCATCTTTACTAACTAATTTTACATCATCATGGTACCTAGGAAAAGGACCATGAAGAATGGGGTCGGTGCACAAAGGCACCTTCACACTACTATCGGAACTTACAAGTGCGGGGGGTTTAGTATCTAAACCCATTGGGTACTCGAACTGCGTGTCGGGCACATTACCATTTGGTAAGGTACCAATCTTTTAGCCTCGGCTCCAACTTCCCGCTTGTAGGATTCAAAGACATCCTGCTAAACATCTCTTTGTTTTGTTTGGTAACCTTCCCATCTTTTTACGCTTTTCACAAACACCTGAATCTTGAAGCAAATACCATTATCCGAACGCGATCCTTATTGCTACCTTGCAAGCCAAATTCGAAGCAAAAACACTCTCATCGAGCTTCCTTGATCCGCGGGGTTCTAGTTTTAGTGGTTTCTCTTCATCTAGCAATTCCTTCTTAATGGTATCTTTGACAATTGTGGGTTGAACTCTACCGTAAGATACATTACTTGAAGCGAGGAGTACTTTCCCTCTCTTGCAATAACTTTTCAGGGATACATTACTAGAAATAGGAGTACTTTCTCTCTCTTTGCAATAAGTTTCCAGCTACAAGAGTAAGCAACTCAAATGCACACATACTATTGTCTTCAACTTTCTTTTTATAAGAACGTTTTCTCAAAACCGTAAAATACAAATTAGAAGTTGAACCATTTTCATATTTGGTAAAATTAGGAAGACATACAAAAATGGTAGGAGTATTTACCCGAAATGATCTAGAAGCTTTGGGTATTGTAGGCACCTCGAAAGCCATTATATCCATAATCTAGCCTTTTCTCAGATCACCATATCTTACAAACATATACCATATAATGATTCAACACGAACGTAGAACCAAATTTCAAAGACGATTTCACGGTCTACAAAATTGAAAGACGATCATTAATTCAAGAAACCCTCAACTAAAATGATCAAACAGACAAGATGATAATGTGCTTGTCACATTACAAAACGACCATAATTCCAATCATAAAAAGCATTGAAACAAAGGAGAAAGAAATGTGCTCCAACTTATGGTGATACTAAGGAGAAAGAAATGCATAACTAACAACAATTCTCTCTAAAAGAAAATGCCTTCACTTGATAAAAAAGAATATTATATAGATTCCACTACAAGTAGAAGCCCATTGAAGATCTCAGATGACACCCAATTACTCCATTTACTCATGCACACAGATTCCCACCACATGCAAGTAAATTTGGAAAATAAAATTTCAACGTCCATAAGTTGGAAAGAGAAACCCACACAGATTTTACAAAGATTCGCAAGTTACTTGCCGGGATGTGAAGAGAGATTAATACTCAATAGACCATGAATTGAATCCAAGTATGAGAATTCCTTAACATATAAGATGAAAGACCGAGAACCCACAATCCACCCATCCCCATAAAATCAAATTCTCAAAAATGACAAAACAGAGATCTTACATTTTACAAGTTGTGAGAATTAGCTTGGGCTTATCACACCGAGTTGAGTCCGATAATATCTCTCTCTTATCTACAATTTCGTAAAACCAAACAAATGAATTAATAAACCAACTATAATAATAATATTTTTTTTTAAAACACACTACCATAAATATAACAGATCGGAGTCAAACAAAAAACCACTCACAAATCTCTAAACAGAAAAAAAAAAAACTTTTTGAATTTTTTTTACTTGAGATCAAAAAGAATTTTCTACTGCTAAAGGAACTCGTAGTAACTAAAGGAACTTCTCTTAAACTTTTCTGGCTCAAGAAAGCGAGTGAAAGGATCATCGCGTGTTCATTGGTTCATTGTGGCGGTCTTCTCGCTATACCGAAAACCGGAAGGAAGGTATGTACTAGTTACGTACTGTTTTCATATACTAGAAAAGCCAAAATAATAATAAAAAGAAAAACAGATAGAAGGATAGTATGTACCAGTATGTTGCGCATAATCACAAGTAGCAACAATGGAGTTCCAACATTATGAACCTCGCATGCATCAAACAATTACACAATCATTAGTGGCAAATAAAAGTAAAAACTTCAAATTA
The DNA here is from genome assembly GCF_015680905.1 of Coptis chinensis. Classification (NCBI taxonomy): domain Eukaryota; kingdom Viridiplantae; phylum Streptophyta; class Magnoliopsida; order Ranunculales; family Ranunculaceae; genus Coptis; species Coptis chinensis. The sequence continues at coordinate 20,447,904 of NC_141457.1, read as the reverse complement.
AAATAGCTAATGGAAAGAAGAAGGGAAAAAAAACTAACCAGGGGCTTACGCATCCCCCGGCTGACTACTAATTGCTCCAAGCATCTCATCATCTCTATCCATGTTGCCATCTCGCACTTAAACTTAAATACACTAAGGCCTTGATTTCTTTACAACAAGGCAAGTCAAGACATAAAACTAATAAAAAGAATTGACATCTATGTACAATTAAGATTCTAAGTCATGATAACACTAATAGCCTCAAGTCATGGCAACCACAACTACATCAAAGTTTAACGCCATATTTGTTTCTTCTGATCAACCCTTCAAAAGGAAACATATCAAGTATGAGAAAAACAGCTACACAATGGATAAGTGTCATACACCAACATTTTCAGAAAATTCTATCTTACGGTTGTTTTTCTAAGCCAACCGCCTAGTATGCACTACTCCCACTTACAAATCACGACAACAACAAATTGAGGATGCCATGAATAGATTAACATACAATCAATTAGTATTTTCCAGTGAATTCTCAATCAAATCGTGCATTCTAAGATATTTAGAACTGCTTTGACCGAATGAAAACTCTTCATGCCTTTAACAAGGTAACTATAGCTTTCATACCAAACAATGTTTATCTATAACATTTGGCACATATTATTGATCAAACATAAAGCAGTAAAAGATGAATAATTATGCAAAAACACGAATCAGGCAATCATTTCAAATCAGGTAAAGGTCATCCAGTCTTCAAATCATTTCCGTTTGAACTATAACGCGAAAAAGTATTCAAAGACATTATCGAAATGGAAATCCTAGCAAAGCAATACTAATTAATGTATGAACATAAATCACCAAAAGCACAAACAACCATCACCCATTTATACACACCCAAAATCCAGGAAAAGAAACCAACTTTTTTTACTCAAAAACAAGATTACCTTTCTTTTAGGAACAGCCATGAGTTCCATAGATCCAATATTATTACCTAACTCAAAACTGGGCATTTCCAAATTTTTATCATTCTCAGGCAATAAAAATACATTCCCATGACTCATCATTGAAGTACCCAATGGCGCAGGAACAGCAGTAGCCACATGATTCCATCTTCTAGACATGCACAAGTTGTTCACTAATATACCCATCTCATTTTTTAGTCTAATAAATGCCATCTTTTGCAACGAGATTGACCAAACTTTACGAAGCATTTCAACAAACAAATATCATGCAAATCGACTGACCAAATTCCCAAGGAATGATTGGAAGGCTCTAAACCATGTGTATAAAATATCTTAAGATAGGCCACATCGTTGCAAAAGGCAGCAGTCATTTTCTTTTTCTTGACTTGATAGGGAATCATTGAGAATCTGCGTATCCAAAAACAGTGGAAGTGCTAAGTACCCACCACTTGAAGCTTGTCTCCCAATTAAATTGTTATGGTGTTTTGTCAAGGCAGTGAAATATGGGCCAACAAGTCACAGCTGCTGCTCAAGACTTCGAGTAGAGACGAGGGCTAAACTAATCGAAAGCAAATGAATTCTTTCATCAACAAACTGAATTACCCAAGACCAGCCGACCGGTGATCGAAACAGAGTAATTGTGGTAAGTTTAAACATTCTAAAAACAGTCACCATTTTCCGTGAAAGCAAGTAAACCCGAAAAGCGAAATTGAAGTCGCCGGATTAAAAAACACAAGCGGTTCAAGTTAATTTGAAGTACTGGTTTTTCCAAAGTTCAAAACCTCAAATGATGTATCCTCTGAACTATACATTATACACCATACACCCTTTACAAACTGTATAATAAAGACGTCATCATCTAATTTTTGTATTACCTTTACTTCTTTCTCTTTCTGATGACTGCGTTTCGGTTCTTCAGTTTTATTTTGACGCCTTGTGATACAACTCAAAAATATTCACTTACTTTTATTAGCAACTCAAAAAGTTTGGAAATCAGCAACCAAAATATCCTTCACTGGATACAATAGTGGACTCACCCCAATCAAATTCAAAATCACGTCTTCACATTTATGGGCCACAATTCCACATAATGTGCAGCGCCCATATGAAAAAAGCTCAACACCATACGAATTTCGATTGAATTGACCAAACTTAAGAAGAAAACTATCGCCTTTCTTAAAAAAAAACTGTGGAGCTTCTTCTTTTGATGTTTGAGTCCTTTTCCCCTACTATTGTTACTATTATTATCATTAGAAAAAGAAATATAATCAAGCTGGAAAATGCACCCAAAACAACAATCTACAAAAAATAATTTTTAGCCAACAGATGGTGAGATAACAAAAAAAGTTTGAATGTCTCTCGTGTTAACATTATTGTTTCCTTCAATCCAAAATGCACCAATAACAAATCGAAAAATAAAAATATATTGGGCATTGCAGATAAAAAATTCAATAGCTTGTGTGTTTCTTAATTATTTTTCACTATTGTAACAATCGGGAGGCAATTAATCGATTGTATTCAAGAATCAAAGCTAAATAATAACTAATTACAATAAAAATCAAATAAAAACAATAAAAATGAAATCTTTATTAAAAAGCAATAAAATAAAACTCACCTCGGTAACACCCGAGAACAAGTCTCCGCTGGAAAGATCGAAATCGAATCCAACAACAATTGAATCGGTTAGTGAAATCACGGGACATATATCGAATCGGTATGTTAATCTTCCAAATACCAAAAAAGAACAAGCCCAATATTCACCACCCAATGTTCATATAAGTAAAGTAAAAAAAAAATGCACGAAAACCCGAGTAGTTGTTGAACTGGCGTGGAGTTGAAATGGGTAATGGAGATTGTTTCGAGTTTGGTGGAGTTGAAATGGGTAATGGGAAGGGAGAGTGAAGAGAAGAGATAGTTAGACTTATACTTTCTTTTGATTTTTGGCTTTTAGGCTTTTGTTTTATTTTCTTTTTTTTTTTCGATTTTTTCTTTTTTATCGGTAAAATATATTAAAAGTTGGGTCAAAAAATAAATTGGGATATATACTAACAAAAAACTTAAGGAGTAACGGATATATCCGTAAGTAAATTGGTAACAGTTATATCCGTTAGAAATGAAAAAAATGGTCTGTTAGGAATTGACCATTCTGGTGTAGTGAACTGAAGTAATGAGGCTTTAGGCTCGATTTTCCGGCCCAAATCATGGATCCTAAGCCCATGCACGAAATTGTGGATCTAGCCTCTTCTATATAAAGAGGACTAAGGCTTAGCTCTTAAGTTACTTAGTTAGATAATTGATAAACTTAGTTTTTTTAGAATTCAATACTTGGTTAGCTTTAGTTTGTCTGAATTTCATAATTAGTTAGTCATAAACTCAAGTTCTAAATTAGTTTTAATTCATTTTGAATCATTAGACTATTATTCATTAGATTAATAAAGTAATTGTTATTCATTCAATAATGTCTTGTTCTTATTATTCTTATTCCAGAAATGATAGTTTAATGACTCAAGGTTAAATCTCCATTAGAGGGGTTTGAGGAAGCCTTGATGATGACTTGATTTTTCTTAGCATAGATATAGTTGTAATGTTCTATTCTACTCTAGAAAGTAACTAGTTCACCATGAGAATGGGTTTGATTGCTTCACATGCTAGTTATTAGTTGGTAGAGATTACCATGAATAATTAGGGATTAGAAATACCCAACTTTTACGTGAAAACGTAAAGATTTGGATTACAATGAATTTTATGCTAGTTTATTAAGTCGAATCAAGGTGGAATCAAATTCCCCTAATTCCTTCTCATATTGTCAATTTAGTATTGAATTGTCGTAGTTGATTTATAACATCTTGATTAGTTAATTCACCATCGTAGTTAAATATAAATTCGAATCCATTACTCTCACAATTTTGTTAGAATACATAAACTAGTAAGTGTTCACATCTAAACGAGCTAGGAGTGGAACAAATTCTCTACACCAAATATTGCATTGATAACGAGAGTAGAATCTTTGATACATTAGCATCGTACTAACATTTAGTTTTACTTACATTTGAGTTTAATTACTTATTCGTAGGTAAAACTATCGTTTTTCCTTTTATCAAATGGCGTCGCTGCCATCTTTGTTGTGTTTAGTTTAATTTGCTTTAGTAGTGTTAATCCTACCAAAATACCATTAAACCTACCCACCCTTGTTTGGTTCTAACTGTGGTTGTTTGTTTCAGAACTGATTTTTTTTTTGCAGAAATACACTGAGTGCACCCCACGCTAAAGTGCCTGGACATCATCCAAGGCAAGAGCGCGCCCCACGCCCTTGTTAGGCAAATTTGAAGTGCGCTCTGCACTAAAGTGCCTGGACTTCGAGTCAGGCAAGAGCGTGACCCGCGCCCTTGTAAGGCAAATTCTGAGCGCACCTCGCGCCCTCTTCTGAACAGCCCGATTTTCACAGGTTAGTACAAACTTCCATTTCTTCAAGTTATTCAGTGTTTCTAACGTGTTAAATACACTGAGCTCGCGTATACAATACGTTATTCATATGCGAAGCAAGGAGGCATTCAGGTACTTCTTTCTTCCACTCCTTGCATCTCCTGTTAGAGGATTTATACTAGCATATCAGGATTGTTTTGACTGTTGTCGTGTTTTTTTAATATTGGACATAGCCTTGCATGAAATTAAGGTCAGGTAGAGAAAAAAATGACTAACGTAATTTATCGTGAACGTCAACACATACACCTATCTAGTATACCACGCACTACACATGAAATAATGGCTGAAGAAAAAGAGACTCCTTTCTCTGACTTTTACAAAGCCCTGAATGATAGCCCGAAATCTTGCATCGTTCTTGCAGACCCAGTGGGGGATTTCCGAATCCCCCCGAAGATATTTAATTTGTTACCAGTTTTTCATGGGTTAGACCATGAAAAACTTTATCAAAATATGAGTAGGATTGAACAAGTTCTTACCACATTCCATCATCCTACGGTAGGTGCGGAACAAATTAAACTGAGGGTGTTTCCTTTCACCCTAGCCGATAAGGCGGCATCTTGGTTAACCCAAAGCCCTAATTAATTGGGACTCATGGGCCAAACTTGTTCAATTGTGTATGGAACATTTTTACCCACCACTGAAGACAAATGAAATGCTTTCCAAGATTCATTTTTTCCGCAAGAATCCTCATGAATCCTTTTCAGAAGCCTGGAATCGTTTCACTGATCTTCTTATAGAGTGTCCACATCATAACCTTGCGAAAGACACGTTAGTTCGTGCCTTTTTCAAGGGACTTTTACACCACCATAAAGACGTCCTTGATACAATGAATGGGGGTGGGTAGTTTCCTCAGTAAAGGAGCCTCATAGGCTTATAGATTTTTAGAAGATCAAACAAAGCGTAATAATAACTGGGGGGTAGTGACGATATCCCCTGCTCCGCTAGTTCTTCTTTAACAATTAAGACTACAAGTATATTTGAGGTTAAATCCGATCCTGAGCTTAAAACTCTAATTGAATCCCTCACTAAAGAGGTAGAAGCTATTTCTGTTCAACAAAGGCCTACCCCTGTCATGAATGTCAACTCTATTCCCTGTAATTTCTGTTTGAATCATGCGCATCCTGACTCCTATTGTCCTTTAGTCTATGAAAATTCATCCACTCAGTCGGACAATGTTTGTTCCATTAATAGCAAACCTAACGCACCTTGGAGACAAAATCCCAACTTCAGTTGGAGAAATACTCAACAAGTTACACCTCCAGTGTATAATAATCAAAATGTTAGGCCAGCAAACAATTACAATCAAGCTCCACCGAGACAAGGACAGGGACAAGGTAATTATAATAATTATAACAATAATAATTATAATGCTAATAGAGGTATCGTTCTGCTTAATCATAACTATCACAACCCACCTGCTAATAATCAACGTGAGATAGTTCCTGTCACACCACCTGTAACAAACACTCCTCCACAACCGGATCATTTCGACGCCTTTATGCAAACCCAACAATAGATTTTACAGTCCATCCAACTTTCCTTACAACAGTTAACCCAAGAGAAAGTATAACCAAAAGGTTTGTTTCCAAGTCAAGCAATTCCTAATCATAAAACAACAAATACAGCCTTTGAGGTAAACGATAATACTAGTAATGAAAATGGAAACATAGGTGAGCTAAATGCCATCACCACTCTTCGTTCTGGCAGAGTGGTTGATAACGCCATAACTACGCCTGTAGTTACCCCACCAGTAGTCCCTACACCTGATATTTTACTAGATACCGAAGTAATAACTGAAGATCCTACCCCAGTAGAGGTACCAGTTAAACCACAACCTAAGAAACAAAAAGCCAAGGTTAAACATCCTGTTGATCCATATGCTAAATATAGAGAGAAACCACCATTTCCTCAGAGATTAGCCATGTTAAACAAGGATACAAATTTTGATGAGATTAGAGAAGTTTTTAAAAATCTAACGATAAACTTATCTTTTCTTGAAGCAATTAAAAAGTTACCACAACATGCCAAGTTTCTAAAAGAGTTGTGCACTATTAGGGGTAAAAAAAATATTCCTAAAGACACCTTTTTAACTGAACAGTTTCCTACTTTATCTGAACATAATGGAATTATCTAGTACAAGGACCCTGGGCGTCTTACTTTACAATGCACCTTAGGAGATACTCACACGACAACTGCTCTATTAGATATGGGGGCGAGTGTTAACTTACTCCCTTATTATCTCTACAAACAAATAGGTCTACAAGAGATGCAACCTACTAAAATGACGTTGCAATTAGTTGATCGATCTATTAAGTATCTTAAGGGTGTTGTTGAAAACGTGCTTGTTAAGGTTCAGGATTTCTACTATCCAGCTGATTTCGTTATCCTCAACACAGAAGTCGCAAACGACTCTGTTCCTATCATTTTAGGGTGTCCCTTCTTGGCTACTGCCAACACGCTCATAAACTGCCGCGATGGTTCTGGGTCCATGTCTTTTGGCCATCTTTTTGTTGAGGTAAATGTTTTTAAAATGACTAAACAATTCCTAGATACGACTTCAAATGGAAAGGTTAGCATGATCGAGAGCTTAGCTTAAGATTATTTCGATAACACGTTTCCTGATAATCAGATGAACCAATTTCTTTCCTTCAGAAGTTCCAACATTGACACCATGATAGAAGAAGAATGTTTTACCCACTATCCCAATGATTCTTCTAACCCACTTATTGAAGAATGTCTTGCATATCTAAAAACTTTTGATGATATAGACCTGAAAGCTCTAGCTGAGCACCATTCACCCACCTCACATTACTCTGTCACGCATTCACCTTCCATCAAGGTTCCCTACCCTCCACCTTTTCAAAGGAACCTTGAGTTTGCACTTGACCCTCTTGTTTCTCCTGTGCTTCATAATTTTCTAAGTTCTCCTAGTACGAAATTACTACCTACAGAGCCACCTGATACTTTCATTTTTAGTTGTGTGATTATACCAACCCACTCCACCAATAAATTATATGATAAACCCACTCTCTCAATTCGTCCATTTCTTACTTCTACAATTCATCCATATCTACCATATCTACCATATCTTCCACAACCATCCATTTTCTCACAATCATTCACTTGCCCACCCTTTTGTTGGAAAAACAAGAAGACTTTGCATGCTAGGCTAGATTCTAGATTCATCAGTACTTTCTCATTCCGTTATGCCACCTCATGGGAAATTATGGTGCTTGATGGTGTTTGGATGTGTTTTATCTGAAAATTAATTATGGCAAGATCCACAACTATTTTGGTTGTTGATATATGGCAAACTACAGGGTATGTATATATATCTAGTTATTTGTTAAAGTCTCGAGTATCTGACTATAAACGGCTCATTTTATTCTTTGGTGTACTCCATTCCACTCTTATATTTTTGTAAGTGCACCATTCAGGTAATCGGGCCCTCCTATTGGAGTGTGTAGCTGTAAGTACCGGATCCTAAGTTCATGTTTAACATAATTCACGTTTTCCACTCTTGCATATTTTCTCGGGTTTTAAGTCATGTTTCTCTATGGTGTGAATTATGTCCTTATTGCCTTATTGTTTTTCCTTATATTAATCCGTATTCATAAAAAGAAAAAAAAATAAAAACCATAAAAATAGTAATCTAGAAAGTCTCAGGAATCTGACTTTAAAAGACCCATGTTTTAAAACAAATTTTCAAACTTCGTTGTCAAAAATTTGTTTAGGGGTGGGGTGTTGGTCTTTCCATTCTTGATTGCTTCTTATTCTTATTGTTTATGTCGCTTGATAGTATTTTGATTCGGGTTGACACTATCTATGAATATACATTTTATTTGTTCGCATAACTTACGTCATTCACGCACTTCGAGACATTTTTCTACCTTTTTATATGTCAACCACGGTTAGAATAGAGTGTTTCATGGATCATTGGATTGAAAATTCTTTCCTGATCATTTTCATAGCTCATTCACAAAAATTGGACCGGTAACGAGTCGAGAAATTCAGTTTTAAGTTTGCACGTATAGGGACAAAATACGCATTTTCTGAAATTATTTGGGCTTGGGCCCAAAATCTCGTAGTCACAGGCCTCGCACGTGAGTCCACAGAATTAGCAAAAAAAACGTATCGCGTTCTTCTTCTTCATTCTGCCTCCATCAGCCTCCATTAACAAACCAAAAAAAAAAAAAAAACACACCACCACCGATTCTTCCACTCAATTCAAACAACAACCCACTCCAATTTCGCCCCATCCAGTTCATCTTCTCCACTCCACCTCCATTAAACCACCGAAAATTCAAAATCTAAAATCCACCGTGCCCAACTCCATATTTTTTAGTAAGTTTCAATTCAAACTCGTTCCCCACCTTACCCTAAACCCAATTTTCGAATTCAAACATCAATAGCCCAAAAACGCAAAATCCTCCCAGAACAAGTTTTCAAATCAGACCATTTTGCGCCGTTTTACAATGACGAGATGAAACATAGGAATTGGCAAAAGTTGTGGTATACGGAGAATGATTTTTACCATTCGGATTTAGTTTTGAATTTTTACAAGAAGCGGGAAATCGAGGGTAGTAAGATTTTTGTGAAGGTGAATGGTGCGAAGAGAGAAGTGAGTGCTTCGATGTTGACTCATGTTCTGGCCATTGAGCCAATCCGCCACCGTGCAGGAATCCCAGTATGGGGGGTAGAGGCGTTGATGAGAGAGATTGTGTTGGAAGGATAGTACAATGCGAAATCGCATTACGTCCGATAGTCGTCTCTGAGAACCAACCAGCTGGTTGTAGCTTAGTGGGTTGGTAAGAATGTCATTGGGAAAGAGAAGTTCAGTGACATCAGTCTGAACTGTCTGCACGTACTCTGGGTATTACAGCAAAAGAGGTATGATTTTTGCATCATCGACTTCTTGTTAACTATGACTAGAAGAGTTGGAGTGAGTACCGCACCCTTTCCTGTTTTGATTACTAAGATGATGTTGTCTTTTGGTGAGAAACCGAAAACTAAGCGGATTATGTTGAAGTTGCATGCAAATGCAATTGCTTATACGGAATGTATCCAAAAGACGTGGAGATTGCCTGGAGATAGGGTTGTGGAAAATGTTGATTCGGATGATGATGAGGAAGATACGGCATGTTTCGAAGCCGATGCTTTGGAGAAGGCTACCTCAGATATAGAACGCATGACATTGATTCATCGTGGCCAGTGTTCTATTAACACCATTTGTGAAGACATCCGAACTAGGCAAGTTAGCCTCCATCAGAATTATGAGGAGCACAGGACTAACTTGGCGACCTTAGTCCAGCGTGATAAAGAGTGTGATGAATCCATGAATTCTACGACGCTTGCCACCCTATCAGAATTCTACATCCAACCAGTCTGAGAGGCATGAGCGTCATCGACGCAGGACTGATGACTCAGAACCATCCTCATCTCATGGCCCTTCTTCATCTCTTGGCTAGTGGTTTCGGAAATTTGTTGTTTTGATGTATTTTCCCTGTTTTCGTAGAATTTTATTTCGAGTTGTTTAGTTTATTAGTTAGATTTGAATTATGTAATCGTTTTTTACTATTTGATTGTTAGTTGAATTTTTAATTTAATTTGGTTTTTATCCAAGCATGCGATGATTTTTCCATGAATCCCACCTTCCCGAATTGTTTGGGGGTGGTATTATTATTTTTTACATTGCTTTTATCTTATTCACCGTTTTAGAAGTTAAATTTTGCAAACTGTGAAAATATGAGTTGTTGAAAATGTTGTCAATATTGGTGTGGCTAAGATTATATATATTGTTGTGGTGATGGAATTTCAATGAATAGAATTAGGAAGTTGCTATTTTAAATTCAACCAAAAAGCTATTAGTTTATATTTGGAATATGCACCTAACTTGTTTCCATTTTGGTTTTAGAAATTTCTATTTCCATCATCCTGCCTTAACAATTTTGGCAACTTGTGGATGTTGGTTTTAGAAACTAAACCTCTATAAATACTTCATTCACTCTACACTTACAAACCACACCTCTCACCTTGCACTCTCACATTTCACTTCACACTTTTCTCTTAGTTTTTCACTACAGAGCCCTCAAGGTATACAGAGTGCACCCCGCGCCCTCTTCAGCCCAATTGTGAGTGCACCCTGCGCTATAGCACCTGGACCTCAAGCAAGACAGGAGCGCACCCCGCGCCCTTCACAGCCCAATTGTGAGCGCACCCTACGCTGTAGCGCCTGGACCTCAAGCAAGACAGGAGCTCACTCTGTGCCCTTCACAGGCCAATTTTGAGCGCACCCCGCGCCTTGACCTTCGTAGTCCCTTAAATTTCTGATTTTTTGTGAGTTTTCCCTAGGTTGTTTGCAGCACTTCTAGAGTGTATTTGTTGCAATGAACTCTCTTACACTCATACCAGAGCAATCTTTTGAAGATTTGTTCTCGAGCGACACATACGGATCTTGGTTTCACGAAGTGATCATACAAGCAGGATGGCAGTCTTTAATAGTTAGTTCCGATGAAATTTACTCTCCTGCACTTACAGCGTATTTTTATGAACATTGTAAATTCTTTTATCGGATGAATGGAGAACATATATTCTCCATCACCATTGATGACGAAACCATGGACATAACCAAGTTCTTGTTGGCTTTTGGTGTTGAGCTTCCTATGCCTGCTAAGATTCAAGACTCATGGGGCTATGTAGTTGATAATTTCTCTGCCTACAACTATGAGCTTTTGCATGAGACTTATGGGGCCGGAATTTTCCATGTAGAGGACCAAGGGAAATATAACGTAGCCCTTGGTAGCTTGTCCCTTAACGTACGTGGGCACGACGATGTTCTTTATCATGCTAAACATATTAGGGGAGTGGCGTTTTTCTTCTGCGAATGACGCCACTTGCGACATGTTCCTTGCTCTAGCTGAGGGACGTCTGCTATATGACCTTCCCAAGACATTAATGTCTAGTTTAGCATGAGCCCAGCGTATGAGGCATAAGTACCTTCTTATGTCTGTCTTAGTTTGTCGTATCATGCTATGTTTCTTTCCTACATTTTGTACCCGTTTCACGGATTGGGTTGGGATTGACATTGTGAGACCCACCAACTGCATTATTCATTCTTTCTGTGCAATGACTTGGCCGGGGTGGAGGCTACAACCTCATTAGGTTGCCCCCTACACCCCATCCGACCAAGTGGCGCTTAACAGGTTAGCGATCGTAGATGATAAATGGCGTGAGGCCTGGCAAATCATCATGGCATGGCAGGACGTGAAGGAACCTCATTTCTTTGTAGACGAGGATGATGACGCCTAAATGCTGGATAGGAGGTAAGTTTTTGTTTTTGTTCGTGTCTGCTTATGTCCCAAGCAATTTACTTTTTGTAACCGTACCCCCATAACGGGTGGAACTCATTTAGAGTTGCTTCTATTTTTATTTATCTATATTAGTATGTTTTAACTTTGCTTTGCAGATGTTCCAAATTTTATGCGTTTCCATGGTATTTTTCTACCCTTTTTATTTCAATACTTTGATGACAAAGCATGCTTTTGTTTGGGGGTGACATAGAAACATGAGTAATTTAAAACACTTGTTAGGATATAGATATGTACAATATGTACTTATTTTCTAGTTAAAAAAAATCAATTCAAAATTCAAAATATAAATAAAAAGTTTATGTTATACACTTAGGAATATTAGTATTGTTTTCTCTATGTTCTTAATAATCTAGAAGTTTCACGTTAGCGGTTGCATTAGAATAGATTTTAGAAACTTAGGTTAATATGTAGGTAATAATCTTTGCATCTTTCTATAAATATATTGCATGAGTATCTATGTTTGTATTGACAGTAAGTTTCTGAAATCTAGGCTAGAGTACTTGTTTTACAAATCCTGTGAGAATATAGCCTAAAGCCTTATATGAGTGAAATATTAGAGAAATGACACAAGGGAGAAGTAAATTTCGAATAGAGAAATCACACGTCCACTTGCTTGATCATTATACCATATCCTAAGCAATAATTTAGGCCCTCTTTGGATCGATATAGCCAGAAATTCAAACCTATATGAAATTATTTTCCGCTAGTCGCCCCTCTGAGCCTTTCTTTAGCCTTTCATAAACCGCAAATCATTTACCCTATTACAAAACAAAATGAAAATGAAAATCAGCCTACCCATCTTTGAATGAGTTTGAGAATAGAGATAAAATGAAGAATAGGAAAGAGAAAGACCTTTGAAAAAAAAATTGTTAGTTGCTTCAAATAAGAAAAGAAAGTTTTCATCCAAAGAAAAAAATATATAATAATAATAATAATAATAATAATAATAATAATAATAATAAATAAAATAAAGAGTTAGAACTCCAAAAACAGAATCAAAGGAGTCAAAAGCCAAAGAAAAAGTAAAAATGGCTAAGGATGGAAACAAAGTATAGAAGCAAAGTAAGAACAAGGTTTTCTCTAGTTACATAATATGAAGACTCTATTATATCAGACTGGTTCTTTTTGAATATCCATTTCCTTCATTCTTAAACCATCACCTAATCCCTGCAATACCTAATAAAGACCTCTAGCTCAATTAGGAATAGGTTAGTGTGATAGTAAGTGGAAGATGTGTTTGATCGACTTCGGCTTCCTTGTGTGTCATTGAGATTGTAAGGTAAAGTGTGCATTACATAACATTACTCATTGTATATATGTTTATTCGTAGATGATTGATTATTATGCATATATTAGCTTAGGTTTCGACTTAATTATTCTATATTCATTGCTAGTGAGATATATAGATATTTGAGAATAAGTAAGGAAACAATAGTTTGATTTCTTAGTCGTTGTAGTATAGATGAAGTTTGTGAGTACCTTCACTGAAAAACTCTCACGAGGCTATAACTTGTCCACTAGAGAATTCCTAGTGGTTTAAAGTCTTGTTGCATATGGTCAATGCAATCGCACTCGGCGAAACGAAATTAGTTAGAACTTTATTTTTGGTCACTTATTCTAATTTCTCATATTTGCTTGAGAACAAGCAAAATGTTGTTTGGGGGTAGAGCCCAAAACTGTAGTTTTAACCCTTTAACAATATTACTTTTTGACCAATTATGTGATTAATAAGTAAGAGTTAGTAATGTTATCGTGTTCTTGTGTATTTCAGGCATTGGAGTCGAATAGGTGAAGAAATGCGTCCCTTTTGCGAGATAAAGGAGCAAAAGTTGGTTGCTAAGAAGTTCAATGATTGAAGGCCAAGATTCAAGGAGAAAGAGCCTTTTTAAATCCCGGTCAAAGCTGAAAAGTCAAAGTCAACAGAACTTCCGAATACCGTATCTTTGGACTCAGATCTCGGAATTGGACCTACCATACGTCAAAACGACCGGCTCGGAACAAGTTTTCTAGTGGTCCTAGCCTTGATCCAATCAAAGGAGAAAAAGTTGATGAAAAGGCTGTTGAAGTCATTTTAAGCTGAAAACCTCTTTGTGGACTGAAGTAATGAGGTTTTGGGCTCGATTTTCTGGCCCAAAACATGGCTCCTAAGCCCATGCACGAAATTGTGGATCTAGCCTCTTCTATATAAAAAGGACTAAAGATTAGCTCTTAAGTTACTTGGTTAGATAATTGATAAACTTAGTTTTTTTAGAATTCAATACTTGGTTAGCTTTAGTTTGTCTGAATTTCATAATTAGTTAGTCATAAACTCAAGTTCTAAATTAGTTTTAATTCATTTTGAATCATTAGACTATTCATTAGACTATTGTTCATTAGATTAATAAAGTAATTCTTATTCATTCAATAATGTCTTGTTCTTATTGTTCTTATTCCAGAATAGATAGTTTAATGACTCAAGGCTAAACCTCCATTAGTGAGGAAGCTTTGATGATGACTTGATTTTTGTTAGCATAGATATAGTTGTAATGTTCTATTCTACTCTAGAAAGTAATTAGTTCACCATGAGAATGGATTTGATTGCTTCACATGCTAGTTATTAGTTGGTAGAGATTACCATGAATAATTAGGGATTAGAAATACCCAACCTTTACGTGAAAACGTAAAGATTTGGATTATAACGAATTATATGCTAGTTTATTAAGTCGAATCAAGGTAGAATCAAATTCCCCTACTTTCTTCTCATATTGTCAATTTAGTATTGAATTGTCGTAGTTGATATATAACATCTTGATTAGTTAATTCACCACCGTAGTTAAATATAAATTCGAATCCATTACTCTCACGATTTTGTTAGAATACATAAACTAGGAAGTGTTCACATCTAAATGAGCTAGGAGTGGAACGAATTCTCTACTCTAAATATTACATTGATAACGAGAGTAGAATCTTTGATACATTAGCATCGTACTAACATTTAGTTTTACTTATATTTGAGTTTAATTACTTATTCGTAGGTAAAACTATCGTTTTTCCTTTTATCAACAAATTAATTCACATTTCCTAGGAGGAGCTTCTGAGGATTTAGTACCGCACACATCCTCTCTATCCCATAACTCTACCATTACGCCCATATCGTCTGAATTTTCAACTACATCCTCCACTTCATGTTCAACAACCATTTTTTCCTTTTCAATTCCATCACTTGTACTGACATTCTTAATTAGAAGTCGATTCAGTTCCCCCGACTTTGGTTTAGACTTCTTCATGTTAGCATCATCTTCCACTTGATCAAAACTTGAAACTACTTCATCTTCCACCATTTCATATTCACCAACCATTCCATCTTCCTTAATCATACCCCCACTGGTGGTAGCATTCTCAAATGGCAGTTGATCCAACAACTCCCAGAACTCATTGCCTCATCTTCTACTTTGTTATCAAAAAACCTTCTACTCAGTTTGACACCAAGTATACCGTATGTGTAGTCCTGCGTAATCTCTATAATTTGAGTTTGAAAAACCTTATCAGAAACTTCCCCTTGTTTACCCCCAAGAACTTGTTCAACCATATCTTCATTCTCAATACTTTCATTAACAAAACTTTCACTTCTTTCCATCAAACCCCTTCCATTTCCTTGTGTTTGATTCAGGTAATGGTGTCAAAAACGATGATAATGGTGAAGTTGGGTGTCTATACGAGCTCAAATCTACTGAACTATATGTCGAAGCATCCTCGTTTCTTTCTTCTAAAACCCTCGTGTCCAAAACTTTAAGCATCATGAAAGTTTGTGTTGAGATTAACGTTTGTGAAGAAATCAGAAGTGAAAAACAAAGTTTCTAGGAACTTCGCTTGCTCACTAAATGTGACACCTTTTTCTCTTTTTCTCTATTCGTCCCCACAGACAGTGCCATTGTGTTAACCCAATTAACACCTTTTAGTCTTCCATGTCTCCACTCCTAGGTTTCCTCTCGAAGACTGAAATCTCACCATTTTTCCATCAGCTGAACCCGTCTAGGCTGCCTACGTACCCCCCGTGGGGGGAGATCAAGCTGTGCCATAGTTCTCTCTTCTTCTTGTCTCCTCCCCTCCTCTCCTCCTCACTGCCGCCCCCTTTTTTTTCCTTATTTTCTTTCCCCTTTCTCTCTCCTTCCACTTTTCTTTAGGTCATAGTCACTAGGCTTTTCTCATCTTTGGGCCCAGCCCTTTGGCCCAATACCATACGAGGCTCACTTGTCTCTCTATCGCTCCTCTTACCTGTGATGTCCGTGGTCATAAATCTGGCTCACACAGTATAGATGGTAGTAAATTTTGAAATGACAAAATAGTCCTTCTTAAAGGCATTGAATAATTTGTTAGAATATTTTATCAGGGGTATTTAGTGGTAGAAAAAAGGTTGGTCCAATTTAAATGTCCATGTTAATTATGGTGTACTCTACTAATAAAGATCTAATAAATTGTAAGTACACATGTACATACTATACTATATATACATGCGTCATATATATAATAAATACATGTATCACAATTATATCGTTAGTTAGCATTGCATGTATTTATTATCCTATATACACACATATAATATATCAAGCACGTACTATGGGTACTATAGGTACTAAGAATTTACAATGGCGTACAAAGACCAAGTACTCCTTCTTAATAGTATTTGGGTGTTTTGATTTAATTAATTATTTATTAAGGGTATTATGCGTAAGAAAAAAAACCCAGATGAATTTAAGAGTCCAGGTTAGTTATAGGAGATACTACTAGTAGAGATATACAGTGTATTAGCTAATTCATAGTATATGTGTAGACGTTGACATTATTATTAACATTTATAATACACGTGTTTAATATAATATTATAAAATATGTATTTAAGAACACATTAACTACTATGCTATATATATTTAGTAGACTTTTACACCTAACAAACAAAATTATATATTATAATGTATTGATTTGCCTTTATTTAGTGTAATATAATACTAAATTTTATATACCAAAATCATAATAATTGATTCCAGTTTTTTACTATTCGGTTCTAATGGTTTCGGTTCTTTATCGGTTCGGTTCTTGAAGACCCACTTTTAATGGGTCGAACATTTTAGGACCCATAACCGCTATAAACAGTTCCGGTTCCAGTTTGGTTTTGGGTAATTGGGTACCCATGCACACCCCTACAAGTGGCATGGTGGCACTATGGAAACATAAAAACAAGATTTTTTTTTAAGAGGCTCAACCAAATATGGATTTCTGCAAGAAACTGATTCTAGCACAAGTTATCATAACTTCTGAAAGGTCAAAGAATCACTCTTTTGTGAATGAAGTTGACATTCTCAGAGGATGGGGAGTAAGCGGCAGATATGCAGTAGCACAAACAACTTAGGTTGCCTTGCCAATTGTGGCCAATGGCCAAGTGGGTGGTCCCTGACATGGAATTTTGTTTTTGGTTTTGTGTACTAGCAATACCAAACAGATGTAACTCGTACATTCTTTCCTTGTTTCTTTTTACCTTTTTCTTTCATTAATCGAAATTCTAGAGCTTACCTAGCAAAAAAAAGATATTAAAAATTGTTCCCATATAACAAAAGTTGGAAGAATGTTATCGAATTAGTAACTCATGACTTCCAAACATCAGAATTTAAAATTATATGTTTAATTTGATTAGTGTTATTGGGTTCTTGATTTTTATTCAACTGATTTTTACTAACAACTCCCAATATCCAACTTATGCTATAATTTTACAATTTTATTTTTATGATTGTGTAACACCTCCCTGTGTCCAATTTATTTGCAAATAAAGACCAATTTCCGAGATCTTTTTGCCCCACCTAACATATAAAGCTCGCACCATGTAATTTCCATGTAATATAAAATTGGGTGTTTATCTTTTCACCGCTCCATCCTGATAACCTTCCCGTCCCAAAAACAGAATACCCAAAATACCTTTTATCATACAACAGTAACCATCTTCTCCTTGAACAGAGCACCACCACTACATCTCATGTCCATTTGAAATTCTGTCAACAAAAAACAAGCCTTTTTGTTTATGCAAATCAGTTTTGTCATGATCAATGAAACCCAATACTAATCAAACCATATGATTTCGCTCCCTCGATAATTGTCAAGCTACAATTTAACTAAAATTGTTTGACTTGTGCTTGATCAAGTCAATGAATTTTGCCTAGAAAAAGAGCAATATAAATGCACAATGCTTTTGGATGCAGCATAATTGGTAGCTGCGCAACCGTCATCGTTTGTTATGGGAAGAGGAATGATCGACGAGCAGTTGTTCTTGCTTAGAGGTCTTTAGACTAGTTTTTCAAATTAGCGTCAAAATGGTTTCAAAACCAACCAGTATTTAGACAAGTTTATTTGACTTGACGTCAAATTAATTAGTTTCAAAAACAACCAAAGAAATTTCATGATTGATGAATATACTATGCTGCAAGACTGAGAGCTAAAAGAGAAAGGAAGTAGTAGTTGGATGTGGTGGCATTTTTATAGAAGAGCATATGGGGCATTTTAGTTTTTGGGTGGGGGAAGTTATCAAGTTGAGAGGGGTGAGAATATTAGCACCCTATAAATTGTAGTAACGTGTGACAGGTTTGAATAATTCAATGGCAGCGGTATTTACGCACTAGTTAATGGGATTGACACCCCGTTTAAAGATTCGTTGGTAATGAGGCCCCTCCATTAACCAATAGTTATGCAGAATACACCTCTAAAATTTAAATAAACAAACACCCCATTTTAAAGTGTCTCACGGTAGAAGACTACTGCGAATATTAGATTTCACGGTAAGAGTTAGCTACAAGGTTTCAGCTCTCGTGGGTTATGGCTACCTTGGGTACGTAAAACATTTAAAAAAATCTCAAAATTTCTTGTGCAGAAATTTGCTGTGAAAGTTTGGTTCTCACTGCAGCATAGCATGGATCACATACTAGTACTAACCAAACTAGCCATTTTGTCTGGCCATGCCGGGATTGTTACATTTGAAGTAAATACATTGGCATCTTATTAGCAAAAAATCTCATTGATACAACATACAAATAATTAAATATACATGTCATTGATACAAATGTACATGTCTTTAAGTTATGCAACGTTAGGATTTGACGACAATCAGCTGTCTTACGATAGGCACCACTCTGTTGGCTACCCTAGACTATTGAACAATAACATGTCACCAACATATTTCACAATTGAAAAAAAAACATCAAATTATGGCTGGGTCATGACATAGTTGCTACACAAACTCAACTGAGTTACATCATTATGAAGGCAAACAACTTGGGAGGTGCATGATAGAACATGCTTTGAGATTTGCTTCAGACCACATGCACATGTGTGCATTTCCATTCTAATCATTGTTGAAGTTGCCTTCTTCCATCTACCTAGTAGTACGTGTAGCATCCTTATACCTGAAAAATGGTTAAATTAGAACATGTTAATTGAAAATGATGCTTTAAAATACAGTTCAGACTGCATGTGCATTTGTAGGGTTTTCGTTTCAATCATTGTTTAAGTTGCCTTCTTCCATCTACCTGCTAGCAGTCTAGCATCCTTTATACCAAAAAATTGTTAAATTATAACATTTTTTTTTTGATAAACGATACTTAATTTCTTTTATTTATTTAGTGATTAATAATATGTTCAGTATAAATTCATTGAACATCCGCTCTTATAGAGCTTAACACAAAAGCAGGTGGATGAGACTACCAGAACAAAGAGAACTCATTTAGCAAGGGCCGAATCACTTCCGATATATTATCTTGATGAGGAATTGGATTGGTCATCCAATCATCACTTGCAGCTTGTGTTGACGCATGTCAAGCAAATGTATCAGCAACACAATGCGCTTCTCTATAGTTCCAAATCACCTCCGTATGCCTAAATTCCTTCAATATTTGTTTGATGTCTTCTATTAGAGCTATGACAGATGAAGGTGGTTCTTCTTTCTCACCAATTATTGCTTTATGAAGGAAGGATGAGTCCACTTCAATGATGATGCGAGTTCTAACTTCTTTGCATCCAACAATCCAATTCTAAGTGCATAACATTCCATCAATAGAAAATGAAATCAAGTCGAACCATTTTTTTTTTTTAAATAATGAACTAAAAATACACTGACCCTTATAAGAAAGGAAAACAAATGGTTATCAGCTAACATGTACATCAAAAATCAAAATCCAAGTTTTCATTTTTGTTAAGGGAAAAGAAATAGTTAACTAACTCAGCTTTGGTTCAAGCATTACATGCATTAACCATACTCTTTTAGAAAGATAATGGAAATGCATTTGAGTAATCATTAAAATAATCATAGACACAAAACTAAATAATTTATTAATAATGCTAATTTTCCAATTAATTAGTATGGTGATAACTAGAACTCGGGAAAAGCTAGGTGTAATATTGCATACATACGCTGACTTAAAACTTGCAATCTCTATGTAACTTGGCCTTGCCATTTAGTTAAGTTTTGCTTATAAGACTTCGCTTGCTTACTATTACTACACTGCTACCAAATGTTGGTCTTCAGACTACTTTGTCAACCATGCGTGCATGTTCACTTATTTTCTTAATATTGTAGCCTATGCATCTAGGCTTCTATTGATTCAATATAAATACATTAGATATTCATCCATGAAAAAAATAAATAAAAATGAATCGTCGAAATTAGCCATACCTTAACGATGTCATTCAATATGCCACATGTGCTTGTAACTTTATTTTTAATTAGCTCTGTCCTAACCTAACAGTTCATGTTCTCTTAATAATAGAATAGAACATATGGTGTTCCATTGCATATACATGGTGAATTAATTAGCTGAACATAATCGAATAAATCATATAGGATTCAACACCATTTATACATATCAACGAAAACAAAAAATCGAGGCATTTAATTTATGTACGCCTCATACAACAGCTAATGCACATAACACCTCAAACATGAATATTTATGACAATGACACAAATTAGCCATCTAATCACACTATACTGCATACAAAGGCTTATGCACTTATATACATACAATTTGTGCCTTTGTAATGCTACAAAAATAGGCATATGCCACTATGGCCCATAGGCTTTATACCCAATTCCGAGCCTTTTGACACAAATGATACAGTCGCATTACTTGTGGTGAATATAGATCTTAAACATGGATCTTTCAGCCAAATTCTAAATAATTTACCTAAATCTTGTTGTCTTACCATTCTCTACTGACATTACTGTCAATCTCAAATACATTTCAACTTTTCACAAAATGAATCTTTCACAATTACATACCAACATATTAATATTCCAAACTTTCCCCAACAACTAACAATAACATATTAACATAGACCAATACCAAATTGAATCAAACAAAAATTTGATTTTGGGGATCATAAGAACCAATGTGTTTTTAAAGAGAAATAACATACCATACCAAGAGTTGCTTTTTCAGTGTGCGCCTTTGCTTTTTATCCACCTTTGATGTTTTCCCCGTGTCATTGATGGAGCATATTAATCTAAACATTATTATATTATAAAGATTTCAATTCATAATACCATTTTTTAAATGCATATATTAATAGAACTATTTATAAAGAAACCAACTTAAATCAAATTAATAGCATAACTTAACCTGATCATAAGATATTGAACTACCTTTTAAGCATGGAAACATGTTTACTTATAGCTCACCTTTGCTAAACCCCCATAAAAAATTTAGGTGATTATTGAAGTCAGACAATGCAATGACTTCTCATACTATACTACTGGTTTCTAAAGATCATGATATCATCTGATTTTTTAACATAAAACATGATCTAGGTAAGGATAGCTACCTAACTATATATTGACCATTTTAAAACCTTTGAAGCCATTAATTGTCAGAATGAGGTGTGATACAATACATATTGTCCATACAAAAGAAAAGGAACTAAAAAGAATCAGTAACCCATCTTGTTGTTGTCGAACTCTTAGCAAATACCAATGTATTAAAATAGCAACAAATATCAAAATAATTAAAGCAACGTATCCATTATAATTAATTAAGCACTCTAATAAGCTAAAGAACATTGGAAACAAAAAAATATATCATATGATTAGAGAATAATGCAATGATTAGGTGAGGTGTATCACTTTCTCATCAACTAACTCATTAAAAAAATAAAAAATAATCATAATCATAGTAGAATTATTAACCTTGTGAAATATCAGTTTCTCTTAGCCATACATTGACTAATTTGATGTCGTAATCCTTGTAACCATAACTTCTTCACTCCTTCCTAATCATCAACCAAGATAAACAACTAAAACAATTACTAATTAAGTAAAGTCAAAATCAAATTTATAACAATCAAGTGCTTGAACAAAAACCTTTCTAAATGAAAAGGACCCAAACTAGCTTCCTCTAACACCCAATTTTTCCGGTGAATGAGCTGAGTAGGATATGAATAGTATAAAACAATAGCAAAATAATCAAAGACTTAATGCATTCATCATTATTGTTCTTTTTTTTCGTTGATATTTAGAAATTTTGGTGAAAAATCTTTAATAAAACTTGATTTATAAGTTGTCAATAGGTTAAAAAAAAAAAAAAAAAAACTTCAAGGAAGAAGCTGTAGATTGAAAATGATTAATTTTCATTCATATTTTTTATGTTAACGATAGATGGGAAAGGAGGTGAGTAGGTGACCCTAAAATCCAACAGGCGAGTTTTTTTTTTTTTTTTAGGAGACAAAAGTGTTTCAGTGAATGAAGAGTTTTGGGGTTTTTTGTTTGATTAGGATTCTTAGTTTGAAGTCAAAGGGTTTCTTTTTTAGAATCAATTTTTGTGTTTTTATGATTCGTAGTTCTATCACGAATCATAATCGTGATTGGCTTGTAATTGTTTTTTCTTAATTATATGTATCTCAAAAATATCTAAACAATCTCGAGAACATCCTATGTCTAATGTAATGCATAGTAGGGATTGATTTGCAATTAATCAAAATAGTGTCCTGCCTTCTAATTAATTGTGTGTCCTTACTTAAAAATATTGCTGATGTGGCGCTCTAATATCCTTTATAAGCATTTTCACCCACTAAGCAATAATAGATTTAGTATTATATATTACTGTTGATGTAGAAATAGGAGAGTTTGAGGTTCACCATAGAATGTTGAAGATGGATGAATGGGAGTTTGATGAAGGAGGAAAGGTAGTTGATTCTTTAAATTTTATAACTTGATTTGTTTGTAAAAAGTAAATGATTTGTATTGAAATGATGACTTGAATAAAATTAATGAACTGAAACTTGGTTTTGAATGAAAAACATTGAGTAGAGATTGCAAAAAACACAAGAACTTGAATGAAACTTGGATTGAAAAACTTGATAAATAACAAAAGGAAATAAAGTAATAAAAGACTTGGAAAAATAAAAGACTTGAAGTACACTACTCCTACATTACCATAGATTAAGTCTAGGTGCTCTCTCTCCTCTCACTTTTTGGTTTATATACTACACCTTTTTCAAGTTACATATTTGCCTTCCTCCCTTAGATTTAAGCTACCTCATGAGTTTGCTTTATGCTTTCTCTAGATGCAAGACACCTCATGAGTTGCTTTTTCCTTTATGTTTTATGCTTTTTACTTTTGCTTTTGGTTTTCTTCTTGAGCAAGCTTTAATTTGGTTATACAAGGCTACTTTTGAGTCAAGGCCATAAGCTTCAGTCTTTTTGGTTTGGGTCCTTGACCGCTGACCGTTGAGTTTGACTTTGACTTTTTAGCATTTTCTCCTACAAACTAGAGTTTTCATAACAAGCGTTAATAGAGCTCATTTTGGCGCTAAAATGCATCTTTTACAATAAGTGGTCTGAAAAAGCCTGTAACCTGCAAAGGACAGTGAAAGTTATGAGTTGTTTGTTCATTAAGCATAAGAATGACATATTTGCAATATTGTAAAGGTAATAAAACGCACATTTTGGATCTGATCAATTACGAGGTACTTTTTTTCTTCTATTATTATTCTCATCCTTTTCCTCTTCTTTCACCCAAATTCACATTTCCTTCTTCTGACTTTATCATCTGAACCAAAGAGAGAGAGAGACGTGTAAACGGCCAAAAAAGAAGACGAAGACGTTCGAATTAAAGAAGTCTTCGTTATAATAATCTATTCTCTCAAATTCGATTCAAGTTGAACTGTATGCTTGCTTGCTTTATCAATGTTGAGTTATTGGTGCAAGTTTTACAGTCCTTCAGTAATTAATAGAAACTAAGTTGAATAGAAAGCAAAACTACCCTAAAAAGGAAGCTTTTTCAGTTTATACTTGCATTCTAATGATACTTACTTGGAACAGTATCTTTACTTAGTTACTTACTTATAAATAGATAAGTGTCTTCTTTTTTGCTATTTGTTTTTATCACTCACCTTACAATTTGTTATTTATTTTTCAATTTACTCATTCACCGTGTTAGTGAATTTTTGTATTTTTGTTTTTGTTCTTTATATATTTTATATGTGAATTAAATGTGTAATTTTATATATTTTTGTATTTTTGTTTTTGTTCTTTATATAAACTATATAACAATTTAATTATAATCTTGCGCCCGTGAGATCAATCTCTCTGACTTCAAAACAAATTGGCTTGTGTTTCTCTCCTTCATCGTACACAATAATTAAAGAATCTTCCCGTACACGCACATTATGGCAGAAGATATAATACCATTCCCTGCCACTCATCCTCAACACCACAACTTTAATTTCTTCTCAATAATCATTTCTATCTTTTGTTCTTCTTCTTTTCTTTGGGGTTTTGAGACTGACGGTTGCTTTGCTAAGAAGGTGGATTTTATGTTCCTCATTTCAGTTAACAATTTGTATTTTGTTATTGCATGTTAATATTAGTTTTTGTTGAAAGCTCAATAAATATCTCTTTTTGTTGTATGCAGTTAATGGCAAACCAAGTTTGGTATGAAATTCATAACCAAGAAACTGGGAATGGCCTTTTCCACTCGAGTATAGGGCATTGACGTAACGCAAATGATATGTGATGATGAAGCATACACTAGATGGTATTATAGAATTTGAAGAGGAATGAACACAACACTACACCATAACAGGCTATTTGCAACGGCAAAAAACCGTTGCTAATAATTTTCGCAACGCTTTTTAAGAGTTGCAAATATGGCGTGGGTAAAGTGTTGGAAATATTTGCAATGGTTAATAAGCGTTGCAAACAGAAATTTCCAACGGTTATTAACAGTTGCAAACAGAAATTGCCAATGCTTTTTGTAACTATTTCGTACACAAATTTAAACCTTTGCAACGGTTTTTTGATTTCACAAACGCTTTTTAAGCATTAGTAATTTGTTAAAAATATTACCAGCGGTTCTTAACTGTTGCAAAGTTGTTTGTAACGGTTATAAACCATTGCTGATGGATTGCTGATAAAAAAAATAATTTCTCATATATTTTGTAGCGAGGCCAACTAAACCTACAATAAACAGATATTACTGTGTGCCAGTATTCATAGCCACGCTCACACCTGTGCAGTTTAAGCCATAATATATATGATAAAACACAAGAAAGTCAAAAAAAAAAAAATCAAGCATAGCCTCATTGAAATATTGTCTATTGTGCAGAAGTTAAACAGAACACACAAAAATGTTGACTACATGACAGACTACTAGTCTTTAAACTCTAAAGTGCTACTAATCCCCAATATTCAATATTAATGTCTTTGCCCTCATCCAAAATTCTAAATGCTTCCAGTTTCACCCTTTGTGCTAGGAGCTGCCGCAACATCAGCTCCTCTTGCCACTAGAACTTGGCCCCAAGAGAGATCATCACCTTCCCTCACAAACTCTCCAAGAAAAATTAGAAAAAACAAATAAGAAAACAAATCAGAAAAAGTGATAAGAATGAGTGAATGACTAACCTGGGAGGGATGGAGGTTGC
Source organism: Coptis chinensis (assembly GCF_015680905.1). Taxonomy (NCBI): domain Eukaryota; kingdom Viridiplantae; phylum Streptophyta; class Magnoliopsida; order Ranunculales; family Ranunculaceae; genus Coptis; species Coptis chinensis. The sequence goes on along the minus strand of NC_141457.1, from coordinate 20,422,180 downwards.
CTGAGTGTTGCCACTGCTGTTGTTGTGCTGGAGTGGTCGGTGGTGGGTTTTTTTGTTTTTTGTTTTTATTGTGAACAAGTGAAGAGAAGTAGAGAACATCGTGGGTTTAATAGTGTGGCCTTTTTGGGTGTACAACTTCTTATATGTGCCGTACTCACAAAAAAATAAAAAACCAAAACCACAAAACTATTAAGTGGCGATTTTTCCAAGCCGATTTATCGTAAATCGTCCGACTAAGCGGAACAAATTGGCCGATTTTTCAATCCCACTTAGACCTCTAACTTTTTACCACATCAGATCGGTGTAATAGCTTATAGCGCTTATGTGCCGATTAAGCGGCGCTTAAACTGCACAGGCTCACACACATACACAATATGGTGTATCACACTCTAACAAATATAAAGTCATATACCTGTCAAGGAGGTCCGAACACAGTTCTTCAAACTTGGCCCTAGTAAGGGTGGTCTCAATGTGCTTAGGTCCATCGGCCATTCTTGCGTGATGAAAGATAAACTAGCAAAGATCACCACAAGAAAAGGAAAATAAATAGCAAATTACACGGATGCAATAATGAACAAGAAACACACGTAAAACAACATAAAACGAAAAGGACAATAAACAAACCTGATATTAGCTTGCGTCCAAAGATGACAACTCCATCTTGGCTTTCTCACCGTCTCCGATTCGGTGTTGAAGAGCTTGCTTGTCCTTCAAAAGATCAATACCTTCATCCCTTTTGGAGCTCAAAGCAAGCCAATCAACAACTCTTTGTTCATATTAAAGACATAGATATTAGTTACTGGAGGATCACAAGTTACATTATTAAAATTAAGACCTGAAAGAGTAAAAGATGCGAACAAACCTTGTCAAAGTCATCTCCCCCAAGATGTGTATCTCCAGATGTAGATAACACCTCAAATACTCCATCACCAACCTCAAGGACTGCAATAAAAGCAGGCAAGTACTTAAGTAAGAATTCCAAAATGGAAAACCAACAATCATGCCACCACCAGGCTGACCTACACCGATTTTTTAGACCCACTTTAATTGGGCACTGTCCAAAGAAGCCAAAATGCTTAGTTTTAACAACTTGTTGAGAGAAAGATTCTTTCTCTATGCACAACACTAAGTCCAAAATTACTCGGGCCCAACCAGGAAGAAGCTTATTGGTTGATCACTCTATACAACCACTGGGATTAAACTAATAGAAAGTCATATACCACACCCAAAGAAACCCCACTTCTCACAGAAATAAGACTTAATAATTATAGACTTTTACAGCAAGAACAAATAGAAGCATTCAATTCAGTGATCCAAACAGGGAAATGGAGTAACATAGCTATGAAGTAGACAGCTACTTCTGACTATAGTTCTTGCGGTGCCAAGTCATATAGTTCATTGAAGATACACACTAAGTAAATGTTACATGCTCATTCAAGCTGGTTGTTACTTTAATAAGTACTTTTCACACCTAATACATGTGATAAGTAATTTCTCTCATAATCATTTTTAAAACATAACAAGCACATAAATGAACGACTGCAGCATAGTTAAGCCACAAAAAAGGGCATACATGTCAAGTGATCCACATCTGACCAATACAACCCACTAATCAGGTTATCGTGAAGACTACAATTAAAGACTTCTATGTGCTTTTCAACAGGACCCAGGTAAGTTCATTTGTAGTTCAATGATTGATTTATGTCCATTAGGAAAAATGTTGTTAACGTTGTCGTATTATTTACAAACTTGATCTAAGCACAGTTCTGTCAATAAGACTAGAGACAATAAGAATAACACAGAAGTTCATTAACAATCACACAATCACTAGCACAAAGTTTCAATATGTAGAAATGATTGTCGTGTTATCCACACAGTGCATAATATCAAGCATTTAATTTCAAAAGACAGCCAACATTACTTACTTGCACATGGACATCATCATATAGATTATAAACGCATCCATGCACCAAAGCTTGAGAAAAATGTCGCCTTGCAATCATTACTTCTTCTTCTTTGCCATCCTTCTTCTGTCATTTATACAAAACAACATCACCACAAACAAACAAACAATTCTCAGAAATCTAAATAAATAAAAATAAAAGTAAACCTTGCTAATCACAGACCTCGTATCTAAACGGCCATCTTCGACGAGCTTCATCAACAGAAATTGCTTCTCCAAGAAATCTACAAAGAGAATTGTCCTCCCAACTATTTGATTCGGTGATTTTTTCTTTATTTTTACGTTTATTTAAAATCTTTCGAACAAACAACTTTCCTTTCTGTAATGCTGCTTCTTCCTCTTCTTCTTGTTGAAGAAACTGGTCATTTTCAACATCATCAAGACCCTTCTGTTCAACATCGGAATACTCATCAACATAGTCATCAGTAATAGAACTAACATTCGGACTTAAATCTTCCTTCTCTCTCTTTGCAACAAATTCTCTCCATCTCTCTCTTTTGGAAGTGCTGACCATGGCAGTAAATCGACTTTATAAGCTTCAAAATCAGGATATTTAGAAACTGAACTGTGCTTCAATGGATTAGTTGTGCGCCCAGTACAAAGCCTATAATGGAGTTAGAGATTATGGAGTTAGAGAGGGTTTGTAAAAGGGTGATTAGTGATGAAGATGAAGAAGGTAATACAAGAAAGAAGTTGAGACTGTCGAAAGAACAATCTTCACTCTTGGAGGACAGTTTCAAGGAGAATACTACCCTGAATCCAGTGCGCATATACTAGTTGACTACTCTTTCTTTTCTAGTATATATGCACTATAACGTTTGTTGTATTTCTAATAAGGTCTTCCCTTATATGTATGTAGAAGCAAAAACTAGCCTTGGCAAAGCAGTTGAACCTACGGCCTCGACAAATTGAAGTTTGGTTCCAAAACAGGAGAGCTAGGTTCATATCTTTAAGTTGTACCACCATTAAATGAGCATCAGATTACCTTAACTATACATGTTAATCTATAAGTATCAAAGATGTCCTTGACAAGGCCCAATCGATATACTACTCAACAAGGTGCTCTATTGAAGACTGATACTTTGATCTTAACCCCTCCTCCCCATGCATATTATATTAGGGCACACATTTAACAGTTTATATTTTGTTTTAATTATATTTATAATGTCATACATAACTAATATATTGTTTCTACATAACCAAATTGAAGCAAACTGAAGTAGACTGTGAATACTTGAAGAAGTGTAGTGAGGCTCTAAGACAAGAGAACAAGAGGCTACAAAAAGAGCTACATGAACTGAAAGTAGCACCACCACTCTTAATGCATCTCCCAGCAACTACACTCACAATGTGCCCATCATGTGAGCGGATTGGAAGTGGAGGCATTAACACATCCTCCAAGGTCTCATATACAGTTGCAAAAGAACCTCAAATATATAACCCTTACACTCATCCTTCTACAGCTTGTTAGATATATACAGGTTCCCCACTTTTTGTTAAGATAGGGTAGGAGCTCTATTTACCTTTACACATACTGCTACTGATGCAAAGATAATTAACATGGTAACCCCAAATGTTCTTCTAGAGGATCATATATATGAAGATACTACTGTGACTTTGTGTGAAAAATTAATAGAAAGTTAAATACTCTTTTCTTTTTTAATAAATCTATATTTTTTGGCTATATATTATTATAGTTTAAATTCTTCTACTGCACTTCTAAGCATAAGCATGTTGATTGGGGTTATTTATTTATGCTCCCTCGGCGATGGAATGATAATCTAATGAGCATTTTTATTTTTTTTCATATAATTGTGGAACCAGCTACCAAAAACCACTCACATGAAGTAGACTTCTAATTAACTAAAGGAGTTGCAAATTTGTGCCATATGAACAACAACAACAAAGCTTGCAATTTTATTGGGTAAAAGTGAACCAACCAAATCCTCAAATATACAAATAGCACAAACAAGGAAATCTAAAAACAAAAAATCATCTCGGTGAATTCGTTCTTCAGTCTAGTCACACCATCCACACAAACCAACATTCATCCATCCATTCATTTTTCAACAATAAATAAATGCAATAATTATTTATTCATCACAAAACTATAAAATAACTCCACATTAAAAAAAAAAAAAAACCCAACAACAACAACAACTCACCTTAAGAGCTTCAACTTGAGATCCAATCTTCGAAATCTCCTCTTGAATCAAACAAATCCTACTTTGAAAAAATCAACAAACTAATGAGTAACAAAAAAAAAAACCCTAACATTCCGTACAAAAATTGAAAAAACAAATTTGGGGAAAATAAAACCTATTGAGCTAGAATAGAAGAATCATTTAGCGACAATTCAACTTCAAATCCTTTAAGTTCCTAATCAGCACTTTCTTTTAATCCTTTAGCTTCTTCAAGATGTTCATTAGTTAGATCTAATGTAGATCTCAGTTCTTCAATCCAACTACTCTTCGTTCTATTAAAAAAATTGATTATTAAAATCAATTGAACAAGAAGAAGAAGAAGAAGAAGAAGAAGAAGAAAGATATGAAGTTACGATTTAAATTACCTCCTTGAGATTTCTCAGTAGCGAAATCACGAATTAGGGTACCAATCTTATAATACTTCTCCTTTAAAATCGACGGTTTTCTGGTGGTGGGCGATAACCTAAAAATCAAAATCCCAAACCCGAACCTAAAACCGAAATCAAAGCTTTGAACTTTATTTGGTTTTCCTGTAATGGGGGGATTGAGAGAAGAGAAGGGAGTGGAAGACAGAGGGTAGTGGAGTGGAAGACAAAGGGTTTTTTTTGTTATGTTTCAACGAAATAACGAGCGCGATTTTATTTCATTTCCCTCTTTCGCCCAAAATTTAAAGTTTCTAACACTTACCCTAATTCTTGAAATTCTTGAATTAATTCTTGAAATTCCTCCTAATTAAACCAACACTTATTGACATTCGCAACGCTTATATAAGCGTAGGCAACTTACCAATGCTAAAAATGTGTTACAAAGCAAAAAAAGGTGCATGTTGCAAATAGCCTGTTATGGTGTAGTGCAAGTACATCATTAAGGCAAATCATGTTGATGTTCCAAATCGTAGTGTGTACGTTACTCGAAAGATTTGATCTGGAGTTGCGTAATGTAGTTGTAAACAGTGACGCCTCTAGGTTTTGGGAGAGGTTTGACTGATATGTTTACAAGCGTATGGCGCGGTATCTAAGAAAATTAATAAGGTAATGATAAATCCAAATGTAACATCTAGTTACTTTTAAAACCATATATTTCATAATATAAATTAATTTTATGAATCCATAGACCTTAGTATTTTTTTTTCTTGGAATATTCTTTGGTGTGATAATGTGATTGATTGTATTTGGGGCTTTATGGACAAACACATTTGAGTGGGCCAAAGCTTAGATCGAAGCACGTTGAGGTGGTTGTGGGAGAGAGTAACCTTAAATAGTCCAAGTCTGACATAGTTGCAAACAAGTGCATTCTGTTGGATCTATGTGGGTAGATTTTGTTATAGTCCTTACTCCTTAGAGAGCTATGGCGCTAACTTTGTTATAGTCCTTACTCCTTAGACAGCTGTGGCGCAAACCCCATAATTTGTTAGAGTATTTATTATATTGTTTAATGTTGGATTATGGTAATATTGGACGAGTTATATATGCATGATTCTAGCCGTGAGTAGGGCTGTCAATGGGTTTCGATAATTTTACAAAATGGGATATAACTCAAGAGTTATATAGTAATAATTTTTTAAGGGATACAAAAACATTCAAGGGTTGTTTCGACTTCAATTTCAATTGCAAACAAGCTTTTGATACTCTAAAAACCGCTCTGACTACCGCTCCTATCATTCAACCCCCTGATTGGTCTCAACCATTCGAACTGATGTGTGACGCTAGCGACTTTGCTATTGGTGCTGTGCTAGGCCAACGACGTGACGACAAACCCGTTGTCATTTACTACGCTAGTAAAACTCTTAACGACGCTCAACGTAATTATACCACAACTGAGAAAGAGTTCCTAGCTGTTGTCTATGCTTTGGATAAGTTTCGCCCCTACCTAGTTGGAACATCGACCATAGTATATACTGACCATGCCGCAATTCGGTACTTACTTTCGCGAAAAAGGGCGCGAAAACAATGATTGTTCCGCTGGATCCTTCTCTTTACAAGAATTCACCCCGGAAATCAAAGACAAGAAAGGAATCGAAAATGTAAGTAGCCGACCATTTATCAAGGCTGGTTGGTGACATCGATAGTGATTACGAAAGCTATCGGTGATTCCTTCCCGCACGAATACTTGTACTCTATTTTTTCATCCCCATGGTACGCGGATATCGTTAACTACCTAGTTCTTGAGGAAGTCCCCTCCTTTTGGTCACGTCCCGATCATAAAAGTTCTTATCCATTTGTAAAATATTATTTCTGGGATGAACCCTACCTCTTTAAGTATTGTTCCGACCAACTCATTCGTCGCTGCATTCCCGATTGGGAACACACCGACGTATTATCCTTTTGCCATGAACAATCTTGCGGAGGTCATTTCAGTGGAAAGAAAACTGCGGTCAAGGTGTTACAATGTGGTTTTACTCGCCTACCCTTTTTCACGATGCACCACGAACATTGCGTAGCTTGCATTCGTTGTCAACACCTAGGTCGAATTACCAAACGAAATATGATGCCCCTAAATCCTATTTTGATTGTGGAAATTTTTGATGTTTGGGGCATTGATTTTATGGGACCCTTCCCTATTTCTCAAGGTTTTCTATACATTTTAGTCGCTTGTAGACTATGTGTCCAAATGGATTGAGGCACTTTCGCGATGTCGCTCAAATGACCATAAGATCTGTCGTGAGATTTGTAAAAGAAAACATTTTCTCTCGTTTTGGTGTTCCCAAAGCTATCATCGATGATGGGGGTACACATTTTGTAACAAAATTTTTGGGTTTTAATGAAAAAATATGGAGTTACTCACAAGGTTGCTACTCCATACCACCCACAAACGAGTGGCCAAGTGGAAGTCTCCAACGAGAGATAAAGTCTATTCGGAGAAAACTGTCAACCCATCAAGAAAGGATCGGTCTCTCGCTTCTCGGATGCCTTGTGGGCATACCGAACAACATTTAAGACACCTATAGGGATGTCTCCTTACCGCATTGTTTTGGAAAACCTTGTCATCCGCGGTTGAACTTGAGCACCGTGCCTTTTGGGCCATCAAAAGCCTCAATTACAATATCATCGGTGGCAAAGAAAAAAAACAAATTAAATGAGCTAGAGGAGATTGGAGTGATGCTTATGATCTCTCTCGAATCCTACAAAGCTAATATGAAAAGAGTGCCGCACAAGCACATTTTATGTAAGGATTTCAAAATTGGCCAAAAGTTTTTCTTGTCAACTCCATATTACACATCTTTCCCGGTAAATTGAAAACCGCGATGGTCCGGTCCTTTCATTGTGTCACCGTGTGAAACATTATGGGGCAATCTCTTTGCTTAATCCAAAAGATAACAGTGAATTTCAAGTCAATGGGCAACGCTAAAAACATTACCACGCAATTACGCCACCGGATGTTGAACGGACTCTTCTTGAATCCGGTTATACCGACTAGATGTTTAGATGCGTACTTTCGATCCTGTTTCTATAGAGTGCGCCATTTTGGTAGCCCGGGCCATCTTCTATCTTATGATCTCCAAAGTTCTTTGAGGTGTGTGGTTGCAAAGCGCCCGGAACCTTAGTCCACGAAAACTCTTTTACAGAACTGGGCCCCGAGTATAAATGTCTTCTGCACCACGAGCAAACGTGCTTTTCGGTAAACGATGGGTACCTAAAATTTCACCTCCTTCCTTCTCTTCCCTTTTCTACTCTCTACCTCGTGAACTTCAGCTAATCATTTGGTGTAAGTCTCACTCATCACGAATAGGAAATGGTCGTAGTTCTTTTGCTCGTAAACGACGTGCGCGAAGGATGGGCTGGTGTATGCATTGCCAAACACCCTTCATCTAGGCCCGACTTCCTATCCGATACTAGCCAGTTTAAGGTATACTTTTGTCTAACACCAGCTGCGCAGGATAATCTTCGTCGCCGCGCCGTTTCTCCCACAGGATGGGATTTGTCTTGAGAATATGACATTAAAAGACTCGATTCGTCTTGAGGATCTGACGTTAAAAGACTCACCTTGTAAATATGTTTATTTTGTTACCTTTTCCCTTTGCATTAAGTTTTGCACAAGGGGATTAAATGTAAAACCTCAGATGTTGCATACTTGGAACACAAACGGGCAATGGATTCCACCAGACCAACCCTATAATTGGTTACTTTGAGTCCCTTGGGGGCGGTTTGAGGATAGCCGATATGTAAAAGGGCAATTCTATTAGACCGTGGCGCCGCGGTCCGGGATGGTACCGTCCTGCCCCTAACCCCATAATACATAGAGGTGAAGCCACGATCGGCTGGATTGGGTTAAACTCGAGCCGACATGGCCGGTTGTCTATGATTTAAGATGGTGACTCCACGGACATCCGGTGTTTTCATTATATCTCCCTTGTATGTAAATAAAACCCTTAAAAAAAATTGTGACTTTCAAGAATGACTCATACAATTGGATAGAATTTTTCGTGCCGATCGTTTTGATATCTCATTCGTCCAATTCGGAGTCCAAACGAGTCATGGGTACGCATTTAGATTTTTAGGTTTAAATCAGGCTTTAGGCTTGATTTGGGCTTCGAAAAATTTTTGGCCCAACCCAAATATCGATTTCTCGACCCATTTAAACCCAAACAACCCGATAACACGCGTCACTATTCCACGATTCGTCTTCCTAAAAAACCGGATCTTGCCCCCTCTCGAATCAGTCTCGCACGAGACAGGCCCACACTAAAACCGTGTCTCGCGAGACCCCTCACATCGATCAAGATTTCCTTCCGTCAGATCATCCCAATTCTTCCCCTCATCAATAATCAATAGCCATCCTCCCTCTTAGATCAGCAATGGCTGGAAACAGACGGATTTGTGTGGAAATTTTTTTTGGAAATTTGTTTGAAAACGGGATGTTTGCTCCATTCTTTGATCACGAAATTCACTCTAGAGGATGGGAGAGTTTGTTATATACCAATGGAGGGCTTTATTCTAAGGATTTGGTGATGAAATTCTACGACAATGGAAGCTTTAATGGCGACCATTTTTTGGATCACCGTCGAGGGTGTGCCCGCGAAGTCAGTCACCGGTGTTGCTCTCCCGATCACGGGCATTCCATCGGGTCGACCACCTTGACTGACTTCAAGAAGCGGTCCGGTACCCACGGACTTACGACCTAATGCTCGACACGCTTATCGAGGGAGAGTACAACATCGACGGGAAATGCGCGTATCAGCGCTCGGTGCGACGGAACCAGCTAGCAGTGACTCAATGGCTGGGACTGAACGTCATTGGCACCTCGAAGCCTTCCGACATCAACAAGACCTTCCTCCACCTTCTCTGGATCCTTCAGGAGCGAAAGGGTCACATTTTTTTCACAGAATGGAAGCTCCAAAGATGATTCCAAAACAATCTTTCCATTCCTTACTAAATTCTCCGGCATATGGACATCTTTTCAGAGACTACATCACTCAAGTTGGATGGAACTCTCTCATTCTACACCCGAGCGGACATACTCCCCGGTTTGGTAGCTTACTTTTATATAATAACATGGAAGATCTACCACCGTCGGGGTTTCCGTTGAATGGGTTTACACTACATTATTGGTAACACCCGACACGCCCTTCTATGAGCCAACGGTGGCTATGGCTCTAGACCTTCCTCCTCTTCGACCCGGATCTCCCCATCCAATACATGATAGAGAATGACCTTAATGACTACTCTAGGGAAGATTTTGTGTGCCCGCTATGGCGATGGCCTTGCCCACGCCAAAGAACGCGTGCGAAGGCGGCCCGATGGCGAGAATACACTATTCCACTAGCCGGTATGACCATGAATGTAGGAACCGCCATGCTATTTATTCTTCCTCAACATCATGGGAGATTGGCATTTTTCCACGGCATCAAAGGAAGCGCGTGTAAGACATTCCATGCATTGGCCCAAAGAACGTACCACCTTGACATTCTGAAACTAGTAATTGAGAATCTTAAGAAGGCTAGGTCTTTTCGGCAAGATTACATCACCCCGCCGATTCACGACATGCGGGGATAGTGAGGACATATTTCCACGAGTTTGCAGCCACCTTTCAAGGCTGGGTAAAGGTTAGACTCTATGTGTCCAACAAACAAGATAATTCGTTCCTTGCGATTTCGGACATGGACACGCCCTGCAAGGTATCTTAAGAAAGTTCGTTCTTTCCCTAATGATGATAAAATGATAGCTCATCTAGACAATGCAAAGAAAAGGAAGTGGAGTGAAGTCTGGAAAGCTATGATAGATTGGCGGGATGCGAAGGAATGGCATTTCTACAGGGACGAGGCAAGGAAGGACTATCCCCCAATTCAAGGTTGGGGCAATGTGAGTTGATGCTTGTACATATTTGTTTTATGTTTTGATGTGAAATAAATAAGTGACCTAACGATTAATGCTACTCTAACGGTGTGCTTCTACTTTTATGATGTATAATATATAGTGTGTTACAATAAATTTACGTGGAAGATGTCGACTTTATTTTTGCTCAAAGCCTCCGGGTATACTCTTTCTTCATCTTAACACTTAGAGGACCACGATGTCCATTTGCTTGGGGTGGTGGTGAGAACCTTTTGCAAAAATTAGGCATGCATAGTTGTACATAGTTACTTAATGTCTAAATAAACGTGTTTAGTGACAAATTCTCGTTTCTCTTTATATGATGAAAAATATTTAGAAATCTCACCCTAGTATCAAAATTAGGACTTGTTCTTAGAAACTTAATTTAATCATTATGCAATAGTTTTTACATCTTTTCATGAGCATTCACGACCGACTATCATTAAATGTGTACACGTGATGAAGTTTAAGGACCCACGGTTAGACAACTTAGTTTCCATATCCCTGTAAGAATCTAACCAAAAGCCTCAAAATGTATGATATATGAGTAATGACCGCGGAGGGAGTAGTTCTTCGAATAGAAGTTCACACGCCTACTTACTTGATCACTACCCAAATCCTAGGCGAAATTTAGGCATTCTTTGGATCGATATAGCCAAAAATTCAGCACTGTAAATTTTTTTTTTTCCGCTTAGTTGCCCCATTTGAACCTTTCATTAATCCTTTCTACTTCACCAATAAAATCATTACCCATCTAGTAACCACAAATAAATAAGCCTACCTAGATGATGAGTATGAGAAATAGGATGAAGTGCAGAAAAATGAAGAGAAAAACCTATGCACAAATCAAAATCAGTTACCTGTTTCAGAAGGAAAAAAAAAAAAAAAAAAAAATAGAAATAGGTTTCCAAAAATCAAAAGAAATATCAAGGTTAGAATTTCCCCCAAAGATCAAATCAAAAGGGAATACAAAAGCTTGAAAAATCCAAGTATGGAAACCATGTTGGAAGCAGGAAAAAAAAAAGATTTCTCTAGTATAAATATCTCGAAGACCTTATTCTCTCATAATTATCATTTTTTTTGAACTTTCCATTCCATTTTCTTCTACACTACCACCTAAGCCCCGTAACACCTAATAAAGACCTCTAGCTCAATTAGGAATAGGATAGTGTGATAATAAGTAGTAGTTGTGACTTCTAACCTCGGCTCCTCCGACCGTCATTGAGTATGTGAGGAAACGTGTGCCCACCGCATTACCGGAGATAGCAAAGCTTGAGTGGAAAAATAAGAGAGAAATTGTGTTTCGACACATACCTGTGAGAACCTACTTAAGGACGCTATCCAAAGGATCCAGAAACGGCCCTGCTCGTACATTTCATTATTAGATCACTGCATGCATGCTCATACGTAGATGTTTCGATTATTGTATGTATATTAACTTGAATTTTGAAAGAATAAAATCCTTGTTTCCCTTGCTAGTGAGATGTCTAGATATCTGAGATTAATTAAGGAAACAAGCATTTGTTACTGAGTCGTTGTAGTATAAATGAAGTTTGTGAGTATCTTCTCGAAAAACTCTCCGCGAGGGCTATAACTTCGTCCACTAGGGAATTCCTAGTGGTTCAAGGCCTTGTTGTTGCATCACGGTCAATGCAACCGCTCTCTGCTTGAAATGAGATTTAGCTTAGGACAACACATTTTTGATCACTTATCGTTTTAATGTCTCTTCTTTGCTTGAGGACAAGCAAAGTCTTTTTTAAGGGGTGGTGTGATAAGCACCCAAAACTGTAATATTAAACCCCGGGGACATAGCATTTTGGTCGATTATGTGTTTAATAATCATGTACTAATTATATTTTCGTACTTTTTGCGTTTCCGCAATTAAAATGAAGATAGTGATAAAACATACATCAAAGTACGTGAATCACGGGAACATTTGGAGTTTCCCACTCGACCCGATGAACGAAGTTTCCAAAAGAAACGAGAACCGGTCTTGGAGCGGGCCCACATATGAAGAAGTAGCAAATTTTTCGATGCTCAAATCGGATAAATCTAGGTGCCGGCGTTGGCTAGTGAAGCTGCCAAAATTACAAGAATCTGGGAATATTGGGAATTCACACTCAATCCCCCGCGTGAAGCCCAACAAAGCGACTAGAGCCGAAGTTCCCAAAAGAACGAAACCGGTCGCGAATCGGGCCCACATATAAAAAGCGCGAAAACTTCCGATGCTCAAATCGGATAAATCTAGGTGCCGCGTTGGCTAGTGAAGCTTGCCAAGTACAAGAATCACGGGAATATTGGAATTCCCGCTCAATCCCCTCGTAAAAGCCAACAAAGCCCCGACTAGAGCCGAAGTTTCCAAAAAACGAACCCGATTACAAGGCGGGCCCACATACAAAAAGAGGCGAGGAAACTTCCGGAAGCTCAAATCGGATAAATCTAGGTGCCGACGTTGGCTAGTGAAGTTGCCATAGCGACCCGGGCGACGAACTCTGCGCAAGGACAAAAGTAGTAAAAACGCCAATTTCGGCGCCGCCACTGGACACACTAAGTGGACACACTCTGCGGGCCCAGAAGGCATGATGAGTCAGCATAGGCAGGTGGCAAATGATGGTTTTAAATTGATACCACCTGGCAAGAAAGAAGACACGTACCAATTCAAACCAGGTGGTTTGAATTGAAATTAATAACGACGAAACTTTAAAACAAAAAAAAGGCGAAAAAGATAAACATATCAAAACAAAACTTTGATTCTCAAAGTTTTGAACAAATAAACCAGCTACCTGCCAAAAGCAAATTAAAATCATTCACGGATGGTCATCCTATGATGCCTATAAATATGAAGGGGTCGCCTTCATTATGAGGTCTTCAGCATATTAATGCTTTAGCTACGTTTAGTTTTTCTTCAAGATTACTTACCTTAGCCATTTTTATTTCAAGAAATTTAATACGATAAAGTTATTTTACCCTTAATAACGGTCATTTCTTTTCTTGTTTAATTTACATCCCGCATTTATTTACTTAATGTATCTGACAAGTTTTATTATTCTGCTATGATGATGAGCTAATTCCCCCTCCCCACCGAGGGGAGGGTTATCTTTACTTCGTGTGAAAATCGGATTAACTTCGTTAATATTCTAGAATCACTACTTAGGAATTAGGCATAGAATTAACATCCGGTCCCAAAATGGTCGACTCGGCGTACAAAGTTGGAGATCTTGATGCTCCATAATTGATCTGTAGCGACCAAAATGTCTCGTAGCGACTCTGCAGTGTCGAGGCGACTCCCAATTCGTCCAAATGATGTGAACTTGTGCGAGGAGCGGAGATAATATACCGAGATCGCGGTATTATTAAAACTCCTTATGCTAGTGAAATCGACCTAGAGATGTGGGCATGCACTAGGGATCAATACTTTCGGCGTCGTCTCCAAAAGCGAGGCGAACTAGAGATGTAGTGATTTGGTAATAAAAGCTGTTGAAAAATGATTCTTGCATGAGCATGATTAACTCTCTCCCTGTTTCTCTATATTTTGTTTACTTATATTTAATCACCGTAGTAATTTACATTACCGTTAATTTAATTAAAACCAACTAAAAAGAACCTAAAAATCCTACTCACTTAAAGTTGTAATTCCAGATGTGAACCTATCCGAGCCCTAAGGTTTGGATGATCCCTTACTCGACCTATCCTACCAATCCCACGTGAGTAAGGTAACTTGACTAAAACGTACGACTATACGGACGTTGGACTTTGGACTTGGACTGTGGACCTCGGACTTTGGACTGTGGACCTCGGACTTAAGAAATAAGTAACTGAAAGCCGATAAACGTGTGTAAATATGTGTTTTTGTCAATCACACAACCCAAAATCTCCATGATTAAAACAAAAAGATATGGGGACATGGGGTCGCCCTGTCTTAGACCTCTTCCTCCCGCAAAAAACCCTTCCGGTGATCCATTTAAAAGAATAGAATAGTAAGGTGAGCTTATACACATCTGTATCCATCTCTTCATCTTTGGTGGGAAGAGAAATTTATCCAACATGACTAGAATAGTTTCCCAACTTACCATATCATACGCCTTTCTAATATCCACCTTGACTGAGCATCTTGGGGTACCATGTTTTCTTTCGTAGCCTCTTAACACTTCATGAGCTAGAAGGATGTTATCTTGTATCGATCTCTCAGGGATAAAGGCAGATTGATTCTCATGTACTAACTCTGAAATAACCAGTTGCAGCCGAGATGTAATCACTTTGGAAACACACTTGTACGAGTATTGCAAAGTCTGAATAGGCGATAATCTTCCACCTTAGAAGGATTGCTCTTTTTTGGAATTAGGCATAGAAACGTAGCATTTGTTCCCCTCGGCATCTTACAAGTTCTGAAGACATTCCTGATAGCATTCAAGACATCCTGCCCCACTATATCCTAGCAGTGTTTAAAAAAGAAAGGATTGTACCCATTTGGCCCTGACACTTTATTATTCTCCATCGCAAACAATGCTTCCCTGATTTCTGTATCAGTGATATCGGCGTCCAATACATCTCTCATGACTGGATCAATCACATTTCTAACTTTCAAACCCATAAAGAACTCTCTCTCGCTGATTGATGGGGCTGCAGTTCCCACTGTTTGGATAAAGTACTTTACAATACTCTGTGCGACTTCTGTCTGCCCATATACTGTTACCCCATTGTCGTTGGAGATGGCCCATATTCCTTTCTTAGCCTCTCTTTCCTTCAAAGAATTGAAGAAGTAACTAGTACATATATCCCCATCTGTACTCCATTTCTCCTCTGATTTCTGTTGCATGTCTATCTCTTCAGCTTTTGCTAGCTCAATATACTTCTTCATGGCCGCCCTTTCTTTTTCTCCTATATTAACATCACTTGAATTATTCTGGAAATTTACTTGAGCATCCTGTAACTCCTACCTAGCTGAGTTCACTCTCTCATGGAGATTTGAAAAATTCATCCTTGCCCATGGCCTTATTATTGTCTTCAAACGGCCCGAAAATTTACGTACCAAGATATACATCGGGTTATTGTAAATTTTGGTGCTCCATACTTCCTCTATCATGGCCTTAAACTCTGATTGGTAAACCCAAAAATTTCGAAATCTGAATGGAGTTGGAGTTCTGGAATGGTCAACCCACGTAAGGAGCACTGGCGAGTGATCCGATACTCCTAGAGGTAGAAACTCAGCTACAAAATGAGGATAACGAGTCAGCCACAAACTGTTTACTAGGCATATGTCAATCCTTGACATGATTCTGGCTGTACCAATAGACTTGTTCCACCATGTGTAGAAAAATCCAATTGAATTAATGTCGACAGGTCCGAGTGATACGAAGGCAAGCATTGAATTCAACAGCTTCTTTCGGATGCATTGGGTCACCCCCCAATCTTTCATTAGCCGCCTTGATGTTATTAAAATCCCCAGCGACACACCACGGCTCTTTAACTGATTTATGAATACCCATCAAATCCTTCCACAAATCTAGTCTCACTTTAGAATTATTACTAGCATAAATAACTGTGAATAAAAATTATTCTGCTCTTGGAAGATATTTGACTCTGCAGTGAATGAATTGCTTAGAGTCTGCTATCTTATGTACATGAACAACTCCAGGATTCCAACAAACCCATATTCGCCCTGACTGACTCTTGTCATAATTGTTTACATGCTCCCATGAAGGACAACAAACCCTCCTAATGATATCATACTTTGGTCTTTTGACTTTTGTTTCCAGCAACCCAAAAACACATAACTTTTTGTCTATTCTCACCTTATTTATTTCTGCAGCTTTCAACAAATCATTTGCTCCCCTCACATTCCAAACGCTAATATATAGGTTCTATCATTGATCCTATCGTTTTTTGTTTTTCGAACCCTTGGGCCTGCCCCTACTCTTGCTTCCTTATTTTTTCTTTTCATTAGAACCATGATCCTTTTTTCCTTTGCTTCTGGTCACCACACCTCCTGTTGAAGTTGGGGGGATAGGCTCCCCTAACAAAGGAATTAGGTTCTTGTCCTTGAAGTATTCAGTTTCCTCTACAGAAGTTTCATCATCAGACATCTCCCCATATCTTAGTGGCTCAAAGCTGTTATGGTATTCCTGCTGCTCGATGTCGTACTGTAACAATTGATTCAGGCTCATATTTGTCACAACTTCTTGTACTATCTCCACATAAGGCACTATGGCAGTACTCATATCACTCTGTTCGCTCTCTTTATCTTTATCCCTCTGGTCGCTAACAGTGTCACTCAACTGACCCTGATCAGTTCCAAAAGGAACTGATTTCTCTGTCATATACATCTCTGGGATCACAAGACTCAAACCAGATTCCACCACTGTACCCTCAACCAAGTTACTATTTGCCACTTCAGTCTCATTACCCCTTGATTCACCATAACCATCTCTATTTCCTGTGTTAAGATCCCTGTACTCTGGTCAATACCTTGTTCCTGGGCAACATCAGTATCCACACCCTCATCACAGTTTTCTGGTAAATGATATTCAGTACTTGTAGTATACGTACCACCAATAACCACCTCTCCATCCACTGTTCTCAAGCAGCTACTTTCAGGTTGAATCAGAGTATTGTCAACCACTACTTCTTTCTCTATAGTCCCCCGAGCCTCAGAGTTGCTCGTTTTCCTTGTGCAATCTGCAGTAAAGTGCCCAAAATATTTACAATTCCCACACATCTTAGGAATCCATCCATATTCTACAGCTATCCTTCGTATGTCATCCTTACCCATTTCTACATCAAAGAATGTTGGGAGTTCTGCAGTACTCTTAACTTTGACACTAACTCTTGCATATTTCAATCTTTTCCTGTGAGCAGTAGCGTCATCCATACTGTCAGGAATCCCAAGACGACTTACCAGGTAGCTCAACCCGTCATCCGTCCATAACTCCTTTGGGACATTATGCAAGTTTACCCATATGGGAATTAATTGCACCAAATTTCTCCTTCTTTCTATGTCTTGAGACCATTTTGATATTACAAAGCATCTTCCTGAAAATGTAGAAAGATCCAGTTTCTAAGACCCTCTTTCTATCCTCACTATTAGAGAACTTAAAGTAAAATAATTCTTCATCTGCAACCATCTCAAAGTTTCATTTTAGTTTCCAGCGTTTTCTCAAGAGGTCCCTCACAGTTAGGAATGGAAGCTGTTTCTCGAGAAAGAATCCTACTACATAATCATACCATTCAGTGATACCTTTCAACACTAAGTCTAACGGTATCTGGGTGATACCATCAACAATTTGAACATCAACTTTCTGTAACGTATTGCTTAAAGGTGAAGTCTTGCCAACTTGAAACAAAGTACTCCAAGGTGATGGACGTGGTTGATCTGAAACCAGTTCTCTCTCCTCGCTGTTGTTGTTATTAGTCTCTCTTGCCTCTGAATGGAGGGGAGGGAAATTTTGATTGTTAACCGAAATGTCCGCCATGTCAAGGATAAGCAAATCAACTAGAGGGGCTTGAATGTTGTTTCCTTTTCAGAACTCTCACTGTAATCAATGAAGGATTTTACCCGGAAAGGAATGAAACAAGATGCTTGAGAAGATAAGAATTCTTCTCCAAGCTAAATTTAACTAAAAGCGGCAAAAAAATTGGTGTATTGGATCACTAGAGCAACTTATGTTACTTCCCTTCCTATCTCCCAATGAGTTATCCCCATGACTAAAAAATCAAAACAGTTTCTGAATCCCCTTCAAATGGAAAACTCAATACAATTAAATCTAAAAGGGCAAAGTTGTTCATCAAGATCCAAAATTAATTTACGAAGAAAACAACTCCATACATATTTCTATTTTCTCGAAAAGAAATTTATAAACAAAAATTACATCAACTTCTTTGATAGCGACACCAACAATTCTGAAATCACCAAATTCAAGTAGGTTTGATCTTGTATTTTCAAATTTAGACTAATTCCATTTTTTAAATCTCTTAAAATAAAAAACTTAGAGTAATCAAGAGATGTTGTGAGGAGGGAGATGTTCAATTTTGAAAAATCAAGGATTTTATTATGAGATGAAAATGGTGGTTTTGTTTAAGGGTTGACTTCCCCTTTTTGTTTCCAGTAAGAGAAAGGTGTGGAGAAAAGATGGTGGAGAAAAAGAGAGAATAAGAATAAGAAGTGGAGATCTTTTACCTTTTGAAGTGGAGATCAATCATGTATCAATGAAGAAGAAGGAAGAGCGAAGAAGAAGTACGACTGTGTTTTTCTTTTATTTCTCTCGGTCTTTTTCTTATTTGTTAAGATGTAGATCAAAATCCTAGCTTTCTCATAGATACTGTTATCAAGGTTTTCCCACGACGATTTTGAGCCTCCACAATACATTATGTTACACCCGCAAACCACAAAAAATCGTACCAAACAGAAAATACACTATCAACTCTCTTATATAGTGTACAAGCTTCCTTATCCAGGGTGCCCAATAGGGCCTTAGGTGTAAAAGTCTATTAAACATATATATCTGACTACTTTAAAGAGAATGGTTTTGTGAACAGTGCCCATTTCCCATTATACCCCCATCTGGTTTCAAATATTACCATCATTGTTTGGTGAATGAAGAGTTTGAACTTTTTGAAGTCGAAATTGTTTGTAGAATCAATTTTTCGTGTTTTAATTATTCGTAGTTTTATCACGAATCATAATTGTGATTGGTGTGTAATTGGTTTTTTCTTCATTATACGCATCTCTAGAACATCTAACCTATCTCGAGTAAATCCAACATCGATGTAATTTGTAGTAGGGACTGACCCGCAAATAACCAAAATATTGTTCTGCGTTTTAATTAATTTTCTGTCCTTATTTAAAAATTGTGCTGATGTGGAGTCTTGAAATCCCTTAAGAGCATTTTCGCCCACTTTTGCAATAATAGATTTAGATGTTGGGATTGCAGAACATGGGATCTCCAAACCTCATCCCTTGATAGTCAACACATACCCAGCCAGCCCCAAGATTTGTGCATTGAACAAGTCCCCAACCACGACGAGCCAAATTAAGTGCGCGTCTCCAAAAGAGTCAAAATCGAATGAAATCTGACCAAAAGAAAAAGTCCAGGGGTATTTTTGGAAAACAAATATTAACTATAAATACTGACCAAAATCGTTAAATCTTCTGTTGTATCGTTTTTAACTGTCAAAACTAGAATGGAGGTGACCGAAGACGGAAATTCCAAGTCGCACTTTCCCGCCTACGAACCAGACCAAGAACTCTACACTATTCCCAGCTCTTCCGGTATGTCGTCATTATTCTCACATTTTTGTTTACTCAAAGTAAAAAAAAAAAAAAAAAACCCTAACCCTAATAAAATAATATTTATTTGCCAGGTTGGTTTACGTGGGACGATATTGACGAAACAGAAAGACAATCCTTAAAAGAGTTTTTCAACTGGAGTTCAATATCGAAAACACCGAAAATTTACAAAGAATATCGAGATTTTATTATTAATAAATACCGAGAAGATCCCAAACGAAGACTGAAATTTACCGAGATAAGAAAGTCGTTGATTGGGGATGTTAGTTTGATATATAAAGTGTATTGTGTTTTGGAGAAATGGGGGTTGATTAATTTTGGTGTTGTGGAGAAGGTAGGGGGTGATAGTTGGAGTGTGGATGAGGAGAGTGATAAGAAAGTTGTTTTTGAGGAAGGGGCACCGAATGGGGTTAGAGTTGTGGCATTTCCGAATAGTTCAAGACCTGTTGTGGGGAGTGGGAATGGGGAAGGGGTGGTGGAGAGTGGGTTGAGATTGCCCCCGTTGGCTTCTTGTAATGATGTGTTTGGTGGTGGTTTGAAAGGATTGAGTTGTGTGAAGTGCGGGGAAGTTTTTGCGTCCAAGAGTGGTGAAGCTAATAAGGTATTACACACTGTTCTTTGTTTTTTTTTATTCCGTAATAATGCTTCTTTTCACGATTTTTATGTTTGTGTTGGAATATGACATGGTTGTGACCGTTTTATTGTATAAATGTAAATTGGTATTTAGACTATTGGTATACTAAAGCACTTATATGTCGTGGTATGTCAGCATTTATTGACTTTTGGTGATGTACGGAGTGCAATTAGATAGTCATCAATGGATATGGATATCAAATGTGGTTTAATTAGTGTGTTTTAAATATTGTTGTGTGTCTCTATATGTGGTGTGTGTGTGTGGGAGCATTTTTGGTTCGTATAATGATTTAGGTATTCTATGCAAGTGTTGTATATTTAGTATTAGGGGTGTGAACAGTTTGGTTATTGTTAGTAAATCATGAAATTTATATATAACCAATATTTGTTTGTGGTTCTGGCTGTAAGACCCATCATAGAAAAGTTATACTTATTTACTTCACCACAAAAAATCGCAAGATACCCATGGCTTCCGTTTCTATCCATTGGTTTTGCAACTTAAGCCTAATTTGATATATGGATTCTTCCTTGAAATGTGAAATCTGGATGGAGGCACAACCCTTTGATATCAAGAATGAATTCTGCACTATCGTGTGTCCCTAGCTCCAATTGCTGTTGGATTCTCTCCAACCAAAGTATTGCGAAGGGAATGATGCTTCACATCTTCCTCTTGGTCTGTGTGAGGGACTGTAGTTCGCCTACATCAACAAAAGTTCACACACAACTCTGGATCCGGGACACCCCCTAGAGATATCGGCAGAATGAAGAAAGTAGTCCCAGAAAGTATAGGACTAGGGATAATGAGTTAGGAGATACCCAATGACTTAGGACCATGGAAAAAGATTAGTAAGATTTCCCAATTGTTTACCACTGAAGCCTCTTTTTCATTCTTAGCACTCTGATCACCTAGAAAGTCCTGAAATAACATAGTAGCTTATTTTCCCTTATGTATTTTCATACAAGCTGACTCGGCCTTTTTTTTTCCACCACCACCTAGTGGTTCGTTCTTATTAGTTGGATACTCCAAAACTTTGCGATGCTTGTTTTTCCAAACTTGAGGTTAATTAATGAAGGTCTTGTTTACTTAAATGCAAAGAGTCATTCTCATATCCACTTTTTTTTAAGACAACTTACTGTGTATACTTATTTCACGTATGCAGAAGGAGAATGCTGTGACGTGTTTAAAATGCTTGAAAAATGGGAATATTGAGGAAAGCAAGTCAGAAAATGATGTCAACTTTAAAGATTCAAAAGATGGTTCTGATAATTGCGAAGTGGATTCCTGGACTGAAACAGAGATTCTACTTCTTTTAGAATCTGTTCTTTTGCATGGAGATGATTGGGACCTTGTTGCTCGAGATGTCAAAACCAAGAAAAGATCTGATTGTATCTCAAAGCTTATTCAATTGCCATTTGGGGAGCTTATGTTGAACACAACCAATGGCAAGGGTGATGGTAGGAAGTCCAACAGCAGCACCATCAACATTGCACAAGGTCAGTCTACTCAGATTGAGCTTCAAGACCTGATTAAAGAGAAAGATCTGTGTCACTACCAAGTTAGTGAGTCTGATCAGAATGGAGATGGTGAGACTGAAGAACCTCCTCTCAAGCGAAGATGCATTGATAGACTTGCAGATGCTAGCGATTCATTGATGAAACAGGTGTGATTATTGCACAGAAACTGTATTCTTAAGAACTTACAGGGTTGTGCTATCATGTTTTTCTCTGCGTTTGTTGCAATGCTGTTTTAAAATGTTAGGCACAGATAGATAAAGATTTGGAAGTTATTGAATGATTTTATTTCCCAAATGCCCATATTATACTGATTTACTTCTTATAGGTATCAATTTTTGTCGATCGAAATGAAAATTATGATATATGTATATATAACCTTGTGCCCTTGATGGTCTGAGTTCCTTCTCTTATTATAACTACAGGGACTATTGTCCTTCAGAAAGGATGAACTTTTGCAATTTATCTGATTTCTTCCTGATGCTTAGAGGATTTTTGCCATACATAAGTATTGAGTGACCTTTTTAAAAAAAAAAAAACTATTAGCATATCCTGAATGTGGCAACTGGTTCTTAAATATCTTTATCTTATATATATTGTCGGTTTTGAATTTAGTGGATTATGCATAACATGAAAATGAAATGCTAAGGGTTTCTCTTTTAGGTTGCCCACTTGTCTACTGTAGTAAGTCCACATGTTGCAGCTGCTGCAGCTAAGGCAGCTATGGCAGCACTGTGCGAAGAAAATCCATATGCCAGGGTGTATTTCGAGGATGTAGGGGACGATATCACTAATGTGCTGGATTCTCCTACTTCAAGTAGTAAAGCCACGAGGTTAGTCCATATGTTGTGGTTTCATAAGGAAATAAATATGTTCTCGTGGATATACCAGTTGGTACTTATTTGTAATTTAACTGTTTTACTAGTTTACTCAATGTGGAAGACTCGGAGATGGTGGAGAGGCACGCACAATCAGGTAAAATATTACTTCGAAGCATTTCCTGCAATGCTATAAATACTATTATAGGAAGACATTTCAAGCTTATCAGAGTGAAAAAGGACATTTGTAAGGTGTTTGATATAAGAGATTGAGTTATGTGAATGGAAGGTGGAAGCAACTCTAATTACGTGTCAATTGAAGAATTAAGGTTCAATTGAACCCTAGATTGAAAAAATAAATAAATAAGGAATCTGGGAAAACCCTAAAACACACTTTTATATTTGGAAATAGTTCTCAACTTTTTTATTTTTTTATTTATTTTTATGATTATAAGCTTATAAAAATTATGACTTTAATTAAATTTGTTTGTGCATATTAGCTGTTTTGTTTTGGTCTTGTTCTTATAGTATCATTGAGAATATGAATAAATATTCTTATAATAAAAAGAAAATGAT
Organism: Coptis chinensis; assembly: GCF_015680905.1. Lineage (NCBI taxonomy): Eukaryota > Viridiplantae > Streptophyta > Magnoliopsida > Ranunculales > Ranunculaceae > Coptis > Coptis chinensis. The sequence continues at coordinate 20,398,880 of NC_141457.1, read as the reverse complement.
AGAAATAGTAAAGTAGGTCAGTAGATGTGGCTAGATGTGGCCTGTAGAGAAAAACAGGTTACAATTATGCTATTCAATGTGTTACAATTTTAAACAATCTCTTATTTTCTCTACCATATACTATTGAGTAAGAAGCTTTGAAATTTACAAAGGACCATAAGAGATAGTATATTCAGGTTAGCAAGACAGATTTAAAAAATTACCTAATGGATGAAATAAAGTTTTCCATTTGACAACCCTAGCCCTAGCTTCACCACCACAATCATGACCGCCATTTACCTTAGCCAAAACCACTACTAGGAAGCACGGATACGGATACGCGACACGGATACGACACGACACGGATATGCGGACACGACATTTTTCAAAAATATAGGATACGGATACGTCATGGATACGTTTGAATAATATATATATTTCACCAAATTCAAATTAAAATGGCAATTCTACTTCATAAAATGACCTATTTAAACACATTAAGCAACAACTTTGTATAAGTGTATAACACTGCAAGCAAATGCCAACAAAAAAGTTCAAAACAATACAATGGATTTGTCAATCAAGTTGTCCAACTTCAACTAAGTCATTTTCTACATCTTAATTCACTTCATCTTTATTCTCTTGCATCTCTTCTTATCTTGGATTTTATTTCACTTTTTTTTTTTTTGTTGAAGTTCCAAAAAAAATTTGTGAGATTACTATTCCCGCGTATCCCCCACGTATCGGAAAATAAAAAATTAATTAAAAAATCAGATACTCCAAATTGCGTATCCGACACGTATCCGAGGCGTATCCGGGCGTATCCGTGTCGGATACGTATCGGACACGGATACTTGACCCATATAGAAGTATCCGTGCTTCATAGAACCACTATTTGCACTAACCACATTAGAGTTGTTTTTAGATTATAAATGAATGTAAAACTTTTCTTTTTTGAATTCTCTTGATTTTAACAATTTATCAGAATCCCGCTTTGCTTCTATTGTACAATGTGAATTCTACATAATTATTAAATGAGTAGAAAACAACTTGTCTTATCTAATGATGAGGAAACCAATATGATGTTTGCTTGGGGGTGGACGTGGGGTTAATGACTTGAGTAATGAAGATGGTGGCGGTTGTGGGGCTTAGGTGGGGTTAATTTAGCTATGTCAAGATGGTAAGCACTAGAAGCAAATAGAATAATCAACAACCTTTTACTAGAGTGGCGATTGGAACCGTAGTCCTATAGCCCAGAAAACGCAAGCAACAATGGTTAACAAACAAGCCCCTCCAACGTTCAGACTGCTCAGCAGCACCAAACCACACCACCTCCATACCACCAGTTGTACCACAAGCTAATCAGCCAGAAACTGTAGATATCCATTGCCGGCCAGTTTCGCCTAGTGACCAACGTTCCCTACCAAGGGACACACGTCTCTTTAACTCCAATTACTGGAGGAGATGATAATCACCCCACAACTTCCGCGATTCAGCATTAATTATAGAAACTCCAAAATCAGAATAAAGCTAGCGAAGATGATTAGGAAAGAATTATTGGGTGGATTATGGTGCTCTTTAATATGCTCCAAGGCGATTCAGGGGCACAGTAGCACCCTGTGAGGCTGGTGAGAAAGGCCAGAAGTGATGAACTGTTCATAGTCTGAGCTGTATTACTGGTTGCTGTTAGGCTTTCCGCTTGACATAGTGTCAACTCTGATTTGATGGTGTGGACCCACTGAATGATACCATAGACTGGAATGGCTCCCTGTCCAGGGGGTTGCCTTGGAGTAGATGAAAAAGCATCATCACCCACCCAATGTCTCTTCCCTAATAACCTTGTCCATGTTTTCATTCTGACTTTTAAGCTTCTGTAACTGAAGTTGAATTACTGAAATCGTGGGCTAATAGTTGGAGTTAAATTGACATTGTGTCCTCGAGGGAACACTGGCCACTGGTCGGCGATAGAGATCAGCATCTGCTGGTTGTTTCTCTTGTGGTACAGTTGGTGGTAGTCATGGAGTGGAGGTGGTGGTGTGGTTTGGTGTTGATCTGTAGTCTGGACAACAGGATGGGCCTATTTGTTCATCATTGGTTCTTGCATTTGCTGGCTTGTAGACCTAAAATTTTGATTGCTGTTTGTAGTAGGAGGTTGTTGACTGTCCTGTTTGCTTTTAGTGCTTACCGTCTTAAAAACTTTTACCCAATATTCGTTTTTGGTAACCGATAAAAAAAAAAAAAAAAATCGTCTATGCCAAAATATGTTTGGGCAGAAATCTGCTTCAAGATGCACGTGGTTATTTTGGTAGATTTATTTTCTAAAGGTGTTTAATACTAGAGATTGAGTTCCGTGAATGGAAGGTGGAAGAATTCAGGCAACTTTTAAAACACACTTTTAAATTCGGAATTAGTCATCTTCTCAAATTCAAGTTACTTGTGTTTGCAAACTTATAAAAATGTGATTCTAATCGAGCTTTATTGTACCTATTAGTTTTTGTATAATATCCCTTTAAATAAATGAGCAGTTCTTATAAGAAAATTAACTTATAGCTAGATTACATTGACACTCCGTATCGGACACGGATAAGAATTGTCGGACACGGCAAAATATCAAAATTCGAGATAAATTACATGCAATATGTGTCCGACACGGACACGTGGAAACGTATCTGACACAGATTTTTTTCAAAATATGGCGTGTCCATGTAACCTAGACTTATAGAAATCGTCAAGTAGTTGACTAGACCTTTTGGAGAGAAGGTTGTTGTGACAATAAAGCTTTTAAATATTTATGACAATTTTAAATACTTTTTTTTCTTCACCTGATTAGTATATGACCTTTTATTGATATACGATGAAGTTAGAAGCTTTGAGACCTATGTTAAATGGACACGCCATGTTTTAAAAGTAATCCATGTCGGATACATATCCATGTGTCCGTGTCGGATACGACCCACACATAATGTATGTGATATATCCCAGTTTTTGATATTTCGCTGTGTTAGACACTTTGTAACCGTGTCAAATACGGACACACGTATTCGTGTCAATGTAACTTAGTTTGAGACATACAAAGGGCCATAGAAAAAAAAAGTATATTCAGGTTAGCAAGATACGTATCTATGGATAAAGTTTTCCATGATATGTATCTTTTGTTTAGGGTGTGCATAATCTTGTAACTTAGTATCTTGCTAAGTAGGGATTAATATTTTGAAATTTTAATCATGTGTTGGAATAAATGAATACCTTTTACTATTCAAGAAAAAAAAAAGTTTTCCATGACAAGAAACGTGTTTATTTATTTATACCGATAAGTAAGCAATTATTATATGAAAGGAAATACAAACGCATGAATAGTGGTGGAAAATAAAGTTTTTATCTTTTATTTTCTACTATCCACCTTGTATTAAGATCATCCACCTTTATTTATTTATTTATTATCCTTGTCAGTTAGTAACGACTAACGACTGAGATAGATTACAAGTAGGTTAGAGTTGGCTACTTCATTGTTATCATATATATCTTTGGTTTTTGTGTGAGCGAATAGATGTGTTATGTGTTGCTGTGAAGAGGAGACAGCTTAACACCAATTCATCAATTGTTTATTCACCTATAGGATATGGAGGTGGTTTCTTGCGTCTTTTCAAAGCAATTTGGTATTATCGGGTTCAATTGTGAATGCTCTTAATAATTGGAAGTTTGATAATTTGTCTCCAATTGGGCGTTTTTTGTGAGGGGTTCTGTTTCACACGATATGTTGGGGACTGTGGTGTGAAAGAAATAATAGAGTCTTGAAGATAAAGGGGAGACATTTGATCATGTTCTTTGCAGAGTAAAGGTCATTGTCTGGAATTGGGTTTTTGTTGATCCTGTTATGAGGGAATTTTATTTTGATTATGTTGTGTCTAGGTGGAAGATCTTGTGTTGGCTAATTACTGATGTCATCTTGTGGTTTTAGGTGTTGTGTGATTTTATTAAGTAAAATTTTTGTTTTACCTGGTGAAAAAAAGGTAAAAGAATCCCCACCCCACTTTGGATTTGCTTCTAAGATGTGAATTCTACACATAATAAATAAGTTGAGAAATTTGAACAACTCATTTTATTTAATGATGAGGAAAGCAAGATGATGTTTGCTAGGTGATAGGGGTGGACCCGTGGAGGTGGAGTTAAAGTGGTGGTGGTAATGAAGGTAGTCGTGTGGATTTGGTGGGGTTAATGTAAATGATGGTGTTGATGGACTGGTGGCAGGGTTCTTAGAGGAGGAGGTGGCGATCATAGTGGAATTAAAGATGGTGATGGTGGAAGAGGCATGCGCTTCTCACATGCTTGATTCTATGTTGATGTGGACTCTGATTTGGACATAATATCACCAACTCATTATTGTGGTAACCTTTTTTTACACGTTGAGAAGAAATGCTGGATTAGTGTTCTGTCAAGGAAAAATATTTGGAAATATACTGTCTTTTTTACCACAATTGTATTCTATTGTTTGGATAGATAAAAATACACTGAGGAGAACATGGAACGTCTCTTGGAAACAGTTATTAGGACCAGAAATGACACCCTTACTGCGCTCAACAGTTGATAACGATTTCTGGAGGATAGCTCTCAGTCCATTGAGGGACCTCTTCATTTCCAAAAATTGCTGCATTGCTTGATGTTTACAGATCCCAATCTGTGGCTGCAAGAAAATGGTGCTGTTGGCGTTGTCTTTCTGTTTTCCAAGAACTAATAGTCGTGTAAAAGCTGTTCAAAATGATAAGTACTAGAAGCAAAAAAATAGTTAACAAATTCCTACTTGAGTGGTGATTGAAACAACCCAGCAAAGGCAAGCACAAAGATTGATGAACAAGTCATGCACATCCACCCCCACTGTACTGCCAGTTGTAGAACAAAAGAATCAACCAACAATTGATGATCTCCATCATCAGCCAGTGTCGCCAAATGGCCAACGTTCCCTACGAGGGGCACACGTGTCTCTTTAACTTCAGTTATTAGATGAGGAGTTGGACGAGGAGGTGATAACCAGCCCACAACTTCAGTGATTCATTGTTAGTTACAGAAGCTCAATAATGAGAACAGAAGCTTGCAAAGGCTATTAAGAAAGAGATATTAGGTGGATGATGCTGATGCTCTTTCATCTAATTCCAAGGTGACCGCTGGATACTGTAGCACCTGTGAGGCTGGTGAGAAAGGCCATAACCGATAGACTTTTCATAGACTGAGCTATATGAGTAGCTTGCGGTTTGACTACCCGCCTGATATTGTGTAAAGTGTATGGTTTTGATGGCGTGGATCTGTTAAGTGGCGCCATACCCTGGAATGGCTCCCATGTACCCCTGCGGTTGTCTTGGAGTAGATGAAAAAGCATCATCACGCTCCCGCTGTCTCGTCGCTCGTCGCATTTGCAAGTTATTATTATGATTTTTGAGCTTCTGTAAGTCCTTGAATTGCAGTAGCTGTGTGAAGATAGTCACCTCTTAAAAATTGGAGTTAAAGTGACATCTGTGTGCTCTTAGAGAGAACATTAAGTCATTAACCGTTGGTGGACTCTAGCTGATAATGGAGATCATCATCTGCTGGTTGATTATTGTGTGGTGCAATTGGTTGCAATGGTGGTAGTTGTCGTGTGGTTTGGTGCTGATTTGTATTCTGAACAATGGGATGGGCTCGTTTGTTCATCATTGGTGTAGACTTAAATTTTGCATTTACTGATTTGTCGACCTAAAGTTTGGAATACTTTCTGTAGTTGGAGATTGTTGACAATTCTATTTGCTTTTAGTGTTTACCGCCTTGAACAACTTTTACACAAATGTATTATCTTGGTAAAATTGACGGATGGCGCCAAAGTATGTTCTGCAGTAATCTGATACAATACTCACGAGGGTAATTTGGTAGAGGAAAGGAGAAAGGAAAGGAGAATAGATGGCTTTTGGGAGATGAGACCTAAGAGATCTGTTTATGGATCAACCCACAACGTGGCTCAACACTGACGAGACGTTTGATTTCATAAGAGTTGAAGTAGAGTCTTCAAAGACAAGGAACAAAATTTCACTTTTGATGAATGTTTCGAGGAGCACCGAAAAAGAAACTTTCATGAAACTTTTATGAAATTTTCAGATAATATTGAAAAATCAAACAAAACTGTAAATGAACTGTCACTTATACCGATGGCCACTAGAAATGAAATTTCATAAAACTTTTGGAAATTTAGTTCCTTGTTTAAACAGGTAATCTCCATGATATTATAAAAGGTAAGATACTTCTGTTCCATCTATATCTTATTGAGTATTTAATTGAATTGAACCCTATACCTAGACATTTAATAAGTGAGCCACTTACATTAAGTTAACTAGCTTACATAATTTCATTCAAGTATTCGATTTAAGGGTTAAAGTGTTAACCAATTAATAAGTGAACCACTTACGTTAAGTTATCTAGCTTAGATAATTTCATTCAAGTATTCGATTTAAGGGTTAAAGGGTTTGGGATTCTGTAGACGACCCCACACACACACACAAAACTACTTTTGTTGTGTTAACCAATGGGTTTGGGATTCTTAGGATATTGAGAAAATAATTTATTGGTATTATTTGTGATAGGATCAGATAGGATATATTTTCAGATTCGTTTCTACTTGAATAGATTTTGGGGTTAAGGCAGACCCCTACCTGTATCATTAAAACATAGGAATTTACATGCCTTCTCTAAGAGTATAGTCATTGGAGGAAGGTTTGACATACATCACATCACTTTGAAAGGCTTCGAGCCTGACACAAGTGAATCTTCAAAGCATAACATTACAATAGAAGTACATCACAACTACTTAATTTTGCAAATTGTTTAACCAAGGCTGGGTGATCTTTCAAAATGTGCTTTTGGGTTTTCTCAAAGTCTCGGAAGATGCTGCAACAATGGATGCAAACAAATGTCAATCCCATTGAGTCATCCCAAACCTCCTTAATGTAGCCATCAAGATGCGTAACCTTTCTTGCCATAGATGAAGCTTTTTTCATTATAGCGATGGTAGGATCATCAATACCACCAAGAGAACGTTGTTTCTACTTCCTAGTTTTCTTTGGTTTCACAGCAGTCCTCCATTCGCCGCCATGAATCGAGGGTGTTGTTGCCATATTTTCATAGCCAACCTCAACATATTGAGAAATAATGCCTTCAACTTTGTTAGTTGTATCCGGAATAATGTAGTCTTTGAAGACACTCTCAATCTCTTTCTCATTACTATCCTCTTCATTAATGGCATATGGGTATTCATCTTCACTTGTATCCACAAGAGCTTCATACATATGATGGTGCTTGTTAACAAGAACAGGTGGACTTTCAAGGAGATTAGCTTCGGTTTCTACAACAATTACACAGTCTTCAAGTATAGTAGCAGATGGTTGGACGTCAACATCAGTTATATCATTAGCAAGAGCAGCAAATCTGTTACCTTGGTTACTTACAATTGTAGTTGATGGCCTACCCTGAGATCCATGTGCAGGCAACGAGTTGCTTCCACTGTCAATCACGCGTTGACTAAGGAGTTGTTGGGGTGTACTAGAACTAATCACGATGTTAGATAGTTTAACACTGCCAGTGTCTTCTGCGCTCTTAGTTTCCTTCCTCTTCCACTGTTGGACATACCTCTTCTTACCATTCATACATTTTCTTTTGTAATAGTATTGTTCTTTGGTTTCGATTTTGGTAATTGTCTTTCACAATCAGCCTTGTTATGGCCAAATATTTGACAATCTATGCAAATTAAAGGCTTCCAAGTAAACTCTAGAGGAATAAAATTAACTTTGTTAGTGCTCACTTTTATTTTCAAAGATGACGGGAGATCCTTTTCAGCTGAAATCTCAATGCAAACTCTTGCAAAAGAGAGCATTTGTTTCCCTTTTGTTGTTTTATCCATAAAAAGAGGTTTACCCATAGTACTAGCAAGCAAGCTCAGGCCTTTCTTGTTCCATAGTTGTTTTGGTACATTGAAAAATTTAATCCATATAGGTACATTTTGGATTGAGCCCCGATTGTCTTCGACAAACATCAAGTACATCATCAGAGGTGGGTTTGATGTAGCATAGCTCTTCACTTCCCGCAGTTGGTGGTGGGGTTTTAAGGAGGGAGCTCTATGTTCTTTGCTCGGGAGATTCTTGTTTGAAGAGCTTGGGAAGGGATATGAGAAGGTTGAAGGTGGGAATTTGATACTGGTGGTTGGGCAGAAGGGGCTGGGTGAGAAATGGTAATTGGGTTAGGGTTTTGAGGAGAGAAGGGGTCAGGATTTGGGTTAGGGTTTTGAAGAGGGAGGGAGGCGGGGGTTCTGGAGCGGCTTCCATTCCCACGGTTTTTTTCCCTAACTGGGTACTTTTGAAGAGCTTGGGAATGGATAAGCTTAGATTCGTTTCTACTTTCTAAGCTTATCCATTGTATTTTTCTATTTAAATCCTTTTAGTTGATGGAAAAAAATAATAGCAATAACTATTACATGATAATTGATATCCTACAATGTAAATATTATTATCCCACACGTTATTCATCTGATACTCAATTATTGAACCAGTGTTTCTCAATGTATCATATACTTCAACACCTAGATCATCTTCACAGAAAATCAGCTCGCTTGAACATTTCTAGCCTTAAAACTGTTGTGCATCTATATGATTTATCATTTATCTAACACTCCAACCTTGAGTTTCCAATCTTCCAGAATCAGCTCGTTTGAACATTAGCAATATTAAATTAGAGAATTTTTTTTGCATGGATGATATCCATTATGGGAGAGTATATCCACAAAAGTCGCCCATTAACACTTCTCCAGTGGGTCCACAATGCATGTGTCGTTTCTGTGTCACGCTCAAGAAAATATTTCTATATGAATTAGAGAATATAAAATTGTATTTGTTGATAATGAGAATATCAAATTTCCCATTTCGAGATTAGTTAGTTACCTTCCATTCCTATATTAGGCAATTGCACTTGTGATATATTAGGACTTGTTCCAATTTTGCTACTAAATAACGACATGCTCTTTTCTCATATAGAATCGCAGGTGGGTGATGCGGAGAAAAATCCGATAGCACTAACATTACGAATTAAAACAGCAATTGGAACAGCGTTTGGGGCAGCTGCTGCTCATGCCAAGTTATTGGCAGATCAGGAAGACAGAGAGATTGAACATCTAGTGGCAACTGTGATCGAGACACAGGTGTGTCTTGTGTTCTCTCTCTCTTCATTCCTCTTGTTTATGAAATGATTCTATCTTGAACATAGATAATTCAGACCTGATGATCCTGCTTAAAAGCTTGCTCATTCGATTACTGTACCTCATATACTCCTTCAGTGCTGGATTACCAGGTTAAGCACTCTTGCTACCTATCTAATTTGTTTTTTCTTGCATTATTAGTTGAGAAAGATTCAATGCAAAATCAAGCATTTTGAAGAGCTGCAGCTGATAATGGAGAATGAGTACACTCAAATTCAGGAACTCAAAGAGTCTCTTCTAGTAGATCGGGTTGATGTCTTACGGCGAGTTTTCAGTGCTGGTATTGCAAGATGGAGGGATCATCATTCTTCTGTGAAACTTACATAGGTAGTAGTGTATTTTGATGTAAATGTTTGCTCTCCCGTTAATTTGTTGTCTTATTGTCGAAGGAAATATAAAGGAAAATTAGTATGACAAGTTTTGTCTCCGATGGCTGTTATTTTTTCTGTATGGCATAATGGGAGGTTCATGATCATGATCATCAGTGTTAAAAAGATGTTGAATTTCTGTGGGTCCGAACTGGATCCATGGTGTGGGCCTGCGCAAGCAGTGATCTATGTTATATGGATACGTGTGTGGCGGGCCACCTCTCTATTGACTCATGGGCCTTCAGCCCTTCATTTACTCGAAACTCGATCCAAACCACAGCATATATCCCCCTAACTTAGATACTGTGGGCTCGATTAGCAGGAAGAACGATGGGATGATAGGCACACGATTGTTTGTTTTGTTTATTTTTTATTTATTTATTTCTTTTTCCTTATTGTTCCAAATTTTAAATTCCCTTTTTGGAAGAATTCACACCAAGTTTGAAGTATAGTTTTTAGAGAATGTAGAATACACGTACTGTATTAAAAGCTTCCGGAATTACAGTATGACATCAGATCACTAATGAGAAAATTGATATTCAGATCAAGTGTTATGTACCTCTGCGGTTCTGCAGCATTCAATGGGCTTGAAATAGTTGCTCTGTATTTTGTACGTGTGGTGGAAAGATGGTAAGCCAAAATAAAATAAAGCCGGCATTCATATTCAATTTTGAAAGAGGCAATGATGTCTACTTGTATTGAAGTTATCTGGAAGCCTCACGGGGGAAGAATGACTAACAAGATGTTGTGGAATGATGGACTTATTTCTACCTGTGGCGCGTCTAATGGCAAAGAAAGGATACATACACAGAGACACCACATTTATACTGAAGCCTATAAAATTCTTTTAGGAAGATGGAACTTTTATTTGAAGAGTTACTGATTTCATTTAAAATAGACTTGCCAATCAAAAAAAAATTTTGCAGTAATCAAACTGATTTCAGTTTTCCAAACATTGTTGCTGTCTAGAATCAAGAGTTTCATAAGAATAATGTTGGTTTCTGGAGACGATGCAAAGAAATACTTTTTTTTTTAAGCAAAAAAAAAGAAAAAGAAAAAGAAAAAAACGCAATCATACAATAATCTTCGCAAACAACGACAAATATCCTGTTTGTAACCAAATTACTTATTCTCTTCCTTTGATTCTGCAGTAAAACTTGTCCGGCCATGATTTCTCCTTTTTGGCAATTAGGTGAAGCTCTCTCTTAATTGTGTGCTGTTTTCCTTTCTAATTGCCCCGTTTTCTCTATGGCTTCAATTTTATTGTAAACTATTTATGTCCTAGACAAATATAGTCACTAAAAGCATCTTTAGGAGCGATACTTTCCTAGCATCAAACACCAAATTTCCAACCATTTGATGTTTTTTCATCTTCAGGAGAGTCATATGTTGATGAAAATACCGAAAAACACCAAACCAAACACCAAATCGACCAAAATTTGGTTCCAGTTTTGGTGCTATATCAAATCTCTCTCGCGGTTTTTCTAACACTGTATGGGCTTGAGCTAAACAGTGGGCTTCAATCACGCGGTTTTGTACGAGAGATTGGGAAAGAAAATAAAAAAGAAAGTTGATGTGCGATACATCCCGCGATTTTGGAAAAACCGCGTGGGCTTGGGCTTCTAAGATGGGGTTTAGTGGCGCGGTGTTGAGAAGGCCGCGTGGGCTATATGGCGCGGTTTATCCAAAACCCGCGTCATTTGATGTCGAATATATGATGTTTCTTCTAAAGTTGGTTGGTGTTTAGTTTGGTTCAAAAATTTAGTGCTTTTTTGGTTTCTCTCTTAAAGATGCTCTAACTACTAAATGAATCTACAGTGTTGCTTCTAGTCAAATATTGCAAGCTCATACAACAGACAACAAAATAGCAAAGTTAGTGTCTCCGTATGGAAACCCCAAGGGAATACACATTACAGCTCAATGGCGCCATGATAAAATTTCACTCACTATAAGAACAATGACAACAAAATTTCACTGCTCACATCAAAGAGAAAGAACCTGAATATTCCTTCATTGACAATTGTAAAGGCGTGATTTAGCTTTCCTTTACATACACAGTTGAATGGGAATTGGAATGGATGATAGAAGGGACCGAGTTCGGCTTGGGAGCGAACTGCCTACGTATTTTGCTCTCGATTCTGAGGGGAGAGAAGAATCAGGTCTGGCGTAGTTCATAGGAGGGGTATTTATAGATGTTGAGAGTGAATCCTCGCCCACCACGTGTAAAGTGTACTACAAATGTGGGGTCTAGATTAAGGAGGCGTGCGAGAACTGTCTTTATAGGTCTGCTGTGATGATGGGGATTAGTAGTCTGGGCAAGTAGCTTGCGGCAGTGGTCAGTAGCTGGTGGCAGGGATTTGAGCATGTGCATCTCTGTTCATGATTGCTTTTAGAAGGTAAGCTGAGTCACGTTATAGCATGGTTCGCGTACTGGTGCGAACTATGATGGAGCGTTCTCTTAGCTTGTAGACGCGATCTGGTTCCACAGGTCGGTATGGTATTTCCATCATGCTGAGTACGCGCCTGATATTTCTGAGGGAGGATATCACTCCCTTACACAACCCCTCTCGAGAGTCTTTTTGGTCGGAAGCGACCTGGCCGAGATAACAATGAGCGTGTGGATCATGCTAGATGTGGAAATATCCAACGAAATGGGGAGAACGATCCGTGGTATCCCGTGAGTCGGTGGGCGATGTTGTTAACGCGTGTTCGCACATGAGAGGATTTGAGCAGTTGCAGAGAAAATGTGCCGCCCCATTTTTTCAGGATTTGAAAAGACAGGACAGTTTCTTGGAAGTCGTGTGCGGCTAGGGTTAGGGTGTAATCATGATACCTTGGAAACTGGAGGGGCGGTTGTTCAAAGATTACGCTTGCATTTTTTGAAACATCACTTTGCTGCTATGCCTTGTAGAAAACACTTCACTACCGCAACAACCTTCAGGTTAGTTTTCTGCCATTGTTGAACTCCTGTTTCTTGCTTCGTGCTTAGTCTTTGTTCTAGAGTTGTTAGGACGTTCGATTAGTGACTAGTGGCTAGAACTGTTAGGGCGAAAGGAGAGATGTCTGACTCAGATGATACGCGATCTCATGAGGTTCGCGAAGTTTCTCTTGGTTGGGATGATGAGGAGGAAGAGAAAGATGAGTCGGTGTGTGGGGTGAGTGAGAGTGGTGATGAAGATGAAGCAGTTGATGAGGAGGCTGGAAGTGGGGAAGATGAGGCTCAATCTGCGTTTATGGGTCTTGACGAAAGCACTTCAGTCGTCGAGTGGCCGCGCCTAGCTGGCCGCCGCCGTATTGGACGGAACACGCTTTGAGGGCGTTCCCCTATTTAAGGAAAACATATGGGATAACCGTAAGCGGTCTGGAGATCCATGAGCCCGAACAGAACACTCTGGTCTATAGCAATAGGTATACCCCACTAAACTATGGGGTTATCATCTGTGAGGGGCAGTTGAGAGAGCATATGACGATACCATTCTTGAAGCTGGTTTGTGAGTTCTTGAACCGTTGTGGCAAAGCACCTGTTCAATTTGTGGGTAACACGTGGCGGTTGTTTAAGGTGTTTGATCAGTTGAACGCCAGCGGTGAATATCGGATAGAGGTCGCTGACATTATTGAGCATTACTCATTAAAGCGATCTCGGTCGCTTAACTTTAGCTTGCAAACCCGAGCTAAGCTATCGAGCGTTCTGGATGGTGTGAGTAACGAGTCTTGGGATAAAAGACCATTTCTGCTTGTTGGAAACTATTGCTTGGCCGAGCGGTTCATTAATGAAAAAAATAAAATATGCAACTTTCATCAGGGGTACTAGTACGCCTCTCGAGAATATTGATCTTCGCGTTAATGAAGCTTGAGCTTGCCGATATTACGCTTTTTTGTTATGCGTGTAGATATCCCCCTAGAAAAGGAGACGAGCCGAAAGGTGATTGAGAAGTTCGCTAGGTTGACTCGAGCTGAGAAACAAGCGAAGCTTCTGGAAGTTGTGCATTTCTTTAAAGAACGGGGCGGACCTGCGATTAGGGAGAAGAGGGAGGTGCAAAAGAGTAGGGAGCGAGGTAAGGTGAGCGGGAGAACGTCGAGGAAGCCTGTGATGGAAAAGCGTAGGAGTGATCTGGTGACTAGGGAAGATAAGAACCGGTCGTCGATCGGGGTGAAGCGACCACCGGAGGTGCCGCGTCTGGTCCGAGTTAGGGAAGGGGTCAAGAGGGGCGCCCGCTCGATTTGGAGGACTCACTCTTTGAAATCCCCGAACCTCGCTTTGTCGACGAGGAAGCGGTAACGACCCGTAGTCTCGACCTTCCAAGGTCATGGTGGTAGCCGGTGACCGCGGGGGTGGTGAAGGGCTTAACCGGGAAGGGCGCTCGTCAGCTTCGAGGAGCGAGGCCGATGCCCGACTTCAGCGTTCTAGGGGAGGATGCCCTGGAGATCGCTCCGACCAGGGTTGTTGGAGATACTTCCGGCAAGATGAAGGGGAAGGTTGGTATGAAAGAGACTGGTAAGGGGCATTCTAGTGTTGGGAAAGATGAGCTGGAGCGCAACCTGATGTATGTGGATGAAGTGACTGGTAAGAAACGCTATGTGAAGAGGTCGGATTGTAGCTACAAGTCCGCACTGATAGCTGCTTGTTTGCTGGAGGGATGACGCTGGACGGTGATAGGAAAGACCTGGATGCGATGGAGCTGGAGTCGAATCTGAGGGGGATGGATAAGGCGATGTGTCTGGTGAGTAACTTTTGTGTTATTACTTGTCTGCTTTATTGTGCTATATGCTGTTGTTTGATGTTAACGTAGTATACTGTGCGAGTTGTCGCAGCTGATTGCTGGGTACCAGAAGCTGAAGACGGCCGCTTAGTTCGCTGAGCTGGAGAAGACGGAGGTTGAGTCGCTGAGGGACGAGCTCTCGACTCTTCGAGATGTGCAACAGTCTGAGAAGAAAGAATTGGATTCTTTAAAGATGGAACTGGTAACGCTGTCGTTGGAGAAGATGTCAGCTATAAATGTGGCGGTCGGGCTGAGGCATGAGGTGGGCGACCTGAAGAAGAAGGTAGCAACCGCAAATGCTTATGCTGAAAAGTGTAAAACTACCGCGCTGCAGGCAAAGGACGCTTATCTTGTCATCCGAGCTGAGGTAGAGGAGTTGGAGAAGAAATATTTTGATCTTCAAGAGAAGCAGGAATGCGGGACTCTGGTCGGTCATGGGGGTGAGCCACTTGAAGATGTGAGTATTGTTCCTGCAGTTATTGCCTCCTTCGCTCATCGATCGCGTGATTGAACGACCTCAAGTATCACACCTTAACCGACACCGACCGTGATCAATGTAGCCGAACGCGACCTCACGGTGACCGCTCATCGCAAGTTTTGGATGTTCTTGTCAGTAAAAGCTTTGACCATGTTGTTTAAAAGTGGTCGTAAAAACTGTGTTTGTATGCGGCCTTAGGCCTGAAACAATAGAGCTGGTTTCCTGGGGTAACCTGGGCAGTTCGACGTTCTTTATGTTTGTCATAACAATGAATAATGGCTAACTGGGCTGGATTTCCTGAGTATCCTCAGCAGCTCGATTAGTCTGCGAACTGAGGCTTCACTGAGGTCGTCAGTTCGTTCATTTTCGTGAATGGGAAATATGTTGCTTTGCTTTATTCAAGTAGGATTGTGTATGATATGTGTGTTTGCATTATGTAAGCGTGTGTATGTTGTTGCGACTTGTCGTATGGAGGGTATGGTCTCGACGACCTGTGACTTTGCTGGTCTATCGCGCTTTATCTGATTTAAACGTTGTAGGTCGCACATATCTTGAGGACGCAAGGGGCGTTCTCACTCTAGAGCTGTTTGAGCTACAGTGCGTGCGTGGCACGTGTAGGAATATGGGCGGTCGGGAGATATGAAATGATGGCTGCCAGGTGGCCTGCCGTTTTGGCGTCTCGATGCCATCATGACCTGTCTTGGGAAGATACGTTACTTCAGCATAAGTAGGAGTGTTCCTGGAAGAGCAAATGATTTGCTTTTCCTTTGCTCTTCTTCTTACTGCAGCTTCTCTTCGCGCAACTGTGGTGCGTCGTTTGCTTTGTCAGTTTACTCAGGTACGTTTGGCTTCTCTGTTTGGCTGTCTCTCTCTTTTTTTTTTGAAAAGAAACCTGTGGCTTGTTTGTTTAACCGGCGTTCTGTGTAGGTTTCCTTATGGCCAGGTGCCGCAAATATGTTAGGGGAGAGGGGAGTTTGAGGGAGAGCTCCCCTCTGATAATGGAGGAAATGTTGTTCCACCTGAATGTGCATGGAGATCGTGGCAAAAGAAAGGCTGTAGCTTCCGGGGTTAAGAGCAACAAGCGACCCAGGAGCTCAGGTCGCTCGACGGGTGGCATTGTCTTCAGGTCGCCTCGGCAGGTTGATGACACCGATCAGGCTGCTGAGGGAGCTAGCGACTTGGGGCAAGGTCGCCACGTCGCTGGTGAGAGTTCGCCTCCTCGTATCAGGGATGTGGGGAGTGAATTCTACTATATGGGGAGGACGGGGAAGAAGCATCCTGTGAAACACTCTGACTGTAGCTTCCACTCAGCGCCCATAGCGACCAATCTTCTGAAGGGGATCGTGTTGGACGGCGACAAAGCTGAGGTTGAGGATGAATATATGGACACGCTGTTGGGAACCATGGACATGGCTACTTGTTTGGTGAGTGTTTATTTGTTAGGCTTGTCGCTCTGTTTCTTAAGGGATCGTGACCTTGATTTTGTACTTGTAGTTTCTGGCGAGGTACAATAAGTCAAGAACGCCAGGCGCTGCTCGATCTCGATGTCAACTCCCGAAGTCGAAATGATGTCTCCGCGAGCTGCGTGGGGAGTTGACAAGACGAAGCTGGATGTGATGACAAATAAGTACTGTGCGGCTGCTGATGAGAACGCTAAGCTTGTTGTGGCGATGACTGATCTACAAGGGAAGTTAGCGGAAGTCACCAACTACGCCAAGCAATGTCAGGGGGTCGCACGCAAAGCACAAGATGCATCTACCACGACCTGTGTTCAGTATGCCGAACTGGATGAGAAATACTTCCAGTTGAAGAAGGCACATGGGGACCAGGGTACGAGTATGTGCGTTGTGCTGAGATCTGCAAGGCACACTCCGTCGACTAGTGCTGCCCCAAAGGAAAAACATGTTGTGGCTGCTCCTTGATGGTGATTTCTCGTCTTGTTTTTGAAAAGTGTTTAAGTTGGATGATTGCTTTGTCTGTTATCCTCTCTATGAGAGTTAAACAATAGAGCTGTGTTTTCAGGCTTGCCTGAGCAGTTCGCCTTAGTTGATACTGAGAACTAGTTTCCACGAAAGTGGAAGTTCGTTAATTTTGCTCCTATTGTTCAAAGAACCGATCTGGATTTCTGGGTAGACCCAGCAGATCGGTGGATTGGAATTGGCTTCTTGGCATTGGCCGGGCAGTTCGATTGGTGAATGCATATGTAATGCCATCTTTTGCTTGACTGCTTGTAGTTATTATTCTGTTTATGACGCTTTTGGTATATAGTGGCTATGGAATCTGAGATTTAGTTTAAAAAAGTGTTATGCTTGTGAAGTATTGCTTAAGAGAGCGATCTCTCTGAGCTGATCTTAGAGATATAGGTCCCCGACTAGCGAGAATTAGGGAGGCCATGAGCCTGTAAGCTCCTGAGAGTGTTCTCACGAAGTTGACCCTAGAAGTATATGTGCTCAAATTGGCGAGGTTTGGAAAGGCTATGAGCCTGTAAGCTCCTGAGAGCGTTTTGCTCGCGAAGAACATATTTAGTCTCTGAAGGCGTGTTGCTTGCTGAGAACGTTTGTAGCCCCTGAGCGTTCTACTCACTGAGAGCGATCTCACGGAGTTGATCCTAGAATTATAGGTCCTCAGCTTAGCGAGGTTTGGAGAGGCTATGAGCCTGTAAGCTCCTGAGAGCGTTCTGCTCATGAAGAGCGTATTTAGCCTCTGAAGGCGTGTTGCTCGCTGAGAGCATTTGTAGATTTGGAGAGGCTATGAGCCTGTGAGCTCCTGGGAGCGTTCTGCTCGCGAAGAACGTATTTAGCCTCTGGAGGTGTATTGCTCGCTAAGAGTGTTTGTAGATTTGGAGAGGCTATGAGCTTGTGAGCTCTTGAGAGCCGCTCTTGCATGAAGAGCGTGTTTAGCCTCCTCGAGGTGTTGCTTTCGAAAAGCGTTTGTAGATTTGGAGAGGCTATGAGCTGTGAGAGCCTCCGAGAGTGTTACGCTTTCGCCAAGAGGCGTATTTAGCCTCTGGAGGCGTGTTGCTTTCGGTGAGAGCGTTTGTAGATTTGGAGAGGCTATGAGCCTGTGAGCTCCCCGAGCCGCTACGCGCCGCGAAAAGCGTGTTAGCCTCTGAGGCGTGTTGCTCACCGGAAGGCGCTTTGTAGCCTCGAGGGCATCGCTTTCATCGATAAGCGTTCTCCGCGGTGTTGATCTTAGAAGTATTTGAATAGAGTGGTTGACAATACAAATATAACTAAACTATCCGAATTGATAAAGATTAAAAACATGACGTGTACAAGATCAATCTTTATGATAAAATCTCTTTAACAAGTAAGTGTTCCGAGGTCGTGTAGGGTAGTGGTTTCCTTCTTGCGTCTTGATCCGGTAAAGCCCCATTGCCAACAACTCAGTCCACTATGTACGGTCCTTCCCATGTTGCTGCTAGTTTGGAGTCATCCTGTTTCTTTTTTAGAACTAGATCATTAGGTTGGAAGGATCTAGGGTGTACTCGTTTGTTGTAGGACCTCTTTAGAATCTGTTGATACGATGCCACTCTGGTAGCTGCTAGGTCACGGCGTTCTTCCAGCAAATCGACTTCTTGGGCTAGGACTGAGTCATTGTGTCCTGACTCGACAAGCTCGGATCTAGTGGTCGTGATTGTTAGTTTGGTGGGAATAACAGCTTCTGTGCCATAACATAAGGAGAATGGTGATTCTCCTGTGCTGGAGCGAGCTGTGGTGCGATGGGCCCATAGAATGTTCTCTAGCTGGTTTGGCCATTGGCTCTTGTTCTTTTCGATCTTTTTCTTTAAGTTTTCTAATATGGCCTTATTGCTGGCCTCTGCTTGACCATTGTTTTGAGCGTACTGTGGAGTGGAGAATGCGTGAACTATCTTCCACTTGGCCAAAAAATCTTTGACCGTTTTGCCATTGAACTGAGAACCATTGTCCATCACCAGGGTGTGTGGCAGACCAAATCTGGTGATAATGTGAGTCCAAATGAAGTTTCTAACATGTGACTCCTTGACATGTGCCAAAGGAACTGCTTTGATCTACTTAGTGAAGTAATCGGTTGTAGCTAAAACGAAGCGGAACCCGGTGCTTTTCTGTGGGATGAATGGTCCCATGATGTCCATACCCCACATATGGAATGGCCAGGGACTTGCAATGCTGATCAATTCGCGAGCCGGTTGGATGATGTTGTGGCCAAAGGTTTGGCATTTGATGCATTTGAGCACATATGTTTTGGCGTCGATCTGCATGCGAGGCCAAAAGTATCCTTGAGAGATCGCTTTGTGGGCCAAAGAACGACCTCTAGCATGATTGCTGCATTCTCCTTCATGAATCTCAGCAAAAATCAATTGACCTTGAGTTGGACTTATGCACCTCAAGTGAGGTCCTCCAGCAGATTTTCGAACAACTTGTTATTCAGAACACAATAGCGACGTGCTTGATATGATATCTGCCTGGCTTTGCTCTGTTCTGCTGGGAGTGTGCCCTTCTGAATGTACTCTATGATGGGCTGCATCCATGTTTGGCTCATCTGATCCTCAGAGTGTGGGCATAGGTCGCTGACTTCTAAGATGTGCTCTACTTGGTAGGTAGGTCGGTCAACTACTTCAATAAGGAGTTGTCTCGGGGCGCAGCTCGGTGTTTGAGTAGCCAAGTAGGCTAGACTGTCTGCGTGACGGTTCTCGTCGCGCAAAAAGTGGTGCATGGTGGCTTTCTTGAAAGATAAAAGTAACTGATTAACAACTTTAAGGTATTTAGAAAGGTTACCTTCGTGGGTAGTGTACTATTTAGCAATCTGGCGAACGACTAGTTGCGAGTCACTAAAGACTTGAAGCTCTTGTATACCGAGCTGTAGCGCCATTCTAAGTCCCATAATTACTGCCTCGTACTCCGCTTCGTTGTTAGAGGTCGCAAAGTCGTTGCGAACTGATTTCTCCATCACTGCTCCGGCGGGAGATACTAATACAACGCTAACGCCACTTCCGCCGGGGTTGCTGGAACCATATACAAAGAGAGACCAAACAGTCTTGTCGTTGTGTTTGGGGGGTAAGATGTCTGTCTCTGGCTCCCAATGTAGATCATCCACAGGGAAGTCGGCAAAGAAATCAGCCACGACTTGTCCTTTCTGCGAGGTGCGTGGGACGAACTCAATGTGATGTTCGCCAAGCTCTTCGCCCCAAACCACCATGCGAGTTATCTTGTTTTCCTTATGAAGTATTTTCTTCAACGGGAGGTCGGTGAGTACTTTGATTGGGTGCGCTTGGAAATATGGTCGGAACTTCCTTGCAAACTATAATAGTGCTAAAATTGCTCTTTCGATGTAAGAGTAGTTCTTTTCGGCTGGAGTTAATGTCTTACTTGTAAAGTAGATTGGCTTCTCTGAGTTGTTGTCCTCCTTGAAGAGAACCGAACTAATAGCAAAGTCTGATATTGCTAGATAAAGCCCCAGTGTTTCGCCGTCCGTTGGTTTGGCTAGGACGGGAGGTGTTGTGAGATACTCTTTGAGAGTGGAGAAGGCCTGGTGGCATTGGTCGTTCCATGAGAACTGCTCGCCTTTTTTGAGGAGTTGTAGGAACGGTCGGCATTTGTCTGATTCCCTGGATATGAATCGGTTGAGTGCAGCGACCATGCCTGATAGCTTATGTATTTGTTTCTTTGTCTTCGGGTCGGGCATATTCAAGAATGCTCTGATTTGGTCTGGGTTAGCTTCGATCCCGCGCTGTGAGACCTGATAGCCCAGAAATTTGCCGGAGGACGCTCCAAAAAGGCATTTTTCTGGGTTCGACTTCATGGTTCGGGTTAGAAACTGGAGAACGCTTTGCTTTCGAGGTGAGTGAGGTGGTCACCTGATTTTTTGCTCTTGACGACCATGTCATCAATATATACTTCCATGGTATCGCCTAACATGTCCTGGAACATGTCAGTTACCATTCGTTGATACGTCGCTCCAGCATTTTTAAGGCTGAACGGGAGGGCGTTGTAGCAATAAACTCCCTGTTCTGTAATGAAGGACGTTTTCTCTTGATCTTCCTCAGCAAGTGGTATTTGGTTGTACCCACAATAGGCATCCATGAAGGAGAGGAGCTCGTGGCCGCAAGTCTGGTCCACAAGGCGGTCGATCCTTGGTAATGGGAAGCTGTCTTTGGGTGTTTCTTGGTTGACATTGGTGAAGTCAACGCAAAGGCGGACCGTGCCATTCTTTTTTGGAACTGCCACTATGTTAGCGATCCAATCTGGGTAGTCGACCTTTCGGATGAAATCGACTTGCTTGAGTTTATCGACCTCATCATTGATTGCTTTTTGAAAACGTAGTGATAGTCTCCTAGGTCGCTGTCGAACTGGTTTGGCACTAGGGTTGACATTCAACTTATGGCATACAACGCTAGGATCTATCCCTGACACATCAATATACGACCAAGCGAAAACATCTTTATTCATGGATAAAAAGTTTACAAGCTGGGCTTTGAGTGTGGGGTCGAGGTTAGCCCCTACATAGATGAACTTAGGGTCGTCTTCCATTCCTAGATTCACTCGCTGCCTCTCTTCAGTTGGTGCCATAGCTTGTGTTGGGAGAGCCTCCTCTGGGGGACTGAGCTCTGTGGATGCGTTGTTGGTTTGATGAGTGATGGGATGGGATGACTTCTGTGGTCATGACAACAGAGGCTGGAGTACGTTGCAGAAGCTGTTTTGGCTGTATGGGATCTGGTGGGGCAACTTCGTGGGTCCGAAACAGGTGGAGCGATTGATTGGGGCGACCTCCGGGAATCTTGACAAGTGAATCGATGCTCGCCTTTGGCTTTTTCGTGGTCTATCTGAGATGGATAGACCTTCTTGTTGGAGCCCCCAGCGCTCTGAGTTGGTGCGTTGCCTCTGACTTCGGCGACCAAGTCTTTGGCCATGGTGTAGCTGGTGGGCTCATTTCTTATGTTGATGGGGGCCTCAGCGGTCTTGTTCGCTGAAAGGACTTGCTTACAATGATGGGCTTCGAGCTGGTTGCTTCGAAGCTCCATCGTGCCCCAGGGGCCTGGAAAGCGAAGGACTTGATGCAGTGTAGATGGTACGACCTGCATTTGATGAATCCAACGTCGTCCTAGGATGGCGTTGTAGGACGACTTGATGTCTAAGACGCTGAAACGCGTATTAAAGCTGACTTATCCTCTCTTGATCCCGCTGAAACTGGGAGTATAATGTCACCGATTGGGTCGGCTCTGTAGCCATTAAACCTATAAAGAGGAGCAATAGGATCTATGAAGATTGACTTGGGGAGGTTCATCTCCTGAATTGTGTGGTAGAACAAAATATTGCATGAGCTGCTAGGGTCTATCAGGACGCGCTTAACTGTCCAGTCGCTGATCTTGACATGGATAACAAGCGCATCGCTGTGAGGGATGCAAACCTTGTTGAGGTCAGCCTCTATGAAGGTGATATCCCCTGAATGGCGACCGGAATGTCGTGGGGCGTGTGCTGTTTGTGAAGAAAAATGATAAACTTCTTGAAGAGAGCTTACGCACGCGTTTCTCTCTAGAAGAAGTAACAGAATCATCTGGGAAAGTGATCATATGGATGGTTCTGCCGTTGTTGCGATCTGACGAGTGTGGGCGTCGATCATGACGAGAACGGTCTATGGGGCGTCCTCTTCTGCGGGAGCGAGCTTGGCTGCTGTGGCACTCCTAGCGGGGTGGAGATCTGCTACGCACTCGGCAGGCCATAAGCTTATGGCGCAAGTCGCCGTCGGCAATGTTGGTGTACTGTTTGATCTGTCTCGCTTCAATGAGATCCTGGAGAAAATGCTTGAGCCCCCAGCAAGCATCGGTCTCGTGACATTTTGCTTTGTGGAATGCGCAGTAGGGCTTGTCAGGTCGGTCTGCTGGTTATCGTACGTCAGGTTAGAAATATGAAGCTCGCTTGATCTTTTCCAATATGTAACTGGGAGAGCGTGTCAAGACAGTGAACTCTCTGTTGTTATCCAAGCGGTTGCCTGATTTGGGTGCTTGCGACCTGGACCGCTTTTTGGCAGGTGGAGTGTCGTCAGAGATCGCCGCGACTTCTTGGTCGTTTGGTAGACCGTGGTGTCGCAAACCTTCTTGCTGCTTAATATATTTGTCGACCGAGCGTACAGCTCTAACAGGGTTTCTGGACGACCTCATCAGCGACTTGGAGAGGTCTGTGTTACGCACCCGACAGGCGTTGGAGAATGCCAGTGTGGCAAAAGACTTTTTGAGGCCACTCTCCATGCATAACAATTCGGCTTTGAATCGACCTAGGAACTGGCGGATGGTCTCATCCTCTCTAAATGATAACTAGAAGAGTGAATCCAGATATGCTTTTACGCCCGGTTGCACGCGTCTTGGACCGCAAAACAGTCGGTGAGCTACTCGGAGGTCTTGATCGAGTCTGACTCGAGTGAAAAGAACCAATCGAGTGGGCCATCTTTGAGACTGGCAGGAAATAGACGACAGTGAAGATGGTTAAACTCCGGGGAGCTGTAAAGGGCCAGGCTTTGAATGTAGTGGGCTACATGTTGGCCGGGGCATGTGCTGCCATTGTACATTGGGAAATGTGGCTGAACAAAATCTTGAGGAGAGGGTTTACTGAGTACCTCTGTGGTGATCGGGGAAGCGCGATATGTCTTGAGCATTTTCTGAACGATCTGGCTCGCGTCTTTGCGTACTGCGCTTTGGTCGATCCGTTGCGACAGCTCGTTAATCTGTTGATTAACTTCGTTGATGCCGTTCTCAGCGACGTTACCAGCTAGCTGTTGTTGAACGTCAACTTGTGCACGAAGAGTAGCATTCTCTTGCCTGAGCAAGGAAATGCTCTCATTGGTTAAGCCTAGCTGGTTTGTGAGGCCTTGAACTTGAGCTTCGAGGCTTGCCATGCTTCGTGGGCTTGAGATATTTGGTTTTTGGTTTTTGGGTTGTGTGAAAATGGTGTCTCAAGTAATCGAGACCATAGACGGTGCCAATGTAAAGGCGTGATTCAGCTTTCCTTTACATACACAGTTGAATGGGAACTGGAATGGATGATAAAAGGGACCGAGTTCGGCTTGGGAGCAAATTGCTTACGTATCTTGCTCTCGATTCTGAGGGGAGAGAAGAATCAGGTCTGGCGTAGTTCATAGGAGGTGTATTTATAGATGTTGAGAGTGAATCCTCGCCCACCACGTGTAAAGTGTACTACAAATGTGGGGTCTAGATTAAGGAGGCGTGCGAGAACTGTCTTTATAGGTCTGCTGTGATGATGGGGATTAGTAGTCTGGACAAGTAGCTTGCGGCAGTGGTCAGTAGCTGGTGGCGGGGATTTGAGCATGTGCATCTCTGTTCATGATTGCTTCTAGAAGGTAAGTTGAGTCACGTTATAGCATGGTTCGCGTACTGGGGCGAACTGTGCTGGAGCGTTCTCTTAGCTTGTAGACGCGACCTGGTTCCACAGGTCGGTATGGTATTTCCATCATATTGAGTACGCGCCTGATATTCCTGAGGGAGGATATCACTCCATTACAACAATAATGCTGATCCCTACTCAATGTCCAGAAAGTGGAGAAGGGACCTCAATGAGCAATTGTGCATTCTCAACTTACGGATTAGGAAATGTAAAATGAAGTGTATCATTGAGATAGAAACAGGAAGACTATATTGTCGACATGCATGTCATGGTTGATTTGAGCTAAAGAGGATATATATAATGGTTGCTTCTGATAGTTCAAGTAGAGAGCTGTAAGGACTTACTGCAGAACATTCAAATGATTGCATTGCAACTATAGGCAGTGAAGATTGAGGTGGAGGAGTTTGAAGGAGGTTGAGGGTTGCATTTGCTGCATAACAGATTTATAAATTATACCCTGCTTTCACTGAGTGCCAATATCTTGGTTTTGACATTCAAGATTACTCACGCAACAATGGCGCAAACAATCAGAAATTGATTGATCTAGACTCAGTGGATTCCTAGAGTATGCAAGATAAATTTCGTATTTGGTTTTCATCCTCAAGAAATAAATTAAGGGAGAATATGACCACATGAATTTCATAAGAAAAATGCTAACTCAAAATTTTCAGGTTTACTATCAGATTGAACTATTGAAGACTATACAGAATTGAAAAATTCCCTAATGGAGACCAAAATATGGTCATGAAGTAAAATTCCCAATTCATTAAGATGAACATAAAGTTCCCGGTTCTCGTCACCTCATGAAGTGAGAACATATTGGAAAGAAAGAGGAAGCGAGCAATAAAGAAAATATCTGAAAAGAGGTATCTGTTCACAATATACCCCTATATAAATTTAGCTATCTAACAAATTGTAATTGATCTACATGTATGAAATTCTTGCTAGTGCATGGAATCAATACTACAAAAGAATCAAAGAGTTGCAGAGAAAGAAGAAATGCAACTAATTAAGTTGGTATCAGTCAGAATTACCAAAATTAAAACTGAACCAACTACGATGATGTATCAATACCAAAAAGGACGATTGCGTATTGCTGCCCAAACTTCTACTGATAAAGTAACTTCTCTTTATAGTTTATATACTAGAAATATGCTTACCAAAACCTTTCATTTTCACAAACATGGTTAACTAGCTGATCAAGGCTATAATCCTAAACACAAACACCAGAAATTACTCACATAATTATGGACAGCGCCCGAAAAGACAATTTAGTCCAACTGAGATCAATGCAGCTTTACAGTTTCACCTGCAAATTCCGAACATGAAATGAGATAATTAGAATTAATAATTCAAAGGTAGGCATGGGATTAAAACTGTAACAAAATTGATGTGGAGAATTACCGGAGTATTTAGTTACATGGATTAAACTCTTAAGAGAAAGAAGTAGCACACTAGAAATCCAGTCAAGTCTGTATGACTCGAGGAATGAAAATCAAATCACCTTCTTCTAGACATTAAGATTAAAACTTGAAACAAGTTCTATGAAACAACTCAATGTACACTCATCATCAGTATTTAATTCTATGGTTCTCCTAGTTCTCCCTTGGAAACTCTCAGTCCATGCATGTGCTAGTCTAATGTCTTGATCCTTGAGAATCCTCATCATCATGTTGTTGTTGCTGCTGCTGCTGCTGTTGTTGATGCATGGCAACAGCTCTTGATTGTGCCATCTGCTGGTAATACTGATTCAAAGCCTGGGTACTTAAGACTCCAACATGCCCATCTTGAGAAAGTCCCAACTCCAAACCTGGAATCTGTTGATTGTTACCACTGATAATAGAGCTTAAACTCATTGGACCAATATTTGAACTAGGCATTTCGAATCCGTGGATTCCGAATTTTGGCAAGTAATTCAAGCCTTCACTCGTATGATTCAATGTCGGTGGCCCTGAAGAAGGAAGAAATCCTGGTCCATATCCACTGACTGAGGGCCATAGGCTTGTGGTCACCTGGGATCTACCCAAACCACCACCAACCATAGTCCAATTGGTCCTACTGTTTGACCCAATTTCATGTCCCAACTCACTGATCTTTGTATGAAAACCAACTGAAGCAGAGTTCCCCTGTTGTGAAACAGAGCTACCAGATGCAGCAAGAACTGAAGCTGGTATTGTCCCAGTTCCAGTAGCCGCGATAATGGATGGTTCCGATTGCTGTAACAGCCACTGTATGGTTTCTCCATCAGATTTGTGGCCTAGTTCTCTTGTCAACTGGAAAATTCTGGCTGCACATAAAGCTGGCATCCTGATCCTTCTCCCTCTCCCATCCACTTTTGTGTGTCTGTCCTTGTTCGAGCTTCTCTTAGGTGCTAACTGTTTCTTCATCCCCTCATCTTTTTCTGTAACTGAGATTTGCAAATCTTGGGTTTCTGTCTGTTTGTTTTCTTCCATCTCTTGTTGGGGATGATGTTTCAATAACTTGGTCACTTCTTAAGGTTGTTTTGTACTATTGGGATCAACAATGATACTAGAATAATAGAAGAGCCTGACCTCTTTAATTGAAGATATGCACCTGAAAAGACCTATACCTTCATAGGGTTTCACTATTTTAGGTAAAGAATGAGCTTGAAACTCCAAGATTCCTCCTATGTCATTTTCTACCTTTGGATATATTTTTTTGACTGTTTTAATTCTACGATCTTAATCACCATGGTTTTTAACTGCTGCAACTGACATTTAACTTTCAAACTCCACTCTCTGTGTATCTTTCTCTTTTACTGTTGGTGGTGTTTCGAGTTTTGACTACTTTGATTTGATAGGTCCTTTAACTACAAACTTGACCACTTCACACAACACACAACACACACACAAACACATGCTGTAAATCTTCTCTACATTCCATGGACCCCTCCTCATTATTTCTCTACACCATGCATGCTATGATTGCAAAACCATGATCAGAATATCTCTTGAATTTTGTAATGGAACTGAAGTTGTCAACTTGGCAGTCTGATACTAATGCATCTGGAAATCCATGAAGTGAGTAATGGGGTTGCTTTTGTACCACTCCTTGGCCATCCTCTGATATGGAAAAAATAATAATATTAACAATACAAGTAATCAACCACCACTAGAAATCAAGTGGGGAAGGTGGTTGTTGCAGTTACAATATGGTGGGATGGGTATTAATATATTTGCTTCTTTTTTCCCACTGTGGAGCTGTTCTCTAAGTGGGTATCTGATGAGAAGAGTATATGACAGTTCATGTATTCATGGGTGTGTAGGAAGCCCCACTTATTTAATTTTGTTGAGATAACCTTGTGGTGCATCCTTGCTTTCTAGATAAGTCAATTATACTAAAACTAGTACGAAATGGAACTTTACGGATCGAGGGGGACCAAGGTGTGTGAGAGAGAAATGGAGAGAGAGAGAATCATGTGGTGCTTATTTGCTTATGTTCTTAACTTCTGTCAAAACAATTAGCAACAGTCCTAACAAAACAAATTAACAAAAGTTTTTTTTTCCGATAACTTCAAAAATATTTGCACCTTAGGAAACGAGGACAGCATGCAGGCGAACGTACTAGCAGTAGCAATATTGTAAATGAAAAAACATTTTCACTTTCAATAAGGAACGAAATTTAATTGAATGCTATAGACAAGGAAGTATCTAACCATCTTTAGCTGAAGAATTGAAGCCAAACTTTGCTGGCCCTATTGAACACATGATTTACGAAAGTGTACATCAAATTTGCTAAAATTTGTCATGAAGCGAATACATAAATGAGCGGGATATGTACCAAATCGCACACTGTTTTCCCCTCTGCCTTTGCCCAGGAATTGAGAGAGATTGGGCCAGAGACAACATTGTACGCGCGTGTTGCTCAAGTATGCAAGTTTGTTAGTTGCTTATTAGCATTAGTCCTCAATTGCAACTTAATCCCTCAATGTTTTTACTTTCATAATTTCGCATTTGAGTACTAGCTCTGTAGCTCATGTGCCCTTTTTGCTTTTCAAGTGTGCCAACATTTCTTAATCTCTTTTCATGTCATATAAACCTTCAACCATACAGACATGTGACCCATGTCTGTCTGGATCTACACGCTTAAAAAGTCATTTTTTTGGTGAGTTTTCTCGATTCTTATTTCTTAGGGTTTTGGGATTTTTGCAAGGATATATAGATGTCAGAACCTCTGAGGTACTATGATATAGGAAACATGTATGAGGAAAATGTAAATCTTTTCAACCTATATCGCGAAAGGGGCACGCTTGTAACCGAACATAAGATAAAAGTTAAAAAAGATACAGAGCCTTTTAAGTTTTTCTTTTCACATACACAACTTTTAATTAACAAATACAACAAAATACTGTAGGCAGTATCCTACAAGAGGATCAGCAACTATCCTATAAATTGAAAATACACATGCTTGAACCTTCACATGCAATACATCGAGATTGAACTGGGTCCACCTCCTAGCTGGTCCTACATACCAAATCTTCACTGATTCAACTTCAGTCCTTAATTGGTTTTTTTTCCATAAAAAACCAGTAATTTTCACTAATCCCTTTTAATTAATGGAAAAAGTGCCATGAAAGGGTGGGTTGCATACTGGCATCCAACTCCTGGTCCATGTGAACGAGCGCCGACTCCACCTCTAAACTATAAATGGTAATCCCCATCTTGTATGCCCGTTTTTAGAAACAAGTTCATTCGTTCATGTCTAAAGCTAGCTAGCGTAGTGTATATAATGATAGGAGCAAAGCACACCTCCTAGATAGCAAATACTAGATAGGCCAAATACTAGATAGCAAAGCTAGGTATATGTTTTAATTCAAAACTACTCTCTTTCGGTTCAAGGCTTTTAAGCTACTCAACTCTAGCCAATTTGCATCTGCATGTGGCTGTGCTTGTCCTATAAACTTGAGTTTGAATGGAACAGCAGAGTGTGTAGTAATAGGTGTTCCACCAGGAAAAGACTTGAATTAAAAGTACGTGAGATCAGTGAAAACTTTGCTTCCATTTCAAAATTAAATTATTCTTTTACCTCTCCTTGCATCTAGCGACTATCAACACCTTAAAAATTCCCATTCACTTCAAAACCATTGCAATTCTAGTGACTCAAGTTTACATGTATACAAGCTAGCACAATCATGTTTCCCATCAATCTGACCTCAGACAGAAGCTTGGTCTCGGCACTTGGTCACATTCGAGACCAATCAGCCATTTTAGAATAGCCAAATGCGCATTTATTGGGTAGGTTTTTGTTTTATTAACATCATTTCACATTATTTTTTGTTGCCGACCCCAAAACGAATGGAGAATGTTGCTACGAGCTAAGGAATCAAGATAATAAAGGACATTGATAGATTAAATAGATAATTGATGATCCAGGTAAATGAGTACTAAATTGAATAAATACATGCACTGCATAACAAAAGACAAGTTTATTTTGCTTATATCTATTAATTGCCCACTAGCGGACACATTACATGGTTCTTTCTTATCATCATTCATTTGTCCTCCAATAATATTCGTTGATGGGATTTTGATAGTGCAATTAAGTTAGAGTTGTTTTCGTTGTGAACCCTAAATTTGAAGTCAATTACAAAATCTTCTGTATACTTGAGGAAACTGCATCAGCGTTGAGGTTCGGAGTCCGGCACCGGATATTAAAGTCTTGAGGCTGCTGCACCCATTGTCGGCCAATTGGTTTTGACTTTGATGCTCCAAAGTTAAAAATAGTAATAAAGTAGGCTATCTAGTATTTGGCCCAAAGAGCAAATGTGAGCAAATGTGTGCTCCGGCCATCTGCTAATCAAAGTCCACGTGTTAGGCTTAAGTGAGGCTAGGGGTGGGAATTTGGCCCTAACGACCCTAATCCGGTCCTGACCGACCCGACCCTAAGCCCTATAAAGCCCTCACAACTAAAGCCCTCACAGAATTTAGGAAGCGTAGGCCCGACCCCCCTAATGCCTTCTAAAAGGCGGCGGGGTCGGGGCTAAGGTTCAAACATAGACCTAACCCTAACCAAGCCCTAGTTATAATTTCACTATAAAATACACAACTAAAACTATCCAACTCCTTGCATTACATATTTTCAATTAAAATAACACCTTGTCCTTTTGTAATTTATCACTTACCGTGTGTGGGTACTAATAACTTGTCTTATATCATAAAAACTTGTAAACCTAATTGTTTCTATCTCACAACTCACGACACCTCACAACTCCCCGCCTAACCTAATCGCCAAGAACAATAATGAATGGGGTACTAGCCTAATGAAAAATAGGTTGGCGTCAATAAAACTCATTCCATATTCTTATTTGTCTTTGTGTTTTCAATGTTAAATGTAATTTTGGTGAGATTTGAGTACAAAGAAATAACGGATTTATGTTAGTGAAAGCTCATTCCAAAATGTGTCTTATGCATTTTAACCGTAATTTTGAAATATAAATATGAGTCCTCTATGTACTTGATTCATTAGATTGTGGATATGCATTTTAAATTGTTGGACTTATCAAGAATTATTACTAGATTGGTTGTTATTCAAATTTCAAAGTGGTGGGACTTTGAGTTTGCAAATCTTTTTGAATTTTTTTGTAATATAAATGAGTTTTAAAACCGATGCAAAGAAAAGAAGAAAATATATAGGCCGCCCTAAACCTGTTAAAAAGAGGGCTTAGGGTAGGGTCAGGGCTTGAAATTTAGACTTATGACCCAGCCCGACCCTAATAACTGAAAGGCTTTAAATGTTTAGGGCCGGGCTAGCCCGACCCGGCCCATTGCCCACCCCTAAGTGAGGCCCAAGTAAATTTTCCTTCAAGAGGAGAAACTACTTAATATGTTTAAGGAAATTCACCTCCAAGATTGGACACACTATTTTATTTTGGTTGGACTAATACATCCTGTTGAAGTATGTAGAGTCGGTCTCACACATTCTATAAGTGTGAGACCGTATCTTATTTAAGTAGTTGCTATTTCGGTGAAGTCTATCACCCCAGTATAAATATATAAATTGTAGGTTAGAGTAATACATACTCTAAACCCTACCTTCTTCTTGTGCCTCTATCCTTTTTTCTTCTTCTTCTCCACTACATCTCTGTAATCTAACCAGCTAACCACTATATGTATCTCTTAGCATAATTTAACATGGTATCAGGAGTCGACTCTGTTTAGAGAATGCTAAGAAAGAGATCCGCAGTTTCAAGGTTCCAATTTTAATATTAGTTGATGTCTTAGTATTGTTTTGCTTCCGCAATCTCTCGGTATTGATAAAGAGGAGTACGTCATGTTTTCAAAGGGGGAAGGCTGGTATCGCCGTCTCTCTCAATCTCTTCGTACAAGTGCGCCCGCGCTCAGTTCAAGAGTCTTCGAAGCGCGCACGCGCTCGGAGTACTATATCTCGTAATTTTTTGCCTTTCCATCAAGTGAGTTTTTCTTCTCTTTACAATGACTGATGTTGTTCCAAAATCCGATGAATTCGGTAGTACGTCTGTTTTCTCTGTTGGTATGACCTCTGTCAAATTGGAGGGTGTTGCCAATTACCTTCAATGGGCAGAGGCAATTACTGTTTATCTTACTGGAAAAGGTAAGGAAAATCATCTGACAGATCCCCCAGAAGATAAAGGAAAAATAACCTGGACGAAAGATGACGCCTTGGTTAAGAAATTTCTGTGGAATACTATGGAGAAGGATGTTTGTCATACTGTGCGGTTTTTCAAAACATCTAAGGAGATTTGAGAGTATCTACAAGAATCATACTCTCGATCTAAGAATACTTCTCGCATCTTTCAATTGTATGAGAACATCTTTGATCTCACTCAAGGCGATATGTCTATCTCTGAGTATTATAATTCTCTTTATAGCAAGTGGGAAGAACTGAATATTTATCACCCATTTACTACAGACATAAATCAGTTGAAGAAACAAAGAGAGAAATTTTAAGTCTCAAAATTCCTATCTAGGCTACGTTCCGAGTTTGCTAATGTCAAAGCCCAAGTTCAAGCTGAATCTAAGCTCCCTACTCGATCTGTTTGAAGCCTATTCTCGTCTTTCTCGTATTACTACACCTCCTTCAATGCACAATGACAGTGCGGCTTTATTGATCCCTCCAAGTAGCAATAACAACCCATCCTGTGGTCGTGGTAATGGAGGTAGAGGGGGTAGAGCCGGTCGTGGACGTAGAGGTGGTCGTAACCAAGGGAGTGGCCGTGGTCGTAGTATTGGCGGTTTTGATCCTTGTGACCATTGTGGGCGCACAAATCATAGTTCTGATTTTTGTTGGGATATAACAGGACGCCCGCCTTTGCACAAAGCTAACAATGCCACCGTAGTTGATCAGAAAGTGACCGATTTTCAACAAGTTCAAGAAGACCTTGCAGCCCTGATAAAGCGGATCCAAGCTATTCTAGTTAGTTCATCGAGTTCATCCAACTAACCCACTGCAACCCTAGCCAATTCAGGTAAAACATCTCTTCATACAAGTGGTAACAACTCTTGGGTCATTGACTCAGGAGCTTCTGATCATATGATAGGTAATCCCCAGTTGTTTTCTAATCTTGAGTATACTCACACACCATCATATGTCACATTAGCAAATAGGGATAAGGCTAGTATTCTTGGTAGGGGTACTATTTAGTTAACTCGTAATATATCACTTGTCTCTGTCTTGCTTATTCAAAATTTCCCCTTTAATCTATTATCTGTTTATCGTCTCATCCAATCTCTTTATTGTAATGTTATGTTTTCTTCCACTCATGTTGTGTTTCAGGATCTACAGACAAAGACACTAGTTGGTTGGGGTATGAGCACGGGGTATATATTACTTTCAAGATGGTTATGGGTACTCTCACCAGAAACAGGCTCTCACAGTCTCAGTCTCTCCTGTTCAGTGGCATAGACGTCTTGGTCATCTTCCTCTAGTTAGTTTGAGAAGTTTAGTTCCCAGTATTTCTTCTAGTATTCAGTCTTTAAGTTGTGAGGTTTGTGAGTTAGCTAAACATTGTCGTGCTACTTACAAAAATAGGTTAAATAAGTGTTATAGTGCTCATTTTTAGTTAGTTCATTCAGATGTCTGGGGTCCTTGTAGAACCACTGGCCTTTTTAGAGCCAAGTATTTTATTACATCTCATTTCTCTTATGTTTGTTGGGCATATATTATGGAAAATCGTTCTCAAGTATTCTCTGTTTTTCAAAAATTCTATGCTGAGATTACTAATCGGTATTCTGCACACATGCATATTTTTCGAACTGATAATGCCAAAGACTATACATCTGCAATATTTAAATGTTTTTTAGATGACCATGGCATTACACATCAAACCTCATGTGTGGATACACCTCAACAAAATGGGGTTGCTGAGAGAAAGAACATACCCATTCTTGAAGTTGCCCGATACTTAATGTTTCAAATAAATCTCCTAAAGTTTTATTGGGCAGAGGCAGTCCTTACTGCCACATACTTGATTAATCGTATGCCCTCTTCAGTGTTAGGCGAAAAAACACCACACTCTGTTCTTTTTCCTGGTCAACCTTCTTTCCATCTTCCACCTCGTATTTTTGGTTGTGTCTGCTTTGTTCATAATCTTCAACTGAGTCGTGATAAGTTGGACTCTCGTGTTATTAAGTGTGTTTTCCTTAGGTATTCACTTACACATAAAGGGTACAAGTGTTATAGTCCTCATCTGCGCAAATCATTTGTCTGTGCCGATATTACTTTTTTTGAAGATGTCCCGTTTTACTCTTCAGAAGGGAAGATGTCCTCTGAACCTTTTGAGGATTGTGTTCTGCCATCTGGTGTTGTTGAATATGATCTTCCTGCGACTATTGGTGTTAATGAGGGAGCTAATAATCAGGTTACTGCTATTGATGTTGGAGCTTAAGAAGACGCGAGCGGCGTCGCGGCAGCATCGTCCTTACGAAGAGCGCCCCCCCTTTGATGTTCGACTTCCAAGAGATGGATGGAGCGGCGCCAACGTAAGGCCTTACAGAAGCACGCACGCGCCACCTTGATGTTCGACTTCCAGTAGATGGAGGGCGTGCGCGCCCAACAGAAGGCATTACAGAAGCGCGCGCGCCCCCTTGATGTTCGACTTCCAGTAGATGGAGGGCATGCGCGCCCAATAGATGGCCTTACAGAAGTGCGCGCAAGCCCCTTAACTACAGCTGCTATTCGAGAGTTTGAGGCTGAAAGTTCAACTGCTCCGCTGCCCTCACCTCTTTTGCTTGTGTCTGTGGATCCTATTGCCATTCCATCTGACCTCGATGTTCCTATTGCCCTATGGAAACTTGAACATCCACCTGCCAGTATGCATCTTCCTAGTAAGTATGCCCAGTATTATATTTCTCAGTATGTTTCCACTGCTCATTTACCACCATCTGTCAAGTCTTTTACTACATCCTTGTTGTCTGTCACTGTCCCTTATG
The DNA here is from genome assembly GCF_015680905.1 of Coptis chinensis. Taxonomy (NCBI): domain Eukaryota; kingdom Viridiplantae; phylum Streptophyta; class Magnoliopsida; order Ranunculales; family Ranunculaceae; genus Coptis; species Coptis chinensis. Next base: position 20,364,232 of record NC_141457.1, on the reverse strand, counting down.
ACTACAGGGACGCTCTATCCCATCCTGGCTGGAAGTAAGCAATGGACGAGGAGTTGAGTGCCTTGTATTCTAATGACACTTGGGTCCTTACAGATCTTCCTTCTGGGAAGAAAATGGTTGCTTGTAAGTGGGTTTTCACTATTAAGCATAATCCGGATGGTACTATTTCTCGTTTAAAGGCTCACCTGGTTGCAAAAGGCTTTACCAAGATTTATGGTATTGATTACTCCGAGACGTTTTCTCCAATTGCAAAGTTAGCCTCTGTGCATATTGTTATTTCTCTTGCTGTTCATCATCACTGGCCTCTGTTTCAGTTAGATGTGAAGAATGCTTTTTTACATAGAGATCTCTTGGAGGAAATCTATATGGTACGACCTCCTAGTTTTGTTGCTCAAGGAGGGAAAGTCTGTCGATTAAAGAAGTCTCTTTATGGGCTCAAGCAGTCTCCTAGAGCTTGGTTTGCGAAGTTTAGCTAGGTTTTGATGGCTAATAGGATGACTAGGTGCTAATATGATCATTCTGTGTTTTACCGAAAGACCTAGCAAGGGATTGTTGTCTTAGTTGTGTATGTTGATGATATCATTGTCATAGGGTCTGACAAATAGGGTATTGATCGACTTAAATTCAATCTCTTAAGACAGTTCCAGACCAAAGATCTAGGAGAACTAAAATATTTCCTAGGCATTGAAGGTACAAGGTTCCCTGGTGAAATCCATCTCTCACAGAGAAAGTATGTATTATACCTGCTCAGTGAGACAGGTCATTTAGGAGCTCGCCCAGTAGAGACTCTTATGGATTCGAATGACAAACTCTAGTAAGATGTTGGAGAGTTGTATGCTGATATTGAGGGATACCATAGACTGGTGAGAAAGCTGATCTATGCTACTATCACTCGCCCAGATATCTCATTTGTAGTCAGTGTAGTATCTCAGTATATGCATGCACCACGGATTCCTCACTACCAGGCAGTTATTCAGATTGTGCGGTATTTGAAAGGTTCTCCTGGTCTTGGATTGGTATATTGTTCTAATGGAAATTTTGATGTTGTTGGATATTCCAATCCTGATTATGTAGGATCAGTTTCATATAGACGATCCACCACTGGGTATTGTACCTTCCTTTGTAGAAATTTGGTGATATGGAAGAGTAAAAAGCAAACAGTTGTGTTAAAGTCTAGTGCAGAGGCTGAGTATAGAGCTATGGCTCAAGGGACTGGTGAATTAATGTGGATTCATAATCTGCTACATAAGTTAGGTTTCCAGGTACAACTACCGATCCCTTTTCATTGTGACAATCATATAGCCATTCATATCGCTTTTAATCCAGTATTTCATGAGCGAACTAAGCACATAGAGGTAGATTGTCATTATGTCAGACATAAGGTTGAAACAAAGGAGATAAGTACTCCTTATGTGGCGTCTTGAGATCAGTTAGCTGATATCTTCACCAAACTAGTGATTCGTCAAGTTTTGAATTATATTGGTAACAAGCTAGGCATAAGCGATATCTATGTTACAGCTTGAAGGGGGGTGTTGAAGTATGTAGAGTCGGTCTCACACATTCTATAAGTGTGAGACCCTATCTTATTTAAGTAATTGCTATTTCGGTGAAGTTTATCACCCCAGTATAAATATATGAATTGTAGGTTAGAGTAATACTCTAAACCCTACCTTCTTCTTGTGCCCTCCATCCTTTAATTTCTTCTTCTTCTTCTTCTCCACTACATCTCTGTAATCTAACCAGCTAACCACTTGTATGGGTCGTATTCATGACCTAGGAGGTTAGTGGTGACAATTGGACCGGATGCGGTATAGTATGGGGGAACAGGGTGCATGGGATCATATCCGCGATATCCTAACTACTGGGGAACTGCTGCGAGACGTGGAGACAGAGAGAGCGGAATCATAACTGCAAGATAACTGTCGCGATACGTGGTGAGAAGGGAGGACAATGGATGGAAAGAGATAGACGGACCAGAAGAGAGGGGAAGTTAGAAAAGAAAAAGAAGATAAAAAAGAGAAGAAAGAGAAAAGAAAAGAGGATAAAAAAGATAAGAAGGAGAAAAGAAGAAAAAAAAGATAAGAAGGAGAAAAGAAAAAGAGGAGAAAAGAGAGACAGAGAGACAGAGAATACAAGTGCGTTTATAGGTTCTAATAACTGAGTATACATTTGGCGCCATCTGTGGGGACTCGAGATAAAATGGCCACCGTAACAAAAAAGGGGATAGGAAGACCTAGGAAAGAAACTGTTCGAGAGACAGTGGAGGAGGTTGTGAGCGAAGAGAGGGAGGGGGTCGGAAAGGAAGAGATGTCTGATGTGGCAGCAGAGGCCACCAGACTTCTTCAAGAAGAAATAGTTAGGTTGAGGAATGAGAATGTGGAGTTGAGAAAGGAAAGGGAGACCACACGGGAGGAAATGGAGCGTGGGGATCATCGAGGCAGTGAGGTGGAAGGGGAAAATGAAGAGTACCAGAAATGGGGTGAAGATCCAGTAGAGGGCATCATGCTGGAGGTAGTACATGCAATGATTGAGAAGGATAGAGAAGTGAACCGTGTGGCTGAGAAAGTGAACCAAAGTGCCACTCAAAAGGAAGTTACTAACCTCAATAAGAATCCGCTGGCAGATTCGATATGGAATTCGGAGGTGCCTAAGAGATTCAGTCAACTAAGATTTGAAAGGTATGATGGGAAGGGAGACCCAACAGATTATCTGCATCACTTTAGGCAGCAGATGCTGTTATGGCAGGAAAGTAAGTATGATGGACTGTGTTGCATGATGTTCCCTGCCAGCCTTAAGGGGGGAACCTCTGATTAGTATTATCGGTTGTCTTCGCGAAACATTAGTAAATTTGAAGAGCTGGAGCGCGCCTTTGTGGATCATTTCATCCACCAGAAAAGGAGGGTTGTGGATATCGCGACCCTATTCAACATTAAGCAAAGGTCTACGGAATCATTAAGGGAATTTCTATGTAGATTCAAAGAAGAGACCCCGAGAGTGGAGAATTTGGATGAACATACATCGGTCATTGCTTTTCAGCAAGGCTTGAGGCAGGGAACTAGAGTCCACGAGTCAGTGTCTAAAATAGAAATCACCACTTTGCATGCTTTGTACCCAAAGGTAGAAAAATATATTCGGTACGAGGACATAATGCAAAGAAATGCGAGGGAACAAAAGAAATCAGGAAAGACAGTACAGGCTGTGGATAAGGATGATTGAAAAGATAGAGGTATGAGAGAAAAAGAGAGGGGGGATCCTACTGAGGGGAGAATCGTGGACCTGAAAGAACGGGGGATCGGGGTAGGAGAGATATGCGCGAAAGGAAGCCATACCGCGAGATAGAACAGACTCCTCTTAACTGGCCATTAGAGGAAATCTTGCCATTGATCAAGGGGTTGTAGCATTATGAAGGACCGCGGAATACTCCTGGAGAGATAGAGGGGAAACCATTCTGTGCCTAACATAAGATTAGGAACCATGCCACAAACGAGTGTTATGCTTTGAAGTGGCTGGTGGAAAGAATGATTGAGAAGGGGATGCTCAGAGAATTTGTCGCGGAGGTTTGTCAAGCTGAGAGAGTGCAGGCTCTTGCCAGGATCTTAGGAACTATAAATGTCATTTACAGTGGAGAGACACTTGGAAGAAATGCACACCGAGACAAGATAAGAAAGACGACGAGTTTACATCAGATAAATGAGGTGGCGAGTGCACCACGGTTAGTTGTGGAAACCGCGATGGGTGAGGGGAACATAATGTTCACCCCAAAAGACTTGAATCAGTGGTTTCGCCGCATGAGGGATGCTTTGGTAATTACCATAGCGATGGGTAATTATCTAGTGAAGCGGGTGTTAATAGACTGCAGAAGTTCAGTGGATCTGTTATTTAAAGGGGCCATGGAAGAGATGAACATCGATAAAGATCAGTTAAAGGCTCCTCAGACCAATTTGTATGGCTTTAACGGTAGCATGACATAACACTACTAGTAACAGCAGGTCCGACGATGATATTCACCAGGTTTATGGTGGTGGATACTGGGTCCCAATATAATGCCATTCTGGGGAGAAGATAGATCCATGAAATGAAGGCCGTTCCGTCGATATATTACCAGATGATTCACTTCCCCACAAAGGGGGGGGGGGATGTACGAAATAAGGGGGGATCAAGTGGCTGCATAGAACAAACATCAGGTGACGGTAAAAAATATGGTCCGCAGAACAGGAGGGGAGAAGTTGACACCCGAGCAAGGAGCATCATAGCAATTACAGGAGGCGGATTCAACTGAAGGGTACGAACCTCCTCTGGGACCGAAAACTTTGGATGAACTGGAGGTTGTGAACCTGGGAGTAGGAGAGGAAGAGAAGTTTACATCGGTTGGGTCAGACTTGCCAAAGGAATGGAAAATGAAGTTAGTACAATTGTTAACAGAGAATTCGGATATATTTGCATGGGCAATTGAAGATATCACAGGGATAGACCCAGAGTTTGCTTGTCATCACTTGCATATGAAGGAAGACGCAAAGCCTGTAAGACAAAAGATGAGAAGCGTAAGACCCAAATACGCGGAAGGGATTCGTGAGGAGGTTATACGGCTGAAAGGTGCAGGGATAATCAGGGATGTGGAATGCACGAAATGGCTATCCAATGTGGTCGCGGTCCCAAAAAAGAACGGGAAAGTCAGAGTGTGTGTAGACTTCACAGATGTTAATAAAGAGTGTCCAAAAGACTGTTATCCTATGCCACGAGTGGATGAGTTAGTAGACAGAACTGCTAGTTTCAAGGTGTTCTCTTTCATGGATGCGTCCATGGGATATAATCAAGTTGCGATGTTCGGCCCAGATCAGGAAAAGACAACCTTCGTGGTGGAAGGAAGTACTTACTGTTATACAAGAGTGCTGTTTGGTTTAAAGAATGCGGGGGCTACATTTCAGCGTTTAGGGGAAAAAATGTTTGAAGAGAAGATTAGAAAGGGTATGGAGATATATATTGATGATATGGTGGAAAAAAGCATGTCAGGAGAAGAACATTTGAAGGGACTCCAAGAAACTTTTAACATACTGCGGAGGCATAAGCTGAAACTCAATCCCGAGAAATGTACATTCGAGGTAACTTCTGGAAAGTTCTTGGGTTACATAGTTACTTACCGCAGAATAGAGGCGAATCTTGAGCAGATTAGATCATTGGTAGAGATGTTGTCCCCTCAGAATGTGAAAGAGGTGCAGCGGTTGGCAAGACGAGTAGCGGCATTGAACAAATTTATTTCTAAATCATCGAACAAATGCAGACCGCTGTATCGTTTGTTGAGGAAAATGCCAAATTTCTAATGGACTGCTGAATGTGAAGAAGCCTTTCAGGAGGTGAAGGTTTATTTAGGACAAGCACCTTTATTGTCGCGACCGGAACAGGGAGAGAAATTGTATCTGTATTTGGGGGTTTCAGAGTATGCGATAAGTTCAGTCCTCGTGTGAGTTGTAGAAAAAGTAGAGAAGCCAGTGTACTTTCAGAGTAAAACTATACTAGATGTGGAGACGCGATACAGTAGGATCGAGAAGTATGCATTGGCTTTGATATTTTCTGCGTTAAAGTTGAAGCCTTATTTCGAGGCTCATTCAGTGGTTGTGATAACAAATCTGCCCCTCAAGCAAGCGTTGATGGCAGAGAAGTCAGGCAGAATGCTAAAATGGGCAGTGATGCTTAGTTGTTACGAAATCCATTATCAGATCAGAACGACAGAAAAGGTGCAAGCCATGGTGGAGTTTATGGCAGAGTTCCCAGCCAAGGATCCAACTTGGGGAGAAGAAATGGTCATGGAACAGGAGGGGGAACTTAAACATGATCCCTTGGATCCTTGGGATTTGCGGAATGGATGGAGAGTATTCGCGGATGGATCTGCTACAGATACGGGGAGTGGAATTGGCGTTGTTCTGGTGACTCCGGAAAACACGAGGCTAGAATTGTCAATGAAACTAGGATTTGCAGCTTCTAATAATGAGTATGAATATGAAGCAGTAATAGCAGGTTTGGATTTGGCACAAGATCTGGGAGTAAGCGAATTATCAGTGTACTCAGACTCTAACTTGGTTATTTGTCAAATGAATGGGGGGTTCGTGGCGCGATATCTGGAGGTCCTACAAAGAAAAGCTGGCCAGTTAAAAAAGATTTAGTTCACCCATTTAGGCCGTGATGAAAATAGACACGCTGACGCCTTAGCATATGTGGCTGCGGTGCTTCCAGGAACAGAGGGTCGGTCGATTGAAGTGAGGGTATTGAACAAACCAAGTACATCAGAAGAGGAAGGTGTATGGCTTACAGTTGAGAAGGAAACAGATTGGATGACACCTATAAAAACTTTCCTGATGGGAGTGGAGATAGAGAATAAATAGGAGAGACGAAGGATGGAGCAAGTAAGTCAAAGATACGTTCTGTTAGATGGTGATCTGTACAGGAAAAGTTTCAGCGGACCATTGTTAAGGTGTATAGGGCCTCAACAGGTGCAAGAAGTCCTAGCCGAGATACATGAGGGTGATTGCGGAAGTCACTCCGCTGGCCGAACAACTACTCACAGATTGATATCTCAGGGGTATTTTTTGGCCCCACATGAAGAGAGATGCAACAAAGTATGCCAAAACATGTGAAAAATGCCAGAGATTTGCACAACTAATACATTCTCCAGCCGAGCCGCTGCACAATGTGTTTAGTCCATGGCCATTCGCCATGTGGGCATTGGATATAGTTGGGCCATTGCCCATGGCCAGCGGCAAAAGAAGATTTATGCTGGCTGCTACTGATTATTTTACCAAGTGGGTGGAGGGAGTAGCATTACAGCAAGTCAAAGAAGAGAATGTGAAAAAGTTTCTTTGGGAGAACATCATATGTAGATTCGGATTGCCATACACTATCATCGCAGATAATGGAACACAATTTACGGGGGGGGGGGAAAGGTGCGCAAATTCCTTCAAGCCTACAAGGTGAAACAAGGGTTCTCGGCACCATACAATCCAGAGGGAAATGGGCAAGCGAAATCATCAAACAAAATCATCATGGACAATCTAAAGAGAAAGTTGGAGGACAGGAAGGGAGCTTGGGCCGAGGAATTAAATCATATTTTATGGGCTTACCGTACCACACCGCGAACATCCACAAACGAATCACCATTCGCTATGGCATATGGGGTAGAGGCAGTTATACCTGTGGAAATGATAGAGCAAATGACAAGAACCAGAGCTGTGGAAATGGGGCTAAATGAGAAAATATTAGCCATTGAGTTGAATGCCATCGAGGAAAAAAGGGATATAGCTCACATGCGATTGGAGGAGTACCATCGGAAGTTACAAAGACAGTACGATAGACGAGTAAAGCCGCGAACATTCATGGTTGGGGATTTGGTACTGCAAAAAGTTACCCCAGCCACCGAAAAAGAGAATGACGGCAAGCTGGGACCAAACTGGGAAGGACCATATGTCGTGACAGAGAAAGGAACTTCAGGAACATACAAGATTCAGACGTCAGCAGGGGAAGCGATTGAGAAACCATGGAACATCAGAATGTTGAAGAAATTCCATGAAAGAAGCAGTGTTTAAATTTCCAGTGGGATAAGAAAAGCCCTTATGAATATGAGTGATAAGAAAATGTATTGTGTTTCTAATTCTAAGTCAATGAAATAAAGACGTATTTCTTCCAATCATAACATGAATACTGGTGGATCAAAGACAGCGATGGGGGGGGGAGGAGCCCTTCGTGGACTAAACATCCGAACTGGGGGCAAATTGAGCTGCCCCCATCTGGCTTCACAGCTGATCAAAGACAAATGGAGCCCTTTATGGGACTAGAGTCCGAATCAAACTGGGGGCAAATTGAGCTGCCCCCATCTAGCTTCACAGCTGATCAAAGACAGGGGGAGCCTTTCGTGGACTAGCGTCCGAATCAAACTGGGGGCAAATTGAGCTGCCCCATCTGGCTTCACAGCTGATCAAAGACAGCAGGGGGGGAGGAGCCCTTCGCGGACTAAATGTCCGAATCAAACTGGGGGTAAATTGAGATGCCCCCATCTGGCATCACAGCTGATCAAAGATAGCGAAGGGGAGGAGCCTTTGCGGACTAAACATCCGAATAAACTTGGGGGCAACCCTGACTAGCTTCACAGCTAACCAAAGAGAACGAGGGAATTAATCCCTTCGCGGCTGGTAGGTCCAAAGCAACTTGGGGGTAACCCTAGCTGGCTTCACAGCTAACTAAAGTTTACAGGGGCAATGAGTGCAAATAACTTGGGTGAAAATCAAGATAGCCCCTTTGAAGATTTTGAAAAGGATATCCAAATTAAAGTTTCTGATAGATTAAATGGCTTCAATCCATAACGAATCGAAAGAATGGCGAAATCTAAAATTATGACAGGCGGTAAATTAAAATGATGGAAAATAACGCAAATTTGTTTGGCACCTACTACGCAAATGTAGTGGCTCGATGAAGTATTTGTCCAAACCATACAAAAGCTAGTTGTTCAACAAAAAATTACAAGTCCAAAAGAAAAGCTGCAAAGAAAGAAAGCCAGCATATGTTATTGCTGAGGTTCCGTATTCACTTCTTCCTAAGGGAGATTTGCCTCCTCGCCAACAGCAGTGTTGTTGTCTTCGTCCAATTCCACTGGAGAGTTGTCAACACTAGTAATGGAAGTAGTCACTTCAGGGGTAGTAGTCTCAGCAGTCTCACGATGCGCGGTCAATGGTACAAAAGATGGTGTATCTGCAACTGGAGGCCGTGGTGGAAGAAGACGGCCAGCTGTGGTAAGCTGATCGAGTTGTTGTTGTAGTTCATGAGCAATCTTCTTCGCAGCCAGACTCCGAAATCGCTCTGCGGCTTCTTTCAAAGCCTTGTCTAAAGCAGCTTGAGTGGCAAGTTTCTCCGTCTCTTTGAGGCTTTCCAGTTTTGAATTAACCCCCGCTACGTAGTCGCGGTGCTTGTCCTCGGCCACCTAGAGTTCCTTGTGGGCATTGAGTGCCACGATTCGCGAATCGTCCCTTTCCTTCTCCAGCTTAGCATACTTTGCTTTCCAGCCATCAGGGCCATGAATCTCCTGCTTCGCAGCCTCCAGATTCTCCACAGTGCTGGTTAGGCCACGCAACACATAGCCAATATCCAGACTCAGCTGCAGAGACATATTGAATATCAAAGGTAGTAAAACGGATAATGAGAAACTAACATTAATAACGCACCTTTCCAGGCTAGTGTAAATGGAGGCCCTGTGGGAAGCGACAGTGCCAGAATCTCCATAGGCTTGATCCTGAGGGAGATGAGAACTGAAAAACAAAGATGCTGCAACAACTGGATTTTCCAAAGCTGAGTCACGAGTGGTAACATCGCGATCCCTAGCCTTGAATTTGGGATGCCAAACTTCAACTGGGCCTGATGTTAAGGGACCAGCTGGAAGTGGATCCTGTCTGTGGCGGCACAAGGGGACAGCAGACCGCGAAGGATCAGTGCGGGTATTAGTGGGGGGATGAGAAGTAGAAGTAGTTTTGGCCTTTTTCATTGGAGGACTCTTATCTGAAATTTCAGCAGGCACATCGCCATCAAAGTCGCTGTCCCAAAGCTTGTATTTGTTCACATCCATAGCGGTAGCAGAAGGGGGAGAGGAAGTATGGGCAAAATCGTCTTCCCACTCGGCCACACGAGAGTACAAAGGAGGAAGGGGGTCAGTAGTAGTAGTTTTAGCTTTAGCAGCAGCGGCACGTTGGGCAACAGCTCGTGAGTGAGAAATTTTGGTAGTATACTTGAAGGACTTGTGAGTTGGACGTTTTCTTTTTTGAGGTGGGAAAGGTTTTGGCATTCTTTCTTTCGGGGGCGGTAGGCGATAAAGGGGGCCTTGGTATTTGCCAATGTCTTTTAGAGAAGGGTCAAGTAAGAGAGGATTGGCTTTTTCCGGATCAATGCCGAGGACTTCACACTGTGCACTCCCCAGTTCGCGAAGGGATTGGAAAATTTCTGAAGAAACGCCGTTGTATATCTGTGATTACGAATCGGGTCTCCAACCTATATCACCAAGAATAAAGACATATTACAAACAAAATGGACAGAAATACTGCGACTCAAAATGGCTTACTTACCACTTGTAAGGAAATGGAGATGCCTCAGAGAAACTTCCGAAGGGAGGTCCGCAGATAAAAAACTCCCAGACACATACAACGGATAGTGGTGCCACACCTTGTCAGAAGTGGTGATGTAAAGAATAAAAGACTTTTTTTGTGGACGAGTGCAGAACGATTGGTATCCCAAACTCCCAAGTTTAGTGCTTTTCTTTATATAGAAGTGAGCAAGGATATCGTGGAGTTGGATTTTGGGGGAGTGGGTCTCATTGTAATAGTTGGCGGCATACATAACACGCCAGAAGTTACCTATGCCTTGACACGGCGGAATGTTGAAATGGTTACAGACCTCGACGTCAAGAAGAGTTAAGGGAAAACGCAAACCAGCCGCTATCTGTCCTACAGTAGTGACGAGATAACCGGGGCGCGGTGTTACCAAGTGAGGAAAGTGGGTGATGCCAGACACGTGTTCTAGAATAACGTCACTAGGTATGCCATAAGCGGCTTTAACGACATCCAAGTTAGGTCTGCGGTAGTAGGATGGCAGGGGAGGCAGAGAAGGTTTCCTCCCAGAAGTAGAGGGAACAGCGATTGGATCAGTGGAATCAGAAGCTGGGGATTCAGATCGTTTCGCAGAGGGATGGCTAGATCTGGGGGTAGAGGATTCAGATCTGTTGGATTTGGTGGCGGAGGTAGCCTCCGATTCCGATCCAGACATGATGAAACCAGTGCTAAGAGGGGAGTTTCACACAAAGAGAGGTATTGCAATTCTAGAAAAGAAGAAAGCGATGAAGCAGCACCCTAAAAGCAATTAAAACAAATAACGAGAGGAAAGGAAAACAAATAAGAAGGGGGAAGACAAACCTGCAATAAGAGGGAGCCAGGATAACGAAAGGTGTAGAACACGAACAACACTGGAGAGATCTACCGGAGGGAAGAACAGTGGGAAGAAGTGGGAGAGGGTTGAAAAGAAGGAAGTTGAAAAGGGTTTGAGGTTTTGGGGTTTTGAGAGAAGAGAGAGGTTTGAGTAGGATTTGAAGGGGCAGGGGCAAAAAGGGATTAACCAACAAAAGAACCAAGAAAAGTGTGACACGTGGAATCTCGGTTTTCGAAGAGGCAGAGTATGATGCGCGTGCGCCGTATTTCCACGTGGCAATAAAGAGGAAGCACGTGCTGGGAAAGAAAAGATATGGGGATAGAGTGGAAGTGTCAAAGAAGAGAGGTACACCACGAAAGGTGTATGAGATGAGAAATGTTAGTTCTCGGCCCCATAGTTGTTCGCGGACCATCAATAAGACCGAGAGAGGGCATCTGTATGGGTCGTATTCATGACCTAGGAGGTTAGTGGTGACAATTGGACCAGATGCGGTATAGTATGGGGGAACAGGGTGCATGGGATCATATCCGCGGTATCCAAACTACTGGGGAACTGCTGCGAGACTTGGAGAGAGAGAGAACGGAATCATAACTGCAAGATAACTGCCGCGATACGTGGTGAGAAGGGAGGACAATGGATGGAAAGAGATAGACGGACCAGAAGAGAGGAGAAGTTAGAAAAGAAAAAGAAGATAAAAAAGAGAAGAAAGAGAAAAGAAAAGAGGATAAAAAAGAGAAGAAGGAGAAGAAGGAGAAAAGAAGAAAAGAAGAAAAAAAAGAGAAGAAGGAGAAAAGAAAAAGAGGAGAAAAGAGAGAGAGAGAGGGACAAAGAATACAAGTGAGTTTATAGGTTGTAATAACTGAGTATACACCACTATATGTATCTCCTAGCATAATTTAGCACATCCCATGAAAGCTTTACTTCTAGTTTGCTCATTGTTGGGCCTGAAGCATAGTGATATATGTCTGACAGTATTGCATAAGATTTCACTGCTCTCCATTCTCAGTTTATGTAAATGTAGATTATCATCTGCCAAGAGCAGATGTGTTAGGCTAAGGAATCCTTAACTTTGGTCAAGCAAATGGCTTGATTGGTAATGCTCAACTGTCTCAACAAGAGCAAATAATAGAGGTGCAAAATAATATCTTGGTGCAAGCCTCTTCCAATTGATATGCCACAAAGTCCTTTATCAATCATTATGGAAAGCTTCCCACTCTTAGTGAATGAGATAGTCCCAACTCAAGGTATTGTTGGTGTGACATACCGATTTCAGATCAATACTCTCCAAATCTCTTCTGGGTTAACTACTTTGGAGGTGGCATATTCTAGCCTGCACATACATCGCTTTGATCCCTGTTCTTTCAAAACCTATTCTTACAAAAATGCTTTTAAATCTGACATGGTATTTTTGAGAAGATTTTAATTAGGAAATGACTCATACAGATTGGTCTGTAATAAGACACTTTGATCGAGTTTCCGCTCTAATGAACTACTGTAAGAAGGCTAGGAGTGACTTCCATACGAATGAAGGCTTCTCTGAAGATAGAAGTGATTGCATTGCGATGATCTGTTTTATTATAGGCCAAAAAAAATGTCAGTTGTTCCAGGGGACATTTTGCTCCCAGCATGCATATCATATTGCGAAGCTTTCATTCTGACAGGAGAGAGCAGATCGAACGTTACATTGTCCTCTTCGATCAGTAGCAAATCTGTCTTAGAGATTTGCTTCAGGAGGATCCTATTAGATTATACTAGTAAACGGACGTGCGGTGCATCTGATAGGCAGTACATTTTGATTAAAATGGGAGTGCATTAAGATCAAAATGTACTCTGTTTTTGGTGTTTTTTTGGGAAACTAATTCTGTTTTTGTTACCTCTTGCAAAATTGGGTTGCATATGCATTATCAGTGTAGTAAAATACAAGGCCCAATATTTCCATTTCGGTCGATATATCAGAGGGGTCAAAAACTGAAATATATTGGATATATTGATATATCGGTTGATATATATCTTTTTGTTGATTAGTCAACTTTTTTTTGGAAAAGTCGAAATATCAGAAATATTGTCAATATATATCGGAAATATCAAAGATTTTAATTAAAAAATCGGTCAAAGACGGTCAAATATCGGTCAAAGTCAACAAAATCAACAATATATATCGAATCTATCAGATATGTCGGTCGATATATATCGATATATTAGAAAACCCGATATATATCGGTTTGAAATTATATCAATATATCTATCCGAAATATCTTAATATCTCCATATCGTGTACCTCAAAAACCGAAATATATCGCTGATATATCGATATATCGGCCAATATTTTCGGCTCTGGTAAAAGATGCCACTACTCTTTCTGGTATATGTGCTGAAAATTTTGGATAAGTCCCTTTTGAATACTAATAAGTAAGACCTAAACAATAGTAAAAAATGGAAAGAAAGAATAGATATTATCATTTTTGTATACATCTGAGTACAGTAATATAACTTCAACAAGAATAAACCCTTAGTGTTTGTATACATTTGAGTTACACTTCACGTATGAGTAATAACTCATTATAGACTCAAATGTTGTGTCGAAGTAACACAACTAATGACAAAATATTGAGTGAAGAAGGCCATGGGTGAAGAACGCCAGAGTTGCACATTAGCTTCAAGAGTCTCTCCAACAGAATGCGCTATCTTAACTCAGATTGAAATTATATCTGTATTGAGCTGGGGAACACATGCCATGTGATATGAAGTTCACTCTCTCTTCTGAAAGAGATTCGAAAGAACTATTTAGTCACGTCTATCATATTCTTAATAACATATATGAAATGTCATGGTTTATAATATGCATGAGCAAACCAATCCACAGTCAAATAAGCAAGTTGGCCAATCATAATAATAAAGGTATACTACTTAATAATAAATGGTAACCACATACTGCAACATATTCATTAAAAATAAAAAAGGATCCATAATCTTCGCATTTTATTTAGAAAATAAAAAATGGTAGGCCTAATTCTACTATATTGGTGGCAATCTTCAACTGGATTTGTTTTCTACCATTGTACATTTGTTTTTCATCTTTCATAAATTGTACTATTGGTGGCCTAGTAATTCTACCATTGATTTTTGTAATAGGGCAGCTGACTACCTGGCGGGCCTTTGTGAGACAAAATGTAATTTTTGTAATTTCTTAACTCCACTAGATTCTTAGTTGACTGTACTAGTGGATGAAGACGCTTCTGGGAAGTTGTATGTTAGATTATAGTTTTTTTTGGTAATACAGGTGGGGGTTTGCCTAACCATAGCTTATTTTCGGGGGAAAAAAAAAATTCTACCATTGATTTGTTTTTAGTCTTTCAGAGATAAGCAAGAAATACTTGTTAGGAACCTCAGTGAACATATATAGATGCCTCACTCCCTTCAAATATATATGTAGTATTTAGTTGGCAGACAAAGCATCATACCTTCAAAATATTCAATAATTGGTCGGATGGATTTGGTGTTCACTTCCAAGCACAGATCGAAGACTCTACTCAAGTAACCTATTATTTTTTAAGTTCTTAACCTCTTAAAAGTTCACTATGAAATTCCATAATAAAAGAAAAATCATTGGAAATCACAAAAAAACATTAACATGAGGTAGAGGGTAGTACTCATTACAAATTTACAACACATTAAATAGTTAGGTTGTAATGTAACTCTAAAAATACAAATCAATGGCATATAAAAATGGCTAACATTAGTTATAAATATGTATAATATTATGCTATATTAGGGATTCAGATTATTATTTAGTAATATGGTTTCCCACAATATAGTCAAATAGAATGTCATAAGAATGAAATTGAATCAATCGAAGGACACAGTATGTAGACACAGTATGTAGGCAAATAATAAGAAGGCAAACTTTATTACAAAAGAAGAAAGATATTCATCCAAAACTTCAAAGAGTTTATAAAGCATAAGATTAAAATTGACGGTTCTTGTATAGCATCTATCTATAGAAATTTTGAAAAAAAGACTCGTTCAATATCTCAAAATGCATTTTAAGATGAAAATTATAACTCATTTTGTTCAAAAGTAATGATCAGACATTCCATAAGGCACAAATGTATAGGAAAAAGAGACAACATTATTTGTTTCTAAGCTATGATATAACTTACTATTTCCGATTTGATGTACAAACAATGTATAAACACTGTCTATATGTTTTTAGACTTTAGACATAGCAGAGAAGGTGCAAGGAGTCATCTAAATTTATTTTAGAAGATCACAAAAGCTAAGGATACTCTATATTGAGAACCCTCTAAATTAGACAAAAACCAAAGTTCAACACATGTGATAAAGATTAAAGATGCGATTTAATTTGCATCTTACAAAGCTGTCTATCCATCATTGATTGTTAATAAAAGTACGTCGTCATATGCATAGAAGTATCAAAGTAGTCAGTATTTAGTAATTCGTTTTTCTTTATCATTTATTGATTTAGTTGTAGCAAGTGTATTACACCCTTTAATTTATTAACCAAATAACAAAAACAAAGAACTCAAATAGAAAAGATGACATATAAACATGAATAATTCAGGACAAATAAATACCTTCAATTCATTACAATAAGATGAGAAGTCTTCCATATTGGTTGTTGACAATGGTTTGATGCAGTACCTTCAATAGCGATTTCCATCCCAAAGACTTTTTATCTTTCTTAAACATAATGAGGCATTCGTTTTTGACATACACTTTTTCGTCTTTTTTAAGCATTGGATTGAACATCGTGTAGCATGGGATTTAACATTATGTTGCTCGTTTGCAACATGCGAAATTGAACCACAAAAACAATTAAATAAAATAAATGCAGTAAAAATAATAAAACAAAAAAGTGAAGAGAGTAAAATAGTGAAGGAGTAACAAATATCATAGTTTAGTTTTTGGCATATAATAAAGGTCACATACAATCAATTTCAAGGCTACAAGGAAGTGGAGGTTGAGTCTGACTCATTGAGAGTTGTGAACGCAATCAACAAGGTGGAGAAACCTCCTTGGTTATGCTTTGACATGATTAAAGCTATTGATATGAAAAGATCTAAGTTCACTTTTATATCCTTCTCTCATGCCTATAAAGAAGTGAACCGAGCTGTGGACTATCTAGCTTCTATTCATGACGCATCTAATTTTGTTGTACAGTTTGTCCCTCCATTAGATCATAGATTACAATATATTGTAAATGATGATGCAAGTGGACAAACTTATGTACGAATCAATTGAATCAATACAAGTGGGGTCTGCCTAACCCTAGCTTAATTTTGGAAAATAAAGGTCACATACAATCAATTTCATTCAAAAGAAATATATATAGTAAAAGTCTAACCACTACAGAAACCAACAACGCTTTCATTCAACCAAATTCAAAACCAATAAATTTTCAATTAAAACGCAAAGCAAAAAAAAGAAAAAAGAAAAAGAAGACAATGATTTTAAAGGAAATCAATGCCTTGCAAAAACAATTAGAGTCTGCTCCAAAAAGTGATTGAGCAAACACCATAATCAAAGTAAACTGCGATTGAAAGTCTGTAGTGCACAATTTCTCATGTTCATTTACAAAGGACTTAATTCTGATACAAACCAAGAACAATATAACTAAGGTCTATTCATCACACCACGTTGCTCATGTGCAAATCAAATTTAAATTATCAACTGGAAAGGGTTACGTTGTTAAATGGAATTTGTGTTGTGAGTGTTACGAATATTTCCTATAACGGATCACTAATTAGTAAAGGATGGTCTAGTCCACCATGTCGTGCATGTTTCTTGGATTCTACTCCACACCATTTTGTTTACTATTGAATTTATCATACCAACTACACATATTTTCATAATAATTTCATTTTTATGAGATTATGTATTTAAACAACTTTTATGTACAATGATAATAATGACATATATGACTACCTAATCTGAATTAGATCGTGTAGGAAGTAGGGTGATTCCAATATTCTAAAGTATAACTATAGTCGATTGATAAAAATTACCTTGGAAGTCGAAGATTGATGACTAGTATTTCTTTTAAGGGGTTTTTAGGTTTTGCCCCCTAATATTTAGCCACAATTAGGTTTTGGCTTTTTTTTTTTTTTCATTTATTAGGGTTTGACCCCTTTTCTCCAAACAAACCCGAACTGGAACTGTTTCGGCTCATATTTTTTCATATTAGCCAATATGCCCTTCACGCGTATCTCACGTGGGTTTACAAAAATTGTGATTTGATGGACACGTGTTGTTAATCCAACAACGACTTTCTTATCTAGAGACACGTGTTTTAATCTAAAGTTGATAATTAAATCAATGGCTAGGATTTTTAGATCACTTGAGAAAGGCAAAGAACTGATCTATCTTTCGTCCTCATTTGGTTTTGCTCTCTTTTGAGCGATTGATAGTTAGGGTTGCCCCCACTTAAGATTTAAGGGTTGATTATTTAAGTTTGTTGTTTATTTGAGAGTTAAGGTTGAGAGGGATCGTTAGGCTCTTCTTCCTGGGTTTGTTTGGTTGTTCGTGTGGACTTGGTGGTAGCGTGGCAAAAGTGCGATATTGTGAAGAATCGATGTGAGGTAAGTTTGTTCAACTAAAAAAATATTGCTTTAATGGAGTGCTTCTAATTTGCTATTGTAATGGAGTTCGATTCTCTAAAAACTCTCATTTTTATTTTTTTTATTAAATTTTACTTGCTAAATTTTAAATAGCTTCCAACAATTTTACATTATGAACCTTATTTGATTGATGTAGTCATTTTCTGTAATGGTCTCTCGTTTGTTTGATGTAATCATTTTGTTTGTTTATAAGAACTACTTTGTAAATATATACTACCAATGCACACTAGAAGCTTGGCAAATGAATGTCTTGTCTTATACTCTCATGTTTTATAAAAAATTGATTTAGTGCATGTGCTATGTCTATGCCCTATGTATATATTTAGTACATGTTCCTTGCTGTTTTTTGTGTTAATTAATATGAATATAATTTTTGGCTTATATCATATTGGCCATAGTCCTTAATTTAACTTCAAATGTGTATTCTATGTTGTTGTCTTACCTGACCATGAATTAATTTGGTCATGTCACACCATTATTTAATGTCTAATATTTATGTTGTTATATATATATATATATATATGTAATTTCCAGTGTCATGGCGAACCCTTTAAGAGGTGAGAGAGTGTATGTGATACACTATGATGGATTTTGGGGGAAAATAATACCTGGTAAAGTGAAATATGCAGACTACAGAGGGGGTTACCAGTTTCATACTGAATTAGATGGGGATAAGTTGTTTTATATGGACCTTATTGCATATTTTCATGAGGTTTTAGGGGCAGATGTTGGCATTTCTGTTGTCAAGTACATTCCTGTAGGGTATTTGTGTACAATTTGCAATGATGTTAATGTTCTGAAAATGTGGGATACCATTAAGATAGAGAGGGATGGTAAATATCATATATTTATCTCTTTGCTTGTAATTCCCACGTCTCCATCAATTCACACCACTCCTATTTCAACTAACAAGCAATTAACACCTAGACAATCTCAAAGATTGAATCCATCAATTCAAACTACCCCTATTTCACTTAGCACTCACCTTACACTGCACCTAGAAAATCACCAAGATTAAATCCATCAACTCACACCACCCCTAATTTAACACATGTTACTTCACCACTCCCCTCTCAGTTGGCAGAAAATAGTAATGTTGGTGAAAGAGATGTTTGTGAGGAGTCTGAAAATTTCAAGTGATTGGAAACTGAAAGATCCTGTGTATAGAAAGCTAGGGCTTGGTGGTTATGATGAAGAAGAAGTAACAATAAACATCGAGAGTGATGTTGAAGATATTCTTAGTGATGATATTCTTGCCGAAGATATTTTTCTTGAAGATGATGATGTGGATGTGGATGTGGATATAGAAGATGATGTGGATTTGGGAACTGATTTTAACTTGTTTGGTCCATCTGTAGTTGAGGATAAAGGGTATGTGAGTCAACATTCTTATGAAGAAAGTGACTTTGAACCAGATAGTGAAAGTGAGGATGAAGGTGTGGAAGGGTTGATAGATGAACAAGAATATGAAAAGGAAAATGAACATTTAGAGTTTGTCACTAATACTTCTAATATATATGCAGATGAAGAACATGAAAAGGTTCATATTGAACAGGTTCCAAAAGTGCAGCCTATGTATGTAGGCATGGAGTGGCCCACTTTTAAAGCAGCTAGAACATACTTCAAGTCATTGGCAGTTGCAAACAAATTTAGCTATAAGCAAGTTAAGAACGAGAAAGGCAGACTTAGATTGAAGTGTGTGATTAAGGGGTGCTCTTGGAACATATTTGCAAGTAGTGTAGACCAACACACTATGAGGTTGAGGCATTTCAAAAGTGAGCATACTTGTGAAGCTGACAAAAATGATAAGGTGAAGCAAGCAAAATCTCCATGGGTTGCACATATAATGGAAGAAACTCTTAGAGATCATCCACACTTCAAGCCTAGAGACATCACTGCTTGGATAATGAGGAACTATGGAGTTAAAAGTAGTTATTTTACTATATGGGGAGCAAAAAATAAGATGCAAGAGAGTATTCATGGTAACTATGAGGATGGTTACATGTTGGCTCTTGAGTTGATGAGACAAATTTTGACTTCAAATCTAGGTAGTCTTGTTAGATGTTACAGGGAGAAAGATACTCATGAGTTTACAGGGTTTTTTGTGGCTTTTGAAGCTTCTTTATCTGGTTGGGTGGATGGTTGCAAACCTATTATAGGTCTTGATGGAGCTTTTCTGAAGGGTAAATATGGTGGATGTGTTTTAAGTGTTGTGGCCTTAGATGCCATGAATGGTTTGTTTCCCCTAGCAATATACATTTGAAGGGGTGAGAATGAGGAAACATATGATATTCTTTTCTCAAATTGTACATTGAAGTCTCACTTTGACAAGTATACTAAATCACTCACCTACATCTCAGATACGCAAAAGGGCTTACTCAAATTTGTGTCTGAAGTATTTCCTTATTCCTATCATAGGCTTTGTTTTAAACACGTGTATAAAAATTCCAAAAAGGTATTTAAGGGTGAACACTTGGAAAGTTTCGCAAGGGCTACATCGAAGGCATTCCAGAAGACTGGGCATGAAAGGTTCATGAAAGTGGTTAAGGAAGATAAACAAGGAAGCTAAAGCTTGGTTGGATAAGATTGCAGTAGTTAAGGCATGGGCAAGATCTTACTTTGACTTGAGCTCAAAATGTGAGCATGTGAGCAACAATTTCAGTGAGTCCTTTAACAGTTGGATCTTGGATTTGAGGGACATGCCTTTGGTTCGATTTCTTGACAAATATAATCTTATGTTGACTTCACTACTGCATGAGAGAAGGAGATTGGCTCATGAGATGACAGGTGACACTACTAAAAAAAGGGTTTATAATCTCAGCTAAAAGGTGAGATGTTAAAGTTTTTACCTCGGTTTTCTAGGAAAAAAAATCGATGTAAAATCCATTTAGATAATAGAGTTTTATAAAACCGAGATAATAAGCTACTAAATTATCTCAGAAGTCTGACATCTTATCTAAATATATTATCTCGGTTTTCTAAGTGAAACCGATATTATATAGAATAAAACCGAGATGAATTGTTGATTGAAACCAATTAGTATAGAAGAAAACTGAAATGTTTTTTTTTATTGAAATTGAGATAATATCAAAAAATAACCGTGATAAATTCTTTTGGAAAGGGAGATTGTTGGACAACTTTTATCTCACCCTTTGTCATTTTTTGCTGGTATTGCTCATGACAATTAACCAACAAATAAAAACCTATCCTAAACCACCACATTACCTTTCATATTCATAAATATTAACAAAAGTAACCCAACATAAGTAAATTCTTTGAAGAACTTATTTCATTAAGATAAGAAAGAACAATGTCGAACATGAACTTAACTTTCAAAGAGTACTAGTGATTAGTCATTTATTTATAGAAACTCAAATATTGTATCAACTACTATTCTTCGAACTATAATAAGACATGTTTTTAACCTTTCTCTATATATTCAAGAACTGATCGAGACAGATGGGTCCTACTGAATTTCCTCCTTACAGATGGTTCATGCTAAATTTCCTACTAAAAAAAAAAATTTGAGAATCCAAAGACCTATTCACGTCGGTCGTCAGTTGTGAAAAATTATAGGCTCCAGGACTCCCTTCGTCAACTTTAGTAAGTGGAGACGAATATCCAAGATGGTCTTGATCCATAAGAGAAACATCATTTCTAACAAACTCATCCTGTGCTAACTTCTGAAAGAATGATCAATGTTTAGGATCATGGTTTTCCATGTTCATGCTCAATCCAGTTCTATCACTGTACAATGGACTTATGCTAGAGGAGTCTTCAGTCAATCTTTCCTTTCAAAATATATCTGACCGAAAATCCCGAGGAAATCGGTCATTGATGTCAATAAGAACATCTCCACTCTCTGGAGCGGAATGCTTGGCAACCGAGGACTAAACTTGAGGTGCATCTTTAGTGGAGGCCCGTACCTGAACAGAATTATTTGATTGCTCAAGGACATCATTACTATGTGTGTCACTGGAAGCTATCTCACCCTAATGAAGCTCTGGTAGGATAGATGCAGGGTCCTCACATTGCTTAGAAGTTACTTCTAAGCAATAGAACCACACAATAAGAGAGAATATAAACAAAAGAAGAAGGGTAAAAAAAGGAAGGGTTGAACAAGTATAAAAATGTTGTAGGAGTGACCTTACCAGAAACTTTGCCAAACTGTGTCCCTTTACTTATAGAATCTCCATCTTTCTTAAACCACTCGACCTAAGAGTGAAAAACGTTGTTAATAAATAGACGCTTTTGTGCATTTAAAATAAATATAATAGAGATAGGAATTGCAGAAACGACTCCCTACATACCTTCAATGAAGGATCGACCTCGTTAAATATCATCTTTGCAAGAGAAATTCCGGCAATGATGTCGTCCTCCTTGGGGAAGAAATGTGCTTCTACTTTCATATCGATTAGAATGGTGGCCAAACAAGTGGCACCCCCTAGAAGCAACCTAATAAATATAACACATAAATTAATGGCACTAAAGATGACGTATCATAATCCAATAAAAAGCCAACAATTTTTTGATTTGAACAGTTTTTATCAACATTTAAGGAAAGGACATATATATAATATGGTACAACAATGAAGTATAAAAAAAAAGTGAAGCAAAAGTGAATTATTAAAGAAAGGAGAGTACCTCGATCGCCGACATCTTCGGAAAGGGCAAGCTTGATAAGGGCATTGAAGTGATCTACTAATATAGCTGTGCTTTTCTCATTACCCTGGTCTGCTTGTGGGATAAACACTAAGTCAAATTTATAGACCTTCTTGGATGCTCCATTAATTGTCACCATAAGCTCACCATCCTTTGCTGATTTGAAGTCAATTACCATTGAAGCTCCTATAACAATTTCTTCTGAATTTAAAGGCCTGCATCTGCAAAAGACTCTTATATTCCCTACAAAAAAAAAGTAAAAAATAAATAAGCAACATTGTCATTGCACCATCTGCCTAAATTTGTGTCTATTAGAAATCACCCGCTCTCTTTTATAATGTGTCATTTCCTAAAGGCAGAATTAACTAACCTTTAAGCTCAAGAACTTTATTGTATAGTTTTTTTCTTTCTTTGGACCCTTCAATGAATTTGAGCTTAAGATCCTTGTGCTCCTTTTCCAACGCTTCATTTTGGTTAACTACAATAAAGATAGAAAAACTTAAACAAAACACATACTAAATCTAAACAAACAATCTGGCTACAAGTAACTTTCTAAAACTTCACTTGTGAACTCAATCATAGTAGTCACTTGGGTCATGTCTTCAAGGCCCTTCTTGTATTCCAATGCTTCTTCCAACAGGTTCTTGTGTCCCACTTTTAACATTTGTTTTAAAATATTGAATAATTAATCTATATTTTTAATTCATTTCAAGAAAGAAAGAACGCATTTAACACTAGTAGAATACAGTACCTTAAATTTCTTAGTCAGTTCTCTTAGAGATAAAAACCATCGGCCTTTCTCCTTCACTTGTCCTTCGATAGCATATGCTGAGAAAGGTGGAGATACGGTTCCAATTTTAGTCTTGAACACACATCAAAAGTTACGATAATACAGGAGTATATGACATTTCGTACCTAGAGACTCGACGTGCATGGGTTTGCACATGAGCTTATTTTGCAACTCCTGCAGGAATTTCCAAACTTCTTGACATTCTTTACTCTTCAATTCATACTATTTTTTAAACCACTGTAAATTTCTTTTGGTCTCTGTTAGTTCCTTAAACTGAACTGATATTCTGCAATGAAATTACATACTGAAAATCTTAATACTTATTGTTTTCTCACATTTATAGATGTAAAATATAATAATATGTGAAGCTTGCAAAATAAATAGACTGTTACCTGCCTGATGGTCTTTCCTTACTGAGATGCCAGAGATGACGGGTTTTCCAGTCACCCCCTCATCCATCTGAGAGAGATTGATTCTTTGATCATCAGCTTCACTCCGTCTTGCTAGCTGATGGGGTTAAGAAAAAACTAAGATAGTTATTGGTCAATTTATTCTGGAAATCGACACTGATCAGACTCTAGTAGCCTAAGCCACCTTCTAAAGTGACAATTTCGTTCTCTCAAATATGTCAAGACTCTAGATTCGAACCTAAATGATAACCCGTAAAAAGATCAATTTTACTAATGAATAAAGCGATGAAACTCTAAACAAAAGTAAAACTATAAATTGTGGCTTATACTTGACTTATCAAAGATATTTGTTTTCTACTCTTGAATCTATTGACGTAGAGTTGGAATAGAAGATTCGTTCCACTCCTAGTTCTTTAGCATTCAAGTTTTCTACAATTGACGAGTCTATCCAAAGTCTAATGAGAGTAATGGTGGAATTTATACTACAATGTGAATTTAAATAACAAGCTACGAATAACGAAATGACAGAATGCTAAGGTTTGAATCTAGAATAAGAATTAAAGGGAATTTGATTCCACCTTGATTACCAACTTAATAAACTAGCATAGATTTGTTGTAAACCAATTCTTACGTTCTTACGGTAAGAATTGGTCGTTCTAATCCCTAATTATACATGACATTTCTACTAATTCATAACTAGCATGTGAGGTCGTCCACCCATTCTCGTGGCGAATCAACGACCTTCTAGAGTGGAATAGATTCTTACAATGATTCTATACTACACAATCAAGTTTTCATCAAGGCTTCATCAAACCCCTCTAATGGAGGTTTAGCCTTGATTCATCAAACTATCATTTCCCATTGAATTAACACTAGACATAATATAAAGATTTGAACTTTACTAATTTTTACTAAACAATACTTCAAATCTAATTAATAACTAAGAATTGAATCACAACAAGAATTGAAATTAGATCTACAAATTTAAATGACAAAATTGAAATGATCAAGAACTACTATTTTATTTATCTAATCAATGAAGAACAATCATTCAAATAACTAATCTAAAAACAATGAATGAAACTTAATTAATTAACTAATTCCAATTCAAAAACTAGATCTACAAGCTATTCTAATGGATACTTTCTATTCTAAGCTATCTAACTATATCTTTCTTAAGAGCTAAGTCTTGTTTTATATAAAGCAGGAGACCAGATCCACAATTTCGTGCATGGGCTGAAGAGCCATGTTTTGGGCCGAAAAATCGAGCCCAAAGCCCACTTTCTTCAGTCCACAGAGTCTGTTTTAGCTGTCTTTGACTTCAGTAGACTTTTCATCCACTTCTGCTCCTCTGATTGGGTCAAGGATTGGATCATTGGAAATCTCTTTCCGAGCTAGTCGTTTTGACGTAAGGTAGGCCCAAATCCGAGGCCTGAGTCCAATGATATGGTCTTCGAAGTTCTCACGACTTGTGCATTTAGTTTTCCCGTGTTGACTTTTCAACTTTTAACCGGGCTTCATAAAGGCCTTGTCTCCTTGAATCTTGGCCTTTATCACAGAACTTCTTAGTAACCAACCCTTTGCTCCTTTATATCACAAAAGTGGCACATTTCTGCACATAATTGAGTTCCATGTCAGAAATATGTAAAAACACGTAATTAGCATTAACTCTTATTTATTACTCGCATAATTGGTCTAAAAGTAGTATTATTAAGGGGTTAAAACTATAGTTTTGGGCTCTTATCAAACCACCCCCAAATAGCATTTTGCTTGTCCTCAAGCAAATATGAGAAATTAGCATAAGTGACCAAAAATGGAGTTCTAACTAATCTCATTTCGCCGAGCGCAATTGCATTGACCATATGCAACAAGGCCTTAAACCACTAGAAATTCCCTAGTGGACGAGTTATAGTCTCGTGAGAGTTTTCCAGTGAAGGTATATCTATACTACAACGACTCAGAAATAACTATTATTTCCTTATCTATGTCTCAATTATTCATACATCTTACTAGCAATGAATACAGAATAATCAAGTCGAAACCTAAGCTAATATATGGATAATAATCTATCATCTACGAATAAACATATTTACAATAAGTAATACTATGAGATGAACTAGCAGGTCCGTTTCTGAAAACTCGGAATAACGTCCTTAAGTAGGTCCTCACATAAATGTCAAGACAAAAACCACTCTGATTTTTCCGCTCAAGTTTCGCTACTCCAGTGTGCAGTGGGCACACTTTACCTTACAAACTCAATGACACACAAGAAAGCCGGAGTCGATCAAACACATCTGCCACTTACTATCACACTAACCTATTCCTGATTGAGCTAGAGGCCTTTATTAGGTGTTGCGGGGATTAAGAGATGGTTTAAGAAGGAGGGAAATGGATATTCAAAGAGAACAAGTCTGAAATAATAGAGTCTTCATATTATGTAACTAGAGAAAACCTTATTCTTTACTTTTGCTTCTACACTTTGTTTCCATCCTTCGCCATATTTTTTCTCTTTTTCTTTGGCTTTTGACTCATTGATTCTATTTTTGGAGTTCTAACTCCTTATTTCCTTTTATTTTATTTTTATTTGGATGGAAACTTACTTTTCTCTTCTGAAGCGACTAACGAATTCTTGATTTCAATGGTTCTTCTCTTTTCTATTCTTTATCTCTATTCTCAGACTTATTCAAAGAATTGGGTAGGTTGATTTTTTATTTATTTATTTTTATTTTGTTTTGTTTTGTTTTGTAACAGGGTAAAGAATTTGTGGTTTATGAAAGGCTAAAGAAAGGCTCAGAGGGGTAACTAACGGAAAATAATTCATAGGTTTGAATTTCTGGCTATATCGATCCAAAAAGGGCCTAAATTCTCACTTAGGATATGGTATAGTAATCAAGCAAGTGGACGTGTGATTTCTCTATTTGGATTTTACTTCTCCCTTGTGTCATTTCTCAAATGTTCACTCATATAAGGCTTTAGGCTATATTCTCACAGAATTTGTAGAATAAGTACTCTAGCCTAGATTTCAGAAACTTACTGCCAACAATCATAGATACTCATGTAACATATTTATAGATAGATGCAAGGATTATTACCTACATATTAGCCTAAGTTTCTAAAAACTGTTTTAATGCAAAAGCTGCGTGAGACTTCTAGATTATTGAGAGCATAGAGAAAGAAAACAATACCAATATTCCTAACTGTATAGCATACTTTTTATTATTATTTTTTTTGAAATTTTTGAATTTTTAACTAGACACAAGTGCATATTATACATATCTATATCCTAACAGATGTCTTAATTACACGTGTTTCTATGCCCCCCCCAAACAAGAAGCATGCTTTGTCCTCAAAGTATTTTAAATAAAGAGGGTAGGAAAATACCATTGAAACGCGTGCAATTCTGGAACATCTGCAAAACAAGGTTATAACATACTAATATAGAAAAGAAAACTGATGCAACTCTATAAGAGTTCCACCCGTAATAGGGTTAATGAGAAACAAATTTGCTTGGGACATAAGCAGACACTAACTGAAACTAACACTTACCTGCACTCCCGTTTAAACATTGTCCTCCTTATTTCCCTCTTCAAAGAGATGAGGTTCCTTCGCATCCTGCCATGCCATGATAACTTGCCAAGCCCGCCGCGTGTCGCCAACTTGTGCTAACTCTCGTCTAGTGTTACTATGTCTGATGGGGGTGTAAGGAGCAACCAAATGAGGTTGCACCTGCCATCCCGGCCAAGCCATTACTCGAAATGAGCGAACCACCCAATTGGTGGGTCTCATGACTTCAACCCTTTTCCAATCCGTGAACTGGGTACATAATTCTGGTAGACAACTGAGCATGATGCGGCAAACCAAAACAGGCATAAGAAGATACTTATGTCGCATGCTTTGGGCTCTCTTAAGACTAGCCACTAATACTCGGGGAATGTCATATCGGTGACGTCTCTCAGCTAAAGTAAGGAAAACGTCACCAGCGGTACTATTTCTAGAAGTTAACTGCCACTCTCCTAGAATATTCATCAGGATGAATAACATGGTGGTGCCTACATTTAGGGACAGGCTACCAAGGGCTATGTTGAAACGCCCTTGGCCTATTATACGAAATACCCCTCCCCCATAATACTCATGGAAATATGTATAGTCATAGAGGTATGAATTATCGGTCATAAATCCCCACGTGTGAATAGGATCAGGTATTGGTATTCCCGAAACTAATGCTACCATATACTTATTGAATTCTAGGGGTGTGTCATCAACCGCGACAGAGAATTCTTGTTCTCCATCCTGGTTACAATAGAACTTAACATTATTGTAGAAAAATTCAGTAAGCTTAGGTGAATACGAGTCGTCTTCACTTACCAGAAGATGCCTCCATCCGAACTACATGATCCTCTCGCGGAACCAATGTCCATAAGACTCACTCCCCAACAAGTGTTCGAAAGACTGCTTCGGTAGTACTATAAGAGAAGTCATCACAAAACTACTCTCTAGAACAGCTGCAACTATCCTAGAACAACCCTCGGAAAATTGGAAATTTTTGGTGCCCACAGGGGTCAGGGCACAGGTGCGCTCAAGGTATGCCTGGGATAGGCGCGGGTGCGCTCTGTTGAATTTCGAATTCCAGGCACTTGGGCACATGGTGCACTCACTTTTAGCCTGGGATGGGCGTGGGGTGCGCTCCGGATGAAAACTGGAATTCCAGTGTTTTGGGCGCAGTGGCGCCAGTTTTGATGGAGAGGGCGCAGTCTTCGAGGTAGAATTTCTTTGACAAAGATCTTTGAGATGAGGTGCTTCGGGGAGCTGTTAGGCCGAAGTGCGAAGGAAAAAT
This sequence comes from Coptis chinensis, assembly GCF_015680905.1. Classification (NCBI taxonomy): domain Eukaryota; kingdom Viridiplantae; phylum Streptophyta; class Magnoliopsida; order Ranunculales; family Ranunculaceae; genus Coptis; species Coptis chinensis. The sequence goes on along the minus strand of NC_141457.1, from coordinate 20,335,948 downwards.
AAGGTAAAGTGGGAATGAAACGTGAAAGATGAATGTGAGATATAGTTGGGGTTGTGAGTGTAGAATGAATGCAGTTTTTATAGGATTTAAGTTGCTAAAACGAATCGGGAAGTTACCAAAAAGTTTTAAGGCAATTGCCAGAAATAATAAAATTTCCAAAACGGAAAACGGAAACAACCCATATTCTCTATTCCAAAACAAACCTAATATCTTTTAGGTTGAATTTAGGTTAGATACTGCCTAATTCATCGAGATTTCATCCTAACATAATATCTATTTATAGCGATGCCCATATCGGCAATATTCTCAACCCTCACTCCAAAACAACTTCTTAAAATAGATGATCATATAACGAATTATGCTAAGCTAAATAATACCACCCCCAAACAATTCAGGAAGGTGGGATTAATGATAAAAACAACGGATAATTCGAAATTAACCAACTTATACTAAAATTGAATTCAAATAACATACGACAACCAAATTCAAATTTAATTACTAGACTAATCTTTTTACATCCGTACTAAATAAAAACAAATACAATAAAGCAAATCAACTCATTAGATCCCTAAACCACTTTCGCCGCTAGTAGTGGAATGCGCCGAGAAGCGAGATGGCCCTTTTGGCTTCGATGGGCGAGCCATCCGTCTTGGCGGCGACGACGCGTGCCTCACGGTCGCTCCTCGAATAAGACCCAGGGGTGGGAAGTGTGCAAGCATGTCGTCTCGGAACTTGCGCTGAGCTTCCATCCTCGCGCCGGGCACGAGTCTCGAAGTTATGATGCATGGTAGCCTGCCGAGTTCGGAGGTCTTCACAAATAGTATTGAGAGAACACATGCCACGGTGAATCACAGCCATGCGTTCTGCATCCGACCTACACTTCTCCAAGGCATCGACATCAAAACATGCCGTGTCATCCTCATCCTCCGAGTTAGTCTCCTCGACTACCCTCTCTTCAGGCAACCTCCAAACTCTCTGGATACACTCTGTATAAATATGATGATTTCGGTGCTTCTTCAGGCAAATCCTATCATACCTCGGAGTCGCTCTCAAGGTTATCATGATCTTTGTTATCAAAACAGGGAGAGGTGCAATACTCTTTCCAACTCCCATAATCATGTTACGCAAAAACTCCAAAATACAGAACTCATACTTCTGCTCCTGGAGTATCCATAGAACATGAAGGCAGTTCAGACCGATATCGCTGACTGTCTCCTTCCCTATAACATTTCTACCAATCCACTGAGCTACAGCTAGCTGGTTGGTTCGGAGAGACGACTGGCGAACACAATGCGAGCTCGCATTGTAGTTCCCTTCTACAACAGTCGCGTTCATCAAAGGTTCTACAAAGATGAACCGGAATCTGTAATGTGGCATCGAGATGGTGTCTAGGCGAATGCCTAAAATCTCAGCCAACAACCCAAGAGTAACCTCTCTCCTCCTCCCAACCACCTTAACAAAAATTCGATTCCCATTCAACTCCCTCGTCCTATAAAACTCTCGGACCAAATCTTTGTGGTAAAAATCGTCTGTCGAGTACCACAAACCACTCCAGTCTCTCCTAAACATCTCGTCATCGTAAAACGGCGTGAAGTGGTCGGTAGTAAAAGCGTGCTTCGGTAATATCCAACGTCTTTGAGCCATTGGAGTTTTTATAAGATGTGTGGGTTTGAATAAGGTAGGGGGACTTGTTTTGAAACACCCTAACTAAAAATAATGGCAGGAGGCGCGGTGGTGGTGGTGGCGGCAGTCGAATTTTTTTAATTTTCGATGGTTTTTGGTTGTTTAAGTTGGTGGAAGTGGTGGTGGTTGTAGTTAGGAGAAGATTTGGGGTGGGTTTTAACTTTGGGCGTGGGTTTATTTAGGTTTTTTTTTTAGGTTAGGTTTTTGAAGCTTTGTTGTTTGGTAATGGCGGTTTGGAGAATGAAACACGACTGTTGGTGGAAGAAGGAGACGCACGTGCACGCGAGGTTGGGCCCAAGCCCACTTGATTTTCCGATTTTGTTTTTCGATATTTCACGCAACTTCAAACTTAAATTGCCGGTTACTGGGCCGATTTTTATGAATGAGATATAGAAATGATCAGGAGAGAATTTTCAATCCAATGATCCATAAAACACTCTAGTCCGACCGTTGGTGACATGTAAGAAGATGGAAAATGCCTCGAAGTGCGTGCATAACGTAAGTTATACGAATGAATGAAATCTAATTTCATAGATAATGTCAACCTGGATCGAAATACGATTAAACGGCCTAAACAACAGAAATGGACTGTTGAACAATCCAGGACGGAAACTGGACACCCCACCCCCAAACAAATTTTTGACAACAGAGTTTAGAAAATTTATTTTTTTTATTTATAAAAGTAGGTCTTTGAAAGTCAGATTCCCGAGACTTCTTAACTTACTATGTTTGTGATTTTAACAATTTTTTATTTTTTATGAATAAAATTTAATGTAAGAAAAGCAAGAAGGCAATAAAAGTATAATTCACACCATAAAGGGACATGACTCAAAAACCGAGAAAACATGCAAGAGTGGAAAAGGTGAATTATGTTAAACATGGACTTAGGATCCGGTACTTACAGCCACACACTCCATAGAGAGGGCCCAGTTACCTGAATGGTGCACTTACCAATATATGGAAATTAAAGGAAGTACACCAATGAAAAAGGTCAATCCTAGTAGACAGGGTCCTGTAAAAGGACTTCCTCTACATCAGGGGACAATAGCTCGTGGAAATGTTTCAACCGTTGGCCATTAACTTGAAAGGTACTGTTGTCCTTGGGATTTACCAAGACAATTACCCCGTAAGGGGTGACTTCAGTAACCAGAAAAGGACAAGACCAACGGGTTTTTAATTTCCCTGGAAAAATATGTAGATGGGAATTGTACAGTAAGACCTTTTGACCTACCACAAACTCTTTGCGCAAGATTTGCTTATCATGAACATGTTTCATGTTAGCTTTATAATCCTTTGCGAGATCATAAGGGTCGCTATGGATTTCTTCAAGCTCATTCAATTTCAACTTGCGCTTGACACCCGCCTCATCAAAATCGAAGTTGAGGCTTTTTATAGCCCACATAGCACGGTGCTCCAATTCAACGGGCAAATGACAAGGTTTCCCAAATACAAGTCTAAAGGGAGACATACCTATAGGAGTTTTGAAAGCAGTCATATACGCCCATAAGGCATCCGATAGACGCTTCGACCAGTCTTTCTTATAAGGATTTACAGTTGTTTCTAATATCTTTTTGATTTCCCTATTAGAAACTTCTACTTGTCCGCTAGTTTGTGGATGATACGGAGTAACTACCTTATGTGTAACTCCATACTTCTTTACTAGTGATGCAACAACTCTGTTGCAAAAATGTGTTCCTCCATCACTAATGATGGCCTTGGGAATGCCAAATCGACAGAAAATATACTCTTTAACAAAAAACACAACTGTCTTATGGTCATTGCTACGGAAAGCCATGGCCTCTATCCATTTAGACACGTAGTCCACGTCAACTAGAATATAAATGAAACCGTGGGAAACTGGAAAGGGACCCATGAAATCAATGCCCCATACATCAAAAATTTCTACCACCATGATTGGATTCAATGACATCATATTACACTTCATGATTCACCCAAGTTATTGGCAACGAATGCACGCCTTGCAATGCACTTGGGCATCTTTAAAGAGAGTAGGCCAATAAAACCCACATTGTAGAATTTTAGCAGCTGTTTTCATACCACTGAAATGGCCACCACACTCTTTTTCATGGCAGAATGAGAGTACCTCATTATATTCCCACTGGGGAATACAACGACGAATAATCTGATCCGCACAATACTTAAAAAGGTAGGGCTCATCCCAGTAGTATAGCTTAACTCTGGTTAAAAACTTCTTACGTTCATTTCTTGACCAGTCATAAGGAATAACATTAGACGCTAAATAATTCACAATATTAGCATACCATGGTGCAGAAAATATAGCATACAAATGCTCATCCGGAAAAGAGTCCGGTATGGAGTTAGAATCACTTTCATCGTCGTTTGTAAGTCTAGATAAGTGGTCGGCAACTACATTTTCGACCCCTCGTTTGTCCTTTATTTCTAATGTGAATTCTTGTAGGAGAAGAATCCATCGGATCAATCTCTGCTTAGCATCCTTCTTAGCGAGAAGGTACCTAAGGGCTGCATGGTCCGTGTAAACTAGAGTCTTAGAACCAACCAAATAAGGACGAAACTTATCTAAAGCATAAACGACAGCTAAGAATTCTTTTTCAATAGTTGTATAATTCCTTTGAGCATCGTTTAGAGTTTTACTAGCATAATAAATAACAGTGGATTTATTATCTAGTTTCTGTCCCAAGACAGCACCAACTGCATAATCACTAGCATCACACATGAGTTTAAAAGGTTTAGACAAATCGGGAGGCTGTATAATGGGTGCAGAAGTTAAGGCGGCTTTCAAAGTTTCAAAAGCCTGTTTACAATTAAAATTAAAATCAAAGATGGCCTCCTTTAAAAGTAGATTAGTTAAGGGTCTAGCTATTTTCGAAAAATCTTTGATAAAACGCCTATAAAAACCTACATGGCCTAGAAATGCTCTAATATCACGGACAATCCGTGGTATAGGTAAAGTTGTTATCTTATCTAGTTTGGCCTTATCTACTTCGATGCCATCACTAGATACGATGTGACCTAGTACTATGCCTTTTTTCACCATGAAGTGACATTTTTCCCAATTTAAAACGAGACTCTTCTCTTCACATCGTGTTAAAACTTTAGACAAGTTAGACATGCATTTAGTGAAAGAGTTTCCATAGATAGAAAAATCATCTATGAACACTTCCATGAAACGCTCTACCATGCCACTAAATATATGAAGCATACACCTTTGGAAGGTACCAGGAGCATTACAAAGGCCAAAAGGCATTCATTTATAGGCGTATGTTCCAAAAGGACATGTGAAGGTAGTCTTTTCTTGGTCATCAATATCAATAATAATTTGGAAATAGCCAAAGTAGCCATCCAAACAACAATATAAAGCATGACCAGCTAGACGTTCAAGCATCTGATCTATAAAGGGTAAAGGAAAATGATCCTTTCGTGTCATGGCATTTAACCGTCTGTAATCAATACAGATCCTCCATTTCATAGGGTCATACGTGGCAACATATTCACCCTTGGCATTACGTACCATGGTAATCCCTGATTTCTTTGGAACTACATGAATGAGACTTACCCATTCGCTATCAGAGATTGGGTATATGATACCCGCATCGAGTAACCGTAAGACTTCTTCCCTGACCACTTCTTTCATGGCAGGGTTTAAACGATGCTGAGGTTCGCGGGAAGTCTTTGTGTTATCCTCTAAATGGATACGATTAGTGCACACATTAGGGTCAATTCCCTTAATGTCAGCTAGGGACCAACCAATCGCAGAACGATGTTCCCTAATCACCATGATCAACCGTGTCTCTTCTTCTTTTGATAATAGAGAAGATATAATTACCGGATGACTACCATCCGGATCAAGTTGAATATACTTTAACTTAGGAGGAAGAGGTTTAAGCACCGGGGTGGGAGGAATATCGATAAATGCTTCTGGAGGGTCCTCATCTTGAGTAATAAATACTTGCTTAGGCAGCAGGTCTTCAAACTCTGTATAAGGAGCAACCGAAGGGTCAACGATTTGTGTAGACTCGAAGATGGTGTCGACTTCCTCTATGTAGGAGTCATCGACAAAATCTGAACTTCCAAAAGAAAGGAATTTATGCATATGGTTTTCTGGAAACGTGTTATTAAAGTAATCTTGAGCTAAGCTCTCGATCATGCTAACCTCTCCATCTATAGACGAATCTGGTAACTGTTTCATCAGTTAAAAAACATTTACCTCAACCGAAAGATGGCCAAAATACAAGGACATCGACCCATCGTGGCAGTTTATAAGCGCATTGGCAGTCGCCAAGAAGGGACGCCCTAAAGTGATCGGAACAGAGTCGTTAGCGACTTCTGTATCGAGGATAACAAAATCAGGAGGATAGTAGAAATCCTGGACCTTAACAAGCACATTTTCAACCACACTCTTAGGGTACTTAATTGATCGATCCGCTAATTGCAACGTCATTTTAGTGGGTTGCATCTCTTGTAGACCTATTTGTTTGTATAGATAATATAGGAGTAAGTTAACACTCGCCCCCAGGTCTAGTAAAGCGGTCGTCGTGTGGGAATCTCCTAAGGTGCATTGTATAGTAGGACGACCAGGGTCCTTGTACTTAATGATTCCATTGTGTTCCGTTAAAGTTGGTAATTGTTCAGTTAAAAAGGCGTCTTTAGGAATATTTGTCTTACGCCTAGTAGTGCACAACTCTTTAAGAAACTTAACATGGTGAGATAATTTTTTTATCGTTTCAAGAAAAGGAAGGTTTATCGTTAGATTTTTGAAAACTTCCCTAATCTCATCGAAATTCGTATCCTTAGTTAACATTGCTAATCTCTGGTGAAACGGTGGTTTCTCTCTATATTTAGTGTAATGATCAACAAGATGTTTACCCTTGGCTTTTTGTTTCTTAGGTTATGGTTTAACTGGTACCTCTACAGGGGTAGGCTCTTCAGTTTCTATTACGGTATCTAGTATAATCTGCGGTGTAAGGACAACTGGTGGGGTAAATATAGGCATAGTTACTTTGTTATCAACCACTCTCCCAGAACGGAGAGTGGAGATGGCATTTAGCTCACCTACGTTTTTATTTTCCATACTAGTATTACCATTTACCTCAAAGGCTGTGTTTGGTATTTTTGGATTAGGTATTGCTTGTCCTGAAAACACACCTTTGGGTTGTACTTTCTCTTCAGCTAGCTGCTGTAAGGAAAGTTGGATGGCTTGTAAAATCTGTTGTTGAGATTGCATAAAGGTATCGAAATGATCTGGTTGTGGAAGAGTGTTAGCTTTAGGTTGTGTGACAGGAACTATGTCACGTTGATTATTAATGGGTTGATTTTGGTAGTTATTATTTACTGGAACGATACCTCTATTAGCATTATAATTATTGTTGTTATAATTATTATAATTACCCTGACCTTGTGCTTGACCTTGTCGTGGTTGCGCTTAGTTGTTATAATTATAATTACCCTGACCTTGTCCTTGTCGTGGTTGAGCTTGGTTATAATTGTTTGCTTGCCTAACATTTAGATTATTAAACCCTGGAGGTGTTACTTGTTGATTATTTCTCCAACTGAAGTTGAGATGTTGTCTCTAAGGGGTGTTAGGAATAGGAAAACTATTAATCGAGCAAACATTATCTTGCTGTGACTGTTGTTGTTCATAGGCGAGAGGACAATAGGAGTCGGGATGCTCTGGACTCAAACAGAAATTACATGGATTGGTGTTGACATTCATGACGGGGATCGGCGTTTGTTGAACAAAAATAGCCTCTACCTTTTTAGTTAGAGATTCGATTAAATTTTTTAGTTCCGGATTGGGTTTCATCTCAAACATACCGGCGGCCTTTACTGTTGTAGAAGAACTAGCGTTGCGGGAGATATCGTCACTACCCCCCCAGTTATTATTACGCTTAGTTTGATCTTCTAAAAATTTATAATCCTCTAAGGCTCTTTTACTTAAGAAACTACCCCCATTCATTATGTCAAGGACTTCTTTATGGTGGTGTAGAAGTCCCTTGAAAAAGGCACGAACTAACGTGTCTTTCGCGAGGTTATGATGTGGACACTTGATAAGAGCTCAAAACTGTAGTTTTAACCCCTTAACCATCATACTTTTAGACCAATTATGTGAGTAATAATTAAGAGTTAATACTGATTACGTGTTTTTATGCATTTCAGGCTTCAAAGTCCATTATGTGCAGAAATGTGCCACTTTAGCGAGATAAAGGAGCAAAGGTCGGTTGCTAAGGAGTTCTGTGAATAAAGGCCAAGATTCAACGAGACAAAGCCTTTGTAAAGCCCGGTCAAAAGCTGAAAAGTCAACACGGGCGTAAACAATTACACAAGTCAGCAGAACTTCCGAAGGCCGTATCTTTGGACTCAGACCTCGGAATTGGGAGTATCTTATGTCAAAACGACCGGCTCGGAAAGAGATTTCCAATGGTCTAAGCCTTGACCAAATCAGAGGAGCAAAAGTGGACGAAATATCTGTCGAAGCTAACTGCAGTTGAAGAGCCCATTTTGGACTAAAGAAATTGGGTTTTGGGCCCGATTTTCCGGCCCAAAACATGGCTCCAAGCCCATGCACGATTTTTGGATCTGAAAGTATAAAAACAAAAGCTTGACTCTTTGTTAAGGGTAGATAGTTAGGTTAGAAAATAAATTAGGTTAGGATAAGAAAAGTAGCCATTAAACCTTAGTTCTAGATCTAGTTTTAGATTAATTAATTAGTTTATTTCTTGAGTATTGAATCATTGTTTTTATTGTTCATTAGATTAATAAGTAGTTGTTATTCATTCAATCATATCTTATTCTTATTGTTCGATTAGATTTATAAAGTTAATTACTTATTCCATAATGACATGTTCTTATTATTGTTCTTGTGTTGGGAATGGTAGTATAGAAATTTCACATCAAATCATTACTCTCACCATTGTTTCTTTTGGGTTTGATTAGTTGAATTTAATTTAAGTCTAGACAGTTAAGAGTGGAACGAATCCTTACTCATTATATTGCATGATTATGTTTTGAGAGTAAGAAGAATTGATTTAAACGTAAGAACGGTAGGATTACGTATTAGTGTTGTTAACATTAATATTTAGGATTCTACTATTTTTACGGTTATCAACACTCTATAAGTAGATCGGTGAAATGATTCCAAGCCTCTGACAATGATTCATGAGGATTCTGTCGAAAGAAATGAATTTTGGAAAACATTTCATCTGTCTTCAGTGGTGGGTAAAAATGTTCCATGAATAGTTGAACAAGTTTAGCCCATGAGTCCACAGAATTTGGCGCTTGGGCAGTTAACCAAGATGCCACCTTATCGGCTAAAGTGAAGGGAAATACCCTTAGTTTAATTTGTTCAGCACCAACCATAGGATGGTGAAATGTAGTAAGGACTTGGTCAATCCTACGCATGTGCTGATAAGGCTTTTCATGGTCTAACCCATGAAAAACGGGTAACAAATTAAATATATTCGGGGGAATTTGGAAATCCCCCACTAGGTCTGATAGAACGATGCATGATTTAGGGCTATCGTTCAAGGCTTTGTAAAAGTCAGAGAGAGGAGACTCTCTTTCTTTAGCCATTGCTTCAGGTGTGGTGTGTGGTATGCTAGCTAGAGGTGTAGTGAGTGGTATACTAGAAAGACGTGTTTGTTGCCGTTGTCGGTTAATTACGTTAGGCATTTTTCTTCGGCCTGACCTTAATCTCATGCAAGGCTAAGACCAATCTTAATGGAACACAACAACACTCCAAACAATCCTGATATGCTAGTATGAACCTCTAACAGAAGATACGAGGTGTTGAAGAAAAGAGTACCTGAAAGCCTCCTTGCTTCGCTTATGAATAGCGTCTTGTTTACGCGTGCTCAGTGTATATAACAAGTTAGAACACTGAAAATCTTGAAGAAATGGAAATTTGAATCAAACCTATGGAAATCGGGCAGTTTCAGCAGAGGGCTGCGCTCACTCGAAATAGGCCTAGCTACAGTAGAGTCGCACTCAGATCAAGCTGGAGTTCCAAGCGTGTGGGCGCAGGTCACGCTAAGGCTTGAAGTGGAATTCCAGGCCTGTGAGCGCAGGGTGCGCTCCAATTTGGCTTGCCCAGTATCGCAGTCGCTTTCGGGCTTGAAGTGGAATTCCGTGGCGTGTGGCGCTTGCGCTCAATTTGGCTTGCCCAGGGCGCGGGTGGCACTTCGAGTAATTTTTCGAGGAAAATTTCAGTGCTGAAACGGACAACCACAGTGAGAATCAAACAAGGGTGGGTGGGTTATGGGACTTTGAAAAACTATCAATTCTAAAGAAAATAATACTAAATAGTACTAAGATGGCAGCGACGCCATTTGATAACCCGTAAAAAGATAGTTTTACTAATGAATAAAGCGATGAACTCTAAACGAAAGTAAAACTATAAACTGTGGCTTATACTTGACTTATCAAAGATATTTGTTTTCTACTCTCGAATCTATTGACGTAGAGTTGGAATAGAAGATTCATTCCACTCCTAGTTCTTTAGCATTCAAGTTTTCTACAATTGACGAGTCTATCCAAAGTCTAATAAGAGTAATGGTGGAATTTATACTACGATGTGAATTTAAATAACAAGCTACGAATAACGAAACGACAGAATGCTAAGGTTTGAATCTAGAATAAGAATTAAAGGGAATTTGATTCCACCTTGATTACCAACTTAATAAACTAGCATAGATTTGCTGTAAACCAATTCTTACGTTCTTACTGTAAGAATTGGTGGTTATAATCCCTAATTATACATGACATTTCTACCAATTCATAACTAGCATGTGAGGTCGTCCACCCATTCTCATGGCGAATCAATGACCTTCTAGAGTGGAATAGATTCTTACAACGATTCTATACTACACAATCAAGTTTTCATCAAGGCTTCATCAAACCCTTCTAATAGAGGTTTAGCCTTGATTCATCAAACTATCATTTCCCATTGAATTAACACTAGACATAATATAAAGATTTGAACTTTACTAATTTTTACTAAACAATACTTCAAATCTAATTAATAACTAATAATTGAATCACAACAAGAATTGAAATTAGATCTACAAATTTAAATGACAAAATCGAAATGATCAAGAGCTACTATTTTATTTATCTAATCAATGAAGAACAATCATTCAAATAACTAATCTAAAAACAATGAATGAAACTTAATTAATTAACTAATTCCAATTCAAAAACTAGATCTACAAGCTATTCTAATGGCTACTTTCTATTCTAAGCTATCTAACTATATATTTCTTAAGAGTTAAGTCTTGTTTTATGTAAAGCAGGAGACCAGATCCACAATTTCGTGCATGGGCTGAGGAGCCATGTTTTGGGCCGGAAAATCGAGCCTAAAGCGCCCACTTTCTTCAGTCCACAGAGCCCGTTTCAGCTAGCTTTGAATTCAGCAAATTTTTTGTCTACTTTTGCTTCTCTGATTGAGCCAAGGCTTAGATCATTGGAAAGCTCTTTCCGAGCCGGTCGTTTTGACGTAAGATAGGCCCAAATCCAAGGTCTGAGTCCAAAGATATGGTCTTTGGAAGTTCTGCTGACTTGTGCACTATTTCTGCCCGTGTTGACTTTTCAGCTTTTGACCGGGCTTCATAAAGGCCTTGTCTCCATGAATCTTGGCCTTTATCATAGAACTTCTTAGCAACCAACCCTTTGCTCATTTATATCACCAAAGTGGCACATTTCTGCGCATAATTGAATTCCATGCCTGAAATACATAAAAGCACGTAATTAGCATTAACTCTTATTTATTTCTCGCATAATTGGTCTAAAAGAAGTATTATTAAGGGGTTAAAACTGCAGTTTTGGGCTCTTATCACTAAACAAACTTTTTAGACCATGTATATAAAGCTATGAAAAATAATTTAAAATAAATTTAAAATAAACTAATGAAAAGAAGAATAAAACATACGTCTAGGTAGTTATTAAGAAACTCTAAGCCTCATTGCAGCAAGTTCCTCATCCTTCTCAGAGTTTATTTGTTGCATCTAGCCAAACTGCAATAGGACCAGTAGCTTTGGCAACATGAGGAGATTTGGGCACCTAAGGTTAATGAATTTGTTTGCATTGCAGACAATGCCTACGACATAACACATATACTTGCAATGGAGAAGCTAATTCTGGGAAAGCTTGAATGGAGCTTAACAATCCCAACATCATATGTCTTCCTTGTGTGATATATCAAGGCTACTGTGTTTGATAAGGAGATGGAGAACATGATATTCTTCTTGGTAGAGCTGGCCTTGACACAGTATGAGTTGATAAGGTACTATTCATCAATGGTAGATGCTAGCTTCTGTAGTCTATGTTGCACGATGTACCTTAAACAAAAGCTCTTTTTGGGATGAAACTCTGAAACAACACACTGGTTTCTTTGAATCACAACTTCTGGACTGTGCCAAGATGTTGGCTCACTTCCACTCGGTGGCTAGCGAGGACAAGCTCCAAGACGTTTTCAAGAAGTACACACATCCTCTTCAGGCCGCAGTTACTCTACTACCACCAGCTAAACACCTTTTGAATTGATCCAGTTTACCACTAAATGGTGTTTGTAGTTGATGACAGGTCATTGTTTCTGTAATGACCAGACTTAAGTTTGTGTCCTTGTGCAATCAGCAACACTTTCTTTTTTGTATGATAGGCGCAACACCAGCGCTCTAGATAACTGTAATGAAGTAGTAGGTATTGAAGTGGATCATGGGTATTGTAATGACCAAAGTTTTCTTTTCCAGTGTGTGTGTCTTTGTGTAAACACTTCTTTGTGTATGTTTAATATCCAGATGACCTTGCTTCAGCAATGATGTCGTACCAATGCCTGAAAAGAACTAAACAGAGTATATGATATCCGAAATATGGGAGGAAGGAAAGGAATATTTCTATAATATATCTTAGGGAATATATGATATCTGAAAAACAATGTTTTACATTACACATAGAGTAATAAAACGATGAGCTTACATATATCACATAATCTAACTTATGAAATGCTACATCAATAGCCATGAGCACTGAAGGTAGAAATCACCTTCGATGAATTTTCTCAAGTTCCCTGGGATCAGAAACGAACTAGTACTTGGACAACCATCTGCATTTTTCTCAAGTTTTGTCTTCAGTCCTTTCTTTGCCTTTCAGATTCCCTTTTCACGATATCCACCTAACAAAGTGGATGCCCAATCAAAGCATGAGAACTAGAAAATGACTGACTAAACAAATCATAGGGAAAAAAAATTACTTCACCTTGCCTGCCAGTACATCAACTGTACTTTCTAGCTTTTCCACAGACCTTCCTACAAGCTTTACTTCCTTTTGAAACATACAAGCCTTTGACCATCTACCATTTGAGATCACATCAGAAACCATAGACTGCTCAGGCAGATCTTGGGGGACAGACACCCTTCCGTAGGGCTCTATGAAATTGAAGGGAGTAGAAGCCATATGGGGTGTTGCAAAGCGCTTTTTTAGTCTTCCTTCACGCCTGACATAGCTTTCTTGCGCTTTTTCGCAGTCTTCCTCCAAGGAAACAAAAGAGAGATCGAAGAAACTAACCTGTATCAACATGCCATGTCCATGTGGTATAACTTTGCCAAATGCCATTGAAATACAAATTATTTTTAACATCAACTTCCAACAATTTCTTGACATTCCCGCATAGTTTGCATGGACATAGTATAGGAGTTCCCTTACCAGCATCACATTGATCATCAAAACAATTAATACAAGCAATACGACATACATAAATTCCTTACAAGAATTTATTTACTAAGAAAAAAGTTTTATATGTTGAATACGAATAAAAGTAATAACTACATCAAGTAATAAAAGTAATCACTAGCCAAAAGGTCATTTCAATAACATTTAACCTAAGAAAACTAATAGAATCTCCAAATTCTTGAAATCTAGCTATTTCCAAAATCTTCTAACTGAAAGTGATGATCCAAAACCTACAAAGCCAAAATAAACACATTAAAGAGTTTGACTTTATCATTTTTCCATGATAGGTTTGATTGTCAGCAAAACAAATGCATACTATTTAGCCAAAAAATTCTAAAAAAGAAAAACAGTGTAAGAAAATACTCACCATGCACCAAAAGTCTCGCTCCCAAATGCACTTAACCATTTCAAGTTGTACTCAATGAGAATTGTTGAATAAAGTCAAGTAGAACAGAACGAAGGTATCTTATTTCATCTTTGGTATATGTTGCTATCTTCCCCAACTCTTGGATCTAAATTAGAGATGGAAATAAAACATAACTAATATATTATAAGGCATTAATATTCTAATTTAATTATATGACAAAGAAGTATATATGTGTTTACCTTATTTGTTAAAGATTGAGAAGGATCCCTAAGAAAGTGTCTCATAAACATCATAACGAAGTAGACATATTCTACACCTCATGGTTGTTTTGGGCACTACACAATACAAATAATAAGATGAGTCATACTTACTTGGAAGGAAAAAGTAATAAAAATATACGAATTTGGCTTTGTTTACCTTGACCACTTGCCATTTTGGTCCTGCCATCATTCTTTTCCCTCCAGTATAAGTGAAAGCTCTAATAACACTACAGAAAAAGAAATTCAATTGTATTAGAATAGATTATATCACACGCAAATCAAATTTGGACCAAAATCACAAGATATCAAAAGGAAAAGCAAAATAAAAGCTTGACCATCCAAGCAGCTTGCATGGTGCACATGTAAAACAATCATATTCTGACCAAAATAATCTAGATGAGAAATGATTGGGTATACACATATTCATATAAGACCTTGTTGCAAACATTTTGAGATTCAAGCTCACATGAATTCACTTCGGCGAGGGGCACACACATTAACACAACATATACTAAAGGAGGATGCTAGCAAGAAGCATCATGTAAGACAATACGAGTTTGAATATGTTTCTAATAAAGTCGAGAGCTTAAAGGGTTGGCATTTTAAAGGAAAACGATTATAATCATACAAGAAAATACACGAAACACATAACTTACTTGTCAGCAAGAACTTTTATTCTGAATATTGAAGTCGGATTCCCAGTAGAATCCAACCAATAAACTTGTTGTGATGATATAGCAATAACAATCAATACCCAATGCCTCCATAATGTATAGGGTATAGTCATTTAAGTAATAAATATGATTAAGAGACAAGCAAAATACTTACCCCAAATTGTAAGGAATCAATAGAATTTGATTCCGCCTTACATAACCTAATCTATGTTGCAAATGCTGAACTTTCTCCCCATCATCATTCCCATAGTTTGTGAAGTTAGAAGGATTAGCAAATGTGTATCTTTCTTGAGAACTCATGAAATTCCCATAAAGATATCTAAAAAAAATAAAAATAAAAAATGCTACGATAATTGCATCTACTAATCAAATACAAATGTTTAAAGCAACATGCAACTTTAGCTCACTTCATCATGTATGTAGTCATGCAGGTGACACTTAGCCAATCCATGCTGCAAATATCCAACAAATTGGATTTTTCAATGGAAAAGTGGCCTAGCTCAATCTCTTCCCCAAAAAGCTCCCTTTCTATAGGGATGACAATATTATCAGATGATTCCATCGTGTTGTCAAGCATATCGCCATATTCTCTGATACTACATTCCATCTCATCAAGTGTTTCCTCTTTTTCTTCCTATATGAAATAATCAAAATATTGACGCGCGTAACATAGATATGGACTTATATCACTGACGCTACTAGAAAAAAAAAACACTAAACCATACAAAAGACAATGTGTGTGTGTGTGTGTACCACCAAGAAATGGGAAAATCAGATACACAACATGAATTGGGCGGCTAGAGTAACGTTGTATATGGGATTGTGATCATATGAAATAAGTGTATAAAAATCTAAGAGAGGGTAAATAAGAGATTAAAGAAATTAAAACTACTCAGAACAGGCATGCCAAGATTAAGAAACTAATCAGAAAAAACTAACCAAGCAATAACAACAACTAAAACTTCTTAGACTGTGAAGCATTCTTGATCATAACTTTGTTAGGACACACTCCATTAGCCTCAAGCAACTGATGCAAAGAACGTTGAATGACTTCATTACTTGCGAGCACTTCACGGTTAGAAACAAGAATCTCTTGTTGTCCAGCACGCACAGAAGCAAGTGCCCTCCATAAATTACGCTCTGGAAAGGTTGAACGAGGCACCTTATCCATGAAAGTCAGATAAAAAACATCAAAATCATCAGTTTCATCTACATCTCCTCCATAAGGTGTAGAAGACGCGGGAAGTGGAGCAGGAGTAGTAGCAGGTAAAGCACCCGAATCCCAAAATTCTTCTCTACTAGAGCGCAGACCATCATTTGACTCAGTAGGTCCAACGATTAATTTCCAATCCTTATTGTCATAATTATTATCAACGCCATAATATTGTAAAATCTTACACACTAGCACAAGAAGAGGACAAACATTGGATTTACAATAACTATTCACTATAACTCTCGGAGGATGAATGCCCATTAACAAACCCAACAAATAACATATATCCTTGGACACCTCATAACTACGAACAACACCAAAAACATTTCGAATAAGCTAATGAATTACAAGAGCTTGATTTTTCCGAAACCCCTTGACAGATAAACAAGTTTTCTTCACACCCCCACCTCCATGCATACTGAACACCATCAATCATAATTTGAGGAGTAAGTTCAACCATAGGAGTAACTGCAAAATTAGCTTTGTGATTACGCAAAGGAATGTCTAAAACTTTATAAATTACCTTAGGTGTAATATCCAACATTATGCCTGAAAGAATAACATGGTATATCCCATCCTCAAGTTTATGCAAAAGTCTATAAATAACAATTAGTAAATATATGGGATTGTGATCATATGAAATAAGCTAAATACCTGTGGAGTACTAATTTCAAAGTTAGGCAATCCCTTCTTACTTTTAGCCAAATCACCATCTTTTATCTGCATGAGTATAGTAATAAATCTAAGTCATATATTAAAAGTACAAAATGCATATAAAAATACAATAATGTAAACTTTGACTTGTTTGCCTTTGTTATCCTTTCTAGCCTTCTCTGATCCAAGTAAATCATGTTTTTCTTCCTACATGAATAAGGAGAAAAAAAGAATTAGTGTATGCATGTCAACACCAATAATAATTAATTTTTGTCTAATAGTTTACTACATTGTCGATATGATTATCACAAATTCTTTTGGCCACGCCACAAAACTATGCCATGCATCCTTAACAAATCTTAAGTCACCAACCGGTACTGGGAGAAGGAGGCCAGGTTTGATTACAGTGTCAATTTGTACTCGATAATTAGCTTCTCCTAAGGGAATATCATTAATCTTTTCTTGAGGTCGAGTATTCTTGAAAACTAAGCCTTTAGCAACGATGTTGCTTTTCAAAGTCAAAGCCAAACTACACTTCACACCCTACAAAAAATATAAATAATAGTAAATCAATATATCAATATATGTACACTATAAGAACAAAATGTTAAGAAGATATCGGTGAAAATTAAATATAAAATGTTGACTTGTTTATTTGATTGTTTATCGTTTCTAGCCTTCTCGAGTGAATCAAAATCACCATCTCCTTCCTACATAAATAAGTGGGGAAAACAACGTAATGAATCAAATGAATGAACAAGTGTAAATCAACCAAATACGTCACTAATCTTTCTATGATTCTTTACCACATCGCCGACTATGACTAATTCTTTTGGCCATGCCACAAAACTGTGCCATGCATTGCTAATAATGCTCAAGACCACTTGGTACTGGTATTGGGAGGGGGAGGTCAGGTTTCATTATTAAGTCAATCTGTACTCGTACATTGTGTTCTCCCAAAGGAATGTTGTGGACTTTTTCTTCTGGTCCAGTCTTCTTGAAAAGTAAACCTTTGGCAACAATGTTGACTTTGGATCTCAAAGCCAGAGAACACTTAATAACCTATAAGAAACACGGATATGAGTTAGAGCATATGCATATATCATGATAAAAATCATATCAATTTAAAGGATAAGTACCTTGGGTGTACTGAATTCATGATTGGTCGGAGTCTTCTTTGTTTTTGGGATACCAGCATCTTTCACATGCATGTTTAATAAAAATAAATCAATATATGTACACTAAAAGTACTAAGTGCTAAGTGTTAAGAAGATATCGGTGACACGCGCTCTTTTTGTGTGTATGAGATGGTATATGGAGTGTATAGATGGATGATAGACGATGGTCGTTCAACAAAACAGAAGCGTATCAAAACCTAATTATCTCTCAATGAGTAAAGGATGAGTAGGATATCGTTCCAGTTTTAAGTGTATGTTATATGAAGGACAGGACTGGAAAGGGGGTTTGAGGGATTAAAAACTATGATTATAGATATTGTGAATTGATTAACTAAACTAAACTAAACTATTGAGAATTTATAAGAGAGGGAATTCAAGAGATTAGAATCCACCGCTACCTTTGATCTGTGACCTTCTGTTTTATGGTTGTTCTCACGAGTAGACTACAATTAGGCAATCGAGTGAGTGTCGATGCCCTCTTGGACGAAACATCGTTAACGAATAACTCTACTTAAGATTGTTCTTATGTTTATGCTATTAATATCTTCTTTCCTTTTATGTAAGCTCGGGCAGCCATTCAATGTATTACCGAGAGCAACATCAAGGAGTACTTCCCAATAGGGCGGTCATTCAATGAATCACCACTTAAGGCAAACATAAATAATACTTCCCCTAAGCAGCCACTCCCTGAGCTACCCCTTCTAGGGCAACACAAATAATATTTTCCTAACGCTAAAGAACTACACTACTAGAAAAAAAGTACAAAATACTAGCATGATATTAATATTGCAAAACATAAACCTTATTTTATACTTTCATCCCCTGGTGTGGGCAATGGAACTAATAACTAAAAATATAAAGAACTAAACTGATTGGAGAACACCATGAACCAGATGAATCAAACCCTAGGCATTGGCTTCATCTTCTGCCTTGAAAGAGAATATTAGCCTTCCATGAAGAAGGAAGAACACAAAGAACAAGAAGAAGAAGAGTCGAGGAACATACAATTAGAAAGGCTAATTTATCAAGACTCGACTAGTTAAAACCGAATCTTGTATTATTAATCTCTCTCTACCTCAAGTTCTGGAGACAAGAATGTAAGTGAATTGGTGAGTTTCATGAGGCACTTAGGTCCTCTATTTATAAGGGTTACAATGAGTTCTAGAAACATCCCAAACCATGACTTGTTTCCAATTACAATTCAACTTCTTTCAGAGTCCAACTTCATTTTCAAAATAGTAAAAGAGGTGGGCTACAGTGTCGGTTCATGTGTCTGGACGCACGGGCCTTGCGTCCCAGATGCAAGAGTTTGTTTTTTCTCTTTTGCTCTATCTTTCTTTCCTCTTTTGTGGGCTTTGGTGCAAGCAACAAATCCTTTTTCCTTGAGCTTCCAAATAGGCTTTAAAACAGGTCCAAGTCGCATCTTTCATAGCTTCAATTCCTTGGCCTTCTCCATGTCCACGGGCTTCCCATGTGATCCTTAATGCTCTGAATTGCTCCGTATTACCCCTTTTTCTCTAATATTTTACAAAATACTATTTTTCACCTGTAGAATCATAAAACATGACTTACAAGCACTATTAGTCCACTAAGATGGCTAAACAAGAGGTATAATCGAGGGTTAAAATGCACTTTTTGAGCACTTATTACAACCCAACTAGCCTTTTGCTAGTCTCTTAGCAAATAAGATAAAAAGAGATAAGTGATCAAAATCGCATCCTAATAACAAAAATAAAATCCTAACTCACTTTCGCAGGCATCGCGATTGTATTTACCATATGCAACAAGGCTTTAAACCTTTAAGTTCCCCAAAAAGGATGAGTTATAGTCTCGTGAGGGTTTTCAGGTGATATACCCACAAAATCAATCAATAGCATGTTCAAGAATGATAGTATTTTTTAGAGAGAGAAATTCCTTACCCACTTAGTGCTTACTCCAACAGACGGTCTCCATTGCTAACTACATTGCTACAAAGACTCATAGATTATGATAGAAGATAGTAAAATTGACAAAATTCTTAATCAAGGCTTATGTGTGTACTCAGTCAATCTCCTATACTATCCTATCCAAGAAACAGAATCCCTAGTTTACCTTTAGACAAATAATCTCGACTTTCAATCCTCACCGGTCATACTCTCAGAAAAAAATCTTTCAGAAGATGGTTTACTATTTTACCTCATGTATGTTGGGAAAAGAATAATGATTACGAACATCGCACATACTACCTTGAAAAACGGACTTCTAGATGAAAGTAATCTTATGGAAAGAATGTCAATCACGTATGAAGTGTCGGGTCCTTCACTTTAGCATCTCTCACCTATTCTAGACTTTGTACCATACTATAGTGATAATTCATAGGTTGTAACTTGGCTTGGGTATTGGTTTATGAAGGAAAGGTAAAAATGATTCAAAGGTTGTTTCTGAAAATACTAAGGGTTTTGCTTCTTTCTTTGGAAGATTTCTTCAAATTCTCTATTGCAGAAAAAATTCTTCCTTTGTCTTAGCTTTTCCATCCATTTTGTTCAACTTCTTCTTTTCATTTATTTATTTTTTTCCTTTAGCTCAGTGGTATATCCTTGATTAGTACTGGATATGTTTGTTTTCCACTAGCTTCTTTCACTTAGAACATAATGATGGTCTTCATTGTATATATCTGATATTTCCTTGTAATCTTCCTTTTGTGCTATTTCTTCCTCCTTGTGCCCCTCATATTCTCAGAAACATATGGGTATAGATGATAAAGATTTTGGCTATACTCCTTGTTTGGAGTTGGGTAAAGGGTAAAGGGTTTTATGAAAGAAATGGCTTATTGTAAGGCTCAAAAAGGTTTAACATGATGGTCCTACTAGGTGGGATAAAGGTTGAATGGGTTCACTACTTGACTTATCAGTATGATACTCTATTTTGAATAGACTACAAGACCTAATGGCTATCTCCCCAGTTGATGTCACTTCGTGATTAACCAAATCAACGAATAATGAGACTATATTACAACGACATAAAGAACTGAAAGATGTTGAGTCACTAAGACTCGGATTTTTCATAAGAACTCTCCAAAGAATGGGTATAAAGCTCAAGTCTCACGGGATAAGTCTAAAAAATCGACTTCCAGTTTACTAGGGGTTAAATCTCTCTTCTAGCAAAAGTACACAAAACTGACCAAGTACTATGGTGGTGCCTTGATAAAGATTTCTATCAACAAGAACTATGTTCGAGCATAATAAATAGTCTAAGCGGTAATGAAATCAATAATATCAACTATATATCAAACTCAACACTAAGCAATATAGAATCTATATCCCAGACTCATCATTGAAATTCATTTTTCTCATGCTACTGATATAGAAACAAAAGTATTTTTGTTTTTGAAAACTAATTTTTGAAATTTATTTCTCAAGTACACCCTACCCCTACTTATGCATGCATTGACCTCAATGTATAATGAAGTAAATGAAATGAATGAGAAAAAGGTAGGATATTACCATTGATGCCGAATATCAATATTTTGATCCTTCTCTGTCATATAAAGGTTAAGCTCACAAAATAGAGAAAATCAAATACAATTAGTTCAAATCAAAATTAATCCTCAAAATCAGCATTAGTCCTCATAATCATGTATCAGTATTTTTTATTTTTTATTTTTTTTATTTAGTTATTTTTACGTCGAATCCCCAAGATGTAATGTGAGTCTTTAAAAGTCAGATTCTCAAGACTTTTGAGTCATTTATAGTCAGATCCTCAAGACTAGTATTCCCACCCACTAGGTTTCACTTTATAGGGATTCTTCCGTTCTCTCTCAGTAGGTGATTGACAAAAGTATACCTTATACCAACAATTTTCTCTTAATGGCTGTAACCCAGGACAAGTTTCAGAATGGCAATTCTTACACCAACCTAGCTTACGCACTCTCCTCTTACGCGCAAATGAACTTTTATCGAACCCTACACAAGTGATAGAAATAATCTTCTTTTGAAGGTCAACATGGAGTAAATCCCACAAACTAACAGGTGGTGAACACTTTGGTTTCCATCTCAAAACTGATCTCTCAACAACATGCTTACTTCATGTAGACATTTTATACTCGGTCTACTAGAGTTATGAGACTTTGACTCCGGTGCTTGCAACTCCTCTCAGTAAATGATAAAGTTATGAAAATCTGAGGGCCAGGCCATCGGTGATACTTATACTAATGAGATCCTAAGGAGTCAAGCTTATAACGCTTGGCTTCCTCATGCAAAAAGCTTAAACTAGATAGAGTAACAGGTTCAACAAGATATAGAATGTAATATTTAAGGTGTGTAGGTAACTTACCCCAATTTTTCGCTTCAACAGTGGTCTGATAAACCATATCCTTGAGAAAAATGGCTTCCACGTCTCCAGTAGGTAACTCCAGAAAAGGCTTTAGTCGATAAGTGTTGACTTTGAAACGAGTCCTTCTCTTTATGTCTTCTCTTTCAATAGCTCTAAAAAGTGTGACATGTCTTACTACGAATGGTCCCGTCCATTTAGATCTCAACTTTCTAGGGAAAATTTCTAGACGAGAGTTGTAGACCAGAACCTTCTGTCCAGGTTCAAATTCTCTCTTCAGAATTCTTCTATCATGTAATGCTTTAGTCTTATCCTTGTAAATCCTTGACTTATTATAAGCATCACTTCTCAATTCCTCTAATTCATTGATCTGAAGCTTTTTCCTTTCTCCTACTTGATCTAGGCTGAAATTCATCTCTTTCACTACTTAATAGGCTTTATGTTCTAACTTAACAGGTAGATGACACGCCTTTACATATACCAAGTGATAGGGTGACATCCCTATGGGTGTTTGAATGCTATTATGTATGCCCATAGTGCATCTTAGAGTCTAAGAGACCAGTCTTTCCTAGAAGGATTAACTGTCTTCTCCAGAATACTCTTGATTTCCTTATTCGAAACTTCTGCTTGACCATTAGTCTGAGGATGATATGGTAAAACTAGCTTGTGAATTACTCCATACTTTGCCATAAGATTTCCAAATATATGGTTACAGAAGTGAGAGCCGTTATCACTGATGATGGCTCTCGGTGCTCCAAATCTTGGTAGAATGTTCTTCTTCAGAAAGTCCACAACGACTTTATGATTGGCGGTCTTTGTATGAAATACTTCAATCCACTTTGAAATATAATCCACAGTCAGTAGAATGTAGGTGTAACCAAAAGAAGGCGGAAATGGTCCCATGAAATCTATACCCCATACATCAAAAATTTCTGAGATAAGGATCGGTTGTTGAGGCCACTTGAAGCTTTTCGAGGTCTTACCCAAAAATTGGCATCTCAGACATGTTTTGCAATAAACATTTGCATCTTTAAAAAGAGTAGGCCAATAAAATCCAGCTTGTAATACCTTGTCTGCAGTACATTGTGGCCCAAAGTGTCTTCCGCAAGCCTAATCGTGACAGAATGATAGAATGGATTCCTGTTCCGATTTTGGGATGCATCTTTGAATAATCTGATCCGAACACTTCTTGAATAAGTATGGATCATCCCAAAAATAATATCTAGCCTTTGAGTAGAATAAATCTTTTTCTTGCTTGCTTTAATGTGATGGTACCTTGTCGGTCACAAGATAATTTGTGATGTGGCCGTACCATGGTACTTCTGATATACTGAACAACTTTTCATCAGGAAAAGTCTCACAGATTTGTAAATTGTCTTCTGTATTCTCCACTAGCAATCTAGAAAGGTGACCAGCAATGACATTCTTTGTTACTTTCTTATCACGTATCTCCAAATCAAATTCTTGTAAAAGTAGCATCCATCGGATCAACCTAGGCTTGGCATCTTGCTTAACGAGTAAATAACACAAGGCAGCATGGTCAATATAGACTATTACCTTTGAACCTATCAGATATTGAACGAATTTTTCAAGAGAATAGACGACGGCTAAGAGCTCATTCTCAGTTGTAGAATAATTAATCTGAGCTCCATTTAGAGTCTTGCTAGCATAATAGATTGCATATGACACTTTCTTGTCTCTTTGTCCTAGAACGACTCCTATAACATAATCAGATGCATCACACAAGATCTCAAATGACTGGCTCCAATCGGGCACACTAATGATTGGTGTTGAAGTGAGTGCTTCCTTCAACTTCATAATATCTTCGACACATGAGTCATCAAAATCGAAGATAACATCTTTCCCTAACAGATGTGACAGCAATCTTGCAATTATGTTGAAATCCTTGATAAATCAACGGTAGAATTCCGCGTGGCCTAGGAAGGCACGAATATCTTTGACAGTTATCGGCTTTGTTAGATCCTTTATAATATCAATCTTCTCTTGATATTCTAGAATTCCTTCCTTTGAAACTTGGTGACCCAGCACTATCCCTTCCTTTACCATGAAGTGACACTTTTCCCAGTTTAGAACTAAGTTGGTATCGCAACAACGTTTAAGGACTAAGGAGAGATGGTGTAGACAATCCTCAAAAGATGATCCAAAGAAAAATAGTCCATAAAAACTTCCATGTATTTCTCCACCATGTCATCAAAAATACTCATCATGCATCGCTGAAAAGTGGCCGGTGCATTGCATAGACCAAAAGGCATACGACGGTAGGCGAATGTTCCGAACAGACATGTGAATGTGGTCTTCTCTTGGTCCTCAGGGTGAATATGGATCTGAAAATATCCCGAGTAACCATAAAGAATTCAATAGTAAGCTTGTCTAGCTAATCTTTCTAACATCTGATCGATGAAAGGCAATGGAAAATGATCTTTCCTCTGTGCGCTATTCAGCTTCCAGTAATCGATGCAAACTCTCTATCCAGTCTGAATCCTGGTTGGAATCAACTCATTGTTCTCGTTCTCGATCACTGTGGTTCCAAACTTCTTCGGCACAACTTGAACTGGACTAACCCATTAACTATCAGAAATAGGGTAGATAATGCCGGCATCAAGGAGTTTGACGACCTCTTCTCGAACTACTTCCTTCATCTTCAGATTAAGCCTCCTCTGTGGTTGCTTAGAAGTATTGGAATTCTTTTCTAAATGAATCCTATGTTGAACTATCATAGGGCTGATCCCCTTGATATCATCAATTATCCCACCTATAGCTATCTTATATTCCTTTAAAAGTGCTACTAACTTGGATTCTTATTCCTCAATCAAATCTGTTGCAATGACTACTGGGTAGGTTCCCAAATCTCCCAAGAAAATATATTTGAGTGTAGACGGCAAATGCTTTAATTGTAGCTTAGGCGGTTCCTTCTTAAGCTCTTTAGATGGTCTATCAGGCATAGGCAATTCAAACTTTTCTTTGAACTTGCTGTTATCCATGAGAGGTGATAAATCTAAGATCACATTGATTGCCTCGACACTAAGTTCCTCATAGGCTGAGTCTGTCAGAGTTTTCAATAACTCGTCAGCAAGATATGAATGAGTCAGATAATCCTGTGCTAATGCTTCAATCATGCATACTTCACTCATAGCACACACCTCTTATGGTTGCTGTAACATATGTAAAATATTGGTTTTGACTCTCATATTGCCAAAGGATAACATCATATTACTGTTTCGACAGTTGACGAGTGCATTTGCAGTGGCCTAGAATGGTCTGCCTAGAATGATTAGTATCTACCTACCAGATGTAGGTTTTGTGTCGAGTACTATGAAATGAACTGGATAATAGAAATCTTTGATCTTGACTATGACGTCTTCAATGATTCCTCTAGGTATCTTCACTGATCTATTTGCGAACTATAAAGTAACATCAGTCGATTTAAGATCCTTCAAGCCTAACTTTTCGTAGATGAAATAAGGTAGAAGATTCACACTAGAACCCAAATCTAATAAAGCTTGCTCTTCCAAAGAATCTCTAATTCTACATGTAATAGTGGGACTTCTAGGATCTTTCAGCTTCACAACCGCTAGATTTTGTAGGTACTATGAACATCTTTGAGCGATAAAAGCTTCTTTCAGAATGTTGGTCTTCTTCTTCACTAGATCTTTCACGAACTTGGCATACGAGGGAACTTGCTTCATGGCGGTCAGAAATGAGATATTAATCTATAAATTCTGAAAGACATTGCAAATCTCCTTATACTGGTCATCCTTTCTGGTATTCACTAGTTTCGAAGGAAATGGTGCTGGCAGATTCTTTAATATCGGTTCTCTTCTTTCGGCTTCAGTTGGCTTGGTAACAGATAGTGGAGTGACAGGTGGAGTCACTCATTATGGTTTCTTCTTACTTACTTCCATAGTAGTTCCTTCAGCTTCTTTTGCAATGGTTTCTTCAGCAGGTGGCACAACACTAGATATATCTGGAGTGTTAGAACTGGGTGGGATGGTTGGGACATAAGTTACCTTAGGCTCTGTAGAATCTTTTCCTGGTTCATAGACAATCTTGTTATCAACCTTCTTGCCTGAACTTAGAGTGGTGACAACATTAACTTGGTCATTCGACTGAGTAATCTCATGGTTATCCACCTGCAAGACACCTCTTCCTTTCGGATTTGGCTCCAGTTGGCTTGGTAATGCTCCTTTCGATCTTTTCGTCAAGGCACCATCGATTTGCCCTATCTGGTCTTAAATGACACTAAAGTTATTCTCCAACTTCTGGGTTCTTTGATTTGTCTATTTCAGCTCATTGACAATAGTGGTGATATCTTCTTCCAGATATGGGATAACTGCTTTGCTCGACTGAGGCGTAGGGGCAATGTATCTACTCATAAGATTTGGTACTAACTCTCTATTTGTGTTAGCTCGGTATTCCTGGTTCTGGTATGACTGTTGATTTCTGTACGATTGCTGGCGGTCTTGGAACTGATACTGGTTATTCTAGAACTGATTAGATTGATTCTGGAATCTAGGAGGAAAATTCCTCTGATTTGTATTTTGTGGCTTCCAATAATTCTATCTCTGATTGAACTTGTTATTTCTTCCTAAAAAGTTGATACTACATGCCTCTACATTAGTATCTAGATAGTATGAACATTCTTCAGTGGTGTGACCTTCATCATAACATAGCTCACAAATGACATAACAAGGCTTGGATGGCTGAGGTTTAGCTTGGATTTTTTTTTTGCTTTTGAAGGATTCTTAGAGAACTAATCAAACTTCGTGTTCAGAGTTTCAAGTCCTATTGACAGGCTTGCCATAATTGATAGCATCGCTTGATCTGGGTCTTCACGAACTTGGTTACCAAATTGCTTTGGCACCCCCTCCATTCTAGCTACATCCTTGTTGCTAGTACTCCATTGTTGAGTGTCTTCAGCTAAATTATCGAGAAAGTTGTAGGCTTCCTCTCCATCTAATGATGTAAACTTACCTTGATGCATTGACTGTATCATCTGCTTGTTCATAGTAGAAAGTCCTTGAAAGAAAAAATGAGCCAGTGTGCTCTTATCATAACCATGATATGGACATGAGACTAGCAAATTATTGAATTTCTCCCATCTTTGATGATATTCTTCAGTCACCTTCCTTTTGAAATTGTTGATGGCTTCCTGCATGGCATCTGTCTTCTGGGGTGGGTAGAACTTGTTCATAAACTTTGTTCTCAACTTCTCCCAGTTGTTAATTGAATTGATCGGCTGTGTAGTTAACCATTCGGATGCTTTTCCTTCGAGTGAGAGTGGAAAAAGAATTAACTTGATACTCTCATCCCTGATATTCTGGTTCTTGAAAATTTTGAGGGCTGATAGAAATTTGTTCATGTGAACATAAGGCTGAACATTGTCTGAACCGTTGAACTTTGGAAGCATAGAAATAATTAATGCTCTAAGCTCAAACTAGTTAGCTTCTGTCTCTGGAAAAACAATATTGTTGGGTGGGTCTCCAATGATTGGTGAATAGAAATCACTCAGCTTCTTCCTCTGTTGTGCTTCCATGGGTGAGATAGCTTCAGGATTATTCGGGTCCACAACACTTCCATCATTTCATGCGTCCATTATATCAATCTCGTCTAGTATTCTTGTGAGTCGGTTGTTAAACCTTGTCCACTATTGTGTTCTCACCGGATGATGATATGGACGATGGGGCATACACTAGAAAATGCTATGCAAAAATGACGAAAAACTATCCTATTATGCTTGAATGCAATTAAACTAATATGCAACTATTCTAAATTATACTAAAATGCAATTATACGAATTTTTTGGATTATTTATTATTATTATTTTTTTAAATAAAACTACTTTCCTTTAACTGAGATGAGCTTTGTGATAAACATAAAAACTATGGTTTACTCCTACTTAACTAATTGAACTTAAACAGAAGTAAACCTAATAACAATTTTACTCTAGACTATCAAAGTTATCTACTCTCTTGAATCATGTAATAAATGGAGTAGAGAATTCGTTCCAGTCCTAGTCCTTTAAACGTAAGTTTTCACTAGTTTAATCGCTACTAACAAAATAGTTGAGAGTAATGAATTGAATTACACTGATATGACAATTGAACTTAAATAAGATGTTTAACTTATACTATGATAATAGAATATTGAAATGTGAATATGGAGAAGGGATTAAGGAGATTTGAATCCATTTGATGTATTTCTAATATGTTAGTGTAGATTATTGCAGTCCTAATCAATTAAGATTAAGTTTTGATCCATAATTACTCATGGCAATCTCTGCCAACTAATAATTAGCATGTGAGGAAGTCGAACCCATTCTCATGGCGAATCAACTATCCTTCTAGAGTGAAACTCTTAACAAGCAATAATTCTAACGAACATATCAAGTCTTCATCAAGCTTCATCAAACCCTTCTAATGGAGGTTTAGCTAAATGTCATTAGACTATCATAAACAGATATATAAGAAGGAAACATAATGAAGAACAATAATGAACTTTTATTAATTTAATGAATACTGAAGAACAATAATTAACTAAGGTTTAAACTAATAACTAAGTCTAAAATCTAATTATCTATCTCTAATTAATTATATCTATCTAAGTCTAAGTATATCAAGAGTTATGCCTTAGTCCTCTTTATATAAGAGAGGCTAGGTCTACATTTTCGTGCATGAGCTTTGGAGCCATGTTTTGGGCCTTTAAATCAAGTCCAAAACCTAATTACATAAGTCCAAAAAGGGTTTATCTGCTGGAAATTACTGCAATAGCATTTTCATTCTTTTTTAATCCTCTGATTAGGTCAAGACCTGGACTGTTAAAAATCTCTTTCCGAGCCGGTCGTTTTGACATATAATAGGCCCAATTCCGAGGTCTGAGTCCAAAGATATGGCCTGCTGAAGTTTTGTTGACTTTTCTACTCTATTTTTGCCCGCGTTGATTTTGACTTTTCAGTTTTGACCGAGCTTTAAAAAGGTTTTTTCTCCTTGAATCTTGGCCTTTAATCATAGAACTTCTTAGCAACCAACCTTTGTTCCTTTATCTCGCAAAAGTGACATGTTTCTTCACATATTTGACTCAAATGCCTGAAATACATAAACGCACGTAAACAGTACTAACTCATATTTATTATACACATAATTGGTCTAAATGTAATGATATTAAGGGGGTAAAACTACAGTTTTGAGCTCTTATCAAACCACCCCCAAACAACATTTTGCTTGTCCTTAAGCAAATATGAGAAATTAATATAAGTGACCAAAAATGGAGTTTTAACTAATCTCGTTTCGCTGAGTGTGATTGCATTGACCATATGCAACAAGACTTTAAACCACTAGGAATTCCCTAGTGGATGAGTTATAGCCTCGTGAGAGTTTTCCAGAGATGGTACTCACAAACTTCATCTATACTACAACAACTAAGAAATAAAATTACTGTTTCCTACTTTATTCTCAGATATCTATACATCTTACTAGCAATGAATACAGAATAATCAAGTCGAAATCTAAACTAATATGTGCTTAATAATCAATCATCTATGAATAAACATATATACAATGAACTATGCTATAAAATGCAATAACAGGTCCGTTTCTGAAACTTTGGAATAGCGTCCTTAAGTAGGGGTTTTTTTTTTGTTGCTAAAAGGTAATTGATTAATAAGAAAAAGGTTACAATAAAGGAAAAGGATTTGAAGAACTGATTAGGAAATGTATCATCTTATGTGTACCTTTCCAAATATATCAAAATACTAGTGGACAAATCGAAAGTAGGTGGTGTAGTGATTTTCTAGATTTTTCATGAATGAAGGTCTACTGTCCCACCATTTCCTTTCTCCCTGCGGTAAATTTGCACCATGTTTAGCACTACTATCAGCTCCAAGATTAGTCTCCCTCCAGGTGGTGGTGATGTTAATCCATATTGCTTGTGCCTTCAGAGTTTGCCAGATTCCTCTAACTCTCTAATGTATCTTATTTTCCTGAAAAGCTTGAGCTACCGCTGTCGAGTCACTTTCTACCCATATGTATTTCC
Source organism: Coptis chinensis (assembly GCF_015680905.1). Classification (NCBI taxonomy): domain Eukaryota; kingdom Viridiplantae; phylum Streptophyta; class Magnoliopsida; order Ranunculales; family Ranunculaceae; genus Coptis; species Coptis chinensis. Next base: position 20,305,841 of record NC_141457.1, on the reverse strand, counting down.
ATCTGAGCTCTAATGTTTTTTCAGTGGCTTCCACTATGGACACCGTTTCTGCTAGGTAATTGGTAGTGACTCCCAATCCTCCTGCTGCAGCTTCGACAAATTCTCCCTTGTAATTTCGAAGCACCAGTCCCCATCCTGCTCTTCCCAGATTTCCTCTCGAACACCCATCAATATTAATCTTGATGATGCCCAGTGGAGGGAGCGTCCAGTAGCATTCAAAGATCTTGGGTGCTCTTTTCAACTTGTGATGGAGGTTGAAGGACCTGAGGATCTTTAAGTCATGTACCGTATTCTCCATATGACCTGCTGATTGTTGATGAGCTCTTATGGTAGCCCTTCTTACCATGTAGCATATTTTCGAATAGCTAGAAGCTTTTTCATCATACATCACTTTATTTCTATTCTTCCAAAGACTCACCATTACTGTTATGTCAAGACAAAAGCCACTCTGATTTTTCCACTCAAGTTTCGCTCACTCCAGTGTGCAGTGGGCACACTTTATCTTACAATCTCAATGACACACAAGGAAGCCGAAGTCAATCAAACACATCTTCCACTTACTATCACACTAACCTATTCATAATTGAGCTAGATGTCTTTATTAGGTGTTGCAGGGAGTAGGTGATGGTTTAAAAATGAAGGAAATGGATATTCAAAAAGAACCAGTCTGAGATAATAGAGTCTTCATATTATATAACTAGAGAAAATCTTGTTATTTACTTTGCTTCTACACTTTGTTTCCATCTTTAGCCATTTTTTTCTTTTTCTTTTGGTTTTTGACTCATTTGATTCTGTTTTTGGAGTTCTAACTTTTTATTTTCTTTTCTTTGGATGGAAACTTTATTTTCTTATTTGAAGCAGCTAACAAATTCTTGGTTTCACAGGTCTTTCTCTTTCCTATTCTTCATTTCATCTTTATTCTCAGACACATTCAAAATGGGTAGGCTAATTTTTATTTTTATTTTGTTTTGTAAAAGGGTAAAGGATTTGTGGTTTATGAAAGGCTAAAATAAGAGTAAAGGATTTTTATTTTTATGAAAGGCTAAAGAAAGGCTCAGAAGGGCGACTAGCGGAAAAATTATTTCATATATGTTTGAATTTCTAGCTATATTGATCCAAAAAGGGCCTAAATTCTCCCTTAGGATATGGTATAGTGATCAAGCAAGTGGACGTGTGATTTCTCTATTCGGAATTTACTTCTCCCTTGTGTCATTTATCAAATATTTCACTCATATAAGGCTTTATGCTATATTCTCACAGGATTTGTAGAATAAGTACTCTAGCCTAGATTTCAGAAGCTTACTGCCAAACAATCATAGATACTCATGCAATATATTTATAGAAAGATGCAATGATTATTACCTACATATTAACCTAAATTTCTAAAAACTATTCTAATATAAGAGCTAATGTGAAATATCTAGACTAATATCATTATAGAAAAAGAAACAATACCAATATTCCTAAGTGTATAACATAAACTTTTTATTTATATTTATGAATTTTTTTAATTTTTTTTACTATAAAACAAGTGCATATTATACATGTATTATCCTAATAGGTTCCTTAAATTACACGTGTTTCTATGCTACCCCAAAACAAGAACATGCATTGGCCTCAAAGTATTAAAATAAGAAGGTTAGGAAATACCATGGAAACGTGTGAAAATTTAAGAACACCTACAAAACAAATTTAAAACATAATAATATAGGTAAAGAAAAACAGACACAACTCTATACGAGATCCACCCGTTGTGGGGTTAACAAGAAGTAAATTGCTTGGGACATAAGCAGACACTAACAAAGATAAAACATACTTACCTCATATCCCGCATTTACTCGTCGTCCTCATCCTTAATAAAGAATTGAGGTTCCTTGGCATCCTGCCACGCCATGATAATTTGCCAGGCCTCACGCCATTTATCATCTACAATTGCTAACCGGTCAAGCACCACTTGGTCAGATGGGGTGTAAGGGGCAACCCAATTAGGTTGTAGCCTCCACCCTGGCTAAGTCATTGCACGGAATGAGCGTATAATGTAGTTGGTAGGTCACACAATGTCAACCCCAACCCAATCCGTGAAACGGGCAAAAAAATCCGGAAAGAAACATTGCATTATTCGACAAACTAAGACAAGTATAAGAAGATACTTATGCCTCATACTGTGAGCTCGAGCTAAACTAGAAACTAAGGTCCTAGGAAGGTCATAGAGCATACGTCCCGTGGCTAAAGCAAGGAAGACGCAGCAAGTGGCATCATTCACAGAAGAAAAACACCATTCCCCTAATATATTTAGCATGATAAAAAAACATCACCGTGCCCACGTTAAGGGACAAGCTACCAAGGGCTACGTTATATTGCCCTTGGTCCTCGATACGGAAAATTCCTGCCCCATAAGCCTCCTGCAAAAACTAATAGGTGTAGATATACATATTATCTACCCAATAGCCCCATGGGTCTTGAACTTCAGCAGACATAGACAGTCCAAGGCCAAACGCTAATAAGAACTTGGTTATATTCATGGTTTCATCCTCAATGGTGACAGAGAACACCCCCTCTCCATCCGGTCTTTCAAAGAACATGCAATGCTCATAAAAATAAGTTGTAAGTGCAGGAGAATATAGTTCATTAGGGCTTACCATCAAAGGCTGCCATCCCGCCTGTATAATCACGTTGCGAACTAAGATCCATACGTGTCACTTGCGAATAAATCTTCGAATGACATCTCCGGTATGATCTGAGGGGACTTCATATCACATAACACACTCTAGAACTACTGGAAACAACCTGGGAAGAACCTACAAAAAAAAAAATCAGAATTGAAAGTGGCTGCTGAGGGGAAGGGCGTAGGCGCGCTCAACTTTGTCTTTGGAAGGGCGCGGGCTCTCCGAGTATGATGAGTGCTATGAAGTGCAAAATTCAAAGGCAAAGTGAGAGATGCAAAGTAAGAGGTGTGGTGTGAAGTGAGAGTGCACCAAGGTTTTATAGAGAACTAGTTTCTAAGTTCCACAAGTTTCCCCACTAGTTAAGGCAACATGATGGAATAAGACAGTTCTAAATAAAAAATAGAAACAGACAATAGGCATACTCCAAAACCAAACCAATAGGTTTTTGGCTGGAATGAAAATAGCAATCATCTACATATGACTCCTTGACGTTGCACCAAACATCACTTGCTAATTCTAGCGACACCAAAATAGCAACATTCTCACATAACTCAATCATAATCAAACCGGTAATAAATTCGACAACAAAATACGTGGATATGATTATAGGCATTTCTAAATAAATAATTTCACCCCCAAACAAGTTGAAAGGGTGGGATTCACGATACAACACATAGCATATGCCGAAAACTAAAATAACTTGAAATTAAATTAAAATGAAATAGCAATTACAGAATCGAAATATTAACTACTTAACTAACAATTCAAAAACAAAACCTACGAAAAACAAGAAAACTAGTCTTAACACAATAAAAATACAACAAAACCTACTAGCCATGCGATGATGATGGGCCAGAGTCATCCGTCCTGCACTGATGACACTCATGCCTCACAGAGGTATCCAAAAACGAACCCCCATCAAGTGGCAAGTGTCGAAGAACTTCGACTTGGAACTTCCTCTGTCCCTCTATATATGCGTTCATGGATTCCTCACACTCCTTATCTCGCTGGACTAGGGTCTCCATGTTAGCCTAGAGCTCCCAGTTACTAGCACTGAGGTCCTTAAAATTCTGATGGATGTTAACCTGCCTAATCCGCAGATCCTCACAAATGGTATTAAGAGAACGCAGACCACGATGAAGCAATGTCATACGTTCTATATCAGAAGTAGCCTTTTCCAAGGTATCGGCCTCAAAACATGTCGTGTCTTCCTCATCCTCATCACTTGACTCAGTCTCAATACCCCTATCCTCAGGCAATTTCCAGTTCCTCTGAATACACTCTTTATAAATCTTTGCATTTGCATGTAACTTTAACATAATCCACTGAGTTTTCGGAATAGCTCTAAAATGCAGCATAATCTTAGTAATCAAAATAGGGAAGGGTGCAGTATATATTCCAATGCTTCTAAGCTCGACAATAAAAAAGCCAAGGATGCAAAACTCATACCTCTTCTCCTGAAGGACCCAAAGAACGTGCAGACAAGATGAGCCGATGTCACTGACTTTTGAGGTGCCAATGATGTTTTTACCAAGCCACTAAGCTATAGGCAGTTGGTTGGTTCTCAGAGATGACTGTCGAACACAATGTGATTTCGCATTGTACTGTCCTTCCAATACAGTCTCTTTCATCATTGCCTCGATCCCACCCCACTGTGATTCCTGCATTGTGATTACGAGGTTGTGTCTTGCATCAACGCCTAGAATCCTAGAAAACATAGATGTACACACTTCTCTCCTCGTACCATTCACTTTTACAAAAATCTTCCTACCCTCAATCTCTCTTTTCTTATAGAAATTCAACACCAAATCGGTGTGATAAAAATCATTCATTGAATACCACAACCTTTTTCACCCCCTACTAATCATCTCAGTATCATAAAAGGGAGAAAATTGTTTAGAAACAAAAGCTTGTTCTGGAAGAATTTTTTGGCTTTGGGAAGCCATTGGGGTTTGGAATTCGAATTTGGGGTGAATGCTAGGTAGGGAAGAGGTTTAATTGATCTCTCTTGAAAACAAATTGGAGTGGGTCGTGTGGCTTTTTAGATTTCTCTTTAAACTTTTTTTTTCTTTTTTTTTTTTTTTTTAATTTATTTATTATGGTTCGATGCTGTTCTTGGAGGTGGGGAGAAGATGAAGAATGCGAAAAGGTTTAAACGCGTGGGTTTAACCTGTTGGGCCCAAGCCCAGAACAAATTTGAAAATACCAATTCCGTCCTATACCGCATGAAATTAAAACTAAAATTCCCAATTCGTTAACGGTCCGATTTTTGCTAATGAGCTATGAAAACGATCATCAAAGAGAGTACAATCCAATGATCTATAAAAAAAACTCAAATCTAACCGTAGTTGACATGTAAGAAAATATAAAACACCTCAAAGTGCATGCATGACATAATTTATGTGTGCATAAGGAATCTAAATTCATAGATAGTGTCAACCCGAATCAAAATAAACTAAACAGCATAAACAACAAGAATAGAAAGCTTAGAGAACAAGAATAGAAAGACCAACACCCCACCCCCAAACAAATTTTGAAAACATGGTTTAGAAAATTTGTTTAAACACGTGGGTCTTTTAAAGTCAAATTCCCGAGACTTGCTAGATTACATATTTTTATGGTTTTAACATTTTCTAAATTTTTATAAGGGAAAACAATAAATCAATCATGACATAATTCACACCACAGATAAACATGACTCAAAAACCGAGAAAACATGCAAGAGTTGAAAACATGAATTATGTTAAACATGGACTTAGGATCCGGTAATTATAGCCACATACTCCAAAGGGAGGTCCCGGTTACCTGAATGGTGCACTCACCAAAATATAGAAATGAAAGGAAGTACACCAACAAACAAGGTTAGTCCTCATAGACAGGGTCCTCCACATCTGGGGACATTAACTCGTGAAAATATTTTAATCGTTGGCCATTAACCTTAAAAGTATTGTTGTACTTGGGATTTAACAAGGTTATCGCCCCATAAAGGGTGACTTCAGTAACCATAAAAGGACCAGACCAACGGGTTTTTAACTTTCTAGGGAAAATATGCAAACGGGAGTTGTAAAGCAAGACCTTTTGATCAACCACAAACTCCTTATGCAAAATTTGTTTATCATGAACTCGTTTAATGTTAGCTTTATAACCCTTCGTGAGATCATAAGAATCGCTACGGATTTCTTCAAGCTCATTTAATTACAATTTGCGTCTGACACCTGCCTCATCATAATTGAAGTGAAGGCTTTTTATAGCACACATAGCATGGTGCTCTAATTCAACGGGCAAGTGACAAGGTTTTCCAAATACAAGTCTAAAGGGAGACATACCTATAGGAGTTTTAAAAGCAGTCCGATATGCCCATAAGGCATTAGTAAGACGCTTAGACCAATCTTTCCTATCAGGATTTACTGTTGTTTCTAATATCTTCTTTATTTCCTTATTAGAGACTTCTACCTGGCCACTAGTTTGTGGATGATAAGGAGTTACCACCTTATGGGTAACTCCGTACTTTTTAACTAAAGAAGCAACAACTCTATTGCAAAAATGCGTTCCACCATCACTGATGATGGCTTTAGGAATGCCAAACCGACAGAAAATGTATTCCTTAACAAAATACACAACTGTCTTATGGTCATTGCTACGGTAAGCCATGGCCTCTATCTATTTTGAAACGTAGTCCACGACAACAAGAATATAAACAAAACTGTGGTAAACAGGAAAAGGACTCATGAAATCAATGCCCCAGACATCAAAAATTTCTATCACCAAAATGGGATTTAAAGGCATCATATTACGTTTAGTAATATGCCCAAGTTGTTAGTAACGAACACATGTCTTGTAATGAACTTGGGCATCTTTAAAAAGGGTAGGCCAATGAAAACCACATTGAAGAACTTTAGCAGCCATTTTCATACCACTAAAATGGCCACCACACTATTTGTCATGGAAAAAGGATAAAACCTTATTATATTCCCAATGGATAATATAACGACGAATAATCTAATCCGCACAATACTTAAAAAGGTATGGCTCATCCCAGTAGTATAGCTTAACTCTGGCCAAAAATTTCTTACATTCATTTCTTGACCAAATATCAGGATTAATATCGGAAGCTAAATAGTTCACAATGTCGGCATACCATGGTGCAGAAAAAATAGCATAAAGATGTTCATCAAGAAAAGAATCCGGTATGGACTCTGAATCACTATCACTATCATTGGTAAGTCTAGATAAGTGATCTGCAACCACATTCTCTACCCCTCGTTTATCCTTAATTTCTAGAGTAAACTCTTACACGAGAAGAATCCATTGGATCAATCTTTGTTTAGCATCCTTCTTGGCAAGAAGGTACCTAAGAGTTGCATGGTCGGTGTAAACTAAGGTCTTAGAACCAATCAAATAAGGGCAAAATTTATCTAAAGCATAAACCACAGCTAAAAATTCATTCTCAGTAGTAGTGTAATTTTTGTTGAGCATCATTTAAAGTTTTACTAGCATAATAAATTACAATGGACTTATCATCTAGTTTTTGGCCTAACACAACACCAACAACATAATCGCTAGCGTCACACATAAGCTCGAAAGGTTTAGACCAATCGGGAGGCTGTATAATCGGTGCAGATGTTAAAGCAGCTTTTAAAGTTGCAAAAGCCTGCTTGCAGTCAAAATTGAAATCAAAGATGGCATCCTTTAAAAGCATATTAGTTAAAGGCCTAGCTATTTTCGAAAAATTCTTGATAAAACGCCTATAAAAACCTGCATGGCCTAAGAAGGCTCTAATGTCATGGACAGTCTGTGGTATAGGTCAAGACGCTATCCTATCCAATTTAGCCTTATCTACTTCTATGCCGTCACTAGATACAATATGACCTAGCACTATCCCTTTCTTTACCATAAAATGACACTTCTCCCGATTTAAAACCAAATTTTTCTTCTCACATCGTGTCTACACCTGGGAAAGGTTAGACATGCACTCACTAAAAGAGTCTCCATAGATAAAAAATTATCCATGAAAACTTCCATAAAACGCTCCACCATGCCACTAAAAATATGAAGCATACACTGCTGGAAGGTACTAGGACCATTACAGAGACCAAAAGGCATCCATTTATACACATATGTTCCAAAAGGACATGTGAAGGTAGTCTTGTCTTGGTCATCAGGATCAATAATGATCTAAAAATAGCCAGAATAGCCATCTAAAAAATAATAATAGGCATGACCAGCTATACGTTCGAGCATCTGATCTATAAAGGGTAAAGAAAAGTGATCCTTTTGTGTCATAGCGTTTAAGCGTCTGTAATCAATACAGATCCTCCATTTCATAGGAACACGCGTGGAAACATATTCACCCACAGCATTACGAACAATGGTAACCCCCGATTTCTTAAGGACTACGTGAATAGGACTTACCTATTCACTATCGAAAATGGGATATATGATCCCCGCATCGAGTAAACGTAAGACTTCCTCTCTGACCACCTCTTTCATGGCATGGTTCAAGCGACGCTGAGGTTCGCGCGAAGTCTTTGCATTATCCTCCAAATGGATGCGATGCATGCATACACTAGGGTCAATCCTTTTAATGTCATCCAGGGACCAACTGATCGTGGAACGATGTTCCCTAATCACCCTAATCAAACGTGCTTCTTCATCAGCAGATAATTGAGAAGATATGATCACTGGATGACTACCATCCAGATCAAGCTGGATATATTTCAACTCAGTAGGAAGAGGTTTGAGCACAGGGGTGGGAGAAATTGGCAAAAAGGATTACGGAGGATCCTCGTCTTGAGTAGTGAAGACTTATTTAGGTAAGAGTTCTTCAAACTCGGAAGGTAGAGTGTCAGAATGATCTAAGACAGGGGTAGAATCAAAAAGGGCGTTGACTTCCTCTAAGTAGGAGTCATCATCGAAGTCAGAATTACCAAAGGAAAGGAATTGGTGCATCTGATTTTCTGGAAACGTATTATTGAAATAATCTTGAGCTAAGCTCTCGATCATGCTAACTTCCCCATCTATAAACAAATCTGGTAACTGTTTCATCATCTTGAAAACATTTACCTCAACAGAAAGATGACCAAATGACGTGGACATCGAACCATCGCGGTAGTTTATGATCACGTTGGCAGTTGCCAAGAAAGGATGCCCTAAAATGATAGGAATAGAGTCATTAGCGACTTCTGTGTCTAGGATAACGAAGTCTGCTAGGTAGTAAAAATCTTGAACCTTAACCATCACATTTTCAACAACAGCCTTAGGATACTTAATAGACCGATCCGCTAATTGCAATGTCATTTTAGTAGGTTGCATCTCCTGTAGACCTATTTGCTTATATAAATAATAAGGGAGTAAGTTAACACTCTCCCCCAGGTCTAATAGCACAGTCGTCGTATGAGTATCCCCCAAAGTGCATTGTACAATAGGACGACCAGGGTCCTTGTACTTAATGATTCCATTATGTTCAGATAGAGTTGGGAACTATTCAGTTAAAAATGCGTCTTTTAGTATATTGGTCTTCCGCCTAGTAGTGCACAACTCTTTTAAAAGCTTAGCATGTTATGGTAACTTTTTAATAGCGTCAAGAAAAGGTAGGTTAATCATTAGATTTTTAAAAACTTCCCTAATCTCATCAAAGTTAGTATCCTTGTGTAACATAGCTAGTCTCTGGGGAAACGGTGGGTTCTCTCTATATTTAGCATATAGATCAATATGAGTTTTAACCTTGGCCGTTTTCCTCTTAGGTTGAGGTTTAACTGGTACCTCTACAGGAGTAGGATCATCAGTTACTACTTTGGTATCTAGTAAAATTTCAGGTGTAGGGACCACTGGTGGGGTAACAACAAGCATAGTTACGGGGTTATCGACCACTCTACCAAAATGGAGAGTGGTGATGGAATTTAGCTCACCTACATTGATATTTTTATTACTAGGATTATCGGTTACTTCAAAGGCTGTGTTTGGCATTTTAGGATTAGGTACGGCTTAACCTGGAAACACACCTTTTGGTTGGATTTTCTCTTGGGCTAATTGCTGGGTTAAATGATTGATGGATTGTAAAACCTGTTGGTTAGATTGAGTCATGGATTGGAAAAGTTGTTGGCTAACCTGTATGAAGCCATCGAGACGATCCGGTTGTGTAGGTGTAGTGGTCACAGGTGGTGTGACTGGAACTATCTCACGTTGATTATTAACGGGTGGGTTGCGATAGTTATTAGTAACTGGAACGATGCCTTTATTAGCACTATAATTATTATTATAATTATTATAATTACCTTGTCCTTGTCCCTGTCTTGGTGGAGCTTGATTGTAATTTGGCGCTTGCCTAACATTTTGATTATTAAACCCTGGAGGTGTAACGTGATGATTATTTTTCCAACCGAAGTTGGGATGTTATCTCCAAGGCGCGTCAGGTTCGCTATTAATGGAATAAACATTGTCCGATTGAGCGGATGGTTGTTCATAGACTAGAGGACAATAGGAGTCGGGATGCTCAAGGCTGTAACAGAAATTACATGAAAAAGTGTTGACGTTCATGACAGGAGTAGGTTGTTGTTGGAAAGAAATGGCTTCTACCTTTTTAGTGAGAGATTCGATTAAAGTTTTAAGCTCAGGATCAGATTTAACCTTAAGCATACTAGCAGCCTTAACTGTGGAAGAAGAATTACTGGAGCGGGGGATGTCATTACCCCCCCCCCCCCCCACTACAATAGAAAAGACATTTAAAATCACTCCATAAGTGATGTCAAAAATATACGACGTCACTTTTGCAAGTGATGTAACTGGTGGTGACGTGAAAAGTCAGGGTTTTCCACATCACTTTTTAAACGATGTCCACAATTGATGTTACTTCACATCACTTTTTAATTGATGTCCACAAGTGATGTTGTAACTTTGCATCACTTTTTAATCGATGTCCACAAGTGATGTTATAACGTTTAACATCACTTTTTAAGTGAAATCAATAAGGCCGATTAACATCACTTAGGAAGTGACGTTTCATTCAGATTCCAAATTACTTGTAAAGTGATGTGAAATAACTCTATAAATCACTTTAAAAGTGATGTACCATTTATCAAAATAAAAAAAAAAAAAAAAAAAAAAAATTGCCAATATCATCTCAATATAATACCATTTTCCTAGTCATTTATTATCAAATAAAGATGAAACGTATCTTAAAATCACATTCATCACATAAATACCATCTCCAATTACAAATATTACACTATATACAAAAAATTGTAACAAGCCAACATATACCAACAAAATCTAATCTGCAGTACCGAAATGAGCCAAAGAGAACTACAATCACCCAACCAAGAACTTATCACAGCCTAACAAATCACTCTGTTTTCTTTTTTCTGCAGTATAAAACATTGTACTAGAAAATCAATGCAAATTTTATAAAAAGAAAATAAAATAAAATGATGGAACATCCATATAATATAGTACCCGAATGACAAAGGAAGCTCTCTGATTAAGATCGATCAGTCCAAATCCTCGTGCCAAAAGTTTGTTGGAGGTTGAGTTAAAATAAAAACATTTTCGTCCATTTTCCTACATCACTAGCGGAGTAATCTAAAACTTGTGTTTGTCCTGAAAAATACATTTAAATAGTTGTTAATGATTTGGGCAGTAACACCAATAGCATGTAAGCTACACCAGTGCTTCATGCTCCTATCTAGTATGCAAATCTATTTCCAGATTACAGTACTCAAATTAATGATGCAATTGATTAACCATCATGAGACTACCAAAAAGCTTACCACAATACGGATTGTGATGGAGACTACATATACCGATCTAAACTTAAATTGTCTTTAAGCTCAACCATGTAGTTCCTTGTGCAAAGATTGGAACCATTTATTAGAAAATTTTATTGCTTAAACTAAAATCCAAGATAACTTATTAAATAAAAGAAAAGACAAATAATCTTTAGTTGGTTAAAGCTATTTTCAGAACGAAAAATCACAACTGCTGGAAATGCCACTAGAAAATGCTCAGAATGCCCATTTGTATACTTACATACCTTCCTATTCTTGGTCTGCAATCATCTTAGCAAATAAGGGAATGGTCACAACGATCCCATATACTTACAGATCATGTAAACTTCGGTTGTATATGGTTGCCAGAATTCCTGAAATGGTATTGACACAAGTTACACCACTTGCATTGCCAAAATCAGGATTACCAATTGGAAATAACACATTATTTAGATACTACATACTCCTCTTGTAATGCCCCAAAATCAAATAAAGATTTTGGAGCGTTAATAAGACTACGTTCAATATTAATAATTTAAAATAAACAATAAACCATCATATTTTTTTTTCTACAAAAAAATCCGGCAGAGTTTTCTTTGTATCTTTAACATTTCATATACTTAAAACCTGTCATAACCTGAAAATCAAAATAATCTAATATTCATATATCAACCCTTCCAAGTTATATATAACTTTACATAGTTTCAAAACCAAAACATATCTACCGCTAACCGATTTCTTACCTAAATCGGCATTTCACACTTGCACGTCACTCCCTGACGTCCTAACTAAATTTTGGAAATAATTGTACAACACATTTGAAATAAAAGTTAAGTCATGCAATTTAAAATGCAATTATTTACATAAAAATAAAATGAATTAATATTAATTTACTGAAATAGAAAGCCATTACTTGTAACTGGTATTAATGTTACTTAACAATCCGCTATGTTTTCAAGATGTTTCTTTGTTTCTTGTAGTTTCACCTTGATTCTTCAGTATGTATTCACCTTATAGATCTCGATAGGGAGGGACCTGTTCGTCCATGTCCGTTTACACTCCGAAGCTCAACATTAGATACGAAGTCAAGGAGCAATAACTAGTTGAACAAATATCCAAAATATAATGGTAGATAAAAGAGTTTATTTACCTCTTTCTGTGATTGAGCCTTACCGTACTGTACGTGGCGACATTCTCGAAGATGTATTGGTCAGCAATATATAGAAGTAGACCTCATTCAATATGTGATAATAATAACAATACAAATATTCTTAATGTTAATAAAAGTAGATCTAGATCACAACCAATTAAATATCACTTCCATTATTTCAAAAAGAGCTATAGCAATTGATTGGCTATAAAAAAAAAAAGAATAACATTCTAATCAATATGACGTACTAAGAATAATATGCTGTTGTTTTCAACTACGTCCACAATAAACTTTTTTTGATCACGAGGAGGGGGATGGAGTGGCAAAATGTTGTTTTCGATGCGAGCAACACAATGCCTTGTCTAGCTGCCTCTGCGCCAACTCTAAAGAGGTAGGTGAGCAGATATCATCTCTTCCTAAAGCACCATAATTACCGGGGCTACCATCAAACCAGCCAAGCCTCATCAAGAGACAACATAGAGATTCTTAAGGGCTTCATCAAGCTTTGCTTCTACGCTACCTTTCCATTCAAGATAGCTTCCACTCAGGTATTTTTTGGAACAAAGTCTCCACAGTCTAAATCAAGCCCTGAGTATGTGCAATATAGAGATATAACATAAATGTCTGTATTTATTTGCCTTAACCAAACTTACGAGTAAATATAAATGCTGGACTTTTTCTATTTAAAATTTTAGTGTTTAAGCTACTAAGTTATTGCCAGGGGATGATCGAACGACTAACCAGCTTTCATGGATTGTGTAACGGTAGAAACTGGTGTGTCATTAAGGTATTTGTGACCAGATACCATCACTTCAACAGAAATGCAGTCAGCCACAATATACCTGCACATATGTTTTTGATGAGTTATAAACAAGGCAAACTCTATAACTGTCTCATATAGTTTTTGTATATTAATACACAAAAAAGTAGGGTAAAGTAGTCGTATAAGTAAGAAGACTACTTACCCATGAAGATCCCACAATCCCCTGATGGTCTCATTTAAGAGCTTGGGATCGGCACAAGCTGGAACGCCATTGACTTTGTTGTATGAACACATGAGACCGGCTGCATCTCCTTCTTTCACGCACATCTCAAACGGATAGTGTAAAGTCTCGATCATATCTCTCTCTGCCACCTTCAATTAAATTATACACCAGCATGTAAACAAAGCTATACCATGAACTAAATCCATCCATAGCTCAAATTAAACAAACACAACTCAGTCTATACCAAGCCATTCCAAAAACACAAAAACAACAAAAAAGAACAGTTTTACTATGCAGATATGAAGATAGAAATCAAGTACGAAACATGTTCCTACTTGCCCACACAAAATGAAAAAATTCATCCACCCAACCCTTTTATTAATCAAGAGTAAAGTTTCAAATTTTGCAACAAACATAGAAAATTTCAAACTAGATTATACTAGAATCACGAACCAAGAGAAGGAAATTAAGAAAACAAAGAAATTTCAAAAATATATATGGCTCAAACAGTCGCTGTCTCCGATGAATCCCAGGATTTCATGGCTTTGATACACAAATGGTATAGTGGTGGGAATTTGAGAAGAGATAAGAACTGATTTCAGAAAAGTGTTGAGTGCCACAGTACAAAATCACACCATATATCGCGATATAGCGCCAATTATTTCGGTTTTTGGATGGCATCGAAATTTTTTGGTTGGGCTATTTTTGGTGCAAGGTCCAGGGGTTTTTTATTTCTATTTTTTGTTTAAGGGCTGCTAGTCTAGCAAACCAAGCGTGCCCTGTTTCATTTCTATTTAACCTTAACCTAATTTTTTTCCATGGTTTTTTTTTTCTAACTAATTAATTTAATTAAGATGAGCTATATTAATAATAACACTTCTAGAAGTCACATTATAAGTGATTTCGAAAACTTGGCAAAGTCACTTTTAAAGTGATGTTGAACCCATAGATATTACATCACTTTATAAGTGACACGGTGAGTAACAACACCTTTAAAGTGATGTTTAATACATTGATATTACATCACTTTACAAGTGACACGGTGAGTGACCTAAAGAAGTGTTACTACATCTTTATCACGACATCACTTATTAAAATGATGTTGTACAACTCTACTATATCAGCTTCTGAAATAAGTGATGTTAAAAAAAAATTGTGATAATTATTACATCACATGCTGAGAAAAGTGATGTCATAGTTTTCATATGACATCACTTCACTGAAAGTGATGTAAAATTAGTGATGTCATATGTCATATTTGTTGTAGTGCCCCCAGTTATTTTGACGTTTAGATTGATCTTCCAAAAACCTATAAGCCTCAGAGGCACCTTTACTAAGGAAGCTACCCCCACTCATTACGTCAATAACCTATTTATGGTGATGTAAAAGCCTTTTGAAAATGGCACGAACAAGCGTGTCTTTCGCAAGGTTATGATGTGGACACTCAATGAGAAGATCAGTTAACCGATTCGAGGTCTCTGAAAAGGATTCATGAGGATTATGGCGGAAGAAATGAATCTTTTGAAGCATTTCATCTGTCTTTAGCGGTAGGTAAAACGGTTCCATGAATAATTGAACAAGTTTGGCCCATGAGTCCACAAAATTAGGTGTTAACCAAGATGTCGTCTTATCGGCGAGGGTAAAAGAAAACACCCTCAATTTAATTTGCTCCGAACCAACAGTAGGATGATGAAATATGGTAAGAACTTGTTCTATTCTACGAATATGCTGATAAGGCTTCTCATGGTCTAACCCATGAAAAACTGGTAACAAATTAAATATATTCGGGGGGATTTGAAAATCCCCCACTGGGTCTGCAAGAACGATGCACGACTTTGGGTTATCGATAAGGGCTTTATAAAAATCAGAGAGAGGAGTCTCTGTTTTGTCAGCCATATGTGTAGGTATAGTGTGTGGTATTATAGATAGGCATGTGCATTGACGTTTACGATAAATAACCGAAGATGGTTTACTAGTATCGGACCTTAGTCTCATACAAGGCTAAGGCCAATATAAAGCAAACTACGAACAAATAGTCAAACAACCCTGATATGCTAGAAAAAAATCCTCTAACAGGAGAGGCAAGGAGCGGAAGAAGGAGTACCTAAATGCCTCCTTGATACACGTTTGAATAGCATCTTGTATACACGATCACAGTGTATTCACGAAGTTAGAAACACTGAATAGCTTAAATGAAATGAGTTGGAAACTAACCTGTGAAAATTGGGCAAATTCAGAAGTGGGCACGGGCGCGCTTGGAACTAGGCGTAGAAGGGCGCGTGCACGCTCTTGCTTGAACCAATGTCCAGTGTTTTTAGGGCACGCGCGCTCTCGAGATAGCCTACGATGGGAGCGGGAGCGCTCTATGTAGATTTCTGAAAAAAAAAATAATTTCTGAGCCAAACAAACACAGTCATAACAAAACAAGGGTGGGTGGGTTTTAATGGGATTTCGGTAGGGACGAAAATACTAAAGGAAACGAATTTAAACTGAACTAAGATGGTAGCGGCACCATTTGATAACCTGTAAAAACTATGGTTTACTCCTACTTAACTAATTGAACTTAAACAGAAGTAAACCTAATAGTAATTTTACTCTAGACTATCAAAGTTGTCTACTCTCTTGAATCATGCAATAAATGGAGTCGAGAATTCGTTCCACTCCTAGTCATTTAAACGTAAGTTTCCGCTAGTTTAATCGCTACTAACAAAATAGTTGAGAGTAATGAATTGAATTACACTAATATTGCAATTGAACTTAAATAAGATGTTTAACTTATACTATGATAATAGAATATTGAAATGTGAATATGGAGAAGGGATTAGGGAGATTTGAATCCACTTGATGTATTCCTAATATGCTAGTGTAGATTATTATAGTCCTAATCAAATAAGATTAAGTGTTGATCCCTAATTACTCATGGCAATCTCTGCCAACTAATAATTAACATGTGAGGAAGTCCAACCCATTCTCATGACGAGTCAACTATCCTTCTAAAGTGAAACTCTTAACAAGCAATAATTCTAACTAACATATCAAGTCTTCAACAAGCTTCATCAAACCCCTCTAATGGAGGTTTAGCTAGATGTCATTAGACTATCATAAACAGATATATAAGAAGGAGACATAATGAAGAACAATAATGAACTTTTATTAATCTAATGAATACTAAAGAAAAATAATTAACTAAGGTTTAAACTAATAACTAAGTCTAAAATCTAATTATCTATCTCTAATTAATTATATCTAAGTCTAAGTATATCAAGAGTTATGCCTTAGTCCTTTTTATATAAGTGAGGCTAGGTCTACATTTTTGTGCATGGGCTTTGGAGTCATGTTTTAGGCTTTTAAATCAAGCCCAAAACCTAATTACATAAGTCCAAAAAGGGTTTCTCTATTTAAAATTATTGTAATAGAATTTTCATCCACTTTTTCTCCTCTGATTGGGTCAAATCATATACCGTTAGAAAGATCTTTCCAAGCCGGTCGTTTTAACATATAATAGGCCCAATTCTGAGGTCTGAGTCCAAAGATATGGCCTGTGGAAGTTTTTCTGACTTTTTTGCTTTATTTCTACCCGCGTTGACTTTGACTTTTCAGCTTTGACCGGGCTTTAAAAAGGCTTTTTCTCCTTGAATCTTGGCCTTTAATCATAGAACTTCTTAGCAACCAACCTTTGCTCCTTTATCTCGCAAAAGTGACATGTTTCTTCATATATTTGACTCTAATGCCTGAAATACATAATCTCACGTAAACAGTACTAACTCATATTTATTATACATATAATTGGTCTAAATGTAATGATATTAAGGGGTTAAAACTATAGTTTTGGGCTCTTATCACTTTGCAGCTAGTATCTCGCCCATTGTCTAAAGTTGTCTCTTCTAGGGTTATGGTGAATCACTTGGATTGCTTAAATACCACGGCCCACAGACGATAGTCCGTTTGTCAAGATTTAGACAAGAAACAATAGAGTTTGATGTTTCACTGTGTTGGCTTGCAACTTCAATTGTTGAAAAGGTCATAAATGCAATTATACTAGAAAGCAATAATACTAAACTACGATGCAACTAAACTAAGAATGAAGATTCGATTAACCTGGATGGTAGATCTTGTCTTCGAGATGTCCTTCAAGCTTCTCTCTTTCTCCAAAGGATGGATGATGCGGCTAAAATTATCTCAAGATCCAAAGTTCTAATCTTGAAAGAAAACGTTAAACATAAACAACTTAAAATGGCAGCGGCGCCATTTGACACGTGCCCTATTTGTGTGTATGCGATGTTATATGAAGTGTATATATGGATGATGGACAATATGATGGTCGTTGAACAAAACAGATGCGTATCAAAACCTAATTATCCTTTAATGAGTAAAGGATGAGTAGGATATCGTTCCACTTTTAAGTGTATGTTATATAAAGGACAAGACTAGAAAGGGGGTTTGAGGGATTACAAATTATGATTATAGATATTGTGAATTGCTTAACTAAACTAAACTAAACTATTAAGAATTTATAAGAGAGGGAATTCAAGAGATTAAAATCCACCGCTACCTTTGATATGTGACCTTCTGTTTCATGGTTGTTCTCATGAGTAGACTACAATTAGGTAATCGAGCGAGTGCCGATGCCCTCCTGAACGAAACATCATTAACGAATAACTCTACTTAAGATTGTTCTTGTGTTTATGCTATTAATACCTTCTTTTCTTTTATGTAAGCTCGGGCAGCCATTCAATGTATTACCAAGAGTAACATCAAAGAGTACTTCCCAATAGGGCGGCCATTCAATGAATCACCACTTAAGGCAAACACAAAGAATACTTCTCCTGGGCAGCCACTCCCTGAGCTACCCTTCTAGGGCAACACAAAAATACTTCACTAACCCTAAAGAACTACACTACTAGAAGAAAAGTACAAAACACTAGCATGATATTAGTATTGCAAAACATAAACCCTATTTTATACTTCCATCCCCTGGTATGGGCAATGGAACTAATAACTAAAAACATAAAGAACTAACCTAATTGGAGAACACCATGAACCAGAAGAATCAAACCCTAGGCACTGGCTTCATCTTCTCCATTGAAGGAGAAGATTAGCCTTCCATGGAGAGGAAGAACACGAAGAACGAGAAGAAGAAGAGTCGAAGAACATAAGACTAGAAAGACTAATTTATCAAGACTCGACTAGTTAAAACCGAATCTTTTATTATTAATCTCTCTCTGCCTTAAGTTCTAGAGACAAGAATGTAAGTGAATTGGCGAGTTTCATGAGGCATATAGGTCCTCTATTTTATAGGGGTTACAATGAGTTCTAGAAACATCCCAAACCGTGGCTTGGTCCAAGCAACGAATCCTTTCGTATTGGACTTCCAAATAGGTTTTAAAACATGTTCAAGTCGCATATTTCATAGCTTAAATTCCTTGGCCTTCTCCATGACTGTCCATGGGCTTCCCATGTGATCCTTAATGCTCCGAATTGCTCCGTTTTACCCCTTTTTCTCTAATATTCTACAAAACTCTCTTTTTCACATGTAGAATCATAAAACATGACTTACAAGTACTGTTAGTCCACTAAGATGGCTAAACAAGAGGTATAATCGAGGGTTAAAATATACTTTTTTAGCACTTATCAATTGGTGAAAAACATAAAATGTTGACCAATTTCATTGATTTTTTATCATTTCGAGCCTTCTCGGATGCATCAAAATCACCATCTCCTTCCTACATAAATAAGTGGGAAAAACAACATAATGAATCAAATGAATGAACAAGTGTAAATCAACCAAATACGTCATTACTCTTTCTATGATTCTTTGCCACATCACCGACTATGACTAATTCTTTTGGCCATGCCACAAACTGTGCCACACATCGCTAATAACGCTCAAGTCACCACTTGGTACTAGTATTGGGAGGGGGAGATCAGGTTTCATTATTAAGTCAATTTGTACTCGTACATTATGTTCTCCCAAAGGAATATTGTGGACTTTTCTTCTAGTCCAGTCTTCTTGAAAAGTAAACCTTTGGTAACAATGTTGCCTTTGGATCTTGATCAGTCCCCAAATGTGTGTTTTATTACCTTTACAATGCTTCATATATGCCCTTCTTGTGCTTAAAGAACAGTCAACTTATAGCTTTTGATACCGTTTGCAGGCTGGATACCGACCATTTAAGACGCATATTCCTAATACGTGCAGTTTAGCATAAAAAGGATGACTATTTACGCTACTTGGGAAGATTCCAGCTTTTGAGCAAAGTTGTCGGAAAGTCAAAGTCAAAAGTCAAGTCAACTGTCAAAGTCAAAGACTCAAGGACTCAAGGCTGAAAGCTACAGACCCAGGTACCTAAAGCAAAAATCAATACTTCTATCATGTGGGCTTAGGTCAAAGGCCTACAAGTTTCTTTCTTGAAGGAAGAGTATAATTGTAAAAGGTGTCCTATATAAACCAAAATGGTAGTGAGAAGCCATTACCCTAGATCTAATCTTTGGTCATTAGGAGTAGGTTAAATGTTTTTAAATTAAATTGTTATTTGCTTATTTTCCATTTTCATGTTCTTCAAGCTTGAGTGTAAACCAAGGTCTTAATCAATTCAATACAAGTTTTCTAATCATTTCAATACGTACAAGTTTCTAAATCAATTCAATACAAGTTTAAGATTGAGAGTAATTCCAAATAGCCAAGTAGGAGAGAAGAGTTACAAAAGTTAGTGTTTTATCCATAAAAAACCATCCTCCAAACAAAGAGTCTAAGATGAACAACATAACCCTTTTCACCACTATTAAAACATATTATTCAAATGGCGCCGCCGTCATGGATTCTTACGGGAAGAGGAAGATGGAGAAAAGCATCAACCATTGAACCCTTCTTCTCAATCTTCATTTCAATTTTCTAGTTTTTTTTTTTCTAATTTTCGCTACTGATGTTTCGTTTCTGTGTGTTTCTAGGACTTTTCTACGCAAACGGAACCCGACAGTAGCACGAGACGACCCACCGGAACTTGCTGTAGAAAACAGAGTGCAAACTGAGAAAAAGAACCTGCACCGCGCCTATCACACGCGCGCCCACGAATGAAATTCACTCGCGTATGTCAGACACGCGTCCACGTGTAACACGCACCTGCAAACCATTTCCCTTCAGACGCGAATGACATGCGACCACACCTCCTTTGACCTGCGTCGTGCCTCGTTATCATCAGATGAAGATTCTGTTCGCTTAGAATCTTCATATGTAAGCCCACTTTAATTCCCCTAGGTCTTTTTAATTCAACTATTAGTAGATAAAAAGTAGATAGATTTACAAGTTTTTGAGTTTTCAAAAACCAAAAATTCAATTAAAAATGCAATTTAAAAATTAAAAATGTTTTTTTTATTAAAATGAATTAGTAATACATCATCAAGATTAAAATTTTAAAATTAGTTTAGTAGCATGTTTAGGATTTAGTTTTCATTAATTGTTGTTTATGCATGTTTAGATTAATATAATATCATATAAGTAAGTCAAAACAAAACACAAAAAAATTAATTAGGTTAACCACAAAATAGTTTAAGCTTTGGGAGTTTAATCTTTTGGTTTAAGTTACTTACCAAGAGTTGGGGATTCAACCAACTTGGACCAGTTGGAAGTGCGTGGCATGAAAGAGTAGTACCATGCGTGCACATCACAACCCAACTTAAGGGTTGAAGTTCCAATCTTTGACGAACACTTTCCAAACTTTTACATATTTTGTTTAATTAAGTGATTAGTTAATTAAGTTAAACGCAGTTAATTTTCATGTTTACCACTTTTATAGTTTAAGCCCATGAAGGCAAATTTGTTTTAGGCCCACGAAGGCAATAAATTGTAATTTATTGGCTTTGCCAACATTTGGACCCGATTTGTGGGTCTTAGTTAGATTAAATATGTAACCGTAAGGAAAAGCTCGAATGGTGGGTTGACACCCAAGACACCAAAGACTTCGTCAACCCCACCCCGTCGCCTTTCCAAGAGTCGTGTACACCTTGGGAGGTAATTTCTAAACCTCCTCGCTGCAAAGTATAAGAGGATACTTGTGTATTACTAAGCATGCTTGGATTAAGACCCACTTTAGAACGGACATTACGTGAAATGTTTGTTACATGCATAGACCAAATTAAAAAGATAAAATCAACCAAGCAGAGCCAATTTAGTCACGTCCATCAAGATAAACATCTAGCACGAACAAAGAGAGTAGTAAACTACCAGATTCCAGTGGACCAACCACCTTCCTCACTCCCCTCCCTCAGAAATACCGTGGGTGAGATTCTTGGTGGCACACCATCTGCTGAAGTAGTGATCTTCTCCCTCGACGCGTGTAGTTCCAAAAACCCAATTTTGCACCCACTGTTAAATTCAAATAGGGCATAGTTTCTAATCTATAGACATTGCATCCAAGCTTTTCAGAAATAAGGTCCCAAATGAATTTCTGCAAATTGTGCATCATTCTTGTTTGAGCACCCATGTCTTATCAATATGCATCGCAACCGTCATAAAATTATAATGAAAACCCAGAGCCATGTTCTTGTTGTGGTAGTACGTATCATTGGGTGTCACAATGCATATCATATACCGAGTTTGAGCCTCTTATGGAATATTCTTACGATTACGAACCTCAATTTTCAAATTTCCATAGTACCCAATACACCCCAGAGTTTTCTAATCATGCAGACAATTCATGGAATTCCACCACAAATAGTCAACCATCATTCATGTATCCATATGGTCAGTCAGAGTGCGGTTTCACCCAAAGCCCATTACCATTCACATCACCATCTATTTCAAATTCATATTCCACTCCACCATCTCTTAGAGACCAACTTTACCAAGAAATGGTCAAGCAAACAATTCAAATATAACAAATAGCAAAGACCTTCTATTCTCTCCAATCTATTTTAATCGATACCACATCTGAGACTAATATTCTTCCCACCAGTCCAGAACCCAACCAAAAAGAGGAACAAGGTGTTGCTATAATAGAGCCAATTTCTAAAGTCCATCCTGATATTTATGACCACCACATCACCATCCACCTGACTATTGTGTGAATTCCATATTCTATGATGATAACTGTGTGTGCATATTTCAGCAAAATAGATATGTAACACGTGGCAGCATATTCATAAGGCTCGGATATGGTCTTGGTGTGGGTAAAAAGTACGAGAACATACCTCAAGTCCAAATCCACTCAGTTTTGAGGTTCAAAAGTGAGACAAGAAGAAGAGGTTCATAGGCTTTGGAACTAGTTGGAGTAGTAGGTTTGTATAACCAACTCCTAACTATGAACTCCAAATCCATAACTCAACTACTAGGTTTGGAGCAGGTTCGTAGGCTTTGGAACTAGTTGGAGTAGTAGGTTCGTATAACCAACTCCTAACTATGAACTCCAAATCCAGTACTCAACTACTAGGTTCAGAGCAGGTTCGTGGGCTTTGGAACTAGTTGGAGTAGTAGGTTCGTATAACCAACTCCTAACTATGAACTCTAAATCCGAAACTCAATAGGTTCGGAGTAGGTTCGTAGGCTTTGGAACTAGTTGGAGTAGTAGGTTCGTATAACCAACTCCTAAATATGAACTCCAAATTCATAACTCAACTACTAGGTTCGGAGCAGGTTCGTGGGCTTTGGAACTAGTTGGAGTAGTAGGTTCGTATAACCAACTCATAACTAAGAACTCCAAATCCGAAACTCAACTACTAGGCTCGGAGCTCTAACTACTACTTTGAACCTAAACATATTTTTTTGTTATTTAAGTCAATAAAGGAGACCTATTTGACTTGGGAAACATAGGGCCTCTAGAAGAGTCAAGATGAGACTTAACAAAAGACGGTCTCCTAGTTAAACACTAATTGGAAAACCTCATCTATTCTTATAAATAGAATAGTTGAACTACACTTTGAGTTTGATTCCTATACACAAGATACGTAGGCAGCCATTAAAGAACGTGGTTCAACTCATCATCTTATAAATCTCTTCTTCTTCTTGATCAAATACTTCTAGTTGTTCTTTGATTATCAACAAAATACTTGTGTTTCTAGATTAGAAAAAATCATCACACAATTGGCGCCGTCTATGGGGAAACTATACAGAATTGATTTGATTTCTTGGTCAAAAAATTTTCAGTTCTAGGTTCTCCTACCCACCAATATTTCTTGGGTTTGTTGTTCTTTAAAAAAAATTAATTATTTTCTTCACTTTGATTCAAAATCATGGTTACTACAAGAGCCAATGCGAATCAAAGTAACGAGGGGAATAACAAGATCAATAACCCACATGTTATTTCTCAAAGATAATCTGAACGTAGAGGAGATTGTCTTGGTCGTGAAAAAGATGAGCCTAACAACGATACTCCCCAATCTGTCATAACCAACCAAGCCATCATGGATGCTGTAATGGCCGAACGTGGTTGACAAGAGGCTCGTTTGCATTTTTTCCAAGACTACTACCGCACGAAGGAAGGTCGTTCATCTCCAAAGGTGTTGCCTACTGATGGAAACTCGAGGGGGCAGTTCTGGCCACCAAGTCTCGACCATGGTAAGGGTTACTTTCCTACGCCTTATATCCCTTACTTCGTTGGGTATCATAGCGACCAGCCATATTAGGATTATAATCCGGAATTGGATCCAACCCGACACTCGAGTTCACACGGAACTGACTTCTCTTGGTATTCAAGTTCTTAAGGTACGAGGGATGGACGTCCGAATGTGTTTTCCCAGAATCCATAACTATCAAGTTCACCCTCGGTACGAAGAAAACTTTCAGTTCCAAGGGAACCTTCATTGCCTCGGAATCCCTCAGTTCCCCGATCCAGTTTTGCAAACTCCTCCACTCGATCTTAGGAACCGGAACCACGTTATCATCGAGATGAGAACTACGAGAGTCCAGGTCCGAGGTACAACAACGAGTGAACTCCAATTCATGAACCGACTACTCTTACATAGCTCAAGGCACAAATACTGGAGGAACTGCGAGGTTCGTAAGTAACGAAAATAAATGTTACTCTTTAAGTAACAAAAATAAATGTTACTCTTTAAGTAACATATATATCTGTTACTTATGACTGTAGTCGTTACTTAAAGTCTTGAATTAGTATAAAATAATATTTTAGTGATTATATTGGGATATGCCAACACTTGTATTTGTTAGAAAAGGATAAAATTATGCAAAGAAATTAAAATAAATGAAAAGAAAAACTAGAAGTGGGCAATATTTGGTCAGGCCCATCTCTCCTCCTCCTTTGTTCGGCTAACACTTAAGAAAAAAGAACAAAGAAAAAAGAAAAAAGAAAACTCTGAAGAACCCTAACTTCTGAAAATATCGTGGGGTTTCTCTTTACAATCTTCTCCAATTTTCTTTCTTTTTAAAACCACAAGTTAGTGATTCGATTTCGAATCACTTTTTTTACCAATTCAAAAATCAATTTTGACCGATTTAAAAATGTTTTCTTTCTTTTTTTACATATTAAAAAATCATTTTCATTCTCTCATTCTCTTGGTTTATTTGTTGAATTCCAGTAGAAGTTAGTAACAGAGTGGACAAATCAAAAGTGGAAGTTCGAAATTGGGTAAGCTCCTCATTCGGTGCTCCCTCTGTTAGTTTTATTAATCTTTATTAACATTGGGATTTCTATTAGACAAAGAATCTACTATTTTTCATTGATGTAAGGTTCATCTGGTTGTTTTGCTCGAGTGCCTATTGAATTTGATATAAAAAAAATGCATTTCCTTATGTTCTGCATGTACTGAATAATAGTGGCAGTAGAGCACATTTTTAAATGATTTATTTTGTAGTAAATTATAACAGGATGGTGATACATCTGTTGTTGTTATTGTAGTAGTAATAATGTTTGTTGCATCATTGCTTCCCAAAGGCTGCTGCATTACCTTAACCAAGTCGATTGATGATTGAATTTTATTTGTTGGGTTTGGTGGGATTTTGAGAGAGAGGGAGTGGAGAGTAGGAAACATTGCAACTGTTTGACCGGAGTTTCTTTCTGTTTTTGTTTCCAGGGCCCACATCAAGCGTCGTACTACTATTAAATTCTCTTCACTCACTTTTCCTGATACGTTTTGTTTCCATTTCAGCTTATAAGAAAATTTAATTGAATAATAAGTAGCGCCAGCTTGTTGGGGTGTTATTGAATTTTGGATCAAGTCCTAAGTTTCAGTCGCATTACTTTGTTGTTTTTTAGTTACATAGAAATTAAACATGCGCCCAAAATGCAGTTGTTTGTATTACTTATTTAGACATGTTCTAGTTTCCAATGCATAAACTAGACAACTAGTATACTACATTAATTGAAGTGAGCTTGGGTGAAGTAGAGATGCCACTGTTTTTGCCGAAAAGGAGGAGGTGGCTTGAGAAGACAAAAAAATGTTGGTGGGTGATATTGATTGTCAATGGTCAACCTACAAGGAAAGCGTATTTGGTTGAAATTGATATCCAATTGAAGTAGGATAAACTAGTAAAGAAATTATCTTGAAACACTAAAGTGTTCATTTTGTACGGACACTTTTATTACAAACTCATTAGTTTAAGCTTATGCAAGTAAGGTTTACTTGAGACTCTACATGCAAAGTGTTTGACGAAATCCCATATAAAGATGTGGTTTCTTAGACATACTTGATTAATGGGTAGTTAGTGGTGGGGTTAGGCACCTTGGATGGTCTCCTTATGTTACACTAACTTACTTGATTACACTAGAAAATCTTCTTTTATGTAAAACCTCTTGTTCAATTTGATTCAGCACCAATCTACCAAGTTAGGTCTCACATAACATGAATTTATTCAATTGTCTTTTCTCTTTAGTTGCTTTTGGAACATTTCCTTTTACTTGCAGATCTTACCACAGTTATGCTCACCCTTACTTCTATTAGTTTTTGGTTTCACATGTTCCTATTTGTCTCAACTCAATTGCATTTTATGTTGTCCGTGTTTGAATGTTCTTTCTCTTTTGGATAGGTTTTGAAGAAATTGTGGAAGTAGTGACAAGAAAACATTTTCTGTCCATCTTTGTCAAATGATAGAGATTTATATCTGTGTTCTGATAAGATAAATTTCTTCCCTTCATTTTGGTGTCCATGATGTATTTGTATATTTCATATGTACTTCATAATATTTAAGTATTAGGATGTGAGGTTTACATAATGTAAAGTTCAAGATATATAGTACCATTAGATAGTACTAGTTAAGTTGATAGCAATTTCACCTACTTGGCATATTATATATATTTCATGTATGTCCGTAGTTGCCGCCCTCTATATGCACCGTTTCCATATTGGTTTTTCTTTTTCTAGCAGCTCAACTTATCTTTATTGGTTTATTCATTTTTTTTATAGTATAGCTAGACTTATTTTTACTTCATGCAGGTAATGTCATTTATACTAGATTTCTTTCTCTTTCTTTTGATACAATTTGCAATTTGCAGGTGTTATGAGGCAAGCCTCACCAGCAGAAGCATGTAAGATAAAGAGATGAAGTTTTGGGTTCGACATATTAGGTTTAATTGTAGTTAATTATATATTTATATGGTTGATTTGTCGGTATCAAATGAATCAATAACAATTTTTTGTTTAGTCAAGAGTTGGTATTTGTAATCAATGAGATACATTTGTTTTAAGATTTGAATGATGGAGTTGGTGCAATTTGTGTTTGGAATGGCATAAGTGTTTTGAAGAATCGAGTGTTTTTTTTAAAGTATTGTACTATTGCCAAGTTCAGAAGTGTTATTGATGAATGGAGTTTTTTTTTTTTTTTTTTTTTTTAATGTGGTGTGCTAGTGCAAAGTTAAGGTCGCGGGTTAGCAGGAAGCCCAAAACAAACTAGGCTAGTATATAATATTTTAAAAAAAAAAATTTACATATTGTAACGGCTATATCTGTTACAAATTTGTTAGAAATAAATGTTCAAAATTGCTCATTGGCATTAGTAATGCTTATAACTGTGACAAAGATAAGTGTTACAAATAATTTCAGTAACAAATATAACCGTTACTAAAATTGATTTTGGTAACGGATATATCCGTTACTAAATTTCATGCAAGTGACAGTGACGCCCCAGAGCTAACGGATATAAGTGTTAGTAAAAATATTAGTAATGATTATGGCCGTTAGTAAACGCCTTTTCTAGTGTAGTGCAAGATGGATGAATCAGTTGTTTAGTCAATAATCGAGGGAGACATTGGAACTCCTTTTTCACGACACGCTATGAGTGGATACATCACCTATGATTATAAACCACCGAAGTTCTCTAAATTTAATGGTAAAGGAGATCCGGTCTCTCATGTGCTCATTTATCGTCAAGCAATGATGGGTCTTTCTAAGAAAGATCATTATTTGTGCCGATATTTTGCTTCAAGTTTGACAGACTCGGCACTCATCTAGTACATGAAGCTGCCGAGGGGAAGTATTCACGAGTTTAAGGTGCTATCCATCAATTTCATTGCGAAATTCAGTTGCAACCGACCCTACATTAAAACCGCTAATGTACTATTTGACATGAAGATCTAAAAGGACGAGCGTATTAGGGATTTCACCAAAAGATTTAACGAGGTTCAATTGCATGTTGACAATGTCGATGAGACCCTCGCCATTGTGGCATTTAGAAAGGGGTTAGATCCCACTTCTGGTCTATACATGTCCTCGAAGAAAGAGAAGCCCACGAACATGACAGAGTTGCAGGCTCGGATCGATAAGTATGCGGAACTGGAAGAAGACCAATTGGATAGGGAATCTTTTCATAAAAGAGTGATAACCAGTGTCACCTCCGCTCCTGTTGGTAGGAGCTCTGCTAGTCATTATAATGATAGGAAGTCCGAGGAACCACAGTCGGAGCACAAGTTAGTCGACAGGAATTTCTATCAAGATAAGTTCAAGAGACAAAAGACTACTGGTGACACGTTAGGAAGTAATAAATTACCCCCATAGGATAGGGACTTTACCACTTTAACTTATCATTATGAGAACATCTTTAAAGTTAACCGGGAACAAGGTGTTCAAGAAAGATCCTCCAGCGGTGAATCTCGATGCTAACATGTACTGTTTCCAAGTAATGTTACACTACTCTTAGCTTCTAAGAGACAAAATCTTCACAAATTTGGATCGGCTTCCACTATACTAGGGGCATGATCTATGCCAATCCATTCTCAATAAAAGTTATATTTCTCTTTTCAGAGCATTGTTTCTTTTATAATTTTCTACTAGGGTACTTTTTAGATGTTGGGTGAGAGATCCCATATGTTAGTCAAAGCTGTATCAGAACCTTTAGAAAGCTTTCTTGGGATGATGAGTGAAAAATCTCATGTGTTGTTCCCCGTGTGATGAAGAAAGTTTAACTTAGCTTGGATTTTACCCTCCTAAGAGCAATTCTAATGCCTTATGCTTATAAGTGTCGGTTTATGCATTAGATATCAAATCATTTAAGGACTTTACAATAAATAATACAGGGGCACACCCAACGTTCCTACAAAGTCTTATTTCTTAACAAAACTAAAGGTATTTACAGGAATTGACACAGGGACAAACCCTATTTTCTAACAAAACCTTGTTTGTCTAAGATTCGGAATACGAATTTGTATAAAATATAATTCGACACTTTTGTCATTTTCCTTCAACGGTCAAATGTGCAACCATCGTCTGAGAGAAAAGTGGGGCATCTGTATATACATATTTATGCAAATATGGAGAAAAGAACACCACTTCCTAGCTAGTCTGGAACTTTACGTTTGGAACTTGTCCAAGTTCGAACCTCCACTTCCTAGCTAGTTTTAGGAACTCCACGTTCGGAACTCTACTTCCTAGCTAATCTGGAACTCCACGTTCGGAACTTGTCCAAGTTGGGAACTCCACTTCCTAGCTAGTCAAGAACTCCATGTTCGGAACTTGTCCAAGTTCGAAATTCTACTTCCTAGCTAGTCAGGAACTCCACGTTCAGAACTTGTCCAAGTTCGGAACTCCACTTCCTAGCTAGTTAGGAACTCCACATTCGGAACTTGTCCAAGTTCGGAAATCCACTTCCTAGCTAGTTAGGAACTCTACGTTCAAAACTTGTCCAAGTTCGGAACACCACTTCCAAGCTTGCCTGGAACTCCACGTTCGGAACTTGTCTAAGTTCGGAACTCCACTTCCTAGCTAATAAGGAACACAGAAAGTCCAAGTTCGGTATTGTTCTCTCGAGTAACAAACCCAAAACTGTTTTGTGGACGGAAGAATCCGAAACTACATTGTCAACTACTGTACCTGGCCTATCCGAATTGCATTGTAACTTGACATATCCGGAACGACGTGCCTTGACAATTGCATTGCCCAATACCGGATTCATAACTACTTTGTGGATTGAAAAGCCCGACATTGATTGGTGAGACATTGGATTTAGGAATACGCAGTCAAGTGATAGCTGACTTGATCAATATGGACATGATGGTTCAAAGCCGATACTGAGTACTGACCAACACTGGAACTGATTGTTTAAGTTCTTAACATGGCTATTGGCTACCAAAACTTCGATTTCCTCAACCCATTAATGGCGGTTTTAGGAGGAAGCAAAAGAATCTTTAGAGCAGGTGAACTGTTGGAGCAAAACAAATTAGAGTTCAATACTTTTTTCGACGAAAATAATGATTCAAACATAAAAAGATATCCAAAGCCCCAATAGCGAGCACCAAGAGATTCTTACTGGCGGCAACGGGCAAAGTGTTTGAGGAAGTGGGTGCTCAAGTTCAAAATGAATAATGGGCTTGGGATGTGCTGGTCTGTCCAAGTCCGGATCTGCCCTCATAAGGCTTGGCAAAATTGGCATGTCTGGATTTTATGAAGTTCAAGTCCGGGTCAAGGTGAATTCGTGAAGTCTTGATCTGCCAAGTCCGAGCCATGTGACCAAGTTCAGTTCATTACATGTGGCCATGTGCTAGTATTTAAGGTCTAGGTTGCACTTGAAAAAGTTCAAGTCCGGGTCATGTGAGTGTGTGACAAAGTGAAGCACCGGGTCATGACTATGGCACGTCCGGATCAGATTTGAATGGGAGTCAAGCATTAACAATTTGCAAAAATTCCAGTTTCGCAAGGCCCAATTCCGGGTTGCACTTCCTAGTCAAGGTGACTTAGTAAAATCTACCTAAGTCTGGGCCATGTGACCATGTTCGGTCCCATAAATCAACTAGTATTCCAAGTCCAGATCATCACAAGGCATGGCAGGACCGGTTTTCACCAAGTTCAGCCTAATACACAAGGTTCGGGGCATGGTCATGGCAGGTCCGAATTTACAATTCCTTACACTAAAGTAATGCGAAATTTTGCTGATACGTTCCATAACGAAAATCAAGGCATAAGACGTCGCGTACATTTTTATCCGGCCTTTTTCCTTAAGAGTTTGATTCACAACCTATGAATAAAAAAGGGGGGCATCTGTGTGTGCATATTTTAGCAAAATATATATGTAACACGTGGCAGCATATTCTTAAGGCTCGGATATGGTCTTGGTGTGGGTAGAAAGTACCAGAACATAGCTCAAGTCCAAATCCCCTCACTTCCAAGGTTCGAAAGTGAGACAAGAAGAAGAGGTTCGTAGGCTTTGGAACTAGTTGGAGTAGTAGGTTCGTATAACCAACTCCTAACTATGAACTCCAAATCCAGAACTTAACTACTAGGTTCGGAGCAGGTTCATAGGCTTCGGAACTAGTCGGAGTAGTAGGTTCGTATAACCAACTCCTAACTATGAACTCCAAATCCGGAACTCAACTACTAGGTTCGGAGCAGGTTCGTAGGCTTTGGAACTAGTTGGAGTAGTAGGTTCGTATAACCAACTCCTAACTATGAACTCCAAATCCGGAACTCAACTACTAGGTTCGGAGCAAGTTCGTAGGTTTGTATAACCAACTCCTAACTATGAACTCTAAATCCGGAACTCAACTACTAGGCTCAGAGCTCTAACTACTACTCTGAACCTAAACATGTTTTTCTGTTATTTAAGTCAATTAAGGAGACCTATTTGACTTGGGAAACATGGGGCTTCTAGAAGAGTCAAGATGAGACTTAACAAGAGACGGTCTCCTAGTTAAACACTAATTGGGAAACCTAATTTATTATTATAAATTGAATAGTTGAACTACGCTTTGAGTTTGATTCCTATACACAGGATACGTAGGCAGCCATTAAAGAACGTGGTTCAACTCATCATCTTCTAAATCTCTTCTTCTTCTTGATCAAATACTTCTAGTTGTTCTTTGATCATCAACAAAATACTTGTGTTTCTAGATTAGAAAAAATCATCACGCAATAACTATATGCATGAGAACACTTCAACAAAAGAAACTATAGAACCTGTGTTGGAGAGTAACTCGACAAACTTGGACGATGACATCGAGAAAATTTATGAAGTTATAAATAAAGAGGACAAAGAAAATGAAGTGCCTAGAGAAGATGATATAAATTCTATAGTGGAAAGTGGATCTAATTTTAGTTTGGTTGTTAAAGACTTATCGATGGAACAAATTTGTTACATCCTTAATATTGCCAAATATGAACCACAAATTAGTGGAAATGCCAAAGCTAGATGAAGATTTCTCTGAGTCCTCGAGATCATATGAAGAACCACCACCCGACCATCATTCACCCGAGTTAACACCTCTTGAAAGCCAACCTCCATTCATAAGAAATCCACCAAATTTTGAGGACTGGACCACTAAACCATTTCAAAGAAACCTCAAGCTCGAACTTAAGCCAATTGCCTTTGAAATCCTTCATAATTTTCTAAACCTTAAAAGACTTTGCCCAACATACAAACTACTGAGACTATCATTACAGTTGAGAATAGCCCAGTATTGATTGAAGTGCCAGAAAAAGAGAAATAGAATCTAAGGTGGAATATGAGTTCTTAAGAGCATACGATGATCCCTTTCTTCAAGTGGTTGGAAAACCCAGTTTGCCATATGTCGAATCATCTAAGCCTCGTGAAGAACGACAACTACCACACTTACACTTTCTTAGACAAATTAATGATGGGTTATTGCATAAATTCCATGATACGTTACATAAGCTTTCTCTTATCATTCTGCATCTTATACTCTAAATGCATCATTTCATTCTGTTTGGGGGTAAATACTTTCATATATTTTTCTATAAAGATCCCCAACTATTTAGACTATTAGTATATAGCTAACAGCATATCATCCATCTCATACGCATAGTCATGGGGCATCTGACTTAAAACGACCCCACATATAATCTTAAATATCTAACTATAAAAGATTTATGTTATATTTTCTTGATGTATTCCATGGGAGTGCATCATTAAGGTAACCGGACCACTCCACTTGGAGTGTGTGGTTGTAAGTGTCGGAGCCTTGAGTCCACGTATACTTTCATATTCCTTGTTAGCACTTTTACTCGTAGTTTGAGTAGTGTACCCCTATGGAGCAAGTATATAATTTTCTTTTTCTTTATTTTAGTCTTTTTAAAATAGCTATCTTTTCCTGTCATATACTTTCCATTTCCTGTTTTTTGTTATTTCCTAGTTTTCTGTCTTACATAAGTTCTTTCATTCCATCCCACCTTTGACACTGAGTAGTTTTTCCTCTATAAAAAAAGAGATGTGAAACAAAGCAGAGGGCGATGATGATTGAGTGAAGGTGTCTTACAATTGTCTCTCATGGTTATTTAGCATGTATCGTCTTCCATATGCATGCCATACCATAGGATGGTTGGCAACTGTAGCCCTTTCTTTTCGAAAACTTTTTCCTTCTGTGAGTGATTTCTAATAGTTTCGAGCTTCGTCTTTCTTTCTAGTTGGAATAGCTACAAAATAGGGCTAACTAGAGATTAGGAGAGGAGATACTAGAGTATCTAGCAATAGAGCTAGTCATCTGCACTAGATTCGCTTTCTTGTAAAACAAGGAAGTGCACAATCTAGGGCAAGCCTCATGCAGGTTCTCAATTAGGATCACTTAATTTCAAATATTTTTTCATTCTATTGGAAGGATCACTCTCCTCATAGTGATTTTTGTTAGTAGTTTTTTCTTTTTCTGTTATTGTTTTAAGTAATTTAGGAACAAAAACCCAAAAACCCAAAAACCCAAAAAGAAAAACCTTTCTCTTACCCTTTCATAAAAGTTCTTGTTTTTCCTGTGCTTATAATAGAGATTCTCGATACAACACTAGTCATGTGATTTTCTACAACACAGGCAATGGATTCCACATAGACCAACCCTTAGAAGTACGCAATCTCTATTCTTCTAAGGGTGGTTTGAGGATCAGTTATATGTTACTAAGGGTTGCCCATATCACTATATACTTTCTGCCTCAGCTTAACCTACATAGATACCCATTGTCCCTTGATTACCAACATACCATCAAGAAGTCTATGCTTTCAATATACCAAATGCATCATGGAGGCAACACCCAAAGCCACAAACCCAACCACCTCCAGGGTTCATCAAACCACCAACTACATTCAGAAAAGGACAACATACCTATAACAATCATAACAGAGTATTGGTTCCACCCCATTTTAACCATAACTACCAAAATCCACCAAAGAAACCTAGTTCCACCATCCACTAGTGTCCAATCAGATAAACTGTAAAACCCCTAAAAAAATTTTGTACATTATTATTTTACAATATTTAGTATTTTTAGATTAGATATTTAATGCATGGTCAATATGCTAAAAAAATTTGGTTTGACTTTTATTATGGGTCACGGTATTGGCACCCCCATAAATGGGACTAGCACTCCTTTGACCAATTCAACGGTACTAGCACCCCTCCATTAAATACACAAAAAACACTAACGGCAAGCACCTGCTACGTGATCGCACAATCCACAGCATTGGGTTGTCGCGAGATCCCATATCCCACGGAAGGTGGCTGCCGTGGGTCTTTTTTAAAATTTTTTTTTTTAATAGCCACCATAAAAAAGAGTTAGTTGCCGCAAGATGATTTTGCTTACTAAAATGGAGTCTTTGCTTGTGTTAATTATCAAAACTCTTTTTCATTAATTTGATCACAAAATTTTCTTATAGCATATGAAAATATTTGCCGCGAGATAGCAAAATTATGGCTCGATTGTATATATTTTTTGTCATAGTTTTGGTGTTGTTCTTGGAGTGTATAAAGAAACTTTAAAGAAGAAAATGAGGTATCCATATGTCGTGTGTGCTCAATACGCAAAATTTGAAGTGAAAAAAAATAAAAAACACAAAGAAAATATCTCGCGGCAATTGCCTGCTGTGGGATATGCGATCTCGCGGCAACCCAATGTCGTGGATTGTGCAATCTCGCGGTAGTTGCCTGCCGTGGGATATGAGATCTCGCGGCAACTGCCTGCCGTAGAACTATGGGCATGTGGGGTGTAAAAGGACATATAAGGAATAACCATTATTGTGTTACTTTTTGTCAAAGGGGTGCTAGTCCCATTTATCGGGGTGCCAATACCGCGCCCCTTTATTATAAAAAGAGAAAGGAGGGAAAACAAGAGAATATTTTTGAAATTTGTATTAAAGAAATTTAGTGTTTTGAATATTAAGTTTTTGTAGAGATTTTTAATATTTGGAAAGTTTTCAAAAGAGATGTTAATATAAGGTATATAATAAATAGAGTACTTTTAATAGAAAATAATATTTTATATTTATGAATAGAGATATTTGGTAAAAAGGAATTTTTTTTTATTAAGGTGAGATAATATGGTAAGAATTCTATTGTTATGGAAAGTTAGCTTTTATTCAAAGGAAAGTAATGGAAAGTTTTTAGTTGTTAATGAAACTAATGTGTAGATAATTTAAAATTATGGAATTTGTCTTAGTTTATTTCTTTGTATCTAAAGAATATGGTTTCACTTAGAACAAAACAAAAAGAAAAAAAAAATATAAAAGAGAAAAAGAAATCAAAAGAAAATTAAAATGAATAAGGAATAAGGAAAAAAAGATAATGAAGAAAGGGAGTATTTCCATTACTTGGTGATATAGATTTTACGTGGCGTGGATTCTTTTATATAATTGTTCTTTCGATGGCAACAACAAAAAGGTGAGTAGACCTCACTAATTAGTCATTTCAATTATTTGGTTGTTGATTCCTATCTATATTACATTCAATTAATTAGAAAACAAAGAAATATATGTTGCGTATTTTGAAATGTTAAATATTAGTGTATGATTAACAGTCTTGAAATTGTTGTTTTAATTATAAGGGATTTTATTTGCATAAATCAAATTTAATATTGCAAAGTACTTATTGCAATAACAGGTCTGTTTCTAAAACTTTAGAATAGCATCTTTAAGTAGGTCATCACAAATATGTCAAGACAAAAATACTCTAATTTTTCCACTCAAGTTTCGCTCACTCCAGTGTACAGTGGGCACACTTTACCTTACAAACTCAATGACGAACAAGGAAACCAAAGTCGATCAAACACATCTGCCACTTATTATCACACTAACCTATTCCTAATTGAGCTAGAGGTCTTTATTAGGTGTTGCGGGGATTAGGTGATGATTTAAGAATAAAGAAAATGAATATTCAAAAAGATAAGTCTGAGATAATAGAGTCTTCAAAAATATGTAACTAGAAAAAACCTTGTTCTTACTTTGCTTCTACACTTTGTTTCCATCCTTAGTCATTTTTTTCTTTTTCTTTTGGTTTTTTACTCCTTTGATTTTGTTTTTGAAGTTCTAACTTTTTTCTTTCTTTTCTTTGGATGAAAACTTTCTTTTCTTTTCTTATTTGAAGCAACTAACAAATTCTTGGTTTTCCACAGGTCTTTCTCTTTTCTTTTCTTCATTTCATCTCTATTCTCAGACTCATTCAAAAATGGGTAGGCTGATTTTTATTTTGTTTTGTTTCTCATAAAAGGGTAAATGATTTGTGGTTTATGAAAAGGCTAAAGAAAGGCTCAGAGGGGCGACTAGCGGAAAATAATTTCATATAGGTTTGAATTTCTTGCTATATCGATCCAAAAAGGGCCTAAATTATCGCTTAGGATATGGTATAGTGATCAAGCAAGTGGACGTGTGATTTCTCTATTAGAAATTTACGTCTCCCTTGTGTCATTACTCAAATATTTCATTCATAAGGCTTTTAGGCTATATTCTCACAGGATTTGTAGAATAAATACTCTAGCCTAGATTTCATAAACTTACTGCCAATACAGACATAGATGCTCATGCAACATATTTATGGAAGGATGCAATGACTATTACCTACATATTTACCTAAGTTTCTAAAAACTATTCTAATTTAAAAGCTAACGTGAAACTTCTAGACTAATATCATCATAGAGAAAGAAATAATACCAATATTCTTAAGTGCATAGTATAAATACTTATTATATATATACTAGAAAGCAAGTGCATATATATATACCCTAATAGGTGACTTAAATTACGTGTGTTTCTATGCCACCCCCAAACAAAAATATGCTTTGTCTTCAAAGTATAGAAATAAAAATGATAGAAAATACCATGGAAATGCGTGAAAATTTTAGAGCACCTGCAAAATAAATTTAGAACATACTAATATAGATAAATAAAAACATACGCAACTCCTATATGAGTTTCACTCGTTATGAGAATAACAAAAATTAAATTGCTTGGGACATAAGCAGACACTAAAGTAAAACTTACCTCATATCTATCATTTAAGCGTTGTCGTCCTCTTCTATAAAGAAGTGAGGTTCCATTGCATCCTGCCAAGCCATGACAATTTGCAAGGCCTCACGCCATTTGTCATCTACCTTTGCTAACATGTTAAGCGCCACTTGGTCAGATGGGGTGTAAGGGGCAACCCAATTAGGTTTTAGCCTCCATCCCGGCCAAATCATCACACAGAAAGAGCGTATAATGCAATTGGTGGGTCTCACAATGTCAACCCCAACCCAATCCATGAAACGGGTACAGAACTTAGGAAAGAAAAATAGCATTATGCGGCAAACCAAAACAGGCATAAGAATGTACTTATGCATCATACTATGTGCTCTTGCTAAACTAGACACTAAGGTCTGGGGAAGGTCATAGAGCATACGTCCCTCAGCTAGAGCAAGGAAGACGTCACAAGTGGCGTTATTCGCAGAAGAAAAATGTCATTTCCCTAAGATATTCAGCATGATAAAAAACATAATAGTGCCCATGTTAAGGGACAAGCTACCAAGTGATATACGTTATATTGCCCTTGGTCCTCTATACGAAAAATCCCTGCCCCATAGGTCTCATACAAATACTCATAGTTATAGATATATATATTATCAGCCATATAGCCCCATGAGTTTTAGATTTTAGCAAGCATAGACAATCCAATAGCAAAGGCCAACAAAAACTTGGTTAAGTCCATTGTTACATCATCAATGGTGACAGAGAACACTTGTTCTCTATCCGGTCGATAAAAGAACTTACAATGATCATAGAAATAAGTAGTAAGTTTAGGAGAATAAGAGTCATCGGCACTTACCAGTAGAGTCTGCCATCCTGACTGCACAATCCTGTCGCGGAACCAGTATCCATAAGTGTCACTCTCGAGCAATTCTTCAAAGGACTGCTCTAGTATTATTTGAGGAGATTTCATAGCAAACAAATACACTACTGAACTCCTTGAAGTGAGTTTAGAAAAACCCCAGAAAATTTAAAAACTGGAGGTCTTGTTTAGGTAAGGGCGCGGGTGCACTCAACTCTGACTCTGTGTTCCAGGTCCTTGGGCGCGGGCGCACTCTATAAGGCAACAAAAAGGGCGTGTGCGCTCCGAGTGCTGTTTGTGGTATGAAGTGTGAGGTGAAAGTGAGAGGTGTGGTGTGAAGTGTATGGTGTGCCATGTATTTATAGAGCACTAGTTTCTTAAACAAAGGTCCTCAAGGTTCCCTAATTGATACGGAAAGAGATGGAATAAGAAAAGGCTTCTAAAACCAAAATAGAAACATGCTCCAAAATCAAACCTATAGCTTTTAGGCTGGAATTAAAAATAGCAATCATCCAAATTTCTAATCCTTGAGTTTGCACAAACTAAAAGTAACTAATTCTAGCTACACCATATTAGCAACATGCTCACACAAACTATATTCTCAAAATCTTACAATATTAAATTCCAAATACAGGTGGATAGGGTAAAATGCAATGCTAAACAAATAATACCACCTCCAAACAAGTCGAAAGGGTGGGGGATTCATGAAAAATAGATAGCATGCTTGGACAAAAATTAAACCAACTTAGAATTCAAATAACAACCAACTTACATAAACCAATATTAACTACTTAACTAAATAACTCTGAATAAAAATTCTACTAAAATAGGAAAATATTCTTAAAAATAATACAAAATAACTAGCCACGAGATGAGGAAGGGTGGGATTCATGAAGTTGAGTGATCAAGAATGGAAATACCAAACACCCCACCCCCAAACAAATTTTTGAAAACATGGTTTAGAAAATTTATTTTAAAACTTGGGTATTTTAAAGTCAGATTCCTAAGACTTACTAGACTAAAACATGTATTAACATACAGTTTTCCATATATCAACAATCTAAAGAGTTGTGGGTCTGTCCATAAATAATTATAATAGACTGCAAACCCAAATAGAATTAGGCACCAAGATTTCCTATGACGTGACGTAGCGGAATAAGAGTGAATACTGATGGATCTCGAACCTAATTTAGCATGCAATGTCTTCTTTTTTCTCCCATGAAAGGGTAGCCAAGTGAATGATCGTGAAAATATGGATGGTTGTGGAAAATGTGTGGGATATGGATAAGTTTTAGAAGGAAGGAATGGAAAAAATAAGAATGTGGGTTTAGCACAAAACTCATTGGTGGCATGGATTGGTATTATCACACATATGAAAATAAAAATGTCAAGTGGCTCTTTTTTGGGTATTATGTCCTTACCAGGTGGGTTTATGAAGTCATGAAGCACAGAAGAAGCAAAAAGGTTAAGTGTAAACTCAGGGTTCTTTTGAAAAGGTAAAAAGAGGGGAATCGAGGCGGTGGTAAATGATTGGATTTTATGAGGGATTACCTCAGGTGGGTGATGGTCGGGTGGTGTGCTAGGTAGTTATTGAGAGGGGGGATCATCACAGGCTTTTAGAAACTCGTCGAATTCCTCATCTAGCTTGGTCGTATCCACATAATTATAGTATTCATCTTCATCTTTAAGAAAGTCATCAATCTCGTCTAAGGAGTCGAAATTGTGTTATTTGTCTTCATCCAGAAAAGGGGTATCTACTAGTGTGGGGACAAAAGTGTCAGAGTCAAAACTTCCGAAGGAAAGGAATTGGTGCCTCTGATTATTAGGAAACGTGTTGTTGAAATAATCTTGAGCTAAGCTCTCGATCATGCTAACTTCTCCATCGATAGTCGTATCGGGTAACTATTGTATCATTTTGAAAACATTTACCTCAATAGAAAAATGACCAAAGGACATGGACATCGAACCATTGCAGCAGTTTATGAGCGCATTGGCAGTTGCCAAGAAAGGACGCCTTAAGATGATAGGAACAGAGTCGTTAGCAACAACGTATCGAGGGATAACGGGTCACCGGGTAGTAAAATCTTGAACTTTAACTAGCACATTTTCAACCAACCCCTTAGTATACTTAATAGAACGATCAGCTAATTGCAACGTCATTTTAGTTGGTTGCCTCTTGTAGACCTATTTGTTTATATTGATAATAAGGGAGTAAGTTAACACTCGCCCCCAGGTCTAATAGAGCAGTTGTAATGTAGGTATCCCCTAAGGTGAATTGTACAGTAGGACGATCAGGGTCCTTGTACTTAACGATTCCATTATGTTCAGATATAGTGGGAAAATGTTAAGTTAAAAAGGCATCTTCCGGAATGTTTGTTTTCCGCCTAGTAGTACACAACTCTTTTAGAAACTT
This sequence comes from Coptis chinensis, assembly GCF_015680905.1. Taxonomy (NCBI): domain Eukaryota; kingdom Viridiplantae; phylum Streptophyta; class Magnoliopsida; order Ranunculales; family Ranunculaceae; genus Coptis; species Coptis chinensis. The sequence goes on along the minus strand of NC_141457.1, from coordinate 20,265,418 downwards.
AGCATGTTGTGGTAATTTTTTAATAGCTTCAAGAAAAGGTAGGTTTATCGATAGATTTTTAAAAACTTTCCTTATCTCGTCAAAATTTGTATCCTTGTTTAACATGGCTAGTCTCTGGGGAAACGGTTGTTTCTCTCTATATTTAGCATATGGATTAATAGGAGTTTTAACCTTGGCCGCTTTCCTCTTAGGTTGTGGTTTAACTGGTACCTCTACTGGAGTACGATTTTCAGTTTCTATATCAGTATCTAATAATTTTTTATTTTCATTGACAACTGGTGGTGTATTAATGGGCATTGTTACGGCGTTATCAACCACTCTGCCAGAACGGAAAGTGGTGATAGCATTTAACTCACCTACGTTTAAATTTTCATTACTAGTATTACCGGTTACTTCGAAGGCTGTGTTTAGCATTTTAGGATTAGGTATAGCTTGACCTGGAAATACACTTTTTGGTTAGGCTTTCTCTTGGGTTAACTTTTGTATGGAATGATTAATGGATTGTAAAATCTGTTGGTTAGCTTGCATGTAGGCTTCAAAATGATCTGGTTGTGAAAGTGTAGTGGCCACAGGTGGTGTGACTAGAACTATCTCACATTGATTATTAACGGGTGGGTTATGATAGTTGTTATTAACTGGTATGATACCTCTATTGTTATTATTATAATTATTGTAATTATTATAATTCCCTTGTCCTTGTCCTTGTCTTGGTGGAGCTTGGTTGTAATTGTTTGTTGGCCTAACATTTTGATTATTAAACCCTAGAGGTGTAACTTGTTGATTATTTCGCCAACCAAAGTTGGGGTTTTGTCTCCAAGGTGCGTTAGGAATAGGAAGCCTATTAACAGAGCAAACATTATCCGGCTGTGATGGTGGTTGTGATAGTTGTTCATAGACAATAGGACAATAGGAGTCTGTGTACTCAAGGCTATAACAGAAATTACATGGAAAAGAGTTGATGTTCATGACAAGAGTAGGCTTATGTTGAATAGAAATGGCTTATACCTTTTTTCTGAGAGATTCGATTAGAGTTTTAAGCTTGGGATCAATTTTAACCTCAAACATACTAGCAACCTTGGTTGTGGAAGAAGAATTAGCGGAGCGGGGGATGATGTTACCCCTCTCAGTTATTATTAAGCTTAGATTGATCTTCTAAAAACCTATAAGCCTATGAGGCTCCTTTACTAAGGAAACTACCCCAATCATTATATCAAGTACCTCTTTATGATGATGTAAAAGCCCTTTGAAAAAGGCACAAACAAGCATGTCTTTCACAAGGTTATGATGTGGACACTCTATAAGAATATCAGTGAAACGATTCCAGGCCTCTGAAAAGGATTCATGATGATTCTGGCAGAAGAAATGAATCTTTTGAAGCATTTCATTTGTCTTCAGTGGTGGGTAAAATTGTTCCATGAATAATTGAACAAGTTTGGCATATGAGTCCACAGAATTAGGCGTTTGGGCAGTTAACCAAGATGTCGCCTTATCGGCTAGGGTGAAATAAAACACCCTTAGTTTAATTTGTTCCGAACCTATGGCAGGATGATGAAATGTGGTAAGAACTTGTTCTATCCTACGTATATGCTGATAAGGCTTCTCGTGGTCTAACCCATGGAAAACCGATAACAAATTAAATATATTCAGGGGAATTCAAAAATCCCCCACTGGGTTTGCAAGAATGTTGCATAACTTAGGCCTATTGTTTAGGTCTTTGTAAAAATCAGAGAGAGGAGTCTCTGTTTCTTCAGCCATTGATGCAGGTGTAGTGTGTGATATTCTAGATAGGCGTGTGCGTTGACGTTTACGATAGATAATGTTAGATGGTTTACTCTTACCGGACCTTAATCTCATGCAAGGCTAAGGCCAATATGAAAAAAAAAAAAAAAACAACTAGCAGCAGTCAAACAACAACCTGATATACTAGAATTAAAACTCCTCTGACAGAAGAGACGAAAAGTGAAAGGAGTACCTGAATGCATCCTTGCTACATGTATGAATAACGTCTTTGATACACGATCTCAGTGTATTGAAGAAGTTCGGAACACTGAATAATAAAATACTTTAACACAAAGAGAGCCTGTGACTAACCTGTGAATCGGGATTTTTTTTTTTTCAGAAGGGGCGCGGGCACGCTCAAGGTACTTTTCGGAAAAAAAAAAATCCAGTAACAAGAGGGCGGGCACGCTCAAATATAGAGTACACTAGGGCGCGAGCGCGCTCAAGGTACTGTTTCGAAAAAAAACATCTAAAAAAATAACAACCACAGTTATAACCAAACAATCGGGTGGGTGGGTGAAATGGGATATTGGTAAAATTGAAAACACAAAGGAAAATTAATCTAACAAAACTAAGATGGAAGTAGCGCCATTTGATAAAAGTAAAAACAATAGTTTTATCTTATCTTAAATAATTATTCTAAGAAGAAGTAAAAGCATGAATTTACTCTAGATGTTATCAAAGTTCTACTCTCAATTATCATGCAATAATGGAAGTCAGAATTTGTTCCACTCCTAGTTGCTTAAAAGTAACAATTTCTCGACAGTTAAACAATTCTATAATATCAATGAGAGCAATGGTTTAATTATACTAATATGGTGCAAATAACTAATTAAGATATTCTAAATTATACTGTGGCAATTTAATGAGAAGATGTGAATGAGAAGAGATTAGGGGGCTTTGATTCCACCTTTATTATTTCTTAATATGCTAGTATAGAGTTGTTGCAATCCTAATATTTCTGTTTCCACATAAAGGTTAGGTCTTTTTAATCCCTAATTATTCATGGCAATCTCTACCAACTAATAATTAGCATTTGAGGCAATTGAAACCCATTCTCATGGTGAATTAACTACCTTCTAGAGTGGAATATTTTACTACAACTATTCTATACTAACACATCAAGTCTTCGTCAAAGCTTCAATCAAACCTAATGGAGGTTTAGCTATGATTCATCAGACTATCATGATTAAAATAATAAGAATAATACATAATAAAGTGTATCACCCACTATTACAACCTACAATATTGCTTGTCTCTCTCCTTTCTCTTCACTCCAGTTTCTTTTCTTTTCCTCCTTTTTCCCCCTTTCTTTCTCTCTCTTCTTTGTCTTTATAACTTTCATCGTTTCTAACCGCTCTCTCTTGTTCATCCATTCCCCCTGATCCTACGTGCCTCATCTCGCCACCTGTCCCTCAACCTACCACGCAGTTCTCGGCAATTAAGGGTCCGCGGCTCCTATCCGCTGCACCCGGTCTTCTCTTCACTATTCTGTATACATGTCATTCTCCACCAATGATGTCCTATGTCACGAATATGACCCCTACAGATGCCCTCTCTCAGTCCTATTGGTAGTCCGCGGACAAATGATAGGGCCGATATCTAACAACCGCAAAATGTGGTTTGTTTTTATTATTTTAAATTGTTCCATATGTTGCATGACACGTGTTCCATCATTACTGTCGCGTGGGAATGGCGCATGCGCCGTACTGAATCTGACTTTTCGATTCTCAAGGCCCACGTGTCCCCTTTCCCCTGGTCCCCTTCCTGGTAATTACCCTTTTTACCCTTTGGCTCTTCAAATCCCGCCCAAACCTTTCACTTTCCTCACAACCCATAAACCCCTCGTTCATTTTCATTTGCCTTCCTCCATTTTTCATCTTCTCCAACCTCCTCAAGTTTTTCCTACTGTTCCTCTATCTCAAGGTTCCTTCTTGCATCGCTTGCGTTTCTTTTTGGTCCATTCACCGCCTTGGCTGCTATTGCATCTCAGGTTCGTCCTTCACTTTCTCTCTTCCCCTCATTTATTTTCTATACTGCATTTTCAGTATTGTTTCAGCACTCTTTCCTTCTCTCCTAACTTGTATTCTTCCCCAATTATTCACTCGATCCAACTTAGTGTCCATCGCAATATGACGGGATCTGATTCGGCGGAGACATCCGCCACCAGATCCGATGGATCCGGTGCCTCTCCATCCCGATCTAGCCACTCCACTGCGAACAGATCGGAATCCCGGGACTCTAGCTCTACCAGCCCAGCCGCTATACCATCTACCTCGGGGAGGAAGGCTTCTCTTCCTCCCCCTCCATCATATTACCGCCGCCCTAACTTAGAAGCAGTTAAAACTGCCTACGGCATCCCAGATGACGTGTTATTAGAGCACGTGACTAGCGTCACCCATTTTCCACACTTGGTAAAACCGAGGCCAGGATGTCTTGTCGCGACTGTTGGACAGATAGCGGCCGGTTTGCGTTTCCCCTTAACTCTTCTCGATATTGAGGTATGCAACCATTTCAATATTTCGCCTTGTCAAGGCATAGGTAACTTCTGGCGAGTTATGTATGCCGCTAACCATTACAACGAATCCCACACTCCTAAAATCCAACTCTGCAACATAGTAGCTCATTTTTATTTGAAAAAGAGCACCAAATTCGGAAGCATAGGGTACCACTCCTTTTGTACACGTCCGCGGAAGAAGTCCTTTGTTCTCAGCCTCACAACTTCAGACAAGGTGTGGCACCATTATCCATTGTATGTGTCTGGAAGTTTTATTTCCGCGGACCTCCCTTTAGAAGTTTCTATAAGGCATCTCCATTTCCTTACGAGTGGTAAGTAAAACACTTTGATCCCCCAAATCTCCTACATAACCTTGTTTCTAATGTGTTTTCTTTTTGTGGCCCAGGTTGGAAGCCAGATTCTCGCTCTCAATTTTACGCCGGAATCTCCTCTGACATTTTCCAAGGACTTCGGGATCTAGGGAGTAATCAGTGTGAGGTTCTCGTCATAGACCCCGACAAAGGCAACCCTCTTTTTCTTGACCCCTCTCTTAAAGACATAGGGAAGTACCAAGGTCCCCTCTACCGTTTGCCGCCACCCAAAGAGCGCAAACCCAAATCCTCTCCCTCCTCCAAAAGAAGACGCCCAACTCATAGGTCATTTGGCTATACTACCAAGATCTCCCACTCGAAAGCCGCTACTCAATCTCGCCCTCCCCCTACAGATACCGCCCCCTCTTCCTACTCTGCTTTAGCGGATTGGGAAGACAATTTTGCTCATCCCTCTTCTTCTGTGCCTGCCGCTGACATGGCTTCCAGCAAACTAAAACTGTGGGACAATGACTCAGAAGGTGACGAGCCCACTGAAGCTGCGGCCAAGAGCCCTCCAGCCAAAAAAGCCCGGACTGCGCCTCCGCCTCCATCAGAACCAACCCTTCAATCACCGCGGCCCCCAACTACCTCATGCCACCCTGGAAAGGAACACCATCAATCAGTCCCTCCTGCTTCTGGCTATATGGAGATATGGCAGCCGCAATTTAAAGCTCGAGACTGCGATGTAACTATATGATAACTATAAAATGAGTAGTTTACCTACGAAATGAACTATGAATTCACAACGTAAGTAAACTAAACTTGATACTTTTATACTCAATTATCAAAGCTTCTACTCTCAATGCGAATTGCACTAAATGGAGTACGAAGTTCGTTCCACTCCTAGTTCCCTAGCATGGATTGTTTTCTAAGTCTAACTAGTCGCTCTTAAGTCAATGAGAGCTTTACGAAGGGTGTTATACTACGATGAAACTAAAATGAGTCTACGTTGAATTTAACTACTGAATACTATGGAAATATGCTTGTTTTGAATCTAGATAAAGGATTAGAGGGAATTGACTCCACCTCGAATCCAACTTAATAACCTAGTATAGATTCTTGTATCTCGATTCTCACGCGTTCTTCTACGGCAAGAAATTCGAGTTCTAATCCCTAGTGTTCATGGCATTTCTACCGAAGTACTAACTAGCATGTGAAGTCGTCCACCCATTCTCATGGCGAAACACGACTTTCTAGAGTGGAATAGATTCTACAACCAATTCTATACTAACCACTAAGTTTTCATCAAGGCTTCATCAAACCCTCTAATGGAGGATTTAGCCTTGATTCATCAAACTAACAATTCCCATTAAATCTAAACTAAACATAATGAAAAGATTCTAACTTTATGCGATTTCACTAAACAATAATCGAAATCTAATTAATAACTATGAAATGATAACAAACAATAATGGAATTTAGATCTATAAATCGAAATTGACAAAATAACTATTTTTTATTATCTAATCAATCAAGAACAATAATTTGAGAGTTTAATCTAAAACAAGAATTGAAATGAAATTAAACTTAATTAATCTAATGAAAACTAGATCTAGAATTAAGGTTTAATGGAGGCTAACTAATCTAATTTATTTTCTAACCTAACTATCTACCATTAACAAAGAGCTAAGCTTTTGTTTTTATACATCTAGATCCAAAATTCGTGCATGGGCTTGGAGCCAGGGTTTGGGCCAGAGAATCAGGCCCAAAACCCAATTCTTTCAGTCCAAAAAGGCATCTTCAGCTGCAGTTGGCTTCCACAGACTTTTCGTCCACTTCTGCTCCTCTGATTGGGTCAAGGCTTGGACCATTGCAAAGCTCTTTCCGAGCCGGTCGTTTTGACATAAGGTAGGCCTCAATCCGATGTCTGAGTCCAAAGATATGGCATTCGGAAGTTCTGGCATTTTATTTGCTCCTTTATCTCGCTAAAGTGGCACATTTCTGCACATAATGGACTTTGAAGCCTGAAATGCATAGAAACACGTGTCGATATTAACTCTTACTTATTATTCACATAATTGGTCTAACGATTATGATTATTAAGGGGTTAAAACTACAGTTTTGGGCTCTTATCAAACCACCCCAAACAAAGATTTTGCTTGTCCTCAAGCAAAGATGAGAAATTAGAATAAGTGACCAAAATGGAGTTCTAACTACTCTCGTTTCGCTGAGTGCGATTGCATTGACCATATGCAACAAGGCCTTAAACCACTAGGAATTCCCTAGTGGACGAGTTATAGCCTCGTGAGAGTTTTCCAGTGAAGGTACTCACAAACTTCATCTATACTACAACGACTAAGAAAATAAAACTATTGTTTCCTTATTCATGCTCAACTATCTATACATCTCTCTAGCAATTGAATAAGAATAACCAGTCAAAACCCTAAGTTAATATATGCATAATAATCAATCATCTACAATAAACATATATACAATGAGTAGTACTATCAAATGTTTAGCAGGTCCGTTTCTGAAAACTCGGAATAGCGTCCTTAAGTAGGTTCTCACAATAATAGTCAAGAAACAACACTCTGATTTTTCCACTCAAGTTTAAGCTACTCCGATTAATACAGTGGGCACACTTTACCTTACAATCTCAATGACAACAAGGAAGCCGGGTCGATCAAACACATCTGCCACTTACTATCACACTAACCTATTCCTAATTGAGCTAGAGGTCTTTATTAGGTGTTACGAGGGGATTAGGAGATGGTTTAAGAAGGAAGGAAATGGATATTCAAAGGACAAGTCTGAGATAATAGAGTCTTCAGTATTATGTAACTTAGAAAACCTTGTTATTTTCTTTTGCTTCTACACTTTGTTTCCATCCTTAGCCATATTTTTTCTTTTTTTCTTTTCCTTGGCTTTTGACTCCTTTTATTCTATTTTTTTGGAGTTTTTATTTTATTTCTATTTTTCTTTTCTTTGGATGGAAACTTCTTTTCTTTATTTTTTCTGAAGCAACTAACAATTTTTTGTTTACACACGTTTTCTCTTCTTCTTTCTTCACTCATTCTATTCTCGGACTTATTCTAAATTGGGTAGGTTGATTTATTCTCTTTTTTTTATTTTGTTTTTGTTTTGTAACAGGGTAAAGGAATTGTGGTGTATGGAAGGCTAAAGAAAAGGCTCGAGTGGCGACTAAGCGGAAAATAATTCATAGGTTTGAATTTACGGCTATATCGATCCAAAGAGCGGCCTAAATTCTCACTTAGGATATGGTTTAGTGATCAAGCAAGTGGGCGTGTGATTTCTCTATCCGGTTTTACTTCTCCCTTGTGTCATTTCTCAAAGTTTAAGCTCATATAAGGCTTTAGGCTATATTCTCACAGGATTGTAGAATAAGTACTCTAGCCTAGATTTGAAAACTTCTTGCTAACAATCATAGATACTCATGTAATATATTTATAGATAGATGCAAAGATTATTACCTACGTATTAACCTAAGTTTCTAACAATTATTACGATGCAAATGACTATGTGAGACTTCTAGATTGTTAAAAGCATGGAGAAAGAACAATACCAATATTCCTAAGTGTATAGCATAACTTATTTATTTATATTTTTAAATTTTTGAAATTTTTAACTAGAAAACAAATGCATATTATACATATCTATATCCTAACAGATGACTTAATTACACGTGTTTCTATGCCCCCCCCAAACAAAAAGCATGCTTTGTCCTCAAAGCATTTAAATAAAGAGGGTAGGAAAATACCATGGAAACGCGCGAAATTGTGGAACATCTGCAAAACAAGGTTAGAACATACTAATATAGGAAATACAAAACCGGCCTTGACTCTATAAGAGTTCCACCCATTATGGGGTTAATGAGAATGAAATTGCTTGGGACATAAGGACACTAAACGAAACTAAAACTTACCTCCACTCCCGGACATGCATATTATCTACCCAATAGCATCATGGGTCTTGTATTTCAGCGGGCATGGCAAGTCCAGAACAATTGCTAGCAAGACCCATAAGCGGTTCCTAGCCTACGTGTGTGATCACCTCATGAAAACCAAGCACCATAAGTAGTGCTTTGGAACAAATCTTTGAAAAGACCTGTTACGGTATTATTATAGGAGATGTCATCTCAAAATTACGCTCTGGAATAGCTATGAATGATCTGGAAACTACCCGTGAAAAACTGGAATTTTTTTGGGTCCACGAAGTCGTCGGCGCTGGCGCTCATAGAGGCGAGTCGCTCTGAAATTTTCAGAATTCCAGTGTTTTAGCGGGTCGCTCAACTTGAAGCGGGCGCTCTAGGTCCGATAGATGAGTATGGGCGCTTCGGCTTGAAGCCTTGGCCTTCGAAAGCAAAATTCAGAACAAAATATCAGAGCGCCGAAAGCGGCATCTGTAGAAGCCTTGAAATCTTTCGGAGTTGCTGAAAATTGAAAATTGAGAGGCGAAACGTGGGAGTGAAAGGTGAGTGATGGAAGTTAGGTGTAGTGTAGGTTGTGAGTGTAGAATGAATGAAGTTTATATAAAATCATCTTTGGAATAGATAACACCACCCCAAACAGTTTGGGAAGGTGGGATCAACATTAACTAATCACGATAATGAAAATAACGACATTATATTCATATTGTCATTCAAACAACATTTCACTACAAAAGTCAAAATTAACTACGAATTTAACAACGTAATATCCTATCTACTAAAAATAATAAAAGACAACATCAAAACAACAAACAAGTAGAAATCTAGCTACTCTTCAAGGGGCGAGGTGGGGTAAGAATAGGAATTTGAGTGATCAAGAATGGAAAAACCAAACACCCCACCCCCAAACAAATTTTTTGAAAACAGGTTTGTAAAAATTTGTTTTAAAACGGGTCTTTTAAAAGTCGATTCGAGACTTGCTAGATTACTATTTTTATATATCTTTAAACTTTTTTACTTTTTATGAATTAGGTTTAATATAAAGGAAAACAATAAGCAGTAAAGACATAATTCACACCATAGAGAAACATGACTCAAAAACCGAGAAAACATGCAAGAGTGGAAAAACGTGAATTATGTGAAACGTGGACTTAGGATCCGGTACTTACAGCCACACACTCCATAGGGAGGGCTCGGTTACCTGAATGGTGCACTCAATAATATATTGAAATGAAAGGAAGTGCACCAAACACAGAAATTGAGTCGTTTATAGTCAGATACTCGAGACTTTATCTAAACATATGTATGAACATGCGGTTTATCATATATCAACAACCCGAATAGTTGTGGATCATTCCATAAATAAATATCACAGCAAACATATCCAAACACAATCAAGCACCAAGATTTCCCTAGGACCACGACCTAGTGGAATGAAAGCGAAGCGGATAGACCTATAACATAACCGAGCATACACCTTAGGTTTCATCTTTGAGCGAGAGGGTGTCCTAGTGAATAAATGTGGAAAAGTGAATGGTTGTGGAAGATGTGGTGGATTGGGATAAGTTTTAGAAAAAGCATGGAAAAAATGAGGATGTGGGTTTAGCACAAAACTCATTCATGGTGTAGTTAGGACCGCCTCTCAAGTCTGAAAATGAAAGTGTCAAGTGGTTTATCCTTGGGAAGTATTTGTTTACTAGGTGGATTTAAAAATCATGAAGCCACGGGAGAAACTAAAGGATCGAGTGCAAACTTCGAGGTTCCTTTGAAAAGGTGGAGGTGGGGAATATTGGTGATGGAAGGTGAATGATTCTCGGCTAAGCTCTCAAGTCCATATCATCGAAAATCTTGATATATGCAAGACATTCCTCAATAGGTGGGTCAAAAAGGATCACCGGGATAAAGATTGAAAAATTCATCTTCCGTCATAGCATCAAGGGATGAATGGTTGTTGGCAAGGGGACTTCGCTGAAGTGGTAAAGAAGTGGTGCAAAAGAGTTGCGAGAATTCTTCTTCGATTTAAATCTACTACCGGGAGTCATTGTTAAAGTCGAATTTCGAAGGAAAAGGAATTTGTTAATCTGTTTCTCTGGAAACATGTTTTTGAAGTAATCTTGAGCTAAGCTCTCGATCATGCTAACCTCTCCATTTGTAGATGAATCGGGATCTGTGTCCTAGTTTTGAAAACATTTACCTCAACGAAAAGATGGCCAAAGGACAAGGACATCGAACCATCATGGGCGGTTTATGAGCCGCGTTGGCGATGCCAAGAAAGGACGCCCCTAAAATGATAGGTACAGAGTCGTTAGTGACTTACGTGTCGAGGATAACGAAGTCGGTTTGGGTAGTAAAATTTTGGACTTTAACCAAAGACGTTCTCAACCACACCCTTAGGATACTTAATAGACCGGTCTAATTGCAACGTCATTTTAGTAGGTTGCATCTCCTCTGAACCTATTTGTTTATACAAATAAAATGGGAGTAAGTTAACACTAGCCCCAGTCTAATAAGCGTCGTCGTGTGAGAATCTCCTAAGGTGCATTATCTGATAGGGCGACCGGGGTCCTTGTACTTAACAATTCCATTATTTTCAGATAAGCGTTGGGAATTGTTACGTTAAAAAGCGTCTTTTGGTATATTGGTCTTACGCCTAGTAGTACCACTGACTCCTTAAGAAACTTAGCATGGTGTGGTAGCTTTTTAATAGCTTGAGAAAGGGAAGGTTTATAGTTAGATTTTTGAAAACGTTCCTAATCTCCTCATAATTTGTATCCCTAGTTAACATGGCTAATTTTTGGGGAAACGGTGTTTTCTCTCTATAATTAGCATATGGATCAACAGGATGTTTAACCTTGGCTTTTGTTTCTTAGGTTGTGGTTTAACCGGGTACCTCTACGGTTGTAGGCTCTTGAGTTTCTATTTGATTATCTAGTTCGATATCCGTTGTAGGAATCTTGATGGGGTAACTATAGGCATAGTTACTTTGTTATCAACCACTCTTCCGAATCGGAGAGTGGTGATGGCATTTAGCTCACCCACGTTTGTAGTTTCGTTACTAGTATTACCGTTTACCTCAAAGGCTGTGTTTGTTTCTTTGTTCTAGGGTTGGGTATCGCTTGGCACGGAAACACGCCTTTTGGTTGGGCTTTCTCTTGGGCTAACTGTTGGTTTAAATTATTAACAGTTGTAGAATGTGTTGGTTAGATTGAGCCATGGTTTGGAAAAGTTGTTGGCTCACTTGTATGAAGGTGTCAAGACGATCCGGTTGTGTGGGTGTAGTAGTCACGGGTGGTGTGGTATGGAACTATGTCGCGTTGATTATTTATAAGTGGATTGTGATAGTTATTATTTACCGAACGATACCTCTATTAGCATTATAATTATTATAACTATATTGACCTTGTGCTTGACCTTGTCGAGGTGTGCTTGGTTGTTATAATTAATATAATTACCACGACCACATCCTTGTCCCGGAGGAGCTTGGTTATGATGACGTGTGTTGGCCTAACATATTGATTATTGTACCACGGAGGTGTGACTTGTTGGTTATTTCTCCAACCGAAGTTGGGATTTTGTCTCCAAGGGCTTAGGTTCACTATTAATGGAACAAGAATGTTCATAGGCTATAGGGCGATTAAGTCGATGCTTTCGGGACTCAACAAAACTACATGGATTTGAATTTACATTCATGACGGGGGATAGGCTTTTGTTGTGCGAAATGGCCTCAACCTTTTTAGTTAGAGATTCGATTAAATTTTTAAGTTCTAGATCGGGTTTAACCTCAAACATACTTGGTAGCCTTTTAAGCTGTGGAAGAAGAACTAGCGGGCGGGAGTAATCGTCACTACCCCCCAGTTGTTATTTAAGCTTTAGTTTGATCCTCTAAAATTTTGTAAGCCTCATTGGCTCCTTTACTTAGGAAACTACCCCCATTCATTATGTCAAGGACTTCTTTATGGTGGTGTAGAAGTCCTTTGAAAAAGGCACGAACTAACGTGTCTTTAGCTAAGTTATGGTGTGGACACTCTATAAGCGGTCGGTGAAGCGATTCCAAGCCTCGAAAAATGATTCATGAGGATTTTGTCGGAAAAAATGAATCTTGGAAAGCATCTCATCCGTCTTTAGGGGTGGGTAAAATGTTCCATAAACAATTGAACAAGTTTGGCCCACGAGTCCATTGCATTAGGCTTTTGGGCGTTAACCAAGACGCCGCCTTATCAGCTAAGGTGAAGGGAAATACCCTCGGTTTAATGCATTTCGCACCAACGGTAGGATGATGGAATGTTGTAAGGACTTGTTCAATCCTACGCTATGTGTTGGTAAGGTTTTTCATGGTCTAGACCATGGAAAACGGGTAACAATTAAAATATGTTTGGGGAATTCGAAAATCCCCCGTTGGGTCTGCTAGAACGATGCAAGATTTAGGGCTATCGCTCAAAGCTTTATAAAAGTCAGAGAGAGGAGTCTCTCTTTCTTCAGCCATAATATCAGGTGTAGTGTGTGAAATTCTAGATAGGCGTGTTGTATTTATTTCTATGAAAAACAAGCCTGATTATACTAGAATTAAAACTCCTCTGACAGAAGATGCGAGGAGTGGAAGAAGGAGTACCTGAATGCCTCCTTGCTACGCGTTTGAATAGCGTCTTGTTTACGCGTGTTCAGTGTATATAAGAGATTAGAACACTGAAAAACTTGACAACTCGAAGTTCGAATCAAACCTGTGGAAATCCGGAATTTTCAGCTAAGAGTAGCTGGCTTGAATATTGGCATATGATTAGCCTCGTAAATTTGAAATTCCAGTAACTTAGCGGTCGTCGCTCTTTTGAAGCGGGTGTTAGGCGAAAATTCCAAGTAACATAGCGGGTCGCGCTCTCTTTGAAGCGTGGCGCGCTTCGATGTTAGACGAAAATTCGGTAACATAAGCGGGTCGCTCTCTTTGAAGCGCTGGCGCCTTCAGGTATTTTTTCGCGAATTTTTCCAACTGAAAGCGGCAACCACGCAGTATGAATCAAACAAGGGTGGGTGGGTGAAATGGGACTTAAAATGACTAATTCTATTATGAAAACAATGCTAAAGTGCAACTAAGATGGCGGTATGCCATTTGATAACTATAAAATGAGTAGTTTACCTACGAAATGAACTATGAATTCAAACGTAAAGTAAACTAAACTTGATACTTTTATACTCAATTATCAAAGCTTCTACTCTCAATCACGGTTGCACTAAATGGAGTACGAAGTTAGTTCCACTCCTAGTTCCCTAGCATGGATTGTTTTCTAAGTCTAACTAGTAAACTCTTAAGTCAATGAGAGCTTTACTGAAGGGTGTTATACTACGATGAAACTAAAATGAGTCTACGTTGAATTTAACTACTGAATACTATGGAAATATGCTTGTTTTGAATCTAGATAAAGGATTAGGGGAATTGACTCCACCTCGAATCCAACTTAATAACCTAGTATAGATTCTTGTATCTCGATTCTCACGTTCTTACGGCAAGAAATTCGAGTTCTAATCCCTAGTGTTCATGGCATTTCTACCGAGTACTAACTAGCATGTGAAGTCGTCCACCCATTCTCATGGCGAAACACGACTTTCTAGAGTGGAATAGATTCTACAACCAATTCTATACTAACCACTAAGTTTTCATCAAGGCTTCATCAAACCCTCTAATGGAGGATTTAGCCTTGATTCATCAAACTAACAATTCCCATTAAATCTAAACTAAACATAATGAAAAGATTCTAACTTTATGCGATTTCACTAAACAATAATCGAAATCTAATTAATAACTATGAAATGATAACAAACAATAATGGAATTTAGATCTATAAATCGAAATTGACAAAATAACTATTTTATTATCTAATCAATCAAGAACAATAATTTGAGAGTTTAATCTAAAACAAGAATTGAAATGAAATTAAACTTAATTAATCTAATGAAAACTAGATCTAGAATTAAGGTTTAATGGAGGCTAACTAATCTAATTTATTTTCTAACCTAACTATCTACCATTAACAAAGAGCTAAGCTTTTGTTTTATACATCTAGATCCAAAATTCCGGGATGGGCCTGGGAGCCAGGGTTTGGGCCAGAGAATCAGGCCCAAAACCCAATTCTTTTCGATCCAAAAGGCATCTTCAGCTGCAGTTGGCTTCCACAGACTTTTCGTCCACTTCTGCTCCTCTGATTGGGTCAAGGCTTGGACCATTGCAAAGCTCTTTCCGATCCGGTCGTTTTGACATAAGGTAGGCCTCAATCCGATGTCTGAGTCCAAAGATATGGCATTCGGAAGTTCTCACGGACTTGCTGCTCCTTTATCTCGCTAAAGTGGCACATTTCTGCACATAATGGACTTTGAAGCCTGAAATGCATAGAAACACGTAATCAGTATTAACTCTTACTTATTATTCACATAATTGGTCTAACAGTATGATTATTAAGGGGTTAAAACTACAGTTTTGGGCTCTTATCACTATACGCGATTCAGCCTTTGACAATCCTGCAGTTGCGGCGTCACTGTTTTTCAACTCTCATCTGCCCAGAGACCAAGCATATGGCAATTCAGGCTCCCTCGCCTCTCATCGAGCATCCATTTATACCAGTTGGGAAAAGGTATTTCAACTACCCCCCCCCCCCCCTTTTTTTTTTTTGCTAACATGCATCTCCTTAGTTGAGTCTGGACATCGGCTATATGGTGCGCGGCCTGACCAATACTGTGGAATCTCTGGAGGTCGCAAAACAGGAGATTAATGGTCCCAACGGGTGGAAAGCCAAGCATGCTCAGTTGGATAAAGACCGCGATGATCTTCGGATCGTTGCACTGAAGGCCCAAAAAGCACTCCAGCAAGCTGAGGACAAGCATCGGGACTACATAGCGGGAGTCAACTCTAAAATGGAGAGCCAAAGGGAGCTAGATAAACTTGCTACTCAGGCCGCGGTGGACAAAGGTGTGAAGGAAGCGGACGAACGATTTAGAGCCCTAGCTGAGAAGAAGATTGCTCGCGAATTGGATAACCAACTTGAAGAGCTTGCTGCGGTTGGTCGTCTACTTCCCATTTTGCCTCTAGTCCAAGTCCCTGACACTCAAATCGAGTCGCTATCTCTCGTTGTACCTGAGGCAGCTACCCCAGTGCTCGTTGCCAGTACTTCCAGCGCGGTCACCTCTCCCATTGATGCTGATGTTGATACTAACACCGCGGTGGAAGGGGCTAAGGTTTCTTCCCAACAGGAGGGGGTTGAAGGGCAGCAGTAAATTGTTTGGAAATACTTTCGTACTTTTGTGGTTTTGATATTACTTTCTTACAATATACTTTGCAATATCTAATTTTGCCTGTTATGCCTATTTTTCTGGGTATGCCCAGCAGGTACTCAATCAAATGTACCAAGTCATTTATTTTCTCCTGCCCTCATAGTATGAAAGCACTTTCCATTATTCATGTGCCCAGCCATGACTCTATTCCATTACAAAAGTTGGACTTCGTTTTTTATTATATTTTCTCTTTGTAATTTGTTTGTAAGTACATAATACGCAAGGTGTTTTCATTAGTCCTATTGGGGCAACTCAATTTGCACCCATGTTGATTTGGACATGTTGTCTGTGAAAGGCTCTTCCTCCCTGTCTTTAATCGGCCAGAAACTATTAGGGGCAACCTTCAATTTGCCCCTATGTTGATTTGGACATGTTGTCCATGAAGGGCTCTTCCCCCCCGCTGCCTTTGATCAGCTATGAGGCCTGCAGGGGCAACTCAATTTGCCCCCATGTTGATTCAGACATGTAGCCCGCAGGGCTCTCTTCCCCCCCGCCTTTGATCACCGTGAAGCCTGTTGGGGAAACTCAATTTGCCCCCATGTTGATTTGGACATGTTGTCCACGAAGGCCTTCCCCACCCGCTGTGAAACCTGTTAGGGCAACTCAATTTGCTCCTATGTTAATTTGGACATGTTGTCTGCGAAGGGCTCTTCCCGCTATCTTTGATCGGCTGTGAAGGCTGTTGGGGCAACTCAATTTGCCCCCATGTTGATTTGGACATGTTGTCCATGAAGTCCTTCTTCCCCCCCTATTTGTCTTTGATCGGCCAGAAGCCTATTAGGCAACTCAATTTGCCCCCATGTTGATTTGGACATGTTGTCTGCGAAGGGCTCTTTCCCCCCGCTATCTTTGATCGGCTGTGAAGCCTGTTAGGGCAACTCAATTTGCCCCCATGTTGATTCGGATATGTTGTCCGCGAAGAGCTCTTCCCCCCCCCCCTATTGTCTTTGATCGGCTGTGAAGCCTGTTGGGCAACTCAATTTGCCCCCATGTTGATTTGGACATGTTGTCCGCAAAGGGCTCTTCCTCCCCGCTGTCTTTGATCGGTTGTTAAGCATGTTGGGGCAACTTAATTTGCCCCCATGTTGATTTGGACATGTAGTCCACGAAGGCTTCCATTTGTCTTTGATCGGTTTGTGAAGCTGTTGTGGCAACTCAGTTTGCCCCCATGTTGATTTTCCTCATTCCATACCGTATTTTCATCGGAATAAACACACTCTTTCTTATTTAAGGATATAATAATTGAAAGACAAGATCTCATGCCCAACTCCCTGATTTTTATTCAATAGCATTTTTATTACTCGAGTAGAAATAGAAAGAAAACTAATTAAAGAATGCCTTCACTATGGAATTTTTTCAACATCCTAATATTCCATGGTTTCTCTATATTCTCTCCTGCCAAAGTCTTTAACCTGTAAGTTCTTGAAGTACCCTTCTTTGTCACGACATATGGCCCCTCCCAGTTGGGGCCCAGTTTGCCATCATTCTCTTTCTTAGTGGCCGGTGTAACACGCCGCAGCACCAAATCCCCCACCTTGAAAGTTAGCGGCTTCACTCGCTTATCATATTATCTCTGCAACTTTCGGTGATATTCTTCCAGTCGTAGGCGCGCTATTTCTCTTTTTTCCTCTATCAAATTCAATTCCGTGGCTAAGATCCTCTCATTTATTCCCAATTCCACAACTTTGGTTCTTGTCGTTTTCCCTATCATCTCCACCGGTATGACTGCCTCTACTCCATATGCCATTGTGAATGGTGATTCCTTAGTAGATGTTCGCGGTGTGGTACGATAAGCCCATAACACGTGATTCAACTCGTCTTCCCACGCACCTTTCCGATCCTCCAATTTTCTCTTTAAGTTATCCATTATAATTTTGTTTGATGCCTCCGCTTGTCCAGTCCCCTCAAGATTGTAGGGGGCTGAGAACCCCTGCTTCACCCTAAATGCCTGCAGAAACTCTCGCACTTTTCCCCCAGTGAAGTGAGTCCCATTATCCGCGATGATCATATGGAGCAGCCCGAACCTGCAGATGATATTCTCCCATAAGAATTTCTTCACATTCTCTTCCTTAACCTGTTGCAAAGCCACACCCTCCACCCATTTGGTAAAATAATCAGTAGTGGCCAACATAAATCTCCTTTTTCCGCTTGCCATTGGTAAAGGCCCTACAATATCCAACCCCCACATGGAGAACGGCCAAGGGCTGAACACAATGTGCAAGGGCTCAGCTGGTGCATGTATGAATGGTGCAAACCTTTGGCATTTCTCACAGTTCTTAGCGTACTCTGTGGCATCTCTCTTCATATGGGGCCAAAAATGCCCCTGTGATATCAACCTGTGTGTAGTGGTTAGCCCTGCGGAATGACTCCCGCAATCGCCATCGTGAACCTCTACCAGAAATTCTTGAGACTGCCGCGGACCTATACATCTTAGTAGTGGTCCACTGAAATTTCTTCTGTATAGGTCACCCTCCAACAATGTGTACCTCTGACTCCGTTGTTCCATTCTTCGCCTCTCCTGTTTATTATCTATCTCTCTTTATTAGTTCCATCCAACCCTGATCCTTCTCGGTGGTGAGCCAAACCCCATCCTCATCTAATGTACTTGGTTTGCTCAACACTCTAACTTCAATAGACCTACCCTCTGATCTAGGAAGAACCGCTGCTACATAAGCCAAAGCATCGACATGTCTATTCTCTCCACAACCTAGGTGGGCAAACTTTATTTTGTCAAACTTGCTTGCTCTTCGTCGTAGGACCTCCAGGTATCTCGCCATCCGGGGGCAGTGAGCCGCAAACCCTCCATTCACCTAATAAACTACCAAATTGGAATCTGAGAAAACAGACAGCTCATTCACCCCCAGATCTTTGGCCAAATCTAATCCAGCTATCACAACTTCATATTCAGATTCGTTATTTGAAGCCGCAAACCCAAGTTTCATAGATAGCTCAAGGCGATTGTTTTCAAGAGTCACTAACACGACCCCAATTCCATTTCCTGTATCCATAGCCGAGCCATCTGCGAAAACTATCCACCTATTGCGCATATCCCAAGGATCCAAAGGATTGTGAATGGCCTCCCCTTCAGATTCCATCACCATTTCCTCTCCCCAAGTGGGATCCTCTGCTGGAAATTCGGCCAGAAACTCCGCCATGGCTTGCGCCTTTTCTGCCGTCCTGTTTTGGTATGTAAGAACTTAGTAACACCGCCCCACTTCAAAGATCCTACCTTCTTCGCCCTCAACCGCTTTTTTTGAGGCAAATTTGTTACGATCACCACAGAATGAGCTTCGAAGTAAGGCTTCAACTTAAGAGCTAAAAATATCAATGCCAAAGCATACTTCTCAATCCTACTGTACCGGGTCTCCGCATCCAGTAGGGTTTTGCTTTGAAAGTAAACTGGCTTTTTGATCTTGTCGATCACCCTTACCAGAACCGAACTTATCACGTACTCGCTAACACCCAGATATAAATGCAATTTCTCGCCCTGTTCCGGCCATGATAGCAAGGGGGCCTTCCCTAGGTAATCTTTCAACTCTTGAAAGGCTTTTTCACACTCTGCGGTCCAATGGAAATCAGGAGTTTTTCTCAGCAATCGGTATAAAGGCCGGCATTTGTCCAACGACTTGGAAATGAATCTGTTAAGTGCCGCGACTCGCCCAGCCAGTCTTTGTACTTCTTTCACATTTTGCGGAGATGGCATTTCAATCAACGATCGAATCTGTTTTGGATTCGCTTCTATTCCGCGGTGGGTGACTATGTAGCCCAGAAATTTTCCTGAAGTTACCCCAAAGGTGCATTTCTCGGGATTGAGTTTCAGCTTATGCTTTCGCAATATGCCAAAAGTCTTATGGAGTCCTTCTAAGTGTTCTTTTTCCGACATGCTTTTTTCCACCATGTCGTCAATGTATATTTCGATCCCCCTTTGAATCTTGCATTCGAACATCTTTTCTCCCAACCGCTGAAAGGTGGCACCCGCATTTTTTAAGCCAAAAGGCATCCTGGTGTAACAATAGGTACCACCCTCCACCACGAAGGTGGTTTTCTCTTGATCCGGCCCAAACATCGCGACCTGATTGTATCCCATCGATGCATCCATGAAGGAGAACACCTTGTATCCTGCAGTTCTATCAACTAACTCATCCACCTGGGGCATAGGGTAACAATCTTTTGGGCACTCCTTGTTCATGTCAGTGAAGTCAACACACATTCTAACCTTGCCGTTCTTTTTCGGTACCGCAACCACATTCGACAACCACTCTGTAAACTCTACTTCCCTTATTATCCCCGCCCCCTTCAGCCGTATGACCTCTTCGCGAATCCCTTCAGCGTATTTGGGTCTTATGCTCCTCATCTTATGTCTTACTGGCTTAGCACCTTCATTCATATGCAAATGATGACAAGCGTATTCCGGGTCTAAACCCGTGATATCCTCGATTACCCATACAAATATATCAGCATTGTCTGTCAAGAACTACACCAGCTTACACTTCCATTCCTCCGGCAAGTCAGCTCCAACTGATGTAAACTTTTCTTCATCTCCCACCCCCAGGCTCACTACTTCCAACTCATCCAAAGTTTTTGGTCCCAGCGGAGGCTCGTACACTTCTGTTTCCGCTGCCTCCTGTAATTGCTATGCTGAACCTAGTTCGGTCGAAGGCCCTTCCCCTTTTGTTCCGCGGACCATGCTTTTTACAGTAACTTGATGAATGTTCTGCGTTGCCACTTGATCCCCCCTTATTTCGTATGTTCCCCCATTAGTAGGGAAGCGGACCACTTGATATTCATCTCCTCCATTGCCCCCTTAAATAACAAGTCTACTGAACTTCTGCAGTCTATCAACACTCTCTTTACCAGATAATTGCCCATCACTATAGTAATCACCAATGCATCCTCATGCGGGGAAATTACTGACTCTAGGTCTTTTGGGGTAAACATTATGCCTTCCTCACCCATCGCGGTTCCTCTAACCAACCGCGGTACGCTGGCCACCTCGTTCACCTGCTGTAAACTCGCTGTCTTTCGTACCTTTTCTCTGTGTGCATTTCTTCCCAGGGTTTCTCCACTAAAGATGACATTGATGGTACCTAGAATTCTAGCTGGAGCTGGTACTCTCTCGGATTGGCGAACCTCTACGACAAACTCCCTTAGCATCCCCTTTTCAATCATTCTCTCCACTAACCACTTCAATGCATAACATTCATTTGTGGCTTGATTCTTGATTTGATGATATGCACAGAATGGCTTCCCTTCTATTTCCGCAGGTGTATTCCGCAGACCCTCAAAGTACTGTTGCCCCTTAATGAGAGGCAAGATTTCCTCTAAGGGTCTGTTAAGCAGAGTCTGTTTGATTTCCCGGTATGGTTTCCTCTATCGGATATCTCTTCTGCCGCGGTCCCCCATCCTATCCGGACCTCGGCTCTCCCCTCTGTACCCTCCTTTCTCTTTATCTTCTATTCAGCTTTTTCCCTTCCGGTCATCTCGGTCGATAGCCTACACTGCCTTTTCTGATCTCTTTTGTTCCTTCGCATTTCTCTGCATTATATCATTGTAGCGTATGTATTTTTCTACCTTTGGATACAAAGCATGCAAAGAAGTTATTTCGATTTTGGAAACCGACTCATGAACTCTAGTTCCCGCCCTCAAGCCGTGCTGGAAGGCTATGACCGTTGTATGCTCATCCAAATTTTCCACCCTCAATGTCTCCTCCTTTAACCTACACAGAAATTCTCTCAACGATTCCGTGGACCTTTGTATTATGTTGAACAGAGCCACGATATCAACCACCCTTCTTTTCTGGTGTATGAAGTGGTCGACAAACGTGCGCTCCAGTTCCTCAAACCTTTTGATGCTCCGCGAAGCCAACCTATAATACCAATCTGAGGCTCCCCCCTTTAAACTTGCGGGGAACATCATGCAGCGAAGCCCATCATATTTACTCTCCTGCCATAATGGCATCTGTTGCCGGAAATGGTGCAAATGATCCATCGGGTCTCCTTTTCCATCATACCTCTCAAATCTAGGTTGGGAGAACCTCTTAGGCACTTCTGAGTTCCATATCGAATCTGCCAGTGGATTTTTGTTGAGGCTTGCAACCTCTTTCTGCGTAGTGCTCTGGTTTGCTTTGTCTGCTGCGCGGTTTATCTCCCTATCTTTCTCAATCATAGCATGTACTACCTCCAAGGTGATACCCACCGTTTGTTCTACATCCAGAGGTGGGTACTCTTCATTCTTTCCCTCCACTTCGCTGCTCCGATGATCGCCCCGCTCCATTTCACCATGTGTAATCTCTCTTTCCTTTCTCAACTCATCATTTTCATTCCGTAGCCTAACTATCTCCTCCTGGAGAAGTCTGGTGGCGTCCACCGCCACGTCAGATATTTCTTCCTCTCCTACCCTTTCTTCCTCTCCTATCCCTTCTTCTTCTCCTGCCCTTTCCACCTCGATGCTCTCTGTTTCTTCAACCACTTCTCTAACCGGTGCTTTCTTAGGTCTCCCTACTCCTCTTTTCACTACCGTAGCCATTTCCTCTATCGTTCCCCACAGACGGCGCCAAATATATCACCCACTATTACAACCTACAATATTACTTGTCTCTCTCCTTTCTCTTCACTCTGGTCTCTTTTCTTTTCCTCCTTTTTTTCCCCCTTTCTTTCTCTCTCTTCTTTGTCTTTATAACTTTCATCCTAACCGCTCTCTCTTGTTCGTCCATTCCCCCTGATCCTACGTGCCTCATCTCGCCACCTGTAGGGGTCCGCAGCTCCTATCCGCTGCACCTGGTCTTCTCTTCACTATTCTGTATACATGTCATTCTCCACCAATGATGTCTTATGTCACGAATATGACCCCTACATAAAGAACTACTTTATTAAAAATAACTTGAATTGAATTAATAGTGACTAGCCTAATAAAACAATAACTAATTAACTAATTTATTATATAATGGGAGAGTCAAATTAACTAAAAGGTGAGAGAGTTAGAGTTGTGCCTTAGTCATCTTTATATAGGAGAGGGCTACATTTACAATTTCGTGCATGGGCTTTGGAGCTATGTTTTGGGCCATTAAATCAAGCCCAAAATCTAATTAGTTAAGTCCAAAAAGGGTTTATCTGCTGGAAATTACTGCAACAGCCCTTTCATCCACCTTTACTCCTCTGATTGGATCAAGGCCTAGACCATTAGAAAACTCTTTCTGAGCCGGTCCTTTTGACATATAACAGGCCCAATTCCTAGGTCTGAGTCCAAAGATACGGCCTGCGGAAGTTCTATTGACTTTTCTGCTCTATTTTTGCCCGCGTTGACTTTGACTTTTCAGCTTTGACTGGGCTTTAAAAATGATTTTTCTCCTTGAAACTTGGACTTTAACCATAGGACTTCTTAGCAACCAACCTTTGCTTCTTTCTCTTGCAAAAGTGACTTATTTTTTCACATATTTAACTCCAATACCTTAAATACACAAACGTACGTAAACAATACTAACTCTTATTTATTATAAGCATAATTGGTCTAAATGTAATATTATTAAGGTGCTAAAACTACATTTTTTGGCTCTTATCAATTTATCAGGCCTTTCATTTATGGGCTTTTCTTTTCTTTGAAGGCTTGTGAGCAATCTAGATCCCCACACAATCTTCACGTGCATACATTGATTGTTCATCGTCATTCACATCCAGATATTCCATATCTGGAAATACTTCATTGTGAATGTTGTCTCCAATACCATCATGATCAATGAAGTCATCATCTTCATTCTCATTATCAAGATCATAATATCTCTGAGGAGTTGCTAAGGCGACTGACCATTTAGGATCGACCTGATCCGGTACATAGAAAACTTGTTTCACTTGAGAGGCAAAGATGAAAGAGTCAGATTTGTACCCAATTCTACCAAGATCAACCAGTATAAAACCCAAGTCATCTACCTTGACACCATTCCAATTCTCAACCCAATCACACTTGAATACTGGGAGTTTGAACTTAGTGTAATCAAGCAGCCATATTTCGGTAATAACATCATAGTAACAACTTTCTAAAAAAAGTGGATTTTTATCTCTTGCACTTGCTATATGCATTCCAGTGGCAACTAAACTCACTCCACTATTCTGATTGACTCGTGATGCATCACGATCCTTTGTGGAGAAACTACAACCATTAATCACATAATTGTGATATTTCAATACATGTATATGAGGACCTTGAGCTATCCAACGTAAGGTTTCCGAGACATTGTTACCAGGGATGCTCCTTTCATCTGAAACTTGTGTTCTTTATAAAATTAGTTACGCTTATTAGTTTAGTAAATAAAAAATTCAAGTTGTTTAGTAACTCACCCTTTTTCTTAACCAATCACTAAAAGTGCTAATATATGCATCACGTAACCACTTTTGGCTTTTTGATTGGCAGGGATGGTTTTGCCTTAAGTAGTTCATATGCTCCCTAGAAATTATGAACACCAACTCTGGTTAGATATGACAAAAAAAAAAAAAAAAAAAAAAAAATTAACTCCTTAAATGTATTTGAAATGTCATTACTCAATATAAGGTTCAACAACATTTGTATTTTGCAATACATAACCATGTGCTTCCTCCAAAGACTTTCGATCGACAACTACCAAATCACCACCTGATAGAGGCTTTCCAAAAACAATCTCTTTGGTTGTGTTGCTTTTAACTTGTGGAGTACCAACAACACCCAAATCAGATAAAAACTCACTACAAAACTCAACTACTTTTTCTGCAATATAACATTCAACAATGCAACCTTCTGGACGATTACAATTTCTTACATAGCCTTTTAAAACCTTCATGTACCTTAACAAAAAGAAAAGGGATATTGATGGAATTTCCTATATTTAACTTGGTATAATTTGAACTATAAATGATATTCAGAAAACTTACCTCTCAAATGGGTACATCCATCAAAAGAAAATTGGACCACAAAGTTGGACTTCTCTCACAAGGTGTACGGCTAAATGAACCATAATGTCGAAGAAAGATGGTGGAAAGTATTTCTCCAGAAAACATAATATGATTACCAATTCTTTCTGAGTTTCACGTAATTTTTGCAAATCAACTACTTTCACACAAATGGCATTGAAGAAGAAGCAAATGAATCTGATAATTACATATCTCACATGCTTTGGTAACACAGATCTTATTGCCACCGGAAGCAATTGTTGCATCAACACATGACAATCGTGGGATTTCAGACCAGCTAATTTTAATTCTTCCATTAAAACAAGTGGCCTGAAATTAGATGAGTAACCTTCGGGAACTTTTAGCTCATGCAAGGTTTTGCAAACTCATAATTTCTCCATTTTGGATAATGTGTAACAAGCTGGTGGCAGGTATGTTCTCAATCCGTTTCTTTTTGGTGTCAATTCCTTTCTCAAGCCCATCTCCTTAAGATCACAATGAGAAGCAACCCTGTCCTTCGTTTTCCCCTTAATGTTAAGCAAGGTCCCAATAATGTTATTACAAACATTTTTCTCAATATGCATGACATCCAAGTTGTGTCGGAGAAGTAAATGTCTCCAATACACAAGCTTGAAAAAAATCGACCTCTTCCTCTAATAATGTGTAACATCATCATGAATAATATTTTCTCTTAACCTTTTTGACTCCTCACTTTTGCCCCAAAAAGTTGTAAGTGTTTTAACCTTCTTCCGTATATGCACACCGGTGAGTGGTGTTGATGCGGATCAAAACTCACATTTACCATTAAACGCCTTTTTTTGCTTTCGATACGGATGCTCTTCCGGAAGATTTCTTCTATGAGCCATGTACACATTCTTCATGCAATGTTTCAATCTGCAAGAATCTGTGTGTTCACCACATATCGGACAAGTGTAATAATCTTTAACACAAGCATCAGACAAATTACTAAATGCAAGAAAATCGTTAATTGTCCATAAGAGAATAACCTTTAGTGTAAATTTTTGTCGTTGGAAAGCATCATAAATCTTAACCCCTTTCTTCCACAATTTTTTCAAGTCCTCAATCAAAGGTGCTAAGTATATGTCAATGTCATTTCCAGGTTGATATGGACCCGAAATCAACATTGTCAACATCATAAACTTCCTTTTCATGCACAACCACAGAGGAAGATTATAAGTGACCAACACAACAGGCCAACAACTATTTTTACTACTAAGAGAGCTATGTGGGTTGATTTCAT
The DNA here is from genome assembly GCF_015680905.1 of Coptis chinensis. Classification (NCBI taxonomy): domain Eukaryota; kingdom Viridiplantae; phylum Streptophyta; class Magnoliopsida; order Ranunculales; family Ranunculaceae; genus Coptis; species Coptis chinensis. The sequence goes on along the minus strand of NC_141457.1, from coordinate 20,239,395 downwards.
CTGTCGAAAATGTTAAGCGAAGGTTTCTTGGTTCTGCTCCAAACTCTGACTACTTATCATCTACTAGCTTCCATGCGGGGGAGTCTGCCAGGTGACGTAGTTGCCCATCAACTTCTCTCTTATTGGCATGCCATGTTAAATTTTTCACTGTCTCTGCTGATTAGAACATCTTTTCAAATCTAGGGATCGGTGGAAAATACCACAAAACTTTTGCAGGTGAACCATTACTTTGCTCAATCATATTATCCTTCAACTTATATCTTGAAAGTCCACATGTAGGGCATTTCTTTCTGCCACTAAACCCCTTCCAATATAGTATGCAATCATTGGGACACGCATCTATCTTCTCATATTTCATTCCATACACTGCTAATGTCTTTTTAACCTCACGCATATTTGTGGGCAGTATATTCTTTTCGCTTGGTTGCATGTCTCTCATCATTTCTAACATCTTTGTGAAGCTTTTGTCGGACCACCCACTCTTCGCTTTCAGATTGAACAAGTTAACAGTGGTAGATAACTTCAAATACTTTGAACATCCTCTATACAAAAGTTCCTCAGCATCATCAAGCAACTTCTTAATCATTTCAGGGTTACCCGCATACTGATCTCGCGTGGCCTGAACCAATTTTGTTGTTTCTGTTGCTTCCTCTATAGGCTCCCACTCAAAATGATGATGGGAAGGCTCATCTATATCCATATACGAGGGAGCTTCACTTGGTGTTCTTTCCCCATGCCATGTCCATGTAGTATAACTTTGGCACATGACATTGAAATACAAATGATTTTTAACGTCAAGTTCATCAATTTCTTGACATTCCTGCATAGTTTGCATGGACATCGAATAGGATTTCCCTCACCAGCATCACCCCATGCAAACTGTAGAAAGTTCTGAACCCCTACTCGAAATTTAATAGATAACTTATCCTTGGACATCCAACCCTTATCCATTTTGAATGTGTCAAAGAGTAATCTGAATGTAAACAGTATTGTTCAGTTAACAAAGTAATCAAAAGGCATTTTTTAATCCCCCACGAATATGCCAGATATGAAATCTAACAAGAGCACTACAGGACTAGTCTTTATTTCTAATAAAACATTAATGCTACGTATTATATGGTAGGGGGTTGCTCGGTACTAGCTATTTAATGCATACAGACAAATAACGAGGTGAACAAACTAGAATTCATGCATAACCATGTTACTTCTTCATTTTATAACTTAACTAGACGTACAAAAAATAGGTTTTCTTCATTTTTAGGTAAAACTATATATCACATCATTGAAAGTAAAACCTATGCTATGAGAATCAAAGTTAACTTACTGAATTAGCCTTATATTCATGCATATACACAGTAAAGTAACAATACTTGAATTCAATAGTGCAACATTTTAAGCGAGTAATAACTAAAACTATAAATGTATGGACTATTGACCAATAAAAAATGGTTGTACTATCCAAAAACAAAGGTGCATAACAGAAAACATGTCTCCTCACACTCATTTACACGAAACAAAATTGATATAGTCATATACGCATGACCAAAGGTTAACCCAAAAAGATTAAACTCAGTCAGATAAAGAAGATAGAAGTGTACCAACTCTAAAAGCAAACCAAGTTGGAGCAAAGCAATCAGGACCTTCTCTTGTCCAATTCGATTCTAACAAGGACTAGGAAGTGATAAAAGATCTGCAAATAAATAAATAAAATGTTTAGCTGCTAATTAACTACTCAGGATATAACAATGGCAATAATTAAACAAGCTGAAAAAACAAATAGGATATCATACATATCAGGAAAGACTATAGTACGCCATGCAATAGATTATTGCGAACAACTTAATAACTCACTTGTTGATCTCTCTACAAGAACCTTAATATTTCTTCGAAAGAAAATACTTCTCTACTATCAATCAATTAAAAAAATGCACACAATCCAGCACCTGCCCACCTTAATCTAAGTTGTAAGAGGAGCTTCTCTTTGTAAGAGGACATGACTTTGGTGTGCTAAATATAATTAACGTACATGAACTAAAATAAACACTTTCATTCACCACTACAAGGAATAAATGCATTCCTGGTACCTAGATGTCAATTTTGGAGGATCACACCTAGATCAAGGAAAAAATTTATTCCCTCTACACACAGCTAGACGCAATCAGTTTTGCCCATCAAGATCCCAATGAAGTTACATGCACTGGTTGTAAGTTTCACTCTGGCGGATCTTTCCACATTGCCCTTGCTAAAGAAAGCAACACAGATTATAGAATTATTCATCTAGGTCTAGTATGTAAGAGTCTAAAATCTGACATACAACCTCATTGCTTTAATTTTCTTTTTCTAAAACTAACAAGAAAAAACATCTAAGTTACATGAGCTACTTAAAAAAGACCAACCAAATAATACATATTTAAGATAGCTAACATCACTTAGTTTAATGCTAAACTCAAGGCCAGCATAATTTTTCCGAAAAATAATAATAATAAAAGCCCATTTTCAAGTTCATACCACCAAAAGGCAAAAACAATACAAGTGAGCATCAATATGGAAATAGCAATAATACTTTAAGTTACATGCACTCGAAACAATGAAATACTACAAGTAAAATGTACTGGGTGCAAGTTTCAATGACACTAAACCTCCCCACATAGGCCATAACCCCTTACTACTATGCTATATCAGTTATTGTCAATCCCAAGGGTGAAATGAATGGATCTTCTATAACTGATCCTATTAGGAAGGATCACGCTAAGGTCCAACAAAAACCATTTCTAGTATGCCTTCCATCGAAATGCAAGCAAATCATCATCATTTCATATAATAGTCACACCAATATCAGTTGTTAAACTCTTGCTAAAACTTTATGTGATGAAGATAAATGATTATTATAATTTTAGTGCAAGGATGATAGATTCTCATTCACTTATAGAAATTCTCACATGCAAGTAACAAGAGTGAACCTATTTACAATTGAGAAAGCATATCAAATGGTTCTACTACCCAAATACTAAATTTCATGATGAAAACCTTGCCTTCTCAACGTACGTAAAACCAAGTTGATATAGTCATACATACAAGAAAAAAGCTCACTACAAGAAGGCCTCATCTAAAAAAAAGATAAGAGTAATACCTGCTCAAAAGCAAATCAAGTTGAGACAGGACAACCAGAACCTCCTCAGATCCAATTTGTTATAACAAGGAATGAATAGCTGATGGAAGAACTGCGAATCAGGGGGTTAGGCACTAACTTATTTATGCATGAATAACTTAGATTCAATATTTTAAGTTTGATTAATCATTTTTCAAAAATCTAATTAGTTTTGAACACTATATAATCTCCTAGCTTAATCTAAGATCATTTTAGTACCTGAAAACCCAGAAAAGTTGTTGAACTGTTGTGGAGTTGAAATGGGTAGTGGAAAACATTTCTGAGTTGGCGCGAGGTGAAGAGAGGGAAATATAGTCGAAAATATAGTGGAGAGGTGAGATAGTTGGGATTAGAATGGCAGTTGCCATTATGAGTTCGTGCTAGTCATGAGAGAGTACTCTAAAGCGGGACTTCTATTTTTTTGGGATTTCTGTTTTCTTTGCCAAATTTATTTCTAGATATTTGGTATAATAGCAATTATATCATTTGAGTGCCAAGATATTTGGTTTAATATCAATTATATTAGTTCAATGTAAGATAAATTAAATTTCCTATTATATGAGTTCCACAATGGTGAGATAAATGAAATTTCCTATTATATCAGTTCCACAATGGTGAGATAAATGAAATTTCCTATTATATTATTTCCATACCACCAGTGGTAAAATCCATATATTTTATCTCAATTAAGTAAGAGGCGAGATAGCAGATTTATACTCAGAGTTAGTACCTAAGTTATGGGACATATTATCTCTCTTATCAGCAGAACCAAGATAAGGAGAATTTAGAACCGAGATAAAAAAAACCCTTTTTTTAGTAGTGTGATGGTTGCTATAGTGGGTTGGTTACTAGGGTTTCTGCTATCATCAAGACATTTGAGAAAAAAATACAACAAATATGAAGTGTCAGGTGTAGCTGAGCACATCTCATTTGTGATGACCAAGTCTGGTAAGAAGTGGAATGTTGACTTGCAAAAGATGACTTACAGCTGTTGTAAGTGGCAGATTACAGGCATCCCCTGTGTGTATATAGTTGTTGTCATTAGAAAGAGAAAAGACAAATGGATCCAGTAAGTTTTGTAAAGCTTTCTTAAATATGGATAATATTTATATTTATTTTATGACTCAATACTTGTTTTACAGGTACACTATTCCTTTTCTCTCCATTGATTCATTTAAAAAGGCATATGATGGATATATATGTGATGCCCATTGAGAATGTAGAAGACTGGAAAGTTGTAAGTTGCTAAATATTTATGTTAAATACTTACTGTTATATTGTAACTAATGTATTGTTAAATATCTATGTTGTTGGTGTAGCCTGATAAGATGGTATTTCCTCTTCCATTTGAGTCAAACGTTGGTAGACCCAAGAAGCATAGGATAAGAGTTGAAGATGAACCTCAAGCCAAGGGTCCAATGAAAAAATGTAGCAAATGTGGAGCTATAGGACACAATAGTAGGACTTGCAAGGATAACATGCCGCCAAAGCCAAAGAGGACAGGTAAAAAATTATGAATTGTGTTTCTATTTTGGTGGGGATTGGTGCTGAATTAATTATGTTGTTTTGACTTGTATTGTGTATTAGGTATTAGTGAAGATTGCCAAGGAGAGCAGCATGATGCGGCACCTAGAAGGACAAAAGAAGGAAAGAAGTCGGGTGGAGAGACAAGTCAGCAATTTGGTGCAAATATGGCCATGGGGGAGACTACTCAGCAATCTGGTACAAATGTGAGCATGGGGGAGACAAGTCAACAACCAAGGGTCCCTTTGGTCATTCCTGCGCCACCACCTTTAAGAGGTACATGGTGAGGAGGAAGGAGAGGCAGAGGAAATGGTAATAGGGGAGGTAGAGGAAACAGTACCAAGGGAAAGACTGCAACTGGTAACAGAGGAGGAAGTGTTAGTGGTGTTAGAGCTGATTGGTTTAATATTTCTGCACCAGAAATACCATCCACACCAAGTGGTACAACCCATTCACCATACTATGATCCACTCACCCAAACCCATTGAGGTGAATTTGAGTATATATATATATATATATATATATATATATATCGGTAAGGCTAAGTTGACACCCTAAATTGACACCCCTACTAAACACAATGATTTAATAGCCGTTTTATGGTAGATATGATCTCCCCACTATGGATATGATCTCTAAAAAAAAATCATCTCATTTCAATATGTGTAACCTTGTCAAAAGTTATGTTGAAGTTTGCAATTTTTTTAACGGTCTATATGTTTCTAGTTTTGTAAATAAATTTGACAAGGTTAGAGAAATTGAAATGAATTGAAATTTTGCAGACATGATCAACATGGTAAGAGGGTCATCTCCACAAAAAATCAGCAATTAATTCATTGTAAAAGTGTACTTTTTGGTAGGAGTGTCAATTTAGGGTGTCATTTAGGGGTGTCAACTTCCTTATTTTGACATCCACAACTTACACAATGAATTAAGGGCTGATTTTTTGTAGAGAAGATCTTCCTACAATGGATAGAATCTCCACCAAAACTCGTCTCAATTGGATATATCTAGCTTTATTAAAAATAGTGCTAAAATTGTGGGTCGTTAGATAAATATCAAACTTAAACACAATTTTTGACAAGGTTAGAAATGTTCAAATGTCTTGATATTTTGTGAAGATGATCTCTATTGTAGGGAGAATATATTTCCATAAAATCAACCCTTAGTTCATTGTGTAAGTTGTAGATATCAAAATAAGGTATCAAAATAAGATGTCAACGTAACTTGACCCATACGTAACCTATATATATATATATATATATATATATATATATATATGATACCAAAGAAAGAGATCAGGTAAAACACCTGATTAATGCGGAAAGATCATCAGCAGCAAGAACACTTGATATAAACTGAACTTTTATTTATATTCTGGAAATTATATTACAGGGGGGAGAAAAGAAAGCACTCTTATCACTCAAAACAAAGAGAAAATTCAAAGCTAAAATGAAAGATGATCCTCAACAAGGGTGAGGTATCCTTTATATACTAGCCAGAACTCAAAATATAATTTGGAGTCCGCACAGGAAGTGGCTACGTGTGCTAAAGTAGTCGCAGTCAACTGGGCCACCATGACAAGGCATACTTGTCTTTTACTTCTGTCTTGAAAAGATAAGAATCCTAATAATGCTCAAATCCTATTCAACTTTTAACTTTGGAGAAAAGCAAAAGGTAGGATGTCTTCTGCAGGGGTCCACCTGGACAAAGCGTTTATGCCTTTATTTCATCTTTTAAGGATAAGAATCCTTGATAATGCGTCCACTTTATGGAGAATAATTCTGTTTTATGTCCTCTTCATGGGCCATAGGTAGTCATTATTGCTTCTTTGATTTTTAGAAAACTTGTCGTGCACACATAAACTTCCTTATTTTTTAGAGGAAGTGGGCTTCGGCTCCTGGTTAGCCTGAAGGGCTTGCTTGAATTTAACCCACATGTTAATAGGTTTGACTAGAGGATTAGAAGAACATGGATATATCTGGGTGAGAGCTTCAGTAAGATTAAAATTGTCACCCAAGTCCTCATCTGGCTGACTTTCTCCTGCAAGGCAAGCAAATTGATTCGCTTCTTCTTGGCTATTATTTGATGTCATAGAAACATCATCATGCTGGGAGGATACTATTGCATTTTCTAAGGATGATATCTCCTTTGTACTGGAGGATGCTTTAGCAGTAGTCGGTAGCTTGAATGAAGTCAAGAAATGACTCTTAAGATTCTCCATACATAAGTCATTAATTTGACTTTCTGAGAAACTCGGATTCTAAAATCTGATATGATTATTCATCATATCAAAAGGGTTTCTTGTATCCATATCTCCGGCAGGATTAGTTCTGGGAGTCTGTTCAATGAATTATTTCAAATCATTCTCAATATTGATAAGGGCTTCTTCTGTTGGAAAAGTAATCCACCATCTTGACTAAAATTTCCTTTTGAGAACTGGAATTTTAAGGTGATTATATTCACATTTAAAATCCCACTTAAAAATCCATGGGATACCATATAAGGTGAAAAAGGTTAAAGATGGTAAACCCATACCTTTAATTGAGGATGCTAATCTATCCATTTTAGAAATATATCTAAAAGGTTATCAGGGAGAATATCAAGCTCGGGACCAAAATATTCCCACCAATGAAAAATCCAATATGGATAATCAATCTTAATAGACTAGGGACATAGTTTAATAAACCATGAATGTTTTCTGTGAGTATTTTGATAGAAAAATACGTTAGTACGAGCTGATATAAAATCCCAATAATTATAAGATATATTTGCCGAACTCAATTTTCGACATTTGTTAGGATCTAAACCCCAATCATTATAAGAGATAAATCTCTTAAATATTGTTTTGCTATAAGAGATCAGACTATATTCCGAATCAGGCTTCTGTAATGTATGGTTAATATCCATAGTAGAAGTTGCCGAAGCTAGAATTTCTTCATAGATATATCTATGTTTGCCATCAACAACAGGATACTGTTGTGTGTTAAAATATCTTCTTTGAATTTCCCAAGGATCAGGCATCCACTGCTCATCACCTGGTTGAAGATAAATGACTATTTGATCTGCCCTTTTATTAGGGACATAAGGAGTCGGAGGAGTAAGAGTTGCCTCTTTCATTGACTTTCCTTTCTGTTGAGTATAAGACAAGGGAGGAAATTGCTCCTCATTGTCAAGGAAATTATATTTCCCTTTGCTCTTTCCGTGGCCTTTAGTGGTATAACCACGACCTTTGCCTCGCTGAGAGGTGCTCATGATCCCTACAAAAATTCTCTAGTTAGAAAATCTGGCAACGAATTAAAATCACCTTTGATATACTCAATATCAAAATCAAAGGCAGAGAGATCAGCTTGCCATCCTGCAAAAATCTGTTTAGATGCAATATTCTTGATATCTTTCTGTAATACTTGTTTAGCAGCACTACAATCAATACGAACCAAGAACTTTTGATTTAATAAATCATCCTGGAATTTATGAATACATTTGACCAGTGAAAGAATCTCCTGCTTTATAGTCGAATAATTAATCTAGGCTTTCTTCCAAGTTCCAGAAGTAAAACGAATTAATTCTTCTTTACTAGAAATAGGATTTTTCTGTTTTAAGATACCACCATAACCAATATTGGAAGGATCTGTTTCAACAATTTTAAACCCCTGGAAATTCGGTAAAGATAAGCAAGGTAATTGCTTTGCTTTAAGCTTAATCTTTTGTACTGCAAGAGTATGTCCTGGACTCCAAGCTGTGGGAACCTTCGTCAGTCTGGAGTATAGGATAGAGGTATCTTATGAAAGATTTTTATAATAGTCTACTAAATAATTAAGACTACCAAGAAATCTTTGTAACTGAGTTTTGTCTAAAATTTCATCAGGAAATTTAGATGCAAACTCAATGCTTCTGTCTATAGGAATTATTTTTCTTTAAGTAATATTATGACCAAGAAAACGAACAGTTGTTTGAAACAAATTCATTTTAGGTGCCGATACTACTAAACCATTTATTTTAATAAGATCTTTAAATATATTTAGATGTTTAATATGTTTTTCTAAAGATTTAGAATAAATCAGAATATCATCAATATAAAAAATAGAAAAAACCGAATAAGGATTGCAAATATCATTCATAATATTCTGAAATTTTGAAAGAGCATTTTTTAATCCAAAGGGCATTACAATCCATTCATAATGTCCAAAGGGTACAGTAAAAGCAATTTTATACCTATCTTCAGGAGCAATTTGGACTTGCCAATATCTTGACTTAAGGTCAAACTTAGAGAAAATGATTGTTGTAGATAAGCGATCTAATAAATCTTTTTTGTTAGGAAAAGGATATCTAATCCATTGTAACGCATCATTAAGGGGTTTGAAATTAATAACTAATCTCAGAACTCCTTTTTCCTTCTCAGCAGCTTTATTAACATAAAAAGTTGTACAACTCCAAGGAGGCCTACTCGGAGTAATCAATTTCTTATCCAAAAGACTCTGGATCTCCTTTTGGCATAAAGTCAAATAATTTGATTTCATTTGACTAGGTCTAGTCTTAGTTGGAATAAACTTTTCATTAAAGCTTGAATCATAGGGTAAAGAGACAATATGTTTCTTTCTTTCCCAAAAAGCATTAGGGACATCACTACAGACTTCAGAGATAAACTTAATCTTTATATGTTCCCTAGTGTTAAGTTTTTGTTGTAATTTTAAAAAAGTTATTTCTTCTATGAGAAAGTTTAATTGATTCTCTTTAGCAATTAAATTATTATTAATTACTTGAATCTGTTTATGTACAGGAGAAGTTATAAATTCAAAAATAACTTTCTGATTAGCAACAATTGAATAAATACCTTTCTCATTAATTTTGGTAATATGCATAATAGAATTAAGAAAAGTATTTCCTAAAATAATATGCCGAGAAAGATCTTTAACCAGAAAGAAAGTAGAAGATAAACAATGACCTTCTTTGTAGATGAATACATCTGTTAACTTGTATGCAATATGCATAGGGGTGCTGCTAGCAGTAGAAAGGTTTTGAGTAGATTTCTCACAATATTTAGTAGGTATTAAACCTTTTTAAATACAATTTAAATCTGCTCCACTATCAATTAGAGCAATATGATTTGCAAGAGTGTACTCATTCTTAATAACCAAAGTAATAAGAACATTCCATCGTTGGAATACAAAGTTATCCATAGATATCTTATTATGCTGGGAACCAGAATTAGTGACAAGATTTTTATTATTCTTTAACTCTTTTATTTATGTTTTAAGGTTATTAACCTCATACTATAAATCAGGGACATTAGTAATACAAGAATTACCTAAAATACCGTCAAAATAAAAAGTATTAAGAAGTCTCATATTATTATAAAAATAAAGATTCTATAAAGTCATAAAGTTCTGAAGATAATTGAGATTATAAATCTTATCCTATGGAGTAATCTTGAATTTTCTTATCTTCAAAAGATTTTTATAATCTTGTGGTAGTGTAGAACACTGACCATTATTATGACTTTGCTGATCGCATTTATGACAAAACGAAGAGCTTTGGCTTTAGGCCTGAGTCTCTTCCAATGCTATTTCTCTTTAAAACTTTTTGATTTCTTAAAAGTCTTAGATTTATTATCAGCCTTATTATTAACCAATATGTTATGCTCTTTAGGTGGTTTAATAGAATTCACTGTTGCAATATTGTAAGGTGTTATTAAAGGATGAACAGATGCAATCTCCTTATCATTAGAAGTATTCCAATTCTTCTGATGACATTCTAACACACCAATATAATTATCTATAGGTTCAAGATCCTTGTGAACCTTAGATCTGACTGTTATATTAGGTAAATCTATTTTTACCTCAGATTGATTTGGTAACTTAATAATCTTATCAGGTAAATGATTATTAACCTATGGAATAGGTAAACTAGGTTTTACCCTATAATTGTTTACAGGGGTAAAGGTACATTTTTCAATAGTAATATTCTTTCTTACTTCAGAAATTACTGGTTGACATATAATCTTTTCTTGTAATTGATTAAGTCTTACCTGTTCTTTTGATTTTAAATAATCACTAATATCCTTTTGTAGAATAGCCTGATTAACTCTAGAATTAAGAATATTATGATTCTGATACTCAAGGCAAAACCATTTTGCAAGAGTAGTATGATTCCTCTGGTACCAATCCAAATAATCATTATAAGGTTGAACCATAGGTTGCAACTCTATAGGAGTAAAATATTTCCTCAACTCTTCATATTTTAATTTATAAAATTGATTTGTTTCAGTAGATGTGTAATCCATTATAAAACAAATTCCATTTCTGAAGTTGTGGGAGATTGCCTAGCTTTCTGTGTATAAATATCATGTGGTATTTGTTGATTAGAGATACAAATCTCTTCTACAGATTGATTATACTGAGATATAGATTCAGCTTCTGACACTGAATGCCTAGAAGATTGTGGTATGGAGATCTTATAAGAGGATCTCGAAGACAAACATCTACTAACAAAAGGTTTCTTAAAGTTTATATAACTTCAACTTCAGTTGATTGAATTATTTGATCTAAATCATTATTAATGATTGGCTGTGGTTGAACAGCGTTTCGGCAAATCCATGAATCAGGAAATTGAATTTCACTCCAAGGAATCATCCTTGGTGTTGCTACACTAGAAGTTAAAAGATTTGTATCAATTAACACAGTTTTACTTGGTGTAGATTTATTCCATGCATTACGAGTTAAAGTTTGTAACACTTTATAGTGAATTCTGTAGGTAATTCCGATCACCTCAGATCCAGGTAAAAAGTTATAACCTTTAGCCTGAATTTGTAATGATAAAGAATCATAAAGATTTCTATCCAATAAAGATAAACTTAAATTAGTATAGACATCAAAATAGACTGGTCCATGACAAAGACTAGTCTCTACTACTCCCATAAGGGATGGTAAATAATCGAGACACCTAGCATCTCTGAGGGTTGCTTGAATACAAGCATTCATACCCAAAAGGGTCAAAGGTCTAAATGCAACTTGTATTAATCCTACATGAATAAATTTATAATTTTTCATATAAGGATATAAATCACGAGGACTTAAAAGATGCAAATTATTACTCATGGAATGTAAACTAATAGTTTGTTTCATAGTCTTTACATCAATTTTACTAGTCAATTTTTCAATCCAGTTACCATATCTATATATGGTTTTGGGATCTATATTAGGAATCGTCCATTTGTTCATTTTATCATGCGTGTTGAGATCATACTCAACTAATTCTGTGTTCTTTATTGAACTCAAATCATCATTTGATGACTGTGCCATGGGTGTTGAGGTGTTAGTGCAAAAACAGATAGAGTATAATGAATTAAAATCATACCAAACAGTATTAAAACTATTCATGATGTAATCATGCATAGATATATCATCTTCTTCTCCAAATATTATAAACAGTAAAATCAAAATCAAGTCTTCAGTGTTTATATAAAGTAAAACCATGTATGTTAACGCCTTACGGGTGCAAACGGCCTAAACGCATATCCAGCTAAACGGCACTGTATAATCCCTATGCTACTTGGGTGACGTCCCAGAGTTACTCACATAAACATAAAGAAACAATAATGATCTATAGCTTACGTAAATAGTCTTATATTAACAAGAATGAAATTAAGTAATCCTAACTTCATCTTTAACAAGATACTATTCATAATACTGGAAATGAAGAGTCAACATTATTTTAGGATCCAGGCGGACATTCTTGTTGTCGGTAATCCGAGCGTTTAGCAAGTAGTCCTAAAGAGTAACCCTCATGCCATATATATATATACATATATATATATATATATATATATATATATATATATATATATATATATATATATATCTTGCCACTCTAAATCTGCCACTCTTATCTCACATTCTTCTCAGCCGTCCGATCTATTCCTGAGATCATCAGATCTAATTTTAAATTTAAATAGCGAAATTTCAAAATTTCAATCTATTTCAAAAACTAAAAATTGAAAAATTGAAAAAACACGAAATTGGTGGGGGAAAACTCATCTCGGTCTTCTTCTTCTCCACTCCAGAAGCTCAGACCAAAATGTGAAATCAACTTGTTCAACTCTCACTACCACCGAACTAGTTTATTCTTCATCTCCAATTGTTAAAAAATTATTCAAGGTCAATTTTATTTAAATCTATGTTTGTTCTGTTTTTCAATTTTCATATCAGATCTAATTTCAACCAATCGTTTGTTATTTACAGGTAATTAGAAGAAGGCATTCAAACCGCCATCAGAAACTCAGATTCTAAAAGTTGCATCTGGTGAAGCATGAAGCATGAGCATCGAGTTCTTGTAATTATGTGTAATGATCTGAATATTATTCCTGAAGATCTGAATAATAGTAATGTAATGATTTCAAAAGAATGTATTCCTTTACATGTTAGAATGCTTCACCAGACGCTCATGAGCTAAAGATACACTGAAAAGTGCCAATATTTGTTCTTGTGTTTGTTTTCAATGCCAGTGAACAACAATGGGTCTTCTCTCTAACAAAGTTGAGAAGACTCAGATTAAAGCAGGTGATCATATCTACACTTGGAGAGCTGTTTATACTTACTCTCATCATGGTAATAAATCTAACCTTCTCTTATTAATGTTGCTGAATTGCTTCAATGTATAATGTGGGTGTCATTTGAAATTCTAGTTTATGGTGTTTTTTGTCGGTGGATTTTTGGAATTTTTTGTTTTCATTGTTCATGTAGTACAAGTCATCCATCGCATTTTATAGAGTAGTTCTTTCCCAGGACTAATGCTTTTCCAATTTGCCTTGCAAGCCACTTTCTCCTACATTTTACTTATTTTTTTGTCTTGAAGTATGGTATTGGACTATTAGTATTCTATCAATCTAAACTCAAGTTGCATGAATTCCCATAGAAAGATAAGTACATATATTCATGGAACTGTAGCTTGTATTTGATCTTTGAATTAGGAATCTTAGCAGGTGCATCTTTTGAAGAAATGTGCTATATAAAAAAGAAAAAGAAAAAGAATTTAGTAGTAGGCTTATTTGTGCTAGATGTATCAATTCAAACTTCTTCTGTTCCTATATACTTCCGTAGTTCTTACAAGTAACACTTTCTTTAGTTTAAATACTTCCAACTGAATTTAAGATCATTTGGTATTAGATCAATTTTCCATGGTTTATTTTTTTAATGGAAATCCATTTTTGGTGTTTCTGTTTTGTTTTTGTCGATAAATTAGGAATATATGTTGGCGGAAGCAAAGTGGTTCATTTTACACGTGAACAAGGTGGGAGTTCAAGCACCCCTCTGTTGGATCTTCTGTTTCAAGCTCTAAGCTTCCATCTCCCTGTCCAACTTTCCCTCGACCGTGGGTTTCAAAGTAGAAAATAGTGGTGTAGTCCTCTCCTACTTGGACTGTTTCCTTGGAAATGGATCCCTTTACTGCTTTGAATATGGAGTGACCCCATCTGTTTTCTTTGCCCAAGTCCGAGGGGGAACATGCACTATGATAAACATAAAAAGATTAAAGTTTACCTACGAAATGAACGATAAAACTCAAAACGTAAGTAAACTAAAACTTAATTACGTATCTAAATTTATCAAAGTTTTCTCTACTCTCAATCTATTGAACAGATATAGTGGAGTAGGAAGTTCTTTCCACTCCTAGTTCTTTCACAAAGTAATGTTTTCTACGTATAAATAATCTTAACTAAAGTCTAATGAGAGATTTACGAAATGATAACTAGACTACGATGCAACTACCCACAAGATGCAACTAGTCGACTCTTTAAACAACTATGGGAATACTACGTCGATTCTATGATAAGGAGTTAGAGGGGGATTGATTCCACCTTAGCTCAACTTAATCCATTAACGACAAATCGTTGTAATCCGAATTGAACTGCTTCGCAGAACAATCTGGTTATTCCTAATCCCTAATTACATATGACATTTCTACCAATTCATAACTAGCATGTGAACGATTACACCCATTCTCATGGTGAACTAATCATTTCTAGAGTGGAAAGGAAATTACAACGACTCTACGATAATCGGAATCAAGCTTTCATCAAGGCTTCTCAACCCCCTCTAATGGAGGTTTAGCCGAGAATCATCACGCTATCATTCCCAATCAAATTCGAACAAGACATGATATAAAGATTTGAACTTTACTTGTTTAAACTCAATTCAAAACTACTCATGCAATAATTGAATTAAACTAATAATGACAAATAAGTAAATCTAAGAATTGAACTAAATAAGTAAATGGAAAATGAAACTAGATTACCAAGAACACTATTTTATTAATCTAATGAATAATAAAACAATGATTCAAATACTAAATTAATAATCTACTTTGTTCTAAAGTAATTAATTAAACATGAAACTAGATCTAAAACAAGATATGCAAAACTAATTAATTAACTAATTGAAATTCTAAAACTAAGTTCTAAAACTAATTAATGGAGGCTAACTAATCTAGGTCTAACTATCTACCATTAACAAAGAGTCAAGCTCTTGTTTTTATACTTTCAGATCCAAAAATCGTGCATGGGTTGGAGCCATGTTTTGGGGCCGCAGAATCGTGCCCAAAACCCATTCTTTTCCGGCCCAAAAAGGCCTATTCAGCTGTAGTTGGCTTCAACAGACTTTTTGTCCACTTTTGCTCTTCTAATTTGGTCAACGCTTAGACCATTGGAAATCTCTTTCCGAGCCGGTCGTTTTGACATAATGTAGGCCCAATTCCGAGGTCTGATTCCAAAGATACGGCCTTCGGAAGTTCTGCTGACTTTGTGTGTTGTTTCTGCCCGCGTCGACTTTTCAGCTTTTGACCGGGCTTTAGAAAGGTTTTTTCTTCTTGAATCTTGGCCTTTAATCATAGAACTCCTTAGCAACCGACCTTTGCTCCTTTATCTCACTAAAGTAGCACATTTCTGCACATAATGGACTTTGAAGCCTGAAATGCATAAAACACGTGATCAGTATTAACTCTTAATTATTACTCACATAATTGGTCTAAAAGTATGACTGTTATAGGGTTAAAACTACAGTTTTGGGCTCTTATCAAACCATAGTACAAAATATCTCGATATATCGCGATATTTGGGGATATCTATCCATATTTCAGAAAAAGATATATAAATATCACGATATGTTAAAAGATATATACGACTGCAAATATCTATGATATTTTGATGATATTTGCGATATTTGTGAGATTTGAGGATATTTGGGGATATTTGGAGATATTTAGCGATATTTTGTGTATATAACAATTTTATTTAATATTTACCATTATATTTTAAATAAATATAAATAATGTATCATGATATATCAAGAAATATCCACAATATCTACGATATTTTAGATATTTTAGATATATCCACGATATTTGCATGTGAAACAATGTCAAATATCCCCAAAGAGAGGGATATATCCACGATACATATCCAGAAATTGAGTATCGATAAATACCCATATCCTGATATTTTGTACTATGTATCAAACCACCCCTAAACAGCATTTTGCTTGTCCTTTAGCAAAGATGAGAAATTAGAATAAGTGACCAAAAATGGAGTTCTATCTACTCTCATTTCGCTGAGTGCGATTGCATTGACCATATGCAACAAGGCCTTAAACCACTAGGAATTCCC
Organism: Coptis chinensis; assembly: GCF_015680905.1. Classification (NCBI taxonomy): domain Eukaryota; kingdom Viridiplantae; phylum Streptophyta; class Magnoliopsida; order Ranunculales; family Ranunculaceae; genus Coptis; species Coptis chinensis. The sequence goes on along the minus strand of NC_141457.1, from coordinate 20,223,067 downwards.
TAGTGGGCGAGTTATAGCCTCGTGAGAGTTTTCCAAAGGAGGTACTCACAAAATTCATTTATACTACAAATCGACTAAGAAATAAAACTATTGTTTCCTTTATTCATGCTCTAAATTAACTATACCTCTCACTAGCAATGCATATAGAGTAAATCAAGTCTAAACCTAAGCTAATATATGCATAATAATCAATCATCTACAATAAACATATATACAAAGGAGTAATACTATGAAATGTTTAGCGGGTTCGTTTCAAACTTCGGAATAAGCGTCCTAAGTAGGTTCTCACAATAATAGTCAAGATACAACACTCTGATTTTTCCACTCAAGTTTCATTTACTCCAAGGTGTGCGATGGGCACACTTTACCTTACAATCTCAATGACAACAAGGAAGCCGGAGTCGATCAAACACATCTGCCACTTATTATCACACTAACCTATTCCTAATTGAGCTAGAGGTCTTTATTAGGTGTTGCGGGGATTAGGAGATGGTTTAAGAAGAAAGGAAATGGATATTCAAAAAGGACAAGTCCGAGATAATAGAGTCTTCATATTATGTAACTAGAGAAAACCTTGTTATTTACTTTTGCTTCTACACTTTGTTTCCATCCTTAGCCTTTTTTTTTTTTATTTTCTTTGGCTTTTGACTCCTTTTTATTCTATTTTTGGAGTTTTTATTTATTTCTATTTTTCTTTTTCTTTTCCTTGGATGGAAACTTCTTTTCTTTTTTTTTTCTGAAGCAACTAACTAATTTTTGTTTACACAGGTTTTTCTCTTCTTCTTTCTTCACTCATTCTATTTTCAGACTTATCTAAATTGGGTAGGCTGAATTTTTTATTTTGTTTTGTTTTGTAACAAGGTAAAGGATTTGTGGTTTATGAAAGGCTAAAGAAAGGCTCAGAGGGGCGACTAGCGGAAAATAATTCTTAGGTTTGAATTTCTGGCTATATCGATCCAAAGAGGGCCTAAATTCTCGCTTAGGATATGGTTTAGTGATCAAGCAAGTGGACGTGTGATTTCTCTATCCAGATTTTACTTCTCCCTTGTGTCATTTCTCAAATGTTTCTCTCATATAAGGCTTTAGGCTATATTCTCACAGGATTTGTAGAATAAGTACTCTAGCCTAGATTTCAGAAAAACTTCGCTAACAATCATAGATACTCATGTAATATATTTATAGATAGATGCAAAGATTATTACCTACATATTAACCTAAGTTTCTAAAAATTATTCTAATGCAAAAGCTACGGAGACTTCTAGATTATTAAGAGCATAGGGAAGGAAAACAATACCAATATTCCTAAGTGTATAGCATGAACTTATTTATTTATATTTTTGAATTTTTGAAATATTAACTAGAAAACAAATGCATATTATACATATTTATATCCTAACAGATGCCTTAATTACACGTGTTTCTATGCCCCCAAACAAGAAACATGCTTTGTCCTCAAAGCATTTAAATAAAGAGGGTAGAAAAATACCATAGAAACGCGTGAAATTCTAGAACATCTGCAAAACAAGGTTAAAACATACTAATATAAAAACTGACGCAACTCTATAAGAGTTCCTCCCATTATGGGGTTAACAAGAATCAAATTGCTTGGGACATAAGCATACACTAACTAGAATGAAAACTTACCTTATCTCCCGTTTTATTCATCATCCTCATCATCCTCTTCTTCTATAAAGAAGTGAGGTTCCTTCACGTCCTGCCATGCCATGATAATTTGCCAGGCTTCCCGCCATTTATCATCTATTATTGCTAACCTATTAAGCGCCACTTGGTCTGACGGGGTGTAGGGTGCAACCTGATGAGGTTGTATCCTCCACCATTGCCAAGTCATTGCACGGAAAGAGCGAATAATACTATTGGTGGGTCGATGCGATTAATCGATCGTAATCCAATCCGCGGAAACGTGTACAAAAATAGGAAAGAAACATAGCATAATACGGGAAATTAGAACAGCATAAGAAGGTACTTATGCCTCATACTATGGGCTCGTGCTAAACTAGACATCAAGGTTCGGGAAGGTCATGGCATATACGTCCCGCGGCTAAAGCAAGGAAGACGCTTGCAAAGTGGCATCATTCATCAAGAAAAACGCCATTCCCTAAAATGTTTAGCATAATCCAAAACATAACAGTTCCTATGTTCATGGACAGGCTACCAAAGGCGACGTTATATTCCCCTTGGTCCTCGATACGGAAAATGCCTGCCCCATACGACTCATGCAAAAACTCATAAGTGTAGACATGCATATTATCTACCCAATAGCATCATGGGTCTTGTATTTCAAATGGGCATAGCAAGTCCAAGAATAAATGCTAGCAAGAACCTGGTAATTTCCATTGGTTCATCATCAATGTTGATGGAGAACACTTGTTCTCCATCTGGTCTCTCAAAGAAAATGCAGTTATCGTAAAAATAAGATGCTAGTGTTGGAGAATAAAGTTCAGCAGATCTTACCATAAGCAGTTCCCAGCCTACGTATGTGATCGCCTCGCGAAACCAAGCACCATAAGTAGTGCTTTGGAACAAATCTTTGAAAGACTGTTCCGGTATTATTGTAGGACATGTCATCTCAAAACGATGCTCTGGAACACTGCAAATGATCCGGGAACAACCCGCAGAAAAACTGGAAATTTTTATAAGCACGGAGGTCGGTAGCAGTGCGCTCTGATTATTTTAAGTTCCAAAGTGTTTGAGCTGAAAGTCGAGCTCACCTTGAAGCAGGCAGTCCCGAGGTGCTGATGGTTGAAAAATGAGACGAAACGTGGGAAACGTGGGAGTGAAAGGTGAGTGATGGAACTTAGGTGTAGTGTGGGTTGTGAGTGTAGAATGAATGAAGTTTATATAGGTTTTAAGTTGCTAAAACGGATCGGGAAGTTGCCAAAAAGTTTTTACGGCAGTTTCCGGAAATACTAAAATTTCCAAACCCGAAAACGGAAACAACTCATATTCTTGATTCTTAAACAACCCTAGTATCTTTTAGGTTAAATTTAGGATAGAACCTACCTATTTTATCTAGATTTCATCCTACCATGATATTTATTCATAGATATGCCTAATCAGCCATATTCTCACCCTGACTCCGAAATAACTTCTAAAAACGAGGGTCATATAAAAATCATGCTGGAATAGATAACACCACCCCCAAATAATTTGGGAAGGTGGGATCAATATTAAACAACCACGCACAATGAAAATAACCGCATTATATTAAAATTTTCATTCGAAGTACATTTCACTACAAAATTCAAATTACCGAAATAAAACTTACATTAAAATAATTAACAATAATAAAACTACAAATAAAAATCATCAAGCTATAATATCCCTAAACACGTCGGTACTAGTAGCAGAGGGCACACGCTCAGGAGATGGCTCCTGAGCTCCCGATGGGCGAACAGCATTCGTCTTTTCGGCGACGACGCTCGTGCCTCGATGATGTATCCTCAGAAGGAGAATCCCCGTGAGGTGGGAAGCGTGCAAGCATATCGGCCCAGAACTGGCGTTGAGCTTCTAGCTCAGCCCTCATCTGTTCCCACCGCTCCTCCTCTCACTGGGTACGAATCTCGAAATTATGGTGGATAGTAGCCTGTCGAGTCCAGAGGTCTTCGTAGATAGTATTAAGTGAACGCATGCCACGATGAATCACAGCCATGCGTTCTACATCTGACCAACACCTCTCCAAAGCATCAGCATCAAAACAAGTCAAGTCCTCCTCATCCTCCGAGTCATTCTCATTTCCACCATCCTCCTCATCCTCTACCCTATCCTCAGGCAACCTCCAAACTCGTTGGACACAATCCTTATAAATACGAGGATTTTGGTGTAGGGTGAGGTAAATCCTATCAGACATCGGAGTCGCTCTCAACTTCAGCATGATCTTGGTTATCAAAACAAGGAGAGGTGCAATAGACTTCCTTACTCCCCTAATCATGTTAAGCAAAAACTCCAAGATACAGAACTCATACTTCTGCTCTTGGAGTATCCATAGAATGTGGAGGCAGTTCAGACCGATGTCGCTGACCTTCTCCTTCCCTAGGACGTTCCGACCAATCCACTGAGCTGCAGCTAGCTGGTTGGTTCTGAGGGATGCCTGGCGAACACAATGCGAGCTTGTATTGTAGTTCCCTTCTGTAACTGTCTCGTTCATCAACGGCTCGACCCCATTATATTGGGACTCTGTAACGCGTGGCATCGGATGGATTCTAGGCGGAATGCCTAGAATCTCAGCCAATAACCCAGCAGTTACTTCCTTCCTCCTCTTTGCCACCGTAACAAAAATTCTACTCCCCTCCAACTCCCTCGTGTTGTAAAACCGTCGGACTAACTCTTCGTGGTAAAAGGCGTCAGTCGAGTACCACAAGCTATTCCAATCTCTACTAATCATTTCGTCACCATAAAACGGCACGAAGTGGTCGCCAGTAAATGCTTGCTCCGGCAAAATTCGACGTTGTTGAGCCATTGGAGTTTGAACTGATTTGGGGTTTGTAGAAAGTGTAGGAAGCAATGAGGAACAACCTCACTGGAACAACAATGGTGGTGGTGGTGTGGTGGCGCGGCAGCTTGAAATTTTTTTTATTGTTTTCGGTGGTTTTTGATGATTTAAATTGGTGGAGGTGGTGGTGGTACGGTTTTGAGAAGATTTGGAGTGGGTTTGGATGTTTGGCATGAGTTTATTGGTTTTCTCTTTTTTTGTTAAGGTTTGAAGCTTTGGGGTCGTTAATGGCGGTTTGGAGAAGTGAAGAATGCGACTGTTGGTGTGAAGGTAAGGGGCGCAGGTGCGCGCGGGTTGAGCCCAAGCCCAATTCAAATTTTTCGAATTTTGTCGATTTTTAGCGCAACTTCAAACTAAATTTGCCGCTTCGTTACCAGTCTGATTTTTGCGAATGAGATATGGAAATGATCAGGAGAGAATTTCCAATCCAATGATCCATAAAACACTCTATTCCGACCGTGGATGACATATAAGATAGTGGACAACGCCTCAAAGTGCGTGCATGATGTACATTATGCGAACGAATGAACTCTAAATTCATAGATTATGCCAACCCGAATCAAAATACAATTAAACAGCCTAAGCAACTCTAATGGAACATAAAACATTCTAGGACGGAAACACGAACACCCCACCCCCAAACAAATTTTTTACAACAGAGTTTAGAAAATTTGTTTTTTAAAAGTGGGTCTTTTAAAGTCAGATTTCCGAGACTTCCTAGATTACTATGTTTATTATTTAATATTTTTTTTACTTTTATAAGGAAAAACAATAAGCAATAAAGACATAATTCACCTCATAGAGAAACATGACTCAAAAATCCGAGAAAACATGCAAGAGTGGAAAACGTGAATTATGTTAAACGTAGACTTAGGATCCGGTACTTATAGCCACACACTCCATAGGGAGGGCCCGGTTACCTTAATGGTGCACTCACCAATATCTGGAAATGAAAGGAAATGCACCAAACACAAAAATTGAGTCGTTTATAGTCAGATACTCGAGACTTTATCTAAACATATGTATGAACATACAGTTTATCATATATCACAACCAAAATAGTTGTGGATCATTCCATAAATAAATATCACAGAAAGCATATCCAAACACAATCAAGCACCAAGATTTCCTATGATGCAACCTAGTGAACTGAAAGCGAAGTTGGATAACCCTATAACGTAATCTAGCATGCACCTTCTTTTTCATTTTTGAACGAGAGGGTGTCCTAGTGAATAAGTGTGGAAAAGTGAATGGTTGTGGAAGATATGGTGGATATGGATAAGTTGTAGAAGGAAAGCATGTAAACAATGAGGATGTGGGTTTAACACAAAACTCATTTATGGTGTAGGTAGGGACTGTCTCAAGTCTGAAAATGAAGATGTCAAATGGTTTGTCCTTCTGAAGTATTTGTTTACTAGGTGGATTTAAAAAATTATGAAGCACAGGAGAAACAAAAGGATCGAGTGCAAACTCGAGATTCCTTTGGAAGGGTGGAAGGAAGGGAGTCGAGGTGGATGTTGTGCAAAGTAGTTCTTGATAGGGTGAATCATCACCTTCTCTAAAAAACTCATCGAATTCCTCATCTAGATTGGTCATATCCACATTACTATGGTAGTCCTCTATATCTTTTAGAAAGTCATCTATCTCGTCCTCATCCATAATATGTGTATCGACTAGTGTAGGGATGAAAATATTGGAGTCTGAACTTCCAAAGGAAAGAAATTTGGGCATATGATTATCAGGGAACGTGTTGTTGAAATAATCTCGAGCGAAGCTCTCGATCATGCTAACCTCTCCATCCATAGACGAATCGGGTAAATGTGTCTTTGTTTTAAAAACATTTACTTCAACAGCAAGATGGCCAAAAGACATGGACATCGAACCATCGCAACAATTAATGAGCGCATTGGCAGTTGCCAGGAAAGGACGCCCTAAGATGATCGGGATAGAGTCGTTAGCGACTTCTGTATCGAGAATGACAAAATCAGCCGGATAGTAGAAATCCTGAACTTTTACCAGCACATTTTCGACCACACCCTTAGGATACTTAATAGACCGATCAGCTAATTGCAACGTCATTTTAGTGGGTTGCATCTCGTCTAGACCTATTTGTCTATACAAATAAAACGGGAGTAAGTTAACACTAGCCCCCAGGTCTAATAACGCGGTCGTCGTATAGGAATCTCCTAAGGTGCATTATACAGTAGGACGACCAGGGTCCTTGTACTTAATAATTCCATTATGTTCAGATAGAGTTGGGAATTGTTCTGTTAAAAAGGCGTCTTTTGGTATATTGGTCTTACGCCTAGTAGTACACAACTCCTTAAGAATTTTAGCATGGTGTGGTAGCTTTTTAATAGCTTTGAGGAAGGGAAGGTTTATAGTTAGATTCTTGAAAACGTCCCTAATCTCCTCATAATTTGTATCCCTAGTTAACATGGCTAATTTTTGTAGAAACGGTGGTTTCTCTCTATATTTAGCATATGTATCACCTGGATGTTTAACCTTGGCTTTTACGTTTCTTAGGTTGTGTTGTAACCGGTACCTCTACGGTGGTAGGCTCTTCGGTTTCTATTTCGGTATCTAGTAAAATAGCGGTGTAGGGGCTATCGTGGGGGTAACTATAGGCATAGTTACTTTGTTATCAACCACTCTGCCAGAACGGAGAGTGGTGATGGCATTTAGCTCACCTACATTTTCATATTCATTACTAGTATTATCGGTTATCTCAAATACTGTGTTTGTTGTTTTAGGATTAGGTATTGCGTGACCTGGAAACACACCTTTGGGTTGGGCTTTATCTTGGGCCAACTGTTGGCTTAAATTATTAACGGATTGTAGAAGTTGTTGGTTAGATTGAGCCATGGTTTGGAAAAGTTTTTGGCTCACTTGTATGAAGGTGTCAAGACGTTCTGGTTGTGTGGGTGTAGTAGTCACGGGTGGTGTGATTGGAACTATCTCGCATGAATTATTAATGGGCGGATTTTGATAGTTATTATTTACCAGAACGATACCTCTATTAGCATTGTAATTATTATAACTACCTTGACCTTGTGTTTGACCTTGTCGAGGTTGCACTTGGTTGTTATAATTATTATAATTACCCTGACCCTGTCCTTGTCGTGGTGGAGCTTGGTTAAAACTGTGCGTTGGCCTAACATATTGATTATTGTACCCTGGAGGTGTGACGTGTTGGTTATTTCTCCAACCGAAGTTGGGATTTTGTCTCCAAGGGGCGTTAGGTTCACTATTAATGGAACAAGCCTGTTCATAGGCTATAGGACAGTGGGAGTCGGGATCTGAGGGCTCCAACAGAAACTACATGGATTTGAATTTACATTCATGACGGGGATAGGCTTTTGTTGAACAGAAATGGTCGCTACCTTTTTTGTGAGTGATTCGATTAGAGTTTTAAGCTCGGGATCGTGTTTAATTTCAAACATACCGCTAATCTTAATCAGTATTTGATGAACTAGCGGAGCGGTGGATATCGTCACTACCCCCCCAGTTGTTATTTCGCTTAGTTTGATCCTCTAAAAATTTATAAGCCTCATAGGCTCCTTTACTTAGAAAACTACCCCCATTCATTATATCTAGGACTTCTTTATGGTGGTGTAGAAGTCCTTTGAAAAAGGCACGAACTAACGTGTCTTTCACTAAGTTATGATGTGGACACTCTATAAGGAGATCGGTGAAACGATTCCAAGCCTCTGAAAATGATTCGTGAGGATTTTGTCGAAAGAAATGAATCTTGGAAAGCATCTCATCCGTCTTTAGGGGTGGGTAAAAATGTTCCATAAACAGTTGAACAAGTTTAGCCCACGAGTCCACAGAATTAGGCGCTTGGTCAGTTAACCAAGACGCCGCCTTATCGGCTAAGGTGAAAAGGAATACCCTCAGTTTAATTTGTTCCGCACCAACCGTAGGATGGTGGAATGTTGTTAGGACTTGTTCAATCCTACGCATGTTCTGATAAACGGGTAACAAATTAAAAATTTTTGGGGATTCGGAAATCCCCCACTGGGTCTGCTAGAACGATGCAAGATTTGGGGCTATCGCCAAGGCTTTGTAGAAGTCGAGAGAGAGTCTCTCCTTCTTCAGGCATTATATCAGGTGGTGTGTGTGAAATAGTAGCTAGAGGTGTAGTGGGTGGTATACTAGATAGACTTGTTTGTTGATGTTGTCGTGTAATTACGTTCGGTGTTTTTGTTCGACCAGACCTTAATCTCATACAAGGGTAAGACCAAACTTAGCTAAACACGACAACACTCCAAACAATCCTGATATACTAGTATAAACCTCTAACAGGAGATGCAAGGTGTGGAAGAATGGAATACCTGATTGCGTCCTTGCTTCGCTTATGAATAGCGTCTTGTTTACGCGTGTTAAGTGTATATAACAAGTTAGAACATTGAAAAACTTGAAAAATCGAAGTTCGAATCAAACCTGTAGAAATCCGGCAAAATTCAGCTCGGTGGCGAATGCGCTCACTTTGAAGCGCAAAAAAGCTCTGTGTAAGTTCATGTTATAGTGTTTGAGCTGGTTATTCGGTTTTGAAGCGGTCGCTCAACTTCTAGTACTTTAAGCGCATCGCGCTCCTTTTTTCGCGAAGTAGCCCGTGTAATTTTTTCGATGAACTTTTCAATGCTGAAACGGACAACCATAGTATGAATCAAACAAAGGTGGGTGGGGTTAATGGGACTTTAAGAAGAGTACTTATACTACGAAAATAATGTGAAAGTAAACTAAGATAGCAGCGGCGCCATTTGATAAACGTAAAAAGAATAAAGTTTACCTACGAAATGAACGATAAAACTCAAAACGTAAGTAAACTAAAACTTAATTACGTGTCTAAATTTATCAAAGTTTTCTCTACTCTCAATCTATTGAACAGATATAGTGGAGTAGGAAGTTCGTTCCACTCCTAGTTCTTTCACAAAGTAATGTTTTCTACGTATAAATAATCTTAACTAAAGTCTAATGAGATTTTACTTAAATGATAACTAGACTACGATGCAACTACCCACAAGATGCAACTAGTCGACTCTTTAAACAACTATGGGAATACTACGTCGATTCTATGATAAGGAGTTAGAGGGGGATTGATTCCACCTTTGCTCAACTTAATCCACTAACGACGAATCATCGTAATCCGAATTGAACTGCTTCGTAGAACAATCTGGTTATTCCTAATCCCAAATTACACATGGCATTTCTACCAATTCATAACTAGCATGTGAACGATTACACCCATTCTCATGGTGAACTAATCATTTCTAGAGTGGAAAGGAAATTACGACGACTCTACGATAATCGGAATCAAGCTTTCATCAAGGCTTCTCCACCCCCTCTAATGGAGGTTTAGCCGAGAATCATCACGCTATCATTCCCAATCAAATTCGAACAAGACATGATATAAAGATTTGAACTTTACTTGTTTAAACTCAATTCAAAACTACTCATGCAATAATTGAATTAAACTAATAATGACAAATAAGTAAATCTAAGAATTGAACTAAATAAGTAAATGGAAAATGAAACTAGATTACCAAGAACACTATTTTATTAATCTAATGAATAATAAAACAATGATTCAAATACTAAATTAATAATCTACTTTGTTCTAAAGTAATTAATTAAACATGAAACTAGATCTAAAACAAGATATGAAAAACTAATTAATTAACTAATTGAAATTCTAAAACTAAGTTCTAAAACTAATTAATGGAGACTAACTAATCTAGGTCTAACTATCTACCATTAACAAAGAGTCAAACTCTTGTTTTTATACTTTCAGATCCAAAAATCGTGCATGGGCTTGGAGCCATGTTTTGGGCCAGAGAATCAGGCCCAAAACCCAATTCTTTCAGTCCAAAAAGGCCTCTTCAGCTGTAGTTGGCTTCAACAGAGTTTTCGTCCACTTCTGCTCCTCTGATTGGATCAAGGCTTAGATCATTGGAAAGCTCTTTCCGAACCGATTGTTTTGACATAAAGTAGGCCCAATTCCGAGGTCTGAGTCCAAAGATACGGCCTTCGAAAGTTCTGCTGACTTTGTGTGCTGTTTCTGCCCGCGTCGACTTTTCAGCTTTTGACCGGGCGTTAGAAAGGCTTTGTCTTCTTCAATCTTGGCCTTTAATCACAGAACTCTTTAGCAACTGACATTTGCTCCTTTATCTCGCTAAAGTGGCACATTTCTGCACATAATGGACTTTGAAGCCTGAAATACATAAAAACACGTAATCAGTATTAACTCTTAATTATTACTCACATAATTGGTCTAAAAGTATGACTGTTACAGGGTTAAAACTACAGTTTTGGGCTCTTATCACACTACATCAACATCGGACCCTCCACGCATGGTTGGTTGATGTGGCAATGTTTCTTCTTCGAGAATGGATTTGGGAACTACGACATTTTTCGAACAATTGTGAGGACTTTGCACTCTATTGCAAAACAGTCTTTTTGATTCTTGAGAAGACAGGTATTGGGAGGAGTGGTCAAGCTTCTTCGGTTCTTAGTGCCCCAATTGCAGCCCTTATTTCCTCTCTTACAAGATGTTAATGGCGGGACCGGTTAGGGTGGCTACTTGTGATAGCTGGGATGTACCGTGTGAGCAGATATGGTGTGTTGATATGGGAGTTCGAACCGATGTGGTTAAGGTGGCGGTCGAGGACATGGCTGTGAACCTTGGTTGGGCTGGGAACTCTCCGGAGGAAACATCGTCAGTCAGTCCTAAAATGCCAGCTCCACAAAATCTGATGGATTCTTAATTAATTAAGAAGCAAGCATCCACTTAACTATAATTTTACATGTCAGTCGTAGGTTCGCAACGAAAGCATTGCATTTGTCATAATAACATGTTTGTTTTGTGGGTTGTTGGCATTCGATCATGTATGTGTGAAAGGAGTTGTTCAGTGTTGAATATTATTTGTAAGTAGTTTAGATGGAATAAATAGAGATTAATGTAGTGCCCTGTTGTTGTTGTTTTTTCTTCTTTGATAAACCAATGTAGTGTCCCGTTGTATTAAACAGAGTTCTTATTAATATTATTCTGAACACGCAATTTCAATTTTATCAGGGAACCACCAATCTGGTACTTAAACTTTTGACTACTGATCAAAATACATCCAACTTAACCAAAATGCGCTTTGCACTTTTCTAACACACATCCAGAGTGCGCACGCGCTCATGCTTTACCAGACGCAACTAATGATACCTATTTGTATGTTAAATGCTATAGGCTAACTGATGATACCTAGCTATTTGTATGTGAAATGTGAAGGTCTTGGCGAGAAGGAGTTATAGTTTATACATTAGGCCTGCATGTCAAAGTTTGTTATAGTGTTAGTGTAAGTTTGGTATGCATGTCAGAGTTTTGTTATGTGAGGAGTGTGTTTTGCCGTGAGTCAGAATTATAAGATGGGATGCTCTAGCTAGATGAACTTGCTAGAGAACCCAGCAAGTTAAATTTGTCTATCCTGCTCATTCTAGAATTTTGATGTGCAACTCCCTGAGCTTTAAGGAACTGCATAAACTTCTATTACTAAGCAATGTATAGCTGCAATGTACGGCTTCTCAAAAGTTAGAAAAAAAGAGCAGTACTTGCTTGCTATTCCAACACTCCCCACTAGCATGAAAGCCCAATTTACTTGCCCCCTCTTTAGTGCACACATCTGATCCCAAAAGCCTACTTCTCATCAAATTTAAAAATTCCACAAAACTAGATTCCTCTAACATAGTCATATTGTTTGGAAGCTAAGGAACATCACAAGATGCCTTGTTAGGGCATAGGCTTCTTTTTGCATCTGGCCTCTGTGTATAAGCAGACTGCAATGAACTTTGTTTCTCAATTCACATTGTTTCCTTGTACTAGAAAAATGAAAGACAAAAAATACTAGGCAAATAAAAAGAGACAAATTTGATAAAAGTATAACCAATCACTTTTACATGAACAGATACAACATTCTTCAATTCAAGCACATCCATGCCTGCTTAAATGGCTTACCAAAAAAAAAACTCCATATTCACTACAATATTATAAGAAACACGCACTCACTAATGAGTAATAACATTAGATACATCAACTTTTACAACTGGTAGTGCTCCAGGACTTGGAATTAATGGATGACAACTGAACACCACCAGTTTTGTCCCACGAAATATGAGCACCGCACCAATACTTCAAAGACCAATTGAGACCAGATGCAATTTCAACTGCGGTGGTGCCCTTGATCCTGCTGGTAGTTATAAAATCAGAAAATGCTATTAAACACCTCACCAAGAACAAACAAAAAAACTAAAGTATCAATAGCCTATGACCAATAAGGAAGCAACAGTTCAAATACCACCCACGGTATTTGCAACTTGACAGGAAGAGCACAAGCCAGTAGACCACTTCGAGCGTCCAAACACTTTCATGTTTAACTGAAAAAAATGAAATGAAAAGACCCATTGTTGTTCACTGGCATTGAAAACAAACACAAGAACAAATATTGGCACTTTTCAGTGTATCTTTAGCTCATGAGCGTCTGGTGAAGCATTCTAACATGTAAAGGAATACATTCTTTTGAAATCATTACATTACTGTTATTCAGATCTTCAGTAATAATATTCAGATCATTACACATAATTACAAGAACTCGATGCTCATGCTTCATGCTTCACCAGATGCAACTTTTCAAATCTGAGTTTCTGATGGCGGATTGAACGCCTTCTTCTAATTACCTGTAAGGGTGTGTTTGTTATGATGGAAAGGAAAGGAAATACTATGGAAAGGAAAGGAAAATAAGAGTGGTCCACCTTTTCCATAGTTTTTAAGGCGTTTGTTTACCCATGGAAAGGAAATGGGCTTTTCCATATGGAAACAAATGGAAAAGGTTTTGTGTCTTTAGCTAACCCCTGAAATTTTTGTGGAAAGGAAAGGAAAGGAAATAGATAAATAGGAACTTACTACTAATACACTCCACTCAACAATACAATTATTCCTTTCCATAGCTTTTTGCAAACAAACATGATTATTCCTTTCCCTAGTTTTACTTTCCTTTCCCCCCGTTTACCAAACACATACCATTTAAAATTATTTCCTTTCCATTCCATTCCATTCCATTCCATAGTGGACCACCCATTTTATTTCCTTTCCTTTCCATGAGTTAAAATTTAACAAACACACACTAAATAACAAACGATTGGTTGAAATTAGATCTGATATGAAAATTGAAAAACAGAACAAACAGAGATTTAAATAAAATTGACCTTGAATACTTTTTTAACAATTGGAGATGAAGAAGAAACTAGTTCGGTGGTAGTGAGAGTTGAACAAGTTGATTTCGCATTTTGGTCCGAGCTTAAGGTGGAGAAAGAAGAAGACCGAGATGAGTTTTCCCCCACCAATTTCGCATTTTTTCAATTTTTCAATTTTTAGTTTTTGAAATAAATTGAAATTTTGAAATTTCGCGATTTAAATTTCAAATTAGATCTGATGATCTCAGGAACATATCGGACGGCTGAGAAAAAGTGTGAGATAAGAGTGGCAGATTTAGAGTGGCAGTATAGCCAAACCGAATATATATATGTGTGTGTGTGTGTGTGTGTGTGTGTGTGTTGTTAGATTTTTTTTTGCAAATACATTGACATGTTATGATGCCGATTGTCAGTTGTTATGTCTTGTTGTTTTCAGACTATATTTTGATGACTGGGCGTGTTTACGATGCTATAACAGTTACTATATTGATTGATTGCACTTTAAAAATCATGTGAGAAGCTTGTGCATGGGCAAAAATGGGTTTAACGAAATTATCTATTTGAACCGATCGGTTCTGGTTCCAGTTCGTTTGGAGAAAAAGAGTCAAACCCTAATAAATGAAAAAAATGGGCCAAAACCTAATTATGGCTAAATATTAGGGGACAAAACCTAAAAACCCCTTCTTTTAATTATATATATATATGAATAAAGGAATAATTACGATTGGTTTAAAACCGAAAATACAGGGACTAATAAACAGCGGCAAGTTTTCCCATTATATATAAAATAAACATATAAACAACTAAATGAAAAAACTCCTAATGTTCAATAATTCATTTCCATACGTTAATGAGAACCAAGATAAGAAGAGTAATTATTATTCACTACCAAGCCACAAAGGTTACTAAGGATTCATAATAACTTAGGGAAATTTGTATTGTTCTCTTTCCGGTTTTACGGTCATTGGTGAAGTTAGGACGCCTTCTTGATTTCATTTCTATTAGAAATGCTCTTTTGGAGTGAACTTTTGTCTTTGTTCCTGTTCGGTAGGATGACAAATAGTACGTGGAAGAACCATTCAACAACCTCAGGGACAAGAACCTTGTGCACATACAAGATTCTGAACCAAGATGGATCTGTTACATGTCTCTCCCCACGGCGGACACCCTTCAAAATAGTCTTGGCACACTCCCTTGCACTCCTAACTGGAAAATTCCCAATCAGGGCCTGCAAGAGAACATAGGCATCAGCGGTACTGCAGCTAATGGTAGAATGTACAAAAAATTACTGCTCTTGAAAGTCAGAACAGAGTTATAAAATGTAAATATCCTCAAAGTTGTGGTATGTCGTTATCAAAGTTGTGGCTTGTATAGTATTAAAGACTTAAAGGTTCCCCCTTTAAAGAAGACTGTTAAACCTAATTGCATCCGATCTTCCTTCTTAGAACATGCAAAGCCCTTTCTTTGGATATTTTGATTTTTCCTTCATGCAATTACATTGACATAACGTAAATATTTGGGGCGATAAAAATGGAAAAACAACAATGGCGTGGGCTAATTTTATTTATGTAAAAAAAATCAATCGTAAAGCATCAAGAAGAGTACAATTTAGAGTCCTTATATGTAATACATGAATTATATTCGTAAAACTAGATATTTAGATATCCGAATACCTCACTCTCGTGAATATAGATGGGGTACAGGCGCACAGCTATGACATTGATGTTGGATTGTTGATTTTGGGATGTACCACTAAAATATCACAGAGGCTGTGTTTGATTTGTTCAGAAATTCAGAATTCATTATCATGTTTCCTCTGCTGCCATATCTGTTCTATGGAAACTCCGGCCTATACTCCATTTTACTTAGTAAACTTTAGCCAGGGAAGATTTCATATCCTGAGGTAAGAAAGTTTTCCATTCCTCCATACATGTCTCATGAAAATTTTCTGTCTAGAATTTGGTGAAGATGAAGTTCAGATGTTCAGTTCAGTTTAAACTTTAGAGAGACAGATTTTCCTTTAAAATATTTATCAAGCTAATCTAGCACAAAATAATTTTGGTACATATTTTGCAATAGTGCGGACTTACTCATAAGAGAGTGCAAATGATATACTCATATAGGCATGGATAGATGAACTCTAATTAAGAATCAAGTATAGAAGTTAGTGGAATAAAATTAAAACCTTACGTCTCTCTTTTCTTTATCTATTTCCACTTTACCCTGCATGGTCCGGTGCTTTCCTTGGGACATCTCTGACTCTACAAATCCGGGAGAGGCTATTGTGACTTTAACTGAAGAACCAAATTCAACTCTCAGTGTGTCGAAGAAGTTCAGCAACGCGGCTTTACTTGCCTGGCAGAAATTCAATAGGAACAGAAAAATGAATTCTGACAACAGAAGAAAGTAAAACAAGATTGTGCACATTCATTAGTTGAGATGGATATGGTGGAGATTATTACAGCATAGAAGCTTATGTTTGGCCCGTACAACCATCCTGAAACTGATGCAATAACGAGAATCTTCCCCTTGCTCTTTTTGAGATGTGGCAACGCCATATGAGTAGGATAAACTGATCCCCAAAAGTTTACATCCTACGGAATCAGGAGGAAGATCGAAGAAAAGTGAGAGAAAATAGTATATATATATATATATATGGTCAATGGTTTATTTTTAACAAAAGAGAAATAAAATAATAAATAGAATAGCAATATCAATATCTAAGAAGGTCTTTCATCGATTACCATCACAGGCAATGAACTGGTGACGTCAGCTGATTCTTCAAAGTAGAAGGCACTTATGATCCCCGCATTGTTAACCAGATGATCCACTGGAAAAGCACAACAGTTCAGAACTATTGTAAAAGCATAGAGGACCATTCTCAAAACACATAGTTGTTTTAGTTGCAAGCACAAACCTCTACATTTAAAGAGGTTTTTTCGGGAAAAAAAGCATAAAACATAGAAAGAAGCAAGGATGACCAAAGGAATTCTTTAGCTTATTTAGGTTAGCTCTGTCTTTAATTTGTATAATTAGACGTAAAACTTTCGAGACATCAAGGAACACAAGCTTCTTCAAAACTGATTTTGACAAAATTTCATAGCACTAATCTCACTCTAGTTCTCTCCGCAGCATTGAGATTTCTGGCATATAATCATATATAGTTATTTTTTTTGCAGCTGGTCTCTAGTTCTGTTTTGTTGCACAGTTTATTTAGTCCAACTTGAATCAGCGTAACATATATCATGAAATACATATATGGTCTCCCTTGCCAAAACTTTATTGCGTCTAAGGGAGTAGACTTGTGGATACATTGGGGAAAATGGAGGAGTCTGGTACTTACAACGCCCAAAGTGGTACACTGTTTCTTCAACAAATCGCTTACAGTCGACAGATTTAGAAACATCTGCACATAAAGTGATAGCATCAGGAGAACCAAGTTTACGAGCCTTTGCTGCCACTTCTCTAAGTTGTTTCTCTCTTCTGGCCACAAGGGCTAAACAAGCCCCTTTCTTGGCGTACTCGTAGGCCAATTGCTGCAAATTACCCACACATCAATATTCAAGAAAATGTTAACCAAATGAGCATAACGAATTTACAGACCAATTTTGGGACTAATAACTCTATGATTTGCTATACCTCGCCAATGCCAGAAGATGCTCCAGTGATGAGAACAACCTTCCCAGTGAGGTCTTCCATGTGGAACATGCTTAAGACAGTAATTACAAACTTGCAGATGATATAGGGTGGTAGAACCACAAGGAGAGCCATGAGAAGCACTGGTGGAAGCATTAAGTTCATGACCATATGAATCAGTTCCATGGTTTTGCAGCCTAAAACTGAGTGAAGGAGTGACATAGCAATTAGAGTTGGTAGTTGTCGGAGACGAGTTATAAACTTAAATACAAATTTCGAAAGGATGTGGCTGTTACTCCTGTTAGGTAAGCTTGCATGAGTGATGAGTCTACCTATTTATGCACTGAAAGTCTGAACGTCTGAACTTATATTTAAACTACTACAATACCTTCGCAACCCTGTGTATGACTTTTTTCCACCTTTAGAAAATCATTAACGCTGTGCATCCAAGGCATGAATATAATGTGCAATTAGACAAGGATAACAACATTTAAATCTACTTTTGTAATGTTCATAAACGACCTTGAAATATATTATTACTTATTTAAGCGTGATTTTTTTTTTCATTAAAGGATATGTTACGAAATGTTTCTGGCAACGGAGGAACTCAGAGCATATATATTGATAAGAAAAGAATTATTACGAAAATTACATTCAGATGATGCAACATTTCACAATACGCACCATAACTTAAACCTTAAACAGTTCAACTAGACAGTCACATCAGTCATGAATGAAACCTAACTATGCAAGTGCATTGTCTATTTAAGTGGATACACATCAGTCACTAACAATGTTTAAAATTTTCGATAGCTCTTTCCGTGTGAACGAATTATTTTCGTTGATTCATCTGTCTAATTAATTGCATATACATCAAGAAGTACCCCCACATCAAGAGTTGTGGGTACCCATGGTATAGATAAAGATCATATCCGAAGCAACATTTCTGTTGCATGCTGCATGTGCCTACATTACTATATACTATATATGGACTATAGATAATGACTTTCCAGCCTCAATTCAAGTGCATTGTGTTGGAATCTCTTTAGTTATTTCAATCAACTTATGTGAGTGCAAAGTGCATGAGAATAACATTGAGTGTTTGATAAACGTAAAATTGACTAATTTATCTACAAAATGAACGATGAAACTCAAAACGCAAGTGAAACTAAATTTAATTATGCGTTGCTATCAAAAATTTCTATACTTTCAATTCTATCGAAATAGAGTGGAGTAAAAAGTTCGTTCCACTCTTAGTTCTTTAGCATTCAAGTTTCCTAGATTGACTAATCTATTCAAAGTCTAATGAGAGCAATGGTGGGAATTATACTACAATGTGAATTAAAACTA
This sequence comes from Coptis chinensis, assembly GCF_015680905.1. Taxonomy (NCBI): domain Eukaryota; kingdom Viridiplantae; phylum Streptophyta; class Magnoliopsida; order Ranunculales; family Ranunculaceae; genus Coptis; species Coptis chinensis. The sequence continues at coordinate 20,204,331 of NC_141457.1, read as the reverse complement.
GACGTAATATAAAGATTATAACTTTATTAAATTTAACTAACAATAATTGAATTCTAAATTAATAACTAAGAATTGAATAACAACACTGAATTTAGATCTAACAATTCTAAATGACAAAATCGAAATGAACAAGAAATAACTATTTTATTTATCTAATTAATGGAGAACTATGATTCAAAGAATTAATCTAAAACAATGTATGAAACTAATTAATTTAACTAATTGAATTCAAAAACTAGATTTACAAGCTATTTTAATGGCTACTTTCTATTCTAGATTATCTAACTATCCCTTTCTTAAGAGCTAAGTCTTGTTTTATGTAAAGGAGGAGACCAGATCCACAATTTCGTGCATGGGCTGAGGAGCCATGTTTTGGGCCGGAAAATCGAGCCCAAAGCCCAATTTCTTCAGTCCACAGAGCCCATTTCAGCTGGCTTTGACTTCAGTAGACTTTTCGTCCACTTCTGCTCTTTTGATTGGGTCGAGGCTTAGACCATTGGAAAGTTCCTTCTGAGCCGGTCATTTTGACGTAAGGTAGGCCCAAATCCAAGGCTTGAGTCCAAAGATATGGTCTCAAGGAGTTCTCACGACTTGTCTTAATTATTTACGCCGTGTTGACTTTTTAGCTTTTGACCGGGCTTCATAAAGGCTTTGTCACCTTGAACCTTGGCCTTTATCACAGAACTTCTTAGCAACCAACCCTTTGCTCCTTTATATCGCCAAAGTGGTACATTTTTGCACATAATTGAGTTCCATGCCTGAAATACATAAAAGCACGTAATTAGCATTAACTCTTATTTATTACTCGCATAATTGGTCTAAAAGTAGTATTATTAAGGGGTTAAAACTACAGTTTTGGGCTCTTATTAAACCACCCCCAAACAGCATTTTGCTCGTCCTCAAGCAAATATGAGAAATTAGCATAAGTGATCAAAAATGGAGTTCTAACTAATCTTGTTTCGCCGAGTGTGATGCATTGACCATATGCAACAAGGCCTTAAACCACTAGGAATTCCCTAGTGGACGAGTTATAGCCTCGTGAGAGTTTTCCAGTGAAGGTACTCACAAACTTCATCTATACTACAACGACTAAGAAATAAAACTATTGTTTCCTCATTCATGTCTCAACTATCTATTTTTCTCACTAGCAAATGAATAAGAATAACCAAGTCAAAAACCTAAGCTAATATATGCATAATAATCAATCATCTATGATACAAATATATATACTATGAGTAATACTATGAAATGCCTAGCGAGGTTCGTTTCAAAACTTCGAATAAGCGTCCTTAAGTAGGTCCTCACATAAATGTCAAGACAAAAACCACTCTGATTTTTCCGCTCAAGTTTCGCTACTCAAGTGTGCAGTAGGCACACTTTACCTTACAAACTCAATGACACACAAGGAAGCCAGAGTCGATCAAACACATCTGCCACTTACTATCACACTATCATATTCCTAATTGAGCTAGAGGTCTTTATTAGGTGTTGCGGGGATTAGGAGATGGTTTAAGAAAGAAGGAAATGGATATTCAAAGATAACAAGTCTGAGATAATAGAGTCTTCATATTATGTAACTAGAGAAAACCTTATTCTTTATTTTTGCTTCTACACTTTGTTTCCATCCTTAGCCATATTTTTTTCTCTTTTTCTTTGGCTTTTGACTCCTTGATTCTATTTTTGGAGTTCTAACTCTTTATTTTTATTTTTTTGGATGGAAACTTACTTTTCTCTTCTGAAACGACTAACAAGTTCTTGATTTCAAAGGTTATTCTCTTTTCTATTATTCATCTCTATTCTCAAACTTATTCAAAGAATTGGGTAGGTTGATTTTTTATTTTGTTTTGTTTTGTAATAGGGTAAAGGATTTGTGGTTTATGAAAGGCTAAAGAAAGGCTCAGAGGGGCGACTAGCGGAAAATAATTCATAGGTTGGAATTTCTAGCTATATCGATCCAAAGAGGGCCTAAATTCTCGCTTAGGATATGGTATAGTAATCTAGCAAGTGGACGTGTGATTTCTCTATCCGGATTTTACTTCTCCCTTGTGTCATTTCTCAAATGTGTCACTCATATAAGGCTTTAGGCTATATTCTCACAGGATTTGTAGAATAAGTACTATAGCCTAGATTTCATAAACTTACTACCAACAATCATAAATACTCATGTAACATATTTATAGATAGATGCAAGGATTATTACCTACATATTAGCCTAAGTTTCTAAAAACTATTCTAATGCAAAAGCTACGTAGGACTTCTAGATTATTGAGAGCATAGAGAAAGAAAACAATACCAATGTTCCTAAGTGTATAACATACTTTTTATTTATATTTTTAAAATTTTTGAATTTTTTAGCTAGAAAACAAGTGCATATTATACATATCTATATCCTAACAGATGTCTTAATTACACGTGTTTCTATGCCCCCCCCCCCCCCAAACAAGAAGCATGCTTTGTCCTCAAAGTATTTTAAATAAAGAGGGTAGGAAAATACCATTAAAATGCATGAAATTCCGAAACATCTGCAAAACAAGGTTATAACATACTAATATAGAAAAGAAAAACTGACGCAACTCTATAAGAGTTTCACCCATTATGGGGTAATGAGAAATAGATTTCTTGGGACATGAGCGGACACTAAACTGAAATAAAACTTACCTCGCTCCTTTAAACATTTTCCTCCTCATTTCCCTCTTCATCCTTAATAAAGAAATGAGGTTCCTTCGCATCCTGCCATGCCATGGTAATTTGCTAAGCTTCACGCCACTTATCGTCTACTATAGCTAACTTGTCAAGCGCCACTTGGTCGGATGGGGTGTAAGGCGCAACCTGATGAGGTTGTATCCTCCACCCTTTCCAAGTCATTCCACGGAACGATCGAATAATTCAATTGGTGGGTCTCACAATGTCGACCCCAACCCAATCCGTGAAACGGGCACAAAAAATAGGGAAGAAACATAGCATTATACGGCAAATTAAAACAGGCATAAGAAGGTACTCATGCCTCTTGCCATGGGCTCGGGCTAAACTAGACATTAAGGTCTGGGGAATATCATAGAGTGTACGTCCCCTAGCTAAAGCAAGAAAAATATCACAAGTTTCGTCATTCACAGAAGAATAACGCCATTCCCCTCTAATGTTGAGCATAATCTAAAACATAACAGTGCCCACGTTCATAGACAAGCTACCAAGGGCGACGTTATACTCCCCTTGGTCCTCTATCCTAAAGATTCCTATCCCGTAATACTCATGCAAATCATTATAGTTATACATGTACATATTATCTACCAAATAGGCCCATGAGCCTTGTACTTCGGCCGGCATAGCAAGTTCAAGCACAAAGGCTATCAAGAACCTGGAAATTTCCATTGGTTCATCCCCGATGGTGATGGAGAACAAGTGTGTTCTCCATCTGGTCTATCAAAGAACTTACAGTTATCATACAAATAAGATGTAAGTGCGGGAGAATAAAGTTCATCAGGACTTACCATTAGTGGCTCCCATTCTGCTAGAATGATCACTTCACGAAACCACGCACCATAGGTGTCACTTTGGAATAAATCTTCAAATGACTGTTCCGGTATGATACGAGGGAATGTCATCCCCAATAAACTTGCTGGAAAAGATGCGAAGGATCCTGGAACAACCCTCGGAAAACTGGAAATTTTTGGTTCTCACAGGGGTCAGGGCGCAGGGTGTGCTCAAGCTATGACTGGGATGGGTGCGGGTGGCGCTCTGGTGATATTTAAGGTCCAGGCACTTGTGCACAGGGTGCGCTCACTGTTAGCCTGGGATGGGCGCGGGTGGCGCTCCGGATGAAAACTGGAATTCCAGTGTTTTGGGCGTAGGTAGCGCTCTGGTTTGGGCTGAGTAGGGCGCATGTCGTGCTCAGGGTAGGATTTCTCTAACAGGCTTAGGGCGCAGGTGGCGCTCCTCTGGGGCACAGGTGCGCTCGGGGAGCTGATAGACCGAAGTGCGAAGGAAAAATAAGGTAAAGTGGGAGTGAAACGTGAGAAATGAATGTGAGATGTAGTTGGGGTTGTGAGTGTAGAATGAATGCAATTTTTATAGGTTTTAAATTGCTAAAACGAATCGGAAAGTTGCCAAAAAGCTTTAAGGCAATTGCCGGAAATAATAAAATTTCCAAACTCGAAAACGGAAATAACTCATATTCTTGATTCTAAGACAATCCTAATATCTTTTAGGTTGAATTGAGGATAGAAACTGCCTAACTCATCGAGATTTCATCCTACCACAATATCTATTCATAGCGATGGCCATATCGGTCATATTCTCAACCCTCACTCCAAAACAAATTCTAAAATAGACAAACATATAAACGAATTATGCTAAGCTATTTAATACCACCCCCAAACAATTCGGGAAGGTGGGATTAATGATAACAACCACACATAATTTGAAAATAACCAAATTTTATTAAATTTTAATTCAAACAATATAAAACAACCAAATTCAAATTTAATTACTTAACTAATATCCGACTAATAAAATAATAAAAACAACTAAATAACAACGAAACACAAAATTATTAGAACACCTAGCCATGTGATGAAGAAGGGTGAGATGGAGATTGGTCATGGGATGAAGAAGGGCCCGATCCATTCTTTCTTTGGCGACGACGCTCATGCCTCTCAGACTCATCTGAAACAGAACCCTCCAAGGGTGGCATGCATCGTAGAATCTCTACTTGGAACAAGTGTTGTGCTTCCATCTCAGCCTTTATTGTTGTATACTGGGCCTGGTGACGCTGGTAGATATTCTCCATGTTAATCAAGATATCTTCCTGACCCTTTTCGAGTATTCCAAAACTCGTGTTAAGGTTCGTTTTTGTTTATTTCGAACTATAATTTGTCTATCTCGTATATCTTCACAAATAGCGTAAATGCAACGCATGCTAGTATGCAACACTGACATGCGTTCTGAATCAGACGTACACCTCTCCAAGGCATCTTCATCCAACCATGTCATGTCCTCCCCTTCCTCATCCGAATCCACTACTCTATCCTCCGGCAACATCCAAGTCTTTTGGATACACTCCTTATAACTACTTTCATTTGCATGCAATTTCAACATTATCCGCTCAGTTCTTGGTTTATTCCCCCAAGACAACATTATCTTCATAATTAAAACAGGAAATGGTGCGATACTTTTCCCAACTCCTCTAATCATATTTAGCAAAAACTCGATGATACATAATTCATACCTCTTTTCTTGCAATATCCAGAGAACGTGCAGACATGTGAACCAGATGTCGCTCACTTTCTCCTTCCCAATGAGATTCTTACCAATCCACTAAGCTACAGCCAGTTGGTTGGTGTGCAGAGATGACTGTCAAGCACAATGAGAAGTCGTATTATATTGACCTTCCATAAGGGTGTCGTTCATCAATGCAGGAACACCAGTATACTGGGATTCCTGCATGGTGGCTTCTATGTGGCGTCCAGGCGTAATTCCTAAAATTTCAACCAACTTCTCTTTCGATAATTCTCTCTGAGTCCCAACCACTTTCATGAAAATTTTGTGATCGGCCAACTCTCTCTTCTTATAGAACTGTTCGACCAAATCGGAGTGGTAGAAATCATCTGTCGAATACCACAACCGATTCTTACCCCTGCTAATCATCTCATCACCATAAAAAAATAAAAGCGGCCTCAAATAACGCTTTGTTCCGCAACAACCTTCGTCTTTGAGCCATTGATATCTTAGAACGATTTGGGGTTTAAAAGGGCTGTGGGAATGGAGTTTGAGGCTCCCTTACTAACAAAATAGTAGTGGTGGCACGGTAGTTCAAATTTCGTTTGGTTTTGGGTGATTTTCGGTGGTGGAAATTTTTGGGATTGGTGGAAGAGTGTTTTGGAGAAGAATCGAAGTTGGTAATTGTATTGTGGGCGTAGGTGTATTGAGGTTTATTTTTATTGTTATTTTTTGTTAGGTTTTTAAATTTGGAAATTATGGAATTGGAAAGAATCGCGATTCAGTTTGTTTTGGAGGAAGAAGACGCACGCGCATGCGTTAGGCCCAAGCCCAAATTGATTTTCTGATTTTTGTCGATTTTTCACGCAATTTTAAACTAAAATTCCCGCTTCGTTACCGGTCCGATTTATGCGAATGAGATATGGAAATGATCAGGAGAGAATTTCCAATCTAATGATCCGTAACACTCTATTCCGATCGTAGGTGACATATAAAAAGATGAAAAATACCTCAAAGTGCGTGCATAACGTAAGTTATGCGAACGAATAAAATCTAACTTAATAGAAAATGTCAATCCAAATCGTAATACCATTAAACGGTCTAACCAACACAACTGGAGAGTTGAACAATCCAGGATGGAACGAACACCCCACCCCCAAACAAAGTTTAGACACAAAGTTGAGAAAATTTGTTTTTTTTTTGTTTTTTTTAAAAAAAAAAAAAAAAGTGGGTCTTTTAAAGTCAGATTCTTGAGACTTCTCGACTTACTATGGTTGTGATTTTAACGATTTTTAATTTTTTATGAATAAAAGTTAATATAAGAAAAACAAGAAAGCAATAAATGCATAATTCACACCATAGAAAAACATGACTCAAAAATCGAGAAAATATGCAAGAGTGGAAAACGTGAATTATGTTAACCATGGACTTAGGATCCGGTACTTACAACCACACACTCCATAGGGAGGGCCCGGTTACCTGAATGGTGCACTTATCAGTATACGGAAGTGATAGGAAGTACACCAGACAACCAAATGAGCCGTTTATAGTCAGATATGCGAGACTTTAACAAATAACTGGATATATATATTAATACTCTGCAGTTTCCATATATCAACAACCTAAAAAGCTGTGGGTCTTTCCATAAATAAATAACATGGAATGCACCCTGATAAACATTAAAAATGATAGTTTACCTACGAAATGAATGATGAAACTCAAACGTAAGTAAACTAAAACTTTAATTCGTACTTAATTTATCAATTTTTCTACTCTCAATTCGTTCCACTCCTAGTTCGTTAGCATAGAATGTTTTCTAGTCTAATTAATCGGTCTTAAATCTAATGAGAGGTTTACGAGGGGAATTCTATACTACGAGGTGAATTCAATTAACAAGTTACGAATAATGAAATGAGAGAATGCTAAGGGTTTGAATCTAGATAAAGAATTAAAGGGAATTGAATCTACCTTAACTCGACTTAATCCTACTAACAAAGACTCGTCGTGATCCAAATTGAATGCTTCTCATATCAAAATAGTAATTATAATCCCTGATTATACATGACATTTCTACCAATTCATAACTAGCATGTGAGCGATTAAACCCATTCTCATGGTGAATTAATCGTTTCTAGAGTGGAATAATTATCACGACGATTTCTAAGTTTAACAAAGATCAAGCGTCATCAAGGCTTTTTCAACCCCTTTAATGGAGGGTTAGCCTTGATTCATACTACTATCATCTCCCATTGATTTAAAACTAGACATTATATAAAAATTCTATCTTTATGCAATTTATCTAAACAATGATTGAAATCTCAGGTAATAACTAGGAAATGAATAACAAGTAATGAGGGGATTTAGATCTAAACAATTGTAAATGACAAAATTGAAATGAATAAGAATCTACTAATTTATTTATCTAATCAATGAAGATCAATGATTTAAGAGTTTAATCTAAAACAAGAATTGAATTAAAACTAAACTTAATTTAATTAATGAAAACTAGATCTAGAATTATCTATATTTTTTAGGTCTAACTAGCTACCATTAACAAAGATCTAAGCTTTTGTTTTTATATGTTCAGATCCAAAAATTGTGCCTGGGCTTAAAGCCATGTTTTGGGCCAGAGAATCAGGCCCAAAACCCAATACTTTCAGTCCAAAAAGGCCTCTTCAGCTGCAGTTGGCTTTGACATACTTTTCGTCCACTTTTGCTCCTCTGATTGGACCAAGACTTGGACCATTGGAAAGCTCTTTCGGAGGTGGTCGTTTTGACATAAGGTAGACCCAATTCTGAGGTCTGAGTCCAAAGATACGACCTTTGGAAGTTCTACTGACTTGTGTGTTGTTTCTGCCCGCGTTGACTTTGACTTTTCAACTTTGACCGGGCTTTAGAAAGGCTTTGTCTTCTTGAATCTTGGCCTTTAATCACAGAACTCCTTAGCAACCAACCATTGCTCCTTTATCTCATCAAAGTGGCATATTTCTGCACATAATTGACTTTGAAGCCTGAAATGCATAAAAACACGTAATCAGTATTAACTCTTAATTATTACTCACATAATTGGTCTAAAAGTATGACTGTTACAGGGTTTAAAACTATAGTTTTGGCTCTTATCAAACCACCCCCAAACAGCATTTTGCTTGTCCTCAAGCAAATATGAGAAATTAAAATAAGTGACCAAAAATGGAGTTCTAACTACTCGTTTATTTGAGTCGATTGCATTGACCATATGCAACAAGGCCTTAAACCACTAGGAATTCCCTAGTGGACGAGTTATAGCCTCGTGAGAGTTTTCCAGTGAAGGTACTCACAAACTTCATCTATACTACAACGACTAAGAAATAAAACTATTGTTTCCTCATTCATGTCTCAACTATCTATTTTTCTCACTAGCAAATGAATAAGAATAACCAAGTCAAAAACCTAAGCTAATATATGCATAATAATCAATCATCTATGATACAAATATATATACTATGAGTAATACTATGAAATGCCTAGCGAGGTTTCGTTTCTGAAAACTTCGAATAAGCGTCCTTAAGTAGGTCCTCACATAAATGTCAAGACAAAACCACTCGATTTTTCCGCTCAAGTTTCATTACTCCAATGTGCGAGTGGGCACACTTTACCTTACAATCTCAATGACAAACAAAGGAAGCGAGTCGATCAAACACATCTGCCACTTACTATCACACTAACCTATTCCTAATTGAGCTAGAGGTCTTTATTAGGTGTTCATGGGATTAGGAGATGGTTTAAGAAGAAAGGAAATGGATATTCAAAAGGACAAGTCCGAGATAATAGAGTCTTCATATTATGTAACTTAGAGAAAACCTTGTTATTTTCTTTTGCTTCTATACTTTGTTTCCATCCTTAGCCATATTTTTCTTTTTCTTTTCTTTGGCTTTTGACTCCCTTTTATTCTATTTTTGGAGTTTTTATTTATTTCTATTTTTTTTTTTTTTTCCTTGGATGGAAACTTCTTTTCTTTTAAAAGCAATTAATTAATTTTTGTTTACACAGGTTTTTCTCTTCTTCTTTCTTCACTCATTCTATTCTCAGACTTATTCTAGATTGGGTAAGTTGAATTTTTTTTTTTATTTTGTTTTGTTTTTGTGACAGGGTAAAGGAATTATGGTTTATGGAAGGCTAAAGAAAGGCTCAGAGGGGCGACTAGCGGAAAATAATTCATAGGTTTGAATTTCTGGGTATATCGATCCAAAGAGGGCCTAAATTCTCTCTTAGGATATGGCATAGTGATCAAGTAAGTGGACGTGTGATTTCTCTATCCGGATTTTACTTCTCCCTTGTGTCATTTCTCCAATGTTTCGCTCATATAAGGCTTTAGGCTATATTCTCACAGGATTTGTAGAATAAGTACTCTAGCCTAGATTTCAAAACTTCTTCGCTAACAATCATAGATACTCATGTAATATATTTATAGATAGATGCAAAGATTATTACCTACATATTAACCTAAGTTTCTAACAATTATTCTGATGCAAAAGCTACGTGAGACTTCTGGATTGTTAAGAGCATAGAGAAAGAAAACAATACCAATATTCCTAAGTGTATAGCATAAACTTATATTTTTTTTTTTTTTTTTTTGAAATTTTTTAACTTGAAAACAAATGCATATTATACATATATATATCCTAACAGATTCCTTAATTACCGTGTTTTCTTTGCCCCCAAACAAGAAGCATGCTTTGTCCTCAAAGCATTTAAATAAAGAGGGTAGAAAAATACCATGGAAACGCGTGAAATTCTGGAACATCTGCAAAACAAGGTTAGAACATACTAATATAGGAAATAAAAAACTGACACAACTCTATAAGAGTTCCACCTATTATGGGGTTAACAGAATTAAATTGCTTGGGACATAAGCAGACAATAGCAAAACTAAAAACTTACCTTATCTCCCGCTTAAGCATCCTCCTCCTCATCAAAGAGATGAGGTTCTTTCGCATCCTGCCAGGCCATTATAACTTGCCAAGCTTGCCGCCATTTATCATCTACTAATGCTAACCTGTTAAGTGTTATTATATCTGATGGGATGTACGGGGCGACCAAATGAGGTTGCACACCGCCATCCCGCCAAAGTCATAATTAGCGATGAGCAAACCACCCAATTGGTGGGTCTCATGACTTCAACCCTTTTCTAATCTGTGAATTGGGCACGTATCACGGGTAAACAACTAGGCATGATCGCGGCTTACCAAAACAGGCATAAGAAGATACTTCGCCTCATGCTTTGGGCTCTCTTAAGACTAGCGACTAAAACTTCGAGGAATGTCATATCAGCGACGTCCTTCAAATAAAAGCGAGGAAAATGTCACCATCGATCGCTGTTTGCGCAGTGAACTACCATTCCCCAAAATATTCATCGGGATGAATAACATGGTGGTGCTTTTACGTTTAGGGGACGGGCTACCAAGGGCAATCCTATATAAGCCCCTTGTCCATTACTCGAAATACCCTCCCCATAATACTCATGGAAATATGTATAATCATAAAGGTATGCATTATCGGTTATATATCCCCATGTGTGAACGAGGATCGGTATTGGTAATCCCGAAACTAAAGCGACCACATGTTTATTGAATTCTAGTGTCGTGTCATCGACTCGACGGAAGAATTCTTGCTCTCCATCCTGATTACAATAGAACCTAACGTGGTCGTAGAAATAAGCAGTAAGTTGTGCTGAATATGAATCATCATCACGTACCAGTAGATGGCGCCATCCTAACTACACGATCCGCTCGCAGAACGATGCTCCATAGGTATCGGTTCCCAACACGTCTTCGAAAGACTGTTCAGGTATGACTATAGGAGATGTCATCTCAACTACTCTTTTGAACAGCTCCAAAAATCCTGGAACAACCCTCAGAAAATTGGAGATTTTCGTGTTCACGGAGGGCAGGGCGCGGGTGCACTCCACTTGGGCGCAGGTGCGCTCGGGTGTTTTTGGATTTACAATGTTTGGGCGCGAGTCGCGCTTAACTAGGGCGCGGGTGCGCTCTGATGTTGTTGGAGTTATAGTGTTTGGGTGCGAGTCGCGCTCAACTAGGGCGCGGGTGCGCTCTGAGTAAAATTTCGACGAGTCTAGAAGCGAAAAAGGCGCCGTAGAAGTCTTGAAAACGAAGTTTACAAGGAAAAAGAAGAAAAAGCTTGGAGTAAAAGGTGAGAGATGATGGTGGGGTGCAGTGTGGGTTGTGAGTGTAGAATGAAGGAAGTTTAAATAGGTTCTGAGCTTCCAAAACGAATCGACAAGTTGCCAAATTGTTTAAGGCAATTTCCGGAAATAGAAAATTTCCAAACCCGAAAACGGAAACAAACCATATTTTTTATTTTATAACAACCCTTGTATCTTTTATACTGGATTTAGAATAGTAACTTCTAAACTCTCCTAGGTTTCATGCTACCACCACACATAATCATAGATATGCCGATATCGGCCAAATTCTCAACCTTTACTCCAAGACAACCTTACAGAAGATGATCATATAATGAATTATGCTCGGTATAAATATTACCACCCCCAAACAATTCGGGAAGGTGGGATTAATGATAAAAACACGCACAATTCGAAAATAACCAATTATATTAAAACTAAAACTTAAATCCAAACAACATAAAACGAACACATTAATATTTAAATTTAACAACTGAATTAAAATCCAACTAATAAAATAGTAAAAACAATGAAATAACAGCGAACACAAACTGATGGTGAACACCTAGCCATGTGATGAAGATGGACCCTGAGATGGAGATTGGTCCTGGGATGAAGAATGGCTTAAGCCATCTGTCCTTCGGTGACGACGCTCATGCCTCTCAGACTTGTCTAAGCCAGAATCCTCCAAGGTTGGCATGTGACATAGCATCTCTATTTGAAGCAAGCGCTGTGCTTCCATCTCAGCCTTTAGTACTATATAGTGGTCCTCTTGGCGCTGGTGCATAGTCTCCATGTTAGACAAGATATCTTCCTGACCCCTTTCGAGCATTTCAACTCTCGTCTGAAGGTTCGTTTGTTTATTTCGAACTACAATCTGTCTATCTCGGATATCTTCATAAATACCATAAACGCAACGCAAGCCAGTTTCCAACACTTGCATGCGTTCTAAATTAGAATTACAACTATCTAATGCATTTTCATCCAGACATGTCATATCTTCCATTTCATCCGCCAACTCAACTACATTTCCTTCAGACAACGGCCAAGTCTCTTGGATGCAATCCGTATAAATACTTGCATTAGAATGCAATTTGATCTTAATAGGAGCAGATTTTGCGACAGCTCTAAATGAGAGCATGATCTTAGTGATCAATATGGGAAGAGGCGCCATGCTCTTTCCCACTCCTCTAATCACATTAAAAATTAAATCGAGGATGCAGAAATTATACTTATTCGTTTGCAAAATCCAGAGAACGTTGCAGACATTGCAGACCGATATCGCTGACTTTGTCTTTCCCGAGGCGTTCCTACCAATCCACTAAGCCTATGATCGGTTGGTTGGTTCTCGGACTTTTGACGGGGGCCTTGAATGAGATCTCGGATTGTATTCACCCTTCCGCGGCGGTATCTTTCATCAAAGCGGGAACTCCAAGATAATCGATTCCTGAATGGTCGTTCTAGGTTGCTTTTCGGTAATTCCTAACAGCTCGACCAACAAGCCTCTCGTTACTTCCTCCTCGTTCCTGCTACCTTAATGAAAATCCTATCCCCCTCCAATTCTCGCTTCTTATAAAACTGTTCTACCAAATCATAGTGATAGAATTCCTCAGTCGAGTACCACAGTCCATTCCAATTTCTCCTAATCATCTCCACGTCGTAAAATGGCGCGAAGCGGTCGGCCGGCCAACGCAAACGTGCTCGGCAAAAATTCTTCGTCGTAGCGCCATTGAAGTTTTTGAAACAAACAATGGTTTTGTAGACGGTGGCGGAGGCGAGTTTGATGAAAAACAACTAAAAACAACGGTGGTGGGGATGGTGGGTACGGTGGCAGGTTGAAGCTTGAATTGGTTGCTGTTTTCGGAGTTTTAAAATTGTTGGGGTTGGTGGTGGTAATGGTTTGGAGAAGATTTCAGTTTGATTTAAATGTTTGGCGTGGGTGTAGTTAGGTTTGCTTTTCTTTTCTTTTTTTTTTTTTTTTGGTGTTTAAGGTTTGTTTTAAACTTTGGTAACAGGCGGGATTGGAAAAGGAAACAACTGTGCGTTTTTGGGAAGGAAGGAGACGCACAGACGTGCGTGCGGTTTGGGCCCAAGCCCAATTCGAATTCAGAACTTTTTCGATATTTCACGCAATTTCAAATTCAATTTGCCACTTCGTTACTGGTCCGATTTTGGCGAATGAGTTATGGAAATGATCAATAGAGAATTTCCAATCCAATGATACATAAAACACTCAATTCCAACCATGGGTGACGTATAAGAAGGTGAAAAAATGCCTCAAAGTGCGTGTGTGACGTAAGTTATACGAACGAAGGAAATCTAAGTTTTAGATAACGTCAACCCAAATGAACTACAACTAATGGGCCTAAGCAACACAAATGGAAAGTTCAAACAATCCGGATAGAAAGACCGACTGCCCACCCCCAAACAAATTTTTAAACACAAAATTTGTTTTAAACGTGGGTCGTTTAAAGTCAAATTCCCAAGACTTGTTGGATTGCTATTTCTATGATTTTAGAATTTTTATTATATATATTTTTTTATTTTTTTATTTTTTTATTTTTATATTTTTTTTAATAGTTTATTATAAAAAAACACGAAAAACAATAAATACATAATTCACCCCATAGAGGAACATGACTCAAAAACCGAGAAAACATGCAAAAGTGGAAAACGTGAATTATGTGAAACGTGGACTTAGGATCCGGTACTAACAGCCACACACTCCATAGGGAGGGCCCGGTTACCTGAATGGTGCACTTACCACTATATGGAAGTGAAAGGAAGTACACCAAAAGACAAAGGTCAATCCTCATAGATAGGGTCCTGTAAAAGGACTTCCTCCACATTAGGGGACAGAAGTTCGTGAAAATGTTTTAACCGTTGACCATTAGCTTGAAAGGTACTGTTGTCCTTGGGATTTACCAAGGTGATTGCCCCGTAAGGGGTGACTTGATAACGAGAAAAGGACCGGACCAGCGGGTTTTAGTTTCCCGGAAAAATATGTAGGCGGGAGTTGTAAAGCAAGACCTTTTTGATCGACCACAAACTCTTTGGCGCCAAGATTTTCTTATCATGAACACGCGTTCATGTTAGCTTTATAATCCTTCAGCGAGATCGTAAGAATCGCCACGGATTTCTTCAAGCTCATTCAATTGCAACTTCGTTTGACACCCGCTTCATCAATATTGAAGTTAAGGCTTTTTATAGCCCACGAGCCGCGGTGCTCTATTTCAATCCGCAAATGATAAGGTTTCCCAAATATAAGTCTAAAGGGAGACATACCTATAGGAGTTTTGAAAGCAGTTCTATCGCCCATAAGGCATCCGATAGGCAAACTTCAACCATCTTTCCTATCGGGATTTACAGTTGTTTCTAAAATCTTTTTGATTTCCCTATTAGAAACTTCTACTTGTCCGCTAGTTTGTGGATGATAAGGAGTTGCTACTTTGTGTGTAACTCCATACTTTTTCACTAGGGATGCAACAACTCACATTTGCAAAATGTGTTCCACCATCACTAATGATGGCTTTAGGAATGCCAAAACGACAAAAAATATACTCCTTAATAAAAAATACCACTGTCTTATGGTCATTGCTACGGCAAGCCATGGCCTCTATCCATTTAGACACGTAGTCCACGGCAACTAGAATATAAATGAAACCGTGGGAAATAGGGAATGTACCCATGAAATCAATACCCCAAACATCAAAAATTTCTACTATCAAGATTGGATTTAATGGCATCATATTACGCTTTGTGATTCGCTCAAGTAGTTGGCAACGAATACACGTCTTGCAATGCACTTGGGCATCCTTAAAAAGGGTAGGCCAATAAAATCCACATTGAAGAACTTTAGCGGCTGTTTTCATTCCACTAAAATGGCCACCACACTCTTTGTCATGGCAGAACGATAGAACTTCATTATATTCTCACTGGGGAATGCAACGACGAATAATCTGATCCAAACAATACTTTAAAAGGTAGGGCTCATCCCAGTAGTATAACTTAACTCTGGCCAAGAACTTCTTACGTTCATTTCTTGACCAATTATAAGGCATAACATCAGCCGCTAAATAATTTACAATGTCGATACCATGGTGCTTGAAAAAATAGCATCTGAGATGCTCATCGGGGAAAAGAGTCCCAGTATGGACTCGAATCACTATTATAAATGCCGTTTGTAAGTCTAGATAAGTGGTCGAAAACTACATTTTCGACCCTCTTTTGTCCTTTTTATTTCTAATGTGAACTCTTGCGGAGAAGAATCCATCGGATTAATCTCAAGCTTAGCATCCTTCTTTGCAAGAAGGTACTTAAGAAATTGCATGGTCCGTAAACTAAAGTTTTAGAACCAACCAAATAAGGATCGAAACTTATCTAAAGCATAAATGACAGACTAAAATTCTTTTTTTTCAGTAGTTGAATAATTCCGTTGAGCATCGTTTAAGGTTTTACTAGCATAATAAATAACAGTGGACTTATTATCTAGTTTACGTCCCAAGACAAAGCACCAAGCTGCATAATCACTAGCATCACACATGAGTTCGAAAGGTTTAGACCAATCGAGGTCAGATAATTGGTGCGAGGTTAGGGCAACTTTTAAAGTTTCAAAAGCCTGCTTACGGTTAAAATTAAAATCAAAGATTACATCCTTCAAAAAGCAGATTAGTTAAAGGCCTAGCTATTTTAGAAATCTTTAATAAAACGCGCCTATAAAACCTGCATGGCCTAGAAAGGCTCTAATATCACGGACAGTCCGTGGTTTAGGTACAGTCGCTATCTGATAAGTGCTCAAAAAGTGCTATTTAACCCTCGATTATGCCTCTTGTTTAGCCATCTTAGTGGACTAATAGTGTTTATAAGTTGTGTTTTAAGATTCTACAGGTGAAAAAGAGAGTTTTGTAGAATATTAGAGAAAATGGGGTAAAAGCAGAAATTCGGAGCATTAAGGATCACATGGGAGGCCCGTGGACAATCATGGAGAAGGCCAAGGAATTGGAGCTATTAAAGATGCAACTTGGACCTATTTTAAAGCCTATTTGGAAGCCCAAGGCTAAAGGATTCATTGCTTGGACCAAAGCCCGCAAAAGAGGATAGAAGGATGGAGCAAAAGAGGGAAAATAGACTTCTGAGTCTGAGACTCATGGATCATGAGTCTGGACTCAATGCTCGCGTCTGGGATGCATAGATTGTGAGTCCAGACGCATTGCTTGAGTCTGAGATGCATGGATAATGAGTCCAGACGCATGAATCGACACTGTAGCCAATTCCTTCTCAGTTTTGGACATGAAGTTGGACTCTGAAAGAAGTCTATTTGTATTAGGAAACAAATGACGGTTTGGAATGCTTCTAGAGCTCATTGTAACCCTTATAAATAGAGGACCTAAGTGCCTCATGTAATTTGCCAATTCACTTATATTCTTGTCTCCAGAACTTGAGGCAGAGAGAGATTAATAAATTAGTCTTTCTAGTCTTATGTTCTTTAACTCTTCTTCTTCTCGTTCTTCGTGTTCTTCCTTCTTTATGGAAGGCTAATCTTCTCCTTCAAGGGAGGAGATGAAGCCAGTGCTTAAGGGTTAATGATTCTTCTGGTTCATGGTGTTCTTCAATCAGGTTAGTTCTTTATGTTTTTAGTTATTAGTTCCATTGCCCACACCAGGGGATGGAAGTATAGATTAAGGTTTTTATTTATTACAATTGAATATCATGCTAGTTTAGGGTTTTATTTATTGCAATTGAATATTTGCTAGTAACATGCTTTTATTTATTTCAATTGAATATAATGCTAGAATAGAGTTTTATTTATTGTAATTGAATATTATACTATTATTCTCTACTTTTCTTCTAATTGTGTAGTGTTTTAGAGTAAGGGAAGTATTCCTTGTGTTTGCCTTAGATGGTGATTCATTGAATAGCTGCCCAAGCTCACATAAAAGGAAAGAAGATACTAGTAACATGAACATAGGAACAACCTTAAGTAGAGTTAATTGTTTAACGATGTTTCACCCAAAAAGGCATCAACACTTGCTTGATTGCCCGATTGTAGTCTACTTGGAGAACAACATGAAGCAAAAGGTCATTGAATCAAAAGCATTGGTGGATTCTAATCTCTTGAATTCCCTCTCTTATAAATTCTCAATAGTTTAGTTAGTTTAACTTAGTTTAGTATCTACAATCTCTACAATATTAGTTTTTAATCCCTCAAACCCCCTTTCCAGTCCTGTTCTTCACATAACATACACTTAAAAGTGGAACGATACCCTACTCATCCTTTACTTATTAAGGGATAATTAGGTTTTGATACGCTTCTTTTTGTTCAATGACCATCATCTATCTACATCATCCATATACCACATATCACACACAAAAAGAGGCTGTGTCACTATCTTATCTAGTTTGGCCTTATCTACTTCGATGCCATCACTAGATACAATGTGACCTAGTACTATGCCCTTTTTCACCATGAAATGACACTTTTTCCAGTTTAAAACGAGGCTCTTTTCTTCACACCGTGTCAAAACCTTAGACGAGGTTAGACAAGCAGATCGTGAAGGAGTCTCCATAGATAGAAAAATCATCCATGAAAACTTCCATAAAGCGCTCTACCATGCCACTAAATATATGAAGCATACACCGCTTGAAGGTACCAGGAGCATTACAAAGGCCAAAAGGCATTCGTTTATAGGCATACGTTCCAAAGGGACATGTGAAGGTAGTATTTTCTTGGTCATCAATATCAATAATAATCTGAAAATAGCCTGAGTAGCCATCCAAAACAGTAAAAGCATGACCAAACTAGGCGTTCGAGCATCTGATCTATAAAAGGTAAAGGAAAGTGATCCTTTCGTGTCATAGCATTTAAACGTCTGTAATGAATACAGATTCTCCATTTCATAGGACCTTGTGTGACAACATAGTCACCCTTTCCGTTACGTACCATGGTAACTCCCGATTTCTTAGGAACTACATGAATGGGGCTTACCCATTCGCTATCAGAGATTGGGTATATGATACCCACATCGAGTAATCATAAGACTTTTTCCCTAACCACCTCTTTCATGGTAGGGTTCAAACGACGCTGAGGTTCGCAAGAAGTCTTCGCGTTATCCTCCAAATGGATGCGATGAGTGCAAACATTAGGGTCAATTCCCTTAATGTCGGCTAGGGACCAACCAATCGCAGACCGATGTTCCCTAATCACCCTGATTAAACATGTCTCTTCATCCTTAGATAACAGAGAAGATATAATTACCGGATGGCTATCATCCGGATCAAGTTGAATATATTTTAACTTCGGGGGGAAGAGGTTTAAGCACTGGGGTGGAAGGAATGTCTATAGATGTTTCATCAGGGTCTCCATTTTGCATAATGAATACTTGCTTAGTGATAAGAGCCCAAAACTGTAGTTTTAACCCTGTAACAGTCATACTTTTAGACCAATTATGTGAGTAATAATTAAGAGTTAACACTGATTACGTGTTTTATGCATTTTAGGCTTCAAAGTCCATTATGTGCATAAATGTGCCACTTTAGCGAGATAAAGGAGCAAAGGTCGGTTACTAAGGAGCTCCGTGATTAAAGGCCAAGATTCAAGAAGACAAAGCCTTTCTGAATCCCGGTCAAAAGCTGAAAAGTCGACGCGGGCAGAAACAGCTCACAAAGTTAGCAGAACTTCCGAAGGCCATATCTTTGGACTCAGACCTCGGAATAAGGCCTACCTTATGTCAAAACGACCGGCTCGGAAAGGTCTTTTTAATGGTCCAATCCTTGACCCAATAAGAGGAGCAGAAATGGACGAAAAGTCTGTTGAGGCTAACTGCAGCTGAAGAGGCCTTTTTGGACTGAAAGAATTGGGTTTTGGGCCTGATTCTCTGGCCCAAAACGTGGCTCCAAGCCCATGCACGATTTTTGGATCTGAACATATAAAAACAAAAGCTTAGCTCTTTGTTAATGGTAGTTAGTTAGACCTAAAACTATAGATAATTATAGATCTAGTTTTCATGTAATAAAATTAAGTTTAGTTGAAATTAAATTCTTGTTTTAGATTAAACTCTTAGAATCATTATTCTTAATTAGTTTGATTAATAAAATAGCTAGTTTGTCAATTTCGATTCTTGTCATTTACAATTGTGTAGATCTAAATTCCTTTATTACGTAGATAGCTAGACCTAGATTAGTTAGATTATTAATTTAGTATTTGAATCATTGTTTTATTATTCATTAGATTAATAAAATAGTGTTCTCTATAATCTAGTTTCATTTCCATTAATTGTTTAATTTCAATTCGTAGATTTAATTATTTGTCATTATTAGTTAAATTCAATTATTGCATTAGTAGTTTTGAATTGAGTTTAAACAAGCAAAGTTTCAATCTTTATATCATGTCTTGTTTGAATTCCATTGGGAATGATAGCGTGATGATTCTCAGCTAAACCTCCATTGAGGGGGTTGAGAAGCCTTGATGAAAGCTTGATTCCGATTATCGTAGAGTCGTCGTAATTTCCTTTCCACTCTAGAAATGATTAATTCACCATGAGAATGGGTGTAATTGTTCACATGCTAGTTATGAATTGGTAGAAATGCCATGTGTAATTAGGGATTAGGAGTAACCCGGTTGTTCTCAAGGGCGATTCAATTCGGATTTACGATTAATCTCGATTAGTAGGGTTAAGTCGAGTTAAGGTGGAATCAATCCCCCTCTAACTCCTTATCATAGAATCAATGTAGCATTCCCATAGTTGTTCTAATAGTCGACTAGTTGCATCTTGTGGGTAGTTGCATCGTAGTCTAGTTGCCATTTCGTAAATCTCTCATTAGACTTAGAGTAGATTACTTATACGTAGAGAACACACATGCGGAAGGACTAGGAGTGGAACGAATCATCCACTCCACTATATCTCATAGGATTGAGAGTAGAATCTTTGATAAAATATAGGCACACAAGATAGTTTTAGTTTACTTACGTTTTGAGTTTCATCGTTCATTTCGTAGATAAACTATCAATTTTATGTTTTATCAAATGGCGTCGCTGCCATCTTAGTTTCGCTTTCGCATTGTTTTCGTAGTATAACAACTCTTCTTAAAGTCCCATTTCACCCACCCACTGATAAGCACCCAAAACTGTAATATTAAACCCCGAGAGACATAGCATTTTGGTCGATTATGTGTTTAATAATCATGTAATAATTATATTTTCATACTTTCACAGGATTCCGCAATTAAAATAAATATAGTGATAAAACATGCATCGAAGTACGGGAATACGGGAATAATTGAAGTTTCCCACTCGACCCCCGTGAAGCCCAACAAAGCCTGACTAAAGCCAAAGTTTCCAAAAGAAACGAGAACCGGTCGCGGAGCGGGCCCACATATAAAGAAGCGACAAACTTAGAAGCTCAAATCGGATAAATCTAGATGCCGACTTTGGCTAGTGAAAGCGCCAAGTCTGAGAATCTGGGGAATATTTGGAATTCCCACTCAATCCCCCCGTGGAAGCCCCCAACAAAGCCCGACTAGAGCCGAAGTTTCCAAAAGAACAAAACCAGTGCAGAACGGGCCCACATATAAAGAAGCAGGAAACTTCCGAAGCTCAAATCGGATAAATCTAGGTGCCGACGTTGGCTAGTAAAGCTGCCATAGCGACCCGGGAGACAAACTCTGCGCAAGGACAAAAAGTCGTAAAAACGCCAAAATCGGCGCCGCCACTGGACACACTCTGCGGGCCCAGAAGGCATGATGAGTCAGCATAGGCAGGTGGCAAAGGATGGTTTCAAATTGATACCACCTGGCAAGAGAGAAAACACGTACCAATTCAAACCAAGTGGTTTGAATTGACATAAGCTAAAAACAAAACCTTAAATTAGCAAAATGACAAAAATTAAAACAGTTGAAAACAAAGTTTTGTTTCGAACCATTCAATTAGCATAAAAACAAAATCTTAAATATTCACGGATCACTCTTGTATCAGCCTATATATATGAAGGGGTCGCCTTCATTAGAACGCCTTCAGCATATTAATGCTTTAGCTACGCTTAGTTTTTTTTCTTCTTCAGTACTTACATTCCACCATTTCCATTTCAGCAGCTTAATACTGTAAGTCATTTTACCCTTAATAACAGTCATTTCTTTTCTAGTTTAATTTTTGTCCTGCATTTATTTACTTAATGTATACAGCAAGTTTTATTATTCCTTCTATGACCATGAGCTAATCCCCTCGGGAGGGTTACGTTACTTCGTGTGAAAATCGGATTGACTTCGTTAATATTCTAGAATCACTACTTAGGAATTAGGCATAGAATTGACATCCGGTCCCAAAATGGCCGAGGCTGTACAAAGTTGGATTGCGATGCTCGGGGGCGATCTCGCTAGCGATCTAAAATGTCTGTAGCGACTCCTGTGTCGAACGACTCTCAATCGTCCGGTGATGTGAAATTATGCCAGGAGCTGAAATAATATACCAGAGATGAGGTATTATTGAAACTCCTTATGCTAGTGAAATGAAACCTAGAGATGTGGGCATGCACTAGGGATCAATACTCGACGTCGTCTCCGAAAACGAGACGAACTAGAGATGTAGTGATTTGGTAATAAAAACTGTTGAAAAATAATTCTTGCATGAGCATGATTAACTCTCTCCCTGTTTCTCCATCTTGTTTACCTACATATAATCGCCGTAATAATTTACATTATTTGCATTACCGTTATTTTAATTAAACCAACTAAAAAGAAACCTAAAAATCCTACTCACTAAAATTTGTAATTCCAGTTGTGAACCTATCCGAGCCCTAAGGTTTGGACGATCCCTTACTCGACCTATCCTACCAAACCCACGTGAGTAAGGTAACTTGACTAAAATGTACAACTATACGGACGTTGGACTTTGGACTGTAGACCTCGGACTTTGGACTGTGGACCTCGGACTTAAGAAAACAAATAACTGAAAACCAATAAACGCGTGTAAAACAAGTTTTATCAAATGGCGCCGCTGCATGCCGAAGGACTCTGGACTTAACGTAATAACTGGAATACATCCATAAAAACCCCTCCCTTACCTCCTCATCTTTTTAATTTCCATTTCTGTTACAATACTAACAAGTTACGAAATAGTTTACATTAACTTTTTCTACTAACAAATATCTGTGAACCAAGTTTGTTTATTTTCATTAGCACAAATCTAAGTACTCCGTAGGAATTTGAAGAAGAACTGAACAGACAAAAGAGTCTCGGACGACCCAATTAGTAACACACGAGACTAACACGGAGTATCAACACTCCGGTTTTCAGTCTGAGCTACTTTCCTTTTCGATACTCTTTTTGGGCTCTTTGGTCCTGTTTTACTAGTAAGAATAAGCTCGGGGAGTAGTCGATCGCTATCTGAGGAATCGGGGGCCTTGGGGTTTCAAACACTTAAACTCCTCAAACTTTGTCGAGGATATTATTTGCTATAACCTGTTTTACCTCGTATATTTGTATGTTGGCATGAGAACTCTGTGCATGTAAAGGTGGTTAGTAAATCACATATTTACGTAACACAATAAATATGATTCGAATATATTTTGATATATCGTGGCGTCAAACCACCACTGCTTAGAATATTTTTGTATGTGTATGTTACATCAATTCCATTATCACGGTATTCAATTGCATGAGTTCGTTCTCGACATTCCCCTAGCTCACGTATAACTTACACATAGTTGCACGTATAGGTAATATAGATTTGCATGGGTAGACTTTCTGCGTAAACTAGTATATGTTAGTTAGTTTCTATTTTGGCATCTATCGTTTTTCATTTCGTAATCACGTCTCCATAATACACTAATTACGTAAATTAAAATAAAATAATAATAATAAATTCATAGTAATTAAAAAAAAAATTCATCTAAATCATCTTAATAACACCCCGCATAATACACCATCACATATTATCATCCTATTCCATCAGTGCCTAGGAAACTTGAAAAAATTGAGGTTGCCTAATTAAGGAACGTGCTGGCACGAACAACTTTCCTCAATTCTCTCAGGTGACCTGGCTGCTGGAATATTCACACGTTATCCTAGCTTACTTTGCTTTCGAGTTAGCATTTCGGGAAGGCGTGTTTCAACTCCTCCTTCCTAACTTCTAAAAACTCCGGTCATTATTAAGTTCCTTATGAGCACTAAATTAAAATTTATATTTGTATGAGACTACGGTCCCGTAAACATAAGGAATTAGAACTTACATATCATCGTCGAAAATACAAGAAACAAGCTGTTTATGTTATCTCCTAGGCATAGTTCCTCCTCCGTAAATCAACCTCGTCAAACATCTCCGTTTCCATTATCTCCTTTAATTATGGCTGAAGAAAATCTCACGGTCGAGAAACCCTTTTCGGTTCTATATTTGCCTTTACGGAAAGGACACGCTTCTGCATTAAACTTCGATCACGATTGTAGGTGATTTTAGTATTCCGCCAAACATTTTCGGTTTGTTACCTGTTTACCATGGTTTAGACCATGAAAAACCGTACAATCATCTTCGTTGGATGCAACAAGTAGTCACCACTTTCCGCCATCCGACCATTACAAACGAACAAGTCTTGCTTAGGTTGTTTCCCTTCACCTTAGGATAAAGATAAAGCTTCAGTTTGGCTTTCGCCCGGACAAAGCGCCGCAATCCATTGACACATGGGCCAAACTTGTTCAAGCATTCATGATAAAGTTCTATACTCGAAGAAAACTACAGAAATGCTTCAAAAGATTCAATTCTTTTCGCCCGACACCCCGGGAATCCTTTTTGGGCGTGGAGCAGATTTCTTGATATACTTCTCGAATGTCCCCATCATCAACTTCGACACGCTTGTATTAGTCCGTTCATTCTTTAATGGTCTCTCGACCATCAAAAGGGAAACATTAGATATCATGAGCGGCGGTTGTTTCATGGACAAAGTATTTCTTGAAGCATACACTTTTCTTGAGAAACAGGCCTCACGAAGCACCCATTGGGGAAACACTGATTCTTCTAGATCTTCTAAAGACACTCCTACCAAAGTTACGTCTATGTTCGAGGTCAAACCCGATCCGGAATTAAAAACTCTAATCGAGTCCCTAAACAAAAAGGTCGATGCTCTTTCGGTACAAGTAAATGAACAAAACCCAAACAGGTCATGGCTGCCAACGCTTCCCCATGCCCTCTTTGCTTAAGTCCCGAAAGCACCGATTCTTATTGTCCTTTGGTATCACGAGTGTCCTCCCCAACCTTCGAAGAGGCTTGTGCTTTCAACATCCTTAATGCACCTTGGCGACAACATCCGATTTAGCTTGGGCACCCCCATCCAACAACAAGCTCCTTCGGTGGCAACAACGTTCTGTCACGACCACCCCAGCAACTACAATTCCTATCGTCAAGGAAATCCTCCACAATTTCAGCAAGGGCAAAGTAATTTTCCCAACAACGCAAATATGGGGTACCAAAACAACCGCAACCTTGTTCCCGCTAACCAAGGATATGGCTACCAAAATCAACCTGTGAATAATAACCGTGAACTAGTTCCTGCTGCTCCCTTGGTACAATCCACAGCCGATAAAACGGCTGAAACTTTCTTGACATACATGAATCAACATAATCAAATCCTAGTTTCTATCCAACAGTCTCTTCAGCTGTTAGCTCAGGATAAAAGTCAAAAGGGCGTGTTCCCTGGCCAAGCAGTTCCAAACCCTAAGCCTACTAACACTGCCTTTAAACTCAACAATGCACCAGGATCTAATAATCCAAGCCAAGGTGAGGTAAATGCCATTACCACTCTTCGTTCCGGCCGAACCATCGACAATAATATACGTATGCCAGACGAGGAATCGACGGAAGTCATGACTAACGTTCTTCCAACTACTACCTCGCAACCTATAACGGATGAAGTTGTACCTTCAAAATCTACACCTACGTCCCTAGGGAAAGACGCCACTGATCCTTATACGCGATTCCGTCCAAAAGCTCCGTTCCCTACCCGTTTGGTAAAGAACAAACATGATGAACATTTTGATGAGATCCGTGAAACCTTCAAAAATTTGACCATAAACTTACCTTTCCTAGATGCGCTAAAGCATTTGCCCAAGCATGCCAAGTTTTTGAAGGACATGTGCACCACCAAACGACGTACGAATGTACCTCAACAAGCGTTCCTCACTAACCAGTTTCCCTCGATTACCACTACCAATGCTGTGGTAAAGTACAAGGACCAGTCGACCCAAGTACCATGCATGCGTTGGGCGACAAATTATACCCATCTTGCACTTTTAGACCTAGGTGCCGGTGTTAACCTACTTCCCTACTACTTTATTTAAGCGGTTAGGTCTTCATGAATTGAAACCTACCAATATGACTCTGCAACTTCATGGATCGCTCCATCAAGTACCCAAAAGGCATAGTAGAGAACGTTATAGTAAAGGTCCAAGATTTTTACTACCCAGTTGATTTTGTCATTCTAGATACTGAAGTAGCCTGTGACTCCATCCCTATCATCTTGGGACGTCCTTTCCTTGCAACTGTCAACGCTTTCATAAATTGTCGGGATGGTTCAATGACATTGTCTTTCGAGAACTTTTCTGTCGAACTCAACGTGTTCAAATTAATGAAACAGTTTCCCGATCCTATAATGGAGGGCGAGATTAGCTTGGTTGATAGTCTGGAACATGATTATTTCACAAACTCTTTTCCCCCAGACGAGATACACCAATTTCTTTCTTTTGATAATCCAGAGTTTGACGATGACTCGTACATAAGGGATGTCCATGCATTATTAGAGTCGGTTACCACTATTGACCCTAATCTTGGTGCAAACTAATTGAAGAACCGGATTAAGCTCTTTTCCATTGAAGAGATGATCTCTCACGAATCCTTGATCCCCAATCCTCCAACTCGGTTTAAAACCTTTACCCCCTGATTTGAAGTACGTGCATCTCGATCCAGATGGTAGTCACCCTATAATAATTTCTGCTCACTTGACTACAGACGAAGAGGCACGTTTGATTCATGTCATTCATGAACACCGCTCCGCTATCGGATGGTCCTTAGATGATATCAAGGGGATAGACCCTAGCATATGCACGCATCGTATACATCTTGATGACGGCACAAAAACGTCGCAAGAACCACAACGCCGCCTTAATCCCGCAATGAAGGAAGTAGTGCGAGAGGAAGTTCTACGTTTACTTGATGCGGGTATCATATACCCTATCTCGGATAGTGGCCGGTTAGTCCCCGGCCCACGTTGTTCCCAAAAAGTCCGGCATTCAAGTTGTGCAAAATGAAAATGGTGAGTGCATCTCCACAGGCATTCCTTTGAAATGGAGAATTTGCATTGACTACCGCAAACTTAATGTCAGAACCTGTAAAGATCACTTTCCTCTCCCATTCATTGACCAGATGCTAGAGCGTTTAGCGGTCATGCTTACTCTTGTTTTCTTGATGGCTATTCGGATACTTCCAAATTGTCATCGATCCGCCGATCAAGAAAAGACAACTTTCCGTGTCCCTTTGGAACCTTTGCATCTGGGCGAATGCCCTTTGGTCTTTGTAATGCCCCAGGCACTTTCCAACGCTACATGCTTCACATTTTTAGTGATATGGTGGAACGTTATATGGAAGTCTTCATGGACGACTTTTCCATTTACGGAAATTCCTTTAACGACTGTTTATCCAACCTTTCCAAAGTTTTAACGCGTTGCAAAGAGAAAAATCTGGTACTCAATTGGGAGAAGTGTCATTTCATGGTTACCAAAGGACTTGTTCTAGGTCACATTGTTTCAAAAGACGGGATAGAGGTTGATAAGGCTAAAATTGTTAAAATTTCTTCGCTACCTTTCCCACGTACAGTTCGTGATATCCGTGCCTTTTTAGGCCACGCTAGGTTTTACAGGAGATTCATTCAGGATTTTTCTAAAGTTGCTCGACCCTTAACCAATCTCCTGCTTAAGGATGCAGTATTCAACTTCAATTTCAATTGCAAACAAGCTTTTGATACTCTAAAAAATGCTCTAACTACCGCTCCTATCATTCAACCCCCTGATTGGTCTCAACCATTCGAACTGATGTGTGACGCTAGCGACTTTGCTATTTGTGCCGTGCTAGGCCAACGACATGACGACAAACCCGTTGTCAGTTACTACGCTAGTAAAACTCTTAACGACGCTCAACGTAATTATACCACAACGGAGAAAGAGTTCCTAGCTGTTGTCTATGCTTTGGATAAGTTTCGCCCCTACCTAGTTGGAACATCGACCATCGTATATACTGACCATGCCGCAATTTGTACTTACTGCAAAAAGGGCCTTAAAACAATGATTGTTCTTTGGATCCTTCTCTTACAAGAATTCATCGTGGAAATCAAAGACAAGAAAGGAACCGAAAATGTAAAGTAGCCGACCATTTATCAAGGCTGGTTGGTGACATCGATAGTGATTACGAAGCTATCGGTGATTCCTTCCCCGCATCGAATACTTGTACTCTATTTTCTCATCGCCATGGTATGCGGATATCGTTAACTACCTGAATTCTTGAGGAAGTCCCTCCTTTTGGTCACGTCCCCGATCATAAAAGTTCTTATCCACTGTAAAATATTATTTACGGGATGAACCCTACCTCTTTAAGTATTGTTCCGACCAACTCATTCGTCGTTTTTGCATTCCGGTTCGGGAACACACCGCGACGTATTATCCTTTTGCCATGAACAATCTTGCAGAGGTCATTTCAGTGGAAAGAAAACTGCGGCCAAGGTGTTACAATGTGGTTTTTACTGGCCTACCCTTTTTCGCGATGCACACGAACATTGTGTAGCTTGCATTCGTTGTCAACACCTAGGTCGAATTACCAAACGAAATATGATGCCCCTAAATCCTATCTTGATTGTGGAAATTTTTTATGTTTGGGGCATTGATTTTATGGGACCCTTCCCTATTTCTCAAGGTTTTCTATACATTTTAGTCGTTGTAGACTATGTGTCCAAATGGATTGAGGCACTTGCATGTCGCTCAAATGACCATAAGACTGTCTTGAGATTTGTAAATGAAAACATTTTCTCTCGTTTTGGTGTTCCCAAAGCTATCATCAGTGATGGGGTACACATTTTTGTAACAAAATTTTTGGGTTTTTAATGAAGAAATATGGAGTTACTCACAAGGTTGCTACTCCATACCACCCACAAACGGGTGGCCAAGTGGAAGTCTCCAACAGAGAGATAAATTCTATTCTGGAGAAAACTGTCAACCTATCAAGAAAGGACTGGTCTCTCCGCTTATCGGATGCCTTGTGGGCATACCGAACAGCATTTAAGACACCTATAGGGATGTCTCCTTACCGTGTTTTTTTGGAAAACTTTGTCATCTGCCGGTTGAACTTGAGCACCGTGCCTTTTGGGCCATCAAAAGCCTCAATTACAATATCATCGAGGCGGCGAAAGCTTAAAACTGCAATTAAATGAGCTGGAGGAGATTCGAGTGATGCTTATGATCTCGAAATCCTACAAAGCTAATATGAAAAGAGTGCCGACAAGCACATTTTCGCGTAAGGATTTCAAAATTGGCCAAAAGTTTTTCTTGTCTGACTCAGTTACACATCTTTCTGGTAAATTGAATACCGCGATGGTCCGGTCCTTTCATTGTGTCACGGTGTGAAACATTATGGGGCAATCTCTTTGCTTAATCCAAAAGATAACAGCGAATTTCAAGTCAATGGACAACGCCTAAAATATTACCACAATTACGCTCACGGATGTTGAAATGGACTCTTCTTGAGAATCCGGTTTACCTGACTAGATTGTTTCATTTTGGCGTACTCAATCTTGTTTCTATAGAAGTGCGCCATTTTGGTAGCCGGGCCATCTTCTATCTTATGATCTCCAAAGTTCTTTGAAGTGTGTGGTTGCAAAGCAAGCGAAACCTTAGTCCATGAAAACTCTTTTCTGAAACCGAGTATAAATGTCTTACGTAACCACGAGCAAGCGTGCTTTTCGATTAAACGATGGGTACCTAAAATTTCACCTCCTTCCTTCTCTTCCCTTTTCTACTCTCTACCTCGCGAACTTCAGCTAATCGATCATTTGGTGTAAGTCTCACTCATCCGCGAATAGGAAATGGTCGTAGTTCTTTTGCTCAAATAAACGATGTCTTGCGCGAAGGATGGGCTGGTGTATGCATTGCCAAACACCCTTCCTCGTCTAGGCCGGAGTTCCTATCCGATACTAGCCCGGTTTAAGGTATACTTTTGTCTAACACCAGCTGCGCGGGATAATCTTCGTCGCCGCCGTTTCTCCAGCGGGTTGGGATTAGCCTTGAGAATCGGCGTTAAAAGACTTCGATTAAAGTCTTGAGGATCGGCGTTAAAAGACTCACCTTGTAAATATGTTTATTTTGTTACCTTTTCCCTTTGCATTAAGTTTTGCACATGGGATTAGTGTCAAACCTCAGATGTTGCATACTTGGAACACAAGCGGGCAATGGATTCCACCAGACCAACCCTAGAATTGGCTACTTTGAGTCCTTTGGGGCAGTTTGAGGATAGCCGGTATGTAAAAAGGCAATTTTATTAGACAGTAGCGCGCCGCGGTCGGGGATGGTACCGTCCGCCCCTAACCCCAATAATACATAGAGGTGAAGCCCGCAGTCGGGCTGGATTGGGTTCACTCCAGAGCCGACATGACAGTTGTCTATGATTTAAGATGGTGACTCCCCTGGACATCCAGTGTTTTTCACGTATATCTCCCTTGTATGTAAATAAAACCTTTACACTCTCCTTTTCTAAAATAAAAAAAAATTAAAAAAAAAATTGTGACTTTCAAGAATGACTCATACAATTGGATAGAATTTTTCGTGCCGATCGTTTCGATATCTCATTCGTCCAATTCGGAGTCCAAACGAGTCGTGGGTACGCATTTAGATTTTTAGGTTTAAATCAGGCTTTAGGCTTGATTTGGGCTTCGAGAAAAATTTTGGCCCAACCAAAATATTGATTTCTCGGTCCATTTAAACCCAAAAAACCCGATAACACGCGTCACAAATACACGATTCGTCTTCCTAAAAAACCGGATCTTGCCCCCTCTCGAATTAGTCTCGCACAAGACAGGCCCACACTAAAACCATGTCTCGCGCGAGACCCTCACAGCTCCGATCAAGATTTCCTTCCGTCAGATCATCCAAATTCTCCCCCTCATCAGTAATCAATAGCCATCCTCTCTCTACGACCCGCAAAATGGCGGAAAACAAAGCGGATTTGTGTTGAAATTTTTTTTGGGAATTTGTTTGAAAACGGGATGTTTGCTCCATTCTTTGATCACGAAATTCACTCTAGAGGATGGGAGAGTTTGTTATATGCCAATGGAGGGCTTTATTCCAAGGATTTGGTGATGAAATTCTACGACAATGGAAGCTTTAATGGCGACCATTTTTGGGTCACCGTCGAGGGTGTCGCCATGAAGTCACACGGTGTTGCTCTCGGGATCACGAGCATTCCAATCGGGTCGACCACGTCTTTACGACTTCAGCCAGCAGTCCGTGTACCCACGGACTTCCGACCTAATGCTCGACCGCCTAATCGAGGGAGAGTACAACATCGACGGAAATGCGCGTATCAGCGCTCGGTTGCGACGGAACCAGCTAGCAAATTGACTCGATGGGGGACCGAGCGTCATTGGCACCTCGAAGCCTTCCGACATCAACAAGACCTTCCTCCACCTTCTCTGGATCCTCCAGGAGTGAAAGGGTAACTTCTGCATTGTTACCTTTCTTTTTGATATTATCACACATGCCACTCTTAGGTCAGCCCCCCTTGCCGTTCTAGTAATGCAAGTCATGATTAATCTGGGATTTCTGTCTACCACCCCACTACTCCCTATACCACAATATGAGAATATGCTGGTCTTTAAGAAATGCATACAAGACCCTTGGGAACCCACAGCACCTAGGGATGCCGAGCACGCTAGCGTAGGATCCTCTCACCCACCATACTTTGATGAGACTGCCATGAGTAAGATCACCCAACCCATAGAGGTCATACGTGCTGTGAACAGTGGTCTGAGAGACATGTACACTCGCCAGGTATCGATGAGACGTACCTTGGGCGAGTTAAGGACAGATATGACCACTCGCCACGAGTCGATGACAGACAGCATGGGCGAATTCCAGCAGGAAATGAGAGCCTCCAAGACTGCATTTCAGGACAATATGCTTACTCACCAGAACTAGTTTCAGCGAATGTTCATGGCGAGCCAGCATCAGTTTCAGGCTCAGGTGATGGATACTCTTGGTGATATCCAGGAGCAGTTAGCCTCCACGAGCTCGTCTTTGCCGCGGCGTCGCGGGGACTCCCCGGTTCTTCTTCGCAGCCCCAGGATTACGCTTATAGCACCAGAGGATCATCAGTAGCTAGATTTATTTTTTTTCCGGTCTTGTATAATATTTATATCTGATATTTTATTTACGTGTTTGCATTTTCTAGCTTAATAGTAGATGGTTCCTAAATATTTCTATCTTGATATATTAGCTATATCTAATATTATAGTATATAGGTAGGAACATATATTGGTAATAATAAATTATATACATATATATAAATATATTTCACATGTCATACTTAAACAACAAACTTTAACGTAAAGTAACACGTTCGAAACCGATAATGAAAATAAATAAAAAAAAAAACGGTTAGAAAACGGTCATGAACCACATCTAAAAAAACGGTCGAAAAAAGCGGTCATGACCACATCTAGAAAAAAGCGGTCGAAAAACGGCAATTTTCTTTCTATAAATAAGTTCAACTCTTCCTCCATATTCACTCATTTCATATTCTTCCCTCTACACTTCTTATTCTAAAACCGTTTTTGGATCACTCCAAGCTCAAGATTCATGGATGCACTAAAAAGTTTGAGCAGCGGCCAGCAGATTGAATATGCTACTCAAGTCTTCATGCTCGGTTGTTTTATTATAGTCATGTTATTCATGTGGCATATAGTTCTATCTAACATTTAGGTTTGTATTTAAGTCATCGTATCACTATGTTGTGTTTCCATACCGTTGTACGTTCTTACATCTTATTATAATCATATATCTACAGTTTCCTTGTCTTTCTACTTACGTTTTTCTAAAATAAACAAAAAAAAAAAAAAAAAAAAAAAAAAAAAAAGGCACTCCTTGTCACATGCCCCAATCTTCTCATCCACACTACACCCACTTTTGCGCATATCTTAGAAGATACACGTGGCCTAACTACCCTGTGACACCTCGAAACGTATCTTTTACACTTTCGGATGGGTGCCTATTTATAACAAGGATAGACACCTCAAAAATTTAACTTCCCTTTTTCCAAAATAATTTTTCACCACTCCATCTTTAATGGCCCTCACTAGAAGTTTCGTGCCTGAGCAAAATTTTATGGAAAATTTCCAAAATGGTCTTTTTCATCCTTTTTTGACACTACGAAATATTACGTCGAGGAATGGTACCCTCTTTTACACCATAAGCAAACATTTTATTCCGAGAGAATTGGTCTTGTTATTTTATAAAAGCGGTTATTTCCAAAACGGACAATTCTTTGTCCGTGCTAACGGATGTGAGCATGAATTGACTATGGAAATCATCTCTGAGGTACTTCAAATTCCTATTACAAACCAAGGAGTACACCTTCAGGATTCACCTTTCGATAATATCCGGCATCTGATGTTTGCAACTATCCTTCACGGCGAATACAACCGGAAAAACCGTATTGTTTATCAGCGATCTTTGCAAAAGAACCAATTATCTGTGATCCAATGGGTAGCTCATAATGTCATCGGCACGTCCAAGACTTCCGAAATAACCAAACCCCTCCTCCATTTACTCTGGGTGTTGCAGACTAACTGCAATGATTTTTGCATTATTAAATTTCTCTGGAATGCGATCGCACGTGCCAGGAAAAAGGCAGCCCCTTTACCAACCATTGTGACACTTATCATGATACATTGGGGTTTTTCTAGTACTTCTCCTCACACACCTCTTCGAACAGCTAACATTCTTACCATTCACTCAGTATGTAGGAACGGATTCTGGAACCCCGACGTTGCAAAGAACCATGTCGGTGCAGGAACCAACGAAGATTGTTCCACCGACAACATCTTTCATGAAAATGCATTATGCAACGTATTTAATCCCATGGAAGGGCTTAAGCAATTCAACAAGGACTGATGACATTATTCAAATGTCGAACATTATTATCACCGGCCTTCTTGAATTTCGGACCTGCGGACAATAAACGAAGAGGAACAAGCACAATTCTTGCACGACCCACAACCAATTCTTGGCAAATCACACTCTCATAATGGAGAACCACGCCGAGATTTACGCATGACGAAAGCAAAATGTTACCTTGGTCATTTTGCCGCGGATTGACGGCATAGAAAATCTTATAAACGGATCCCTCCCACAAAAGGATCCTCGCCGTTACTTGGGCCAATGAAACCATTTAAATTTTGCAATTTTATATTATTTATCATTTTATTTTTATTTTTTAATTTTTAGTATGGTAATTTGTTTTACTTAATTATTCTCATCATACTCTAATATTTGTTTATCCTTGTCTAAACAGTCACATTTTTTCACACAATGGAAGCTCCAAAGATGATTCCATAACAATCTTTCCATTCATTCTTTGAATTCTCCGGCATATGGACATCTTTTTTCGAGACTACATCACTCAGTTGGTTGGAACTCTCTCATTCTACACCCTGAGCGGACATACTCCCCGGTTTGGCGGTTTATTTTATGATAACATGGAAGATCTACAGCTATCTAGGGTTTCCCTTTGAATGGGTTTACACTACACGTATTGGTAACACCCGACACGCTTTTTATGAGCCAACAATGGCTATATGGCTCTAGACCTTCTTCCTCTTCAGCCCGGATCTCCCCATTCAATACATGATAGAGAATGACCTTAATGACTATTCTAGGGAAGATTTTGCTGCCCGGTATGGCGATGGCCTTGCCCACGTCAAAGAACGCGTGCGAAGGCGGGTCGATGGCGAATTCACTATTCCACTAGCCGATTATGACCATGAATGTTGGAACCGCCATGTTATTTATTCTTCCTCAACATCATGGGGATTGGCATTTTTCCACCGCATCAAAGTCGGCATGTAAGACATTCCATGCATTGGCCCAAAGAACATACCACCTTCGACATTCTGAACTAGTAATTGAGAATCTTAAGAAGGCTCGGTCTTTTCGGCAACACTATATCACCCCCGATTCACGAAGATGCGGGATAGTGAGGGCGTACTTCCACGAAGTTTGCGCCACCTTCGGGATTTGGGTAAAGGTAAAATCTATCATGTGTCCAACAAACAAGATAATTCGTTCTTTTCGCGATTTCGGACATGGACCGCCCTGCAAAAGGTATCTTAAGAAAGTTCATTCTTTCCACGATGATGATAAAATGATAGCTCATCTAGACAATGCAAAGAAGAGGAAGTGGAGTGAAGTCCGGAAAGCTATGATAGATTGGCGGGATCGCGAAGGAATGGCATTTCTACGGGGGATGAGGCAAGGAGGGACTATCCCCGTTCAAGGATGGGGCAATGTGAGTTAATGCATGTACATATTTGTTTTACGTTTTAATGTGAAATAAAAAAATAACCTAACGGTGTGCTACTCTAACAGTGTGCTTCTACTTTTATGATGTATAATATATAGTGTGTTATAATAAATTTCTATGGAAGATGTCAGCTATATTTTTGCTCAAGCCTCTCAGGTAAACTCTTTCTTCCTCTTAACACTTTGAGGACACAGTGTCCGACTGCTTGGGGGTGGTGAAAACCTTTTGCAAAAATTAGGCATGCATAGTTGTATATAGTTACTTAATGTCTAAATAAACGTATTTAGTGACAAATTCTCGTTTTTCTTTCTATGATGAAAAATATTTAAAAATCTCACCCTAGCATCAAAATTAGAACTTGTTCTTAGAAATTTAATTTAATACGTATGCAATAGTTTTTACATCTTTTCATGAGCATTCATGCACTGACTATCATTAAATGTACACAGCAGTAAGTTTCTAGGACCCACGGTTGGACAACTTAATTTCCATATCCTGTAAGAATCTAACCAAAAGCCTCAAAATGTATGATATATGAGTAATGACACAGAGGAGTAGTTCTTCCGAATAGAGAAGTTCACACGTCTACTTACTTGATCACTACCCAAATCCTAGGCGAGAATTTAGGCCTTCTTTTCGATCGATATAGCCAAAAATTAGCACTGTAAAAAAAAAAAAATTACGCTTAGTAAGCCCCCTGAACCTTTCATTAATCCTTTCTACTTCACCAAAAAAAAATCATTACCCATCTAGTAACCACAAATAAATAAGCCTACCTAGATGATGAGTATGAGAAATAGGATGAAGTCTTGAGAAAAATAAAGAAAAAAACTTTGTCACAAATCAAAATCAGTTACTGTTTCAAAAAAAAAAAAAAATAGAAATATGTTTCCAAAAATCAGAAGAAATATCAAGGTTAGAATTCCCCCCAAAAATCAAATCAAAAGGGAATACAAAAGCTTGAAAAATCCAAGTATGGAAACCATGTTAGAAAAAAAAAAAAAAAAAAAAAAATTTCTCTAGTATAAATATCTCGAAAACCTTATTCTCTCATACTTATCATTTTTGAATTTTCCATTCCAGTTTCTTTTACACTACCACCTAAGCCCCATAACATCTAATAAAGACCTTTAGCTTAATTAGGAATAGGATAGTATGATAATAAGTAGTAGTTGTGACTTCTCGACCTCGGCTCCTCTGATTGTCATTGAGTATGTGAGGAAACGTGTGCCCACTGCACACTGGAGATAGCAAAGCTTGAGTGGAAAAATAATAGAGAAATTGTGTTTCGACACATACCTGTGAGAACCTACTTAAGGACGCTATCCAAAGAATCCAGAAACGGCCCTGCTCGTACATTTCATTATTAGATCATTCCATACAAGCTCATACGTAGATGTTTCGATTATTGTATGTATATTAACTTGAATTTCGAAAGAATAAAATCCTTGTTTTCCTTGCTAGTGAGATGTCTAGATACCTGAGATTAATTAAGGAAACAAGCCTTTGTTACTGAGTCGTTGTAGTATAAATGAAGTTTGTGAGTATCTTCTCGGAAAACTCTCCACGAGGGCTATAACTTCGTCCACTAGGGAATTCCTAGTGGTTCAAGGCCTTGTTGTTGCATCACGGTCAATGCAACCGCACTCTGCGAAATGAGATTTAGCTTAGGACAACACATTTTTGACCACTTATCATTTTAATGTCTCTTCTTTGCTTGAGGACAAGCAAAGTGCTATTTGGGGGTGGTGTGATAAGCACCCAAAACTGTAATATTAAACCCCGAGAGACATAGCATTTTGGTCGATTATGTGTTTAATAATCATGTAATAATTATATTTTCGTACTTTTGCAGGATTCCGCAATTAAAATAAATATAGTGATAAAACATGCATCGAAGTACGGGAATACGGGAATAATTGAAGTTTCCCACTCGACCCCTGTGAAGCCCAACAAAGCCTGACTAAAGCCAAAGTTTCTAAAAGAACAGAACCAGTGCGGAACGGGCCCACATATAAAGAAGCAGCAAACTTCCGAAGCTCAAATCGGATAAATCTAGATGCCGACGTTGGCTAGTGAAGCTGCCAAGTACAGGAATACGGGAATATTTGGAATTCCCACTCAATCCCGTGAAGCCCAACAAAGCCTGACTAGAGCCGAAGTTTCCAAAAGAACAAAACCAGTGCAGAACGGGCCCACATATAAAGAAGCAGGAAACTTCCGAAGCTCAAATCGGATAAATCTAGGTGCCGACGTTGGCTAGTGAAGCTGCAATACCGACCGGGCGGCGAACTTCTAACTCAAGAGGACAAAAGTCGTAAAAGCGCCAAAATCGGTAGCCCATCGACACACTCTGCGGGCCCGAAGGCATGATGAGTCGAAATATAAGCAGGTGGCAAAGGATGGTTTCAAATTGATACCACCCTGGCAAGAGAGAAAACACGTACCAATTCAAACCAGGTGGTTTGAATTGACATAAGCTAAAAACAAAACCTTAAATTAGCAAAATGACAAAAATTAAAACAGTTGAAAACAAAGTTTTGTTTCAACCATTCAATTAGCATAAAACAAAATCTTAAATATTCACGCGAATCACTCTTGTATCAGCCTATATATATATGAAGGGTCGCCTTCATTAGCACGCCTTCAAAGATATTAATGCTTTTTTAGCTTTTTTTTTTTTTTTCTTCTTCAAGACTTACATTCTGTCATTTCCATTTCAAACTTATCGTAATTCATTTTACCCTTAATAATGGTCATTTCTTTTCTAGTTTAATTTACATCCTGCATTTATTTTTACTTAATGTATCTGACAAGTTTTATTATTCCTTCTATGACCATGAGCTAATCCCCCTCCGGGGGTTCTTCTGTGCTTCGTGTGAAAATCCGGATTGACTTCGTTAATATTCTAGAATCACTACTTAGGAATTAGGCATAGAATTGACATCCGGTCCCAAAATGGTCGAGGCTGCACAAAGTTGGATTTCGCGATGCTCTAGGGATGATCTTCTTGTAGCGACCCAAAATGTCCCGCGCATGACTCCCTTGTGTCAGACAGCTCTCCAATTCGTCCAGCTGATGTGAAATTGTGTCAGGAGCTGAAATAATATACCAGAGATGAGGTATTATTGAAACTCCTTATGCTAGTGAAATGCGACCTAGAGATGTGGGCATGCACTAGGGATCAATACTCGACGTCGTCTCCGAAAACGAGACGAACTAGAGATGTAGTGATTTGGTAATAAAAACTGTTGAAAAATGATTCTTGCATGAGCATGATTAACTCTCTCCCTGTTTCTCCATCTTGTTTACCTACATATAATCGCCGTAATAATTTACATTATTTGCATTACCGTTATTTTAATTAAACCAACTAAAAAGAAACCTAAAAATCCTACTCACTAAAATTTGTAATTCCAGTTGTGAACCTATCCGAGCCCTAAGGTTTGGACGATCCCTTACTCGACCTATCCTACCAAACCCACGTGAGTAAGGTAACTTGACTAAAACGTACGACTATACGGACGTTGGACTTTGGACTTCGGACTTTGGACTGTGGACCTCGGACTTTGGACCGGACTTAAGAAAACAAGTAACTGAAAACCAATAAACGCGTGTAAAACAAGTTTTATCACCCACCCTTGTTTGATTCATACTGTGGTTGTCCGTTTCAGCATTGAAAAGTTCCGCGAAAAAATACCGCGGAGCGACGCGCCTAAGCGCACCTGCCTGCTATCGCTGGAACCTTGTGCGCGACCGCCCCATCTCTCGGCGTGACCCACCTAAAACAACAGAACTTGGAGTTACACGGAGCGACAGCTTCTAAGCGAAGCACCAGCCGCTAAATGGTGACTTTTGCCGAATTTCCACAGGTTTGATTCGAACTTCGATTTTTCAAGTTTTTTAGTGTTCTAACTATTTATATACACTGAACATGCGTAAACAAGACGCTATTCATAAGCGAAGCAAGGACGCAATCAGGTATTCCTTTCTTCCACACCTCACATCTCCTGTTAGAGGTTTATACTAGTATATCAGAATTGTTTGGAGTGTTGATGTGTTTAGCTAAATTTGGTTTAGCCTTGTATGAGATTAAGGTCTGGTCGAACAAAAACACCAAACGTAATCACACAACAACGTCAACAAACAATTCTATCTAGTATACCACCCACTACACCTCTAGCTACTATTTCACACACACCACCCGACCTGATGCCCGGACGAAGGAGAGACTCCCTCTCGGACTTTTATAAAGCCTTGGCGATAGCCCCAAATCTTGCATCGTTCTAGCGGACCCGATGGGGGGGATTTCGAATCCCCAAATTTTTAATTTGTTACCCGTTTTCACGGTTTAGACCATGAAAAACCTTATCGCCATTATCGTAGGATTGAACAAGTCCTAACAACATTCCACCATCCTACGGTTAGTGTGGAACAAATTAAACTTCGTATTCCCTTTCACCTTAGCCGATAAAGGCGTCTTGGTTAACTGCCCAAACGCCTAATTACGTGGTCTCGGGCTAAACTTGTTCAGTTGTTTATGGAACATTTTACCCACCCCTAAAGACGGATGAGATGCTTTCCAAGATTCATTTCTTTTCGACAAAATCCTCACGAATCATTTTGAGGCTTGGAATCGTTTCACCGATCTCCTTATAGAGTGTCCACATCATAACTTAGTGAAAGACCGTTAGTTAGTTGCCTTTTCAAAGGACTTCTACACCACCATAAAGAAGTCCTAGATATAATGAATGGGGGTAGTTTTCTAAGTAAAGGAGCCTATGAGGCTTATAAATTTTAGAGGATCAAACTAAGCGAAAAATAACAACCGGGGGGTAGTGATTTATATCCACCTCCCGCTAGTTCATCAAATACGATTAAAGGTTAGCGGTATGTTTGAAATTAAACACGATCCCGAGCTTAAAACTCTAATCGAATCACTCACAAAAAAGGTAGCGACCATTTCTGTTCAACAAAATCCTATCCCCGTCATGAATGTAAATTCAAATCCATGTAGTTTCTATTGGAGCCCTCAGCATCCCGACTCCCATCGTCCTATAGCCTATGAACAGGCTTGTTCCATTAATAGTGAACCTAACCCTTGGAGACAAAATCCCAACTTCGGTTGGAGAAATAACCAACACGTCACACCTCCGGGGTACAATAATCAATATGTTAGGCCAACGCCGCGGTTTAACCAAGCTCCACC
Source organism: Coptis chinensis (assembly GCF_015680905.1). Classification (NCBI taxonomy): domain Eukaryota; kingdom Viridiplantae; phylum Streptophyta; class Magnoliopsida; order Ranunculales; family Ranunculaceae; genus Coptis; species Coptis chinensis. The sequence goes on along the minus strand of NC_141457.1, from coordinate 20,164,134 downwards.
ACGACAAGGGCGAGTGGTCGGGGGTAATTTTAATAATTATAACAACCAAGTGCAACCCTCGACAAGGTCAAGCACAAGGTCAAGGTAGTTATAATAATTATAATGCTAATAGAGGTATCGTTCGGTAAATAATAATTATCAAAATCCACCCATAAATAATTCCGTGAAATAGTTCCATCCACACCACCCGTGACTACTACACCCACACAACCGGATCATCTTGACACCTTCATACAAGTGAGCCAAAAACTTTTCAAACCATGGCTCAATCTAACCAACGGCTTTCTATCCGTTAATAATTTAACCCAACGGTTGGCCCCAAGATAAAGCCCAACCCAAGGTATGTTGCCGTCACGCAATACCTAATCCTAAAACAACAAACACAGCCTTTGAGGTAATCGATAATACTAGTAATGAATATGAAAATGTAGGTGAGCTAAATGTCATCACCACTCTCCGTTCTGGCAGAGTAGTTGATAACAAAGTAACTATGCCTATAGTTACCCCACCAGTAGCCCCTACACCTGCTATTTTACTAGATACCGAAATAGAAACTGAAGAGCCTACCACTGTAGAGGTACCAGTTACAACACAACCTAAGAAACAGAAAGCCATGGTTAAACATCTAGGTGATACCATTGCTAAATATAGACAGAAACCACCGTTTCCACAAAAATTAGTCATGTTAACTAGGGATACAAATTATGAGGAGATTAGGGACGTTTTCAAGAATCTAACTATAAACCTTCCCTTCCTCGAAGCTATTAAAAAGCTACCACACCATGCTAAGTTTCTTAAGGAGTTGTGTACTACTAGGCATAAGATAAATATACCAAAAGACGCCTTTTTAACAGAACAATTCCCAACTCTATCTATAATAGAATTGTTAAGTACAAGGACCCTGGCCGTCCTACTGTACAATGCACTTTAGGAGATTCCTATACGACGACCGCGTTATTAGACCTGGGGGCTAGTGTTAACTTACTCCCATTTTATTTGTATAAACAAATAGGTCTAGACGAGATGCAACCCACTAAAATGACGTTGCAATTAGCTGATCGGTCTATTAAGTATCCTAAGGGTGTGGTCGAAAATGTGCTGGTAAAAGTTCAAGATTTTTATTATCCGGCTGATTTTGTCATCCTCGATACAGAAGTCGCTAACGACTCTGTCCCGATCATCTTAGGGCGTCCTTTCCTGGCAACTGCCAATGCGCTCATTAATTGCCGCGATGGTTCGATGTCCATGTCTTTTGGCCATCTTGCTATTGAAGTAAATGTTTTTAAAACAAAGACACATTTACCAGATTCGTCTATGGATGGAGAGGTTAGCATGATCGAGAGCTTTGCTCGAGATTATTTCAACAACACGTTCCCTGATAATCATATGCCCAAATTTCTTTCCTTTGGAAGTTCAGACTCCAATATTTTCATCCCTACACTAGTCGATACACATATTACGGATGAGGATGACATAGATGACTTTCTCAAAGATATAGAGGACTATCATAGTAATGTGGATATGACCAATCTAGATGAGGAATTCGATGAGTTTCTTAGAGCAGGTGATGATTCACCCTATCAAGAACTAGTTCGCACAACAGCCACCTCGACTCCCCTCCTTCCACCCTTTCAAAGGGATCTCAAGTTTGCACTCGATCCTTTTGTTTCTTCTGTGATTCATAATTTTTTAAATCCACCTAGTAAACAAATACTTCAGAAGAACCAAGCATTTGACACCTTCATTTTCAGACTTGAAACAGTCCCTACCTACACCATGAGTGAGTTTTGTGCTAAACCCACATCCTCATTGTTTACATGCTTTCCTTCTACAACTTATCCATATCCACCATATTCTCCACAACCAATCAATTTTCCACACTTATTCACTAGAACACCCTCTCGTTCAAAAAAGAAAAAGAAGGTGCATGCTAGGTTACGTTATAGGGTTATCCGACTTCGTTTTCATTTCACTAGGTTGCGTCATAGGAAATCTTGGTGCTTGATTGTGTTTGGATATGTTTTCTGTGATATTTATTTATGGAATGATCCACAACTATTTCGGTTGTTGATATATGATAAACTGCATGTTCATACATATGTTAGATAAAGTCTCGAGTATCTGAATATAAATGCCTCAATTTGTTGTGTTTGGCGCATTTCTTTCATTTCCATATATTGGTGAGTGCACCATTAAGGTAACCGGGCCCTCCCTATGGAGTGTGTGGCTGTAAGTACCGGATCCTAAGTCCATGTTTAACATAATTCACATTTTCCACTCTTGTATGTTTTCTCGGATTTTTGAGTCATGTTTCTCTATGGGGTGAATTATGTCTTTTTTGTTTATTGTTTTTCATTATAAAAGTAAAAATTTATATATATATATATATATATATATATATATATATATATATATATATATATATATATATATATATTAAAGGATAAACATAGTAATCTAGGAAGTCTCGGGAATCTGACTTTAAAAGACCCACTGCTAAAAAACAAATTTTCTAAGCTTTGTTTGGGGGTGGGGTGTTCGTGTTTCCGTCCTAGAATGTTTTATGTCCCATTAGAGTTGCTTAGGCCGTTTAATTGTAGTTTCCGTACGATTGTAGTTTCCGTACTAGTATTATCGTTTACCTCAAAGGTTGTGTTTGCTATTTTAGGGTTTGGTATCGCTTGTCCTGGAAACACACCTTTTGGTTGGGCTTTCTCTTGGGCTAACTGTTGTATGCCCTGATTTATGGATTGTAAGATCTGTTAGTTTGATTGAGTCATTGTTTGGAAAAGTTGTTGGGTAACCTCTATAAAGGCGTCGATACGATCCGGTTGTGCAGGTGTAGTAGTCACAGGTGGTGCGACTGGAACTATCACACATTGATTATTTATGGGTGGGTTGTGATAGTTACTATTGTTAAGCGGAATGATACCTCTATTGGTATTATAACTATTATAATTACCCTGACCTTGTGCTAGACCTTGTCGTGGTTGCGCTTGGTTGTTATAATTATTATAATTCCCCTGACCTTGTCCTTGTCTAGGTGGAGCTTGGTTATAATTGTTTGCTTGCCTAACATTTTGGTTATTAAACCCTGGAGGTGTGACTTGTTGATTGTTTCGCCAACTAAAGTTGGGATGTTGTCTCCATGGGGCATTAGGAATAGGATAGCTATTGATGGAGCAAACATTATATTGCTCTAATTGTTGTTGTTCATAGGCGAGAGGACAATAGGAGTCAGGGTGCTCATGACTCAAACAGAAATTACATGGGTTGGAGTTGACATTCATGACGGGGATAGGCTTTTGTTGAACAGAAATAGCCTCAACCTTTTTAGTTAGAGATTCGATTAAATTTTTAAGTTCTGGATCGGGTTTCATCTCAAACATACCGGCGGCCTTAACTGTTGAAGAAGAACTAGCAGAGCGGGAGATATCATCACTACCCCCCAATTATTATTGTGTTTAGTTTGATCTTCTAAAAATTTGTAAGCCTCCAAGGCTCCTTTACTTAGAAAACTACCCCCATTCATTATGTCAAGGACTTCTTTATGGTGGTGTAGAAGTCCTTTGAAAAAGGCACGAACTAACGTGTCTTTTGCTAGGTTATGGTGTGGACACTCTATAAGCAGATCGGTGAAACGATTCCAAGCCTCAGAAAATGATTCATAAGGATTCTGTCAAAAAAAATGAATCTTGGAAAGCATCTCATCCATCTTTAGGAGTGGGTAAAAATGTTCCATAAACAGCTGAACAAGTTTAGCCCACAAGTCCACAAAGTTAGGCGCTTGGGCAGTTAACCAAGACGCTGTCTTATCGGCTAAAGTGAAGGGAAATACCCTCAGTTTAATTTGTTCCGCACCAACCGTAGGATGGTGGAATGTTGTAAGGACTTGTTCAATCCTACGCGATGTTGATAAGGTTTCTCATGGTCTAAAACCATGAAAACGGGTAACAAATTAAATATGTTTGGGGAATTCAAAAATCCCCATTAGGTTCCGCTAAACGATGCAAGATTTAGGGTTATCGCCAAGGCTTTGTAAAAGTCGGAGAAAGGAGTCTCTTTTTCTTCACCCATTATGTCGGTGTGGTGGGTGGGATAGTAACTAGAGGTGTAGTGATTGGTATACTCGATAGACTTGTTTGTTGGCGTTGGACGGTTAATTACGCTCGGTGTTTTTCTCCCACCCGGACCTTAATCTCATGCAAGTCTAAGTCTAAACACGACAACACTCCAAACAATCTTGATATATTAGTATAAACCTCTAACCGAGATCCGAGGTATGGAAGAAAGGAATACCTGATTAAGTCCCTGCTTCGCTTATGAATAGCGTCTTGTTTACGCGTGTTCAGTATATATAACAAGTTAGAACACTGAAAAACATAAAAAATCGAAGTTCGAAACAAACCTGTGGAAATCCCGCAAAATTCAGCTTAGGGCGCAGGTGCGCTCCGTGTAATTTCAAGTTACAGTGTTTGAGGGCTGTCGCTCAAGGTTCCAGCGTTTGAAGCGAAGCCCGCTCCCGTTTAGGCGTCGGGTCGCTTTCGGTGTAATTTTTCGCGAAACTTTTCAATGCTGAAATGGACAACCACAGTATGAATCAAACAAGGGTGGGTGGGTTTAATGGGACTTAAAAATGACTAATTATACTATGAAAACAATGCTAAAGGTAACTAAGATGGCAGCGGAGCCATTTGATAAACATAAAAATGATAGTTTACCTATGAAATGAATGATGAAACTCAAACGTAAGTAAACTAAAACTTTAATTCGTGCTTAATTTATCAATTTTTCTACTCTCAATTCTATCGAAATAGAGTGGAGTAACAAATTCGTTCCACTCCTAGTTCTTTAGCATGGAATGTTTTCTAGTCTAATTAATCGGTCTTAAGTCTAATGAGAGGTTTACGAGGGGAATTCTATACTACGAGGTGAATTCAATTAACAAGTTACGAATAACGAAATGAGAGAATGCTAAGGGTTTGAATCTAAATAAAGAATTAAAGGGAATTGAATCTACCTTAACTCGACTTAATCCTACTAACAAAGACTCGTCGTGATCCAAATTGAATGCTTCGCATATCAAAATAGTAATTATAATCCCTGATTATACATGGCATTTCTACTAATTCATAACTAGCATGTGAGCGATTAAACCCATTCTCATGGTGAATTAATCGTTTCTAGAGTGGAATAATTATCACGACGATTTCTAAGTTTAACAAAGATCAAGTGTCATCAAGGCTTCTTCAACCCCTCTAATGGAGGGTTAGCCTTGATTCATACTACTATCATTTCCCATTGATTTAAAACTAGACATCATATAAAAATTCTATCTTTATGCAATTTATCTAAACAATGATTGAAATCTCAGGTAATAACTAGGAAATGAATAACAAGTAATGAGGGGATTTATATCTAAACAATTGTAAATGACAAAATTGAAATGAATATGAATCTACTAATTTATTTATCTAATCAATGGAGATCAATGATTTAAGAGTTTAATCTAAAACAAGAATTGAATTAAAACTAAACTTAATTTAATTAATGAAAACTAGATCTAGAATTATCTATATTTTTTAGGTCTAACTAGCTACCATTAACAAAGAGCTAAGCTTTTGTTTTTATATGCTCAGATCCAAAAATCGTGCATGGGCTTGGAGTCATGTTTTGGGCAAGAGAATCAGGCCCAAAACCCAATACTTTCAGTCCAAAAAGGCCTCTTCAGCTGCAATTGGCTTCAACAGACTTTTCGTCCACTTCTGCTCCTCTGATTGGGCCAAGGCTTATACCATTGGAAAGCTCTTTCCGAGCCGGTCGTTTTGACATAAGGTAGACCCAATTCCGAGGTCTGAGTCCAAAGATACGGCCTTCGGAAGTTCTGCTGACTTGTGTGCTGTTTCTGCCCGCGTTGACTTTGACTTTTCAGCTTTGACCGGGCTTTAGAAAGGCTTTGTCTTCTTGAATCTTGGCCTTTAATCACAGAACTCCTTAGCAACCAACCATTGCTCCTTTATCTCATCAAAGTGGCACATTTCTGCACATAATTGACTTTGAAGCTTGAAACACATAAAAACACGTAATCAGTATTAACTCTTAATTATTACTCACATAATTGGTCTAAAAGTATGACTGTTACAGGGTTAAAACTACAGTTTTGGGCTCTTATCACACCCCCAAACATAATCAGGCACCAAGATTTCCTACGGCGCAACCTAGTGGAATGAAAACGAAGTTTGATAGACCTAGAACGTAACCGAGCATGCACCTTCTTATTCACCTTTGAACTAGAGGTTGTCCAAGTGAATGAGTGTGAAAAAATGGATGGTTTTGGAAGATATGGTGGATAAGGATAAGTATTAGAAGGAAAGAATGGAAAGAATGAAAATGTGGGTTTAGCACAAAACTCATTCATGGTGTAGGTAAGAACTGTCTCCATTCTGAAAATGTAGGTGTCATGTGCCTTTTCTTCGAGAATTATATCCGTATTAGGTGGATTTAGAAAATCATTAAGCACAGAAGAAATAAGAGGGTCAAGTGCAAACTCCAGGTTCTTTTGAAAAGGTGTAGGATGGGGTACATTGATGGAAGGGGAATGATGTGAGGTGGGTGAATGGTTATCAATAGGAGGGGACTCTCGAGGTGGCAGAGAAGAGTTGCAAAAGAGTTGAAGGGAATCTTCCTCAATTCCCTCCACATCCAAGGAGTCCTTATTAAAGTTGGAACATCCAAAGGAAAGAAATTTGTGCATCTGATTATTTGGAAACGTGGTTTTGACATAATCATGAGCTAAGCTCTCGATCATACTAACCTTTATATCGATATTGGTATCAAGAACCTGTGTGATTGGTTTAAATACATTGACCTCAGCGGAAAGATGGCCAAAAGATAAGGACATCGAACCATCGCGGCAATTTATAAGCGCGTTGGCAGTTGAGAAGAAGGGGCGCCCTAAAATGATCGGGACAGCGTCGTTAGCGACTTCTGTATTGAGGATAACAAAATCCGCAGGATAGTAGAAATCTTGAACCTTAACCAGCGCATTTTCCACTACACCCTTAGGATACTTGATAGACCTATCAGCTAATTGCAACGTCATTGTTGTAGGTTGCATTTCTTGTAGACCAATTTGTTTATATAAATAATAAGGGAGTAAGTTAACACTCGCCCACACGCCTAGTAAAGTTGGAACATGTTCAGTGAGAAAGGCGTCTTTTGGAATATTTGTTCTACTCCTAGTAATGCACAACTCCTTAAGAAACTTAGCGTGGTGAGGTAATTTTTTAATTGCGTCGAGAAAGGGTAGGTTAATCGTTAGATTTTTGAAAACGTCCCTAATCTCGGCAAAGTTTGTATCTCTTTTTAACATAGCTAATTTCTAGGGAAACGGTGGTTTCTTACTATGTTTAGCGTATGGTTCTACTGGATATCTAACCTTTGCTTTTTGCTTCTTAGGTTGTGGTTTAACTGGTACCTCTACGAGGGGTAGGATCTTCAGGTTTACTGTTTTCGTTATCTAGTATAATATCTGGTGTAGGAACTCCTTGTGGGGTAACTATAGACATAGTTACTTTGTTATCCACCACTCTGCCTGAACGGAGAGTGGTGATGGAATTTATCTCTCCTCCATTTGCAATTTCGTTACTAGTATTATCGTTTACTTCAAAGGCTGTGTTTGGTGTTTTAGGATTAGGTATTGCTTGTCCTGGAAACACATCTTTGAGTTGTACTTTATTTTGAGCTAACTGCTGTAAGGAAAGTTGGATGGCTTGTAAAATCTGTTGTTGAGATTGCATAAAGGTATCAAAACTATCCGGTTGTGGAGTAGTATTTGCTACTAGTTGTGTGACAGGAACTATGTCATGTTGATTATTAATGAATTGATTTTGGTAGTTATTATTTATCAGAACGATACCTCTATTAGCATTATAATTATTATTGTTATAATTATTATAATTACCCTGACCTTGTGCTTGACCTTGTCGTGGTTGAGCTTGGTTATAATTGTTTGTTTGCCTAACATTTGGGTTAAACAACATTGGAGGTTGTTGATTATTCCGCCAACCGAAGTTGGGGTTTTGTCGCCAAGCTGCGTTAGGTTCGCTATTAATGGAACAAACGTTATCTTGTTGTGATTGTTGTTGCTCATAAGCGAAAGGACAATAGGAGTCAAGATGCTCTAAACTCAAACAGAAATTACATGGATTAGAGTTGATATTCATGACGGGGGTAGGCGTTTGTTGAATAGAAATAGCCTCTACCTTTTTAGTTAGAGATTCGATTAAATTTTTAAGTTCCGGATCGGGTTTCATCTCAAACATACCGTGCGCATTTCATTGTAGAAGAAACTAGCGTTCACGGAGATATCGTCACTACCCCCATTATTATTACGCTTAGTCTGATCTTCTAAAAATTTATAACCTTCTGAGGCTCCTTTACTTAAGAAAGTACCCCCATTCATTATGTCAAGGACTTCTTTATGGTGGTGTAGAAGTCTCTTGAAAAAAGCACGAACTAACGTGTCTTTCGCGAGGTTAAGATGTGGACACTCTATAAGTAGATCGGTGAAGCGATTCCAAACCTCTGAAAATGATTCATGAAGATTTTGTCGAAAGAAATGAATCTTGGAAAGCATTTCATCGGTCTTCAGTGGTGGGTAAAAATGTTCCATGAATAGTTGAACAAGTTTAGCCCACGAGCCTGAGAATTAATTAGGCTTTGGGCGCTAACCAAGACGCCCCTTATCGGCTAAGGTGAAGGGAAATACTCTTAGTTTAATTTGTTCAGCACCTACCGTAGGATGGTGGAATGTAGTAAAGACTTGGTCAATCCTACGCATGTGCTGATAGGGCTTTTCATGGTCTAACCCATGAAAAACGGGTAACAAATTAAATATATTTGGGGATTCGAAATCCCCAATCGGGTCTGATAGAACGATGCAAGATTTAGGGCTATCGTTCAAGACTTTGTAAAAGTCAGAGAGAGGAGACTCTCTTTCTTCAGCCATTACTTCAGGTGGTGTGTGTGGTATGCTAGCTAGAGGTGTAATGAGTGGTATACTAGAAAGACTTGTTTGTTGCCGTTGTCGGTTAATTACGTTAGGTGTTTTTCTTCGGCCCGACTTTAATCTCATGCAAGGTTAAGACCAATATTAATGAAACACAACAACACTCCAAACAATCCTGATATGCTAGTATGAACCTCTAACGTAAGATCGCGAGGTGTGGAAGAAAAAGAGTACCGAAAGCCTCCTTGCTTCGCTTATGAATAGCGTCTTATTTACTGGCGTGCTTTCGGTGTATATAACAAGTTAGAACACCGAAAACTTTGAAGAAATGGAAGTTCAAACAAACCCGTGGAAATCGGGCGATTAAGCGGGGCTGGGTGCGCCCTGAATATGCTCTAGGCAGGTAGCGCAGTCGCCGAGCAAAAGGTAGGATTCCAGGTGTGTGGGCGCAGGTGGCGCTCCAAGTTGGCCTTGGTAGGGCGCAGGTGGCGCTCAGCCAAAGGGCGGGATTCTAGGCGTGTGGGCGCAGGGTGCACTCCACTTTGGCTTGCCCAGGGCGCAGGTGCGCTCCGAGTAATTTTTCGTGGAAACTTGCAAAGCTGAAACAGACAACCACAGTGAGAATCCAAACAAGGGTGGGTGGGTTATGGGACTTTGAAAAACTAGCAAGTCTACAGAAAACAATACTAAAGAGTACTAAGATGGTAGCGGCGCCATTTGATAAACGTAAAATTGACTAATTTACCTATGAAATGAATGATGAAACTCAAAATGCAAGTGAAACTAAACTTAATTACACGTTGCTATCAAAGATTTCTATACTCTCAATTCTATCGAAATAGAGTGGAGTAAAAAGTCTATTCCACTCTTAGTTCTTTAGCATTCAAGTTTCCTATATTAACTAATCTATTCAAAGTTTAATGAGAGCAATGGTGGGAATTATACTACGATGTGAATTAAAACTAGACGTAATATAAAGTTTATAACTTTATTAAATTTAACTAACAATAATTGAATTCTAAATTAATAACTAAGAATTGAATAACAACAACTGAATTTAGATCTAACAATTCTAAATGACAAAATCGAAATGAACAAAAAATAACTATTTTATTTATCTAATCAATGAAGAACTATGATTCAAAGAATTAATCTAAAACAATATATGAAACTAATTAATTTAACCAATTGAATTCAAAAACTAGATCTACAAGCTATTTTAATGGCTACTTTCTATTCTAGATTATCTAACTATCCCTTTCTTAAGAGCTAAGTCTTGTTTTATGTAAAGGAGAAAACTAGATCCACAATTTCGTGCATGGGCTGAGGAGCCATGTTTTGGGCCGGAAAATCGAGCCCAAAGCCCTATTTCTTCAGTCCACAGAGCCCGTTTCAGCTGTCTTTGACTTCAGTAGACTTTTCGTCCACTTTTGCTCCTTTGATTGGGTCAAGGCTTGAACCATTGGAAAGCTCTTTCCAAGCCGGTCGTTTTGACATAAGGTAAGCCCAAATCCGAGGCTTGAGTCCAAAGATATGGTCTTCGAAAGTTCTGCTAACTTGTGCACTGTTTCTGCCCGTGTTGACTTTTCAACTTTTGACCGGGCTTCATAAAGGCTTTGTCTCCTTGAACCTTGGTCTTTATCACAGAACTTCTTAGCAACCAACCTTTTGCTCCTTTATATCGCCAAAGTGGCACATTTCTGCACATAATTGAGTTCCATGCCTGAAATACATAAAAGCACGTAATTAGCATTAACTCTTATTTATTACTCGCATAATTGGTATAAAAGTAGTATTATTAAGGGGTTAAAACTACAGTTTTGGGCTCTTATCAGTGTTCTCTCTACTTTTGTGCTTTGTTAATAGTCCTACATTGGTAATGTTAGGAATATACAACTTAATTGTACTTACTTTTTACCAATTATCAAACTATACAAACATTTTTGTCTTGTAAGTGTCTTGTACTTCTTAGTTAAATTCGAGCCTAGTGTAAATACATTATGTCCTTAAGACAGGTTTTCTCTCTCACGACGCCTGAAGGTTAATGGGAAACTATCTCCCAAGATAGAACGAATTTCCTTATATAGAAAGCTAGCACTTCAATTCTATAGAATCAGCGAACACAACATAGTATTTGACTAAAAATAGAAAGAGAAGAGAAAGATCAGAAATGTGTGATCTAGTGTGTCTTTCTCTCCAAATTCATCCACTATTTATAGGTGAGAAGTGTCTTTTTGAAACAACACAGTGCCTCTTTGAAAAAGTTAGGCACCTCTTTGAAAAGTCACATGTTTCGAAATGACGCACCATTTCGACATAAAGCACTATTTCGAACCAGTGCCTATTTCAAAAGGTCGCACCTTTTCTGCATAAAGCACTGTTTCGAACCAGTGCCTATTTCGAAAGGGCGCACCTTTTCAGCATAAAGCACTGTTTCGAACCAGTGCCTATTTTAAAAGGTCGCACCTTTTCGACATAATGCACTGTTTTAAACTAGTACGAGCACCCTTTCGAAAAGGTTTTTCTCTCTTTACACATACTGTTTCAAGTGAAGCCCATTTCATCTCAAGTGAGGTAAATTAGGAGACAAATTATTCATTTATATCTCAATAGATTTGTGCAAATCCATTTTTCTAACAATCCCCCACATAAATGAAGATTTGGCTTCTTCTATCATAAACATCATATTTCTGTTCTTTTACAAATGAAAAGATACCGCATCAGGTCAAGTAGCATGGGAGGCCTTGAACTTGCCTTAGTGAAAGATGATCGGATTTAATTGGATGATCAGTAGACTTCAATTAATGTCCTTGAACTACCAGCCATTTGTATAAACCTAGACAATCATCTTCACACAGTACCTTATTGAATACTGTTGGTTCTAACGTTTGTGTTTATTTTGGCCTTGAACACTTCTTGGTTTTAGATAGTGCTTCTGAGACATTTGCCTTTAAAATTCTCATAGAAGTGGCCCCACTTCGCACTAACATAGGTGATTTCTATAAAGAGTATCCTGAAATACCCCACTTGGATAACATAACTTTCTAAGATATAGTAAATTATTAAAAGCTTGACTTATCCTGGGTCTCGCGGCAGATATGCAATGTCTTATATAGGAATGGGTTAGAGTATAATATTACTCTGTAGTGCTTATTGAGTCACAGACATAATTCAGTTGGCCCTTTGAACCTAAATCTTGGGATCTTCAGTCAATTAGGTTGGTTTTTCCACTATGAGGACTCTTAGTTGATTATCTCAAAGGCTTTAATCCCATTCCCCTTGATAATCTTTCCACTTGCTCTCTTGTTAAACCTTTTGTAAGCGGATCCGCAATGTTATCTTTTGACCTTACATAGTCGATTGAGATAACTCCATTTGAGAGTAATTGTCTAATGGTGTTATGTCTACGACGGATGTGTCGAGACTTTCCATTATACATGCTACTATGTGCTCTACCAATAGCAGATTGGCTGTCATAGTGTATAAACACTGCTGGCACAAGTTTAGCCCAATTTGGAATATCCTCTAAGAAATTTTGAAGCCACTCTGCTTCTTCTCTAGCGTTGTCCAATGCTATGAATTCTGATTCCATAGTGGACCTCGCTATGCACATTTTTTTTTAGGATTTCCAAGAAACAGCTGCACCTCCAAGTGTAAAGACATATCCACTTGTAGACTTTGAGTCTTTAGTATCAGATATCCAATTAGCATCACAGTACCCTTCTGGAATGGTTGGATATCTTGTATAATGGAGACTAAAATTCTGAGTATACTTTAAGTATCCCAAAACTCTCAGTATGGCAATCCAATGATCTTTGCCAGGATTACTCGTATATTGACTTAGCTTGCTCACAGAGTATGCTATGTCAGGCCTTGTACAGTTAATGACATACATTAAACTACCAAGTATACGAGAGTACTCTAGTTGAGATATACTATCTTCAGTATTTTTGGCTAAATGAAGATTTACGTCAACTGGTGACCTTTTTGGTGTGATATTATAGTTCTTGAACTTTTCAAAAATTGTCTCAATGTAATGAGATTGTGATAGAACAAGTCCATCCTCCGACCTAGAGATCTTAATTCCTAAGATAACATCAGCAACACCTAAATCTTTCATGTCAAACTTACTAGACAACATTTGTTTGGTAGATTTTATGACATCCATATTACTCCCCAAAATTAGCATATCGTCCACATAGAGACAAACAATAACACATCCCTTTTGAGTGCTTTTGACATAGACACACTTGTCACACTAGTTTATTTTGAAACTATTTGACACATTGCATTGTCAAATTTCTGATGTCATTGCTTAAGTGCTTGCTTTAATCCATATAAAGATTTAACAAGCTTGCAAACTTTCCTTTCTTGTCCAGGAGCAATAAACCCTTCGGGTTGTTCCATGTATATTTCTTCCTCTAACTCACCATTCAAGAATGTCGTTTTTACATCCATCTGTTGTATCTCAAGTCCATGTATTGCTGCTATTGCTATTAGCATCCTTATGGAAGTTATTCTTGTAACTGGAGAGTAAGTGTCGAAATAGTCCAATCCTTTCTTTTGTCTAAAGCCTTTAACTACAAGTCTAGCTTTATACCTATCGATTGATCCATCGGTCTTAAATTTCTTTGTGAATATCCAATTATATCCCAAAGTCTTAAAACCTGGTGGTAAATCCACCAATTCCCATGTATGATTTTGCATTATAGATTCAATCTTGCTATTTATTGCTTCTTTCCAATAAGTAGCTTCTGGAGATGACATTGCATCCTTGAACGTTTGAGGATTATCCCCCAAAGTGTGGCATTAGCACCACCTTGTTCTCTTTCAAAAAGTCCATTCCAAGAATAACTTGAAAATGGTCTAAGCGAGCTACTATCATGTCCACCTTTCCTCGCCAGTTGTTCATCTTAATGTCAACTTCCAAAGCAAGTCCTTTCACCGGTTCAACTTCTTGGTTCAAGCCTCTCATATAGCCTTCACATTCTACGAGTTTCAATCCAATATCCTCGGATAAATACTCTGAGATTAACGTATGAGTCGAATCGGTATCCACCATTGCTAGTATACACCCGTAGTTGTTGAGTTCCACTTTTACGAACATAAGGTCCTCATCGGTGACCGAAATGTTCATACCATTCAATGAAGTAGTAAGACTAGCAACTGGAACAGCAGGAATAGAAACAATAGCTCGAGATGTTGCCATTTCTCTGAAATACAACCACACCTTGTTGTTCCTTTAAACCAAAAAAGAAAAGAAAACATAAACAAATTATATTCGGTAAATAAGAAGAAAAAAAGAGAAATATGTCTTAAGATGTTAGGAATATACAAATTAATTGTACTTACTCTTTACCAATTACCAAACTATACAAACCTTTTTGTCTTGTAAGTGTACATCTTGTACTTCTTAGTTAAATCCGAGCCTAGTGTAGATACATTATGTCCTTAAGACAGATTTTCCCCCTCACAATGCTTGAAAGTTGATGGGAAACTGTCTCCCAAGATAGAACGGATTTCCTTCTATAGAAAGCTAGAATTTCAATTCTATAGAATCAGCGAACACAACATAATATTTGACTAAGAACAGAAAGAGAAGAGAAAGATCAGAAATATGTGATCTGGTATGTCTTTCTCTCCAAATTCATCCATTATTTATAGGTGAGAAGTGCCTTTTCGAAACAACACAGTGACTCTTTGGAAAAGTTAGGCACCTCTTTGAAAAGTCACATGTTTTGAAAGGACACACCATTTTGGCATAAAGTATTGTTTCAAACCAGTACCTATTTCGAAAGGTCGCACTTTTTCGGCATAAAGCACTGTTTCTAACCAATACCTATTTCGAAAGGTCACACCTTTTCGGCATAATGCACTATTTCGAACCAATGCACCCTTTCAAAAAAGTTTTTCTCTCTTTACCTACTGTTTCAAGTGAAACCCATTTCATCTCAAGTGGGTAACTTGGGAGACAAATTATTCATTCATATCTCAATGGATTTGTGCAAATCCATTTTTCTAACAGGTAAGCCACCACTAACTTTGTAACTATTTAAGGACTTCCTCTAGCATAAGGGTTAGGGTACAAAGGCTTTTGTGTTAGGAGGGAGGACTCACACAAAGCCACACACGCGCCCGCCTGCACTGCGTCATGATGTGTTAGGCTTGGGCTTCTACTGTGAGACAGGTTAGTGGGTAGTGGGCTTGGCCAATTCCCTAAAGTGGGCTCTACTATGTGTTGGATTCTAATACTATATTAGAAACTGAACCGTCTGGATTGCTATAAGAACAGGACTCACGTCCAGATCTAAGTACTTCTTCTCTTCTATAAGAACAGGACTCACGTCCAGATCTTAAGTACTTCTTCTCTTCTTCCTTATTAACCGCCAGAGAGAGTTATATGATCAGCTCCTAAATGTGCATTTTATTATTCGTATATTGCTGCATTACAGTCCCTCTTACGCTTAACGAAAAGACAACTCATAGCTTTTACTACCTTTTTCAGGTTAAGGAGTTTTCAGACCACTTATCATAAAAGTTGGGTCTTAACACCAAAAAGAGCATTAATCACGCTTATTATGAAGATCAGTAGCTGCTATGGAAAAGTGCTGAAAAAGTCAAAGTCAACGGTCAAAGTCAACAGTCAACAGTCAAAGTCCTCAATTCATAAGACTAAAGATGGAGGCCCTTATTTTAAATTATGAAGACTTATCCTTAAACATATTTTGGCCAAGATGGCACCAACAAAAAGCAAAAGTGAAAGGGGTGAGGTGTCTAGTTTATAATGGATGAGGGCAAATCTATAAATGGCAAAAATAGGGGTATATAAACAAAAAGCAAGGGAGAGAGAACTCATCCATTGTCTTAGGATCCAAACCATTTGGTTTGTTTACTTTCTTGTCTTGTTTTTCAATTCATGTCTTTAATTTCTTATTGTTTTATTTTATTTCAATCAACTTGTTATTTCCTTTTCTTTATTTCAATCAAACTTGTTGTTTGTTCTTTGTTTTAATCTTCAATCTTGTTTGTTGCTTTCATTTTAATATTTTAATCAATCTTCCTTTCATATTTTCAAGTCATTTCAATCAAACAATCAAAGCTTTCAAGTTCATTAGCTTAGAACCATTCTAATATTTAAGAGTCTACCTTTCTTCTTCATATCTCTCTCACTCAAACTCTAAACAATTTAGGATGAACCTCAACTCTTAATCTAAACTCTTTTGAAGTATACTCACTATAATATTAAAGCCTCAAATGGCGCCACCATCATAGATTGAAGGAGTGAGAGTGATTGGTTGAGAATCTAATAAGGGAGCATCATTCTCATCTCTCCATTTCAATTTTTCGTCATTTTATTTTTATTGTTTCTCTATACTGAGATACTTTTTTACAAATCAGGTTGCGGGACAACAAAGGTGGAGAGGAGCTAATCAAACAGGCAAAAGACATTTAGCATCCCACCGTAACGGCGCGGCCGGGCAGACCTGGCGAGGCGACCACCACCACCCCAAACGAAGTGTGTGCGATTTTTTTGCAGTCCAGTTCATTTGTGACGAGCAATTGTACTCCGAGCCCATATTTTGTAATCGAGTAGGAGAAAACAGTGGAACTTGTTTCTAATAGTTAGTGATAAAAAGAAAAACAAAAAAAGAAATAAAACTTGGTTTTTAGTTAATTTCTTATGATGAACAGGAGTTAAACTTGGTTTAAGTTTAATACTTACCAAGGGATTAGAGTGTTAATTGCCTTGGGAAGTTCAACTGTGTGGGGCAAGTTGTGGATCATAGCTCACACACTATGGCTCAACTTGGTAATCAACACTCTAAGTCCATTTGACTCTAGTTAATCTAGGTGATTAATCTAAAACTAGGTAATTATATTAGTATAATCTTAGTTTAGTTTTAAGTTTGAGCCCTTGAAGGCAAAGTTGTATAAATTGTCAAAAACCCAATTTGTTGGCTTTTTAAGTGGACCTTTATTGTAACTTAAAACAGGGTAAAGCTCGAATGGTTAGGCCTGATTCTCAGATCAAGCGCCAACCGATGTCATCTTCTCCTCAAGCAGCGTGTAAGCACAGCTTGAAAGGTAAATTCTAAACCTCCTCGAAGCCCAAGTTAGAGGATACTTGTGTGTTCAAACATGCTTACGCGATTGTTTAAAATTTACTTTCCACACTACAATTTACATTCGCGCATAAGGCTGAACCCGAGCCATAACAACCATTGGGAATTGAAGTCATTGCCTAATGTAGGTAAATTGGACGTTGCTTGATTCTTGAAAGCCCTAGACCAAAAAAAAATTAATTAAAATCAATCAACTAGAGCCCAAGTAGTTACGCTCCTCCAGAAAAGGACAAAAATATAGCCACGAGGATTTAGAGTAATCAATTACCAGATTCCGGTGGACCAACTACCTTCCTCACTCCCCTCCCCCAGATTCATAATTAGTGAGATTTTTGGTAGCACACCACTTGGTGAAGTGAATGCCTACTCTTCGACGATGTAGTAGTAGAGTCATCCTAGTTCTGGCCTAACCTTTCCTCCTGAAGCGGGGCATAGTAAAATATAGACCAAAAGCAAAGTTTTCAAAACTCCATACCTGCAAAAACGAATTTCGATTGCTTAAGCATACATTGCACTGTTTGCGCATGTTAGGATAGTTTTGGGGTCTTGCTAAACGTGTATGATACTGCATTCAGGCACTTCTAGTATTAGCAAAAATAAAACTTACTCACGTAGGAGAGTTCGTCACCCTAGGCAATCTCCTGTTTCTAGTCATCCATCTCTTAAGATGGCTGACAAAGTAGTGCAAGTTGAAGAGCCTCTCTCCAACTTCTACACAATGTTGCAAGATGGGCCTCCATCTTGTATACGACTCACACCACTTACGAGCAATTTTAGGATTCCACCAAACGTGTTCAATCTTCTACCCATCTTCCATGGGTTAGAACACGAGTTACCGTACAAGCATCTACTCCGGATACATGAAGTATGTAATACCTTTCATCATCCAAGCGTCACCGATGATCAGGTTAAGCTACGAGTGTTTCCTTTAACTCTAGCTGGTAAGAGTCACACTTGGCTTCTCTCACAGATGGCCGACTCTTTCGATACATGGGAAAATGTTGTGTTCTCCTTTATGAAGAAGTACTTTCAGCTGAATAAAACAGAAGAGATAAAAAGCCAGATACAGTTCTTCATACAGAGTCTGAGTGAGACATTTTCCGAAGCATGGGATAGATTCTCTAACCTACTCCATTCATGTCCTCACCATAAACTAGAAAGATCAACTCTTGTCCAATGTTTCTTCAAAGGCCTTCTCCCAAAACACAAAGTAACCCTCGACATCATGAGTAATGGCAATTTTTTGGATAGAGGTGCAACCGAAGCTTTAACCTTTATTAAAAACCAAGCTAAAAAGAGTACCCATTGGTGCAACATAAACAATTCCAGAACATCCCAACCCAGTACGTCTAAGGCTAGTGGTATTTTTAAGGTGAACTCAGATCCAGAAATCAAAACCTTAATAGAAAACCTCACAAGAAAGATAGATGCCCTCACAACCAAATAAAAAGACCAAAACCCTCATCCTATCATGAATGTAAATACCTTACCATACAATTTCTGTCTAAGCTTAAATCATATAGATGCCACCTGTCCCTTGATCACAAACATATCATCACTTCAGCTAGAAGAATAATATGCTTTCAATGTACCAAATACACCATGGAGACAAAAGCCAAACTTTGCATGGACCAACATTCTACAAAACCAAACACCACCAGGTTTCAAAAAATCGACAAATACCTTCAGACAAGGACAAGGACAAGGTACCTATAACAATCAGAACAGAGCATTGGCTACATCCCAGTTTAACCAAAACTATCAAAACCCACCTATCAACAACCAAAGAGACCTAATTCCCATTACTCCATCAACTAGTGTCCAAACAGATAAGCCCACCGAAATAATGTTATCTGTCATGCAACAGCAAACCCAAATCCTAGCATCCATGCAACAATCTCTGAACTTGTTAACCCAAGATAAAACCCAGAAAGGTGTGTTCCTAGGTAAAGCTATTCTTAATTCTAAACCAACAAACACAACCTTTGAAGTGACAAGTGATGTGAACGAAGCTGGAGCACTAAAAACTCTTTCTTAAGCATCCCATCTACGAGGATTGACTCATCTTGTTCCGATGTATCCCTTTTATTTCCATTCCATCTTTCGCTTTCAGGGGATACATCAATAAGGTAACGAGACCTCTCCACTTGGAGGCTGTGGTTGTAAGTATCGGAGTCTTAGTCCACAGTATATCTCGCATATTCTTTGTAAAACAATTTTTACTCGTCATTGGAGTAAGTGTGAACCTGTGGAGCGAGTATGCAATTTTTATTTTCTTTATTTTACACTTCTTTTTCAAAAATGTTTGATTTCTTTGTGCTATTAATGATAGATTCTCGACATATCAATAGTTAAGTGTTTTTTCAAAACAGGCAATGAATTTTACACAGACCAACCCCTAGAACTACGCAATCTAGGGGCAGTTTGGGATCAGTTTTGCTTACTAAGGGTCGCCTATATCACCAAGCTATTCGCCATGGTCAGGACATTCTATGTCTTCATGGTAAATCCTCCAACTCGTGTAGCTGAAGCTCTGTCTGTCTAACTTGGGTTCGCTACAGAGCCGACACGAAAGTTGCCTAAGAATATCTGTTATGATTTTGTTTTAAAGTAGTAACATCTAGAATCACTGCTTTTGAGTACGAGTTTCTTAAAACATCTCTCCATAGTTTTCAAAACCAGAAGATATAAAAAATGAAAGTTATACGTCCGTAGTAACCAAAATGATACCGGATTAATGTATAATTTTATCTTCTTGGCAAAACATCTATATGGATAGAGATATATTTTGAATGAGGGGGACAAAAAACAAAAAACAAAAAACAAAAAACAAAAAACAAAAAACAAAAAACAAAAAACAAAAAACAAAAACAAAAACAAAAACAAAACAAAAAACAAAAAACAAAAAACAAAAAACGAGACGTCTCTAAACGAGAATTAAACGAATAGAGTAACCCAACGTGATACTATTCTATTTTTAATTCTATATTTTTGCCTCCACCTCTCTATTTTGTCTCGAGAATATAACGTTAAAAGACTCAAAAATTTCAAAAAAATTCATTTCTTAAAAATCTTTCCCCTTTCGTTTAAATCTTTTCCCCTTCTAAATCTCTCTCGTTTCTGAAAAACTTTTCAAAAATATTTTCTGCAGCAAACAAAAACCCTCCACCTAACAAGACTAGATAGATCAGTTTCAATGATCATGTACAAGCACTTCCTAGATAATTGCAGCTTAAGATATGGACACATATACCGAAATTCATTCCTGGTTTAGGTAAGAGTTCATACGCACATAAGAGACGAGCTAAGAAAGAAAGCTGGTGCTCGAATTGTCAAACATCAACTTGCCCCGGTCTTCAACCTCATAACAATTTAGTTTTTACAGTTTTCATGTGCCAGCCACCTGCTCATCGAGCACAGCTGAAGATAGTAATTCAGCCATCTGGTTGGGATTAACTCGAGTATTCAAAAACTTCCAAGTCTTGGGGATCTGACTTTAAACGACCCACCTTTTTAAAATTTCTGTCAAACCTATTCAAAACCCAAAAAAAATTAATTAAAATTTTCTTTCTGTTATCTGTACATATTTTCCTTCAGTTCTTGTACAGTTCTTTCCATCATATATTTTTCATCTACCGTTGGATGTAAGTGTATCCTATATCGTTACGTTGCATTTTCTATTCTGATCGTTTTGGTACCTCATGGGTCAAGATCGGACAAGTAACGAAGTGCAGATCGGCTCTGGAAGTTGGCAAGGCACGGAAGACAGATCGGAATTTCCTTATTCATTTGGGTTTGGGCCAAAATTTTCAAACTCTTAAAAGAGGCACGTGCCATCAAACCTCTTAACCCACACAATCACCCCTTCCCTTCTTCTCCACCCCAAAAATTCCCAACCTTAGCCGCCTCACTTAGCTCGCGCCCGCCCCTACTCCACTCGCAGTCGCGACCTCACCCCAACACACCACCATACATTTTTTTCATAGCCTTCCCCATTTTCGACCCCCATTCCAACTCAAACCCCCAATTTTTCAAATACCTACTCTAAATTGCTTTAATTCTTAAAATTGTGCCGGAGCAAAAATTTCAAGACCTCTTCTATTCTGATCTGTTTGAAGTACACTTAAGGGCTGAGATTAGAAGAAGAGGATGGGAACTCTTGGTTTTGTTGGAAGATGTGGTTTATTCTCCCTCTCTTACTCTTTCATTTTATAATTGCATGCTTAGAGGGGAGGATGACTGCATTACGGTTGTTAAGGATGGCCGTTCACTGGAGCTCACCAAGGAGGTGGTGAGTGGTGTTCTGGAGATTCCTCTGAAAGCCTATGTTCAAACGGAACAGTCCCCAGACGGTAAAACTATCGACGTGATGATGGTAAAGACACTTCTCGAGGGGGTTAAAAACCCCAAGTCTCACTGCGCTTACCAGAGTTCGCTACGAAGGAACCAGCTAACAGTATCTCAGTGGACAGCCTACAACCTACTAGGCTCGGCTAAGCCTTCGAATATAGGTAAGGAGATGCTTCATCTTTTATGGGTTCTTCAAGAGTAGAAGAACATCTTCTGCATCGACTCCTTTATCTTTGAGCAACTCTGTAAACCAAAGAAGACATCTTCCCCTCTACTAGTGTTAGTCACCAAGATCATGCAGCACTGGAGATTCCAAGCACCAAACGCCCTAGTGGAGGTCAAGGACGCTACCACAGGTCTTATTTATGCCCACGCTACCACGAATAACGAAATGATAGAATGCTAAGGGTTTGAATCTAGATAAAGAATTAAAGGGGATTGAATCCATCTTAACTCGACTTAATCCTACTAACAAAGACTCGTCGTGATCCAAATTGAATGCTTCGCATATCAAAATAGTAATTCTAATCCCTAATTATACATGGCATTTCTACCAATTCATAACTAGCATGTGAGCGATTAAACCCATTCTCATGGTGAATTAATCGTTTCTAGAGTGGAATAACTATCACGACAATTTCTAAGTTTAACAAATATCAAGCTTTATCAAGGCTTCTTCAACCCCTCTAATGGAGGTTTAGCCTTGATTCATACAACTATCATTTCTCATTGAATTAAAACTAGACATCATATAAAAATTCTATCTTTATGCAATTTGTCTAAACAATAATTGAAATCTTAGGTAATAACTGGGAAATGAATAACAAGTAATAAAGGAATTTAAATCTAAACAATTGTAAATGACAAAATCGAAATGAACAAGAATCTACTATTTTATTTATCTAATCGATGAAGAACAATGATTTAAGAGTTTAATCTAAAACAAGAATTGAATTGAAACTAAACTTAATTAAAAACAATTAAAACTAGATCTAGAATTACCTATAGTTTAGGTCTAATTAGCTACCATTAACAAAGAGCTAAGCTTTTGTTTTTATATGCTTCAGATCCAAAAATCGTGCATGGGCTTGGAGCCATGTTTTGGGCCGGAAAATCTGGCCCAAAACTCAATTCTTTTAGTCCGAAAAGGGCTTTTCAGTTAGATTTGGCTTCAATAGACTTTTCATCCACTTCTACTCCTTTGATTGGGTCAAGACTTATACCATTAGAAAGCTCTTCCCGAGCCAGTCGTTTTGACATAAGGTAGGCCCAATTCCGAGGTCTGAGTCCAAAGATACGGCCTTCGGAAGTTCTGCTGACTTTGTGTGCTGTTTATGCCCGCGTTGACTTTGACTTCTTAGCTTTTACCGGGCTTTAGAAAGGCTTTGTCTCCTTGAATCTTGGCCTTTATCACAGAACTTCTTAGCAACCAATCCTTGCTCCTTTATCTCGCCAAAGTAGCACATTTCTGCACATAATTGACTTTACTGCATGGAATACATAAAAAACACGTAATTAGTGTTAACTCCTATTTATTACTCATATAATTGGTCTAAAAGTATGATTATTAAGGGGTTAAAACTACAGTTTTGGGCTCTTATCAGTATCAGAGACGCGCTCCAGCGTAGTGATAGACATGTCAGTCCTCGACGTCAGCAAGGAGAAGGATCTTCTAGACGTCGAGATGAGTCACGCACGACTTCTAACTAGGATTCCTAGTGTCTGTATAGTTGGATCTATTTATTTATTCTGTTTCTTTTTCACTTGTATGACATAGTATAAGTTTAATTTATGCTTAATATTATCTGATTGTTTTATTTTGTTTTTCTTGTGGAATTTGGTTTATGAGTAGAAGGTAAAACAGATACATCATGCCAAAATTTTCCATTTTTTCTTTCATGCATGTTTTCAAAAATACAAAAACCCAAACTAGGCATTTTCTATATAGTATATAGTATAGTATATTTCTTCCTTTCTAAAAAAAAATTGGAAAAATACCAAAAATATTTTTTCCATTTAGTATTAAAAAGTCTTGTTTCCTTTTTCTATGATGAATAAAAAGTTTAGAAGTCTCGTTATAGCAATAGAGTAAGGACTTGTTCTTCGTACTTAGACTAATATACGTATAATAGTTTCTACATCTTTTCATGAATGTCATACATCAGCATTTGTTTGTTTCTGAAGCCAAAGTTAGAACAATTAAGTTCCATATCCTGTGAGAATCTAGCCAAAAGCCTCATCTGAATGATTATTAAGTGATGACACAAAGGATGTCCGGATAGAAAGACCACACGTCCACTTGCTTGATCACCACGCCATATCCTATGAGGAAATTTAGGCCCTTTTTATATCGATATAGTTAAATAAATGTTACCCAAAAAGATAGTTTTCCTCTAGTTACCCCTCTTGAGCCTTCACCCTTTCTAAAAGATTTTTTATTTTTCACCAATAATTCCTAACCCATCACAACACACAATAGAAAGCTTACACAGCTGATGAGTTGAGAATTGGATGGTTATCAGAAAAAGAGAAGAGAAGACTTTGTAAAAATACAGAATAGTTATTTGCTTCCAAAAAAAATAATAATAAATAAATAAAATAAAATAAAAGAAAGACTCATCAAAAACCAAAACTCCAAAAATCCAAAGGAGTCAAAAATCGAATCTCCCTAAAATTCAAAATCAAAAGGAGACGATATCAAAAACAAAAAGAATCAAAAGCAAAGTTAGAACTCCCAAAATTTAAAATCATATGGAGTCACAAAGCCAAAGGGCTAAAAGAATGTATCACAATTTGGAAGCAAAAGAACAAAACGAGGTTCTTCTCTGGTTACAAGTATCTTGAAAACCCAGTTTCTTGACTTATCAGATTTTGTTTTTCCCTTCTTTTTTCTTTCTAAACCATCACCCTAGCCCCGTAACTCCTCATAAAAGACCTCTAGCTCGATTAGGAATAGGATGGTGTGATAGTAAGTGGCAAGCGTGATCAATCGACCCCGATCTTTGGACGTCATTTGAGTATGCTAGGAATATAAGTGCCCACTGAACTTGAGAGAATGAACCTTGAGTGAATCTATCAGAGAGTTGTGATTACAACACACCCCTGTGAGAACCCATCTTAAGGAAGCTCTCCGAAAGCCTCGAAAACAACTCTGTTTTTGCATTTCATTGCTCATGTTTTGTACAATTATCTTTAGATGCTTAAATTACTATATATATGTTATTCTGAGTTCAAAGGAGCTTGTCCTTATTCACTGCTAATGAGATGTATGAACTTCTGAGAATAAATAAAGAAACAAGACCCTTTGTACTAAATTGAAGAAGTTTGTGAGTACTTTTACTGGAAAACTCTCACAAGGCTTAAAGCTCATCCACTAGGGAATTCCTAGTGGCTTAAGGCCTTGTTGAATATGGTCAATGCAATCACACTCTACGAAATGAGATTAGTATAACGTATAATAAATCACTCATTTGTGATCTTAGTTTTTTCTCTCATCCTTACTTTAGGACAAGCAAGATGCTATTTGGGGGTGGTGATCAGCTCCCAAATGTGTGTTTTATTACCAGTATATTGCTACATTATAGTCACTCTTACGCTTAATGAAAAGACAACTTATAACTTTTGCTGCTTTTTTCAGGTTAAGGAGTATTTTAGACCACTTATCATAAAAGTTGCGTCTTAACACCAAAAGGAGCATTAATCACCAAAAGACCAGTAGCTGCTATGGAAAAGTGTTGAAATAGTCAAAGTCAACCATTCAAAGTCAACGGTCAACAGTCAAAGTCCTCAATTCAGAAAGCCAATAATAGAGGCCCTTATTTCAAATTATGAAAATTTATCCCTAAACCTATCTTGATTAAGAAGGCGCCAAAAAGTAAAAGCAAAACCAAAAGTGAAAGGGGTGAGGTGTCTAGTTTATAATGGATGAGGGAAAATCTGTAAATGGCAAAAGTAGGGGTATATAAACAAAAAGCAAAGGAGAGATAACTCATCCATTGTCTTAGGATCCAAACCATTTAGTTTGTTTATTTTCTTGTCTTGTTTTTCAATTCATGTCTTTAATTTCTTGTTGTTTTATTTTATTACAATCAACTTGTTATTTCATTTTCTTTATTTCAATCAAACTTGTTATTTGTTCTTTGTTTTAATCTTCAATCTTGTTTGTTGCTTTCATTTCAATGTTTTAATCAATCTTCCTTTCATATGTTCAAGTCATTTCAATCAAACAATCAAAGCTTTCAAGTTCATTAGCTTAGAACCATTCTAATATTCAAGAGTCTGCCTTTCTTCTTCATATCTCTCTCACTCAAACTCTAAACAATTTAGGATGAACCTCAACTCTTAATCTAAACTCTTTTGAAGTATACTCACTACAATATTAAAGCTTTATTATCCGCCCGCCATTCTAGAGAGAAGTTTGTTTAGTGCAATTCAGCTTTCTGTTAACCATTATATCTTGTTAAGGAAGACACCATTGTAGCCTTTCTACACCGTTGGAAGGGGCGAAATCTTTCCTTAAGGACAGTGTCATGCATACACACCTTGGTTGTTACTGTTCCTTCTGTCTTCAACTTGTTGTTGTTTCCACACACTGGTTCTAACAATCTTAAGGAAAGACTTTTGAGATGTCTACACCACCAACCACACTGAACAAGGAAACAAATTATGGAATCGTTGAGGTCACTTCTGATCTGAAGGATATTATGCATATACTGTCTGCTCACAACCTACCAGTTGATGTGTCCAAGATTGAATCTTTAAGTTGTTCTCACTTCAAGCGTTGGAAGGAGAGGGTGTACTCAGCCCTGGATGTTCTCAATTATGCAAGGTATCTTACTGAAACTGCACCCATGGAGGGTTCTATTGATTTCGAAAGAAATCACACTTTTTGGCTCAAAGGTAACAAGGTATGTCGCCATGCAATTTTGAGTACCCTGTCTAATGAGATTTTTGATATTTATTGTTCATCTAAGAATGCACATGATATATGGGATAGTTTGAACAAGAAATATATAATTGAAGATGTTGGTACTCAAAAATATGTTGTAGAGAATTTTTCTTAAGTTCTAGATGAGAGGTCGAGGATAGAGATGTAACGTCTCAAATCTATAACTTTCATGTTCTAGTTAGTGATCTAGCTGAAAACTGAGGGTATTAATTTACCCGAACCTTTTATTGTTGGATGTTTAATTGTAAAACTCCCTGAGTCTTGGGAGCACTATAATAATAATATGAAGCATTAACGCAAATAGATGATTTTTGAGGATGTGATTATTCACATTCACATAGAGGAGAAGAACAAGACTTGGGATGATGTATTGTCTAAGGAATTTGATAAGAGTAAAATGAATAGTTTTCCTACGAATGA
Organism: Coptis chinensis; assembly: GCF_015680905.1. NCBI lineage: Eukaryota > Viridiplantae > Streptophyta > Magnoliopsida > Ranunculales > Ranunculaceae > Coptis > Coptis chinensis. Next base: position 20,137,283 of record NC_141457.1, on the reverse strand, counting down.
ACGATTGATTCACTACGTAAGTAAACTAAACTTATACTTTTACGTGCTTGAATTATCAAAGAATTCTACTCTCAATCCTATGAGATATAGTGGAGTAGATAAGTTCGTTCCACTCCTAGTGCTCTAGCATGGATGTTTTCTAATCTAACTAGTCGCTTTTAAGTCTATGAGAGTTTTACTTAAGGGAATTATACTACGATGCAACTACCCACAAGATGCAACTAGTCGATTATCTAAATAATTATGGGAAGGCTACGTTGATTCTATGATAAGGAGTTAGAGGGGATTGATTCCACCTTAACTCAACTTAATCCACTAACGACGAATAATCGTAATCCAATGAATCGCTTCGCAGAACAATTGGTTATTCCTAATCCCTAATTATACATGGCATTTCTACCAATTCATAACTAGCATGTGAACAATTAAACCCATTCTCATGGTGAACTAATCATTTCTAGAGTGGAATAGAAAATAATGACGACTTCTACGATAATCGAATCAAGCTTTCATCAAGGCTTCACAACCCCCTCTAATGGAGGTTTAGCCTTGAATCATTCATAATCATTTCCATTTAGATTAAAACTAAACATAATATAAAGCATTGAAATTTACTTAATTTAACAATAATGAAATCTAATTTAATGACTAAATTAGAAATAAGGACATGAATTGAAATTAGATCTAGAATTGGAATTGACAAAATCGAAATTGATAAAGAATACTACTTTATTGATCTAATCAAATTGAAGAACAAGATCCAAAGGTTTAATCTAATAAAGGATTTGAAACTAATTAAATAAAACAATTAAATCTAGATCTAGAAGCTATTTTAATGGCTACTTTCTATTCTAAGCTATCTACCCTAATTCTCTACTATTTTATCTACCATTAACAAAGAATTAAGCTTTTGTTTTTATACATTCAGATCCAAAAATCGTGCATGGGCTTGGAGCCATGTTTTGGGCCAGAGAATCAGGCCCAAAACCCAATTCTTTCAGTCCAAAAAGGCCTCTTCAGCTGCAGTTGGCTTCCACAGACTTTTCGTCCACTTCTGCTCCTCTGATTGGGTCAAGGCTTGGACCATTGGAAAGCTCTTTCCGAGCCGGTCGTTTTGACATAAGGTAGGCCTCATTCCGAGGTCTGAGTCCAAAGATATGGCATTCGGAAGTTCTACTGACTTTTGCTCCTTTATCTCGCTAAAATGACACATTTCTGCACATAATGGACTTTGAAGCCTGAAATGCATAAAAAACACTTAATCAGTATTAACTCTTACTTATTATTCACATAATTGGTCTAACAGTATGATTATTAAGGGGTTAAAACTACAGTTTTGGGCTCTTATCAGAATTCAATTCCAATGCCAATATAGTTGAAGGTAATCCTAGTAAGTACAACAAAAACTCTAAGAAGCAAAACTTCAAAAGAAATAAGAATTTCAAAGTCAAAGGCACTTCTTTTAAAAGGAGTGGTACTGGCAATAAAAATTGTTATGTTTGTGATAAACCAGGACATAGAGTTTTTTAGTGCAGGCACAAGAAGGACACAGATGATCCTCCCAATGCTAATTTAGTTGAGGGAGATAATATAATCATTGTTGTAGTGTCCTAGGTTTTCATGGCCACTGGGATGAAGAACTGGGTACTAGATTTTGGTGCTACCTGCCACATCTATGGTGATGTTGAAGCCTTCTCAGATTACATGCATTGAAAGATGAAAAAGTGTATATAGGTGACTCAAGGTATGTTCCTGTTGAGGGAACATGCAAGATTATTTTGAAGTTAACTTTAGGGAAAACCCTTTCACTTAGTAATGTACGTTCTCCATGTTCCTGAGATTCTTCAGAATCTGATTTCTGTGTCACGTACTACTAGGAAAAGTTGGTTTCAAGGTGTCTTTTGAAAATGATAAGTTTGTTCTGAGTAAGAATGAGAGTTTTGTTGGGAAAGGTTATTGTAATAATAGTGGTCTATTCATGTTGAATGTACTTGACAACATTATTATGAATGAGAACAAATCTGTTTCTGCTTATTTGTTTGACTCTTTTAATATACGATATGGTAGATTAGGACAGTACATGTGAATGTTCAATATATGAAAATGATGAAAGCATGTGGCTTATTGTCTGATATTTCTGATTTTTCTACTGATAAATATGAAATATGTGCTAAGACTAAAGCCACAAAGAAACCTTGCAGACCTGTTTCTAGAGATAAATTAAAACTGAATTGTTTACCCTTATTCATATTGATTTGGGTGAATTTAGAAGTATCATGTCTAGAATAGGGAAGTTTTATTATATTACATTCATAGATGACTTCTCTAGGTACACCATGATATATTTACTTAGAAACAAACATAAGGCAAGTGAGATGTTTCTCAAATACAAAGCTGAAATTGAAAACCAGCTTAACTGTAAAATTAAAAGACTTTGGTCTGATAGGGGTGGAGAATATGAGTCCAACCCATTCCAGGACTTTTGTACAAGAATGACATAATTCATGAGACTACTCCATCATACTCTTCTGAATCTAATGGAGTAGCATAAAGGAAAAACATAACACTAAAAGAAATGATGAATGCTATGCTTGTAAGTTATGGAGCTTCCTTGAATTTGTGGGGGGAAGAAATTCTATTTGCTTGCCATATACATAATAGAATACCCAACAAGAAAACATGGGATCAGAAAAGACACATTATGAAGTATGGAAGGGTCATGCACTTAACCTGAAATACTTCAAAATGTGGGGGTGTCTTGCAAATGTTCTAGTGAACGAACATAAAAGGAGAAAATTGAGACCTAGAACTGTTGAATGTGTGTTCATTGGTTATGCTCATAATAGTGTTGCATATAGATTTTTAGTAGTAAAATCTGATAATAATTAATCTTGTTGATGCTAACACTATTATAGAGAGTAAAAATGCCAATTTCTTTGTGAATATGTTTCCTTTGAAAATTGGTATTGAGAGGTTGGTTGCTCCTAGTGAACAGCAATAAAGAAATCCTAAAATTTCTGAACAAGAAATTCAGAAAAGTAAAAGAGATAGAAAATCCACCAATTTTGGTGATGACTTTTATTCTCGTTGATGATGATCTTGTAACGTATAATGAGACAATTAGTTCTAGAGATGCACCTCTATGGACAGATGCAATTAACTCAGAACTAGATTCGATTATATCTAATCACACATGAGAGATAGTTGATCTACCTCCTGAGGCGAAACCTATACTTTACAAGTGGATCTTCATAAAGAAACTGAAAACAGATGGTTCCATTGATAAATACAAGGCTAGATTAGCAGTCAAGGGATTCTCCAAGCAAAAAGGCATTGACTATTTTGATACTTATGCTCTTGTAACTAGAATTTCTTCTATAAGAGTTCTAATAGCTCTAGCTGCTATTCATAATTTATTTATTTATCAAATGGATGTGAAAACTGCATTTTTGAATAGTGATCTTGATGAAGAAATATATATGATTTAGCTTGGGGGTACTATAGTACCAGAGAATGAGTATAAGGTATGCAAATTGGTTAAGTCCTTATATGGGTTGAAACAAGCGCCGAAACAATAGCATGAAAAATTTGACAGTGTAATGATGTCTAATGGATATCAAATTAATGATGCTGATAAATGTATTTACTTTAAAACTTTTTATGTGAATACATATGTGATTATCTGTATTTATGTGGATGACATGTTAATCATGAGTCTTAGCCTTGATGTTGTGAGAAACACCAAGATGTTTTTATCCTCCCAATTTGAAATGAAGGATTTAGGAAAGGCTGATGTGATTATTGGAATCAAAATCATTATAAAAACAGTGATGGCTATACGCTTTCATCGCAAGAGCATTATGTTAAGAAATTTTTGAAAATTTTTAACTATTATGATAGTAAGCCTGTGTCTACATCTTATGAGGCAAATAGTGAACTTAAGAAAAATAATCAACATAGTGTCTCTCAGTTTAAATATGCCCAAATTATTGGTAGTCTCATATACTTGATGAATTGCACTAGATCTGACATTTCTTATGCAGTTAGCAGGTCAAGCAGATATACTCATTTTCCTAGCAAGGAACATTGGATTGCTTTAGAAAGACTAGTCAAGTACTTGAGTGGAACAATGAATTATGGCATACATTTTAGACAAACTCAACCTGTGATAGAGGGTTATTGTGATACAAACTGGATATCTTATTCTCAAGATATCAAGTCTACTAGTGGTTATATTTTCACCCTTAGTGGAGGTGCAGTCACTTGGAAATCTTCTAAGCATACCATGATATCTCGTTCAACCATGGAATTCGAGCTTATTGTTTTAGATAAAACAGGTGATGAGGTTGAGTGGCTTAGAAACCTCTTGGCAGATCTTCCTATTAGCTCAAAACCACCTCCAGTTGTACCCATGCATTGTGACTGTCATGCCACAATAGCAAAGGCAAATAGCAAATTATACAATGGGAAAAACATACATATACGTCTAAGACACAAGTCTATAAAACAGCTGCTGGAATCTAGAGTTGTGGCTCTAGATTATGTGAGGTCAGAGTTAAATTTGGTTGATCCTCTGACTAAACCACTTAGCAGGAGGCAAGTGGTTGATACGTCGAGAGGGATGAGATTTTTGCCTAAGATATAGGGGGACACTGATGGCAACCCTACCTATGTGATTGGTAATCCCATAAAATAGGTTCAAAAGAAAAAACAAGTCACCTCGTCATCTTGATATACTATCGTCTTTTAATTTTGAGATGTCCCACCCTATGGCGAGATAGTAATTTTGTATACATTGTATAACTAGAATTGCAGTGAGTAAGAATGAGTTATTTTACTCTTATTGGATTCCTTAGTCCATTTTATTATAAGATAGTATATTTTAACTACAATGTACACTTAATGGAAATCCACCTATATGAATGTAGAACTGGGTTGGTTCTTATGGATATTTAGGCATGTATCCTAGAGCATTCATGAAACACAGGTAGCGCAGAGCCAAAAAACGCAACACGTAGAACTGACATATAATGAAAAAGTAGTGTGGGTGCATGTCATCTATTTTACTACAAGGGTATGTTGGTTCAAAGATTTTAAATCTACCACTTTCACATGAGATAAGACATGTTACCCTATGACTGGTTTAAGCCCGTAAGGCACCAATATCTTAGGCATTGCAATTTCGTTTCTATATGGCACTTCGTAAACCTTTCCTTTTGTAATATCATATTCCAAAATAGTGGGGGACTATAAGTATTTTGAAATAGTAGGGGATTGTTGGAATTTCTTTAGTTATTTCAATCTACTTATGTGTGTGCAAAGTGGAGGAGAAGAACATTGAGTGTTTTCTCCACTTTTGTGCTTTGTTAATAGTCCCACATTGGTAAGCCACCGTTAACTTTTTAAGTATTTAAGGACTTCCTCTAGCATAAAGGCGTGCCCTTAGGGTACAAAGGCTTTTGTGTTAAGAGGGAGGATGCACACAAAGCCACACATGCGCCCGCCCGCACCGCCTACTGTGTGGTAGTAGGCTTGGCCAATTCCCTAAAGTGTTTTTGCTTCTCCACTACATTTATGTGTTCTAATTATAATACGATGTTTTTGCTTCTCCACTACATTTATGTGTTTTAATTACAATACGATTCTAATACTATATTAGAAACTGAACCGTCTGGATTGCTATAATAACAGGACTCACGTCCAAATCTAAGTACTCAAAATTACAAACCCTAGTTTATTCTTCTCTTCTTCTTTATTAACCGCCAGAGAGAGTTATTTGCCATTCTAGAGAGAAGTTTGTTTAGTGCAATTCAGCCTTATGTTAACCATTGTATCCTGTTGAAGAAGATGTCATTGTAGCCTTTCTGCACCGTTAGAAGAGGCGAAATCTTTCTTTAAGGACAGTGTCATACACGCCTTAGTTGCTACTGTTCCTTCTGTCTTCAACTTCTTATTGTTTCCACACACCGGTTCTAACACATTGTCTAACAAGTAACAACTCTAAGTGCTAATAGTGATTGAAAATTTTAGATAGTTCTTTACTTCTTTCCATGTGAATGAATTATTTTCGTTGATTCATCTGTCTAGTTAATTGCATATACATCAAGAAGTACCTACACGTTTACATCCACATCTCTCATTTCATTTCTTGAGTTCATTCAATATATTATCGATTATTTTTTATTTATTTGTATATCCTGAAATCGTGAATCCTTATTTATCTAATTTCTGCATATCGTTTCATATACTACAATGGAGTTTAATTTTGCTCAAGTTGATCAAATCATGGATAATCAAGATATTTTATAATGGCTAGGGTCATTGTAGTAGCCATTTTCATAGATGGACCATAGCATGTATTGGGCCAAGAGATAGGGTCCAGACCACAGTATGTATTGGGCCAAGAGAGTGGGCCCAAGACCACACTATGGCCCATGAAGTAAACCTAAGAGAGGGATATAAAAAGAAAGAGAGGAGAGGAGGAGGGGGGAAGGGAAAGAGTGGAGGTGAACTATGGCGGCTGGATCCCAAAATGGGTACGTAGGCAACCTAATTGGTGCAGCCGATCTAAAATAGAGCTTGAAGACGAGTAAGGTTTGAAGTCGCGGAATTGGGTTGCGACAAATGGCACCGTCTATGGGGAGATTAGTAAAATTGTATTCCGTTAGATCTGATGAGAAGTTTGGTTATGTACAGCGAAGCTGAGAATCACAAACCTTTTCAAATGTTTTCATAGCTATAGTTGGTGCTGGAGTTCTGGGTTTACCATACACTTTCAAGAAAACAGGATGGGTATTTGTATATGTGGAAGGATTGGCAGGTTTGATGTTGATGCTATGATTGTTCTTTCTCAAGTTGGGTTTTGTTAATTTCTTCAACCCCTAAAGTTACTAATAACAAATCAGAGAATTTTGAGCTTTCTAAAGAATGGGACTTTAAGGAAATTGAGCCGGATAAAAGTAAAAATGAAGGTTTTGATGATTTAGTGAAGTTAGAGAGTGAAATGGATGATGACAAAGAAACTAATCATGTTACTGAAGTGAAGTCTCATGAGGAGATTGTTGGGAAGAGGGAGTTATTGGGAAAAGGAATAAGACAAGTGATAAGGAGAAGTAACATGATTGCTAAGCAAGTTGTCTGCATTCAATCTGCTCTCAGCTTGGGCTTTGTTTCTCAGCTTTGGGTCGACACTAGTTTGTGGGAAGTTGTTGCTGTTGAAGTGCGTCCAAGCATGCTTTCTGGGGAAATTGAACAATTTATTCTTCAAGATGTTTGCCAGATTGGGGATGTAGTTCTTGTTGAGGATGAGCGTGTGTTGGAGGAGCAGATTAGAATGATGGGCTTGGATACTTTGGTTGGGTATAGTGTCATTACACAAAGTCGACGCAAAATTGGAAAGGTACGAGGATTCACATTCAACATTAACTCTGGAGTCGTGGAATTGCTGGAGCTAGATTCATTTGGGATTTCATTTATACCATCAAGTTTGGAACCTCTACAGACATGCTTGAAGAATATTTTGACATTGAAAGAGGGTCAGGGTCAGGCCTTGCGAGTAGAGGAGACTTTGGCGAGTCTTCCGTGATGACAATTGGATCAAGTCACTGTGGTAGCAACCAACTACGAAAGGGGACTGATTTGAGTCGAGTTTCAAGTAATGGGGTTGGTTCCACAGGCATGTTTCAGGGTCCGGTGAAGGAGGATACTAGAAAGGTGTTTCCTCATAGTGAGAGAGGGCTTACCAAGACTCTTGAGACAAATAGCACTTCATCCTCTGGTGGATCTGGGGGTAGTTTCATAGGTACAGACAGACAATCAGCAAGCATTCATAGTCACAAAAGGAAAGAAAGAGATGCCGATGAATCTAAGTACCATAGCGAGGATGCTGAGTTTGAGTCTGCCAATGCAAATAAGGCGCCTCCGCTATCAGGTCCACCCGCAGAAGTCGTGCTTCTGAGATTCATAATCTGTCAGAGAGGAGGAGGAGGGACAGAATCAATGAGAAGATGAGAGCACTTCAGGAATTAATACCTCATTGTAACAAGTCAGACAAAGCATTGATGCTAGAGGAAGCTATAAAGTACTTGAAGTCACTTCAGTTACAAGTTCATATGATGGGGATGGGGAGTGGTATGGCGTCGATGATGTTTCCAGGTGTCCAGCATACATATCACAAATGGGTATGGGAATGGATACACATCATTCCATGTCGTCCACCCATAGTCTAATGCAATTACCAAGGCTGCCATTAGTTAATCAAACTATTCCGACTCTTACCCATCTTGCGCCTTTGAGTATTTGCACTGATGTTGTCGATATTGGAGCTATGGGTATTGTTTTTCGTTTAGATGGTTGGTGGTTTTAGGAGTGAGTTTAGTAGCACTAATGGTGACTAATTTTGCCGATTTCTTATCTTTGCTGGGAAGTAGTGTGTGCTGCATTTTGGGTTTTGTGTTGCCTGCTTTGTTTCATCTGTTGGTGTTCAAGGAGGAGATGAAGTGGAAAGGAATGGTGTTGGGTGTGGCGATTGTGATTCTAGAGCTGGTATTTGCTGTTTCATGAACATGGTCTTCTCTCTTGGATATTTTCTCTATAAAGGAGGTCGCGGTTATAGTGAGCTAAGAGTTTGTCACTGCTCCACCTCACCCTCAATGCCCAACGGTTCAGCTTCGATGTAAATGCGATTAGAGAAGTATTAATTGCAGAGCCTAGTTGATCCTTTTTTACTAGAAAATGGCAAAGTAAGATTGCGCATGGTAACAGAGTGTGAGTATTGGAGACCAACAATCAGGTTCCTAGTATCCAGAACCTTCGATTCTATTCCCACAAATCATTCAGTTCAGGTTACTACTACTATTCCGCGACCACGCGCTCGATTAGTGAACATGATGGACTTTTGCAGAAACTCTAAAGGTGCTTCACATGACTACGAGAAAATGATGTCGTAGGGTGTGCTACACGTGGTTATGCAGTTATTGTACGCTTGTGCGGCTGCCATTATACAAAGGTCAATTTCGGTGGTGGACTACGAGAAAATGATGTCGTTGGGTGTGCTACACGTGGTTATGCAGTTATTGTACGCTTGTGCGGCTGCCATTATACAAAGGTCAGTTTCGGTGGTGGATATGAGTGGTGTGACTGACTGGTAATGCTGACTGAATAAGGGTGGTGCTCTTGATTGGTTCTCTGTGAATTCAGATGCGGTCCATTGTTGTGGTGGTGGTCAATGGGTGATGTTATATGTCGATGGTAGAGGAAGAAATGGTGTGTTGACTGTTGATTTTGTGTAGGTGGTGATTGATGGAGGTGGTGCTATCTTTATTGTCTGTAGGCGATTATGCTGCTTAGAAGTGCGGTGGTACCACAACAAAACTACAACAAGTGCGATTGGATATATTGTTACATTTTCCGAAGGAGAGCGGAGGGGTTTGAGAAGACCCTTCACGGATATGCTGTGGGACTATCCGAATGAGTGCGGGGGGGATGACCCCTCCAAGGACCTTCGTGTCCGAATCAAACATGGGGCAGGCTGAGCTGTTCCCAGATGTGCATTCCGAAGGATAGCGGAGGGGTTCGACAAGACCCTTCGCAGATATGTCGTGGGGCTATCCAAATGAGTGCGGGGGGATGAGCCCTCCGCGGACCCTCGTGTCTGAATCAAACATGGGGCAAGTTGAGCTATTCCCGGATATGCATTTCGAAGGAGAGCGGAGGGGTTCGAGAAGACCCTTTGCGGATATGTCGTGGGGCTATTCAAATGAGTGCGGGGGGAATGAGCCCTCCGCGGACCCTCGTGTTCGAATCAAACATGGGGCAAGCTGAGCTGTTCTCGGATGTGCATTTCAAATGAGAGCGGAGGGGTTTGAGAAGAACCTTCGCAGATATGCTATGGGACTATTCGAGTGAGTGCAGGAGGGATGAGCCCTCCGCGGACCCTCACGTCCGAATCAAGCTTGAGGCAGAATGAGTTGCCTCTGAGCCAGAAAGAGCAGGGTGGGGGGGGGGGGGGGGATGAGATCCCTCGCAGACATGGGGGCAAGCTGAGCTATCCCTGGATATGCTTCGTGCTTTCCGAATGAGAGCGGAGGGGATGAGACCCTTCACAGATACAATGCTGATTTCTACGAAAGAGAAACGGAGGGGACGAAACAGTCCGCGGACATGGTAGTGAATTTTATGATAGAGAGAGGGTGGCTGAGGTTAGACACTCCGCGGACATGGGGGCAAGCTGAGATGTCCCTGGATATGCTTCGTGTTTTCCGAATGAGAGCAGAGGGGATGAGACCCTTTGCAAATACAATGATAAGTTCTATGAAAAAGAAACAGAGGGGGGGATGAGCCCTCCACGAGCCGGAGTTCCAAATTACAATTGGGAGCAAGCAACATATCCAGAAGGAACAATACTATTGAGTTCTACAAAAGAGAAATAGAGGGGATGAGGCCCTTGGTGGACGGGATATCGAGTTCCATGAGTAAATGCAAAAGGGATGAGACTGGTGGATACAATGTTGAGTTCTACGAAAGGGAAATGAAAGGGTGAGACATTTCGCGAACACGATAGTGAGTTCTATGAAGGAGAGCTTATGGCTAGGCTGAGACACTCCGCAAACATAGTAGTGAGTTATGTGAATGAGAGCTTATGGCTGGGCTGAGACACTACGCGGACATAGTGGTGAGTTTTCTGAAGGAGAGATGGTGACTGAGGTGAGATAATCCGCTGACATGGTAGTAAGTTCTGTGTGAGAGGTGTTGGCTGGGTTGAGACACATCGAGGGCATTATATTGAGTTGAAAAGTGAGAGCGAAGGGGAATTGACCCTCCACGGACATGAAAGAGAGTTTTATGAAGGAGTGTTGGTGTCTAAATGGAGACACGTCATGGACATGGTAGTGAATTTTGCAGAGGAGAGTGGATAGCTGGGTTGAGACACTTCGCTGGCATGAGGTTTGAGTTTAAAGAGTGAGAGCAAATGGGATAAGACCTTTCGTGGATACGTCAATGAGTTATATGAACAAGAACCGATGGATTGAGACACTTTGCGAGCATGATGATTGATGTGGAAGAGTGAGTACTAAGGGAAAGAAACCCTTCGAGAAAGGGTAGTGAATTCTATAAGGAGAGCTAATGGTAGAAAGAGAATGAAGATTTCGGGTCACGCGACCAAGGACGTTTAGCAAAGAAAACACCGCGAAAGTAAGACTTCTTCAGTCCCGAACTATCAAAGAGGGATTGCAGAGTAGAGTTATTTACGGCTAGCTCTCGCGGAACCATTGGAGGTTTACAGAAATAATCATAGCAGAGAGGCTAGAAAGATAGGGAAAGCGTAATCAAGGAAAGGGGTTAGAAGAGATGTAATGCACCTACATATAACAAAAGCCTATGGAGATCTGAGATACACATAGTTTATCGGCTGAGGTTGGAGAACTTGGGTAAGTAGTGGGGAAGGAAGAGCGAGACGAGGGGAGGACTATAATACAATTCGCGACCAACAAAGTCACAGAGTCAAGAAAGATGAGAGTGCAAAGTGCAAGAGTACGCGGACAAAGAGAATAGGGACTGAATACTTTACAGATATACGATCCAGTAGCAGAATACATGGGTATGAAACGTCCCGAGGAGAAGAAAAATGCATACAGTCTCAGGATACTGCGGATATCTAGAGTTCGGAGAGAGAGACAAGGAAGATCAGAGACTTCTCGGGCCCGCTGACATCATCGCTGCCGAACCTGAGAGGGGGCAAATGTAGTAGCCGTTTTCATAGATGGACCATAGCATGTATTGGGCCAAGATATAGGGTCCAGACCACAATATGTATTGGGCCAAGAGAGTGGGCTCAAGACCACACTGTGGCCCATGAAGTAAACCTAAGAGAGGAATATAAAAAAAAAAAAAAAAAGGGGGGTGGGAAAGGGAAAGAGTGGAGGTGAACTAGGGCGGCTTGATTCCGAAATAGGTATGTAGGCAACCTAATTGGTACAGCAGATCTAAAAATAGAGCTTGAAGACGAGTAAGGTTTGAAGTCGCGGAATTGGGTTGCGACAGTCATCATGCATACTTCTCTTGTTTATGTCCAAAGTAAGGAGAACTTTATTAGAATAAGTTGCTATATGAAATAAGTGTAATGTACCGTTTCTTTGCGCATGATGAGCTTCATTGGCGAGATTTGATCACTACTTGACTTAATTTTCCAATTTGAAAGGTGTTAATTCTTCAATGAACATTAGAACAACCAATATATCTCACCAAAAGTTTGTTAGCAGTCTGTCGACACACCATGCTTAGTCACTTTTGTAGGAGTGATGTCTTTTCAATTGAGGATTAGAGGTATACTTTTACAAAATAAGATTTAGACCTTAATGATTAAATATTCGTACTCATTACCACTGGTGTTTGTTCTTTCTGATAGTGTTTTACGTAGGTTTCAAACTCAGCAACTGGAGTGTTTTTTTCTATCATGAACACAAGCATCTAAAATGGAATGCAGATTAGAGGCCAAAGAGCATTCCCATCTTCTTTTCTTTCTTTAAGTTTTCTTTGGCAGTCATATCCTTGACTCACTGAGATTTCATTACCACATCAGCAAATGCAAAAAGGCACTTTACACCCTCGAACTTGTCGCGTTTTACCATTTATCTCCTCAAACTTCACTTTAGGCAATTTTAAACGCATCCAGCTTTATTTTTCCAGTTCATTTCCGACACCTGAAGAGTGATGTGGAATTATGTATTCTTACGTGAAATTTCTAATTTTGCCATGTGTCAAATTTTAATTTTGCCACGTAAGAAAACATAATTCCACGTCACTCTTTAGGTGCTGGAAATAAACTGGAAAAATGGAGTTGGATACATTTTACAAGTTCAGGATTAAAATTGCCTAAAGTGAAGTTTGTGGGGATAAGTGGTAAAACGCGACAAGTTCAAGGGTGTACAATGCCTTTTTGCCCAGCAGCAAACACAAGATAGAAATAACCTCTTCGATCCTAAGAGCATTTGCAATGCAGGTGATAGAGGGGGGTTTGTGAAAACTATCACCTAGTTGGGTCCAAAAGCGCCAAATGCGGGGGTGATAAACTCGGTGATAGTTTTCCCGAGTTCAAAACAAGGTGAAACCTTCCACCGAGTTTTTCACTGATTTGTTAACTTCGGACGGGATGTTGGATTCCGTCTCGTGTGTTTTTTTTTTTTTTAAATGGGTTTTTTTTTCGGACGGGATGTTAGATTCTGTCTCGCGTTATTTTTCGACTTTTTTTCGGTTTTTTTAAATTTCAGACGGGATGTTTCATTCCGTCCGGAATGTTTTTTCAATTTTTACGTCCAGACGGAATCCAACATCCCGTCCGAGATATTTTTTATCACCTTTGCATTGCACAGCTTCACCTTGTTTTTCACCGGATTAGTGAAAAAAGGATGAATAAGTGATGAGGTGGCGGTGATAGAGGTGAATTATCACCTGCATTGCAAATGCTAGCAAAATGATATGGATCACCTGGACAGAAATATTGGTCCGCAGGATCATAACTTCTGGCTGGTACTGTGTTCCCCATATTCGACATATGAGTCTAGTATATCGCGGTGGGCATTGGCCACCACCTAATCGACGATAGAAAATCCCAGGAAGCGAAAAATGTTCTAAGAGATGTCACATCAATTGGAGAGTTTTGCAACGTTGCCTTCAGTGGTATAGTCCTGAGCGAATCTTAAGAGGATTTGTATCTGATTGATGGAAAACTAATAACAAATTAACAACGGCAGCAAAGAAAATAAGAGAAATATTAGTATGATGTTAAGTATTTGATTAGGCAGCTTTAACCTCAGTCTTCTGGTCCTTCTAATTTTTTTCAGCCTAACAAATTTCCGTTCTAAAGGAAGAAAACAAAAACGGGGGAGCTCATCGCCAACAATTTTTTCTTAAAAAAAAAATGCTCTCTAATCTTCACATATTCTCAAACCACACCTCAATTAAATCTCCACAGAATGGATTTATATCAACCCTTTGCAATTCCGAACAAGTCGTTTGGTTTAAAGCACATCATCTATACCCTGAAATCTATTGACCCGAGCTGCATCCGTCAATTCAACCTTAACGATGCTCATTATCGGAGTCACCCCACTGTACTTTGTATCTATATGCAAGATGATGAGCCTTAACAGGTCCTTCACTCCCATAAAGATATAACTCCGGCTCCACCTTTTTCTCCTCAAGTTCTTTCAACAGGGGAGTGAAGAGCGCCCATGCAGCATCCAGTTCATCACTTCGGATGAATAATCTGCGCTCTCCTCCTATTGCATCAAGTAACAACCTCTCATAAGCATCGGGAATCTCCTTCGAATACCTACAAAGAAACAGTAAGATCTCAATGAATAGAGAAGTTGAATTGGCAGAGAGGAATTTAAAACTGTTTTAAAATTATGTCCTAACTTGCATAGGCAGTAGGACCATGGTGTCGCATGTTTGCAACTTAAAATAAAGACCATGTTAAGGAAACAAATAGTAGAGGAAACAAATAAATTCACAACATGCAACAACAGCCAACTAGAAGGACCATGTTAAGGAAACAGCCATAAAGACATTTCAGGATAAATCTGCAACCTGCAAGTTAGTCAAGTACCACTTAGAGTACTTTCGTTAGCTGTTATCAATTGATTGCAGCCAGGTAAAAAGTAGCACACAGAATACTTTAAGCATTTTATTTGTTAATTTAACGTGTTTCAAGCAATAATAATCAAGGATGGCCATGCATTTTGATCCATTGGACACAGCAAACTGGTGCTCCTAGAATAAATAGCAGTAATGGTAGTAGAGAGAACACGGAGTATAAGAGAGCAGAAGCATGTCACCCTTATGAAACTGCCAATGTACCTGGCCGCATAGTGAAGATTTAGATTACTGCGGTCCAACCTCATACTCAGCCCAGGGACCTTGTTATTGATTTTCAAATAAATAGCTTCATCAGGCTGCACTCGGATAACAAGCTCGTTTGTTGATCGATCATGATCAGGACCAAGTTTCGTTTTGAAAAGATTGCCCGGAACATGCCTAAACTGTACCCTGATCTCTGCTCTGAAAATAATACCAATTTAGTCTTCACAAAGATCAGTATTTCACACAGGAAAAAAGAAACGCCCTTTCTGGAAATACAGAAACACAAGTCAGAATAAATGAAGCTCAATAGAACTTCTTGCCCACCTTTTACTACCCAATGCTTTTCCAGCTTTCATCAAGAAGGGCACCCCATCCCATCTCGCATTATTTATAAATAGTGCAGCTGCTGCAAATGTTGGAGTCAGACTGCCTTTAGGTACAGTTTTATCATCCGTGTAGGCAGGATATGTAACACCCCCTTCGGTGTGGCCCTTATACTGCCCAACTACCACATCATCAAGTTGCAAAGGCTTCATTGAGCGCAGAACTTTGACCTGACAAACACTGGGAGCTTATTAAAATAATTTCAAAACTAAATTTAGCAGACAGCAGAGATCCTCTTTTGTACACACATACCTTTTCATTTCTAATATCTTCAGCATCCAAGCTGACTGGAGTTTCCATAGCAAATAGGGCCAGAATTTGAAGAAGATGATTCTGCATGATGTCTCTTATAATCCCATAATTGTCGAAGTATCTGATTTAATCAACATGAGGAAAACAAATGAGATACTCTTAAAAAAGATCAGATTAACTAGAAGACTAATTAAGGCAAGCGTACCCTCCTCTTCCTTCCGTGCCAAAATTCTCTGAGAAGATGAACTGCACATTTCTTATATATTGCCTTGACCATAATGGTTCAAATATAAGATTAGAGAAGCGAAGCACAGACAGATTCTCCACCAATTCTTTTCCCAAATAATGGTCAATCCTGTAAAAGAAATCAAAATGTCAGAGAGCAAGGTTTAGTCCATCGTAATATCCACAGCTACACAGATGACCACCATGGAAACAAGCTTGTCTAAAACCCACCTGAAAATTTGATCTTCCACTAAGTATTGCTTTAGGTCTCTTGTCAAAGCAGCAGAAGATTCAGAGTCCCGACCGAAGGGTTTCTCAACAATGACCCTTGTCCACCCATTAGCAGAAGAAGCCGAGGTGCTTGCACATCTTACAGCATCTATAAATATATTTGGCGGGATTGATAAGTAGAAAAGGCGGTTTGAAACCCTTCCAACCTGTATAAAGAGATAAACATTGTCATACGATGTTCAAAACATCAATGAAATTCATAGAAAACTGAAAACAGGTTCTCCTTGTCTCAATTCAACAAAATCACCTAGATGTACCATAACAGTATTCATCAATCGTTATGGGAAAGGATACTATGACACACCAGAATGCTCTGTTGCATGGGTACTTCATATTTGGTGCCGTGTCCCGAGTCGGCGTGTCCACACGACTCAGATTCGACACTTAAACTGCTAGATGAAGAGGTGGAGGATAATGTACCTTAAATAAGAAATTACCCAAAAAAACATAAATTATTATAATTCAAATCCTGTAACTACAAAATTGTATATATCTTCTTCTAAACCTTCTTGTCAAATAGTTTTTTTTAATAAAAATAAAATAATTATTAGCCGAGTCCAAGAATCTGATTTTATAAATCATGCTGTGTCCAAATCTCTGTAAAGGTGTCTAAATCGGACACTCGTACCCGTACGGCCGTACCCATCCAACACAGCTAAAATGGCACATTAAAAAGACACATGCTTTTTGGGAAAGAATTATGGCCCACATGAAAAAGAGATAATGCCTAATCTGTCATGGATAATGATCTTCATTAGCATTGTTAAAAACTGTTGCAAAGTTGGGAGCTTCAGGAATATTAGATAAATCCAAAAAATGAAGACAACATCTGCCAAAGTTAACATACTCAATGGGCTGTTTTTTAGTGAGGATGGTTTTCATGGCGGGAAGATCATCTCCACAAAAAAATCCGCCCTTAACTCTTCCCTACGTGGGCTCAATAAAGCGTGCATGTTTTGAAGTCTCATTTTAGTGTGTCATGATATCCGTATTAATATACTTACATATAACCCAAATCCACCATATTAAGGACCTTTTATTTAACTAGATGTATGATGTAGGTAGACCCAACTTGCATTGAATAAAATCCTCTATTTATGTAAATATCTTGTTTCATTTTTATAATCATATAACATGTTCTTCAGATTCTAGGCAAAAAGAATAAGGATAAGATATGAAGTCCATACTCTACAGAGCTAACCATGTCTCTGCAGACATATTCTATACAATGTAAACACACCTAGTGATATACCAACATCCTGTTCATTAAATGATTAAAATATGCATTGTCTTACGAAATTAAAAGAAGCTACCCCGGGAGCAAGGCATGTCTTGTCCTAGGCCTAGCGATTTGGTACCATGAGCTAGGCGAGCGTCTGGGGACAAGGCTACCCCTTACACCTAGCCCTAGTCTCTACGTTGAACATTATCATGGAGTGTAATCACTCTGGTAAGCATCTATCAATTTCAGTCAATAATAGGAAAAAAAAAAGCTTATTTTTTTTAAACAGTTGCACATCAAGAACTGATCCAATAGCTACATCACTGATGGACTTGATGACTCACTGACGTTCATGCATTGTTTCAGATAAACACCTTGATCCAAAATGTCCTTTTTTACACAAAGTAAAATATTTTTTTACTAATTAATGAAACACAAATGGAGTAAGACAGTGGCACCAGCGAGGACCATCTTTCACCCAATCCCCATTAAGATGAAACCTGAATAGTTTCTTAAGATCAGGACATCAGATTTTCGTCTTTTGAGCCAATTATATATCCCTGACAAACAGTATTTAAGAAAACTTAAAACCTGCATACTATGGGTGGCATAAGCGAAACACATGACACCTATGCCTCAACAGTAATCAACCCGACTTAAGCATTGTTGTATGATTTGTATCTTATTTGTGTGATCATCAAAAATATTCAGCATTTTTAACCATATTATTGAACTTTGATTCGGGATTTCATTTGAGGGTTTACAGAGGAACAAAAAGAAATACCATCTTGTGTGTTGGGATAAAGTTTTTTTTTTTACCAAAAAAGGATGAAGTCTTGGTTGACGAAGACTTTCAACTACAAATAAGCACTCTTAGGATGAAGTCTTGGTTAACTATATTATTGAACTTTGATTCGGGATTTCATTTGAGGGTCTACAGAGGAACAAAAGGAAATACCATCTTGTGTGTTGGGATAAAGTTTTTTTTTACCAAAAAAGGATGAAGTCTTGGTTGACGAAGACTTTCAACTACAAATAAGCACTCTTAGGGCGATGGCTTTGGAGGTATATGATACAAGATTGCTCTCCATGGCTAGATGTGATTGTTGCAAAGTATGGAGATGAACAGCATACAAAGTGGTCCAATCAAACAGCACAATCATATGGATGCAGCCTTGGAAAGGCATTCTAAATGTGCTATCCAATTTCATCCATGGAGTCAAGTTTACAGCGGAAAATGGTCGCAAATGCCAATTTTCATTGGACATTTGGCTCGGTGACAAGCCTTTGGCCGATCAATTTCCTATAATATTTCAAGCCTCCACTAGCAGAAGGGGTCTAATTCATGAGTTTGCAAATATGGGAAATGGGCTTTTGACATGGAACCTGTTCTTGAGGAGATGTTGCAACAACTGGGAATTGCAACAATACGCCAACCTGACGATGTTGCTGAAACAGTGGAATTGAACAAAGATGAAAATATTTGAAAATGGTGTTGGATGAACAATGGAATGTTCTCAGTAAGTTCTTTCTATGACACACTCTTACTCCAAAGTCATAATCCAGATTCGAATCCCGTTACTTCTTTCCCCACCAAACTGGTGTGGAAATTCCAAATTCTTTGAAAGAGAATATATTCTTTTGGGAGGCCATTCTTTGGTGCATTCTAACTGTTGATGAGCTAATTCACAGAGGTACTACTACATCTCCCTATTGTTCGATGTGGAATAGGTTAGCGGAAAACATTAACCACCTCTTCATGCATTGTTTGGTTGGCTGGAGGTATGGACATCATTGATGCAACCAATGGTGGTGGTGTTTTCATTGCTTGCTCAAGCTGAATCAATTCAGGATTTCTTATCTAATAGGCCAAAAAAGAGGAGAAAAACCTTTGGTTTAACACTTTAGAGTTTGCTACCATATGCAATCTTATGAGTATTCCGGAACACAAGGAACAACCAAACTTCCGAAACATATAATGCTCAGCTCAATAATAGAAATCACAGTGAATGGTGTACTGTGGTACTAGATGTCCACTTCAACTGATAGGAGGATCTACCATTTCCGTAACCTGATGCTGAATTGGTTCAATGTCATTGTGGGTTCTAGAGTGGAAGGTCATACTGTGTAAGGGAGAAGGCTCTACCTATTTGTCTTTGGGGATCCCTTGTTTTTGCTTTAGCCTTTACGTGCACTGTACATGTGAGGATCTCACTCAACTATATGCAAATCTAGTAGTCTTTATTTGATGGGTGGACTCCCATCAAATAAAGAGTACTTATTTTTTAAAAAAAACAAAAAATCAAAAATTCTCCTCTGACCCCCATTCACAAGAACTTTATCCAATTCTTTTAAAATTGGATGTCACATTCTTCAGTTGGACCAATCATATATATGTGACCAATGAAATCTTGCAAGTCCCCTCTAATAAAAAATCAGCACTATCGAGAGCAGGTGCAGTACTCCACAGTCAGGTCTAGTTGAGTATCAGAATCATCAGGTCATTGGTGTTATCGTGGAATGGAGTACAAATCATGTGTGCACTAATTTTACTACCGTGCTACAATTGTCTCATTTACATGTTTTGCATTGACAGAATAATATTTATTTTAGTAGTTTCCTTCTTCTTTTTTTGGATAGGTAAGTATATGTATTATATTGATAATATGAAAGTTTAAGGATGAGACATCATATATACATCAGGCAAAAATATAAAAAAGGAAACAAAACAACATAAAAGTAATAGGGCACATCAAGTGTCCACACGAAAGCACCCCAAAAGAGAGTCCCATCTAAACAGAAATCAACCAAAATGAATATCCCTCCACTCCTCCCAAAATCAAAGCCCAGTGAGCCACCAAACCTTCTATCGAAATGACTATCTGGTCCATAGTTAAGGCTTTATCCTCAAATTGTTTTCTATTCCTTTCCAGTCACAGACCCCACATAATCGCAAAGGGTAGTATGGTCCATAGTTTGCACCCACTAAATACCCTTTTCCCAGTGAAGGTGAGGATCGAACCTAGGCTTGATCAATAGGCCACTGGACACCTTTATCTAAGTATATCAGATATAGAGTTGTAGATTTGATGCAGTTAAGGTTCTCTTAATCCAACAGGAGAAGTTAAGCATGGGAGTTCAATATGTTATACCAAAAACTTTCCTTCCCCTTTCTCCCTGAAATGACTTCAAAAAGTCAAAACATGTTCTCTGGTTGTAAGGCATTTTCTCATGCACAGTATAGTGTAAATTCAACTCCTTTCTCCATTGATATTATTACCTATAGAGGCTAAAGATAATTATTTTCTAAGCTTCCCACGCTTAATGCTTTGTCAATCTTCCTCTTGTATCAATTTTCACTGGGACAGCAGTGAACAAATTTTGCGACCCATTTCGAGGAACTGAGAAAGGCATATTTTAGCTTTGGATATAGTTAATTTTTAGGCTTTGGACAGGTAGCCAATCCAGCACAACTTGACTGGAAATCGGTTTTCATTAACTACTAACTTGATCCACAAAAGCATTGTTTAAGAAAACATTTGCAACTACTCTTACACATTACCTCATGAACCTTCAGCTTCGTATCTAGTTCTGCAAATCCCTCATCTGAATCATACTGACCCGAATGGTAGAAGCATCTTCCCAGAAACTGCTCCATTTTTTCACCACAGTTTTCGCTGAAAAATCAAAAGAAGGCACGATTGATATTGTAGCCAAGAACTCATAAGCCAAGAAGAAGGTGATATAAAAGATTATTTATTTCCAAAAGAATTCAAAAACCATGATAGCAAATACTAAGTAATAACCTAAGTCACATTGACGCGGATACATGTGTCAATGTCCGACACGGCGACCTATATGAAGTTGGACACGGGGACACAACTAATTAAAAAGAAATCTATTACTATTCTTTATTTACACAACTAATTATTGGGCTCAAGACCTTACAAATAGCATGCACAACGTGGCATATCATGGAGTTGTAAATATGTTAACATATTTTTTTCTTAGTCTTTTTAGTGAATAGAGGAAACTCTAATTTAAAATCGTATGCACAACGTGTCTGGGCATCCGATACGAGTGTCTGTGTGTCCGACACAGATAATTTTAAGAATATATGAAGTGTCCATGTTACTTAGGTAATGTAACTAATAAGCTTCAAATCGGGGAAAGTAAAACAATCTGCATACCTTTTGTCAATCCTGCAAGTAAGGGTTCTGCTAATCATGACTCTTAACTCTGCATCAGTCATCTTACTCCGAGCATATCCAAATACAGTAAAATGCTGCAGCCAAAGAATCCCAAACATGTATTTGATTTAAATTGGATAATGTTGAAGATGACACCAATCAATTAACAACTGAAAAATTGTCAAACCTTGGGGAGACAATCTTCATAATAAAGTGCGAAAAGAGCAGGAAATATTTTCTTCTTGGCAAGATCACCAGATGCACCAACCACGGTGATACTAACCGTGTCCTCTTTTTCCTTAATATCAAAACGTACATCTTCTTCTAATGAAGCTGTAATTGACAATAACTCATCTTTCAATTCCTCCAAAGAAGACACATTTTCAGGTGGTGTTGCAGTTGCAGCTACAGCACCTATATACCAAGTTACCATTACACTTTAACAAAACTTCAAATTCATTTAAAGTCAACGACACATCAGATGAAATTATTATGAGTCAGAGTCAGAAACAAAGTAAAAACTAACCATCATGAGTGTTGACGACATTACGAAGGGAGATCTTCTTAGGTAGAGGAAATGGTTTAGGAGGAAAAGATAATGAATGTAAACAACTTCTAGAAGCGGGGGTAGTACGGGAATATGAAGATGATGAAGATGTTGGGCAATTAAGAGATGATGAAATAGTAGAAGCCATTTCCTTTTCTTTTTCTTTTTCTTTTTCTGTTTTCTGTTTTCTGTTTCTTTCTTGTTTGTTTGTTTGAATGAAAGAAAGAGAAGAGAAATTTTTTAAAGAGTCGGAGAGAACGAGGTGGAAGTCTCTTGAGATACACGAAGGGAAGGGGTGCGCAGTTTTTTTTTTTTTTTATTTGTTTTGTTTTCGAGACAAAGTCAGAAAGTCAGAAAGTCAGAAGATACCAATACCATGTTCATGACCCCAATTTGTTGGAAAAGGCTAAAAGCTACAGGTTTCGATAGTGAAATTATTGGATTTCGGCGAAATTTAGTGAGATTATGGTTAGTCTGAGATTAATCAGATTATAGACGAGCGTGGTCGAGCCAAATTTGAACAATGATCCACCTCGATCTCAAATAGGGAACATTGGTCTTTGGCTTTATTTATGCAACTCAGGAGATCGATCAGGTTTGGCAGCTGATGAGCCTACCTAACCTTCAAACTCGCATATTCGACCTCGAATAGTTGCGCAGGTCAGACGAGGCTTGTAGCTAGATTTATATTTGGTCGGCTAAAACTTGGTCCAATAATAAGTATCGTGGAAGTTGACAATTTTGACACCTACACCACACATCCACCATCTCTTTTAACTAGTGATTAACTACTGTTAATTAAAATATAAACAAATATTTATTTTATTCTCTCTCCAAATTATTCTATTTTTTTATTTCTTTATGTTTCCATAAAAAATAATAAATTATTAATTTAAATTTAAATTTAAAAATTTGCAAATAAATTTTTAATTTTTCTTTACAGATTTTTCAAGGGTTCTCCTTCATTCAATTGTAGCGCGAATTTCTCAATTTTATTTTGTATTAGCTATTATTATCAATATTTTGGGTTGTAATAAAGTATCAATTTATAATTATATTTATGTTTTTTTTTAAGAATTATGATCAAATTTAAGATTTTTTTCATAAATGTTAGTGTAGTTTTCAATTTATTATATAAGGCTTATTATTATTATTATTATTTATTGTATAAAAAATAAAATGATTGGAAAAGAGAATAAAATAAATATTTGGTTAGATTTCAATTAACTAGAGTTAATCAATAGTTAAAAAAATAGTAAATTTATAGTTAGAGGATCTTTAGGAGAGAAACCAAGGAAACACCAAATATTTGAACCAAACCAAATATCAAACCAAAAAAACGCCAACCAACTTCAGAAGCGATATCGAATAGTTGACATCAAATGACGCGGTTTTGGATAAACCGCACCGTATAGCCCACGCAACTTTCCCAAAACCGCGTCATAGACACCTACCACAAAAGCCCAAGCCCACGCGGTTTTCCAGAAACCGCGCAATGTGTCGCATATCAACTTTCTTCTTTCTTCTCTTTTCAAATCTCTCACGCGGTTTTTGCAAAACCGTGTGATTGAAGCCCACACTCTAACCCAAGCCTATGTGGTGTTAAAAAAATTGCACGGTTTTTCCAAAACAGCGAGAGAGATTTGATACAGCACCAAAGCAAACACCGGCCAATTTTTGGCCAATTTGGTATTTGCTTTGATGTTTTTTTGGTGTTTTCATCAACATGTGTCTCTCCTAAAAATGAAAAAACACTAAATTTTTTATGTTTTTTCATCTTTAGGAGAGACACATTTTGATGAAAACACCAAAACAAACACCAAATTGGCTAAAAATTGGTGTTTGCTTTTTGGTCAAGATATCAAAAATCTCCAGCGGTTTTAAATTTAAACCGCGGTGTTTTGAACACTACGTAGGCTTGGGCTAGACTATGGGCTTCTATGGAGCGATGTTTCGAAAACCACTAATTTATTTGCAAGTAGTTATTGTTTTTTGCATACTGATAAATATCGTCAATTGAGTTGTTTGATGTTAGTAGATGTGATGGTGATTTGGAACAAATCATGCCAAAGGCCCAAAATGGATCACCTCTGAAAAGATCAGTGGATAAGAGAAGCAGTAGTGATGCACACTTTGCTTTCCAACACATAAGCTTGAGCAAAGCATATGCATATTCCATAAGTATGAAGTTCGCATGTCATGTCAAAGAAGGATTTTGGGAGTTCTTATTTCAAAAGTTCTTATAAGGTATTTCCAAATTGTGTAGGTCATGTAAACATCAAAGCATATTTTATTTTATATTAACTTCATAATTAGAGGATCTTAGGCTGACCTTGGCAGTATATGTGTGCAGTTATAATATACATAACTTCAAACTTCGTACATCGAAATGTTAGATGGTGATAGGGAAGTACTTGCTTGGGTTCTTCTTCAGCTTTCACATTAGGTGGAGCAGCTTTACTGGCATTATCTTTACGTTTGGTTGAGAAGGCTTTTGGCAAGAGCAGTAGACCCAATCTTGACAATTGAATTTACATATTGCATCATATGAGAAAGAATATTTGATCGGTGTGGTGATGATGTGTCCTTTGTTGTGATCAATATAGTGGAGTGGTCACACATTAATTAAACACCAAATTTCACAGTTGAAGCGTATAACCAAACCAAAGAAACATGTGTACACGTCCATGTTATGCACTCATATAAGGTATGCACCCTTTATTCTCTTTCTTTTCAAATGATTAGCTGTATTTTTTGTCATTTGGTTATTAATGCTTTAGTTATGTTCCAATAAATTGTTAGGGTTTACAAACGAAATAGTGAAAAGCCAATAGAATCAGAAATGATTGAATTAAAAACATGGAATAACATTGTGTATTAGAGTTCGATCAATTTCGACCTGGAGTTTTGTTCTTTAAATTTAGTATATAGAATTGGAAGTTGTTAGAAGTTATAGTTTTTTTTTTTTTGTCAACGTTATGACAGTACACAGAAACGAAGAGTTAGAAGGGTACATATATAGAAGAGTTAGATGGGTACATATATAGTTTTTTTGTCGATGATAAGATAGTGCACACCTAGCTAGACTTTTTGATACCAACTTTTCCTACCTTTAATACTATTACTGCTCATGTGTCATATATAGTTCACATTTTGGTGGAATATAATTTACATTTGTATGCATTCACCTAGAATGGCATATGACTTTTGTGGTAGGACTTTGAAAGTTTGGTTACCTTAGATACTGTTAAAGTTCAAAGTTTTAATTGCAATATAGTGGTGTGCTATATGACACAGCCTCGCATGAATACCATGCGTATCCTTTTTCTCCTCTCTCCAACTCTTGTAATATTAACTTATGTACATCACTTGCACTTTTTTTGGATAGTGGTTTTCATCTTTGTTAAGAGCTTTACTTCCAGCAGATCCCTTGATATTTTTGCACAAAGAACCAAAGTGACATGCACCTTGCTTAATAGAACTAGCATCTGTTTCATTTTTCACACAGTAGATGAAGTACGGTGTTAATCAAATGCAAATGTGTTAGCCTTTATATTTGAACTATTGGATGGATCATCACAAGTTATCTAAAGCGATTTTCTTTCGAATAATATCGATCTATTGATGACATAGACATGTTGTATTTTATCCAAATGTAATGGTAACATATGAATCTATGAGATTGTTACGTTTGGAATTGGGAGTGAAAACCAATTTATTGGCTGATGCTACAGCCAAGCATGGTGTTTACCTTGGTGAACAGTGGGGTATGGTTGTGTGAAGGAAAATTGTCATTCATTTATAAATGGGATGATCCTATGGTAATTACTTCAGGTTTGATGTCTAGCCACAATTTGTAAAGGACCCTTACTGCCGGCAGGGAGTTTTCTTAGTGGCTCAATTGTAACTTATACGTTCCTTTCTATTGTCTAATACATATGCGCTTACCTTGCAAAAAGAAGGGGTACACTATTACTTTATTTGTTTTTTTTTCGGATACTCACTATTATTATCTGTGTCTATTGTAGCGATTTTATTTTATTTTATTTTTTATTTTTTATTTTTTAGTGTAAGAGTTAATCTCTTAGAATAGAATGATATTTGGTCATTCATTTGACTCATTTGATATATGTGGTCTGTGAGTTTCTTTACCCTTTCACTAATTATTTTCTTTTATATGTTATTTAATATATTGTTGCCCATTTTAGTTGTTATTTCATTGCTTATTAGTACTTTGAATTATCAAAAGCCGCCATGCACATTAAAAAGCACACCAGTGTATATCACATGTGCGAAGCATGTCCATTTTGTTAGTAACCGTAACTACTGCATTGTAAGTGGAATTTAGAACAAATCCTTGGATAAATCAAGGGTGTTTGAGGCATTGGAATTGGGTTCGTTTGTTACACTTGGCCTACAAGACATAAGAATGTGTATTAATATTAAGTAAAAGGATTAACAATAACGTGGATGCTGTATAATATATGTATTGTGGCAGCTAGTCCAACATTAAGAATTATTATTTTTGTAAAGTTAATTTTATTTTCAACTCCCAGAGAGTAGGATTTGTGTACGTATGATAGGGGTGTCAAAATGGCCCTCAAACTCTCAACCCGCTCCGGCCCATAGGCCGAAAAAACCTTCAAAATGAGACTCTCACACTTTCGTAGGCTGGGCCTACCCGACCATTAAGCCTTTGAGGGGAGAGTAAGGGCCTAGACTTTAAAACTTAAGCTCTCCCTTAAGCCCGACCCTCATTAGGCCATCAACATTTATTACATATATTTTAATAATTTTTCTTACAATATATTTCATTTTAGCATTAATATGCTAAAAATCACTTAAAAGAACGTTTATCTATTAAGTTTGCCAACCTTATAATTTAATTATAATGTTTTATGAAATGAATTTAACTGATCTTAATTGACTAATACAATTTTAACAAGTATTTTTAGTAGTTTGAAAGTTTAATTGTGAAGTGCATTCGATTTTATCATTTTTAACTAATGTTTCTAAATTTATTTTGTAAATCAAATGTATAACATAATATCCAGCCCTCACGTTTGGCCCTCAAGCCCGACCCTTTAAGCCCTCTCGAGAGGGTTGAGGGTGGGTAAAGGCTTCGAGATTTAAGCATTGGCCCAACCCGACTTGGCCCTCGAGGTAAATGAGGGTAGGGCTTCATTATTTGAGGGTCAGGCCAGCCCGGCCCGACCCATTTGACACCACTAGTCCCGTATGATGGTATTGAGGTATACATACCAGTGCATAGTACAAAATATTGTGATATTTGTCGATATCTATCGAGATTTCAGAGAAAGATATATAAATATCACGATATGTTTATAGATATATACAACTACAAATATCGGTGATATTTCGATGATATTTATGATATTTGCGATATTTGGGGATATTTTGTGTATGTAACAATTTTATTTAATATTTACGTTTCGACTCCCACCTACGTGGCAAACGTTCATTAATAGGGGTCTCAATTTTTATTAATTTAATCGACAGGGCTAAAACCCAATTTGCAATACTATGGATCAATGTACAAGCGCATTAACTCACACTACTAAGAGAAAGGTTTTTTGTGTTACTCTTTTTTTAAGCTCTGTGTAACTTTCTGAATAAAAGTGACACACGAAAGTCTTACGTGTCATTTTTTTTTTAGAACATTGGATTGGTTGTCACTCTTTTAAAGAAAGTGAGACAATAGAGATCATGTTTACATGTCACTTATGTCAAAAGCCGCACAAATAGAGAAATTAAATGTGTCACTTTGGTAAGAAGCATCACGAGTAGAGAAATTAATGTGTCACCTGTAGTTACCGTATTTCGGAATTGAACAAAAGGGACACAAGCAAAAATTTCCAAACCCCTTGCGCACATGTGCCTTATAAGTGCCCCATCGGGGAAAAAGAACAAAAGACAAAGTCCATATTTACACCTGCACTTTCTTTATTTTCATCAACAGAGGGGAAAAAAAACTCAACGCCAAAGCGATGAAGAACTTTCGCCAGGGTCAGGAGCTCGAATCTATCTCTGATATTTTTGGTGGAAAAAGGTATGCCCTCCTCCCACTCTGGCTGCATGATTTCCGAAAATAAAAGAAAATTTGTTTTTTTTTTTTTCTTGATTTCATATCTTTCACATCTATTGTTTGAGAAAAATCAGTTTTTCGATTGATTTTGTTCACCTTATTCTTTGCTGCCTCTCAATTCCATGTTATTCCTTTGATTAGTCTTTGAGAGGGTTAAGATTTTAAATAAGTTTGATTTTTAGCCATTCACAATTTTTAAACAAATTGTGGTTTGCCTTATGGGAAGCTTAAGGCTTGGAACGTTCCAAATGTAAAACCTTTAAGTCTTAAATTTATATTCTAATTGAACTTAAGAATGCTTTTATGATCTGATCCTCTATAAGTTTGTAGTAGTTTACATTTTTGAGTTTCTAACAGCTCTTAGTACATGAGAGTGTTCACACAACTGTTTTTTTATTTAACCCACTTGCATTGTTTGATTGCAATAAGTTTGTGTTTCACCTTAATGCCTAATCTGTCCATAAGTAATCTGACCCTGTGGTGAGTCCTTCAACTTGTTGAGTTGTCCTTGCAAGAATTCCATCTTTAGTCACGAGAAATGTTTGTAAACCTTTGCAACAGTGTGATTTGATGCACTTCAGCAATCCCAACCACATATGATTAGAGTTAACAAATTGAATAAGTAGACCAATAGCATTCTTCATACTTGTCTACATCAATAAGGTATGAGGGCTATGAAAGAATAGATGTTTAGGGTTCTCCCTTGTGTTGTTTCTCAGACAACAACTTGAGGTCTATAGTACCTTCCGGAGGAAATAGTTTTTATAACTAGCTTCTTGCATATTAAGTTGGACACTATCCTCATTCAAATAGAAGTGGGTGTGTCAGTAGGAAGTAGAAAACCGTGAAAGAAGTCAGTATCTTTTGGAGTCGTAATGCAACAATTTTAAGTAAGTGAAATAGAGTAAGTTCCTTGGTTGTGAGGCGTTGTACCATTTGGCCAACATTTTGTTTTGATACTTAAGGGTTGATTGATCTTGCATCTTGTTTGTTCATTTTAATACACATTATGAGTTGATGACTTCTTTTCGCCATGAGATGCTTGGACGACTTGTTAGGCACTCAATAACTTGAGTTGTAGTGCTTATACCCCGATCATCGTTTGCAAGGATCTTTTTCGTCTTCTTACGTGAGTTGGAATAGTTTTCACTGTTCTCAAGCTTATGTGGAAACTGTTTAGGAACCTATTATGTTATCCTGCAGCATCCCATGTCTTCCCCTGTCTTTGAGGGCTGAGAAGATAGAGTTTGAGAATTTATAGTACCAATTTAAGTAATTTTCATTTTGACTGTTGATATGTTGGCCTTTCTATGTGTTGAGCTTTCTTATAACTTTTCCGTCCTTTATTAGGAAAAACACACCGTCTTTGGTTGATTACCACAGTCCAATATTCACTGGGGGCGGGGGATGGAATTAGGGGTTAAATTAGATTAGAAAAAAGAAAACTGATCTCAGGTCTTAAACTAAGATGGGCATGAAAGTGCCAACATCTCCAGTGTTTGCAGAAGACACAGTAACGTAGTATATAAGGTACGCATAGTCAAGTAAATTAACTGGTTGGAGACTAGGAGTAAGCCTAGGCTTTCATTCAAACATTCCTTTGCGGTTGTCTCCCATTGAAGTGTTCGTTTAGCAAGGTCTTCACAGAAGAAGACTTGTGAGTATGAAAAAAATAGGGCAGCCCCAAAAATGCCCAGGATACATAAGAAAAGAAAATGCCCAGTCAGAGTCCAGCAGTTTTGAGGAAGAAATGAATGTCCTTTTCTTCTAAAACCAATCATATTCCTCACTCCACTCCAGCATTCACGTCTCCAGTCTCCACCACACAGCAGGTAAGTTTTGTACTCTAAATCCTCCTCTTTCTTTCTTTTTTAGATTCCTCACTTCACTACTCCAAGTTCAACTTTTTTTTTTCATCAACTTCCGTAATGTAACGTGAAAGCTATGCAAGTGTGGATATAATAATTTCTAAATGTTTATGAAGTATACATTATTACTTAAAGAATATATTCATAAGTTTTTAGAAACTGCAAGAAACGATGTGGCATATGTTATTGACTTACTGTAACTGTGTAGAACAGTGTAGAACATAGGGTTTTAAATGATTTTTGAGGTCAAACTGTAGGTTGGCTGGTCAAAAGTGCCGCCCACGCGGCACTTGGGCGGGTTGAAACTGGTCTGCTGCCCCGCCCCGCCTTGTGCCGTTGACAGCATAACTCATAGGTTCTCGAGTCACCATGTGGTCACTGCACCAACTACCTAACCAAAATTTCCAAAGGGAAAGAATAAGAATCCCATAGATGTATCTATTAATTGTCTAGTCTTTCTACAAGAAGAGGCTACTACAGGTTTGATGCTAGGTGGAAAACATACTATATTAAAAGAATTCAACGTTCTATAATCATGCTTTTGAAAAAAAGGGACCATATAAGAAAAATAAAATAATTGTTTCAATGAAATCGAATTATTTTTGTCATTCACACAAAGCTAATTTACCTGTCCATCTGCAATGATAACAGTCACCATCATCCTAAGTTTCCTACCAATTTTTCCTTTCAAGTGTGAATTCAACATATTTTCTGGTACTGGAACCTTCAGTGGCTTCATATCACTAGATGGCATCCTAACAATGTTCGCGAGTCCCCGCATTTCAGTAGCTCGTATGAATAAATCCTGACCCCAAGTTTGTTTTGTGGAATGATGTAGTAATTTCTCCGGTGATTTATGTCAATGATAGATCTCCCATCAAGAGTTGCTACAACTGCTTCCTGTCATAGAAAATAGTTTGAAGTTAATACTGTAGCTAAGTACATTTATAGTGATAACTAGACTAGATAAAGCATCCTACAAAAGATTCCGTACAGCTCGACAGAGAAAGGACTGGAGGATATGGTGAGATGAGGGGTAATGGTTCAATGGTGAATCAAGCCCTCCGAGATCATTTGATAGTGGTGTGCATGATGAGAAGTCTAGTCCCGATGCCACCTGACACATAAAGCAATGACTGGTACTCTCGTAGCGGTTCCATTGTGAATCAAGCACTAAGAAATCATTTGATTGTTGTGTGTACACTGTACACTATATACATTATTGGGAAATGACTTCTGCATTTAGGCCCCTTTGTTACTGTTTAAATCCTATATACATAGTTCTCTTATATGTAGCTTATGTCTGAAATATTGTCTGAAATGAATAGTGGCTAGAAATAGTTAAAATTCTGTTGAAAAACCTATGGAAGAAGCAGTAGCGTACACATCATGGCTGCACTGGGTTAGTGCTTGCACTTTTATGGGTTAAACTAAGAAATCATTTGATTGAGCTTGCGGTTAACGTCTCTTCCCCTGATGAGAGCAGGCCGGGCTTAACAACATACTTAAAGATGAGTGACAGCATAGAGTTTTCTTCATTAACCACATTAAAACGGTCAAGAGTTTCAGCACCAAGAAGTGGAAACGAAAGTTTCTTTCCTGTTTTCATTACCTCTAGAAGACGAGTAAGAGATGTTGTAATGCAAATACGAATATGTGTGTTTGCATAATTTTATTGATCATCAATCTAAAACAAACCATCTCTATTGCAGTTTCCCATTGGGTTCCTTTGTACTTGTACTGCCTTTGTACTGATAGAAATATTGAATTCTTATCTATTTTTGCAGGAAGAGCTAAAAAATAAGATAGAGGAGGGGGTTTTGGCAACGGAAGGAAAGAATGACATACTTACTATGGCATTGGGACCTCCAGAGCCTATTGGTCGAGTCAAGGCAGGTGGACAATATACCACTCCCACTATGTACTTCAATCTTCTTAATAACAGATCAAAGAAATATCAAGAGGATATGGAAGCGAAGTTGAAATAGAAAGAAGCTCAAAACGAGAAGTTGAAAAATTGGGTAAGTGGGCTTCCATATTTTTCTTTTATTTATGTATATTTACTTTTCTTATCGATTTTTTTTTTCTTACTTGTGCAATATATCCTTTTTGATTCACTTGCTTTTTAATTTTATATACTAGTCATAGTGGAATGACGACTTCATAATATGATACAGGTGTATGGATCGATTAACAAATGAATAGATGGCAACTAGTTGTTTTGGTGTTGGAAGTGCGCACAAGCGTAGATATTGCTAGGATAGCGTTGGCATTATGTAGTTTTTGTTTTTGTTTTTTTTGTTTTTTTTTGTTTTTTTGCTTTAATTTATTGTGATTATTTTGGTATTGGAATGACTTATTTTGTTGGGAGTTAAACTAGATAATAGATACTAGGTTTGATCCATGAAATCAATAGAAGTTAATTGTTTTGAATGTTGTTTCTTTTTTCCCGAGTGGATGTTGTTTCTTTTTTCCCGAGTGGATGTTGTTTTCATATCATAAAGCAGGTTAAAATGATTTTGGTTGTGATGTTTTGATAAATGTATGTGGATGTTGTTTCTGTCATAAAGCAAGTTAATGAGATTTTGGGTTGAGAAATGAATACGATCGAATACAAAAATGAGAAAATATTTAAAAAAAACAAATTATTTTCAATTGTCTCACTTTTGGAAAAAGTGGCATAATATCTAATAAAAGTGACACAATTAGTATATTTAATGTGTCACTTTTGACGTACTTATGTCTCGCTCTGGTCTAAAAGTGACAACTAGTATATTTAATGTGTCACTTTTGACGTACTTATGTCTCGTTCTGATCCAAAAGTGACACAACTAGTATACTTAATGTGTCACTTTTGTCGTATTTATGTCTCGCTCTGGTCCAAAAAGTGACACAACTAGTGTACTTAATGTGTTATTTTTGACGTATTTATATCTCGCTCTGGTCTAAAAGTGACACAGCTAGTGTACTTAATGTGTTACTTTTGACGTATTTATATCTCGCTTTGGTTCAAAAGTGACACAACTAGTGTATTTAATGTGTTACTTTTGACGTACTTATATCTAGGGCTGTCTACAAATAATCGAAAACCGAAAAACCGAACCGAACCAGCCTGAACCGGCCATTTTTTTCAGTTTTTGACATAACCGGTTCGGCTTACGGTTCTGAAAACTAAGAACCGACCACTTTAAATCGGTTTTCGGTTTTGTACCTCAGTTAACCGATATAACCGAACCAAACCGGATCATTCAAATATGAAAAGACGGGCATTTTCGAGAAACTCATCCCTCAAAGTACTGTAGTAAAGTTGCCTTCTTCAACACGTTTTCCCAAGAAAGGATCATTTAATATAACATCCTCACATTCTCGCAGCTTTTGCTGTGCACCATCAAAGTCATAGTTCACATATAGACACTGTAAGAACTCTGTAATTGGGTCTTTGTAAGAGTACTGTTCCTGCTGGATTACTTTGATAAATTCTTTGAGCTGGGGCCTTCTCTTTTTGGTGATAATCAATGCAGTAGCTAGATATCGCAAAAGATGATGGGGTGCATTTGTCTGAATTGCCATAGAGGAAAAGATCTATTATCCCATTTCTGCCACCTTCATGGTTGAAAAATATGAAAAGGCTCCAATGCATTAGCCAAATTCTACTTTGCAGCTGATTGAGTGGAGATTGAAGGTTCTTTGCATCAATTATCTCCCTCAAATGATTGAGCTCGTCAAGTCGCAAAATGTTCTCGATCGAAGATTTCAACGGCAAGCTTTCCCCATAATGCACTCAAGTTCCTCCTTTGTTTGTGCATAAAGCCCTGTCTTGATACAAAAAGTCACCGCACTGCAGTAGTTTCCACATTCAAACTAAAACTTGGCATATTGATACAACGCCTAACTCGATCCGACCAATCTTATAATTCTCCAAAGAACATATGAAGATTATATCGTTTATCGGCACGAAACTCCTTAAGATATTGATGCGGTGTTAGGATCATTAGGTTGCAAAATAAAACTCCATTTTTATTCAGTTTGTTTAGTCCCATATCATCTATGAGCAAGCCAAGTTTCTTTCAACGGTTATAGATAGTTTGGGCCAAGTTTCTAATAGTAAGCATGCACCTGGGCAGCAGGACTTGATCCAAAGGTTTTGGAATGGGCCTTTATTAAATGAGCCTGTGGTGAAGTGAAAATTGTTGTTAGTTGGGTTTCAAGTCATAGATTCGGTTTTAAACCGAACCGAACCGATTTTACAGTTCGGTTAGAACTCAGTTTTCTTCAGCTGTGGTTCGGTTACGGTTTGGAAAGTTAGAAACCGACCCTTGTGATTCGGTCCATATATTTGGACTAAACCGACTCGAACCGAACCGTGGACAGCCCTACTTATATCTCGTTCTGGTTCAAAAGTGACACAACTAGTGTACTTAATGTGTTACTTTTGACATACTTATATCTCGCTCTGGTTCAAAAGTGACACAACTAGTGTACTTAATGTGTCACTTTTGATGTACTTATATCTCACTCTGGTTCAAAAGTGACACAACTAGTATACTTAATGTGTCACTTTTTACAAAATTATGTCACACTCTGGTCCAAAAGGGATACAACTAGTGTCACTTTTGACAAGCACTGTAACACTCTTTCTTAAAAGTGACACAAGAGGTTATTTTTAAGTGTCATTTTATTAACAAAAAGTGACACATTTAGTAAGGCTTTTGTAACGTCCGTATTTGTAATCTGTATATATTTATTTATTAATTAATTAGTTTTTTTGTTTAAAATTTGTTGGATTGGATTTAGGATATGTGGGCCTGATTTCTGGGTCCGAGTCTGTGTTGGGCTTAGGTTTCAAACCCAGGTATATATATTAATATATTTTTTTTTTTCAGAGAATAGGGTTTTTAGATAAAAATAAAATAAAATGGAGGCGGAGATAAAAAAAAAACTCGCTTGCTAAAGAGTTGGAGCGCAACGATTCGGACTATAAGGGATTCGTAGAGCTTTTAATTAATGTGAGTAGTTATTTTGCTATTTCATTGAACCTATAGTTGTTTTACGTGTATACAGAGATATTTATTTCTGCTTATTCTCCTGTTATTATTCGGCGTCCTATTGTATTGTTAAACTCTGTTCAAACTCTGAAATCGACATTGAACTGTCGAAGCTTGATTGGGCCCGTTAATGGCGTCGCGAGCCCGAGATAAAGAAATCACCCAGTAAATTATGTGAACTATTATTGTTGTGGTTTTTGGTTGATTCTTAAAGGAGGATTGATGTCGGGGGAGAGGAGTAAGGGTTTGATGTTGGTTGTTGATGTTTGGTTGGGATGTTGTTGGGAACTCGGACGAGGTCGTTAATGGCGGCGCAAGACAGAGAAATTGTCCCTGTATACTGTTTGAACTTTTAATTATATTTAATATGTTGTGTGTTGGTTGGATGTAGGATTGGTTGTAGTGGGAGGCTTGAATGTTGGATGGGGTGGGGCTGTTGAAGCTCCGGAGGGGCCTTTAATAGCGTCGAGATCCAGATCTAGTTTTGGATAAAGAATTTTGATTTCAGGAATTGAGGTTTTTGCTTTTGTTGAAATTATAGGGGTTTTGATAAGGAGCATTTTCGGTTAGGCTTGGAGGATGGTGGTGGTCGGAAACCGAGCTGGTGTGGTGGAGGGGATGACTGCGATTTGGATCCAATGCTCCCCATCTCACCAGTGCAACTCTATTTCGCTTGGGCTTGGGCTTTAGTTTGTTTTGTTTTGGGCCAGTTTTAGTTTAAGTTTTTGGGCCGATTTTAGTTTAATTCTTTGGGCCGAACCCAGTTGTGTTTTGGGCCAGTTTCACTTTCACTTTTAGTTTTGTTTGGTTGGCTTGGGCCGAAGCTAACTAGTGTTTTCTTTGGGCCAGTTTCTAATTTGGTTTGGGGCCGGTCCATATAAGTTAATATAGATCCAAATGGGGGTCTTTAAATATTTAGACTTTTGGGTTTTGGTTTTGGGCTATGATTGTGGACATTTGACTATTTAATTGTGCTATGTTTTATGTTGTAAATTGTATGGATAAACCAAATGCTAAAATGTTGTGGAAGCTTGTATAAACTGATTTGTCATTATCTAAGAAAGATTTGACGTTGATATTATATAATTTATTGACACGTGACGAGAGTGAAATTTTAGGAGATATAATATTTCTAAAACGCTATAAAAATGTTATACGGTACGTTTGGAGAAATTTATGACATTATGTGGAATGTTAAAATTGTTGTTCTGTTAAATGAGATGATATGTTAAGATATCTATTAAATGTAATATTTTTGAAGAAATAAATGTAAACGCTCCATTATTATATATGTGAGATGCTACTATGAGGTAGTATAATATTTGTGGATATTTCCCACGGAATTGTGGCTTAGTGTAATAATTTATTTGACACGTGAAAGAATGAAAGTTGTTATGAGATGTATTGAGATATTTCCAAATATTGTGGCTTAGTGCAATAATGTATTTGACATGCACGTGATATAGGAAAATGATTATGAGATATAAATGTATGACACTTGAATAAATTACGTAACGAAAATCCTAGAACATAGCTACCACAACTCATGTGATTTGGCACTTGTAATGGGCGTATGTGATATGATTGGCCCTTCTGGCGTTTCAGTGAATCTGAATGTCCCTTCTGGCGTAGCTGAATAGTGGCTTGATTATTCCGTTCGCAGAATTAGAATGAGACGCGCGATATTTTATGCCGAATAGTGGCAGTACCCTCGTAATGACGTTCGTGTGGGGGTTACCTGGTATGCGATATCCCGCTTAGGGTAATTACGCACGGAGTGGTTCATTACGTGAGGGGAGGCATGTGGATGTACATGTTCGGTGTTGGGAAGCGATTGTGGTAGCCAGGGAAACTAGGTAAGACATAGAGATGACGTGATTCTAGAGACACTTGAAGAAACTCTAAATAATAATTGTAATGATATATCAAAGTGTACGTTAAATCTATTATAAATGATTTATTGTGATTTAGGTTGCATTCACAATGGTTTTGCAGAAGGGTGGGTTGAATTGATTATTCATGCAGGTGTGACCCACTTTGTGATTTGGCTTACACCAGTATAAGTATAGAATAAGTTTTAGTTTGGTTGTTCTATTATTAGATACAGTTGATATAGTACGGTTTGAAGTTAAGGCACTTCAGTGGAGGAACTAAATGCTTTATTATTATTGAATTGGAAGCTAAGGCGCGTCAGTGGAGGAACTACCTGCCTAAATTATTGTATTTAAGAATGTTGTATTATTCGTTGGAAGTTAAGGCGCCTCGGTGGAGGAACTAACTGTCTTATGGATTATGTATATATATATGTATAAGTATATTTTGTATTTCAGGGCTATTCATACCAGTATTATTTATAATGCTGACCCGATTTGCATGTTTGCTTATCGAGTGTGTTCATTAAATGAACATAGTTGATAAGTCTTGACAGGATTAGTGTTGAAGAAGGTCGGTTGCTGCTTGTGGTTTGCGTTAGCGTCTCATTACATGATATGCTTTATTTTCCCTTAAGGTGTAATAGCTTTTCAGTTGAGACAATGTTGTTTTGTATTTTCAGTTGTAATTATAATTAAAGAGTTGTTGAAAGGAAATTTGTAACGTAATCATTATTTGTGGAAGTGTTGTAATGAAGAGGACTTTTGTTTATTTAAAATTTTTATTAGTTTTAAATTATTAGAATAATTAAATAGATTATAGGTTTTTGGAAGTGGAGAGTACATCACACCTCGAAAATCGAAGAGTTGGGAACAAATATTGTTTTTCCGATTTTGTCGAAATTCGGGGTGTGACAGCTTTTGTGTCACTTTTGGTAGAACTTTATGTGTCGGGGGCTGTTAGGTCACTTCAAAATTAGTTTCAAAAGTGACACAAAAAGCCCTTCCTTTAGTAGTGTCATGTGTCTAAGGCTGAACCTTAGCCACATGGCTTGCCACTAACGTACATTAATTTATGTCCAGATTCGTTTTTTATCAAAGAGATAATTATTAGTTGAGAGTTATATTCAATTACAATTACTTAAGCTACAAAAATACTTGAGCTACAAGGAGTCTCTACTCTACCTATATAAATGCCAAACTATTTTTCATACAGAACTACGTTCTTGAGACTTGATCCCATTGATAATTTGGGTACGTAGGCAACCGAAAGGTACAGTCTCATCATTCTCTCGATCACCATCACTTTTCTCACTACTTCTCTACGTTATTCATCTCTTTCATCATCACTTAGTGTTTTGATCATATTTGGTCGAAACATAATTGGTGTCGTCTGTGGGGAACTAGCAAAAAAGTCATTGTGAGGGAGAAAGCTAATTTCAAGTTCATTAGTAAGTTATCCACAGCAATCCGCCAAGACAACTTTTCACTCAATCAGATAAGTCTTTTTTACTTTTAATCTTTTGTTTACAATAGTGTGGAACATGGAGATTTAGTCGAAATCAGATTCAACACCAGTTCTAATTATGTAGTAGATATTTTTAAATAAGTATATTTCTATGCCAATAGAGAATCATCAATGCCTGTATAACCATCTTCACACCGATATACTCCACATCAATATGGCTCGCGGTAGACTACCCAGAGACACCTTCTTAGCTTATATCAGCTTCTATCAGAGGGCTCCGTTGTACAAGTCTCGCCCCACGCATATGACTCGTGGAAAACAAGCACATAAAATACATTATTTACAATTTTTGTTATCTTTACGGCTGAGGAAATAGCTTATTTAGAGTGCCCACTACACTACTATTAATGTATCAACTATTAAAGCCCACTTGGGGATGTACGTATTTCTTATTCATATTGTCTATTATTATTTGGTGATAGATTCCTCGATATCTCTACTAGTAGCATCAACAATTTCTTCTAATATGCAATTGTCTCGTTGAGCTTCAACATTGACATTGACTATCTAAGGAATATGACATACATGTCTCTATTCTTTCACTTCTTTGCCCCATAGGCCGAAGCCCATGCTTCAAAGAGGGGACGATGTTTGGACCTCCACTATGGAGATGGGCCCAATACGTTCTCTACATGAAGAATCCTCATCAAGCAAGAACTCTATTTGTCCAAGTACAACGCACCTCAATGAGATAAACACCAAATCACATTAATTAGAATATCATCATCAACAAGTTTAAGTTCTATCCAATCACTACCTATATATTGTAATCTATATAATTAAGACCTTCATGTAAAGAGCACAGGGAGGAACTCTTATTCTCTTCTTCATTCTCATGTAATCTCCAAGCAACACCATTAACAAATTAAAGATAAGTCATCAGTGTGGACGTAGGCGCTTTTACCGAACTACGATAAAATTCTTGTGTTCTTTTTTATTTATGCAATATCTTTATCATTTTAAGTTTACTGTTGAGTTTTTGGTACTATCACTTTCATTAATTCTATTGTGTTTGACCCAAGAAATTGTGTCGAAACACATTAAATATAAATAATGTATCATAATATATCAAGAAATATCCACAATATCTACGATATTTGTCGATATTTTAGATATATTTATGATATTTGCATGTGAAACAATGTTCCCAAAGAAGGGGATATATCCATGATACATATCGAGAAATTGAATATCGATAAATACCCATATCCTGATATTGTGTACTATGTACCCGTGTAGGACTCCGCGGCGAACTGGCTTAGCTTATGGCAGAGTAAGTGGTTGTTTGTTTTTTTCAAGTTCAGCATTAAGAGGCACTGAATAACTTAAATTCAGCATTTAGAGGTGTAATAGTTGTTTGTTTTTTCACTTTTGATTCAGCATTCAGTGGTAAATTTCAAATTCAGCATTCCACGATGCAATCGGCGCTGAACGCTGAAGTTAATTACTTAGAGCAATTGTTACCTGTTATACCCTTTCTCTAAACACCAAATTTTCATAGTGCGACCATTGAATCTCTTTAATTAGTGAACCCCAAAAGTCCAAAGCCTTCATATACTTGCTTTGTTGTTCTCTTATTTCCCCTCCTTCATCAACATGAATCCTTTAAATTTCCCATCTTTAAGCTTGATCTATTATGGGAGAATCCATCCAACTACCTCATTCTTAATCTTTATATATAATAGTGAATTGAAGCAAAATAATCTTCACAGGGAAATGGTCGATAATGGAGTGTGGTCTCCTGGTTTTCTATCTAGGAAGAAAGACATCGAGAATGGGTCTAATTTGAGAGGGTGGGTTTGATTTTAAAAGTCAGACTTTGCTATCCTAACATGACTTCCATAATTAATGCTCATTCATGGTGTTATAGCCATTTGTAAAATTGAAAATTACATGTTTTTCATGTTAAATAAACGTGCTATTATTATCATTTGTATTTTCAATATATTCTTTATTAAACTTCTAATGTAAGAAAACTTTGTAAATTCAATGGGTAAAATGGTATGAACCACTAACGTTCAACATTCAGCACTAGAAAAAAACAAACAATATTTAGAGTTCAGACATTCAGTATTCAGCAATCAGAGGGTCGACACATTTAGCATTTAGCATTCAGTATTCAGAGGCTTAAAAAAACAAACGACCCCTAAGTCTAAATCAAGTTGCCGCTTAAGTGCTTAACCTACATCTTTTCATCTACACAAATTAGTAAATCGCTTGTGTCTATGTTTTTATAAGGATAGACGCGAACATTTTGTGTATGTTGATCTAGAGATAATCAGTTGTAATAAATTAGAAATGTTAGAATTTAATCGATTTGGAGAGAACACCACACTAACTTTACACTAACTTAACATGTATTGAATCATTAAGAGAATGAGATAAAGAGAATTCTTATTCATTGATGAGGTAATTCTGAATGGGAGGAGGTTACCTGTATATACAACTAGGTAACCTCCTTTCTAAGATAAGGGATTAACAAGATAAACAGTAAGATAGAGGATGATCAGGATAAACACCAAGATAGAAGATTATTAGGATAAATGCCAAGATAGATGATTATCAAGATAACACATATCAATGGTGGGCATCCATATAAGCCCATGGATTTCATAACACTCCCCCTTGGATGTCCACCATTCTTGTGGAAATTATGGTGGATGCATCTTTTGTAGCATTCTTCTAGATGCTCTATAACTATCCAATGACAGTTGCCTCATTAAAACCTTGCTAAGGAAAACCTAGTGGGAAAAACCAAAGCGAAGGAAAAAGAGTACAACATTACTCAGAATCATTGTGACTTGCTTAATACTGTCTCATTAAAACCTTTACTAGGAAAACCCAGTGAGATAAAACCTAGATAAGGGAAAATAGTACAGTGCATATGTCCTGGGACACATTCTTCAGGATGCTCCCCCTGTTCTATTACTCCCCTTGATAAAGACAAGTCTTTATATAGTGTGGTGGTGAACTTTGCGCATGCCGATCCCATATACAAGCTTTTGAAATGTATGCTTCGGTAGTGATTTAGTGAAGAGATCAGCAAGGTTGTCACTGGAACGAACTTGCTTGACCTTAATCTGCTTCTTCTTCTGAAGCTAATGAGTATAAAAGAATTTTGGCGCAATGTGTTTTGTCCTGTCTCCTTTTATAAATCCTTCTTGAATCTGGGCTATACAAGCTGCATTATCCTCATAAATAATGCTTGGAACACCTGTTATAGAAGGTAATTGATAAGAACTATGAATATGCACAATTAATAACCTTAGCCATACACATTCACGACTAGCTTCATGAAGAGCTAAAATTTCAGAGTGGTTAGAGGAAGTTTCCACTAAAGTTTGTTTAGTGGAACGCCAACAAATGGTAGCATTACCACTAAGAAATACATAACCTGTTTGGGAGCGACACTTGTGAGGATCTGACAGAAATCCTGAATATGCATATCCCACAAACTTAGAACCTTTAGAATCCTTTGAGTAAAACAAACCTAAATCCGTGCTTCCACGTAGATATCTTAAGACATGTTTTACACCATTCCAGTGTCTTTTAGTAGGCGCTGAGCTGTACCTGGCTAACAAATTTACAGAAAAAGAAATGTCCGGTCTAGTGCATTGTGCTAGATACATTAATGCACCAATTGCACTCAAGTATGGTACTTCAGGACCCAATACTTCTTCATTTTCTTCTTTGGGGCGATATGGGTCTTTCTCTGTATTCAGTGACCGGACGACCATTGGGGTACTTAATGGATGTGCCTTGTCCATATGAAAATGTTTCAAAACATTCTCGGTGCAATTAGTCTGGTGGACTAATACAGCACTATAACTTCTCTCGATCTGCAAGCCGAGACAAAGTCTTGTTTCCCCAAGGTTTTTCATCTCAAATTCTTTCTTTAGGTATTGAGCAGTTATCTCGAGCTCTTTCGGAGTTTTAATCAAATTTATGTCATCCACATAAACGGCTAGTATTGCAAATCCATTTAAGGATTTCTTTATGAAGACACATGGGCAAATTTCATTGTTTGCATACCCTCCTTAGACAAATATTCACTAAGACGATTGTACCACAATCTTTCGGATTGTTTCAAACCATACAATGAACGTCTTAGTTTAATTGAGTACGTACTCCTTGATTTTGCTTCAGGCAAACCAAATCCTTCAGGGATTTTCATGTAAATATCTTTGTCTATGTCCCCATACAAGTAGGCAGTCACTACATCTATGAGTCTCATATCTAAGCTTTCGGAAACTGCTAAACTTATTAGATATCTGAAAGTTGTAGTGTCCATAACATGAGAGTATGTTTCTTCATAATCAATCCCAGGTTTTTGCAGAAAACCTTGTGCTACAAGACATGCCTTATATCGAGAAATTTCATTTTTCTCGTTTCGTTTCCGAACAAACACCCATTTGTAACCTACAGGGTTAACACCTTCTGGGGTTTGTACTATAGGTCCAAATACACCACGTTTATCGAGAGACTCTAATTCTGCTTTGATAGCAACTTCCCATTTTGGCCAATCAGATCATTGTCGACATTCTTTTATACTACGTGGTTCAGTATTATCATTGCCCTTGGATATTTCAGTAGCTACCGTATATGTAAATACGTCATCGATGGTCATATCCTTTCTGGCCCACACTTCTTTTGAATACGCATGGAATATTGAGATCTCATCATTTTCTGGTACCAGTTCCTCTTCAGGGGTTTCCATAGTTAATTTGTTCATAACCTCTTTCGGGGTTTTAGAGGAAGTGGGCGTTTCGTGCATAACCTCTTCTGGAGTGTTTTGCACAACTTCTTCTAGAGTATTACTGGGGCATAATTTTTCAGTGGACTTCCTCTTCCGGGGAGCTGATTCTTTGGAGCTTATAGGTCTGCCACGCTTCTAGCGTGCAACAGATTCATTTGCAGCTATATTCAAATTTTGTTCAACGGGGACATTAATCTTAGCAGGTGCATTCATAGCTGGAACATGTGGCCTAGTCACTTTTTCTGCATCATTGAATGCATCAGGCAATTTATTTG
Source organism: Coptis chinensis (assembly GCF_015680905.1). Classification (NCBI taxonomy): domain Eukaryota; kingdom Viridiplantae; phylum Streptophyta; class Magnoliopsida; order Ranunculales; family Ranunculaceae; genus Coptis; species Coptis chinensis. The sequence continues at coordinate 20,093,861 of NC_141457.1, read as the reverse complement.
CAATTTCTTGTAGATGCAATATTCTCCTAACCTCATATTCACACTGAGGAGTTCTGGGATCTAGATGAGACAGAGTGGGAGTATTCCATTTCAATTCTCGTCGTTCTTCTGGAACGGGTTGTCCTGCTAGGACAAGGCATTCTTCAAGAAGTTTCTTATCTCCCCCTAACGGCGGGAATACTGTCTCATCAAAATGGCAATCTGCAAAGCGTGCAGTAAACACATCTCCAGTCATTGGTTCTAGATACCGAATAATAGAGGGCGAGTCAAAACTAACATAAATCCCCAACCTTCGTTGGGGGCCCATCTTAGTGCGCTGAGGTGGTGGGATGGTGTCACACCCCGAATTTCGACAGAATTCGGAAAAACATCATTTGTTCCCGACTCTTCGATCTCCGAGGTGTGATGCACTCTCAACTTCCAAAAACCCATAAACAGTTTAAATATGCGGATAATTAAAAACCAATAAATTTTTTAACTTAAACAAAAGTCCTCTTCATTACAAAAATTTACAAATGAAAATACAAATAACTTTGTCTCAACGGAAACTCTATATAACCTCAAGAGAAAACAAAACATATCCTGAAATGTAACGCTAACGCAAACCTCAAGCAGCAACCAACCTTCTTCAACACTAAACCTGTCAAGACTTATCAACTATGTTCATTTAATGAACACACCCGATATGCAAACATACAAATCGGGTCAGCATTATAAAAATGCTGGTGTGAGTAGCTCTAAAATACAACATATTCTTATACAAATATATACACAATCCATAAGGCAGTTAGTTCCTCCACCGAGGCGCCTTAACTTTCAACGACTAATACAACATCCTTAAGTACAATAATTAAGGCAGGTAGTTCCTCCACTGAGGTGCCTTAACTTCCCACTAACCACACAACAAACTATACTCATAATAAATAAGGCATGCAGTTCCTCCATCGAGGCGCCTTAGGTTCTAACTAAACAAATAACCAACCAAACATATTATATCCGTACCGCATTTCATGCTCAAATACAGAGTGGGTCGTCTCTGCCCAAGTAATTAGTTTGACCCACACTTCTGCAAAACCATATACAATCATCTATCTAAAGATACATTATTAAACAACACATTACCATAATTATGTTAATTAAGACTTTCTTTGCGTGTCCCTAAAATCACGTCGTATCTATGTCTTACCTAGTTTCCACGGCTACTACAATCGCTTCCCAACGCCGAACATGTACATCCACATGCCTCCCCTTACATAATGAACCACTCCGTGCGTAACTACCCGGGGATGCCACACACCGGGTAACCCTCACCACGAAGCCATTATATAAGTATCGCCACTATTCGGCATAAAATATCGCGCGTCTCGTTCTATTTTGCGAACAGAATAATCAAGCCACTATTCGGCTACGCCAGAAGGGCCATTCAGCTTTACTGAAACGCCAGAAGGGCCAATCACATTACTTACGCCAGAAGGGCCATTCAGATTCACTAAAACGCCAGAAGGGCCAATCAAATTACTTACGCCCGAAGGCCATTCAGATTCCCTGAAACGCCAGAAGGGCCAATCAAATTGCACACGCCCACACAGGGCAAATCACATGAGTTGTGGTAGCTAGGTTCTAGGATTTTCGTTAAGTAATTTATTCAGGTGTCATACATTTATGACTCAAAAAAAATTCTACTATATCACGTGCAGGTCAAATACCTTATTGCACTAAGCCACAATATTTAGAAATATCTCAATTATATCTCATAACCACTTTTATTCTTTCACGTGCCAATATATTATTGCACTAAGCCACAATCCCGTGGGCAAATATTCACCAATACTATACTACCTCATAGTAGCATCTCACATATATAATAATGAAGTGTTTATATATTTATTTCTCCAAAACTAGTGCATTTAATATATATATCCCAATATATTATATAATGTCACAATATCAACGTAAAATCTTAATTAGATAATGACTACCAAATTTATACAAGCTTTCACAGCATTTTAGCATTTGATTTGTCCATACAATTTACAACATAAAATGTAGCACAATTAAATAGTCCACAGTCCACAATCAAAGCCCAATATATATATGCTTTACACTACTCACGTCAAATCTTAATTAGATAATGACAAACAACGTTATATAATTTTCGACAATATTTTATTATTATATTTGTCCATATTCTTAAATATGAGAAAAACTGGAAAAAGTCAACATTCCATAGTCAACGGTCAAAGTCAACGGTCAATGATCAAAGTCAAACTGTCGTTTCCATGTTCGACAGGTTCAGGGTCATAGCCAGGGTTCATGGCTAAGGTCAAAGGTGCATGGCTCATGGGCTCATGACCAAGGTAATGGTTCGGACCCAACTGGCCAAGCCCAAACCTTAGAACCCGAAAGTCTGAACATTTAAAGACCCAATTAGATCTATTTTAAGTTATATGGACCGGCCCCAAAACTAACTTGAAACTGGTCCAAAGAAAAACAATTAGTTTTAGCCCAAACAACTTAACCTAAACTGGTCCGAAACAAAAGATTAATCCGGCCCAATAACTAACTAGTGTTTAGGCCCAAAAACTTGAACTGAACTGGCCCACAACTTAACCTAAACTGGGCCCAAACTAAACCAAATAAACCGGCCCATTGAACTAAACCAAATTGGTCCAAAACTTAATTTGGTTCGGCCCAACAAAAACCAATTAGAAAAGGCCCAAACAAAATAAGGTTTTTGGCCCAACCAACTTAATCTAAACCGGCCCAAAACAAAACCAAAATAGCCCAAAAACCGAAAACCGGCCCAAGGCCCAGCCGGTCATCTTCTTCCTCCAGCAGCCACCCAAATCGACCACCACCAGTCCTCCTCCTCCTCCAACTTCATCACATCGGTTTGACTTATAAACAAAAACCCTATAACTTTAATTAAGGCATAAACCTCAATTCCTTAAATCCAACTTCACCAAAACTAGATATGGAAATCCATCGACCTCCATTAATGGTTCTTCAAGCTTTCAACAGCCCCCATTCGAATATCAATACCCAAACCTCAACCCCTTACTACCCCAATGTTCAATCAATACAAAAAAACAACAATCACAGTTCACCTAACTTTTACTGGCGATTTTTTTCTTACTGCCGCCATTAACAGAGCTTTGACAGCTCGTCCAATCACCAACAACCAACCTCCAGCACTCACTCAAACCCCACTCATTCATTCTCACCCAACCAAGACAACTACCGATTTAAAGTGTATCGAACCCTTCCTCCACAGCGCTACCATTAACGAACTCCATGCTCCCGCTTCGACAGCATCCAACCAACCTCCAATAACCCACAACAACCAACGAGATTTAATAGATAAACAGTCTTCAATAATCTACAAACAGTTCCAACCCGTATACAGAGACAACTTCTCTGTCTCGCGCCGCCATTGCTGACTTATTCCGAGTTCCAGTAATTCGGACAATTTTCAATAATAACTAAAACCATATACTAATAATTATCCAGTTTAATAAATAATGCGACATGACGAATAATGATGAACGAAAAATTGTTATCAGATATACGGTGAAGTAGAAACTAACTACTCACATTAGTTAGCAGCTCGACGAATCCCTCGTAGTCCGAATCGTCGCGCTCCACCCTCCAGCAATCCAGCTTTTATCTCTGCCTCCATTTTTATTATTTTTTTATTCTCTAAAAACCCTATTCTCTAGAACAATGTGATTATATACTTGGGTTTGAAACCCAAGCCCAACGCAGACTCGAGCCCAGAAATCAGGCCCACATATCCCAAATCCAATCCAACTAATATTAAATAAATAAATAAATAAATAATTAATAAATAGATAAATACGTATTTTAAATACGGGAGTTACAGATGGGGACTTGAACCACACATCCAAACTTGCGCAAGTATGAGATATTCGGTGGATTACCTGTGACAAGTTGTGTAGGAGAAAATTTGTGATAGGCTGTAGGCCTAATCCTTATTAACATTGATGCATGCATGATAGCATGTCCCAAGTATTAACTGGTAATCTAGATTGCATAAGGAGTGGCCTTGCTATAAGTTGAAGGTGCTTAATAAGAGATTCAGCCAAATCATTCTATGTGTGCACATGTGGAACAGGATGCTCAACATCTATCCCTATAGATGAACAATAGTTATCAAAAACTTGAGAAGTAAACTCAGCAACATTATCAAGCCTTATAGACTTAATAGATTGGTCAGGAAAATGAGCTCTAAGTTTAATGATTTGTGCCAATAGACGAGCAAAAATCATATTTCTAGAAGAAAGAAGGCTAACATATGTCCAACGTGTGGAAGCATCAATGAGGACCATGAAATACCGAAAAGGTCCAATATGAAGATTTATAGGTCCACAAATGTCACCTTGTATCCTTTGAAGGAAAGTTGGTGATTCTAAAGTTATCTTAGCGAAAGAAGGTCTCGTGATGAGTTTACTTTGTGAACACAGTGTACAGAAAAATCCATTTGGAAAAATTAACTGATGGTTTGTTAAAGAATGCTCGTTAGAGTTATCTAGTATTTTCTTTAACATATTCATCCCAGGGTGCCCTAACCTATCATGTCAAAGAGTCAACGCTTTAGTATCACTAAGTTTCTGACTTAGCTTGAGTTTCTAACCAGATTTGAGCTTCTGGCTCATGACGGAGTGTGATTCCACATATAATATTTTGGTATAGTATAATCCCGAGGAGAAAGCACGTAGTTTTTCAAGTGTAAGCTTCTGGCTTCCCACACTAGTGATGATGCATAAATATTCATTGTTTTCTTCACTTATGGTTTCCATATGGTACCCATTCATTTTGATGTCTTTAAAGCTAAGTAAGTTTCTTCTGGAACTACTTGAAAACAATGCTTCTTTGATGAATATATGAGTACCATTTGGTAACATAATATGGGCTTTGCCGGAGCCTTCAATGATTTGTACCGGTCCTGCTATGGTGGATACATTTTGTGGATTAAAAACCAACTCTAAGAAAAACTTTTGGTTTTTCAGTATTGTGTGTGTTGTGGCACTGCCGACTAGACATAAGTTATTATCACAATCATGCATTCCACGATCCATACCTTTATAGAAAAAACCATATAATAAAATAAATTAACGTAATTAGAGAATCACAGAATAATAACTAATACTTTCTAACTTACCATTACCTAATGAGGACAAATATATAAAGTTATAAACAAACACAAAACCAACGGTGCACTGCCGAACAACTTTAAGGAACTAGTGCAGGAAAAAAAACGGAAATTACTTGAGGGTTTAGAAGACGGTGAGGCACATAATAAACAGTTCTATTTAATTACCATTTTGGGAAATGAATCATGCTAAGAGATACTTTCTAAAAAAAATAGAGCAAGATCAGCAAGAAACTGATTAGATTTACAAATGATCAATGGGATCTTTCAGATGCATATACATAGTACATAGGATAGGGCCTCGAGTTATTCTAAAGTCTTCTGACTTATACTGAAAAGAGGGTAACAATACTTAAAAAAAAAAAAAAAACTGCTTATATGGCAGAAGGAACAGAGATAAAATGTTGACTAGCTAGTAGAATTTGAGAAAATAAAGAAACATTATTCTATCATTACATGGATATGAAGTCATAAAACATCCGAAAAATATGTACAACATCATATATGATACTCTATGTAATATGATTATTATTTTCTTGACTGGTCAAATATCCAACATTCAAAAGTCTACAAATCAAACTGATTCAAACGAAGAAAAGTAATTTATACCTAGCAAAAATAATTTATATAAATCACAGAAGAGTCCTTGAAGTGTTGAAGGCTCGGTGTGCGACACGGTGTGGAGAGTCCATGCAACATAGTGTCTCCATACGAGACCAATACAGGTGTGATGTGATATTTAGTTGACATATGAACCAGCAGAAAAACATGTTGATGCGACACTAATGATTTATCCATAAATAAAAAAGAAAGTCAGATTTAAATTCTCATAGGAAAATTTAGCAGTTACAAGCTCTACGGATATAGGAACACAACTAAGACTTATTGAACTCCCCAACCAGCCACAGGAGCTTTCGTTTTTTTTTCTCAAGATTTAATTGATAGAGACAAAAGATTACGATTTAATCACAATTTAAACATATACCATTAATCGTAAGTAAAACACATACCTTTAATCCAAAGCTAGAGACTATCGTGCTGATAACGTGTTAGAATTTAATCGATTTGGAGAGAACACCACACTAACTTTACACTAACTTAACATGTATTGAATCATTAACTTCCTTTCTAAGATAAGGGATTAACAAGATAAACCAAGATAGAAAATTATCAGGATAAATACCAAGATAGATGATTATCAGAATAACACATATCAATGGTGGGCATCCATATAAACCCATGGATTTCATAACAAGAAACAAAATCTCACAATATTTTGAAATTACTTAGTTCTAGTTTTGCGCTTTGAGGAACCTAATACTCACATACTACAGCTCACTAAGTCACTAATCACTTAATCAGGCCATTTAAGATAATCATAAATTGTGATCATAATGTATTCTTAAAAACTTATCTTTATGAACATTCCAAATAACACTCCTTAGATTTCACCGTACATCTCTTTAAAGTTTAAACTCTTGACATTTTAACTCAAGTTGATCACCAACTAACAATGGGTGCTTCTTCTTTTCTAGCTTTCTTTACATTTTCTGTCATCCTTGTTTACCAACCATTTACATCAAATGCAAATTTCCACAAAACTAAACTCTTAAGATCACAACTACTACTCTCTCAAAATGCAAAACGAGACATCCCCATTACAAAATATTTCCAAGTAACAAAACCAATAAAACTACCAAAAACTAAACCATGTTCTACACTTGTCCTTCAACATGACTTTGGTTACACTTATGGTAAACCACCTGTTCTTGCTAACTACAACCCACCTAAAAAATGCCCATCACAAAACTTCTCGAAAATAATACTCGAATGGAAAGCAACATGTAAAGGAAGGCAATTTGATCGCATTTTTGGTGTTTGGTTGGGTGGTGTTGAGATTTTTAGAAGTTGCACTGCTGAACCAAGAGCAACTGGGATAGTTTGGAGTGTTGAGAAAGATATTACAAGGTATTCTTCATTGCTTAAGAATCCTCAAACATTGGCTGTTTATCTTGGTAATCTTGTTGATTCAACTTATACTGGAATATACCATGTTAATGTAACATTCCATTTTTATCCTGCTGAACTAGAACAACACTTTCATGGATTTAATCGACATTTTGGAAATTTAGAATCTGGGTATGATTCTTCTGCTGATTTAGTCCTACCCATTTCGCGAAATCTGCCATTGAATGATGGGCAGTGGTTTTTAGTTCAGAATTCTACTGATGTACAGTTGAAGGAATTTACCATACCACGAAATGCATATAGGGCGGTATTGGAAGTGTACGTGTCGTTCCATCAGAACGATGAATTCTGGTTTGGGAATCCTCCTAATGATTATATAGTTGCCAATAATCTTACGGGTTTGGCTGGGAATGGACCTTTTAGAGAAGTTTTGATCAGTCTTGATGGTAAGGCAGTTGGTGCTGTTTATCCTTTTACTGTGATCTATACCGGAGGGGTTAATCCACTCCTTTGGAGACCGATTACTGGAATTGGTTCATTTGATCTTCCTTCTTACGACATTGAAGTTACTCCTTTTCTGGGGAGAATTTTGGATGGAATGGAACATAAGTTTGGATTTGGTGTTACAAATGCTTTGGATGTGTGGTACATTGACGCGAATTTGCATATATGGTTGGACAGTAAGAGCGTGGAAACTAAGGGAACTTTGATCGAATACAAGAGCCCAACTCCTGCGGTGTCTTTGGTTTCAAATTTTAGTGGTCTAGATGGGACTTTCCTGACTAAGGCAAGTAGGTCTATCTATTCAAGTGGATGGGTGGAGTCGTCTCATGGAAAGGTAGTTACACATTCCTTCCAAGAATTCAGTTTCACGAACTTTATGCGGATGGGGAAAAATGGAAGTTTGCAAATTGTGAGTCAAACAATTAACTCTAACTGCAGCATTGATTCCAAACTCCCATCTCATATCTACAAGGCCAGATTATTCCAAAACTCCCCCTTTTATTTGTACAATGAGAATGTGGACCAAGGAAATGGCAGTTACACTTCAATCGCGAATGTTTCCCTGGGATACAACGAGGAAAGTTTTTTGGGTCAGAGCCGGTTTGGCTTCTTAGCTAGCTCACTCAAGAATGTGCAGAATGGACAAGGTTCTATAGTGGTAAAGGGAAACTTGGTGACCAGTGGACTGGGAAGTACTCAACAAGTATACAACTATGATGGTACTGGAGGTTGCTTCTCTAGGAATGTAAGTAGTTCAAACTACACCATTCTATATGATAAATCAGGAAACCATTGCAGTGGGAGCAAACGACATAGTTCAGGCTATCTGTTTGGAAGATGGCGACCTTTCCTTGCCGTCTGATTTGTGATACAATAAACGGGGTTTATGTCATTTTAGACGGTTTAATCAAGAAGTTCACCTAATCCTGGATATAAAGGGATACTTTTGGAAAAGCTATGATCCATTGTCGCACCCAACAGGGAAGTAAGTAAGTCTCTTTGGTTTTTATAGGAGTACACTGGATATCTCATCATCTTTTTGTAATTTGCTTCAATAATATTGCTGATTCAACTATTGCATAGTATCTCTTGAGCATCTTGTTGTGATTTATGAATGCCAATGCTTGTTTGAAGTAGTGAAAATTTTGCTTTTATGTTAATTTTTGAAATCAATAAACTGGCCATGGAAGAATGGTTTGTCTTTTTCCAAGCTAGGAAGCTTAGTTAAGGGAAAACATAATGGAATGTCTGGTAGTGGTTACAGCCTTACAGGTTATGCTCATGTGTTTATTTTTTCCTTTTCTTTCAAAATACTGTTGGAAATCTTGTACTTTTGCAAAATGCGCTGAGATTGTATTTCAATCAACTATTTTCAAATGTCATATTTTCAAGAAGACAGATTTATTAGCAATATCAATTTCATTCGGCAAAGGCTGCAGAAACCCTTGCACCTCAACCTTCCCTTATTATCCAATGCAGTGAATTATCTTAGATCAATGTCTTTATTCTATGTATCTAAATCTCAGTCTCTTATTTCTCTCATGCTTCTGTATCCAATCTCAAAACAGACTTTTTTATTTGAACTTTTAACTGTTGTTTCTAGTTCGATCAAGTAGGGTGAAAATAAACAAGCTAGCTCAGTTAAAATGTGGGACAGTATAGATACACTTAGTCATTGCTCTTCAGGGCTTTATTGCTTTTGAAAAAAAATTCAACTGAGTCTCTCACACAGACACATTATCTGGTAAGCTCTCCCTGAGGCATCGTCCTCAACTAATAGCTTGCAAAGAAACTGCTAAGTTGACCTGGTGGCCTAGTAACTTCCTTAAAGACATGACAAATGGAAACACCAATAATAGTCTGGTTGATGTTTTGTGTAGCTGCGACAGAATGGTCTGTGCATTACTCGTATCATTTCCTCTGTTTTCTGCACAAGACAAAATCACGGTAAACTTGAAACTTGTGTTGTGCTTCATGAAGACAGTATTTTGATATTCGATGGAGCTAATTTGGATTTTATCTGCACCAATTGGAATCAATTTGAGCTCTGAGCTTCAAGTTGATGCGTATCAAGCCATATTGGCCCGTGTTTTTGGTTTCCAACGATACAGTTGAAAGTTTCAGTGGGAATGGTTATATCTATGAATTTAATCCTTCTTTCGCTTGTGAAGTTCTGGTATTATACCTTGTTTGTTTGCTTGCTTGCTTGCTTTAAATTGTTGTGTTTTGGAGTTTCCTGTTTTTCTTACATCATTACATGCTCTCGTTTCATGGGCTTGAATTCTGCACAAACCTCTTCTTAAAGTTTAGGCTTATGTGTGGGTCGTCTTTGTTTATGGTTTTGGGATCCTTGGAGCTTTTGAATGTTACTTACAGGACTTTCATGTTTTTCCTTCACCGTTTAGGTTGCTTGTTTTGTGCGGGGTATTGATCGGCCATACATGCTTTTGTTATTTTAGGATGTTTCACCTATGCATAGCACAAAAATACTCAGTTCCAAAAGATAAAGAATATAGATCTAGTTAACTCAAATCCGTCAGAAATAGGTCTAGTCTGCGTAAATGCCATTCGAATCTGCGCTCTCTCTATATTATTCCTTGTTTGTTCTTCTCTCGGTTAGGTGATAATTTGGGGGTTAAACCCCATTGAGGAGCCTCCAATATTCGTAAATCTGCCTTTTTCTTCTTTAAAAACTGTAATGCTAAATAAGCATTTCTATGTGCAGTGTGTTCAAAAAGTTTCAGTTTGTTCGTAAACAAACACCTGAATATCAAGTATAACTTCATCAGATCTAAGATAGGAGATTTGTACCTTAAGCCAGAGCATATAGACATGGGGGTGGCATGTAAAGGATGAGGAGTACCTGCGTAGGATGATCTAGCCGGAGGTTTTTGCATCTTTTGTGGATTCTCTCGAATAATGTTTTCTTGATTCCTTAGGTGGACCCTTTTTTCTGTACTATTTGATCAGAGCTTCTGAACTTCTGTCATTTTACTTGATTCTCTTATAAAGTGCTCTTTTGTCATTTTCTGTGACTTCCATACAGATACAAATCAGCTCTCTGAACTCTTGAAACAATAGTTTTCGGCATCAGTAAGGAAGATGTACGTCCTCAGGAGAAAAATCTCTACTAACCCCCCCCCCCCCCTCCCATGGCTCAAAAATATGGCAGAGTTGATCCCTACCCACACAAAAAGATAACTCTTACCCCCAATACAGAATACTACCTCCACAACGAGAACCACACTTTTCATTTGCGTCCTATTTCTATCTTGAAGATAAGTTGATTTTTGGATGTACGTAATCTCTGCACACATGTATTTTTTTATTTTTATTTTTTTAATTTGCTAAGTGAGCAGTGTCATATTTATATAAAAGTATAGGCTTTCTCTTAAACAGACATTTCCGTTGACGGATATATTCGTCGGAAGCTTATATAGTGTCTTCGGAAGCTTATACAATGTCATTCCAAAATCTTTTAGTTTACGGCTTATTAATTTGGTTAACGGACGACACTGTATAAGTTTATGAAGACACTATATAAGTGTCCGACGAACATGTCCCTTTAAGAGGAAGTCTGTATAAAAGTATAGGAAAGGAGTTACATACAAGGTATACAACTCAAGCTAACAGGCCGGAGGGCTGCATTATTATGGAAAATGCAACAGCCAACAGCCCTACTAGGTAGGCTCCTTGCAATCCCACTAATCATTTGCACAACTCCCTATAAAAGAACGACGACTAGCTAGTCAAATCTAAAATACATAGTTTGGGGAGCCTCCCATTTATATAACCATGGTGGCTTCCCTTCATACAAAAGATGGAGTTTCTTGTGTTGCTTGTATAGTAGCTTGCTTGGCCGCTTGGTCGGCTGAAAAATTCGATTCCTTCTAAGTAGATGTCAGAACGCATTGTTGTAGCAATTGCCGACATCTTTGCCATCATCTTCTAGTAACGTTCCATGGTAATTGTCTTGATCTAAATGCTTGAATAGTCCCCACTGAGTCAGATTCTATCCAAACTTTAGTCCAACCTCTTCTAATGGCTTCTTCAGTATAGTACTAAACAATTCCGCCATGTAATTAGTATTCACGCCAAGTTTCTTCCACATAACCAGCAAGAAGTCACCATTAGTGTTGCGAAAAGTTGATCCAAGAACTGCCATGCGTGGGTTTCATAAGGAGGAGCCGTCACAGTTGATTTTGATAGTACAGTGTCATGAGCTGGTGGACTGTTGTGAGACTGCATCATCGTTTTCTTCATGAATCATATCCGGCGAGAGTTCTTAAAAAGTTAAGATTCAGTAAACGAAATAAAGAAACTAACAAAAACGATAATGGTACATAACTTAAGCTCTACTTTACCTTTGAAGCAAAGATTACATGGCATAATTCTTCAACAAATACTTTTATGTAACTAGATATAAAACTGATCAGCTAAGATGCAGAAACCATACTCTCTGCCAGACAAGCTAGAGACTCAAGGTTCCACCGGATAATGTTACTGACAAAATAATCAGTATCATCTTTGGTACTTCCATCAGGGACATCGACTCTATAAGACTCCACTACGATAGTCTTCTCTGGTTCATCTACTTTCTCGTGGAGTGTCGTGTTTGAACTATAGTTGGAAAGGCGAAGATCACCACCAATGATGCTAAAACTAATGAGATGTAAATCATCATAGAATGCTTCAAGTCGTTCAATGCTCATCTCAGAAGGAAAACCTGATACATAATGTACTCTTCGAATACTACCAATTGTTGGGGATTATATCAATACCAATCGATTCCCCCTCTACACATATAACTTGTATTTGAACACAATTCAACTCCACACAAATTATAAATATCAACTACAACCTATACTAACATGCCCAACTCGCTAAACAACTATTAACAACAGATAATAATGTAAAACAGTAAAAGCAAACCACAACACAAAGATTTACCGTGGTTCGGCCAATGGTGCTTACTTCCACAAGAGCTAGTTCTTTATAAAGTGGGAAGGAAGATTACAATCTCTCCTTTCAGTCTCTCACCTTACTAGATCACTCATCTCTCTTTACAGAGTTGTCTCTCTGTAAATGTTATCTCTCAATCTTGATTGCTTTTAAGATTGGGTTTCTCTCTTTTGTTCTTTGGTTCTTCTCTGGTTAGGTTTTTCCAAAACCTTGATTTTGTTTTTATATCAAAAACACAAATTTTGCAGTTACTGTAGCGAAGCCCACGAAAAATAGACCTGAGCGCAAGTCGCGCCTCGGGCAAGACCAAGTAGGGCGCAAGGTGCGCTCACTCTACTGGAAGTCCATCAAAGGCCTGAGTGCAGGTCGCGCTCCGAGCAAGCCAAACCTGAGCGCAGGTGCGCTCAAGCTTTCCCATGCAAGCTGAAATTCTTTCCTCCTCATGTGAGGGATAAAGCCAACAATCTCCCCCTCCCGAACAGTGAGGGGGGGCTTCCTCCATGCAATTTCCAAATCAACGGGGAGGAGTGTCTTTGTCATTCCGGCAATAGCACAACAAACATCAAACTTACCTTTCGGTAAGACTTTGGTCATCATATCCGACCAGTTCTTGTCAGTATGGATCTTCTCAATACACAAATGTTTGTCTTCGAGTACTTCTCTAATCCAATGATAATGCACGTGTATGTGCTTGGATCTAGAATGGAAACTCAGATTCTTGCTCAAATGGATGGCGCTCTGACTGTCATATAGAACTACAAACTGTTTCTGCTTTAGCCCTAGTTCGTCGAAGAACCTTTTCATCCATAGCAACTCTTTGCAACAGTCAGTGGCTGCAATATACTTTCTGTGGTGGAAACACACTTTTGCAACTTTGATTGCCAAGAAACTGCTCCCCCTGCAAAAGTAACCAGATAACCGGAGGTGGACTTCATCGAGTCAACATCACGTCATCACCTGCCATGTTTGCATCACTGTAGCCTTCAAGTAAGGGCTTACTTCCACCAAAGCAAAAACACGATTTGGAAGTGCCTTTGAGATATCTCAATATCCACTTAACACCTTCCCAATGCTCTTTCCCCGGATTTGACAGAAATCGGATTACAACACTAACGGCGAAAGCAATATCCGGTCTTGTACACACCATTGCATACATTAAGCTGCCCACTGCGGATGCATAAGGAATCTTTTCCATCTGACTCTGCTCATGCTCACCTTTTGGACACATCTCTTTGGTCATGCGGAACTGGCCACCAAGCGGACAACCCGGATCGCTTTCGCTTTTTGATCCATGTTGAATCTCTTCAACACCTTCTCAATGTAGCTTTCTTGAGAAAGCCACAACTTCCCACTCTTTCTGTCATGAGTGATCTGCATCCCAAGTATCTGCTTTGCTTGACCCAAATCCTTCATCTCAAAGGACTTACTCAAGTCTTTCTTCAGCTTGGATATCTTGTTGATGTTTGGGCCAACTATCAACATATCATCCACATACAACAATAGCACTATGAAATCCCCATCTGGAAATCTCTGAACAAACACATAATGGTCGGAAGCAGACTTCTTGTATCCTTGCTTCGCCATAAAGGAGTCAAACTTTATGTACCACTGTCTCGGTGCTTGCTTCAACCCATACAAGTTCTTTATCAGCTTGCATACTAGGTGCTCCTTGCCTTTGACCTCAAACCCCTCTGGCTGGTCCATGTAGACATCTTCTTCAAGGTCTCCATGAAGAAAAGTCGCCTTAACATCTAGTTGCTCAACCTCTAGGTTCATACTTGCGGTCATACCCAATACCACCCGGATAGAAGTCATCTTCACTACAAGAGAGAAAATCTCATCAAAGTCAATCCCTTTTCTTTGACCGAATCCCTTCACAACAAGGCGAGTTTTGTGCCTTGGGTGAGGATTGTTCTCCTCATGCTTGACTTTGTATATCCACTTATTCTTGAGAATTTTTCGTCTTTGCGGTTTCTCAACTAACTCATAAGTGTGATTCTTATGCAAAGAATCCATCTCGTCATGCATGGCCTTCAACCATTTTTCTTTGTCTGTACCTTCAAGTGCTTCTTGATAGTACATAGGTTCTCCACCATCCGATAGTAGCACGTACGTATGTGGTGGATACCTGGTTGAAGCTAGTCTCCCTCTGTCAGACCTCCTTGCCCCATCTGCTGGTGCCTCAGGAGGATGCACTTCTGCTTGCTCTGGTGGTGGTTCATGCATCTCATCTGCATCTTCTATACCAATAGGTTCTATCCCATCATGAGCAATAAGATTCTCATCATGAGCTTCAAACTCATGGTTCTCTGCATTCTCAATGCCTTCTGCACGTTCCACAGTAGGAACTTCTGGTTCTGAATCAACAAGATCATTGGTAAAAGCCTGTAGCTTCTCACCATTCTCAAAGTCTACTATGGTTTGGTCTTCTAAGAACACAACATCTCGACTTCGGATTACCTTCTTGTTAATTGGATCATAGAGTTTGTAACCAAACTTTTCATCTCCATAACCCAGAAAAATGCACTGTTTGGCTTTGTCATCAAGCTTGGATCTCTCATCCTTTAGAATATGTACAAATGCCCTGCACCCAAATACCCTCAAGTATCCATAATCAACATCTCTGCCTGACCATACTCTCTCTGGATAATCACTATTCAGAGGCTTTGTCGGCGATAGGTTGATCACATGCACGGCTGTATGCATTGCTTCTACCCAGTAGGTTCTAGGTAGCTTAGAGTGAGACAGCATGCATCTCATCCTCTCTACAATGGTACGGTTCATTCTCTCTGCTATTCCATTCTGTTGCAGTGTCTTGGGAACGGGCTGCTCATGACGAACCCCATGACTCTGGCAATACTCTTCAAATGGCCCTATGTACTCACCCCCATTATCTGAGCGAATACATTTCAACAACTTCCCAGTCTCTCTTTCCACCATGCTGTGGAATTTCTCAAACACGCCAAGTACTTCATCCTTGGTCTTCAGACTATAGGTCCATATCTTTCTTGACGCATCATCAATGAATGTCAAGAAGTACGAAGCTCCCTGGCGGGACTTTACTCTTATAGGACCACATAAGTCTGTGTGCACTAGTTCAAGGACAGTGTCCTTTCTGTGAGACGGGAATCTTTGGAAAGACACCCTGTGTTGCTTTCCTACCAAACAGTGAGTACATATATTTAAATGTGTACCTTTAATGTCTGGCACAACCTTTTGCTTAGCAAGAACTTCCATCCCTTTTATGCCCATATGACCGCGGTCTCTTGTGCCACCCCCGGAGGAAGCTTCTTCTTCTGCCGCATTCACTTCTGCTTTACACAAACTAGCCTGTGTTTTGTAAAGAGAGCAAGTTTTCTTTCCCCTGGCTGCTACAATGGAACCTCTACTCAGTTTCCATACCCCTTTACCAAACGAGTTTACAAAGGCATCGTCATCTAATTTCCCAGCCAAAATTAGGCTTAACCGTATGTCAGGGACATGTCTTACATCCTTGAGTGTCAAAGTGTAGCCAACATTGGTTTCTACATGAATATCTCCAATACCTATAATCTTCGAGATGCCACTGTTACCCATCCTTACTTTACCATATTCACCACAGCTGTAGGTAGTGAAGAATCCCCTGTGCGGTGTGACATGATAGGATGCTCCTGTATCTATCACCCACTCTGTATCCTGACATGAGGTACTAAGACAGCACACATCACAATCTGACACAATTCCCACTAGGTCGTCGACTAGTACATTAGTATCTCTCGCTTTTTGTTTCCGTTCCTCTGCACCATGTCTTCATGTACACAGTTATTCTTCTCATCCCTCTTCAGTGTTCTGCACTCATATCTGAAGTGGCATTTGGTGACACAATAGTAACATTGCCTCTCTGCCTTAGGAGTTCTTACTTCACCCCTAGATTTACTTCTGTCATCACCTCTAGAACGAGATGGTTTTCTGTTTCTACCTCTCCCTCGTTTCTCTGTGAAAAGGATCTCTGAGTGAGAGGAGTTGCTTCTTGCACTCCTTCTAGTCTCCTCATTCAACAAAGACATGGTAGCCATCTCCATGGTAACAATTCCATCCTTGGCTGCTCCGTGTAGAGAAACTGCTAATGTCTCCCAACTTTCGGGGTAGAGAGCCTAATAGAAACAAAGCCTCAACTTCGTCTCCCAAATTGATCTTCATCAAATGCATCTGATTGATGATATTCTATACTTCATTAAGATGCTCAGACATTGAAGAACCTTCTTGGTACTTCGTGTCTGCAAACTTCTTAACGACCAACACTTTGTTTCCGCCCGACTTCCTCTCATAAAGGTCTTCGAGTTTCTTCCACAGACTGAAAGCTGTAGTCTCTTGAGACACATGGTGAAAGACACTATCGTCAATCTACTATCGAATGTATCAAATAACTTTTCTGTCAAGCTTTTTCCACTCAGCCTCATCAGTCTTTTCTGGTTTTACTCCCTCATTCTCAATGGGAAGTGCCAAGTCCTTGCAGTATAGCAAGTCTTCCATCTTGGCTTTCCAGATAGTGTAGTTCTTCCTATTCAGACTCATCATGCGAGTGTTCATGGAATGGTCCATCTCTACAAGTTATTTAACCTCAGATCTTCTCTCAGGAATTTCGTCAAACACCTTCTGACCAAGATTCAGATAACACCCTAGGCTATTCTAACCAAGGCTCTGATACCACTTGTTGGGGATTATATCAATACCAATCGATTCCCCCTCTACACAGATAACTTGTATTTGAACACAATTCAACTCCACACAAATTATAAATATCAACTACAACCTATACTAACATGCCTAACTCGCTAAACAACTATTAACAACAGATAATAATGTAAAGCAGTAAAAGCAAACCACAACACAAAGATTTACCGTGGTTCGGCCAATGGTGCCTACTTCCACAAGAGCTAGTTCTTTATAAAGTGGGAAGGAAGATTACAATCTCTCCTTTCAGTCTCTCACCTTACTAGATCACTTGTCACACCCTGAATTTCGACAGAATTCGGAAAAAACATTATTTGTTCCTGACTTTTCGATCTCCGAGGTGTGACACACTCTCAACTTCCAAAAACCCATAAACAGTTTAAATATGCGGATAATTAAAAACCAATAAATTTTTTAACTTAAACAAAAGTCGTCTTCATTACAAAAATTTACAAATGAAAATACAAATAACTTTGTCTCAACGGAAACTCTATATCACCTCAAGGGAAAACAAAACATATCCTGAAATGCAACGCTAACACAAACCTCAAGCAGCAACCAACCTTCTTCAACACTAAACCTGTAAAGACTTATCAACTATGTTCATTTAATGAACACACCCGATAAGCAAACATGCAAATCGGGTCAGCATTATAAAAATGCTGGTGTGAGTAGCTCTAAAATACAACATATACTTATACCAAATCTATACACAATCCATAAGGCAATTAGTTCCTCCACCGAGGCGCCTTAACTTTCAACGACTAATACAACATCCTTAAGTACAATAATTTAGGCAGGTAGTTCCTCCACTGAAGCGCTTTAATTTCACACTAACCACACAACAAACTATACGCATAATAAATAAGGCATGTAGTTCCTCCATCGAGGCGCCTTAGGTTCTAACTAAACAAATAACCAACATATTACCATAATTATATTATTTAAGGCTTTCTTTGCGTGTCCCTAAAATCACGTCGTATCTATGTCTTACCTAGTTTCCCTGGCTACCACAATCGCTTTCCAACATTGAACATGTACATCCACATGCCTCCCCTTACATAATGAACCACTCCATGCATAACTACCCTGAGCGGGATGCCGCACACCAGGTAACCCTCACACGGAAGCCATTGTGCAAGTACTGCCACTATTCGGCATAAAATATCGCGCGTCTCGTTCTATTTTGCGAACGGAATAATCAAGCTACTATTCGCTTCGCCCGGGGCCATTCAGATTCAATCGAAACGCCGTAGGGCCAATCACATTACTTACGCCCGAAGGCCATTCAGATTCACTGAAACGCCAGAAGGGCCAAATCACATGAGTTGTGGTAGCTAGGTTATAGGATTTTCGTTACGTAATTTATTCAAGTGTCATACATTTATGACTCGTAAAAATTCCACTATATCATGTGCAGGTCAAATACCTTATTGCACTATGCCACAATATTTAGAAATATCTCAATTATATCTCATAACCACTTTCATTCTTTCACGTGCCAATATATTATTGCACTAAGTCATAATCCCGTGGGAAAATATCCACACATACTATACTATCTCATAGTAGCATCTCATATATAAAATAATGGAGTGTTTATACATTTATTTCTCCAAAACTATTGCATTTAATATATATATCCCAACATATTATATAATGTCACAATATCAACGTCAAATCTTAATTAAATAATGACCACAAAATTTATACAAGCTTCCACAGCATTTTAGCATTTGATTTGTCCATACAATTTACAACATAAAATGTAGCACAATTAAATAGTCCACAGTCCACAATCAAAACCCAATATATATATGCTTTACACACTACTCACGTCAAATCTTAATTAGATAATGACAAACAACGTTATATAATTTTTGACAATATTTTATTACTATATTTGTCCATATTCTTAAATATGAGAAAAACTGGAAAAAGTCAACATTCCACAGTCAACGGTCAAAGTCAACGGTCAACGTCAAAGTCAACGGTCAAAGTCAAAGTCAATACGTCATGATCAAAGTCAACGGTCAAAGTCAAACTGTCGTTTCCATGTTCGACAGGTTCAGGGTCATAGCCATGGTTCATGGCTAAGGTCAAAGGTGCATGGCTCATGGGCTCATGGCCAAGGTAATGGTTCGGACCCAACTGGCCAAGCCCAAACCTTAGAACCCGAAAGTCTGAACATTTAAAGACCCAATTAGATATATTTTAAGTTATATGACCAACTCAAAAACCAAAATTAGAAACTGGCTCAAAACACCACTGGGTTCGGCCCGGAGAATTTTGAAACCGGCCCAACACTTAAACTAAAACTGGTCCACAACTTAAACTAAACTGGTCCGAAACGAAGGATTAATCCGGCCCAATAACTAACAAATGTTTAGGCCCAAAAACTTAAACTGAACTGGCCCACAACTTAATCAAAACTAGCCCAACAAAAACCAAAATAGAATCGGGCCCAACAATAAATGAACTGGCCCATAGACTAAGCCAAATTTGTCTGGCCCAAACAAAACAAGCTAAGGCCCAAGAACTGAAACCGACCCAGGCCCAAGCCCAAACCGACCAACAGTCATCTTCTCCAAATTTCTTCTGCCTCCAGCCACCAAAACCGGCCACCACCATCTCCACACGTCCACCCATTTCAACCAAACGGTTGGACTCCTAAAGAAGAACCCAACATCTTTAATACATAAAACTCGATCTCATCTCCCTCACTCACCAAATAAGTAGCGAATTCGCCAAATTAGCGCCATTGATGCTCCTCCGGAGCTTCAACAGCCCCCACCTCACTACACCACCCAATCCTACAACCACCAACCCATAACACAAACAAAGCAGTTCACAACAACGAAAATTACAAATTTAAAACCAAATCCTCAGTAACACAGTATCAACCTCGCGCCCCATTAACTCACCTTCAAGTGTTAACAACCTCACCCAAACAACAATAATACAATCATCAACCTGTAACCCCCGACATCAATCCACAAATCGTTGGGTTTTGATCCCCAAACACCTAGATTATGACCACCTGCAAATTTGGATTAGTAGTCTTAACGATTTCTGACTCGCGCCACCATTTACAGCTTCCCCAAGCTTTGACAGAATCCAACCCAGCGTCAATACCTCATACCCAACACTCCACCACAGCCACCTAACATCATTCACTCATACCCACCTTAGTGAGGGTTCAGAACCACAACCAGGAGTGTTCAACATATAAGATCTGACCGATTCTCTCTTTTGAGCTTGGCGACGCCATTTACGGCCCGTCAAGCTTCGACAGTTCAAATATCGAGTCTCAACAGAGTTTCGAAAGACAGTTTAAACCAATTTTAACAACTACAGGACGAATAACAATAACCGAATAATGAACGAAAACTTTGAACAGTACAATTATGCGTGAAATAGAAAAACTAATCTACTCACCTGTATAAAAAGCTCGATGAATTCCTCCTATTCCGAATCGTCGCTTTCCACCCTCCAGCAAACGAGTTTCTAGCTCTGCCTCCATTTTTATTATTTTTTTATTCTTAGAACCCTATTCTCCAGAACAATACGAATATATATTTGGGTTTGAAACCCAAGCCCAATACAGACTCGGGACCAGAAACCAGGCCCGCGTATCCCAAATCCAATCCAGCCGATTTTTAAATAAATAAATTAAATTAATTAATAAATAGAAAAAAAAAACGTATTTTAAATATGGGCGTTACATCACTCCTCTCTCTTTACAGGGTTGTCTCTCTGTAAAGGTTATCTTTCAATCTTGATTGCTTTCAAGATTGGGTTTCTCTCTTTTGTTCTTTGGTTCTTCTCTGGTTAGGTTTTTCCAAAACCTTGATTTTGTTTTTATATCAAAAACACAAATTTCGCGGTTACTGTAGCGAAGCCCATGAAAAATAGACCTGAGCGCAGGTCGCGCCTCGGGCAAGACCAAGTAGGGCGCAAGGTGTGCTCACTCTACTGGAAGTCCATCAAAGGCCTAAGCGCAGGTCGCGCTCCGAGCAAGCCAAACCTGAGCGCAGGTGCGCTCAAGCTTTCCCATGCAAGTTGAAATTCTTTCCTCCTCATGTGAGGGATAAAGCCAACACCAATATCACCATCACCACTAATCATTGAACAACTCTCAATAAATCTTTTGTAGAGTTGACGCTTATGGAAGGTTCGAACAATAGACCACACCAGTGAGATAGGTGCATTGATTTGTTTAAGTAGAAAGGAGCTGCATTGTTGAGGTGATGGACCATGGGTAATGTAAGGACTCGACATGAGTACGTGCAGTGGTGGTTTCCTAATGCAAGTAATATTGTAAATCTAGTGATGATGATGGCCTGGTATTGATTGTGTTAGTGACTTTTAGTAGGGATATAATCGATTTAAATAAGAAAGCATTTGCTAAATATGGTGATTGAGTTTACGACTATTTAGTACCACGAATTTTGGTACCCGAACTTTATTTCTCGCCTATTCGTACCACGAAGTTTCAATTTAGTACTTCAGTTAATTTTCCATCCAATTCCGTCCAATTTCACTAACGGCGTTAACACTATTCACGTGAACTGTGTTTTTTTAAATTCAAATTTGAAAAACAAAAAAACACTATTCACATGAACAGTGTTTTCACTATTCACGTGAACAATTTTTTTTATATAAAAATCTTTAATCAATCTTAAAAATTAATTCTTTAATAAAAAATAAAAAAAAAACACTATTCACGCAAACAATATTTTTAATATTCACGTGAACAGTGTTTTTAAAGAATCTTTAATCAATCTTAAAAATTAATTCTTTAATGAAAAATAATAAAAAATACTATTCACATGAACAATTTTTTTTAAAAAAAAAATCAATCTTAAAAATTAGATTATCACAAAAAAAAAAAATTGTTCACGTGAATAGTGAAAACACTGTTCACGTGAATAGTGTTTTTATTATTTTTCATTAAAAAATTAATTTTTAAGATTGAAAGAATTAATTTTTAAGATTGATTAAATATTCTTAAAAAAAAAAAAAACTGTTTATGTGAATAGTGAAAACAATGTTTACATGAATAGTGTTTTTTTGTTTTATCAAAATTTGAATTTTTGAAAAAACACTGTTCACATAAATAGTACCAACGTAAATAGTGCTGTGTGAATAGTGCGAACGCCGTTAGTTAAATTGAACGGAATTGGATGGAAAATTAACTGAAGTACTAAATTGAAACAAATTAAAACTTCCTGGTACGAATAGATGAAAAACAAAATTCGGATACCATTTAGAAAAACATGTAAAAGTTCATAGTATTAAATAGTCATTAACTCTATAGTGATTTGTTGTTTGCTGTATTAAAAAATATATCTTTACTATATAGAAAAATATGGGGGTCGAGGAACAGTAATTTTGGTGTACGTCCCCTGGGTATTTTGGTAATTTCACTATCTATTGTGAGGGCATTTTAGTCTTTTCACATTTGTAGGTATTATCTTTGGATTTCTCGAATATTCCTCACCTGGAATTTCTCACTATTCACCTCTCTTGCAATTTCTCATTGTTCGTCTCCCACTTTGGATATTGTTCACCATCTTCGACCGCTACTATTCACATATACAGGAATAGTAATTGATTTCTTTAATCTTGATACTTCAATATATAGCTATAGTTTTTTGTGGGGTTGTTTCGTATTGATTGATTATCTGTTCAAGCTTTCCCTCATTGGATGTTTTGACTCCCGGAATTTACTGTAAGTTACACTTATGGCATCGTTTTTAATATTCATGGCTTGAGGGAATCAAGCCTTTGGAGGTTAGCTCCAATGTCTTGGATCTGATTTTCAAACTAAGTGGAAGTTAAAAATTGTGGTTGTCGATGAATTATTATGTGTAGTAGCTTCTATATGTCATTGATACTGAAATGAAACTTTTTTAATATTCACACGTCTTTAGGGAATCTAGCCTTTGGATATTAACTCCAATGTCTTGGGTCTATTTTCCAAACTAAGCGGGGGGATGGGGGGGGGGGGGTTAAAAATCTTGATTGTCAGTGCATTACTATGTGTCACGATATTCTGTAGGTCATTGAGAACTTACTACTTCTTGCTAATCCCAAAACACAGGGTTTCATGTTAGAATAATTCTACACTACTAACACAGTTTTAGAGTCTGATTGTATTGGTACCTATGGCCAATTACTGTAGGGTGTGCAGGGCGACTTGAAAGCAGACAATGACGGGAACAATCTTCTTGGAACAGAGAAGCAGCAGGAGCTTCAAATTTAGGAAAGCAATTCGCTACCAGACTCCGACAAAGGGATGGACGCACAGTTGGTCTTAGGCTATAACGTTTTTTTTCTGGTACTGTCACAGCTAGGTCTGGTAACTTTGACTTTTAAGTCTTATTTGTGTAAGAGGCATGCTCTGTATGATCATGTGTCTGTTATCTTAAAACAAATATCATTGAAATGTTTAGATTATCCTTACAAAAAAGATGCTGAGTTCAGGACCACTGTTTCCATCTGAATTCATCATATAGAAAGTCTCAAAGTCTTTGGACCCAACAACACACTCTAAGTAGGCCCTCATGTAGGCCAATTCCCCATCGGGCATGTCTTCAGAGTCTCTAGGTAGCACGCTAGCACCCATTAACACTGCATGGAGCAATTGCATAGTGTTTAAGTCATCATCATTTGAATCCCTTAACACCATAACCAGTCTTCTTACTCAGTCTATCTAGACGAAGGATAATAGTATATCTCTGTGAAGCAGCAAGCATGCTTTGATGAGTACTATTAGTTATGAAATACCATTAGATGATGTTTTGGCTGAGGATGGGCATTAAAAGACATTCAAATTTAATTTTACCATTGTTGTTATGTTGGATGTGGTATTTAGATAAAGTGGTGTGTTAGGTATCTCACGCTCCAGAATTTGGTGGTGATTGTCGATGTGGGAGGTTCACATGTACCCTATGATTTTTCAGAGAAGGTGAATTGAGTTGAGTTAAACATTCCAGTGTCCACATTTCATAATTTGCAGCACGTGAATTGTATTGAGAGTCATGGGTGGAGCAACCGGGAAATTAGTATTGATCAGGGGGTTGAATCTTCTATTCATTTTTTCTAAAATTTTTACATAGTTAGCGTCGAATTTTGTTACCGCTTACCTCAATGATTTGACTTTTTCATTTTGATTTCTTTTCTTTGGTTTTTATTTGCTTAGTAAAAATTAACCTTGATGTCTGTTGACCTTCAGAAACCATTTCTGAAACGGACATTTGGATTAATTCAATTTTGTTTTCTCCTCCATCCACTCTATCTTAGAACATTGTGCCACTTCAATCATTATCATTACATCTTCTACCACATATTGAATTCCAACTCATCAAGTATGTGTTTATTACATCTGGAATATCTTGAATCAAATCTGCAATTTCTTGATGAGTGAACTTGGTAAGTTGCATTAAAAATAATAGCTGAACCAAATTTAGCGTTGTAACAGTGGAAACCTCATGTATCTATTACTTTTAGATTTGTTCTAAAATGATCATATACTTTATTATTACTTGAAGAAACTAAGCATGAGCATTATGTTGTATCCAGGTGAATGCGTCAATTTATCCTTCTAAGGAAAGTTGTCTTTCGTCCTGGCTGAGACGCTGAGTCACCACTTGCCTTGGTTGCCTCTAAGTTGGAAAGTGAATTGTCTTCCACTGCGTATGCAACAACTTGATGTTAGCTGTGAAACAATGAGAAAGGTGTATGAATCACTATTGAAAACGGAATTAGATAGCACACTGTTAGTATTAAATTATTTGTGTATGACATACTTTCTTGTTCCTTATGAACAAAAGAATTTTGGTTGTAGTTGACCATTTTTTCTTTGAATATTGAATGAAGAACTTAAATTAATGAACAATGTGGCTTATTAGTGATATTAATCCAGCTTATGCATTTTGAGGATAATGTTTTCATCATTGTGGTTGCGTCCATTCACTATTGTACGTTTCTAAAATGCAGATAATACATTTTCTACTCCTTAATCGACGGATATTTTGAAGATTGAAGGCTGTGTTTTTTTATGATCCAAGTGTGAAATCTTAAGCTATTGTTTTTAAATATTCCAAGTATTTCAATTGATGTGTTATGATTAATGCACTTGAGTGGTTAGTTATGCATTTATGCAACATGCATGGTTAGTACTAATTGTAAAATGTTGTCAACCATGCATCAAACAGAGCATGGTTAGTGCGATATTTACTTGTTTACTTCATGAATATGATATGATTGTCAAACAAGCTGAATTTAGCATTGCAGAAGCAATTTGGAATCTAGCAAGGTTTGAGCCGACAGAAAATAAAAGGTTTTGAAGGACGGAGGAGCTGAGGGACAGAGGAGCAATCAATGAGTTTTAATGTTAAAGATGCAAATATTTTCCCTCATGGAGTGGAGAAAGGAACTTGGCCTAACGATTACTCTTTGTTTGATCTTGCACGCGTGATGGTGGTGTTCTTGCCTGCAAGGATACCATGTTCTCCTCCAATCTAGAAAATCATAAGTGTGCTAAATAATTGTATTGCAGTTTGCAAGGAATTGAATTTCAGTTCATGTATAGTTTATGTAAACTATTATTTCAGTTCATGTAAACTATTTTAGTTCAAATCTAAGAAGGCCATTTAAGAGACTATATCTCTATTGTACGTTGTAGTAGTGTATTAACAGGGTTTATTTTCTTTTCTTTTTTCATGATGTAAGAATAATTCAGTGGTCAATCTATAAGCAAGGCGATCATATCTTACAAATTTCTATATACATGTTTCTTTTTACCATCTTGGTGTTCAGTAAGATAAGTTCACATAGTTTTTTATTAGCATCTTGGTGTTCATGTAGTTTTAAGCTTTTAGCATACCAAATTACCAATACTATCTGCTTATTCTATCTTGATGAGAATTATTGTTGTTATCGCATTGTTGTGGAGTTCAAGGTCAATGTTAACATCTTCTAGAGTTTCCCACATGCTTCGGTGATATCACTAAGAGCTATTCGTTTGTTGATGCAAGAATTTATGTTTGGCAGCATCTTGCTTTTTTAATTGCCTTTTTTGTAACTCGCTATAGCATTCTCTATCTTCATTTACTAATTTTTGTGTCATTAACTAATTTATTCGTTTATTTGATGGAATATCTTCTACATGATATTCCACTTTGCAGTTCTCATTGATGAATAGCTAACACATCAATTCAAACTCCATTCAAGATTTTTTTTTTCTAGATGTATTGTTCGTATTGTTAAGACGTGCAATGCACGTGCATGATGCTAGTATATATATATAAATTGGGTGTCATTTAGTTTTGTTTGATAGTAAGGGTCTTGACTATGTACAATGTATCTTCGGATCTCCCCTCTGTGTGTTAGTGTGTGATCCTATGACCTAACTGTCCCTTGTGCGTCGCTCTTTATGAGGACCAAACTGTTATAAGGTCATTTACTAGTGGGTAGATCAGTCTTTTCCCTTACTCACAACAGTACTATGTCAAAAAAAATCTGGACCGTTCCAATGTTTCTAGAGATTTCTCCATTAATGTCTTGAGTGAGATATATAGTGAGTGTGGTGGAGGAGAAGAAGTAGCTACTGTTCACATTCCTAGAGTATCTTTGAAGACCTCTTCCTCTCGTATATGTGACGATATGTCCACTATACAGAGGCTATTTTCTTCTCTCCAATTTATTGTCTCTTGAGTCATTAATTATTTTAGGGTTAACTAGTATTACCCCCACTAGATGAGCCAATTAGGATCCCCAAGACTAGATGGGGGAATTAGGGTCTCCCCCCTAAACACACGGTCAACTTGGTTTGACCGTTAACTTTCAAGTCAAACAATTGAAAATTACATAAATGCCCTCATTGTTTTAAAAAAAAAATGTTCAATTTTAATTAGGTGGGGGCATTTATGTCATTTTCAGTTGTTTCACTTGAAAGTTAACGGCCAAACCAAGTTGACCGTGTGTTTAGGGGGGAGATCCTAATTTCCCATCTATTGGGGGGGAAATCCTAATTGGCTCATCTAGGGGTAACACTAGTTCACCCATTATTTTATCTGTCCATCTTTGGGCAAAGCACTTGTGTTGATTGGTATCCCCACTAGATTGGGAAGTTGTAACCTCACTTATCTCCTTTGATAGTGAAAGATTTTATTGATTATTATTAGTATCTAGTGTTCTTCCTTATTGGTATTGCATTATTGGTATTGCATCGTTGTTACTTGCCTGGTGGTGTTGTGCTTCTTTGATTTGTGCAAAGAGTTTGAACTGGGTAGTTTATAAAAAAATTCTTGGGTTAGTTAAACTTACCCCCCCATTAATAGTTGCAATTAGTGTTACCTCCCCATTTTCAAAAATATTAGTGATACCATTTCCAATTGCAGATCCAACGGCTACGAAATGATATTTTTTTTCAGATGAAGAAATCTGACCGTTGGAACTTACAAATAGGAGGGTATCACTAATATTTTTGAAAATGGGGGTAACACTAATTGGTAACTAGTAATGGGGGGTAAGTCTATCTAACCCAAAATTCTTTGCTAATGGGTAATTTTGATTATAACTGGAAAAATGTACAGTGAGGGAGAAACAAAAGGAAAATAATATACTTTATATTTTAGGTCCTGGAACCTGGAAATGGATTTCCAGGAGAGCTATTAAACTTGTCTGTAGTAGGTGGCTACTACATCTTCTGTCCGCACCAGGAAGTGTGGTTTGCCATGCCACCAAGCTTTAGTCCCTGTTGCCAGCATGCATCCTTGTCGAGCACTGGTTTCCGCTGAGAAATTAATCTCCTTCCTAGTATGAGACTATGAGTGATGTTAAACCATTCCACTTTACTCTTTGCTTCGTGCCAGACACTTTTGATTTTCCAGTGGACTTCATCCAACTGAAAAGCAATGACTCTGCAGCTTTTGATTGGGATTCAACCCTATATATTTTCCCATCCCATACTGGTGGCTTTATACCCAACAGCGCCCACCCTCCCCCTCCCAAGACATACACACGCCACCACTGTACCACATAAATACCTCATTAATATTCTGCATCATCTAGTCAGTGTATACATCCCTGATTCCCTGGCGTACTGTGTTAAATGGTTTTTACAAAAATGAAACAAAGTTGTCCTTATTTCCTCAGAGTCATCTCAGTACTAGGAGAGGGATCACTTTTATCTACTGATATGAATCAGTTAATGTAACTGCACATTACACCATGTTCAAACTAAACCATGCATTCTAAAGTATAAACATTAGATCTGGTGCAAGATGAGTTAAATTATATTGTACAAATCTACATGTGTTTATACGAATATTATAAAAGGAAAACTACATTATTATATCATTACAGAATATGTCACATCCATTTTCTCGGCTATTCTAGCCAAAGATTGCAGGTTGCACCTTATTATGGTATCTACAAATGAGCATGTGTCTTCCTCAGTGTTCCCGTCAGGTACATGGACTATATAAGACTCCATTACAACTGTGTTCCTAGGTTCATCTTCTATCTCGTGCAGTGTCAGCGTAGAATGATAGTCTGTGAGGCGATGATCCCCACCAATAATACTGAACTCAATAACATGAAGCTTGTCATCGAGTTTGTCAAGTCGTTCAATACTCCAATGGGCTGGGAGACCTGACACCAACTTTAGTTCACGAACACTACCGACGCCTCCATTTCCACTGATCATACAACAACTCTTTACGAATTTCTTATAAGCTTGAGGTTTGCCAAATTGCCGAACTATAGACCATACCACAGTAAGTGGTGCATCAATATTTTGAACCACGATAGAACCACATTGCTTAGGGGTATGGGAGGGTTCTTGAGTATCATAGTCGCTCAACATTTTGAGTTTGCTGGTTTTCCTCTTTGACCTAAAGTCGTGGAGTTTGAGTTAAAATCAGTGCAACAGCGCGCTTTAAATAACAAAGATTTGCTCTATCTCATCTTGGTGTTTGCAGTGCTGTCTTTTCTGTACTTGTCTCTTACCTCTATTTCTTGGATTTTATTTACTAAATTTATCTATTATACACTCTTCATTTCATCAGTAAAATTAAGGTTAGTCGGTTATTAGAGCTGCATGGATTCCAGTTCCTCGACACTTCCCCATCTCTGCTGCCTTTAAAGTAGATCCAAACCTGAAGTCATAGATATAGTGTTTTGAGTGTGGCACTAATGGATCAGTTTTATTGTATACCAAATCAAATCTCATCATTATGAATTTGTTTGATTTAGTCAGTAGTAGTAGACTGGATTTACTTAGTTATTGTAGGGTTAGGCAGACCTTTACCTGCATTCAGACTTAATTCATTCAGACATGAGACGTTCGTAACAGATAGTTGGCTGCCGATAAAAGTCTGAATTTCTCCCTCCACAGAGTACTGTTATGTGATCCTATTAAACTTGTTTTAGGATAGTGTAATTAGCGTTGATTCTTCTGAGACTTTTATTTGATAGACAAGGGTAAGGTTCAAGAAAAGACCATTATTTATAATTGTATATGCGGAAGCTTGAACAGACTGTCAAAATCCAGTGATGAAAAACCTTTCCCAACAATCAAGAACTTACTACAAAAAAAAAGTACTTATTATCCTTGAATCCCTTAGTCAAACACCACCGAACTTTTCAGGACTCTTTGATTTTCGATACTATTGAGCTCAAACAGAGTTGGTCTAAAAATGGTGCCTAATAAGGCCAACGATAAAAATCGATTTCCGATGTCACAATCTCACTCTCTATATATGCTAAACAATCACATGAATATCACATGCCAGTACCATGGATCGATTCTGTTTTAACTCGCAGAATCCAAGTTAAAGAGAGGGAGGAAACTTCCAATTCAATTACCCGAAGACAACAGATAATGTACAGTTTAACTCTAGCATGCAGGGTGGAATGATATATGAGTATAGCAGTTTGTGTTTTGAGGTGTTTTTTGCATTTTCTTCACAGAAGAAAGGATTTTTTTCATCATTTGAAAATAATGTTACATCACAGAGTAGAGATAACCTTTTATTAGTCCCAATCTCATGGAAAGACTTAGACAAATCTTCAACTTTTTTTCCAAAACGTTGCTTAATGCCTTAATTAATAATGTAAAAACGATAGCAGAATTAGTGAGCTGATTTGTTACTAACGTGCCTAATGTGGCACCTACTGAAGTGGGCATAGACATAGACAATAACGCTAACTGCCAAGCTATTCTTGAGGAAGTGGCACAGGCTGTTAGTATGGGATGGAGAAACATATGGGTTGAATCCCACTCAAAAGATGCGGTTAATGTTTTCCAGTCGAATGAAGTCCACTGGAAAATCAGTAGTGCGTGGCACAAGGTAAGGAGCAAAGTGCAATGGCTGAACATCACATATTTGGAAGGAGATAAACTTGTCAGCAGAGACCAGTGCACGACAAGGATGCATGCTAGCAACAGGGATCAAAGCTTGGTGGCATGGTAAGCCACATTTTCTGATGAGAACAGAAGATGTAGAAGCAACCTACTACAGACAATAAGTTTAGTAGTTCCTGGAAACTCATCCCAAGGACCTAAACTATAAAGTGTAATTGTTTCCTTTTTCGTTTCCCGTCTTTGTACATTTTCTGAATTATTTTTATTCATAAAAAGTTACCCTTTAGCAATAAAACAAAAGGCACCTACTGATTTCTTATGATATATAGCACCTATTGTTGGTAGTCAATTGTCTTACGACTCTTTAGTTTTTTATACCTCCAACATAGCATGCCCTTTTGCAGAAGGATTGTCCCAGCTAAACAACCTCCTGGAATCTACATTTGTGTTCTATTTGCAAAGAAAAGTCCTAGTTCAGATCTACATTTTTCTGTCTTTAAGTTTCATCTAATTCGGATCATGTATAAACAGAAATTGTTTACTATAACATTTTCCCAGTGGAAATTTCTCTTCATTTTTATGGAAAAATTGAACAGGGGAGCTGGGGTAAGACGTTGTAAATCTTCAAAACTGTTAAATACATTGTTGTTGTCGATAAAAAAGAAACTAGAAAACGAAGGCGTTAGATGCTGATATTTTGATATGCTCTAGGCTAAATGACAGAATTTTAGATAGATGAATCATGAATGTTTTTGTTTTGCATGAACTTGCAGGGAATCTTACAACGCAAAATGGTCAGTCATTTTATACTTTTTGAGCGGCATTAGGATAACTCACCTACTCAAGTTCACTTCAGGACTTGCACGTGTGCGGTTTCAGCCAGGTAGCCAGGTACCAAAATTTCAAGATGGTGATCATGATCAGGCAAATATATTTCTGCTGAGCAAGACAACTGCCATAGGAAAGAAGAAAAGAAAACTATTTTGAATCAAACCAGTTATGACTTATGACGCACAAAAAGCCCATTCTTGTTAATCACAAAGGATGCAAGTTCTCCTAGAGCAGAACTCCAATGGAGGATCTAATAAAGGTTACACAATAACCATCACAAACTAGGCTTCTGGACATGAAAAATCATTGCACTTCACTTCTCAAAAATTATGTTGCTGTTACAAAAGCCAAGTTAATAAGTTCACTCCAAGGCTTCGGAAGAGCCCACATAGGCATGAGCCTCTCTGTTCATCTTTATTTGTTTTTTCATTACTTATTTATTTATAATAACCTCTGTTCAATATGACTGCTTAATGCACGATTATATCTAATGGTAATTGTATCTTGAAATTCACAGTTCTTTCAATGATTCAGATATGGACGTAGTAGTGTCCTAATGGCTAGCTTGGTACACATCCCCAGATGTTATCCGGAAAAGAAACAGATCTTCTCCACCAAGTCTCTTTAATTCAGGAATTGTTCCTAGTTTCTTCCTACTAATGGAGTTGTCCCAATTCCTCTCCTGGGGCTACGATTTAAGGTCCCAAATCCCTAGCACGATGATTTATTTTTTGTTGTACACCTTTGGAGTGACTGAGAAACTTCCATGGTTCTTCAACGGACCACTGTCCCTGACAGCCACAGGTAACCTAAAATTCCCTTTGTTGCGCCCCAAGTGCCCCACATTATAGTAAAGAGTACCCCAAATTCCCATCTCTGGAAGAGAATGTCCCTGAATGTCAGTCAGGAAGGAGATCCACCAACTGCCAGGAGCCCAGGACTAATCAGGATATACACTTGCCAAGAAAAAGGATAACGGGAAAATACATGGTGCACTTGGGAGTTGGGACAATGGTCTGATGTAGTAGTACTATGTTAGCTTTGGGTTCAATTCCCACCTCACTAGATTAGAACACATCTATTCACCTGTTGAAAACCTAATGCATTCTGGATGTACTTGCGTATTCTGTTTATTTGAAGGTTTACTATTCTGTTATTTCCACCTTCACTAGATTAGAACACATCTATTCACCTATTGAAAACCTAATGAATTCTGGATGTACTTGCGTATTCTGTTTATTTGAAGGTTTACTTCGAGTATTGTTTCCCCTGAATTAAGCATCCTTTTCTTGAATGCACGAAAACTTTTATAATTTTATGCTCACAAACGATATGGTTGCATCATAGTTCAATCTTAATGGTATCTTGCTTTGAATAGATTATGCCGTCTTTTCCAACTTTTTAGCTCAGGCTAGTGACTTTATTTGTATATCTCTGCCACGACGTTCACATCTCTGCCACGACGTTCACATAATCGTGTACGTGTATCAATGTGAGTTGGAGTTTAAATCTTGTTCATTCTGATTCAAAATTTGTTCGTAATACTCCATTTAAAACACAGACACAGGTGACACAACTCGAGCGATGAAATACACACGACACATGCCACCACTCACGTCTATGCATATGATCCAGAAGAATAAAAGTTGGAAATCTATACTTGAGACATTGTCGTTATTGCAGCATACAATTTTTTTCGCTTCGATCTGTCCAGCGATGAAATACATAACACGAATTAGATTGTCATCATTAACTTGAATATTACCAAACAAGAACATTTTAATACTCCGTTTTTCCGTTTGAGATCTCCCTTCATACATACATGCAAGCAAGGTAGAAATTTGTAAAGGTAAACAGATACTGGAACTGATAATAACTGTTAAAACACGTTCTAAGCAACCTCAAGAAGAATTAATTAAAGTTACTTATTTGAAATCAAAATGAAAACTCAAAAGCTCTTACCAATCAAAACTGCAGTAATACGTAACAGAGTGAAAATACTCAGAAGTTCTGCAGACCAAATGTCAGGCTTCAAAACGACATTATCAATCCGGGATCTCTCTCCCGTTCAGTGCACCCTCAAAGCGACTCCACGAAGTGAGATGCATTTATGTGCTCATATCATCTTCAGGTGCAGGATAGTAATCTTCTCTAAGTTGCATTTCCCTTAGATTTGGAATCTTGAGAAGAAACATCAGAAAATGCTCATGAGTAGTTCCATGGATGAAGAGTTTCCTCAGAGTACTACATTCTGCAAGAGATCCTACTGCTGGAAGAGAGAGACCTCTCTGGTTTACATCTCTATCTTGTGGAGCCGTGGAGGCCAGTAATCAAGCTCATTGAGATTCAAGTTCCTAATCCCATTCAAGTAAAACCTGTCCCACAGGCTCAAATACATCTACCCACTTGGAGCTGTCAAAGCATACCCTATTACATCACCGCAGTCTAGCTTCATTTTCACCAATTCGGGGTATCTTGCAAGAGAGAGTAGCCCAAACGCACCATCACTGGGCTTCGGTCTACTCCTGCAATCTCCTTCTACCTTTATTTGAATTTCTTCCAAAGCAGTGGAGTAAGCAAATCACCAACAGCAATCCAAAGCGAAAGGAACTGCAACCTGTCCCAACTCTTATGCAAAAATCCACTGCCATTGCATTGCAATTCTGATGAATATTTGCATTTCTTGTTCTTTACTCTGTCATAACTATCTACATGCCTCTTTGTTGATGTTGAGAAGATATTGTAGCCATTATTTAAACCATTAGTCATGCTCTCATCCTCAACAAACTCATTGAGATCAAAATCATTATGAACTAGTCCATTATTCAAGAGCACTCCAAGACTATGCTACACACAATCAATGTGTAATCGCTGAATTCTGCTTCGGATTGGCTCCATTGCTCGCAACGCAGAAGCAGTATCAAGAAACTTACAACATGAAATCCTTACGTCAACTAGAGTCTTACGAAGCACACAAGTAAGAAATTTCATACCCATTTCCGTAACCTTCTTACACCTTTGAATATGGAACTTTGCCAATCTTGGGCAACCCAGGGAAATTCCCATCAAGCTAGAATCAGTTAAATCCGCAGAACTTTTAATAGACAACGATTCTAACCCTTTACAAACCGCAATTCCCTCAATTCTAGTATCCATTGGTCTACAAATCCCAGCAAACCCTTGTTTATTTTCTTCTTCATTACTATTCAATATTGTGGAATCATGCCTTATCTTCATGTGGGGATTCTATTAAGATTATACCTAAGATTGTGACTGGTGTTGATTGATGATGATATGGAATTGGGAGGAAAGTCAGGAAACAACTAATTAAATGTCGATTCCTCCTTGAATAATACTTGTAGCAATAATCTTCTTTGTTGGGGGAGAGAAACCAAAACCACTAAAAGCAAGATTTATGTTTTTGTAATCACTTCTTCATACATTTCTGATATGGATAGGGGTATATGGTTTTCTAGAGATGCACTCTAGGAGTCTCTAGGTATCTAGGTTATTGAGTGGGTTCAATCACCTAGAAAGAGTGAAACAATGAAGTTAATGAACATTAATGCGAGTAATTAGCAAATAAAAGCTATTGCATAAGCCTTAGCTCTTAACAGTCTTAAGTAACAATGACACAAAAAAGCAGCTACATTCTATTCTAAGGTCTTTAGTTTCTCAACTTCTGAAATGGCCAGAGTTTTGTCTTGCAATGATTTGCCTCTTCTCTCTGACATGGTATCTAAACACATGAACTAAGTCTTAATACAATGGCCTAATGTGGGATATTCCCCCTTCTCTCATTAAAAAATGCACACCATGTGCATGACTGGACTATCTCCAACAGGTACAACTGCAAAAAACTGGCTGTCAGGAGATTTTGTTTACTTGTGACCATTGCACTGTTGAATACATTGCTAGGAGTCTAAGACCAATTTCCCAAAAGGCAAGTACTACATAAAGACTCAACGTACTAGGAGATGAACTATCCAACCTGGACTCTGATTCATGGCATGTACGGAGGAGTAAGCACACCTGGCATTCACATCAAACAATT
Organism: Coptis chinensis; assembly: GCF_015680905.1. NCBI lineage: Eukaryota > Viridiplantae > Streptophyta > Magnoliopsida > Ranunculales > Ranunculaceae > Coptis > Coptis chinensis. The sequence goes on along the minus strand of NC_141457.1, from coordinate 20,058,278 downwards.
TTAGGAGCATCATAGCTAGTGTGAGCAAGAAAATGGTGGAAGACGCACTTGTGCCTCTGTTGTCACTTGTAGCTAGAGAGTCATCTTTTTTTCTTTTTCTTTTTTTCTTTTAATCGATCATGGATCATGGATTTACTAAAGCCATGGTTGATTCTTTTAAAACTGTATTCTTTAGGCATATTACGCCCCCTTTCTGCAAAAGTTGTGTCGTCTATTAAATTCCTTAAAGAAAACATATCTTTCTAAAGGTGCAGAACAAACTGATCTATTAGCTACATATATGAGCTTTCAAATGGTGACAAGTTTCCATTTGCAGGACAGGATACAACAGGAACAGCTGTCTCCTAGTTCTTCAGGTTGGTTTCAGATAACCCTCATGCGGAGGAAAAGAACTAAGAAGAGCTGAATCAAGATGAGTTCTTCAAAGATCGAAATGCTAGGCAGGGTCTTAAAACAAGGAACAATGGGTGTTTGACTTGGAAGGTTTAAGAAGTATGGTACATCTACATGCTGCCTTGTGTGAGTCCTTATGTTTTACCCTTCACCCCCACCCACAAAGGAGCTGTAAGAGAAGATATAGTGATGTACTCCCGCTAAGCCATCTTTGGTCCTCCGCATGAAGAGCGGGATGACTGTAAAGGTAAAATAACGGGTCTTTGGATGCTTAGACGAGATTAGAATCTTAGCTACAGATAAGATAAACAAAATGCTGTACTGTTTTCTAAGTGAACTTATAACAAGCTAAATAATCAATATATTTAGCTTACCTGATTATATAATAGAAAGAGTACATTGTAGTAGGATGAGATATCCTACAATACAAGTACATCAATAAAGCTAAGTTACATTGACACGGACACGTGTGTCCATATCCGACATGGATACGGAGTGTTTGACACGGTAAAATTACAAAAACTAAGGTATATCACACACAATATGTGTCCGTGTGTATCCGACACGGACACATGGATACGTATCCGACACAGATTATTTTTGAAATATGGCGTGTCCATGTAATATAGCAATAAAGTAAACGAGTTGATACACTATCAAGTATCAACTCCAAAATCCATTCATGAACTTTGTATAGAATAAAAATTACTCAGATGTCAGGAGAGCATGATGGTTCAAATCCTAAAAACCTGGTGCACATGCAGCTGATGTAATGGAGTATAAACCGGAGGATATTATGTGATAGAGTTACAAAATATCATGGGGTGTATGGTTTCTACATCTACTGTATATACAGGATTGAAACTTTAGAGCATTTATAGTACACCTAATCGCTTGAAGTCCTTCTCTGCTAGTGACTTAACTACATGTGCAACCAAACAACTACATGTCCTTCAACACCTAATTGCAGTGTTGTTAAAGGAGCTCTACAAAATGTCTTCAAAATAGGTAAACACAGGTTCATTGCTCCATCTTTACTTATAAATATATAAGTATTGGTTGGATCTACTATTTGTCTACATTTCAACAGAAGATTACAAAACACAAACAGCACCATGAATCATAAAACAAATAATGGAAAGGATTTGACGGCTTGTCAAACATGAAATAATTTCCAGAACTTGTTCGAGTGTCATAGATGCTCTGCCTTTAGGTGTATTCATCTCAATTTTATGATTTTCCTTAAGGTTTCATGTCAAATAACTGGATCTATCGAAGTGTTGCACTGCAACAACATTCTTGTAGGGACATACCAAGTCTAACACAGGACGATCCTGTAAACTATGCTTACAATACCTCTATTTGATCTGACTAGAGCTAACCACTACTCAAAGGCTAACATCGTAACACTAATATTATACTACTGCTTATTTAAAATACCAATTAATTTGTCTTCTATACTAGGACATGAGCTAATGGTGACATTTTATTCATTAGAGTTGTGTTCAAAATTCTACTCCTATTAGTAGATGATGTGTTTTTCCTTCAATTGAGTTGTAATGATATCAATTAAAACAATGTTCAATAGAATATTCAAGAAAAAGCTCGCAAATGGACTTGAGTAACCAAAACGATATCGTTGACTGTAGAAAGCTACATGATTTTTTGAACAACATTGGGGACTAAGGATAAGTTTTAGTACAATGAGGCAATCTGGTATTCCTCACATTCACTAAGTAACATTATGGAACACCATATCAGTATGCGAGGAAGCTCAGTCTTTATTAAATAGGACAACAAAAACAATACTAGTCAACTATAAAAGCTTACAGAGTCTATTGAACAACATGAGGAAGCAAACTAGTTTTATTACAATCAGCGTCAATGAGAATTCAGTTTTCATCTCAGTTATCAAATCATTGTTTATAAACATTATGGAATATAAAATAACCCATATTATTAAGCAAGAACAGTAACAGCATACCAGAATGAGATTCTCCACTATAAGCATTGCTTCCAATTACACTTCTCCTGCTCCAAAACAAAAGCAAATTTTCTTCAAGGCGCCCTTGGATCAGTTCCATGCTGCCATACATAAACAAGCTCATCCCAACCGGTACTCGCAAAAAGACCCTCAACAAGTACACTCATATCCACTCCAACTGCAAATTCGGTATGGTGATCATATCTCCCAACAAGTGCATCCTCAATCTTATAATCCCATAAACATACAGTCATGTCATAGGAACATGACGCAATTAAGCTATCCCTATGAGGCGAAAATTTAACTCTCCTCACAGCATAACTATGCCCATTTAAAACTGTTACAGGAACTCGAAAACTCCTCACATCCCAAACCTTAATTGACTTATCAACCGAAGCAGTAGCAAGCAAACAATCATCATACTTATTCCAATCACAAGACAAAATCTCAAAATCATGTGCAGGTAAAATCATAGTAGAATTAGGCTCTCTAACATCCCAAATTCTAAGTGTACAATCACCCGAAGCTGAAGCAAAAACATCCCCATGCCGCGGGTTCCATATCGCCGAATAAACACAATAAGCATGCTCCTTAAAAGTTCTAACACTTATAGGCCTATCAATAGTCCAAAGCTTTACACTATCATCCCAAGAAGAACTTAAAAACGAATCCCTCCTAACTGGATTCCAATCAACCGAATGCACTTCACGAGTATGTTCATGTAACGAACGTATCGGGTTTTGAGTTGGTGGTAATGCAAGGTCATATAGCTTAACTGAACCATCAGCAATAGCAGCAACAAGTAGATTTTCATTGTTTTCAGACCATGTAACGTCGTAAACACCATCAGCAGTGTCGAATGCGGAAATTTCAATGATGGGGCCTGATGGATTTAAGTCTAGAACATGAATTTTTCCATTGCCTAGTATTCCAAAATTTTGTGATGTTCCTACTGCTAAACGGTTTTCATAAAAAGGACTAAACTTAACTGAATAGCCATTAAATGGTGTTTTAAAGATGGGCATGCTTAGTAGTAGTAGTTAAACAATAGTACACTGACTTAAATTAATTGAAAAAAAATTGCTAACAAAATTTCATAGGAAAATAAGTTGATGGATAAAATAGGAGTTTACCTGATTGTTGAGGTTTTGAAGCACCAACTGGTGAGAGAAAGTTCCAAGATTGTTTTAAACTGGGTGCAACTTAATTTAATTGGGCCACCCCGAACTCAACCATAGCCTACGTACTTTGGGCTTGGGCTTGGGCTTGCCGTCATGGTGGTCCTTCTGGTTTTGTGCAAGAGTGGTTTTAAAATTCTCTTCTTTGGGGCAAAATAAAATCATTGAATTGATTTGCATATTGTTGATATTTATTTATGACGGCATGTATCTCCATGCAAAGTAATTGTGGTAAACGTAAGTGTAAGCGGAAGTTGTGGTGAATAGAATTTTGGATTGGGATTTTATTTTTTTATTTTGATGGTCTTCCTGGTTTTGTTGTGTACTAGTATTTGCTAGTGTTACGGCGAAGAGTGATTACGGCGGTCGAGTGATAGGGCATCTCGTTAGTTTGTTTGGAGAAGAAAACAAAAAAAGAGATCCTATGAGTCTGTTTGAGATCACTGAAGCAACATACCACATTCCACATCATAAGCTCAAAAACAAGATTAGAGGTTTAGAGCTGTAGGATGGAGGTCATACAGTCCCCACACTTTCCTTCTTTGTTATAATAGAATATTCAAGAAAAAGCTCGCAAATGGACTTGAGTTAGGGGTGCAAGTGGATATCCAAATATTCGAATCCGATTCGAATTCGTATTCGAAAAATCGGATATTATCCAAAAATTTCGGATTCGGATTCGGATTCGGATATTTTTTTATGTCCGAACTGGTTTCGGATACGGATTCGAATACTGACATATCCGCATCCGATAATATTCGATCCGATTTAAAAAATTAATAGTTTTTATATATAATTAATTAATTAATTTTTTATTGTATAAAATATTATATAAAATCATAAACTAATAATATAAAACTATAATAACAAAATAATAATAATAAATGACAAATATATATATTTATACTAGTTTTTATAGTGGTAAAATGAATTATTCAAAGCAAATAAAATTTTAATTAATTTTTATTTTTGGATCGGATATTATCCGATATCCGTTTTGGATATCCGAAATCGGATTCGGATAATTTTTTTAATATCCATCGGAGTCGGATATCGGTATAAATTTTCGGATTCGGATTCGGTCGTTTGCACCCCTAACTTGAGTAACCAAAACAATATCGTTGACTGTACAATGAGGCAATCTGGTATTCATCACATTCACTAAGTAACATTATGGAACACCATATTAGTATGCGAGGAAGCTCAGTCTAAGCTCAGTCTTTATTAAATAGGACACAAAAACAATACTGGCTAGTCAACTATAAAAGCTTATAGAATCTATTGAACAACATGGGGAAGCAAACTAGTTTTATTACAATCAACGTCAATGAGAATTCAGTTTTCATCTCAGTTATCAAGTCATCGTTTAATTATAAACATTATGGAACATAAAAAACCCATATTATTAAGCAAGAACAGTAACAACATACTAGAATGAGATTCTCCACTATAAGAAATGTTTCCAATTACACTTCTCCTGCTCCAAAACAAAAGCAAATTTTCTTCAAGGCACTCCAAAGTCCTAGATAGAGTGGGTAAATATTTTGAGCAATTGAAAAGAAGGAACTCCAAAGTCCTTGTGGTTGAACCCTTGAGACAGAACTTGATGCAAGAAACAAGATAAGGACAGTGAAGAAGCAGAGGCGTTAAGTGAGCAGTCGAAAGGCGAGGTACGTGAAGAACGAAGGCGGCATGAAGGCTCCAAAGAAACCAACACGAAATCCAACAAAGAACAATTAAAAGATGACCAGCATTTCTGTTATTGAAATCGGAGCAAATTCTGTTAGCTCTACAACTAAAACAGGTATATTAATACTTGGAACAAGTAACAACTTATTATTCTATGAAATTTATAGATTTAGATAAACGTGTTTTACATTAGACTTGCTGTGCTATTAACTTAGGGAATGTTGTTGGAGCATTAAAGTCCAATGGTGAAGGTGGACCAAAAAAAGCTCCTGCTGAAAAGGTATTTCTTCTGTTGATACAATAATAATTTTCTTCCGAGATATTCTTGTATTTTAAGTATGTTCATTTTTGTCTGGTTTTCGTCACAGGAAAAGGTTGCGTTGGTTGATATTGAAGAAGAAGAAGATGTTGATGTGATACTTCGCCTACAAGATCGCCTGGCTGCTTCTTGTCCAGATCCGTCGGCAGGTATTGTCATCTTAACATTGTAAGCTTTCTCAATGTGTTATGTTTACATAACTTTTAGATGTTCAGACAATAACATAAATATAAGAAGGAAGAAACAAAACTCTCTACTTCAACTAGAAGAGACGAGCCCTAATTTTCATTAATTCTATTCATGCCTTCTTTACAACTCCCAGCTCTTTTTCTATTTCATTCTCTAACAAACAAACAAACAACTTTTGACTACCCTATCAAGTGCCTCCACGTGGCACCTTCTAACAAAATAAAATAAGACACATTCCTATTGAATTACTTAATAACCCTGTGGCATGGATGATCTTTACACTTTGGGGTCTTTAGATTGAAAGTTTCTATTGTCCGTTTGGTGTAAATACAAGTTCCTACTCACATGTCTTCGTTCTTATAGCTAGAGTAGGGATTCAAACCAATCTAAGTTCTAGGACAGCATACAAATTTCTAATGCCCTAAGTTAGGAAATATAGTGAGTAAGTTTCTTTTTATACTTTATGGTTGGTTATACTAAAACTACTTAGCTTTCTTCTAGATTTTTTTTTTTGTTTACGTAACATGCACACTAAAATAAAGTGAAAATCGATTTATAAAAAGTGTGGAGGGCGTAAATCCGCTCATGTTTTGAGCAACCTCTCTTGTTTTACTCTAGTTATTGCATATTAATCTTCCTTAAAATTCCTAGACAAATTTTAAATAAGATTATATTTTGATCCTTAACAACATAACTCATCTCTAAGATTATGTTGCTAGCATAAGAAACTAAAGCAAGGACTTATCTCTAAGTCATCACCTTAATCCCTAACTAAACTCCACACCAACTACCATTTTGGGGTAGGATGTAAAGTCTAGCTTATGGTCCTAAACAACTAACTAGAATCAAATTACAAGGGTTATTCCTCACATGAGCATCATTAACCCTCCACAAAGGGAGAGTTTAGCTTCTGATCATGGGTTACAATGAAGGTTACAAGATAGATATGTAAATGAGAGAGAGAAAGAAGAAAGGAATACAAAATAAACTAATTACCTAAGGAAAATGATGAACTTTTACTTCAAAAACTACTAATATTCTCCATTAACATCTTACAAGCTTTTCTCTAAAAACAACAAAAACTAAAAACCAAAAAGTAAAGACAAGACATGTAAAGAAAATAAAAGTCAAGAAAGTAAATGCTAGCTATCTCCCAAAATCAGCCCCCCTTTACATAAGAGAATCTTTTTCTCTTTTCCCACGTGAAACACACACACACACACATATTTATTTCCATCTTATCCACAAAATCAACACAAAGTGACACCTTGCTTTGTTTTCACTATTAGCACTTAATCTCATTAATTACATGCAAGGGGTTACTTTTGCACCAATTATTTGCACCCAATCTTATCTAACCTCATTAATTACATGCAAGGTGTCACTTTTGCACCAATTATTTGCACCTTTGTCTTGACTTGCATGATGACTCATCAACTCTTACGGGCCCGCATAGTGGGTCCATGTGCAGTGTCCAGTGGCGGTCTGATCTTTTGGTATTTTTGCAATTTCCCGCCTATGCGTAGAGTCCGTCATCCTGATTGTCTGAGCAGCTCACTTGTCGCATTCGGAGTCCCTGGTTCAAGAGATATGAGTTTCGGCAGTTTGATGCTTCTGTGCGCGTAATCCCGTTTCTGACTGGATTCTCTACTGTTTGAGTTTTTGAGTTTTAGTCCGGATTTGTTGGGCTTCACATGAGCTTAATCAGAAAGCTTATGTATACTCCCTATTTCGTGCTTAAATGCTGGCTTTATCATTATTTTTACGTTAATAGCTCCAACCTGCAAAATGCACGAAATTGCGATTATTTCCTAATTATTAAACATATAATTAACCAATTTGCTATGTCTCTATGGGGTATAATATTATAGTTTTGGGTGCTTATCACACTACTCCTAAATAACACTTTGCTTGTCCTCAAGCAAAGAAGAGACATTAAAATAGATAAGTGGCCAAAAATGTGTAGTCTTAACTAGTTCTCGTTTCGCAGAGTGCAATTGCATTGATCGTATGCAACAAGGCCTTAAACCACTAGGAATTCCCTAGTGGACAAGTTATAATCTCGTGAGAGTTTTCCAGAGAAGATAGTCACAAACTTCATCTATGCTACAACGACTCAATACCAAAAGCTTGTTTCCTAAATTATTTTCAGATATCTATACATCTCCTTAACGGGGAACGAGGATTAGTTCCTTTGAAACTTAAGTTAATATGGATACAATAATTAAAACATCTACATATGAACATGTATACAGTGAACTTTACATTGAAATGTACAAGCAGGGCCGTTTCTGGATCCTTTGGAGAGCTTCCCTAAATGGGTTCTCACAGGTATGTGTCGAAACACAAATTCGCTCATAATTTTTCCACTCAGGTTTTGCTAACTCCAGTGTGCAGTGGCACACTTTTCCTCACATCTCAATGACAACAGAGGAGCCGAGGTCGATCGATCACATCTACTACTTAATATCACACCATCCTACTCCTAATTGAGCTAGAGGTCTTTATTAGGTATTATGGGGCTTAGGTGATGGTGTAGAAGAAAATGGAAATGGATAATAAAAAATGACAAATATGAGAGAATAGGGTCTTCAAGATATTTACACTAGAGAAATCCTTATCTTCTTTTCTTGCTTCTACATGAGTTTCCTACTTTGCTCTTAAGCCTTTGAACTCTGATGATTTTTTTTTTTTTTTTTTTTTTTTTTTTTAAGGCTTAAGAACATGATTCTATTTTCTTTCCTGAAGCAAGTAACTGACTTTTATTTGGGACAAGTCTTTCTCTTTATTTTTCTACATTTTATCCTATTTCTCATACTCATCATTTAGGTAAGTTTATTTTATTTTGGGTTAATAGATGGGTAAGGAATTTTTGGTGAACATGAAAGGTTTGCTGAAAGGTCTAGTGGAGTGACTAGCGGTAGAATTTATAACAGGTATGAATTTTTGGCTATGTCAATCCAAAGACGGCCTAAATTCTCGCCTAGGGTTTGAATGGTGATAAAGTAAGTAGACGCGTGATTTTCTCTACTCGGAACACTACTCCTCTGTGTCATTACTCACATATCACATATATCGAGACTTTTTGATTAGATTATCATAGGATTGATAGTTTAAGTAGACTAATCGTGGATTACAGAAACTTACTGTTATGTACAATCGATGATACTCAGTGCATGAATACTCATGAAAAGATGTAAAAACTATTGCATACATATTATCTTAAGTTTCTTAAAAACAAACCCTAATTCGAATGCTAATGTGAGATTTCTAGACAATTTTCATTATTGAAAAGGAAACAAGACTTTGTCACTAAGTACATTTATTAACAAGAAAATAAAAACTATATACAGCCTATAAGTTGCCTAATTTTTGCTACAAGTTTAAAGCACCCCCAAACTGAATGATGCTTAGTTCTCGAAGTATTAATAGATAAAGAAAGAAATTACCTGAGAACCGTGAGCAAAATTAGGGTTGGATTGTTGGAACACAGTTTGGATAACATAATATATTATACAGAAATAAACAAAGAAAAATAGTAGCACACGAAACATAACTATTTACAATTAGATATATGTACAATGGCATACTCAAATTTACCATCCAGTAGGACGTGTTGGTCTGACGTCCTCTATAATGAAATGCATTTCCTTAGCATCGCGCCAAAAGATAATAGTCTGCCAAATTTCTGCCCATTCTTTGTCTCCGGATTTGTTCAAATGTTTCATCATTTTTTCATCGTTCGGGTAACAACGAATATGCCTCAGGTACCGAGCGGGACATCGCCATTGCCGAAACCTCAATGAGCAGATTATTTTGTTTGCCGGGTACATAGAATCAACCTTAACCCAGTCATGAAATGTAGCTGAAAACTACGGGAAATGTGTCCTCATAATTCAGCAAGCGGTTACCGGTAACAGTATATACTGATCCCGAACAGTGCAAGCTCGTTTCAGATTGGAGATAAGACAACCTAAGATATCAAATAATGTATGACTCTGAGCCAGTGCATTGAATACTACGCAGGCAGCCTCATTGGCAGTAGAAAAGTGCCAATCTCCTATGATGTTCAGGAGTATAAACAACATCGCAGTCCCCATGTTCATGGTCATGCTTGCTAAGGGAACGGTGATGTCGTGCCATGGCACATGGCCATCTCCTTCTCGTGTAATCCCAAGACCATCACCGTAAGCTTTGTAAAAAACATGCCAATGAAAGAAACGGTAAGAATTGTGATAGATGTAATGCCATGATGCGGCCGATTCGTGATATGGAAGATCCAAAGTTAGGGTAAGCTGTTGTTCAGAAAAAATATGTCGTGTGCCACCAACTAAGATTGTGAAACCGTCTAAGTAGAAGCCATGCGCATGGTTAAATGCTGGTGTGTCTTCCATATTAGCATAAAAGTATGCAACCAAACTTGGAGAATAAGTTTGGTGAGGTTGAAGAACTAGGGAAGACCACCTGATGTTAGTGATGTAGTCATGGATGAGATGGCCATAAGTACTGGAATTCATCATAGCCTGAAAGGATTGCTCAGGGATGAGTTTCGGAGGTGTCTTGTTTGATGAAGATGCTACGTTCGATGAAGATGCCATGTTTGATGGAGTGGAGTGATAGGGAAAGATATGAGAAGAAATATGTCCAAGAAAATTTGCCTGGATGGAGGAATGAGTATGCAAGAAGATAAAACCTCCTGTAATCAAGTTTAAAAGAACACGTTAAAATTCTTATTATCACAACTTGAAATATGACAATCCTAGTAGGCATTTCTCACAAAAGAAGACACAAAGATAACAACAAATTTAGATTATTATAGCACACGATGAAAAAGGTAATAATTTACTAGATTATTTATTTATTATTATTATTTTAAGAAGAAAATCACGGATCATGATGATTATGGAGACACAGATCGTGCACAAGATTTGTCTGTGCATCAATTTGTTGGCTTAGTTGCAGTTGAATGTTGCCTTGGTTGACAGATAGTTTAGTTTGATTCTCCATTAGGAGATCGTGATTTTACAAGGACTGAGAATGATTTTCCAATATTTCCTCCTGTTGAACATCGTGCATTGCTTGACGTTCTTGGAAATCCATAAGAGAGTTTATGAGGATTTCCTAACGTGCGTGTAGTTCCCTCATGCCTTGATGAAGAAATTGAATACCTTCTATGGGATTAAAAATGTTCTGCATGACATTTTCATCAAAGAAATGTGTAGAGTTTGAGTTTTGGCCATCCATTTCATATGGCAGAGTATCTGGCGTCCAAGAACCACCGACACCGTCTTTGTGAAGTACAGTAACAACCGCTCTTTGAAGAGGTATTTCTGGAGAAACTGCTGGATAACCCCAACACATCATAATTTTCGTGACTAAAGTAGGCAGAGGTGCTAACCTTTTTGTTTTCCTGGTGATCGCGTTCCAAAGGTGTTGGATTATGCAAAAATCATCTCTTTGATTCTGCATAATCCAAAGTAGGTGGAGTTGAGGCTTGGTGACTTCATATTGGTGTGGTTGGTGACTTCAGATTGGTGTGACGTACCCACCACATTGTGTCCCAACCAGTGGAGTACAGCTCGTTGATTCTGTTTCAAAGAGCTTGATTCTGTTTCAAAGAGCGTTGAAGAACAACGTGATTTTTATTTTCAACTTCGCCATGAGATACGGTGGCCCGTAGTAAATTTTTGACGGAATTAAATATGGACTCTAAAAGATGGAACTCCGAGTTATTCATTGGAATTTGAAGTATGTCGGAGATAATTTCCCTAGTCAATTTAAATCGTTGTCCATAGGCATGGAAATATAATTTTCCATTTTTAGGTGCTAAATTGGTAGAACATCAAGACCAAATCTCTGGAATAAGCTGCATCTATCCTCGACGTACAATTTATGTGTCATAAAAAGGAGAAAATTGCCCATCATCAAAAAAATTCAGGTAGTTCTTCTCAGACACTATCTTTCTTGGTTGATCCATTTGGAAAGATAAGTGAGAGAAGGATAGTGAAGAATGTGTGAGAAGAAACTGGCTGGAAAGAAGAGCTTTATAGCCAATATATGAGTCTGTATGAATCAATATGCCAAGTGCAGTTAGATCCAGAATTAAAATCTGAAAACACAAGTGAACCATGTAATGTTGTTTCAGATAAGTATGTACAACAACTATGTGTATCCATAGTACGTCTTTTCATGTCAGATTTCCAAAAACAATTAATGAGGTGTTCCAATGTTAGAAAACACGAAGGAAGGTTTCACATGGTAGTTAGACCTACAATTATTTTTTGAATTGATGATCATACCTCAATAATGGAAGATGGATAGATAAATCGAGCGGCGTGCGCGACAAGTTTTAGGTATACCGTGTAGTGTGCACGAGCTTCTAAGAACCCAATGAGTTAAGATTGCATTATGTTTGTGAGTTCTTGATTTTGCTTATTTGTTATGGTGTGGATAATTGTTATGTTTATGATAAGGAAAAAAATACAACTAATACACGCAAATATTAAATAGTGAACTTCTCCATTTAATACGTGAATCGTACAAATGTTTGAGAATTATTTAACACACCACACTGATGTACAAAACGACGAAGGGAAATAGATATGTAGATTACATAGATCTAGATATTCTGGATGATGTTATGCATGATTAACAGTATCACCACAATAAATACTGTTATCAGGATCACTGTGAAAGCCCCATCACGTTGCTCCTTGTTGAATTTCTCGATCGGATCCATGACGTTAGAGAAGATGAAAACATATGAAGATTAAGTTATGGAGAATGAGAGAATGGGATGAGTGAAAGTGGATGAGGAGAGTTGGATTTTATAATGGAAAATCTGACCGTTTAGAAATCTGACCGTTGGGTATCTGACCGTTAGGTATCTGGCCGTTGGGTATCTGACTGTACACGTGATTTGGATTTGGGTCAGGTTCTAATTTTTGGCCCAAGCCCAAATGAATTTCGGAAATTCCCTTTATGTTCCAAAATGTCCCGAAATTTCAAACGCGGAATTTCGATTCGTTTTAACTCCAAATTGAAGGAATGAGATGTTAAAACGATCGACATTAAAAATGACATCCAATGGAATATGACAAAGGAACATTCAAACATTTTTATTTTTATTTTTATTTTTGGGGTTGAGTCTTATAAAAGCAGAACGCAACCCCCCTCATTTTTTTTATACAAATGTACAAGGGGAGATGAACGTGTCAACAACACCGGCATCGGAAAAAAACCACAAACAAACTAAATCGGGCAACCTGTCATATCGGCTCGGAGCCGGAACCCCTAATCCAAATCGGTCAGTAGCTTAACCTCTATGCTTTGGGGGCCTAGGGTTCAGGACGATACCATCCCTGACCAATGTGTAATGGTTTAGTAATAATATTACCCTTAGTACATATGGTATAGCCTCAAACTGCCCCCGAAATACAATCACATAGAAAATTGCTCGGGGTTGGCTAGGTGGAATCCATTGCTTGTACGAACTAGGGAATGTCCGATGTTGCATATCACGACTCTCTTTGTGCACCATGCTTAGTGCAAAGGGAAAGATAAAAGACACGAGTATATACATGTTGCATCTTTTAACGTCAGATCCTCAAGACGAATGTGAGTCTTTTAACATCAGATCCTCAAGACGAATGTAAATCTTTTAACGTCAGATCCTCAAGACAAATCCCAACCTGTGGGAGCAATGGGGAGATGACGAAGTTTATCCTGCTGAGTTGGTGTCAGACAAAAATATACCTTATACCGGCTCATATCGGATAGTAATTCAAGACCTGGACAGAAAGGTGTTTGACAATTCATACACCACCCTATCCTTTTCACACGTCGCTTTCGAGCAAAAGTACTACGACCATTACCAATTCGAGAAGGGTGAGATTTACACCAAATGATTAGCTGAAGTTCGCGAGGAAGAGAATAGAAAAGGGAAGAGAAGGAAGGAGGGGAAATTTTGGGTACCCATTGTTTACTAGAAGACACATTTACTCGATTGGCAGAAGACATTTATACTCAGTTCTGAATAGAGTTTTTGTGGACTAAGATTCCGGCACTTGCAACCACACACTCTAGGGATTTTGAGAAAATAAAATAAAAGAGGGCTCGGCTACCCTAATGGTGTACTTTCCCTGTTTTAATCACATGGAAGGAAGTACACCAGTGAATCTATTAGTCTCTATAGATTGGATCTTGGAGAAGAGTCTTTTCGACATCTGGAGAGCGCAACTCATGATAATGTTTTAGATGTTGGCCATTTACTTGAAATTCGCTGTTATCGTTTAAATTTTTCAAAGAGATAGCCCCATAAGGTGTGACAACAGTGACAATGAAAGGACCAGACCATCGAGTTTTTAATTTTCCTGAAAAAATGTGTAATCTTAAGTTGTACAACAAAACTTTCTGACCAACTTTGAAATCTTTTCTCAGTATGTGCTTGTCATGTTAGCTTTATAGGACTTCGAGAGATCATAGACATCACTCCGAATTTCCTTAAGCTCATTTAACTATAATTTTCTCTTTTCACCTGCCGCATTGGTATTATAATTGAGGCTTTTGATGACCTATAGAGCACGATGTTCAAGTTCAACTAGTAGATGACAAGGTTTTCCAAAAACGAGGCGGTAAGGAGACATCCCTATAGGTGTCTTAAAAGCCGTTCTATATGCCCACAAGGCATCAGATAATCAGAGAGACCAATCTTTCCTAGATGGATTAACAGTTTTTTCCAAAATGGATTTAATCTCTCTATTAGAAACTTCTACTTGGCCATTGGTTTGAGAATGATACGGAGTTGCCACCTTGTGAGTGACTCCATATTTCTTTACTAAGGACTCAAATATTTTATTACAAAAATGTTTTCCCCCATCACTAATGATAGCCTTGGGGACACCAAAATGAGAAAAAATATTTTCTTTTACGAACAACACGACAGTCTTATGATCATTCGAACGACATGCCATTGCCTTTATCCATTTTGACACATAGTTAACAGCTACCAATATGTAGAGAAAGCCATGATAATTTGGAAAGGGACCCATGAAGTCGATGCCCCATACATCAAATATTTCCAAAATTAAAATTGGATTTAAGGGCATTATATTGCGCTGAGTAATGCGTCCTAGCTGCTGGCAACAGTTGCATGCTTTGCAATGCTCATGTGCATCTCTAAATAGTGTTAGCCAATAAAATCCACATTGTAGAACCTTGGCCACAATTTTCTTACCACTGAAATGACCATCACAAGATTGTTCATGGCAGAAGGATAACACGTCATTGTGTTCCCAGTCGGGAATGCAATAGTGGAGTAGTTGGTCGGAACAATACTTGAAGAGGTAGGGATCATCCCAGAAATAAAATTTCACAGTGGATAAGTGATGTTTACTTTTTACTACATTAGAGATTTGACTCTCTAATTTGATGCAAAAGCGAATTCAAAGTTCCTTACTCACGATCTTCGCGTTCGTAAAGTTGAAGTAAGGATCGAACCAACCTAAAGGTTAGGACAACTACAAGTTGGTTGTTACTCTTAGGGAACTAGTGAGTAAGTTTATATTAAAACTAGGTTTCTTTCCTACACAAACATTAAATAAAAACATTAAGATTCAAAATATGCAACTAAGACAAAATACAATTTACTAAATAAAAGGTGGAGAGCTAATCCTCCTCATGTGAAAATAACATTTAGTTGTTGATTTGAAAAGGTTCATTTGATTCTTCCTAGACTCATAGACAAGCCCTAATGGAAGAAAACTTGATCCCTAACATATATGGCTCATTTCTAAACTCATACACGTTAGCAATTGGAATCAAGCAATTACTTATCTCTAATCTCATTCCTTGATTCCTAACTAGACACTACACCAACTATCATTTTGGGATAGGATGTAGGTCTAGTTGTTCTTCCCAACAACTTACCAAGCCAACAATAATTATTTTCCCTCACATGAGTTGGATTAACTCCCCAAAAGGGAAGTTAGCTCATGATCCTTGGGATAAAGGATTACAAACTAGAAGAACAAAAGAGAGAGAGAAAGAAGGAAGAAGAAAACTAACTAAACTCACTTGCTTTTTATTTATTTTCTAGAAGAAAACCAAAGTTTCCTCCATTAAAACTATTACAAGCTTTCTTACAAAACTAAAAACTAAATAATAAAAATGACTAAGGAACTAAAATAATACAAGGTAAGGAAAAGAAGTCAAGGGAGTAAATGGAGTGTTATCCCCTTGTTTTGTTTTCTTCTTCATTTGAGAAATATCTCATTTCCTCCCATGTGAAACATCAAACCACATTTACTTCATTTTTATCCACCACATTAAAACAAAGTGACACCTTGCATTTTTTTTTTTTCACTATTAACACCTAATCTAATTAATTACATGCAAGGTGTCAACTTTGCACCAATAATTTGTCATTTTTGTCTTGACATGCTCCATGATTGATGACTCATCCAATCTTGCGGGCCGTGATAGTGGGTCCTATGTGCAGTCCAGTGGCGGTCCGGTCTTTGGGCAATTTTACAACTTCCCCTATCGTAGAGTTCATCACCCGATTGTCCGAAAGCAGCTCACTTGTCACATTCGAGTCCCGGGTTCAAGAGGTAGGAGCTTCGAAATTTGATGCTTCGTGGATTTGGAAGATTTCATATATATGTCGCTCCTCGCTTTATCGCAGGTTTAAACCATATTTCCATGTCTCATCGCGAATACCGCAAAAAGTATGAAAACATATTTATTTCATGATTATTAAACACATAGTTAACCAAATTTATATATCTCAACGGGGTTTCATAATACACTTTTGGGTGCTTATCAATAAGAACTTTTTTCGGTCATTATGAGACCAAGATGAAGGAACTTCCTCCGTAACTAGGTAATTTACTATATCAGGGTACCAAGGAGACGAAAAGACAGAATACAAGTGTTCATCAGGGAAGGAATCACATATGGGTTCTGTATCATTATTGACCTCATTGACGAGTCGTGATAAATGGTTTGCAACCATATTTTTGCAACCTTTTTTATCTCTAATTTCTAGAGTAAATTCTTGCAAGAGGAGAATCCAGAGGATCAACCTCTATTTTGCATCTTTTTTCGCTAATAGGTAACGAAGTGCCGCATGGTCAGTGTAGATAATTGTGGAAGAACCCACTAGGTAAGGACGAAACTTATCCAATGTATATACCACGGCGAGAAACTCTTTCTCAGTGGTGGTATAGTTACGTTGAGCTTCATTAAGAGTTTTACTCGTGTAGTAAATGACAATTGGTTTGTCCTCTCATTGTTGCCCTAGGACAGCTCCAATAGCGTAATCACTCGCATCACACATTAATTCAAAAGGTTTAGACCAATTAGGTGGTTGAATTATAGGAGCGGTAGTTAGGGTGGATTTTAAGGTCTCAAAAGCTTATTTGCAATTGAAAGTGAAGTCAAAGATGACATCTTTAAGCAGGAGATTGGTTAAAGGTCGAGCAACCTTTGAGAAATCTTAAATAAATCTCCTATAGAAATTTGCGTGTCCTAAAAATGCGCGTATATCGCGAACTATTTTTGTTATAGGAAGTGAAGCAATTTTTTCAATCTTAGCTTTATCGACTTCGATTCCGTCCTTTGAGACAACATGTCCTAGAACTATTTCTTTTGTAACCATGAAATGACATTTCTCCCAATTAAGAATGAGATTTTTCTCTTCACAACGTATGAAAACCTTTTCAAGATTGGACAAACAGCTATCGACAGTATCACCATATATTGAGAAGTCATCCATGAAGACTTCCATAAAACGTTCAACTATATCACTGAAAATGTGAAGCATACAACATTGGAAAGTACCAGGTGCATTACAAAGGCCAAAAGGCATTCGTTTATATGCAAATGTACCAAATGGACAGGTGAACGTGGTCTTTTCTTGATTAGCAAGATCTATGACTATTTGAAAATATCCTGAATAACCATCAAGAAAATAGTAATATACATGACCGGCTAACAGTTCAAGTATCTGATCGATAAAGGGAAGTGGGAAGTGATCATTACGAGTGACTGCATTAAGTTTGCGATAGTCAATGCATATTCGCCATTTCACTAGAATATGAGCGGAAATACATTCATCTTTATTATTTCGCACAACTGTAATGCCAGATTTTTTGGGAATAATGTGTACTGGACTCACCCAAACACTATCAGAGATAGGGTAAATAATATCTACATCGAGTAACCTTAAAACTTCCTCCTGTACCATATCTTTCATGGTTGGGTTTAGACGACACTGCGGTTCGCGTGACGTCTTATCATTTTCTTCAAGATGTATGCGATAGGTGCACACAGTAGGGTCAATGCCTTTAATGTCATCGAGGGACCATCCAATAGCAGAACGGTGTTGTTGAATGACATCTATTAAATGGGATTCTTGATCGTCAGTCAATTGGGATGATATGATAATTGGATGACTACCATCTGGATCAAGATGTACGTATTTTAATTCCGACGGAAGATGCTTTAAGTCAGGGGCGGGATGAGTGGGTATTAAAGATTCTTGAGGAAAGTCGTCTTCCATGGAGTAAACAGATTGATGTTCATCCAAGTCACTAGACATCACGGTAGTAGGGTCAAATAGTGGTATTGACTCTAATAACGCGTTTACTTCTTGTGTATAATCATCGTCCTCAAATTCAGAATCGCTAAAGGAAAGAAATTGGTTTACTTCATCGTCAGGAAAAGAGTTTGTTAAAATACTCTTGCACAATGTTGTCAACCCTGTTCACCTCACCATCAATGTTAGGCTCTGGAATTTGTTTCATCAACTTGAACACATTCACCTTGACCGAAAGATTTCCAAAGGACATGGTCATGGAACCATCCCTACAGTTTATGAGAGCATTAGCAGTTGCTAAGAACGGACGTCCTAAGATGATAGGAATGGAATCACATGCAACTTCTGTATCCAAAATAACAAAGTCTACGAGATAGTAAAAGTCTTGGACTTTTACAAGGATGTTTTCCACAATTCCTTTTGGATACTTAATGGAATGATCGGCTAACTGTAGAGTCATGGTGGTAGGTTTAAGCTCATGAAGACCTAGTTGTTTAAATAAGTAATATGGAAGTAAGTTCACACTAGCTCCTAGGTCTAGTAGCGCAGTAGCCATATATTTGTCACCTAAGGTGCATGGAACTGTTGGTCTACTAGGGTCCCTGTATTTGACTATACCATTGTGTTCGGTGATGGATGGAAACTGTTCGGTGAGGAAGGCTTGCTGATGAACATTGGTTCTCCTTTTTGTGGTGCACATATCTTTAAGAAATTTTGCATCTTTTGGCAATAGCTTTAGGGCATCGAGAAAAGGTAAGTTGATTGTCAAATTCTGAAAAGTTTCTCGAATTTCATCAAAGTTTTCATATGGTTTGTTCTTTGCCAAATGGGTAGGAAACGGTACCTTAGGCCGGTATTTGGCATAGAGGTCCGCTTGCTCATCCTAATTTTTAAATTGGTGACTTAGTTAGACTTGGTGCATCCATCGTAGGTTCATTATTAGAAGCAGATTCAGTGGAACCTTCGGATACCTTCGTTTGATCATCTGGCATACGTATTTGATCATCTACAATTTTGCCAGATCGAAGAGTAGTGATTGCGTGCACCTCACCTTGGTTTGGACTACTTGTACCAGGTGCATTGGTGAGTTCAAAGGTAGTGTTTGCTGGCTTAGGGTTCAGAACTGCTTGTCCAGGAAACACGCCTTTCTGACTCTTTTCTTGCGCTAATTGTTGAAGTGATTGTTGGATAGACGTTAAAATTTGAGATTGTTGGTTCATGTAAGCTAAGAAAGTCTCGCTTGTCCTATCCGTAACAAGTGGCGCAGGTTGTGCAACAGGTACTAGTTCACGATTATTGCTGAGAAGTTGTTGATTATAGCCAGGATTGGGATTGGCTGGAACAAGGCTGCGGTTGTTTTGATAGTTACCATTGGAATTACTTTGAAATTGATTTTGATTTTATTGGTACTGTTGATTATTTCCTTGGTGGTATGGAATAAAGTTGTTGGGTGGTCGAACAGGTGGATTAGCAAAACCTAGAGGAACCATCTGTTGTGTAGGCGGGCGCCAAGCGAAATTCGGATGTTGTCGCCAAGGTGCATTAGGAATATTGAATGCACATGCCTCTTCTGATGGTTGAGAAGGGGAGGCATATAACAAGGGACAATAAACATCAAGATGGTCAGGACTGAGACAAAGAACACACGGGGATGTGTTAACGTTCATAACCTGTTTTGGGAGTTGATCGTTTACTTGAACTGCAAGGGCATCTACTTTTTTAGTGAGGGATTCTATCAATTTTTTTAATTCAGGATCATGTTTTACCTCAAAAATAGATGTAGGTTTTGTAACCGTATCCTTAGATGACCTAGACGACTCAGTGTTACCCCAGTGGGTACCTCGTTTTGCTTGTTTGTCAAGAAAATTATATGCTTCAGTCGCTCCTTTGTCCATGAAGCAACCACTGTTCATTATAGCAAGTGTTTCTTTTTGATGATCGGAAAGTTCATTAAAGAATGAACGAACAAGGACAGCGGTGTCTAGCTGATGATGAGGACATTCTAACAGAAGATCAGTAAATCGACTCCATGCTTCCGTAAAGGATTCATGAGGATTTTGACGAAAGAATTGGATTTTCTGAAGCATTTCAGTAGTTTTCTTTTGAGTATAAAATTGTAGCATGAAAGCTTGCAAAAGTTTATTTCATGTGTCTATTGATTGTGGCAGTTGGCCTGCCAGCCAAAGTGACGCTTTATCAGCTAAAGTGAAAGGAAACAACCTTAGCAAGAGTTGTTCGGTGGAGACTGCGGGATGGTGAAATATTGTGGCTAACTGGCTACTTGCTGAATCCTATGGAGGTGATTGTACGGTTTCTCATGATCTAAACCATGATAAATAGGTAACAATCTAAAAATGTTAGGTGGGATTCTAAAATCGCCATTAATATCTGTTTCGACCCCCACCTACGTGGCAAACGTCCATTAGTAGGGGTCTCTATTTTATTCATGTAATCAACAGGGCTAAAGCCCAATTCGCAATATCATGGATCAATGTACAGGCCCATTAACTCATGTGTCTAAGGCTGAACCTTAGCCACATGGCTTGCCACTAATATACATTGATTTATGTCCAGATTCATTTCTTATCAAAAAGATAATTATCAGTTGACAGTTGTATTCTATCACAATTACTCAAGCAACAAGATTACTTGAGCTACAAGGACTCTCTACTCTACCTCTATAAATACCAAACTATTTTTCATAAGGAACTACGTGGAAACTTGATCCCTAGAGAATAGATCTTGGGTACGTAGGCAGCCATTATTTGGTTCAGTTTCATCTCCCCCCAACATCAAATTCCTCTATTTCTTAGTGCGTTCTTTACCATTGCTTTCGTTGTGTTGAAGCAGGTTATTGCCGAAACAATATCCTCGAGTTTGATGTAGGAAGATGGTCCTTCCTATAATGCAGTATAGAAGTCCGAAAGGGGCTTCTCAGCTGGTGGATTTTCATCAGCCATAAAGAATGAAGGGAATGGGGACAAGGGATCTTGATGATTTAGATTAATGGTTGAAGAATTTTGTGGAGGTGAGAATTTACGCAAATGCTTATCGTATTTTCTCTTACGATAAGTATGTTCAAATTCTTTAGTAGAACCAGACTTTAATCTCATGCAAGCATAAAATTAGATCTAATTTACAGAAGGAACTTATTGTTACTTGAATTTTATGAGTAACTTGAAGCATTAGAGTTGAACAACATATGCCTAAGCTGCTGCTAATGTAGCAGGAAAGCTAGGAATACGTGTATATAAACCAACAACCAGGTCACAAGAAAGATATATGAGGGAGGATTTCCCTGCAAGCACGGTTCTAATTAAGTAACCTCAATCTTTTAAGTTTCTAGACATCGTTGGAATATGATTAAGATTTATGGAATTAAAATTTATGCAAGGTCGTAATTAATAATAATAATAATAATAATTATTATTTTTTAACAAATTAAAATTTATGCAAGGGAGAAAGTATAATCATGCAAATACGACCTACTCATACATTACTAGATACAGTAGCATGTGAAGATACTCTACTCATACGTATAGCAATACGAATAGACAAGGTTGTATCATCAGTAAATACTTCGATACGTACAGGCAAATACACATTAGTAATACGTATATGTAGGCAAATAGGTAGATATATATTATGTATACGTATATCTACACTAATATGCAAATTGTAATCACTCATACGTATCTAGTTACAGTAGCATGCGAAGATACTATACGTACGCGGATATATACGACTAGGCAAAGACGTACTAAACATGCAACGTATTATACATAAACTAAAATACAACTATTGTATTGCAAAATAATTCGATTTCGTTAATACTCATTGAGATTGTGAATGTCATATAGAGAGCAACTTCACCCCGTAGGGTTTAGAAACAACTTACTCAACTCAGATTTTAACCATCGTTGGAATGTTCTCCTCTTTCATGACAAAATTGACTTATTAAACAAGACAATTTTATAAAATGATGATTTTGGAGGGGAAAACAGTGGATTTTGACCTTGAAAATGACCTGTGGTGACAGCGTGCGCGCCGTTGAGATCTTTTCGAATTGAGCTCACATGCGTGATTCAGAGAACCGTAGCCAAAGTTATGGCCAAAATACCAAAACACACCCTAATTACTATGTATAACTCAAAAGTTAAATATGCCAACATGCAATTATATTCCATCCATATTTATATATATGCTAAACATGCAACTTATATATATATATATATATATATATATATATATATATATATATATATATATATATATATATATATATATATATATTAACCATGCAAAAAGCATTCCATGGACATGTACATATACATTTAGATGCAATCCATAGTCACTTAACCATATATGTGACTATACATTTAGATTCACAGGTGTTTCACATGATTCATGCATATTATTAACCTAATATGCAAGAGATAGTCCATTAATTATGACATAATAACTATATATGTGAATCATGCCAAAATACGATAAATTTTTGGAACCTGCAGCGTCCTGGAATTCCGCCAAGAAATGAAGCAGTTGTTTCAACCCGTCGACGTCTCGAATCGCCAGAAGATATTTGAAGTAGCTTTTACAGGTGCAGAGAGTTAGGCTTGGTAATAGAACAAGATTTCACAGGGGATGCTAGCGTTGAAACCATAGTTCGTGATTCCGAACGAAACTCCGGAATTCCGCCCGGAATTTCGGTTTTTCAAAAAAACGGAATTCCGAATATAGGGTCGAAATATCCGAAATTCCGAAATCATCCGAAATTCCGAATACAACAAGGGTCGAAATTTAATGAATTCCAGTTTTTGAATTTGTCGGAATTTCGAAAATTCCGAAATTCCGAACTATGGTTGAAACAGGATCACCAACAGTGACCAAACACCCGCGCAAGCGAGTTTAACCAGCGGACGCGAGTCCAGTATCGCGCACGTGCAGGATTCTTCCATAGTCTTATATTAGTGTGTAGATTATTTTCCAGGTCCTAACTTTTTGTTCCTGTAAGTGCAATAAAAAATGCAAACTCGGATCAGTAGCGAAACGCGGGATTTTTTTTTTTAAAAAAATGATGAAAATGAAAGGAAAAAAAAACGATGGATAGGAATGAGAGTGGGGGGTTTCCCCTTGGAGCAATTCCAGTTTGTAGCACAAGTCCTTGGGTTTTTAGAATGGTAGTGGCGCCATTTGATCTTTACACTTTGCGGTCTTTAGATTGAAAGTTTCTATTGTCCGTTTGGCGTAAATACAAGTTCCTACTCACATGTCTTCGTTCTTATAGCTAGAGTAGGGATTCGAACCAATCTAAGTTCTAAGATAACATACAAATTTCTAATGCTCTAAGTTAGGAAATATAGTGAGTAAGTTTCTTTTTATACTTTATGGTTGGTTATACTAAAACTACTTAGCTTTCTTCTAGATTTTTTTTTTGTTTACGTAACATGCACACTAAAATAAAGTGAAAATCGATTTATAAAAAGTGTGGAGGGCGTAAATCCACTCATGTTTTGAACAACCTATATTGTTTTACTCTAGTTATTGCATATTAACCTTCCTTAAAATTCCTAGACAAATTTTAAATAAGATTATATTTTGATCCCTAACAACATAACTCATCTCTAAGATTATGTTGCTAGCATGAGAAACTAAAGCAATGACTTATCTCTAAGTCATCACCTTAATCCCTAACTAAACTCCACACCAACTACCATTTTGGGGTAGGATGTAAAGTCTAGCTTATGGTCCTAAACAACTAACTAGAATCAAATTACAAGGGTTATTGCTCACATGAGCATCATTAACCCTCCACAAAGGGAGAGTTTAGCTTATGATCATGGGTTACAATGAAGGTTACAAGATAGATATGTAAATGAGAGAGAGAAAGAAAAAAAGGAATACAAAATAAACTAATTACCTATGGAAAATGATGAACTTTTACTTCAAAAACTACTAATGTTCTCCATTAACATCTTACAAGCTTTTATCTAAAAACAACAAAAGCTAAAAACCAAAAAGTAAAGACAAGGCATGTAAAGAAAATAAAAGTCAAGGAAGTAAATGCTAGCTATCTCCCAAAATCAGCCCCCCTTTACATAAGAGAGTCTTTTTCTCTTTTCCCACGTGAAACACACACACACATTTATTTCTATCTTATCCACAAAATCAACACAAAGTGACACCTTGCTTTGTTTTCACTATTAGCACCTAATCTCATTAATTACATGCAAGGTGTCACTTTTCCACCAATTATTTGCACCCAATCTTGTCTAACCTCATTAATTACATGTAAGGTGGCGGTCTGGTCTTTTGGTATTTTTACAACTTCTCGCTTATGCGTAGAGTTTATCGCACTGATCGTCTGAGTAGCTCACGTATCACATTCGGAGTTCTGGTTCAAGAGATATGAGCTTCGGTGGTTTGATGCTTCTGTGCGCGTAATCCTGTTTCTGACTGGATTCTGTACTGTTTGAGTCTTTGGGCTTTAGTTCGGATTTGTTGGGCTTCACATGGACTTAATCAGAAAGCTTATGTATACTCCCTATTCCGTACTTAAATGCTGGCTTTATCATTATTTTTACGTTAATAGCTCCAACCTACAAAAGGCACGAAATTGCAATTATTTCCTAATTATTAAACACATAATTAACCAATTTGCTATGTCTTTATGGGGGTCTAATATTACAGTTTTAGGTGCTTATCAATGGATGTAACAAGAAATATTACCAGACTCCCTTGTCTAGACCATGGGACATGACAATACCTTCCCCATTAAAAATCCTTATCCTCAAGGATGAAAGTTTGGAAATATGACAGAGATCAAGGACCAGTCTTCCCAAGTAGCATCTTCTGGAGCGGTATTCGACCACTAAATCAAGACTTGAGTAATTGCTTTATTATGCCTGGGAATGATAAGCCTATCCTTTATAACAACTAGTTCCACCAACATTTGGCCCTTTGTATCAACCATAGGAAGTCACGGTATAGGAGTAACCGCATTGCCGTGTTTCTTTTTGAGCTGGGAAACGTGAAAGATAGGGTGAATACGAGAACCAAGTGGTAGTTGTAGTTTGTAAGCCACGGATCCCATCTTTGAAAGTACTGCAAAGGGGCCATAAAACTTGGCTGATAGTTTACGATTCTTACGCAAAGCTACCATGGTCTGTCGGTATGGTTGAAGCTTTAGATAGACCAGGTCCCCCACTTCAAAACTTCTCTCGGTCTTTTTTTTGTCTGCATACCACTTCATGCGTTCTTGAGCCTTATGCAACCCTTCCTTGACCAAGTCTAACATAACATTTCGTTGCTTCATGTAATCCTCTTGGATAGCTACAGAAGTTGTGACCATGGTTGGGATAGCAAGATAATGAGGGGAATAGCCATAAATGGCTTTGAATGGGGACATTTTTAAACTGGTATGATAATTGGTGTTAAACCACCATTCAACTAAAGGTAACCACCTGTACTAACTCTTTGGCCTGTGGCCTGTCATGCAACGAAGATAACTTTCTAGGCAAGCATCCGTTCTTTTCGTTTGGGTATCTATTTGGGGGTGGTAGGATGTACTAAGATGAAGCTCCGTGCGCGCCCAAAACCTTGAACAAATCCTGGCAAAAGGAGCTGATAAAGACTCTATCTTTGTCGGAAGTAATTGATGTAGGATGCCCATTATGAGGGACTAATACCCACATCCTATGAGTATTATACACGTGTCCGACAAAAGTGAAATCACCAGTCAATCTCCACCAAGCACTCCTCGAGGTCTCTTTATTGCACCACGCGCATCCAGATCACTTCGTAACAACTCGAACCAAAAACACGGTCTCTTCAGAGAGATCGTCCCACCAGTTCGACTACTACAGCGACCTCCAGATCGAAGGTCCACGTTTGCTCATGCAACAACGGTTAGTAACGGATGCCACAGCTGTCACCATCAAGACCGGAGCTCCAGATGCGTGCTCTATTACTCTACCACAACTCGCCATCATGGCTCATTAAATGACTTCAAGTCTTGAATTTTACCTGACGCGGGAGAGGAGGAAGTGCAAGCATCTTGCCTATATAAAGAGAAGAGGAACTACGTCTGACTTGATTCAAGTTTAGCTAAAGAACTTGATACGTAGGCAGTTCGCATCTAACTGAACTCAGTCAAACCACACACAATTCACATTCCCCTATCCAATCAAGACCTGTAAAGATTCACACCAAATCGAGCCTTTACACCCATGCATGTAGCTTATAGATGTTATCCATGAAATGTTTGGCCACCGTGGTAGCTGTGTAAGGATGACAAGGGCCGATAAAGTGACTGTACTTAGTAAGTTTGTCAACTACGACCATGACTAAATCCATACCATCTGAAGTGGGTAGCCCTTCGATGAAATCCATAGTTATGTGTTGTCATGCTTGTTCAAGAATAGATAAAGGCTGTAACAAGCCAGCAGGAAACACATATTCACCTTTATTCCTTTAGCATACATCACAAGTGCTGATGAAGGAGATTATATCTTTTTTTCAGTCTGGGCTAGTAGAAGGAAGATTTTTCTCGCTGATAACTACCTTGAATGCCGGAATGTCCTCCAATAGAAGAAGAGTGAATGGAAGCCAATAATTTCTGCCGCAAGTCATTGTTCTTGCCAATGTAAAGCTTGTGCTTGTACCGTATAACACCTGAAGCAAAGGAGTAGTAAGGAACCCCGTCAGGTGCAACCATTAGCTGAGAGATCAGTTGTTAAGCGACATGGTCTTGCTTATAACTTGACATGACTTCTTTCATCCATTGTGGGTGGGCTGCTAAAATGACGTGACAAGTAGGCTGGTCCTCCATTACTCTTAAGAGTGCATCGGTCGCTCGGTTTTCCTGTCCTTTCTTATACTTTGATTTTGTAATCGAACCCCAAGAGTTTGGTAAACCATCTCTGTTGTAACAAGGTGGTAATCCTTTGTTCCATAAAGAACTTAATGCTTTGTTGGTCGGTATGAATGACAAAAGGATGACCAACCAGGTAGGACTTCCACTTGTTAACCGCCATAACTATTGCCAACAATTCCTTCTCATAAGTAGAGAATCCCAATGCCTTAGGGCCTAAAACTTTGCTAAAAAAGGCAATTGGTTGCCTTCGTTGCATTAATACAGCACCCACACCTCGAGCGCAAGCATCAGTCTCTAGGATAAATGGTTGTTTGAAATCTGGTAATGTGAGTACTGGGGTTGTTGTTATGGCTAATTTTAGGTGCTCAAAAGCTACTTTAGCGGCCGGATTCCACTTTAAATTAGTCTTCTTCAACATTTCTGTTAATGGCCTGCTGATATTACCATAACCCTTGACAAATCTGTGATAGTAGCCTGTGAGTCCCACGAATCCTCTTCTTCAAGGTCTTAGGTTTAGGCCAGTTTACCATCGCTTCAATTTTGGATGGATCAGCTGTGACGCCATCAAATGACCCAAATATTCCAACTATTCTTGAGCAAAACTACACTTAGATAGCTTAGCAAATAAATGGTGCTCTCTAAGCACAACCAAAGCCTGCTTCAAATGAGTTAAGTGCTCGTCCAAGTTGTAACTATAGATAAGTATATTGTCAAAGAATACTAGGGCAAATTTTTGAAGAAATGGACGGAAATACCATATTCATGAGTGCTTGGAATGTTGTTGGAGCGTTCGTCAAACCGAAAGGCATAACTTTGAACCCGTAGTGCCCTTCATGTGTTCGAAATGTTGTTTTATATATATCTGCCTCATGGACCTTGATTTAATGATATCTTGCGCGAAGATCGATCTTGGAGAAAATTGTGGCACCATGTAACTCGTCTAACAATTCATCAATAACTGGTATAGGAAACTTTTCCTTGACTGTGAGATCATTAAGTTTCCTAGAGTCGACACAAAATTGCCACGTCTAATATTTTTTCTTGACTAGTAAGATTGGGGATGCAAAAGGACTATGACTTGGTTGTATTATGCCAACCTTCAACATTTCTTTGATAAGCTGCTCAATTACAGTTTTTTGGACATATGGGCACCTGTATGGGCGTTGATTGGTAGGTTCAGCATTGGGTTTAAGTGGAATACGATGGTCGAGGACCCTTGAAGGTGGTAGCTCGTTGGGTTTAGTAAAAACATCAAAGAATTCCTGTAGTAAGGTTTACTGGTGGAGGGATATCAGGTTGCACTTGTGTAACAGTGATGGAGAATAACTCCCCCACTAATCCATGGGCGTTCTTCCTTAAAAATCTCTTTAAAACGTGCCCTGACATCATTTTCAGCGTTGCTACTTCCTCACCCCCCTTCAGAGTTATCTTCTTGCCATTCCCTTTAAAAGTCACTTGCAACTTTTGCAAATTTAATAGGACATCTCCACATTGTTTCAGCCAGTCCCCCCCTAAGACCATATCACAACCCCCCAATGGTAACAACCTGATATCAACTTCGAAGTGATGTCCTTGCATTTCCCACTTTAGGTCATTGCAAATAGACTTACTTACTGTTCTTTTGCCATTGGCCACTGTTACCAACATGTGCCCAGTAGGTTCCACCTTGCACCCCACTTGGCGTGCAACCTCAGTATCAAGAAAGCTATGTGTACTCCCTATGTCGATTAAGACTGTAATAGGTCTCTTTTTTTTATCAATCCAGGAATTCTGATAGTGTTCTGACTTGCATTGCCTGTTAATGCGTGCAAGGATATCTCCATGTCCGTCTCTATTTGTTGTAACAATTCTTTTTCGCTCGCAATGCCACTTTCCTCTTCTTGATTCTCATAACTGCCAACTAGCATATGAAAGTGTTGGGTTTTGCAAAGGTGTCCAGGTTTATATTGTTCATCACAATTGTAGCATAACCCCCTTTTCTCATCTTATCCTCATTTGAGCGGGGTCAATCGCTTTATGGGAGGTATTGTGGGTGTTAGTTTGGTGAGGGGTTGTTGAAGGGTTGTAGATTTATAAGGAGTAGGCGGTTTGGTGGTTGGGATACTTGTGTTCTTGACTAAAAATGAATTGGTTGGAAAGTAAGAGGCGGTAGATGTAAATGGTTTCTGAATGGGCACAAGCTTTTTTTTGTTGAGCTACTAAAGCAGCTTCTTGCATTCGGGCTAAGTACAACGTTTGCATTAGTCGAGTAGGTTTGAACATTTGAACGGAGGCTTTTAGTTCATCCTTGAGGCCACTCAAGAAACTAAGTACGAAATATTCCTCAGTGAGATGCTTATTATTGTTGACCACCAAAGTTTTTAGTTCTTCAAACTGTTCGTAATATTCTTCCAGAGTGGAAGACTGAACCAGTTTGTTGATCGAAGGTTTCTACATAGTTTTCTTTTCCCACCAATTCAAATCGCACAAATAAATCATCAATCATATCATCCCATTTAATCAAATCCTTACCCGCTTGATACTTTAAAAACCATGAGTTTGTCTTTCCCCCAAAATACAAGGAAGCCATAGTCATTTTTTGATTCTCTTCAACATGATGAAGTTGAAAGAATTTATCACACTTATGGACCCAAGCTCTAGAATGAGTACTATCAAATTGAGGTAAATCAATTTTCGGGTGACCTTGAGCGTGGAACTTATGTCCAGGTTGCGTTGCCGAAACGTCGATGTCGGTAACGATGGTGGCTAACTCTCCAGCATTAACCTCATCTTCTTCATCTACTTGTTTTTCCTTCCCTTTATGTATTCCCTCATTGAGTAGTTTAACGAGTTGTTCAAATCTGTCTTCTGTTCTCTTCTCTACTTCTTCTCTTGCTTGAGTGTCTTTCATCATTCTCTCTGATAACTTAGAAATATTTTGTTGTAGTTCCATCATCTTTGTCTGAGCTTCTACATCTTTGGGATTGGGAGCCATTAAATCAAGCCGAGGATCAATGCTCTTGATACCAATTGTTATGTTTATAGAACTTTTAGATGTTCAGACAATAACATAAAGATAAAAAGGAAGAAACAAAACTCTCTACTTCAACTAGAAGAGACGAGCCCTAATTTTCATTAATTCTATTCATGCCTTCTTTACAACTCCCAGCTCTTTCCCTATCTCATTCTCTAACAAACAAACAAACAACTTTTGACTACCCTATTAAGTGCCTCCACGTGGCACCTTCTAACAAAATAAAATCAGACACATTCCTACTGAATTACTTAATAACCCTGTGGCATGTAACAAGAAATATTACCAGACTCCCTTGTCTAGACCATGGACATGACACAATGTTCTACTGCTAATTGTGAGCTATATACTAAACTTATAACTGGCTTTGTGCCAATCTTTTCCATAGCCATGGAAACTGAAGAGACCATCCCAGAAGAGACAATGATAGAGAAAGCGGATGAAGACAAAGAATTTGTAGCCGACTCAAAAGAAGGAAAGGAAAAGGAGATAAGAAACCTGCTGCAAATGCTAAGACAGCTAAGCCTGTAGCAACTACAAGGAAAGAGGTCAAACAAAGCTAATTACTGATGTACTAAAACCACCATGATCTCCACAGATACGAAAGTGAGTAAGCTTAGGCCCTCACCAT
Source organism: Coptis chinensis (assembly GCF_015680905.1). Lineage (NCBI taxonomy): Eukaryota > Viridiplantae > Streptophyta > Magnoliopsida > Ranunculales > Ranunculaceae > Coptis > Coptis chinensis. Next base: position 20,027,409 of record NC_141457.1, on the reverse strand, counting down.
ATATCAATATGAGAAGCTCTAAATTAGGTAGGATTGGTAGTGGTGGTGCCGAACATTTTAGTCATCATTCCTCAGCCTTTGGCAGTCCTGATGATGCAAATGAAGTTGTTGTTGCAAAGCCAAGACCACAGAGGACCAACCGTTGAGTGGCAAAGTATGTGTTTAGTGAAAGTGAGTCTGAATACGGTACTGATGATTTTGACTATGATGTCATAGAAGTAGATGATAAGGAAGATTAACGATGGCCCATTTTATTGTCACACTATGGAAAGGGTTGTTTCCTTGTGATTGTTAGATGTGTGTGTTCTGATCAAAATGTATAACAAACAGCTTTTTCCCTGAATCTTTAACTCTGGGATTTTGTTTTTTCAGATTCTTATTTTTTGTGGTTTTTGTTTTTTCTAAGAATGGATCTTAAAAGTTTCTTAAAGACTAAAACTATACGATTCTTAACTGTAGCATGGGCTTCAACTAGAATGATTCCTTACCATTACAATGTATTGTCATGAATATGAACCTAGCTAGCTAATTTGAAATTATAGTCTTTATAACTACTAATTGGTTTGGCATGTTTTATGTCGACCTACTTTTATTGAAACTGTTTAGCAAAATTGTGATTTACACAGTCAAGAAAAAAAAAAGGAAAAAAGGGCCAGCTAAAGTGGATAGTATGGGCCAAAGTTTTGAACTCGTAATGAAATTTCATTACAGATGGTAAAACTGATATACATCACATACTCTCATTACAAATAATACGTATGACCAGAAAATCTTCATATTCTCTGCCTCTTAAGGATTCTTTGCTGAAAGACAGGAACATGAAAAAGAGCCATATAACCATCCATACCAATTTAAAGTTACACAATATTCAATTCCCCCCAATATTTCATCTAGCTTGTGCCAAAATATAACTTTTGATGGAAGGGAACAAATGCCATCACATATGAAGATATGGGTTGTAAAAAGATTAATTATCACACATATGAAGATATGGGTTATAGATTTCTGAAACACAAACGAACTTATTTATAACGATGAAAAAAGATTAATTATCACAAATAATTCATCAAAATGATGTGTACGGTGAAAATACTCATTTTACTCGAAACTCACAGGTCATGCAATTCCTCTCTTTAAACTCACATGTCACGCAATTCCTTTCTTATTCGGCAGTGGCCCAAGCCCAACAAATATTGTATTGGCATCAAGCGGATTCTGGGCAGGTTTGGGCTATACTATAATTCGTGACTTTGAGAAAGGGGTCATTAACACTTCACAAAACCTATCTGATGCCATTAGCTTACTTTATTATTATATATATAATATAGTATTGATTTCGGTAAGCAAATTAGTTTAGCTGCCATCTTTATATACAGGGACGGAGCCAAGATTATAAACTAAGGGGTGCGAGATTATGTGCACACCCCACCCCACCCAAAAAAATAAAATAAAAGTATGCATTTTTTTTTTGTCAGAAGATCTAAACAATAAATATCAACAAAATTATGCATTTATTTCAATTCACAAAACTAGAGTGAGTTGACTACTAAGAATTTAATATTGACTGATAAAATTAGCTATTTAAGCACTTAAGTCATTAATTGATACTATTATGTTTATATATATCTACATAATCTAGTTCACAAGTCAACAACAATTCAACAAATTGTTAACTTCCTATAATACTATAAGTCTATATAACCCTACTATCATGTGGAGAAAATTATAAAATATTAACATTGAAAGTAAAAAATTACCTTGTTTTGTTTTGTTATATATTTGTTTTTTGTTTTTTTTAAGTGAAAATTTTATTGATAATGATAACGAGTTTTACAAATAATTAGGACAAACGCCATGTCTATATATATCTACATAATATAGTCCACAAGTCTACAACAATTTAACAAATTGTTAACTTTGTATAATACTATAAGTCTATATAACCCTACTATCATGTAGAGAAAACTATAAAAGATTAACATTGAAAGTACAAAATTACTTTATTTTGTTTTGTTTTTTGCTTTTTGTTTTTTGTTTTTTTAAATGGAAATTTTATTGATAATGATAACGAGTTTTATAAATAATTAGGATAAATATGCAACAAGCTGTGTTGCAAGTTCTTTATGAATTTGTTTTTTGTTTTTTGTTTGGGTTGAGGTCTACATGTTTAAGAATTGAGAGTGAAAGAAATGAGGGAGAGCTTACGAGTTTGTTATGGGTGATTAGAATTATACAAACTGACCAGTTGGACTTTGGGCATTTGGCTATTTGTTTTAGTCTAATTAACCCATCAAACCTTTAAAGACATATTTGTCCCTCTTCAAAGACACATTTGTCCCTCTTTAATGGTTTTAGACTCAAAATAAATGATAAATAATAATTTTGTAAGGGCAAAAAGAGAAGTAAAAAAAAAACGTTGGTTTATTGGAATGTTTTTTATTAGTTTTTTTTTCATACTATTTTTTTTGGTTGATTATATTCTCACTATAGTTGTGAAAATTTTGGGGGTGCGGTGGTGGAAGTTTGCTAAAAAAAAAAAGGTGCAAGTCCTTATAGTTTGAAGATTTTATTAGGCAATTAGTTATGTGGTAGTGGAGTTTTTCTAATCTCAGGGGGTGCGACTACCCCCACATGCACGCCCTTGTATCAATCTATGTTTATATAGCTTCTTATCATTTCAGTTGTTATGTTCTAATAATTTGCTAAGAAAGTTGAAACTTTTGATTGTTGGGCCCTTTCATCTTTTAGGGAATAATTGAAAAAAATGCATAGATGGGTAACGAACTATACCCTTAATCAAACATTGGGGTTTAAACTTTTTTTTGAGCAAGTTTGGGTATCCATGTCTACCACGTTTTGCAACGTTTGGTTCTGTTACACTTCCATCCATTTATTTCACACGTGTCACACTCTTTTTATTTTTCTCTAATTACGTGGCCTTAGTTTCCAATGTGGCTCTTTCTTATGTGGCAAATGGGTATGATACAATACTTCTAATGCAAGATTGATTAGGCAACCACACATGCACGAATCACGTGCGATTTCAAATGGTATATTTATTTATTTTGATGGTTTTTTCAAATGGTATATAGACTAAGAAATTTCAAATAAATCGAGAAATTTCAAAAATCAAAGAAATTAGAAATTTCAATGAAGTATAACTAAGAACCCTAACTCCCCGCCAGTTCTTGCTCCACCACCCCCAAATTAGATGCACACTACTTTGACAATGTCATCTTCAAGAACTTCGATCAATTCAAGCAAATCTTGCCAATTTGGTGCTCCTTCTCCAATACGAGTGGTGGTCCAGATTCCCAAAATCCGGGAAAGAAGTTTTTGGTTGTGGACATAATAATAGGGAGACCAAGACTAGAGCATGTGGGTTCTTCGTCTGGATGATGAAGAACAAACAAATCATGAAGATGCCCATCATGAAGATGTTTTGATCACGAGAATAGACAATTAAAATTGAGAATTATGGATTTGGAGAAGATGAATGCACTTCAGGCCAACTTGGAGAAGAAGAATTTCGAATGGAGGTCAAGAAGGTAGTAGCTATCTTTGTTTGTGTAGTGATTGTATTTTGGTTTTGTTTTTTTCTTTGAATTTGTAAGAACAATTTGTAATGAGAAGATTTCTAGAAAGATTTCTAATGAGAATGAACGCAGTTACATGGATTTCTACTGGCTTTCTGCTTGAGATTTCTAAATAATTATTTTTCTTCATAGCATTACATAGCAAATTCCAAATACACGCATTCATCTTTAAAAAGCATTACTAGAAGAGGTTGATTCTGATGAATATGATTTCCCATAGTCATCTACACTCCCACTGTCCAAGCTATAACAATTATCACTATCACATTGCCCACATGAACATGAACTATAGGAGGTTGATTCTGATGGAACAGAAACAAGAGGACCTTCACCAATCACCTTAGTTCCTTCCAGTTGTTGGCACACTTTTTTTCCATCCCTGTAAACTATATTGGTCTTCATCATGTTGTTGCTGCTACCCTCAGCTTTGGGTTTTCGGTTTGCAACTCTCTCTATTCTTGAACCAGTTCTAACCCATGATGCAATGCGCCCCTTACCCTTACTAGTATTCTCCTTGTTCTTCCCCTGACCATTATTCTCCTTCTTCTTGCCAGTATCCATTATTTTTTTTTCTTTGAGATGTTCATCAATGGTTGGTTTATCTTGGTTTTATAGATAAGATAGCATTGAAGAAGTTCACCAGTTTAGTATTGGGAAGGGAAAGATGTAGTTGAAATTGAATGGTATAGGCTAGGCAATGTATAGGCTACAGAGGGAGTACATCTTTGGGTAATTACGAGAATTTAGAATTGAATTGACCCTATGCATAATCTTATCTGAAACAAAACTAGAAGAAAATTTCAAACTAGAAATAAAATAGAAAAGAAACCTATCAAACCCTGAACAAGTAGTAAAACAAACATTTTATAACAAGAAATAAGATCCAACATGCATCAACAAACTATTTTAATGTTTTCCATGTATCCAAAACCCAAAAGAAACATCTAAGACAAACTCCAAAATGACCAAAATAAAGATACATTAATAAACATGAAACATCAACATAAAGATATCCCAGAACCAAGCTACATCATCAAATTTTCCACTGCTGCTTCATTGCAGCAGATCTTGTCTTCACACCTGGAGTAGTTGCTCTTGTATCCATAGTTCTTTTTCTAGTTCCTTTGAGACCCAGTGTTGTAGGTTTTTTCTTGTTAGGGCTTTTTGCAGGTACCGCATTTGTAGTTGTGGAACTTTGTGTACCAAGATGAGCAGATACTTGAGTTGATGTTGTATCAGTTGTTTTCTTTGAAACTCTTCCCATTGGAGCAGTTGAAAATTGAGCTCCTGATCTGGTCCCTGATGATGGTCCGTTAGAAATTTTAATAAGTGGCCCTTCTTGTCCTGGAATCTGCATGACATAAGCATAAAACAATAAACTCTAGAAACTAAGCTCTACACTACAGAGAACCTACAGAGAATGGCAGCATCAAACATAACTATAAAGAAATTTTTAACTATATATTACCTTAAGCATTTGAGGCCCAGTGTATTCAGAATAATACATTACTGTATTAAACTCATTCTGTGATGCTTTCTCTGTCCCACTAGATACTTGCCCTTCCCCTTGTCCTTTTGAGCAGTGCTTGGTGTTACATCTCCCTTACCCATACTAGTACTTGATGCTGCCTTCCCCCTCCCTTTACTAGTGCTTGGTGGTTTATTTGTCCCCTTGGCAGTACTTGCCTCCTTCTCTTTTCCCTTGGCAGTACTTGCCTCCTTCTCTTTTCCTTTGGCAATGGCCTCCTTCTCTTTTCCTTTGGCAATGGCCTCTTTTCCTTTGGCAATGGTCTCTTTTCCCTTGGTAGTGGTTGCTTTCTTGGCAGTACTTGTTTCCTTCCCCTTCCCCTTAGTTTTAGTTCTTCCCTTACTCTTAGTTTTTGGCCTTGAACTTGGATCTTCAGTTGGAGTAGTTGTTGGTTCTTTTTTTCTTTTCTTGCTTTCTTGGTTGGCTTGGAGCTTTCACTTTCAACACTTACATCCTTCTTACATGTTGTCCTATTATGGCCAGTTCCTTGCACTTTGAACACCTAATCAATGTCCCCTTTTTTTAACTTAGTGCTACCACTACTACCTAGCACTTCATGATACTCCTTCCTTCTTGCTTTCTTAGGCCTACCCGCATTCTCCTTGAAAGAGGAGGCAAGATAATCTCTATTTTGTAACAGGCCATAACTTCTCACCATTCAAGGGTTTCATGAAGTGATTGTATGCCTTTTGGTAAACTTCAACTATGTAGCATCTCATTGGTACATATATGTCGTGGTTCTCCTTCATTGCATAAATTGCAGCTACTGCATGACGGCAAGGTATGCCAACCAACTCCCACATCCTGCATGCACAACTCCTAGTTGCTAAGTCAACCACATACTTGTCATCTCCATGACTCACTTCAAATGCATGTTGACCACAATACTGAGGTACCCAATACCTAGAGTGCATTTTGTTTTCCTCCAATTTCACCCTTGCAGTGGGAGTAAGGCTGTCATGCCAACCTTCTATTATTTCTCTCTTCTTTTGCATCCTAGCCATTGTACCCACCCTTATATCCTCCAACATTGCAATAATATCCTTTGACCTGGCCTCAATAATCACACCATTATAACATTCACACATATTGTTTTCAACATTTTCACAAGTAGAAACAAATGAGAAATAAGATCTACTCCACTGCTGAGGATTTTGCTTCTTTAGCAAATACTCTTTTGCATCTGGATCATATGCTTTGCAATTTCGGACATCACCTTCGAAACTCGCATGCATGAGTTGCGACTTTTTACTTGCTTGCCAAAACAAAACTTTGAAATGAGCACCTACAATAAAGCATAACTCATATTAATTTGAATTTCAATTAATTTCTTAAACTGACAAAACAATAAAAACTTAATGTAAAGGAAGAATGTCAAGTTACCTGAGAAAGTCTTCCTGAAATTTGCATAGATATGCCTTGCACAACATCTATGTTCTCAAAAAAGGCAATCTCTTTTTATAACTCTGTCTAACCCCTTTTGTTGGTCTGTTATCAAAGTCAAACCAAGACCTTCAGCTAAATGTAGATCATCTATCAACAAGTCAAGAAACCATCCCCCTCTCGAGTGTTCTCTCCTTCCACAAATGTTCCCCAAGCAATTGGATACATCTGGTTATTACCATCCCTACCAACAGCTGTTAATAGTTCTCCTTTACAATAACCCTTAAGAAAGCAACCATCTAATCCTATAACAGACCTACAACCTTCAATAAAACCTTTCCTAAGAGCATCAAAGCAAATATACATTCTCTCAAACACTGCTGGATACAAAAGCATAGGGTTCTCTGGGTTAGTGTTCTGTTGACATTGTCTCTTCACTGCAATCTTAATAGTTGAACCAGGATTCTGCTTTGATATTTCAGCACCATAGTCCCAAAGCTTAGCATACACCTTTTTTATAACCTCATCAATTTGTCCAAAAGCATGTTGCTTAGCTCTATAACACTTGAATTTTGACACATTTAATGCGAATGTTTGCTTGACTTCTTGTACCATATCCTTCACTTTCCAACTTGGGTTCAGCAAAATCCTGTCATACAAAGTCATGCCCAACCACTTGGCATCAGCAAGTTGGATAGTCAAATCCCTAGAACAAGTGTGCACACTGTTATAACTCTTTATCTGGAAGCTATCTTCTAATTGCATTTTACTTGCCCACAGCCTCCACTTACAACCCTCAAAGACATTCAAAGCAAGTATTTTACTCTTTTTATTCACAAATATCCAAACAGGGCAACCTTTTGCAACAAAGATAGTCTTTCAAAGCCTTTTTCAGTTCTTCATTAGTCCCAAACCTCATCCCTAACTGAAACTCAACAAGTTTGTAATCAATGCTTGGATTAAATATGGGAAACTTAGACTTTTGTCTAAGGAGAGCTCACCTTCATCATCTTCTTCGTGGCTATCATAGTCAGAACTATCTGGACATTCAATGTCTTCAATTGTTGTATCACCCACACTAACACAACTTGGTCCACTACCACCTTCACTTCTATCTCCAATAATTAGCTCACATTCTACATCTCCATCAGTTGGTTCAACACCTTTCTCATCACCATCAGTACCCTCAATCACTTGTTTCTTCTTCTTATTCTTCACTTCTAGTAGATTTTTCTGCCTCACTTCAACAAGCTCTTCATCTAAATCACTTAGATGATCCAAACTTGCAGCTTCACTCACATCCTCATCACTCTCATCATCTACATAGTGTATCTCATCTTCAGAGCTAGAGTCTCCAGGTTCAGGTGCTTCTTCAGGTTCAATAAAGACTTCACCAAGTCCACCATGTCCACCATCTTCACCATGTTCAATATATAGTTCAACCTTACCAGTCACCCTTGCAATTTTCATCATTTCATTTGTACTACTATCATCAATGACTAATCTATTAGAAGATGCGAAAGTCTTTCCAGGATGGGCATAGTACATCTTAATCATGTTAGAAATCCCTACAGACTTCACCATATCCAGTAGGTCAAAGAAACAGAACTTATCATAATCCACTCTGTAAAAGTATTCTAGTTTATATCCCTTATAATAAGGTATTGGCTCAGACACAAACTTCCCCCCATGGTAAAGTTCTATGCAAAAATCTGGTTCCACTGGAAATAAACCTTCCAATATATGATCCACTGAACAAAACAAACAAGACAAAAGAATATTATTTGACTGAAAACATACAAATATAATTGATTAACTATTATAATATACCCCACATTAACAAACAACAAACCAAAACGTACACTTTAATATTATTTTACTGATAACCTACATAACTAATTGATTGACTATTGTAATATACTCAACATTATTATTCAAATGAGCACTGAGAACAAAGAAACTAATTTTCTATTATTCTAGAGTGGGAATCGAGAAGCTTTACGCTAAATAACACAAAATCAACTATTATTCTATTGAAACCCTAGAAAATTGCACAAATCACAAAAAAAATTACTCGATAGAAGTAACATACTTGATTCTCCAACGAAATCACAGTCCAATTGAATATTACTTGTCCTTTCTCTTCAAATTAGCCCCCAACGCGTGCACAATTTGATTTTTATTTGGACATCTCTCAAACTAGGGTTTTGTTTTTGCTCCATTTAAATTGGGGGTTTTTTCACCGCTGCATTTAAATTGGGGGTTTTTTCGACGCATGTAAGTAGTCGGGTTGTGTTTCGGGCTTTGTTTCGGGTTTTGTTTCGGGCTTTGTTTCGGGTTTTGTTTCGTGTTGGCGTGCCACATGTCAAGTTAGCATAGCCACATTGGAAACTAAGGCCACGTAATTAGAGAAAAATAAAAAGAGTGTGACACGTGTGAAATAAATGGATGGAAGTGTAACAGAACCAAACGTTGCAAAACGTGGTAGACATGGATACCCAAACTTGCTCAAAAAAAAGTTTAAACCCCAATGTTTGATTAAGGGTATAGTTCGTTACCCATCTATGCATTTTTTTCGGAATAATTTGGTTTGCATTGCCAGATTAGTCCTTCTTTTTTGCCTCATTATTGTTTCCAAGTTCGTTTAAAGTGACAGAGGACATGAGATGATGAGATTGAGTAATTTCTTCAGTTTAAAGGCAAATTTCAACATGGTGTTTGGTAGACTGGAATTTTTGTCACCTGACTGGATAAGGACTCTTAAGTCAATGTGAGGATTAAAATGAGACCATGCTGGTGTCTGTTGTCTACACCAATTGATAGATTCAAACCTTATTAGAGCACACTTAGTTGGAGTGCGCTGCTTGTGTTGACATTGTCCATGAAACAAAGAGAGTGACTTGACTCTAGGTGTCGTGCATATGTCCCGAGTCTGACTTTGATCTGCGTATTACTTGGACTTGAGGCAGAAACAGGATTCACATATAGAAAGGATTGGCTGGGTAGGAGTGTTGTTAGAGGCTATTAAGTTGAAGTATTTCTAGTCACAATTATCGACTTGACGCTGCGCATTGAGGATTTAACTATTTATGTTTTGAGCCAAAAATTGTTTTACTTCAGGCAACGCATTGTGATTTAACTGACTGACAGGTACCAGCAAACTTAGATTGGTTTGGGTGGTGCACTCCCTGCCTTCCACACCAAAGTCGATCGAGAGGGAGTAAAGGAGGGACTTGAAAGGTATCACCATTCACAGTGTGCCTGTATTGTATCTTTTTGTATATCCTTGTACTTAAATTCCTATAGCCTGAACTTCTGTTTATTTCTTACCATATTTTGCAGGAGTGATACTCTATTATGGCCTTGACATTTAGATCACAAGGTTGAGTTTTGTCTACCCGATTTCGAAAGCAGATGCTCAAGATCTACGCCCTTCTGATGAACGTGAAAGATATATAAGGTTTGAGCTTCTTGCTAGCCTTTTCCTAAACTCTAATGGTAAGTTTATAGTATATCTTTTTTTTCTGTCTAATTGACCTTTAACTTTGTTGAGATTTAATGTATATTGGTCAGCTAAAAGCCTAAAACAATTCTTGTTGTATATTGGTTACATGAGCCACCTTACTAAAATTGAATCAAGCATTGTCACCTAGGAACCTTATATGTAAATGGTGACATATTTTATGGTGTTTGAGCCCCATAATGCACACGAGTAACATACTACATTTCTAGAGGTACTTGGTCTAAGTTCTGTCTACGACGATGATGAATTAATTAATTTCTTAATGAGCATGCTTAAGGCAATTGATATTGCAAGAAATTGGTCCCAAGGCCCAATTTCAATTCAAAACAACTCTAGAGGACGGAGTTTTTTTTTTATAATCACTCACAAGGACAAATTTCGGGTGAACGTAACCCTGAAAACCAATTTTTTGCGTGAAAATAACCCTCAAGGACAAATGGTCTGGATTTAAAATAAATATTTTCCGATTTTACCCTTTCTGTCATTTTACTATGAACAATGAGTGTTCATACCTTCTGTTGGTGTATGAACAATGATTGTTAATATCCAAATAGGTGAATGTACCTTATATAATATATTGATGTATGAACAATGATTGTTCATATCCCAAATAGGTATGAACAATTATTCTTCATACATAAACATAATGTATGATCAATAAGAACATTTATTAAGTGGTATCATAGAACACCTCAACGATAGAACACTTCAGATTACTGAGCTACCCATCCGTAGATGGACTGAAGATTGAAAAGTGTTTTGGAATCCCTGATGATAGGGAGTGATAAAATTGAGGAACCCTTCATTACGATAAATTACACACAAAAATTCACAGTTGTAGTTCTCACTCTACTGTTAAATCGATGAAGGGGTTTATTATGCATCAAGACCGAGTTGTATGCCTGGAAATTTTCATGGATGATGATAAGTTGGGAAAGAGGGTCAAAGAGATTTAAGCTTACAAGTTACAACCTCAATCCGCACCAGCAACATGCATTTGTTCGATAGGAAAGCTAGGGGTTTGACTATCCAGAGCAGAGTGAGTATTTAGTCGTAGCATCCCATTACTCTACAATGGATTCTTCGAATTCACAATTGTTTGTGTTGCAGCTCTCGAGAAATTCTGTCCTTTGAGGCTAGAGTTTTATGATAAAAGATAGGTGTGTGCCTTAAATTTTACGCTTATTACTTCATTTGTAAGCTAAACATAAGTGATTATTACATTAGTTAACTCTGCAGAAATATCTGTTGGAAAAGTTTTTACTGAAGTTGGTGAAGCTTCATAACAAAATTGGCTTCATTCTTGAAAGATGAAAGGAGAAATTATAGTCGGCAACAATAAGAGAAAAGATCTATCGCAAGAGTTGCACCAGAAAGGCTTCACACCATTCCCTAGAAATATTAAGAATGTTGAAATGGTACTTACCAGGGTAACTGAAGACAACTTAGTGGTAGGCAGGACGCTAGGAATAGAGGAGGTTATTAAAGTGATCATGAGTATCTATTGTGATTGGCACTTGGCACATTGACAGTGGAGAAGGTTCAGAAGCTAATTGTCCGTAAGGATAGACTGGGTAAATATTTTGAGCAATTGATAAGAAGGATCTCCAAAGTACTTGTGGTTGAAATTTCTAGATTCACTTGAAACAGACTTGATGTATGAACAGTTCAAATTATTATTTTTTTATCTCTCCCCCCCCCTCAACACCCAAACCTAAAGTTTGTTATTTGATTGTTTTGTAATTCTCCAGATCAAGCTTAGGCCAGTGCAGAAGGAGAGTTGTAAGTGAGCAGTTGAAAGGCGAGGTGAAGAATGAAGGTGGTATGAAGGACTTCAAAAAAACCAACGCAGAATCCAACAAAGTACATTTCAATGAAGATCAGCCATTTCTGTTAATGAAATTGGAGCAAATTCTATTAATTAGCTCTACAACTGAAACAGGTTTAATACTCAACCAAGTAACAACTTATTCTACGATGGTTATCAATATTAACGTGTTTAACATTAGACTTGGTGTGTTGTTAACTTGGGGAATGTTGTCCTCTTGATACTTTTCCAGATTAGTCGGTAGGTATTGTCATCTTAACATTGTCAGCTTTCTCAATGTCCTCCTGCTAATTGTGAGCTATATATTAAACTTATATCTGGCTTTGTGTTATTCTTACTTTCCACAGCCATGGAAACTGAAGAGACCATCCAGAAGAGACAATGGTAGAGAAAGCAGGTGAAGACAATGAATTTGTAGCCAGCCCAAAAGGAGAATAGGAGATAAGAAACCTGCTGCAACTGCTAAAACAGCTAAGCCTACAGCAACTAGAAGGAATAGAGGTCAAACATGTTTAAAGCCAAAGCTAATAACTGATGTACTTAAACCACAGAGGGGCAAGTCCCGGCCAACTGCCGAGCGGGAAAGTATGTATTGAGTGAAAGTGAATCTGAGGACACTACGGATTATTCTTAGTATGATGGCATAGAGGTAGATGCTAATGAAGATTAAAGATGACCCATTTTATTGTCACACTATGGAAAGGGTTGTTTCCTTCTGATTGTTAGATGGGTTCGTTCTCATTAGTGTTGTTGTACTGCTAAAATCGTTATTTTCTGTTTAGTTGATCAAATTGTATAACAAATCGCTTTTTCCCTGAATCTTCAGCCCTGGGCTTTTTTTTTTCAGCTTCTTGTTTTTTGTGGTTATGTTGTATTCAAGAACGTATTTTAAAGGTTTCTGAAACATTGAAACTATATATACAATTCTGAACTTGCTGCATGTTTCAATTTCTTAAAATGTAGCATGGGTTTAACTCCAATGGGTCCTTATCATTACAATGCATTCATCATGAGTATGAAGACAAAATTTTATACTGGTAAAACTGATATACAAAACATACTCTCATTACGAGTAACAATTACATTACTAAATTATGTTACAAATAATACGTATGACTTTATGACCAGAAAATCTCCATATTCTCTGACTCTATCTCAACATCTCTTTCTCTTAAAGCCGACATTTCGTGGTGGATTTCTTTGAGGTGGGATAGCAGGCATAGGAAAGCTTAGGCCCCCAAAAGGATTTTGAGTGTAAGGCATTGCAATGGCGTAAGGAGCCATATAACCATCCATACCAATTTGCATGCCACCCCAGTATGGGTCATATGGTGAATGAGCAGGAGGCATCATATAATATCCTGTCGCACAATCTTGAGACGCTCTCCAATGCAGCTCAGCCGCATTTACGGAAAGAGGATTTGTCTTCTTTTTCTTTTCCTTTACTACCTCACCAGTAGGCATCTTCTGCTGCACTTCCTCTTCATCGTGCAGAGCATTTCCTCGCAGCATTGGCTCCTTCTTGGGCATTAACTTAAAAGTTACTTCAGACATGTCTGCTTTTGTGCCAATGCCGCCTCTCTCTAGTGAATGGAATTTTAGATTAGCCTGCTTCATCTTAGGAGTATCTTTCTTCAGAGATGGTGGCATTCCTCCACCTTTGGGGGCAAAAGAAAGCGAAGGCGAAACAACTTTTGGTTGGTCACAACGAGGATCTTGAACCTGTATAACACTTCCAGCCAGGGGCGGATCCAGCATTTCAACTCTCTCCGGGCTAAACAACGATAGCAAGAGTCTTGAACAAAAAAAATAATAGACACATTCCAAAGAAACAATTGAAACACCAGAATTCACAAGTAGCCAAATATATACTAATTCATCAAAATATCTAATCAAGTTCGACTACAAATCTATTTAAAAAGTAAAACTATTTAAACGGTATTTTACGGGTCTTGCGGGCATCAAAATCATTTCTTTCCACAATTTCGATTCTAACAAGCACCAAAATTCAAATCCAAAGAAGAAAAACAGTACATCTTGACACGACGACACATTAACACATAACATACAAAATTTCATAACCAACGAACCATATTAACATTTCAATTTTTTCAAACAACAATTTTCACATATCTAAAGCCTACATTCCACCAAATCAAGCAATGCAATTTAAGGACCCGACTTGTCTGTATCTCATCGATAACTATCATTCAAATGAAATAAATTTAGGAGTCACTGAAATGCTATTGTAATTGAATGTGGTGTAGCTCAATCTATGGCCAAAAGCAAAGATGACATTTCCGTTGTAGAACTAACTTATATGTTCATCCAAGATAACTTTTTGCAGTATCTGGTCTGAGTTGCATTGAAGCTATGGGGAGCTTGGTTACGTATTCTTGTAATCTTGTGGAAACCATGTGAGTGGAAATCGGCCAGCTAAAAGAACGATGAGAGAATACATAGTAAATATGATCTATCAGTATTGTCAGACCCTAGCTAACTAGTTATGAAATGGTCTAGAAACAACCAAGTTTTATTTTCTCACCTGGGTTATATTTAGGTAGTATAGTATTTTCTTTTTTCAGCAAAAGGACCCGGGCTGAAGCCTGGTCCAACCCTCTCCTAGGTCCGCCCCTGCTTCCAGCACTTCCGCTACTACTGCTATCTGATTCCAAAATGCGGTTGATGGTATCCCTAACGGTCTTATTGGGTAAAAGATCATCTGCAAGTACATTAAATTAAGCCCCACAAACACACGCTGCTTTTGAGATTATGTGGTTCCCGATACATTTATCACAAAAGCTATCGAAAGCAAACATTTGCTTGCCAAAGATAACATCTTTCATTACTTCTGCACAATGGATAATGGAGCTCCGTGGAAGTACACACCCCGAGGGACCGACTAGAAGAAGATATTCCTTCGACTTCTCTGTCAAAAGTAGTCTCATTGGGCTTAAACACAAAGAATCGCACCACCTCCCAAGGCATCACGAGCCATCGTGGTCTCGATTAACATTGACTTAAGAATGCCAGTTGGCTTTTTCACCACTCTCCTATCATAATTAGGATCCCCATTAGTAGGGCAATGCTGAATAAAGTGTCCAGAAGTGTTACATCTGTGACAGACATAACCTTCAGGAGGAGTCTTCCTCTCATACCCACCACATTGCCCAATTCCCCGTCCTCTATTGGTTCGCCCTCCCATGCATTGCCCAAATCCTTGCCCCCCATTCCTTCTCCTTGCCATACCCCTCCTAAAGCCGCCTTAAGGTTGCGTTTGCCATTCCAAGGCAGATGACTCAATCATTGCCTTAATCTTCCTATCCTTGTCGGCTTTCTCCAAAGCAAGGGTATCTTGCACCACATAGTTGCATCGAACTGCCACAACTTCAGGGACAGTATACACATCATCCCCAAAGTCATCCCCTTCTGACACTTGAGGTAAACTAGGCTGTTGACACTCAACAATGGTTTTCTCAACAACTTTAGGCACTACTAACTGGTTGTTAGCAACAAAACGCAACCGTGGC
The DNA here is from genome assembly GCF_015680905.1 of Coptis chinensis. Lineage (NCBI taxonomy): Eukaryota > Viridiplantae > Streptophyta > Magnoliopsida > Ranunculales > Ranunculaceae > Coptis > Coptis chinensis. The sequence continues at coordinate 20,012,021 of NC_141457.1, read as the reverse complement.
TGCGAAGGAATTCTACGAACTAAAACAGAAGTATTATTTGGTATAATCGTTTCTTCGTCGAGATACTCTTCATTAGTTTGAGTGTTAGAGAGGACAAAGTCTAAGTCCGAACCCTTGCCATACTTCTTGGTTTCGAAAATTTTCTTCTTCATAATCGAAACTGATATAAACTACCCATCGATTTTCAGTGCGTTGAAGTCTAACGCACTTTTAAATTTATAATAAATTTCCATCTTTCTTTGCAACAACTACCGATTTACAAGTGAGTGAAAGGTATATATAGTTGACAAGTTCGAACCAATTTACAAGTCCGATTAAGAAACAATTTAGAAGGTCGGTGCCCTCTGAGTTGCCGTGCGACCAAAGCCATAAGTTGGGTTGGGTTTTGGGAAATACAATGTTCGATTAAGAAACCAAATAAAATACAACTGGGTGCAATCCAATTATTATTATTATTATTAAGAGCCAGAATGATAAGGATTTGCTTGCAGAGGCCAATAGGTTAACATACTTCAAAGGGTTCACTGAGGGAACCATGATGGTTGGGGAATTCACTGGGATGAAAGTCCAGGAAGCGAAGCCGTTGATCAAAAACATACTTCTAGAGCCTAGTCAGGGTGTTCTGTACAAAAGGAGCGACTCTAGAGGACAAATCGGCTGAAAGAGGAACTCTAGAGGACATGTTATTTTTGTAATCACTCACAAGGACCGGGTGGATGAAAGTTCAATTTTACCCTTGACGCGAAATAAGAACGGCTCGGGTAGATGAAAGGTCAAGTATACCCCTGAAGAAAAAAAATAAATAGCCCGACTGATAAACATAAAAGATTGAATAGTTTACCTACGAAATGAACGACGAACTCAAAACGTAAGTAAACTAAAACTAATTTACGTGTCTATATTTATCAAAGTTTCTACTCTCAATTCTATCGAAATAGAGTGGAGTAACAAGTTCGTTCCACTCCTAGTTCTCTAGCATGTGATGTTTTCTAATCTAATTAATCGGTCTTAAATCTAATGAGAGTTTTACGAGGGGGAATTATACTACGATGCAATATGAAAAGCAATATGTTGAATGTCACTACGAAATATATGGAAATACTAATGTTCTTGAATCTAGATAAAGAATTAGAGGGGAATTGAATCCACCTCGAATCCAACTTAATCACCTAGAATAGACTGTTGTAATCCAATTCTTACGTTCTTACGGCAAGAATTGCTCGTTCTAATCCCTAATTAACATGACATTTCTACCAATTATAACTAGCATGTGAGGTCGTCCACCCATTCTCATGGCAAAACACGACCTTCTAGAATGGAATAGACTCTACAACGCTTCTACACTATACAACTAAGTTTTCATCAAGGCTTCATCAACCCCTCTAATGGAGGTTTTAGCCTTGATTCATCAAACCATCATTTCCCATTGAAATTGAATACAACATATTACAAAGATTCTAACTTTATGAAATTTAACTAAACAATAATCGAAATCTAATTAATAACTAAGAATTGAATGATAACAAGAATTTAAATTAGATCTAATAAATTGTAAATGACAAAAAATCAAAATTGACAAGAATAACTATTTTATTTATCTAATCAATAAAGAACAATGATTTAAAGTTTTAATCTAAAATAGGGAATGAAATTCTAAAACTGAGATCTAAAACTAATTAATGGAGGCTACTAATCTAATTTCTAATCTAGGTCTAACTATCTACCATTAACAAGAGTGAAGCTTTGGTTTTTATACATTCAGATCCAAAAATCGTGCATGGGCTTGGAGCCATGTTCTGGGCCAGAGAATCAGGCCCAAAACCCAATTCTTTCAGTCCAAAAAGGCCTATTCAGCTGCAGTTGGCTTCAACAGAATTTTCGTCCACTTTTGATCCTCTGATTGGGTCAAGGCTTAAACCATTGGAAAGCTCTTTCCGAGCCGGTCGTTTTGACATAAGGTAGGCCCCATTCCGAGGTCTGAGTCCAAAGATACGGCCTTCGAAGTTCTCACGACTTGTGTCTTTGTTTACGCCCAAACTTTCCAAATTTTGACCGGGCTTTAGAAAGGCTTTATCTTCTTGAATCTTGGCCTTTAATCACGGAACTCCTTAGTAACCGACCTTTGCTCCTTTATCATGCTAAAGTGGCACATTTCTGCACATAATGGACTTTGAAGCCTGAAATGCATAAAAACACGTAATCAGTGTTAACTCTTAATTATTACTCACATAATTGGTCTAATAGTATGACTATTACAGGGTTAAAACTACAGTTTTGGGCTCTTATCAAACCACCCCCAAACAGCATTTTGCTTGTCCTCAAGCAAATATGAGAAATTAGCATAAGTGACCAAAAATAAAGTTCTATCTACTCTCATTTCGCTGAGTGCAATTGCATTGACCATATGCAACAAGGCTTTAAACCACTAGGAATTCCCTAGTGGACGAGTTATAGCCTCGTGAGAGTTTTCCAGTGAAGGTACTCACAAACTTCACCTATACCACAACGACTAAGAAATACAACTATTGTTTCCTTATTTATGTCTCAATTATCTATACATCTCACTAGCAATGAATACAGAATAATCATGTCGAAACCTAAGCTAATATATGCATAATAATCAATCATCTAAAATAAACATATATACAATGAGTAATACTATGAAATGTCTAGCGTGTTAAGTTTCTCAAACTCTTCGAATAACGTCCTTAAGTAGGTTCTCACATAAAAGTCAAGACAAAAATCACTCTGATTTTTCCACTCAAGTTTTGCTACTCCAGTGTGCAGTGGGCATACTTTACCTTACAATCTCAATGACACACAAGGAAGCCGAAGTCGATCAAACACATCTGCCACTTACTATCACACTAACCTATTCCTAATTAAGCTAGAGGTCTTTATTAGGTGTTGCGGGGATTAGGAGATGGTTTAAGAAGGAAGAAAATGGATATTCAAAAGGGACAAGTCTGAGATAATAGAGTCTTCATATTATGTAACTAGAGAAAACCTTATTATTTACTTTTGCTTCTACACTTTGTTTCCATCCTTAGCCATATTTTTTTTCTTTTTCTTTGGCTTTTGACTCCTTTTATTCTATTTTTTTGGAGTTTTTATTTTATTTCTATTTTTATTTTTTTTTCTTTGGATGGAAACTTCTTTTCTTTATTTTTTTGAAGCAATTAACTAACTTTTGTTTACACAGGTTTTTCTCTTCTTCTTTCTTCCTTATTCTATTCTCAGACTTGTCTAAATTGGGTAGGTTGATTTTTTTTTTTTTTTTTTTTTTATTTTGTTCTGTTTTGTAACAGGGTAAATGATTTGTGGTTTATGAAAGGGCTAATGAAAGGCTCAGTGGGGCGACTAGCGGAAAATATACTTAGGTCGGAATTTCTAGTTATATCGATCCAAAAAGGGCCTAAATTCTCTCTTAGGACATTGTATAGTGGTCAAGCAAGTGGACGTGTGATTTCTCTATTCGGAATATACTTCTCCCTTGTGTCATTTCTAAAATGTTTCACTAATATAAGGCTTTAGGCAATATTCTCACAGGATTTGTAGAATAAGTACTCTATCCTAGATTTCAGAAACTTACTGCCAAACAATCATAGATACTCATGTAATATATTTATAGATAGATGCAAAGATTATTACCTACATATTAACCTAAGTTTCTAAAAACTATTCTAATGCAAAAGCTACGTGAGACTTCTAGATTATGAAGAGCATAGAGAAAGAAACAATACCAATATTCCTAAGTGTATAGCATAAACTTTTTATTTTATTTTATTTTTTTTTTATTATTTTTAAGACAAATAATACGTAATATACAATCTAATATGTACTTAACATTTACATCGTGTTTCTATACCACCCCCAAACAATTTGGGAGAAGGGGGTTCATGAAACAATTCAATAGCACAATTAAATTATGTAACTAACTAATTTTTATAATTTTTAACATTTTATAAATAAAAGTGCGTAATTTACATCCTAAAAGTGTCTAATTTTTGCAAATGTTTCTATCCCACCCCCAAATAATCGAACGCTTTGTCCTCAAAGTGTAAAGAGATAAGGAAAGAATTTACCATAGAAACGTGGCAAAAATTGGCGCACCTCCTAAACGTAAATATTGTAAAGATGATAACGATAATATGAAGCACAATGAAACTGGTACGTACTTAACTAACACAAACTCTACTGGAGTAAACATTACAGGCTTAGGGTGGCAACATGATTTGAAATGAATACCAAAATACGCCACCCCCAAACAAAATTAGAAAACTCTTTTTAAGTTTGAAAATTTTGTTTGGCCTATACTCCAGAACGTTGGTATTATACGAAAACTTGGGTCTTTTAAAGTCAGATTCCCTAGACTTATCTAAACATATGTATGAATATGCAATTTATCATATATCAACAACCGAAATAGTTGTGGATTATTCCATGAATAAATATCGCAGAAAACATATCCAAACACAATCAAGCACCAAGATTTCCTACGACGCAGCCTAGTGGAATGAAAGCGAAGTCGGATAGACCTATAACATAACCGAGCATGCACCTTATGTTTCATCTTTGAACGAGAGGGTGTCCTAGTGAATAAGTGTGGAAAAGTGAATGGTTGTGGAAAATATGGTGGATTGGGATAAGTTTTAGTGGGAAAGCATGGAAAAAATGAGGATGTGGGTTTAGCACAAAACTCATTCATGGTGTAGTTAGGGACCGCCTCAAGTCTGAAAATGAAGGTGTCAAGTGGTTTATCCTTGGGAAGTATTTGTTTACTAGGTGGATTTAAAAATCATGAAGCACAGGGAGAAACTTAAGGATCGAGTGCAAACTCGAGGTTCCTTTGAAAAGGTGGAGGGTGGGGAATATTGGTGATGGAAGGTGAATGATTCTCAGCTAGAGCTCTCAAGTCCATATCATCAGAAATCTTGATATATGCAAGACATTCCTCAATAGGTGGGTCAAAAGGATCACTGGGATAGAGATTGAAAAATTCATCTTCCGTCATAGCATCAAGGGATGAATGGTTGTTGGCAAGGGGACTCGCTGGTAAAGAAGCGGTGCAAAAGAGTTGCGAGAATTCTTCTTCGATTTAAGCCTACTACCGGGAGTCATTGTTAAAGCCGAATTTCGAAGAAAGGAATTTGTTAATCTGTTTCTCCGAAACATGTTTTTGAAGTAATCTTGAGCTAAGCTCTCGATCATGCTAACCTCTCCATTTGTAGATGAATCGATATCGTGTCCTCATTTTGAAAACATTTACCTCAATAGAAAGATGGCCAAAGGACAAGGACATCGAACCATCGCGGCAGTTTATGAGCTGGCGTTGGCGAGCTAAGAAGGGGCGCCTAAAATGATAGGTACAGAGTCGTTAGTGACTTACGTATTCGAGGATAACGGTCGGGCCGGGTAGTAAAAATTTTGGACTTTAACCAAAGACGTTTTCAACCACACCCTTAGGATACTTAATAGACCGATCAGCTAATTGCAATGTCATTTTAGTAGGTTGCATATCCTCTAGACCTATTTGTTTATACAAATAAAAGCGGGGAGTAAGTTAACACTAGCCCCGTGTCTAGTAAGCGTGGTCGTCGTGTGAGAATCTCCTAAGGTGCATTATCTGATGGGATCGACCGGGGTCCTTGTACTTAACAATTCCATTATTTTCGGATAAAGTTGGGAACCTCTCACTAGAAATCGTCTTTAGGTATGTTGGTCTTCACGCCTAGTAGTGCCTGACTCCTCCTTAAGAAACTTTGTGTGGTTAGGTAGCTTTTTATAGCTTCGAAAAAGGAAGCTTTATCGTTAGATTTTTGAAAACGTTCCTAATCTCCTCAAAGTTAGTATCCCCGGTTAGCATGGCTAATTTACGAGGAACGGTGGTTTAAAGCTCTATATTTAGCGTATGGCTCGACTTGATGTGTAACCTTGGCTTTCTGTTTCTTAGGTTGTGGTTTAACCGGTACCTCTACGATTGGTAGATTCTTCGGTTTCTATTTTGGTATCTAGTTCGATATCCGGTGTAGAGTATCGATGGGGTAACTATATGCATAGTTACTTTGTTATCAACCACTCTTCCGAATCGGAGTGGTGATGGCATTTAGCTGACCTACGGATGTAGTTTCCGCACTAGTATTACCGTTTACCTCAAAGGCGTGTTTGTTTGTCTAGGGTTGGGTATCGCTTGGCCGGAAACACGCCTTTTGGTTGGCTTTCTCTTGGGCTAACTTGTTGGTTTAAATTATTAACGGATTGTAGAATGTGTTGGTTAGATTGAGCCATGGTTTGGAAAAGTTGTTGGCTCACTTGTATGAAGGTGTCAAGACGATCCGGTTGTGTGGGTGTAGTAGTCACGGGTGGTGTGACCGAACTATCTCGTTGATTATTTATGGGCGGATTGTGATAGTTATTATTTACCTGAACGATACCTCTATTAGCATTATAATTATTATAACTACATTGACTTTGTGCTTGACTTTGTCGAGGTTGCGTTTGGTTGATATAATTATTATAATTACCCTGATCCTGTCCTTGTTGTGGTGGAGCTTGGTTATAACCGTCGTTGGCCTAACATATTGATTATTGTACCACAGGTGTGACTTGTTGGTTATTTCTCCAACCGAAATTGGGATTTTGTCTCCAAGGGGCGTTAGGTTCACTATTAATGGAACAAGAATGTTCATAGGCTATAGGGACGATGGGAGTTGGGATGCTTTCGGGACTCCAATGAAAACTACATGGATTTGAATTTACATTCATGACGGGGATAGGCTTTTGTTGTACAGAAATGGCCTCTAACTTTTTAGTAAAGGGATTCAATTAGAGTTTTAAGCTCGGGATCTGATTTAACCTCAAACATATCTTGGTAGCCTTAATCGTTGAAGAAGAACTAGCGGAGCGGGAGTAATCGTCACTACCCCCCCAATTATTATTACGCTTAGTCTGATCTTCCAAATATTTATATGCCTCTGAGGCTCCTTTACCTAGGAAACTACCCCCATTCATTATGTCTAGGACTTCTTTATGGTGGTGTAGAAGTCCTTTGAAAAAGGCACGAACTAACGTGTCTTTTTCTAGGTGATGGTGTGGACACTCTATAAGGAGATCGGTGAAACGATTCCAAGCCTCTGAAAATGATTCATGAGGATTCTGTCGAAAGAAGTGAATCTTGGAAAGCATTTCATCCGTCTTTAGGGGTGGGTAAAAATGTTCCATAAACAGCTGAACAAGTTTGGCCCACGAGTCCACAGAATTAGGCACTTGGGCAGTTAACCAAGACGCCGCCTTATCAGCTAAGGTGAAAGGGAATACCCTCAATTTAATTTGTTCCGCACCAACCGTAGGATGGTGAAATGTTGTAAGGACTTGTTCAATCCTACGCATGTGCTGATAAGGTTTTTCATGGTCAAAACCATGAAAAACGGGTAACAAATTAAATATGTTTGGGGGAATTCGAAAATCCCCCACTGGGTCTGCTAGAACGATGCAAGATTTAGGGCTATCGCTCAAGGCTTTGTAAAAGTCAGAGAGAGGAGTCTCTCTTTCTTCAGCCATTGTGTCAGGTGTGGTTGGTGGGATAGTAGTTAGAGGTGTAGTGATTGGTATACTCGATAGATTTGTTTGTTGACGTTGACGGTTAATTACGTTCGGTGTTTTTTCTCCCACCCATCTTTAGTCTCATGCAAGTCTAAGTCTAAACACGACAACAATCCAAACAATCTTGATATATTAGTATGAACCTCTAACCGGAGATCACGAGGTATGGAAGAAAGGAATACCGATAAGCGTCCTTTGCTTCGCTTATGAATAGCGTCTTGTTTACGCGTGTTCGATGTAATTAAAAAGTTAGAACACCGAAAAACTTAAAAATCGAAGTTCAAAACAAACCTGTAGAAATCGGAAAATTTTGCTTAGTAGGCGCGCGCCAAGCGGCGCGGTCATCCGTGTTCCATAAGTTAGGGCGGTCGCTTTCGGTATGAGGGTGGGTCGTGTTCCAGTTCCGTGCTATAGGCGCAGTGTGCGCTCCTTTATAAGCGCCGGGTCGCGCTTTTAGTGTAATTTTTCGAATTTTTCAACGCTGAAACGGATAACCACAAGATGAATCAAACAAGGGTGGGTGGGTTTAATGGGACTTAAAAATGACTAATTCTACTATGAAAACAATGCTAAAGTGCAACTAAGATGGCAGCGGCGCCATTTGATAAATCATAAAATTGATATAGTTTTACCTACGAAATGAACGATGAACTCAAAACGTAAGTAAACTAAAACTATTTACGTGTCTATTTTTATCAAAGTTTCTACTCTCAATTCTATCGAAATAGAGTGGAGTAACAAATTCGTTCCACTCCTAGTGCTCTAGCATGGAATGTTTTCGTGTTAACTAATCAGTCTTAAGTCTAAAGACAGTTTTACGAGGGGGAATTATACTACGATGCAATATGAAAAGCAATATGTTGAATGTCACTACGAAATATATGGAAATACTAATGTTCTTGAATCTAGATAAAGAATTAGAGGGGAATTGAATCCACCTCGAATCCAACTTAATCACCTAGAAAGCATTTTTTATCAAATGGCGCCATTACGAGAAAATGGCGCCATTACGAGGACAAAATCATTTTTTATCAAATGGCGCCGCTGCCATCTTAGTTGCACTTTCGCATTGTTTTCGTAGTGTAAGTACTTTTCTTAAAAGTCCCATTTCACCCACCCACCCGTGTTTGATTCATACTGTGGCTTTCCATTTCATCGTTGAAAAATTTCAGCGAGAAATTACAGATCGAAGGCCAGCGCTCGGAAAGATGAGCTTACTGCTACTAGCTTCAACACCGAGCGACCAGCCTAAAAACACTGTAATTTGAAAATTACCCGGAGCGCGACCGCGCCCTATGCGAGCGCACCCGCACCCTTTTTTAATTTTTCCGGAATTCTACAGTTTTGACTCGAACTTTGATTTTTCAAATTTTTCAGTGTTCTAACCTGTTATATACACTGAACACGCGTAAACAAGACGCTATTCAAAAGCGAAGCAAGGACGCAATCAGGTATTCCTTTCTTCCACACCTCGCATCTCCTGTTAGAGGTTTATACTAGTATATCAGAATTGTTTGGAGTGTTGATGTGTTCAGCTAAGTTTGGTCTTAGCCTTGTATGAGGTTAAGGTCTGGCCGAACAAAAACACCGAACGTAATTACACAACAACGTCAACAAACAAGTCTATCTAGTATACCACCCACTACACCTCTAGCTACTATTTCACACACATCACTTGACACAATGCCCGACGAAGAAGAGACTCCTCTCTCTGACTTCTACAAAGCCTTGAGCGATAGCCCCAAATCTTGCATCGTTCAAGCAGACCCAGTGGGGGATTTCCGCATCCCCCCAAATATATTTAATTTGTTATCCGTTTTTCATGGTTTTGACCATGAAAAACCTTATCAGCACATGCGTAGGATTGAACAAGTCCTTACAACATTCCACCATCCTACGGTTGGTGCGGAACAAATTAAATTGAGGGTATTCCCTTTCACCTTAGCCGATAAGGCGTCTTTGGTTAACTGGCTTTAATTCGTGGACTCGTGGGCCAAACTTGTTCACCGTTTATGGAACATTTTTACCCACCCCTAAAGACGGATGAAATGCTTTCCAAGATTCACTTCTTCCGGCGTAATCCTCATGAATCATTTTCGTGAGGCTTGGAATCGCTTTCACCGATCTCCTTATAGAGTGTCCACACTATCACCTAGCAAAAGACACGTTAGTTCGCGTGCCTTTTCAAAGGACTTCTACGCCACCATAAAGAAGTCCTAGACATAATGAATGGGGGTAGTTTCCTAAGTAAAGGAGCCTCGTGAGGCATATAAATTTTGGAAGATCGGACTAAAGCGTAATAATAATTGCGGGGTAGTGACGATTATTACTCGCCTCGCTAGTTCTTCTTCAACGCTTAAGGCTACCAAGATGTTTGAGGTTAAATCAGATCCCGAGCTTAAAACTCTAATTGAATCCCTCACAAAAAGGTAGAGGCCATTTCAGACAACAAAAGCCAATCCCCCGGGCCATGAATGTAAATTCAAATCCATGTAGTTTCGGTTGGAGCCTTGAGCATCCCGACTCACAATCGGCCCTATTGCCTATGAACAAAGCTTGTTCCATTAATAGTGAACCTAACACCCCTTGAGACAAAATCCCAACTTCGGTTGGAGAAATAACCAAAACGCCACACCTCAAGCGGTACAATAATCAATATGTTAGGCCTACGATAGCTTTAACCAAGCCCCACTACGACAAGGATTGTGGTCGGTAATTTTAATAATTATAACAACCAAGCTTAAACCTCGACAAGGTCAAGCACAAAGTCAAGGTAATTATAATAATTATAATGCTAATAGAGGTCGTCGCTAAATAATAACTATCAAAATCTACCCATAAATAATTCACGTGAAATAGTTCCATCCACACCACCCGCGGACTACTACACCCACACAACCGATCGCCTTGACACCTTCATACAAGTGAGCCAAAACTTTTCCAAACCATGGCTCAATCTAACCAACGCCTTTCTACAACTGCTAATAATTTAACCCAACAAATTGGCTCAAAATAAAGCCCAACCCAAAGGTGTGTTTCCAAGTCACGAAATACCTAATCCTAAAACAACAAATACAGCCTTTGAGGTAACCGATAATACTAGTAAGGAACATGAAAATGTAGGTGAGCTAAAGGCCATCACCACTCTGCGCTCGGCAGAGTGGTTGATAACAAAGTAACTATGCCTATAGTTACCCCACCAAGAGTCCCCTACACCGCTATATTACTAGATACCTAAATAGAAACCAAGAGCCTACCACTATAGAGGTACCCGTTCTGAAACACAACCTAAGAAACGTAGCCACGGTTAAACATCCGTAATACCATTGCTAAATATAAACGAAACCACCGCTTCCACAAAAAATTAGCCGTGTTTAACTAGGGATACAAATTATGAGGAGATTAGGGATGTTTTCAAGAATCTAACTATAAACCTTCCCTTCCTCGGCTATAAAAAAGCTACCACCCACATGCTAAGTTTCTTAAGGAATTGTGTACTACTAGGCGTAAGACCAATATACCAAAAGACGCTTTTTAACAAAACAATTCCCAACTTTATCCCAACATAATGGAATTATTAAGTACAAGGACCCCCGGTCGCCCCATCTGCATAATGCACCTTAGAGATTCTTATACGATGACCGCTAAGTATTAGACTTGGGGGCTAGTGTCAACTTACTCCCGCTTTATTTGTATAGACAAATAGGTCTAGGCGAGATGCAACCCACTAAAATGACGTTGCAATTAGCCGATCGGGTCTATTAAGTATCCTAAGGGTGTCGTCGAAAATGTTCCGTAAAAATTCAGGATTTTTACTATCCGGGCTTTTGTTTTGTCATCCTCGATACGAAGTCGCTAATCCACTCATTCCGATCATCTTAGGGCGCCCTTTCTCGCAACCCGCCAATGCTCATTAATTGCCGCGATGGTTCAATGTCCATGTCTTTTTTGGCCATCTTGTCATTTGAAGTCAATGTTTTTAAAACAAAGACACCTTTCGATTCGTCTATGGATGGAGAGGTTAGAATGATCGAGAGCTTTGCTCGAGATTATTTCAACAACACGCCCCCGATAATCATATGCCCAAATTTCTTTCCTTTGGAAGTTCAGACTCCAATATTTCCATCCCTACACTAGTCGATACACATATTACGGATGAGGATGAGATAGATGACTTTCTCAAAGATGTAGAGGACTATCATAGTAACGAGGATATGACCAATCTAGATGAGCAATTCGATGAGTTTCTTAGAGCAGGTGATAATTCACCCTATCAAGAACTACTTTCCACAACATCCACCTCATCTCCCCTCCTTCCACCCTTTCAAAGGAATCTCGAGTTTGCACTCGATCATGTTATTTCTTCTGTGCTTCATAATTTTTTAAATTCACCTAGTAAACAAATACTTCAGAAGACAAAAGCATGTGACACCTTCATTTTCAGACTTGAGACAGTCCCTACCTACACTATGAATGAGTTTTGTGCTAAACCCACATCATCATTTTTTCCATGCTTTCCTTCTACAACTTACCCATATCCACCATATTCTCCACAACCATTCAGTCTTCCACACTTATTCACTAGGACACCCTCTCGTTCAAAAATGGCGCCGCTGCCGGGGATTAAGTCATTTTTTATCAAATGGCGCCGCTGCCATCTTAGTTGCACTTTAGCATTGTTTTCATAGTAGAATTAGTCATTTTTAAGTCCCATTAAACCCACCCAACCTTGTTTGATTCATACTGTGGTTATCCGTTTTAGCGTTGAAAAATACCGCAACAAATTTACACTGAGCGATCGGCGCTGTAATGCGAGCGCGCTCTATAGTCTGAACACGAAGCGACCATACCAGACCGAAGCGACCACCCTCACACCGACCGTGCTAAGTCATCGAACAAGGAGCCTTGGCAAGGCTTCTATCCGAGCGCACTCGCTACCAAAAAAATTTTCGGTTTCTACAAGTTTGTTTTGAACTTCGATTTTTAAGTTTTTCAAGTTGTTCTAACTTTGTTATTTACATCAACACGTGTAAACAAGACGCTATTCATAAGCGAAGAAAGGACGCTTATCGGTATTCCTTTCTTCCATACCTCGCATCTCCGCCAGAGGTTCATACTAATATATCAAGATTGTTTGGATTGTTTTCGTGTTTAGACTTAGACTTGCATGAGATTAAGGTCTGGTCGGAGAAAAACACCGAACGTAATTAACCGTCAACAAACAAACATATCGAGTATACCAATCACTACACCTCTAACTACTATCCCACCAACCATACCTTACATAATGGCTGAAGAAAGAGAGACTCCTCTCTCCGACTTCTACAAAGCTTTGGCGATGGCCCAAAATCTTGCATCGTTCTAGCAGACCCAGTGGGGATTTTCGAATTCCCCCAAACATATTTAATTTGTTACCCGTTTTCCATGGTTTAGGCCATGAAAAACCTTACCAACACATGCGTAGGATTGAACAAGTCCTTACAACATTCCATCATCCTACGGTTGGTGCGGAACAAATTAAACCGAGGTATTTCCCTTCACCTTAGCCCGATAAAGGCGTCCTTGCTTAATTGCCCAAACGCCTAATTACGTGGACTCGTGGGCTAAACTTGTTCAAATTTGTTTATGGAACATTTTACCCTCCCCTAAAGACGGATGAGATGCTTTTCAAGATTCATTTTTCCCACGTAATCCTCACGAATCATTTTCTCGAGGCTTGGAATCGTTTCACCGATCCGCTTATAGAGTGTCCACACCATAACCTAGCAAAAGACACGTTAGTTCGTGCCTTTTTCAAAGGACTTCAACATCACCATAAAGAAGTCCTTGACATAAAGAATGGGGGTAGTTTCCTAAGTAAAGAAGCCTCGGAGGCTTACAAATTTTTAGAAGAACAAACTAAACGCAGTAACAATTGGGGGGGTAGTGATGATATCCCCCGCTCGCTAGTTCTTCTTCAACAGCTAAAGGCCGCGGTATGTTTGAGATGAAACCCGATCCGTAACTTAAAAATTTAATCGAATCTCTAACTAAAAAAGGTAGAGGCTATTTCTATTCAACAAAAGCCTATCCCCGTCATGAATGTTAACTCCAACCCATGTAATGTCTGTTTGAGTCCCGAAAGCACCCGACTCCTATTGTCCTCTCGCCTATGAACAACAACAATTAGAGCAAGATAATGTTTACTCCATTAATAACTATCCTATTCCTAATGCCCCATGGAGACAACATCCCAACTTTAGTTGGCGAAACAATCAACAAGTTTCACCTCCAGGGTCTAATAACCAAAATGTTAGGCAAGCAAACAACTATAATCAAGCTCCACCTAGGCAAGGCCAGGGACTAAGTTAGGGAAATTATAATAATTATAACAACCAAGCGCAACCACGACAAGGTTTAGCACAAGGTCAGGATAATTATAATAATTATAATACCAATAGAGGTATCTTTCCGGTTAACAATAGTAACTATCACAACTCACCCATAAATAATCAACGTGAGATAGTTCCAGTCACACCACCTGTGACTACTACACCTACACAACCGGACCGTATCGACGCCTTTATACAGGTTACCCAACAACTTTTCCAATCAATGACTCAATCAAATCAACAGATCTTACAATCCATAAATCAGGGCATACAACAATTAGCCCAAGAGAAAGCCCAACCAAAAGGCGTGTTTCCAGGACAAGCGATACCAAACCCTAAAACAACCAACACAGCCTTTGAGGTAAACGGTAATACTAGTACGGAAACGACAATAGTAGGCGACCTAAATGCCATCACCACTCTCCGCTCTAGAAGAGTGGTTGATAACAAAGTAACTATGCCTATAGTTATCCCATCAGTACTCCCTACACCGGATATGGAACTAGATACCGAAATTGAAACTGAAGAGCCTACCACTGTAGAGGTACCAGTTAAACTACAACCTAAGAAATAGAAAGCCAAGGTAACACATCAAGTCGAGCCATACGCTAAATATAGAGCAAAACCACCATTCCCTCAGAAGTTAGCCATGCTAACCAGGGATACAAACTTTGAGGAGATTAGGAACGTTTTCAAGAATCTAACGATAAACCTTCCTTTTCTCGAAGCTATTAAAAAGCTCCCTAACCACGCTAAGTTTCTTAAAGAGTTGTGCACTACTAGGCGTAAGACCAACATACCTAAAGACGCCTTTTTAACTGAACAGTTCCCAACTTTATCCGAAAATAATAGAATCGTTAAGTACAAGGACCCTGGTCGTCCTACTGTAAAATGCACCTTAGGAGATTCCTACACGACGACCGCTTTATGAGACCTGGGGGCGAGTGTTAACTTACTCCCATATTATTTGTATAAGCAAATAGGTCTACAGGAAATGCAACCTACAAAAATAACGTTGCAATTAGGGGACATGTCAATTAAGTATCCTAAGGGTGTAGTGGAAAACGTGCTTGTTAAGGTTCAGGATTTTTACTATCCTGCTGATTTTGTTATCCTCGATACAGAAGTCGCCAACGACTCTGTACCGATCATCTTAGGGCACCCCTTCTTAGCAACTGCCAATGCACTTATAAATTGCCGCGATGGTAAGATGTCCTTATCTTTTGGCCATCTTACAGTTGAGGTAAATGTTTTTAAAATGATGAAACAATTACCAGATTCGTCTATAGATGGGAAGGTTAGCATGATCGAGAGCTTAGCTAAAGATTATTTTAACAACACGTTTCCTGAAAACAATATGTACAAATTCCTTTCTTTTGGAACTTCAGATTTTGTAAATGACTCCTACTTAGAGGAAGTCAACACCATCCTTGAGTCCACCCCAATTGTAGACACTTCGGTTGCTCCACATATTGAGTATGAAGACTTGCTACCTAAGCAAGTATTCATTATGCAAAATGAGGACCCCGACGAAACATCTATTGATTTTCCTTCCACCCCAGTGCTTAAACCCCTTCCCCCAGAGTTAAAATATATTCAACTCGATCCGGATATTATATCTTCTCTGTTATCTAAGAATGAAGAGACAAGTTTAATCCGGGTGATTAAGGAACATCGGTCTCAATTGGTTGGTCCCTAATCGACATTAAAGGAATTGACCCTAATATTTGCACTTATCGTATCCATTTGAGGATAACGCCAAGACTTCTTCTTAACCTCAGCCGCTTGAACCCAGCCATGAAAGAGGTGGTTAGGGAAGAAGTCTTACGATTACTCGATCGCGGGTATCATATACCCCATCTCGATAGCTTAATGGGTAAGCCCCATTCATGTAGTTCCTAAGAAATCGGAGTTACCATGGTACGAAATGGGAAGGGTGACTATGTTGTCACACAAGGCCCTATGAAATGGAGGATCTATATTGATTACTGACGCGTTTAAATGCTATGACACGAAAGGATCACTTTCCCTTACCTTTTATAGATCAAATGCTCGAACGCCTAGCTGGTCATGCTTTTATTGTTTTCCTGATGGCTACTCGGGCTATTTTCAGATTATTATTGATATTGATGACCAAGAAAAGACTACCTTCACATGTCCCTTTGAATGTATGCCTATAAATGAATGCCTTTTGGCCTTTGTAATGCTCCCCGAACCTTCCAAATGTGTATGCTTCATATATTTAGTGACATGGTAGAGCGCTTTATGGAAGTTTTCATGGATGATTTTTCTATCTATGGAGACTCCTTCACAAACTATTTGTCTAACCTGTCTAAGGTTTTGACACGGTGTGAAGAAAAGAGCCTCGTTTTAAACTGGGAAAAGTGTCATTTCATGGTGCAAAAGGGCATAGTACTAGGTCACATTGTATCTATTGATGGCATCGAAGTAGATAAGGCCAAACTAGATAAGATAGCGACTCTACCTAAACCACGGACTGTCCGTGATATTAGAGCCTTTCTAGGCCATGCAGGTTTTTATAGGCGATTTATTAAAGACTTCTCGAAAATAGCTAGGCCTTTAACTAATCTGCTTTTGAAAGATGCAATCTTTGATTTTAATTTTAACTATAAGCAGGCTTTTGAAACTTTAAAAGCCGCCCTAACCTCTGCACCAATTATACAGCCTCCCGATTGGTCTAAACCTTCGAACTCATGTGTGATGCTAGTGACTATGCAGGTTGGTGCGATCTTTGGGACAAAAACTAGATAATAAGTCCATCATATTTATTATGCTAGTAAAACATTAAACGATGCTCAACGGAATTATTCAACTACCGAAAAAGAATTCTTAGCCGTCATTTATGCTTTAGATAAGTTTCGTCCTTATTTGGTTGGTTCTAAAACCTTAGTTCACACAGACCATGCAGCCCTTAAGTACCTTCTTGCGAAGAAGGATGCTAAGCAGAGATTAATCCGATGGATCCTTCTCCTGCAACAGTTCACATTAGAAATAAAGGACAAAAGAGGGGTCGAAAACGTAGTTACCGACCACCTATCTAGACTCACAAACGACGATCAGACTGATTCTGAGTCCATACCGGACTCTTTTCCTGATAAGCATCTGTATGCCATTTTTTCAGAACCATGGTATGCTG
This sequence comes from Coptis chinensis, assembly GCF_015680905.1. NCBI lineage: Eukaryota > Viridiplantae > Streptophyta > Magnoliopsida > Ranunculales > Ranunculaceae > Coptis > Coptis chinensis. The sequence goes on along the minus strand of NC_141457.1, from coordinate 19,994,891 downwards.
ACATTGTAAATTATTTAGCAGCTGATGTTATGCCTTATAATTGGTCAAGAAATGAACGTAAGAAGTTCTTGGCCAGAGTTAAGTTATACTACTGGGATGAGCTCTATCTTTTTAAGTATTGTGCGGATCAGATTATTCGTCGTTATATTCCCCAGTGGGAATACAATGAAGTTCTATCATTCTGCCATGACAGAGAGTGTGGTGGCCATTTTAGTGGGATGAAAACAGCCGCTAAAGTTCTTCAATGTAGATTTTATTGGCCTACCCTTTTTAAGGATGCCCAAGTGCATTGCAAGACGTGTATTCGTTGCCAACAACTTGGGCTTAATCACGGCCGTAATATGATGCCATTAAATCCAATCTTGATAGTAGAAATTTTTGACGTTTGGGACATTGATTTCATGGGTCCTTTCCCAGTTTCCCACGGTTTCATTTATATTCTAGTTGCCGTGGACTACGTGTCTAAATGGATAGAGGCCCTAGCTTGCCGTAGCAATGACCATAAGACCGTTGTATTTTTTATTAAAGAATATATTTTCTACGTCGGTTTGGCATTCCTAAAGCCATCATTAGTGATGGTGGAACACATTTTCTGCATGAGTTTGTTGCATCCCTAGTGAAAAAGTATGGAGTTACACACAAAGTAGCAACTCCTTATCATCCACAAACTAGCGGACAAGTAGAAGTTTCTAATAGGAAATCAAAAAGATTTTAGAAACAACTGTAAAACCCCGATAGGAAAGATCGGTCAAAGCGCCTATCGGATGCCTTATGGGCGTATAGAACTGCTTTCAAAACTCCTATAGGTATGTCTCCCTTTAGACTTGTATTTGGGAAACCATGTCATTTGCCTGTTGAATTAGAGCACCGTGCTCTGTGGGCTATAAAAAGCCTTAACTTCAATATTGATGAGGCAGGTGTCAAACTCAAGTTGCAATTGAATGAGCTTGAAGAAATCCGTAGCAATTCGTACGATCTCGCGAAGGATTATAAAGCTAACATGAAACGTGTTCATGATAAGCATATCTTGCGCAAAGAGTTTGTGGTCGGTCAAAAGGTCTTGCTTTACAACTCCCGTCTACATATTTTCCCAGGAAAACTAAAAACCCGTTGGTTTGGCCCCTTTCTGGTTACTGAAGTCAAACCTTACGGGGCAATCACCTTGGTAAATCTAAATGACAACAGTACCTTTCAAGTTAATGGTCAACGGTTAAAACATTTTCACGAACTTCTGTCCCCTGATGTAGAGGAAGTCCTTTTACAGGACCCTGTCTATGAGGACTGACCTTGTCATTTGGTGTACTGCCAAAGAAAAAAAAAATATATATGGCTAAGGATGGAAACAAAGTATAGAAGTAAAAGTAAATAACAAGGTTTTCTCTAGTTACATAATATGAAGACTCTATTATCTTAGACTTGTCCTTTTGAATATCCATTTCCTTCCTTCTTAAACCATCTCCTAATCCCCGCAACACCTAATAAAGACCTCTAGCTCAATTAAGAATAGGTTAGTGTGATAGTAAGTGGCAGATGTGTTTGATCGACTCGGGCTTCCTTGTTTGTCATTGAGATTGTCAGGTAAAGTGTGCCCACTGCACACTGGAGTAGCGAAACTTGAGCGAAAAAATCAGAGTGGTTTTTGTCTTGACATTTATGTGAGGACCTACTTAAGGACGCTATTCCGAGTTTTCAGAAACGAACCCGCTAGGCATTTCATAGTATTACTCATAGTATATATATTTGTATCATAGATGATTGATTATTATGCATATATTAGTTTAGGTTTTTGACTTGGTTATTCTTATTCAATTGCTAGTGAGATGTATAGATAGTTGAGACATGAATGAGGAAACACTAGTTTTATTTCTTAGTCGTTGTAGTATAAATGAAGTTTGTGAGTACCTTCACTGGAAAACTCTCACGAGGCTATAACTCGTCCACTAGGGAATTCCTAGTGGTTTAAGGCCTTGTTGCATATGGTCAATGCAATCGCACTCAAATAAACGAGTAGATAGAACTCCATTTTTGGTCACTTATTCTAATTCTCATCTTTGCTTGAGGACAAGCAAAATGCTGTTTGGGGGTGGTTTGATAAGAGCCCAAAACTGTAGTTTTAACCCTATAACAATCATACTTTTAGACCAATTATGTGAGTAATAATTAAGAGTTAACACTGATTACGTGTTTTTATGCATTTCAGGTTTCAAAGTCCATTATGTGTAGATATGTGCCACTTTAGCGAGATAAAAGAGCAAGGGTCGGTTACTAAGGAGTTCCGTGATTAAAGGCCTAGATTCAAGAAGACAAAGCCTTCCTAAAGCCCGGTCAAAAGCTGAAAAGTCAACACGGGCGTAAACAAAGACACAAGTCAGTCAGTGAGAACTTCCGATGGCCGTATCTTTGGACTCAGACCTCGGAATGGGGCCTACCTTATGTCAAAACAACCGGCTCGGAAAGAGCTTTCCAATGGTCCAAGCCTTGACCCAATCAGAGGAGCAGAAATGGACGAAAAGTCTATTGAAGCCAAATGCAGCTGAAGAGGCCTTTTTGGACTGAAAATATTGGGTTTTGGGCCTGATTCTCTGGCCCAAAACATGGCTCCAAGCCCATGCACGATTTTTGGATCTGGACATATAAAAACAAAAGCTTAGCTCTTTGTTAATGGTAGCTAGTTAGACCTAAAACAATATAGATAATTCCAGATCTAGTTTAATTAATAAAATTAAGTTTAGTCCCATTTTCAATTCTTGTTTTAGATTAAGTCTTTGAATCATTGTTCTTGATTGATTAGATAAATAAAATAGTTATTTTATCAATTTCGAATTGTGTTATTTCAATCTATTAGATCTAGTTTTAATTATTGTTGGTTACCATTTTTTTTTGCATGCAAGTAGGATGTTTTATTTATTGGTAAAAAAGAATACAACTCAGTCAAAATGGATTTACAACAGACTCTAAAAATCAAATCTGTAGTAAGTCCGGTGAGGACATTCTAGGGACCTAATGAAAGGGGGTCTATTGGGACTCCAATAGATCTCTCCTTTTTGCAAAGTTGAACCATGTTTTGCGGTCGCATCTGCCCCAAAGTTTGCTTCTCTGAGTGTATGTGAGATTTTCCAGTCAGTAATCCTTGATGCTCTATACCACCGTGCTCTCAGTTGTTAATTAGAATTTAATTATTGTTGGTTACCATTTCTTAGTTGTTAATTAGAATTTAATCATTGTTTAATTAGATTAGTAAATTTCGAATCTTGATAATATGTTTAGTTTAGATTCATATGGGAATGATTGCGGAATGATTCAAGGCTAAAACCTCCATTAGAGGGGTTGATGAAGCCTTGATGAAAACTTAGTGGTATAGTGTAGAAGCATTATAGAGTCTATTCCAATCTAGAAGGTCGTGATTCGCCATGAGAATGGGTGGACGACCTCACATGCTAGTTAGTACTTTCGGTAGAAATGCCATGAACACTAGGGATTAGAACTCGAATTTCTTGCCGTAGAACGTAAGAATCGAGATACAAGAATCTATGCTAGGCTATTAAGTTGGATTCGAGGTGGATTCAATTCCCCTAATCCTTTATCTAGATTCAAAACAATCATATTGCCATAGCATTCGTAGTTAGATTCAACATAATCAATTTCATATAGGTATCGTAGTATAACACACCTTCGTAAAGCTCTCATTGACTTAAAGACCGATTAATTAGATTATAAAACAATTCCATGCTAGAGCACTAGGAGTGGAACGAACTTCCTACTCCACTCTATTTCGATAGATTTGAGAGTAGAAACTTGATAAACTATGTTTTATCAAATGGCGCCGCTGCCGGGAACAAAACATGCTTCTTGTTTGGGGGGGGGGGCATAGAAACACGTGTAATTAAGGCATCTGTTAGGATATCTATATGTATAATATGCATTTTTTTTCAAGTTAAAAATTTCAAAAATATAAATAAATAAGTTTATGTTATACACTTAGGAATATTGGTATTGTTTTCTTTCTCTATGCTCTTAACAATCTAGAAGTCTCCACGTAGCTTTTTGCATCGAGAATAATTGTTAGAAACTTAGGTTAATATGTAGGTAATAATCTTTGCATCTATCTATAAATATATTACATGAGTATCTATGATTGTTAGCAAGATAAGTTTAAAATCTAGGCTAGAGGACTTATTCTACAAATCTTGTGAGAATATAGCCTAAAGCCTTATATGAGCCAAACATTTGAGAAATGACACAAGGGGAGAAGTAAAATCCGGATAGAGAAATCACACGTCCACTTGCTTGATCACTATGCCATATCCTAAGCGAGAATTTAGGCCTCTTTGGATCGATATAGCCGAAAATTCAAACCTATGAATTATTTTCTGCTAGTAAGCCCCTCTGAGCCTTTCTTTAGCCTTCCATAAACCACAATTCCTTTACCCTGCTACAAAAACAAAACAAAATAAAAAATTCAACTTACCCAATCTAGAATAAGTCCGGAATAGAATGAGTGAAGAAAAGAAGAAGAAAAACCCATGTAAACAAAAATTAGTTGGTTGCTTTAAAAGAAAAGAAGTTTCCATCCAAGGAAAAGAAAAAAAAAGAAATAAATAAAAACTCCAAAAATAGAATAAAAGGGAGTCAAAAAAGCCAAAGAAAAAGAAAAAAAAAATATGGCTAATGATGGAAACAAAGTATAGAAGCAAAAAGAAAATAACAAGGTTTTCTCTAAGTTACATAATATGAAGACTCTATTATCTCAGACTTGTCCTTTTGAATATCCATTTCCTTCCTTTTAAACTATCTCCTAATCCCATGACACCTAATAAAGACCTCTAGCTCAATTAGGAATAGGTTAGTGTGATAGTAAGTGGCGGATGTGTTTGATCGACTCAAACTTCCTTGTTTGTCATTGAGATTGTAAGGTAAAGTGTGCCCACTGCACAATTGGAGTAAATAAAACTTGAGTGGAAAAATCGAGTGGTTTTGTCTTGACATTTATGTGAGGACCTACTTAAGGACGCTTATTCGAAGTTTTCAAAAACTAACCCGCTAGGCATTTCTTAGTATTACTCATAGTATATATATTTGTATCATAGATGATTGATTATTATGCATATATTAGTTTAGGTTTTGACTTGGTTATTCTTATTCAATTGCTAGTGAGATGTATAGATAGTTGAGACATGAATGAGGAAACAATAGTTTTATTTCTTAGTCGTTTGTAGTATAGATGAAGTTTGTGAGTACCTTCATCGAAAAACTCTCACGAGGGCTATAACTTGTCCACTAGGGAATTCCTAGTGGTTTAAGGCCTTGTTGCATATGGTCAATGCAATCACACGCTCGAAAACGAGTAGTTAGAACTCCATTTTGGTCAGTTATTCTAATTTCTCATATTTGCTTGAGGACAAGCAAAATGCTGTTTGGGGGTGGTTTGATAAGAACCCAAAACTGTAGTTTTAACCCCTTAACAATCGTACTTTTAGACCAATTATGTGAATAATAAGTAAGAGTTAATACTGATTACGTGTTTTTATGCATTTCAGGCTTCAAAGTCCATTATGTGCAGAAATGTGCCACTTTAGCGAGATAAAGGAGCAAAGGTCGGTTGCTAAGGAGTTCTGTGATTAAAGGCCAATTTTAAAGAAGACAAAGCCTCTGTAAAGCCCAATCAAAAGATGAAAAGTCAAAGTCCACGCGGGCAGAAACAGTGCACAAAGTCAAAAGAACTTCCGAAGACCATATCTTTGGACGCAGACCTCGGAATTGGGCCTACCTTAAGTCAAAACGACCGGCTCGGAAAGAGCTTTCCAATGGTCCTAGCCTTGGCCCAATCAGAGGAGCAGAAGTAGACAAAAAGTCTGTCGAAGTCAACTGCAGCTGAAGAGGCCTTTTTGGACTTAAAGAATTGTGTTTTGGGCCTGATTCTCTGGCCCAAAACATGGCTCCAAGCCCATACACGATTTTTGGATCTGAAAGTATAAAAACAAAAGCTTAGCTCTTTGTTAATGGTAGAGAGTTAGGTTAGAAAGTAAGTTAGGTTAGGAAGCTAATGTTAATGGAGTTTAGGGTTAGAAAAAGATAGATCTAGAATAATTTTTAGATCTAGAATTAAATCTCCATTTTAATTAGTTTTTATTTCCCTTGTTTTAATATAAAGTATTAAAATATTGTTATTGCTTCATTAGATAAATAAAGTAGTTTATTATTGATCAAATTCGATTTTGTCATTTATCTATTGCTTAGATCTAATTTCATTTACTACTTGTTATTCAATTCTTAGTTATTAATTAGATTTTAATTATTGTGTAATTTAGATTAGTAAATTTCAATTCTTTATATCATGTTTAGTTTAACTTTAATCGGAAATGATTGCGTAATGATTCTCGGCTAAACCTCCATTAGAGGGGGGTTGAGAAGCCTTGATGAAAGCTTGATTCCGACTATCGTAGAATCGTCGTAATTTCCTTTCCACTCTAGAAACGATTAGTTCACCATGAGAATGGGTTTAATCATTCACATGCTAGTTATGAATTGGTAGGAATGCCATGTGTAATTAGGGATTAGGAAGAACCAATTGTTGCGAAGCGATTCGATTCGATTCTGACGATTCGTCATTAATAGGATTAAGTCGAGTTAAGGTGGAATCAATCCCCATCTAACTCCTTATCATCGAATCAACGTAGCATTCCCTTAGTTATTTTGATAATCGACTAGTTGCATCTTGTGGGTAGTTGCATCGTAGTCTAGTTGCCATTTCGTAAATCTCTCATTAGACCTTAAGTAGAGTAATTACACGTGATAACACAGCATGCGGAAGGACTAGGAGTGGAACGAATCACTCTACTCCACTATATCTCATAGGATTGAGAGTAGAAATCTTTGATAAGCATATAGGATCATAAGATAGTTTTAGTTTACTTACGTTTTGAGTTCATCGTTCATTTCGTAGGTAGACTATTTCAATTTTATCAATTATATAAAATTGAATAGTTTACCTACGAAATGAACGATGAAAATCAAAACGTAAGTAAACTAAACTAATTATGATCCTATATTTATCAAAGATTTCTACTCTCAATCCTATGAGATATAGTGGAGTAGAGTGATTCGTTCCACTCCTAGTCCTTCTGCATGCTATGTTATCACGTGTAATTACTCTACCTAAGGTCTAATGAGAGATTTACCGAAAAGGCAACTAGACTACGATGCAACTACCCACAAGATGCAACTAGTCGGTTATCAAAATAACTAAGGGAATGCTACGCTGATTCGATGATAAGGAGTTGAGGGGGATTGATTCCACCTTAACTCCTCGACTTAATCCTATTAACGGACGAATCGCGGTAATCCGAATCGAATCGCTTCGCTTCAACAAACAATTGGTTCTTCCTAATCCCTAATTACACATGGCATTCCTACCAATTCATAACTAGCATGTGAACGATTAAACCCATTCTCATGGTGAACTAATCGCTTCTAGAGTGGAAAGGAAATTACGACGATTCTACGATAGTCGGATCAAGCTTTCATCAAGCTTCTCAACCTCCCCTCTAATGGAGGTTTAGCCGAGAATCATTACTAATCATTCGATTAAAGTTAAACTAAACATGATATAAAGAATTGAAATTTACTAATCTAAATTACATAATAATTAAAATCTAATTAATAACTAAGAATTGAATAACAAGTAGTAAATGAATCAGATCTAACACAAATGTAAATGACAAGAATCGAAATTTAACAACTAGCTATTTTATTAATCAAACTAATTAAGAGTAATGATTCTAATAGTTTAATCTAAAACAAGAATTGGATTTGAAATTAAACTTAATTAAAACAATTAAATCTAGATCTAGAAGCTATTCTAATGGCTACTTTCTATTCTAAGCTCCTTTATTTTCTAACCTAACAATCTACTATTCTCTACTAAAAAATCTACCATTAACAAAGAGCTAAGCTTTTGTTTTTATACTTTCAGATCCAAAAATCGTGCATGGGCTTGGAGCCATGTTTTGGGCCAGAGAATCAGGCCCAAAACCCAATTCTTTCAGTCCAAAAAGGCCTCTTCAGCTGCAGTTGGCTTCAACAGACTTTTCATCCACTTCTGCTCCTCTGATTGGATCACGGCTTAAACCATTGGAAAGCTCTTTCCGAGCCGGTCGTTTTGACATAAGGTAGGCCCCATTATGAGGTCTGAGTCCAAAGATATAGCCTTCGGAAGTTCTGCTGACTTTGTGTGCTGTTTCTACCCGCGTCGACTTTTCAGCTTTTGACTGGGCTTTAGAAAGGCTTTGTCTTCTTGAATCTTGGCCTTTAATCATGGAATTCCTTAGTAACCGACCTTTGCTCCTTTATCTCGCTAAAGTGGCACATTTCTGCACATAATGGACTTTGAAGCCTGAAATGCATAAAACACGAATCGTTAACTCTTAATTATTACTCACATAATTGGTCTAAAAGTATGTCATTATGGTTAAAACTACAGTTTGGGCTCTTATCAAACCACCCCAAACAGCATTTTGCTTGTCCTCAAACAAAGATGAGAAATTAGAATAAGTGACCAAAAATGGAGTTCTAACTACTCTCTTTCACTGAGTGCGATTGCATTGACCATATGCAACAAGGCCTTAAACCACTAGGAATTCCCTAGTGGACGAAGTTATAGCCTCGTGAGAGTTTTCCAAATGAAGGTACTCACAAACTTCATCTATACTACAACGACTAAGAAATAAAACTATTGTTTCCTTTATTCATGCTCTAAATTATCTATGCCTCTCATTAGCAATGCATATAGAGTAATCAAGTCGAAACCTAAGCTAATATATGCATAATAATCAATCATCTACAATAAACATATATACAATGAGTAATACTATGAAATGCAATAGCAGTCCGTTTTCAAACTCTAATAAATCCCCCAAGTAGGTTCTCACAATAATAGTCAAGATACAACACTGATTTTTCCACTCAAGTTTTGCTACTCTAGTGCTTGCTGGGCACACTTTACCTTACAATCTCAATGACAACAAGGAAGCCAAGTCGATCAAACACATCCGCCACTTACTATCACACTAACCTATTCCTAATTGAGCTAGAGGTCTTTATTAGGTGTTGCGGGGATTAGGAGATGGTTTAAGAAGGAAGGAAATGGATATTCAAAAGGACAAGTCTGAGATAATAGAGTCTTCATATTATGTAACTTAGAGAAAACCTTGTTATTTTATTTTGCTTCTATACTTTGTTTCCATCCTTAGCCATATTTTTTCCTTTTTCTTTACTTTGGCTTTTGACTCCCTTTTATTATTATTTTTTTTGGAGTTTTTATTTGATTTATATTTATATTTTTCTTTTCTTTGGATGGAAACTTCTTTTCTTTATTTTTTGTAGCAATTAACTAACTTTTGTTTACACAGGTTTTTCTCTTCTTCTTTCTTCCTCATTCTATTCTCAGACTTATCTTAATTGGGTAGGTTGAATATTATTATTATTATTATTATTTTATTTTGTCACAGGGTAAAGGATTTGTGGTTTATGAAAGGCTAAAGAAAAGCTCAGAGGGGTGACTAGCGGAAAATAATTCATAGGTTTGAATTTCTGGCTATATCGATCCAAAGAGGGCCTAAATTCTCGCTTAGGATATGGTTTAGTGATCAAGCAAGTGGACGTGTGATATCTCTATCCGGATTTTACTTCTCCCTTGTGTCATTTCTCAAATGTTTCGCTCATATAAGGCTTTAGGCTATATTATCACAGGATTTGTAGAATAAGTACTCTAGCCTAGATTTCAGAAACTTACTCCTAACAATCATCGATACTCATGTAATATATTTATAAATAGATGCAAAGATTATTACCTACATATTAACCTATGTTTCTAAAAATTATTCTGATGCAAAAGCTACGTGAGATTTCTAGATTGTTAAGAGCATAGAGAAGGAAAACAATACCACTATTCCTAAGTGTATAGCATGAACTTATTTATTTATATTTTTGAATTTTTAAAATTTTAACTAGAAAACAAATGCATATTAACTCTATCTATATCTTAACAGATGCCTTAATTACACGTGTTTCTATGCCCCCCCAAACAAGAATCATGCGTTATCCTCAAAGCATTTCAATAAAGAGGGTAGGAAAAATACCTTTGAAACGCGTGAAATTCAGGGATATCTGCAAAACAAAGTTAGAACGTACTAATAGAGGAAATAAAACCGACGCAACTCTATAATGAAGTTCTACCCATTATGGGGTTAAGAAGAATGAAATTGCTTGGGACATAAGCGCACACTAACTAGAATGAAAACTTACCTTATCTCCCCGCATTACTCATCATCTTACTCATCCTCTTCTTCTATAAAGAAGTGAGGTTCCTTCCTTTCGCCCCGCCATGCCATGATAATTTGCCGGGCTTCCCGCCATTTATCATCTATTATTGCTAACCTATTAAGAGCCACTTGGTCCGATGGGGTGTAGGGTGCAACCCGATGAGGTTGTATCCTCCACCCTTGCCAAGTCATTACGCGGAAGGATCGAATAATACTATTGGTGGGTCGTGATCTTGGTCGACATCCGTAATCCAATCCGTGAAACGTGTACAAAAAATAGGAAAGAAACATAGCATAATACGGAAACTAGAACGGGCATAAGAAGGAACTTATGCCTCATGCTATGGGATCGAGCTAAACTAGACATCAAGGTTCGGGAAGGTCATGACACATACGCCCCGTGGCTAAAGCAAGGAAAACGCTACAAGTGGCATCATTCACGTAAGAAAAACGCCATTCCCTAAAATGTTTAGCATGATCCAAAACATAACAGTTCCTATGTTCATGGACAAAGCTACCAAAAGCGGCGTTATAGTCCCCTTGGTCCTCGATATCGAAAATGCCCGCGCCCGCACGACTCATGCAAGAACTCGTAAAGTGTAGACATACATATTATCTACCCAATAGCACCATGGGTCTTGTATTTCAGCGGGCATAGCAAGTCCAAGAACAAATGCTAGCAAGAACCCGTAATTTCCATTGGTTCATTATCAATGTTGATGGAGAACACTTGTTCTCCATCCGTCTTTCAAAGAAAATGCAGTTATCGTAAAAATAAGATGCTAGTGTTGGAGAATAAAGTGCATCGTCTTACCATAAGCGCCCCCCCAACGTATGTGATCGCCTCGCTAAAACCAAGCACTATAAGTAGTGCTTTGGAACAAATCTTCGAAAGACTGTTCCGGTATCAATGTTGGAGATGTCATCTCAAACTTACGCTCTGGAATAGCTGCGAATGATCCGAATACTTCCCGCAGGAAACTGGAAATTTTTCTGTCCACAAAAGTCAGGGCGCGAGTGCGCTCTGAGTATTTGAAATTTCCAGTGTTTGAGCGCAGGTCGAGCTCAGCTTGGAAAAGCGAAAAGGCCTCGACAAAAAATGTGAAAAAATATACAGAGCGAAAAGCGCCTCAGTAGGGCACGAAAAGCGCGGAGTTGATGAAACTCCGAAAAATGAGCCGACACGGGGAATCGTGGGAGTGAAAGGTGAGTGATGGAGTTTAGGTGTAGTGTGAGTTGTGAGTGTAGAATGTATGAAGTTTATATAGGTTTTAAGTTGCTAAAACGGATCGGGAAGTTGCCAAAAGTATTTACGGCAGTTTCGAAATTTAAAATTTCCAAACCCGAAAACGAAAACAACTCATTTTCTTGATTCTAATTCAAACCTAGTATCTTTAATGTTGATTTTATGATAGAGTGTACCTATTTAATCGAGATTTCATCCTACCATGATACTTATTCATATATATGCCTAAACGGCCATATTTTTCACCTTGACTTCGAATAAATTCTAACACGAGGGGTTATATAAAAATCATCTTTGGAATAGGTAAAACCACCCCAAACAAGTTGGGAAGGTGGGATCAATATTAAACAACCACGTATAATGAAAATAACCCATTATATTAAAATTTTCATTCGAAGTACATTTCAATACAAAAAATTCAAATTACGGACATAAAACTTACATTAAAATAAATAACAATAATCAAACTACAATTAAATATAAAAACATCAACCGATGCTATCCCTAACTACTCCGGTGATCGGGTAGCGGAGGGCACACGGTCCGAGATCGCCTCCTCTGGGCTCCCGATGGGCGGCACCATTCGCCTTTTCGGCGACGGCGCTCGTGCCTCGATGGTGTGTCCTCGGCGAGAGTCCCCGTGAGGTGGGAATCGTGTAAGCATCTCTTCCCGGAACTGGCGTTGAGCTTCTAGCTCGCCCTCATCCGTTCCTACCTCTCGCCTTCTCCGGGTACGGACCTCGGTTATGATGCATCGTTGCTGTCGTCGAGTCCGAGGTCTTCGCGATAGTGTTGAGCGAACGATGCCACGATGAATCACAGCCATGCGTTCTGCATCTGACCAGCACCTCTCCAAGGCATCCACATCAAAACACGTCAAATCCTCCTCATCCTCCAAGGCATTTTGATTTCCCCCAGCCTCCTTGGCATTCTCCTCTCCACCAGCCTCTTCTTCTTCTTCCCTATCCTCAGCCAACCTCCAAACCCGTTGGACACACTCTTTATAGATGCGAGGGTTACGGTGTAGGGTGATGTACGTCCTATCAGTCGCCTGAGCTGCTCTCAACTTCAGCATGATCTTTGTTATCAACAGAGGGAGAGGTGCAACAGACTTCCCTACTCCCCTAATCATGCTAAGTAAAAACTCCAAGATGCAGAGCTCATACTTCTGCTCCTGGAGTATCCATAAGATGTGGAGGCAGTTCAGGCCGATGTCGCTGACCTTCTTCTTCCCCAGATCGCCCGACCAATCCATCGAGCCGCAGCCACCGGGTTGGTCCTAAGGAAGCTCGACGAACACAATGCGACCTCGCATTGTAGTTCCCTTCAGTAACTGTCTCGTTCATCAATGGCTCAACCCCATTATGTTGGGACTCCTGCAACGTGACATCCAAATGGATTCTAGGCGGGATGCCTAGAATCTCAGCCAACAACCCAGTCGTCACTTCCTTCCTCCTCTTCGCCACCACAACAAAAATCCTAGTCCCTTGCAATTCCCTCGTATTGTAGAACCGTCTGACTAAGTCCTCGTGGTAATAGGCTTCAGTCGAGTACCACAAGCTATTCCAGTCTCGACTGATCATTTCGTCACCATAAAACGGCACGAAGTGGTTGCCTGCAAAAGCTTGCTCCGGCAAAATTCGGCGTTGTTGAGCCATTGGTGTTTGGAATGTAGTGGGGGTTTAAATGGGATGTGGTGGTGGGATTTTAATCGACCGACTGAAGCAAACAGTGGTGGTGGTGGAGTGGTATGCGGCAAAGATCGAAATTCGAATTTTTAGTTGTTTTGGTGATGTAAATGGGTGGAGGAGGTTGTGGCGGTCGCGGTTGGAGTCGATTTGGGTTGGGTATTTATTGTGGGCGTAGGTAAATTTAGTTTTCTTTTTAATTTGATTTTGTTTTAGGTTTTGGAGCTTTTGGCGTTAATGGCGGTTTGTGGAAGATGAAGTACTGTTGTTGGGCTAAGTTAAAGGCTTGCGGCTGCCGCCGTGATACCGGTTGTTGGGCCAAGCCCAAATCGAAATTTGTTATTTTTTTCGATTTTTCGCGAAACTTCAAATCAAAATTGCCGCCGTTACGGGTCTGATTTTTGCGAATGAGATATGGAAATGATCGTAAGAGAATTTCCAATCCAATGATCCATAAAACACTCTATTCCGACTGTGGATGACATATAAGATAGTATAAAATGCCTCAGAATGCGTGCATAACATAACGTTATCATTAACAATTGGACTCTAAAATCATGGATTATGTCAACCCGAATCGTAATACAATTAAACGGCCTAAGCAACTGTAATGGGACATAAATGTTCTAGGATCGGAACATTTAACACTTTCTGACCCCCAAACAAATTTTTACAACGGAGCTTAGAAAATTTGTTTTTAGCAAAGGTCTTTTAAAGTCAGATTCCCGAGACTTCCTAGATTACTATGTTTATTCTTTAATATATATATATATATATATATATATTTACTTTTAAAAAGAAAACAATAAACAAGAAAGACATAATTCACCCCATAGAGAAACGTGACTAAAAAATCCGAGAAAATATGCAAGAGTGGAAAACGTGAATTATGTTTAAACGTGGACTTAGGATCCGGTACTTACAGCCACACACTCCATAGAGAGGGCCCGGTTACCTTAATGGTGCACTCACCAATATATGGAAATTAAAGAAAATGCACCAAACACAAAAGTTGAGTCGTTTATAGTCAGATACTCGAGACTTATCTAAACATATGTATGAACATGCAGTTTACCATATATCAACAACTGAAATTGTTGTGGATCATTCCATAAATAAATATCACAGAAAACATATCCAAACACAATTAAGCACCAAGATTTCCTATGACTCAACCTAGTGAAATGAAAGCGAAGTCGGATAACCCTATTACGTAACCTAGCATGCACATTTTTTTTTCATTTTTGAACGAGAGGGTGTCCTAGTGAATAAGTGTGGAAGAGTGAATGGTTGTGGAGAATATGGTGGATATGGGTAAGTTGTAGAAGGAAAGCATGGAAAAAATGAGGATGTGGGTTTAGCACAAAACTCATTCATAGTATAGGTAGGGACTGTCTCAAGTCTGAAAATGAAGGTGTCAAATGGTTTGTCCTTCTGAAGTATTTGTTTACTAGGTGGATTTAAAAAATTATGGAGCACAGGAGAAACAAAAGGATCGAGTGCAAACTCGAGATTCCATTCAAAGGGTGGAAGGAGGGGAGTCGAGGTGGATGTTGTGTAAAGTAGTTCTTGATAGGGTGAATCATCACCTGCTCTAAGAAACTCATCGAATTGCTCATCTAGATTGGTCATATCCTCGTTACTATGATAGTCCTCTACATCTTTGAGAAAGTCATCTATCTCATCCTCATCCGTAATATGTGTATCGACTAGTGTAGGGATGGAAATGTTGGAGTCTGAACTTCCAAAGGAAAGAAATTTGGGCATATGATTATCCGGGAACGTGTTGTTGAAATAATCTCGAGCAAAGCTCTCGATCATGCTAACCTCTCCATCCATAGATCTAATCGGGTAATCGTGTCTTTGTTTTAAAACATTCACTTCAACAGAAAGATGGCCAAAAGACATGGACATTGAACCATCGCGGCAATTAATGAGCGCATTGGCAGTTGCGAAAAAGGACGCCCTAAGATGATCGGACAGAGTCGTTAATCCACTTCTCAGATCGAGGATGACAAAATCAGCCGGATAGTAAAAATCCTGAATTTTTACCGTAACATTTTCGACGACACCCTTAGGATACTTAATAGACCGATCAGCTAATTGCAACGCCATTTTAGTGGGTTGCATCTCGCCTAGACCTATTTGTCTATACAAATAAAATGGGAGTAAGTTGACACTAGCCCCCAAGTCTAATAACGCTGTCGTCGATAAGAATCTCCTAAGGTGCATTATGCAAGAGGGATCTACCGTGGTCCTTGTACTTAACAATTCCATTATGTTCGGATAAAGTTGGGAATTGTTCTGTTAAAAAGGCGTCTTTTGGTATATTGGTCTTACGCCTAGTAGTACACAATTCCTTAAGAAACTTAGCATGGTGTGGTAGCTTTTTTATAGCTTCGAGAAAGGGAAGGTTTATAGTTAGATTCTTGAAAACATCCCTAATCTCCTCATAATTTGTATCCCTAGTTAACACGGCTAATTTTTGTGGAAATGGCGGTTTCTGTTTATATTTAGCAATGGTATTATCTGAATGTTTAACCGTGGCTTCCTGTTTCTTAGGTTGTGTTGTAACTGGTACCTCTACAGTGGTAGGCTCTTCAATTTCTATTTCGGTATCTAGTAATATAGCAGGTGTAGGGGCTACTGGTGGGGTAACTATAGACATAGTTACTTTGTTATCAACCACTTTGCCAGAACGGAGAGTGGTGATGGCCTTTAGCTTACCTACATTTTTATGTTCCTTACTAGTATTATCAGTTACCTCAAAGGCTGTATTTGTTGTTTTAGGATTAGGTATTTCGTGACTTGGAAACACACCTTTGGGTTGGGCTTTATTTTGAGCCAACTGTTGGGTTAAATTATTAACGGATTGTAGAAGCTGTTGGTTAGATTGAGCCATGGTTTGGAAAAGTTTTTGGCTCACTTGTATGAAGGTGTCAAGACGATCCGGTTGTGTGGGTGTAGTAGTCACGGGTGGTGTGACTGGAACTATTTCACGTGAATTATTTATGGGTGGATTTTGATAGTTATTATTTACCTGAACGATACCTCTATTAGCATTATAATTATTATAATTACCTTGACTTTGTGCTTGACCTTGTCGAGGTTGCTTTGGCTGTTATAATTATTAAAATTACCCCGACCACATCCTTGTCGTAGTGGGGCTTGGTTAAAGCTGTGCGTAGGCCTAACATATTGATTATTGTACCCTTGAGGTGTGACGTGTTGGTTATTTCTCCAACCGAAGTTGGGATTTTGTCTCCAAGGGGCGTTAGGTTCACTATTAATAGAACAAGCCTGTTCATAGGCTATAGGACGATGGGAGCTCTGGATGCTTTCGGGGCTCCAAATAAAACTACATGGATTTGAATTTACGTTCATGACGGGGCCTACCTTATGTCAAAACGACCGGCTCGGAAAGAGCTTTCCAATGGTCTAAGCCGTGATCCAATTAGAGGAGCAGAAGTGGACGAAAAGTCTGTTGAAGCCAACTGCAGCTGAAGAGGCCTTTTTGGACTGAAAGAATTGGGTTTTGGGCCTGATTCTCTAGCCCAAAACATGGCTCCAAGCCCATGCACGATTTTTGGATCTGAAAGTATAAAAACAAAAGCTTAGCTCTTTGTTAATGGTAGATTTTTTAGTAGAGAATAGTAGATTTTTAGGTTAGAAAATAAAGGAGCTTAGAATAGAAAGTAGCCATTAGAATATCTTCTAGATCTAGATTTAATTGTTTTAATTAAGTTTAATTTCAAATCCAATTATTGTTTTAGATTAAACTATTAGAATCATTACTCTTAATTAGTTTGATTAATAAAATAGCTAGTTGTTAAATTTCGATTCTTGTCATTTATATTTGTGTTAGATCTGATTCATTTACTACTTGTTATTCAATTCTTAGTTATTAATTAGATTTTAATTATTGTGTAATTTAGATTAGTAAAGTTAGAATTTTGATATGATGTGTAGTTATAATTCAATGGGAAATGATGGGTTGATGATTCGAGGCTAAAACCTCCATTAGAGGGGTTGATGAAGCTTTGATGAAAATTGGTAGAAATGCTTTGACTGTTATAATTGGTAGAAATGCCATGTTAATTAGGGATTAGAACGAACAATTCTTACCATAAGAACGTAAGAATTGGATTACAACAGTCTATTCTAGGTGATTAATGTTCTTGAATCTAGATAAAGAATTAGAGGGGAATTGAATCCACCTCGAATCCAACTTAATCACCTAGAATAGATCGTTGTAATCCAATTCTTACGTTCTTCTGATAAGAATTGCTCGCTCTAATCCCTAATTAACATGGCATTTCTACCAATTATAACTAGCATGTGAGGTCGCCCACCCATTCTCATGGCTAAAACACGACCTTCTAGAATGGAATAGACTCTACAACGCTTCTACACTATACAACTAAGTTTTCATCAAGGCTTCATCAACCCCTCTAATGGAGGTTTTAGCCTTGATTCATCAAACCATCATTTCCCATTGAAATTGAATACAACATATTACAAAGATTCTAACTTTATGAAATTTAACTAAACAATAATCGAAATCTAATTAATAACTAAGAATTGAATGATAACAAGAATTGAAATTATATCTAATAAATTGTAAATGACAAAAATCGAAATTGACAAGAATAACTATTTTATTTATCTAATCAATAAAGAACAATGATTTAAAGTTTTAATCTAAAACAGGGAATGAAATTCTAAAACTGAGATCTAAAACTAATTAATGGAGGCTACTAATCTAATTTCTAATCTAGGTCTAACTAATCTAGGTCGTAGTTGAGGTCGTAGATAAACATTCCTACTCCACTAAAAAAGTTATGGTTTGATAAATGATAAAATTGAATAGTCTACCTACGAAATGAACGATAATTCTCAAAACGTAAGTAAACTAAACTATCTTATGATCCTATATGCTTATCAAAGATTTCTCTACTCTCAATCCTATGAGATATAGTGGAGTAGGAAGTTCGTTCCACTCTTAGTGCTCTAGCATGGAATTGTTTTCTAATCTAATTAATCGGTCTTTAAGTCAATAAGAGCTTTACGAAGGTGTGTTATACTATGATACCTATATGAAATTGATTATGTTGAATCTAACTACAAAATATATGGAAATATTAATGTTCTTGAATCTAGATAAAGAATTAGAGGGGAATTGAATCCACCTCGAATCCAACTTAATCACTTGGAATAGACTGTTGTAATCCAATTCTTACGTTCTTACGGTAAGAATTGCTCGTTCTAATCCCTAATTAACATGTCATTTCAACCAATTATAACTAGCATGTGAGGTCATCCACCCATTCTCATGGCGAAACACGACCTTCTAGAATGGAATAGACTCTACAACGCTTCTACACTATACAACTAAGTTTTCATCAAGGCTTCATCAACCCCTCTAATGGAGGTTTTAGCCTTGATTCATCAAACCATCATTTCCCATTGAAATTGAATACAACATATTACAAAGATTCTAACTTTATGAAATTTAACTAAACAATAATCGAAATGTAATTAATTAACTAAGAATGAAATAAGAACAAGAATTTAAACTAGATCTATAAATGCAAATGACAAAAATCGAAATTGAATAATAATAACTATTTTATTTATCTAATTAAATGACGAACAATCATTCAAGGAATTAAATAAAAACAAGATATGAAACTAATTAAATTAAACTAATTAAATCTAAGGAAAACTAGATCTAGAATTAATTAATGGAGGCTACTAATCTAATTCTAATCTAGGTCTAACTATCTACCATTAACAAAGAGTGAACTATAGGCATAGTTACTTTGTTATCAACCACTCTTCCAGAACGGAGAGTGGTGATGACATTTAGCTGAGCTACGGATGTAGTTTCCATACTAGTATTACCGTTTATCTCAAAGGCTGTGTTTGTTGTTCTAGGGTTGGGTATCGCTTGGCTTGGAAACACGCCTTTTGCTTGGGTTTTCTCTTGGGCTAACTGTTGGTTTAAATTATTAATGGATTGTAGAATGTGTTGGTTAGATTGAGCCATGGTTTGGAAAAGTTGTTGGCCCACTTGGATGAAGGTGTCAAGACGATCCGGTTGTGTGGGTGTAGTAGTCACGGGTGGTGTGACTGGAACTATCTCGCATTGATTGTTTATGGGCGGATTGTGATAGTTATTATTTACCGGAACGATACCTCTATTAGCATTATAATTATTATAACTACCTTGACCTTGTGCTTGACTTTGTCGAGGTTGTGCTTGGTTGTTATAATTATTATAATTACCCTGATCCTGTCCTTGTTGTGGTGGAACTTGGTTATAACCGTGTGTTAGCCTAACATATTGATTATTGTACCCTGAAGGTGTGACTTGTTGGTTATTTCTCCAACCGAAGTTGGGATTTTGTCTCCAAGGGGTGTTAGGTTCACTATTAATGGAACAAGAATGTTCATAGGCTATAGGACAGTGGGAGTCGGGATGCTCAGGACTCCAACAGAAACTACATGGATTTGAATTTACATTCATGACAGGGATAGGCTTTTGTTGTATAGAAATGGCCTCTATCTTTTTTGTGAGGGATTCAATTAGAGTTTTAAGCTTAGGATCTGATTTAACCTCAAACATACTGGTAGCCTTTACTGTTGAAGAAGAACTAGCGGCGCGGGGGATATCATCACTACCCCCCCAATTGTTATTACGTTTAGTTTGATCTTCTAAAAATTTGTAAGCCTCCGAGGCTCCTTTACTTAGGAAACTACCCCCAGTCATTATGTCAAGGACTTCTTTATGGTGATGTTGAAGTCCTTTGAAAAAGGCACGAACTAACGTGTCTTTTGCTAGGTTATGGTGTGGACACTCAATAAGCAGATTGGTGAAACGATTCCAAGCCTCAGAAAATGATTCATGAGGATTTTGTAGGAAAAAATGAATCTTGGAAAGCATCTCATCCGTCTTTAAAGGGGTAAAAATGTTCTATAAACAGGTGAACAAGTTTAGCCCACGAAGTCCACGAGAGTAAAGGCGGCTTTGGGCGCTTAACCAAGACGCCGCCTTTATCGGGCTAAGGTGAAGGGAAATACCCTCGGTTTAATCTGTTTCGCACCAACCGTAGGATGATGGAATGTTGTAAGGACTTGTTCAATCCCACGATGTGTTGGTAAGGTTTTTCATGGTCTAAACCATGGAAAACGGGTAACAATTAAATATGTTTGGGGAATTCGAAAATCCCCCAATCGGGTCCGCTAGAACGATGCAAGATTTAGGCAATCGCCAATGCTTTATAAAAGTCGAGAGAGGAGTCTCGCTTTCTTCACCCATAATATCGTGGTGTGTGTGAAATAGTAGCTAGAGGTGTAGTGGGTGGGAAACTAGATAGACTTGTTTGTTGACGCTGCCGTGTAATTACGTTAGTTGTTTTCTTCGACTGCACCTTAATCTCATGCAAGACTAAGTCGAACTTAACTAAACATGCAACATTCCAAATAATTCTCGATATACTAGTAGAAACCTCTAACCGAGATCGCGAGGTGTGGAAGAAAGGAATACCTGATTGCGCCTTTGCTTCGCTTATGAATAGCGCCTTGTTTACGCGTGTTCAGTGTATATAACAAGTTAAAACACCTAAAAACTTGAAAAATCAAAATTCAAAACAAACCCGTGGAAATCCGCAAAATTTCAGCTCGGTATGAGCGCTTCGCTTTGGAGTCGGATCGCTTTCGGTATGGGGCTGGTCGCTCTATGTTCCAAGAACTTAGCGGGTTTGCGCCGGTATGGGCTGTCGCCCGCGGTAATTTTTCGAACTTTTCAATGCTGAAATGAACAACCACGATGAATCAAACAAGGGTGGGTGGGTTTAATGGGACTTAAAAATGACTAATTCTACTATGAAAACAATGCTAAAGTGCAACTAAGATGGCAGCGGCGCCATTTGATAAATGATAAAATTGAATAGTCTACCTACGAAATAAAGCGATGAAACTTACAAACGCAAGTAAAACTAAAACTTTCTTATGTGCCTATATTTTATCAAAGTTTCTACTCTCAATTCTATCGAAATAGAGTGGGGTAAGAAATTCGTTCCACCCCTAGTTCTCTAGCATGGAATGTTTTCTAATCTAATTAATCGGTCTTTAAGTCAATGAGAGCTTTACGAAGGTGTGTTATACTACGATACCTATATGAAATTGATTATGTTGAATCTAACTACGAAATATATGGAAATACTAATGTTCTTGAATCTAACTACGATACCTAATTTTTTAGGCTCAAATGTTTCGAGCCTATATGTTTATCAAGGATTCTACTCTCAATTCTATCGAAATAGCGTGGAGTAACAAATTCGTTCCACTCCTAGTTCTCTAGCATGGAATGTTTTCATAGTTTAACTAATCGGTCTTAAGTCTAATGAGAGCTTTACGAAGGGGAATTATACTACGATGCAATATGAAAAGCAATATGTTGAATGTCACTACGAAATATATGGAAATACTAATGTTCTTGAATCTAGATAAAGAATTAGAGGGGAATTGAATCCACCTCGAATCCAACTTAATCACCTAGAATAGATCGTTGTAATCCAATTCTTACGCTCTTACGGTAAGAATTGCTCGCTCTAATCCCTAATTAACATGGCATTTCTACCAATTATAACTAGCATGTGAGGTCGCCCACCCATTCTCATGGCGAAACACGACCTTCTAGAATGGAATAGACTCTACAACGCTTCTACACTATACAACTAAGTTTTCATCAAGGCTTCATCAACCCCTCTAATGGAGGTTTTAGCCTTGATTCATCAAACCATCATTTCCCATTGAAATTGAATACAACATATTACAAAGATTCTAACTTTATGAAATTTAACTAAACAATAATCGAAATCTAATTAATAACTAAGAATTGAATGATAACAAGAATTGAAATTAGATCTAATAAATTGTAAATGACAAAAATCGAAATTGACAAGAATAACTATTTTATTTATCTAATCAATAAAGAACAATGATTTAAAGTTTTAATCTAAAACATGGAATGAAATTCTAAAACTGAGATCTAAAACTAATTAATGGAGGCTACTAATCTAATTTCTAATTTAGGTCTAACTATCTACCATTAACAAAGAGTGAAGCTTTGGTTTTTATACATTCAGATCCAAAAATCGTGCATGGGCTTGGAGCCATGTTTTGGGCCAGAGAATCAGGCCCAAAACCCAATTCTTTCAGTCCAAAAAGGCCTCTTCAACTGCAGTTGGCTTCAACAGACTTTTCGTCCACTTTTGCTCCTTTGATTTGGTCAAGGCTTGGACCATTGGAAAGATCTTTCCGAGCCGGCCGTTTTGACATAAGGTAGGCCCCATTCCTAGGTCTGAGTCCAAAGATACGGCCTTCGAAGTTCTCACGACTTGTGTCTTTGTTTTTCTCGCCGTCGACTTTTCAGCTTTTGACCGGGCTTTAGAAAGGCTTTATCTTCTTGAATCTTGGCCTTTAATCACGGAACTCCTTAGTAACCGACCTTTGCTCCTTTATCTCGCTAAAGTGGCACATTTCTGCACATAATGGACTTTGAAGCCTGAAATGCATAAAAACACGTAATCAGTGTTAACTCTTAATTATTACTCACATAATTGGTCTAATAGTATGACTGTTACAGGGTTTAAACTACAGTTTTGGGCTCTTATCAAACCACCCCCAAACAGCATTTTGCTTGTCCTCAAGCAAATATGAGAAATTAGCATAAGTGACCAAAAATGGAGTTCTATCTACTCTCATTTCATCGAAAGAGCGATTGCATTGACCATATGCAACAAGGCCTTAAACCACTAGGAATTCCCTAGTGGACGAGTTATAGCCTCGTGAGAGTTTTTCCATGAAGGTACTCACAAACTTCATCTATACTACAACGACTAAGAAAGAAAACTATTGTTTCCTTATTCATGCTCCAAATTATCTATACATCTCACTAGCTATGAACAAGAATAACCAAGTCAAAAACCTAAGCTAATATATGCATAATAATCAATCATCTACAATAAACATATATACAATGAGTAATACTATGCAATAGCATATCTGTTTCTGAAACTTGGAATAGCGTCCTTAAGTAGGTTCTCACATAAAAGTCAAGACAAAAATCACTCTGATTTTTCCACTCAAGTTTTGCTACTCCAAAGCAATGCGAAAGGGCATACTTTACCTTACAATCTCAATGACACACAAGGAATCCGGAGTCGATCAAACACATCTGCCACTTACTATCACACTAACCTATTCCTAATTGAGCTAGAGGTCTTTATTAGGTGTTTCGGGGATTAGGAGATGGTTTAAGAAGGAAGGAAATGGATATTCAAAATGGACAAGTCTGAGATAAAAGAGTCTTCATATTATGTAACTAGAGAAAACCTTGTTATTTACTTTTGCTTCTACACTTTGTTTCCATCCTTAGCCATATTTTTTTTCTTTTTCTTTGGCTTTTGACTCCTTTTATTCTATTTTTTTGGAGTTTTTATTTTATTTCTATTTTTATTTTTCTTTTCTTTGGATGGAAACTTTTTTCTTTATTTTTTGAAGCAATTAACTAACCTTTGTTTACACAGGTTTTTCTCTTCTTCTTTCTTCCTTATTCTATTCTCAGACTTATCTAAATTGGGTAGGTTGATTTTTTTTTATTTTGTTTTGTTTTGTAACAGGGTAAAGGATTTGTGGTTTATGAAAGGACTAATGAAAGGCTCAGTGGGGTGACTAGCGGAAAATATACTTAGGTCAGAATTTCTAGCTATATCGATCCAAAAAGGGCCTAAATTCTCTCTTAGGACATGGTATAGTGGTCAAGCAAGTGGACGTGTGATTTCTCTATTCGGAATATACTTCTCCCTTGTGTCATTTCTCAAATGTTTCACTCATATAAGATTATGATGCGGGCATTCAGGTACTCCTTCTTCCACTCCTCGCCTCTTCTGTCAGAGGAGTTTTAATTCTAGTATAATCAGGCTTGTTTTTCGTAGAAATAAATACAACACGCCTATCTAGAATTTCACACACTACACTTGCATCAATGGCTAAAGAACAAGAGACTCCTCTCTCTGATTGGCCCTAAATGATGGCCCTAAGTCGTGCATCGTTCTTGCAGACCTAGTGGGGGATTTTCGAATCCCCCCCTAATATATTTAACTTGTTACCGGTTTTTCATGGTTTAGACCACGAGAAGCCTTACCAGCACATGTGTAGGATAGACCAAGTTCTCACTACATTCCATCAGCCTAGCGTAAGTCCAGATCAAGTTAAACTTAGGGTCTTTCCTTTCACCCTAGCCGACAAGGCGGCGTCTTGGTTAACTGCCCAAACGCCAAACTCTGTGGACTCATAGGCTCAACTTGTTCAATTGTTCATGGAACAATTTTACCCACCACTAAAGACAGATGAAATGCTTCACAAGATTCATTTCTTCACCCGAATCCTCATGAATCCTTTTCGAGGCCTGAATCGTTTCACCGATCTTCTCATTGAATGCCCAAGATCATAATCTTGCGAAAAAGACACGCTTTGTTCGTGCTTTTCTTCAAAGGGGCTTTCACATTATCATAAGGAGGTTCTAGATATCATGACTGGGGTAATTTTCTTAGTAAAGGAGCCTTGGAGGCTTATAAATTCTTAGAAGATCAATCTAAGAAGAACAACAATTGGGGAGGTAACGATTCCTCCCGGCCCCTCTCCTTCTTCTCTTGAGGTTAAACATGATCCCGAAGCTTAAAACTCTTATCGATGCCCTCACTAAAAAGGTAGATGCCATCTCTGCTCAACAACAACCCACTCCACCATGAACATTAACTCTACTGCGTTGTAATGTGCGCCGTAGTCTTGAGCATTCCGACTTCTATTGTCCTCTTGTCTATGCACAAACACCACCACAACCATCACACTTCAACCAGCTTAACTCAACATCAAGGACAAGGGAACTTAGGTGACCAATAGAGGTTTAGTACCCATAACCCGTAACTATCAACATCAAGACATGAACGCCAACAAGCTTTAATTCCAATACAACCATCTACGCACAAAGTAGTAGTGACCTTATTGGAGAAACAAAATCAAATTATGCAACAAAACTCCAACTTGATGAAAGATCAAAGATGATCAAAACTCTAATATGATGAAACAAACGATGCAAATGATGCAGTCTTTGTGCCAAAAGGTTATTGACATGTCTTCTAACCAAAATAATAACCAAACCGGCGTGTTTCCAAGTCAAGCAATGCCTAATCCTAAGTTAACAAACACCGCCTTCGAAATAAAAAGTATTCAATATAATGGTAATATAAACCAAGGGGACCTACAGGCAAACTACCCCTTCGCTCGTGGAGAGTAGTTGATAACCAAGTGACTATGCCTAAAGATCACCCGCAAACTATAAATGATACCATACCAAATACGGTCATAGAAATTGAAGACCCTACACCTGTAGAGGTTCCAATATGGAAACCTAGTTGGAAAGTGATAAAAGATAAAGCAACGGTTAACAAATATGTTCCCCCTCATATTAGGTATAGGGATAAAACACCGCATGAACAACTAGATTTTCCTGTAGAAGGTGAAGTTAAGTCTATTGAGAGTTTTGTATATCACATTAGTGCTTCCGACGATGTCGTCCCTACACTAGTACATATCCCTCTTATGGAAGAAGACAAAGATCACAATTTTGACTCTTTGAACATAACTGAACTAGAGAAAGAATTTTCAACCCTACCTTCTGACCATAGAAGAGATGGACTAAACCTCATAATAGACGAGATAGATGAATTCCTCAAAGATGGAGATGAATACCATAATTATATGGATGCGAACAACCTAGATGAGGAATTCGACGAGTTTCTAAGAGCCTGTGATGATCCACCTTCTCAAGCACTACCTAGAGCACCACCCTACCACCATCCACCTGAGTTAATCCCTCATAAAATCCAATCATTCTTCCCACCCTTTTCTTCTAACACTTATCCACATTCCAAGTATTTTCCAAAACCATTCATTTACTCACGATCATTCACTTGGACACCTTCTTATTCACTAAGTTTAAGTTCAGAGAAAGTTTTGGAGCTTGATTCTGTTTGGTGGTGCATTCCATGTTAACTATTTATGGAAAGATCCACAATTGTTTAGATTATTGATATATGGGAAACTGCATGTAAATACATATATATCACTTTAAGTCTAGGGAATCTGACTTTAAAAGACCCACGTTTTAAAACAAAGTTTTACAAACCTGTTTTCAAAAATTTGTTTGGGGGTGGGGTGTTTGGTTTTTCCATGCTTGATCACTAAACTTCCTATTCATATCCCCACCTCGCTCCCTTTAAGAGTAGCTAGATTTCTCATTGTTTGTTGTTTTGATATTGTTTTTTATTATTTTTAGTAGATAGGATGTTACGTTGTTAAATTTTGTAGTTAACTTTGAATTTGGTAGTTAAATGTTGTTTGAATTTCAATTTTAATATAATGTTGTTCCTTTCAAATTGTGCATGGATTTTATTGTTAATCCCACCTTCCCGAATTGTTTGTGGGTGGTATTATTTATTCTATCATGATTTGTAGAAGATCCTCCATTTTAGAGTTTGTTTTGGAGTGAAGGTTGAGAATATTGTCGTAATTGGCATACCTATGATTAGATGTGGTGGTAGGATGAAATCTAAGAGAGTTTAGAAGTTACTAGTCTAAATCCAGTATAAAAGATATTAGGGTTGTTATAGAATCAAGAATATGAGTTGTTTCCGTTTTGGGTTCGAAATTTTATTGTTTCCGAAATTGCCTTAAAAGCTTTTTGGCAACCTACCGATTCGCTTTAACAATTCAAAACCTATAAAAACTTCATTCATTCTACACTCACAACCCACACTAGACCTAACTTCCACCACTCACCTTTCACTCCCACGTTTCCCACGTTTCGTCTCATTTTTCGATCTTCAGCACCTCGGAGCGCACTCGCGCCCTAGACATTTGTTAGAATTTTGTACAGAGCACACTCGCGCCCAAGGTGAGCGCGACTTGCGCTCAAACACTGGAATTCCAAAATCATCAGAGCGCACTCACGCCCAAGTGGAGCGCACTCGTGCCCTGACTTCCGTGGAACAAAAAAATTCCAGTTTTCTGCGGGTTGTTGCCGGGTCATTCACAGCTATTCCAGATCGTAATTTTGAGATGACATCTCCTACAATAATACCGGAACAGTCTTTCGAAGATTTGTTTCAAAGCACTAGTTATGGTGCTTGGTTTCGCGAGGTGATCACACACGTAGGTTGGGAACCGCTTATGGTTCTTGCTAGCATTTGTTCTTGGACTTGCCATGCCCACTAAAATACAAGACCCATGATGCTATTGGGTAGATAATATGAATGTCTACACTTATAACTTTTTGCATGAGGCTTATGGGTTCGGCATTTTCCGTGTAGAGGACCAAGGGACATATAACGTAGCCCTTGGTAGCTTGTCCCTTAGTGTGATACGGTAATGTTCTTTATCATGCTAAACATATTAGGGGAGTGGCATTTTTCTTCTGCGAATGATGCCACTTGCAGCGTCTTCCTTGCTTTAGCTGAGGAATGCCTGCTATATGACCTTCCTAAGACCTTAATGTCTAGTTTAGCACGAGCCCATAGCATGAGGCATAAGTATCTTCTTATGCCTATATTAGTTTGTCGGTCGTATTATACTATGTTTTTTTCCTGTTTTTTGTGCCCGTTTCACGGACTGGGTTGGGGTCGACATTGTGAGACCCACCAATTCTATTATTCGATCTTTCCGTGAAATGACTTGGCAAGGGTGGAGGATACAACCTCATCAGGTTGCACCTTACACCCCATCCGACCAAGTGGCGCTTAACAGGTTAGCAATCATAGATGATAATGGCGTGAAGCATGGCAAATTATCATGGCATGGCAAGACGCGAAGGAACCTCACTTTTTTATAGAAGAGGAGGATGACGAGTAAACGCTGGAGTGGAGGTAAGTTTTTAGTTTCAGTTAGTGTCTGCTTATGTCCCAAGCAATTTAATTATGTTAACCCCATAATGGGTGGAACTCTTATAGAGTTGCGTCAGTTTTTTTATTTCCTATATTAGTATGTTCTAACCTTGTTTTGCAGATGTTCTAGAATTTCACGCGTTTCTATGATATTTTTCTACCCTCTTTATTTAAATGCTTTGAGGACAAAGCATGCTTCTTGTTTGGGGGGCATAGGAACACGTGTAATTAAGGCATCTGTTAGGATATAGATATGTATAATATGCATTTTTTTTCAAGTTAAAAATTTCAAAAATATAAATAAATAAGTTTATGCTATACACTTAGGAATATTGGTATTATTTTCTTTCTCTATGCTCTTAACAATCTAGAAGTCTCACGTAGCTTTTGCATCAGAATAATTGTTAGAAACTTAGGTTAATATGTAGGTAATAATCTTTGCATCTATCTATAAATATATTATATGAGTATCTATGATTGTTAGCAGTAAGTTTCTGAAATCTAGGCTAGAGTACTTATTCTACAAATCCTGTGAGAATATAGCCTAAAGCCTTATATGAGCGAAACATTTGAGAAATAACACAAGAGAGAAGTAAAATCCGGATAGAGAAATCACACGTCCACTTGCTTGATCACTATGCCATATCCTAAGCGAGAATTTAGGCCCTCTTTGGATCGATATAGCCAGAAATTCAAACCTATGAATTATTTTCCGCTAGTCGCCCCTCTGAGCCTTTCTTTAGCCTTCCATAAACCACAATTCCTTTACCCTGTTACAAAAACAAAACAAAATAAAAAATTCAACTTACCCAATCAAGAATAAGTCTGAGAATAGAATGAGTGAAGAAAGAAGAAGAGAAAAACCTGTGTAAACAAAATTTAGTTAGTTGCTTCAGAAAAAGAAAAAAAGTTTCCATCCAAGGAAAAGAAAAAAAAATAGAAATAAATAAAAACTCCAAAAATAGAATAAAATGGAGTCAACAGCCAAAGAAAAGAAAAAGAAAAATATGGCTAAGGATGGAAATAAAGTATAGAAGCAAAAGAAAATAACAAGGTTTTCTCTAAGTTACATAATATGAAAACTCTATTATCTCAGACTTGTCCTTTTGAATATCCATTTCCTTCCTTCTTAAACCATCTCCTAATCCCCGCAACACCTAATAAAGACCTCTAGCTTAATTAGGAATAGGTTAGTGTGATAGTAAGTGGCAGATGTGTTTGATCGACTCCGACTTCCTTGTTTGTCATTGAGATTGTAAGGTAAAGTGTGCCCACCGCATTAATCGGAGTAAATAAACTTGAGCGGAAAAATCGGAAGTGGTTTTTGTCTTGACATTTATGTGAGGACCTACTTAAGGGCGCTATTCGAAGTTTTCAAAACGAACCTCGCTAGGCATTTCATAGTATTACTCATAGTATATATATTTGTATCATAGATGATTGATTATTATGCATATATTAGTTTAGGTTTTGACTTGGTTATTCTTATTCAATTGCTAGTGAGATGTATAGATAGTTGAGACATGAATGAGGAAACAATAGTTTTATTTCTTAGTCGTTGTAGTATAGATGAAGTTTGTGAGTACCTTCACTGAAAAACCTCACGAGGCTATAACTCATCCACTAGGGAATTCCTAGTGGTTTAAGGCCTTGTTGCATATGGTCAATGCAATCGCACTCAGTGAAACGAGAGTAGTTAGAACTCCATTTTTGGTCACTTATTCTAATTTCTCATATTTGCTTGAGGACAAGCAAAATGCTGTTTGAGGGTGGTTTGATAAGAGCCCAAAACTGTAGTTTTAACCCCTTAACAATCATACTTTTAGACCAATTATGTGAATAATAAGTAAGAGTTAATACTGATTACGTGTTTTTATGCATTCCAGGCTTCAAAGTCCATTATGTGCAGAAATGTAACACTTTAGTGAGATAAAGGAGCAAAGGTCGGTTGCTAAGGAGTTCTGTGATTAAAGGCCAATTTCCAAGAAGACAAAGCCTCTGTAAAGCCTGGTCAAAAGATGAAAAGTTAAAGTCCACGCGGGCAGAAACAGTGCACAAAGTCAACAGAACTTCCAAAGACCATATCTTTGGACTCAGACCTCGTAATTGGGCCTACCTTACGTCAAAACGACCGGCTTGGAAAGAGCTTTCCAATGGTCCAAGCCTTGGCCTAATCAGAGGAGCAGAAGTGGACAAAAATTCTGTTGAAGTAAACTGCAGCTGAAGAGGCCTTTTTGGACTGAAAGTATTGGGTTTTGGGCCAGAGAAACGTGGCTCCAAGCCCATGCACGATTTTTGGATCTGAACATATAAAAACAAAAGCTTGACTCTTTGTTAAGGGTAGATAGTTAGGTTAGAAAATAAGTTAGGTTAGAAAGCTAATGTTAATGGAGTTTAGGGTTAGAATAATTTTTAGATCTAGAATTAAATCTCCATTTTAATTAGTTTTCATTTCCCTTGTTTTAATTTAAAGTATTAAAATATTGTTATTGCTTCATTAGATAAATAAAGTAGTTTATTATTGATCAAATTCGATTTTGTCATTTATCTATTGCTTAGATCTAATTTCATTTCTTGGTTGTTAGTCATTTCATAGTTATTGATGTTGGGTTGGATTATTATTTAGTTAAATTTCATAAAGTTAGAATCTTTAGATTATGTTGTATTCAATTTCATATAGA
Organism: Coptis chinensis; assembly: GCF_015680905.1. Taxonomy (NCBI): domain Eukaryota; kingdom Viridiplantae; phylum Streptophyta; class Magnoliopsida; order Ranunculales; family Ranunculaceae; genus Coptis; species Coptis chinensis. The sequence goes on along the minus strand of NC_141457.1, from coordinate 19,963,949 downwards.
AATGATAGTATAATGATATTAGAAATTTCACATCACCCATTACTCTCACCATTGTTCCTTGTGTCGAGTAGTTGAATTCTAATTAAGTCTTGAGGGTTTAAGAGTGGAACTAAATCGACTCTAATATATTACTTCGTTATTGAGAGTAGGAATATTGATATAAACACGTATTTACGTAAATTGATTATTTGTGTTTACGCATAGATAGTTAGAATACGTAAAATTATTTTTATCATTGTTTTCATAGTTGCACTTAGTTGCACTTAGTAACTGCCATCTTAGTTGCACTTTAGCATTGTTTTCATAGTAGAATTAGTCATTTTTAAGTCCCATTTCACCCACCCACCCTTGTTTGATTCATACTGTGGTTGTTCATCATTTCAGCATTGAAAAGTTCCGCGCAAAATTACCTGAGGGAGCGACCGCTTCATACCGAAACCACCCCAGCTAACTTATTTGAACACGGAGCGACCAGCCTACCGACCGCGACCGTGCTAAGTTATTGAACATGGAGCGACCAGCCCCTCATACCGAAAGCACGACCAACTAACTTACTGGAACACGGATCTTGACACGCTTCTATGCGAAGCGCTTTACTGCTACTAAGCAAAATTTTCCGGATTTCTACAGTTTGTTTCAACTTCAATTTTTTAAGTTTTTCAGTGTTCTAACTTGTTATATACACTCGAACACGCCAGAACAAGACGCTATTCATAAGCCAAAACAAGGACGCAATCAGGTATTCCTTTCTTCCACACCTCGCATCTCCAGTTAGAGGTTTCTAGTAGTATATCAGAATTGTTTGGAGTGTTGCATGTTTAGTTAAGTTCGACTTAGTCTTGCACGAGATTAAGGTCTGGTCGAAGAAAAACAACTAGCGTAATTACACGGCAACGTCAACAAACAAGCCTATCTAGTTTCCCACCCACTACACCTCTAGCTACTATTTCACACACACCACCTGAAATTATGGATGCAGAAAGAGAGACTCCTCTCTCTGACTTTTATAAAGCCTTGAGCGATAGCCCTAAATCTTGCATCGTTCTAGCAGACCCAGTGGGGGATTTCCGCATCCCCCCAAATATATTTAATTTGTTACCCGTTTTTCATGGTTTAGACCATGAAAAACCTTATCAGCACATGCGTAGGATTGAACAAGTCCTTACAACATTCCACCATCCTACGGTTGGTGCGGAACAAATTAAATTGAGGGGTATTCCCTTTCACCTTAGCCGATAAGGCGGTGTCTTGGTTAACTGCCCAAAGCCTAATTACGTGGACTCGTGGGCCAAACTTGTTCAAATTGTTTATGGAACATTTTTACCCACCCCTAAAGACGGATGAAATGCTTTCCAAGATTCACTCCTTTCGGCGGAATCCTCATGAATCATTTTCGAGGCTTGGAATCGTTTCACCGATCTCCTTATAGAGTGTCCACACCATCACCTAGCAAAAGACACGCGTTAGTTCGCGGCCTTTTTCAAAGGACTTCTACACCACCATAAAGAAGTCCTAGACATAATGAATGGGGTAGTTTCCTAGGTAAAGGAGCCTCGAGAGGCATATAAATTTTTGGAAGATCGGACTAAAGCGTAATAATAATAATGGGGGTAGTGGCGATTACTCCCGCCCGCTAGTTCTTCTTCAACAGATTAAGGCTACCAAGTATGTTTGAGGTTAAATCAGATCCCGAGCTTAAAACTCTAATTGAATCCCTCACAAAAAGGTAGAGGCCATTTACAGACAACAAAAGCCTATCCCCGTCATGAATGTAAATTCAAATCCATGTAGTTTCTGTTTGGAGTCCCGAGCATCCCGACTCCCATCGTCCTATAGCCTATGAACATTCTTGTTCCATTAATAGTGAACCTAACGCCCTTGGAGACAAAATCCCAACTTCGGTTGGAGAAATAACCAACAAGTCACACCTACGTGGTACAATAATCAATATGTTAGGCCAACGCACAGTTATAACCAAGCTCCACCACAACAAGGACAGGATCAGGGTAATTATAATAATTATAACAACCAAGCGCAACCTCGACAAGGTCAATGTAGTTATAATAATTATAATGCTAATAGAGGTATCATTCCGGTAAATAATAACTATCACAATCCGCCCATAAATAATCAACGCGAGATAGTTCCAGTCGCACCACTCGTGACTACTGCACCCACACAACCGGATCGTCTTGACACCTTCATACAAGTGAGCCAACAATTTTTCCAAACCATGACTCAATCTAACCAACACATTCTACAATCCGTTAATAATTTAAACCAACAGTTAGCCCAAGAGAAAGCCCAACCAAAAGGTATGTTTCCAGGCCAAGCGATACCCAACCCTAGAACAGCAAACACAGCCTTTGAGGTAAACGGTAATACTAGTACGGAAATTACATCCGTAGGTCAGCTAAATGCCATCACCACTCTCCGCTCGAAGAGTGGTTGATAACAAAGTAACTATGCCTATAGTTACTCCATCAAGATACTCCCTACACCGGATATCGAACTAGATACCGAAATAGAAACTGAAGAACCTACCACTGTAGAGGTACCAGTTAAACCACAACCTAAGAAACAGAAAGCCAAGGTTACACATCAAGTCGAGCCATACGCTAAATATAGAGCGAAACCACCGTTCCCTCAGAAATTAGCCATGCTAACCAGGGATACTAACTTTGAGGAGATTAGGAACGTTTTCAAAAATCTAACGATAAACCTTCCTTTTCGGAAGCTATAAAAAGCTACCTAACCACGCTAAGTTTCTTAAGGAGTTGTGCACTACTAGGCGTAAGACCAACATACCTAAAGACGCCTTTCTAACTGAACAGTTCCCAACTTTATCCGAAAATAATGGAATTGTTAAGTACAAGGACCCTGGTCGTCCTACTGTACAATGCACCTTAGGAGATTCTCACACGACGACCGCTCTACTAGACCTCGGGGCTAGTGTTAACTTACTCCCGTTTTATTTGTATAAACAAATAGGTCTAGAGGAGATGCAACCTACTAAAATGACATTGCAATTAGCTGATCGGTCTATTAAGTATCCTAAGGGTGTGGTTGAAAACGTGTTGGTTAAAGTCCAAAATTTTTACTACCCACCGACTTCGTTATCCTCGACCCTAAGTCACTAACGACTCTGTACCTATCATTTTAGAGGCGTCCCTTCTTGGCTACACGCCAACGCTCATAAACTGCCGATGGTTCGATGTCCTTGTCCTTTGGCCATCTTTCCGTTGAGGTAAATGTTTTCAAAACGAGGACACAAGATATCCCGATTCATCTACAAATGGCGAGGTTAGCATGATCGAGAGCTTAGCTCAAGATTACTTCAAAACATGTTTATGGAGAAACAGATTAACAAATTCCTTTCCTTCAGAAATTCGACTTTAACAATGACTCCCCTGGTAGTAGACGAAATCGAAGAAGAATTCACGCAACTCTTTTGCACCCGCTTCTTTACCACTTCCGCGAGTCCCCTTGCCAACAACCATTCATCCCTTGATGCTATGACGGAAGATGAATTTTTCAATCTCTATCCCAGTGATCCTTTTGACCCACCTATTGAGGAATGTCTTGCATATATCAAGATTTCTGATGATATGGACTTGAGAGCTCTAGCTGAGAATCATTCACCTTCCATCACCAATATTCCCCACCCTCCACCTTTTCAAAGGAACCTCGAGTTTGCACTCGATCCTTTAGTTTGTCCCGTGCTTCATGAATTTTTAAATCCACCTAGTAAACAAATACTTCCCAAGGATAAACCACTTGACACATTCATTTTCAGACTTGAGACAGTCCCTAACTACACCATGAATGAGTTTTGTGTTAAACCCACATCCTCATTTTTTCCATGCTTTTTCTCTAAAACTTATCCCAATCCACCATATCTTCCACAACCATTCACTTTTCCACACTTATTCACTAGGACACCCTCTCGTTCAAAGATGAAACATAAGGTGCATGCTTGGTTATGTTATAGGTCTATCCGACTTCGCTTTCATTCCACTAGGCGTCAGAGGGAAATCTTGGTGCTTGATTGTGTTTGGATATGTTTTCTGTGATATTTATTTATGGAACGATCCACAACTATTTCGGTTGTTGATATATGATAAACTGCATATTCATACATATATTTAGATAAAGTCTCGAGTATTTGACTATAAACGACTCAATTTTTGTGTTTGGTGCATTTCCTTTCATTTCCATATAATGGTGAATGCACCATTTAGGTAACCGGGCCACCCCTATGGAGTGTGTGGTTGTAAGTACCGGATCCTAAGTCCACGATTCACATAATTCACGTTTTCCACTCTTGCATGTTTTCTTGGTTTTTGAGTCATGTTTCTCTATGGTGTGAATTATGTCTTTACTGCTTATTGTTTTCCTTTATATTAAACCTAATTCATAAAAAGTAAAAAAGTTTAAAGCTATAAAAATAGTAATCTAGCAAGTCTCGAATCGACCTTAAAAGACCCAAGTTTTCGTGACAATACCAACTTTTCGAGTATAGGCCAAACAAAAATTTCAAACTTAAAAAGAGTTTTCCAATTTTGTTAGGGGTGGGGTTTTTGGTATTCATTTCAAATCTTGTTGCCACCCTAAGCCTGTCATGTTTACTCCAAGAGAGTTTGTGTTAGTTAGTACGTAATGCAGTTTAATTGTGCTTCATATTATCATATCATCTTTTTACAATATTTCTGTTACAGTGCGCCAATTTTTGCCACGTTTCTATGGTAAATTCTTTCCTTATCTCCTTACACTTTGAGGGACAAAGCGCCTCGATTGTTTGGGGTGAGATAGAAACATTGCAAAAATTAGACACTTTTAGGATGTAAATTACGACTTTTATTTATAAAATGTTAAAAATTATAAAAATTAGTTAGTTACATAATTTAATTGTGCTATTGAATTGTTTCATGAACCCCTTCTCCCAAATTGTTTGGGGGTGGTATAGAAACACGATGTAAATGTTAAGCACATATTAGGTTGTATATTACGTATTATTTGTCTTAAAAAAATAAAAATAAAAATAAAAAAAGTTTATGCTATACACTTAGTAATATTGGTATTGTTTCTTTCTCTATGCTCTTAATAATCTAGAAGTCTCAATGTAGCTTTTGCATTAGAATAGTTTTTAGAAACTTAGGTTAATATGTAGGTAATAATCTTTGCATCTATCTATAAATATATTACATGAGTATCTATGATTGTTTTGCAGTAAGTTTCTGAAATCTAGGCTAGAGTACTTATTCTACAAATCCTGTGAGAATATAGCCTAAAGCCTTATATGAGTGAAACATTTGAGAAATGACACAAGGGAGAAGTATATTCCGAATAGAGAAATCACACGTCCACTTGCTTGACCACTATACCATGTCCTAAGAGAGAATTTAGGCCCTTTTTGGATCAATATAGCTAGAAATTCTGCCTAAGTATATTTTTCGCTAGTCGCCCCACTGAGCCTTTCATTAGCCCTTTCATAAACCACAAATCCTTTACCCTGTTACAAAACAGAACAAAATAAAAAAAAATTCACCCTACCCAATTTAGATAAGTCTGAGAATAGAATAAGGAAGAAAGAAGAAGAGAAAAACCTGTGTAAACAAAAGTTAGTTAATTGCTTCAAAAAAAAATAAAGAAAAGAAGTTTCCATCCAAAGAAAAGAAAAATAAAATAAAAACTCCAAAAAAATAGAATAAAAGGAGTCAAAAGCCAAAGAAAAAGAAAAAAAAAAATATGGCTAAGGATGGAAACAAAGTGTAGAAGCAAAAGTAAATAACAAGGTTTTCTCTAGTTACAAAATATGAAGACTCTATTATCTCAGACTTGTCCCTTTTGAATATCCATTTCCTTCCTTCTTAAACCATCTCCTAATCCCCGCAACACCTAATAAAGACCTCTAGCTTAATTAGGAATAGGTTAGTAGGATAGTAAGTGGCAGATGTGTTTGATCAACTTCGCTTCCTTGTGTGTCATTGAGATTGTAAGGTAAAGTATGCCCACCGCACAAATTGAGTAGCAAAAACTTGAGTGGAAAAATCGAGTGATTTTTGTCTTGACTTTTATGTGAGAACCTACTTAAGGACGCTTATTCCAAAGTTTCAAACGGACTGTTATTCTGCATTTCATAGCATTACTCATTGTATATATGTTTATTTGTAGATGATTGATTATTATGCATATATTAGCTTAAGTTTCGACATGATTATTCTGTATTCATTGCTAGTGAGATGTATAGATAATTGAGACATGAATGAGGAAACAATAGTTTTATTTCTTAGTCGTTGTAGTATAGATGAAGTTTGTGAGTACCTTCACTTGAAAACTCTCACGAGGCTATAACTCGTGTCCACTAGGGAATTCCTAGTGGTTTAAGGCCTTGTTGCATATGGTCAATGCAATCGCACTTTCAAAAACGAGTAGATATAAACTCCATTTTTGGTCACTTATTCTAATTTCTCATCTTTGCTTAAGGACAAGCAAAATGCTGTTTGGGGGTGGTTTGATAAGAGCCCAAAACTGTAGTTTTAACCCCTTAATAATCATATTTTTAGACCAATTATGTGAATAATAAGTAAGTGTTAATACTGATTACGTGTTTTTATGCATTTCAGGCTTCAAAGTCCATTATGTGTAGAAATGTGCCACTTTAGCGAGATAAAGGAGCAAGGGTCGGTTACTAAGGAGTTCCGTGATTAAAGGCCAAGATTCAAGAAGATAAAGCCTTTCTAAAGCCCGGTCAAAAGCTGAAAAGTCGACGCGGGCAGAAACAGCACACAAAGTCAGCAGAACATCTGAAGACCATATCTTTGGACTCAGACCTCGGAATTGGGCCTACCTTATGTCAAAACGACCGACTCAGAAAGAGCTTTCCATTGGTCTAAGCCTTGACCCAATCAGAGGAGTAGAAGAGGACGAAACATCTGTCGAAGCCAACTGCAGCTGAATAGCCCATTTTGGACTAAAGAAATTGGGTTTTGGGCCTGATTCTCTGGCCTAAAACATGGCTCCAAGCCCATGCACGATTTTTGGATCTGAATGTATAAAAACCAAAGCTTCACTCTTTGTTAATGGTAGATAGTTAGACCTAGATTAGAATTAGATTAGTAGCCTCCATTAATTAATTCTAGATCTAGTTTTCCTTAGATTTAATTAGTTTAATTTAATTAGTTTCATATCTTGTTTTTATTTAATTCCTTGAATGATTGTTCGTCATTTAATTAGATAAATAAAATAGTTATTATTATTCAATTTCGATTTTTTTCATTTGCATTTATAGATCTAGTTTAAATTCTTGTTCTTATTTCATTCTTAGTTAATTAATTACATTTCGATTATTGTTTAGTTAAATTTCATAAAGTTAGAATCTTTGTAATATGTTGTATTCAATTTCAATGGGAAATCATGGTTTGATGAATCAAGGCTAAAACCTCCATTAGAGGGGTTGATGAAGCCTTGATGAAAACTTAGTTGTATAGTGTAGAAGCGTTGTAGAGTCTATTCCATTATAGAAGGTCGTGTTTCGCCATGAGAATGGGTGGACAACCTCACATGCTAGTTATAATTGGTAGAAATGCCATGTTAATTAGGGATTAGAACGAGCAATTCTTACCGTAAGAACGTAAGAATTGGATTACAACAGTCTATTCCAGGTGATTAAGTTGGATTCGAGGTGGATTCAATTCCCCTATAATTCTTTATCTAGATTCAAGAACATTAGTATTTCCATATATTTCGTAGTTAGATTCAACATATTCAATTTCATATAGGTATCGTAGTATAACACACCTTCGTAAAGCTCTCATTGACTTAAAGACCGATTAATTAGATTAGAAAACAATTCCATGCTAGAGCACTAGGAGTGGAACGAACTTCCTACTCCACTATATCTCATAGGATTGAGAGTAGAGAAATCTTTGATAAGCATATAGGATCATAAGATAGTTTAGTTTACTTACGTTTTGAGAATTATCGTTCATTTCGTAGGTAGACTATTCAATTTTATCATTTATCGCTTACCTACGAAATGAACGATGAACTCAAAACGTAAGTAAACTAAAACTAATTATGATCCTATATGCTTATCAAAGATTTCTACTCTCAATCCTATGAGATATAGTGGAGTAGTGTGATTTGTTCCACTCCTAGTCCTTCCGCATGCTGTGTTATCACGTGTAATTACTCTACTTAAGGTCTAATGAGAGATTTACGAAAAGGGAACTAGACTACGATGCAACTACCCACAAGATGCAACTAGTCGGTTATCAAAATAACTAAGGGAATGCTACGTTGATTCGATGATAAGGAGTTAGAGGGGGATTGATTCCACCTTAACTCGACTTAATCCTATTAACGACATTTAATCGTCAGAATCCGAATTGAATCGCCATGAAACAATTGGTTCTTCCTAATCCCTAATTACACATGGCATTCCTACCAATTCATAACTAGCATGTGAACGATTACACCCATTCTCATGGAGAACTAATCGTTTCTAGAGTGGAAAGGAAATTACGACGATTCTACGATAGTCGGAATCAAGCTTTCATCAAGGCTTCTCAACCCCCTCTAATGGAGGTTTAGCCGAGAATCATTACGCAATCATTTCCGATTAAAGTTAAACTAAACATGATATAAAGAATTGAAATTTACTAATCTAAATTACACAATAATTAAAATCTAATTAATAACTAAGAATTGAATAACAAGTAGTAAATGAATCAGATCTAACACAAATGTAAATGACAAGAATCGAAATTTAACAACTAGCTATTTTATTAATCAAACTAATTAAGAGTAATGATTCTAATAGTTTAATCTAAAACAAGAATTGGATTTGAAATTAAACTTAATTAAAACAATTAAATCTAGATCTAGAAGCTATTCTAATGGCTACTTTCTATTCTAAGCTCCTTTATTTTCTAACCTAAAAATCTACTATTCTCTACTAAAAAATCTACCTACCCTTGTTTGATTCAATTTTATCATTTTTAGTAGATTTTTTAATTAAGTAATAATTTTGGTGCCGCTGCCATCTTAGTTGCACTTTAGCATTGTTTTCATAGTAGAATTAGTCATTTTTAAGTCCCATTAAACCCACCAACCCTTGTTTGATTCATACTGTGGTTATCCGTTTCAGCGTTGAAAAATACCGCGACAAATTTACATCGAGCGACGGCAAGCTGTAAGGAGCGCTTACTGCTTTATAGTCTGGAACACGAAGCAACCCGCCAGACCGAAAGCGCGACCAGCTAAGTCATCAACAAGGAGCGACCGCTTCTATCCGAGCTACCTGCTCCAAAGAAATTTTTCCCGTTTCTACAGTTTGTTTTGAACTTCGATTTTTAAGTTTTTCGGTGTTCTAACTTGTTATTTACAACAACAACAAGGCGAAACAAGACGCTATTCATAAGGCAAGGACGCTATTCCTTTCTTCCATACCTCTCGATCTCCGGTTAGAGGTTCATACTAATATATCAAGATTGTTTGGATTGTTTTCGTGTTTAGACTTAGACTTGCATGAGATTAAGGTCTGGTCGGAGAAAAACACAGAACGTAATTAACCGTCAACAAACAAACATATCGAGTATACCAATCATTACACCTCTAACTACTATCCCACCAACCATACCTGACATAATGGCTGAAGAAAGAGAGACTCCTCTCTCCGACTTCTACAAAGCTTTGAGCGATGGCCCAAAATCTTGCATCGTTCTAGCAGACCCAGTGGGGGATTTTCGAATTCCCCCAAACATATTTAATTTGTTACCCGTTTTCCATGGTTTAGGCCATGAAAAACCTTACCAACAGATGCGTAGGATTGAACAAGTCCTTACAACATTCCATCATCCTACGGTTGGTGCAGAACAAATTAAACTGAGGGTATTTCCCTTCACCTTAGCCGATAAGGCAGCGTCTTTGGTTAATTGCCCAAGCGCCTAATTCTGTGGACTCGTGGGCTAAACTTGTTCAGCTGTTTATGGAACATTTTTACACCCCCCTAAAGACGGATGAGATGCTTTCCAAGATTCATTTTTTCCGATAGAATCCTCACGAATCATTTTCTGAGGCTTGGAATCGTTTCACCGATCTGCTTATAGAGTGTCCACACCATAACCTAGCAAAAGACACGTTAGTTCGTGCCTTTTTCAAAGGACTTCAACATCACCATAAAGAAGTCCTTGACATAATGAATGGGGTAGTTTCCTAAGTAAAGGAGCCCTGAGGCTTACAAATTTTAGAAGAACAAACTAAACGCAATAACAATTGGGGGTAGTGATGATATCCCCCGCTCGCTAGTTCTTCTTCAACAGCTTAAGGCGCCCGGTATGTTTTGAGATGAAACCCGATCTAGAACTTAAAAATTTAATCGAATCTCTATCTAAAAGGTAGAGGCTATTTCTATTCAACAAAAGCCTATCCCTCGCCATGAATGTTAACTCCAACCCATGTAATGTCCGTTTGAGTCCCGAAAGCACCCCGACTCTATTGTCCTCTCGCCTATGAACAACAACAATTAGAGCAAGATAATGTTTACTCCATTAATAACTATCCTATTCCTAATGCCCCATGGAGACAACATCCCAACTTTAGTTGGCTAAACAATCAACAAGTTTCACCTCCGTGGTCTAATAACCAAAATGTTAGGCAAGCAAACAACTATAATCAAGCTCCACCTAGGCAAGGCCGCCGGGGACTAAGTCGAAAATTATAATAATTATAACAACCAAGCGCTTGACCACGACAAGGTTTAGCACAAGGTCGTGGTAATTATAATAGTTATAATACCAATAGAGGTATCGTTCCGGTTAACAATAGTAACTATCACAACCCACCCATAAATAATCAACGTGAGATAGTTCCAGTCACACCACCTGTGACTACTACACCAACACAACCGGACCGTATTGACGCCTTTATACAGGTTACCCAACAACTTTTCCAATCAATGACTCAATCAAATCAACAGATCTTACAATCCATAAATCAGGGCATACAACAATTAGCCCAAGAGAAAGCCCAACCAAAAGGCGTGTTTCCAGGACAAGCGATACCAAACCCTAAAACAACCAACATAGCCTTTGAGGTAAATGGTAATACTAGTACGGAAACGACAATAGTAGGCGACCTAAATGTCATCACCACTCTCCGCTCTGGAAGAGTGGTTGATAACAAAGTAACTATGCCTATAGTTACTTTGTTATCAACCACTCTTATGCCTATAGTTATCCCATCAGTACTCCCTACACCGGATACCGAAATAGAAACTGAAGAGCCTACCACTGTAGAGGTACCAGTTAAACCACAACCTAAGAAACAGAAAGCCAATGTAACACATCAAGTCGAGCCATATGCTAAATATAGAGCAAAACCACCATTCCCTCAGATGTTAGCCATGCTAACCAGGGATACAAACTTTGAGGAGATTAGGAACATTTTCAAGAATCTAACGATAAACCTTCCTTTTCTCGAAGCTATTAAAAAACTCCCTAACCACGCTAAGTTTCTTAAAGAGTTGTGCACTACTAGGCGTAAGACCAACATACCTAAAGACGCCTTTTAACCAATGCAGCCCCAACTTTATCCGAAAATAATGGAATCGTTAAGTACAAGGACCCCGGTCGCCCCCCTATCAGAAAATGGACCTTAGGAGATTCCTACACGACGACCTCTTTATTAGACTTGGGGGCGAGTGTTAACTTACTCCCATATTATTTGTATAAGCAAATAGGTCTACAGAAATGCAACCTACAAAAATAACGCGTTGCAATTAGCGGACAGTCAATTAAGTATCCTAAGGGTGTAGTGGAAAACGCGTGCTTGTTAAGGTTCGTGGATTTTACTATCCCGCTGATTTTGTTATCCTCGATACGTAAGTCGCCAACGACTGCATCCGATCATCTTAGGGCCTTCTTAGCAACTGCCAACGCACTTATAAATTGCCGCGATGGTAAGATGTCCTTATCTTTTGGCCATCTTACAGTTGAGGTAAATGTTTTTAAAACGATGAAACAATTACCAGATTCGTCTATAGATGGGGAGGTTAGCATGATCGAGAGCTTAGCTCAAGATTATTTTAACAACACATTTTCTGAAAACAATATGTACAAATTCCTTTCTTTTGGAACTTCAGATTTCGTAAATGACTCCTACTTAGAGGAAGTCAACACCATCCTTGAGTCCACCCCAATTGTAGACACTTCGGTTGCTCCACATATTGAGTATGAAGACTTGCTACCTAAGCAAGTATTCATTATGCAAAATGAGGACCCCGACGAAACATCTATTGATTTTTCTTCCACCCCAGTGCTTAAACCCCTTCCCCCAGAGTTAAAATATATTCAACTCGATCCGGATGGTAGTCATCCGGTAATTATATTTTCTCTGTTATCTAAGAATGAAGAGACATGTTTAATCCGGGTGATTAAGGAACATCGGTCTGTGATTGGTTGGTCCCTAGCCGACATTAAGGGAATTGACCCTAATATTTGCACTCATCGTATCCATTTGGAGGATAACGCGAAGACTTCGTGAACCTCAAAGATCGCTTGAACCCAGCCATGAAAGAGGTGGTTAGGGAAGAAGTCTTTACGATTACTCGATCGCGGTATCATATACCCCATCTCGATAGCGAATGGGTAAGCCCCATTCATGTAGTTCCTAAGAAATCGGGAGTTACCATGGTACGAAATGGGAAGGGGTGACTATGTTGTCACACAAGGCCCTATGAAATGGAGGATCTCAGATTGATTACGACGTTTAAATGCTATGACACGAAAGGATCACTTTCCCTTACCTTTTATAGATCAAATGCTCGAACGCCTAGCTGGTCATGCTTTTATTGTTTTCTGGATGGCTACTCGTGCTATTTTCAGATTATTATTGATATTGATGACCAAGAAAAGACTACCTTCACATGTCCCTTTGGAACGTATGCCTATAAACGAATGCCTTTTGGCCTTTGTAATGCTCCCGAACCTTCCAAATTGTATGCTTCATATATTTAGTGACAAGGTAGAGCGCTTTATGGAAGTTTTCATGGATGATTTTTCTATCTATGGAGATTCCTTCACATCGCTTTGTCTAACCCGCCTAAGGTTTTGACACGCGGTGTGAAGAAAAAGCATCGTTTTTAAACCGAAAAGTGTCATTTCATGGTGCAAAAGGGCATAGTACTAGGTCACATTGTATCTAGTGATGGCATCGAAGTAGATAAGGCCAAACTAGATAAGATAGCGACTCTACCTAAACCACGGACTGTCCGTGATATTAGATCCTTTCTAGGCCATGCAGGTTTTTATAGGCGATTTATTAAAGACTTCTCGAAAATAGCTAGGCCTTTAACTAATCTGCTTTTGAAAGATGCAATCTTTGATTTTAATTTTAACTGTAAGTAGGCTTTTGAAACTTTAAAAGCCGCCCTAACCTCTGCACCAATTATACAGCCTCCCGATTGGTCTAAACCTTTCGAACTCAAGTGTGATGCTAGTGACTATGCAGGTTGGTGCGAGTCTTTGGGACAAAAAAACTAGATAATAAGTCCACTGTTATTTATTATGCTAGTAAAACATTAAACGATGCTCAACGGAATTATTCAACTACTGAAAAAGAATTCTTAACCGTCATTTATGCTTTAGATAAGTTTTGTCCTTATTTGGTTGGTTCTAAAACCTTAGTTTACACAGACCATGCAGACCACCAGTACCTTCTTGCGAAGAAGGATGCTAAGCAGAAATTAATCGATGGATCCTTCTCCCGCAAGAGTTCACATTAGAAATAAAGGACAAAAGAGGCATCAAAAACGGAGGTTGCCGACCACCTATCTAGACTCACAAACGACGATCGATCGATTCGAGTCCATACCGACTCTTTTCACGATGAGCATCAGATGCCATTTTTTCAAAGACCATGGTATCTTTGACATTGTAAATTATTTAGCGGCTGATGTTATGCCTTATAATTGGTCAAGAAATGAACGTAAGAAGTTCTTGGCCGAGTTAAGTTATACTCACCGGATGAGCCCTATCTTTTTAAGTATTGTCGCGGGATCGATTATTATTGGCGTTGTATTCCCCAATGGGAATACAATGAAGTTCTATCGCTCTGCCATGACAGAGAGTGTGGTGGCCATTTTAGTGGGATGAAAACAGCCGCTAAAGTTTTTCAATGTGGATTTTATTGGCCTACCCTTTTTAAGGATGCCCAAGTGCATTGCAAGACGTGTATTCGTTGCCAACAACTTGGGCGAATCATGAAGTGTAATATGATGTCATTAAATCCAATCTTGATAGTAGAAATTTTTGACGTTTGGGGCATTGATTTCATGGGTCCTTTCCCAGTTTCCCACGGTTTCATTTATATTCTAGTTGCCGTGGACTACGTGTCTAAATGGATAGAGGCCTTAGCTTGCCGTAGCAATGACCATAAGACCGTTGTATTTTTTATTAAAGAATATATTTTCTGTCGGTTTGGCATTCCTAAAGCCATCATTAGTGATGGTGGAACACATTTCTGCAATAGAGTTGTTGCATCCCTAGTGAAAAAGTATGGAGTTACACACAAAGTAGCAACTCCTTATCATCCACAAACTAGCGGACAAGTAGAAGTTTCTAATAGGGAAATCAAAAAGATTTTAGAAACAACTGTAAACCCTGATAGAAAAGACTGGTCAAAGCGTCTATTGGATGCCTTATGGGCATATAGAACTGCTTTCAAAACTCCTATAAGTATGTCTCCCTTTAGACTTGTATTTGGGAAACCATGTCATTTGCCCGTTGAATTAGAGCACCGCGTGCTCGTGGGCTATAAAAGCCTTAACTTCAATATTGATGAGGCAGTGTCAAAAACGCAAGTTGCAATTGAATGAGCTTGAAGAAATCCGTAACGATTCGTACAATCTCGCGAAGGATTATAAAGCTAATATGAAACGTGTTCATGATAAGCATATCTTGCGCAAAGAGTTTGTGGTCGGTCAAAAGGTCTTGCTTTACAACTCCCGTCTACATATTTTCCCAGGAAAACTAAAAACCCGTTGGTCTAGCCCTTCGTTTCTTGAAGTCACCCTTACGGGCAATCACCTTGGTAAATCCAAATGACAACAGTACCTTTCAAGTTAATGGTCAACGGTTAAAACATTTTCACGAACTTCTGTCCCCTGATGTAGAGGAAGTCCTTTTACAGGACCCTGTCTATGAGGACTGACCTTGTCATTTGGTGTACTTCCTTTCACTCCCATATAGTGGTAAGTGCACCATCAGGTAACCGGGCCCTCCCTATGGAGTGTGTGGCTATAAGTACCGGATCCTAAGTCCACGGTTAACATAATTTACGTTTTCCACTTTTGCATGTTTTCTCGGTTTTTGAGTCATGTTCCTCTCTGGGGTGAATTATGTATTTATTGTTTTTCGTGTTTCTTATAATAAACTAATAAAAAAAAAATATAATAATAATAATAAAAATAAAATAAAAATTCTAAAATCATATAAATAGCAATCCAACAAGGCTTGGGAATCTGACTTTAAACGACCCACGTTTTAAACAAATTTTGTGTTTAAAAATTTGTTTGGGGGTGGGCAGTCGATCTTTCCATCGGGATAGCTCGAACTTTCCATTGGTGTTGCTTAGGCCCATTACTTGTAGTTCAATTGGGTTGACGTAATCTAAACCTAGAATTCCTTCGTTCGCATAACTTACGTCACACATGCACTTCGAGGCGTTCTTCCACCCTCTTATACGTCACCCATGGTTGGAATTGAGTGTTTTATGGATCATTGGATTGGAAATTCTCTTCTGATCATTTCCATAACTCATTCGCCAAAATCAGGCCAGTAACGAAGCGGCAAATTGAATTTGAAATTGCACGAAAATTCGGAAAATTTCGGAATTCAAATTGGGCTTAGGCCCAAACCGCACGCACGACTGTGCGTCTCCTTCCTTCCCAAAAACGCACAGTGTTTCCCTTTTGAATCCCGCCGGTTACCAATTTTAAAGCAAACCTTGAACACCAAAATAAAAATAGAGAGAGAGAAGAAAACCTAACTACACCTACACCAAGAAAATCAAATCCACCTAAAATCTTCTCTAAACCACCACCGCCACCAACCCAACTCCGAAAAACAGCCACCAATTAAACTCTCCACCACCGCCACCACCGCCACCAACGTTGTTTTTAGTTCTTTTCTTCAAACTCGCCTCCCCCACAGTCTACAAAACCATTAGTTGTCTAACAAAACTTCAATGGCGTTACGACGTAGAATTTTGTCGGAACACGCCGCTTGCTTTACGACGCCCATTTTACGACGCGGAGATGATTAAGAGGCATTGACCAGACCGGTATGGTACTTTCGATCGAGGAGTTCTATCACTATGATTTGGTAGAACAGTTTTATAAAAAGCGAGAATTGGAAGGGGATAGGATTTTCATAAAGTTAGGAGGAACGAGGAGGGAAATAACTAACGGCATTGTTGGCGAACTGTTAGGAATTACGCTTTGAAAGCAACAACCACGGTAATCGACAATTCGGGAATCCCAAAGATAATTTGGAGTTCCTGCTGGAGTTCCTGCTTTGATGAAGGATACTGTCCTGGAGGGTGAATACAATCCGACATCTCATTCGCGTCCGCCCGATCCACCACGAGAACCAATCAACCGGTCAGAGTAGCTCGGTGGATTGGTAGGAACGCCCCTGAAAGACAAAGTCAGTGATATCGGCCTGCAATGTCTGCACATTCTCTGGATTTTGCAAACAAATAAGTATAATTTCTGCATCCTTGATTTAATGTTTAATGTGATTCGAGGAGTGGGGAAGAGCTTGGCACCTCTTCCCGTATTGATCACTAAGATCATGCTCTCCTTTAGAGCTGTCGCAAGATCTGCTCCTATTAAGATCAAATTGCATTCTAATGCAAGTATCTATACGGATTGCATCCAAGAGACTTGGCCGTTGTCTGAAGAAAAAATGGTTGAGTCAGAGGATGAAAGGGAAGATATGACATGTCTGGATGAAGATGCATTAGATAATTATAATTCTAATTTAGAACGCATGCAAGTGTTGCAAACTGCCTTGCTGTGCGTTTATGGTATTTGTGGAAATATCCAAGATAGACAGATTATAGTTCAAAAGAAACAAGGGAACCTTCGAGAGGAGATTTGAAATGCTCGAAGGGTTTCTCGACGATATCTTGTCTAACATGGAGACTATCCACCAAATCAACAAACCCAAGATGACTTTCGATGCTTGAGATGGAAGCCCAACGCTTGTTCGAATAGAGATGCTACGACGCATGCCACCCGTGGAGGACTCTGCTTTTAGCCGAGTCCCAGTGCATGCATGAGCCGTCGCCAAAAAGACAGATGGTTCAAGCCAATCTCCATCCTGGGGCCCATCATCATCACGAACTAGGTGTTCACCATCACCAGTTCATTTGTTATTTCATGATTGTTTTATTAGTTGAATTTTAATTCAGTAGTTAAATTTAAATAGTAATGTGTTTATTTAAGGTTGTTTGGATTTAAATTTTATTTTTAATATAGTTGGTTATTTTCGAGTACTGCTTGTTTTATCATAAATCCCACCTTCCCGACTTATTTGGGGGTGGAAATATTTATACCGAGCATAAGTCGTTATATGATCATCTGCTGTAAAGTTGTATTGGAGGAAAGGTTGATAATTTGGCCGATATCGGCATATCTATGATTTTTGTGGTGGTCATGAAATCTAGGAGAGTTTAGAAGTTACTATTCTAAATCAAGTATGAAAGATACCAGGATTTATAGAAAATCATGGAAATGGTTTGTTTCCGTTTTTCGGGTTTGGAATTTTTCTATTTCCGAAATTGCCTTCAAACAATTTGGGAACTTCCCGATTCATTTTGGTAGCTCGTAACCTATTTAAACTCCTTTCTTTCTACACTAACAAACCACACTACATCCCACCATCATCCCGCGACCTTCCACTCCAAGTTTTTCTTTTTGCTTTTCCTGTTTAAAGACTTTCCGGTTTCGCCCAGGCGCTGCCGCCTTTTACATTTTAGAAAAATTTAGTCGAAGGACCATTCGCCTAAAACAACTGTAAAAGCATTAACACACGAGCAGTGGCGACCGCCACGCCTTCTAACGCGGAAAATTCCAATTTTCAGACGGTCATTCCGTGATTTTTGTGGAGCTATTCAAAGAGTTATTGTGATGACATCTCCTATAGTCATACCTGAACAGTCCTTCAAAGATGTGTTGGGCATCGAGACCTATGGACATTGGTTCCGGCAAAAGAATCCTCGCGAGTTAGGATGGCGCCATCTACCGGTAAGTGATGACGATTCATATTCACCACAGACTTCATCGCTTATTTCTACGACCATGTTAAATTCTATTGTAATCGGGATGGAGAACAAGAATTCTCTCGTCAGAGTCGAAGACACGACACATCAATTCGATAAAAATGTGGTCGCTCTAGTTTCGTGGATTACCAATACCGATCCTGTTCACGATGGGCATATATGACCGATAATGCATATCTTTATGATTATACACATTTCCATGAGTATTATGGGGAGGGTATTTCGAAAGTAATGGACCGTGGGCTTATATAGCATTACCCTTGGTAGCCTTTTCCTAAACGTAGGCACCACCATGTTATTTATCCCGATGAATATTTTGGGGAATGGCGCTTCATTTCTGCAAAACGATCTTGCTGGTGACATTTTCCTCGCTTTAGCTGAGGGACGTCACCGATATGACATTCCCCGAGTATTAGTCGCTAGTCTTAAGAGAGCCCAAACCATGAGGTGTAAGTATCTTCTTATGCCTGTGTTAGTAAGCCGCATCATGCGTAGTTGTTTACCTGTATTCTGTGCACAATTCACAGATTGGAAAAGGGTTGAAGTCATGAGACCCACCAATCGGGTGGTTCGCTCGTTGCGAATAATGACTTGGCCGGGATGGCAGGTGTAGCCTCATTTGGTTGCCCCGTACATCCCATCAGACATGATAGCACTTAACAAAGTTAGCATTAGTAGATGATAACTAAGCGCAAGCTTGGCAAATTAAAATGGACTGCCAGATCGCGGGAACCTCGCCTCACTAACGAGGAAGAGGATGCTTAAGCCGGAGATAAGGTAAGTTTTAGTTTTGTTAGTGTCCGCTTATGTCCCAAGCAATTTAATTCTGTTAACCCCATAATGGGTGGAACTCTTATAGAGTTCGCGTCGCTTTTATTTCCTATATTAGTACGCGTTCTAACTTTGTTTTGCGATGTTCCCGAATTTCACACGCTCTAATGGTATTTTTCCTACCCTCTTTATTTACAATACTTTGAGGACAAAGCATGATTCTTGTTTTGGGGGCATAGAAACACGGTAATTAAGGCATCCGTTAGGATATAGATATGTATAATATGCATTTGTTTTCTAGTTAAAGTTTCAAAAAAATTTCAAAAAATATAAATAAATAAGTTTATGCTATACACTTAGGAATATTGGTATTGTTTTCTTTCTCTATGCTCTTAACAACCTAGAAGTCTCAATGTAGTTTTGCATCGTAATAATTGTTAGAAATTTAGGTTAATATGTAGGTAATAATCTTTGCATCTATCTATAAATATATTACATGAGTATCTACGATTGTTAGCAGTAAGTTTCTGAAATCTAGGCTAGAGTACTTATTCTACAAATCCTGTGAGAATATAGCCTAAAAAGCTTATATGAGCCAAAACATTTGAGAAATGACACAAGGGAGAAGTAAAATCCGGATAGAGAAATCACACGTCCACTTGCTTGATCACTATGCCATATCCTAAGCGAGAATTTAGGCCCTCTTTGGATCGATATAGCCAGAAATTCAAACCTATGAATTATTTCTGCTAGTCGCCCCTCTGAGCCTTTCTTTAGCCTTTCATAAACCACAAATCTTTTACCCTGTTACAAACAAAACAAAATAAAAAATTCAACCTACCCAATTTAGATAAGTCTGAAAATAGAATGAGGAAGAAAGAAGAAGAGAAAAACCTGTGTATACAAAAGTTAGTTAATTGCTTCAGAAAATAAAGAAAAAGAAGTTTCCATCCAAAGAAAAGAAAAAGAAAAATAGAAACACTACTACAGAAAAGCTCATATACCACTGTTATTTACAGTGGTAAAAAGCCTTTAGCCACTGTTTTCATACCGTGGTAACAACCACCGTGACAAATACTTCTAACAAAACCGTGGGGAAAAGTACCTCTTATATACCACGGTTTTAAGTAAAACAGTGGTATTAACATTTACAAACCGTGGTTAATAGTCCAAAAAGTTTGGTCTTATATTTACAAACCGTGGGAAATAGTGATAATATATACGACGGTTGGACACAAACCGTAGGTTATATAAACTAATTATACCTCGGTTCTTATCAAACCGTGGTTTATAGTCTTTTTTTTTTTTTTTTAAACCCCTAATTATTTGATTCTAATCATATTCATTCAACCTGCAACCTGCCCATTTTCACCATATATATCCACACTGGATTTAAAAACACATTGCTCAAATAAACAATTCATAGTGCAACACAAACAAAAGAAATAAATTTACAAATCCAACACAAAGACATTGAATTGCTAACACAATTTGAAAACAATCCCTTCCCAATCGAAAATCCAAATTATAATCAATACAAATATATTATAAAAAACCTCCAAACCAACTTATTCTATTTTGTTTTGTATTCGAAATAACTTCACCAAGAACATCCTCCTCTATGTTGGCATTCTCGTCCCAAGAACATTCAGCCAAGATTAAACAAAATTTGGTCACCCTACAAAAGAAATAGTCGTGATTAAAAAATAAAATAAAAAAGTACTCATTCAAGGATCAAAACAATTAAAATTGGTGGCATATATTCATTCAAGGAATTTACCCCCCCTGTGGACTCTTTAACAAGCAAGCTTACAAAAAAAAATGCAGCATTTGGCACCTTTCTAACAGACGAAGGTAAGTGAATGCATGATATAAATAAATATGCTACAAGTACATAGAGCTCGGATAATATAAGCATAAAGAACCCGGATAAAACCTTACTCAAATAGCAGTGATGATCGTCAGATTGGAGAGCATGCAATTCTTTTTTTTTCTTTTGGTCTTCTTGCTTTTCCCTCTTCATCGAATTGATACCCTACACAACACACCCAACAACAACAAAATGATCTATCGAGCTAGGAAAGTGTCACGCCCCAAATCTCAAACAACTATATACCTAAGATACATGACTTTTTCTCGAAAAATTTAGCGAATCTCCTCAGTATTTTCAACATTTCATAAATAAAAACCCATCAACCTGAAAATTTAAGCAATATACTTCTCATTGATTAACCCAGCTACTTAACCGTCTCGACCAATGCCAGAGCAGTTAAGTAACCGGTTTGCAAAATGAGATCACTGCGACTTAGTACGCCAAAGTACTTGAATGTCTCGACTAATGCCAGATCATCTAAGCACTTCGTACAAAGTCATTATCGAACACACAAGTTAAATATATACATCCAAGTCCCATAACTATCAAAAAGTTTACATCCTTAACAAATAGTACTTACTATAAAATTTTCTAAATGAGATACGAAAGACGTTCAAAGATAATAGCTATGGACCTTAGTCACCTTTTAATACTTTTAACCAACAAACTCTTGTAAAACCTTTCAGCAAAGAGTGAAACCCAATATATGACAAGATTAAATAAGAAGAATTAGATGCACCAATTCATTCAAAGCTTTCTTTTCCACTTTCTTCTTCTGTGTTCTTGCTGCCTACTCCTACCTTTTCATGTAATTATATTGAGGTGGATGAGTGTACCCTCGAAATTGTGAGAGGGAGACCAAGGAAGAGAAACCCCTCCAATTACCACAGAGAGAGAGAGTTCGTCCCTCCTTTCCAAAGACTCCCTCCCCCTTTTTTCCCCGTGGATTCTATTGCACCCCTAAATCCACCTTAGGCCCATTATCGGAAGTAATGGCCCAACTCATTCTTAAGCCCAAAAATGTGGGGTTTTACAAAAGAACTTGCCAATGTGAAAAGATTAATTTACCAAACTATTATAGAAGGTTTTAAAATACACTATACATTAAGTACACTATACATTACTAACTTGTGAAATTTCAGGGATCCTCATTGGGCATTCTCGAAGAAGCTGGAAGCCTATGGAAGGCGCTTACTCAAAAAAACAGGGAAGTTTATCTCCTTATCCAAACAAGAATTGGTGGATTATGACACTAAAGGCGTGGACCAAGGTGTGAGGGCGGTGAAATGGATGATGCATTTCTATTTGTCCAACTCAACAAAGGCATTGCCTCGAAACTACCTATCCCTACATCACTGCGGACAATCTCAATGCTTGATATGGACTGACATTATGATCTATCAATTTACCAATAAATAAACAGTGAACCTTATTAATCTATGTGAATTCAGATAAACATAAATATTAATCTAGGGACTCTTGTTGTAAAAGAATTTAACTTCAAATCGCATAGTGTTCTTATTAAGGAGGGATTTCGATTTAATCTGTTTAGTAGAAGTAATGGGTTTAATAGAGTAGGTCGACTGAGGGTTACACTCTCTATAAATATATCAACCTTTACTTGTCAAAAAGGATATTATTGTTTGCAATCTTTATTTTGCAATCTTAGAATACTCAAGAGCAAATATAAAGGTGTGTACCTTACTTCATTTAAAAATTAACTGCACAATATGACATTATTAGCCCGAAAAAAACAGAGCTTAAATTTCATGGGAAGGACTAGACATTAAACAAGTACCTTCCCAAGGTCTCCAAGGAAGAAATTGCACACTTCTACAAATCTAAGCAGTTATCATAGCTAAACGCCAAGAACATTAACAACAACGCAGCTTATGCTATAAGCAGCTAAACTTACTAAAATTAATATAATACCTAACTACTACCTCAATAATCACTACAAATGGGAGCTAAAGCTATCGACAAAATACTGCTTTAGAATCCAAGATATAAAAACTAGAAAATGAACAACTTCTTATTACCTTTGTCTTTTCTCCTTGAATATCAACAATGATGTGTCCAGAGGTTTGTTCTACAAGCATGTAACCATATGAGCCCGCTCATCGAGATTCACCTTGATAATCTACCAACCTTAGAAGAGGTCGGTCCGTTGTTTCTACCACCAAAGATACCACAAGATTGCAAGTGGCGAGCAAGGAAAAATTATGGGCGTGTTTTCCTTCCTTTGTGTCCCTTCCAGTTCTCAGTAGTTATTGAGCTCTGGGTCAGCCTTTACCTCGCTTTTTGGACTCGGAACACATCCATCGACTAATCCAAAATAAAAAATTAAAAATTCTAACAATAAGAAACAAAAACAAGCAATATAAAAACAAGTGCATAAGAATTTGGAGATGAGCCCAACCGATCGAAAGTGCAACAAAGGAGAAAAGATATAGGTCATGAATCAAATAATAGTACTTATAAATTATAATACCTCGAAAGTACATATCCTTTTCTGGCGTGTCGGAATGAGCTTTTGCGTCATTGAAGTCTACTCCATGTATGCTGCACACCGAAATTCCATCTTGTTGTCAATCAATGCCCCAATTTTGTCCGAGAATATATATTTTATCTGTCCAAGATCCTCATTTATATTCAATGCCCTACACTGGAACCTCGAATTTGATGCTTCATCATATAGATCGATCTGGGCTGCGATTATAAAGTAGGCCTGCCCAAGGTGAACAAGCTCCATTGGAATGTAAAGCAAAATGGGTATCAAAATTTGGAACACGATCTTACCCGGAGGGGTGAAAACTATCTCCAACCACAATCCATTATAGTGTGAGTTGTTGTAAAACACTTTATGATCAATGGACGGTTAACTCAATCCAGAGGATGCTACTTGGTCGTTGTTTCCTGCTTCAAGACAGCACCATTCAACCCACACAATCATTCTATCAAACACATTAAGAGCAAGACAAACGACTATTTATAGAAAAAACAACCAACTAAAGTGAATTATCACAAAGAAATAACACAGAGAGAACCTCAATCGCCAATTAAGTATCCAACCCTCGCAAATTTAATTGGAAATAAGTATAGTAATTAGATTTCCTCAAACGACAAACAAAGATTAAACACCAGAAATTTCGAAGTGAAAATGAGAAATTCAAACTAATAGACTTTATATACGTAATATAAAAAACAAATTAAACACATTTGAATTTCAAGTATAAACGAGAAATTCTTACAAGATGAGAACGAAGAAAATTAAAAATGAAGCAGGCACAATCTTGTGTGATGCACCTAAACAGAGAGGAGGTTCACAACCCGATGAAGCACACACAATAATCGATCACTTCTCTTAAAGTTCAAGTTTGAGAAATTGGTCATAGAGTTAATGGAAGTTGCAAGAAAATTGTAAGCCCGAAAAGCCCGGCGGTTTTAGCGAGAGGAACTTTTGTTTTTCTTTTTTCTTTTACTTGTTTCGATTTTCTTTAATATATCTCAGATCCCCACGGTATTATAATTTACCGAAATATATACCACCGTTTGCCGAAACCGTGGATACTTCAGAATGTAAAAGTAGAAAATGAATGTGCCGTGGTATAAACTAACAAGATGCCACGATTTTTGTAAATTAGTGGTATAAACTAAGATCCAAAAAGTCGGATGAGTTTCTACCGTGGTATACAAATATTAGCCACTGTTATTACAAAAACAGTGGTATATAAATTTATACCTACCGTGGTATATGTGTCTTTTTGTAGTAGTGAAATAAAATAAAAACTCCAAAAATAGAATAAAAAGGGAGTTAAAAGCCAAAGAAAAAAAAATATATATATGGCTAAGGATGGAAACAAAGTATAGAAGCAAAAGTAAATAACAAGGTTTTCTCTAGTTACATAATATGAAGACTCTATTATCTCAGACTTGTCCTTTTGAATATCCATTTCCTTCCTTCTTAAACCATCTCCTAATCCCCGCAACACCTAATAAAGACCTCTAGCTCAATTAGGAATAGGTTAGTGTGATAGTAAGTGGCAGATGTGTTTGATCGACTCGCTTCCTTTGTTTGTCATTGAGATTAAGGGTAAAGTGTGCCCATCGCATTAATCGGAGTAGCGAAACTTGAGCGGAAAATTCAGAGTGGTTTTTGTCTTGACATTTATGTGAAGACCTACTTAAGGACGCTGTTCCGAGTTTTCATAGACAAACCTGCTAGGCATTTCATAGTATTACTCATAGTATATATATTTGTATCATAGATGATTGATTATTATGCATATATTAGTTTAGGTTTTTGACTTGGTTATTCTTATTCAATTGCTAGTGAGATGTATAGATAGTTAAGAAATGAATGAGGAAACAATAGTTTTATTTCTTAGTCGTTGTAGTATAGATGAAGTTTGTGAGTACCTTCACTGGAAAACTCTCACGAGGCTATAACTCGTCCACTAGGGAATTCCTAGTGGTTTAAGGCCTTGTTGCATATGGTCAATGCAATCGCACTCAGCGAAACGAGAGTAGATATAACTCCATTTTTGGTCACTTATTCTAATTCTCATCTTTGCTTGAGGACAAGCAAAATGCTGTTTGGGGGTGGTTTGATAAGAGCCCAAAATTGTAGTTTTAACCCCGTAATGATCATACTTTTTTTAGACCAATTATGTGAGTAATAATTAAGAGTTAACACCGACATTACGTTTTTTATGCATTTCGTGTTTCAAAGTCCATTATGTGCGAAATGTGCCACTTTAGCGAGATAAAAGAGCAAGGGTCGGTTACTAAGGAGTTCCGTGATTAAAGGCCTAGATTCAAGAAGACAAAGCCTTCCTAAAGCCCGGTCAAAAGTTGAAAAGTCAACACGGGCAGAAACAGCACACAAGTCAGCAGAACTTCCGATGGCCGTATCTTTGGACTCATACCTCGGAATGGGGCTTAACTTATGTCAAATCAACCGGCACGGAAATAGCTTTCCAATGGTCCAAGCCTTGACCCAATCAGAGGAGCAAAAGTAGACAAAAAGTCTGTTGAAGCCAACTGCAGCTGAAGAGGCCTTTTTGGACTGAAAATATTGGGTTTTGGGCCTGATTCTCTGGCCCAAAGCATGGCTCCAAGCCCATGCACGATTTTTGGATCTGGACATATAAAAACAAAAGCTTAGCTCTTTGTTAAATGTAGCTAGTTAGACCTAAAACAATATAGATAATTCTAGATCTAGTTTAATTAATAAAATTAAGTTTAGTCCCATTTTCAATTCTTGTTTTAGATTAAGTCTTTGAATCATTGTTCTTGATTGATTAGATAAATAAAATAGTTATTTTATCAATTTTGAATTGTGTTAGTTCAATCTATTAGATCTAGTTTTAATTATTGTTGGTTACCATTTCTTAGTTGTTAATTAGAATTTAATCATTGTTTAATTAGATTAGTAAATTTCTAATCTTGATAATATGTTTAGTTTAGATTCATATGGGAATGATTGCGGAATGATTCAAGGCTAGAACCTCCATTAGAGGGGTTGATGAAGCCTTGATGAAAACTTAGTGGTATAGTGTAGAAGCATTGTAGAGTCTATTCCAATCTAGAAGGTCGTGATTCGCCATGAGAATGGGTGGACGACCTCACATGCTAGTTAGTACTCGGTAGAAATGCCATGAACACTAGGGATTAGAACTCGAATTTCTTGCCGTAAGAACGTAAGAATCGAAATACAAGAATCTATGCTAGCCTATTAAGTTGGATTCGAGGTGGATTCAATTCCCCTCTAATCTTTTATCTAGATTCAAAACAATCATATTGCCATAGCATTCGTAGTTAGATTCAACATAATCAATTTCATATAGGTATCGTGAGTATAACACACCTTCGTAAAAGCTCTCATTGACTTAAAGACCGATTAATTAGATTAGAAAAGCAGCTTCCATGTTATTGATTAGAGGAGTGGAGCGAACTTCCTACTCCACTATATCTCATAGATTGAGTAGAGAAATCTTTGATAAAATATATAGGATCATAAGATAGTTTAGTTTACTTACGTTTTGAGTTTCATCGTTCATTTCGTAGGTAGACTATTCAATTTTATAATTTATCAAATGGCGCCGCTGCCGGGCCAAAATTGAATAGTAGACCTACGAAAGCAACGATGAAACTCAAAAAGTAAGTAAACTAAACTATCTTATGATCCTATATGCTTATCAAAGATTTCTTTACTCTCAATCCTATGAGATATAGTGGAGTAGGAAGTTCGTTCCACTCCTAGTTCTCTAGCATGGAATTGTTTTCTAAGAGTATAGTTGCCCTAATTATAATTTATTTGATAAATGATAAAACTGAATAGTCTACCGATGAAATAAAGCGATGAAACTTACAAACGCAAGTAAAACTAAAACTTTCTTATGTGCCTATATTTTATCAAAGTTTCTACTCTCAATTCTATCGAAATAGAGTGAGGTAAGAAATTCGTTCCACTCCTAGTTCTCTAGCATGGAATGTTTTCTAATCTAATTAATCAGTCTTAAGTCTAATGAGAGTTTTACGAGGGGGAATTATACTACGATGCAACTACCCACAAGATACAAACTATAATTGATTCAACTACAGAAATACTACGTTGATTCTATAATAAGGAATTAGGGGGGATTGATTTCACCTTAACTCAACTTAACTCACTAACGAATTTAATCGTCAGAATCCGAATTAAATCAAGCACGCTTAACAATTGGTTCTTCCTAATCCCTAATTACACATGACATTTCTACCAATTCATAATTAGCATGTGAACGATTAAACCCATTCTCATGGCGAATTAATCGTTTCTAGAGTGGAATAGAAATCACGACGACTCTACGATTGCATTGACCACATGCAACAAGGCCTTAAACCACTAGGAATTCCCTAGTGGACGAGTTATAGTCTCGTGAGAGTTTTCCAGTGAAGGTACTCACAAACTTCATCTATACTACAACTACTAAGAAATAAAACTATTGTTTCCTTATTTATGTCTCAATTATCTATACATCTCACTAGCAATGAATACAGAATAATCATGTCGAAACTTAAGCTAATATATGCATAATAATCAATCATTTACAAATAAACATATATACAATGAGTAATGCTATGAAACGCAGTAACAGGTCCGTTTCTGAAACTTTGGAATAGCGTCCTTAAGTAGGTTCTCACATAAAAGTCAAGACAAAAATCACTCTAATTTTTCCACTCAAGTTTTGCTACTCCAGTGTGCAGTTGGCATACTTTACCTAACAATCTCAATGACACACAAGGAAGCCGAAGTTGATCAAACACATCTGCCACTTACTATCCCACTAACCTATTCCTAATTAAGCTAGAGGTCTTTATTAGGTGTTGCGGGGATTAGGAGATGGTTTAAGAAGGAAGGAAATGGATATTCAAAAGGGACAAGTTTGAGATAATAGAGTCTTCATATTATGTAACTAGGGAAAACCTTGTTATTTACTTTTGCTTCTACACTTTGTTTCCATCCTTAGCCATATATATTTTTTTTCTTTTTCTTTGGCTTTTGATTCCTTTTGATTCTATTTTTTTTTGAAGTTTTTATTTTATTTTTATTTTTATTTTTCTTTTCTTTCGATGGAAACTTCTTTTCTTTATTTTTTTGAAGCAATTAACTAACTTTTGTTTACACAGGTTTTTCTCTTCTTCTTTCTTCCTTATTCTATTCTCAGACTTATCTAAATTGGGTAGGTTGATTTTTTTTTTAATTTTGTAACAGGGTAAAGGATTTGTGGTTTATGAAAGGGCTAATGAAAGGCTCAGTGGGGTGACTAGCGGAAAATATACTTAGGTCAGAATTTCTAGCTATATCGATCCAGAAAAAGGCCTAAATTCTCTCTTAGGACATGGTATAGTGGTCAAGCAAGTGGACGTGTGATTTCTCTATTCGGAATATACTTCTCCCTTGTGTCATTTCTCAAATGTTTCACTCATATAAGGCTTTAGGCTATATTCTCACAGGATTTGTAGAATAAGTACTCTAGCCTAGATTTCAGAAACTTACTGCCAAACAATCATAGATACTCATGTAATATATTTATAGATAGATGCAAAGATTATTACCTACATATTAACCTAAGTTTCTAAAAACTATTCTAATGCAAAAAGCTACGTGAGACTTCTAGATTATTAAGAGCATAGAGAAATAAACAATACCAATATTCCTAAGTGTATAGCATAAACTTTTTATTTTTATTTTTATTTTTATTTTTTATTATTTTTAAGACAAATAATACGTAATATACAACCTAATATGTGCTTAACATTTACATCGTGTTTCTATACCACCCCCAAACAATTTGGGAGAAGGGGGTTCATGAAACAATTCAATAGCACAATTAAATTATGTAACTAACTAATTTTTATAATTTTTAATATTTTATAAATAAAAGTGCGTAATTTATATCCTAAAAGTGTCTAATTTTTGCAAATGTTTCTATCCCACCCCCAAACAATCGAACGCTTTGTCCTCAAAGTGTAAAGAGATAAGGAAAGAATTTACCATAGAAACGTGGCAAAAATTGGCGCATTACTGTGAATGTAAATATTGTAAAGATGATACGATAATATGAAGCACAATTAAACTGGTACGTACTAACTAACACAAACTCTATTGGAGTAAACATGACAAGCTTAGGGTGGCAACATGATTTAAAATGAATACCAAAATACCCCACCCCCAAACAAAATTGGAAAACTCTTTTTAAGTTTGAAAATTTTGTTTGGCCTAGACTCCAGAACGTTGGTATTGTACGAAAACTTGGGTCTTTTAAAGTCAGATTCCCAACACTTATCTAAACATATGTATGAATATGCAGTTTATCATATATCAACAACCGAAATAGTTGTGGATCGTTCCATAAATAAATATCACAGAAAACATATCCAAACACAATCAAGCACCAAGATTTCCTACGACGCAGCCTAGTGGAATGAAAGCGAAGTCGGATAGACCTATAACATAACCGAGCATGCACCCTATGTTTCATCTTTGAACGAGAGGGTGTCCAAGTGAATAAGTGTGGAAAAGTGAATGGTTATGGAAGATATGGTGGATTGGGATAAGTTTTAGAGGGAAAGCATGGAAAAAATGAGGATGTGGGTTTAGCACAAAACTCATTAATGGTGTAGTTAGGGACTGTCTCAAGTCTGAAAATTAAGGTGTCAAGTGGTTTATCCTTGGGAAGTATTTGTTTACTAAGTGGATTTAAAAAATCATGAAGCACAGGAGAAACTAAATGATCGAGTGCAAACTCGAGGTTCTTTTGAAAATGTGGAGGGTGGGGAATATTGGTGATGGAAGGTGAATGATTCTCACCTAGAGCTCTCAAGTCCATATCATCAGAAATCTTGATATATGCAAGACATTCCTCAATAGGTGGGTCAAAAGGATCACTGGGATAGAGATTGAAAAATTCATCTTCCGTTATAGCATCAACGGATGAATGGTTGTTGGCAAAGGGGGACTCGCGAAGTGGTAAAGAAGCGGTGCAAAAGAGTTGCAGGAATTCTTCTTCGATTTCGTCTACTACCAGGGAGTCATTGTTAAAGTCGGAATTTCGAAGGAAAAAGGAATTTGTTAACTGTTTCTTCGAAACATGTTTTTGAAGTAATCTTGAGCTAAGCTCGATCATGCTAACCTCTCCATTTGTAGATGAATCGGATATTGTTCCTCGTTTGAAAACATTTACCTCAACCGTAAAGATGGCCAAAGGACAAGGACATCGAACCATCGCGGCAGTTTATGAGCCGCGTTGGCGAGCCAAGAAGGGACGCCTAAAATGATAGGTACAGAGTCGTTAGTGACTTCGTGGTCGAGGATAACAAAGTCGGTGGGTAGTAAAAATTTTGGACTTTAACCAAAGACGCTTTCAACCACACCCTTAGGATACTTAATAGACCGATCGACTAATTGCAATGCCATTTTAGTAGGTTGCATCTCCTCTAGACCTATTTGTTTATACAAATAAAATGGGAGTATGTTAACACTAGCCCCTAGGTCTAGTAAGCGCGGTCGCCGTGGTGAGAATCTCCTAAGGTGCATTGTACAAAAGAGGGATCTACCGAGGGTCCTTGTACTTAACAATTCCATTATTTTCGGATAAAGTTGGGAACTGCTCAGTTTAGAAAGGCGCCTTTAGGTATGTTGGTCTTACGCCTAGTAGTGCACAACTCCTTAAGGAACTTAGCGTGGTTAGGTAGCTTTTTATAGCTTCGAAAAGGAAGGTTTATCGTTAGATTTTTTGAAAACGCTCCTAATCTCCTCAAAGTTAGTATCCCTAGTTAGCATGGCTAATTTCTGAGGGAACGGTGGTTTCGCTTCTATATTTAGCGTATGGCTCGACTTGATGTGTAACCTTGGCTTTCTGTTTCTTTAGGTTGTGGTTTAACCGGTACCTCTACGCTGGTAGGTTCTTCGGGCTTCTATATCGGTATCTAGTTCGATATCCGTGTAGGAGTATCGATGGGGTAACTATAGGCATAGTTACTTTGTTATCAACCACTCTTCCAGAACGGAGAGTGGTGATGACATTTAGCTGACCTACGGATGTAGTTTCCATACTAGTATTACCGTTTACCTCAAAGGCTCTGTTTGCTATTCTAGGGTTGGGTATCGCTTGGCCTGGAAATACGCCTTTTGGTTGGGCTTTCTCTTAGGCTAATTGTTGGTTTAAATTATTAACGGATTGTAGAATGTGCTGGTTAGATTGAGCCATGGTTTGGAAAAGTTGCTGGCTCACTTGTATGAAGGTGTCAAGACGATCTAATTGTGTGGGTGTAGTAGTCACGAGTGGTGTGATTGGAACTATCTCGCGTTGATTATTTATGGGCGGATTGTGATAGTTATTATTTACCGGAACGATACCTCTATTAGCATTATAATTATTATAACTACCTTGACCTTGTGCTTGACTTTGTCGAGGTTGCGCTTGGTTGTTATAATTATTATAATTACCCTGATCCTGTCCTTGTTGTGGTGGAGCTTGGTTATAACTGTGTGTTGGCCTAACATATTGATTATTGTACCCTGAAGGTGAGACTTGTTGGTTATTTCTCCAATCGAAGTTAGGATTTTGTCTCCAAGGGGTGTTAGGTTCACTATTAATGGAACAAGAATGTTCATAGGCTATAGGACAGTGGGAGTCGGGATGCTCAGGACTCCAACAGAAACTACATGGATTTGAATTTACATTCATGATAGGGATAGACTTTTGTTGTACAGAAATGGCCTCTACCTTTTTTGTGAGGGATTCAATTAGAGTTTTAAGCACAGGATCTGATTTAACCTCAAACATACTGGTAGCCTTTACTGTTGAAGAAGAACTAGCGGTGCGGGGGATATCATCACTACCCCCCCCCAATTGTTATTACGTTTAGTTTGATCTTCTAAAAATTTGTAAGCCTCCGAGGCTCCTTTACTTAGGAAACTACCCCCAGTCATTATGTCAAGGACTTCTTTATGGTGATGTTGAAGTCCTTTGAAAAGGCACGCGAACTAACGGTCTTTTGCTACGCTATGGTGTGGACACTCAATAAGCGGATCGGTGAAACGATTCCAAGCCTCGAAAAAATGATTCATGAGGATTTTGTCGGAAAAAAAAATGAATCTTGGAAAGCATCTCATCCGTCTTTAGGGGTGGGTAAAATGTTCCATAAACAAATTTGAACAAGTTTAGCCCACGAAGTCCACAGAGTTAGGCGCTTTGGGCATTTAACCAAGACGCCCTTATCGGGCTAAGGTGAAGGGAAATACCCTCGGTTTAATCTGTTCCCGCACCAACCGTAGGATGATGGAATGTTGTAAGGACTTGTTCAATCCTACGCGTGTGTTGGTAAGGTTTTTCATGGTCTAAACCATGGAAAACGGGTAACAATTAAATATGTTTGGGGAATTCGAAAATCCGCCATCGGTCCGCTAGAACGATGCAAGATTTAGGGCTATCGCCAATGCTTTATAAAAGTCGAGAGAGGAGTCTCTTTTCTTCAGCCATAATATCGGGTGTGTGTGTGAAATAGTAGCTAGAGGTGTAGTGGGTGGAAAACTAGATAGACTTGTTTGTTGACGCTGCCGTGTAATTACGTTAGTTGTTTTCTTCGACCGGACCTTAATCTCATGCAAGACTAAGTCGAACTTAACTAAACATGCAATATTCCAAACAATTCTGATATACTAGTAGAAACCTCTAACCGGATATGCGAGGTGTGGAAGAAAGGAATACCTGATTGCGTCCCTTGCTTTGCTTATGAATAGCGCCTTGTTTACGTGTTCGTATATAACAAGTTAAAACACCGAAAAACTTGAAAAATCGAAATTCAAACAAACCCGTGGAAAATCCGCAAATTTCAGCTTAGTAGGCTGGTGCTTCGCTTTGGCGCGCGGTCGCTCTGTGTTCCAAAGAATCTTTAGCACGGGTCGCTTTCGGTATGGGGCTGGTCAGCTCTATGTTCCATAACTTAGCTGGTCGCTCGGTATGGGCGCCGTCAAGGCCTGTAATTTTTCGCAGAACTTTTCAATACTGAAATGAACAACCACAGTATGAATCAAACAAGGGTGGGTGGGTTTAATGGGACTTAAAAATGACTAATTCTACTATGAAAACAATGCTAAAGTGCAACTAAGATGGCAGCGGCGCCATTTGATAAATGATAAAATTGAATAGTCTACCTACGAAATAAAGCGATGAAACTTACAAACGCAAGTAAAACTAAAACTTTCTTATGTGCCTATATTTTATCAAAGTTTCTACTCTCAATTCTATCAAAATAGAGTGGGGTAAGAAATTCGTTCCACTCCTAGTTCTCTAGCATGGAATGTTTTCTAATCTAATTAATCAGTCTTAAGTCTAATGAGAGTTTTACGAGGGGGAATTATACTACGATGCAACTACCCATAAGATAGAAACTATAATTGATTCAAGTACGGAAATACTACGTTGATTCTATAATAAGGAATAAGGGGGGATTGATTTCACCTTAACTCAACTTAACTCACTAATCCATTTAATCGTCAAATCGAATTGAATCTCACGCAGAACAATTGGTTCATCCTAATCCCTAATTACACATGACATTTCTACCAATTCATAATTAGCATGTGAACGATTAAACCCATTCTCATGGCGAATTAATCATTTCTAGAGTGGAATAGAAATTACGACGACTCTAGGATAATCGGAATCAAGCTTTCATCAAGGCTTCTCAACCCCCCTCTAATGGAGGTTTAGCCGAGAATCATTCCGTAATCATTTCCATATGAATCTAAACTAAACATAATATCAAGATTCGAAATTTACTAATCTAAATTAAACAATAATTAAAATCTAATTAACAACTAAGAATGGTAACCAACAATAATTAAAACTAGATCTAATAGATTCAAATAACAAAAATCGAAATGACAAGAATAATAATAACTATTTTATTTATCTAATTAAAT
Organism: Coptis chinensis; assembly: GCF_015680905.1. Lineage (NCBI taxonomy): Eukaryota > Viridiplantae > Streptophyta > Magnoliopsida > Ranunculales > Ranunculaceae > Coptis > Coptis chinensis. Next base: position 19,929,480 of record NC_141457.1, on the reverse strand, counting down.
GACGAACAATCATTCAAGGAATTAAATAAAAACAAGATATGAAACTAATTAAATTAAACTAATTAAATCTAAGGAAAACTAGATCTAGAATTAATTAATGGAGGCTACTAATCTAATCTTTAATCTATGTCTAACTATCTACCATTAACAAAGAGCTAAGCTTTTGTTTTTATACTTTCAGATCCAAAAATCGTGCATGGGCTTGGAACCATGTTTTGGGCCAGAGAATCAGGCCTAAAACCCAATTCTTTCAGTCCAAAAAGGGCTATTCAGCTGCAGTTGGCTTCGACAGATATTTTGTCCACTTCGGCTCCTCTGATTGGGTCAAGGCTTGGACCATTGGAAAGCTCTTTCCGAGCCGGTCGTTTTGACATAAGGTAGGCCCAATTCCGAGGTCTGAGTCCAAAGATATGGTCTTCGGAAGTTCTGCTGACTTTGTGTGCTGTTTCTACCCGCATTGACTTTGACTTTTCAGCTTTGACCGGGCTTTAGAAAGGCTTTGTCTTCTTGAATCTTGGCCTTTAATCACAGAACTCCTTAGCAACCAACCATTGCTCCTTTATCTAGCTAAAGTGGCACATTTCTGCACATAATGGACTTTGAAGCCAGAAATGCATAAAAACACGTAATCAGTATTAACTCTTTCTTATTATTCACATAATTGGTCTAAAAGTATGATTATTAAGGGGTTAAAACTACAGTTTTGGGCTCTTATCAATGATAAAATTAGTCATTTTTAACGTTTTCATAGTATAATTGAATATTTCATAGTATAAAATTATACTAATTATAGTATAATTAAGAGTTAATACTGATAAGAGTTATTTGATTATACGTATTTTTATTAGTAATCCTCTGATAAGAGTTATAGTATAATTAGTATCTGCCGGGGATAAAATTAGTCATTTTTCATATTTCATAGTAACATTTTTACACCATTTGATAAATGATAAAATTGAATAGTCTACCTACGAAATGAACGATAATTCTCAAAACGTAAGTAAACTAAACTATCTTATGATCCTATATGCTTATCAAAGATTTCTCTACTCTCAATCCTATGAGATATAGTGGAGTAGGAAATTCGTTCCACTCCTAGTTCTCTAGCATGTGATGTTTTCTAATTTAAATAATCGGTCTTAAGTCTAATGACAGTTTTACGAGGGGGAATTATACTACGATGCAATATGAAATTGATTATTTGAATTTAAACTACGAATGCTATGGAAATATGATTGTTTTTGAATCTAGATAAAGGATTAGAGGGGAATTGAATCCACCTCGAATCCAACTTGATAACCTAGCATAGGTTCTTGTATCTCGATTCTTACGTTCTTACAGCAAGAATTTTGAGTTCTAATCCCTAGTGTTCATGACATTTCTACCAAATACTAACTAGCATGTGAGGTCGTCCACCCATTCTCATGACAAATCATGACCTTCTAAAGTGGAATAGATTCTACAATGCTTCTACACTATACCAGTAAGTTTTCATCAAAGCTTCATCAACCCCTCTAATGGAGGTTTTAGCCTCGAATCATCAACCCATCATTTCCCATTGAATTATAACTACACATCATATCAAAATTCTAACTTTACTAATCTAAATTAAACAATAATTGAAATCTAATTAATTAACTAAGAATGAAATAAGAACAAGAATTTAAACTAGATCTATAAATGCAAATGACAAAAATTGAAATTGAATAATAATAACTATTTTATTTATCTAATTAAATGACGAACAATCATTCAAGGAATTAAATAAAAACAAGATATGAAACTAATTAAATCTAAGGAAAACTAGATCTAGAATTAATTAATGGAGGCTACTAATCTAATCTTTAATCTAGGTCTAACTATCTACCATTAACAAAGAGTGAAGCTTTGGTTTTTATACATTCAGATCCAAAAATCGTGCATGGGGTTGGAGCCATGTTTTGGGCCAGAGAATTAGGCCCAAAACCCAATTCTTTCAGTCCAAAAAGGACTCTTCAGCTGCAGTTGGCTTCAACAGACTTTTCGTCCACTTCTGCTCCTTTGATTAGGTCAAGGCTTAGACCATTAGAAATCACTTTCCGAGCCGGTCGTTTTGACATAAGGTAGGCCCCATTCTGAGGTCTGAGTCCAAAGATACGGCCTTCGAAAGTTCTGCTGACTTGTATGCTGTTTCTGCCTGCGTCGACTTTTCAGCTTTTGACCAGGCTTTAGAAAGGCTTTATCTTCTTGAATCTTGGCCTTTAATCATGGAACTCCTTAGTAACCGACCTTTGCTCCTTTATCTCGCTAAAGTGGCACATTTCTGCACATAATGGACTTTGAAGCCTGAAATGCATAAAAACACGTAATCAGTGTTAACTCTTAATTATTACTCACATAATTTGTCTAATAGTATGACTGTTACAGGGTTAAAACTACAGTTTTGGGCTATTATCAAACCACCCGGCCCCCAAACAGCATTTTGCTTGTCCTCAAGCAAATCTGAGAAATTAGCATAAGTGACAAAAAATGGAGTTCTATCTACTCTCATTTCGCTGAGTGCGATTGCATTGACCATATGCAACAAGGCCTTAAACCACTAGGAATTCCCTAGTGGACGAGTTATAGCCTCGTGAGAGTTTTTCCAAAGGAAGGTACTCACAAACTTCATCTATACTACAACGACTAAGAAAGAAAACTATTGTTTCCTTATTCATGCTCCAGATTATCTATACATCTTACTAGCTATGAACAAGAATAACCAAGTCAAAAACCTAAGCTAATATATGCATAATAATCAATCATCTACAATAAACATATATACAATGAGTAATACTATGCAATAGCAGGTCCTTTTAAAAATTAGACACTTTTAGGATGTAAATTACGCACTTTTATTTATAAAATGCTAAAAATTATAAAAATTAGTTAGTTACATAATTTAATTGTGCTATTGAATTGTTTCATGAACCCCCTTCTCCCAAATTGTTTGGGGGTGGTATAGAAACACGATGTAAATGTTAAGCACATATTAGGTTGTATATTACATATTATTTGTCTTAAAAAATAATAAAAATAAAAATAAAAATAAAAATAAAAAGTTTATGCTATACACTTAGGAATATTGGTATTGTTTCTTTCTCATGCTCTTAATAATCTATAAGTCTCAATAGCTTTTGCATTAGAATAGTTTTTAGAAACTTAGGTTAATATGTAGGTAATAATCATTGCATCTATCTATATATATATTACATGAGTATCTATGATTGTTTGGCAGTAAGTTTCTGAAATCTAGGCTAGAGTACTTATTCTACAAATCCTGTGAGAATATAGCCTAAAGCTTTATATGAGTGAAACATTTGAGAAATGACACAAGGGAGAAGTATATTCCGAATAGAGAAATCACACGTTCACTTGCTTGACCACTATACCATGTCCTAAGAGAGAATTTAGGCCCTTTTTGGATCGATATAGCTAGAAATTCCGACCTAAGTATATTTTCCGCTAGTTGCCCCACTGAGCCTTTCATTATCCCTTTCATAAACCACAAATCCTTTACCCTGTTATAAAACAGAACAAAATAAAAAAAATTCAACCTACCCAATTTAGATAAGTATGAGAATAGAATAAGGAAGAAAGAAGAAGAGAAAATCCTGTGTAAACAAAAGTTAGTTAATTGCTTCAAAAAAATAAAGAAAAGAAGTTTCCATCCAAAGAAAAGAAAAATAAAAATAGAAATAAAATAAAAACTCAAAAAAAAAAAAAAAAAATAATAAAAGGAGTCAAAAGCCAAAGAAAAAGAAAAAAAAATATGGCTAAGGATGGAAACAAAGTGTAGAAGCAAAAGTAAATAACAAGGTTTTCTCTAGTTACATAATATGAAGACTCTATTACCTCAGACTTGTCCCTTTTGAATATCCATTTCCTTCCTTCTTAAACCATCTCCTAATCCCATGACACCTAATAAAGACCTCTAGCTTAATTAGGAATAGGTTAGTGGGATAGTAAGTGGCAGATGTGTTTGATCAACTTCGGCTTCCTTGTGTGTCATTGAGATTGTAAGGTAAAGTATGCCCACCGCATTAATTGGAGTAGCAAAACTTGAGTGGAAAAATCGAGTGATTTTTGTCTTGACTTTATGTGAGAACCTACTTAAGGACGCTATTCCAAAGTTTGAGAAACGGACTGCATTCTTGCATTCCATAGCATTACTCATTGTATATATGTTTATTTGTAGATGATTGATTATTATGCATATATTAGCTTAAGTTTCGACATGATTATTCTGTATTCATTGCTAGTGAGATGTATAGATAATTGAGACATGAATAAGGAAACAATAGTTTTCTTTCTTAGTCGTTGAAGTATAGATGAAGTTTGTGAGTACCTTCACTGGAAAACTCTCACGAGGCTATAACTCGTCCACTAGGGAATTCCAAGTGGTTTAAGGCCTTGTTGCATATGGTCAATGCAATCGCACTCAAACGCGAGAGTAGTTAGAACTCCATTTTTGGTCACTTATTCTAATTTCTCATCTTTGCTTGAGGACAAGCAAAATGCTGTTTTAGGGGTGGTTTGATAAGAGCCTAAAACTGTAGTTTTAACCCATGTAATCATAATATTAGACCAATTATGTGAGTAATAATTAAGAGTTAACATTTCGTGTTTTATGCATTTCAGGCTTCAAAGTCCATTATATGCAGAAATGTGCCACTTTAGCGAGATAAAGGAGCAAAGGTCGGTTACTAAGGAGTTCCGTGATTAAAGGCCAAGATTCAAGAAGATAAAGCCTTTCTAAAGCCCGGTCCAAAAGTTGAAAAGTCGACGCCGTGGCAAAACACAAAGTCGAACTTCTTCGAAGGCCGTATCTTTTGACTCAGACCTCAGAATGGGGCCTACCTTATGTCAAAACGACCGGCTCGGAAAGAGTTTTCCAATGGTCTAAGCCTTGACCCAATCAGAGGAGCAAAAGTGGACGAAAAGTCTGTTGAAGCCAACTGTAGCTGAAGAGGCCTTTTTGGACTGAAAGAATTGGGTTTTGGGCCTGATTCTCTGGCCCAAAACATGGCTCCAAGCCCATGCACGATTTTTGGATCTGAATGTATAAAAACAAAAGCTTAGCTCTTTGTTAATGGTAGATAGTTAGACCTAGATTATAAATTAGATTTGTAGCCTCCATTAATTAGTTTTAGATCTTAGTTTTAGAATTTCTTTCCCTGTTTTAGATTAAAACTTTAAATCATTGTTCTTTATTGATTAGATAAATAAAATAGTTATTCTTGTCAATTTCGATTTTTGTCATTTACAATTTATTAGATCTAATTTCAATTCTTGTTATCATTCAATTCTTAGTTATTAATTAGATTTCGATTATTGTTTAGTTAAATTTCATAAAGTTAGAATCTTTGTAATATGTTGTATTCAATTTCAATGGGAAATGATGGTTTGATGAATCAAGGCTAAAACCTCCATTAGAGGGTTGATGAAGCCTTGATGAAAACTTAGTTTTATAGTGTAGAAGCGTTGTAGAGTCTATTCCACTCTAGATGGTGGAGTGTTTAGCCATGAGAATGGGTGGGCGACCTCACATGCTAGTTATAATTGGTAGAAATGCCATGTTAATTAGGGATTAGAACGAGCAATTCTTACCGTAAGAATGTAAGAATTGGATTACAACAGTCTATTCTAGGTGATTAAGTTGGATTCGAGGTGGATTCAATTCCCTTCTAATTCTTTATCTAGATTCAAGAACATTAGTATTTCCATATATTTTGTAGTGACATTCAACATATTGCTTTTCATATTGCATCGTAGTATAATTCCCCTTCGTAAAGCTCTCATTAGACTTAAGACCGATTAATTAGACTAGAAAACATTCCATGCTAGAGAACTAGGAGTGGAACGAATTTGTTACTCCACGATATTTCGATAGAATTGAGAGTAGAAACTTTGATAAATATTGGCTCACAAGAAAGTTTTAGTTTACTTACGTTTTGAGTTCATCGTTCATTTCGTAGGTAGACTATTCAATTTACCTTATATCAAATGCTATTTTATTAATCAAACTAATTAAGAGTAATGATTCTAATAGTTTAATCTAAAACAAGAATTGGATTTGAAATTAAACTTAATTAAAACAATTAAATCTAGATCTAGAAGCTATTCTAATGGCTACTTTCTATTCTAAGCTCCTTTATTTTCTAACCTAAAAATCTACTATTCTCTACTAAAAAATCTACCGGCAGTAAACTAAAACTACTCTCACCACTACTAAACAATGCTATAGTGGTGAGTATTCCCGCCTGTCACGCGGGTGACCCGGGTTCGATCCCTGGCAGCGGCGCCATTTGATATAAGGTAAATTGAATAGTCTACCTATGAAATGAACGATGAACTCAAAACGTAAGTAAACTAAAAATTTCTTGTGAGCCTATATTTATCAAAGTTTCTACTCTCAATTCTATCGAAATAGCGTGGAGTAACAAATTCGTTCCACTCCTAGTTTTCTAGCATGGAATGTTTTCTAGTCTAATTAATCGGTCTTAAGTCTAATGATAGCTTTACGAAGGGGAATTATACTACGATGCAATATGAAAAGCAATATGTTGAATGTCACTACGAAATATATGGAAATACTAATGTTCTTGAATTTAGATAAAGAATTAGAGGGGAATTGAATCCACTTCGAATCCAACTTAATCACCTAGAATAGACAGTTGTAATCCAATTCTTACATTCTTACGGTAAGAATTGCTCGTTCTAATCCCTAATTAACATGGCATTTCTACCAATTATAACTAGCATGTGAGGTCGTCCACCCATTCTCATGGCTAAACACGACCTTCTAGAATGGAATAAACTCTACAACGCTTCTACACTATACAACTAAGTTTTCATCAAGGCTTCATCAACCCCTCTAGTGGAGGTTTTAGCCTTGATTCATCAAACCATCATTTCCCATTGAAATTGAATACAACATATTACAAAGATTCTAACTTTATGAAATTTAACTAAACAATAATTGAAATCTAATTAATAACTAAGAATTGAATGATAACAAGAATTGAAATTAGATCTAATAAATTGTAAATGACAAAAATTGAAATTGACAAGAATAACTATTTTATTTATCTAATCAATAAAGAACAATGATTTAAAATTTTAATCTAAAACAGGGAAAGAAATTCTAAAACTGAGATCTAAAACTAATTAATGGAGGCTACTAATCTAATTTCTAATCTAGGTCTAACTATCTACCATTAACAAAGAGCTAAGCTTTTGTTTTTATACATTTAGATCCAAAAATCGTGCATGGGCTTGGAGCCATGTTTTGGGCCAGAGAATCAGGCCCAAAACCCAATTCTTTCAGTCCAAAAAGACCTCTTCAGCTGCACTTGGCTTCAACAGACTTTTCGTCTACTTCTGCTCCTCTGATTGGGTCAAGGCTTAGACCATTTAAAATTTCTTTCCGAGCCGGTCGTTTTGACATAAGGTAGGCCCCATTCCGAGGTCTGAGTCTAAAAGATCGGACCTTCGGAAGTTCTCATGACTTGTGTCTTTGTTTTACGCGTCGACTTTTCAGCTTTTGACCGGGCTTTAGAAAGGCTTTATCTTCTTGAATCTTGGCCTTTAATCACGAAACTCCTTAGTAACCGACCTTTGCTCCTTTATCTCTCTAAAGTGGCACATTTCTACACATAATGGACTTTGAAGCCTGAAATGTATAAAAACACGTGATCAGTGTTAACTCTTAATTATTACTCACATAATTGGTCTAATAGTATGACTGTTACAGGGTTAAAACTACACTTTTGGGCTCTTATCAAACCATTTGATAAATGATAAAATTGAATAGTCTACCTATGAAATGAATGATAATTCTCAAAACGTAAGTAAACTAAACTATCTTATGATCCTATATGCTTATCAAAGATTTCTCTCCTCTCAATCCTATGAGATATAGTGGAGTAGGACGTTCGTTCCACTCCTAGTGCTCTAGCATGGAATTGTTTTCTAATCTAATGAATCTGTCTTTAAGTCAATGAGAGCTTTACGAAGGTGTGTTATACTACGATACCTATATGAAATTGATTATGTTGAATCTAATTACGAAATATATGGAAATACTAATGTTCTTGAATCTAGATAAAGAATTAGAGGGGAATTGAATCCACCTCGAATCCAACTTAATCACCTGGAATAGACTGTTGTAATCCAATTCTTACGTTCTTACGGTAAGAATTGCTCGTTCTAATCCCTAATTAACATGGCATTTCTACCAATTATAACTAGCGTGTGAGGTCGTCCACCCATTCTCATGGCGAAACACGACCTTCTAGAATGGAATAGACTCTACAACACTTCTACACTATACAACTAAGTTTTCATCAAGGCTTCATCAACCCCTCTAATGGAGGTTTTAGCCTTGATTCATCAAACCATCATTTCCCATTGAAATTGAATACAACATATTACAAAGATTCTAACTTTATGAAATTTAACTAAACAATAATCGAAATCTATTTAATTAACTAAGAATGAAATAAGAACAAGAATTTAAACTAGATCTATAAATGCAAATGACAAAAATCGAAATTGAATAATAATAACTATTTTATTTATCTAATTAAATGACGAACAATCATTCAAGGAATTAAATAAAAACAAGATATGAAACTAATTAAATCTAAGGAAAACTAGATCTAGAATTAATTAATGGAGGCTACTAATCTAATTCTAATCTAGGTCTAACTATCTACCAAAACCCAATTCTTTCAGTCCAAAAAGGCCTCTTCAGCTGCAGTTGGCTTCAACAGACTTTTCGTCCACTTTTGCTCTTCTGATTGGGTCAAAGCTTAGACCATTGGAAAGCTCTTTCCGAGCCGGTCGTTTTGACATAAGGTAGGCCCCATTCCGAAGTCTAAGTCCAAAGATACGGCCTTCGGAAGTTCTACTGACTTGTGTGTTATTTCTGCCCGCATCGACTTTTCAACTTTTGACCGGGCTTTAGAAAGGCTTTATCTTCTTGAATCTTGGCCTTTAATCACGAAACTCCTTAGTAACCGACCTTTGCTCCTTTATCTCGCTAAAGTGGCACATTTCTGCACATAATGGACTTTGAAGCCTGAAATGCATAAAAACACGTAATCGGTGTTAACTCTTAATTATTACTAACATAATTGGTCTAAAAGTATGATTATTAAGGGGTTAAAACTACAGTTTTGGGCTCTTATCAAACCACCCCCAAACAACATTTTGCTTGTCCTCAAGCAAAGATGAGAAATTAGAATAAGTAACCAAAAATGGAGTTCTATCTACTCTCGTTTCGCTGAGTGCGATTGCATTGACCATATGCAACAAGGCCTTAAACCACTAGGAATTCCCTAGTGGACGAGTTATAGTCTCGTGAGAGATTTCTAGTGAAGGTACTCACAAACTTCATCTATACTACAACAACTAAGAAATAAAACTATTGTTTCCTTATTCATGCTCTAAATTAACTATACCTCTCACTAGCAATGCATATATAGTAATCAAGTCGAAACCTAAGCTAATATACGCATAATAATCAATCATCTACGAATAAACATATATACAATGAGTAATGCTATGAAATGCAGATAATGTGTCCGTTTGAAACTTTGGAATAGCGTCTTTAAGTAAGTTCTCACATAAAAGTCAAGACAAAAATCACTCTGATTTTTCCATTCAAGTTTTGCTACTCCAGTGTGCAGTGGGCATACTTTACCTTATAATCTCAATGACACACAAGGAAGCCGAAGTTGATCAAACACATCTGCCACTTACTATCCCTTTAACCTATTCCTAATTGAGCTAGAGGTCTTTATTAGGTGTTGCGGGGAATAGGAGATGGTTTAAGAAGGAAGGAAATGGATATTCAAAAGGGACAAGTCTGAGATAATAGAGTCTTCATATTATGTAACTAGAGAAAACCTTGTTATTTATTTTTGCTTCTACACTTTGTTTCCATCCTTAGCAATATTTTTTTTCCTTTTTCTTTGGCTTTTGACTCCTTTTATTCTATTTTTTTGGAGTTTTTATTTTATTTCTATTTTTATTTTTCTTTTCTTTGGATGGAAACTTCTTTTCTTTATTTTCTGAAGCAATTAACTAACTTTTGTTTACACAGGTTTTTCTCTTCTTCTTTCTTCCTTATTCTATTCTCAGACTTATCTAAATTGGGTAGGTTTATTTATTTATTTATTTTTATTTATTTTGTTTTGTTTTGTAACAGGGTAAAGGATTTGTGGTTTATGAAAGGGCTAATAAAAGGCTCAGTGGAGCGACTAGCGGAAAATATACTTAGGTCGGAATTTCTAGCTATATCGATCCAAAAAGGGCCTAAATTCTCTCTTAGGACATGGTATAGTGGTCAAGCAAGTGGACATGTGATTTCTCTATTTGGAATATACTTCTCCCTTGTGTCATTTCTCAAATGTTTCACTCATATAAGGCTTTAGGCTATATTCTCACCGGATTTGTAGAATAAGTACTCTAGCCTAGATTTCAGAAACTTACTGCCAAACAATCATAGATACTCATGTAATATATTTATAGATAGATGCAACGATTATTACCTACATATTAACCTAAGTTTCTAAAACTATTCTAATGCAAAAAGCTACATTGAGACTTCTAGATTATTAAGAGCATAGAGAAAGAAACAATACCAATATTCCTAAGTGTATAGCATAAACTTTTTTATTTTTATTTTTTTTTTTTAAGACAAATAATACGTAATATACAACCTAATATGTGCTTAACATTTACATCGTGTTTCTATACCACCCCCAAACAATTTGGGAGAAGGGGTTCATGAAACAATTTAATAGCACAATTAAATTATGTAACTAACTAATTTTTATAATTTTTAACATTTTATAAATAAAAGTGCATAATTTACATCCTAAAATTGTCTAATTTTTGCAAATGTTTCTATCCCACCCCCAAACAATCGAGGCGCTTTGTCCTCAAAGTGTAAAGAGATAAGGAAAAATTTACCATAGAAACATGGCAAAAATTGGCGACTGTAATGAAATATTGTAAAGATGATATGATAATATGAAGCACAATTAAACTGCTACGCTAACTAACGAGAAATTCTCTTGGAGTAAACATGACAGGGGTTAGGGTGTGGCAACAAGATTTGAAATGAATACCAAAATCATGCCACCCCCAAACAAAATTGGAAAACTCTTTTTTAAGTTTTAAATTTTTGTTTGGCCTATACTCGAAAGTTGGTATTGTACGAAAACTTGGGTCTTTTAAGGTCAGATTCCTGAGACTTGCTAGATTACTATTTTTATAGCTTTAAACTTTTTTACTTTTTATGAATTAGGTTTAATATAAAGGAAAACAATAAGCAGTAAAGACATAATTCACACCATAGAGAAACACGACTCAAAAACCAAGAAAACATGCAATAGTGGAAAACGTGAGTTATGTGAACCGTGGACTTAGGATCCGGTACTTACAACCACACACTCCATAGGGAGGGCCCGGTTACCTGAATGGTGCATTCTCCAATATATGGAAATGAAAGGAAATGCACCAAACACAAAAATTGAGTCGTTTATAGTAAGATACTCGAGACTTTATCTAAATATATGTATGAATATGCAGTTTATCATATATCAACAACCGAAATAGTTGTGGATCGTTCCATGAATAAATATCGCAGAAAACATATCCAAACACAATCAAGCACCAAGATTTCCTACGACGCAGCCTACTTTTTGGAATGAAAGCGAAGTCGGATAGACCTATAACATGACCGAGTATGCACCTTATGTTTCATCTTTGAACGAGAGGGTGTCCTAGTGAATAAGTGTGGAAAAGTGAATGGTTGTGGAAAATATGGTGGATTGGTATAAGTTTTAGAGGGAAAGCATGGAAAAAATGAGGATGTGGGTTTAGCACAAAACTCATTCATGGTGTAGTTAGGGACTGTCTCAAGTCTGAAAATGAAGGTGTCAAGTGGTTTATCCTTGGGAAGTATTTGTTTACTAGGTGGATTTAAAAAATCATGAAGCACAGGAGAAACTAAAGGATCGAATGCAAACTCGAGGTTCTTTTGAAAAGGTGGAGGGTGGGGAATATTGGTGATGGAAGGTGAACGATTCTCAGCTAGAGCTCTCAAGTCCATATCATCAGAAATCTTGATATATGCAAGACATTCCTCAATAGGTGGGTCAAAAGGATCACTGGGATAGAGATTGAAAAATTCATCTTCCGTCATAGCATCAAGGGATGAATGGTTGTTGGCAAAGGGGGACTCGCGAAGTGGTAAAGAAGCGGCAAAAGAGTTCTTGCGAGGAATTCTTCTTCGATTTCGTCTACTACCAGGGAGTCATTGTTAAAGTCGGAATTTCCGAAGGAAAGGAATATGTTAATCTGTTTCTCCGGAAACATGTTTTTGAAGTAATCTTGAGCTAAGCTCTCAATCATGCTAACCTCGCCATTTGTAGATGAATTGAGATACTGTGTTTTCATTTTGAAAACATTTACCTCAACAGAAAGATGGCCAAAGGACAAGGACATCGAACCATCGCGGCAGTTTATGAGCGCGTTGGCAGTAGCCAAGAAGGGACGCCCTAAAATGATAGGTACAGAGTCGTTAGTGGGTTCTATGTCGAGGATAACGATGTCGGCTTGGTAGTAAAAATTTTGGACTTTAACCAACACGTTTTCAACCACACCCTTAGGATACTTAATAGACCGATCAGCTAATTGCAATGTCATTTTAGTAGGTTGCATCTCCACTAAACCTATTTGTTTATACAAATAAAACAGGAGTAAGTTAACACTAGCCCCCAGGTCTAGTAGCGCGGTCGTCGTGTGAGAATCTCCTAAGGTGCATTGTATGCGATGGGGCGACCGGGGTCCTTGTACTTAACAATTCCATTATTTTTAGGATAAAGTTGGGAACTGTTCAGGTTAGAAAGTCTTTAGGTATGTTGGTCTTACGCCTAGTAGTGCACAACTCCTTAAGAAACTTAAGCGTGGTTAGGTAGCTTTTTATAGCTTCGAGAAAAGGAAGGTTTATCATTAGATTTTTGAAACGCGTTCCTAATCTCCTCAAAGTTAGTATCCCTGGTTAGCATGGCTAATTTATGAGGGAACGGTGGTTTCGCTCTATATTTAGCGTATGGCTCGACTTGATGTGTAACCTTGGCTTTCTGTTTCTTAGGTTGTGGTTTAACTGGTACCTCTACAGTGGTAGGTTATTAAATTTCTATTTCGGTATCTAGTTCGATATCCGGTGTAGGGAGTACTGATGGGGTAACTATAGGCATAGTTACTTTGTTATCAACCACTCTTCCAGAACGGAGAGTGGTGATGGCATTTAGCTCACCTACGGTTGTAGTTTGGGTACTAGTATTACCGTTTACGTCAAAGGCTGTGTTTGCTGTTCTAGGGTTGGGTATCGCTTGGCCTGGAAACACGCCTTTTGGTTGGGCTTTCTCTTGGGCTAACTGTTGGTTTAAATTATTAACGGATTGTAGAATGTGTTGGTTAGATTGAGCCATGGTTTGGAAAAGTTGTTGGCTCCCTTGTATGAAGGTGTCAAGACGATCCGGTTGTGTGGGTGTAGTAGTCACGGGTTGTGTGACTGGAACTATCTCGCGTTGATTATTTATGGGCGGATTGTGATAGTTATTATTTACCGGAACGATACCTCTATTAGCATTATAATTATTATAACTACATTGACCTTGTGCTTGACTTTGTCGAGGTTGCACTTGGTTGTTATAATTATTATAATTACCCTGATCCTGTCCTTGTTGTGGTGGAGCTTGGTTATAACTGTGCGTTGGCCTAACATATTGATTATTGTACCCTGTAGGTGTGACTTGTTGGTTATTTCTCCAACCGAAGTTGGGATTTTGTCTCCAAGGGGCGTTATGTTCACTATTAATGGAACAAGAATGTTTATAGGCTATAGGGGCCGATGGGAGTCGGGATGCTTTCGGGACTCCAAATGTAAACTACATGGATTTGAATTTACATTCATGATGGGGATAGGCTTTTGTTGTACCGAAATGGCCTCTACCTTTTTGTGAGGGATTCAATTAGAGTTTTAAGCTCGGGATCTGATTTAACCTCAAACATCTTGGTAGCCTTAATCTGTTGAAGAAGAACTAGCGGGCGGGAGTAATCGTCACTACTCCCCATTATTATTAACGCTTAGTCGATCTTCCAAAAATTTATATGCCTCTGAGGCTCCTTTACTTAGGAAACTACCCCATTCATTATGTCTAGGACTTCTTTATGGTGGTGTAGAAGTCCTTTGAAAAAGGTACTGAACTAACGTGTCTTTTGCTAGGTGATGGTGTGGACACTCTATAAGGAGATCGGTGAAAGCGATTCCAAGCCTCGAAAATGATTCATGAGGATTAAATGAAAGAAGTGAATCTTGGAAAGCATTTCATCCGTCTTAAGGGGTGGGTAAAATGTTCCATAAACAATTGAACAAGTTTGGCCCACGAGTCCACGTAATTAGGCTTTGGGCGCTTAACCAAGACGCCGCCTTATCAACTAAGGTGAAAGGGAATACCCTCAATTTAATTTGTTTCGCACCAACCGTAGGATGGTGGAATGTTATGGGACTTGTTCAATCCTACGTAATGTGATAAAGGTTTTCATGGTCTAACAAATTAAATATGTTTGGGGAATTCAAAAATCCCATCGGGTCCGCTAGAACGATGCAAGACTTAGGGCTATCGCTCGAGGCTTTGTAAAAGTCGGAGAGAGGAGTCTCTTTTCTTCACCATTGTGTCGGTGTGGTTGGTGGGATAGTAGTTAGAGGTGTAGTGATTGGTATACTCGATAGATTTGTTTGTTGACGTTGACGGTTAATTACGTTCGGTGTTTTTCTCCGATCAGACCTTAATCTCATGCAAGTCTAAGTCTAAACACGACAACAATCTAAACAATCTTGATATATTAGTATGAACCTCTAACTGGAGATGCGAGGTATGGAAGAAAGGAATACCTGATAGTGTCCTTGCTTCGCTTATGAATAGTGTCTTGTTTACGCGTGTTCAGTGTAATTAACAAGTTAGAACACTGAAAAACTTAAAAAATCGAAGTTTGAAACAAACCTGTAGAAATCCGGAAAATTTGGCTTAGAGTGGCGGGTGCGCCGCTTAGGAAGCGTGATCGCTTTTCGTGTTCGATAACTTAGCGGTCGCTAGGTATGGGGGGTTCGCTCGTGTTCCGTAGCTATAGAGCAGGTTAAACCCTTATAGGCGAATCGCTCGCTTCGATGTAATTTTTCGCGGAACTTTTCAATGCTGAAACGAACAACCATAGTATGAATCAAACAAGGGTGGGTGGGTGAAATGGGACTTAAAAATGACTAATTATACTATGAAAACAGAAATCTGTAGTTCATGACGTATAATTATACTTTCATAGTATTAACTCTAATTATACTAATTATACTAATTATACTTTTAATTAGTATAATTAAGAGTTTACCTACGAATTATTGATAAATTAATATTTCGTAGGTATTTTTAATTAGTCATTTGATTAACGATAAAATTGAATAGTCTACCTACGAAATGAACGATGAAACTCAAAACGTAAGTCAACTAAACTATCTTATGATCCTATATTTATCAAAGATTTCTACTCTCAATCCTATGAGATATAGTGGAGTAGAGTGATTCGTTCCACTCCTAGTCCTTCCGCATGTAAATGTTCTCTACGTGTAAGTATTCTTCTTAAGGTCTAATGAGAGATTTACGAAAAGGCAACTAGACTACGATGCAACTACCCACAAGATGCAACTAGTCGGTTATCAAAATAACTAAGGGAATGCTACGTTGATTCAATGATAAGGAGCTAGAGGGGGATTGATTCCACCTTAACTCGACTTAATCCTATTAACGACGAATCGTCGTAATCTGAATTGAACTGCTTCGCAGAACAATTGGTTCTTCCTAATCCCTAATTACACATGGCATTACTACCAATTCATAACTAGCATGTGAACGACTAAACCCATTCCCATGGTGAACTAATGGTTTCTAGAGTGGAAAGGAAATTACGATGACTCTACGATAATCGGAATCAAGCTTTCATCAAGGCTTCTCAACCCCCTCTAATGGAGGTTTAGCCGAGAATCATTACGCAATCATTTCCGATTAAATTAAAACTAAACATAATATAAAGAATTGAAATTTACTAATCTAAATTACACAATAATTAAAATCTAATTAATAACTAAGAATTGAATAACAAGTAGTAAATGAATCAGATCTAACACAAATGTAAATGACAAGAATCGAAATTTAACAACTAGCTATTTTATTAATCAAACTAATTAAGAGTAATGATTCTAATAGTTTAATCTAAAACAATAATTGGATTTGAAATTAAACTTAATTAAAACAATTAAATCTAGATCTAGAAGCTATTCTAGTGGCTACTTTCTATTCTAAGCTCCTTTATTTTCTAACCTAAAAATCTACTATTCTCTACTAAAAAATCTACCATTAACAAAGAGCTAAGCTTTTGTTTTTATACTTTCAGATCCAAAAATCGTGCATGGGGTTGGAGCCATGTTTTGGGCTAGAGAATCAGGCCCAAAACCCAATTCTTTCAGTCCAAAAAGGCCTCTTCAGCTGCAGTTGGCTTCAATAGACTTTTCGTCCACTTCTGCTCCTCTGATTGGATCACAGCTTAGACCATTGGAAAGCTCTTTCCGAGTCGGTCGTTTTGACATAAGGTAGGCCCCATTCCGAGGTCTGAGTCTAAAGATATGGCCTTCGGAAGTTCTGCTGACTTTGTGTACTGTTTCTGCCTGCGTCGACTTTTCAGCTTTTGACCGGGCTTTAGAAAGGCTTTGTCTTCTTGAATCTTGGCCTTTAATCACGGAACTCCTTAGTAACCGACCTTTGGTCCTTTATCTCGCTAAAGTGGCACATTTCTGCACATAATGGACTTTGAAGCCTGAAATGCATAAAAACACGTAATCAGTGTTAACTCTTAATTATTACTCACATAATTGGTCTAAAAGTATGTCTGTTACAGGGTTAAAACTACAGTTTTGGGCTCTTATCAAACCACCCCCAAACAGCATTTTGCTTGTCCTCAAGCAAATATGAGAAATTAGAATAAGTGACCAAAATGGAGTTCTAACTACTCTCGTTTATTTGAGTCGCGATTGCATTGACTATATCTGAACAAGGCCTTAAACCACTAGGAATTCCTAGTGGGCCGAGTTATAACCTCGTGAGAGTTTTCCAGTGAAGGTACTCACAAACTTCATCTATACTACAACGACTAAGAAATAAAAAATATTATTTTTCCTTATTCATGCTCCAAATTATCTATACCTCTCATTAGCAATGTATTTAGAGTAATCAAGTCGAAACCTAAGCTAATATATGCATAATAATCAATCATCTACAATAAACATATATACAATGAGTAATACTATGAAATGCAATAGCAGGTCCGTTTCTGAAACACGGAATAGCGTCCTTAAGTAGGTTCTCACAATAATAGTCAAGATACAACACTCGATTTTTCCACTCAAGTTTAATTACTCTAGTGCGATGGGGCACACTTTACCTTACAATCTCAATGACAACAAGGAAGTTGGAGTCGATCAAACACATCTGCCACTTACTATCACACTAACCTATTCCTAATTGAGCTAGAGGTCTTTATTTGGTGTTGCGGGGATTAGGAGATGGTTTAAGAAGGAAAGAAATGGATATTCAAAAGGACAAGTCTGAGATAATAGAGTCTTCATATTATGTAACTTAGAGAAAACCTTGTTATTTTCTTTTGCTTCTATACTTTGTTTCCATCCTTTGCCATATTTTTTCCTTTTTCTTTACTTTGGCTTTTGACTACCTTTTTTTTTTTTTTTTTGGAGTTTTTATTTTATTTCTATTTTTATTTTTCTTTTCTTTGGATGGAAACTTCTTTTCATTATTTTCTGAAGCAATTAACTAACTTTTGTTTACACAGGTTTTTCTCTTCTTCTTTCTTCCTCATTCTATTCTCAGACTTATCTTAATTGGGTAGGTTGAATATTATTTTTTTTTTATTTTTTTTTATTTTGTAACAGGGTAAAGGATTTGTGGTTTATGAAAGGCTAAAGAAAGGCTCAGAGGGTCGACTAGCGGAAAATAATTCATAGGTTTGAATTTCTGGCTATATCGATCCAAAGAGGGCCTAAATTCTCGCTTAGGATATGGTTTAGTGATCAAGCAAGTGGACGTGTGATATCTCTATCCGGATTTTACTTCTCCCTTGTGTCATTTCTCAAATGTTTCGCTCATATAAGGCTTTAGGCTATATTCTCACAGGATTTGTAGAATAAGTACTCTAGCCTAGATTTCAGAAACTAACTTCTAACAATCATCGATACTCATGTAATATATTTATAAATAGATGCAAAGATTATTACCTACATATTAACCTATGTTTCTAAAAATTATTCTGATGCAAAAGCTACGTGAGATTCCTAGATTGTTAAGAGCATAGAGAAGGAAAACAATACCACTATTCCTAAGTGTATAGCATGAACTTATTTATTTATATTTTTGAATTTTTAAAATTTTAACTAGAAAACAAATGCATATTAACTCTATCTATATCCTAACAGATGCCTTAATTATCGTATTTCTATGCCCCCCCCCCAAACAAGAAGCATGCGTTGTCCTCAAAGCATTTAAATAAAGAGGGTAGGAAAAATACCTTTGAAACGCGTGAAATTCAGGGATATCTGCAAAACAAGTTAGAACGTACTAATATAGGAAATAGAAACTGACGCAACTCTATACGAGTTCTACCCATTATGGGGTTAACAAGAATGAAATTGATTGGGACATAAGCAGACACTAACTAGAATGAAAACTTACCTTATCTCCCGCATTACTCATCATCTTACTCATCCTCTTCTTCCACAAAGAAGTGAGGTTCCTTTGCGTCCTGCCATGCCATGATAATTTGCCAGGCTTCCCGCCATTTATCATCTATTATTGCTAACCTATTAAGAGCCACTTGGTCTGATGGGGTGTAGGGTGCAACCTGATGAGGTTGTATCGCCCACCCTTGCCAAGTCATTGCACGGAAGGATCGAATAATACTATTGGTGGGTCGTCGCAGGTCGTCGACCGCAATCCAATCCGTGAAACGTGTACAAAAAATAGGAAAGAAACATAGCATAATACGGGAAACTAGAACGGGCATAAGAAGGAACTTATGCCTCATGCTATGGGATCGAGCTAAACTAGACATCAAGGTTCGGGGAAGGTCATGACACATACGTCCTGTGGCTAAAGCGAGGAAAACACTGCAAGTGGCATCATTCACAGAAGAAAAACGCCATTCCCCTAAAATGTTTAGCATGATCCAAAACATAACAGTTCGTATGTTCATGGATAGGCTACCAAAAGCGACGTTATAGTCCCCTTGGTCCTCGATACGGAAAATGCCTGCGCCGTACGACTCATGTAAGAACTCGTAAGTGTAGACATACATATTATCTACCCAATAGCACCATGGGTCTTGTATTTCAGCGGGCATAGCAAGTCCAAGAACAAATGCTAGCAAGAACCTGGTAATTTCCATTGGTTCATTATCAATGTTGATGGAGAACACTTGTTCTCCATCTGGTCTTTCAAAGAAAATGCAGTTATCGTAAAAATAAGATGCTAGTGTTGGAGAATAAAGTGCATCAGGTCTTACCATAAGCGGCTCCCGATAACGTATATGATAAGCCTCCAAAAACCAAGCACCATAAGTAGTGCTTTGGAACAATTCTTCAAAAGACTGTTCCGGTATCAGTGTTGGAGATGTCATCTCAAAATTACGCTCTGGAATAGCTGCGAATGATCCAGATACTACCCGCAGAAAACTGGAAATTTTCTGGTCCACGGAAGTCGGTGAGCGCTCCTCGAGTATTTGGAATTTCCAGTGTTTGAGCGTGGAGTGGTGTGCTCAGCTTGAAAAAAAGCTCGACAAAAATGTGAAAAAAATATACAGAGGCCTTGCGAGTCCCTGTAGAAGCCTTGAAATCTTCGGAGTTGATGAAACTTCGAAAAATGAGCGACACGTGGGAATCGTGGGGAGTGAAAGGTGAGTGATGGAGTTTAGGTGTAGTGTGAGTTGTGAGTGTAGAATGTATGAAGTTTATATAGGTTTTAAGTTGCTAAAACGGATCGGGAAGTTGCCAAAAGTATTTACGGGCGGTTTCGGAAATTCTAAAATTTCCAAACCAGCGGAAACAACTCATTTTCTTGATTCTAATTCAAACCTAGTATCTTTAAGGTTGATTTTATGATAGAGTGTACCTATTTAATCGAGATTTCATCCTACCATGATACTTATTCATATATATGCCTAAACGGCCATATTTTCACCTTGACTTCGCAATAAATTCTAACACGAGGGTTATATAAAAATCATGCTGGAATAGGTAAAACCACCCCCAAACAAGTTGGGAAGGTGGGATCAATATTAAACAACCACGCATAATGAAAATAACCCATTATATTAAAATTTTCATTCAAAGTACATTTCACTACAAAAAATTCAAATTACGGACATAAAACTTACATTAAAATAAATAACAATAATCAAATGGTGCCGCTGCCATCTTAGTTGCACTTTCGCATTGTTTTCGTAGTGTAAGTACTTTTCTTAAAAGTCCCATTTCACCCACCCACCCGTGTTTGATTCATACTGTGGCTTTCCATTTCATCGTTGAAAAATTTCAGCGAAATTACCTTACGAGCCAGCTCGAGGAAGAGCGCTTACCTAAGCCCTATAACTGAACATCGAGCGACCATAAAAACACTGTAATTTGAATTAAAAGTAGGTAACGATAAAATTATACTCTTAGAAATATTAATTATACGTAATTTCAATTATAGTATAAAAATAAAATTGATAGTCTTACCTACGAAATAAAGCGATGAAACTTACAAACGCAAGTAAAACTAAAACTATTTATATGCCTATATGCTTATCAAAGATTTCTCTACTCTCAATCCTATGAGATATAGTGGAGTAGGAAGTTCGTTCCACTCCTAGTGCTCTAGCATGGAATTGTTTTCTAATCTAATTAATCGGTCTTTAAGTCAATGAGAGCTTTACGAAGGTGTGTTATACTACGATACCTATATGAAATTGATTATGTTGAATCTAAATACGAATGCTATGGCAATATGATTGTTTTGAATCTAGATAAAGGATTAGAGGGGAATTGAATCCACCTCGAATCCAACTTAATAGCTTAGCATAGATTCTTGTATCTCGATTCTTACGTTCTTACGGCAAGAAATTCGAGTTCTAATCCCTAGTGTTCATGGCATTTCTACCGAGGTCCTAACTAGCAGGTGAGGTCGTCCACCCATTCTCATGGCGAATCACGACCTTCTAGATTGGAATAGACTCTACAATGCTTCTACACTATACCACTAAGTTTTCATCAAGGCTTCATCAACCCCTCTAATGGAGGTTTTAGCCTTGAATCATTCTGCAATCATTCCAATATGAATCTAAACTAAACATATTATCAAGATTTGAAATTTACTAATCTAATTAAACAATGATTAAATTCTAATTAACAAGTAAGAAATGGTAACCAACAATAATTAAAACTAGATCTAATAGATTGAAATAACACAATTCGAAATTGATAAAATAACTATTTTATTTATCTAATCAATCAAGAACAATGATTCAAAGACTTAATCTAAAACAAGAATTGAAAATGGGACTAAACTTAATTTTATTAATTAAACTAGATCTAGAATTATCTATATTGTTTTAGGTCTAACTAGACCTATTTGTTTCCAATCGCGCTACTAGACCTGGGGGCTAGTGTTAACTTACTCCCGTTTTATTTGTATAAACAAATAGGTCTAGAGGAGATGCAACCTACTAAAATGACATTGCAATTAGCTGATCGGTCTATTAAGTATCCTAAGGGTGTGGTTGAAAACGTCTTTGGTTAAAGTCCAAAATTTTACTACCCAAATTTTACCGTTATCCTCGACCACGAAGTCACTAACGACTCTGTACCTATCATTTTAGGGCCCCCTTCTTGGCTACTGCCAACGGCTCATAAACTGTCGCGATGGTTCGATGTCCTTGTCCTTTGGCCATCTTTACATTGAGGTAAATGTTTTCAAAGCGAGGACCACGATATCGATTCATCTACAAATGGCGAGGTTAGCATGATCGAGAGCTTAGCTCAAGATTACTTCAAAAACATGTTTCCGGAGAAACAGTTAACAAATTCCTTTCCTTCGAAATTCCGACTTTAACAATGACTCCCCGGTAGTAGGCGAAATCGAAGAAGAATTCTCAGAACTCTTTTGCACCGCTTCTTTACCACTTCTTCGAGTCCCCCTTGCCAACAACCATTCATCCCTTGATGCTATGACGGAAGATGAATTTTTCAATCTCTATCCCAGTGATCCTTTTGACCCACCTATTGAGGAATGTCTTGCATATATCAAGATTTCTGATGATATGGACTTGAGAGCTCTAGTTGAGAATCATTCACCTTCCATCACCAATATTCCCCACCCTCCACCTTTTCAAAAGAACCTCGAGTTTGCACTCGATCCTTTAGTTTCTCCTGTGCTTCATGAATTTTTAAATCCACCTAGTAAACAAATACTTCCTAAGGATAAACCACTTGACACCTTCATTTTCAGACTTGAGACAGTCCCCAACTACACCATGAATGAGTTTTGTGCTAAACCTACATCCTCATTTTTTCCATGCTTTTTCTCTAAAACTTATCCCAATCCACCGGCCATATCTTCCACAACCATTCACTTTTCCACACATATTCACTAAGACACCCTCTCGTTCAAAGATGAAACATAAGGTGCATGCTCGGTTATGTTATAGGTCTATCCGACTTCGCTTTCATTCCACTAGGCTGCGTCATAGGAAATCTTGGTGGTTAATTGTGTTTGGATATGTTTTCTGTGATATTTATTTATGGAACGATCCACAACTATTTCGGTTGTTGATATATAATAAACTGCATATTCATACATATATTTAGATAAAGTCTCGAGTATCTGACTATAAACGACTCAATTTTTGTGTTTGGTGCATTTCGTTTCATTTCCATATATTGGTGAATGCACCATTCAGGTAACCGGGCCCTCCCTATGGAGTGTGTGGTTGTAAGTACCGGATCTTAAGTCCACGGTTCACATAATTCCGTTTTTCCACTCTTGCATGTTTTCTTGGTTTTTGAGTCATGTTTCTCTATGGTGTGAATTATGTCTTTAGTGCTTATTGTTTTCCTTTATATTAAACCTAATTCATAAAAAGTAAAAATGTTTAAAGCTATAAAAATAGTAATCTAGCAAGTCTTAGGAATCTGACCTTAAAAGACCCAAGTTTTCGTACAATACTAACTTTCTGGAGTATAGGCCAAACAAAAATTTCAAACTTAAAAAGAGTTTTCCAATTTTGTTTGGGGGTGGCGTATTTTGGTATTCATTTCAAATCTTGTTGCCACCCTAAGCCTGTCATGTATACTCCAGTAGAGTTTGTGTTAGTTAGTAACGTAATGCTTTAATTGTGCTTCATATTATCATATCATCTTTACAATATTTACATTCACAGTGCGCCAATTTTTGCCACGTTTCTATGGTAAATTCTTTCCTTATCTCTTTACACTTTGAAGAAAAAGCGTTCGATTGTTTGGGGGTGGGATAGAAACATTGCAAAAATTAGACACTTTTAGGATGTAAATTACGCACTTTTATTTATAAAATGTTAAAAATTATAAAAATTAGTTAGTTACATAATTTAATTGTGCTATTGAATTGTTTCATGAACCCCTTCTCCCAAATTGTTTGGGGTGGTATAGAAACACGATATAAAATGTTAAGCACATATTAGGTTGTATATTACGTATTATTTGTCTTAAAAATAATAAAAATAAAAATAAAAATAAAAAGTTTATGCTATACACTTAGGAATATTGGTATTGTTTCTTTCTCTATGCTCTTAATAATCTAGAAGTCTCAATGTAGCTTTTGCATTAGAATAGTTTTTAGAAACTTAGGTTAATATGTGCGTAATAATCTTTGCATCTATCTATAAATATATTACATGAGTATCTATGATTGTTAGCGATAAGTTTAAAAATCTAGGCTAGAGTACTTATTCTACAAATCCTGTGAGAATATAGCCTAAAGCCTTATATGAGTGAAATATTTGAGAAATGACACAAGGGAGAAGTATATTCGAATAGAAAATCACACGTCCACTTGCTTGACCACTATACCATGTCCTAAGAGAGAATTTAGGCCCTTTTTGGATCGATATAGCTAGAAATTCCGACCTAAGTATATTTTCCGCTAGTAGTAAGCCCCAGCCTTTCATTAGCCCTTTCATAAACCACAAATCCTTTACCACTGTTACAAAAACAACAAACAAAATAAAAAAAAAATTCAACCTACCCAATTTAGATAAGTCTGAGAATAGAATAAGGAAGAAAGAAGAAGAGAAAAACCTGTGTAAACAAAAGTTAGTTAATTGCTTCAAAAAAAAATAAAGAAAAGAAGTTTCCATCCAAAGAAAAGAAAAATAAAAATAGAAAGAAAATAAAAACTCCAAAAAAATAGAATAAAAGGAGTCAAAAGCCAAAGAAAAAAAAAAGTGGCTAAGAATGGAAACAAAGTGTAGAAGCAAAAGTAAATAACAAGGTTTTCTCTAGTTACATAATATGAAGACTCTATTATCTCAGACTTGTCCCTTTTGAATATCCATTTCCTTCCTTCTTAAACCATCTCCTAATCCCCGCAACACCTAATAAAGACCTCTATCTTAATTAGGAATAGGTTAGTGGGATAGTAAGTGGCAGATGTGTTTGATCAACTTCGGCTTCCTTGTGTTTCATTGAGATTGTAAGGTAAAGTATGCCCACTGCACACTAGAGTAGCAAAACTTGAGTGGAAAAATCAGAGGATTTTTGTCTTGACTTTTATGTGAGAACCTACTTAAGGACGTTATTCCAAAGTTTCAGAAACGGACCTGTTACTGCATTTCATAGCATTACTCATTGTATATATGTTTATTTGTAGATGATTGATTATTATGCATATATTAGCTTAAGTTTCGACATGATTATTCTGTATTCATTGCTAGTGAGATGTATAGATAATTGAGACATGAATGAGGAAACAATAGTTTTATTTCTTAGTCGTTGTAGTATAGATGAAGTTTGTGAGTACCTTCACTTGAAAACTCTCACGAGGCTATAACTCGTCCACTAGGGAATTCCTAGTGGTTTAAGGCCTTGTTGCATATGGTCAATGCAATCGCACTCAGCGAAACGAGAGTAGATAGAACTCCATTTTTGGTCACTTATTCTAATTTCTCATCTTTGCTTGAGGATAAGCAAAATGCTGTTTGGGGGTGGTTTGATAAGAGCCCAAAACTGTAGTTTTAACCCCTTAATAATCATATTTTTAGACCAATTATGTGACTAATAAGTAAGAGTTAATACTGATTACGTGTTTTTATGCATTTCAGGCTTCAAAGTCCATTATGTGCAGAAATGTGCCACTTTATCAAGATAAAGGAGCAAGGGTCGGTTACTAAGGAGTTCCGTGATTAAAGGCCAAGATTCAAGAAGATAAAGCCTTTCTAAAGCCCGGTCAAAAGCTGAAAAGTCGACGCGGGAAGAAACAACACACAAAGTCAGCAGAACTTCCGAAGACCATATCTTTGGACTCAGACCTCGGAATTGGGCCTACCTTATGTCAAAACGACCGGCTCAGAAAGAGCTTTCCAATGGTCCAAGCTTTGACCTAATCAGAGGAGCAAAAGTGGACAAAACATCTATCGAAGCCAACTGCAGCTGAAGAGCCCATTTTAGACTAAAGAAATTAGGTTTTGGGCCTGATTCTCTGGCCCAAAACATGGCTCCAAGCCCATGCACGATTTTTGGATCTGAATGTATAAAACCCAAAGCTTCACTCTTTGTTAATGGTAGATAGTTAGACCTAGATTAGAATTAGATTAGTAGCCTCCATTAATTAATTCTAGATCTAGTTTTCCTTAGATTTAATTAGTTTAATTTAATTAGTTTCATATCTTGTTTTTATTTAATTCCTTGAATGATTGTTCATCATTTAATTAGATAAATAAAATATTTATTATTATTCAATTTCAATTTTTGTCATTTGCATTTATAGATCTAGTTTAAATTCTTGTTCTTATTTCATTCTTAGTTAATTAATTAGATTTCGATTATTGTTTAGTTAAATTTCATAAAGTTAGAATCTTTGTAATATGTTGTATTCAATTTCAATGGGAAATGATGGTTTGATGAATCAAGGCTAAAACCTCCATTAGAGGGGTTGATGAAGCCTTGATGAAAACTTAGTTGTATAGTGTAGAAGCGTTGTAGAGTCTATTCCATTCTAGAAGGTCGTGTTTCGCCATGAGAATGGGTGGACGGCCTCACACGCTAGTTATAATTGGTAGAAATGCCATGTTAATTAGGGATTAGAACGAGCAATTCTTACCGTAAGAACGTAAGAATTGGATTACAACAGTCTATTCCAGGTGATTAAGTTGGATTCGAGGTGGATTCAATTCCCCTCTAATTTTTTATCTAGATTCAAGAACATTAGTATTTTCATATATTTCGTAGTTAGATTCAACATAATCAATTTCATATAGGTATCGTAGTATAACACACCTTCGTAAAGCTCTCATTGACTTAAAGACCGATTAATTAGATTAGAAAACAATTTCATGCTAGAGCACTAGGAGTGGAACAAACTTCTTACTCCACTATATCTCATAGGATTGAGAGTAGAGAAATCTTTGATAAGCATATAGGATCATAAGATAGTTTAGTTTACTTATGTTTTGAGAATTATCGTTCATTTCGTAGGTAGACTATTCAGTTTTATCATTTATCAAATCATTTGATTAATGATAAAATTGAATAGTCTACCTACGAAATGAACGATGAAACTCAAAACGTAAGTAAACTAAACTAATTATGATCCTATATGCTTATCAAAGATTTCTACTCTCAATCATATGAGATATAGTGGAGTAGAGTGATTCGTTCCACTCCTAGTCCTTCCGCATGCTGTGTTATCACGTGTAATTACTCTACTTAAGGTCTAATGAGAGATTTACGAAAAGGCAACTAGACTACGATGTAACTACCCACAAGATGCAACTAGTCGGTTATCAAAATAACTAAGGGAATGCTACGTTGATTCGATGATAAGGAGTTAGAGGGGGATTGATACCACCTTTACTCGACTTAATCCTATTAACGACGAATCGTCAGTAATCGAATTGAATCGCCCGCAGAACAATTGGTTCTTCCTAATCCCTAATTACACATGGCATTCCTACCAATTCATAACTAGCATGTGAACGATTAAACTCATTCTCATGGTGAACTAATTGTTTCTAGAGTGGAAAGGAAATTACGACGATTCTACGATAGTCGGAATCAAGCTTTCATGAAGGCTTCTCAAACCCCCTCCAATGGAGGTTTAGCCGAGAATCATTACGCAATCATTTCCGATTAAAGTTAAACTAAACATGATATAAAGAATTAAAATTTACTAATATAAATTACACAATAATTAAAATCTAATTAATAACTAAGAATTGAATAACAAGTAGTAAATGAATCAGATCTAACACAAATGTAAATGACAAGAATCGAAATTTAACAACTAGCTATTTTATTAATCAAACTAATTAAGAGTAATGATTCTAATAGTTTAATCTAAAACAAGAATTGGATTTGAAATTAAACTTAATTAAAACAATTAAATCTAGATCTAGAAGCTATTCTAATGGGTACTTTCTAGTCTAAGCTCCTTTATTTTCTAACCTAAAAATCTACTATTCTCTACTAAAAAATCTACCATTAACAAAGAGCTAAGCTTTTGTTTTTATACTTTCAGATCCAAAAATCGTGCATGGGCTTGGAGCCATGTTTTGGGCCATAGAATCAGGCCCAAAACCCAATTCTTTCAGTCCAAAAAGGCCTTCTCAGCTGCAGTTGGCTTCAACAGACTTTTCGTCCACTTCTGCTCTTCTGATTGGATCACGGCTTAGACCATTGGAAAGATCTTTCCGAGCCGGTCGTTTTGACATAAGGTAGGCCCTATTCCGAGGTTTAAGTCCAAAGATATGGCCTTCGGAAGTTCTGCTGACTTTGTGTGTCAAGTTTTACGCGCCAAGGTCGACTTTTCAGCTTTTGACCGGGCTTTAGAAAGGCTTTGTCTTCTTGAATCTTGGCCTTTAATCACGGAAGTCCTTAGTAACCAACCTTTGCTCATTTATCTCACTAAAGTGGCACATTTCTGCACATAATGGACTTTGAAGCCTGAAATGCATAAAAACACGTAATCAGTGTTAACTCTTAATTATTACTCACATAATTGGTCTAAAAAGTATATGTCTTACTGGGGTTAAAACTACAGTTTTGGGCTCTTATCAAACCACCCCCAAACAGCATTTTGCTTGTCCTCAAGCAAAAATGAGAAATTAGAATAAGTGACCAAAAATGGAGTTCTAACTACTCTCGTTTCGCTGAGTGCAATTGCATTGACTATATGCAAGAAGGCCTTAAACCACTAGGAATTCCCTAGTGGACGAGTTATAGCCTCGTGAGAGTTTTCCAGTGAAGGTACTCACAAACTTCATCTATACTACAACGACTAAGAAATAAAACTATTGTTTCCTTATTCATGCTCTAAATTATCTATACCTCTCATTAGCAATGCATATAGAGTAATCAAGTCGAAACCTAAGCTAATATATGCATAATAATCAATCATCTACAATAAACATATATACAATGAGTAATACTATGAAATGCAATAGCAGGTCCGTTTCTGAAACTCGGAATAGCGTCCTTAAGTAGGTTTTCACAATAATAGTCAAGATACAACACTCTGATTTTTCCACTCAAGTTTAAGCTTTACTCTAGTCTTGCGATGGGCACACTTTACCTTACAATCTCAATGACAACAAGGAAGCCAGAGTCGATCAAACACATCTGCCACTTACTATCACACTAACCTATTCCTAATTGAGCTAGAGGTCTTTATTAGGTGTTGTGGGGATTAGGAGATGGTTTAAGAAGGAAGGAAATGGATATTCAACAGGACAAGTCTGAGATAATAGAG
The DNA here is from genome assembly GCF_015680905.1 of Coptis chinensis. Classification (NCBI taxonomy): domain Eukaryota; kingdom Viridiplantae; phylum Streptophyta; class Magnoliopsida; order Ranunculales; family Ranunculaceae; genus Coptis; species Coptis chinensis. Next base: position 19,900,291 of record NC_141457.1, on the reverse strand, counting down.
TCTTCATATTATGTAACTTAGAGAAAACCTTGTTATTTTCTTTTGCTTCTATACTTTGTTTCCATCCTTAGCCATATTTTTTCCTTTTTCTTTACTTTGGCTTTTGACTCCCTTTTATTTATTTATTTTTTTTGGAGTTTTTATTTTATTTCTATTTTTATTTTTCTTTTCTTTGGATGTAAACTTCTTTTCTTTATTTTCTGAAGCAATTAACTAACTTTTGTTTACACATGTTTTTCTCTTCTTCTTTCTTCCTCATTCTATTCTCAGACTTATCTTAATTGGGTAGGTTGAATATTATTATTATTATTATTTTTTTAATTTTGTAACAGGGTAAAGGATTTGTGGTTTATGAAAGGCTAAAGAAAGGCTCAGAGGGTTGACTAGCGGAAAATATTTCATAGGTTTGAATTTCTGGCTATATCGATCCAAAGAGGGCCTAAATTCTCGCTTAGGATATGGTTTAGTGATCAAGCAAGTGGACGTGTGATATCTCTATCCGGATTTTACTTCTCCCTTGTGTCATTTCTCAAATGTTTCTCTCATATAAGGCTTTAGGCTATATTCTCACAGATTTGTAGAATAAAGTACTCTAGCCTAGCCTAGATTTGAAACTTCTTGCTAACAATCATCGATACTCATGTAATATATTTATAAATAGATGCAAAGATTATTACCTACATATTAACCTATGTTTCTAAAAATTATTCGATGCAAAAAGCTACGTGAGATTTCTAGATTGTTAAGAGCATAGAAGAAGGAAAACAATACCACTATTCCTAAGTGTATAGCATGAACTTATTTATTTATATTTTTTGAATTTTTAAAATTTTAACCAGAAAACAAATGCATATTAACTCTATCTATATCCTAACAGATGCCTTAATTACACGTGTTTCTATGCCCCCAAACAAGAAGCATCGTTGTCCTCAAAGCATTTAAATAAAGAGGGTAGGAAAAATACCTTTGAAACGCTGCGGAAATTCAGGGATATCTGCAAAACAAAAGTTAGAACATACTAATATAGGAAATAAAAGACGCGAACTCTATCGAAGTTCTACCCATTATGGGGTTAACAAGAATGAAATTGCTTGGGACATAAGCGGACACTAACTAGAATGAAAACTTACCTTATCTCCCCGTGTTACTCATCATCTTACTCATCCTCTTCTTCCATAAAGAAGTGAGGTTCCTTTGCGTCCTGCCATACCATGATAATTTGCCAGGCTTCCCGCCATTTATCATCTATTATTGCTAACCTATTAAGAGCCACTTGGTCTGATGGGGTGTAGGGTGCAACCTGATGAGGTTGTATCCTCCACCCTTGCCAAGTCATTACGCGGAAAAGATCGAATAATACTATTGGGGTGGGTGCGGTAATGGATGCCATCCAATCCGTGGAACGTGTACAAAAAACAGGAAAGAAACAAAGCATAATACGGGAAACTAGAACGGGCATAAGAAGGAACTTATGCCTCATGCTATGGGATCGAGCTAAACTTGACATCAAGGTTCGGGGAAGGTCATGACACATACGTCCCGTGGCTAAAGCGAGGAAAACACTGCAAGTGGCATCATTCACAGAAGAAAAACGTCATTCCCCTAAAATGTTTAGCATGATCCAAAACATAACAGTTCCTATGTTCATGGACAGGCTACCAAAAGCGACGTTATAGTCCCCTTGGTCCTCGATACGGAAAATGCCTGCGCCGTACGACTCATGCAAGAACTCGTAAGTGTAGACATACATATTATCTACCCAATAGCACCATGGGTCTTGTATTTCAGCGGGCATAGCAAGTCCAAGAACAAATGCTAGCAAGAACCTGGTAATTTCCATTGGTTCATTATCAATGTTGATGGAGAACACTTGTTCTCCATCTGGTCTTTCAAAGAAAATGCAGTTATCGTAAAAATAAGATGCTAGTGTTGGAGAATAAAGTGCATCAGGTCTTACCATAAAAGCGGCTCCCAAAGCGTATGTGATCGCCTCATGAAACTAAGCACCATAAGTAGTGCTTTGGAACAAATCTTCGAAAGACTGTTCCGGTATCAGTGTTGGAGATGTCATCTCAAAATTATGCTCTGGAATAGCTGCGAATGATCCGGATACTACCCGCAAAAAATTGGAAATTTTCTGGTCCACAGAAGTCAGGGAGCGAGTTAAGCTCTGATAGAGCCTTGAAGTCGCTCTGAGTATTTGAATTTCCGGTGTTTGAGCGGGTCGCTCAACTTGAAAAGCGCTCGACAAAAATGTGAAAAAAAATATCTGAGCCGAAAGTCTTCGGAGTTGATGAAACTCGGAAAATGAGCCGACACGTGGGAATCGTGGGAGTGAAAGGTGAGTGATGGAGTTTAGGTGTAGTGTGAGTTGTGAGTGTAGAATGTATGAAGTTTATATAGGTTTTAAGTTGCTAAAACGAATCGGGAAGTTGCCAAAAGTATTTACGGTAGTTTCCGGAAATTCTAAAATTTCCAAACCCGAAAACGGAAACAACTCATTTTCTTGATTCTAATTCAAACCTAGTATCTTTAAGGTTGATTTTATGATAGAGTGTACCTATTTAATCGAGATTTCATCCTACCATGTTACTTATTCATATATATGCCTAAACGGCCATATTTTCACCTTGACTTCGCAATAAATTCTAACACGAGGGTTATATAAAAATCATGCTGGAATAGGTAAAACCACCCCCAAACAAGTTGGGAAGGTGGGATCAATATTAAACAACCACGCATAATGAAAATAACCCATTATATTAAAATTTTCATTCAAAGTACATTTCACTACAAAAAATTCAAATTATGGACATAAAACTTACATTAAAATAAATAACAATAATCAAACTACAATTAAATATAAAAACATCAACCGATGCTATCCCTAACTACTCCGGAACTGGTAGTGGAGGGCACATGGTCCGGAGATCGCTCCCCGAAAGCTCTGATGGACCAAAGACCATTAAATCTTTTCGGCGATGACGCTCGTGCCTCGATGGTGAGTCCTCAGAAGGAGAGTCCCCGTGAGGTGGGAATCATGTAAGCATCTCTTCCCTGAACTGGCGCTGTGCTTCTAGCTCGGCCCTCATCTGTTCCCACCTCTCGTCCTCTCTCTGGGTACGGACCTCGAAGTTATGATGCATCGTTGCTCGTCGAGTCCGGAGGTCTTCGCAGATAGTGTTGAGCTTAACGATGCCACGATGAATCACAGCCATGCGTTACGCATCCCACCAACACCTCTCCAAGGCATCCGCATCAAAACACGTCAAATCCTCCTCATCCTCCGGGCATTCGATTTCCCCGGCCTCCTCGGCATTCTCCTCTCCACCAGCCTCTTCTTCTTCTTCTCTATCCTCAGCCAACCTCCAAACCTGTTGGACACACTCCTTATAGATCGCGAGGGGTTACGGTGTAGGGTGATGCACGCCCTATCGATCGAAGGCTGCTCTCAACTTGGATGATCTTTGTTATCAACACGGGGGAGAGGTGCAACGGACTTCCCTCCCCTAATCATGCTAAGTAAAAACTCCAAGATCTGAGAACTAATACTTCCGCTCACGGAGTATCCATAAGATGTGGAGGCAGATTCGGGCCGATGTCGCTGACCTTCTCCTTCCCCAGGACGTTCCGACCAATCCACTGAGCTGTAGCCAGCTGGTTGGTCCTAAGGGAAGCCTGACGAACACAATGCAACCTCGCATTGCAGTTCCCTTCAGTAACTGTCTCGTTCATTAATGGCTCTACCCCATTATGTTGGGACTCCTGCAACGTGACATCCAAATGGATTCTAGGCGGATGCCTAGAATCTCAGCCAACAACCCAGTCGTCACTTCCTTCCACCTCTTCGCCACCACAACAAAAATCCTTGTCCCTCCCAACTCCCTCGTATTGTAGAACCGTCGGACTAAGTCCTCGTGGTAATAGGCTTCAGTCGAGTACCACAAGCTATTCCAGTCTCGACTGATCATTTCGTCACCGTAAAAACTACGAAATGAACGATGAACTCAAAACGTAAGTAAACTAAAACTAAATTATGTGTCTATATGTTTATCAAAGTTTTTACTCTCAATTCTATTGCAATAGAGTGGAGTAACAAATTCGTTCCACTCCTAGTGCTCTAGCATGGAATTATTTTCTAATCTAATTAATCGGTCTTTAAGTCAATGAGAGCTTTACGAAGGTGTGTTATACTACGATACCTATATGAAATTGATTATGTTGAATCTAACTACAAATGCTATGGCAATATGATTGTTTTGAATATAGATAAAGGATTAGAGGGGAATTGAATCCACCTCGAATCCAACTTAATAGCCTAGCATAGATTCTTGTATCTCGATTCTTACGTTCTTACGGCAAGAAATTCGAGTTCTAATTAATCCCGAGTGTTCATGACATTTCTACCGAGTACTAACTAGCATGTGAGGTCGTCCACCCATTCTCATGGCGAATCACGACCTTCTAGATTGGAATAGACTCTACAATGCTTCTACACTATACTACTAAGTTTTCATCAAGGCTTCATAAACCCCTCTAATGGAGTTTTTAGCCTTGAATAATCAACCCATCATTTCCTATTGAATTATAACTACACATCATATCAAAATTCTAACTTTACTAATCTAAATTAAACAATAATTGAAATCTAATTAATTAACTAAGAATGAAATAAGAACAAGAATTTAAACTAGATCTATAAATGCAAATGACAAAAATCGAAATTGAATAATAATAACTATTTTATTTATCTAATTAAATGACGAACAATCATTCAAGGAATTAAATAAAAACAAGATATGAAACTAATTAAATTAAACTAATTAAATCTAAGGAAAACTAGATCTAGAATTAATTAATGGAGGCTACTAATCTAATCTTTAATCTAGGTCTAACTATCTACCATTAACAAAGAGTGAAGCTTTGGTTTTTATACATTCAGATCCAAAAATCGTGCATGGGCTTGGAGCCATGTTTAACCCAATTATTTCAGTCCAAAAAGGCCTCTTCAGCTGCAGTTGGCTTCAATAGACTTTTCATCCACTTTTGCTCCTCTGATTGGGTCAAGGCTTGGACCATTGGAAAGCTCTTTCCGAGCCGGTCGTTTTGACATAAGGTAGGCCCCATTTCGAGGTCGGAGTCCAAAGATACGGCCTTCGGAAGTTCTGTTGACTTGTGTCTGTTTCTGCCCGCGTCGACTTTCCAGCTTTTGACCGGGCTTTAGAAAGGCTTTATCTTCTTGAATCTTGGCCTTTAATCACGGAACTCCTTAGTAACCGACCTTTGCTCCTTTATCTCGCTAAAGTGGCACATTTCTGTACATAATGGACTTTGAAGCCTGAAATGCATAAAAACACGTAATCAATGTTAACTCTTTATTATTACTCACATAATTGGTCTAATAGTATGACTGTTACAGGTTTAAAACTACAGTTTTGGGCTCTTATCAAACCACCCCCAAACAGCATTTTGCTTATCCTCAAGCAAATATGAGAAATTAGCATAAGTGACCAAAAATGGAGTTCTATCTACTCTCATTTCGCTGAGTGCGATTGCATTGACCATATGCAACAAGGCCTTAAACCACTAGGAATTCCCTAGTGGACGAGTTATAGCCCTCGTGAGAGTTTTTCGATGAAGGTACTCACAAACTTCACCTATACTACAACGACTAAGAAATACAACTATTGTTTCCTTATTTATCTCTCAATTATCTATACATCTCACTAGCAATGAATACAGAATAATCATGGCGAAACCTAAGCTAATATATGCATAATAATCAATCATCTAAAATAAACATATATACAATGAGTAATACTATGAAATGTCTAGCAGGTTCGTTTCTGAAACTCGGAATAGCGTCCTTAAGTAGGTTCTCACATAAAAGTCAAGACAAAAATCACTCTGATTTTTCCACTCAAGTTTTGCTACTCCAGTGTGCAGTGGGCATACTTTACCTTACAATCTCAATGACACACAAGGAAGCCGAAGTTGATCAAATACATCTGCCACTTACAATCCCACTAACCTATTACTAATTAAGCTAGAGGTCTTTATTAGGTGTTGCGGGGATTAGGAGATGGTTTAAGAAGGAAGGAAATGGATATTCAAAACGGACAAGTCTGAGATAATAGAGTCTTCATATTATGTAACAAGAGAAAACCTTGTTATTTACTTTTGCTTATACACTTTGTTTCCATCCTTAGCCATATTTTTTTTCTTTTCCTTTGGCTTTTGACTCCTTTTATTCTATTTTTTTGGAGTTTTTATTTTATTTTTATTTTTATTTTTCTTTTCTTTGGATGGAAACTTCTTTTCTTTATTTTTTTGAAGCAATTAACTAACTTTTGTTTACACAAGTTTTTCTCTTCTTCTTTCTTCCTTATTCTATTCTCAGACTTATCTAAATTGGGTAGGTTGATTTTTTTTTTTATTTTTTTTATTTTGTTCTGTTTTGTAACAGGGTAAAGGATTTGTGGTTTATGAAAGGGCTAATGAAAGGCTCAGTAGGGCGACTAGCGGAAAATATACTTAGGTCGAATTTCTAGCTATATCGATCCAAAAAAAGGGCCTAAATTCTCTCTTAGGACATGGTATCGTGGTCAAGCAAGTGGGCGTGTGATTTCTCTATTCGAATATACTTCTCCCCTTGTGTCATTTCTCAAATGTTTCACTCATATAAGGCTTTAGGCTATATTCTCACAGGATTTGTAGAATAAGTACTATAGCCTAGATTTCAAAACTTCTTTGCCAAACAATCATAGATACTCATGTAATATATTTATAGATAGATGCAAAGATTATTACCTACATATTAACCTAAGTTTCTAAAAACTATTCTAATGCAAAAGCTACGTGAGACTTCTAGATTATTAAGAGCATAGAGAAAGAAACAATACCAATATTCCTAAGTGTATAGCATAAACTTTTTTATTTTTATTTTTATTTTTTTTTTATTATTTTTAAGAAAAATAATTCTTAATATACAACCTAATATGTGCTTAACATTTACATCGTGTTTCTATACCACCCCCAAACAATTTGGGAGAAGGGGGTTCATGAAACAATTCAATAGCACAATTAAATTATGTAACTAACTAATTTTTATAATTTTTAACATTTTATAAATAAAAGTGCGTAATTTACATCCTAAAAGTGTCTAATTTTTGCAAATGTTTCTATCCCACCCCCAAACAATCGAACGCTTTGTCCTCAAAGTGTAAAGAGATAAGGAAAGAATTTACCATAGAAACGTGGCAAAAAATTGGCGCACTGTAATGTAAATATTGTAAAGATGATAATGATAATATGAAGCACAATTAAACCGCGTATCGCACTAACTAACACAAACTCAACTGAGTAAACATTACAGGGCTTAGGGTGGCAACATGATTTGAAATGAATACCAAAATATGCCACCCCCAAACAAAATTGGAAAACTTTTTTTTAAGTTTGAAAATTTTGTTTGGCCTATAATCTTAACGTTGGTATTGTCTAAAACTTGGGTCTTTTAAAGTCAAATTCCCTAGACTTATCTAAACATATGTATGAATATGCAGTTTATCATATATCAACAACCGAAATAGTTGTGGATCGTTCCATGAATAAATATCGTAGAAAACATATCCAAACACAATCAAGCACCAAGATTTCCTACGACGCAAAGCCCTAAATGAAGCGAAGTCGGATAGACCTATAACATAACCGAGCATGCACCTTATGTTTCATCTTTGAACGAGAGGGTGTCCTAGTGAATAAGTGTGGAAAAGTGAATGGTTGTGGAAAATATGGTGGATTGGGATAAGTTTTAGAGAAAAAGCATGGAAAAAATGAGGATGTGGGTTTAGCACAAAACTCATTCATGGTGTAGTTAGGGACTGTCTCAAGTCTAAAAATGAAGGTGTCAAGTGGTTTATCCTTGGGAAGTATTTGTTTACTAGGTGGATTTAAAAAATCATGAAGCACAGGGGAGAAAACTAAAGGATCGAAAGTGCAAACCCGAGGTTCCTTTGAAAAGGTGGAGGGTGGGGAATATTGGTGATGGAAGGTGAATGATTCTCAGCTAGAGCTCTCAAGTCCATATCATCAGAAATCTTGATATATGCAAGACATTCCCCAATAGGTGGGTCAAAAGGATCACTGGGATAGAGATTGAAAAATTCATCTTCCGTCATAGCATCAAGGGAGGAATGGTTATTGGCAAGGGGGGACTCGCGAAGTGGTAAAGAAGCGGTGCAAAAGAGTTGCAGGAATTCTTCTTCGATTTTGTCTACTACCAGGGAGTCATTGTTAAAGTCGGAATTTCCGAAGGAAAGGAATTTGTTAATCTGTTTCTCCGTAAACATGTTTTTGAAGTAATCTTGAGCTAAGCTCTCGATCATGCTAACCTCTCTATTTGTAGATGAATCGGGATACTGTGTCCTCGTTTTGAAAACATTTACCTCAACAGAAAGATGGCCAAAGGACAAGGACATCGAACCATCGCGGCGCTTTATGAGCCGCCGTTGGCGAGCCAAAGGGACACCCTAAAATGATAGGTACAGAGTCGTTAGTGACTTATTCGAGGATAACGAAGTCGGCCGGGTAGTAAAAATTTTGGACTTTAACCAAAGCATGTTTTCAACCACACCCTTAGGATACTTAATAGACCGATCGACTAATTGCAATGTCATTTTAGTAGGTTGCATCTCCTCTAGACCTATTTGTTTATACAAATAAAAGCGGGAGTAAGTTAACACTAGCCCCGTGTCTAGTAAGCGCGGTCGTCGTGTGAGAATCTCCTAAGGTGCATTATCTGATAGGACGACCGAGGTCCTTGTACTTAACAATTCCATTATTTTCGGATAAAGTTGGGAACTGCTCAGGTTAGAAAGGCGTCTTTAGGTATGTTGGTCTTACGCCTAGTAGTGCACAACTCCTTAAGAAACTTAAGCGTGGTTAGGTAGCTTTTTTATAGCCGAGAACGGGGAAGGTTTATCGCTAGATTTTTGAAAACGCGTTCCTAATCTCCTCAAAGTTAGTATCCCCGGTTAGCATGGCTAATATCGAGGGAGGCGGTGGTTTAAGCTCTATATTTAGCGTATGGCTCGACTTGATGTGTAACTTTGGCTTTCTGTTTTCTTAGGTTGTGGTTTAACCGGTACCTCTACGATTGGTAGGTTCTTCGGTTTCTATTTTGGTATCTAGTTCGATATCCGGTGTAGGAGTCGATGATGGGGTAACTATAGTCATAGTTACTTTGTTATCAACCACTCTTCCAGAACGGAGAGTGGTGATGGCATTTAGCTGACCTACGGATGTAGTTTCCGTACTAGTATTACCGTTTACCTCAAAGGCTGTGTTTGCTGTTCTAGGGTTGGGTATCGCTTGGCCTCGAAACACGCCTTTTGGTTGGGCTTTCTCTTGGGCTAACTGTTAATTTAAATTATTAACGGATTGTAGAATGTGTTGGTTAGATTGAGCCATGGTTTGGAAAAGTTGTTGGCTCACTTGTATGAAGGTGTCAAGACGATCCGGTTGTGTGGGTGTAGTAGTCACGGGTGGTGTGACTGGAACTATCTCGCGTTGATTATATATGGGCGGATTCTGATAGTTATTTTTTACCGGAACGATACCTCTATTAGCATTATAATTATTATAACTACATTGACCTTGTGTTTGACTTTGTCGAGGTTGCGCTTGGTTGATATAATTATTATAATTACCCTGATCCTGTCCTTGTTGTGGTGGAGCTTGGTTATAACTGTGCGTTGGCCTTGCATATTGATTATTGTACCCTGTAGGTGTGACTTGTTGGTTATTTCTCCAACCGAAGTTGGGATTTTGTCTCCAAGGGGTGTTAGGTTCACTATTAATGGAACAAGAATGTTCATAGGCTATATAGGGCCAAAGGGGAGTCGGGATGCTTTCGGGACTCAAACTACATGGATTTTGAATTTACATTCATGACGGGAGGCTCCTTTACTTAGGAAACTACCCCATTCATTATGTCTAGGACTTCTTTATGGTGGTGTAGAAGTCCTTTGAAAAGGCAACGAACTAACGTGTCTTTTGCTAGGTGATGGTGTGGACACTCTATAAGGAGATCGGTGAAACGATTCCAAGCCTCTGAAAATGATTCATGAGGATTACGTCGAAAAAAGTGAATCTTGGAAAGCATTTCATCCGTCCTTTAGGTGTGGGTAAAAATGTTCCATAAACAAATTGAACAAGTTTGGCCCACAAGTCCACGCAAATTAGGCGCTTTGGGCGTTAACCAAGACCGCCTTATCGCCTAAGGTGAAAGGGAATACCCTCAATTTAATTTGTTCCGCACCAACCGTAGGATGGTGGAATGTTATGGGACTTGTTCAATCCTACGCGTGTCTTGATAAGGTTTTTCATGGTCTAAACCATGAAAAGCGGGTAACAAATTAAATATATTTGGGGATCGCGGAAATCCCCAATTGGTCTCTGCTAGAACGATGCAAGATTTAGGGCTATCGCTCGAAGGCTTTATAAAAGTCGAGAGAGGAGTCTCTTTTCTTCACCATAATATCGGTGGTGTGTGTGAAATAGTAGCTAGAGGTGTAGTAGGTGGGAAACTAGATAGGCTTGTTTGTTGATATTGCCGTAATTAATTCGTTAGTTGTTTTCTTCGACCGGACCTTAATCTCATGCAAGACTAAGTCGAACTTAACTAAACATGCAACACTCCAAACAATTACGATATACTAGTAGAAACCTCTAACCGGAGATCGCGAGGTGTGGAAGAAAGGAATACCTGATTAAGCGTCCTTGCTTCGCTTATGAATAGCGTCTTGTTTACGCGTGTTCAGTGTATATAACAAGTTAAAACACTGAAAAACTTAAAAATCGGGTTCAAACAAACTGTAGAAATCCGGAAAATTTGGCTTAGGGCGCGGTCGCTCTCGTGTTCCATAACTTAGCGGGTCGCGCTTCGGTATGGGGCTGGTCGCTTCGGTATGATGGCGGTCGCTCCGTGTAATTTTTCGCGGAACTTTTCAATGCTGAAATGAACAACCACAGTATGAATCAAACAAGGGTGGGTGGGTGAAATGGGACTTAAAAATGACTAATTATACTATGAAAACAATGCTAAAGTGCAACTAAGATGGCAGCGGCGCCATTTAATAAAACATAAAATTGAATAGTCTACCTACGAAATGAACGATGAACTCAAAACGTAAGTAAACTAAAACTATTTACGTGTCTATATTTATCAAAGTTTCTACTCTCAATTCTATCGAAATAGAGTGGAGTAACAAATTCGTTCCACTCCTAGTGCTCTAGCATGGAATGTTTTCGTGTTAACTAATCTGTCTTAAGTCTAAAGATACGGCCTTCGGAAGTTCTGCTGACTTGTGTGCTGTTTCTGCCCACATCGACTTTCCAGCTTTTGACCAGGCTTTAGAAAGGCTTTATCTTCTTGAATCTTGGCCTTTAATCACGGAACCCCTTAGTAACCGACCTTTGCTCCTTTATCTCGCTAAAGTGGCACATTTCTGCACATAATGGACTTTGAAGCCTAAAATGCATAAAAACACGTGATCAGTGTTAACTCTTAATTATTACTCACATAATTGGTCTAATAGTATGACTGTTACAGGGTTAAAACTACAGTTTTGGGCTCTTATCATTTCAGGATTATTATAAGAGTTTTAGTATTATCAAACACGGGTGTAACAAGGTTAGTTGAACCTTGTTACTCCTTTTACGTGGCTCATGCCTTGTAAGCTTGATAAACCCCTTGTTACTCCTTTAGTTTCACAAGGTTAGCATCGAGTTAAGGTGGAATCAATCCCCCTCTAACTCCTTATCATCAAATCAACGTAGCATTCCCTTAGTTATTTTGATAACCGACTAGTTGCATCTTGTGGGTAGTTGCATCGTAGTCTAGTTTCCTTTTCGTAAATCTCTCATTAGACCTTAAGTAGAGTAATTACACGTGATAACAAGCATGCGGAAGGACTAGGAGTGGAACGAATCACTATACTCCACTATATCTCATAGGATTGAGAGTAGAAATATTTGATAAGCATATTGGATCATAAGATAGTTTTAGTTTACTTACGTTTTGAGTTTCATCGTTCATTTCGTAGGTAGACTATTCAATTTTATCATTTATCAAATGGCGCCGCTGCCGTCTTAGTTTCACTTTCGTATTGTTTTCGTAGTGTTAGTACTTTTCTTAAAGTCCCATTTCACCCACCCACCTGTGTTTGATTCATACCGCGGGTTATCCGATTCAACGTTGGAAAGTTCCGACAAAATAACACTGAGCGCGACCGCGCCCTAGCAGAGCGCACCTACGCCCTATAGCCTGGAGCAAGAGCGCGACCCGCCCCCATGTGGAGCGCAACCCGCCCTTAAACTCTGGAATACCAAGTTACGGATGGGGCGCTGGCCTATCGTCGTCTTGCGACCAGCCCATAGCAAATTTTTCCGGATTTCGACAGTTTTGATTCGAACTTTGATTTTTCATATTTTTCAGTGTTCTAACTTGTTATACACACTGAACACGCGTAAACAAGACGTTATTCATAAGCGAAGCAAGGACGCAATCAGGTATTCCTTTCTTCCACACCTCGCAACTCCTGTTAGAGGTTTATACTAGTATATCAGAATTGTTTGGAGTGTTGATGTGTTTAGCTAAGTTTGGTTTTAGCCTTGTATGAGATTAAGGTCTGGCCGAACAAAACACGAGCGTAATTACACAACAACGTCAACAAACAAGTCTATCTAGTATACCACCCACTACACCTCTAGCTACTATTTCACACACATCACCGCCCCAATGCCCGCCGAAGAAGAGACTCTCTCGACTTCTACAAAGCCTTGAGCAATAGCCCCAAATCTTGCATCGTTCTAGCGGACCCGATTGGGATTTCGAATCCCCAAAATATTTTAATTTGTTACCCGTTTTTCATGGATTAGACGATGAAAAACCTTATCAGCACATGAGTAGGATTGAACAAGTCCTAACAACATTCCACCATCCTACGGTTGGTGCGGAACAAATTAAACTCAGGGTATTCCCTTTCACCTTAGCCGATAAGGCGGCGCCTTGGTTAACTGCCCAAACGCCTAATTCTGTGGACTCATGGGCTAAACTTGTTTAGTTGTTTATGGAACATTTTTACCCACCCCTAAAGACGGATGAGATGCTTTCCAAGATTCATTTCTTTCGACAAAATCCTCATGAATCATTTTCAGAGGCTTGGAATCGTTTCACCGATCTCCTTATATAGTGTCCACATCATAACTTAGCGAAAGACACGTTAGTTCGTGCCTTTTTCAAAGGACTTCTACACCACCATAAAGAAGTCCTAGACAAAATGAATGGGGGTAGTTTCTTAAGCAAAAGAGCCTCGAAGGCTTATAAATTTTTAGAGGATCAAACTAAAGCGAAATAACAACTGGGGGGTAGTGATGATATCCACCGCTCCGCTAGTTCATCAAATACAGTTAAGGCGCGGTATGTTTGAAATTAAACACGATTCGAGCTTAAAACTCTAATCGAATCACTCACTAAAAGGTAGAGGCCATTTCACGTACAACAAAATCCTATCCCCGTCATGAATGTAAATTCAAATCCATGTAGTTTTACGTTGGAGTCCCGAGCATCCCGACTCCCATCGTCCCTATAGCCTATGAACATTCTTGTTCCATTAATAGTGAACCTAACCCCTTGGAGACAAAATCCCAACTTCGGGTTGGAGAAATAACCAACAAGTCACACCTACGGTACAATAATCAATATGTTAGGCCAACGCACAGTTATAACCAAGCTCCACCACAACAAGGACAGGATCAGGGTAATTATAATAATTATAACAACCAAGTGCAACCTCGACAAAGTCAAGCACAAGGTCAATGTAGTTATAATAATTATAATGCTAATAGAGGTATCGTTCCGGTAAATAATAACTATCATAATCCGCCCATAAATAATCAACGCGAGATAGTTCCAGTCACACCACCCGTGACTACTACACCTACACAACCGGATCGTTTTGACACCTTCATACAAGTGAGCCAACAACTTTTCCAAACCATGGCTCAATCTAAACAACACATTCTACAATCCGTTAATAATTTAAACCAATAGTTAGCCCAAGAGAAAGCCCAACCAAAAGGCGTGTTTCCAGGTCAAGCGATACCCAACCCTAGAACAGCAAACACAGCCTTTGAGATAGATGGTAATACTAGTACGGAAACTACATCCGTAGGTCAGCTAAATGCCATCACCACTCTCCGTTTTGGAAGAGTGGTTGATAACAAAGTAACTATGCCTATAGTTACCCCATCAGTACTCCTTACACCGGATATCGAACTAGATACCGAAATAGAAACTGAAGAACCTACCACTGTAGAGGTACCAGTTAAACCACAACATAAGAAACAGAAAGCCAAGGTTACACATCAAGTCGAGCCATACGCTAAATATAGAAGCCCGAAACCAGTTCCTCGAAAATTAGCCATGCTAACCGGGGATACTAACTTTGAGGAGATTAGGAACGTTTTCAAAAATCTAACGATAAACCTTCCTTTTCTCGAAGCTATAAAAAAGCTACCTAACCACGCTAAGTTTCTTAAGGAGTTGTGCACTACTAGGCGTAAGACCAACATACCTAAAGACGCTTTCTAACCGAGCAGTTCCCAACTTTATCCGAAAAATAATGGAATTGTTAAGTACAAGGACCCCGGTCGATCCTCGCATAATGCACCTTAGGAGATTCTCACACGACGACGGCGCTACTAGACCTGGGGGCTAGTGTTAACTTACTCCCGTTTTATTTGTATAAACAAATAGGTCTAGAGGAGATGCAACCTATTAAAATGACATTGCAATTAGCGGATCGGTCTATTAAGTAACCTAAGGGTGTGGTTGAAAACGTGCTGGTTAAAGTCTAAAATTTTTACTACCTAGCCGACTTTGTTATCCTCGACACAGAAGTCACTAACGACTCTGTACCTATCATTTTAGGGAGTCCCTTCTTGCCTACTGCCAACGCGCTCATAAACTGCCGCGATGGTTCGATGTCCTTGTCCTTTGGCCATCTTTCTATTGAGGTAAATGTTTTCAAAACGAGGACACAGTATCCCGATTCAACTACAAATGGCGAGGTTAGCATGATCGAGAGCTTAGCTCAAGATTACTTCAAAAACATGTTTCCGGAGAAACAGATTAACAAATTCCTTTCCTTCGAAATCCGACTTTAACAATGACTCCCCACGGTATATCTGAAAATCGAAGCGAATTCACGCAACTCTTTTTGCACCGCTTCTTTACCACTTCAGCGAGCCCCCCTTGCCAACAACCATTCATCCCTTGATGCTATGACGGAAGATGAATTTTTCAATCTCTATCCCAGTGATCCTTTTGACCCACCTATTGAGGAATGTCTTGCATATATCAAGATTTCGATGATATGGACTTGAGAGCTCTAGCTGAGAATCATTCACCTTCATCACCAATATTCCCCACCCTCCACCTTTTCAAAGGAACCTTGAGTTTGCACTTCGATCCTTTAGTTTCTCCCCGCTTCATGATTTTTTAAATCCACCTAGTAAAAAATACTTCCCAAGGATAAACCACTTGGCACCTTCATTTTCGGACTTGAGGCGGTCCCTAACTACACCATGAATGAGTTTTGTGCTAAACCCACATCCTCATTTTTTCCATGCTTTTCCTCTAAAACTTATCCCAATCCACCATATCTTCCACAACCATTCACTTTTCCACACTTATTCACTAGGACACCCTCTCGTTCAAAGATGAAACATAAGGTGCATGCTCGGTTATGTTATAGGTCTATCCGACTTCGCTTTCATTCCACTAGGCTGCGTCGTAGGAAATCTTGGTGCTTGATTGTGTTTGGATATGTTTTCTGTGATATTTATTTATGGAACGATCCACAACTATTTCGGTCGTTGATATATGATAAACTGCATATTCATACATATATTTAGATAAAGTCTTGAGTATCTGACTATAAACGACTCAATTTTTGTGTTTGGTGCATTTCGTTTCATTTCCATATATTGGTGAATGCACCATTCAGGTAACGTGGCCCTCCCTATGGAGTGTGTGGTTGTAAGTACCGGATCCTAAGTCCACGGTTCACATAATTCACGTTTTCCACTCTTGCATGTTTTCCTGGTTTTTGTGTCATGTTTCTCTATGGTGTGAATTATGTCTTTACTGCTTATTGTTTTCCTTTATATTAAACCTAATTCATAAAAAGTAAAAAAGTTTAAAGCTATAAAAATAGTAATCTAGCAAGTCTCGAATCGACCTTAAAAGACCCAAGTTTTTAGTACAATACCAACTTTTCTCGGGTATAGGCCAAACAAAAATTTCAAACTTAAAAAGAGTTTTCCAATTTTGTTTGGGGGTGGCGTATTTTGGTATTCATTTCAAATCTTGTTGCCACCCTACGCTGTCATGTTTTACTCCAAGAGAGTTTGTGTTAGTTAGTACGCAATGTTTAATTGTGCTTCATATTATCATATCATCTTTACAATATTTACATTCACAGTGCTTGCCAATTTTTGCCACGTTTCTATGGTAAATTCTTTCCTTATCTCTTTACACTTTGAGGACAAAGCGTTCGATTGTTTGGGGGTGGTATAGAAACATTTGCAAAAATTAGACACTTTTAGGATGTAAATTATGCACTTTTATTTATAAAATGTTAAAAATTATAAAAATTAGTTAGTTACATAATTTAATTGTGCTATTGAATTGTTTCATGAACCCCCTTCTCCCAAATTGTTTGGGGGTGGTATAGAAACACGATGTAAATGTTAAGCACATATTAGGTTGTATATTACGTATTATTTGTCTTAAAAAAAAATAAAAATAAAAATAAAAAGTTTATGCTATACACTTAGGAATATTGGTATTGTTTCTTTCTCTATGCTCTTAATAATCTATAAGTCTCACGTAGCTTTTGCATTAGAATAGTTTTTAGAAACTTAGGTTAATATGTACGTAATAATCTTTGCATCTATCTATAAATATATTACATGAGTATCTATGATTGTTTGGCAGTAAGTTTATGAAATCTAGGCTAGAGTACTTATTCTACAAATCCTGTGAGAATATAGCCTAAAGCCTTATATGAGTGAAACATTTGAGAAATGACACAAGGGATAAGTATATTCCGAATAGAGAAATCACACGTCCACTTGCTTGACCACTATACCATGTCCTAAGCGAGAATTTAGGCCCTTTTTGGATCGATATAGCTAGAAATTCCGACCTAAGTATATTTTCCGCTAGTCGCCCCACTGAGCCTTTTATTAGCCCTTTCATAAACCACAAATCCTTTACCCTGTTAGAAAACAAAACAAAATAAAATAAAATAAAAAATCAACCTACCCAATTTAGATAAGTCTGAGAATAGAATAAGGAAGAAAGAAGAAGAGAAAAACCTGTGTAAACAAAAGTTAGTTAATTGCTTAAAAAAAGAAAGAAAAGAAGTTTCCATCCAAAGAAAAAAAAAATAAAAATAGAAATAAAATAAAAACTCCAAAAAAAAAATAGAATAAAAGGAGTCAAAAGCCAAAGAAAAAGAAAAAAAAAATATGGCTAAGGATGGAAACAAAGTGTAGAAGCAAAAGTAAATAACAAGGTTTTCTCTAGTTACATAATATGAAGACTCTATTATCTCCGACTTGTCCTTTTTGAATATCCATTTCCTTTCTTCTTAAACCATCTCCTAATCCCCGCAACACCTAATAAAGACCTCTAGCTTAATTAGGAATAGGTTAGTGGGATAGTAAGTGGCAGATGTGTTTGATCAACTTCGGCTTCCTTGTGTGTCATTGAGATTGTAAGGTAAAAGTATGCCCACCGCATTAATCGGAGTAGCAAAACTTGAGTGGAAAAATCGAGTGATTTTTGTCTTGACTTTTTTGTGAGAACCTACTTAAGGACGCTATTCCAAAGTTTCAGAAATGGACCTGTTACTGCATTTCATAGCATTACTCATTGTATATATGTTTATTTGTAGATGATTGATTATTATGCATATATTAGCTTAAGTTTCGACATGATTATTCTGTATTCATTGCTAGTGAGATGTATAGATAATTGAGACATGAATAAAGAAACAATAGTTTTCTTTCTTAGTCGTTGTAGTATAGATGAAGTTTGTGAGTACCTTCACTGGAAAACTCTCACGAGGCTATAACTCGTCTACTATGGAATTCCTAGTGGTTTAAGGCCTTGTTGCATATGGTCAATGCAATCGCACTCAGCGAAACGAGAGTAGTTAGAACTCCATTTTTGGTCACTTATTCTAATTTTTCATCTTTGCTTGAGGAGATCCAAAATGTTGTTTGGGGGTTGTTTGATAAGAGCCCAAAACTGTAGTTTTAACCCCTTAATAATCATACTTCTAGACCAATTATGTGAATAATAAGTAAGAGTTAATAATGATTACGTGTTTCTATGCATTTTAGGCTTCAAAGTTCATTATGTGCAGAAATGTGCCACTTTAGCTAGTTAAAGGAGCAATGGTTGGTTACTAAGGATTTCTATGATTAAAGGCCAAGATTCAAGAAGACAAAGCCTTTCTAAAGCCCGGTCAAAGCTGAAAAGTCAAAGTCAACGCGGGCAGAAACAGCACACAAAGTTAGCAGAACTTCCGAAGACCATATCTTTGGACTCAGACCTCTGAATTGGGCCTACCTTATGTCAAAACGACCGGCTCGGAAAGAGCTTTCCAATGGTCTAAGCCTTGACCCAATCAGAGGAGCAGAAGTGGATGAAACATCTGTCAAAGCCAACTATAGCTGAAGAGCCCATTTTGGACTAAAGAAATTGTGTTTTGGGCCTGATTCTCTTGCCCAAAACATGGCTCCAAGCCCATGCAAGATTTTTGGATCTGAAAGTATAAAAACAAAAGCTTAGCTCTTTGTTAAATGTAGCTAGTTAGACCTAAAACAATATAGATAATTCTAGATCTAGTTTAATTAATAAAATTAAGTTTAGTCCCATTTTCAATTCTTGTTTTAGATTAAGTCTTTGAATCATTGTTCTTGATTGATTAGATAAATAAAATAGTTATTTTATCAATTTCGAATTTTGTTATTTCAATCTATTAGATCTAGTTTTAATTATTGTTGGTTACCATTTCTTAGTTGTTAATTAGAATTTAATCATTGTTTAATTAGATTAGTAAATTTCGAATCTTGATAATATGTTTAGTTTAGATTCATATGGAAATGATTGCGGAATGATTCAAGGCTAAAACCTCTATTAGAGAGGTTGATGAAGCCTTGATGAAAACTTAGTGGTATAGTGTAGAAGCATTGTAGAGTCTATTCCAATCTAGAAGGTCATGATTCGCCATGAGAATGGGTGGACGACCTCACATGCTAGTTAGTACTCGGTAGAAATGCCATGAACACTAGGGATTAAAACTCGAATTTCTTACCGTAAGAACGTAAGAATCGAGATACAAGAATCTATGCTAGGCTATTAAGTTGGATTTGAGGTGGATTCAATTCCCCTCTAATCCTTTATCTAGATTCAAAACAATCATATTGCCATAGCATTCGTAGTTAGATTCAACATAATCAATTTCATATAGGTATCATAGTATAACACACCTTCGTAAAACTCTCTTTGACTTAAAGACCGATTAATTAGATTAGAAAACATTCCATGCTAGAGAACTAGGAGTGGAACGAATTTGTTACTCCACACTATTTCGATAGAATTGAGAGTAGAATCCTTGATAAACATATAGGTTCATAAGAAAGTTTTAGTTTACTTACGTTTTGAGTTCATCGTTCATTTCGTAGGTAAACTATTCATTTTTATGTTTATCAAATGGCGCCGCTGCCAACTTAAAGGAAATTACCTAGCAAAACAAATTGAATAGAAATTTGTTTGATAAAGTTAAAGCAGTGGGTGGTCAAATGGCGCTGCTGCCACAGTATGCTTATCAATTTTATGTTCATGCTTATGTTTATTAAAGTAAGGTTGTGTAACAAGGTTTTCAACTAAGACGGCAGCGGCGCCATTTGATAATACTATCTTTAAGTGACCAAAAATGGAGTTCTATTCTAAGCATTGTATTCAATTTCATATAGAAATGATAGTATAATGATATTAGAAATTTCACATCACCCATTACTCTCACCATTGTTCCTTGTGTCGAGTAGTTGAATTCTAATTAAGTCTTGAGGGTTTAAGAGTGGAACGAATCCTGACTCTAATATATTACTTCGTTATTGAGAGTAGAAATATTGATATAAACACGTATTTACGTAAATTAATTATTTGTGTTTACGCATAGATAGTTAGAATACGTAAAATCATTTTTTATCAAATGGTGCCGCTGCCATCTTAATCTCGTTCATGACAAGAATTCAATTGCTTGAATCCAAGGGGCAATCCCCCATTCTCTACCCACCCACCCTTTTAATTTTTCATTCTTGTTTCTTGAATTTTCGGAACTGTTCACTGTTTCAGGCATAGGGGCTGCGGATTCACAGAGAAAAACACTGCGGTGAAGGTATTTCTAAATTTTTAAAAATTCTGAAAATTTTCATACATACTATTTTATGTGTTGTTGATTTACTGGAATATTTTCAGATTTTTCAAAGTTGGTTTACTTTGTGGAAAAAATACGATCTTTACAGTGCTGCATTTCAGTTTTCACACCGTATGTTCTTGAAAAACAGACGAGTAAGGTTAGTTAGGAAGTTCTAAAAATTCTATAATTTTTACAGGAGTATCTATCCTAAGTTTGGAGTTTATAGTAAAAATTTTATGAGTTTTTGATTTGTTTTGACCTCCTAAATAGTAGAGTGTTTCCAGTGTGTTTCTGCAGTGTTGCAAACACTTAATATCTGGAACACTAGCCAATAAGGAGAGGTTGTAGAACTCCAATTGCTATAAATGTTTTACAGGAACAAGTAGGATCTGTCAGGAATCTCCAGTAAAAATTTGGAAATTTTTGGCTTTGTTTTGATGGGTTAACCATTCGGTTGTTTGTATTGTGTCCGAAAACTGTTTCGCAAACTTTTCAGGGCAGTAGAGGGACTTTCATAGCTCCGATTGATCTGAACTTTTACAGGCTACTTGATAGACGTCTTAGCAAATTACTGTAAAAATTTCAAATTTTTGGAGTACGATAAAAGGCCTAAAACTTGAAAACCCTGGAGCGCGACCCGCGCCCTCGAAGGAAAATTCAGCGTGAACAGCCCAATTTTCATAGGTAAATGCAAATTTTTATTTCTTCAAGTTATTCAGTGTTTCTAACTTGTTAAATACACTGAGATTGCGTATACAAGACGCTATTCAAATGCGTAGCAAGGAGGCATTCAGGTACTCCTTCTTCCACTCCTCGCCTCTTCTGTCAGAGGAGTTTTAATTCTAGTATAATCAGGCTTGTTTTTCGTAGAAATAAATACAACACGCCTATCTAGAATTTCACACACTACACTTGCATCAATGGCTAAAGAACAAGAGACTCCTCTCTCTGATTTTTATAAAGCCCTAAACGATGGGCCTAAGTCGTGCATCGTTCTTGCAGACCTAGTGGGGGATTTTCGAATCCCCCCTAATATATTTAACTTGTTACCGATTTTTCATGGTTTAGACCACGAGAAGCCTTACCAGCATATGCGTAGGATAGACCAAGTTCTCACTACATTCCATCATCCTAGCGTAAGTCCAGATCAAGTTAAACTTAGGGTGTTTCCTTTCACCCTAGCCGACAAGGCGGCGTCTTGGTTAACTGCCCCAAACGCAAAACTCTGTGGACTCATGGGCTCAACTTGTTCAATTGTTCATGGAACAGTTTTACCCACCACTGAAGACAGATGAAATGCTTCACAGGATTCATTTCTTCCACTATAATCCTCATGAATCCTTTTCAGAGGCCTGGAATCGTTTCACTGATCTTCTCATTGAATGCCCGCATCATAATCTTGCGAAAGACACGCTTGTTCGTGCTTTCTTCAAGGGGCTTTCACATTATCATAAGGAGGTTCTAGATATCATGACTGGGGGTAGTTTTCTTAGTAAAGGAGCCTTAGAGGCTTATAAATTCTTAGAAGATCAATCTAAGAAGAACAACAATTGGGGAGGAAGCGATTCCTCCCGCTCCTCTCCTTCTTCTCTTGAGGTTAAACATGATCCCGAGCTGAAAACTCTTATCGATGCCCTCACTAAAAAGGTAGATGCCATCTCTTTTCAACAACAACCCACTCCAGTCATGAACATTAACTCTACTTTCGTTGTAATGTCTGCATTGTAGTCTTGAGCATTCCGACTTTTATTGTCCTCTTGTCTATGCACAAACACCACCACAACCATCACACTTTAACCAGCTTAACTTCAACATCAAGGACAATGGAACTTAGGTGACCAGAATAGAGGTTTAGTACCCGGAACCCGAACTATCAACATCAAGACATCAACGCCAACAAGCTTTAATTCTAATACAACCATCTACGGACAAAGTAGTAGTGACCTTGTTGGAGAAACAAAATCAAATTATGCAACAAAAAACTCCAACTTGATGAAAGATCGGCATGATCAAAACTCTAATATGATGAAACAAACGATGCAAATGATGCGGTCTTTTTGCCAAAAGGTTATTGACATGTCTTCTAACCAAAATAATAACCAAACCAGCGTGTTTCCAAGTTAAGCGGCCTAATCCTAAGTTAACAAACACCGCCTTTTTGAAATAAAAAAAAATTCATTGTAATGGTAATATAAACCAAGGGGACCTATATGGTGATCACTACTCTTCGTTCGGGGAGAGTAGTTGATAACCAAGTGACTATGCCTAAAGATCACCCATGAACTATAAATGATACCATACCAAATACGGTCATAGAAATTGAAGACCCTACACTGTAGAGGTTCCAATATGGAAACCTAGTTGGAAAGTGATAAAAGATAAAGCAACGGTTAACAAATATGTTCCCCTCATATTAGGTATAGGGATAAAACACCGCATGAACAACTAGATTTTCCTGTAGAAGGTGAAGTTAAGTCTATTGAGAGTTTTGTATATCACATTAGTGCTTCCGACGATGTCGCCCCTACACTAGTACATATCCTTCTTATGGAAGAAGACAAAGATCACAATTTTGACTCTTTGAACATAACCTGAACTAGAGAAAGAATTTTTCAACCCTACCTTCCGACCATAGAAGAGATAGACTAAACCTCATAATAGACGAGATAGATGAATTCCTCAAAGATGGAGATGAATACCATAATTATATGGATCACGAACAACCTAGATGAGGAATTGACGAGTTTCTAAGAGCCTGTGATGATCCACCTTCTCAAGCACTACCTAGAGCACCACCCTACCACCATCCACCTGAGTTAATCCCTCATAAAAAATCCAATCATTCTTCCCACCCTTTTTCTTCTAACACTTATCCACATTCCAAGTATTTTCCAAAACCATTCATTTACTCCGCGATCATTCACTTGGACACCTTCTTATTCGACTAAGTTAAGTAATAGAATGTTTTGGAGCTTGATTCTGTTTGGTGGTGCATTCCATGTTAACTATTTATGGAAAGATCCACAATTGTTTAGATTATTGATATATGGGAAACTGCATGTAAATACATATATATCACTTTAAGTCTAGGGAATCGACTTTTAAAAGACCCGTTTTAAAACAAATTTTTACAAACCTGTTTTCAAAAATTTGTTTGGGGATGGGGTGTTTGGTTTTTCCATGCTTGATCACTAAACTTCCTATTCTTATCCCCACCTCGCTCCCTTTAAGAGTAGCTAGATTTCTCCTTGTTTGTTGTTTTGATATTGTTTTTTATTATTTTTAGTAGATAGGATGTTACGTTGTTAAATTCTGTAGTTAACTTTGAATTTGGTAGTTAAATGTTGTTTGAATTTCAATTTTAATATAATGTTGTTCCTTTCAAATTGTGCATGGATTTTATTATTAATCCCACCTTCCCGAATTGTTTGGGGGTGGTATTATTTATTCTATCATGATTTGTAGAAGATCCTCTATTTTAGAGTTTGTTTTGGAGTGAAGGTTGAGAATATTGTCGTAATTGGCATACCTATGATTAGATGTGGTGGTAGGATGAAATCTAAGAGAGTTTAGAAGTTACTAGTCTAAATCCAGTATAAAAGATATTAGGGTTGTTATAGAATCAAGAATATGAGTTGTTTCCGTTTTTGGGTTCGGAAATTTTATTGTTTCCGGAAATTGCCTTAAAGCTTTTTGGCAACCTACCGATTCGTTTTAACAATTCAAAACCTATAAAAACTTCATTCATTCTACACTCACAACCCACACTAGACCTAACTTCCACCACTCACCTTTCACTCCCACGTTTCCCACGTTTCGTCTCATTTTTCGATCTTCAGCACCTCGGAGCGCACTCGTGCCCTAGACATTTGTCAGAATTTTGTGCGAGCACACTTCAAGGCAAGGTGAGCGCGACTTCGCTCAAACACTGTAACTCAAAAACCTCGGCGCGACCAGCAAGAGTGGAGTGCACCAGCAGCCCGCGCCGTGAACACGAAAAATTCCAGTTTTCTGCGGGTTGTTCCTGGTGATTTGCGGTGTTTCGGGCGTAGTTTTGAGATGACATCTCCTACAATAATACCGGAATAGTCTTTCGAAGATTTGTTCAAAGAACTACTTATGGTGTTTGGTTTCGCGAGGTGATCACACACGTAGGCTGGGAACCGCTTATGGTTCTTGCTAGCATTTGTTCTTGGACTTGCCATGCCCGCTGAAATACAAGACCCATGATGCTATTGGGTAGATAATATGCATGTCTACAGTTATGACTTTTTGCATGAGGCTTAGGGGGCAGGCATTTTCCGTATCGAGGACCAAGGCGAATATAACGTCGCCTTTGGTAGCCCGGGCCCATGAACATAGGAACTGTTATGTTTTGGATCATGCTAAACATTTTAGGGAATGGCGTTTTTCTTCTTGAATGAATGATGCCACTTGCGGCGTCTTCCTTGTTTTAGCCACAGGACGTATGTGCCATGACCTTCCCAGAACCTTGATGTCTAGTTTAGCATGAGCCCATAGCATGAGGCATAAGTATCTTCTTATGCCTGTTTTAGTTTGCCGTATTATGCTATGTTTCTTCCCTATTTTTTGGTGCCCGTTTCACGGATTGGGTTGGGGTTGAAATTGTGAGACCCCACCAATTGTATTATCCGATCTTTCCGTGCAATGACTTGGCAAGGGTGGAGGATACAACCTCATCAGGTTGCACCTTACACCCCATCCGACCAAGTGGCGCTTAACAGGTTATCATCCGTAGATGATAAATGGCGGCAAGCTTGGCAAATTATAATGGCATGGCAGGATGCGAAGGAACCTCACTTCTTTATAGATGAGGAGGATGACGAGTAAACGCTAGAGTGGAGGTAAGTTTTTAGTTTCAGTTAGTGTCTGCTTATGTCCCAAGCAATTTAATTATGTTAACCCCATAATGGGTGGAACTCTTATAGAGTTGCGTCAGTTTTTTTTTATTTCCTATATTAGTATGTTCTAACCTTGTTTTGCAGATGTTCCAGAATTTTACGCGTTTCCATGGTATTTTTCTACCCTCTTTATTTAAATGCTTTGAGGACAAAGCATGCTTCTTGTTTTGGGGGGCATAGAAACACGTGTAATTAAGGCATCTGTTAGGATATAGATATGTATAATATGCATTTGTTTTCAAGTTAAAAATTTCAAAAATATAAATAAATAAGTTTATGCTATACACTTAGGAATATTGGTATTGTTTTCTTTCTCTATGCTCTTAACAATCTAGAAGTCTCACTTAGCTTTTGCATCAGAATAATTGTTAGAAACTTAGGTTAATATGTAGGTAATAATTTTTGCATCTATCTATAAATATATTACATGAGTATCTATGATTGTTAGCAGTAAGTTTTTGAAATCTAGGCTAGAGTACTTATTCTACAAATACTGTGAGAATATAGCCTAAAGCCTTATATGAGCGAAACATTTGAGAAATGACACAAGAGAGAAGTAAAATCCGGATAGAGAAATCACACGTCCACTTGCTTGATCACTATGCCATATCCTAAGTGAGAATTTAGGCCCTCTTTGGATCGATATAGCCAAAAATTCAAACCTATGAATTATTTTCCGCTAGTTAAGCCCTCTCGAGCCTTTCTTTAGCCTTCCATAAACCACAATTCCTTTACCCCCATTACAAAAACAAAACAAAATAAAAAAAAATTCAACTTACCCAATCTAGAATAACTCGAGAATAGAATGAGTGAAGAAAAGAAGAAGAAAAAACACTGTGTAAACAAAAATTAGTTAGTTGCTTCATAAAAGAAAAGAAGTTTCCATCCAAGGAAAAAAAAAAAAAAATAGAAATAAATAAAAACTCCAAAAATAAATAAAAAGGGAGTCAAAAGCCAAAGAAAAGAAAAAGAAAAATATGGCTAAGGATGGAAACAAAGTATAGAAGCAAAAGAAAATAACAAGGTTTTCTCTAAGTTACATAATATGAAGACTCTATTATCTCAGACTTGTCCTTTTGAATATCCATTTCCTTCCTTCTTAAACCATCTCCTAATCCCCGCAACACCTAATAAAGACCTCTAGCTTAATTAGGAATAAGTTAGTGTGATAGTAAGTGGCAGATGTGTTTGATCGACTCCGGCTTCCTTGTTTGTCATTGAGATTGTAAGGTAAAGTGTGCTCACTGCACACTGGAGTAGCGATACGAAATGAATGATTAAACTCAAAACGTAAGTAAACTAAACTATCTTATGATCCTATATTTATCAAAGATTTCTACTCTCAATCCTATGAGATATAGTGGAGTAGAGTGATTCGTTCCACTCCTAGTCCTTCCACATGCTGTGTTCTCTACGTATAAGTACTCTTAACTTTAAAGTCTAATGAGAGATTTACGAAGTGGCAACTAGACTACGATGCAACTACCCACAAGATGCAACTAGTCGACTATTAGAACTACTATGGGAATGCTACGTTGATTCGATGATAAGGAGTTAGAGGGGGATTGATTCCACCTTAACTCGACTTAATCCTATTAATGACGAATCGTCGTAATCCGAATTGAATCGCCGAGAACAATTGGTTCTTCCTAATCCCTAATTACACATGGCATTCCTACCAATTCATAACTAGCATGTGAACGATTAAACCCATTCTCATGGTGAACTAATCATTTCTAGAGTGGAAAGGAAATTACGACGATTCTACGATAGTCGGAATCAAGCTTTCATCAAGGCTTCTCAACCCCCCTCTAATGGAGGTTTAGCCGAGAATCATTACGCAATCATTTCCGATTAAGGTTAAACTAAACATGATATAAAGAATTGAAATTTACTAATCTAACTTACACAATAATTAAAATCTAATTAATAACTAAGAATTGAATAACAAGTAGTAAATGAATCAGATATAACACAAATGTAAATGACAAGAATCGAAATTTAACAACTAGCTATTTTATTAATCAAACTAATTAAGAGTAATGATTCTAATAGTTTAATCTAAAACAAGAATTGGATTTGAAATTAAACTTAATTAAAACAATTAAATCTAGATCTAGAAGCTATTCTAATGGCTACTTTCTATTCTAAGCTCATTTTTTTTCTACCTAAAAATCTACTATTCTCTACTAAAAAATCTACCCACCCGCTTAGAATATATTGCATCGTAGTATAATTCCCCCTCGTAAAACTCTCATTAGATTTAAGACCGACTAATTAGATTAGAAAACATTCCATGCTAGAGAACTAGGAGTGGAACGAATTTGTTACTCCATGCTATTTCGATAGAATTAAGAGTAGAATCCTTTATAAACATATAGGCTCATAAGAAAATTACACCGGAGCGCGACCGGCGCCAAAGCGAAGCATTATCTTCAAACGCTGGAACCTTGAGCGTGACCCCATACCGCCGAGCGACCAGCTAAGTTCTTGGAACATAGAGCGACCAGCGATAAGTTCTTGGAACGGAGCCCCGACAGCGCCCTAAGCGGCGCATCAGCGTGCCCTAAGCTGAAATTTGCCGGATTTCCACAGGTTTGTTTTGAATTTTGATTTTTCAAGTTTTTCAGTATTTTAACTTGTTATATACACTGAACACGCGTAAACAAGGCGCTATTCATAAAGCGAAACAAGGGCCTTGTCGGTATTCCTTTCTTCCACACCTCGCATCTCCAGTTAGAGGTTTCTACTAGTATATCAGAATTGTTTGGAGTGTTGTATGTTTAGTTAAGTTCGACTTAGTCTTGCATGAGATTAAGGTATGGTTGAAGAAAAACAACTAACGTAATTACACGGCAACGTTAACAAACAAGTCTATCTAGTTTCCCACCCACTACACCTCTAGCTACTATTTCACACACACCACCTGATATTATGGATGAAGAAAGAGAGACTCCTCTCTCTGACTTTTATAAAGCCTTGAGTGATAGCCCTAAATCTTGCATCGTTCTAGCAGACCCAGTGGGGGATTTTCAAATTCCCCCAAACATATTTAATCTGTTACCCGTTTTCCATGGTTTAGACTATGAAAAACCTTACCAACACATGCGTAGGATTGAACAAGTCCTTACAACATTCCATCATCCTATGGTTGGTACGGAACAGATTAAACTGAGGGTATTTCCCTTCACCTTAGCCGATAAGGCAGCATCTTGGTTAACTGCCCAAGCGCCTAACTTTGTGGACTCGTGGGCTAAACTTGTTCAGCTGTTTATGGAACATTTTTACCCACCCCTAAAGACGGATGAGACGCTTTCCAAGATTCATTTTTTCTGACAAAATCCTCATGAATCATTTTCTGAGGCTTGGAATCATTTCACCGATCTGCTTATTGAGTGTCCACACCATAACCTAGCAAAAGACACGTTAGTTCGTGCCTTTTTCAAAGGACTTCAACATCACCATAAAGAAGTCCTTGACATAATGACTAGGGGTAGTTTCCTAAGTAAAGGAGCCTCGGAGGCTTACAAATATTTAGAAGATCAAACTAAACGTAATAACAATTGGGGGTAGTGATGATATCCCCCGTGCCGCTAGTTCTTCTTCAACAGTAAAGGCTACCAGTATGTTTGAGGTTAAATCAGATCCTGAGCTTAAAACTCTAATTGAATCCCTCACAAAAAAGGTAGAGGCCATTTCTGTACAACAAAAGCCTATCCCTGTCATGAATGTAAATTCAAATCCATGTAGTTTCATTGGAGTCCCGAGCATCCCGACTCCCCTGTCCTATAGCCTATGAACATTCTTGTTCCATTAATAGTGAACCTAACACCCCTTGGAGACAAAATCCCAACTTCGGTTGGAGAAATAACCAACAAGTCACACCTTCAGGGTACAATAATCAATATGTTAGGCCAACACACAGTTATAACCAAGCTCCACCACAGCAAGGACAGGATCAGGGTAATTATAATAATTATAACAACCAAGCGCAACCTCAACAAAGTCAAGCACAAGGTCAAGGTAGTTATAATAATTATAATTCTAATAGAGGTATCGTTCCGGTAAATAATAACTATCACAATCCGCCCATAAATAATCAACCCGAGATAGTTCCAGTCACACCACCCGTGACTACTACACCCACACAACCGGATCGTCTTGACACCTTCATACAAGTGAGCCAACAACTTTTCCAAACCATGGCTCAATCTAAACAACACATTCTACAATCCGTTAATAATTTAAACCAACAGTTAGCCCAAGAGAAAGCCCAACCTAAAGGCGTATTTCCAGGCCAAGCGATACCCAACCCTAGAACAGCAAACACAGCCTTTGAGGTAAACGGTAATACTAGTATGGAAACTACATCCGTAGGTCAGCTAAATGTCATCACCACTCTCCGTTCTGGAAGAGTGGTTGATAACAAAGTAACTATGCCTATAGTTACCCCATCAGTACTCCCTACACCGGATATCGAACTAGATACCGATATAGAAACTGAAGAACCTACCACCGTAGAGGTACCGGTTAAACCACAACCTAAGAAACGAGAAAGCCAAGGTTACACATCAAGTCGAGCCATACGCTTAAATATAGAAGCGAAACCACCGTTCCCTCGAAATTAGCCATGCTAACCGGGGATACTAACTTTGAGGAGATTAGGAACGTTTTCAAAATCTAAGGATAAACCTTCCTTTTCTCGAGCTATAAAAAGCTACCTAACCACGCTAAGTTTCTTAAGGAGTTGTGCACTACTAGGCGTAAGACCAACATACCTAAAGACGCCTTTCTAAGCTGAGCGGTTCCCAACTTTATCCGAAAAGAATGGAATTGTTAAGTACAAGGACCCCCGTAGATCCCCTCTTGTCTGATGCACCTTAAGAAATTCTCACCACGACGGACGCTACTAGACACGGGGGCTAGTGTTAACTTACTCCGTTTTATTTGTATAAACAAATAGGTCTAGAGGAGATGCAACATACTAAAATGACATTGCAATTAGGCGATCGGTTACATTAATTATCCTAAGGGTGTGGTTGAAAACATCTTTGGTTAAAGTCCAAAACTTTTACTACCGGCCGACTTTGTTATCCTCGACCGAGAAGTCACTAACGACTCTGTACCTATCATTTTAGGGCGTCCCTTCTTGGCTCGCCAACGGCTCATAAAACGCCACGATGGTTCGATGTCCTTGTCCTTTGGCCATTTTTCTGTTGAGGTAAATGTTTTCAAAACGATGACCAAGATATCGATTCATCTACAAATGGAGACGTTAGCATGATCGAGAGCTTACCTCAAGATTACTTCAAAACATGTTTCGGAGAAACAGTTAACAAATTCCTTTTCCCGAAATTCGACTTTAACAATGACTGCACCGTAGTAGACGAAATCGAAGAAGAATTCCTGCGCAACTCTTTTGCCTTTGCTTCTTTACCACTTCATGAGTCCCCCTTGCCAACAACCATTCATCCCTTTGATGCTATGGCGAAGATGAATTTTTCAATCTCTATCCCAGTGATCCTTTTGACCCACCTATTGAGGAATGTCTTGCATGTATCAAGATTTCTGATGATATGGACTTGAGAGCTCTAGCTGAGAATCATTCACTTTCCATCACCAATATTCCCCACCCTCCACCTTTTCAAAGGAACCTCGAGTTTGCACTCGATCCTTTAGTTTCTCCTGTGCTTCATGATTTTTTAAATCCACCTAGTAAACAAATACTTCCCAAGGATAAACCACTTGACACCTTCATTTTCGGACTTGAGGCGGTCCCTAACTACACCATGAATGAGTTTTGTGCTAAACCCACATCCTCATTTTTCCATGCTTTCCCTCTAAAACTTATCCCAATCCACCATATTTTCCACAACCATTCACTTTTCCACACTTATTCACTAGGACACCCTCTCGTTCAAAGATGAAACATAAAGTGATGCTTTCGGTTATGTTATAGGTCTATCCGACTTAAGCTTTCATTCCACTAGGGCTGCGTCGTAGGAAATCTTTGTGCTTGATTGTGTTTGGATATGTTTTTGTGATATTTATTTATGGAACGATCCACAACTATTTCGGTTGTTGATATATGATAAACCTGCGTATTCATACATATATTTAGATAAAGTCTCGAGTATCGACTATAAGCGACTCAATTTTTGTGTTTGGTGCATTTCCTTTCATTTCCATATATTGGTGAATGCACCATTCAGGTAACCGGGCCCTCCTATGGACTGTGGTTGTAAGTATCGGATCCTAAGTCCACGGTTCACATAATTCACGTTTTCCACCCTTGCATGTTTTATTGGTTTTTGAGTCATGTTTCTCTATGGTGTGAATTATGTCTTTATTGCTTATTGTTTTCCTTTATATTAAACCTAATTCATAAAAAGTAAAAAGTTTAAAGCTATAAAAATAGTAATCTAGCAAGTCTCGAATCGACCTTAAAAGACCCAAGTTTTCGTTACAATACCAACTTTACGAGTATAGGCCAAACAAAAATTTCAAACTTAAAAGAGTTTTCCAATTTTGTTTGGGGGTGGCGATTTTGGTATTCATTTCAAATCTTGTTGCCACCCTAAGCTTTGTCATGTTTACTCCAAGAGTTTGTGTTAGTTAGTGCGTAACGTTTAATTGTGCTTCATATTATCATATCATCTTTACAATATTTACATTCACAGTCTTTGCCAATTTTTGCACGCGTTCTATGGTAAATTTTTTCTTATCTCTTTACACTTTGAGGACAAAGCGTTGATTGTTTGGGGGTGGGATAGAAACATTTGCAAAAATTAGACACTTTTAGGATGTAAATTATGCACTTTTATTTATAAAATGTTAAAAATTATAAAAATTAGTTAGTTACATAATTTAATTGTGCTATTAAATTGTTTCATGAACCCCTTTCTCCCAAATTGTTTGGGGGTGGTATAGAAACACGATGTAAATGTTAAGCACATATTAGGTTGTATATTACGTAGTATTTGTCTTAAAAAAAATAAAAATAAAAATAAAAATAAAAATAAAAAGTTTATGCTATACACTTAGGAATATTGGTATTGTTTCTTTCTCTATGCTCTTAACAATCTAGAAGTCTCACGTCGCTTTTGCATTAGAATAATTTTTAGAAACTTAGGTTAATATGTAGGTAATAATCTTTGCATCTATCTATAAATATATTACATGAGTATCTATGATTGTTAGCGATAAGTTTAAAATCTAGGCTAGAGTACTTATTCTACAAATCTGTGAGAATATAGCCTAAAGCCTTATATGAGTGAAACATTTGAGAAATGACACAAAGGGAGAAGTATATTCGAATAGAGAAATCACACGTCCACTTGCTTGACCACTATACCATGTCCTAAGAGAGAATTTAGGCCCTTTTTGGATCGATATAGCTAGAAATTCCGACCTAAGTATATTTTCCGCTAGTCGCCCCACTAAACCTTTCATTAGCCCTTTCATAAACCACAAATCCTTTACCCTATTACAAAACAGAACAAAATTAAAAAAAAAAATTCAACCTACCCAATTTAGATAAGTCTGAGAATAGAATAAGGAAGAAAGAAGAAGAGAAAAACCTGTGTAAACAAAGGTTAGTTAATTGCTTCAAAAAAATAAAGAAAAGAAGTTTCCATCCAAAGAAAAGAAAAAAAAAATAGAAATAAAATAAAAACTCCAAAAAAAAAATAGAACAAAAGGAGTCAAAAGCCAAAGAAAAAAAAAATATATGGCTAAGGATGGAAACAAAGTGTAGAAGCAAAAGTAAATAACAAGGTTTTCTCTAGTTACATAATATGAAGACTCTATTATCTCAGACTTGTCCCTTTTGAATATCCATTTCCTTCCTTCTTAAACCATCTCCTAATCCCATGACACCTAATAAAGACCTCTAGCTTAATTAGGAATAGGTTAGTGGGATAGTAAATTGACAGATGTGTTTGATCAACTTCGGCTTCCTTGTGTGTCAATGAGATTGTAAGGTAAAGTATGCCCACTGCTTGCACCGGAGTAGCAAAACTTGAGTGGAAAAATTAGAGTGATTTTTGTCTTGACTTTTATGTGAGAACCTACTTAAGGGCCATTATTCTAAAGTTTCAGAAACGGACTGTTCTTGCATTTCATAGCATTACTCATTGTATATATGTTTATTCAGTAGATGATTGATTATTATGCATATATTAGCTTAGGTTTTAGAGCATGATTATTCTGTATTCATTGCTAGTGAGATGTATAGATAATTGAGAAATAAATAAGGAAACAATAGTTTTATTTCTTAGTCGTTGTAGTATAGATGAAGTTTGTGAGTACCTTTACTTGAAAACTCTCACGAGACTATAACTCGTCCACTAGGGAATTCCTAGTGGTTTAAGGCCTTGTTGAATATGGTCAATGCAATCGCACTCAGCGAAACGAGAGTAGATAGAACTCCATTTTTGGTCACTTATTCTAATTTCTCATCTTTGCTTAAGGACAAGCAAAATGCTGTTTGGGGGTGGTATGATAAGAGCCCAAAACTGTTGTTTTAACCCCTTAATAATCATACTTTTAGACCAATTATGTGAATAATAAGTAAGAGTTAATACTGATTACGTGTTTTTATGCATTTCAGGCTTCAAAGTCTATTATGTGCAGAAATGTGCCACTTTAGCTAGATAAAGGAGAAATGGTTGTTTGCTAAGGAGTTCTGTGATTAAAGGCCAAGATTCAAGAAGACAAAGCCTTTCTAAAGCCCGGTCAAAGCTGAAAAGTCAAAGTCAACGCGGGCAGAAACAGCACATAAAGTCAGCAGAACTTCCGAAGACCATATCTTTGGACTCAGACCTCGGAATTAGGCCTACCTTATGTCAAAACGACCGGCTCAGAAAGAGCTTTCCAATGGTCCAAGCCTTGACCCAATCAGAGGAGTAGAAGTGAACGAAACATCTGTTGAAGCCAACTGCAGCTGCAAAGCCCTTTTTGGACTGAAAGAATTGGGTTTTGGGCCTGATTCTCTGGCCCAAAACATGGCTCCAAGCCCATGCACGATTTTTGGATCTGAATGTATAAAGACCAAAGCTTCACTCTTGTTAATGGTAGATAGTTAGACCTAGATTAGAAATTAGATTAGTAGCCTCCATTAATTAGTTTTAGATCTCAGTTTCAGAATTTCATTCCCTGTTTTAGATTAAAACTTTAAATCATTGTTCTTTATTGATTAGATAAATAAAATAGTTATTCTTGTCAATTTCGATTTTTTATCATTTACAATTTATTAGATCTAATTTAAATTCTTGTTATCATTCAATTCTTAGTTATTAATTAGATTTCGATTATTGTTTAGTTAAATTTCATAAAGTTAGAATCTTTGTAATATGTTGTATTCAATTTCAATGGGAAATGATGGTTTGATGAATCAAGGCTAAAACCTCCATTAGAGGGGTTGATGAAGCCTTGATGAAAACTTAGTTGTATAGTGTAGAAACGTTGTAGAGTCTATTCCTTTCTAGAAGGTCGTGTTTCGCCATGAGAATGGGTGGACGACCTCACATGCTAGTTATAATTGGTAGAAATGCCATGTTAATTAGGGATTAGAACGAGCAATTCTTACCATAAGAACGTATGAATTGGATTACAACAGTCTATTCTAGGTGATTAAGTTGGATTCAATTCCCCTCTAATTCTTTATCTAGATTCAAGAACATTAGTATTTTCATATATTTCGTAGTGACATTCAACATATTGCTTTTCATATTGCATCATAGAATAAATCCCCCTCGTAAAACTCTCATTAGATTTAAGACTGATTAATTAGATTAGAAAACATCACATGCTAGAGAACTGGGAGTGGAACGAACTTGTTACTCCACTCTATTTCAATAGAATTGAGAGTAGAAACTTTGATAAATATAGACACGTAAATTAGTTTTAGTTTACTTACATTTTGAGTTCATCGTTAATTTCGTAGGTAAACTATTCAATCTTTTATGTTTATCAAATGGTTTGATAAGAGCCCAAAACTGTAGTTTTAACCCTGTAACAGTCATACTATTAAACTAATTATGTGAGTAATAATTAAGAGTTAACACTGATTACGTGTTTTTATGCATTTTAGGCTTCAAAGTCCATTATGTGCAGAAATGTGCCACTTTAGCGAGATAAAGGAGCAAAGGTCGGTTACAAAGGAGTTCCGTGATTAAAGGCCAAGATTCAAGAAGATAAAGCCTTTCTAAAGCCCGGTCAAAAGCTGGAAAGTCGACGCGGGCAGAAACATCACACAAGTCAGCCAGAAACTTTCCGGGCGTCAGATCTTTGGACTCATACCTCGGAATGGGGCCTACCTTATGTCAAAACGACCGGCTCGGAAAGAGGTTTCCAATGGTCCAAGGCTTGACCCAATCAGAGGAACAGAAATGGATGAAAAGTCTATTAAAGCTAACTGCAGCTGAAGAGACCTTTTTGGACTGAAAGAATTGGGTTTTGGGCCTGATTCTCTGGCCCAAAACATGGCTCCAAGCCCATGCACGATTTTTGGATCTGAATGTATAAAAACCAAAGCTTCACTCTTTGTTAATGGTAGATAGTTAGACCTAGATTAGAAATTAGATTAGTAGCCTCCATTAATTAGTTTTAGATCTCAATTTTAGAATTTCATTCCCTGTTTTAGATTAAAACTTTAAATCATTGTTCGTTATTGATTAGATAAATAAAATAGTTATTCTTGTCAATTTCGATTTTTGTCATTTACAATTTATTAGATCTAATTTCAATTCTTGTTATCATTAAATTCTTAGTTATTAATTAGATTTCGATTATTGTTTAGTTAAATTTCATAAAGTTAGAATCTTTGTAATATGTTGTATTCAATTTCAATGGGAAATGATGGTTTGATGAATCAAGGCTAAAACCTCCATTAGAGGGGTTGATGAAGCCTTGATGAAAACTTAGTTGTATAGTGTAGAAGCGTTGTAGAGTCTATTCCATTCTAGAAGGCCGTGTTTTGCCATGAGAATGGGTGGACGACCTCACATGCTAGTTATAATTGGTAGAAATGCCATGTTAATTAGGGATTAGAACGAGCAATTCTTACTGTAAGAACGTAAGAATTGGATTACAACAGTCTATTCTAGGTGATTAAGTTGGGTTCGAGGTGGATTCAATTCCCCTCTAATTCTTTATCTAGAATTAAGAACATTAGTATTTCCATATATTTCGTAGTGACATTCAACATATTGCTTTTCATATTGCATCGTAGTATAATTCCCCTTCGTAAAGCTCTCTTTAGACTTAAGACGGATTAGTTAACACGAAAACATTCCATGCTAGAGCACTAGGAGTGGAACGAATTTGTTACTCCACTCTATTTCGATAGAATTGAGAGTAGAAACTTTGATAAAAATAGACACGTAAATAGTTTTAGTTTACTTACGTTTTGAGTTCATCGTTCATTTCGTAGGTAAAACTATATCAATTTTATGATTTATCAAATGGCGCCGCTGCCATCTTAGTTTCACTTTAGCATTGTTTTCATAGTATAATTAGTCATTTTTAAGTCCCATTTCACCCACCCACCCTTGTTTGATTCATACTGTGGTTGTTCGTTTCAACATTGAAAAGTTCCGCGAAAAATTACATACGCCGACGCTTCATACCGAAACCCGACCGGCTAAGTTCTTGGAACACGGAGTGCGCGACCCGCCCATACCGAAGCGACGACCAGCGCTAAGTTATCGGAACACGGAGCGCGACGCTTCAAAGCAAGCGCTGCTTCCATACTAAGCTGAAATTTTGCGGATTTCCACGGGTTTGTTTCAATTTCGATTTTTCAAGTTTTTCGGTGTTTTAACTTGTTATATACACTCACACGCCAGAACAAGGCGTTATTCATAAGCGAAGCAAGGACGCAATCAGGTATTCCTTTCTTCCACACCTCGCATCTCCAGTTAGAGGTTTCTACTAGTATATCAGAATTGTTTGGAGTGTTGCATGTTTAGTTAAGTTCGACTTAGTCTTGCATGAGATTAAGGTCTAGTCGAAGAAAAACAACTAACGTAATTACACGGCAACGTCAACAAACAAGTCTATCTAGTTTCCCACCCACTACACCTCTAGCTACTATTTCACACACACCACCTGATATTATGGCTGAAGAAAGAGAGACTCCTCTCTCTGACTTTTATAAAGCCTTGAGCGATAGCCCTAAATCTTGTATCGTTCTAGCAGACCCAGTGGGGGATTTCCGCATCCCCCCAAATATATTTAATTTGTTACCCGTTTTTCATGGTTTCGACCATGAAAAACCTTATCGGACACGTCGTAGGATTGAACAAGTCCTTCCTAACATTCCACCATCCTACGGTTGGTGCGGAACAAATTAAATTGAGGGTATTCCCTTTCACCTTAGCTGATAAAGCGGCGTCTTGGTTAACTGCCCAAAGCGCCCTAATTACGGGACTTCGTGGGCCAAACTTGTTCACTTGTTTATGGAACATTTTACCCACCCCTAAAGACGGATGAAATGCTTTCCAAGATTCACTTCTTTCCGGAGAATCCACATGAATCATTTTCAGAGGCTTGGAATCGTTTCACCGATATCCTTATAGAGTGTCCACACCATCACCTAGCAAAAGACACGTTAGTCCGTGCCTTTTCAAAGGACTTCTACACCACCATAAAGAAGTCCTAGACATAATGAATGGGGTAGTTTCCTAAGTAAAGGAGCCTCGAGAGGCATATAAATTTTTGAAGATCGGACTAAAGCGTAATAATAATTGGGGGTAGTGGCGATTACCCCGCTCGCTAGTTCTTCTTCAACAGTTAAAGCTACCAGTATGTTAGAGGTTAAATCAGATCCTGAGCTTAAAACTCTAATTGAATCCCTCACAAAAAAGGTAGAGGCCATTTCTGTACAACAAAAGCCTATCCCCGTAATGAATGTAAATTCAAATCCATGTAGTTCCTGTTGGAGTCCTGAGCATCCCGACTCCCACTGTCCTATACCCTATGAACATTCTTGTTCCATTAATAGTGAACCTAACGCCCCTTGGAGACAAAATCCCAACTTTGGTTGGAGAAATAACCAACAAGTCACACCTACAGGGTAAAATAATCAATATGTTAGGCCAACGCACAGTTATAATCAAGCTCCACCACAACAAGGACAGGATCAGGGTAATTATAATAATTATATCAACCAAGCGCAACCTCGACAAAGTCAAGCACAAGGTCAATGTAGTTATAATAATTATAATGCTAATAGAGGTATCTTTCCGGTAAATAATAACTATCACAATCCGCCCATAAATAATCAACGCGAGATAGTTCACAATCCACACCACGTGACTACTACACCCACACAAACGGATCGTCTTGACACCTTCATACAAGTGAGCCAACAACTTTTCAAAACCATGGCTCAATCTAACTAACACATTCTACAATCCGTTAATAATTTAAACCAACAGTTAGCCCAAGAGAAAGCCCAACCAAAAGGCGTGTTTCCAGGCCAAGCGATACCCAACCCTAGAACAACAAACACAGCCTTTGAGGTAAACGGTATTACTAGTATGGAAACTACATCCGTAGGTCAGCTAAATGCCATCACCACTCTCCGTTCTGGAAGAGTGGTTGATAACAAAGTAACTATGCCCCCATCAGTACTCCCTACACCGGATATCGAACTAGATACCAAAATAGAAACTGAAGAACCTACCACTGTAGAGGTACCAGTTAAACCAAAACCTAAGAAACAGAAAGCCAAGGTTACACATCAAGTCGAGCCATACGCTAAATATAGAGCGAAACAACCGTTCCCTCAGAAATTAACCATGCTAACCAGGGATACTAACTTTGAGGAGATTAGGAACGTTTTCAAAAATCTAACGATAAACCTTCCTTTTCTCGAAGCTATAAAAAAGCTACCTAACCACGCTAAGTTTCTTAAGGAGTTGTGCACTACTAGGCGTAAGACCAACATACCTAAAGACGCCTTTCTAACTGAACAGTTCCTAACTTTATCCGAAAATAATGGAATTGTTAAGTACAAGGACCACTGGTCGATCCATCGCATTGTCTGATGCACCTTAGAAGATTCTCACCGCGACGACGCTTACTAGACTTCGGGGCTAACTTACTCCTGTTTTATTTGTATAAACAAATAGGTCTAGAGGAGATGCAACCTACTAAAATGACATTGCAAATAGGCGATCGGTCCATTAAGTATCCTAAGGGGTGTGGTTGAAAAACGTGCTAGTTAAAGTCCAAAATTTTTACTACCCAAATTAGACTTCGTTATCCTCGACCACGAAGTCACTAACGACTCTGTACCTATCATTTTAGGGCGTCCCTTCTTGGCTATGCCAACGCCCTCAAAAAATGCCAGCGATGGTTCGATGTCCTTGTCCTTTGGCCATCTTTACGTTGAGGTAAATGTTTTCAAAACGAGGACCGCGATATCCTCGATTCATCTACAAATGGAGAGGTTAGCATGATCGAGAGCTTAGCTCAAGATTACTTCAAAAACATGTTTCCAGAGAAACAGATTAACAAATTCCTTTCCTTCGGAAATTCCGACTTTAACAATGACTCCCTGGTAGTAGACGAAATCGAAGAAGAATTCCTGCAACTCTTTTGCACCGCTTCTTTACCACTTCGCGAGTCCCCTTGCCAACAACCATTCATCCCTTGATGCTATGGCGGAAGATGAATTTTTCAATCTCTATCCGGTGATCCTTTTGACCCACCTATTGAGGAATGTCTTGCATATATCAAGATTTCTGATGATATGGACTTGAGAGCTTAGGCGAGAATCATTCACCTTCCATCACCAATATTCCCCACCTCCCACCTTTTCAAAGGAACCTCGAGTTTGCACTTTCGATCCTTTAGTTTCTCCCCGTGCGTCATGATTTTTTAAATCCACCTAGTAAACAAATACTTCCCAAGGACAAACCACTTGACACCTTCATTTTCAGACTTGAGACAGTCCCTAACTACACCATGAATGAGTTTTGTGCTAAACCCACATCCTCATTTTTTCCATGCTTTCCCTCTAAAACTTATCAAAATCCACCATATTTTCCACAACCATTCACTTTTCCACACTTATTCACTAGGACGCCCTCTCGTTCAAAGATGAAACATAAGGTGCATGCTCGGTTATGTTATAGGTCTATCCGACTTCGCTTTCATTCCACTAGGCTGCGTCGTAGGAAATCTTGGTGCTTGATTGTGTTTGGATATGTTTTCTGCGATATTTATTCATGGAACGATCCACAACTATTTCGGTTGTTGATATATGATAAACTGCATATTCATACATATGTTTAGATAAGTCTAGGGAATCTGACTTTAAAAGACCCAAGTTTTTAGTGATAATACCAACGTTTCGAGATATTGGCCAAACAAAATTTTCAAACTTAAAAAGAGTTTTCCAATTTTGTTTGGGGGTGGCGTATTTTGGTATTCATTTCAAATCATATTGCCACCCTAAGCCTGTAATGTTTACTCCAGAAGAGTTTGTGTTAGTTAGTACGTACCAGTTTAATTGTGCTTCATATTATCGTTATTATCTTTACAATATTTCTGTTACAGTGCCCAATTTTGCCACGTTTCTATGGTAAATTCTTTCCTAATCTCTTTACACTTTGAGGACAAAGCGTTGATTGTTTGGGGTGGGATAGAAACATTTGCAAAAATTAGACACTTTTAGGATGTAAATTACGACTTTTATTTATAAAATGTTAAAAATTATAAAAATTAGTTAGTTACATAATTTAATTGTGCTATTGAATTGTTTCATGAACCCCTTCTCCCAAATTGCTTGGGGGTGGTATAGAAACACGATGTAAATGTTAAGCACATATTAGGTTGTATATTACGATTATTTGTCTTAAAAAAAATAAAAATAAAAATAAAAGTAAAAATAAAAAGTTTATGCTATACACTTAGGAATATTGGTATTGTTTCTTTCTCTATGCTCTTAATAATCTAGAAGTCTCAATGTAGCTTTTGCATTAGAATAGTTTTTAGAAACTTAGGTTAATATGTAGGTAATAATCTTTGCATCTATCTATAAATATATTACATGAGTATTTATGATTGTTTGGCGATAAGTTTAAAATCAACGCTAGAGTACTTATTCTACAAATCCTGTGAGAATATAGCCTAAAGCCTTATATGAGTGAAACATTTGAGAAATGACACAAGGGAGAAGTATATTCCGAATAGAGAAATCACACGTCCACTTGCTTGACCACTATACCATGCCCTAAGAGAGAATTTAGGCCCTTTTTGGATCGATATAGCTAGAAATTCCGACCTAAGTATATTTTCCGCTAATCTCCCCATTGAGCCTTTCATTAGCCCTTTCATAAACCACAAATCCTTTACCCTGTTACAAATCAGAACAAAATAAAAAAAAAATTCAACCTACCCAATTTAGATAAGTCTGAGAATAGAATAAGGAAGAAAGAAGAAGAGAAAAACCTGTGTAAACAAAAGTTAGTTAATTGCTTCAAAAAAATAAAGAAAAGAAGTTTCCATCCAAAGAAAAGAAAAATAAAAATAAAAATAAAATAAAATCTCCAAAAAAATAGAATAAAAGGAGTCAAAAGCCAAAGAAAAAGAAAAAAAATATGGCTAAGGATGCAAACAAAGTGTAGAAGCAAAAGTAAATAACAAGGTTTTCTCTAGTTACATAATATGAAGACTCTATTATCTTAGACTTGTCCCTTTTGAATATCCATTTCCCTCCTTCTTAAACCATCTCCTAATCCCCGCAACACCTAATAAAGACCTCTAGCTTAATTAGGAATAGGTTAGTGGGATAGTAAGTGGAAGATGTGTTTGATCAACTTCGGCTTCCTTGTGTGTCATTGAGATTGTAAGGTAAAGTATGCCCACTGCACACTGGAGTAGCAAAACTTGAGTGGAAAAATCAAAGTGATTTTTGTTTTGACTTTTATGTGAGAACCTACTTAAGAACGCTATTCTAAAGTTTCAGAAACGGACCTGTTACTGCATTTCATAGCATTACTCATTGTATATATGTTTATTTGTAGATGATTGATTATTATGCATATATTAGTTTAAGTTTCGACATGATTATTCTGTATTCATTGCTAGTGAGATGTA
Organism: Coptis chinensis; assembly: GCF_015680905.1. Classification (NCBI taxonomy): domain Eukaryota; kingdom Viridiplantae; phylum Streptophyta; class Magnoliopsida; order Ranunculales; family Ranunculaceae; genus Coptis; species Coptis chinensis. The sequence continues at coordinate 19,857,696 of NC_141457.1, read as the reverse complement.
TAGATAATTGAGACATGAATAAGGAAACAATAGTTTTCTTTCTTAGTCGTTGTAGTATAGATGAAGTTTGTGAGTACCTTCACTGGAAAACTCTCACGAGGCTATAACTCGTCCACTAGGGAATTCCTAGTGGTTTAAGGCCTTGTTGCATATGGTCAATGCAATCGCACTCAGCGAAACGAGAGTAGTTAGAACTCCATTTTTGGTCACTTATTCTAATTTTTCATCTTTGCTTAAGGACAAGCAAAATGCTGTTTGGGGGTGGTTTGATAAGAGCCAAAAACTGTAGTTTTAACCCCTTAATAATCATACTTCTAGACCAATTATGTGAATAATAAGTAAGAGTTAATACTGATTACGTATTTTTATACATTTCAGGCTTCAAAGTCCATTATGTGCAGAAATGTGCCACTTTAGCTAGTTAAAGGAGCAATGGTTGGTTGCTAAGGAGTTCTGTAATTAAAGGCCAAGATTCAAGAAGACAAAGCCTTTCTAAAGCCCGGTCAAAGCTGAAAAGTCAAAGTCAACGCTGGGGAAAAAGCAAAGACAAAAGTCACGGAACTTCCTCAAGACCATATCTTTGGACTCAGACCTTGGAATTGGGCCTACCTTATGTCAAAATGACCGGCTCGGAAAGAGCTCACATGCTAGTTATAATTGGTAGAAATGCCATGTTAATTAGGGATTAGAACGAGCAATTCTTACCGTAAGAATGTAAGAATTGGATTACAACAGTCTATTCTAGGTGATTAAGTTGGATTGGAGGTGGATTCAATTCCCCTCTAATTCTTTATCTAGATTCAAGAACATTAGTATTTCCATATATTTCGTAGTGACATTCAACATATTGCTTTTCATATTGCATCGTAGTATAATTCCCCCTCGTAAAACTCTCATTAGATTTAAGACCGATTAATTAGATTAGAAAACATCACATGCTAGAGAACTAGGAGTGGAACGAACTTGTTACTCCACTCTATTTCGATAGAATTGAGAGTAGAAACTTTGATAAATATAGACACGTAAATTAGTTTTAGTTTACTTACGTTTTGAGTTCGTCGTTCATTTCGTAGGTAAACTATTCAATCTTTTATGTTTATCAAATGGTTTGATAAGAGCCCAAAACTGTAGTTTTAACCCTGTAACAGTCATACTATTAGACCAATTATGTGAGTAATAATTAAGAGTTAACACTGATTACGTGTTTTTATGCATTCCAGGCTTCAAAGTCCATTATGTGCAGAAATGTGCCACTTTAGCGAGATAAAGGAGCAAAGGTCGGTTACTAAGGAATTCCGTTATTAAAGGCCAAGATTCAAGAAGATAAAGCCTTTCTAAACCCCGGTCAAATGCTGGAAAGTCGGCGCGCGTAAAACAAAGACAAAAAGTTAGCGGAACTTCCGGGGGTCGTATCTTTGGACTCAGACCTCGGAATGGGGCCTACCTTATATCAAAACGACCGGCTCGGGAAGAGCTTTCCAATGGTCCAAGCTTTGACCCAATTAGAGGAGAAGAAGTGGACGAAAAGTCTATTGAAGCCAACTGCAGCTGAAAAGGCCTTTTCGGATTTGAAGACTGGGTTTTGGGCACGATTCTCGCCCAAAACATGGCTCCAAGCCCATGCTCGATTTTTGGATCTGAATGTATAAAAACCAAAGCTTCACTCTTTGTTAATGGTAGATAGTTAGACCTAGATTAGAAATTAGATTAGTAGCCTCCATTAATTAGTTTTCGATCTCAATTTTAGAGTTTCATTCCCTGTTTTAGATTAAAACTTTAAATCAATGTTCTTTATTGATTAGATAAATAAAATAGTTATTCTTGTCAATTTCGATTTTTGTCATTTACAATTTATTAGATCTAATTTCAATTTTTGTTATCATTCAATTCTTAGTTATTAATTAGATTTCGATTATTGTTTAGTTAAATTTCATAAAGTTAGAATCTTTGTAATATGTTGTATTCAATTTCAATGGGAAATGATGGTTTGATGAATCAAGGCTAAAACCTCCATTAGAGGGGTTGATGAAGCCTTGATGAAAATTTAGTTGTATAGTTTAGAAGCGTTGTAGAGTCTATTCCATTCTAGAAGGTCGTGTTTCGCCATGAGAATGGGTGGACGACCTCACATGCTAGTTATAATTGGTAGAAATGCCATGTTAATTAGGGATTAGAAGGAGCAATTCTTACTGTAAGAACGTAAGAATTGGATTACAACAGTCTATTCTAGGTGATTAAGTTGGATTCGAGGTGGATTCAATCCCCCTCTAAATCTTTATCTAGATTCAAGAACATTAGTATTTCCATATATTTCGTAGTGACATTCAACATATTGCTTTTCATATTGCATCGTAGTATAATTCCCCTTCGTAAAGCTCTCTTTAGACTTAAGACTGATTAGTTAACATGAAAACATTCCATGCTAGAGCACTAGGAGTGGAACGAATTTGTTACTCCACTCTATTTCGATAGAATTGAGAGTAGAAACTTTGATAAAAATAGACACGTAAATAGTTTTAGTTTACTTACGTTTTGAGTTCAACGTTCATTTTGTAGGTAAAACTATATCAATTTTATGATTTATCAAATGGCGCCACTGCCATCTTAGTTTCACTTTAGCATTGTTTTCATAGTATAATTAGTCATTTTTAAGTCCCATTTCACCCACCCACCCTTGTTTGATTCATACTGTGGTTGTTCATTTTAGCATTGAAAAGTTCCGCGAAAAATTACACGGCCGCCGACCATCGGCCATACATACCGAATTCGCTAAGTTCTGAGAACACGGAGAGCGACCGTGCCCATACCGAAGCGACCAGCTAAGTTCTGAGAACACGGCCGCCAAGCCCAAAGCAAGCGCACCCGCGCCCTAAGCTGAAATTTGCCGGCTTTCCACAGGTTTGTTTCGAATTTCGATTTTTCAAGTTTTTCAGTGTTTTAACTTGTTATATACACTGAACACGCCAGAAACAAGACGTTATTCATAAGCCGGGCAAGGAAGGGCCTTGTCGGTATTCCTTTCTTCCACACCTCGCATCTCCAGTTAGAGGTTTCTAGTAGTATATCAGGTATTCCTTTCCTTCCTTCTTAAACCATCTCCTAATCCCCGCAACACCTAATAAAGACCTCTAGCTTAATTAGGAATAGGTTAGTGGGATAGTAAGTGGCGATGTGTTTGATCAACTTCGACTTCCTTGTGTGTCATTGAGATTGTAAGGTAAAGTATGCCCAACGCATTAATTTGGAGTAGCAAAACTTTAGTGGAAAAATTAGTGCAATTTTTGTCTCTTGACTTTTATGTGAGAACCTACTTAAGGGCGCTATTCCAAGGTTTGAAACGGACCTGTTATCGCGCATTTCATAGCATTACTCATTGTATATATGTTTATTAAGTAGATGATTGGTTATTATGCATATATTAGCTTAGTTTTCGACATGATTATTCTCATTCATTGCTAGTGAGATGTATAGATAATTGAGACATAAATAAGGAAACAATAGTTTTATTTCTTAGTCGTTGTAGTATAGATGAAGTTTGTGAGTACCTTCACTGGAAAACTCTCACGAGACTATAACTTCGTCCCACTAGGGAATTCCTAGTGGTTTAAGGCCCTTGTTGCATATGGTCAACTGATCAATCGCACTCAAATAAACGAGTAGATAGAACTCCATTTTTGGTCATTTATTCTAATTTCTCATCTTTGCTTGAGGACAAGCAAAATGCTGTTTGGGGCTGGTTTGATAAGAGCCCAAAACAGTAGTTTTAACCCCTTAATAATCATACTTTTAGACCAATTATATGAATAATAAGTAAGAGTTAATACTGATTACGTGTTTTTATGCATTTCAGGCTTCGAAGTCCATTATGTGCAGAAATGTGCCACTTTAGCTAGATAAAGGAGAAATGGTTGGTTGCTAAGGATTTCTGTGATTAAAGGCCAAGATTCAAGAAGACAAAGCCTTTCTAAAGCCCGGTCAAAGCTGAAAAGTCAAAGTCAACGCGGGCAGAAACAGCACACAAAGTCATCAGAACTTCCGAAGACCATATCTTTGGACTCAGACCTTGGAATTGGGCCTACCTTATGTCAAAATGACCGGCTCGGAAAGTGCTTTCCAATGGTCCAAGCCTTGGCCCAATCAGAGGAGCAAAAGTGGACGAAACATTTGTCGAAGCCAACTGCAGCTGAAGAGCCCTTTTTGGACTGAAAGAATTGGGTTTTGGGCCTGATTCTCTGGCCCAAAACATGGCTCCAAGCCCATGCACGATTTTTGGATCTGAATGTATTAAAACCAAAGCTTCACTCTTGTTAATGGTAGATAGTTAGACCTAGATTAGAAATTAGATTAGTAGCCTCCATTAATTAGTTTTAGATCTCAGTTTTAGAATTTCATTCCCTGTTTTAGATTAAAACTTTAAATCATTGTTCTTTATTGATTAGAAAAATAAAATAGTTATTCTTGTCAATTTCGATTTTTTGTCATTTACAATTTATTAGATCTAATTTAAATTCTTGTTATCATTCAATTCTTAGTTATTAATTAGATTTCGATTATTGTTTAGTTAAATTTCATAAAGTTAGAATCTTTGTAATATGTTGTATTCAATTTCAATGGGAAATGATGGTTTCATGAATCAAGGCTAAAACCTCCATTTGAGGGGTTGATGAAGCCTTGATGAAAACTTAGTTGTATAGTGTAGAAGCGTTGTAGAGTCTATTCCATTCCAGAAGGTTGTGTTTCGCCATGAGAATGGGAGGACGACCTCACATGCTAGTTATAATTGGTAGAAATGCCATGTTAATTAGGGATTAGAACGAGCAATTCTTACCGTAAGAACGTAAGAATTAGATTACAACAGTCTATTCTAGGTGATTAAGTTAGATTTGAGGTGGATTCAATTCCCCTCTAATTCTTTATGTAGATTCATGATCATTAGTATTTACATATATTTCGTAGTGACATTCAACATATTGCTTTTCATATTGCATCGTAGTATAATTCCCCCTCGTAAAACTCTCATTAGATTTAAGACCGATTAATTAGATTAGAAAACATCACATGCTAGAGAACTAGGAGTGGAATGAACTTGTTACTCCACTCTATTTTGATAGAATTGAGAGCAGAAACTTTGATAAATATAGACAGGTAAATTAGTTTTAGTTTACTTCAGTTTTGAGTTCGTCGTTCATTTCGTAGGTAAACTATGCAATCTTTTATGTTTATCAAATGGTTTGATAAGAGCCCAAAACTGTAGTTTTAACCCTGTAACAGTAATACTATTAGATCAATTATGTGAGTAATAATTAAGAGTTAACATTGATTACGTGTTTTTATGCATTTCAGGCTTCAAAGTCCATTATGTGCATAAATGTGCCACTTTAGCGAGATAAAGGAGCAAAGGTCGGTTACTAAGGAATTCCGTGATTAAAGGCCAAGATTCAAGAAGATAAAGCCTTTCTAAAGCCCGGTCAAAAGCTGGAAAGTCGACGCGGGCAGAAACAGCACACAAGTCAACAGAACTACCGAAGGCCGTATCTTTGGACTCAGACCTCAGAATGGGGCCTACCTTATATCAAAACGACCGGCTCGGAAAGAGCTTTCCAATGGTCCAAGCTTTTACCCAATCAGAGTAGAAGAAGTGGACAAAAAGTCTGTTGAAGCCAACTACAGCTGAAGAGGCCTTTCTGGACTGAAAGAATTGCGTTTTGGGCCTGATTCTCTGGCCCAAAACATGGCTCCAAGCCCATGCACGATTTTTGGATATGAATATATAAAAACCAAAGCTTCACTCTTTGTTAATGGTAGATAGTTAGACCTAGATTAGAAATTAGATTAGTAGCCTCCATTAATTAGTTTTAGATCTCAGTTTTAGAATTTCATTCCCTGTTTTAGATTAAAACTTTAAATCAATGTTCTTTATTGATTAGATAAATAAAATAGTTATTCTTGTCAATTTCGATTTTTGTCATTTACAATTTATTAGATCTAATTTCAATTCTTGTTATCATTCAATTCTCTTAGTTATTAATTAGATTTCGATTATTGTTTAGTTAAATTTCATAAAGTTAGAATCTTTGTAATATGTTGTATTCAATTTCAATGGGAAATGATGGTTTGATGAATCAAGGCTAAAACCTCCATTAGAGGGGTTGATGAAGCCTTGATGAAAACTTAGTTGTTATATAGTGTAGAAGCATTGTAGAGTCTATTCCATTCTAGAAGGTCGTGTTTAGCCATGAGAATGGGTGGGCGACCTCACATGCTAGTTATAATTGGTAGAAATGCCATGTTAATTAGGGATTAGAGCGAGCAATTCTTCTTTGTAAGAACGTAAGAATTGGATTACAACAGTCTATTCTAGGTGATTAAGTTGGATTCGAGGTGGATTCAATTCCCCTCTAATTCTTTATCTAGATTCAAGAACATTAGTATTTCCATATATTTCGTAGTGACATTCAACATATTGCTTTTCATATTGCATCGTAGTATAATTCCCTTTCAAAAGCTCTTTTTTAGACTTAAAGACTGATTAGTTAACACGAAAACATTCCATGCTAGAGCACTAGGAGTGGAACGAATTTGTTACTCCACTCTATTTCGATAGAATTGAGAGTAGAAACTTTGATAAAAATAGACACGTAAATAGTTTTAGTTTACTTACGTTTTGAGTTCATCGTTCATTTCGTAGGTAAAACTATATCAATTTTATGATTTATCAAATGGCGCTGCTGCCATCTTAGTTTCACTTTAGCATTGTTTTCATAGCATAATTAGTCATTTTTAAGTCCCATTTCACCCACCCACCCTTGTTTGATTCATACTGTGGTTGTTCGTTTCAAAGATTGAAAAGTTCCGCGAAAAATTACACCTGAGCGATTGCGCCCATACCGCCCACCGACCAGCTAAGTTCTGAGAACACCGAAGTGCGACGGCGCCCATACATACCGCGACCTGCGCTAATTTACTGGAACACGGAGCGCGACCACGCCCAAAGCAAAGCGCACCAGCATGAAATTTGAAATTTGCGGATTTCCACGGGTTTGTTTCGAATTTCGATTTTTCAAGTTTTTCAGTGTTTTAACTTGTTATATACAATGAACACGCGTAAACAAGACGCTATTCATAAGCGAAGCAAGGACGCAATTAGGTATTCCTTTCATCCATACCTCGCGTCTCGGTTAGAGGTTTCTACTAGTAATATCGAAATTGTTTGGAGTGTTGCATGTTTAGTTAAGTTCGACTTAGTCTTGCATGAGATTAAGGTGCGGGTCAAGAAAACAACAACTAACGTAATTACACAACAACATCAACGAACAAGTCTATCTAGTTTCCACCCACACTACACCTCTAGCTACTATTTCACACACACCACCGATATTATGGTGAAGAAAGAGAGACTCCTCTCTAACTTTTATAAAGCCTTGGCGATAGCCCTAAATCTTGCATCGTTCTAGCGGACCGATTGGGGGATTTCCGCATCCCCCAATATATTTAATTTGTTACCCGTTTTCATGGTTTAGACCATGAAAAACCTTATCGGCTTATGCATAGGATTGAACAAGTCCTTACAACATTCCACCATCCTACGGTTGGTGTGGAACAAATTAAATTGAGGGTATTCCCTTTCACATTAGGCGATAAAGGCGGCGTCTTGGTTAACGCCCAAAGCGCTAATTACTCATGGACTCGTGGGCCAAACTTGTTCAATTGTTTATGGAACATTTTACCCACCCCTAAGACGGATGAAATGCTTTCCAAGATTCACTTCTTTTCGGCCGGAATCCTCATGAATCATTTTCGGAGGCTTGGAATCGTTTCACCGATCTCCTTATAGAGTGTCCACACCATCACCTAGCAAAAGACACGTTAGTTAGGTGCCTTTTCAAAGGACTTCTACACCACCATAAAGAAGTCCTAGACATAATGAATGGGGGTAGTTTCCTAAGTAAAGGAGCCTCGAGGCATATAAATTTTTGGAAGATCGGACTAAAGCGTAATAATAATTGGGGGTAGTGACAATTATTCCGCTCGCCGCTAGTTCTTCTTCAACGATTAAAGGCTAAGAGTATGTTTGAGGTTAAATCAGATCCCCGAGCTTAAAACTCTAATTGAATCCCTCACAAAAAGGTAGAGGCCATTTTTGTACAATAAAAGCATATCCCGTCATGAATGTAAATTCAAATCCATGTAGTTTCATTGGAGTCCCGAGCATCCCGACTCCCCTTTCCCCCTATAGCCTATGAACATTCTTGTTCCATTAATAGTGAACCTAACGCCCTTTGGAGACAAAATCCCAACCGGTTGGAGAAATAACCAACAAGTCACACCTACGAGTACAATAATCAATATGTTAGGCCGGCCTTACGCTTATAACCAAGCTCCACCACAACAAGGGCGGGATCGGGGTAATTATAATAATTATATCAACCAAAGCGCAATCTCGACAAAGTCAAGCACAAGGTCAATGTAGTTATAATAATTATAATGCTAATAAGGTATCGTTCGGTAAATAATAACTATCACAATCCGCCATAAATAATCAACGAGATAGTTCGATCCACCACCGTGACTACTACACCCACACAACCGATCGTCTTGACACCTTCATACAAGTGAGCCAACAACTTTTCCAAACCATGGCTCAATCTAAACAACACATTCTACAATCCGTTAATAATTTAAACCAACAGTTAGCCCAAGAGAAAGCCCAAGCAAAGGCGTGTTTCCGGGCCAAGCGATACCCAACCCTAGAACGAAAGAACCACGGCCTTTGGAGGTAAACGGTAATACTAGATACGGAAACTACATCCGTAGGTCATTTAAATGCCATCACCACTCTCCGTTACGGAAGAGTAGTTGATAACAAAGTAACTATGCTTATAGTTACCCCATCGCGATTACTACACCGGATATATAACTAGATACTGAAATAGAAACTGAAGAACCTACCACTGTAGAAGTACCAGTTAAACCACAACCTAAGAAACAGAAAGCTAAGGTTACACATAAATTAGCCATGCTAATAAGGGATACTAACTTTGAGGAGATTACGAACATTTTCAAAAATCTAACGATAAACCTTCCTTTTCTCGAAGCTATAAAAAAGCTACCTAACCACGCTAAGTTTCTTAAGGAGTTGTGCACTACTAGGCGTAAGACCAACATACCTAAAGACACCTTTCTAACTGAACAGTTCCCAACTTTATCCGAAAATAATGGAATTGTTAAGTACAAGGACCCCGGTCGATCCCTCTTGTCTGATGCACCTTAGGAGATTCTCACCACGACGACGCTTACTAGACACGGGGGCTAGTGTTAACTTACTCCCATTTTATTTGTATAAACAAATAGGTCCGGAGGAGATGCAACCTACTAAAATGACATTGCAATTAGCTGATTGGTCTATTAAGTATCCTAAAGGTGTGGTTGAAAACGTCTTTGGTTAAAGTCCAAAATTTTTACTACCCCCGACCGTTATCCTCAACCACGAAGTCACTAACGACTCGTACCTATCATTTTAGAGGGCGTCCCTTCTTGGCTACGCCAACGCCTCATAAACTGCCACGATGGTTCGATGTCCTTGTCCTTTTGGCCATCTTTCTGTTGAGGTAAATGTTTTCAAAACTAGGACCGCGGTATCGATTCATCTACAAATGGAGAGGTTAGCATGATCGAGAGCTTAGCTCAAGATTACTTCAAAAACATGTTTCCTGAGAAACAGTTAACAAATTCCTTTCCTTCGAAATTCCGACCTTAACAATGACTCCACTGGTAGTAGAGCCGAAATCGAAGAAGAATTCCTGCAACTCTTTTGCACCGCTTCTTTACCACTTCGAGTCCCCTTGCCAACAACCATTCATCCCTTGATGCTATGGCGGAAGATGAATTTTTCAATCTCTATCCCAAAGATCCTTTTGACCCACCTATTGAGGAATGTCTTGCATATATCAAGATTTCGATGATATATGGACTTGAGAGCTCTAGGCTGAGAATCATTCACCTTCCATCACCTATATTCCCCACCTCCACATTTTCAAAGAAACCTCGAGTTTGCACTTTCGATCCTTTAGTTTCTCCCATTGGCTTCATGATTTTTAAATCCACCTAGTAAACAAATACTTCCCAAGGATAAACCACTTGACACCTTCATTTTCAGACTTGAGACAGTCCCTAACTACACTATGAATGAGTTTTGTGCTAAACCCACATCCTCATTTTTTCCATGCTTTCCCTCTAAAACTTATCCCAAACCACCATATTTTCCACAACCATTCACTTTTCCACACTTATTCACTAGGACACCCTCTCGTTCAAAGATGAAACATAAGGTGCATGTAATGTTTACTCCAGTAGAGTTTGTGTTAGTTACTACGTACCAGTTTAATTGTGCTTCATATTATCGTATCATCTTTACAATATTTCTGTTCACGCATGTGTCTTGCCAATTTTTGCCACGCGTTTCTATGGTAAATTCTTTCCTTATCTCTTTACACTTTGAGGACAAAGCGTTTGATTGTTTGGTGGTGGGATAGAAACATTTGCAAAAATTAGACACTTTTAGGATGTAAATTACGCACTTTTATTTATAAAATGTTAAAAATTATAAAAATTAGTTAGTTACATAATTTAATTGTGCTATTGAATTGTTTCATGAACCCCTTCTCCCAAATTGTTTGGGGTGGTATAGAAACACGATGTAAATGTTAAGCACATATTAGGTTGTATATTACCTATTATTTGTCTTAAAAATAATAAAAAAAAAAAAAAAAAATAAAAAGTTTATGCTATACACTTAGGAATATTGGTATCGTTTCTTTCTCTATGCTCTTAATAATCTTGAAGTCTCAATGTAGCTTTTGCATTAGAATAGTTTTAGAAACTTAGGTTAATATGTAGGTAATAATCTTTGCATCTATCTATAAATATATTACATGAGTATCTATGATTGTTTGGCAAGAAAGTTTAAAATCTAGGCTAAAGTACTTATTCTACAAATCCTGTGAGAATATAGCCTAAAGCCTTATATGAGTGAAACATTTGAGAAATGACACAAGAGAGAAGTATATTTCGAATAGAGAAATCACACGTCCACTTGCTTGACCACTATACCATGTCCTAAGAGAGAATTTAGGCCCTTTTTGGATCGATATAGCTAGAAATTCCGACCTAAATATATTTTCCGCTAGTCGCCCCACTGAGCCTTTCATTAGCCCTTTCATAAACCACAAATCCTTTACCCTGTTACAAAACAAAACAAAATAAAAAAAAAAAAAAAAAAAATCAACCTACCCAATTTAGATAAGTCTGAGAATAGAATAAGGAAGAAAGAAGAAGAGAAAAACATGTAAACAAAAGTTAGTTAATTGCTTCAAAAAAAAAAGAAAAGAAGTTTCCATCCAAAGAAAAGAAAAATAAAAATAGAAATAAAATAAAAACTCCAAAAAAATAGAATAAAAGGAGTCAAAAGCCAAAGAAAAAGAAAAAAAAATATGGCTAAGGATGGAAACAAAGTGTAGAAGCAAAAGTAAATAACAAGGTTTTCTCTAGTTACATAATATGAAGACTCTATTATCTCAGACTTGTCCCTTTTGAATATCCATTTCCTTCCTTCTTAAACCATCTCCTAATCCCCGCAACACCTAATAAAGACCTCTAGCATAATTAGGAATAGGTTAGTGGGATAGTAAGTGGCAGATGTGTTTGATCAACTTCGACTTCCTTGTGTGTCATTGTGATTGTAAGGTAAAGTATGCCCACTGCACACTGGAGTAGCAAAACTTGAGTGGAAAAATCAGAGTGATTTTTGTCTTGACTTTTATGTGAGAACCTACTTAAGGACGCTATTCCGAGTTTCAGAAACGAACCTGCTAGACATTTCATAATATTACTCATTGTATATATGTTTATTTTAGATGATTGATTATTATGCATATATTAGCTTAGGTTTCGACATGATTATTTTGTATTCATTGCTAGTGAGATGTATAGATAATTGAGACATAAATAAGGAAACAATAGTTGTATTTCTTAGTCGTTGTAGTATAGGTGAAGTTTGTGAGTACCTTCACTGGAAAACTTTCACGAGGCTATAACTCGACCACTACGGAATTCCTAGTGGTTTAAGGCCTTGTTGCATATGGTCAATGCAATCGCACTCAGTGAAATGAGAGTAGATAGAACTCTATTTTTGGTCACTTATGCTAATTTCTCATATTTGCTTGAGGACAAGCAAAATGCTGTTTGGGGGTGGTTTGATAAGAGCCCAAAACTGTAGTTTTAACCCTGTAACAGTCATACTATTAGACCAATTATGTGAGTAATAATTAAGAGTTAACACTGATTACGTGTTTTTATGCATTTCAGGCTTCAAAGTCCATTATGTGTAGAAATGTGCCACTTTAGCGAGATAAAGGAGCAAAGGTCGGTTACTAAGGAGTTCCATGATTAAAGGCCAAGATTCAAGAAGATAAAGCCTTTCTAAAGCCCGATCAAAAGCTGGAAAGTCGACGCGGGCAGAAACAACACACAAGTCAGCTGAACTTCTGAAGGCCGTATCTTTGGACTCTGACCTCGAAATAGGGCCTACCTTATGTCAAAACGACCGTCTCGGAAAGTGCTTTCCAATGGTCCCAGCCTTGACACAAACAGAGAAGCAAAAGTGGACGAAAAGTCTGTTGAAGCCAACTGCAGCTGAAGAGGCCTTTTTGGACTGAAAGAATTGGGTTTTGGTCCTGATTCTCTGGCCCAAAACATGGCTCCAAGCCCATGCACGATTTTTGGATATGAATGTATAAAAACCAAAGCTTCACTCTTTGTTAATGGTAGATAGTTAGACCTAGATTAGAAATTAGATTAGTAGCCTCCATTAATTAGTTTTAGATCTCAATTTTAGAATTTCATTCCCTGTTTTAGATTAAAACTTTAATTCATTGTTCTTTATTGATTAGATAAATAAAATAGTTATTCTTGTCAATTTCGATTTTTGTCATTTACAATTTATTAGATCTAATTTCAATTCTTGTTATCATTCAATTCTTAGTTATTAATTAGATTTCGATTATTGTTTAGTTAAATTTCATAAAGTTAGAATCTTTGTAATATGTTGTATTCAATTTCAATGGGAAATGATGGTTTGATGAATCAAGGCTAAAACCTCCATTAGAGGGGTTGATGAAGCCTTGATGAAAACTTAGTTGTATAGTGTAGAAGCGTTGTAGAATCTATTCCATTCTAGAAGGTCGTGTTTCGCCATGAGAATGGGTGGTGATAATTGATAAAATTGAATAGTCTACCTACGAAATGAACGATGAACTCAAAACATAAGTAAACTAAAACTATCTTATGATCCTATATGCTTATCAAAGATTTCTACTCTCAATCCTATGAGATATGGTGGAGTAGAGTGATTCGTTCCACTCCTAGTCCTTCCACATGCTGTGTTCTCTACGTATAAGTACTCTTAACTTTAAAGTCTAATGAGAGATTTACGAAGTGGCAACTAAACTACGATGCAACTACCCACAAGATGCAACTAGTCGACTATTAGAACTACTATGGGAATGCTACGTTGATTCGATGATAAGGAGTTAGAGGGGGATTGATTCCACCTTAACTCGACTTAATCCTATTAACGACGAATCGTTGTAATCCGAATTGAACTGCTTCGTAGAACAATTGGTTCTTCCTAATCACTAATTACACATGGCATTCCTACCAATTCAAAACTAGCATGTGAACGATTAAACCCATTCTCATGGTGAACTAATCGTTTCTAGAGTGGAAAGGAAATTACAACGATTCTACGATAGTCAGAATCAAGCTTTCATCAAGGTTCTCAACCCCCCTCTAATGGAGGTTTAGCCGAGAATCATTATGCAATCATTTCCGATTAAAGATAAACTAAACATGATAGAAAGAATTGAAATTTACTAATCTAAATTACACAATAATTAAAATCTAATTAATAACTAAGAATTGAATAACAAGTAGTAAATGAATCAGATCTAACACAAATGTAAATGACAAGAATCGAAATTTATCAACTAGCTATTTTATTAATCAAACTAATTAAGAGTAATGATTCTAATAGTTTAATCTAAAACAAGAATTGGATTTGAAATTAAACTTAATTAAAACAATTAAATCTAGATCTAGAAGCTATTCTAATGGCTACTTTCTATTCTAAGCTCATTTTTTTTCTAACCTAAAAATCTACTATTCTCTACTAAAAAATCTACCATTAACAAAGAGCTAAGCTTTTGTTTTTATACTTCCAGATCCAAAAATCGTGCATGGGCTTGGAGCCATGTTTTGGGCCAGAGAATCAGGCCCAAAACCCAATTCTTTCAGTCCAAAAAGGCCTATTCAGTTGCAGTTGGCTTCAACAGACTTTTCGTCCACTTTTGCTCCTCTACTTGGATCACGGCTTAGACCATTTGAAATCTCTTTCCGAGCCGGTCGTTTTGACCTAAGGTAGGCCCCATTCTGAGGTCTGAGTCCAAAGATATGGCCTTCGGAAGTTCTGCTGACTTTGTGTGCTGTTTCTGCCTGCGTCGACTTTTCAGCTTTTGACCGGGCTTTAGAAAGGCTTTGTCTTCTTGAATCTTGGTCTTTAATCACGGAACTCCTTAGTAACCGACCTTTGCTCCTTTATCTCGCTAAAGTGGTACATTTCTGCACATAATAGACTTTGAAGCCTGAAATGCATAAAAACACGTAATCAGTGTTAACTCTTAATTATTACTCACATAATTGGTCTAAAAGTATGTCTGTTATAGGGTTAAAACTACAGTTTTGGGCTCTTATCAAACCACCCCCAAACAGCATTTTGCTTGTCCTCAAGCAAAGATGAGAAATTAGAATAAGTGACCAAAAATGGAGTTCTAACTACTCTGCGTTTGAAATGAGTCGATTGCATTGACCATAAGCAACAAGGCCTTAAACCACTAGGAATTCCCTAGTGGACGAAGAGTTATAACCTCTCGTGAGAGTTTTCGATGAAGGTACTCACAAACTTCATCTATACTACAACGACTAAGAAATAAAACTATTGTTTCCTTATTCATGCTCCAAATTATCTATACCTTTCATTAGCAATGTATATAGAGTAATCAAGTCGAAACCTAAGCTAATATATGCATAATAATCTGTCATCTACAATAAACATATATACAATGAGTAATACTATGAAATGCAATAGCAGGTCCGTTTCTGAAACTCGGAATAGCGTCCTTAAGTAGGTTCTCACAATAATGGTCAAGATACAACACTCTTCATTTTTTCACTCTAGTTTTCGCTTACTCTAGTGCTTGTGATGGGCACACTTTACCTTACAATCTCAATGACAACAAGGAAGTCGGAGTCGATCAAACACATCTGCCACTTACTATCACACTAACCTATTCCTAATTGAGCTAGAGGTCTTTATTAGGTGTTGCGGGGATTAGGAGATGGTTTAAGAAGGAAGGAAATGGATATTCAAAAGGACAAGTCTGAGATAATAGAGTCTTCATATTATGTAACTTAGAGAAAACCTTGTTATTTTCTTTTTTGCTTCTATACTTTGTTTCCATCCTTAGCCATATTTTTTTCCTTTTTTCTTTACTTTGGCTTTTGACTCCCTTTTATTCTTTTTTTTTTTTTGGAGTTTTTATTTTATTTCTATTTTTATTTTTATTTTCTTTGGATGGAAACTTCTTTTCTTTATTTTCTGAAGCAATTAACTAACTTTTGTTTACACAGGTTTTTCTCTTCTTCTTTCTTCCTCATTCTATTCTTAGACTTATCTTAATTGGGTAGGTTGAATATTATTATTTTTTTTTTTTTATTTTGTAACAGGGTAAAGGATTTGTGGTTTATGAAAGGCTAAAGAAAGGCTCAGAGGGGCGACTAGCGGAAAATAATTCATAGGTTTGAATTTCTATATATATCGATCCAAAGAGGGCCTAAATTCTCACTTAGGATATGGTTTAGTGATCAAGCAAGTGGGACGTGTGATATCTCTATCCGGATTTTTCTTCTCCTTTGTGTCATTTCTCAAATGTTCCGCTTTCATATAAAGCTTTAGGCTATATTCTCCGCAGGATTTGTAGAATAAGTACTCTAGCCTAGATTTCAGAAACTTACTGCTAACAATCATCGATACTCATGTAATATATTTATAAATAGATGCAAAGATTATTACCTACATATTAACCTATGTTTCTAAAAATTATTCTGATGCAAAAGCTACGTGAGATTTCTAGATTGTTAAGAGCATAGAGAAGGAAAACAATACCACTATTCCTAAGTGTATAGCATGAACTTATTTATTTATATTTTTGAATTTTTAAAATTTTAACTAGAAAACAAATGCATATTAACTCTATCTATATCCTAACAGATGCCTTAATTACACGTGTTTCTATGCCCCCCCAAACAAGAAGCATGCGTTGTCCTCAAAGCATTTAAATAAAGAGGGTAGGAAAAATACCTTTGAAACGCGTGAAATTCAGGGATATCTGCAAAACAAGTTAGAACGTACTAATATAGGAAATAAAAACTGACGCAACTCTATACGAGTTCTACCCATTATGGGGTTAACAAGAATGAAATTGCTTGGGACATAAGCAGACACTAACTAGAATGAAAACTTACCTTATCTCCCACATTACTCATCATCTTAGTCATCCTCTTCTTCCATAAAGAAGTGAGGTTCCTTTGCGTCCTGCCATGCCATGATAATTTGCCAGGCTTCCCGCCATTTATCATCTATTATTGCTAACCTATTAAGAGCCACTTGGTCTGATGGCGTGTAGGGTGCAACCTGATGAGGTTGTATCCTCCACCCTTGCCAAGTCATTGCACGGAAGGATCGAATAATACTATTGGTGGGTCGTACCGTGTCAACCGTAATCTAATCCGAGAAACGTGTACAAAAAACAAGAAAGAAATATAGCATGATACGGGAAACTAGAACGGGCATAAGAAGGAACTTATGCCTCATGCTATGGGATTGAGCTAAACTAGACATCAAGGTTCGGGGAAGGTCATGACACATCGTCCCGCATAAAGCAAGGAAAACGCTGCAAGTGGCATCATTCACAGAAGAAAAACGCCATTCCCCTAAAATGTTTAGCATGATCCAAAACATAACAGTTCCTATGTTCATGGACAGACTTCCAAAAGCGACGTTATAGTCCCGTTGGTCCTCGATACGGAAAATGCCTGCGCTGTACGACTCATGCAAGAACTCGTAAGTGTAGACATACATATTATCTACCCAATAGCACCATGGGTCTTGTATTTCAGCGGGCATAGCAAGTCCAAGAACAAATGCTAGCAAGAACCTGGTAATTTCCATTGGTTCATTATCAATGTTGATGGAGAACACTTGTTCTCCATCTGGTCTTTCAAAGAAAATGCAGTTATCGTAAAAATAAGATGCTAGTGTTGGAGAATAAAGTGCATCAGGTCTTACCATAAGCGGCTCCCAGCCAACGTATGTGATCGCCTCACGAAACCAAGCACCATAAGTAGTGCTTTGGAACAAATCTTCGAAAGACTGTTCCGGTATCAATGTTGGAGATGTCATCTCAAACTTACGCTCTGGAATAGCTGCGAATGATCCGGATACTACCCGCAGAAAACTGGAAATTTTCTGGTCCACGGAAGTCAGGGCGCGAGTGCGCTCTGACAAAAAATGTGAAAAAATATACAGAGCGCGAGTGCGCTCGGAGTTGATGAAACTCGGAAAATGAGCCGACACGTGGGAATCGTGGGAGTGAAAGGTGAGTGATGGAGTTTAGGTGTAGTGTGAGTTGTGAGTGTAGAATGTATGAAGTTTATATAGGTTTTAAGTTGCTAAAACGGATCGGGAAGTTGCCAAAAGTATTTAAAGGCGTTTCGGAAATTCTAAAATTTCCAAACCCAAAACGGAAACAACTCATTTTCTTGATTCTAATTCAAACCTAGTATCTTTAAGGTTGATTTTATGATAGAGTGTACCTATTTAATCGAGATTTCATCCTACCATGATGCTTATTCATATATATGCCTAAACGGCCATATTTTCACCTTGACTTCGCAATAAATTCTAACACGAGGGTTATATAAAAATCATGCTGGAATAGGTAAAACCACCCCCAAACAAGTTGGGAAGGTGGGATCAATATTAAACAACCACGCATAATGAAAACAACCCATTATATTAAAATTTTCATTCGAAGTATATTTCACTACAAAAAATTCAAATTACGGACATAAAACTTACATTAAAATAAATAACAATAATGAAACTACAATTAAATATAAAAACATCAACCGATGCTATCCCTAACTACTCGAGAACTGGTAGCGGAGGGCACATGGTCCGGAGACTGCTCCTGAGCTCCTGATGGACCAGCACCATTCGTCTTTCGACGACGACGCTCGTGCCTTGATGGTGTGTCCTCAGAAGGAGAGTCCCCGTGAGGTGGGAATCGTGTAAGCATATCCCCCGGCGGGCGCCGAAGCTTCTAGCTCGGCCCTCATCTCCGTTCCCACCTCTCGCCCTCTCTGGGTACGAACCTCGAAGTTATGATGCATCGTTGCCTGTCGAGTCCGAGGTCTTCGCGAGATAGTGTTGAGCGAACGCGATGCCACGATGAATCACAGCCATGCGTTACGCATCGACCGACACCTCCAAGGCATCCGCGTCAAAACACGTCAAATCCTCCTCATCCTCCGAGGCATTCGATTTCCCCGACCTCCTCGGCATTCTCCTCTCCACCACCTCTTCTTCTTCTTCTCTATCCTCGGCCAACCTCCAAACCCGTTGGACACACTCCTTATAGATCACGAGGGTTACGGTGTAGGGTGATGTATCTATCGATCGCTCGAGCGCTCTCAACTTCAAAGATGATCTTTGTTATCAACACGCGAGGGAGAGGTGCAACGGACTTCCTACTCCCCTAATCATGCTAAGTAAAACTCCAAGATGCAGAACTCATACTTCCGCTCCTGGAGTATCCATAAGATGTGGAAGCGATTCAGGCCGATGTCGCCGACTTCTCCTTCCCGGGGCGTTTACCAATCCATCGAACTAGCAACCACCGGTTGGTCCTATGGGAAGCTTGTCGAACACAATGCGATCTCGCATTGTAGTCCCCTCCAATAACTGTCTCGTTCATCAATGGATCTACCCCATTATGTTGGGACTCCTGCAGGGTGATATCCAGATGGATTCTAGGCGGGATGCCTAGAATCTCGACCAACAACCCATCGTCACTTCCTTCCTTCTCTTACCCACCACAAAAAAATCTAGTCCCTTCCAACTCTCTCGTATTGTAGAACCGTCGACTAAGTCCTCGTGGTAATAGGCTTCGGTCGAGTACCACAAGCTATTCCATCTCGACGATCATTTCGTCACCGTAAAGCGGTAGCGAAGTGGTCGCCGAAAAAGCTTGCTCGGTAAAATTCGGCGTTGTTGAGCCATTGGAAGTTTGGAATGTAGTGGGGGTTTAAATGGGATGTGGTGGTGGGATTTAAATCGACCGACTGAAGTAACAGTGGTGGTGGTGGAGTGGTGGTGCGGCAGCACCAAAATTTGGAATTTCCGGTGGTTTTTGCTTATTTAATTTGGTGGAGGTGGTGGTAGGGCGTGTTTGGAGTCGATTTGGGTTAGGTATTGATTGGGGGCGTGGGTTAATTTAGGTTTTCTTTTTATTTTTTTTTTTATTTGTTTGAAGCTTTTGGGCGTTAATGGCGGATTTTGAAGATGATCGCGACTGTTGGTGAAGGTAAGGGCTGGTGTTTGCGCTTTGTCGGTGGTTTCAAGCCCAAATCGAAATTTGTGATTTTTTTTTCGATTTTTCGCGAAACTTCAAATCAAAATTGCCGCTTCGTTACCGGTCCGATTTTTGCAAATGAGTTATGGAAATGATCAGGAGAGAATTTCCAATCCAATGATCCATAAAACACTCTATTCCGACCGTGGATGACATATAAGATAGTGGAAAACGCCTCGAAGTGCGTGCATGACGTATGTTATGCGAACAATTGGACTCTAAAATCATAGATTATGTCAACCCGAATCGTAATACAATTAAACGGCCTAAGCAACTGTAATGGGACATAAACATTCTAGGACGGAAACACGAACACCCCACCCCCAAACAAATTTTTTACAACGGAGCTTAGAAAATTTGTTTTTAGCAGTGGGTCTTTTAAAGTCAGATTCCCGAGACTTCCTATATTACTATGTTTATTCTTTAATATATATATATATTTATTTTTAATTTTAAAAAGAAAACAATAAACAAGAATGACATAATTCACCCCATAGAGAAACATGACTAAAAAATCCGAGAAAACATGCAAGAGTGGAAAATGTGAATTATGTTTAAACGTGGACTTAGGTTCCGATACTTACAGCCACACACTCCGTAGGGAGGGCCCAGTTACCTTAATGGTGCACTCACCAATATATGGAAATGAAAGGAAATACACCAAACACAAAAGTTGAGTCGTTTATAGTCAGATACTCGAGACTTATCTAAACATATGTATGAACATGCAGTTTACCATATATCAACAACCGAAATAGTTGTGGATCATTCCATAAATAAATATCACAGAAAACATATCCAAACACAATTAAGCACCAAGATTTCCTATGACTCAACCTAGTGAAATGAAAGCGAAGTCGGATAACCCTATTACTTAACCTAGCCTTGCACCTTTTTTTTTTTCATTTTGAACGAGAGGGTGTCCTAGTGAATAAGTGTGGAAGAGTGAATGGTTGTGGAGAATATGGTGGATATGGGTAAGTTGTAGAAGGAAAGCATGGAAAAAATGATGATGTGGGTTTAGCACAAAAATCATTCATAGTGTAGGTAGGGACTGTCTCAAGTCTGAAAATGAAGGTGTCACACGCTTTTGTCTTATGAAGTATTTGTTTACTAGGTGAATTTAAAAAATTATGAAGCACAGAAGAAACAACATGATCGAGTGCAAACTCGAGATTCCTTTGAAAGGGTGGAAGGAGGGGAGATGAGGTGGATGTTGTGGAAAGTAGTTCTTGATAGGGTGAATTATCACCTACTCTAAGAAACTCATCGAATTGCTCATCTAGATTGGTCATATCCTCGTTACTATGATAGTCCTCTACATCTTTGAGAAAGTCATCTATCTCATCCTCATCCGTAATATGTGTATCGACTAGTGTAGGGATGGAAATGTTGGAGTCTGAACTTCCAAAGGAAAGAAATTTGGGCATATGATTATCCGGAACGTGTTGTTGAAATAATCTCGAGCAAAGCTCTCGATCATGCTAACCTCTCCATCCATAGATCTAATCGGGTAATGCTGTGTCTTTGTTTTAAAACATTGACTTCAACAACAAGATGGCCAAAAGACATTGACATTGAACTATCGCGACAATAATAATGAGGCGTTGGCGGTTCGCCGAAAAAGGGCGCCCTAAGATGATGGGACGTAGTCGTTAACGACTTACGTATCGAGGATGACAAAATCAGCCGGATAGTAAAATCCTGAATTTTTATCGAACAACATTTTCGACGACACCCTTAGGATACTTAATAGACCCGATCGCTAATTGCAACGTCATTTTAGTGGGTTGCATCTCGTCCTAGACCTATTTATCTATACAAATAAAAAGCGGGAGTAAGTTGACACTAGCCCCCCAAGTCTAATAACGCTTAAATCGTATAAAGAATCTCTCTAAAGGTGCATTATACAGATGGGGCGACCAGGGTCCTTATACTTAACAATTCCATTATGTTCAGATAAAGTTGGGAATTGTTCTGTTAAAAAGGCGTCTTTTGGTATATTGGTCTTACGCCTAGTAGTACACAATTCCTTAAGAAACTTAGCATGGGGTGGTAGCTTTTTTATAGCTTCGAGGAAGGGAAGGTTTATAGTTAGATTCTTGAAAACATCCCTAATCTCCTCATAATTTGTATCCCTAGTTAACACGGCTAATTTTTGTGGAAACGGCAGTTTCTATTTATATTTTGCAATGGTATTACCTGGATGTTTAACCGTGGCTTCATGTTTCTTAGGTTGTGTTGTAACTGGTACCTCTACAGTGGCAGTCTCTTCAGTTTCTATTTCAGTATCTAGTAATATAGCCGGTGTAGGGGCTACTGGTGGGGTAACTATAGGCATAGTTACTTTGTTATCAACCACTCTGCCAGAACGGAGAGTGGTGATGGCCTTTAGCTCACCTACATTTTCATGTTCCTTACTAGTATTATCGGTTACCTCAAAGGCTGTATTTGTTGTTTTAGGATTAGGTATTTCGTGACTTGGAAACACACCTATGGGTTGGGCTTTATTTTGAGCCAACTGTTAGGTTAAATTATTAACAGATTGTAGAAGCTGTTGGTTAGATTGAGCCATGGTTTGGAAAAGTTTTTGGCTCACTTGTATGAAGGTGTCAAGACGATCCGGTTGTGTGGGTGTAGTAGTCACGGTGGTGTGACTGGAACTATTTCCGTGAATTATTTATGGGTGGATTTTGATAGTTATTATTTACCTAACGATACCTCTATTAGCATTATAATTATTATAATTACCTTGACTTTGTGCTTGACCTTGTCGAGGGGTTTAAGCTTTGGTTGTTATAATTATTAAAATTACCCCGACCCACGTCCTTGTCGTAGTGGGGCTTGGTTAAAAGCCGTGCGTGAGCCCTAACATATTGATTATTGTACCGCTTGAGGTGTGACGTTTTGGTTATTTCTCCAACCGAAGTTGGGATTTTGTGTCTCAAAGGGCGTTAGGTTCACTATTAATGGAACAAGCCTGTTCATAGGCAATAGGGCCGATTAGTGAGTCGGGATGCTTTCGGGGCTCAACAGAAACTACATGGATTTGAATTTACATTCATGACGGGGATTGGCTTTTGTTGTACAAAATGGCCTCTACCTTTTTGTGAGGGATTCAATTAGAGTTTTAAGCTCGGGATCTGATTTAACCTCAAACATACTTGGTAGCCTTAATCGTTGAAGAAGAACTAGCGGAGCGGAGTAATCGTCACTACCCCCAATTATCATTAACGCTTTAGTCCGATCTTCCAAAATTTATATGCCTCCGAGGCTCCTTTACTTAGGAAACTACCCCATTCATTATGTCTAGGACTTCTTTATGGTGGTGTAGAAGTCCTTTGAAAAAGGCAACGAACTAACGTGTCTTTTGCTAGGTGATGGTGTGGACACTCTATAAGGAGATCGGTGAAACGATTCCAAGCCTCAAAAATGATTCATGAGGATTACGTCGAAAAAGTGAATCTTGGAAAGCATTTCATCCGTCTTTAGGGGTGGGTAAAATGTTCCATAAACAAATTGAACAAGTTTGGCCCACGAGTCCATTAAATTAGGCGGCGGTTAACCAAGACGCCGCCTTTATCGGCTAAGGTGAAAGGGAATACCCTCAATTTAATTTGTTCCGCACCAACCGTAGGATGGTGGAATGTTGTAAGGACTTGTTCAATCCTACGATGTGTCCGATAAGGTTTTCATGGTCTAAACAATGAAAAACGGGTAACAAATTAAATATATTTGGGGGATCGGAAATCCCCAATCGGTCCTGCTAGAACGATGCAAGATTTAGGGCTATCGCTTAAGGCTTTGTAGAAGTCGAGAGAGAGAGGAGTCTCTTCTTAAATTAGGGCATTGTGTCGTGATGTGTGTGAAATAGTAGCTAGAGGTGTAGTGGGTGGTATACTAGATAGACTAGTTTGTTGACGTTGTTGTGTAATTACGTTCTGTGTTTTTGTTCGGCCAGACCTTAATCTCATACAAGACTAAAACCAAATTTAGCTAAACACATCAACACTCCAAACAATTCTGATATACTAGTATAAACCTCTAACAGGAGGTGCGAGGTGTGGAAGAAAGGAATACCTGATTGCGTCCTTGCTTCGCTTATGAATAACGTCTTGTTTACGCGTGTTCAGTGTATATAACAGGTTAGAACACTGAAAAACTTGAAAAATCAAAGTTCGAGTCAAAACTGTAGAATTCGGGAAAAATTAACAAAGGGCGTGGTCGCGCTCCGGGTAATTTTCAAATTACAGTGTTTTTAGGGCGGTCGCTCCGGTGTTCAAAGCTATAGAGTGCTTAGTCGCTCATACTTCCCGAGCAGGCGCTCGGTCTGTAATTTCTCGCTAAAATTTTTCAACGATGAAACGGAAAGCCACAGTATGAATCAAACACGGGTGGGTGGGTGAAATGGGACTTTTAAGAAAAGTACTTACACTACGAAAACAATGCGAAAGTGCAACTAAGATGGCAGCGGCGCCATTTGATTATTGATAAAATTGAATAGTCTACCTACGAAATGAACGATGAAACTCAAAACGTAAGTAAACTAAAACTAAATATGAAAAGCTTGTTATTTTCTTTTGCTTAAAGTAAGACGACAAAACTGTATTATCAAACAAAGTGGGTGGTTTAACCTTGTTACTTAAATTAAGTAGGTGGTCAACTAATTTACTTTAACCTTGTAAGCTTGGTTTTATCTTGTTACCTAACTATTCCTTACTAGGTTATCAAGGGGTTTATCAAGGAATAGTTGAACCTTGTTAAACCTTTTACTAGGTTATCAAGGGGTTTATCAAGGAGTAAATTAAGTGGGTGGTCAAACACGGGTGGGTGGGTGGTTTGATAAGAGTCCAAAACTGTAGTTTTAACCTTGTAACAATCATACTATTAGACCAATTATGTGAGTAATAATTAAGAGTTAACATTGATTACGTGTTTTTATGCATTTCAGGCTTCAAAGTCCATTATGTGCAGAAATGTGCCACTTTAGCAAGATAAAGGAGCAAAGGTCAGTTACTAAGGAGTTCCGTGATTAAAGGCCAAGATTCAAGAAGATAAAGCCTTTCTAAAGCCCGGTCAAAAGCTGAAAAGTCGACGCGGGCAGAAACAGCACACAAGTTAGCAAACTTCCGAAGGCTGTATCTTTGGACTCAGACCTCGGAATGGGACCTACCTTATGTCAAAACGACCGGCTCGGAAAGAGATTTCCAATGGTCTAAGCCTTGACCTAATCAGAGGAGCAGAAGTGGACGAAACATCTGTCAAAGCCAACTGCAGCTGAAGAGCCCTTTTTGGACTGAAAGAATTGGGTTTTGGGCCTGATTCTCTAGCCCAAAACATGGCTCCAAGCCCATGCATGATTTTTGAATCTGAATGTATAAAAACAAAAGCTTAGCTCATTGTTAATGGTAGATAGTTAGACCTAGATTAGAAATTAGATTAGTAGCCTCCATTAATTAGTTTTAGATCTCAGTTTTAGAATTTCATTCCCTGTTTTAGATTAAAACTTTAAATCATTGTTCTTTATTGATTAGATAAATAAAATAGTTATTCTTGTCAATTTCGATTTTTGTCATTTATAATTTATTAGATCTAATTTCAATTCTTGTTATCATTCAATTCTTAGTTATTAATTAGATTTCGATTATTGTTTAGTTAAATTTCATAAAGTTAGAATCTTTGTAATATGTTGTATTCAATTTCAATGGGAAATGATGGTTTGATGAATCAAGGCTAAAACCTCCATTAGAGGGGTTGATGAAGCCTTGATGAAAACTTAGTTGTATAGTGTAGAAGCGTTGTAGAGTCTATTCCATTCTAGAAGGTCGCCTTTTTAGCCATGAGAATGGGTGGACGACCTCACATGCTAGTTATAATTGGTAGAAATGTCATGTTAATTAGGGATTAGAACGAGCAATTCTTACCGTAAGAATGTAAGAATTGGATTACAACAGTCTATTCTAGGTGATTAAGTTGGATTCGAGGTGGATTCAATTCCCCTCTAATTCTTTATCTAGATTCAAGAACATTAGTATTTCCATATATTTCGTAGTGACATTCAACATATTGCTTTTCATATTGCATCGTAGTATAATTCCCCTTCGTAAAGCTCTCATTAGACTTAAGACCGATTAATTATACTAGAAAACATTCCATGCTAGAGAACTAGGAATGGAACGAATTTGTTACTCCACGCTATTTCGATAGAATTGAGAGTAGAATCCTTGATAAACATATAGGCTCATAAGAAAGTTTTAGTTTACTTACATTTTGAGTTCATCGTTCATTTCGTAGGTAAACTATTCATTTTTATGTTTATCAAATGGCGCCGCTGCCATCTTAGTTTCCTTTAGCATTATTTTCATAGTATAATTAGTCACTTTTAAGTCCCATTAAACCCACCCACCCTTGTTTGATTCATACTGTGGTTGTCCGTTTCAGCATTGAAAAGTTCCGCAAAAATATACACGGAGCGCGACCGCGCCTTAGCAGAGCGCGACCCGCGCTAAGTTACTGGAACACGGAGCGCGGCCCGCCCCCATACCAAGCGCGACCTGCGGTAAGTTATTGGAACACGGAGCGATCACGCTTCTAAGCTTAGCGACCAGCCTAAGCCAAATTTTCCGGATTTCTACAGTTTGTTTCAAACCCGATTTTTAAGTTTTTCAGTGTTCTAACTTGTTATATACACCTGAACACGCCAAAACAAGACGCTATTCACAAAGCGAAAGCAAGGTCGCAATCAGGTATTCCTTTCTTCCACACCTCGCGATCTCGATTCTGATGGTTTTCTACTAGTATATCGAATTGTTTGGAGTGTTGCTTGTTTAGTTAAGTTCGACTTAGTCTTGCATGAGATTAAGGTCCGGTCGAAGAAAACAACTAACGTAATTACCACGGCAATGTCAACAAACAAGTCTATCTAGTTTCCCACCCACTACACCTCTAGCTACTATTTCACATACACCACCGATATTGTGGTGAAGAAAGAGAGACTCCTCTCTCGACTTTTTATAAAGCCTTGAAATGATAGCCCTAAATCTTGCATCGTTATAGCGGACCGATGGGGATTTCCGCATCCCCCAAATATATTTAATTTGTTACCCGTTTTCATGGTTTAGACCATGAAAAACCTTATCGGCTTACGCGTAGGATTGAACAAGTCCTTACAACATTCCACCATCCTACGGTTGATGTACCGAACAAATTAAACTGAGGGTATTTCCCTTCACCTTAGCCGATAAGGAAGCGTCTTGGTTAACTGCCCAAGCGCCTAACTCTGTGGACTCGTGGGCCAAACTTGTTCAAATTTTATTATGGAACATTTTTACCCACCCCTAAAGGCGGATGAAATGCTTTCCAAGATTCACTTCTTTCGGACGTAATCCTCATGAATCATTTTCGAGGCTTGGAATCGTTTTACCGATCTCCTTATAGAGTGTCCACACCATCACCTAGCAAAAGACACGTTAGTTCGTGCC
This sequence comes from Coptis chinensis, assembly GCF_015680905.1. NCBI lineage: Eukaryota > Viridiplantae > Streptophyta > Magnoliopsida > Ranunculales > Ranunculaceae > Coptis > Coptis chinensis. Next base: position 19,830,410 of record NC_141457.1, on the reverse strand, counting down.
TTTTTCAAAGGACTTCTACACCACCATAAAGAAGTCCTAGACATAATGAATAGGGGTAGTTTCCTAAGTAAAGGAGCCTCAGGGGCATATAAATTTTTGGAAGATCAGACTGAGCGTAATAATAATTGGGGGGGGGGGTAGTGACGATTACTCCCGCTCCGCTAGTTCTTCTTCAACAGTTAAAGCTACCAGTATGTTAGAGGTTAAATCAGATCCTGAGCTTAAAACTCTAATTGAATCCCTCACAAAAAAGGTAGAGGCCATTTCTGTACAACAAAAGCCTATTCCCGTAATGAATGTAAATTCAAATCCATGTAGTTCCTGTTGGAGTCCTGAGCATCCCGACTCCCACTGTCCTATAGCCTATGACTCCCCTTGGAGACAAAATCCCAACTTTGGTTGGAGAAATAACCAACAAGTCACACCTACAGGGTACAATAATCAATATGTTAGGCCAACGCACAGTTATAACCAAGCTCCACCACAACAAGGACAGGATCAGGGTAATTATAATAATTATAACAACCAAGCGCAACCTCGACAAGGTCAAGCACAAGGTCAATGTAGTTATAATAATTATAATGCTAATAGAGGTATCGTTCCTAAAATAATAACTATCACAATCCGCCCATAAATAATCAACGAGATAGTTCGGTCCACACCACCCGTGACTACTACACCCACACAACCGGATCGCCTTTGACACATTCATACAAGTGAGCCAACAACTTTTCCAAACCATGGCTCAATCTAACCAACACATTCTACAATCTGTTAATAATTTAAACCAACAGTTAGCCTAAGAGAAAACCCAACCAAAAGGCGTGTTTCCGTGCCGATATACCCAACCCTAGAACGAAAACACACCTTTTGAGGTAAACGGTAATACTAGTACGGAAACTACAACCGTAGGTGAGCTAAATGCCATCACCACTCTCCGTTATGGAAGAGTGGTTGATAACAAAGTAACTATGCTTATAGTTACCCCATCAAGATTCTCTACACCGGATATCGAACTAGATACCGAAATAGAAACTCAAGAACCTACCAATTTGTAGAGGTACCCGGTTAAACCACAACCTAAGAAACAAAGCCAAGGTTACACATCAAGTCGAGCCATACTCTAAATATAGAGCGAAACCACCGTTCCCTCAGAAATTAGCCATGCTAACCAGGGATACTAACTTTGAGGAGATTAGGAACGTTTTCAAAAATCTAACGATAAGCCTTCCTTTTCTCGAAGCTATAAAAAAGCTACCTAACCACGCTAAGTTTCTTAAGGAGTTGTGCACTACTAGGCGTAAGACCAACATACCTAAAGACGCCTTTCTAACTGAACAGTTCCTAACTTTATCCGAAAATAATGGAATTGTTAAGTACAAGGACCCTGGTCGTCCTACTGTACAATGCACCTTAGGAGATTCTCACATGACGACCGCACTACTAGACCTGGGGGCTAGTGTTAACTTACTCCCATTTTATTTGTATAAACAAATTGGTCTAGAGGAGATGCAACCTACTAAAATGACATTGCGATTAGCTGATCGGTCTATTAAGTATCCTAAGGGTGTGGTTGAAAACATGCTGGTTAAAGTCCAAAATTTTTACTACCCAGCCGACTTCGTTATCCTTGACACAGAAGTCACTAACGACTCTGTACCTATCATTTTAGGGCGTCCCTTCTTGGCTACTACCAACGCGCTTATAAACTGCCACGATGGTTCGATGTCGTTGTCCTTTGGCCATCTTTCTGTTGAGGTAAATGTTTTCAAAACGAGGACACAGTATCCCGATTCCTCTACAAATGGCGAGGTTAGCATGATCGAGAGCTTAGCTCAAGATTACTTCAAAAACATGTTTCTGGAGAAACAGATTAACAAATTCCTTTCCTTCGGAAATTCTGACTTTAACAATGACTCCACGGTAGTAGATGAAATCGAAGAAGAATTCACGCAACTCTTTTGCACCGCTTTTTACCACTTCATGAGTCCCCTTGCCAACAACCATTCATCCCTTGATGCTATGACGGAAGATGAATTTTTCAATCTCTATCCCAGTGATCCTTTTGACCCACCTATTGAGGAATGTCTTGCATATATCAAGATTTCTGATGATATGGACTTGAGAGCTCTAGCTGAGAATCATTCACCTTCCATCACCAATATTCCCCACCCTCCACCTTTCCAAAGGAACCTCGAGTTTGCACTCGATCCTTTAGTTTCTCCTATGCTTCATGATTTTTTAAATCCACCTAATAAACAAATACTTTCCAAGGATAAACCACTTGACACCTTCATTTTCAGACTTGAGACAGTCCCTAACTACACCATGAATGAGTTTTGTTCTAAACCCACATCCTCATTTTTTCCATGCTTTCCCTCTAAAACTTATCCCAATCCACCATATTTTCCACAACCATTCACTTTTCCACACTTATTCACTAGGACACCCTCTCGTTCAAAGATGAAACATAAGGTACATGCTCGGTTATGTTATAGGTCTATCCGACTTCGCTTTCATTCCACTAGACTGCATCGTAGGAAATCTTGGTGCTTGATTGTGTTTGGATATGTTTTCTGCGATATTTATTTATGGAACGATCCACAACTATTTCGATTGGTGATATATGATAAACTGCATATTCATACATATGTTTCGATAAGTCTAGGGAATCTGACTTTAAAAGACCTAAGTTTTCGTACAATACCTACGTTCTCGAGTATAGGCCAAACAAAATTTTCAAACTTAAAAAGAGTTTTCTAATTTTGTTTGGGGGTGGCGTATTTTGGTATTCATTTCAAATCATGTTGCCACCCTAAGCCTGTAATGTTTACTCCAGTAGAGTTGTGTTAGTTAGTACGTACCAGTTTAATTGTGCTTCATATTATCGTTATCATCTTTACAATATTTCATTACAGTGCTACCAATTTTGCCACGTTTCTATGGTAAATTCTTTCCTTATCTCTTTACACTTTGAGGACAAAGCGCCTCGATTGTTTGGGGTGGGATAGAAACATTTGCAAAAATTAGACACTTTTAGGATGTAAATTACGACTTTTATTTATAAAATGTTAAAAATTATAAAAATTAGTTAGTTACATAATTTAATTGTGCTATTGAATTGTTTCATGAACCCCCTTCTACCAAATTGTTTGGGGGTAGTATAGAAACACGATGTAAATGTTAAGCACATATTAGGTTGTATATTACGTATTATTTGTCTTAAAAATAATAAAAATAAAAATAAAAATAAAAAGTTTATGCTATACACTTAGGAATATTGGTATTGTTTCTTTCTCTATGCTCTTAATAATCTAGAAGTCTCACGTAGCTTTTGCATTAGAATAGTTTTTAGAAACTTAGGTTAATATGTAGGTAATAATCTTTGCATCTATCTATAAATATATTACCCATCTATGATTGTTTGGCAGTAAGTTTCTGAAATCTAGGCTAGAGTACTTATTCTACAAATCCTGTGAGAATATAGCCTAAAGCCTTATATGAGTGAAACATTTGAGAAATGACACAAGGGAGAAGTATATTTCGAATAGAGAAATCACACGTCCACTTGCTTGACCACTATACCATGTCCTAAGAGAGAATTTAGGCCCTTTTTGGATCGATATAGCTAGAAATTCCGACCTAAGTATATTTTCCGCTAGTCGCCCCACTGAGCCTTTCATTAACCCTTTCATAAACCACAAATCCTTTACCCTGTTACAAAATAGAACAAAATAAAAAAAGATTAACCTACCCAATTTAGATAAGTCTGAGAATAGAATAAGGAAGAAAGAAGAAGAGAAAAACCTGTGTAAACAAAAGTTAGTTAATTGCTTCAAAAAAATAAAGAAAATAAGTTTCCATCCAAAGAAAAGAAAAATAAAAATAGAAATAAAATAAAAACTCCAAAAAAAAAATAGAATAAAAGGAGTCAAAAGCCAAAGAAAAAAAAATGTGGCTAAGGATGGAAACAAAGTGTAGAAGCAAAAGTAAATAACAAGGTTTTCTCTAGTTACATAATATGAAGACTCTATTATCTCAGACTTGTCCCTTTTGAATATCCATTTCCTTCCTTTTAAACCATCTCCTAATCCCATGAACACCTAATAAAGAACTCTAGCTTAATTAGGAATAGGTTAGTGGGACAAGAAGTGGCATTTTGTTTGATCAACTTCGCTTCCTTGTGTGTCATTGAGATTGTAAGGTAAAGTATGCCCACCGCATTAATTGGAGTAGCAAAACTTGAGTGGAAAAATCGAGTGATTTTTGTCTTGACTTTTATGTGAGAACCTACTTAAGGACGCTTATTCCAAAGTTTGAAACGGACACATTCTTGTATTTCATAGCATTACTAATTGTATATATGTTTATTTGTAAATGATTGATTATTATGCATATATTAGCTTAAGTTTCGACATGATTATTCTGTATTCATTGCTAGTGAGATGTATAGATAATTGAGACATGAATAAGGAAACAATAGTTTTCTTTCTTAGTCGTTGTAGTATAGATAAAGTTTGTGAGTACCTTCACTGGAAAACTCTCACGAGGCTATAACTCGTCCACTAGGGAATTCCTATTGGTTTAAGGTCTTGTTGCATATGGTCAATGCAATCGCACTCTGCAAAACGAGAGTAGTTAGAACTCCATTTTTGGTCACTTATTCTAATTTCTCATCTTTGCTTGAGGACAAGCAAAATGCTGTTTGGGGGTGGTTTGTTAAGAGCCCAAAACTATAGTTTTAACCCTGTAACAGTCATACTATTAGACCAATTATGTGAGTAATAATTAAGAGTTAACACTGATTATGTGTTTTTATGCATTTCAGGCTTCAAATTCCATTATGTGCAGAAATGTGCCACTTTAGCGAGATAAAGGAGCAAAGGTCGGTTACTAAGGAGTTCCGTGATTAAAGGCCAAGATTCAAGAAAATAAAGTCTTTCTAAAGCCCGGTTAAAAGCTGAAAAGTCGACGCGGGCAGAAACAGCACACAAGTCAGCAGAACTTCTGAAGGCGGTATCTTTGGACTCAGACCTCGAAATGGGGCCTACCTTTTGTCAAAACGACCGGCTCGGAAAGAGCTTTCCAATGGTCCAAGCCTTGACCAAATCAGAGGAGTAGAAGTGGACGAAAAGTCTATTGAAGCCAACTGCAGCTGAAGAGGCCTTTTTGGACTGAAAGAATTGGGTTTTGGGCCTGATTCTCTGGCCCAAAACATGGCTCCAAGCCCATGCACGATTTTTGGATCTGAATGTATAAAAACAAAAGCTTAGCTCTTTGTTAATGGTAGATTAGAACGAGCAATTCTTACCGTAAGAATGTAAGAATTGGATTACAACAGTCTATTCTAGGTGATTAAGTTGGATTCGAGGTGGATTCAATTCCCCTCTAATTCTTTATCTAGATTCAAGAACATTAGTATTTCCATATATTTTGTAGTGACATTCAACATATTGCTTTTCATATTGCATCGTAGTATAATTCCCCTTCGTAAAGCTCTCATTAGACTTAAGACCGATTAATTATACTAGAAAACATTCCATGCTAGAGAACTAGGAGTGGAACGAATTTGTTACTCCACGCTATTTCGATAGAATTGAGAGTAGAAACTTTGATAAATATAGGCTCACAAGAAAGTTTTAGTTTACTTACGTTTTGAGTTCATCGTTCATTTCGTAGGTAGACTATTCAATTTACCTTATATCAAATTTGATAATGATAAAATTGAATAGTTTTACCTACGAAATAAAGCGATGAAACTTACAAACGTAAGTAAAACTAAAACTATCTTATGATCCTATATTTATCAAAGATTTCTACTCTCAATTCTATGAGATATAGTGGAGTAGAGTGATTCGTTCCACTCCTAGTCCTTCCGCATGCTGTGTTATCACGTGTAATTACTCTACTTAAGGTCTAATAAGAGATTTACGAAAAGGCAACTAGACTACGATGCAACTACCCATAAGATGCAACTAGTCGGTTATCAAAATAACTAAGGGAATGCTACGTTGATTCGATGATAAATAGTTAGAGGGGGATTGATTCCACCTTAACTCGACTTAATCCTATTAACGACGAATCGTCGTAATCTGAATTGAACTGCTTCGCAGAACAATTGGTTCTTCCTAATCCCTAATTACACATGGCATTACTACCAATTCATAACTAGCATGTGAACGACTAAACTCATTCTCATGGTGAACTAATCGTTTCTAGAGTGGAAAGGAAATTACGACGACTCTACGATAGTCGGAATCAAGCTTTCATCAAGGCTTCTCAACCCCCTCTAATGGAGGTTTAGCCGAGAATCATTACGCAATCATTTCCGATTAAATTAAAACTAAACATAATATAAAGAATTGAAATTTACTAATCTAATTTAAACAATAATTAAAATCTAATTAATAACTAAGAATTGAATAACAAGTAGTAAATGAATCAGATCTAACACAAATGTAAATGACAAGAATCGAAATTTAACAACTAGCTATTTTATTAATCAAACTAATTAAGAGTAATGATTCTAATAGTTTAATCTAAAACAGGAATTGGATTTGAAATTAAACTTAAACAAAAAGCTAAGCTTTTGTTTTTATACTTTCAGATCCAAAAATCGTGCATGGGCTTGGATCCATGTTTTGGGCCAGAGAATCAGGCCCAAAACCCAATTCTTTCAGTCCAAAAAGGCCTCTTCAGCTGTAGTTGGCTTCAACAAAAATTTTTTCCATTTCTGCTCCTCTGATTGGATCACGGCTTACACCATTAAAAAGCTCTTTCCGAGCCGGTCGTTTTGACATAAGGTAAGCCCCATTCCGAGGTTTGAGTCCAAAGATATGGCCTTCGGAAGTTCTGCTGACTTTGTGTGCTGTTTCTGCCCGCGTCGACTTTTCAGCTTTTGACCGGGCTTTAGAAAGGCTTTGTCTTCTTGAATCTTGGCCTTTAATCACGGAACTCCTTAGTAACCGACCTTTGCTCCTTTATCTCGCTAAAGTGGCACATTTCTGCACATAATGGACTTTGAAGCCAGAAATGCATAAAAACACGTTATCAGTGTTAACTCTTAATTATTACTCACATAATTGGTCTAAAAGTAAGTTTGTTACAGGGTTAAAACTACAGTTTTGGGCTCTTATCAAACCACCCCCAAACAGCATTTTGCTTGTCCTCAAGCAAAGATGAGAAATTAGAATAAGTGACCAAAAATGGAGTTCTAACTACTCTCGTTTCGCTGAGTGCGATTGCATTGACCATATGCAACAAGGCCTTAAACCACTAGGAATTCCCTAGTGGACGAGTTATAGCCTCGTGAGAGTTTTCCAGTGAAGGTACTAACAAACTTCATCTATACTATAACTACTAAGAAATAAAACTATTGTTTCCTTATTCATGCTCCAAATTATCTATACCTCTCATTAGCAATGTATATAGAGTAATCAAGTCGAAACCTAAGCTAATATATGCATAATAATCAATCATCTATAATAAACATATATACAATGAGTAATACTATGAAATGCAATAGCGTGTCCGTTTAAAAACTTCGAATAAGCGTCCTTAAGTAGGTTCTCACAATAATAGTCAAGATACAACACTCTGATTTTTCCACTCAAGTTTCGCTACTCTAGTGCACAGTGGGCACACTTTACCTTACAATCTCAATGACAACAAGGAAGCCGGAGTCGATCAAACACATCTGCCACTTACTATCACACTAACATATTCCTAATTGAGCTAGAGGTCTTTATTAGGTGTTGCGGGGATTAGGAGATGGTTTAAGAAGGAAGGAAATGGATATTCAAAAGGACAAGTCTGAGATAATAGAGTCTTTATATTATGTAAGTAAGAGAAAACCTTGTTATTTTCTTTTGCTTCTATACTTTGTTTGATAGAAATGATAGAAATGGAGTTTACTTTAAGTGACCAATTATAAAATAATCCTGTAACAGGTAGTCGAAATTAAGTGGGTGGTTTAATCTTTGATAATACTTCTTGAATACAATGTTTGGGGGTGGTTTGATAAGAGCCCAAAACTGTAGTTTTAACCCCTTAATAATCATACTTTTAGACCAATTATGTGAATAATAAGTAAGAGTTAATACTGATTAAGTGTTTTTATGCATTTCAGGCTTCAAAGTCTATTATTATGTGCAGAAATGTGCCACTTTAGCTAGATAAAGGAGCAATGATTAGTTGCTAAGGAGTTATGTGATTAAAGGGCAAGATTCAAGAAGACAAAGCCTTTCTAAAGCCCGGTCAAAGCTGAAAAGTCAAAGTCAACGCGGGCAGAAACAGCACACAAAGTTAGCAAAACTTCCGAAGACCATATCTTTGGATTCAGACTTCGGAATTGGGCTTACCTTATGTCAAAACGACCGGTTCGGAAAGAGTTTTCCAATGGTCCAAGCCTTGACCCAATCAGAGGAGCAGAAGTGGATAAAACATCTGTAGAAGCCAACTGCAGCTGAAGAGCCCATTTTGGACTAAAGAAATTGGGTTTTGGGCCTGATTCTCTGGCCCAAAACATGGCTCCAAGCCCAATCACGATTTTTGGATCTAAAAGTATAAAAACAAAAGCTTAGCTCTTTGTTAATGGTAGATAGTTAGACCTAGATTAGAATAAGATTAGTTAGCCTCCATTAATGAGTTTTAGAACTTAGTTTTAGAATTTCATTTCTTGTTTTAGATTAATTTCTTGAATCATTGAATATCATTCATTAGATAAATAAAATAGTTATTATTCTTGTCATTTCGATTTTTGTTATTTCAATCTATTAGATCTAGTTTTAATTATTGTTGGTTACCATTTCTTAGTTGTTAATTAGATTTTAATTATTGTTTAATTTAGATTAGTAAATTTCAAATCTTGATATTATGTTTAGTTTAGATTCATATGGAAATGATTGCAGAATGATTCTCGTCTAAACCTCCATTAGAGGGGGTTGAGAAGCCTTGATGAAAGCTTGATTCCGATTATCGTAGAGTCGCCGTAAATTTCTATTCCACTCTAGAAACGCGATTAATTAAGCCATGAGAATGGGTTTAATCGCTCACATGCTAGTTATGAATTGGTAGAAATGTCATGTGTAATTAGGAATTAGGAAGAACCAATTGTTTCAGCGTGGCGAATTCGATTCGGATTCTGACGATTAAGTCATTAGTGAGTTAAGTTGAGTTAAGGTGGAATCAATCCCCCCTAATTCCTTATTATAGAATCAACATAGTATTTCCGTAGTTGAATCAATTATAGTTTGTATCTTGTGGGTAGTAGCATCATAGTATAATTCCCCCTCGTAAAACTCTCATTAAACTTAAGACCGACAAATTAGACTATAAAACATTCCATGCTAGAGAACTAGGAGTGGAACGAATTTATTACTCCACTCTATCTCATAGGATTGAGAGTAGAGAATCTTTGATAAACATAGGCACGTAAGATAGTTTTAGTTTCCTTACGTTTTGAGTTCATCGTTCATTTCGTATGTAAACTATTCACTTTATCTTTTATCAAATACTTTTCGTCCACTTCTGCTCCTCTGATTAGATCACGGCTTAGACCATTAAAAAGCCCTTTCTGAGCCGGTCGTTTTGACATAAGGTAGGCCCCATTCCGAGGTCTGATTCCAAAGATATGGCCTTCGGAACTTCTGCTAACTTTGTGTGCTATTTCTGCCCGCGTCGACTTTTCAGCTTTTGACCGGGCTTTAGAAAGGTTTTGACTTCTTGAATCTTCGCCTTTAATCACGGAACTCCTTAGTAACCGACCTTTGCTCCTTTATCTCGCTAAAGTGGCACATTTCTGCACATAATGGACTTTGAAGCCTGAAATGCATAAAAACACGTAATCACTGTTAACTCTTAATTATTACTCACATAATTAGTCTAAAAGTATGTCTGTTACAGGGTTAAAACTACAGTTTTGGGCTCTTATCAAACCACCCCCAACCAGCATTTTGCTTGTCCACAAGCAAAGATGAGAAATTAGAATAAGTGACCAAAAATGGAGTTCTAACTACTCTCGTTTCGCTGAGTGCGATTGCATTGACCATATGCAACAAGGCCTTAAACCACTAGGAATTCCCTAGTGGACGAGTTATAGCCTCATGAGAGTTTTCCAGTGAAGGTACTAACAAACTTCATCTATACTACAACGACTAAGAAATAAAACTATTGTTTCCTTATTCATACTCTAAATTATCTATACCTCTCATTACCAATGTATATAGAGTAATCAAGTCGAAACCTAAGCTAATATATGCATAATAATCAATCATCTACAATAAACATATATACAATGAGTAATACTATGAAATGCAATAGCGTCCGTTTCAAACTTCGAATAAGCGTCCTTAACTAGGTTCTCACAATAATAGTCAAGATACAACACTCTCGATTTTTCCACTCAAGTTTTGCTACTCTAGCTAGACAAAAGGGCACACTTTTATCTTACAATCTAAATGACAACAAGGAAGCCGGAGTCGATCAAACACATCTGCCACTTACTATCACACTAACCTATTCCTAATTGAGCTAGAGGTCTTTATTAGGTGTTGCGGGGATTAGGAGATGGTTTAAGAAGGAAGGAAATGGATATTCAAAAGGACAAGTCTGAGATAATAGAGTCTTCATATTATGTAACTTAGGGAAAACCTTGTTATTTTCTTTTGCTTCCATACTTTGTTTCCATCCTTAGCCATATTTTTTCCTTTTTCTTTTCTTTAGCTTTTGACTCCCTTTTATTCTTTTTTTTTTTGGAGTTTTTATTTTATTTTTATTTTGATTTTTCTTTTCTTTGGATGGAAACTTCTTTTCTTTATTTTCTGAAGCAATTAACTAACTTTTGTTTACACAGATTTTTCTCTTCTTCTTTCTTCCTCATTCTATTCTCAGACTTATCTTAATTGGGTAGGTTGAATATTATTTTTTTTATTTTTATTTTTTTTATTTTGTAACAGGGTAAAGGATTTGTGGTTTATGAAAGGCTAAAGAAAGGCTCAGAGGGGCGACTAGCGGAAAATAATTCATAGGTTTGAATTTCTGGCTATATCGATCCAAAGAGGGCCTAAATTCTCGCTTAGGATATGGTTTAGTGATCAAGCAAGTGGACGTGTGATATCTCTATCCAGATTTTACTTCTCCCTTGTGTCATTTCTCAAATGTTTCGCTCATATAAGGCTTTAGGCTATATTCTCATAGGATTTGTAGAATAAGTACTCTAGCCTAGATTTCAGAAACTTACTGCTAACAATCATCGATACTCATGTAATATATTTATAAACAGATGCAAACATTATTACCTACATATTAACCTATGTTTCTAAAAATTATTCTGATGCAAAAGCTACGTGAGATTTCTAGATTGTTAAGAGCATAGAGAAGAAAAACAATACCACTATTCCTAAGTGTATAGCATGAACTTATTTATTTATATTTTTGAATTTTTAAAATTTTAACTAGAAAACAAATGCATATTAACTCTATCTATATCCTATCAGATGCCTTAATTACACGTGTTTCTATGCCCCCAAACAAGAAGCATCGTTGTCCTCAAAGCATTTAAATAAAGAGGGTAGGAAAAATACCATTGAAACGCTGCGGAAATTCAGGGATATCTACAAAACAAAGTTAGAACGCGTGCTAATATAGGAAATAAAACTGGCTAACTCTATAATGAAGTTCTACCCATTATGGGGTTAACAAGAATGAAATTGCTTGGGACATAAGCGGACACTAACTAGAATGAAAACTTACCTTATCTCCCCGCGATTACTCATCATCTTAGTCATCCTCTTCTTCCATAAAAAGTGAGGTTCCTTTATGCCCCTGCCATGCCATGATAATTTGCCGAGGGCTTCCCACCATTTATCATCTATTATTGCTAACCTATTAAGAGCCACTTGATCCGATGGGGTGTAGGGTGCAACCCGATGAGGTTGTATCCTCCACCCTTGCCAAGTCATTGCACGGAAGGATCGAATAATACTATTGGTGGGTCGTACCGTGTCGACCGTAATCCAATCCGTGAAACGTGTACAAAAAACAGGAAAGAAACATAGCATGATACGGGAAACTAGAACGGGCATAAGAAGGAACTTATGCCTCATGCTATGGGATCAAGCTAAACTAGACATCAAGGTTCGGGGAAGGTCATGACACATACGTCCCGTGGCTAAAGCAAGGAAAACGCTGCAAGTGGCATCATTCACAGAAGAAAAACGTCATTCCCCTAAAATGTTTAGCATGATCCAAAACATAACAGTTCCTATATTCATGGACAGGCTACCAAAAGCGACATTATAGTCCCCTTGGTCCTCGATACGGAAAATGCCTACGCCGTACGACTCATGCAAGAACTCGTAAGTGTAGACATACATATTATCTACCCAATAGCACCATGGGTCTTGTATTTCAGCGGGCATAGCAAGTCCAAGAACAAATGCTAGCAAGAACCTGGTAATTTCAATTGGTTCATTATCAATGTTGGTGGAGAACGCTTGTTCTCCATCTGGTCTTTCAAAGAAAATGCAGTTATCGTAAAAATAAGATGCTAGTGTTGGAGAATAAAGTGCATCAGGTCTTACCATAAGCGGCTCCCAGCCAATGTATGTGATCGCCTTCATGAAAACCAAGCACCATAAGTAGTGCTTTGGAACAAATCTTCGAAAAGACTGTTCGGTATCAATGTTGGAGATGTCATCTCAAACTTACGCCTGGAATAGCTGCGAATGATTCGGATACTACCCGCGAAAAACCGGAAATTTTCTGGTCCACGGAAGTCGTATGAGTGCACTTCGATAGAAGAAAAGTCGCCTGAAAGTATTTGAATTTCCAGTGTTTGAGCTGGTCGCGCCAAGCTTGAAGCTGAAAAGGCCTCGACAAAAATGTAAAAATATATAGAAGCGAAATCGCGCCTGTAGAAGCGAAAAAATGCTTTCGGAGTTGATGAAACTCGAAAAATGAGCCGACACGTGGGAATCGTGGGAGTGAAAGGTGAGTGATGGAGTTTAGGTGTAGTGTGAGTTGTGAGTGTAGAATGTATGAAGTTTATATAGGTTTTAAGTTGCTAAAACGGATCGGGAAGTTGCCAAAAGTATTTACGGCAGTTTCCGGAAATTCTAAAATGTCCAAACCCGAAAACGGTAACAACTCATTTTCTTGATTCTAATTCAAACCTAGTATCTTTAAGGTTGATTTTATGATAGAGTGTACCTATTTAATCGAGATTTCATCCTACCATGATACTTATTCATATATATGCCTAAACGGCCATATTTTCACCTTGACTTCGCAATAAATTCTAACACGAGGGTTATATAAAAATCAGGCTGGAATAGGTAAAACCACCCCCAAACAAGTTGGGAAGGTGGGATCAATATTAAACAACCACGCATAATGAAAATAACCCATTATATTAAAAATTTCATTCGAAGTACATTTCACTACAAAAAATTCAAATTACGGACATAAAACTTACATTAAAAAAAATAACAATAATGAAACTACAATTAAATATGAAAACACCAACCGATGCTATCCCTAACTACTCCGGAACTGGTAGCGGAGGGCACATGGTCCGGAGACTGCTCCTGAGCTCCTGATGGACTAGCACCATTCGTCTTTCGGCGACGACGCTCGTGCCTCGATGGTGTGTCCTCAGAAGGAGAGTCCCCGTGAGGTGGGAATCGTGTAAGCATCTCCCCCCAGAACTGGCGCTGAGCTTCTAGCTCGTCCCTCATCTGTTCCCACCTCTCATCCTCTCTCTGGGTACGGACCTCGAAGTTATGATGCATCGTTGCCTGTCGAGTCCGGAGGTCTTCGCAGATAGTGTTGAGCAAACGATGCCCGCGATAAATCACAGCCATGCGCTTACGCATCCGACCGGACCCTCTCCAAGGCATCCGCATCAAAACACATCAAATCCTCCTCATCCTCCGAGGCATTCTGATTTCCCCCAGCCTCCTTGGCATTCTCCTCTCCACCAGCCTCTTCTTCTTCTTCTCTATCCTCAGCCAACCTCCAAACCCGTTGGACACACTCCTTATAGATGGGTGATGTACGTCCTATCAGTCGCCTGAGCTGCTCTCAACTTCAGCATGATCTTTGTTATCAACATAGGGAGAGGTGCAACAGACTTCCCTACTCCCCTAATCATGCTAAGTAAAAACTCCAAGATGCAGAACTCATACTTCCGCTCCTGGAGTATCCATAAGATGTGGAGGCAGTTCAGGCCGATGTCGCTAACCTTCTCCTTCCCCAGGACGTTCCGACCAATCCACTGAGCTGCAGCCAGCTGGTTGGTCCTAAGGGAAGCCTGACAAACACAATGCGACCTCGCATTGTAGTTCCCTTCAGTAACTGTCTCATTCATCAATGGCTCTACCCCATTATGTTGGGACTCCTGCAACGTGACATCCAAATGGATTCTAGGCGGGATGCCTAGAATCTCAGCCAACAACCCAGTCGTCACTTCCTTCCTCCTCTTCGCCACCAAAAACAAAAATCCTCGTCCCTTCCAACTCCCTCAGATTGTAGAACCGTCGGACTAAGTCCTCGTGGTAATAGGGTTTCCGGTCCGAGTACCACAAGCTATTCCAGCCTCGATGATCATCATTTAAATCACCGTAAAAGCGGCGAAGTGGTCGCCTGTAAAAGCTTGCTCCGGCAAAATTCGGCGTTGTTGAGCCATTGGTGTTTGGAATGTAGTGGGGGTTTAAATGGGATGTGGTGGTGGGATTTTAATCGACCGACTGAAGAAAATAGTGGTGGTGGTGGAGTGGTGGCGCGGCAGCACCGAAATTCTGAATTTTTGGTGGTTTTTAGTGATGTAAATCGGTGGAGGTTGTGGGGCGGTGCGGTTGGAGTCGATTTGGGTTGGGTATTGATTTTTGGATCTGAAAGTATAAAAACAAAAGCTTAGCTCTTTGTTAATGGTAGATTTTTTAGTAGAGAATAGTAGATTTTTAGGTTAGAAAAAAAAAGGAGCTTAGAATAGAAAGTAGCCATTAGAATAGCTTCTAGATCTAGATTTAATTGTTTTAATTAAGTTTAATTTCAAATCCAATTCTTGTTTTAGATTAAACTATTAGAATCATTACTCTTAATTAGTTTGATTAATAAAATAGCTAGTTGTTAAATTTCGATTCTTGTCATTTACATTTGTGTTAGATCTGATTCATTTACTACTTATTATTCAATTCTTAGTTATTAATTAGATTTTAATTATTGTGTAATTTAGATTAGTAAATTTCAATTCTTTATATCATGTTTAGTTTAACTTTAATCGAAATGATTAAGTAATGATTCTCAATAAACCTCCATTAGAGGGGGTTGAGAAGCCTTGATGAAAGCTTGATTCCGACTATCGTAGAATCGTCGTAATTTCCTTTCCACTCTAGAAACGATTAGTTCACCATGAGAATGGGTTTAATCGTTCACATACTAGTTATGAATTGTTAGGAATGCCATGTGTAATTAGGGATTAGGAAGAACCAATTGTTCTCATGGGCGATTCAATTCGATTACGACAATTAAATTCGTTAATAGGATTAAGTCGAGTTAAGGTGGAATCAATCCCCCTCTAACTCCTTATCATGGAATCAACGTAGCATTCCCATAGTAGTTCTAATAGTCGACTAGTTGCATCTTGTGGGTAGTTGTATCGTAGTCTAGTTGTCACTTCGTAAATCTCTCATTAGACTTTAAAGTTAAGAGTACTTATACGTAGAGAACACAGCATGTGGAAGGATTAGGAGTGGAACGAAGCACTCTACTCCACTATATCTCATAGGATTGAGAGTAGAAATCTTTGATAAGCATATAGGATCATAAGATAGTTTTAGTTTACTTACGTTTTGAGTTCATCGTTCATTTCGTAGGTAGACTATTCAATTTTATCAATTATCAAATGGCGCCGCTGCCGGGGAATAGTCTACCTTGTTACTATTAATTGAATACCCGGCAGCGGCGCCATTTGATAAAAAATGATTTTACGTATTATAACTATCTATGCGTAAACACAAATAATCAATTTACGTAAATACGTGTTTATATCAATATTCCTACTCTCAATAACGAAGTAATATTTTAGAGTCAGGATTCGTTCCACTCTTAAACCCTCAAGACTTAATTAGAATTCAACTACTCGACACAAGGAACAATGGTGAGAGTAATGGGTGATGTGAAATTTCTAATATCATTATACTATCATTTCTATATGAAATTGAATACAACATAATCTAATGATTCTAACTTCATGAAATTTAACTAAACAATAATCCAACCCAACATCAATAACTACGAAATGACTAACAACCAAGAAATGAAATTAGATCTAAGCAATAGATAAATGACAAAATCAAATTTGATCAATAATAAACTACTTAATTTATCTAATGAAGCAATAACAATATTTTAATACTTTAAATTAAAACAAGGGAAATGAAAACTAATTAAAATGGAGATTTAATTCTAGATCTAAAAATTATTCTAACCCTAAACTCCATTAACATTAGCTTCCTAACCTAACTTATTTTCTAACCTAACTATCTACCATTAACAAAGAGCTAATCTTTTGTTTTTATATGTTCAGATTCAAAAATCGTGCATGGGCTTGGAGCCACATTTTAGGCCAGAGAATCAAGCCCAAAACCCAATACTTTCAGTCCAAAAAGCCCTCTTCAGCTGCAGTTGACTTCGACAGACTTTTTGTCCACTTTTGATCCTCTGATTGGGCCAAAGATTAGACCATTGGAAAGCTCTTTCCGAGACGGTCGTTTTGACGTAAGGTAGGCCCAATTCCGAGGTCTGAGTCCAAAGATATGGTCTTCGGAAGTTCTGTTGACTTTGTGCACTGTTTGTGCCCGCGTGGACTTTGACTTTTCATCTTTTGATCGGGCTTTACAGAGGCTTTGTCTTCTTGGAAATTGGCCTTTAATCACAGAACTCCTTAGCAACCGACCTTTGCTCCTTTATCTCGCTAGAGTGGCACATTTCTGCACATAATGGACTTTGAAGCCTGAAATGCATAAAAACACGTAATCAGTATTAACTCTTACTTATTATTCACATAATTGGTCTAAAAGTATGATTGTTAAGGGGTTAAAACTACAGTTTTGGGCTCTTATCAAACCACCCCCAAACAGCATTTTTCTTGTCCTCAAGCAAATATGAGAAATTAGAATAAGTGACCAAAAATGGAGTTCTAACTACTCTCGTTTCACTTAGTGCGATTGCAATGACCATATGCAACAAGGCCTTAAACCACTAGGAATTCCCTAGTGGACGAGTTATAGCCTCGTGAGAGTTTTCCAGTGAAGGTACTCACAAACTTCATCTATACTACAACGACTAAGAAATAAAACTATTGTTTCCTCATTCATGTCTCAACTATCTATACATCTCACTAGCAATTAAATAAGAATAACCAAGTAAAAAACCTAAACTAATATATGCATAATAATCAATCATCTATGATACAAATATATATACTATGAGTAATACTTTGAAATGCCTAGCAGGTTCGTTTCTGAAAACTCCGAATAGCGTCCTTAAGTAGGTCCTCACATAAATATCAAGACAAAAACCACTTTGATTTTTCTACTCAAGTTTCGCTACTCCAGTGTGCAGTAGGCACACTTTACCTTACAATCTTAATGACAAACAAGGAAGCCGGAGTCGATCAAACACATCTGCCACTTACTATCACACTAACTTATTCCTAATTAAGTTAGAGGTCTTTATAAGGTGTTGCGGAGATTAGGAGATGGTTTAAGAAGGAAGGAAATGGATATTCAAAAGGACAAGTCTGAGATAATAGAGTCTTCATATTATGTAACTTAGAGAAAACCTTGTTATTTTCTTTTGCTTCTATACCTTGTTTCCATCCTTAGCCATATTTTTCTTTTTCTTTTCTTTGGCTTTTGACTCCCTTTTATTCTATTTTTGGAGTTTTTATTTATTCCTATTTTTTTTTCCTTGGATGGAAACTTCTTTTCTTTTTATGAAGCAACTAACTAATTTTTGTTTACACAGGTTTTTCTCTTCTTCTTTCTTCACTCATTCTATTCTCAGATTTATTCTAGATTGGGTAAGTTGAATTTTTTATTTTGTTTTGTTTTTGTAACAGGGTAAAGGAATTGTGGTTTATGGAAGGCTAAAGAAAGGCTCAGGGGGGCGACTAGCGGAAAATAATTCATAGGTTTGAATTTCTGGCTATATCGATCCAAAGAAGGCCTAAATTCTCGCTTAGGATATGGCATAGTGATCAAGCAAGTGGACGTGTGATTTCTCTATCCGGATTTTACTTCTCTCTTGTGTCATTTCTCAAATGTTTCGCTCATATAAGGCTTTAGGCTATATTCTCACAGGATTTGTAGAATAAGTATTGTAGCCTAGATTTCAGAAACTTACTACTAACAATCATATATACTCATGTAATATATTTATAGATAGATGCAAAGATTATTACCTACATATTAACCTAAGTTTCTAACAATTATTCTGATGCAAAAGCTAAGTGAGACTTCTAGATTGTTAAGAGCATAGAGAAAGAAAACAATACCAATATTCCTAAGTGTATAGCATAAACTTATTTATTTATATTTTTGAAATTTTTAACTTGAAAACAAATGCATATTATACATATCTATATCCTAACAAATGCCTTAATTACACGTGTTTCTATGCCCCCCCCCCCCCCAAACAAGAAGCATGCTTTGTCCTCAAAGCATTTAAATAAAGAGGGTAGAAAAATACCATGGAAACGCGTGAAATTCTGGAACATCTACAAAACAAGGTTAGAACATACTAATATAGGAAATAAAAAAAACGAACTCTATATAAGAGTTCCACCCATTATGGGGTTAATGAAATTAAATTGCTTGGGACATAAGCGGACACTAACTGAAACTAAAAACTTACCTCCACTCTAGCGTTTACTCGTCATCCTCCTCTTCTATAAAGAAGTGAGGTTCCTTCGCATCCTGCCATGCCATTATAATTTGCCAAGCTTGCCGCCATTTATCATCTACGGATGATAACCTGTTAAGCGCCACTTGGTCGGATGGGGTGTAACGTGCAACCTGATGAGGTTGTATCCTCCACCCTTGCCAAGTCATTGCACGGAAAGATCGGATAATACAATTGGTGGGGTATCACAATTTCGACCCCAACCCAATCCGTGAAACGGGCACCAAAAAATAGGGAAGAAACATAGCATAATATGGCAAACTAAAACAGGCATAAGAAGATACTTATGCCTCATGCTATGGGCTAATGCTAAACTAGACATCAAGGTTCTGGGAAGGTCATGGAACATACGTCCCGTGGCTAAAACAAGGAAGACGCTGCAAGTGGCATCATTCACAGAAGAAAAAACACCATTCCCCTAAAATGTTTAGCATGATCCAAAACATAACAGTTCCTATGTTCATGGACAAGCTACCAAGGGCGACGTTATATTCTCCTTGGTCCTCGATACGGAAAATGCCTGCCCCCTAAGCCTCATGCAAAAAGTCATAAGTGTAGACATGCATATTATCTACCCAATAGCATCATGGGTCTTGTATTTCAGCGGGCATGGCAAGTCCAAGAACAAATGCTAGCAAGAACTATAAGCGGTTCCCAGCCTACGTGTGTGATCACCTCGCGAAACCAAACACCATAAGTAGTGCTTTGAACAAATTAAGAGTATAGTTGGTAAAATTATACTAATTTTCCAGCTCTTATCAAACCACCCCCTAAGCGAGCGCACCCCATTTGATAAATCATAAAATTGATATAGTTTTACCTACGAAATGAACGATGAACTCAAAACGTAAGTAAACTAAAACTATTTACGAGTCTATTTTTATCAAAGATTTCTACTCTCAATTCTATCGAAATAGAGTGGAGTAACAAATTCGTTCCACTCCTAGTGCTCTAGCATGGAATGTTTTCGTGTTAACTAATCAGTCTTAAGTCTAAAGAGAGCTTTACGAAGGGGAATTATACTACGATGCAATATGAAAAGCAATATGTTGAATGTCAGTACGAAATATATGGAAATACTAATGTTCTTGAATCTAGATAAAGAATTAGAGGGGAATTGAATCCACCTCGAATCCAACTTAATCACCTAGAATAGACTGTTGTAATCCAATTCTTACATTCTTACAGTAAGAATTGCTCGTTCTAATCCCTAATTAACATGGCATTTCTACCAATTATAACTAGCATGTGAGGTCGTCCACCCATTCTCATGGCGAAACACGACCTTCTCATGTGACTATACTCTTAATATACTATACTCTTAACACGACCTTCTCATGTGACTATACTCTTAATATACCAATTATTGGTAGCGGCGCCATTTGATAAATCATAAAATTGATATAGTTTTACCTACGAAATGAACGATGAACTCAAAACGTAAGTAAACTAAAACTATTTACGTGTCTATTTTTATCAAAGATTTCTACTCTCAATTCTATCGAAATAGAGTGGAGTAACAAATTCGTTCCACTCCTAGTGCTCTAGCATGGAATGTTTTCGTGTTAACTAATCAGTTTTAAGTCTAAAGAGAGCTTTACGAAGGGGAATTATACTACGATGCAATATGAAAAGCAATATGTTGAATGTCATTACGAAATATATGGAAATACTAATGTTCTTGAATCTAGATAAAGAATTAGAGGGGAATTGAATCCACCTCGAATCCAACTTAATCACCTAGAATAGACTGTTGTAATCCAATTCTTACATTCTTCCAGTAAGAATTGCTCGTTCTAATCCCTAATTAACATGACATTTCTACCAATTATAACTAGCATGTGAGGTCGTCCACCCATTCTCATGGTGAAACACGACCTTCTCATGTGACTATACTCTAAGCGACTATATTCTTAATATGAGTCTTAATTTGATAGTTTAATCACCCATTCTCATGTGAGGTCGTTCCACTCCTAGACTCTAGCATGTGGAGCAGATACTAATTAAGAGTATAGTTGATAAAATTATACTAATTATACTTTTAAATTAACGTTTTCGCGCTCATGACGTTCCACTCCTAGTGCTCTAGCATGGAATGTTTATCAAGGATTCTACTCTCAATTCTATCGAAATAGCGTGGAGTAACAAATTCGTTCCACCCCTAGTTCTCTAGCATGGAATGTTTTCATAGTTTAACTAATCGGTCTTAAGTCTAATGAGAGCTTTACGAAGGGGAATTATACTACGATGCAATATGAAAAGCAATATGTTGAATGTCACTACGAAATATATGGAAATACTAATGTTCTTGAATCTAGATAAAGAATTAGAGGGGAATTAAATCCACCTTGAATCCAACTTAATCACCTAGAATAGACTGTTGTAATCTAATTCTTACGTTCTTACGGTAAGAATTGCTCGTTCTAATCCCTAATTAACATGGCATTTCTACCAATTATAACTAGCATGTGAGGTCGTCCACCCATTCTCATGGCGAAACACGACCTTCTAGAATGGAATAGACTCTACAACGCTTCTACACTATACAACTAAGTTTTCATCAAGGCTTCATCAACCCCTCTAATGGAGGTTTTAGCCTTGATTCATCAAACCATCATTTCCCATTGAAATTGAATACAACATATTACAAAGATTCTAACTTTATGAAATTTAACTAAACAATAATCGAAATCTAATTAATAACTAAGAATTGAATGATAACAAGAATTGAAATTAGATCTAATAAATTGTAAATGACAAAAATCGAAATTAACAAGAATAACTATTTTATTTATCTAATCAATAAAGAACAATGATATAAAGTTTTAATCTAAAACAGGGAATGAAATTCTAAAACTGAGATCTAAAACTAATTAATGGAGGCTACTAATCTAATTTCTAATCTAGGTCTAACTATCTACCATTAACAAAGAGCTAAGCTTTTTTTTTTATACTTTTAGATCTAAAAATCGTGCATGGGCTTGGAGCCATGTTTTGGGTGAGAGAATCAGGCCCAAAACCCAATTCTTTCAGTTCAAAAAGGCCTCTTCAGCTGCAGTTGGCTTCAACAGACTTTTCGTCCACTTTTTCTCCTCTGATTGGGTCAAGGCTTAGACCATTGGAAAGCTCTTTCCGAGCCGGTCGTTTTGACATAAGGTAGGCCCCATTCCAAGGTCTAAATCTAAAGATATGGTCTTCGGAAGTTCTGCTAACTTTGTGTGCTGTTTTTGCCCGCGTTGACTTTGACTTTTCAGCTTTGACCGGGCTTTAGAAAGGCTTTGTCTTCTTGAATCTTGGCCTTTAATCACAGAACTCCTTAGCAACCAACCATTGCTCCTTTAACTAGCTAAAGTGGCACATTTCTGCACATAATGGACTTTGAAGCCTGGAATGCATAAAAATACGTAATCAGTATTAACTCTTACTTTTTATTCACATAATTGGTCTAGAAGTATGATTATTAAGGGGTTAAAACTACAGTTTTGGGCTCTTATCAAACCACCCCCAAATAGCATTTTGCTTGTCCTCAAGCAAAGATGAAAAATTAGATTAAGTGACCAAAAATGGAGTTCTAACTACTCTCGTTTCGCTGAGTGCGATTGCATTGACCATATGCAACAAGGCCTTAAACCACTAGGAATTCCCTAGTGGACGAGTTATAGCCTCGTGAGAGTTTTCCAGTGAAGGTACTTACAAACTTTATCTATACTACAACGACTAAGAAAGAAAACTATTGTTTCCTTATTCATGTCTCAATTATTTATACATCTCACTAGCAATGAATACAGAATAATCATGTCGAAACTTAAGCTAATATATGCATAATAATCAATCATCTACAAATAAACATATATACAATGAGTAATGCTATGAAATGCAGTAACAGGTCCGTTTCTAAAACTTTGGAATAACGTCCTTAAGTAGGTTCTCACATAAAAGTCAAGACAAAAATCACTCTGATTTTTCCACTCAAGTTTTACTACTCCAGTGTGCAGTGGGCATACTTTACCTTACAATCTCAATGACACACAAGGAAGCCGAAGTTGATCAAACACATCTGCCACTTACTATCCCACTAACCTATTCCTAATTAAGCTAGAGGTCTTTATTAGGTGTTGCGGGGATTTGGAGATGGTTTAAGAAGGAAGGAAATGGATATTCAAAAGGGACAAGTCTGAGATAATAGAGTCTTCATATTATGTAACTAGAGAAAACCTTGCTATTTACTTTTGCTTCTACACTTTGTTTCCATCCTTAGCCATATTTGTTTTTTCTTTTTCTTTGGCTTTTGACTCCTTTTATTCTTTTTTTTTTTTTTTTGGAGTTTTTATTTTATTTCTATTTTTATTTTTCTTTTCTTTGGATGGAAACTTCTTTTCTTTATTTTTTTGAAGCAATTAACTAACTTTTGTTTACACAGGTTTTTCTCTTCTTCTTTCTTCCTTATTCTATTCTCATACTTATCTAAATTGGGTAGGTTGATTTTTTTTTTTTTATTTTTATTTTGTTCTGTTTTGTAACAGGGTAAAGGATTTGTGGTTTATGAAAGGGCTAATAAAAGGCTCGATTAGGGGCTTACTAGCGGAAAATATACTTAGGTCGAATTTCTAGCTATATCGATCCAAAAAGGGCCTAAATTCTCTCTTAGGACATGGTATAGTGGTCAAGCAAGTGGGCGTGTGATTTCTCTATTCGAATATACTTCTCCCTTGTGTCATTTCTCAAATGTTTCACTCATATAAAGGCTTTAGGCTATATTCTCCACAGGATTTGTAGAATAAGTACTTTAGCCTAGATTTGAAACTTATTGCCAAACAATCATAGATACTCATGTAATATATTTATAGATAGATGCAAAGATTATTACCTACATATTAACCTAAGTTTCTAAAAACTATTCTAATGCAAAAGCTACGTGAGACTTCTAGATTTTAAGAGCATAGAGAAAGAAACAATACCAATATTCCTAAGTGTATAGCATAAACTTTTTATTTTTATTTTTATTTTTATTTTTATTATTTTTAAGACAAATAATACGTAATATACAACCTAATATGTGCTTAACATTTACATCGTGTTTCTATACCACCGCCAAACAATTTGGGAGAAGGGGGTTCATGAAACAATTCAATAGCACAATTAAATTATGTAACTAACTAATTTTTATAATTTTTAACATTTTATAAATAAAAGTGCGTAATTTACATCCTAAAAGTGTCTAATTTTTGCAAATGTTTCTATTCCACCCCCAAACAATCGAACGCTTTGTCCTCAAAGTGTAAAGAGATAAGGAAAGAATTTACCATAGAAACGTGGCAAAAATTGGCAGTACCTGTAACAAAAATATTGTAAAGATGATACGATAATATGAAGCACAATTAAACTGGTACGTATTAACTAACACAAACTCTACTGGAGTAAACATTACAGGCTTAGGGTGGCAACATGATTTGAAATGAATACCAAAATACGCCACCCCCTAACAAAATTGGAAAACTCTTTTGAAGTTTAAAAATTTTGTTTGGCCTATACTCCAGAACGTTGGTATTGTACGAAAACTTGGGTCTTTTAAAGTCAGATTCCCTAGACTTATCTAAACATATGTATGAATATGCAGTTTATCATATATCAACAACCGAAATAGTTGTGGATCATTCCATAAATAAATATCGCAGAAAACATATCCAAACACAATCAAGCACCAAGATTTCCTACGATGCAGCCTAGTGGAATGAAAGCAAAGTCGGATAGACCTATAACATAACCGAGCATGCACCTTATGTTTCATCTTTGAACGAGAGGGTGTCCTAGTGAATAAGTGTGGAAAAGTGAATGGTTGTGGAAAATATGGTGGATTGGGATAAGTTTTAGAGGGAAGCATGGAAAAAATGAGGATGTGGGTTTAGCACAAAACTCATTCATGGTGTAGTTAGGGACTGTCTCAAGTCTGAAAATGAAGGTGTCAAGTGGTTTATCCTTGGGAAGTATTTTATTACTAAGTGGATTTAAAAAATCATGAAGCACAGGAGAAACTAAATGATCGAGTGCAAACTCGAGGTTCCTTTGAAAAGGTGGAGGGTGGGAAATATTGGTGATGGAAGGTGAATGATTCTCAGCTAGAACTCTCAAGTCCATATCATCAGAAATCTTGATATATGCAAGACATTCCTTAATAGGTGGGTCAAAAGGATCACTGGGATAGAGATTGAAAAATTCATCTTCCGTCATAGCATCAACGGATGAATGGTTGTTGGCAAAGGGGGACTCGCGAAGTGGTAAAGAAGCGGTGCAAAAGAGTTGCAGGAATTCTTCTTCGATTTAAAATCTCTACTACCGGGAGTCATTGTTAAAGTCAGAATTTCCGAAGGAAAGGAATTTGTTAATCTGTTTCTCCGGAAACATGTTTTTGAAGTAATCTTGAGCTAAGCTCTCGATCATGCTAACCTCTCCATTTGTAGATGAATCGGGATATTGTGTCCTCGTTTTGAAAACATTTTCCTCAACGAAAAGATGGCCAAAGGACAAGGACATCGAACCATCGCGGCGGTTTATGAGCGCGTTGGCGAGCCAAGAAGGGACGCCCTAAAATGATAGGTACAGAGTCGTTAGTGACTTCGTATTGAGGATAACGGTCGGTATGTAGTAAAAAAATTTTGGACTTTAACCAAAGACGCTTTTCAACCACACCCTTAGGATACTTAATAGACCGATCGACTAATTGCAATGTCATTTTAGTAGGTTGCATCTCCTCTAGACCTATTTGTTTATACAAATAAAATGGGAGTAAGTTAACACTTGCCCCCGTGTCTAGTAAGCCCGGTCGTCGTGTGAGAATCTCCTAAGGTGCATTATATGATAGGGATCGACCGACGGTCCTTGTACTTAACAATTCCATTATTTTCGGATAAAGTTGGAACCGCTTCAGTTAGAAAGGCGCCTTTAGGTATGTTGGTCTTACGCCTAGCGATTACACAACTCCTTAAGAAACTTAAGCGTGGTTAGGTAGCTTTTGATAGCTTCGAGAAAAGGAAGGTTTATCGTTAGATTTTTGAAAACGTTCCTAATCTCCACAAAGTTAGTATCCCTGGTTAGCATGGCTAATTTCGAGGAACGGTGGTTTAAGCTCTATATTTAAGCGTATGGCTCGACTTGATGTGTAATCTTGGCTTTCTGTTTCTTAGGTTGTGGTTTAACCGGGTACCTCTACGGTGGTAGGTTCTTGATTTCTATTTCGGTTTCTAGTTCGATATCCGGTGTAGAGAGTATCTTGATGGGGTAACTATAGGCATAGTTACTTTGTTATCAACCACTCTTCGAGCGAGTGGTGATGGCATTTAGCTTCAAATTCGGTTGTAGTTTCCGTACTAGTATTACCGTTTACCTCAAAGGCTGTGTTTGCTGTTCTAGGGTTGGGTATCGCTTGACCTGGAAACATGCCTTTTGGTTGGGCTTTCTCTTGGGCTAACTGTTGGTTTAAATTATTAACGGATTGTAGAATGTGTTGGTTAGATTGAGCCATGGTTTGGAAAAGTTGTTGGCTCACTTGTATGAAGGTGTCAAGACGATCCGGTTGTGTGGGTGCAGTAGTCACGGGTGTTGTGACTGGAACTATCTCGCTTTGATTATTTATGGGCGGATTGTGATAGTTATTATTTATCAGAACGATACCTCTATTAGCATTATAATTATTATAACTACATTGACCTTGTGCTTGACCTTGTCGAGGTTGCGCTTGGTTGTTATAATTATTATAATTACCCTGATCCTGTCCTTGTTGTGGTGGAGCTTGGTTATAACTGTGCGTTGGCCTAACATATTGATTATTGTACCCTTTAGGTGTGACTTGTTGGTTATTTCTCCAACCAAAGTTGGGATTTTGTTTCCAAAGGGCGTTAGGTTCACTATTAATGGAACAAGAATGTTCATAGGCTATAGGGCGAGCCTCGGGATGCTTTCGGGACTCCAACAGAAACTACATGGATTTGAATTTACATTCATGACGGGGATAGGCTTTTGTTGTACATAAATGGCCTCTACCTTTTTTGTGAGGGATTCAATTAGAGTTTTAAGCTCAGGATCTGATTTAACCTCAAACATACCGTAGCCTTTAATCTGTTGAAGAAGAACTAGCGGAGCGGGAGTAATCGTCACTACCCCCCCAATTATTATTACGCTTAGTCTGATCTTCCAAAAATTTATATGCCTCTGAGGCTCCTTTACTTAGGAAACTACCCCCATTCATTATGTCTAGGACTTCTTTATAGTGGTGTAGAAGTCCTTTGAAAAAGGCACGAACTAACGTGTCTTTTGCTAGGTGATGGTGTGGACACTCTATAAGGAGATCGGTGAAACGATTCCAAGCCTCTGAAAATGATTCATGAGGATTCTGTCGAAAGAAGTGAATCTTGGAAAGCATTTCATCCGCCTTTAGGAGTGGGTAAAATGTTCCATAAACAATTGAACAAGTTTGGCCCACGAGTCCACATAATTAGGCACTTGGGCGCTAACCAAGACGCCGCCTTTATCGGCTAAGGTGAAGGGAAATACCCCGGTTTAATTTGTTCCGCACCAACCGTAGGATGGTGGAATGTTGTAAGGACTTGTTCAATCCCACGACGCGATGTCTTTGATAAGGTTTTTCATGGTATAAACCATGAAAAGCGGGTAACAAATTAAATATATTTGGGGGATCACGGAAATCCCCATCGGGTCTGCTAGAACAATGCAAGATTTAGGGCTATCGCTCAAGGCTTTATAAAAGTCAGAGAGAGGAGTCTCTCTTTCTTCATCCATAATATCAGGTGGTGTGTGTGAAATAGTAGCTAGAGGTGTAGTGGGTGGGAAACTAGATAGACTTGTTTGTTGACGTTGCCGTGTAATTACGTTAGTTGTTTTTCTCCGACCAGACCTTAATCTCGTGCAAGTCTAAGTCTAAACACGACAACAATCCAAACAATCTTGATATATTAGTATGAACCTCTAACTGGAGATGCGAGGTATGGAAGAAAGGAATACCGATAAATATCCTTGCTTCGCTTATGAATAGCGTCTTGTTTACGCGTGTTCAGTGTAAATAACAAGTTAGAACATTGAAAAACTTAAAAAATTGAAGTTCGAAACAAACCTGTAGAAATCTGGAAAATTTTGCTTAGTGGCGCAGTGCTTCGCATAGAAGCGTGATGCATCAGTGTTCGATTTCCAAGTTAGCGGTGGTCGCTTTCGATTATGAGGGCGGGTCGCTCGTGGTCCATAAAAATCGGTGGTTGGCGCTCGTGTTCCGTGCTATAGAGAGCTGCGGGTGGGCTCCTTTATAGGCGGTCGCTACCAAATGTAATTTTTCACCTGAATTTTTCAACTGAAACGGATAACCACAGTATGAATCAAACAAGGGTGGGTGGGTTTAATGGGACTTAAAAATGACTAATTCTACTATGAAAACAATGCTAAAGTGCAACTAAGATGGCAGCGGCGCCATTTGATAAAATGTAAAATGAATAGTTTACCTACGAAATGAACGACGAAGTCAAAACGTAAGTAAACTAAAACTAAATTATGTGCCTATTTTTATCAAAGTTTCTACTCTCAGGTCTATCGAAATAGAGTGGAGTAGCAAATTCGTTCCACTCCTAGTGCTCTAGCATGGAATGTTTTCTAATCTAATTAGTCGGTCTTAAGTCTAATTATGACCGACTCTAAATTATGTCCCCGGCAGCGGCGCCATTTGATAAACATAAAAGATTGAATAGTTTACCTATGAAATGAACGACGAACTCAAAACGTAAGTAAACTAAAACTAATTTACGTGTCTATATTTATCAAAGTTTCTACTCTCAATTCTATCGAAATAGAGTGGAGTAAAAAGTTCGTTCCACTCCTAGTTCTATAGCATGTGATGTTTTCTAATCTAATTAATCGGTCTTAAATCTAATGAGAGTTTTACGAGGGGGAATTATACTACGATGCAATATGAAAAGCAATATGTTGAATGTCACTACGAAATATATGGAAATACTAATGTTCTTGAATCTAGATAAAGAATTATAGGGGAATTGAATCCACCTCGAATCAAACTAAATCACCTAGAATAGACTGTTGTAATCTAATTCTTACATTCTTACGGTAAGAATTGCTCGTTCTAATCCCTAATTAACATGGCATTTCTACCAATTATAACTAACATGTGAGGTCGTCCACCCATTCTCATGGCGAAACACGACCTTCTAGAAAGGAATAGACTCTACAACGCTTCTACACTATACAACTAAGTTTTTATCAAGGCTTCATCAACCCCTCTAATGGAGGTTTTAGCCTTGATTCATCAAACCATCATTTCCCATTGAAATTGAATACAACATATTACAAAGATTCTAACTTTATGAAATTTAACTAAACAATAATCGAAATCTAATTAATAACTAAGAATTGAATGATAACAAGAATTTAAATTAGATCTAATAAATTGTAAATGACAAAAAATCAAAATTGGCAAGAATAACTATTTTATTTATCTAATCAATAAAGAACAATGATTTAAAGTTTTAATCTAAAACAGGGAATGAAATTCTAAAACTGAGATCTAAAACTAATTAATGGAGGCTACTAATCTAATTTCTAATCTAGGTCTAACTATCTACCATTAACAAGAGTGAAGCTTTGGTTTTTATACATTCAGATCCAAAAATCGTGCATGGGCTTGGAGCCATGTTTTGGGCCAGAGAATCAGGCCCAAAACCCAATTCTTTCAGTCCAAAAAGGCCTCTTCAGCTGCAGTTGGCTTCAACAGACCTTTAATCCACTTTTGCTCCTCTGATTCGGTCAAGGCTTAGACCATTGGAAAGCTCTTTCCGAGTCGGTCATTTTGACATAAGGTAGGCCCCATTCCGAGGTCTGAGTCCAAAGATACGGCCTTCGGAAGTTCTGCTGACTTGTGTGTTGTTGCTGCCCGCGTCGACTTTCCAGCTTTTGACCGGGCTTTAGAAAGGCTTTATCTTCTTGAATCTTGGCCTTTAATCACAGAACTCCTTAGTAACCGACCTTTGCTCCTTTATCTCCATAAAGTGGCACATTTCTGCACATAATGGACTTTGAAGCCTAAAATGCATAAAAACACGTAATCAGTGTTAACTCTTAATTATTACTCACATAATTGGTCTAATAGTATGACTGTTATAGGGTTAAAACTACAGTTTTGGGCTCTTATCACCGACCCAACTGAAACAACCCGGTTATGAACATTGATTCTTCATACCCACAATAGGTATGAACAATGATTGTTCATACCTATCAATGTATGAACAATAGCTATGAACATTGATTGTTCATACCCCCAATTATGAACATTAGCTATGATAAATGAGTGTTCCTACCTATTTGAGCTATGAACAAGCATTGCTCATACCTATTCATGTATGAACATTGATCCAGTTATAAATATTGATTGTTCATACCCACAATAGGTATGAGCATTAATTGTTTATACCTATCCATGCTGAACATCAGCTATGAACATTGATTGTGGCTATGAAAACATGAACCCAAAACAGATATGAACAATAACTGTTCATACCCCAAATTATGAACATTAGCTATGAACAAAACAGATATGAACAATAAATGTTCACACCCAAAACATATATGAACATTGATTGTTCATACCTTCTTTAGGTATCCAAAAAAACATGAACCCAAAACAGATATGAACATTGATTGTTCATACTCAAAACATATATGAACAATAAATGTTCATACCCAAAACATATATGAACATTGATTGTTCATATATGTTTTTTTTTTAAATATGAATCCAAAACAGATATGAACATTGATTGTTTATACCCAAAACATATATTAACAATAAATGTTCATACCCAAAACATACATGAACATTGATTGTTCATACCTAAAACATATATGAACAATAAATGTTCATACCCAAAACATATATGAACATTGATTGTTCATACCTTCTTTAGGTATGAACAATCCGTGTTCATACCCAAAAAAATATGAACCCAAAACAGATATGAACATTGATTGTTCATATCCAAAACAAACATGAACAATAAATATTCATACCCAAAACATATATGAATATTGATTGTTCATATATGTTTTTAAAAAAAACATGAACCCAAAACAGATATGAACATTGATTGTTCATACCCAAAACATATATGAACAATAAATGTTTATACCAAAAATATATATGAACATTGATTGTTCATACCCAAAATAGATATGAAAAATACGTGTTCATACCAACAAAAACACATGAACCCAAAGCAAATATGAACAATAAATGTTTATACCAAAAACAGATATGAACAATACGTGTTCATACTTAAAGTATGTATGAACAATACATGTTCAACAATAAAAAATGAACAAATATTGTTTGATTAACATTAAAATTTTAGAGGATCTTGGTGGAATCGAACCACCATCACCTTTGGATATCTCCAAACTGCTCGCCCATTTGAGCTAAAAATCCACCATGGTTTAATTATTAAGAAAAAAAAGAGATAAAATGATAATGGTGTGATACTTCATCTTCAATATCTTTGATTTGTTGGATAATGGTTGCCATCTTTGTTTAACTTCTTTAAAATAACTGAAGCTTCGCACAACTTCGTCTATTTCTCGACTTTGGTTTTAGGTTTTTTTTTCTCATAATTTCATTTGATTAAAACAGGAAAGGGGTTTTGGGTTTTCTCTCTCGTAATTTCGTTGATTAAAACAGGGAAGGGATTTGATTTGTAGTTTGATGAGGTGCGTCATGAATCAAAAAGTCAGGTCAGTTGGAGAAGAAATGGGTTTTGGGTTTTCTCACTTGTAATTTTGTTTAATAACAGGAAAGGGTAAAAGTGGTATTTAAGAAATATAAAATAAACCGGGGCAACTTATTTTGTCCTTGAGGGTTATTAAAATCAAGAAATTGGGTCCGTGAGTTATTTCCTTGATGAAAATGGTTTTGTGAGTCATTATCACAAAACACTGTCCTCTACAGTTGTTTTGAATTGAAATCGGGCCTTCGGCCCAATTTCTTGGTTATGTACAACAAACCTAAGAAGAAGGTCATGTCAAGGTTAGGTGATGAGTGCGTTGTGGCTCTTACAGACCAATGGTATATCATATATGGGGAGTCGGAATGGAGGAAGATGGCAGAGGAATGCTTATCAAACATGAAGTTGTACTGCGATGAGACACGACATGGATTTGAACACACCTTGGGTTGGCTGAATCAGTAGGCTTGTTTTGGTCTTTTGGATTGGGGACTCGTATTCCTTGGGACGATCAGTTCCTTGTTGAGTCTTTATCTGATTCCCACACTTTACATGGCATATTACACCATTGCTAATTTGATACAGAATTGGGATATGTATGGATTAGACACCTCTTTAGTTAAACCAGAACAGATGATAGATGAAGTCTGGAATTTTGTATTTTGCGATGGACCATACCCCGAAATCATCATATATCCAGCCATCAGTTCCTAGTAAAATGAAGCAGGAGTTTCAATATTGGTACCCGTTTGACCTCAGAGTCTTTGGGAAGGATTTGTTTGAATACTGGTACCTATTTGACCTCCAAGTCTCTGGAAAGGATTTCACCTATATTCTCGAGATGCGCCAATTTAAGATCTGACGGCCACATCGAAATGAGAAGTCAAATGCCGACACGTGTTAAATAAATGAGGGGTATTATTGCCATTTCAAAAATACAAGTAGATTGATCACAGTCAACAACCAAAACTAGGTAATATTCAAGATTTTCTGGACCAAACCCTAATAAACGAACCAACTATTGTTAGGACCAAAGTCTAAAAAGCCCTATAATTTACTAATAAATTGTATTAGAAAAAAGATGATTAGTTCGATTAGATGTTGCGGCTTAGGAGTATGTTTAGGTTGAAAAATTAAGAGATTATATATACAGAGAAGTACGTTGGTGTGGAATTAGAAGTTTATTTAATTTAGAAGACATTAGGGAAGGAAATGTATGTGTTTACAAATAAATTTTGATTTTCGATTCAATTATAAGTAATGTGGTTGTTTGCAATTTCTAATTTCGATATCGATTCTGTTAATCTAAAACATAATAATAAAAGTTTGAATATTTAGTGAGCTAGTTCTAAAAGTTTGAGTCTTTAGGGAGGTAATTATAAAAAAAAAATTGGTTTGTCAATCTAATATAACTAATGTTGGGAGGTGGTGCTAAATAATTCAAATGGTGAGATTAAAAATACATTGATCGAAATTAAGTAGGGGGATAGTGCAGAGATTTGGTTGCCTAGAACCAAAGCAATAAGGACGTCCAGTTGGGTTTTGCACTTTGCAATCTGCAATTTCGGTACACCATCTCTTTTGTGTGAAATTTTGGCCCGCGGAGAATTCATTATGTGACCCATAGGATTTTACACTTTCATATAGGCTCCAATGGAAACATATACATACAGATAAAATCATAACCCCTTCCATACTTCTTGGTTTCAAATATTTTCTGTTTCAACATCAAGATAGATACATAATTCACACCAATCTATTTTCAATGTGTTGAACTCTAACGCACTTTTATAATATATTCCCATCTTGTTTGTTTGAAGAATTATATTACTAATATATATATATGCAAAAACAAAATATAAAGTGAGGGAAGGGTATATATAAGAATTGAAGTTAGAAAATTTACAAATTTGATTACGAAACCAGTTTAGAAGTTCAAGTTAGAAGGTCGTTTTGCGTGGGACCAAAACTATAATCCCGACCATCATGGGTTGGGTTTTGCAGGCTCAAAATCTCTTTTATGTAAATTTTAGGCCAGTGGAGAATTCTTCCAGTGACCCATGGGATTTTAGACCTTTGGGGTTGGTTTAATTTTACACTTCCACATAGACTCTCACTAATTTAGAGTTAGAGGGACTCTTGTCATTCTTCTTCTTGCCCTACATATATAGGTGCCATAAAGATTTTACACCCCCTCACTTCATTTTGATATATTCTATAAAAATATATGTTACTCATTAAAAGTCTCTAAGGGAGAAAATTAGGTCAATGTGTATTCTACAACATGGACGTCAATTGAACCCACTTCTAGTGTGAGAAACTTGGGTCAAGAAGACGAATTTGTCGCTTAAACACAAAATGAAAAAGAGATCCGAACGCACTGTTTTCTAGCAACATATATGTATCGATCCACAACAACATCCACCACTAATTCGAAGTCAAAATAAGGCCAGTCATGGTTATTTGCTTTTCAAGTGCTCTCCACAATTGCCTCCCTCTTTCCAATTTTCTAAAGAATTCTAGCCGTATGTGCACGCTCCATGAGCATGATTTAATTTTATTTATATATAACATAAAAGAAAATTCCAGAATGTTTCCGATTAGTAGATGATTTTTTCTTTTAAGTTCATTTTTCTTTTATTTTTATGTATAGGGATTCTTAGGGATTATATATATATATATATATATATATATATATATATATACACACACCATAAAAAGGACATACTACTCAGGTGACCAATAAAACCCCTAGAAGTCAAGTGAAAACCATGGATGTTCCTAACTCTAAAGATTCTTACACGAAATGCCCGAGTAAACCAAGTACAATTTGTTATCAAAGGAAAATTTGTTAGGGAGGGGGTATATATACATATATATGAAATTCCAGTGAGGGTTTTTGTAAGATTTGGAAACGAATTTGGAAGGTTTCTATAAATAAATTTGGAAATTAACTTTGAAGCTTTTGATTCAATGAAACTGATATGTCCCCAAATGTGCGTTTTATTACCTTTACAATGCTTCAAATATGCCCTTCTAATGCTTAATGAACAGACAACTTATAACTTTTGCTACCTTTTGCAGGATACATGCCATTTATGACGTATATTTCTAATATGTATATTTTAAAGCAAAAAAGATTACTATTGACGCTGCTGGGGAAGATTCCAGCTTATGAGCAAAAGTGCCGAAAAGTCAAAGTCAACTCTCAAAGACTCAAGGACTTAAAGCTAAAAGCTATGGACTCAGGGACTTAAAGCCAAAATCAAGAATTCAATTGTATGGGCTTAGGTCAAAAGCCCAGTAAGCTTAAAGGTTGTTTCTAGAAGGAAGGTCAAAGATGTAATTGGTGTCATATATAAACCAAAGTTGTAGAGAAAGAACATTACCCTAGAGCTAATCTTTGGTTATTAGGAGTAGATAATATGTTTTAAATTATTAGTGTAATTTGTTATTTACTTGTTTTCCATTTTTATGTTCTTTAAGCTTAAGTGATTTAATATAAGTTTTCAATATTCTCTTTGCTACAAGTTTTCATTCTTCTCTTCAATACAAGTATTGTTACTTATCTCATCTTTGATTCAATCCCAAACACTAGTTATACTCATTTGACAAGTTCAAATGAGTATGACTTTGTGAGCAAGATATCCATCCAACCAATTTTCATACATGTTTCTCTATTATATCCATAGTGTGTTTAAGATTCCAAACTATTCTAGATAAATAACTAGTATTTCCACCATTAAAACTTAAGAAAAAGATAAAGAGATACTAGAAAATAGTAGAGAAAGATTTTTCCAACCATCAAACCATTCCTCTAACCTAAGGATTTAAGATGAACAACAACAAAACTCAACACCACTATCTACCAGTGTTCTAAAAAACGATAGGCGGTAGTCGGGCGGTGGGAGAGCGCCTAGCACCTAGGCCTTCTAGGCAGTGCCTAGACGGGCTAGTCGCTAGGCGGTTTTTTTCCCTAAGAGCATCTTTAGGAGTGATATCAACCTAGCATCAAACACCAAAAATTTGGTGATTTTTCAACTTCAGGAGAGTTACATGTTGATGAAAACACCAAAAAAACACCAAACCAAATACCAAATCGGCCAATATTTGGTTCCCGGTTTGGTGCTGTATCAAATCACCTATGCGGTTTTTGAAAAACCGCACGGTTTTGCCAACACCGTGTGGGCTTGGGTTGCTAAATGGGCTTCTATGGCGCGGTTTTGGCAAAACTGAGCAGTTTTTACACTATAAATTGACAACAACGGGCAAAAAATGGGCAAAAAACGGCTATATCTTTCTAACTCTATAAATTGAAACACTCACACCATAGTTTTACACTCACTTCTTTTTTCTACTCTCTACTCTTTACTCTTAAAACAACAATGACTAGTCAAGAACCAAAACCAAAATCTAGAGGGGCTTCATGGATACAAGAAGAAGATGTTGCTCTCACAAATAGTTGGCTACAAGTTAGTCAAGATGGTGTAGTAGGAAATGAGCAAAAGTCGAACGATTTTTGGGCTTGAATTCTAAATGCATTTCATGCAAATCTAGGAAGAATGACGGAACGCAACTTGACGGGCATGAAACACCGTTGGACTCTCATTCAAGCTAATATCAACAAGTTTCATGCTATTCTTTCTAAGATTCAAGCATCTCCTCCAAGTGGCTATAATGACAATATGATGGTAAGTATTTACTTTTTATTTGTTATTTTGATTCACAAATACATCTTTCAATTCTAATTTAGTTTTTGCTTAATTGGTAGGTTGAGGAAGCAATAAGTGCATATGTGATGCATAATGGGGTTTAGAAGTGGATGCAATGCTATAATATGGTGAAAGACTCACCCAAATGGAAGAGGCTACAGTTGAGAAATGATTTGCATCCCACCAAAAAGTCAAAGTCAAACAGTGGGCAAGGAGGTTCATCAGTTCCAATATCAACTGCGACAACTCAACCAATGGATTATGATCCACACCAAGTTCATGGGCTTGAGGATAGGCCTCTTGTAAAGAAAGAAGACAAGAAAAGAAGGAAAAAAGAGAAAGAAGAAAGTGATTCTAAATTGGAGGAATCCGCTAAGAAACTTGATGATTTTCTGGTGGAACTTTCTAAAATCACCAAAGAAGGCTATGAATTAGAAGCTCAAAGACAATTGAAGAAAGATGAGATGGAATTTGAAAAACTCCAATTGAAGAAAAGTTCGATGGATTGGAAGCTCCAAATCCAAAAAGAAAAACTTCAATTGAAGAAAGATGCGCTCCGAGTTCGAGAAGATAAAAATGATGCGAAAATACTAGGAATAAAATTAGAAGGATTACTTGAAGACAAGCGCGAAATTTGGCAACTCAAAATGGCAGAAATTTTACAAAAAATGAAGAATCGACTTGGCAATATCACTGGTAGTAGTCAAAGTAGTGCATAGTCTAAATTTGAGTATGTATGTCTTTTAATTTGAGTATTTTAATTTGTTTTTCAATTAATGACGTACTTTAATTTGAGTTTGTATTTTAATTTTAATTAGAATGTACTTTAATTGAATATTTTCTTTTAATTTGAGTTAAGTTACCTTAATTTAAAGTTGATACTTTTTATCATTCTAAAAAAAATTCGACGGAGTCTACTTTGTATTTTCAAAATTCTTGATAACCCGTAAAAACTAAATTAGATTACTCTAACCTTATTCTTACGGTATCAATATTTTATTTCCTACTCTCACATGTATATTCATGCAATATATAGAGTACGGAATCGTTCCACTCTTAACTTTCAAGACTTAAACAAATTCAATTGAACAAACACAAAGAACAATGGTGAGAGTAATGTGTTATGTGAAATTTCTATTCTACGATTATACTACGGATTCAATTTATACTAACAAGACGCGATAATTCAAATAACAAGGTATGAACTAAAATGATTCAATGATAAGGAATTAGGGGGGGATTTGAATCCACCTTAACTCAACTTAATCCACTAACGACGAATCGTCGTAATCCGAATTGAATTGCTTTGCAGAACAATCTGGTTATTCATAATCCCTAATTACACATGGCATTTCTACCAATTTATAACTAGCATGTAAACGATTACACCCATTCTCATGGTGAACTAATCATTTCTAGAGTGGAAAGGAAATTACGACGACTCTATGATAATCGAAATCAAGCTTTCATCAAGGCTTCTCAATTCCAAGCCGGTCGTTTTGACGTAAGGTAGGCCCAATTCCGAGGTCTGAGTCCAAAGATATGGTCTTCGGAAGTTCTACTGACTTTGTGCACTGTTTCTGCCCGCGTGGACTTTGACTTTTCATCCTTTGACTGGGCTTTACAGAGGCTTTGTCTTCTTGAAAATTGGCCTTTAATCACAGAACTCC
Source organism: Coptis chinensis (assembly GCF_015680905.1). NCBI lineage: Eukaryota > Viridiplantae > Streptophyta > Magnoliopsida > Ranunculales > Ranunculaceae > Coptis > Coptis chinensis. Next base: position 19,792,280 of record NC_141457.1, on the reverse strand, counting down.
TTAGCAACCGACCTTTGCTCCTTTATCTCGCTAAAGTGGCACATTTCTCGCACATTACATAATGGACTTTGAAGCCCTGAAATGCATAAAACACGTAATCGATTAACTCTTACTTATTATTCACATAATTGGTCTAAAAGTACGATTGTTAAGGGGTTAAAACTACAGTTTTGGGCTCTTATCAAACCACCCCAAACAAAGATTTTGCTTGTCTTCAAGCAAATATGAGAAATTAGAATAAGTGACCAAAAATGGAGTTCTAACTACTCTCGTTTATTTGAGTGCGATTGCATTTACCATATGCAATAAGGCCTTTAAACCACTAGGAATTCCCTAGTGGACGAGTTATAGCCTCGTAAGAGTTTTCCAGTGAAGGTACTCACAAACTTTATCTATACTACAACGACTAAGAAATAAAACTATTGTTTCCTCATTCATGTCTCAACTATCTATACATCTCACTAGCAAATGAATAAGAATAACCAAGTCAAAAACCTAAGCTAATATATACATAATAATCAATCATCTATGATACAAATATATATACTATGAGTAATACTATGAAATGCCTAGCAGGTTCGTTTATGAAAACTTGGAATAGCGTCCTTAAGTAGGTCCTCACATAAATGTCAAGACAAAAACCACTCTGATTTTTCCGCTTAAGTGTCGCTACTCCAGTGTGCAGTGGGCACACTTTACCGTATAATCTCAATGACAAACAAGAAAGCCGGAGTCGATCAAACACATCTGCCACTTACTATCACACTAACCTATTCCTAATTGAGCTAGAGGTCTTTATTAGCTGTTGCGGGGATTAGGAGATGGTTTAAGAAGGAAGGAAATGGATATTCAAAAGGACAAGTCCGAGATAATAGAGTCTTCATATTATGTAACTTAGAAAAAACCTTGTTATTTTCTTTTTTGCTTCTATACTTTGTTTCCATCCTTAGCCATATTTTTCTTTTTCTTTTCTTTGGCTTTTTGACTCCCTTTTATTCTATTTTTGGAGTTTTTATTTATTTCTATTTTTTTTTTTTTTTTTTCCTTGGATGGAAACTTATTTTCTTTTCTGAAGCAACTAACTAATTTTTGTTTACACAGGTTTTTCTCTTCTTCTTTCTTCACTCATTCTATTCTCAGACTTATTCTAGATTGGGTAAGTTGAATTTTTTTATTTTGTTTTGTTTTTGTAACAGGGTAAAGGAATTGTGGTTTATGGAAGGCTAAAGAAAGGCTCAGAGGGGTGACTAGCGGAAAATAATTCATAGGTTTGAATTTCTGGCTATATCGATCCAAAGAGGGCCTAAATTCTCGCTTAGGATATGGAATAGTGATCAAGCAAGTGGACGTGTGATTTCTCTATCCGGATTTTACTTCTCCCTTGTGTCATTTCTCAAATGTTTCGCTCATCTAAGGCTCTAGGCTATATTCTCACAGGATTTGTAGAATAAGTACTCTAGCCTAAATTTCAGAAACTTACTGTTAACAATCATAGATACTCATGTAATATATTTATAGATAGATGCAAAGATTATTACCTATATATTAACCTAAGTTTCTAACAATTATTCTGATGCAAAAGCTACGTGAGACTTCTAGATTGTTAAGAGCATAGAGAAAGAAAACAATACCAATATTCCTAAGTGTATAGCATAAACTTATTTATTTATATTTTTAAAATTTTTAACTTGAAAACAAATGCATATTATGCATATCTATATCCTAACAGATGCCTTAATTACACGTGTTTCTATGCCCCCCCCCCCCAAACAAGAAGCATGCTTTGTCTTCAAAGCATTTAAATAAAGAGGGTAGAAAAATACCATTGAAACGCGTGAAATTCTGGAACATCTGCAAAACAAGGTTAGAATATACTAATATAGGAAATAAAAAAAGCGACGAAAACTCTATAAGAGTTCCACCCATTATGGGGTTAACAGAATTAAATTGCTTGGGACATAAGCAGACACTAACTGAAACTAAAACTTACCTCCACTCCAGCATTTACTCGTCATCCTCCTCTTCTATAAAGTAGTGAGGTTCTTTCGCATCCTGTCATGCCATTATAATTTGCCAAGCTTGCCGCCATTTATCATCTACGGATGCTAACCTGTTAAGCGCCACTTGGTCGGATGGGGTGTAAGGTGCAACCTGATGAGGTTGTATCCTCCACCCTTGCCAAGTCATTGTATAGAAAGATCGAATAATAGAATTGGTGGGTCTCATAATGTCAACCCCAATCCAGTCCATGAAACGGGCACAAAAAACAGGGAAGAAACATAGCATAATACGACAAACTAATATAGGCATAAGAAGATACTTATGCCTCATGCTATGGGCTCGTGCTAAACTAGACATTAAGGTCTTAGGAAGGTCATATAGCAGGCGTTCCTCAGCTAAAGCAAGGAAAACATCGCAAGTGGCGTCATTCGCAGAAAAAAATGCCACTCCCCTAATATGTTTAGCATGATAAAGAACATTACCGTATCACATTAAGGGACAAGCTACCAAGGGCTACGTTATATGTCCCTTGGTCCTCTACACGGAAAATGCCGGACCCATAATTCTCATGTAAAAGCTCATAGTTGTAGGCAGAGAAATTATCAACTATGTAACCCCATGGGTCTTGAATCTTACCAGGCATAGGAATCTCAATAACAAAAGCCAACAGAGACTTAGTTATCTCCATTGTTTCGTCATCAATGTTGATGGAGAACACACTTGTTCTCCATCCATCCGATAAAAGAATGTACAATGGTTATAAAAATACGAGGCAAGTGCAGGGGAGTAAAGTTCATCAGAACTTACCATTAAAGATTGACATCCTGCTTGTATGATTACTTTGCGAAACCAAGCACCATAGATGTCACTTTGGAACAAGTCTTCGAAAGACTGTTCTGGTATGATACGTGGGGATGTCATCACAAAACTACTTTCTGGAATAGCTGCAACTATCCTGGAACAACCCACGCAAAAAAATCGGAAATTTCGCGTCTCATCGAGTTCCGGGCGCGAAAGCTCGGGTGTTTTTGGATTTACAGTGTTTTGGGCATGAGTCGCTACTAACTTGGGCGCAGGCAGGGGGTAGAATTTCTTACGTTGATTAGAGCAGCGCTCCATCCGGGCGCCTGAGTGCACTCGGGAGTCTTTGTAGTGTCGGGCGCGAAGGAAAATTAAGCGAAAATTGGGACTGAAAAATGAGGGATGGATGTGAGAGATGTGTGTGTGTGGAGAATGAATGAAGTTTATATAGGGTTAGGTTTCCAAAAATGAATCAGGAAATTTCCAAAACGTTTTAAGGCAATTGCCGGAAATAGAAATTTCCAAAACCGGAAATGGAAACAACCCATATTCTTGATTATATAACAACCCTAATATCTTTTATACTGGATTTAGACTAGTAACTTCTAAACTCTCTTAGATTTCATCCTACCACCACATCTAATCATAGGTATGCCAATTACGGCAATATTCTCAACCTTCACTCCAAAACAAACTCTAAAATGGAGGATCTTCTACAAATCATGATAGAATAAATAATACCACCCCCAAACAATTCGGGAAGGTGGGATTAACAATAAAATCCTTACACAATTTGAAAAGAACCACATTATATTAAAATTGAAATTCAAACAACATTTAACTACCAAATTCAAAGTTAACTACGGAATTTAACAACGTAACATCCTATCTACTAAAAATAATAAAAAACAACATCAAAATAACAAACAAGAAGAAATCTAGCTACTCTTCAAGGGGAGGGTGGGGGTAAGAATAGGAATTTGAGTGATCAAGAATGGAAAACCAAACACCCACCCCCAAAACAAATTTTTTTTTGAAAACAGGTTTGTAAAAATTTGTTTTAAAACATGGGTCTTTTAAAGTCGATTCCGGAGACTTAATATGGGGTCATTTTACGCCGATTCCTAGATCGTACACACCCCCAAACAAGCATGAAACCGGGGTGGCACAAAGTGGATGATGCGGGTCAACTATAAACAAATAGTCGGAAGAGTTGGGGGTCTAGCCATAAAAACATGATACTAAATGCACCCCCAAAACGTAATAATGTTGTATAATTGGAAGCAAACATGTAAGCGAAGGAATGAAAACTTATGCATCCTATTAAAGAACATATGCAAACCATCATGTTGTAATTGTTTTAAATAGTTAGAATGACCAAAAAGATGAATTAGCGATACTTTAGGTGAGAAGGGAATGAAGTGTGGATCCTGATGTCTTTCATGAAGCTCAGATGAGGAAAAATAAGACAAACTAGGTTTCTCACTACACTCGGTCAGAGCTTGTCTCTCAATTACCGGAATGGTGTACTCATGGGATTGTGTGCTAGGCAAACACTCTTCACTGTGAGGGTAGAAAAAAATTATAGATGGTCTTTGAGGCAATTGGCTCAAGGGCAAAATTGAGGTTCCTTTTAAATGGTGGGTGAATGGATGGCTTAGTTGTGGTAGATGGTTGGATTATAGGAGGTGGTAACTCAGGTGGATGGTGGTTGGTTGGTGGTTCATCGGGTGGTGGATCCTCACATGCTCTTAAGAACTCTACATCTAGCTTAGCTGAATCCACAAGGTTGTGGTTCGTGGCTTTATCTTTAAGATTTTCCTCTATTTCTTTCCTTGTTATTTCCTCAGTTGCCAAACTGAATTGAGATTCACATTGCTCTAAAGATGTAACTTCCTCGTTTTCTTGCACATTAACTTGTTCATGCCTTAAATTTGAATTGTTAATCTCCATGTCCTCACCCTCTTCCTCTAAAACACTACAAGTATCCTCAATGGCCTCATTCGAATGTGTCGAGACATCATCCAGCCGAGTGCGGTTAGCAAACTCAAAGGCCTGGACATGCTCAACAGGAGGGTCCATATTACGAGAATACCAATAGTTATCAAATTCTTCCTTCGTCACACCTTTATAAATATCTTCTAAAGTGTCATCATTATATTCATCGTCAGGTGGATCAGTGGGAAGTTCCTCGGAGACATCGCCAAGTTTGAGTGGTCATCCAAACTAGTCCTAAAGAGTCGCCTACAAGAATTTCCTCATCCGTAGGGGTGTGGAGTTAATATCATGGTTAATGGGAGGGTCTTCGAAGGTAATGGTTCATGAAATGTAGGGTAGGTGTGAACTAGGTTGACCGGTTTAGTTATGGGAATAGTGTCGATCTCCTCGCATGGTAGAAATGTCCAAGTAGGTGAACCTAGTATCTTTAGGTTTTCGGGTTTATTTCCTGAAGTATTATTTTGTTTTGGTCCATTATTTCATCGAATGTTGTTAGCTGAGGGGAAGCTTGGTGGTGTGGGTCTGGTTGGTATGGTGTTTGATAGTCATAGTTATTGGCGTTTGAGTGGCTCTGGTTGTTGTCGTACTGTGATGGGTTAGGTTGAGGCTGAATGGCTAGTTGATTGTTATTGGTGGAATTACATGAATAGTTTGGATGACTAAAAAACTCTTGATTGTATGAGTCACTATAAAAATTTGAAAATTGAGGCTCATAATTATTATTATATCCTATAGTAGGCTCAGACTCTTGATATGATGGGCATTGAGAAGCCCAATGGTCAGGACTACCACAACATGAACATGGTGAAGGGTTCCCATAATAATTACAAGATTGCTCTTGATATGATGGGCATTGAGAAGCCCAATGATCAGGACTACCACAACATGAACATGGTGAAGGGATCCCATAATAATTACAAGATTGCTCTTGATATGATGGGCATTGAGAAGCCCAATGGTCGACTACCACAAAGATGAACATGGTGAAGGGTTTGCATAATTATCATATGATTGTTGGTCTACATATTGATATGCCATATTGGTTTTTCAAATATATTATACGGCAATTAATATGCAACCACAACTCTAAGAATACATTTCTACATAGGCGTGTGGTATTTCATTTTAAGAAAACAAGCCCCGATTATACTAGAATTAAAACTCCTCCGGCCGGAAGAAACAAGGAGGAAAAAGAAGGAGTACCTGAATGCCTCCTTGCTTCGCTACTTAATAGCGTCTTGTATACGCCGATCTCGGTGTTTGTATGATGTTAGAAACACTGAATGACTTGAAGAAATGAAAATTTGGAACAAACCCGAGGAAATCGAGCAAATTCAAGAGTTTAGAGTGCGCAGTCGCTCAAGACACTCGAAGTTCCAGCATTTGGGCAGTGCGCTCGGGTTAATTTTGAGTTTTAGTGTTTGGCTGGTCGCTTCGGTTTGGGCACCCGGTCGCAGCTCGGCTTCCAAGAACTTTAAGCGAGTGCGCTCGTGGCAATTTTTTTTTCGAGGAAGTTTAATGCTTTACTGTAGTGTTTTCCTCTGTGAATCCGCATCCCCTATGCCTAAACAGTGAACAGTTCCAAAAATTCAAGAAATAAGAATGAAAAATTAAAAGGGTGGGTGGGTAGAGAATGGGGGATTGCCCCTTGGATTCAATCAATTGAATTCTTGTCTTGAACGAGATTAAGATGGCAGCGGCGCCATTTGATAATCCGTAAAAACTAAATTAGATTACTCTAACCTTATTCTTACGGTATCAATATTTTATTTCCTACTCTCACATGTATATTCATGCTATATATAGAGTACGGAATCGTTCCACTCTTAACTCTCAAGACTTAAACAAATTCAATTGAACAAACACAAAGAACAATGGTGAGAGTAATATGTTATGTGAAATTTCTATTCTACGATTATACTACGGATTCAATTTATACTAACAAGACGCGATAATTCAAATAACAAGGTATGAACTAAAATGATTCAATGATAAGGAATTAGGGGGGATTTAAATCCACCTTAACTCAACTTAATCCACTAACGGCCATTTAATCGTCAGAAATCGAATGAATCGCCCGTGAGAATAAATCTTATTATTCCTAATCCCTAATTACACATGACATTTCTACCAATTCATAACTAGCATGTGAACGATTACACCCATTCTCATGGTGAACTAATCATTTCTAGAGTGAAAAGGAAATTACGACGACTCTACAATAATCGGAATCAAGCTTTCATCAAGGCTTCTCAACCCCCTCTAATGGAGGTTTAGCCGAGAATCATCACGCTATCATTCTCAATCAAATTCGAACAAGACATGATATAAAGATTGAAACCTTGCTTATTTAAACTCAAATGGAAACTACTCATGAAAAAATCTATTCAATCTAATAAAGACAAATAATTGAATCTAAGAATTGAACTAAATAAGTAAATGGAAAATGAAACTAGATTACCAAGAACACTATTTTATTAATCTAATGAATAATAAAACAATGATTCAAATACTAAATTAATAATCTATTTTGTTCTAAAGTAATTAATTAAATATGAAACTAGATCTAAAACAAGATATGAAAAACTAATTAATTAACTAATTGAAATTTTAAAACTAAATTCTAAAACTAATTAATGGAGGCTAACTAATCTAATCTTTAATCTAGGTCTAACTATCTACCATTAACAAAGAGTCAAGCTTTTGTTTTTATACTTTGAGATCCAAAAATCGTGCATGGGCTTGGAGCCATGTTTTGGGCCGGAAAATCGGGCCCAAAACCCAATTTCTTTAGTCCAAAATGGGCTCTTCAGCTGCAATTGGCTTCGACAAACGTTTTGTCCACTTTTGCTCCTCTGATTGGGTCAAGGCTTGGACCATTGAAAAGCTCTTTCCGAGCTGGTCGTTTTGACGTAAGGTAGGCCCAATTCCGAGGTCTGAGTCCAAAGATATGGTCTTCGGAAGTTCTACTGATTTTGTGCATTGTTTTTGCCCGCGTAGACTTTGACTTTTCATCCTTTGACCGGGCTTTACAGAGGCTTTGTCTTCTTGAAAATTGGCCTTTAATCACAGAACTCCTTAGCAACCGACCTTTGCTCATTTATCTCGCTAAAGTGGCACATTTCGGCATATAATGGACTTTGAAGCCTGAAATGTATAAAAACACGTAATCGGTATTAACTCTTACTTATTATTCACATAATTGGTCTAAAAGTACGATTGTTAAGGGGTTAAAACTATAGTTTTGGGCTCTTATCAATTCTCATATACACAAATCCTTTCATAAAACCACAAATACATAGAAATAAACTTGGAACACAAATACATAGAAATTGAAACGATAAATAAACACAAAGTCCAAATGAAGTGCAAATAGAAATAGAAATCAAGTTTGACCACGCCGCCCACGCCTACTCCACAAATGCTCGACCAAGTCATTCTTCAATCTATCATGAACAACTTTTGAATTAACCCTCTCGACGGCAGATGTCTAACGAGATAGAACAAATTGGTGTTGATCTTCAGATGCACCTTCTCTACTTGGTATTTCCAAATCAGGAATATACTGTGGGATATCTGTTTCGCGTTCATCTTCCACAATCATATTGTGTAAAATGATGCAAGCCCTCATAACAGTAGCCATGTTCTCCAAATACCATAACCTGCACAGATTCACTAAAATAGCCCAACGCGATTGTAATATACCGCCCGCTCTATGTCTTTTCTAGTAGCTTCTTACTTCTTTGTGAAATGTTTGTCTTGTGCAATAGTCGGTTTAGCAATCGTTTGAATCAAGGTGGCATAATTAGGATAAATACCGTCAGCCAAGTAATAGCCCATATCATAATGATAGCCAGTCACAGTGTAGTTACAAGGAATATTTTCATCATTGACTATATCATCAAATATTGGTGAGCGGTCAAGCACATTAAGATCATTGTGAGAACCTGCCATTCCAAAAAAAACCATGCCAAATCCACGCGTATACGATCGGCAACTTCCTCCAAAATCACTGTTGGTTTATACTTATGGCCAATGTGAGACCCTTGCAACGTGGATAGGCAATTCTTCCATTGCCAATGCATGCAATCAATGCTTCCTAGCATTCCAGGCCATCCGCGTTCCTCAGACTCTTTAAGCAAACGTTGAATATATGCATCATTTGGTTTGCGCAAGTATTCACCTCCAAAAATTCTAATAATTCCATCACAGAAATAGCGCATGCATTCATAAACAGTTGGCTCAGCAACATGTAACATATCATCTACTAGATTAGCTGTAGTCCCATAAGCAAGCATTCGTATAGCAGCAATTACTTTTATTTTTGGGTTAATCCCAAACTTACCCGCACTATTAACTTTTTGTTGAAAATATGGTACATTATGATTAAGATGATTGAAAATACGAGTAAATAATGACTGACCCATACGAAATCGGCATCGAAAGTCGTGGTCACGAAATATAGGATTTGCGCCGAAGTAGTTAGCATTTACACGAGCTAGTGTTGCCTCGTACTGACAATTCTTACATTTTCTTCTTTTCTTCGAACCACCATGTGGTCTATAAGAAGACTTCGCTTCTTGCTGATGCAATAAACTCAGACGATGTCGAACCAAAGGTAGAGCAATAGCCACTAATTTACGATTTTTAACTGCAGTATCATTTGAAGAGCTCAATCTCGATGAAAAATCAAAAGAAGATGAATGATCCATTGAAAAATCGTCAAGAGTTTTGGTAGTCTTTTTTTTTTTTTTTGCTCAAGGAGATGAGTTTAGATGAGAGGGAACATGAAAAATGAAGAGAACCTCGCATGACCAAGAGGGTTGAATGGTTATAGCATGCGGTTTCTGGAAAACCGCACGGTTTTGGCAAAACCGCGTGGGCTTAGGCCTGTCAGATGGGCTTCTATGGCGCGGTTTTGGGAAAACTGCTTGGGCTATATGTCGCGGTTTATCCAAAACCGCGTAGTTTGATATCGAAAATTTGATGTTGCTCCTAAAGTTGCTTGGTGTTTTTTTGGTTCAAAATTTTGGTGTTTTTTTGGTAGCTTTCCTAAAGATGCTCTAATATATATAGTAATATACACATATACTACAAGAAATGAAGAAAATCATTTACCATAACTCAAAAAATAAACACAAACAAAGATACTTATTACAAAAATATGTAATAGTTGAGGAATATTGACTTCATATAAAAATATACTCTTTGTTACAGTGACATATAATTTACATTAGACTTAAGTCTTTTAAACTCATTCAAATCTTAAGCCTACACGGGCCTTTATTTTTTGCATTTAATCATTCAAAAAAAAAAAAAAAAAAAAAAAAACTTGACTGGACCGCCTAGACTCGCCTAGTCGGTCCACCGATTTTTTAAATGACTAGGGCCTAGGCGAGTCGGTTGGGCACCGCCTAACACCTAGAGAACGCCTAGACCGATTTTTAGAACAATGCTATCTACTCAACTCAGAAACCCAAGCTAAAGCCTGTCACGGTGCGATTAGGGCCCATTATCTATAAAACTTTTTCATCCCTAATGTTTTCCCGGCTTGGACCTTTCTCATCCACAAATAAATTTGTTCGTTCCCTAAATCAAATAATCAATTTTTTTTTAATGAGATTCAATTAGCAAGTTGACTGACATTTTTTTTTCCAGAGTTTTTTTTTAAAAAAAATGTTACTTACCATATATTGCTTCGTTCATGAGCAACAAACCTCAATGTGCAGAGAGATTTTATTTTCATTTTTGAATAAAATAGCCTGACGAACAACAACTATGGGAAAAAAGAGAAAAACATAAAATATTTATTGCCATGACAAATATTTTAATATTTATGATGAGATGATGAACGCACAATTTTATAACCAAACACAAAAACACAAAACCACAATCAACCAAGAGAATATAATGATATTGAACTTTAACTAATACAAACAAATTGTTACAATTTCTCTACTACTTTCTATCTCAATTACACTTTGTTATATCTCCGCACCAGCTTGGACCAACAATCTTCATGTACCGATCTCGTAAGGATGGTGGTAGAATCTTGAAACGAAATAGGCTAAGAGAAACTTCGGAACTGAGTAGAAAGAAAATTGAAAGGGTGGGTTTTAGATTTGTAAGGAAAACATGTTTTTGTTGTTTTGATTATCACACGAATTTGGAAGGTTTTGAATAAGTGCCTTGAGTTTCCTTTCTTAGGTTCACGGGGACGTGACGTCTCCACACACACACCAAAAAATATAAGAATTCAAGCAATTAGTTTAGTGTTCAAGGGGAAGTCGGGCACCCCCTATTTTTGTTTGGATCATGCCTTGGTAAAATCAGTAACTTATAAAGGTGTAATTGTTGCAAAAATAAAGATATTACTTAACAGTCTTGGATTTTACATCAATACCAAATGTTGAAATGGACGTGGAGTGAATCTTAGGGTGTGTTTGTTATGATGGAAACACTATGGAAAGGAAAGGAAAATAAGAGTGGTCCACCTTTTCCATAGTTTTTAAGGCGTTTGTTTACCCATGGAAAGGAAATGGGCTTTTCCATATGGAAACAAAATCATGGAAATGGAAAAGGTTTTGTGTCCTTAGCTAACCCCTGAAAATTTTGTGGAAAGGAAAGGAAAGGAAATAGATAGATAGGGACTTACTACTAATACACCCATGACCCAACAATACAATTATTCCTTTCCATAGCTTTTGCAAACAAATATGATTATTCCTTTCCCCAGTTTACCAAACACATACCATTTAAAATTATTTCCTTTCCATTCCATTCCATAGTGGACCACCCATTTTATTTCCTTTCCTTTCCATGAGTTAAAATTTAACAAACACACCCTTAATTATCATGAAAGTACAATAAGAATAATAGTGTTCGTTGTAAGCACGTCCATAAATCCACCCAAGCGTAAAAGGAGATTGTTTATCTTGAACATCAAAAATTTCCTCTTTATCTGTTGCGTGACACCAATAAAAAAACAATTGTAGATAAAAAATTAAACCATAGAAAAAGGTATACTAAAGAGATCAAAACTTTAAAAGAGGAAGCATAACTTTCCTGCAATAGGCAAGGGCGTTTGAAGGTATTCATAGATTTTTTTTTGATTTTGGGGTTCTCACAAAGGGTTTTTTTTTTTTTTTTTATGAAGGTTTTCTTTTTTTCGGGCATAGAATACAAAAGGGGAGGGCATGAATTTCTTTTTTTGTTGTTGAAAGATTGTAAAAAGCTGAGGTGTCCACATTAGAGAAAAAAAGGGTGATGACGTGTCTCATTGGGAGCATTTTCTATGTCTTTGATATATAAGAAGAGACATGTTCTCTCTCTCTCTCTCTCCCCCCCCCCCCCCCCTAATGAACAGTAAGAGACGTACTCAACGTAAGCCCTACCTTATACTTTATCTTATTACCCAAAAAAAGTCATGAATGGTGGAAATCTTGGATTATTTTAGAGATAAAAAGAAGACACTTCCAAAATTTTGGAAGAGCTTTTCTAACTGAGTTTATATCATCCAATTAAATTAGAGATCTTGCCATAGCAGGATTCAAACTAAAAAACAATAGGAGTTTGGATACCTGATAAAATGGAAATTTGCTTTTACTCCTACTTAGCTAATTATACTAGGAAGAAGTAAAATATAATTTCATTCTTTTGATTAAAGTTCTACTCTCAATTATCATGCAATAAAACTAGAGTAAGAATTCATTCCACTCCTAGTTGCTTAGAAAATAACTAATTCACTTAGTGATTAACAATCAACAGCGTAAGAGTAATGATTCTAATATGGTGAAAACTAATATTGAATATATTCTAAATTAAACCATGACAATTAAATAATAATATGTGAATATGAAGAAGGAATTAGGGAGATTTGAAATCCATCTTGATTAATCCCTAATATGCTAGTATAGAGTTTGTTGCAACCCTAATCTTTATATTTTCACACAAGGTTCAACATAAAGGTTATGTCTTTTTATCCCTAATTATTCATGGTATCTCTAGCCAACTAATAATTAGTATGAGAGGAAGTTGAAACCCATTCTCATGGTGAATGAACTACCCTCTAGACTTAAAGCTCTTAAATACAACTATTCTATACTAACACATCAAATCTTCATCAAAGCTTCAATCAAACCCCTCTAATGGAGGTTTAGCTATAGTTCATTATATCATGGAATAAATAAAAAGAAGAAGAAGACACAATTAAAAGAATATTTGTATTAAAAATAAAATGAATTGTATTAATAGTGGTTAGGCTAATAAAAGATAAACTAGGTTTAGACTAAAGAGAAGAGGTAGGAGAGAGTTAGAGTTTTGCCTTAGTCCTCTTTATATAGGAGAGGGCTAGGTTTAAAATTTCGTGCATGGGCTTTGGAGCTATGTTTTGGGCCACTAAATCAAGCATAAAACCTAATTACTTAAGTCCAAAAAGGGTTTCTCTGCTGGAAATTACTTCAACAGAATTTTTGTCCACTTTTACTTCTTTGATTGGACCAAGTCCTAAACCATTAGAAAGCGTTTTTTGAGCCGTTCGTTTTGACATATTATAGGCCCAATTCCGAGGTTTGAGTCCAAAAATACGGCCTACGGAAGTTCTGTCGACTTTTATGCTCTATTTCTGCCCGCATTGACTTTGACTTTTTAGTTTTGATTGGGCTTTAAAAAGGCTTTTTCTCCTTGAAACTTGGGCTTGAACCATAGAACTTCTTAACAACCAAACTTTGCTCTTTTCTCTTGCAAAAGTGACATATTTCTTCACATAGTTGACTCCAAGACTTGGAATATACAAAAGTATGTAAACAGTATTAATTCTTACTTATTATAAACATAATTGGTCTAAATGTAATATTATTAAGGGGTTAAAACTACAGTTTTGGGCTCTTATCAAACCACCCCAAAACAATATTTCGCTTGTCCTCAAGCAAAGATGAGAAATTAAAATAAGTGACCAAAAATAGAGTTCTAATTAATCTCGTTTCGTTTCGTCGAGTGCAATTGCGTTGACCATATGCAATAAGGCCTTAAACCACTAGGAATTCCCTAGTGGACGAGTTATAGCCTCGTGAGAGTTTTACAGAGAAGATACTCACAAACTTTATTTATACTACAACGACTAAGAAATAAAATTAATGTTTTCTTATTTATTCTCAGATATCTATACATCTCGCTTGCAATGAATAAAGAATAATCAATTCGAAACTTAAGCTAATACATTCATAATAATCAATCATCTACAGATAAACATATATATAATGAACTATGCTATAAAATGCAATAACAAATCTGTTTATGAAACTTTGGAATAACGTCCTTAAGTAGGTTCTCACAAATATGTTAAGAAAAATATACTCAGATTTTTCCAGTCAATTTTTGCTCATTCCAGTGTGCAGTGGGCACACTTTTCCTCACAATCTCAATGACGTACAAGGGAGCAGAGGTCGATCAAACACATCTGCCACTTACTATCACACCAACCTATTCCTAATTGAGCTAGAGGTCTTTATTAAGTGTTGTGGGGATTAGGTGATGGTTTAAGAAGGAAGGAAATAGATATTCAAAAGGACAAGTCTGAGATAATATGATCTTCAAAATATGTAATTAGAGAAAACCTTGTTCTTATTTTGCTTCTACACTTTGTTTCCATCCTTAGCCATTTTTTTCTTTTTCTTTTGGCTTTTGACTCATTTGATTCTATTTTTGGAGTTCTAACTTTTTATTTTATTTATTTATTTATTTTTTCTTTGGATGGAAACTTTATTTTCTTATTTGAAGCAACTAACAAATTCTTGGTTTTCCACATGTCTTTCTCTTTTCTTTCTCCATTTCATCATACTTCTCAGACTCATTCAAAAATGGGTAGGCTGATTTTATTTTTATTTTGTTCTTATAAAAGGGTAAAGGATTTGTGGTTTATGAAAAGGCTAAAGAAAGGCTCAGAGGGGCGACTAGCGGAAAATAATTTCATATAGGTTTGAATTTCTAGCCATATCGATCCAAAAAGGGCCTAAATTTTCACTTAGGATATGGTATAGTGATCAAGCAAGTGGACGTGTGATTTCTTTATTCGGAATTTACTTTTCCCTTGTGTCATTACTCAGATATTTCACTCATATAAGGCTTTTAGGCTATATTCTCACAGGATTTGTAGAATAAGTATTCTAGCCTAGATTTCAGAAACTTACTGCCAATACAAACATGCTCATGCAATATATTTATGGAAAGATGCAATGACTATTACCTACATATTAACTTAATTTTCTAAAAAATATTAAAATTTAAGAGCTAAAGTGAAACTTCTAGACTACTATCATCACAGAAAAAGAAACAATACAAATATTCCTAAGTGCATAGTATAAATATTTTTTATTTATATTTTTTTAATTTTTTTACTAGAAAACAAAGTGCATATTATATATATATATATATATATATATATATATATATATATATATATATATATATATATATATATATATATATATCCTAATAGGTGCCTTAAATTCCACGTGTTTCTATGCCACCCCCAAACAAAAACATGCTTTGTCCTCAAAGTATAGTAATAAGCACCCAAAACTGTAATATTAAACCCCGAGAGACATAGCATTTTGATCGATTATGTGTTTAATAATCATGTAATAATTATATTTTCGTACTTTTGCAGGTTTCCGCAGTTAATATGAATATAATGATAAAACATGCATCGAAGTACGGGAATACTGGAATATTTGAAGTTCCCCACTCAACCCCAGTGAAACCCAACAAAGCCTGACTAGAGCCGAAGTTTCCAAAAGAACAAAACCAGTACAGAACGAGTCCACATATAAAGAAGCAACAAACTTTCGAAGCTCACATCTGATAAATCTGGATGCCGACGTTGGCTAGTGAACTGCTAGAGCGACCAGGGCGACGAACTCTACGCAAAGACAGAAAGTTGTTAAAATGCCAAAATCAGCGCCGCCACTAGACACACTAAGTGGACCCACTCTGCGGGCCCAAAAGGTATAACGAGTTAGCATAGGCAGGTACCAAGTGATGGTCACAATTTTGTACTACCTTGAAATGGGAAAGACATGTGCCAATTCAATGTTTGAATTGAATTGGGCTAAAAGACAAAACCAAAACATAAAAAGACAAAACCTTGAAAAGGAAAAGACAAAGCAAATTAAACAAGGTAAAAACAAAACTTTGTTATTCAAAGTTTTGAACGTCTCAATTTGAGAAGCAGACAAAACCCAATTAAATCCTTCATAAGGCTATCCAGCCTATATATATGAGGGGGGGGGGGGGGTCTTCATTATTCGGCCTTCAGCGTTTTATGCTTTAGCCTATACATTAGCTAGTTAATTAATGTCTATAGTTTTCATTCTAGCACTTACATTTCGTCCTTTTCATTTCAGCAGCTTAAATACTGTAAGTCATTTCTTCTTAATAAAAGTCATTTCTTTTCAAGTTTAATTCCTATCCTGCATTTATTTATTTAATGTATACAGCAAGTTTAATTAATCCTCCAATGACCATGAGCTAATCCCCCCCCCCCTTCAGGGGGAGGGTTATGTTGCTCGTGTGAGAATTCAGATTGACTCTTTAATATTCTAGAATCACTGCTTAGGAATTAGGTGTAGATTAGACATCCGATCCCAAAATGACTGAGACTATACAAATTTGGAGTGCTGATGCTCCAGAATAGTTTCGCGAGAGACCTAAAATGTCTCGCGCACGACTCTCTGGTGTCAGACAGCTCTCTAATTTGTCCAGCTGATGTAGAATCGAGCTAGGAGCTGAAATGATATTCCAGAGATGAAATATTAGTTCAACTCCTTATGCTAGTGCGATGCGACTCAGAGATGTGCGCGTTTTGCTAGGGATCGATACTCGACGTCGTCTCGGGTTTGTCTATGAACTCGAGACGAATTAGAGTTGTAGTGTTGTGGTAATATAAACGGTTGAAAATAATTCTTGCATGAGTATGATTAACCCTCTCCCTATTTCTCCATCTTTGTTTATTTACATCGAAATCACCATTAGTAATTTACATTACCGTTAAATTAATTAAACAAACTAAAAAACCTAAAATCATACTCACTAAAAGTTGTAATTCCAGTTGTGAACCTTGCCGAGCCCTAAGGTTTGGACGATCCTTTACTCGACCTATCCTACCAAACCCACGTGAGTAAGGTGACTTGACTAAACGGACGACTATACGGACTTTAGACTTTGGACTTTGGTCTTCGGACTTCGGACTTCAGACTGTGGACCTCAGACTTAAGTATAAAAACCAATAATGTGAGAAATTAACGTTTTATCAAATGGCGCTGCTGCCGGGGAAGAACTCTGGACATTTAACGTAATAACTGGAATACATCAAACATAAACCCCCTCCCCTACCCCCACATCTTTTTGATTTCCATTTCTTTTTGCAATACTAACTTGTTACGTACCTGTTTGCCCCAACTTTTTCTACTAACGTATACCTGTGAACCAGATCTTGTTTATTTTTATTAGCACAGTCTAAATATTCCGTAGGAACTTGAAGCAATGAACTGACAAAAGAGTCTCGGACGAGACTATATTAGTATAGCGCGAGACTAACCTGGAGTATCAACACTCTGGTTTTCAGGTACATGCCACTTTCCTTTTCAATACTCTTTTGAACTCTCTAGTCCTGTTTATCTAGTAAGTTCACGAGCTCGGGAGTTAGTTCGATCGTTTGTACAAGGAATCGCGGGATGCCACGTTTCGAATTCTTAAACTCCTCAAACTTTGTCAAGGATATTATTTGTTATAACCTATTTTACCTCGCATGTTTGTGTGTTGGCATGAGAACCTGTTGCATGTAAACGTGGTTTGTCATTACATCTTCACGTTAACACGATTAATATGATTCGAATATATTTGGATGTATGCATAATTTCAAACCACCTGCTTAGAATATTTTTGTATGTGTACGTTACATCAATTCACGTACGCGGTATTCATTTGCATGAGTTCGTTCTCAACATCCCCCTAGCTCACATATAGTTGCACATATCGGTAGCTATAGATTATTGCATGCGTAGGACATAATTCTATTCACATATAAATAATATAGATTTGCATGTGTAGACTTCCTATGCAAAACTAGCATGTATTTTTAGTTTCTATTTTGGCATCTATCATTTTAATTGCATGTTTCGTAATCACGTCTCTATAATACATTAATTACGTAAACACAAAATACAAAAAAAAATAATAATTAAAAATTAAAAAAATAATAATAATAAAAAAAATCCTAATAATTAAAATTTCATCATAATCATCTTAATAATACCCCGCATAATACACCAACATAAATCATCATCCTATTCCATCAGTGTCTAGGAAACTTGAAAAATTGAGGTTGCCTAATTAAGGAACGTGCCAGCATGAACAACCTCCCTCAATTCTCTCAGGTGACCTGGCTGCTGGAATATTCACACGTTGTCCTAGCTTACCTGCTCAAGTTAGCAACAGCTCAGGAAGATGTGCTTCACCTCCCTCCTTCCTTAATTCTAAAATCTCTAGTCATAATTCGTTCCTTATGAGCCTTGAATTAAAATTTGTATTTGTATGAGACTACGGTCTGGTAAACATAAGGAATTAGAACTTACATACCATCATCGAAAATACAATAAACAACTGCTTATGCTATCTCCTAGACATAGTTCCTCCTCCGTAAACCAATCTCGTCAAACATCTCCGTTGCCATTATCTCCCTTAATTATGGCCCAGGAAAATCCCACAGTCGAGAAACCCCTTTCAGATTTCTATACTGCCTTACAAGAAGGACCTGCTTCCTACATTAAACTCGATACGATTGTAGGTGATTTTCGCATTCCGCCAAATATTTTTGATTTATTACCTGTGTACCATGGTCTAGACCATGAAAAACCGTACAATCATCTTCGTTGAATGCAACAAGTAGTCACCGCTTTCCGCCATCCGACCGTTACCAACGAACAAGTCTTGCTTAGGTTGTTTCCCTTCACCTTAGTTGATAAAGCTTCAGTTTGGCTCGCAAGACAAGCGCCGCAATCCATTGACACATGGGCCAAACTCGTACAAGCATTCATGATAAAATTCTATACTCAGAAGAAAACTACAGAAATGCTTTAGAAGATTCAATTCTTTCGCCAACATCCCCAGGAATCCTTTTCGGAAGCATGGAGCAGATTTACTGATCTCCTTCTCGAATGTCCTCATCATCAACTCGACACCGCTGTATTAGTCAGTTCATTCTTTAATGGTCTCTCTGACCATCAAAAGGAAACATTAGATATTATGAACAGCGATTGTTTCATAGACAAAGGCGCTACTGAAGCATACATTTTCCTTAAGAAACAGGCTTCACGAAGCACCCATTGGGGAAACACTGATTCTTCTAGATCTTATAAAGACACTCCTACCAAAGTTACATCAATGTTTGAGGTCAAACCCGATCCAGAATTAAAAACTCTAATCGAGTCCCTAAACAAAAAGGTCGATGCTCTTTCGGTTCAAGTAAATGATCAGAAACCCAAACAGGTCATGGCTGCCAACGCTTCCCCATGTCCTCTTTGCTTAAGTCCTGAGCACACAGATTCTTATTGTCCTTTGGTATACGAGTGCCCGCCCCAATCTTCTGAAGAGGCTTGTGCTTTTAACATCTCTAATGCACCTTGGCGACAACATCCGAATTTTGCTTGGGCACCCCCTGCCCAACAACATGCTCTTCTGGGTGTCAACAACGCTTCTGTACTACCACCCGCGAACTACAATTCCTACCGTCAAGAAAATCCTCCACAATTCCAACAAGGGCAAAATAATTTTCCCAACAACGCAAATATAGGGTACCAAACCAATCGCAACCTTGTTCCCACTAATCAAGGATATGGCTACTAAAATCAACCCGTAAACAATAATAGTAACTTGTTCCTACTGCTCTACTAGTACAATCCACTTCCGATAAAACAGCTGAAACTTTTCTGACTTACATGAATCAACAGAATCAAATCTTAGCATCTATCCAACAGTCGCTTCAGCTGTTAGCACGGGATAAAAGTCAAAAGGGCGTGTTCCCTAGCCAAGCAGTTCCAAACCCTAAGCCTACAAACACTGCCTTTGAACTCAACAATGCACCAGGATCTAGTAATCCAATCCAGGGTGAGGTAAATGCCATCACCACTCTTCGTTCTGGCCGAACCATCGACAATCATATACGTATGCCAGACATCGAATTAACGGAAGCCACGACTGACGTCCTTCTAACTCCTACCTCGCAACCTATAACGGATGAAGTTGTTCCTTCCAAATCTACATCCACGTCCCTAGGGAAAGACGCCACAGATCCATATGCGCGATTCCGCCCAAAAGCTCCAATCCCTGCCCGTTTGGCAAAGAACAAACTTGACGAACATTTCGACGAGATCAGTGAAACCTTCAAAAATTTGACTATAAACCTACCTTTTCTAGATGCGCTTAAGCATTTGCCCAAGCATGCCAAGTTTTTGAAGGGCATGTGCACCACCAAACGACGTATGAATGTTCCTCAACAAGCGTTCCTCACTGAGCAGTTTCCCTAGATTACTACTACCAATGGTGTGGTTAAATACAAAGACCCAGGTCGACCAACTGTACCATGCACGTTGGGCGACAAGTATACCGCTACCGCACTTTTAGACTTAGGCACCAGTGTTAACCTACTTCCCTACTACTTATTTAAGCAGTTAGGTCTTCATGAATTAAAACCTACCAATATGACTCTGCAACTCGCGAATTGCTCCATCAAGTACCCAAAGGGCATAGTAGAAAACGTCATAGTCAAGGTCCAAGATTTTTACTACCCCATTGATTTTGTCATTCTAGATACCGAAGTGGCCTGTGACTCCATTCCTATCATCTTGGGACGTCTATTTCTTTTAACTGCTAACGCTCTCATAAATTGTTGGGATGGTTAAATGACATTGTCTTTCGAGAACCTTTCTGTCGAACTCAACGTGTTCAAATTAATGAAACAATTTCCTGATCCTATAATGGAGGGCGAGATTAGCTTGGTTGATAGTTTGGCACACGATTATTTCACAAACTCTTTTCACAAAAATGAGGTACACCAATTTCTTTCTTTTGATAATCCTGAGTTTGACGATGACTCGTACATTAAGGATGTCCACACATTATTAGAGTCGGTACCACTATTTGACCATACTGCTGCGTTGCTAACTGATTCAGAAGGATCGAACTCGCTCTTTTCCATTGAAAAGATGACCCCTCACAAGTCCTTAATTTCCAATCCTCCAACTCCGGATTTAAAACTTCTACCCTCTGATTTGAAGTACGCGCATCTCGATCTCGATGGTAGTCACCCTATAATAATTTCTTCTCACTTGACTACCGACAAAAAAGCACGTTTGATTCGTGTCATTTGTGAACACCGCTCCGCTATCGGATGGTCCTTAGATGATATGAAAGGAATAGACCCTAGTGTATGCACGCATCGCATACATCTGGAAGACGACTCAAAGACATCGCGAGAACTGCAACGTCGCCTTAACCCCACCATGAAAGAGGTGGTGAGAGAGGAAGTTTTACATTTACTTGATGCAGGTATCATATACCTTATCTCTGATAGTGACTGGGTTAGTCCTGTCTACGTTGTTCCTAAAAAGTCCGGCATTCAAGTTGTACAAAATGAAAATGGTGAATGCATTTCCACTTGCATTCCATTAAATGGACAATTTGCATTGACTATCGCAAACTTAATGCAAGAACACATAAAGATCACTTCCCTCTCCCATTCATTGACCAGATGCTAGAACGTTTAGCCGGTCATGCTTACTACTGTTTTCTTGATGGCTATTCCGGCTACTTCCAAATTGTCATCGATCCCGCCGATCAAGAAAAGACAACTTTCACATGTCCCTTTGGAACCTTTGCATATAGACGAATGCCTTTCGGTCTTTGCAATGCCCCAGGCACCTTCCAACGCTGCATGTTTCACATTTTCAGTGATATGGTGGAACGTTATATGGAAGTCTTCATTGACGACTTTTCCATTTACGAAAATTCCTTTGACGGCTGCCTATCCAAACTTTCTAAAGTGTTAACACGTTGTGAAGAGAAAAATCTAGTCCTTAATTAGGAGAAGTGCCATTTCATGGTTACCAAAGGACTTGTTCTAGGTCATATTGTTTCGAAAGACGGGATAGAGGTTGATAAAGCTAAAATTGTTAAAATTGCTTCGCTACCTTTCCCACATACAGTTCGTGATATCCGTGCCTTTTTAGGACACGCTGGGTTTTACAGGCGATTCATTCAGGATTTTTCTAAAGTTTCTCGACCCTTAACCAATCTCCTGCTTAAGGATGTGGTATTCGACTTCAATTTCAATTGCAAACAAGCTTTTGAAACTCTAAAAACCGCCCTAACTACCGCTCCTATCATTCAACCCCCTGATTGGTCTCAACCATTCGAACTGATGTGTGACGCCAGCGACTTTGCTATTGGCGCCGTACTAGGCCAACGACGTGATGACAAACCCATTGTCATTTACTACACTATTAAAACTCTTAATAATGCTCAACGTAATTACACAACAATTGAGAAAGAGTTCCTAGCTGTTGTCTATGCTTTGGATAAGTTTTGCCCTTACCTAGTTGGATCATCCACCATTGTATATACTGATAAGTGCTCAAAAAGTGCAATTTAACCCTCGATTATGCCTCTTGTTTAGCCATCTTAGTGGACTAATAGTGTTTGTAAGTTATTGATAATAGCCCAAAACTGTAGTTTTAACCCTGTAACAGTCATACTTTTTGACCAATTATGTGAGTAATAATTAAGAGTTAATACTGATTACGTGTTTTTATGCATTTCAGGCTTCAAAGTCCATTATGTGCAGAAATGTGCCACTTTAGCGAGATAAAGGAGCAAAGGTCGGTTGCTAAGGAGTTCTGTGATTAAAGGCCAAGATTCAAGAAGACAAAGCCTTTTTAAAGCATAGTCAAAAGCTGAAAAGTCGACGCGGGCAGAAACAACACACAAAGTCAGCAGAACTTCCGAAGGCCGTATCTTTGGACTCAGTCCTCGAAATTGGGCCTACCTTATGTCAAAACGACCGGCTCGGAAAGAGCTTTCCAATGGTCTAACTCTTGACCTAATCAGAGGAGCAGAAGTATATGAAAAGCCTGTTGAAGCCAACTGCAGCTGAAGAGGCCTTTTTGGACTGAAAGAATTGGGTTTTGGGCCTGATTCTCTGGCCCAAAACATGGCTCGAAGCCCATGCACGATTTTTGGATCTGAAAGTATAAAAACAAGAGCTTGACTCTTTGTTAATGGTAGATAGTTAGGTTAGAAAATAAATTAGGTTAGGATAAGAAAAGTAGCCATTAAACCTTAGCTTTTAGATCTAGATCTAGTTTTTTTACATTCATTCAATTAGTTAGTTTAGAATCATAGGTAGTTTTTAGAATAAAGTATTAGTTCTTCATTTCAATTTAGATTATTGCTTAAATTCTTATTTGGATTTAGTTGTCTTAAATTCATAATTAGTTATTCACAATCTTAGTTCTAAATTAGTTTTAATTTCAGTTTAATTTAGTTGTCTTGTTCTTATTATTGTTCTTGTGTTGGGAATGGTAGTATAGAAATTTCACATCAAATCATTACTCTCATCATTGTTCCTTTTGGGTTTGATTAGTTGAATTTGTTTAAGTCTTGAGAGTTAAGAGTGGACGAATCCTTACTCATTATATTGCATGATTATGTTTTGAGAGTAAGAAGAATTGATTTAAACGTAAGAACAGTAGGATTACGTATTAGTGTTGTTAACATTAATATTTAGGATTCTACTATTTTTACGGATATCAAATGGCGCCGCTGCCATCTTAATCTCGTTCAAGATAAGAATTCAATTACTTGAATCCAAGGGGCAATCCCCCATTCTCTACCCACCCACCCTTTTAATTTTTCATTCTTATTTCTTGAATTTTCGAAACTGTTCACTGTTTTAGGCATAGGGGCTGCAGATTCACAGAGAAAAACACTGCGGTGAAGGTATTTCTAAATTTTTGAAAATTCTGAAAATTTTCAGACATAATATCTAATGTGTTGTTGATTTACTGGAATATTTTTAGATTTTTCAAAGTTGGTTTACCTTGTGAAAAAAAATACGATCTTTACAGTGTAGCATTTCAGTTTTCACACCGTATGTTCTTGAAAAACAGACAAGTAAGGTTACTTAGGGAGTTCTAAAAATTCTATAATTTTTACAGGAGTATCTATCCTAAGTCAGGAGTTTGTAGTAAAAATTTGACAAGTTTTTGATTTGTTTTGACCTCCTAAATAGTAGAGTGTTTCCAGTGTGTTTCTGTAGTGTTGCAAACACTTAATATCTGGAACACCAACCGATAAGGAAAGGTTGTAGAACTCCAATTTCTCTAAAGTTTTTACAGAAACAAGTAGGATCTGTCAGGAGTCTCGAGTAAAAATCTGGAAATTGTTTGCTTTGTTTTGATTAGTTAACCATTCGGTTGGTTGTATTGTGTCCGAAAACTGTTTTGTAAACTTTGCAGGGCAGTAGAGGGATTTTCATAGCTCCGATTGATCTGAAATTTTACATGATACTTGAGAGACGTCTTAGCAAATTACTGTAAAAATTTCAAATTTTTTGGAGTATGATAAAAGGCCTAAAACTCGAAAACCCTGAATGCGACCCACATCCAAACCGAACGCGACCCGCGCTCAAACACTGGACATTCGAAAACCCTGCAGCGCGACCCGCACCCAAACTGAGCTCGACCCGCGCTCAAACACTGGACATTCGAATTTGCACTGAGCGCACGTGCGCCCATATGAAGTGCACCCGCGCCCTGAGCTGATTTTTGCCGGATTTCCACATTTTTCTTTCGAACTTCGATTTTTCAAGTTTTTCAGTGTTCTAACTTGTTATATACACTGAACACGCGTAAACAAGACGCTATTCATAAGCGAAGCAAGGACGCAATCAGGTATTCCTTTATTCCACACCTCGCATCTCCAGTTAGAGGTTTCTACTAGTATATCAGAATTGTTTGGAGTGTTGCATGTTTAGTTAAGTTCGACTTAGTTTTGCATGAGATTAAGGTCTGGTCGAAGAAGAACAACTAACGTAATTACACGGCAACGTCGACAAACACGTCTATCTAGTATACCACCTATTACACCTCTAGCTACTATTCCACACACACCACCTGATATAATAGCTGAAGAAAGAGAGACTCCTCTCTCTGACTTTTACAAAGCCTTGAGCGATAGCCCCAAATCTTGCATCGTTCTAGCAGACCCAGTGGGGGATTTCTGAATCCCCCCAAATATTTTTAATTTGTTACCCGTTTTTCATGGTTTAGACCATGAAAAACCTTATCAGCACATGCGTAGGATTGAACAAGTCCTAACAACATTCCACCATCCCACGGTTGGTGCGGAACAAATTAAACTGAGGGTATTCCCTTTCACCTTAGCCGATAAAGGCGGCGTCTTGGTTAACTGCCCAAACGCCAAACTCTGTGGACTCATGGGCTCAACTTGTTCAATTGTTCATGGAACAGTTTTACCCACCACTGAAGACAGATGAAATGCTTCACAAGATTCATTTCTTCAACCAGAATCCTCATGAATCCTTTTTAGAGGCCTGGAATCGTTTCACTGATCTTCTTATTGAATGCCCGCATCATAATCTTGCGAAAGATACGCTTGTTCGTGCTTTCTTCAAGGGGCTTTCACATTATCATAAGGATGTTCAAGCACTACAACAGAAAAGACATTTAAAATCACCCTATAAGTGATGTCAAAAATATACGACGTCACTTTTGCAAGTGATGTAACTGGTGGCGACGTGAAAAGTCAGGGTTTTCCACATCACTTTTTAAACGATGTCCACAAGTGATGTTACTTTACATCACTTTTTAATTGATGTCCATAAGTGAAGTTATAACTTTGCATCACTTTTTAATCGATGTCCACAAGTGATGTTATAACTTTGCATCACTTTTTAATCGACGTCCACAAGTGATGTTATAATTTTGCATCACTTTTTAATCGATGTCCACAAGTGATTTTATAACGTTTAACATCACTTTTTAAGTGAAATCAATAAGGCCGATTAACATCACTTCGAAAGTGACATTTCATTCAGATTCCAAATTACTTGTAAAGTGATGTGAAATAACTCTATAAATCACTTTAAAAGTGATGTCCCATTTATCAAAATAATAAAAAAAATAATTAAAAAAAAAAACAAAATTGCCAATATCATCCCAATATAATACCATTTTTGTAGTCATTTATCATCAAATAAAGATGAAATGTATCTTAAAATCACATTTATCACACAAATATCATCTCCAATTACAAATATTACACTATATACAAAAAATTGTAACGAGCCAACATATACCAACAAAATCTAATCTGCGATCATCGAAATGAGCCAAAGAGAACCACAATCACCCAACCAAGAACCTACCACAGCCTGGCTTAATGCAATCAATTTAATCCAAGAACATATCACAGCCTAACAAATCACTCTGTTTTCTTTTTTCTGCATTATGAAACATTGTACTAGAAAATCAATGCAAATTTTATAAAAGGAAAATAAACAGACAGAACATCCGCCATAATATAGTACCTGAATGACAAAGGAAGTTCTACAAAAGACAATTACTTGTTTTCAATATTACCTGAAATTCAGTATTATTCAGATCCTCAATGGCCTTAGCAGCCAAATCTTTAGTCCTAAAGGTAACAAACGATAACCCTTATTCTCTCATGAAGTCTTTGCCTTTCATCATCCCCGACGTGCAATAGCAAAATGTCAATCTTAAATCTTTAGGTGTAACGGGCGGAGGTAAAACCACCATAAAACCATAAACATTACCTCGGTGACTTCTCCTAACGACTCACAAAAGCCCTTTGGATCCTTCTCGAAGCATCATGTGGAATACCACCAACATACACCTCGAACCATACAATCAAATTTCAAAAATGCATCCACCGGAAGGGAAAAAAACATAGGCAAAGACATATGAAAAAAGAATTTGATACCAATAATTAAGTCGAGACATAAGAGGATTATTCTAACATCTCTAAACAGTCCAAGTCGTCCAACAAAATAATACCAAAAAATGAACTGAAAGGTAATTCAGAGCCAATGATATTAAAGAATGAGCAAACACTACACCAGAAAACTAGTGATGCTTACCAGTGAACCCGCAAGAACTCCACATGTTTCTAGATTCTTCGCTGTATTTTTCTCAGCTAGCCTCGTGAAGTCCTCCATCATTCTCACAGTCAGTAGCATTATCTCATTGAAGTTAGTAAGGAATTCAACAAGCACGCATGGCGGAAGCCTTAAATCTAAATTCCAAAACCATATAAGAGTAGAGGAAATATTCCCCGAGAGACCTAAAATAGGAAGATAGTTTGGGTGGAGCTTACAATGTGTAAGTTCCGATAGCCCCGCCTGTGGATAACTTTGCCGGTTCAGTCTTGGATCGAAGAACTTTTTTGAAGGAGATAATGGAAGGAAATTAGCCTCTTGAACTTGTTGCGAGAACCGGGGAGGAAAAGGTTATTATGACCTCCTTGAACTCATCTTAATGCCAGATTTTAACCTAAGAACAAAACTCTAGAAACAAATTTGGTTTGCGAGAATTCTACTTATGGTAAATATCTGCTTGTATAAAAGTAATTTTTCCATGACATCATTTGTCGAAATTTCGATCCTCAGAATTGTTACACATGGGCAAAAATCTGATCCACAAACCGAAGTTGGCCCTTGTGATCGTGGAACTCAAGTTCTTTCCACACATGAGATTCTCGCAAACAAAAATATAAACTAACTAAAAATATTTATAAAGAAAAGAACAGCCATAATCATAAACAACCGCCAAAATACAAACAAAGTAACTAAAAATATTTTGGGAATAACCGCCATAATCATAACACCTTGAATATTACACATTGAGAATATAGAATCGAAAAACCTATAAAACCAAAGGCGAATAATCGGACATTATCGAAAAAGTCCAAAGAAAACAGATTATAATTGGGTCGCACCACAAACTCTTGTGCATTTTAAGAAGTAAAGTTTAATTTCTTCATTTTTTGTAGGAAAAAATCGCCATAGCCCCACCTAGACAACTTAAGTACCCTTCCACCAAAGGCTAGCACTTTTCATAACACCGATGCTAAATAAGAAATAAGTTTTAAAAAAAAAAAAATGCTTTTAGTCTTGGTGAAATAGTTTTGTTTAAAACCCATTCTTACCGTGAGAGCATGCATTGCCCCCCGCTTTCTTATGGTGATCAAAGCCTGGTTTTTCTCACGAAAACATACACCGCATTTGAGGTAACTCATTTCCTTCAACATCGAGACGCTTATCTTGACCAAGGAAAACCTGTAGTTCCAACAATCAAAAAATATAAGAGGGAGCTGAAAGATTTGATCAAGTAGAACTACCATTCCATAAGAGATCGCATGATGAGAACTCGAACTAGAATCGATGAACTATCCGACTCGGAACTAGAATATCTTCGTCTTTTTCCTCCTCCTTCCTCTTGAAGGCTTCTTAGATTTTCCTTTTCTACGCGACAAAGCACCTAAAAACATTCAGTTGTAACTCATAAGAAAATCTATTATACCACAAATTATCTAGAAACCGAAAAGCTCTATATCTTTAGTGATAAACAATAAAGCTCTATCACCAAGCCGACCGACTCCCTCTCCAAAGCAGCTATCGCGGCAGATCTTACCTTCAAGAAGTTCACCACAATTGACAATTTTTTCACAAAAAAACGAGTTCCCCGCTTGGAACCTCGCTTTTCAATCTTTTTCAATGTCCGACGGCCTTGCACAAGCTTCCCAAAGACAACATGCAACCTGTTGAAATCAAAAGGGAAACAAAAAAAAAAATGCACATATGAAAGCAACAAACAATACACACATATAGGATGGGATCTATACAGAAAAGGGTTTCGCACAATGGGCACCTACAAGATAAACTACAGCGGATATTTGGAACAAATCATTATCACTCATCCGACGGTTCTAACCTTTTTAAAAGTTGTCTATACCTTAAACAACTTTTGAAAGTATATGAGGAGCCAGTATTTCTCAAAATAGGATCCTCTTTTGACAAGGTTAGAAATGTCCGAATGAATTGAAAGCTTATGGGGACATCTCTACGATGAGGAGACCATATCCACCAAAACCAAAGACCTAAGTCAATTTGTAAGTTCACCAACTCACACTTTGTACAAAACCATATGCATATACATCACGTCCCAAGTATATATATAGAGTGGGGTACTAAAACTAACCCATCAAGATGGTGTACATGACTCTGAAGGTAATGAAGAACTGAGAGTTATTGCTGTTGGGACCAGTATTTGACATAGACGGATAGCCACGGCCATCATGTTTCAAAGTGAAGGACTCATCCGGAAGAATGTCAAAGCAACCACTTGTTAACAAGAAGATAAATATACTGAAAACCCAAGAGTCTGTTAGAGACTTAAGAGTAACATATGAAAGACGACACCAAAAATACCTAGCCAATTAAGGAAGTGAGCATCCACATATCAATACACCGTCCGATACGGAAGTGACGAGTTTGAATCATATAGACCCAACAAGGAGCATTTTCCTGCTCTCCTTCTTTTGGTGACATTTTCCCTGTTCTTCTTTCTAGAACTACAACACAGCAAAGCAGCCCGACACCATTTTGGCCAACAATTCGCGTGTCTTTTGCGGGGTTTCTTCTTGGTGGGGAATCAAATCCATACAAAGCTTGCCTTCTGAAAACACAACCCGTTCCAACATAAATAGGTCCCTATATGCCATCAAGCCCTTTCATGTTGATATGCGACAAAAAAACAAGTTATCCATTCTACAAGATCGAGAAAAACAAAAACACCAAAATGTGGATGAAGAAAGCAAAGATACGCACATCAAAGAATACAATGTTACGATTTGAATATCTACCATTACGATCAATTCCATCAAACCTTTGAGGGAATTGCACGTAGTAGATCTTCTTCCCTGAAATTGGGTCCATCATACAAAGACATGGCCTCTCTCGAGTGCCTTAGCTTACTGTTGTTTATATAATGATCACGGTCTACATTCAGAAATTATGGAGCATTGGAGATGATTCTTTGAGACTCTCACCTTGAGCTGATAATATCCATTAAAGACCTATTCTTCAATGCCAAAGTTCAAGAGATTTCCAAGTAACTTCGGAGCATTTCCAAAAGATTTCCAGCAGAAACTTTTTCCTTAATGTCTTCTTGAATTGTTTCAAAATGCTTGGTAAACAGGGGCTACCGCAAGTTCAACGAAATGTTTTTCTGATTCAGGGAGATATTACTCGATAAGCACGCATGACCTCCACGAAAATTACTTAACGGAAGCCTAAGTGATTTTTAAAAACACTATGGTTCATCAGGCTGATCAATATAATATTTAACTATGTGAAATTATAAGGTGGCAGCAAGCATAATCACAAAATAGCCATCGAAATGTAAAGGAGTTATCTGCGACCCATAATAAGATATATATCAAGAAACCTTTTGAATACCGAAGCAAAAATTGGCATCCTAGAGTCGTTATCATTCCCTATCAATGCTATAAACAGGAAAAGATTTAGCAAACTATTCTTCATGCAATTGAGGAAGAAACTATTTGCTCATGCAACCGAGAAAGATTGAAGGTTCTCGAACAAAATGTAGCAATGTTACCTATTTGATAATTTAATTGTATGGAAACCAGAGAAGTACCAATACAAGTCAACAAAAGTAGAAGCAGAAAAGCACCAATAGTCCATTAGCCATATCAAATACGGGGAGATATTTATCGAAAAAAAATAATAATAATAATAATAATAAGGGGAGGCGTGCATAGATCGCAAAAATCTCTAAGATGCATAATTGCCGATGGTGCAAGTATTAATTTTTGGCACGATAAATGGTCTTATGGTAAAATCTTTATGGCTAGTGCCTGCAGCTAGAGCTATCCCCCGCAATTCCCTCGAGCTATCCGAAAGATAAAAGCCTCAAGTCAAAGTGTCTTTCCATCTACATACAAAGGGCTAAAATGGAATGCTACTAGTTTCCTCTTGAACTTTGGCATTGAAGAATAGGTCTTTAATGGATATTATCACTTGAAACAAACAAAACTTGGGAAAAATACAATAAATAGACAAAACACCAGCTGAACTAGTGTACTACTTAACACCACACTACACATTGCCCATCAAATGCAAGCTTTTTAGTTTGACATAATTAGTCTTCATAGTTTGTTATTTGCTTTACCTCGCATCATCTTTTATATCGATCGATCTATAGTCTCCTACCAAAAGATAAAAGATAGAGAGGAAACGGGCATATTGCATAACATTGATAAAGCGGATGATGCAAGGACTAAGGTTTTAAGAATAGTAGGAAACACCGATAATATACATGACGAATTACCATCATTCCGGATGATCTCGACATTGTTCCCGTGCCATGGTGTTCCATCTTGCATTGTCCAACCCTCTTTGGGAACCTTCTTTACCCCCTCGTCATCGCTGCTTTGAGTGAATACATGGCATGACCTGTTTTTGCAGATCTTGTGCAGTGTCCGTGATCCTCGAAACCTTCCGACTGAGTGAGTGACAAATGTTTCATCTGGTGCTTTCCAGCTTTCCAAAGAACTAACGCAAACAAGTAGCAAGGTTTCTTGAATGGGTCCTCCCAGAGAACATAATGTCTACCACCCTTCAACAGAATGAGACAACAAAATACTTGATCAAAGATGAAGAACACAAGCACTTTTCTCGAAAGGCATCCGAACTTGCAACGCAAGTAGAGCTATTCCAACAAAAACATCACTCCTTGAAGCTGAATTGCTAGCAACAAATGAGAAGGAAAAGGAACTTACAGAGTCCTTGAATGTAACCATTGAAGAAAAGAAAAAGTTTGAAGATGTGTCAAAAAGTTCAAGCGAAAAGCTTGCAGAGGTTGAGAATTTGCTGGTGGTCTTGCGTAATGAACTCAAACAAAGCCAAGACATATTAGAGAGCGTCGAAGAAGAACTCAAGGTGTCCGGTGTCGAGAAAGTGAGATATTGAAGAAATTTGAGATTGCCAATACTCAGGTAGGGGACAAGGTAAAATAATTGAGGAGGCCACCGCAAGAATCTCCGAAATGAATCCTTACATGAATCTGTGTTAAAGGATTCAGAGCTAAAGCTGCAAGAAGCAACAGTTAATTTCTCCAACAGGGACACCGAGGCTAACTCCTTGTCCGAGAAACCGAAGATTCATTAAGATCAAAAGAAAGTTTATGAAGTGCAAGTGGCGTAAGATGAAAGAGCGGCTTCTCTGAAGTTGAATATGATGAAGCTTCCATGAAACTATTAGCTCGGGAAAGCATCATTAAGGAAATCAAAGGCAAAGTTTTGGAAGCGAAAAGACAAATTTGGGCGATCTCTTTTCGATAACTAAATGTTGGTCGAGACAAACATTCACTCAAAAGCAAGATTGATGAGCTTCAGAACTTCGAAGTTCATCCATGTCGAAAAAGAAGCTACTTCTCAACAATTCACTCACCACATGAATGCTTTGGCCGACTTAACGCACCGAGATACAAGAGCATTCAAGTTCGGTCTTCAACGGAATCTCAGATCAAGGAAGCTGAATTGCAATTACAAGAAGCCATTGAGAGATTCAGTCATAAGGATTTGGAAGCTAAGGACTTGACTGAAAAGTCAATGCACTTGAATCTCGATAAGAATTTATGAGGAAACAACTAAAGAAGCATCTGCTGTTGCTCAAAGCCAAAAGTCCGAGCTAGAAGAGGCTCTCTCGAAAATAAAACACCTTGAAAGTGTTGTCCATGATCTTCGGTTATGGTTTCTCAGTTTGAAAAGGAAAGTGAAGGACTAGCCGTGACAAACTTGAAGCTTAATGAGGAACCGGTAGTGCATCAATCCAAGGTGATCCATTTACTTTTCAGGCTTACTTCAAACAGATGGATGCTAGGTCTCGTAAATTAGAATTGCCTACGGGATTCACAACACAAGGAAGACTCACCCGAGAATGTACATGTCTGCGCAGGTTCTTCCAAACAAAGCCACCATCAATCTCAAGATTCTCGACCCGAGGTCGCCCAAAGAACATTCCACGCATACCTATCATTACCCTATGGACCACCAAAATCACCGATTTCATAAAAGACTTAGTAAGGCCATCTTATTATATCAAATCAATGGTTCAAATATTTCACCAATAGAAAGAATGGAAGCCTAGTAACACATATTGGCATTAAGGCCTCACATCCTTTGTGTCTATGTCTTTGATCAACGCCAGAGTTTCAGAATTTCTTCTTTTTTCTTAACAGATGTCCCTTTAGTGA
Source organism: Coptis chinensis (assembly GCF_015680905.1). Taxonomy (NCBI): domain Eukaryota; kingdom Viridiplantae; phylum Streptophyta; class Magnoliopsida; order Ranunculales; family Ranunculaceae; genus Coptis; species Coptis chinensis. Next base: position 19,759,050 of record NC_141457.1, on the reverse strand, counting down.
TATCCCCTGAATAGATCAAGTACAAAAGTTATTAACATGACTTTGAGTACATAAACAGTCCAATTTAGTGTATAAAAAAGTAACCCGTCTCCCGTTGGATACTTTAAAGATTAACGGCAGAATAAGACTATTTGGATATTATCAATGAAATATATGGGAAAAAGGAAATTATGGTAACCAAAAGGTTATTTGGTCTCTTTCTAATACTAGCATGCAAGTCTTTTTGAGACGACAACCGTAGAGTAGAAAGGCAAAACACTAAAGTTTTATAGATGTGAGGTCGCTTTAAGCACCAACTCCGCTTATAAGATGGACATGATTCTAAAATGAAAAAAATAAAGGGCGGAGGGTGGGTAGAACTGTCTCTCCTGTGGAGCAAACATGGCTGACTACAAGTATGCCATATAAAGAGGTCTACTTTCACATATCCGTCATCGCTTTCTATTTATCGGCTTCAATTCGACAACTATATGTTGCCATGATATCGGGGAGATCCTAACAAGACAAATTGCATACCTTGATATATTTAGAATAGATCAACAATACTAGCAATCGGAACCATAGAATTAGTTTGAATGATAGAAGAAACCTGATAAAATGTGATTTTCTGAAACTCTCTCGCTCACATTCGAATAAAAGTAGTTAGAACTAATGAGTAAAGATTTGGTTCGACATAAAAAGAAATACAAAAAGGTGAAATAAATACCGTGTTACAGCAGTAGATCATCCGCTTCACTCCCAAACTTTGATATATTTTAAAAGAATTTTAATTGCAATACCCTATACTCTTCCCTTTACCCTCCTCCTTTATCCGGGCTTGGGACCCGGCATTGTAAAGCTAGCGACAACTTTACAAAGGCGGAGTTAAAAAGTGTTGGCCTGCAAGAAGCAATAGAGAACAATCAGTATGGATATATGAATAAATGATCAGTTCTAAAGCCTGCAAATGTATCAATAACAAAGCTAAGAATAACAAAGAAAACAGATACATGTAGCACCAAGTGGAAGAATTTAAACCATTCACCATTCATTGAGTCCAATTCCAACTAACACAACTGCCCAAACACGCATAATTAAAAGGTCTTCAAAATTTAAGTGTTTTCAAACAACAAAAGACTAGCTCTTAAAATTGAGTGCACATCACAACTTAATTAAGGAATTGGTTGGCCAAGCCACAAAACTAGAGACAAGACATCTTCTATCGCCTTCAAAGCGTTATTCCCCTAACAAGTAGTGCATCCTTTTGAATTGCAACTTCAACGAAACCTTTGAATAACCGGGGCCTAAAGGCTTAGTATGCACCAGAATTGCTTTGGATCATCAAGATACCACAATCCTTCGCCACGACATCTTCGTGAACAAGTCTAAACAACTTGCACTTCACAACTTTGGATTTAGTACCCTGTATGAAAACAAAAGATATACATACATGACTCTAGAAATTCACATGTTAAATGAAATAGCATTTAGGAAGGATAACATAATGGAAATCAGATTTTGATTGCTTTGGGGCGGATGGACTTTGATGGTCACGTTGAGCCCGATGAGTAGGTCTTTGCGTAGATACAACTTTGGATTTAGCCCCACCCTGTACGAAAACATGAAAGGGAAAATATAAAAAAGCAATGAAAATTTCAAATTTAATGAAATAGGTTTTAACATGGAAAACTTACTGAATTTTGATTGCTTGGGGCAGATAGACTTTGGTGGTCACGTCGACCCTCAAGAGATCTTTCAGTAGACACATCTTTCGATTTAGTCCGTCCCTGTACGAAAACATATAAGGAAACAATAATATAAATGTAAATCTAGGAATTTGAAATTTAAAAAAAAAAAAAAAAAAATAGAATCCAACATTGTATACATACAGAATTCAGATTGTGATTGCTTTGGGAAGATGGACTTTGAGGGTTCATTGCCACCTCTGGAGAAGGTTGAACAGACGAATGGTTTGGCTGAAAATAATTTTGATGTTAGTAAATCAAAACAAAAGTATATATGGAATCCCCAAACAAATTGGAATACCTCTTCACTATTCAATAGTTTGGCAACAAGTTTCTTGATAGAAGACATTTCTTCCAATACATCATCATATTTCTCCTGCAATTCACTCATCCTCCCATTGCATTGTTGGATACCATACAAAGTAGATGGAGTAACTCCATATCCCACTCCACGCCAAGCCGCCCATTAGGATCGGGACCTAAAACTTGTGAGAGGGCATCTCCTCTTCCACATTCTATATCACATCTATTTCATTCAACTTATCCTATAACAAAGAACAACAACAACAAGAATAAATAATATATAACTAGAGTCGCATGGAAATCGAATAAGCATGCCTTTTATCTTAGAAAATATTTTATGAACAGTGAACGACATACTATTTTCTCTTTAGCAAACTCATTTACTGGTTCTCCATTTTTCCTCTTGTGGCCTGCAACCCATACAGTACCTCTTGTAACAGGTTTACCAATCTTACCCTTTTTACGCCTCTACAAAACAAGTAAATAAAACATTTCACATATATATATTAAGTACTCTTAAGGGGAAAAATCTTCACAAGTCAAAAATAGATCATTCAATTACCAACTCATCTTCCAATCTTGCATAACCTTTTACTACTACAAGTATGGGGCATCTTGTGGTGTTGAACTGCCTTCTTCCCATTTTCCCTTAGTTTCTACAAAAAAAATAATATATGAGTCTTGATATGCAAAATGGATTTTATAACCCATATAATGTATGATGAATACCTTGTATCCTTCACGTGAACAATTTGCAACAAATGCTTTCCAATCAGGTAGTTTTACATCAGTTGGGCAATGTGCAATTCTAGCTTGGTCAGTATCATATGCATCATAAATTCTTGATCTCAATTTTGTTTTGAACCCACGCCAGAGCTTCCCAATAGACTTAAAAGTCTGTTTTCTAGCACGTTCTGGTGCTACAAAATGTTGCTGTAAAAAGATGCATAAACAAATATTACTATATTTCTTTAATAATATATAACTTGCCATGTAAATAAAGAAATTTACCTTTAAAACAGTCCACATTTTGTCCTTAATCTCAGGTGTTACTTTATGCCAAGTAGGATAGCCAATTGGAGCGCGATCCCTTGCTACTTTGCCCAAGTAACTGCTTTGTATAAGTTCAATTAGGACCTATAGGTAGACCTTTTTCATTAAAGTCAAGCACAAGTTTTTTTTTGAGCTTTTGGATCCAATTGATTCAGTTTTGTCGGCCCCGGTATTGGTTGGTGAAGATCATTCAACCTTCCGATGCATTACCTTCTCCTTCAGAGTCATTTTCATAGTGGTTTTCCAACCATTCATCATCTTCCATTTCCGTGTCATGATTTCCATTTTGTTGCTCACTTGGTAGCTTTTCCATATCCCTTGGCAACATTTCCACTTCTTGAACTTTCTTACCATAAACTTTATTTGGACTTTTGGAACCTTGTACATGACAAAATAAATTGGTTTAATATACTTACAACCACACCTTAATGACACAATCACAACCGAATCATAATTATTTTTCTAAGTGGAAATTAACAATATACACAAACCCTGAATGTGCACGCCCACTTTTCTTAGATGCTTCTACAAGTGCTCTTTTAAACTTTTGAACCTTAGCTCTTGCCGCTTTTTGGTACTAGAAAATCAAAACAAACAGAAGAAAACAAAATTAAAATACTACAAATACAAAGACGAATAAAAAATTGAGAGAGAATCAAAATATCTTACCGGGGTTAGTTCTCTAGTCTTTTCCTTTGCCATTCTTCACATGCATTGAAAAGATTCGAAAATACGTATAGCAAAAAACAAAACAATCATATACATGGCACTTAGATAAAATAAAGTACATAATTTGATCATGACCATAACACAACATGCCTTGCACCATTATAAGAAGCACTCACAAAACATAATAAAGTCAATAACTAAATAGACAAAAACAAAACCACATAATAATCAGTCTAAATGGACAAAATGAAAACAAAATGGACCCAATTACACTCTATTTCTTTTTTTTGTAGCACCCAAGTTCCCTCACAATCTTGACGCTTTTATAGACTTAAGCTTCTACATCACCTTCGATGTCATTAACTAGCTCCACACTTGCAAAGGTGGTGGTGCAGCACATTGCTAAGGTCCTCCTCCGTAGTACATTCAAAATCACGGAAATCCACGAAAGGTGCTTTCAAAACCACAAACCAACTGCTGTCATGTGATTCTCGTGGAGTAGAAAACTGGTTCACTTGGGATGCAAGGATAAAAGGGTCTTGCTTGTGTGTTAAACTTTGATGCAGATTAACTAATGTGAATCCCTCTTCTACTTTGATCCCACTTCCTACGTTTGCCCAATCACAATTAAATAATGGGTACTTGAAAAACACCATAATCTAGCAAAATTATCTGTTTTATCACACCATAATATGTCACATCTTCCTCGATTTGTCCGGTGTCTTTAGCACTTGCCCTACACAAGCTACTAGTGACAATGACACTCGAGTTTTGAGTTCCTTTTTCTCCATCCTTTATGGGGAAGCGGTAGCCATTTATCAAATAACCTTTATAGCTCCAAGCATCGCAACAAGGTCCATCCGAGAGCCAATCCAACATATCGATATACATGTTTGGTTTTTTTTCTCATTTTCAATCTAAAGACAAACAAAAATTGAAAGTCAAAATCTTACATCGATTAAAACTTCTATAAATTTAGATAACAAAACCTGCTTCTTCACCTCAAGCTTAAACCACTCATTGAACGCGTTTCAAAGATGCTTTGCTCCTAAAGCACCTTCATTTCTTCCTAAAGCGAGGTTCCTTTGGGATGAGCATTTTTTGTGTCTTCTGTTTAAAAGGTGTTCATTAATATATATATATATATATATATATATATATATATATATATATATATATATAGAAGTTTTCACATTAAACATATTAACTTACTCAATGTACGGCTGAACTTCCTCGAAATTGAACAAAATGCAACGATGTGCTGCTTCAACCATGTCTCTTGTTAATGTAATAATTGTCCCCTTCAATAGTGGCTTACCTTCAAGAATACTGGATTTTGTGGACTCATCATTATAGTCTTCATTTCTACTTGGTTGGTCATTATTAATATCAACTCGCTTCATATGCTCGAAAAAAAATGTTACACTCTCTTCAGCCAAGTTACATTCTGCCATGCACCCCTCGCCTTGCATGATTCCTTACACTTGCTTTCAAATCCTTCATATACCTATACTTCGATGAATAATCAAATGTTTAGAATGCAACACTCTACAAAAACTAAAAGGTGTATCTTTTTTAGCTAAAATATATTGTAGTAATAACAGGGAAATATAAAAAAATAATACCTTTCAAAGGGATACATCCAACGAAATTGCACCGGTCCTCCAAGGCACACCTCCCGCACAAGATGAAGCGTCAAGTGTACCATAATGTCAAAGAAAGATGGAGGAAAATATCTTTCTAGTAAGCACATTGTCACTACAACTTCATCCTCCATTTGTTCCATTTTTTCCTTATCAATAGTCCTTTGACATAGTTCATTAAAGAATGAACAGAGTCGAAAATTGCATTCCTAGGCCCTTTTGGTAAGAGATTCCATAAGGCCAAAGGCAACAGTTGTTGCATTAATACATGGTAATCATGAGACTTCAAGTCATATATAGCATAGTCAGACAAGGAAACACGGTATGATATATTGGAACTATACCCATCAGGCAACTTCAGCGCTTTCAACCTTTCACAAAAAATTTGCTTCTCACTCTTTAACAAGGTGCATTGTGATGCAGGAAGTAAAGTTCTACTCCCATTCTGTATAGGGTGTAAGTCAGGTCTTAATCCCATTTCTTCCAAGTCTTTCCTAGATTTAAGGTTATCCTTTGATTTTTTTTTCAGATTCAACAAAGTTCCGAGCAAACTTTCACAAATGTTTTTCTCTATATGCATAACATCTAGATTATGAGTTAACAAAAGAAATCTCCAGTATGGCAAATCAAAAAATACAGATTGTTTCTTCCACAATTTTGCACCTCCAGTTTTTTTTTTTTTGCTTACCTTGTATGCCCTTTCCACGTTTTCTTTTTTTCTTTCCTATAGGTTTTCCCCAATCATCTCTCAAATTCTTTTCCGGATCTTTCCCCAATCATTTTCTATAGATTTTACCCGAGTAAAAATCTCATCGACTTCAAAGGAACCGGGCTTAGCCCCCCGTTCTTGCTTCCCATTAAACCAACTTTTCTTCAAACGATATGGATGATCATCTGGAAGGAACCTACGACTTCCCATGTAAGAGAATTTCCTGCTATGCTTTAGCCAATCTGCACATGTATTAACGCCACACCTAGGACATGCTAATCTGCCCTTCGTTGCACATCCAGCTAGGTTTCCAAATGCTGGAAAATCATTAATGGTCCACATTAAAACAGACCTTAATGTGAAGGTGGATTTTCGGTATGCGTCATACGTTTCCACACCATCTGTCCACAAAAGTAGCAGGTCATCAATCAGTGGCTTTAAATAAACATCTATGTCATTACCTGGCTGGCTAGGACCGGGGATTATCAATGTCAACATCAAATACTTCTTTCGCATGCACATCCAAGGAGGTAAGTTATATATTGCCAAAATGACTGGCCAACAACTATACCTCGAGCTAAGAGTGCGATGAGGATTGACACCGTCAGCAGACAACGCCAGTCGAAGATTTCGTGCTTCATCACCAAAAGAGGGCCAACTTCTATCAATATGTTTCCATGCAGGACTATCAACCGGATGACGCATGTTTCCATCAGTACTCTCATTGGATGCATGCCATGTCAACTGTTTTGCCATTTCGACGATTTGAAACATCCTCTTGAACCTTGGAATAATAGGAAAGTACCTCAAAACCTTTCTTTGGAACCTTCTCGTACTTTTTAGTATGAGGATCAGTTTTCCATCGTGTAGTCTTGCACTTTCGGCGACAGCTCACATCATTTTTAAAATCACCGATTATATAACATGCAATCATTTACACATCGCGATTTGCTTATAATCCAAGTCAAACTTCCTTAACAAATACCCTTGCTGAATTATTTGACTTTGGAATAACATTACCCTCTGAAACATATCCTTCAACGCTCTAAAAACTCAGTAAAACCTCTATTAGACAAACCATGTTTAGCTTTTTATGCTATATAAGCGTAACAACTGCTTCTAACCAGATACTTGCTACAACCTTCATACAATGGCCTTTCGGACTCCTCAACCGCCTTTTGAATTTGGCTTCTTTTTTGGATCACCGTAAAACTCTTCTTTTCTTTATTACTCTCATTTGTCGCTTTAAGCATCTCATAAGTCTCGGTGAGGTTAAAGTCGTAGTTTCAACTCTTTCATCTACTACATGCACTTGCCCTTCTTCTCCATGCAAAACAAAAGGATCATAAGTCATATCAATACCCTCAATGATCAAATGGTCTTTTACAATGTTGGGACTCAAATGGTTAAAGTTTTTGCAACTAATGCACGGACATCTAATGCTTGTTTTATCCATCAAAGGAGCCATAGCGAATTCAATGAATTCATCAACAAAGATCTTCGTACTCATCACTAGCTCGAAAATTTCAAGTATAGTTAATGATATATGTACATAGTAATAAGCACTTGTTTCAAATAAAGTAATTTAAGTATAAACTATTTAACCTGTTTAAAGTTCTCCAAGTCTTGTCCATAACGTCGCTTATATTGAACCTACTATATCGAAGAGTAGCACCTAGATGTATAAGAATCAGAACAGCATTACCATTTAATCTTGGGCGGTTTTAACGGCAAAAAATTGTGCCTCGACAATTTCTTATTATTGTAGAGTTGTTCAGAACTTATATACATATACAATTCATACATAGAGGTAGGTCGGAAATATATTAATCTGTCATAAGTCATTTATTCAAATTATTTCTATTTAAGTTTTCCAATAGTGAAAATAACTTAAACACTTAAATCAATTCAAGTTTACCACCGAGAAAGTAACTTTAAGTTCTTTGTTACCAAAAATCAAGAAAGGTAACTTCATCATTGAAACCGTAAACTTAAAGTTAATTGATTTCATTGCTGACATTTCAAATCCCCCATTCGTTAAATAATATAACACGTCTTTTTACATGTATCCCTTTTATTCCGTAATCAGACATTACTGTTGCCCATGAATGAAGTAACAATTTTAAAAAGAACAATGAAGTAACTTACCTCGCTCTTTGGCCCCCGAAAATTATCCTTACTGATAATTATCTTGATAACAATACAAACAATGACAATAGTCACGAATTGCGTCCTTTAGTAGTACAAGTTGTAGAGCAAGATTGTTTTTTTTTTTTTCTTGGCGGGTTATTGGTGTATGCCTTTACAGTACATTTTAATGATTCGCACAGAGCAGATATGAGTAAAAGCAGAGCGAGAAGTCCACTAAGTAGTATATGATCTGATGAAGACGAAAGTCTGAGAGATGATTTAGTTAATGATGGTGATATGGAAACTTCCCCATCTTCAAAGAACATACAGTAGAAAAACAACCAATTGAAAAACACTAAAAATTTATCACACCACCAGACAAACACAAATATATTGAATAAAAAGATCGGGAAATCGAGTATGGAGAGGGGGCAAGAAAAAAGAATGAACCTGTTTGCGTTTTTCCTTCGCTCACGTGTAAGATTTACTGAAAAAGATGATTCTTTTTTTGAAGAAATCGTGAAAACAAAGTATGAATTAGTTAATGTATATGAGAATAAAATCAATAGGAGAGGAAGAGAGGAAGAAAGGAAGAAGAAACAAACCTGATTCGCAATAATTTTCAGCCGACTTTCTAGCTTTTCCCATACCAGTTTGCCGTATAACTTATACCAAGTTCTCTCAGCGGGAAACCAAAATTTTCGGTATCAAATTCGCGGTTTTTTATTTCTAATTTTTGTTTAAGGCTAGTCGAGCAAAGTTTAATTTCTATTTCTAATTTTTTGATGATCTTTCGATTCTAATTGGGGAAGCCAAAATATATTTAGTAGAAAAAATCGCGGGCTTTTATTTTTTATTTCTCGTTTATGGGCGAACCAATCACGCGCCTGTTTTATTTCTATTTAACCTAATTTATTTTTAGATAGTTTTTTCTAACTAATTAACTTAATAATTAATAGGTATATTAATAATAACACTTCTGGAAGTGATTTCCAAAACTTGACAAAGTCACTTTTAAAGTGATGTTGAATACATAGATATTACATCACTTTATAAGTGACACAGTGAGTGATAACACTTTTAAATTGATGTTGAATACATAGATATTACATCACTTTTTAAGTGACATGGCGAGTGACGAAAAAAAATGTTACTATATCACTATCAATGACATCACTTATTAAAATGATGTTGTATAACTCTACTATATCAGTCTTTCAAATAAGTGATGTTAAAAAAAAATTGTGATAATTATTACATCACATACTGAGAAAAGTGATGTCATAGTTTTCATATGACATCACTTAGCTGAAAGTGATCTAAAATTAGTGATGTCATATGTCATATTTGTTGTAGTGAAGATATCATGACTGGGGGTAGTTTTCTTCGTAAAGGAGCCTTGGAGGCTTATAAATTCTTAGAAGATCAATCTAAGAAGAACAACAATTGGGGAGGTAACGATTCCTCCCGCTCCTCTCCTTCTTCTCTTGAGGTTAAACATGATCCCGAGCTTAAAACTCTTATCGATGCCCTCACTAAAAAGGTAGATGCCATCTCTGTTCAACAACAACCCACTCCAGTCATGAACATTAACTCTACACGTTGTAATGTCTGTGGTAGTCTTGAGCATTCCGACTTCTATTGTCCCCTTGTCTATGCACAACCACCACACTTCAACCAGTTAACTAAACATCAAGGACAAGGAAACTTAGGTGACCAGAATAGAGGTTTAGTACCCATAACCCAGAACTATCAACATCAAGACATGAATGCCAACAAGCTTTAATTCCAATACAACCATCTACAGACAAAGTAGTAGTGACCTTGTTGGAGAAACAAAATCAAATTATGCAACAAAACTCCAACTTGATGAAAGATCAGCATGATCGAAACTCTAATATGATGAAACAAACGATGCAAATGATGCGTCTTTGTGCCAAAAGGTTATTGACATGTCTTCTAACCAAAATAATAACCAAACCGGGCGTGTTTCCAAGTCAAGCGAAGGCCTAATCCTAAGTCAATAAACACCACCTTTGAAATAAAATGGTATTTACTTGTAATGGTAATATAAACCCAGGGGACCTACATGCAGTCACTACCCTTCGTTCAGTATGTAGTTGATAACCAAGTGACTATGCCTAAAGATTACCCTTAAAACTAAAAAATGATACCATACCAAATACTATAATAGAAACCGAAGACCCTACAACTATAGAAGTACCAGTTAAACCACAATCAAAAGGGGAAATATTACAAGACCCAATAATAGAAAGTGAAGACCCTACACCTGTAGAGGTTCCAATATGGACACCTAGATGGAAAACAGCTAGAGATAAAGCAAAGACTAATAATACTTTTATCCTTTCTGCTAAAAATAGCGATAAATCACCAAATCCCCAAAGACTAGTTGTGTTTAAAAAGGACGAGAATTTTGATGAGATTAGGGAAGTGTTTAAAAATTTGACTATAAACCTACCTTTTCTAGAAGCTGTAAAAAGTCTACCTGGACACACTAAGTTTCTAAAAGAGTTGTGCACCAAGAAGAGGAAAACCAACATACCCCACGAAGCATTCTTAACTGAACAATATCCCTCTTTATCTGAACATAACGTAATTGTTAAGTACAAGGACCCTGGTCGTCCTACTGTACAATGCACCTTAGGTGATACCTTCATAACAACTGCTTTATTAGACCTGGGGGCGAGTGTTAACTTACTCCCTTTTTATTTATATAAACAACTAGGTCTAACAAAACTTCAACCAACCAAAATGACTTTGCAGTTAGCCGATCGTTCTATTAAGTATCCCAAGGGTGTAGTTGAAAATATTCTCGTTAAAGTTCAGGATTTTTACTATCCAGCTGACTTTGTTATTCTTGACACAGAAGTTGCTCATGATTCCATTCCCATCATCTTAGGGCGTCCTTTCTTGGCAACCGCCAATGCCCAAATCAATTGTCGGGATGGCTCAATGACTCTTTCTTTTGGAAATCTTTCTATAGAAGTTAACATGTTTAGACAAAAATAGGGACAACTAGGTTTGCCTGTAGAAGGGGAAGTGAAGTACATTGAGAGTTTTTTACCTCACATTAGTGCGGCTGACACTTTAGTCCCCACACTAGTAGATACCCCTCTTATGGAAGAAGACAAGGATCACAATTTCTACTCCCTAGACGTAGATAACATCAAGGAGGATTTCCTTCGACTCTTTTGCAACACTTCTTTGTCACCGGGCGAAGTTCTCTCCTATTGACATCCATTCATCTCTTTGACGCCATGACGGAAGAAGAATTTTTTCGCCCTATCCCCCAGTGATTCTTCTTACCCACCTATTGAGGAATGTCTTGCATATCTCAAGGCCTCTGATGATATAGACCTAAGAACACTAGTTGAACACCATTCACCCACCTCATATCCTCATGTCACTCATTCACCTTCCATCACAAATGTTCTTCGCCCTCTACCTTTTCAAATAACCATTGAGTTTGTACTTGACCTTGGCATTTCTCCTATGCTTCATAACTATCTAAAACCAACTGGTGAAGAGGTAACACCCAAGGACAAGCCACCTGACTCTTTTTCATTTTTTCCATTTTTTCCTTCTCAAAATTATCCACATCCTACGTATCTTCTACAACCATCAATTTTCTCACGTTCATTTACTTGGCATCCCCTTCGTAGGAGGACAAAGAAGAAATTGTATGCTCGATTAGGTTTTAGATCTATAAGGCTTTGCTCTCATTCCACTAAGCTACGTCATAGGAAATCTTGGTGCTTAATTCTGTTTGATGGTGCATTCCATGTTAATTATTTGTGGAAAGACCCACAACTTTTTCGATTGTTGATATATGGTAAACTGCATTTTAATACATATATATTAGATAAAGTCTCGAGTATCTGACTATAAAAGACTCATTTTATTCTTCAGTGTACTCCATTCCAATCTTATGTTATGGGAGTGCACCATTAAGGCAACCGGACCCTCCTTTTGGAGTGAGTGGTTGTAAGTGTCGGATTCTTAGTCTACGTTTCATGTGACTCACACATTTATCTCTTGCACTTTTTCTCGTGGATTGAGTAGTGCTTCTCTATGGAGTGAGTTTCATTTTTATTTCTTTATCGTAATTTTGTTTTATTTTTCTAAAAATCAAACATATAAAAACTAAATAAAATAAAAACATAAACATATATTAGTAAGTCTAGGGAATCTGACTTTAAAAGACCCAAGTTTTCGTACAATACCAACTTTCTGGAGTATAGGCCAAACAAATTTTCAAACTTAAAAAGAGTTTTCCAATTTTTTTTGGGGGTGGCGTATTTTGGTATTCATTTCAAATCATGTTGCCACCCTAAGCCTGTCATGTTTACCCCAGTAGAGTTTGTGTTAGTTAGTACGTACCAGTTTAATTGTGCTTCATATTATCATATCATCTTTACAATATTTACATTACAAATCGCCAATTTTTGCCACGCTTCTATGGTAAATTCTTTCCTCATATCTTTACACTTTGAGGACAAAGCGTTCGATTGTTTGGGGGTGGGATAGAAACATTTGCAAAAATTAGACACTTTTAGGATGTAAATTACGCACTTTTATTTATAAAATGTTAAAAATTATAAAAATTAGTTAGTTACATAATTTAATTGTGCTATTGAATTATTTCATGAACCCCTTCTCCCAAATTATTTGGGGTGGTATAGAAACACGATGTAAATGTTAAGCACATATTAGGTTGTATATTACGATTATTTGTCTTAAAAATAATAAAAATAAAAATAAAAATAAAAATAAAAAGTTTATGCTATACACTTAGGAATATTGGTATTGTTTCTTTCTCTATGCTCTTAATAATCTAGAAGTCTCAATGTAGTTTTTGCATTAGAATAGTTTTTAGAAACTTAGGTTAATATGTAGGTAATAATCTTTGCATCTATCTATAAATATATTACATGAGTATCTATGATTGTTTGGCAAGAAGTTTCAAAATCTAGGCTAGAGTACTTATTCTACAAATCCTGTGAGAATATAGCCTAAAGCCTTATATGAGTGAAACATTTGAGAAATGACACAAGGGGAGAAGTATATTCCGAATAGAGAAATCACACGTCCACTTGCTTGACCACTATACCATGTCCTAAGAGAGAATTTAGGCCCTTTTTGGATCGATATAGCTAGAAATTCTAACCTAAGTATATTTTCCACTAGTCGCCCCACTGAGCCTTTCATTAGCCCTTCCATAAACCACAGTTCCTTTACCCTGTTACAAAAACAAAACAAAATATAAAAAAAAATAAAATAAAATCAATCTACCCATTTTAGAATAAGTCTGAGAATAGGATGAGTGAAGAAAATAGAAGAGAAAAACCTGTGTAAATAGAAATTAGTTAGTTGCTTCAGAAAAGAAAAAGAAAAGAAGTTTTCATCCAAAGAAAAGAAAAGAAAAAGAAAAATAGAAATAAAATAAAAACTCCAAAAATAGAATAAAAGGAGTCGAAAAGAAAAGAAAAAGGCTAAGGATGGAAACAAAGTGTAGAAGCAAAAGAACAAGGTTTTCTCTAGTTATGTAATATGAAGACCCTATTATCTCAGACTTGTCTTTTTGAATATCCGTTTCTTTCATTCTTAAACTATCTCCTAATCCCCGCAACACCTAATAAATACCTCTAGCTCAATTAGGAATAGGTTAGTGGGATAGTAAGTGGCAGATGTGTTTGATCAACTTCGGCTTTCTTGTGTGTCATTGAGATTGTAAGGTAAAGTATGTCCACTGCACACTGGAGTAGCAAAACTTGAGTGGAAAGATCAGAGTGATTTTTGTCTTACTTTTATGTGAGAACCTACTTAAAGACGTTATTCCAAAGTTTCAGAAACGGACCTGTTACTGCATTTCATAGCATTATTCATTGTATATATGTTTATTCGTAGATGATTGATTATTATGCATATATTAGCTTAGGTTTCGACTTGATTACTCTATATGCATTGCTAGTGAGAGGTATAGTTAATTTAGAGCATGAATAAGGAAACAATAGTTTTATTTCTTAGACGTTGTAGTATAGATGAAGTTTGTGAGTACCTTCACTGGAAAACTCTCACGAGGCTATAACTCGTCCACTAGGGAATTCCTAGTGGTTTAAGGCCTTGTTACATATGGTCAATGCAATCGCGACTCGAAGAAAAAGAGTAGATAGAACTCCATTTTTGGTCACTTATTCTAATTTCTCATCTTTGCTTGAGGACAAGCAAAATGCTGTTTGTGGGTGGTTTGATAAAAGCCCAAAACTGTAGTTTTAACCCTGTAACAGTCATACTTTTAGACCAATTATGTGAGTAATAATTAAGAGTTAATACTGATTACGTGTTTTTATGCATTTCAGGCTTCAAAGTCCATTATGTGCAGAAATGTGCCACTTTAGCGAGATAAAGAAGCAAAGGTCGGTTGCTAAGGAGTTCTGTGATTAAAGGCCAAGATTCAAGAAGACAAAGCCTTTCTAAGGCCCAGTCAAAAGCTGAAAAGTCGACGCGGGCAGAAACAACACAGAAAGTCAGCAGAACGTCCGAAGGCCGTATCTTTAGACTCAGACCTCGGAATTGGGCCTACCTTATGTCAAAACGACCGGCTCGGAAAAAGCTTTCCAATGGTCTAAACTTTGACCCAATCAGAGGAGTAGAACTGGATGAAAAGTATGTTGAAGCCAACTGCAGCTGAAGAGGCCTTTTTGGACTGAAAGAATTGGGTTTTGGGCCTGATTCTCTGGCCCAAAACATGGCTCCAGGCCCATGCACGATTTTTGGATCTGAAAGTATAAAAACAAGAGCTTGACTCTTTGTTAATGGTAGATAGTTAGGTTAGAAAATAAATTAGGTTAGGATAAGAAAAGTAGCCATTAAACCTTGGCTTTTAGATCTAGATCTAGTTTTTTACATTCATTCAATTAGTTAGTTTAGAATCATATGTAGTTTTTAGAATAAAGTATTAGTTCTTCATTTCAATTTAGATTATTGCTTAAATTCTTATTTGGATTTAGTTGTCTTAAATTCATAATTAGTTATTCACAATCTTAGTTCTAAATTAGTTTTAATTTCAGTTTAATTTAATTATGTCTTGTTCTTATTATTGTTCTTGTGTTGGGAATGGTAGTATAGAAATTTCACATCAAATCATTACTCTCACCATTGTTCCTTTTGGGTTTGATTAGTTAAATTTGTTTAAGTCTTGAGAGTTAAGAGTGGACGAATCCTTACTCATTATATTGCATGATTATGTCTTGAGAGTAAGAAGAATTGATTTAAACGTAAGAACGGTAGGATTACGTATTACTGTTGTTAACATTAATATTTAGGATTCTACTATTTTTACGGTTATCAGTTATGTTTTAAGATTCTACAGGTGAAAAAGAGAGTTTTGTAGAATATTAGAGAAAAAGAGATAAAATGGAGCAATTCTGAGCATTAAGGATCACATGGGAAGCCCGTGGACAATCATGGAGAAGGCCAAGGAATTGAAGCTATTAAAGATGGGACTTAGACCTATTTTAAAGCCTATTTGGAAGCCCAAGGCCAAAAGATTCGTTGCTTGGACCAAAACCCGCAAAAGAGGAAAGAAAAATAGACCAAAGGTGGAAAAATAGAGTCTCGCGTTTGAGACGCGACTATCGTGCGTCTAGACGTGACCCATGCGTTTGGGATGCATAGATCGAGTGTCCAGACGCATTGATTAAGTCTGGGACGCATAAATAGTGCGTCCAGACGCATGAATCGATACTGTAGCCAATTCCTTTTCAGTTTTGGAGATGAAGTTAGACTCTGAAATAAGTCTATTTGTATTAGGAAACAAATGACTGTTTGGAATGCTTCTAGAGCTCATTGTAACCCCTATAAATAGAGGACATAAGTGCTTCATGTAAAAGGCCAATTCACTTATATTCTTGTCTCCAGAACTTGAGGCAGAGAGAGATTAATAAATAAATTAGTCTTTCTAGTCTTATGTTCTTCAACTCTTCTTCTTCTTGTTCTTCGTGTTCTTCCTTTTATATGGAAGGCTAATCTTCTCCTTCAAGGGAGGAGATGAAACCGGTGCTTAAGGTTTAATGATTCTTCTGGTTTATGGTGTTCTTCAATCAGGTTAGTTCTTTTTGTTTTTAGTTATTAGTTCCATTGCCCACACCAGGGGATGGAAGTATAGATTAAGGTTTTTATTTATTACAATTGAATATCATGCTAGTTTAGGGTTTTATTTATTGCAATTGAATATTTGCTAGTAGCACGCTTTTATTTATTGCAATTGAATATAATGCTAGAATAGAGTTTTATTTATTGTAATTGAATATTATACTATTATTCTCTACTTTTCTTCTAATTGTGTAGTGTTTTAGAGTAAGGGAAGTATTCCTTGTGTTTGCCTTAGATGGTGATTCATTGAATAGCTGCCCAAGCTCACATAAAAGGAAAGAAGATACTAGTAACATGAACATAGGAACAACCTTAAATAGAGTTAATTGTTTAACGATGTTTCACCCAAAAAGGCATTGGCACTCGCTCGATTGCCCGATTGTAGTCTACTTGGAGAACAACATGAAGCAAAAAGTCATTGAATCAAAAGCATTGGTGGATTTGAATCTCTTGAATCTATCTCTCTCATATTCTCTCCCTATTTCCAATTCTTAGCTTTAGTATAAGTTTAGTTAGTTTAGTTTAGTTTAGCATTAGAATCTAAAATCTCTACAATTATAGTTTTTAATCCCTCAAACCCCCTTTCCAGTCCTGTCCTTCATATAAACATACACTTAAAAGTGGAACGATACCCAACTCATCCTTTACTCATTGAGGGATAATTAGGTTTTGATACGCTTCTTTTTGTTCAACGACCATCATCTATCTACATCATCCATACACCATCTACATACAAAAATGGAGCGAGTGTCAAATGGAGCCGCTGCCGTTTTAAGTTGTTTATGTTTAACATTTTCTTTCAAGATTAGAACTTTGGATATTGAGGTATAATTAGCCACATCATCCATCCTTTTGAGAAAGAGAGAAGCTTGAAGGACATCTCGAAGACAAGATCTACCATCTAGGTTAGTCGAATCTTCATTCTTTTTATTGCTTTCTTAGTATAGTTGCATCATAGTTTAGTTTTATTGCTTTCTAGTATAATTGCATTTAGGACCTTTTCAACAATTGAAGTTGTAAGCCAACATAGCGAAACATCAAACTCTGGTGTTTCTTGTCTGAATCTTGACAAACGGACTATCGTCTGTGGGCAGTGGTACTTAAGCAATCCAAGTGATTCACCATAACCCTAGAAGAGACAGCTTTAGACAACGGGCGAGATACTAGCTGCAAAGCCCAACCCAGTTGAAGGAAAGTAGTTTTGCATATTAGTATAATTTAGAATAGTTGCATATTAGTTTAATTGCATTCAAGCATAGTAGGATAGTTTTCATCATCTTCGCATAGTAAGAATACTAGATAGGATTGATACAATGGCCGCACGCAATGATGGAGGTGTTGTGGACACTAATAATCCTGAAGCTATCCCACCCACGCAAGCACAACAGAGGAAGAAGCTGAGTGATTTCTATTCACCAATCATTGGAAACCCACCAAGCAATCTTTGTTTTTTAAGAGACGAATCTAACCGGTTTGAACTTAAAGCATCGGTAATCTCTATGCTTCCAAAGTTTAATGGTTCGCATAATGTTCACCATATATTCCACTGAACAAATTTCTATCACCCTCGAGAACTTTCAAGAACCAGAATATCAAAGATGAGAGTATCAAGTTGATTCTTTTTCCGCTCTCACTCGAAGGTAAAGCCTCCGAATGGTTAACTGCATAGCCGATCAATTCAATAGATAATTGGGAGAAGTTGAGAACAAAGTTTATGAACAAGTTCTACCCACCCCAGAAGACAGATGCCATGCAACAAGGCATTAGCAATTTCAAAGGAAAACTGACTGAAGAATATCATCAAAGCTGGGAGAAATTCAATAATCTGCTAGTCTCATGTCCACATCATGGATACGAAAAGAGCACACTGGCTCATTTTTTCTATCGAGGACTTTCGATGATGAACAAGCAGATGATACAATCAATGCACAAAGGCAAGTTTACATCAATGGATGGAGAGGAAGCTTACAACTTTCTCGAGAATTTAGCTGAAGAAACACAACAGTGGACTACTAGCAACGAGGATGTTGCTAGCATGGAGGGGGAGCCAAAGCAATTTGGTTACCAAGCACATGAACAATCAGATCAAGAACTGAAGTCTACATTGGCCAGCCTGGCCACCAGCATTGAAACTTTGAGTAAGAAATTCAACTAGTTCTCCATGAATCCCTCCAAGATCAACAAATCTCAAGCTAAATCTCTCCCAATCATGCAAGCTAGCCGATACTGTGAAGTTTGTTCAGACACTTCCCATTCAACTCTAGAATGTCCTGGTTACTATCAACATGCATCAGTTGGAGAGTACAATATTAACTCATTTCAGAGGCCCAACCAAGGTGGTAATAACTTTCAAGGCAATTATTGTAGACAGAACGCTGGACCCCTTGGTTCTCAAGATCAAAGTTATATTCCACAGACAAGTCAAGTTTCACAGTTGGTTCCTCAACAACAATTATACTCTCAGTAGAATTCTAATACAAGTGGAGAGTTAGTGCTTGATCCTAGGAGAAATTATGCCACACCTGCCAACCTGGATAATGATATTACTTTGCTTTCACAGAAAAATCAGAAGTTTAGAAGTGTTTTAGAGCTTCTTGCACAGTCTCAGCTCAATCTCCAACAATTTCAGGCAAGTCAATGTTTTAGAATGGAGTCTCTAGAGGCTAAGGTCGACCAAATCACCACTGCTTTGTCTGTAAAGACACAAGCCACTCAACCTAGCTTATTGGAACCAATATTGAAGAGTGAAGATGTATGCCACATTAGGACAACTTCTAGTATTGATCAACTCCATGATCATGTCAACTCAGTTACTACTCTCAGATCAGGATTGAAGATAGACAATAAGGTTGACTTACCTTCTCATGATGACATTGCTACAGAGCAATCAGTCAAGATTTCAAATGAAGTTTGAAAGGAAGTGGGGGAAATCTTTTCTACTCCTACTTGTCAAGATGAACAAGACAAGATATGCAAGAATGCCAAAGAGAAAGAAGAGCAAACACATGCTGATGTGTTTGTACCAAAGGCACCTTTTCCTATGTTTTTTGCTCAAAGAAAAAAGGACAAGCAATTTTTAGAGATGAAGGAGGCATTTGAGAAAGATAACATCAATATCCCCTTTATCCAAGCAATCAAGCAGTTGCCATCATATGCCAAATTCTTGAAGAATGCATGCAACATAAAGAGAAGTACTCATGCTCCAAAGCGAGCGTTTCTAGCTGGACAAACAACATCTATTATCCATCAGCAAGCTCCAGTCAAGCTCAAAGATCCAGGAAGTCTTACAATATCATGCAAGATAGGAGAAAAATTCACGGGTAATGCTCTTTTAGACCTTGGTACTAGTGTTAATCTCTTGCCATATCATGTGTACCAAGCGTTGGGCCTGGAGAACCTAAAGCCTACAAAAGTCAAATTAAAGTTAGCTGACCATTCTACCAAGATTCCCAGAGACATAGTTGAGGATGTTCTTGTTCAAGTAGCCGATTTCTACTATCCAGTGGATTTCATTGTGATAGACAACAAGGAAGCCTTTGATAAAATTCCAATTATTCTATGTCGACCTTTCCTCGCTACCGCAAAAGCTTTGATAAATTGTCACAATGGTGAAATGAAGATCAACTTTGGTAAGATGTCCATGGACATAAATATCTTTCACCACAGATAAGGATTGTGATGAAGCCGAAGGTGGAGAGTCTGTACTTCCTTGATAGCATGATACAAGAATTCATCCCATTCAAGATACAATTGAAAGTGCTCAATCTACAAAAACTATGATGAACACGAGAACCACACCACGAGGCGTTGCTAGCCATGTTCTTAGAATCTCTACAGAAAATTCAAGATTTAAGTGAGTATAATGGAAAATTGACAGAGAGAGTATCATACCTTGAGAAGATGAACTCTACATTTCAGGATGAACAACATACATACTACCTTGAAAAAATCGTTACTAGAGAATCGGCTTAAAAAGTTTTGGAAAAACAAATGTAATCTAGAAACCTGAAATGAGTCTTCTAAAGCAGAAAGTGTACCATATTGATAAGAAGCATTGCACTGTTGAAGCCTCTTCTACACCATCATTGTCTGAACGAGAGAAGTATGTGAAATAGTCTACCAACCACCTTGAGCGTAGTCAGCCAGATATCTATTATCAGTACTGTGGTGGTAAAGGGCACATCAGATATTATTGTCCTATTAGAAAGAAAGATTTTCGTCAATCTTCTACACAGAGGAACCACAAGGCCTATCACAAAATCATCAGACCTGAAATAGTTCAAGGTAGAGAAGCAACTTCACCATCAATCTTTCTGACATATCAAGGAGTATTTTTGACAACCCACAAGGTGAGACCTCCTCGTCCTCCAAACATTCGTCAAATTTGGGTAAGAAAATCTGATCTCCTCGCTCCAAATTGATAATGCATGATATACTAGTCTTGAGGATCTGACTATAAAGGACTCAAAAGTCTTGAGAATCTAACTTTAAAAGACTCACATTACGTCTTGGGGATCTGACGTAAAAAGACCTAAAAATTTGTTTCTTGAACTAATTCTGATATTCGGCATCAATGGTAATATGCTACATTTTTCTCATCCATTTCATTTACTTTTTTATACATTGAGGTCAATGCATGCATATGTAGGGGGAGGGTGTACTTGAGAAGTACTTGAGAAATGAATTTTGAAAATTAGTTTTCAAAAACAAAAATATTTTTGTTTCTATATTATTAGCATGGGAAAAATGAATTTTAATGATGAGTCTGGGATATATATTCTATACTGCTTAGTGTTGAGTTTGATAGATAGTTGATATTATTGATTTCATTACCGCTTAGACTATTTATTATGCTCGGACATAGTTCTTGTTGATAGAATTCTTTATCAAGGCACCACCATAATAATTGATCAGTTTTGTATACTTTTGCTAGAAGAGAGATTTAAACCCCTAGTAAACTGGAAGTAGGATTTTTAGACTTAGCCCGTAAGACTTGAGCTTTATACCCATTCTTTGGAGAGTTCTTACGAAAAATTCGAGTCTTAGTGACTCAACATCTTTCAGTTCTTTATATCGTTATAATATAGTCTCATTATTTGTTGATTTGGTTAATCACAAAGTGACATCAACTGGGGAGATAGCCATTAGGTCTTGTAGTCTATTCCAAACAGAGTATCATACTGATAAGCCAAGTAGTGAACCCATTCAACCTTTATCCCACCTAGTAGGACCATCATATTAAACCCTTTTGAGCCTTACAATAAGCCATTTTCTTCCAAAACCCTTTATCCTTTACCCAACTCCAGACAAGGAGTATAGCCAAAATCTTTATCAACCATACCCATATGTTTCTGAGAATACGAGGGGCACAAGGAGGAACAAAGACCACAAAAGGAAGATTACAAGGAAATATCAGAGAGATACAATGAAGACCATCATTATGTTCAAAGTGAAAGAAGCTAGTGGAAAACAAGCATATCCAGTACTAATCAAGGATATACCATTGAGTTAAAAAAAAAAAAAAAAAAAAAAAAAAAAAAAAAAAAAAAGTTGAACAGAATGGATGGAAAAGCTAAGAGAAAGAAAGAATTTTCTCTGCAATACAGAATTTGAAGAAATCTTCCAAAGAAAGAAGCAAAACCCTTAGTGTTTTCAAAAACAACCTTAGAATCCTTTTTACCTTTCCTTCATAAACCAATACCCCAAGCCAAGTTACAACCCATGACTTATCATTACAGTATGGTACGAACTCTAGAATAGGTGAGAGGATGCTAAAGTGAAGGACCCGACACTTCATATGTGATTGACATTCTTTCCATGAGACTAATTTCATCCAGAAGTCCATTTTTCAAGGTAGTATGTGGGATGTTCGTATTCATTATTCTTTTCCCCACATACATGAGGTAAAATAGTAGACCATCTTCTGAGAGATTCTTTTATGAGAGTATGACCGGTGAGGATTGAAAGTCGAGATTAACTGTCTAAAGGTAAACTAGGGATTCCGTTTCTTGGATAGGAGAGTATAGGAGATTGACTAAGTACACACATAAGCCTTGATTGAGAATTTTGTCAATTTTTACTATCTCCCATCATAATCTATGAGTCTTTGCAGCGATGTAGTTAGTAATGGAGACTGTCTATTGGGGTAAGCACTAAGTGGATAAGGAATTTCCCTCTCTGAAAAATACTATCATTCTTGAACATGCTATTGATTGATTTTGTGGGTATATCACCTAAAAACCCTCACGAGACTATAACTCGTCCTTTTTAGGGAACTTAAAGGTTTAAAGCCTTGTTGCATATGGTAAATGCATTCGCGATGCCTGCGAAAGTGAGTTAGGATTTTATTTTTTAGGATGTAATTTTGATCACTTATCTATTTTTTTTTTATCTTATTTGCTAAGAGACTAGCAAAAGGCTAGTTGGGAGTTGTGATAAGTACTCAAAAAGTACAATTTAACTCTCGATTATGCCTCTTGTTTAGCCATCTTAGTGGACTAATAGTTTTTGTAAGTTATAGTTTAAGATTCTACAGGTGAAAAAGAGAGTTTT
The DNA here is from genome assembly GCF_015680905.1 of Coptis chinensis. Taxonomy (NCBI): domain Eukaryota; kingdom Viridiplantae; phylum Streptophyta; class Magnoliopsida; order Ranunculales; family Ranunculaceae; genus Coptis; species Coptis chinensis. Next base: position 19,736,092 of record NC_141457.1, on the reverse strand, counting down.
GTAGAATATTAGAGAAAAAGAGATAAAATGGAGCAATTCGGAGTATTAAGGATCACATGGGAAGCCCGTGGACAATCATGGAGAAGGCCAAGGAATTGAAGCTATTAAAGATGCGACTTGGACCTATTTTAAAGCCTATTTGGAAGCCCAAGGCCAAATGATTCGTTGCTTGGACCAAAACCCGCAAAAGAGGAAAGAAAAATAGACCAAAGGTGGAAAAATAGAGTCTCGCGTTTGAGATGCGACTATCGTGCGTCCAGACGCGACCCATGCGTTTGGGACGCATAGATCGAGCGTCCAGACGCATTGATTAAGTCTGGGACGCATAAATAGTGCATCCAGACGCATGAATCGATACTGTAGCCAATTCCTTTGCAGTTTTGGAGATGAAGTTGGACTCTGAAAGAAGTCTATTTGTATTAGGAAACAAATGACGATTTGGAATGCTTCTAGAGCTCATTGTAACCCCTATAAATAGAGGACATAAGTGTCTCATGTAAAGGGCCAATTCATTTATATTCTTGTCTCCAGAACTTGAGGCAGAGAGAGATTAATAAATAAATTAGTCTTTCTAGTCTTATGTTCTTCGACTCTTCTTCTTCTTCTTCTTCATGTTCTTTCTTCTATATGGAAGGCTAATCTTCTCCTTCAAGGGAGGAGATGAAGCCGGTGCTTAAGGTTTAATGATTCTTCTGGTTTATGGTGTTCTTCAATCAGATTAGTTCTTTATGTTTTTAGTTATTAGTTCCATTGCCCACACTAGGGGATGGAAGTATAGATTAAGGTTTTTATTTATTACAATTGAATATCATGCTAGTTTAGGGTTTTATTTATTGCAATTGAATATATGCTAGTAACATGCTTTTATTTATTGCAATTAAATATAATGCTATAATAGAGTTTTATTTATTGTAATTGAATATTATACTATTATTCTCTACTTTTCTTCTAATTGTGTAGTGTTTTAGAGTAAGGGAAGTATTTCTTGTGTTTGCCTTAGATAGTGATTCATTGAATAGCTGCCCAAGCTCACATAAAAGGAAAGAAGATACTTGTAACATGAACATAGGAACAACCTTAAGTAGAGTTAATTGTTTAACGATGTTTCACCCAAAAAGGCATCGGCACTCGCTCGATTACCCGATTGTAGTCTACTTGGAGAACAACATGAAGCAAAAAGTCATTGAATCACAGGCATTGGTGGATTTGAATCTCTTGAATCTATCTCTCTCATATTCTCTCCCTATTTCCAATTCTTAGCTTTAGTATAAGTTTAGTTAGTTTAGTTTAGTTTAGCATTAGAATCTAAAATCTCTACAATTATAGTTTTTAATCCCTCAAACCCCCTTTCTAGTCCTGTCCTTCATATAAACATATACTTAAAAGTGGAACGATACCCTACTCATCCTTTACTCAATGAGGGATAATTAGGTTTTGATACGCTTCTTTTTGTTCAACGACCATCATCTATTTACATCATCCATACACCATCTACATACAAAAAAGAAGGTTGGTCATATACTGACCATGCCGCACTTCGGTACTTACTCGCAAAAAAGGACGCGAAACAGCGATTGTTCCGCTGGATTCTTCTGTTGCAAGAATTCACCCTAGAAATCAAAATAAGAAAGGAACCAAAAATGTCATGGCCGGCCATTTATCAAGGCTGGTTGGTGACATTGATAGTGAGCCTAAAGTCATCTGTGATTCTTTCCCAGACGAATATTTGTACTCTATTTTCTCATCTCCATGGTACGCGGATATCGTTAACTACCTAGTTACTGAAGAAGTTCCTTCCTCTTGGTCACGTCCCAATCGTAAAAAGTTCTTATCCACTGTAAAATATTATTTCTGGGATGACCCCTACCTCTTTAAGTATTGTTCTGACTAACTCATTCGTTGCTGCATTCTCGACTGGGAGCACACCGACGTATTATCTTTTTGCCATGAACAATCTTGCGGAGGTCATTTCAGTGGAAAGAAAACTGCGACCAAAGTGTTACAATGTGGTTTTTACTGGCCTACCTTTTTTCATGATGCACACGTACATTGCATAGCCTGCATTCGTTGTCAGCACCTAGGTCGAATTACAAAACATAATATGATGCCCCTAAATCCTATCTTGATTGTGGAAATTTTTGATGTTTGGGGCATTGATTTTATGGGACCCTTCCCTATTTCTCAAGGTTTTCTCTACATTCTAGTCGTTGTAGACTATGTGTCCAAATGGATTGAGGCACTCGTATGTCGCTCAAATGAACATAAGACTGTCGTGAAATTTGTAAAAGAAAACATTTTCTCTCGTTTTGGTGTCCCCAAAGCTATCATCAGTGATGGGAGTACACATTTTTATAATGAAATTTTTGGGTTTTTAATGAAAAAATATGGAGTTAACAGTAAGTTGCTACTCCATATCACCCACAAACGAGTGGCTAAATGGAAGTCTCCAATAGAGAGATTAAGTTCATTCTGGAGAAAACTGTCAATCTATAAAGAAAGGACTGGTCTCTCCGCTTATCGGATGCCTTGTGGGCATACTGAATAGCATTTAAGACACCTATAGGGATGTCTCCTTATCGTATTATTTTTGGAAAACCTTGTCATCTGCCAGTTGAAATTGAGCATTGTGCCCTTTGGGCTATCAAAAGCCTCAATTACAATATCAACGAGGCAGGCGAGAAGCGAAAATTGCAATTAAATGAGCTTGAGGAGATTCGGAGTGATGCTTATGATCTCTCAAAATCCTACAAAGCTAATATGAAAAGAGTGCACGACAAGCACATTTTGCGTAAGGATTTTAAAATTGGCCAAAAGATTTTACTGTATAACTCCATATTACACATTTTTCCTGGTAAATTGAAAACACGATGGTCTGGTCCTTTCATTGTGTCAGCTGTGACACATTATGGGGCAATCTCTTTGCTTAATTCACAAGATAACAACAAATTTCAAGTCAATGGACAACGCCTAAAACATTACCATGAATTATGCTCCCCATATGTTGAACAGACTCTTCTTCAGGATCCAGTCTACATAGACTAGATGTTTCGTTTGGTGTACTCAATCTTGTTTCTATAGAGGGTACGCCATTTTGGTAGCCGGGCCATCTTCTATTTTATGATCTCAAAAGTTCTTTGAAGTGTGTGGTTGCAAATGCCGGAACCTTAGTCCATGAAAACTATATTTCCGAACTGAGTATAAATATCTTCTGCAACACGAGCAAACGTGCCTGTCGGTAAACGATGGGTACCTAAAATTTCACTTCCTTCTCTTCCCTTTTCTACTCTCTGCCTCGCGAATTTTAGCTAATCATTTGGTGTAAGTCTCACTCATCACGAATAGGAAATGGTCGTAGTACTTTTTCTCATAAATGACGTGTGCGAAGGAAAGGGTGGTGTATGCATTGTCAAACACCCTTCTGTCAAGGTCTTGACTTCCTATCCGATACTAGCCAGTTTAAGGTATACTTTTGTCTGACACCAGCTACACATGATAATCTTCATCGCCATGCCGTTTCTCCCACGGGTTGGGAATCGTATTGAGAATTTGACGTTAAAAGACTCACAGACGTCTTGAGAATCTGACATTAAAAGACTAAATTCGTCTTGAGTATCTGACGTTAAAAGACTCACCTTGTAGATATGTATATATTGTTGCCTTTTATAAACAAATTCCACGTGCTTTAAGTTGTATACATAGAGATTCGTGTTCAACCTCGGATGTTGCATACTTGGAACACAAATGGGCAATGGATTCCACCAGACCAACCCCTAGAATTGGTTACTTTGAGTTCCTTTCGGGGCGGTTTGAGGATAGCCGTATGTAATAAGGGCAATATTATTAGACCGTAGCGCGGACGGTCCAGGATAGTACCGTCCTGCCCCTAACCCCATAATACATAAAGGTAAAGCCACACTCTGGCTAGATTAGGTTCACTCCAGAGCCGACATGACAGTTGCCTATGAATTTCGATGTTGACTCTTCTGGACATCCAGTGTGTTTCACGTAATCTCCCTTGTATATAAATAAAATATTTGTTTATAAATAAAACACCCCTCCTTTCTTTTCAAAAACTTTTGTGACCTTTGAGAATGACTCATATAATTGGATGGCATTTTTTGTGCCGATCATTTCGATATCTCATTCATCCAATTCGGAGTCCGAACGAGTCGTGGATAAGCGTTTAGATTTTTTAGGCTTAAATCGGGCTTTAGGCTTGATTTAGGCTTGGGAAATTTTTTTGGCCCAACCAAATCTCGAATTCTCAGTCCATTTAAACCCGACAAACCTGAAAACACGCGTCACCATTATACATTTCGTCTTCCCCAATATCCGGATCTTGTCCCCTCTCAATTCAGTCTCGCACGAGACAGGCCCACATTATATCCAGGTCTCGCGCGCGACTCCTATAGCTCCCAATCTAATTCCCTTCCGTCAGCAAGTCCCATTTCTCCCCCTCATCATAAATCAATAGACAACCTCTCCCTAAGAGCAGTAATGGCCGGAAACAAGCGAATTTGTGTGGAAAAAAATTTTGGAACTTTATTCAAAAATGGGATGTTTGCTCCATTCTTTGATAATGAAATTCACTCTAGAGGATGGAAGTACTTGTTATATGCTAATGGAGGGCTTTATTCTAAGGATTTGGTGATGAAATTTTACGACAATGGGAGCTTTAATGGCGACCATTTTACTGTAACTCCCGTATTTTAAAATACATTTTTATCTATTTAATTAATTAATTTAATTATTTATTTTCAAAATTCGTTAGATTGGACATGTGAGCATGGTTTCTGGGCCCGAGTCTGTGTTGGGCTTGGGTTTCAGACCCAAGTATATAAACACATTGTTCTAGATAATAGGGTTCTTGAAGAATAAAAAAATAATAAAAATGGAGGCGGCTTGTTTGCTCGGGGGTTGGAGCGCGACGATTCAGACGATGAGGATTTCGTCGAGTTGAGTTTTATTACAGGTGAGTAGTTTACGCGCTATATGTTTTGCTGTATGTTTTTCGGTTTATCATGCTGTAGTAATTCTATGATAATTTGTGGTCTCGCCAATTTGTAAAAACGGTTCACTGTTGTTATATTGTTTTGCTGGAAAACTGCGGAAAAACTCTGTTTTGGGCGTTAATGGCTGCGTGAACCAAAGCCAAAGAATAGCTAGGATTGTTAAAATTCTATTGCAGGTGGCCTTAATATAGATTGGTGGGATGGGAAGATTTTTAGTTTGATGTTTGGGTGCTGTCAAGGTTTGAAGAAGTCGTCAATGGAGATCGAGTTGTTTCTATAAGTGGTGAATGTTGTTGGAATCGAGTTGGTAAGTATAGTATATTGTTGGGTTTTGTTGGGGATCAAAACCCAACTGTTTAGGAGCGGTGGACGATGCTGTCGAAGCTCTCTAAACGCATTAATGGCGGCGATCGAAAAATCGCCCAGTTTATATTAAAATTGATTGTTTGGGTTTTGGTTGGGTATTTGGATGTTGGGTTGTTAGTAATGGGATTAGGAGGATTGATGGAGGGGATGAGGGATGCGAGTGTGGTGCTGTCGAGTGGAGCTTGAGGCACCATTAATGGCAGCCCGAAATTTTCAGATCTAGATTTAGGAAGAGTTTTGATTGTATGATTTTCGGTTTTTGGCTTTTGTTAATGTTGTTTGGTTGGTGATGAGGAGGAAAACCGTGGGGTCAAAATGGGTGGTCGATCGGAATTGGTGGTGGCCGGTTTTGGTGGTGGCAGTTAGAGAAGATGATGAACTGGGCCTGGGGCTAAGGCCTGGGCCAAAGCTTTTGGTTTCGGTTTGGGCCTTAGCTAGTTAGAGGGTTGTTGGGCCGAAATGTTTAATTGTTTAGTTGGGCCCAAAAATCTATTTTAGTTTGGGCCGGTTTTTATATTAAGTTTTAGGCCAGTTCTTTTTGGTTTTGTTTTGGGCCCGGTTTTGATATTAGTTAGTGGGTTGGGCCATTTTCTATTTGCTTAATTTGGGCCAGTTTAATTTAAAGTTTTTGGGCCGGTTTCAGTTCAATTTTTGGGCCGAACCACTTAACTGTTTTGGCCCAATTTCTAATATCGTTGGGCCAGTCCATAGGACTTAATATAGATTCCAATTGGGTCAGGTGGAATAAATAAGTTGGTTTTAGACTTTCGGGTTCTCAGGTTTGGGCTTGGCCAGTTGGGTCCGAACCATTACCTTGGTCATGAGCCCATGAGCCATGCGCATTGACCTTAGCCATGAACCATGGCTATGACCCTGAACTTGTCGAACATGGAAACGACAGTTTGACTTTGACCATGACAGTTTGACTTTGACTTTGACCATGACGTGTTGACTTTGACTTTGACCATTGACCGTTGACTTTGACCGTTGACTGTGGAATGTTGACTTTTTCCAGTTTTTCACATATTTAAGAATATGGACTAATGTAGTAATAAAATGTTGTCGAACATTATATAACGTTGTTTGTCATTATCTAATTAAGATTTGACGTGAGTAGTGTGTAAAGCATATATATATTGGGCTTTGATTTTGGACTGTGGACTGTTTATTTGTGCTACATTTTATGTTGTAAATTGTATGCACAAATCTAATGCTAAAATGCTGTGGAGGCTTGTATAAATTTGGTGCTCATTATCTAATTAAGATTTGACGTTGATATTGTGACATTATATATATATATATGTTGGGATATATATATTAAATGCAATAGTTTTGGGAGAAATAAATGTATAAACACTCCATTATTTTATATGTGAGATGCTACTATGAGATAGTATAGTATGTGTGGATATTTGCCCACGGGAGTGTGGCGTAGTGCAATAATATATTGGCACGTGAAATAATGAAAGTGGTTACGAGATATAATGGAGATATTTCTAAATATTGTGGCTTAGTGCAACAAGGTATTTGACCTGCACGTGATATAGTAGAATGTTTATGAGTCATAAATGTATGACACCTGAATAAATTACGTAACGAAAATCCTAGAACCTGACTACCACAACTCATGTGATCTGCCCTGTGTGGGCGTGTGCTATTTGATTGGCCCTTCTGGCGTTTCAGTGAAAGTTGAATGGCCTTCGAGCGTAAGTAATGTGATTGGCCCTTCTGGCATTTCAGTAAAGCTGAATGGCCCTTCTGGCATAGCCGAATAGTGGCTTGATTATTCCGTTGGCAAAATAGAACGAGACGCGCGATATTTTATGCTGAATAGGGGCATTACTTACATAATGGCTTCCGTGTGAGGATTTACTGTGTCGCGGTATCCCGGGGTGGTTACGCCGCGGAGTGGTTCATTATGTAAGGGAGGCATGTGGATGTACATGTTCGGCGTTGGGTAGCGATTGTGGTAGCCAGGGAAACTAGGTAAGACATAAATACGACGTGAATTTTAGGGACACACAAAGAAAGCCTTAATTAATATAATTATGGTAATATGTTGGTAAATGATATATCTCTAGATAGATGATTGTATATGTTTGGCTGGTTAGTAGTATAGTTAGAACCTAAGGCGCCTCGTGGAGGAACTAAATGCCCTTTTTATTATGCGTATGGTATGTTATATTAGTTGTTGGAAGTTAAAGTTCCTCAGTGGAGGAACTACCTACCTAGATTATTGTACTTAAGGATGCTGTATTAGTCATTGAAAGTTAAGGCGCCTCGGTAGAGGAACTAACTGCCGTATGGATGGTATATATATATGTATAATTATATGTTATATTTTAGGGCTACTCACACCAGCATTTTTATAATGCTGACCCGATTTGCATGTTTGCTTATCGGGTGTGTTCATTAAATGAACACAGTTGATAAGTCTTGACAGGTTTAGTGTGGAAGAAGATTGGTTGCTGCTTGTGGTTTGCGTTAGCGTCGCATTTCAAGATAGGCTTTGTTTTCCTTTGAGGTGATATAGTTTTTCAGTTGAGACAAAGTTATTTGTATTTTCATTTGTTAATTTTTGTAATGAAGATGACTTTTGTTTAAGTTAAAAATTTTATTGGTTTTTAATTATCCGCATATTTAAACTGTTTATGGGTTTTTGGGAGTGGAGAGTGCATCACACCTCGGAGATCGAAGAGTCGGGAACAAATAATGTTTTTTCCGAATTCTGTCAAAATTCGGGGTGTGACACTTACGACCTAATGATTGACACGCTAATTGAGGGCAAGTACACCATAGATGGGAAATGCGCGTATCAGAGCTCAGTGCGACGGAACCAGCTGGCTGTGACTCAATGCATGGCTGGGACTGAACGTCATTGGCACCTCGAAGCCCTCGGACATCAACAAGACTTTCCTCCACCTTCTCTGGATCCTCCAGGAGCGAAAGGGTAACTTCTACATAGTTATATTTCTTTTTGATATTATTACGCATGCCACTCTCAGGTCAGCCCCTCTTACCGTTCTTGTAACGCAAGTTATGATTAATTTGGGTTTCCTGTCTGCCACCCCGCTACTCCCTATACCACTATATGAGAATATGCATGTCTTCAAGAAATGCATTCTGGCCCCTTGGGAACCCACAGCACCAATGGCTACTGAGCACGCTAACGTAGGCCCATCTCACCCCCCCTTACTTTGATGAGACTGCTATGAGTAAGATGAGCCACCCTATGGATGCCTTACGTGCTATGAACAGTGGCATGAGAGACATGTACACTCGCCAGGTATCGATGAAACATGCCTTGGGCGAGTTAAGGACGGATATGACCACTCGCACTTTCGCCCGCGTGGCTAGCAAAGATGGGCTTAATTTCAAGAGGGAAATGCGAGCTTCCATGAATGCATTTCAGGACCAAATGACTACTCGCCAGAACAAGTTCCAGCGAATGTTCATGGCAAACCAGCATCAATTTCAGGCCCAGGTGATGGATACTCTGGGTGATATCTAGGAGTAGTTAACCTCCACAGGAGCTCATCCTGCACGACGTCGCAGGACTCCTGGTTCTTCTTCTGCAGCCCCTGAGGATTCTCCTGCAGCCCCCGAGGATTCTCAGTAGACAGTTTATTTTCATCGTTCTTGTATATTAATTATGTCAGATATTTTATTTACGTGTTTGTATTTTTATTCTCGAACTTAGGACGTCTGTTAATTCCTACATTCTCCAAAATCTCTGCCTTGTCAAATAGTATATTAGCTATCTCCAATATTATATTATATAGGTAGAAACATATATAATTATATTAGTAATAATAATATATATACGTATATAAATATATACATATATATTTTAGATGTCACACTTAATGGCAAATTTTACCGTAAACTAACGTTTTGCAAAACGGTCAGAAAACAGTCATGAAATCGCATCTAAAAACGATCAGAAAACGACTCAATTTTCTTCTATAAATAAGTTCAACACATTCTTCACATTTCACTCCTTTCATCTGCTCCCCTCTCCACTTCTTATTCTAAAAATTATTTTTTGATCACTCCAAGTTTCAAGATTTATGGATGCACTAGAAAAATTTGAGCAGCAGCAGATTGAATATGCTACTCAAGTCTTCATGCTCGGTTGTTTTATTATAGTAATGTTGTTAATGTGGCATATAGTTCTATCTAATATTTAGGTTTGTATTTTATTTCACGTATCATTATGATGTGTTTCCACTCCTCTGTACGGTCTTACATCTTATTGTAATATTATATTTACATCCTCCTTTGCCTTCTACTTACGCTATTTATTTACATCAAAAAAAAAAAAAAAAAAGGCACTCCTTGTCACATGCCCCATTCTTCTCGTCCACACTACATCAACGTTTGCGCCATATTTTAGAAGATACACGTGGTCTAACTACCCTGTGACACCTCGATCCGTATTTTCTACTAAATCGGATTGGTGCCTATTTATAACAAGGATAGACACCTCTAAACACCAACTTCCCTTTTCCGCTTAATTTTCTTCACCACTCCATCTTTAATGGCCTTCACTCGGATTTTCGTGCCCGAGCAAAATTTTATGGAAAATTTCCAAAACGGTCTTTTTCATCCTTTTTTTTACACAGAAATTTTACGTCGAGGATGGTACCCTCTTTTACATCATAAGCAGGCATTTTTTTCCAGAGAATTGGTCCTTTTGTTCTATAAACACGGTTATTTCCAAAATAGGCAATTCTTTATCCGTGCAAACGGATGCGAGCGTGAATTGACTATGGAAATTATCTCCGAGGTATTTCAAATTCCCATTACAAACCAAGGGGTACACCTTCAGGATTCACCATTCGACAATATCAGGCATCTGATGTTTGCACCTATCCTTCACAGCGAATACAACCGGAAAAACCGTGTTGTTTATCAGCGATCCTTGCAAAAGAACCAATTATCTGTGATCCAATGGTGGGCTCATAATGTGCTCGACGCCTAAGACTTCGAAATAACAAAACCCTCCTCCATCTACTCGGGTCTTGCGGACTAACTACAATGATTTTTGCATTATTAAATTTATCTGGAACGCTATCGCACGTGCCAGGAAAAAGGCAGCTCCTTTGCCAACCATTGTGACACTTATCATGATGCGTTGGGGGTTTTCTAGTACTTCTCCTAATAGACCTCTCAGAATAGCTAACATTCTTGCCATTCACTCAGTTTGTAGGAACGATTTCTGGAATCCCGACGTTGCAAAGAACTATGTCAGTACAGAAACCGAAGAAGCTTGTTCCGCTGACAACATCTTCACTGAAAATGCATTAAGCAATGTATTTAATCCTATGGAAGGCCTTCGTTTAATTCAACAAGGACTGATGACATTATACAAATGTCAGAACATTATCATCACTAGTCTCCTTGAATTTCACGACCTGTGGACAATACAGGAAGAGGAACAAGCACAATTCTTGCACAGTCACAACCTGTTCTCGGCAAATCACACTCTCATAATGGAGAACCACGCCGAGATTTTCCAGACATAGAGTGAAATTATGCAACGAGCTGTTACCAGGATTGACGGCATCGAAGATCTTATAAATGGATTCCTTTCACAAAAGGATCCTCGCCGTTACTTGGGCCCATGACACAATTTAAATTTTGCAATTTTATGTTCTTTGTCATTTTATTTTTAGTTTTTTGAATATAGTGCAATTTCCCTATGGTAATTTTTTTTACTTAATTATTCTCATCATATTCTAATATTTGTTTATCTTTGTCTAACAGGTAGCATCTTTCTTCACACATCTTCTACAATGGAAGCTCCAAAGATGATTTCAGAACAATCTTTCCATTCGTTGCTGAATTCTCCTGCATATGGACATATTTTCAGAGACTACATTACTCGAGTTGGTTGGAACTCCTTTATTCTACACCCGGAGCAGACATACTCCCCAGGTTTGGCAACTTATTTTTACGATCATATGGAAGATCTACCTGCTGTACAGGGTTTCCCTTTGAACGGATTTACAATCCATATTGGTAACATCCGACACTCTTTTTGCGAGCCAACAGTTGCTATGGCTCTAGACCTTCCTCCTTTTCAGCCAGACATCCCCATCCAATACATGATAGAAAATAACTTTAACGACTATTCTTGGGAAAAATTTGCCGCCCGTTATGGCGATGGCCTTGCCCAGGTCAGTGAACGTGCCATAGCTGGCCGATGGCCATACTTTACTATTCCACTTGCTAGTATGACCATGAATGTTGGAACTACCCTGTTATTTATTCTTTTGAACATCATGGGGGATTGGCATTTTTCCACTGCATCGAAGTCAACTTGTAAGACGTTCCATGCACTAGCCCAGCAACATACCGCCTTCGACATCATAGACCTAGTAATTGAGAACCTAAAGAGGGCTCGGTCTTTTCGGCAACACTATATCACTTTGCCAGTCACAGCATGCAGGATAGTGAGGACGTACTTCCCACAGTTTGTGGCCACTTTTCAGGACTGGGTTAAGGTCGACTCTATGTGTCCAACCAACAAGATCATTCGTTCTTTGCGATTTCGGACATGGCGACGCCCTGCAAGGTATCTAAAGAAAGTGCGTTCCTTCCCTAATAATGATAAAATGATAGCTCATCTGGACATTACAAAGAAGAGGAAGTGGAGCGAAGTCTGGAAAGCTATGATAGATTGGTGTGACGCAAAGGAATGTCATTTCTACAGAGACGAAGCAAGGATGGACCATCCCCCAGTTCTTGGTTGGGGCAATGTGAGTTGATGCATGTACATATTTGTTTTACGTTTTGATGTGAGATAAATAAATAACCTAATAGTGTGCCAATCTAACAGTGTGCTTTCACTTTTATGATGTATAATATATAGTGTGTTACAATAAATTTTTATGGAAGATGTCAGCTATATTTTTGCTCAAAGCCTCTCAGGTATACTCTTTCTTCCTCTTAACACTTTAAGGATACAGCGTCCGACTGTTTGGGGGTGGTGAGAACCTTTCGCAAAAATTAAGCATGCATAGTTGTATATAGTTTACTTTATGTCTAAATAAACGTATTTAGTGACAAATTCTCGTTTCCTTTTCTGTGATGAAAAATATTTAGAAATCTCACTGTAGCCTCAGAATTAGGACTTGTTCTTAGAAACTTAATTTACTACATATGTAATAGTTTTTACATCTTTTCATGAGCATTCATGCACTGACTATCATTAAATGTACACAGCAGTAAGTTTCTGGAACCCACGGTTAGACAACTTAATTTCCATATCCTGTAAGAATCTAACCAAAAAAGCCTCAAAATGTGTGATATGTGAGTAATGACACAGAGGACTAGTTTTTCCGAATAGAGAAGTTCACACGTCTACTTACTTGATCACTACCCAAATCCTATGCGAGAATTTAGGCCTTCTTTGGATCGATATAGCCAAAAATTCACACCTGTAAAAAAATTTACCACTAGTCGCCCCACTGAACCTTTCATTAACCTTTTCTATTTCACCAAAAATTCATTACCCATCTATTAACCATAAATAAATAAGCCTACCTAGATGATGAGTATGAGAAATAGGATGAAGTGCAGAAAAATGAAGAGAAAACCTTGTCACAAATCAAAATCGGTTACTGTTTTGAGGAAGAAAAGAAAAAAATAGAAATATATTTCCAAAAAAATCAAAAGAAATATCAAAGTTAGAATTCCCCAAAAATCAAATCAAAAGGAATACAAAAAGCTTGAAAAATCCAAGTATGGAAACCCATGTTAGAAGGCGAAAGAAAAAAATAAGGATTTCTCTAGTATAAATATCTCAAGACCTTATTCTCTCATACTTATCATTTTTTTAATTTTCTATTCCATTTTTTCCTACACTACCTCCTAAGGCCCATAACACCAAATAAAGACCTCTAGCTCAATTAGGAGTAGGACAGTGTGATAATAAGTAGTAGTTGTGACTGCTCGACCTCGGCTCCTCTGATTGTCATTGAGTATGTGAGGAAATATGTGCCCACTGCACACTGGAGATAGCAAAACTTGAGTGAAAAAATAAGAGAGAAATTGTGTTTCGACACATACTTGTGAGAACCTACTTAAGGACGCTATCCAAAGGATCCAGAAATGGCCCTGCTCGTACATTTCATTATAAGATCACTGCATGCATGCTTATATGTAGATGTTTTGATTATTGTATGTATATTAACTTGAATTTCAAAAGAATTAAATCCTTGTTTCCGCTAGTGAGATGTCTAGATACCTGAGGTTAATTAAGGAAACATGCCTTTAATTTGTTACTGAGTCGTTGTAGTATAAACGAAGTTTGTGAGTATCTTCTCTGGAAAACTCTCATGAGGCTATAACTCGTCAACTAGGGAATTCCTAGTGGTTCAAGGCCTTGTTGCATACGGTCAATGCAACCGCACTCTGCGAAATGAGATTTAGCTTAGGACAACACATTTTTTACCACTTATCATTTTAATATCTCTTTTTTGCTTGAGGACAAGCAAAGTGCTGTTTAGGGGTGGTGTGATAAGCACCCAAAACTGTAATATTAAACCCCGAGAGACATAGCATTTTGATCGATTATGTGTTTAATAATCATATAATAATTATATTTTCATACTTTTGCAGGTTTCCGCAGTTAACATGAATATAATTATAAAACATGCATCGAAGTACGGGAATAGTGGAATATTTGAAGTTCCCCACTCAACCCCAGTGAAGCCCAACAAAGCCTGACTAGAGCTGAAGTTTCCAAAAGAACAAAACCAGTGCCGAACGGGTCTACATATAAAGAAGCAGCAAACATTCAAAGCTCACATCTGATAAATCTGGATGCTGACGTTGGCTAGTGAACTACCAGAGCGATCAGGGCGACGAACTCTACGCAAAGACAGAAAGTTGTAAAAATGCCAAAATCAACGCCGCCACTGGACACACTAAGTGGACCTACTCTGCGGGCCCAAAAGGCATGACGAGTCAGCATAGGCAGTGGCAAGTGATGGTCACAATTTTGTGCCACCTTGCAATGGGAAAGACACGTACCAATTCAATGTTTGAATTGAATTGGGCTAAAAGACAAAACCAAAACATAAAAAGACAAAACCTTAAAAAGGAAAAGACAAAGCAAATTAAACAAGGTAAAAACAAAACTTTGTTATTCAAAGTTTTGAACGTCTCAATTTGAGAAGCGGACAAAACCCAATTAAATCCTTCATAAGGCTCTCCAGCCTATATATATGAGAGGGGGGTGGGTCTTCATTATTCGGCCTTCAGCATTTTATGCTTTAGCCTATACATTAGCTAGTCAATTAACGTCTGTAGTTTTCATTCTAACAGTTACATTCCGTCCTTTTCATTCCAGCAGCTTAAATACTGTAAGTCATTTCTTCTTAATAAAAGTTATTTCTTTTCAAGTTTAATTCTTGTCTTGTATTTATTTATTAATCCTTCAATGACCATGAGCTAATCGCCCCGGGGAGGGTTATGCTGCTCGTGTGAGAATCAGGATTGACTCTTTAATATTCTAGAATCACTGCTTAGGAATTAGGTGTAGATTAGACATCCGGTCCCAAAATGACTGAGACTGTACAAATTTGGAGTGCTGATGCTCCAGAACAGTCTCGCGAGAGACCCAAAATGTCTCGCGTGCAACTCTCTGGTGTCAGACATCTCTCCAATTTGTCCAGCTGATGTAGAATCGAGCCAGGAGCTAAAATGATATTCCAGAGATTAAATATTAGTTCAACTCCTTATGCTAGTGCGATTCGACTCAGAGATGTGTGCGTTTCGCTAGGGATCGATACTCGACGTCGTCTCGGGTTTGTCTATGAACTTCGAGGCAATTAAAATATAGTGATGTGGTAATATAAACGGTTGAAAAATGATTCTTGCATGAGTATGATTAACCCTCTCCCTGTTTCTCCATCTTTGTTTATTTACATCGAAATCACCGTTAGTAATTTACATTATTTACATTACCGTTAAATTAATTAAACCAACTAAAAAACCTAAAATCCTACTCACTAAAAGTTGTAATTCTAGTTGTGAACCTTGCCGAACCCTAAGGTTTGGACGATCCTTTACTCGACCTATCCTACTAAATCCACGTGAGTAAGGTAACTTGACTAAATGGACGACTATACGGACTTTGGACTTTGGACTTTGGTCTTCGGACTTCGGACTGTGGACCTCGGACTTAAGTATAAAAACCAATAACGTGAGAAATTAACATTTTATCATATAGAAATAAGAAGGATAGAAAATACCATGAAAACGCATGAAAATTTTAGAGAATCTACAAAACAAATTTAGAACATACTAATATAGGTAAAGAAAAATAGACACAACTCCTATAAGAGTTCCACCCGTTATGGGAATAACAAGAATTAAATTGCTTGGGACATAAGCAGACACTAACAGAAAGTAAAACTTACCTTATATCCAGCAGTAAGAGTTGTCCTCCCTTCCTATAAAGAAGTGAGGTTCCTTTGCGTCCTGCCAAGCCATGATAATCTGCCAGGCCTCACGCCATTTATCATATACATTTTCTAACCTGTTAAACGCCACTTAGTCGGATGGGGTGTAAGGGGCAACCCAATTAGGTTGTAGCTGCCACCCCGGCCAAATCATAACACGAAAAGAGCGTACAATGCAATTGGTGGGTCACATAATGTCAATCCCAACCTAATCCTTGAAACGGGTACAAAACACAGGAAAGAAACATAGCATTATGTGGCAAACCAAGACAGGCATAAGAAGGTACTTATGCTTCAAACTATGGGCTCGTGCTAAACTAGACACTAAGGTCTGGGGAAGGTCATACAACATACGTCCCTCAGCTAGAGAAAAGAAGATGTCACAAGTGGCGTTATTCACAGAAGAAAAACGTCATTCCCCTAAAATATATATGAAGTATAATAAAGAACATAATATTGCCTAAGTTAAGGGACAGGCTACCAAGGGCTACGTTATATTGCCCTTAGTCCTCTACACGAAAAATCCCCACCCCATAGGTCTCATGGAAATACTCATAGTTGTAGATATACATATTATCAGCCATATAGCTCCATGAGTTTTGGGCAGCAGGCATAGAAAGTCTAATAGCAAAGGCTAAAAAAAACTTGCTTAAATCCATTGTTTCATCATCAATGGTGACAGAGAACACTTGTTCCCCATCTGGTCGATAAAAGAACCTACAATTATCATAGAAATAAGCAGTAAGTGCAGGAGAATAAGATTCATCAGCACTTACCATTAGAGGCTGCCATCCTAACTGCACAATCATGTTGCAGAACCAGAACCCATAGGTGTCACTCTCGAGCAATTCTTCAAAGGACTGCTCTGGTATAATTTGAGGAGATTTCATAGCAAACAAACACACTAATGAACTCCTGGAAGTGACTATAGAAAACCACAGAAAAAAGAACTTGAGGTATGTTGAAGTAAGGGTGCGGGCGCGCTCAGAATGGCCTATGGCAGAGGGCGGGCGGGCGGGCTCTCTTCTGACAAAAGAAATTTATGCGATACTAGAATTACATCGCGTGCGCGCTTTATGTTAATACAATATAAGTGCGTGCGCGCTCTGAGCAAGACCTGTGATATGAATGTGAGAGGTGCAAAGTGAAGTACATGGCGTGCCATGCATTTATAGAGCACTAGTGTCTTAAACAAATTAAAGGTTCCCAAGGTTCCCAAATTGATAAGGAAAGAGATGGAATAAGAAAAGGACTTCTAAAACCAAAATAGAAACAGCCGAGAGCAAACTCAGCACCAATTCTATATGGTTTTAAGCATGGAATCAAAATAGCAAACTTAATGCTTCTAATCGCTGAGGTTGCACCAAACAACAGTAGCTAATTCTAGCTACACCATATTAGCAAGATGCTCACATAAACTATATTCCTTAAGCATTTCAATATTAATTCCAAAAACATGTGGATATGGTAAAATACAATGCTAAGCAAATAATGCCACCCCCAAACAAGTCAGAAAGGTGGGATTCATGAAAAATAGATAGCATGCGTGGACAAAAATTAAACCAACTTGAAATTCAAATAACAACCACTTACATAATCTAATATTAACTACTTAACTAGCAACTAAGAATAATAAGTCTACTAAAACAAGGAAATATTCTTAAAAATAATACAAAGGACCTAGCCACGAGATGAGGAAGGGTCAGAGCCATCCGTCCTACGTTAATGACGCTCACGCCTTCCGAAGTCAGCAGAGAAAGAACCATCATGAGGTGGCAGGCATTGTAGAACTTTTTCTTGAAACGTGCACTGCTGTTCCATTAAAAATATCCATGGCTTCTCAATGCTCTGTATGAGTATAAGCAAGAGTCTCCATGTTAGCTTGGAGATCCTGGTGACTATCACTGAGCAACTGAATTTTTTTCTGAAGTTTATCTTGGTTACGGATAATGGTACCTTGCCTAGTTTGGATAGCCTCATAGAGGTCACTAAGAGAACGTTGGCCTATACGAATTGTCTTATACTGGTTATGGAGAGTTCACAGGCCACGATAAAGTAATGAGAAATAGGCTATATCGGTAGTAGCCCTTTCCAAAGCTTCTGCATCAAAACAGGCTAATTCTTCCTCCTCTTCCTCCTCTGATTCCATCTCAGTAGCCAAAACTTCAGGCAAATTCTACTCCTTCTGAATACACTCTCGATAAATA
The DNA here is from genome assembly GCF_015680905.1 of Coptis chinensis. Lineage (NCBI taxonomy): Eukaryota > Viridiplantae > Streptophyta > Magnoliopsida > Ranunculales > Ranunculaceae > Coptis > Coptis chinensis. Next base: position 19,718,032 of record NC_141457.1, on the reverse strand, counting down.
CGTGCATTTTCATGGAACTTCAACTTAACCTTACTAGATTCCAGAACACATCCCCAATACAATATATTCTTTGTGATCAATACAGGGAAAGCTGCGGTCAATTGACCAACTGCTCCAATCTCATTTAATAAAAATTCGATGATGCAAAACCTATACCTTCTGTTTTGAAGGGTCCAGAGAATGTGTAGACAACTCAAATTGATGTCACTGGCTTTCGTGGTGGCAATAATATTCCTGCCAACCCACTGAGCCATTGCCAGTTGGTTTCTTCTCAGAGACGACTGATTAACACAATGCGACCCAGCATTGTAACGTCCTTCCAACACTATCTCCGTCATCAGCGTACCTATACCTCCAAGCTGAGATTCCTGCATGGTGATTACGATGTCTCTTTCCTCAATGCCAGTAATCTCAGCCAACACTGCTATAGTCAACTCCTTACGATTATCATTCACATCCAAAAAAATCCTATGATTCATAACCTCCCTCTTCTTGTAAAATGGAATCACCAAATCAAGGTAATAAAAATCATCAGTAGAATACCACAACCCTTCCCACTTCCTAATACACATTTCGGTATCGAAGAAGGGTGCAAAATGTGCACTAGAGAAAACTTGTTCAGGAAGAATTTTTGGGGTTTTAGGAGCCATGAAGATTTGGAAATGGAATTTGTGGTGATGGTTAAGATCTGGAAGAGTAAAAAATAGCTTGGTTAAAATTGGGAGGGTAGCTATGTGGAGGTAAGGGAACGGGAGCGCTCAGAATGGTCTGAACAAAAGGGCGTGCACACTATACGTTTTTCTTTGGTAAGGTGGTGTTCTGTAATGGAGGCGAGGAAGAGAAGGGAAAAAATGTGTGGGTTTTTAAAATAGGGAGTCATGTGCGTGGCACATGACCTAGTAAGGTTTTTAATTTTCGGGCCCAAGCCCAAAACAAATCCGTAATACCCATCATGTCCTATGCCTCGTATAACCTTAAAACTAAAATTCCCGATTGGTTAACGGTCCGATTTTGGCGAATGAGCTATGAAAATTATCAGCATAGAAAATACAATCCAATTATCTATCAAAAACTCAAATCTAGCCATGGTTAACACATAAAGAGATAGAAAATGCCTCAGAACGCGTGAATGACATAAGTTATGTGATCGAAAGAAATCTAAATTCATAGATAGTGTCAACCCAAATCAAAGTACGACTAACGGCATAAAAAATAAGAATAGGAAGTTGAGCGACTAACTGGGTTTAGAAAATTTGTTTTAAACGTGGGTCTTTTAAAGTCAGATTCCCGAGACTTACTAGACTAATGTTTATTGGGTTTTAATATTTTTTTTTTACTTTTTATCAATAAGGTTTAATATAAAAGAAAACAATAAAGCAATAATTAAGGATGTAAATCAGTCCATAGAGAAACACGACTCAAAAAATGAGAAAACATGCAAAAGTGGAAATCGTAAATTACGTTAAACGTGGACTTAGGATCCGATACTTACAGCCACACACTCCAAAGAGAGGGTTTGATTACCTTAATGGTGCACTCCCATAATATAAGATGAGAATGGAGTACACCGAAGAATAGAATGAGTCTTTTATAGTCAGATACTTGAGACTTTATCTAAAACATGTATTAACATGCAATTTACCATATATTAACAATCTAAAGAGTTGCAGGTCTGTCCATAAATAATTAACATGGACTGCAGACCCAAACAGAATTAGGCACCAAGATTTCCTATGACGTGGCATAACTGAATGAGAGTGAATATTGATGGATCTAGAACCTAACCTAGCATGCAATTTCTAATTTTTTCTCCAACGAAAGGGTAGCCAAGTGAATGATCGTGAAAAAATGGATGGTTATAGAAGATATGTGGGATATAGATTATATACTGCTTAGTGTTGAGTTTGATATATAGTTGATATTATTGATTTCATTACCGCTTAGACTATTTATTATGCTCGGACATAGCTTTTGTTGATAGAATTCTTTATCAAGGCACCACCATAGTACTTGGTCAGTTTTGTGTACTTTTGCTAGAAGAGAGATTTAAACCCCTAGTAAACTGGAAGTAGAATTTTTAGACATAGCCCTTGAGACTTGAGCTTTATACCCATTCTTTGGAGAGTTCTTACGAAAAATCCGAGTCTTAGTGACTCAACATCTTTCAGTTCTTTATGTCATTGTAATATAGTCTCATTATTTGTTGATTTGGTTAAATCACGAAGTGACATCAACTGGGGAGATAGTAATTAGGTCTTGTAGTCTATTCAAAACAAAGTATCATACTGATAAGTCAAGTAGTGAACCTATTCAGCCTTTATCCCACCTAGTAGGACCATCATGTTAAACCCTTTTGAGCCTTACAATGAGCCATTTTCTTTCATAAAACCCTTTACCTTTTACCCAACTCCAAACAAGGAGTATAGCCAAAAACCTTTATCAACCATACCCATATGTTTCTGAGAATACGAGAGGAACAAGGAGGAAGAAAGAGCACAAAAGGAAGATTACAAAAAAAATCAGAGAGATATAATGAAAGCCATCATTCTGTTCTAAGTGAAAGAAGCTAGTGGAAAACAAGCATATCCAGTACTAATCAAGGATACACCATTGAGTTAAAAAAAAAAAAAAAAAAAATTGGATGGAAAAGCTAAGACAAAGGAAGAATTTTCTCTGCAATACAGAATTTGAAGAAATCTTCCAAAGAATGAAGCAAAACGCTTAGTGTTTTTCAAAAACAACATTTGAATCCTTTTTACCATTCCTTCATAAACCAATACCCAAGCCAAGTTACAACCCATAACTTATCACTACAGTATGGTACGAAGTCTAGAATAGGTGAGAGGATGCTAAAGTGAAGGACCCGACACTTCATATGTGATTGACATTCTTTCCATGAGACTACTGTCATCTAGAAGTCTATTTTTTAAGGTAGTATGTGGGATGTTCGTATTCATTATTCTTTTCCCTACATACATGAGGTAAAATAGTATACCATCTTCGAAGAGATTCTTTTATGAGAGTATGACCGATGAGGATTGAAAGTCAAGATTATCTGTCTAAAGGTAAACTAGGGATTCCGTTTTTTTGGTAGGAGAGTATAGGAGATTGAGTAAGTACACATATAAGCCTTGATTGAGAATTTTGTTAATTTTTATTATCTCCCATCATAATCTATGAGTCTTTGCAGCAATATAGTTAGCAATGGATACCGTCTGTTGGAGTCAGCACTAAGTGGGTAAGGAATTTCTCTCTCTAAAAAATACTATCATTCTTGAACATGCTATTAATTGATTTTATGGGTATATCACCTGAAAACCCTCACGACACTATAACTCGTCCTTTTTGGGGAACTTAAAGGTTTAAAGCCTTGTTGCATATGGTAAATGCAATCGCGATGCCTGCGAAAGTGAGTTATGATTTTATTTTTATTATTAGGATGCGATTTTGATCACTTATCTATTTTTTTTTATGTTATTTGCTAAGAGACTAGCAAAAGGCTAGTTGGGAGTTGTGATAAGTGCTCAAAAAGTGCAATTTAATCCTCGATTATGCCTCTTGTTTACCCATCTTAGTGGACTAATAGTGTTTGTAAGTTATGTTTTATGATTCTACAGGTGAAAAAGAGAGTTTTGTGGAATATTAGAGAAAAAGGGATAAAACGGAGCAATTCGGAGCATTAAAGATCACATGGAAAGCTCGTGGACAATCATGGAGAAGGCCAAGGAGTTAAAGCTATTAAAGATGCGACTTTGACCTATTTTAAAGTCTATTTGGAAGCCCAAGGCCAAAGGATTCGTTGCTTGGACTAAAGCCCGTAAAAGAGGATAGAAGGATAGAGCAAAAGAGGGAAAATAGACTTCCGCATCTGGGACGCAAGTATCGTGCATCCAGACGCAGTGCTCGCGTCTGAGACGCAATGCTCATGCGTCCAGATGCATGAAACGACATTGTAGTCACTTCCTTCTCAGTTTTGGAGACGAAGTTAGACTTTGAAAGAAGTTGATTTGTATTAGGGAACAAATGGCGGTTTGGAATACTTCTAGAACGCACTGTAACCCCTATAAATAGAGGACCTAAGTGCCTCATGTAATTTGCCAATTCACTTATACTCTTATCTCTAGAACTTGAGGCAGAGAGAGGTTAATAATAAAAGATTCGGTTTTAACTAGTCGAGTCTTAATAAATTAGTCTTTCTAGTCTTATGTTCTTTGGCTCTTCTTCTTCTCATTTTTCGTAATCTTCCTTCTTTATGGAAGGCTAATCTTCTCCTTCAAAGGAAGAGATGAAGCCGATGCTTAAGGTTTAATGATTCTTCTGGTTCATAGCGTTCTTCAATCAGGTTATTAGTTCTTTATATTTTTAGTTATTAGTTCCATTGCACACACCAGGGGATGGAAATATAGAATAGGGTTTATGTTTTGCAATATTAATATCATGCTAGTGTTCTTTACTTTTCTTCTAGTAGTATAGTTCTTTAGAGTTAGGGAAGTATTCTTTGTGTTGCCTTAGAAGGGGTAGCTCAGGGAGTGGCTGCCTAGGGGGAAGTATTCTTTTTGTTTGCCTTAAGTGGTGATTCATTGAATGGCCGCCCTATTAGGAAGTACTCCTTGATGTTGCTCTCGGTAATACATTGAATGGCTGCCCGAGCTTACATAAAAGGAAAGAATATATTAATAGCATAAACATAGGAACAACCTTAAGTAGAGTTAATTGTTAACTATGTTTCGTCCAAGAGGGCATCAACACTCGCTCGATTGCCTAATTGTAGTCTACTTGTAAGAACAACCATGAAGTAGAAGGTCATAGATCAAAAGTATTAGTGGATTCTAATCTCTTGAATTGTCTCTCTCATAAATTCTCAATAGTTTAGTTAATTTAGTTTAGTTTAGAATTAGAATCTAAAATCTCTACAATCATAGTTTTTAATCCCTCAAACCCCCTTTCCAGTGTTGTCCTTCACATAACATACACTTAAAAGTGGAATGATATACCCTACTAATCCTTTACTTATTGAGAGATAATTAGGTTTTGATACACTTCTATTTGTTCAACGACCGTCATCTATCTACATCATCCATATACCATCTCACACACAAAAGAAGCGAGTGTCACCTACGTTTAAATTTGTGTTACTATTATTACTGATTACTTCAAAGGCTGGTTTTGGCGTTTTATGATTAGGTATAGCTTGACCTGGAAATACAATTTCTGGTTGGGCTTTATCTTGGATTAACTGTTGTATGGATTGTAGAGTTTGTTGTTGAGCTTGTGTTTCGACCCCCACATACGTGGCAAACGTCCATTATTAGGGGTCTCCATTTTATTCGTTTAATCAACAGGGCTAAAGCCCAATTTGCAATACCATGGATCAATGTACAGCCCCATTAACTTATGTGTCTAAGGCTGAACCTTAGCCACATGGCTTGCCACTAATGTACGTTAATTTATGTCCAGATTCGTTTCTTATCAAAGGGATAATTATTAGTTAAGAGTTATATTCTATCACAATTACTCAAGCTACAAGATTACTTGAGCTACAAGGACTCTCTACTCTACCTATATAAATACCAAACTATTTTTCATAAGGAACTACGTTGAAACTTGATCCCTAGATAATAGATCTTGGGTACGTAGGCAGCCATTATTTGGTTCAGTTTCATCTCCCCTAACATCAAATTCATCTGTTTCTTAATGCATTCTTTACAATTGCTCTCGTTGTATTGAAACAGTTTACTACCGAAACATAATTGGCGCCGTCTGTGGGTTTTTTGAATCCATTATCACGTGAAACAATCAAGATGGTAAGCACAAGAAGTAGACCGAACAGTCAACATATTCCTCCTGCCAATAGGAATCGCAACCCTCGAAATTCAAGTCGAGCAATGCAAGAACCGTTGAACAATCGAGTTGCTCCTAGTGGTAGGATCAATTCTCAACATCCAACTGCAGCAGCACCACCGCCGCCGCCGCTACCGCAAACGGCGGTACAAACGCCTCCGAAAGAAGTCGTCATGAAAGAAAGTATAAGAAAAACCTTCATCCCAGACTGGACCGACCTGACAGGGAAGGCCGACCTCGCAGATTTGAAGAAAATCGCCATCCTAGATAGGTCCAACCAGACAGGGAAAGAAGGCGTCACGGAAGAAAGTATAAGGAAAACATTCATCCTAGACTGGACCGACCTGACAGGGAAGGCCGACCTCGCAGATTTGAGAAAAATTGCCATCCCAGACAGGAAAAGAAGGCGTCACAGAAGAAAGTATAAGGAATAGCAATATCCCAAACGAGACTGACCTGACAGGGAAGGCCAACCTGAGGAAAATCGTCGTCCTAGACAGGTCTGATTCGATAAGGAAGGAAGGTGTCACAGAAGCAACTAGAGGGAAGACCACAATCCCAGACAAACTACCGACCTAGATAGGCTGGTTACACGCAAAGCAAAAGACAATCTCCAGTCGGACCCGAAAGTGTGTACCGCCTAAAATCTATAACTCTTGTAAGAGGTAATGGCAGGAGTCATCTTACACATAGGCTCGACCCGGGGCGTCTATCTATTTAAATCTTCTAGATGAAATGGATTTCACCTCACTTAACACGAAGTCCCTTGGATGTAACTTCCCACTCATCATAAAGTTCATCTGAACCTTAACGAACCTTGTCTGATTCATCCGTATTTGTTGCCACGAATTTCCGAACTGGTGGACGCCATTTCGGGCTTCCAACGCATATCTGTCATGGATGCTTCTTCAGGGTACTACCAGATATTTTTGAATGTGGATGACCAAGAGTTCACCGCCTTCATCACCGACCAAGGCATTTTCTGCTACAGTGTTATGCCTTTTGGTCTGAAAAATGCCGGTGCAACCTACCAAAAGCTTGTCAATACAATTTTTTTCGATCTGCTGGGAAAAATAATGGAGGCTTATATCGATGATATAGTCATTAAATCGAAGCATACTGGTGATCATCTTTCCGATCTTCAACTTATTTTTTATAGGCTTAACAAGTATAACATGAGACTCAATCCCGCCAAATGTTCTTTTGGCCTCTCTTCTGGAAAATTTATGGGATACCTCATGGCTCATAGAGGTATTAAGGCTAATCCTGATCAGATACGCGCCGTTATTGATATGCCATCACCAAAAAATAAGAAGGAAATTCAACGACTTATTGGTCGGCTTGCTGCTCTTCATAGATTTATTTCTAAATATTCCGATCGTTGTCATCCCTGCTTCCAGACTTTAAAGGGGGTGGCAACTTGGAACGTTGATTGTGAGATGGCATTGCAACAACTGAAGAAATACTTGGTCAGTCCTCCTATATTGACAAGTCCTTCAACAGGTCAACCTATTGGCATATACCTGGCAGCTACAACTCAAGCTGTTAGTGCTGTTCTTTTTGTTGATGATGGTAGACCCATCTTTTTTATCAGTAAGACTTTAACTGGAGCTGAGTCTGGTTATTCAAAAATGGAAAAAATTGCACTTGCATTGGTTCATGCCGCTCACCGATTGAAACCATACTTCCAGGGGAGGTTGGTCAGAGTTTATACTGAATATCCCTTACGCAAGATCTTTCGTAATGCACAGGAATCAAGTAGATTAGCCGAATTGGAAAGTTATCTTAGTGCATATAGCATTGTTTTTGAAATTCGTACTGCTGAAAAAGGACATGATCTGGCTTCTTTGATAGCTGATTTTCCGATTGATGATTCTCCTATTGACGATTTCTTGCGCCAGGAAGAATCTATGGAAGATATTCTGCCGCCAATAACTGGGGGCGACGAAGACCAACATGAAAACGCAATTCCTAATCCCATTGACCTATAGATTGTTTACTCAGATGGCTCCCATAATAAATCTGGGTCTGGAATTGGATGCGTTTTTTGTTAAACCCGGCAGAGAAAATATTGAGAAATCTGTGCGACTTGGCTTCGCCGCTTCAAATAACGAAGCCAAATATGAGGCTGTCATTTGTGCCTTGAGAACAGCTTTGACACTGGGGGCGCGAAAGCTCCAGTTATACACGGATTCTCGCCTTGTTGCCAATCAGTTTGGTGGGTCTTTTGAAGAAAGAGATGAGCGTATGGCGGTTATCTTAGTTTGATACATAGCCTTGCTCGACAATTTGATAGCATCTCTATCACTTAAAGCCCCAAAATGGCATACGTCATGCAGATTCATTGGCTTATCTCTCCGCCACCATTAGAAGCGAAGGGTCAAGACACATCACTGTGGAGTTCCAGAAAGAGCCAAGCATTGTCTTTACTGAAAAAGAATTGCATGCCTTGTGTGTACATGAAAGCAATTTCTTGTTTTGCTTATACGCAACAGCAAAATACGACCCACGTATAATCGCACCAGTCATGACTTGGAAGCGGAAAAAGGAGATGGAAAATTCACAACATGACCATACTTTGGATCTTCTATTATAATATATAGATCCATTTGTTCCTCCTGAATTCGCTCCCGAAATAGATAGTGAGTTGGTACATGAAGTAGATGATAGTCCTGAAGTTCTCGATATGATACTATCAGAGCCAGTGATGATCTCCGATGAGCAAGATTGGTGTCTTCCTTATATCCATTACTTGCAAGTTTCTTCACTTCCGCCAGAACCAAAATTTGCTTTTACGCTCGCTTGTTTCGTTACTATCGCTACGACAAAATCTGACGAAGTTATCACGTTTAATTTCGTCAGTCTAAGTTTGAATGCTTTTACGCTTGCTTAGTTCATTACTATCGCTACGACAAAATCTGACGGAGTTACCACGTTTAGCTTCATCAGTCTAAGTTTGAATGCTTTTATGCTCGCTTGTTTCGTTACTATCGCTACGACAAAATCTGACGAAGTTACCACGTTTAATTTCGTCAGTCTAAGTTTGAACGTTTTTACGCTTGCTTCATCCGTTACTATTGCTACGACAAAATCTAACGAAGTTACCACGTTTAGCTTCGTCAGTCTAAGTTTGAACGCTTTTACGCTCGCTTAATCTGTTACTATCACTACGACAATATCTGACTAAGTCACCGCACTTCTTTTCGTCAGTCTAAGTTTGAATGTTTTTACACTCGCTTAGTTTACTTTTGCCAAGTTAAGTTAGCATTGGGGGAGTTTTGCTTTACATGGGGGCGTATCATTCTATTTCATTTCAACTACATAAATCAACAATATTGTCAATTTTCTGCAGGTATGTTATCTGACATCACAACAATATTCAATTACCAACACATACTTTATTTTTATTTTCATCAAAAGAATTTTTGGCTTTATGGTATTACATTCACACAATCACATAATAATTGGTTTGGAAAAATCAAATGGTTCCTTACTAATTTTCCGCTTATACAACTCGTACAAATCTTTGTAATTCATCTTTTCACGTTCTAGTTGATCTCCCGTGTCTGTTAACGTCTCTGTCAATTGTCTTACGGTCGCTCGATTAAATCTTTGTTTTCTTCTTCGAAATATGCATTCGCTTCGCTAGCGCTTTCGGTTACCTATCTTTCGACTTCATTATTTTTTAAACATTGTGCCGATCTTTCTATGAGAAACTTGCTGAGTGAAAAATTTCGACAGCTTTGTTATTCTTTCTAAAGCATTGTGCCGATCTTTTTCCGAGAAATTTTCCTAGCAAAAATTTACGTCAACTTCATTATTTTTTCTAAGGCATTGTACCGATCTTTCAACGATAAATTTTCCTAGCGATAATTTTAGTCACCTTCATCATTTTTTCTAAGGCATTGTGCCGATCTTTCTACAAGAACCTTGTCGAGCGAAAATTTTCGACAGCTTCGTTATTTTTTCTAAGGCATTCTGCTGATCTTTCTACGAGAAATTTTCCGAGTGAAAATTTTCGACAGGTTCGTTATTTTTTCTAAGGCATTCTGCCGATCTTTCTACGAGAAATTTTCCAAGTGAATTTTTTTGATAGTTTCATTATTTTTTTTCTAAGGTATTGCGTTGCTCTTTTTCAACGAAACTTCTGTCAGCTTCTTTAATTCTTCTTCGGCATTAATTGACATCTTTCTGTGCGAAACTTTTCTCCGTCGACTCTTTGTGAATATAATTTGCTCGTAATACCGCCGTTTCTTCGTGCAACGAAAATTCACATTACGTCAACTTTCTTAGCGAAAACTTTCCGACGGCTTTATTATTTTTTCTAAGGCATTAAGCCGATCTTTCTGAGCGAAACTTTCCGAGTTGAAATTTCCGACAGCTTTATTATTTTTTCTAAGGCATTCAACCGATCTTTCTGAGTGAACTTTCCGAGTACGTGAAACTTTCCGTCCGCTTCATTATTTTTTCTAAGACATTGGGCCGATATTTCTGAGAGACACTTTTCGTCGGTTTTTCTGAGCGAATATTTTCTCCGGCTTCTTTATTTCTTCTACGGCATTGTAGTGCGATCACCCTGAACATAACCTTATTTTTTATAAGGCATTGAGATCTTTCTGCTTGAAATTTTTCGTCAATATCTTTTACTCGTAATTCCTCCATTTCAACCTGCGACAATACAAAATATTTTCATCAGTCTTTCTGACTTAACCAAAATTTTAAGATAACTGATAAAAAATACTAACATACCTGTTTCATGCTGTCGAAAATCTTTGACACCGCTTTGTCATATTTTCCGCACTTTTTTCCGTCTTCTTCAGCAACACAAATTCAATTTTGATCGAAACCCTGTCATCTTATGACAGTTTCCTTAGCAATGATACTAGTCGTGGTGACGAGGATGCGATCGAATTTCTTCCAAGTCAAGATGATTTGTAGGTTCATTAAGGAGAAGTATGGTCGGATTCATGAACAAGGCACGTGCCAATGCAATTCTCATTCGCCTTCCACCAGAGAAATCCTGAGTTTTTTTTAGCTTGCATCTTCTTGTTGAACCCAAGTCCAAACAAAATCTCACCCGCCAGCTTCTCGGCCCGGTGCGCCGCACCTTCTTTCTACTGCTAGTATGGTAACTTGAATTCCTTCAGTTCGGGATCTTCCACTTGTAAATTGATGAAGAGGTAACACTGATTTTTGGCAGATCGTCTGTGGACCGTGGTTCAGATGAAGGATAACACATTCTTCTTGTGAATTATTCCAACGCTTGAAATATGCATGCGTAAAGTAAGGATAAGATATCAAGTTGGACCAGAGTTTGCATACGTACTTCAGTTTGATGATGGCCTTTGGGGGAACTCTTTGTAATACGGTTGAGACGATCTCTTCTGGTATGCCTTGCATATCATCTGCCATTAGATTAACTTCCTCCAAGGTTTTAGGATAAACAAACATGGTCGATGGTAAACTTCAAGGATTGTAAAGATTTTAGGAAACTGCTACTAATAAACAAGGTTCCAGTAATTAAGTACTCTAACTGAATTAGGAAACTAATATTTAATTTAAAGAAATAAAGTTGCATGTCGAAACCAACTCAAAAGCCTTGAGCCCTGGACAGCTAGACTATGTATGCAGACGAGTATTGGACTTATTGACCTCATCAACATGTTTGTGAGCCAGCACAACGTTTGGCTTATAGTCTCGTAAGTTCTTGCTACCATGTGCGCTCCAAGTCAATTTGCTTATATAACACTCCTCCTGCATGTGCGCTCCAAGTCAATTTGCTATTAAGTATTTTGTTCCCTTATTTACTTATGAGGACTCTTTACTTATTTATTTGTCACTTCATCCTTCATAATTCATTTGCTTAGTTATTTCTTTTTTATTCTTTTCTCATTATTTTTTTTCGTTGATTTTCTTTTCTTTTCTTTGCCATATGAACTTTGTTCACATGGCATAGTCCCGATAATTCACGAATTTTTCCCGATTGTCCATTTTCCTATCATTTACGGTCACGCGACATTTTGTTATACATTCCGCTTACTCTTTTCTTATTCCATTTTTTCCTTGCTTTTTCTTCTCTTCTTTGCCATGTGAACTTTGTTCGCATGACAAAGAGGGGGCGGTGTTTCGACCCCCACATACGTGGCAAACGTCCATTATTAGGGGTCTCCATTTTATTCGTTTAATCAACAGGGCTAAAGCCCAATTTGCAATATCATTGATCAATGTACAGGCTCATTAACTCATGTGTCTAAGGCTGAACTTTAGCCACATGGCTTGCCACTAATGTACATTAATTTATGTCCAGATTCGTTTCTTATCAAAGGGATAATTATCAGTTGAGAGTTATATTCTATCACAATTACTCAAGCTACAAGATTACTTGAGCTACAAGGACTCTCTACTTTACCTATATAAATACCAAACTATTTTTCATAAGAAACTATGTTGAAACTTGATCCCTAGATAATAGATCTTGGGTACGTAAGCAGCCATTATTTGGTTCAGTTTCATCTCCCCCAACATCAAATTCCTCTGTTTCTTAGTGCGTTCTTTACCATTGCTCTCGTTGTATTGAAGCAGTTTACTGCCGAAACAGCTTGCATGTAGGCATCGAAACGATTCGGTTGTGAAAGTGTAGTGGCCACAGGTGGTGTGACAGAAACTATCTCACATTGATTATTAACGGGTGAGTTGTGATAGTTGTTATTAACCAGGATGATACCTCTATTATTATTATTATTATTATTATTATTATTATTATTATTATTATTATTATTATAATTACCTTGTCCTTGTACTTGTCATGGTGGAGCTGGATTGTAGTTGTTTACTGGCCTAACATTTTGATTATTAAACCCTGGAGGTATAACTGGTTGATTATTACGCCAACTGAAGTTGGGGTTTTGTCTCAAAGGTGTGTTAGGAAGGCTATTTACGGAGCAAACATTGTCTGGCTATGCGGGTGGTTATTCATAGACGAGAGGACAATAGGAATCGGTATGCTCAAGACTAAAACAGAAATTACATGGAAGAGAGTTGATGTTCATGACAGGAGTAGGCTTATGTTGAACAGAAATGGCTTCTACCTTTTTTGTGAGGGATTCGATTAGAGTTCTAAGCTCAGGATCAAGTTTAACCTCAAACATACTGGCATCCTTGGCTGTGGAAAAAGAAGTAGCGGAGTGGGGAATATCGTTACCCCCCCCCCCCAGTTATTATTACGATTGGATTGATCTTCGAAAAACCTATAAGCCTCTGAGGCTCCTTTACTAAGGATACTACCCCCATTCATTATATCAAGAACCTCCTTATGATGATGTGAAAGCCCCTTGAAAAAGGCACGAACAAGCGTGTCTTTCACAAGGTTATGATGTGGACACTCTATAAGAAGATAAGTGTACCAGTTCCAGGCTTTTGAAAAGGATTCATGAGGGTTCTAGCAGAAGAAATAAATCTTTTGAATCATTTCATCTGTCTTCCGAGGTGGGTAAAACTGTTCCATGAACAATTGAACAAGTTTGGCCTATGAGTCCACGGAATTAGGCGTTTGGGCAGTTAACCAAGACGCCGCCTTATTGGCTAGGGTGAAAGGAAACACCCTCAATTTAATTTGTTCAGAACTTACATTAGAATGATGGAATGTAGTGAGAACTTGTTCTATCCTACACATATGCTGATGAGGCTTTTCGTGGTCTAAACCATGAAAAACGGGTAACAAATTAAAAATATTCGGGGGAATTAGAAAATCCCCCACTGGGTCTACAAGAACGATGCAAGACTTAGGGCCATTATTTAGGGCTTTGTAAAAATCAGAAAGAGGAGTCTCTGCTTCTTCAACCATTGATGAAGGTGTAGTGTGTGATATTCTAGATAGGCATGTGCATTGACGTTTACGATAGATAACGTTAGATGGTTTTCTCTTACCATACCTTAATCTGATGCAAGGCTAAGTCCAATATGAAAGAAACACTAACAGCAGTCAAACAACAACCTGATATACTAAAATTTAAACTCCTCTGACAGAAGAAATGAGGAGTGAAAGAAAGAGAACATAAATGCCTCCTTGCTACGCTTATGAATAACGTCTTTAATACGAACCTCAGTATCCTGTGGAAGCTTGGAACACTTAATCAACAATTATATCCAACGAAACGATGTTCTGTAACTAATCTGTGTATATCAGGCTTCCTTCAAAAGGGCGCTGGCTCACTCAAATATAAAGCAACAAGGGCACGTGCGCGCTCTGTGATTTTTTTAGAAACAGACTTTCGCGCGGTTTCTTAATGGGCTGGGCCTGAAAATTAGAAAGAAAACACGAAATTAGCTTACTGGAAGGAAGGGCGCGTGTGCGCTCAAATATAGTGTAAATAAGGGCGAGGGCGCACTCCGAGTACAACTTCGAAAACATTCTAGGAGCAAAATCCTGTTTTCAAGAAATAGAAAACACAGTCAGAACACAACACTTTCGAACAATAGGTTGGGTGGGTGAATTGGGTTATTTGTATAATTGAAAAAACTAAGAGAATTAAATTCTAATGACAACTAAGACAACAGCGACACCATTTGATAAGATGAAAATTCCCTTTTACTCCTACTTAGCTAATTACACTAGGAAGAAGTAAAATATACTTTCATTCTTTTGATCAAAGTTTTACTCTCAATTATCATGCAATAAAACTAGAGTAAGAATTCGTTCCACTCCTAGTTGCTTAGAAAATAACTAATTCACTTAATGATTAACAATTAACAACATGAGAGTAATGATTCTAATATGGTGAAAATTAATATTGAATATATTCTAAATTAAACCATGACAATTAAATAATAAGATGTGAATATGAAGAAGGAATTAGGGAGATTTGAGATCCATCTTGATTAATCCCTAATATGCTAGTATAGAGTTTGTTGCAATCCTAATCTTTATGTTTTCACACAAGATTCAACATAAATGTTAGGTCTTTTTATCCCTAATTATTCATGGTATCTCTAGCCAACTAATAATTTGTATGAGAGGAAGTTAAAACCCATTCTCATGGTGAATGAACTACCCTCTAGACTTGAAGCTCTTAAACACAACTATTCTATATTAACACATCAAGTCTTCATCAAAGCTTCAATCAAACCACTCTAATGGAGGTTTAGCTATGGTTCATTAGACTATCATGGAATAAATAATAAGAAGAAGAAGACATAATTAAAAGAATACTTGTATTGAAAATAACTTGAATTGTATTAATGGTGGCTAGACTAATAAAACATAAACTAGGTTTAGACTAAAGAGAAGAGATAGGAGAGAGTTAGAGTTTTGTCTTAGTCATCTTTATATAGGAGAGGGCTAGGTTTAAAATTTCGTGTATGGGCTTTGGAACTATATTTTGGGCTACTAAATCAAGCCCAAAACCTAATTACTTAAGTCAAAAAAGGGTTTCTTCGCTGAAAATTACTACAACAGCTTTTTCGTCCACTTTTACTCCTCTGATTGGATCAACGCCTGAACCATTATAAAGCTCTTTCCGATCCGGTTGCTTTGACATATAAGAGGCTCAATTCCGAGGTCTAAGTCAAAAGATACGGTCTGCAGAAGTTATGTTGACTTTTATTCTCTATTTCTGCCCGCGTTGACTTTGACTTTTCAGCTTTAAAAATGTTTTTTCTCCTTGAAACTTAGGCTTTAACCATAGAACTTCTTAGCAACCAACCTTTGCTTCTTTCTCTTACAAAAGTGACATATTTATTCACATAGTTGACTCCAAGACCTGAAATACACAAAAATACGTAAACAATACTAACTTTTATTTACTATAAACATAATTGGTCTAAATGTAATATTATCAATGGGGTTAAAACTATAGTTTTGGGCTCTTATCAATACCCCTATTAGCTAGTGCATGAGCAACACAATTAGAATCCATACGAATAAAATGAAAAGTACATACATCCAACAGTAACGTACAAGCATAAATATCATGTGCTATTGAGATAGCTCCCCAAGTTAAACTTTTTCCCCAGTGTTGATACAACTTATTGCTATACTGATACAATTTGATTGCGTATAATTTACTAAGAAATTGTATTAGAAAAAAGATAATTAGCTCGATTAGATGTTGCGGCTTAGGAGTAGGTTTAATTAGGTTGAAAGAGAGAGAGAGAGAGAGAGAGAGAGAGAGAGAGAGAGAGAGAGAGAGAGAGAGAGAGAGAGAGAGAGAGAGAGAGAGAGAGAGAGAGAGAGTTGGTGTGGAATTAGAAGTTTATTCAATTTAGAAGACATTAGGAAGGAAACGTATGCGTTTACAAATTTTGATGTTCGATTCAATTATAAGTAATGTGGGTGTTTGCAATTTCTAATTTCGAT
The DNA here is from genome assembly GCF_015680905.1 of Coptis chinensis. NCBI lineage: Eukaryota > Viridiplantae > Streptophyta > Magnoliopsida > Ranunculales > Ranunculaceae > Coptis > Coptis chinensis. Next base: position 19,701,837 of record NC_141457.1, on the reverse strand, counting down.
ATCGATTATGTTAATCTAAAACATAATAATAAAAGTTTGAATATTTAGTGAGGTAGTTCTAAAAGTTTGAGTCTTTAGGGAGGTAATTATAAAATCTTTTGGTTTGTCAATCTAGTATAACTAATGTTGGGAGGTGGTACTAAATAATTCAAATGGGGAGATTAAAAAATAATTCAAATGGGGAGATTAAAAATACATTGATCAAATTAAATTAAGTGGAGGAGGGGATCAGAGAAGGTCAGCAATCTAATAGTGCAGAGATTCAGTTGCCTAGAACCAAAGCAATAAAGACGTCGACTTGGGTTTTGTGATTTGCAATTTTTGGTCCACCATCTCTTTTGTGTGAATTCTTTATGCCACCCATAGAATTTTACACTTTCATATTCCCCCCTCCACTGAAATATATATATATATAGCCCGGCTCCTAAAAGGACCTTAAATAAGTACCAAATCTAAAACACTTACAACTTTACCTACAAAATGATTAAAATCCTAATCTTTTGTGCATATGATCTACTAACCATAAAGAACATCTCTACCAAAATTCAACTCGTTTGATATCCTCTAACTTAGATAAAATTGTTTTCAACTTTTGAATATATATATATAAAGGTCCAGAAATGTCTAGTTTTTGCAATCATCTTTTGCCAGTGTTAAAAATTGTCAAACGAGTTGAATTTTTGTAGAGATGTTCTTTATAGTTAGTAGATCATATGCACAAAATATTAGGGTTTAAATCATTTTGTAGGTGAAGTTGTGGGTGTTTTAGATTTGATACTTATTTAAGGTCCTTTTAAGAGTCGGCTATATATATATATATATATATATATATATATATATATATATATATATATATATATATATATATATAGTAATTCTCTAGAAAGTAGCTACTTAAGTTAATTTAAAATAAGTGCGTACGTAAAACTTCACCTACAAAATGAATTCAAACCTAATTTTTTGTGGTTATGAAGAACTCACCATAATGATTATCTTCCCAAAATTTCAGCTCATTTGGAAACCTCTAACATAGATAAAAATTGTTGTGATCTTTAAAAAGAAATCTAACGGTCCAGAAATATTGAATATTTGTAATTGTTTTTTATCAATGTTAGAGGTTTCCAAATAAGCTAAAATTTTATAGAGATGATCTTAATATTGAGTATATCACATCCACAAAATAATAGATTTAAATTTATTTTGTAGGTGACGTTTTACTTACGTACTTATTTTAAAGTTAACTTAAGTAGCTACTTTTAAGAGAAGGACTGTATGTATGTATATATATATATAGGCCTTGGCTAGAGTGACATCCTTATAATGACATCCTTATTGTACATCCTATCAAAAAGTGCATTTCAACAATGAATTAGTGGCTGATTTTTTGTAGATATATTCTACCCACCATAGATTATATCTCTACAAAAAATTAGCTCAATTCGATATTTCTAGCCTTGTCAAACTTAAAATTATTTCTAGACCATTAGATAAAATTGCACACTTAAAACACTATTTTTGACAAAGTTCCACATATTGGATTGAGCTAATTTTTTGTAGGGATATAATCCATGGTGGGTAGAATATATCTACAAAAAATCAGCCACTAATTCATTGTTGAAATGCACTTTTTAATAGGATATACAATAAGGATGTCATCATAAGGATGTCACTCTAGCCAAGGCGATATATATATGGCTCCAATGGAAACATATACATATAGATAAAATTAGAACCCCTTCCATACTTTTTGGTTTCGAATATATATTTTATATTTCAACATCAAAACAGATACATAATTCGATCACATCAATCTATTTTCAATATGTTGAACTCTAACGCACTTTTATAATATCTTCCCATCTTGTTTGTTTGAAGAATTATATTACTAATACATGCAGAAAACAAAATATGAAGTGAGGGAAGGGTATATATAAGAATTGAAGTTAGAAAATTTACAAGTTTGATTACGAATCCAATTTAGAAGGTTGTTTTGTGTGGGACCAAAACTATAAGCCCGACCGTCACGGGTTGGGTTTTGCGGGCCCAAAATCTCTTTTGTGTGAATTTTAAGCCAGTGGAGAATTCTTCCAGTGGACTCTTATCATTTTTCTTCTTGCCCTACATATATAGGTGCCATAAGGATTTTACACCCCCCTCACTACATTTTGATGTATTCCATAAAAATATATGCTACTTAAAAGTCTCTACGTGAGAAAATTAGGTCAATGTGTATTCTACATCATGGATGTCAATCAAACCCACTTCTAGTGTGAGAAACTTGGGGCAAGAAGACGAATTTGTCGCTTATACACATAATGAAAAAGACATTCGAACCCACTATTTTCTAGCAGCATGTATCAATCCATAACAAAATCCACCACTAATTCGAAGTCAAAATAAGGCCAATCTTGGCTATTTGTTTTTCAAGTGCTCTCCACAATTGCCTCCCTCTTTCCAATTTTCTAAATAATTCTAGCCATATGTGCACGCTCCATGAGCGTGATTCAATTTTATTTATTTATAACATAAAAGAAAATTCCATAATGTTTCCAATTAGTAGATGATTTTTTCTTTTAAGTTCAATTTTATTTTATTTTTATGTATAGGGATTCTTAGGGATTTTTTTTATGTATATATAAAAGATTTTTTTTTAATGAAACACCGTAAAAAGGACATACTACTGAGGTGACCAATAAAACCCTAGAAGTCAAGTGAAAACCATGGATGTTCCTAATTAAGTCTAAAGATTCTTACACGAATTGCCCGAGTAGACCAATTACAATTTGTTATAAAAGGAAAATTTGTGAGGGAGGGGGTATGTATACATATATATGAAATTCCAGTGAAGGTTTTTGTAAGATTTGGAAACGAATTTGGAAGGTTTCTATAAATAATTTTGGAAACGAACTTTGAAGCTTCTGATTTAGTGAAACCCAAGATAAAGCCTGTCATAGTGCGATTAGGGCCCATTATCTATAAAACTTTCTCATTCCTAATGTTTTCCTAGCTTGGACCTTTCTCATCCACAACTAAATTTGTCGGTTCCCTAAATCAAACAATCGAAAAAAAATTTGGATGAGATTCAATTAGCAAGTTGACTGACAATTTTTTATTTTTTTTTATTTTTTTTTTTATTCTGAGTTTTTTGAAAAAGAAAATGTTACTTACCATATATTGCTTCAGTCATAATAAGCAACAAACCTCAATGTGTAGAGAGATTTTATTTTCATTTATTTTGAAGAAAATAACCTGGCAAACAACAACTATGGGAAAAAAGAGAAAAACAAAGAGAACCTTTAAAATATTTATTGCCATAACAGAAAAATGGATGTCTATGGATTAATGGACAGTAATCAATACGTGAGGTAAGATGAAATTATCGATACTAATTTAACGACCAATAACTTATTATATGTTTTAGACCAAGACATTAACTAATTTTAGTAGCCATAAAGCCTAATCAACAAAACATTGGATAATTCTTAGAACTACTTATGTAAGGAAAATGCCTTTGTGACGACATGAAAGTCATTACTCAGTTAGTATTTAGCTAGTGATTTTCTTAAAACAATAAGATGTTTTTTTCCTTTTTAGTGTCATTCCATAAGATATATATGTTGCATTGTCAACAATCATAATATGCATTATAATACATGCCTTCATTCATGATCATTATATATGCCCAAGAACATGAATACTATGACAACATGCGGAAGACTTAACAATATGCCACCTTGACTGCAGTACTCCAAACGCCTTTTCAACATATTTAATTTTCTTACAACTTCTTGACGTTGAGCAAAAACATTTTGCTCATCTGTTGTTGGGCGACGAATTGATTGAACCAACGTGCCCCATTTAGGGTAAATATCATCAACCAGATAATACCCCATACCATAATCATTACCATTCACAATAAAATTAACAGCAGGAGAGACACCACCCTCTAAGGATTCGAAAACATGAGAATGATGAAGAATATGCGAACTTGATAAGCCAAAAAAGCAATGCCATATCCAACAGTCTATGTCTGCAACCACTTCAAGTATAATAGTTGGTTCCTTCTAGCATATACCCTACATGTTGCCCAACCCATCCAGTTGGGCAATTCTTCTACACCCAATGCATATATAGTCAATTGAACGAAACATTCCTAGAAAACCACGTTCAATATTTTCAGCTAATAGCATAGTCGTGTCTTCCTCAGTTGGTCTTCTCAAATACTGATGCAGAACTAAAAGAGATTTAGAAGAAAAAATGCGGAGATCTTCAAAATAGGGAATTGAATAGATTTACCTATTTAAGGAGGAAGAAGATTAAGTAAAAGAATTGTAGAAGTTAAGAGAGAAAAGTATAATAGGTTTTGGAGATTTGATAATTGAATACCTTAACTAAACTACATTAATGGCCTCATTAAGCCATACTTGATAACCAAGAAACCAAAACTTCTAAATCTAACCTACACTTCTAAATCTAATTAAACTCTAAATAGAAAATATCAAATATTCTAAATTCCTAATGAGTAATAATTATAATTTGAAAATAATAATCTAACCTACACAAGCAAAAGAAATTCTGGCAAGAAAGAGGGGCTAGTAATCCTACATCATTCTTCCCTTCTTTTGAAAAACTTGACCTTGAGTTGATGAGATGAAATATATATATATATATATATATATATATATATTCTTATTTTGTCAAATACAATATTTTCACAATCTTTCCAACGCTTCTTTTGACTTTTTGGATGAAATTTTCGTTGTGTTTTGATTGAAATAAACACATGTCCAAAAAAAGCTTCAAACGAACTTTCAACGAATTTCTTTCGACGACACTTCTTATGATATTTCTTGCGCTTCTTCGAATAACATGTAACCATTGGGGAAGAGAACAATGCAAACAAATCTTCATAAGTTGGAAAGATAAAAGTTGGTGTGCACTCCCTTTCAATAAAAGTTGAAAAATCTCACTTTTTTGTCTAAGTTGTAGACTTCAAAAGTTGGGATCTTCATACATAATATGTGGAGCATTTTTGGTAACCTATAATGGAGAATTAACATACAAAACAACATTTTCTTCTCTCACAATTTCAACTTCTTGAGGATTATAGGTGAGTGTTGGTGGAAGTTGGGTTGGACCTGTAATTGTGGTTTTCAAGTTTGAAATTTTGGGAAGTGGTGTAGATGATATAGTGGTTAATATTGGGTTTGGGAGGAAATCTTTTGCCGTAGATTTAGGGTCGACGATAGATCTCATGGCTTGCAGAGATGTTATGGTTTGTCTAAGTTGTGGTGGAGATTACGAAAGTGGCTTTAGTATTTCTGAAAGTGGTGGTGTTAGGGTTTGTGATGGCGCTAGGGTCGGGTTATTTTAATTTGCAAAAGCGTTAGAGTTAGGGAATACTTCTTTGAACATAATCATGAATCTCGTCTCCAAAGCTTCAAACTTTGAATCAAGGTTTAATTCGAACTTGTTGAATTCTTCCTTTATAACAAATTTAGCCATTGAGAGATTGAGAAAAAAATAATTTGGGTGGTTTACGGAAGTGGTGGTGGTGGTAGATCGCTTTATAGACGAGAATCTAAAAAGTGGGGCTCTTGATACCAATTGATGCAGAACTAAAAGAGATTTAGATGAAAAGATTCGAAAATCCTCAAAAGAGGGAATATATTTAAGGAAGAAGAAGATTGAATAGAAGAATTGTATAAGTTGAGAGAGAAAAGTATAATAGGTTTTGGAGATTTGATAATTGATAATTGAATACCTGAACTAAACTACAATGACCTCCTTATATAGATAAGCCATACTTGATAACCAAGAAACCTAAACTTCTAAATCTAACCTACACTTCTAAATCTAATTAAACTCGATCTAAATAGAAAATATCAAATATTCCAAATTCCTAATAAGTAATAATTATAATTTGAAAATAATAATCTTAGCACAAGCAGAAGGAATTCTGGCAAGAAAGAGGGGCTAGCTAGTAATCCTACATCAAGTACTCTTCCTAAAAAAACCTTGATTATTGCAAGACATCACTTCTTCATAGATTCTACTGCTGTAGAATCTTCAAGATGCAAATACTGATCAGTAGAGTCAGATGAACTATCAGTTGCTAATTGTTCAACTGTAGATCATAACTGTAGATGAACTATCTTTTGAAACCCATAAACGCCTCACCGACCAAATCCATCCTTCTTGTCTTGAAAGTAGTTATCAATATTTTGCTACAAAATCCAACATATACAGGAAAAAAACTTTCTACACATTCTATACCTTCACCGAAACTTATGATGAGGCTATCACGAAGGTGTGTTAAAGTAATTAATATCTCATTATTAGTTCTTCACGTTCATCACGATCTCTAAAGGTATATGTTATATCCATAACCGATCTACCTCGCTTGTCCATATCAACATCTTCAATTATTACTTGAGATACTAATGGCACCACCCTAAGTAATAAATTCTTCCTCCTTCGTCTTACTATTGCATTATGTTCTTCTCTTGCTTTTCAAAAATGCGGTTCTTCTATTTCAACACCAGAATGAACTACTAGAAGCATTATTATTCTCAAATAAGCTCTGATTGAATGCAATTTTTATTTGTTCTCTATTATTATTTTTGGAAAGTTTTCTTATTTGTTTATGGCTTGAGAAGATATATAGTTTTATTTGTTAATAAGAAAATATGTGATCATATGTGATATGGCTAGATTTCGGACCAATATCAAAGTGACAACTTAACACATTCGATGGATAAGCTCACATGTGATTGCAAAAGTACCATTAATAATGCTAGATTTCAGACCACTCTACAAGTGAACAACACATTCTTTTAAAAGTACCATGAATAATGCATGATCAATGGGCACATGGAAGGTCACCTCTTATTGGGACAGATCTCGTATTGCTAATTTTTTCGCCAGACGGGATTTTACGTTCCGTTCGGATTTTAAAGTGATATTTGCATTGGACAACCCCTGGTAGCTTTGCCAGTACTATGTAATATAACTTTGAAGGTAACTTGTTCCATGTGGCGCCTATGTGGAGGTAACAAAGTCACCTTTTCTATTAGGTTTGGTGAAAGATTGGGTGACTCGAAATTATCAGATTCCAGAATAATATGAACTACTCCACTGAACTTTTAATAACTCCAAGCCCCAAGCCCAAGCCCCACTCAGAAAAAGAAGATGACTATGGAGAAGTTGCGCCTACAATTGGATAAACCAGTGGTGTAAGCTTTTACCTTAACTCTTTAAATTCTCAATAAATTGAAAAGTTTTGCACAGGGACTCTCTTAGAAACGGTTGTGGCTTGGATACATACTTCATGGGTCATTCTCAGCAAAATAATTATAAATTTACACATGTGATGTTAGTTTAATTACATAAAAAGTTTCTGTACTTTGTAGTGTGATTATATAGATGATATGAATGTTCCCAGAAAGTTTGTCTACCATATAGAGATGCCTTTTCAACTCGGAAGTGTAGTATAGATTGATTTTGATTATCGAAAAATAAAAAAATAAAATTTATTGATTTTGGTCTGCCGGTAGCTAATATAGAAAGATAGAAATGGAAGATGTAGGTGAACATTGCTTGAGTTGCAAATACAATTGGACTCAATGGAAAGAGTGATGTATGTATCAAGATAAGCTGTATGTTTGTTGGGAATAAGGAAATTATCGGTCGTGTTGATAGAAAAAGGGGAATCTTCTTAAAGATATAAGGGTACTTGAATGAAATGAAGAAAAACATTGTTTATCTTCTCTTGAGAGGCTTAGAAGGATTGAATCACTCTCGAAATTTGATGTAGTGGTGAGAAGAGGAGATTTTTCACAAGTTACATTGACACGGATAGGTGTGTCCATATCCGACACGGATACAAAGTGTCTGACACGGCAAAAAATTGAGGTATATTACATACGATATGTGTCCGACACGAACACGTAGGTACGTATCCGACACAGATTATTTTTGATATATGACTTGTCCATGTTACATAGGATTTTTCAGATAGGAAAGCAAGACTAAGTTAGTACTTGAGGGTGATCAAAATACAATTTATTTTTTCCTCCCCCATCAAATGGCCAGAATTGTTTGGGTTGCCTCCGTATTAAGGTATTGAGGGTTAGAGGTGAGGATCGTCTTAGAGAGGAAATTGTGAATTTATACTCGGAGCTTTATTCATAGCCCTACCTTTAGGCTGTATTTGTGTGCAGGATGTAAAAGACCTTGAGAGGGACATTGATGAGCAGCTTAGAAGGATTGAGTTACTCTCGGAATTCAATGTAGTGGTAAAGAGGGAGGAGATTTTTATGGTGATGGTAGAGCAAGACTAAGTTAGTACTTGAGGGTGATCAAAATACAAGTTTTTTTCCATCAAATGGAAAAGTCAGGAATAAGATTAGCTGTTTGGATTGCCTCCATATTAAGGGTGTTGAGGGTTAAAGGTCAGGATTGTGTGTAGGATGTAGAGGCCCTTGAGAGAGACATTTATGAGGAGGAAGTCTGGTCTTCCATTTGTAGTATAGGGTGCGACCGATCTCTTGGCCCTGATGGTTTTCCTAAGAGTCCTGTAAAAGTATTAGGAGATCATTAGAGTGGGTTTTATGAGGATGGAGTAGGATTGTAGTAGGGCTTGCTTTCATGCTCATACTTTTAATAATACTTTATGTGTGAATAGCGCAAGAGAACACTCGGAACAAAATTGAAAACACGAGCAAACCTTCTTTTCTACTTCTTCTTTCTCTCCTCTTTCTCTTTTTATTCTTTCTAGGTTTCAAGTTTTCAAATGGAGAAGTTCGTTTTTGTGACTAGCAAATAAAATAAAAGCGGTCTAATATACTCTTCTTGGGATATAGAGAGTTAAAGATAAGCCCAAGCCCGTCTACAACCACAGGTAGCTATTTTAAAGCCCAAACCCCTAAATACCCAATATAAACCACCAATTGTGCCCAATCATTTTTTCAAAAGATACAAAGATAGTATACAGTAACTATTATCACATAATTAAATTATTTTGTTAAGAAAAGGAGGTGTTTCATTCATATACTCGTGGGTGCGGGGTTTGGAAGGGCATTATGAATGTCCTCACCACCTTCAAGAAAGGGATTAGGGATCACAATTGTTTTCGGGTCGATCCTTGGCTGTGGGATAGACCTTTTAGGGAAGACCTGGAACTTTGTACAACATGTCTTAGCTAAAAGAATGTAAATTTAGTGAGTGCGTGAACTTTTATTGGAATTGACTGGCTTTTGATGATTGGGTCATTGATGGATTAACCTCCCTTATAGCTAGACTCAATATTGTTAACATGAACTGACCAGATCCTGATTGGATGATATGGATCTCTAGTAAGATTTGTAGTTTATCACTCAAATCTCTCTATTTTTCTCTTCATTCTTGGTTTCCGCCCACTAGTGGCATTGCTCCAATCCTTTGTTTTGTAGGATCTATTATCCTGGGTCTAAGGTTCCTCTTATAGTTGCTTTCTCTGTATGGTGTGCTTCTTTGGAGAAGATTCTTTCCGTTAATAATCTTAGAAGAAGAAACTTTAGGGCAAACCTTGGATACTGTCCTTTGTCTTACAGAGTTGAGGAGTCAGCGAATCAGTCCTATTTTTATTAGATATGTGGATCATTTTGGGCTAGTCCTTATGCGGTGGTGGATCTCCTTACTCAGTGGTATATAGGGTCATTCTCTTACAGAGCGCAGCCTATTTGGAATATGGAGCCATTTGCGATCATGTGGCGGATATGGTTGGACTGGAACAGACGACATTTTGAGGGTAAAGCAATGGATTCGCAGAAGGTCATGTTAACCATAGAGGGTACATGTGATGAAGGTCACTTCACATAGTTTGTGATTCATGTAAGGCTTTTATTTCTATCCCTTTTATGTAGTTTGGTTGAAAAATGGCTATATGTATCTTGAGAAGATGTCTCACCTTTGGAATTTCACAATAATGGCTTAAAGCTTCTTGTTATACAGCCTGAAGTTTCACAATAGAAATTATACACATCTAGCTTCACATACACACGTAAGATTTTTATGACTAGCTTCGTAGTTACGGGTTTCAGGAAATTAATATTTTTTTATTCCCTGTAGCCTTCTGAAAGCTTTTCAGCTGAAACACAGGTGTTACAGTTTGTTTATAATGCTTTTCTACGATCTAAACCAATACAGCAATACCTTTTCTAATGTTTCTGCTGTATGCTTTATATGTACACAGATATATGAAGAAGCATTGAAATACGTGCCTTCTGCCAAGATGCTTTCCCAGTTTCCCTATATGCAAAGTTTTGGATGGATGTTATATCTCTTGAAGGAAACAATACCAAGATTTCAGGGTCTGCTCCTTCTAACTTTTCTGTAGAATTCTTATCCGACCTATTGAAGGTGTATGAGAAAGCTGAATCCATGGGATGCATGACTGAAGATCTTGCTTACCAATATATTTCACTTTACGTGCTAGTGGGGAGATTAAAGGAAGCCAGGACCATGGCCGAAAGGCTCTGCGAATGAAAAATTTCCGGAGCAGTGAAGTTATGGATTTTAAGGATTTCAATAGAGATGAAATGGATTACCAGTAAATCTTCTTCATTGGCTAAGGACAAGCTGCCCTCTCTACCTTCGAGGTTTTTCGCAATGCCCTGGAAAAAGTGTCGGTTTCAGAAGCTGACAACTTATGGCATAGGGTACGCAATCAGTTTGTATTCTTTTCACGTAAAACAACATTATTTGGTGCATTTAATTTTTCCAGTAGTTTTTATTGATATTCTAATTAAACAGTTTCCTTTCTAAATTCTGCAAATATCAGGTTGTCTTTCGGGATTATTATTAAAATTAATCATGCTTGAGAGTTATGTTTCATTTCCTTCATAGATGAAACTCTGAACCTTTTAACCTAACGTGTATTTACCATCTTTTAGATTCTGATGGTGCAAGCTTAACGTGTATTTACTATCTTTTAGATTTTAATGATGCATGCTTACCATGAATCTCCTCTAGTTTTTATGTTTGATGTGAAGCTTGCAAATGCAAATTGATGCTGTACTTGTTTCTCAAATTCAATGTTATGATAAAAATATGATCCACTTTCGGAATAGCAAGCATTGCATAAAGGCCAATTGCAGACTTATGTCAATTTTTGAAATGTTCAGAACCTCAGTAGTCAGTACTTCACGGGCAATCTCTAGGTTGCCAAAAAGTATCTATAAGGAACTAACATTAGGTCAGTTAATTCTAGATTTGGATTCCTGAGACATACATTTATCATAATTTATACCAATTAAACAAAAAAATCCTGATGTACAGTATGTGACATCTTGTAACATGGTTCCTTGATCATTGCATTGCTTTAGCAGGGATGCATCTGCCGCATATCAGATAATTCATGCACATGAACACATATTTACTTTCATGAGGAAGCACTCAGAGTTAGGTATGCTAGGACAGACTGCGGGTTCATGCACGGTAGAGAGTAATATTTTGGTTTCATACCAAGTTTGGGTGAAGTGTGAACTAAATATTTAAGAAGTTTTTATCATAATGCTAGGGGGACTATCATGGTCAGTTGCAGATATTACTATTTAGGCTTTAGGAAAAGAACATTATGTTAAAGAATAGATTGTCGTCCCTTAGCAGAGATAATAGTAATTGCCTTTTTCTTTCCATGTTACATCAACACGTGGTTCAAGTATAATCTGTGTCGGATACGTATCCATGTGTCCGTGTTGGACACAACACGGACACATATTGTATGTGATATACCTAAATTTTTTATATTTCGCCGTGTCTCCATGTCGGATACGGACACATGTATCCGTGTCAATGTAACTTTTTTTTTCCTTCTGCTAGTTTGAATTTTATTTACTTGCCCCTTAAATCCTTTTATCCTCGATTAAGGTGGGAATCGAACCCAAGACCTTGGCCCAAACTCCCAGGCTTGAGCAGTAGGCCACTCGAATAGGGACTGCTATAATGCTATAACTTGGTGCACTGATCAACCAGTCTATCCTGATGTAGTGGGCGAGGTTAAATTGTCTGACATTGTCAGGTTATCACAGTTAGTTCTCTCTGGCTGGCAATGAATGTCAGCCTCTCAACTGTTGTATTTATCATTCGTGTATCTAATATGCATTTACATCAATCTCTAGTGTTTAAACCAGTTTTTGTATGGCATTTATGATTTATTTGTTTGTGTGCATTATATTAAAGTATATTATGGTCATTGTCATTGTATTAGCTAACTGGCTTATGTATCCTTCATTGGACTGGACATAAATTCATTGTTTTGGTATTACCTATATCTTTGTCCTATTTCCATGTGTACAACTATCACATAATATGGTGCTTAACAATTTTCAAGACACCTTTACTCTGTGTAACGAACCTTTGTATATTTTGTTCAAGGGCAGCAGACAATCCAGTTCGGACACTCAAAAGGGTTAAATAGTACTGTTTGATGCTTTCAATAGTAGCCGCACTTTTAAGAATCTCTTTCTCTGTACTGTTTTTTGTTAGGAGATCAAGTTTTTCTCAAATCACAGAGCTTATATGGATAAGCTGGTTTAGATTTTTACGGCTCTTATAGCTAAAGACACTGAAGGTGGGATTTTCAGTTTCTTTTGTGAATGTAATTTTCACTCTTCAAAGGGGGATGGTATTCAGCGTGCTAGAGAAATGTATGAGCAGTAAGTGGCATTTCTGTTACTAATAAAGCTTCATTTTTATGAACCTATATAAGCTAGCTCTTCTGGAATTGTAAGCTTATTTTTTAAAAAAAGAAAAAGAAAAAGAAACGTTAAATGGCGCAACAGCGAGGACATGCATACAGTTTAAAAGTTTCAAACCAGCAAAAGGGATTGCCAAATATAATATGATTTGAGCTAGGCAGCTAGCAAATATAGTGATAAAAGATGTAGAGAATTTGGCGTCAATAGTATTTAGACTGGTGTATTATGATGCCAATCAGTCAATCCTGATTAGTTGGAATATTGGCGTTGTTTGTGTTGTTTGTATCACTGCAAATTTGGTGTTGTTTGTATTATGTGTTGATACTGTATTTGTGTTGCAAAATATCTGAAAAGAGAATTCACTTTTGTGCAATTACTTAGTTATGATTTTTTTTTTTTTTTTTTTTTTCCATTTCTTTAAAATCTCATAAGAAGAGCTACAGACTCAAAAACCCAATTTGGAGGAGGTCCAATTCCTATATATCTTGTTGCCCACTTGGCCAGTTCATAGGCATCTCCATTGGTGTTACGGCTTATCCCAAAGAACTCAGAATTGGACTCATTATTTATATTACAAACTTGAAATAAATCTAAGATTTTCTTCACATGTTCCTCTACTTGCCAACCTAAGCTGTCCTCATTCCCTGCAAGCACGTCCATCAACTGACGATTATCTCCCAAGACTATAGAGGGCCCTAGCTTTAGCTTCTGAATTAGAGCAGTTGTGACTTTTGCTCCATAACATTATGCTTGTATAGCTGTTTGACAACTGAATTTCATGTATGCTACCCCAAGTAATTTACCATCTGGACTTTTGCATATTGTGCCCGACGCCCCCTTATTCTCACATCTGTTAAAAGCACCATCAAAGGAGATGAGGTTCCTGTTGCTGTATAACTCCCTATGGCGCACGCTAAAATCTAAAGTTTTGTTTTTGACATGATGTAGATCCTGGCCATTAGGGGATGGATTGTTCTCTGCAGTATAGGCTTCTGTGATTCTCTTGACTGTTTGATTCACAATTGTGTAGAGCTCCTGAAAACTGCTGCTCTTTCTTTCGAACTTGAGTTTGTTTCTTGCTTTCCAGATTTCATGCATCATACATAAACCATAGGTACTGGAAGCCTGTAGATCCTTGTCTCTCTCCCAGCTAATTAAATCATCAAGCCAACATCTGATATCTTTTTCTTCTTTTGCATCTGCCCTCTAACTTATGTTTGATCCATATCATAGTGTTCTACTCCACTCACAACCAAAGAAAATGTGATAATCAGTTTCAACATGCCTTTCACAGAAAACACAACTTACATCACCCTTAAATTTCTTCTACATCAATACTGCTCCAGTGGGTAGACCTCCCATGTAAGCTTTCCATGTAAAGAGTTGAGTGGCTGCATCAGTTTTTATTTTCTAGATCCTCCTTATACTTTTTTTATTCATTCTAGAACTCTCACCCTCCTCATATTCTTTGGCAAGTAACTTGTAAGCAGACCTGACTGTATGAACTCCCTTCTTATCTTTCCACCAAATGATTTTATCAATGACATTTTCAATGTGTATTCTACAACATGGACGTCAGTTGAATGCACTTCTAGTATAAGAAACTTGGGGCAAGAAGACGAATTTGTCACTTAAACACAAAATGAAAAAGACATTCGATCCCACTATTTTCTAGCAACATGTATCAATCCATAACAACATCCACCACTAATTCGAAGTCAAAATAAGGCCAGTCTTGGTTATTTACTTTTCAAGTGCTCTCCACAATTGTTTCCCTCTTTTTCTAAATAATTCTAGCCGTATGTGCACGCTCCATGAGCGTGATTTAATTTTATATATTTATAACATAAAAGAAAATTCCATAATGTTTCTGATTAATAGATGATTTTTTCTTTTAAGTTCATTTTTATGTATAGGGATTCTTAGGAATTTTTTTATGTATATATAGAAGTTTTTTTTTTAAATGAAACACCATAAAATGGACATACTACTCAGGTTACCAATAAAACCCCTAGAAGTCAAGTGAAAACCATGGATGTTCCTAACTCTAAAGATTCTTATACGAAATGCCCGAGTAGGCCAATTACAATTTGTTATCAAAGGAAATTTTGTTAGGGAGGGGGTATATATACATATATATGAAATTCCAATGAGGGTTTTTGTAAGATTTGGAAACGAATTTGGAAGGTTTCTATAAATAAATTTGGAAACGAACTTTGAAACTTCTGATTCGGTGAAACCCAAACTAAAGCCTGTCACGGTGTGAGTAGGGCCCATTATCTATAAAACTTTCTCATCCCTAATGTTTTCCAGGCTTGGACCTTTCTCATCCACAAATAAATTTTTCAGTTCCCTAAATCAAACAATAAAAAAAAAATTGAATGAGATTCAATTAGCAAGTTAACTGACATTATATATTGCTTACTATATATTGCTTCGTTCATAAGCAATAAACCTCAATGTGTAGAGAGATTTTATTTTCATTTTTGAATAAAATAACCTGACGAACAACAACTATGGGAAAAAAAATAAAAACAAAAAGACCCTTCAAAATATTTATTGCCATGACAAATCTTTTAGTATTTATGATGAGATGAACGCACAATTTTATAACCAAACACAGAAACACAAAACCATAATCAACCAAGAGAATATAATGATATTGAACTTTAACTAATACAAACAAATTGTTACAATTTCTCTACTAATTTCTATCTCAATTACACTTTGTTATATCCTCGCACCAGCTTGGACCAACAATCTTCATGTACCTATCTCGTACGGTTGGTGGTAGAATCTTGAAACGAAATAGGCTAAGAGAAACTTCGGAACTGAGTAGAAAGAAAATTGTAAGGGTGGGTTTTAGATTTGTAAGGAAAACGTGTTTTTGTTGTTTCGATTATCACACGAATTTGGAAGGTTTCTAAAAATAGAATTTGGAAGGTTCTGAATCAGTGGCTTGAGTTTCGTTTTTTATTAGGTTCATGGGGGTGACTTCACGGTCCCTCCCCCCTACCCACCACAAAAAAAGAAAAGAAAAAGAAAAGAATTCAAGAAATTAGTTTAGTGTTCAAGGGGAAGTCGGGCACCCTCTGTTTTTGTTTGGATCATGCCTTGGTAAAATCAGTAACTTATAAACGTGCAATTGTTGCAAAATAAAGATATTACTCAACAGTCTTGGATTTTACATCAATACCAAATGTAGAAATGGACGTGGAGTGAACTTAATTATCATGAAAGTACAATAAGAATAATAGTGTCCGTTGTAAGTACTTTCATGAATCCACCCAAGCGGGGAAGGAGATTGTTTATCTTGAACATCAAAAATTTCCTCTTTATTTGTTACCTGACACCAATAAAAAAACAATTGTAGATCAAAAACCATAGTAAAAGGTATACTAAAGAAATCAAAACTTTAAAAGAGGAACCATAACTTAATAGGCAAGGGCGTTTGAAGGTATTCATAGATTTTTTTTTTTGGTATTGGGGTTCTCACAGAGGGTTTCGTTTTTTTTTATGAAGGTCCTTTTTTTTCGGGCATAGAATACAAAAAGGGAGGGCGTGGATTTCCTTTTTTGATGTTGAATGATTCTATCTCAACAACTCTTTCTCTTAAAGCCCATTTTTCGTGGCAGATTTATCTGAGGTGGGACAGTAGTCAGAGTCCGAATTTGTTCACCAGCAATTTTGCTGATGGAATTCACCAGCGCCACAAACTCCCCACGTGTCCAACAAATAGTTACAAATAAAAGAGACTATTTTTTTTTTTTTTTTTTTTTCCATTGATTTTAAACTAAAAAATATATTTTAACAAACTAATATGGAAATAACGATTTTTTCCACGATTTGTCTAGTTGTCTTGCTTCTCTCCAAAACTCTCTTATCTTCTTTCCCAAACTGAAAACTCCCCTCTCTCATCCGTAATTCCTCTCTCTCAATAACTACTGGTGGTGGAGATCAGAAGGGGAAGAAAAAGGGGCCTCCTGCTATGAATCTGATGGCTGAAAGACGCGGCAGGGAGTTGCTTAATGATAGACTTTACATGCTGTGGTCTGTTGTTCCCAAGATCAGAGGTGAGTTTCTCTATGTTTGTACTCTTGTCATCGTGAATTTAATATTTTTTTGTTAATCTTAGCGTTGCTGTTTACGTATTTGGCTTTCAAATTATATTTTAATTATTGTTTCCCATTAGTTTATTCGCTATGTTGATCCTTTGGAGTTGAGGATGCTAGTGGATTGTAGTGGTTCGTAGGTTTTCTGTATTCCATTTCAAACTTGTTTTGGTGTTTATAACAGTTTTCCACCTACTTTACCCTGCCGTGTCATTGTGTCAAGGAGGAACTTTGCTCAAGCTCAGTCCCGAGCCCGAATAATCATCCTGCAAGGGTAAAATTTTGATCATGTAGTGAAATCACTCAGTTGCCTTCTTTTAGTGGAAGTCCCGGTTCTTAATTTAAATAAGTCTGCCAAGCACTTATGCAAGTGGAAATGACAAATGGGTGAATGCCTGCTTTAGTTAGCTTCATTGATCCATCTTATTACATTTTACTTCTGTCTTTAGATGATTAAGATAATTTAGTTGAGTTTGAAACTCATAACTAGGATCCGTGAATATTATTCCTCATAGTACACCATGTGAAGTAAACTTTCTGTTTTATGTGGTTATTTATTTTCTTACTCATATATGAGAATTTCATTGCTATAAAATCATCAATATTACAGCAATAAGTGCAATTTGTTAGGTTCCCCTCTTTCTTTGTTTCGGTTGATTTTCATCCGTTTTTCTTGCCAATAAAATTTTCTTTTTGCATCACTTGCTGAAACCTCACTGATCACTCGTTATTAATCAATTATACGAGAGAAATCTTAGTCGTAAATATTTACTTTCTTTGCACTTTTCAGGTGGAAGTTAGGATGAGAGAAGGGAGGGCTATCAACATCCACATGTTTTACTCCCGGAGGCCAGATCTCCTGATGTCCACCGTGAAAGCTCCCTATGATCTTGGGCTAGACATCCAGCAGTCTATCATCAGGTGTTTCAATGGATTTGCTCTAGTTGTTTTTCATGCTGAAGTAAGATTCCTACCTTCATCTTTTCTTGATTCTGCTAAGCATGCTAAATATGAGACCGCCTAGTTCATTCTTGTCTCTTAAGACCTGGCCAATAGTCCCAAAAGCCATCCTGAAATTTGGTCGTTAACTCCCGTTATTTTTGTCCTTATTTTAGAGGGAACCTAAGTTATCTTAGCCATTACAATCTATTTGCAAATTCATTGGCTGCACTCATGGTGCATAGTACACATTGACGACCCTGCTCACCCTTTTCTAAATGGATCTTTAGCTTAAAAGGCAAAGCACTTGGGATCAAAATGCGGCGCATACATATCCCAAGAGATGGTGGTTCGAATCCACTAAGATCCGTAGACTTCAAAATCGATGCCAAATTAGTATTGGTTTCTTGTGTCTTTTCCTCCAAGTCGTGCTGTAAATTTCTTGGGTGGAAGAAGGATCTAAGACTGAGCCTATGTATTGTTTGCTTCCACTACTCGAGGCTTCCTGTTTGGCTGCTGTACAGTTGTTGAAAAAATAGAGATTTCTTAGATATCAAATTAACTATACTTTACCAATCAAAAAATAAAATAGAGATTTCTTCCTTACTTCTCTCTAGTCCTGCTGTGGATTCCAAGCATCAACTATTACCTCTGAAGTTATTTTTGATTGTTTAGATATGCTGACATTGGTTGGCTTTATCCTAATGTGTGATACCATCATAACGTTTCAGTTTATGTATTTCGTTTGCTAAAGACATTTTTTTTCAACTTTACCGCTATTTCCAACAAAGGTCGCACTCACAATCTTCTCATATGGTGGTAGAGGAGATGAACATCCTAAATACCGTGTTCCCGAGATATGACAACCAAAAGATTTTTTTATTCAACAGGCTCTTGCTACCATGCCAATAAGTAATTTCTACCGAGTCCGGATATGGGTGATACAATTGAATTCTGCATTCATATATCAAGACCCACGTAAAAGATCGCAACAATGAAACAGAAAAAAATAACAGATGTGACGTAATCCCTTCCTTGGTTCTTTCATTTTCTCAAATACACCTGTAGCTTTCTTGAATCCATGAATCTGTATTTGATAATGAGAACTTTATGTCTCTTTTATTCCGTGTTTTCCTTTGCGGGTGTATTGAGAGCAAGAAAGAGCACCGCATGCAGCTCCATTTGTAGTAATCTTGAAAGAAGTTGAGGATATGAACAACCTTAAAATGGGCAAATCACGGGTGACACATACAATGAACCACCAAGACATGGGAGAACGGTGGGTAAGGAGAGCTCACCGACCGAGGAAATGGTCAAAACTTCAAGGAACTTGACATTGAGTTTCGCATGCTTCCCCTTGATGTTAATGTCCCAAACATGGCTCCTTTGTCTTCCACCGGGCTTCCTTCGAACCGATGCTTGTGCTTAAGTGTGCAGAAAGGACACACACACTTGAGGGGTACTTGTGGCTTCAAATGGATCCATGATGTGTAAGATCGAATAGATACAGTCGCATTCAAAGAGAGTGTTGATCCTAATGATGATCGGGAGAGTGATTTTGCTTTGTTCACTCTTCCTTCTGGAGAAATTTTGTCGAGCTTTAATAGTTTCAGTCCTTTATATGCAACATATATGATACCACCATATTGATTTCGGCAGTTAAAGCCCAAATCTCGATTATTCTCATTTTATATCACTTCCATTGGCCTTTCATCCTAAGTTGGTAAATAAGCTTATTAGTTTTCAGAACTCTATACTGGGAACCGGTGATTCTAGTAACCGCGACGACTTCCTATTTTACTGAAAATCATCTGATGCGTTTTGCGCTTGATCTTTCATTGTACTATGCATGTTTCCTATTGGTGACCAAGTAACATTAGTGCGTATAAGAAGTTGGGTGCTCAGTTACTAAAAGGATTTAAGAGCTGCCATTCAAGAGAGTAAGAACTGAGAAAGCATGTGCATATGAAATTAGGCATTGACTTAAAAACCAAAGTAATACATTAAAACATATGAAAGTATTCACTTGCTTAAAACCAGAGTAAACAAAAGTAAACATAACCCCTTCGAAGGAAAAAAAAAATAATGTCTGCGTAAAATTATTCTCTACTTCACATATATGCGTATTCCTGTGACGTCCGATTACTAAGCCCTTGAAGAGTCTTGAAAATCTAATCTACGGACCGGACCTCCTGGATTTGTTGGCATGTAAAACATTGGTACAGGACCTTCGCTTGGAATGTAGGATTGATTCGTATCCCGGTCAGTGGTTAAAAATAATGGTCTATCACTTTCTTGTTGACGATTCACTTGTGAAGCACCATCGGTGCCATACATCATTGGGTACCCCGTCATATAAGCTGGTGGATAAATTCCTTGCTGCATAAGTGACATCTGATTTGAGTTCCATAGTGTTTGGTGAGCAAAACCACTTGAATCCTGTATACAAACATTTGGATTACCACCTACCTAATATGTATCGTGCTGAAAAATCAAGAAAATTCAAGCTATACACACAAGTTTTAACCTGTGAAAATTGATGAACATTTGAAATACCACCGTCGTGGTTTGGTTTCATTGGTGGTTGGTGTGTCAAAGACTCCTGTACAGTTATGAATGTCAACAATATGTAGCCATCCAAGTGTTTACCTAACACAAATAAACACTAACAAGAAAAAAAAAATAGTTATATAATCTTTCATATCATACCTGAGTAGCATTTTGAACATCAAAATTGTTTAGGTTACTTTGCTCGTGTTCTTGTGTCATGGTTGCATTTTCTTCTTCAGTACCTGCAAAACTCACAATGTTAACGTGACTGGTGACTACTACCTATTCTTTTTTCTTTTTCCTGTGAACAATGTATAGGAAAAAAAATATTTAAAAAAAAATGAATTTATACTAATACAAACCTTTTTGCTTAGATTGGACGCTTTTCTTTCGTGTGTTCCTCTCGATAACACCTCTCTTTCTTTTTGACGAGCCTCGGTTCTGCTTCAGTTTTGGTGCTCTCAGCTGCACATCATCATATGAGTCTTGTGGTGGATCATCAATATCTAATGTGTTTTTTTGTGAAGCTCCCTGAGGATGTTTCTTCTCTAAAATATCTAAGGCTTCCAATTCCTTGTGGAGTTCTAGCATCTTTGACTTCCCATACGCACACAAAGAATCTGACTTTGCACCAATAGCAATAACATTCTGTGAAATATGTGACAACTCACTATAACGAGTTGTTGTTGATGGATCCAAGCCACCTTGAATAGCCTCCCCGTATGCATCGTAGATAATTTCATTTATGCAATCTTTTGACCATCTTTTCAAATAATAACAAGAATGCAGACTTGTGAAATCCAATTCATGAAACAACTTTAATGTGTGAGAGCAAAGGATACCTTGGAATTCGAATTTTCTACACGAACATTGCACGGTTTGTTCTGATTGCACATATGTCACTGTACGACAATGACCCTTTCTGTCATTTCCCCTCTCCTTGACATTGTAAATTTTAGTATTTCCATCGTCTGATTCCTGCACTAAACGAAGGTTAAGAAGTTTAGTATACTCTTGCTGGAAAATACTAAACATCTTTCTTGTATATTTTTTCGATGCCTCTCTCTCAACAGACCAAGTAGACAATAAGTTTGGTGCAATCTGTGTAGACTTAGTTTCTACTACTCGTTCGTTCTCACGAAGATGGTCCACAGCTTTTGAATATTGATCAACAAACAATCGAAGAATGAGAGTATTTCCTAAATATTGTTTAAGAAATGCATTGATGCTTTAAACTTCTTTGAGTTGTTGTCATCTTGGCAAAAAAAGCGTGTGCATATACTTGTGCCCACTTTTGGCGTGACTTGTACAAATTCAGCAACCAAAGATTTTCTTCCAACCCATATTCTTTAAGCATGGATGCCCAACTATCTTCAAATTCACTTATTGTCTCTGGTTCATAAATGCATTTTGTGAACTGCTTAATAATTTTCTTGAACTTACCAAGTTTTCCTAAATTCTTTAAAGCATTCATACGTAAGTGCCAAAGACAAAGCTGATGACTAGTTTCAGAGAATATCACCTCAATCGCATTAGAAATGGCCATAGCCTGATCAGTAAAAATAGTTTTTGGATGCTTCCCACCCATTGCTTCCAAGAATGTCTCAAACAACCAAATAAATGATTTTGTGGTTTCGTCACTTAATAATCCGCACCCAAAAATAACTGTCTGCCCATGACTGTTGATACCCACAAATGGCGCACACATCATATGATAATTATTTGTTTTAAAGGTTGTGTCGAAAGCAATTGCATCACCAAACAACCCGTAGTCTCGTCTTGCCTTTGCATCACAAAAGAAAAGTGTTGTTATTTCATTCTCTTCGTTGTAAATCAATAGAATAAAAAAGAATTTGTCTTCTTTCTTTTTCTCTCTGAAGTAGTTAAGAAGACATTGTGCGTCTCCTTTTTTCAGAAACTCTCTTCGCTCTTTCTGTAACAGATTATTCAAATCACTCCGAGTATAATCTAGATATTTAGCCCCTCCAGCTTCTGCAGAAGCATAAGCATGAATTTGACTTGGTTTTAATCCTGCTGAATGCATTTTCTTCACCATTTCTTCTTGAGAGCCGTATGATTTGTGAGACCTCAATAAATTAGAATTCATTGGGGGACACGAGATCGTGACTATGCTCACTAAAAAACTTAGTCAAAACATATTTTTCATTCTTCAGCCTAATCTCGAATTCCGCCAAACATCCAAATCGCCTTTCATCTCTTTTTTTTTCCAGGCGTTTTTATCTTTTTGTATACCCCTTCGCATGAACAACAAAAACAACACTTTATTATTTTTTTAGAATCTGAACGACCACTGTTTGATCTTTTAATCCTTACACTAAACCCAACAACTCTTGCATAACTGTTGTAGTAATCATTAGCCTCTTTTATACTCTCGAATGTCATTCCAAGTACAGGACTCACCTCGTATGATGGTCTATTTGATTGTTCTCTGGTTTCGTTTTCAGGTTCCATATTTAATTACTATTAGAGGAAAAATATAGAAAAGTATAGGAGTGGAGAAGATGAAGAATAAAAGAAGGGCGGGAGAGAGAACGGAAGTTGGAGGGAAGTAGGAGAGAGAGAGTACGCACTGATTTGAGGAGAAAATCGTGGAAAAAATTGTTATTTCTATATTGGTTTATTAGAATATTTTTTTTAGTTTAAAATAAATGGAAAAATATAAAAAGAGTCTTTTTTATTTGTAACTATTTGTTGGACACGTGGGGAATTTGTGGCGCTGGTGAATTCCACCAGCAAAATTGCTGGTGAACAAATTCGGACTCCAGTAGTCATAGGAAATCTTTGGCCCCAAAAGGATTTTGAGTGTAAGGCATTGCAATGGCGTAAAGAACCATATAACCATCCATACCAATTTGCATGCCACCCCAGTATGGGTCATATGGTGAATGAGCAGGAGGCATAATATAATATCCTGTAGCACAATCTTGAGACGCTCTCCAATGCAACTCAGCCGCATTTACGGGAAGAGGAGTTGTCTTCGTTTTCTTTTCATTTACTGCCTCACTAGTAGGTATCTTATGTTGCACTTCCTCTTCTTCACCGTGCAGAGCACTTCTTCGTAACTTTGGCTCCTTCTCGGGCATTAACTCAAAAGTTACTTAAGACATGTCTGCTTCTTCAGCAATGCCACCTCTATCAGTGAATGGAATTTTAGATTAGCCTGCTTCCTCTCAGGATTATCTTTCTTCAGACACGGTGGTGGTCCTCCACCCTTGGAGGCAACATAACGAGACGGTGAAACAACTTTTGGCTAATCACAACGAGGATCTTGAACCTGTATAACACTTCCAACACTTCTGACTGCTATCTGACTCCAAAATGCGGTTGATGGTATCCTTAACTGTCTTATTGGGCAAAAGATCATCTGCAAATACATTCGTCGCCCCACAAACACACGCTGCTTTTGAGATTATGTGGTTCCTGATACATTTATCACAAAAGCTATCAAAACAGCATTTGCTTGCCAGCATAGCATCTTTCATTACGTCTCTACACAATGGACAATGGAGCTCCGATGGAAGTACACACCTTAAGGACTGACTAGAAGAAGATATTTCTTCGACTTCTCTGTCAAAAGCAGTCTCATTCGGCTTAAACACAACAACTGCACCACCTCCCAAGGCATATGAGCCATATGTGGTCTCGATTAACATTGACTTAGGAATGCTAGTTGGCTTTTTCACCACTCTCCTATCATATATAATTAGGATCCCCATTAGTAGGGCAATGCTGAATAAAGTGTCCAGAAGTGTTACATGTGTGACAGACATAACCTTCAGGAGGAGTCTTCCTCTCATACCCACCACATTGCCCAATTGCCCGTCCTCCATTCGTTCGCCCTCCCATACATTGCCCAAATCCTTGCCCCCATTCATTCTCCCTACCATACCCCTTCCAAAGCCGCCTTGAGGCTGCATTTGCCATTCCAAGGTGGATGACTCGATCATTGCCTTAATCTTCCTATCCTCGTCGGCTTTCTCCAAAGCTAGGGTAACCACATAGTTGCATGGAACTGCAACAACTTCAGGGACAGTATACACATCATCCCCAAAGTCATCCCCTTCTACCACCTCAGGTAAACTAGGCTGTTGACACTCAACAATGGTTTTCTCAATAACTTTAGTCACTACGATCTGGTTATTAGCAACAAAGCGCAACCGAGGCTGCGAAGGAATTCTACGAACTAAAACAGAAGTATTATTTGGTATAATCATTTCTTCTTCGAGATACTCTTCATTAGTTTGAGCGTTAGAGAGGACAAAGTCAAAATCAGAACCCCTTCCATACTTCTAACGCACTTTTATATTTATAATAAATTTCCATCTTATCCTTTAGTATTTATGATGAGATGAACGCATAGTTTTATAACCAAACACAGAAACACAAAACCACAATCAACCAAGAGAATATAATGGTATTGAACTTTAACTAATACAAACAAATTGTTACAATTTCTCTACTATTTTCTATCTCAGTTACACTTTGTTATATCTTCGCACCAGCTTGGACCAACAATCTTCACGTACCAATCTCGTAAGGATGGTGATAGAATCTTGAAACGGAAATAGGCTAAAAGAAAACTTTGGAACTGAGTAGAAAGAAAATTGTAAGGGTGGGCAATTGGGCATATATATATATATATATATAGGTTTTAGATTTGTAAGGAAAACATGTTTTTGTTGTTTCGATTATCACACGAATTTGGAAGGTTTCTAAAAAGAGGGTTCGGAAGTTTCTGAATCGGTGGATTGATAGTTTCACTACTTAAGAAAAGGGGTTTTTATGACAATTTTTAGCTGAAATACATATCATGACACCTTCTGATTGAAAAACCGTCATTAAAGTTATGACAGTTCATAGAAAAAAGTCTTAAAAGTTCCTCCTATTATGACATATATTAGCCTTTAAAACGTCATAGTAGGTAAATTTGATTATGATGCCTCATATTAGCCTTTAAAACGTCATAGTAGGTAAATTTGATTATGACGCCTCATATGTAACCGTCATAATTATAGTTATAAAATAGTTTACACTATGACAGTTCTTCTAAAACCGTCATCTAATTTATTTATTTATTTTCAAAAAATATATATTATTATTATATTTTTCCTGCCAAAAATACTACATAACCTGCAATTCAATTCCTAACCTGTAAACTTATTTCACCAATAAAACAACTATAAAATTCTCAAAAATAAAATTAGAACATCCAGAGTAACTTCAACCCCATATATTTTCAAACCATTTGAAAATACTTATTCTTTATATCAATCTATTCAACAAGAAAAAATAGCAAGTTATTATCCTTTCAACGTCAGTGAAAAATACTAGATACATTTATTTGATAGTACATTCAACCAAACTAAAAATCATTCTAATCAATTCCATCATCAACAAATTAAGTATTATCCATCGATCGATTGAACGTTGTCAAACCTAAGAAACAAAGTAAAGAAACATAATTAGTAAATTTGTTACCAAAAGCTCAAGCCACTGACAAAAAACAAGCTATTTTATATATGGCATGAGAGGAACAATGCGATGGGACCTAGTTCTCACAACGGAAGGAAAAATAAATGAAAATACCTACAATGCAAATGGACTGTGGTTCAAGATATACACTACTACAATTATATATAGTACATGGTTGTCGGAGAGCTGAAAATAAAAAAAACACACAAATGCAAGGGTCATAGCACAAATCTTTACTAAAGCCATTCCATACCTCAAAGCAAACAAAAGAAAAACAAAATACCAATTTTGCAACACATACACATGCCTTTGGCTTGGCAAGATCAAAAGTAAATGGTAATCCACATAAATCACCTCCACAGAAATGGAACTAGATGAAATGGGAATTTTTTTTATTCTCCGATTGGTAGTTTGGCAAATGGTAAGAAAGAACCCAAAGACCCACCCTAACCAACCCCTAAGTGTAGAAACCACCTGGCTAGGCTACCCCACTATTCAAGACAAACAATATTGAAACTCACATTGTCTAGAACTATCATGCGGTCATGGTTTCATTACGCAATGCAACTGTATGAGATACCAATCATGCGAAGCAAACACAAAATATAAAGGAAGCAACACGACATCTGTCGTGATGGATGTTACATATTGTTAAATATTAGCAATGAAAAACAAACTGAATGAGATACTTACCTAGCAAAAAAAATGTTGAATGAGAGGCTTTACCTTTTTCAACAAGCGAAAAAGGTTATTGTAGCAACCAAAGATAACATCAAGTCCCTTCTCAATATGGTTTCCACATCTATCAACAAAAGAACCCACTTTCTCACCAATAAAAGGCCAACTTGCAGATTAAGTTAGAAAACAAAATTAATGCTGCCACCATGATTTAAAATACATAGATTATACAAACCATAATTAATCAAACTATGTTGAGATTCATATAATTCAAACATAGCTACGTAGTGATGTGCAACCCGTTCTCTAAAGATAAACCAAGAAACACCTATATTGCATTATAGGGGTGAGATGGAGAAAAGTGAAAACGTCAATTTTATATAAACAACTGACATTGATTAGAATTCCCAACCAGACAAATATATCAGTATGGATGTCACTTACGTCATAAAGGTAGTCTCCAAGCTTCAGTATAGTCATGCCACACACTCTTGTAAACTAGCAGTTTACCCATTAAGCCAGGTGGCAATTCTTCCAAAGTGTAGCCTTTCTCTGAATGCCATGCAACCTTGGATGGCTTTGAGTTGTTAGCCATCTCATTGCCCTCAGCAAAAGATGATCGCTTTACAAAAGGAAGAGATGCTGGGAGTTGAAGGAATAATATCCTTTCTTCTGCAACCCCATCCTGAGAATCGCCAGCCGAAAATCAATATATAGGTTTAAACATCAATATTTATGGTACAATTCCAATTTTTCTCAATCATCTAATTACCATCAAACCAAGCTCTTCAGCTAGATTCATATAACTCTCATTATAGTCAAATGTTGCTGAAGCCTTTTCAAATTCCTCCTTGTCAAGAAGAACTGAAAACCCAATGGACGAGTCATCACTTAATCGTATAGGAAAGCGAGATGCTTTAAACTTCATGAAATGAAACAAAGAAAAAAAAGAGCTTTACAAGTACAGCACAAGTGTTTGGACAAACCCTGCCCTTTCTCTCATGATGTGCAAAGACATCAATTGTGCTGCACATCCTAGATGTTGACTAAAAAACAATATTCCTTCTCTAATGCTTTAACACCCTGTAAATCTCTTTGTAGCACTAGTACTTAGTTCGTGCTTGCACTTTAAACTCACAGAGCACATATGTACAACCACAAGAAATGCACCCCCTTCCTTTCTAATATCAAAAATAGTCTCATGCCTTTATAACAAGAATAGTCTCGGTGCTAATAGTATAATCTAAGACAAAGTTCTTCATACAACAAGAGTGCTATTGTGCTACCAAATTTTCAGTCTCCTCTCATCTCCCCACAAAAAAAATGCAAGGACTCTTAGAGTACTTAAATTATTTCAAAATCTCACATAGAAAACCCTATCAATTCCTAATCCTTGCCAAAAGCGTAAGGAAGTAAAAACTACCATAACACAATTTTTAGATAAGGAATGAAAAGGACCAAACATTAACCTATAATAGCAATGCTATCCATAGTATATAGCAAGCAACATATGTGACATCAGATACTGACTTCAATCATATTTTTAGTATGAAAAAATAATTCAAATCACAATAGTACTTATAAGAAACAAAGGCACAACACGGTTCATTAGCATAAAACTATTAAATATTTGCACCCATTCCAATATTTGTTAGTCCATTTCATTAGTTATTTTTATTTAATATAAGTGTGTTTTTAGTGACAAAAGTGGGAAAACTTGGAGCATTTGTGCAACATCTAATGGGAAGATGTCACTGGAAGCTTCCATTTGGGCTGAGTGAACAGGTCATGGAAATCATATAAGGTTATAGGTGATAATATAAGACCAGATTGTTATGAAAGCTTGTTAGCTTCAATAATTGAATGGGCATCATTTACACTTGAACCAACACCACTAGATCAGCACCCATTTGACCCACTTCTTTTCTAATTGTGTTCTTTACGTACATGACCCTATTTCCCATCTTCACCTCACTAGCAACTCACCAAATACACACCACCAGTACCAAACTTTCAATCACTACCCAACCTAGTCATGTAATCAAACAATAATTTGAACCACCTGAATGTTTAATATAATTAAATATAAACTACATTAGTGCAGTGTGCAAAGTACCTTTGCTATAGCTTTAGCTTTCTAGTTTGATCCAATTGAGAACTTGGTTACTTCCATTGCCATTAGATTTCTTTGGACTTAATAACCTGGCAAGACCAATTCAGCAATCATTCCACATCATATACACAATTCAATAGTAAAAGAACAATGATATATAATGTAACATTGAGTAGTACTAGCTAGTCTAATGTGAATTATAATTAGAATATGAGAGGACAAGACCCCAGGCATATTTCTATTACAAGTTTATTCAAACAGTTCATATGCACTTGCGTAGAGACCCCAAGCAGGGTAAAAAACAAACTATTCATTGCAATATAATAGTTATCAGAAAGAAAACTAGATTGAGGGATTTAATCACTAGTTGATAGGATAAGTAATATCACTGCTGCTCCCTTGTCAAGTTACTATTCTTTCTCCTGAAAAAAAGAAAACCAACGAATTCAGAACAGGGGATGCCGATTTTTTTTTCTTCTTGTTCATGCAGGCCCAGTGAAATTAAAGGTGTTAACATAGTTGGTCAGAATTGAAGATAATAAACAGGGGAAGTTTAATACACAATAGAGACAAAAATAATAGATTAGAAAAAACAATAAGAACAAAAAAGGCACCTTTTTTCTCGAATCTACAGAGGAGTTTGGTTCAGCGAATAGACGATTACGAAGAAGATGGTGTATTCTCTACGTTTCACGAGGATATACTTCTCAACTTCACCAGTGGTCGATTGCGATATCATCAATTCAAGTTCAGAACCAAATGAGCAAATGAAGGAAACGATCAGATGGATGGAATTAGGATTTCACGTACTTGAGACTTTGAGAGGAAAATGAAAAAAAAAAAGGTTTCAGGAAGAGGTCGAGTGGCATGTTGTTTTTTTACAGGAGTTTGGATTAAGAAATACTCTCGCTTAAACTTTTCTTACTGCCCTAGTAGAACAGAGGTCCATGATTTACTTTGGATAAAACTTTATTAATCTCTTTCACTTTATCAAAGAGATTATCCGAACTGTTCTGGGTCTTGACGCTTTAGTAAGTCCCAAAAATGAAAAATTCTGTAAAGAGAGGAAATATATATTGACACTTCTTCTGGACTGGTCAAAAATTAGAAAATAAATAAAGACGCTTCACACAGAAGAGTCATAAAAAAATTTTAAGGAGCTTTTCTTGACGGTTTAGTATATAGCGAACTTGACATTTTTCAGAAAATCCGTCAGAAAAGCTTAATATTTTTATGACGTCTGTCTTACACTCATAACTATTTAGCAACAACCGCCATAAAAATATCACCAAGACACTTATCTTGATGGTTGTAGACAAAACCGTCAAGATAGAAAAAAAAATAGCCGTCCTAATAGGTCCTTTTTTTAGTAGTGTTTGATACCTTAAACGTTAAACGTTAAGGAAATACTGAAATAGTCAAAATAAGGCATACTTCTATGGTATGGACGTATGGCGTCAACGTTACACAAGTGCATTCCGCTCCACAATGGATACATGTCAACCTATACAACAAGGACAACTTTTGGAATAAAATAAAAATAAAAGTACACACACGAATTTCTATTGCTTGGGTATACCACAAATAGTCTTCTAAACTGGTAAGACTTGTAATAAAAAGAAAATATATAAAAAAATTAGGGTGGCCCCCCAAAAACAACCCCTAACTTTTGGATCTACTTATGACGTGGTGGATCTAAACGTTTATAGGGTGTGGACATGATAATAAGGGGCAACAAGAGTAGTGGATCATTACTAAAGTCAACAAAGACTGCCTGATTTTCTAGTCTATCTAATAAAAAGGCTTGGTGTGGGACCCGTAGGTCCCCATCTGTCGGCTACAAATGTTTCTCACAAGTTATGACATGTCAGATCCAAAGTCTTATAGGATATGTGCAGTTTAAAATATTAATTTGAAAGAGTACTAGATCATTGTTGATTTGGTCAACAATGGCTACTTTGTGGGTTGGGCTTTTATCAATCGGTTGGTTGGGGTTCTTTTTGGCGTAATTTGAAACAGTGTTGTGGGCACGGGCTATATACTAGTATAGAATAAGAGAGCCATAATATTAAAGGACAATAAGTAATCTTATTAATGTGTGGAATAATGGGAGGTTACAACCGTTTATATAGAGGAATTACTTCCAAAATAAGTATCGTCCTGAAACCCTAATGGGCTCATCATGGTGGGCATCCACATAAGGCACATACCTTTATAACACTCCGAGTAATGCTATACGGGCCTACTTTTTAGACCTACTATTGCGACTCACTATTTGGATAACGTTGGTTTGCATTTGCAATACACACGGACACGAATCTTTATGTAAATCAATGATTAGGACTTTTGACACATCAGTAGGTTCAAATAGTAGGTCAAATAAGTGGGTTGGTGTAGCATTACTGATAACACTCCCCTTGGATGACCACCATTCAGTGATGACTGTTGTCTCATTAAAACCTTACTAAGGAAAACCAAAGCTAAGGAAAAAGAGTACAACGCTCAAAAGTCATTGACTATGTTATCTCGTTAAAACCTTCGTTAGGACAGAACCTCGTGGGAAAATCCTAGTCAAAGGAAAAAGAGTGCAACTTACAAAAAACATGAATGCTCCCCCTTAATAGAACTCCCCCTAAATATAGCTTCCACCAATATCTACTCTGTCTGGTGATTGAGTCTTTGCATGCTTATCCCATGCACCATCTTCTTAAATGTTGACTTTGGTAGTGCATTAGTAAATAAGTCGGCTAAGTTGTTACTAGATCGAACTTGTTTGACTAGGATCATTTTTTTTCTTTGAAGCTCATATGTACAGAACAACCTTGGTAGAAAATTCTTGGTTCGATCTCTCTTACTAAATCCTTCTTGTGTAGGCAACATTGTCTTCATATATTGTTGTCACACTTTCTCTAGTTGCTTCAAGTTGTGCAATTAACTCTGTGAACTTGAAGGAAGCCACTAATAGACCTCGCTTTGTTGATTGCCAAGACATAGCTGCATAGTTATTAATAAAAACTTAACCTGTTTGATAATGACCATTATGAGGGTCAGAGAGATAACCTAAGACTGCATAACCAACTAGATTATAGTCGTTAGTGGAATCACAAGAATAACATAGTTTCATATCAATTATTGCATAAAATAATATCTCAATATGTGTTTGCCATTATTCCAGTGTCTAATAAGTGTATGTGCACAATTATATCTTTATAAGAAACTAATAGAAAATACAATGTCTGATCTTGTGCACGTAATGTGTTAGATACAGAAATGCTCCAATATCACTCAAGTAGAGTATTTCAAGACCAAGAACTTCCTAATGTTAGCCAGATTTTGTAGTTAAGCAACACTTAAGATTTTAATGGGGAGTTTGTTGGCACTTTCTAAAAGATTAGACTTTGGGAGTTTGTTGGCACTTTCTAGAAGATTAGACTTGTTTGTGATTCTTTTCCAGTGAAAAGTTTGTAATAAAGTAGTTTTTTTACTTTTTCAAAAAAAAAAAAAAACTTCCTAATGTTCTTTCTTTGGTCGAAATGGATCTTTATCCAAATCGAAGTTCATCACAATCATGTTTTGTCCATTTTTAAGCCATACTAAAACCGACCCTTTCAGTATATTAGTATTGATGAACTAGAATCCCACTAGAACTCTGTTAGTTATATTTTAATACCAAGACAAAGTTTCGTCTTTCATTTCAAATTCTTTCTTCATATAGTCAGCAGTTTTCTCCAATTCAGTACGAGTCCCAATCAAGTTTATACCATCCACATATACTAGCTACTATATTGAATCCAACCTCGGATTTTACTATAGGGCCACACCACATTTATTAAAGAGTTTGATTATGCTTGAATAGCAAATTCCAGATTAGCCAATCTTTCCTTTGTCGACAAAATACGTGGTCCATTTATTATCATCGTTGTACTTTGATATTCTAATATCTATAACATAGGTAAATCTGTCATCCATGACAAGTGATTTCCTATCCCACAATTCACCTGAACATGCATGGAATATTGAGATCGATCTCTTTATTTTCAGATACATGTGCCTCTCCATAAGCAACCATAGGCATTTCAGTGAATTTGGGTATTTGCACATTTTAATTATTTGTTTATGGAGCTCTAGCCATTACCAAGCTATTATCTGGACAAGATGTTTCCTGAATTCTCCTCTTCCTAGGAGTACTCTCTTTGGATCATATATGTCTACCAAATGGAACATCAATTATGGCTAGCATATTCATGGTTAAATTGACCATATCATTAAATGCTTAGGCATTTTCTCTGTAACCTCTTACAAGTGTATCATTCTCCTTATCTCATAGTCACATTTATTGTTTGGACCCTTAATGAGACAGTGGACGTGATCCTCATTACTTCACGTCATTCCTTAGAGCAACCATTGCTTTTCTCCCCCTAACAATAGGAAGACCGTCTCATTAAATTGACAATCATTTAATACAAACCAACAAAAATACAGGAGAATTCATCTAATTGAGCTTCTTGCTCCCAACGTTAGATGTGATACACAATTTCTCTCCCATTTATGGACATAGTATACCAGACATATATCCATAATATAACATGAAGCAAAATAAATTTGTAAAGATTGATACTACCACAAGTATAATAGGAAAAAAAATGAATTGAGTTTCATAATATAATATGAAAAAATAAAACGACACTCATGGCCTAGACTTTCCTTGAGGAGAACACAATATTAACGGTAAAAGTTTCATAAACTAGTAATAAAAGCATAAGTAACTGAATAAATCATATCATTCCAAAGATGAAAGCTTGCTTATCAAACTTGCTCATTGCTATATGGATTCTCATACTGAACCTCAAAGAAATCGGAACAATCCAAATGAGTATCATCATTAAAGTGGTCGCTCTTCCAATCCTCTATCACATTTGTTTCCATTTTTCTAGAGGCTTTATATATTTTTCAACCTCTTCTATAGGAGCTCGGTAGTATTTTGCCCAATGTCCATCATTTCCACCACATCTGTAGCAAATATCACTGCTCATCTCTTTTTGTTTGTTATGAGGATTTGGAGTCCCCTTTGTGGGGTGGAGCTGTCCACTTGTTCCAATTACCCTTTTGTTGCTCATCAATATCCTAATGTACCTATTTTTTTTTTTATATTACCATTGCCATCTCCATAAAGATGATAACCGCGACAACCTTTCCCATTATTTTTGCCTCTTCCACGCCCTCTCCCATGTCCTCTACCATGATTTCCATTAGCTCGAAAGCTGGCATTCGCTTTCAGAATTGCCATTGACCTAGTTGGTTTGAAGTTATGGTTTTTCATGAGAACATTATAGTTTACCTCTAATACAAGGAGGCAAGTCACAAGTTGAGAATATTTCTCAAACTTTCTTTCACGATATTGTTGTTGCAAAAGTACATTATTTGTGTGAAAGGTGGAGAGAGTTTTCTCAATTATTTGTGCCTTTGTTACTTTTTCACCACACAATCTAAGGCGAGAAACAATATTGAACAAAGCAGAATTATATCCTTTCACAGTTTTATGATCTTGATATCTCAACTTCAACCATTCGCTTTGGGCAGTTGGGAGGATAACCATCCTTTGGTGGTCAAATCTATCCATTAAGGATGTCCACAAGCTCAAAGGATCATCCACACATAGGTACTCTACCTTAATATCATCATGAATATGATGACGCAGCTCATCTTGAATATGATGATGTTGGAATATCAAAGCATTAGCCTTCTTTTCAGTGGTTGCAATGTTATCTTCCTTAATAGCATCACCTAGCACCTAGGTCATTGGACTACAAGTGTAACTTTGCATCCAATTGCCATAACAAGTAGTTATCCCCACTCACATCAAGAGCTTTGAATTCAAGTTTGGCAAGGTTTGACATCTTTACTCCAAAGCTAGAAACGATCATGCTGATAACATGTTATACAATATAGAATAAGAGAGCCAGAATATTAGAGGAGAACAAGTAGTCTTACTTATGTGTGGAATAATGGGAGATTACAAACGTTTATATAGAGGAGTTACTTCCAAGATAAGTAACCTCTTGAAACCCTAATGGGCTCATCATGGTGGGCATCTACATAAGGCCCATGCCTTTATAACATTATAGACACTATTTACGACAATTCAATTTATAGATCGAGTTTCAATTGAGAAACAAAAATTTCATGGCAATAACTTTAAGACAATCATTTAACAATGTGAAATCATAGGTTTAGAACTAAAACAAAGAAAATTATTTCATGAATTTCTTTTCATACTTACTTGCAAGCATGACAGGAGAGAGATAGAGAATACCAAATCCACCATTTCAAACAATTAACAAATATATACTTCGATCTACAAATAATATTTTGTGCAGTGATACAACTTGTCATGACATTTAAACCAATCTGGTCATTGACTCTTGGTGGATTGTTGAAATTTCATTTCCGTGTAAGTTTCGTATAAGGCAGGCTCTTGTGGCAATAAAAAATCAATCTGGTAATTGACATTCACTTCTTTCCATATATGCATTTCTCTCCATTTTTGTAGTCTTGACATGCTCTATATATGTCATATGAAGATTCCAACTTATGAAAACCTCGTAAGTATAAATAATGGCTAATAATATTGATAATTGGTAAGCACCCAAAACTATAATATTAAACCCAGTAGAGACATAGCAAATTGGTTGATTATGTGTTTAATAATCATGAAATAATTATATTTTTGTACTTTTGTAGGTTTTTGCAGTTAATGTAAAAAATGATGATAAAACCTGTATTAAAGCACTGGAATAGTGTATATATCTGAAGTCTTCCTACCAAGCCCATGTGAAGCCCAACAAAGGCAGACTAAAGCCCGGAGACTCAAACAGGGATGATTCCAAGTCAGAACGGGATTACGTACAGAAAATCATCAACCTTCCGAAGCTCATACCTCTTGAACCTGGACTCTGATTTCGGCAAGTAAGCTGCCCAGACAATCAATGCGACAAGCTCTACTTCATGCCAAATTTTGCAGAAATCGACTTGCAGACCCGCCACTGGACGCAGCACATGGACCCACGTTGTGAGCCCACAAGAGAGGATGAATCATCAATCATGGAGCAAGTCAAGACAAAAGTGCCAAATTATTGGCAAAAATTGACACCTTGCATGTATTTATTACCTTGGTTAGACTTTTTGGTGTCAAATAATGTTTAATTTTGGCTTTGTTTGATTTGGAGATAAGATGGAATTAAATGTGAGTAATGGTAGGAAGTGAATCACGTGGGAGAAGGAAAGAAAGCTCTTGAAAGGGGCTAATTTTGTAACCACTCTCATTCATTCTTATTCATGCATGCATATTTCATTTTCTTTGCTTAAGTTAAGTTCTTGTAATATCTTTAATGGTGGAAAACTTGTGTTCTAAATAAAAATTAGCCTTTACTTTATGTAAAATCAGCACTTGTTATTATTATTATTCTTCTTTTTTTAATTTATAATAGCATAATTAAAATATCATATGAATCCAAGGATCATGAGCTAAAACCCTCCCAAGGGGAGGGTTAATAATGCTCATGTGAGGATCAGGTTACGAATTTAGGAATCCAGTATCACCAATTAGAGCCTCCCAAGGGGAGGGTTAATGATGCTCATGTGAGAATCATGTTACGAATTTAGGATTCCAATATTACTAATTAGAGGCTTAGGTTTGGTTTTTCATCCTACCCTAAAATGGCAGAGATTGACCGAGTTTAGAGTCTGGAACTTCAGAAAAGGTCGCGTGCACGAACCATTGACAATGGGTACACTCGCGCGCGCGAGTGCTGGGGAAAATAGATTGCGAAACTTGATCGACCGATGTAGAACGAAACCAGGAGTTGAAGGGATATTTCAGAGATGAAATATCTTGACAACTCCTCATGCTAGTAAGATGGACTCAGAGATGAGTACATTTTGCTAGGGATCGATACTCGAATCAGTTTTGGGTTTGTCTTTGAACCCACAGCTGATTAGAGATGTAGTGGTCTTGTTTCCTAAAAGCTATGTAGCTAATCTTTGCATGAGTAGGTTAATCCTCTCCTTATCTCTCTCTCTCTCTCTCTCTCTCTCTCTTTTTTTTTAAGAAACAAATTTGCAAATTTTAGATAACTTGTGTAGTAAGTACGTAATCATTAGGAAAAAGAAATCTTCAACAAAACAAAAATCCTTCTTACTAGTTCCCTTAAACATATTCTAGTTGTGACGTCAGCCTAGTATTTAGGTTGGAACGAAACCCTTATTCTAAACATACAAACGAAAATACGTGAGTAAGGTAAATCATTGAGTTTAATTTAGTACGTACAAGATTGTGAAACTTTCATATTCATAAGATACACCAAAGTGCTATCATTAATAATAGGTAACTCCATAACCATAAGCAAGAGTACTCCAACAATAGCAACATAGAAGTCTCTAAATAATATTCACACATCCCGTCTTGCACCATCAATTAATAACAATGTAAGAGGTTATATGTGAAGGCAATGTAAGTTGAATGTAAAAGGAAGCATGTCACTAAAACTACATAAACTTTGAAGAGATTAAAAAAAAATACCATCACTCTACTAAGTAACTGTATTCAAATTGTAGTGGTTGGTTTTGCAACAAAAATCAAACATTACCTTGTAATAAACAACCTCTAAAGTTGTTGTGGTTCGACGCGTCAAGTCCAATAAATATACTTGCTCCCACTTGTCCTGGCTTTGCTGGAATCTGTAAGGTCCAATTTTTGAAGAAAAGGGAGGAAAATGGTAAGTGCACCAATACATCGGAAGCTAAGTACCCAAGTATTCATCCTTTATCGTGCTAGCCATATCTACCTCACAGTCTCACACTATATCTGGCCCACAATAACTCATTCAAAACAGTGAAACAAATGTGGCGACATGAAGTCAGCTCAGAAAATTTAACCATTTAGCAGGCCTAGCTGCAAAAGTAGATCTATTGGTTGCAATTAGCTCGAAGCATTGTTACCAGGATAGCAAGACGGGTTCATGGTATAGTACGTGCTCAGGGCAATGTTTGATCCCAATCACTATTTGCTAAGAGCATCAAATATTCAAACAGTAATTTCTGAGACCATGTAAGGATTCCAATCGAGTTTGTATTCTTTATTTCTTCTCAGTTTATAGTTCACCATCCAGTAAAATTTCAGTTTATCATAACGCAACTAATCCAACAAAAACTAAAGCCGATGTTGCTTTTAACACATAAATTAAATAGGCTCTAATTGAATATTTACATTCAATACTGTACAACTGTTTTTTTAAACATGCTCCAAAATTCGTGATATACTAAAGCAATGTGCATCCAACTCTACCTGGTTACAAAGGATGAAAATTCAAAATCCATGTTTATTGCTTCTATCTTTCAGTTAAAACCATAAATTGGTTGTTCTTGCCCCAAAAGAGAAAGTTATAATTGATGTGAAAATATCATAGTATAATTTCCTGTATGTGTAGCGCATATCACCTTCTGTAAACGATGGCAAACATGTAGCTCGCCCGAATTCACATCCCTGATGGAAAACTTCTAGGCTATCTATTATTTGACTTGCACAAATTAGAAAAAATAGATCAAGAAGCAAACTTGGATACTGGAATTGATTAAGGGTAGTCTATTTAGATCATAAAATTTGGCACACATTTTAAAACTTTAGAATCTGTTTTCTGATCACCAAAACATGTATAATTTGAATTGGTTGAATCCATGATCAATATTAGAGCTTTTTGGGAACATAACCTATGTATGATGAAAGCCTTACACACTTAGGCATATGAACACTATATATCGAATTAAAATTGCACCCGATAGATTAGTAGGATTTATTTTTATAGAAATCTTATGTAGTAATAGTGTCTCTCTTTCCCAGCGCTTCTTGATAACCTACATTCTCAAATTAATATATATATTGATAACGGTGTTATGCACCAGTCCTTCTAATTTTTATTCTTGAAAAAGTAACATGTAACGGGATTTTCGATTATAATAGAATACATTTTAGAATTCCTTGACACGGTTGAACTAACATCATAGTACGTTCATCATATATATATAGCTCTCCCCTCTTCAATTGAGGAAGCGTTGTTAGAGTGTCCACGTGTCCAGACTAATTACGATAAATCAGGACGAAAAAACTGCGAAAACTAAGAAGAGTCGCACGAAATTAAAATGAAAACCCCAGAACCTCTTTCTTCTCCTCATTCAAAACCCCAAAACCTCATCAGATTTAAAAAAAAAAAATCGCATCTGCTAATTCTCGATGATCGCCCGAAGAGTTTCTTTCGTCGAATTCACCTCTCCCACCCAATCTTTACATCAGTGGACGGATCAAGATTCGGAAGAATAAACAGAGTCCAATTCTGATTAGCCTGATCCACCATCTCGACAGCATTGAAGGAACGAGAGGAACAGAATAATCGGAGCCATCATTCTCTCTTTAGATTGAGTTCTCTCATTGCAACAAATTCCACCCAATCAATTCAATCGAGGTAAAAAAAATGAATTTTCTCTTTATAACACTGTTATTCTTTTACCTTTTCTATGTTTAATGCAAACTCCATCTCAACTAATTTGCTATATGTTGTGGCAAGTTCTTCCCCTTTCGACAACGAGTTCATCAGGTTCAATATCATTGGTTCAATGAGAGAACTTCATCAGGTAGAAAATTCATTTTTAAGCTGAACCATGTTTCATAATACTGTTTGTAACTTACGGATCAAACATTAATGTAAGAATGCATTCAACAGATATGGTCTACTCTGCTACTGATGAGGATTCTGTTACATTGATAACATTGATACATAGTAGGGAAATGAAGGTATATGAGTTATCTACAGAAGATCCTTCGGATACTTGATCTTAGCTCCTTTTTATTCCTTCAATAATTTCCTTGAAAATCTTCCTTGCAGGAGAATTTTGATCCAAGCACCAAGAGGAAGAGCCACACTGACTTGAATTTGGAGGACGACCGCCCTATTGATCCTGTTCCCAGTTCAAAAGCCACCGTTAAGCCCAAACCAATTGCACATGGCTCTCCTCTTATGCCTTATATTACAGCTGCTAAATGGATTTGCATAGCCAACTGTCGAGAGTGTGTGTTCTTCTTGGGGGTAAATCAGCAACCATTCATTCTTGGCTATAATCATAAATTGCACGCGAGTGTTTTCTTTTTTTTTCTTTTTTTTACACTCTTTTTTGTCACTGCAGTGGCATTGTTTCCACACTCTTCTCCTTGAGACCTATATATTGAGGTCAAATAATCTTAATCCTGTTAGGGGAGTATTATTTAAACTGACAGCTTGCTTACCTCACTTTATACAAAGTATCGAGAACTTATGGTCATTTTTTCGTCAGGTTGCACCATACAATACATTTTATCCACAATTGGAGGAGGACATGAGTCAAGTTAGTGTTGATGCAACTATCAACAGGTGGAATGAACCTCTGGTTTTGGGAATGGTTGATCCACATGACTCATTGTCTCATCCTACTGGGGTCTCTGATGTTCAAGCTGAGTCTACTACATCTTTTGACCCTGACCAGTTCACAATTTTTTTGGTATGGTCTTACTTTTTGAGTATTAGGTTTCATTTTTAATTTTTATTTAATTTTTTTAAATTTCATTTATTTTTAAGTTTTTGTTCTTCACATTCTGGTTCAACTATATATGGAGTCGTTCATGGTGTTGTGGTTTTCCATAGTGGTCTACTGGAATTCAGTGTAATGTTCCTATATAGTCACTTAGCAATATAGAACCAGACCATTTAAAATGTCTAGATTGGGATGGGG
Source organism: Coptis chinensis (assembly GCF_015680905.1). NCBI lineage: Eukaryota > Viridiplantae > Streptophyta > Magnoliopsida > Ranunculales > Ranunculaceae > Coptis > Coptis chinensis. The sequence goes on along the minus strand of NC_141457.1, from coordinate 19,661,398 downwards.
AAAATGTCATCATCTGAAACATGACTCCTTGAGTTGCGCTTTTTCCAACGGGGACATTGTATAGAAATATCTAAGCACTTTATACTCTTATATTATTAATGTTATTAGTGTTTAAAAAAAAAAAAACATTTCTTTAATTTTCTTGGTATGCAGATTCCTAACCGGGTTTGGAGAAGAATCATCAACGTCCACAAAACAAAATCCTTTCCCATTACCCTCGAGGTTTACATGGCATCTCGCAGAAAAATGTATGTTTACTGAATTATGCTGATTCTTTGCGAGGTTCACCTCCCGCTCTTATCCACGACTTTTTCCTTCTAATGTGAAGACAATTACTTTACAAAGATCGAGTTTAGAAGAGATTAAGCAAGCCTTGCAGGATATTCCTCTTGAGGAGAATCGGAACCGGGAATTATCATGTGCCCTTCATGTGCACTTTAAAGATTGGTTGTATGGTAAAACATCTGGCCCCCTCCATATATACATTCATATATCCACTCTTTCATTGTCGTTCGCATAATTGCAATCTGGTCACATTTGGAAAAACCATCATATCAACGTCCTGGCTATATGGTCCATGTAAATTCATTTATCGACTATTTTATTGCATATGTATACTTTACTATTTGCCATGTTGATTTAATATACTCAAACACTGTTGCTTCCTAGAACATCATATAATTCATGGTTAATTCGTTTTCAACATTTCAATTTAGTTTGAGCTACATTACTCCTAACATGCTTTTATAGAATGTAATTGGAACATCTAATCAAGGAATGCTGCTGGGTTGGTACTTGGGCATTATTAGCATAATCAAGCTTCCACTCGATGTCATTCAACTGTAGCTGTCAGGGGAATAACTTATTTTACTAGGTTTGTTTACATTCTAAAACCATGTTTCTACTTTCTAGTCGTTAGTGAGTTCATTGACATATGTTGTTGATCTTTTTTTTTCCACAATAATATGTTTGCTTCCATCCAGATCTTTAGTTATTTCGTATGCTATTGTTAGATGGTTAAGCATTTTTCTTTTTTACTTTTTTAGGAGATATCAACATTGTTTGTCGATTATAAGCAGAAGTACATTGCTCAATAATACACTCAGTAGTCGTACATCCTTATCCCCAAGCATTACATATAGAGATAAAGTTCATAGATTACCCTGTTCTACAAGGTTAAAAGAACAATTTCTTTAGCCAGACATAGAAAACACTAGGCTTGAATCACTGAATTCACTTGAAATTAACCAATGGAGTACTACTGTATATAGGGTACTTCAGTACTACTAAAGCAGAGCAGATTCAGTGTCCATCCATCCTACACATACTTGATTGTGAAAAAGCTTTTGTGCATCACTTGGTGAAATGATTAGAAGCTGGCATTCCCCAAGTTTCGGTTAATATATGTTTTTGCCACCATGCAGTGGACGTAGAGATTATTAAACTTGCCGAGCCGAGTACTAGCTCTTCACTTATCTTTGAACTTCAAATTTCTCTCTTCAACCTCGTTAGACTCTAGGGGTTTGGCGAGGAATTTTTAAGGTGAGATCTTTTGCTCTTTTACAGTTTTATTGATTGCTTGAGAAACCTACACTACAAAAGTTTTCATCCATCGTGCCTCAACAATAATTCTTGAAGCTTAAAGCCATCAAACAATTTCAAACAACTATAATCATGCCTTTCGAAGCTAACACCAACATATATACAGATTTATTATTGTGAGTTCTTACATGATTCCTTGCATTCTCTTAAAAATATGATTTCTTCCTTCCTTTTACAAGTTTTTCCTTTGTTCATTGGTTAATTCCTTTGCTCTTTTGGCTTAAATTAAAGTTGGCAATTTGGCATTGTATGGAGTAGACATTACTGGATTCTACTTCAAGTTTCCTTTGCCTATGATGCATGTTTTATAAGAAGTTTGAATTGTATCCAGGCAACCAACTCGATCGACACATGAATTGGAGCCCAAAGAAATTAATTTTCAGAGTTAGAAGTGGTGACTTAATTGAGCAAGCACACTGGACTTTGCCTTTCTATCATGACAGAGAACTGGAAGTGACCATAAGATGTTTAAAGGTTTCCCAATGCTTATGTAAGTGCTCCATTACTATAATTAATAAAATAATGACATATTTTCGACATTAATTGCTTGAGTTTAACATGTTATAGCAACTGTGAATTTATCATTGAAAGTTTTGCCTGTGTTAAATACCATATAAAGTATTGTTGGTGCAATGTGACTATTATTTAATAGACCCTGAGGGCAATTTTAAGTTTGAATATATAGACTTTATAGTATGTTCTCAACTTAGAGTGTTCTCATTTCATTCATATCTCTTTCTCTCAATATTTGTCGCCTACTTCTGTAAGCTTGGTCACTGCATAACCGAATCAGACACCTAGAGAAGTCATTAATTTCTCTCTTCAACCTCATTAAACTTTTGGGGTGGGGGTTTGGCTAGGAATTTTTTCAGGTGAGATCTTTTTGCTTCAAACCCCACCCGGAACTCTATCGTCTCAAATCAAGATGTTGAGAAACCCTGAACACAACTTCCATAATCGCGAGGTAAAATCAAGCTATTTTATTATTAATATTATTTTGAAGTTGTTCTATTAGGAGTGTTGTTTTTTATTTTTTGGGTTTGGTTTTGAACTTCTGACTGTGAAGATTAGTTCCTCATATTCGTTATTTATTTCCAGAAACGAAATTTGAGATCTCTGCAATCGAAGGGTTTCCAACAATAATTTTATCGTGTTCAATCTTAGAAATATGGTAAGTTATCTTTTCTTTCGTGAACACCATGATTCAGCTATTATTAGAACTGCACTAGTTTATTTTCTTTACACTGATTTTAATTAATGCGTTCTACTTTCTTAAAGCAATTTATCGTTTGTTAATTCGCCACACTCAACCACTAGAGTCTATCATTCGAAATCTCGATTTGCAAGTATATTTAGTATTTTAAGTAAATTAATTTGACGAGTACGCTACCCCTTCCGTTTGCCATCAATCTACAGGTGTTGAAACTTTTGACCTGTTGGACAAAAATTTTGAGCTTTTTAGTATTTTGTTTTCCATTAAGTATGGTGTTGTAACGACATTAGTATTGAAATGAAGATTGATTTTATCAAGTTGGGTGTTAGTTGTTAGCTTAATTGTTTCTTCTAATACTTTCTATTTCAGTTTGACTTTGTGGGCTGTGTACTATCTGTGCTATTTTCTACGCACCTAGGATTTTTGGTGGTAGTGGTATGTTTGGAATTTTTGGACACTGAGTTAGGTGGTAGTGGAATGTTAAGATAGTCTGAGTCAGACGCCCTCTTTGGATCATTGAAATTTTGAAATGACAATTAACCACCATTGATCATGCTGTAGAAAGTGAGAAAGTGAGAAAGTGAGAAGATGATCCTCACAATATAACAAAACCCGAAGGGCATCCTAGATCGTTTTGATTGTGTCATTATTAATAGCCTATTAGAACATAGTACCCTGAATTAAATGTTGATAGTGTTGAGTGTAATATCTCAAATGCTCTATCCCAACTTCGTATTCTGTTTACTACTAGGTATTAACACAATATAGAAAGTTAAGAACACCGACCACTTATGAATTTAGAAGCGCAAAGAAGCAAGGGTAGTACAAATAAATCAGTGGAGATTAGAAATTTTTTGGGAAACTGCTAGGAAGGAAGCAAGAGGGGAAGGAGCTGAGTTATTGTGCATTCCAAACTTGAAAATTGTAAGAAAGCTTGCAACATACTCGGAGTTCACTTTGTGTTTTCGAACAATTGCATAAAACACCATTTGAAACCCGTTATCACATTGTCACAACAATTGCTTTCTTGCAGATAGACACCTAAGCAACTGACCAAATAGACATGAACTTCTTGCAACATCTGCATTACCAAGTTAGGTGTTGTCTTGAGTAATCCTGAGCATCTTAACATTGTTTGCAAGTCTGCAACAATGCCAATAACATATAAGCTTACATTAATCAGAACACACATGATCATATGGTACTACATAAGTAAAAATGATTAGGTTGCAGGTTATTTGTAGATGAGGCCTCTCACAAACTCGGCACAAATATTGCATAATTCCATCAATTTCAGATTGTGTTGGAATCAATGACCTTTTCTTTCCAGGGTATCCAACTGGTAGAAGCACTTGATTGGGTAACCAGGATATCGTTCTTCGAATTGTAAGTGTTACATCTGATTACAAGTATTTGGTTTCTTCTCATTATGTTCAATTTATAAAGTTTTGTTCCATTACGTGTATCCCCTTTTGAAAATCTAAAAGAAAGTAAGTCTTCTAACCTACCTATCTGGCATGATGCTATATTCATCAATTACAGCTTAGGATTTATCAAAAATAACAAATGTAAAAATGTGATTTATCAAAAATAACTATAATGGTTATAATATTGCTTTACCATACAGCTGTATGGATATTATATATTTAAATTTTGGCTAAGTGTCTTGGACATGACACTACGTCGCCTATTTTCCTTACACTTAGACATAACTATTGAATCAAAGATAGACTGATTTGTTGAAACGTCCTATTTTCCAATGTAGTTTTACTATGAACAGCATAACAATATCAATCCCATCACTTTGGAAATAATTCATCTTCCAATATTAGTAGATAATACATTTGATGTTGGTGATAGCTACTTGTACCAAAGATCTTGGTACAAGATCAACTGTACTACCTTACCTATGGATGTGATTCTTTTTGGAAGTTTGGAAAGCAAAATCCCCTAATATGATATTAGTCTCCAATGCTTGCCTTTGGTAATATAGGTCACACCATTAGCCAAATACACTTACATTGTGATTAGGTGTTGTTGGTTAGAGTATAAATGATGTGCTTGAAACTGTTTTGCATTTAAATTTAACTATTTGGTTGGGTTATTTGTTGTTAGTTGATTATCTATTTTGGGAATGGTCAATTATAATTGGAGAGGAATTTCAGACTTAAGTTAGCTTGCTACTAATATTATTGTTCATCATAGTAATGCACCTCCCAATTTAAGGAGGAATTTCGGGATTAAGTAAGCCTACTACATGTATACAGAATATTATGTACACTTAAGCAGTGAAGTAATGTTGTGGTAACTTTCTAATGTGGCCATTAAATTCTCTGATGAATTTTCTTTTGCAGTCTTGCTAATCACACACACACACACTTAGGCAGTGCATATCAGAGAGCAATCCAGAGATAGGAGCAATACTTGCAGATGCTACCCCCATAGGAATGCATCCAAATACAAATAGGATTCCTGTTGCTACGGTAAGTCCCTTCTTATTTTGTTGGAACCAACTGGAGCAATTCAATCACAATGGTTGGAGCTAAAATTTCCATATCTGTTTGTTCAGGAGACCTTGGGAGTTTACCATGTTGTGTTTGATTCAGTTTACACACCAAGAAAAATGCAACTCTTAAAAGAAGTAGAGCCTGCTGGAGCCATTGTTGTGAGTGGAGTTGAAATGTTCCTCCGCCAGGAAATGGGCCAGTTCAATCTTTTCACTGGGTGGAAAGGTGAGCTTAGAATCTGCCTCTAGCTATTTTAAAAGCACATAAATACTCTAGAGTTTAGATTGATACTTGATCATTAGCCAGTATTCCTAACTCAAGTTATTAGCAATATGTGCTGCACCAGGCCAAATAATTTCCAATAATTTTCTGATATATGTTCCTATTCAATATTGCATTATGTGAATGAATATCTAACATAATCTTATATCTGTGTTTGCAGCGCCAGAAGACTTTGTGCGGGAAATTATTCTTGCGAAGTTCTGATTTAATGAAACAAGAAAAATGTTGTTTCATTTATCTTAATCATTGTAAAACTGTTTACTGGTATGAAATTGGACCCTTAATTGAAATTGATTATTTTTATACAAAGTTTCCTTGGTTACATTTCATGTATATTTGCAAATCATATATTCTTTCTAAGAGGCGTGGGGAGCCGCCGTTTGAGCTTTTCTGCCCTTCATCCTCTATTTTGTCACCTTTTCTTTCCTAATATCTAGCTTGGCCCCACCGCCTCCACAAAACCTTCGCCACTGTTTTTCCTTTTGATTTTTTTAAATGTTATATATACGACAGGGAAAACATAAGTGGTGTTATTAATTATTGTCATTAGTTTTTCTTACCAATATTTGTTTTAATTAATTTTGAGACTGATGCATGTAAAATCAACTAAAAAATTGTTGATTCCTACCAAGACGTTTATAACTTGGGAAATGCTAGAATGTCACGAATTAAAATCACAAAACATACACAATTTGGAAAAAGAATCCCAAATTATAGTATGGCGCTATTACTTATCACATGTTATTATATCATTTCAAGGTATTTTTTGAGGATCCCACAAAGTTAGAAATCGGAAACTGGATGCAACTGCTAAACTACAAAAAAGAATAATTAACGGAAAATCGAAAACTGGATACAAATGTATTGAACTAACCTAAAAAAATAATAGCTTAATGGGAAATCAGAAATCAGATGCAAATCCATTGTACTAACCTCAAAGAATAAATAGCTGAAAATCGAAAATTGGATGCAAATGCATAATTAACGAGAAATCAGAAAATAGATGCAAATGTATTGAACTAACCTCAAAGAATAATTAACATAAAATCGGAAACTAGATGCAATTACATTGAACTAACATAAAAGAATAATTAACGTACGGAAAATAAAAAACTAGATGCAAATGTATTGAAATAACTTTTTTTTTAAAAAAAAATTAACAGGAAATCGAAAACTGGATGCAAATGCATTGAACTAACCTAAAAAAATAATAATTAACGGGAAATCAAAAACTTGATGCAAATGTACTGAAATAACATCAAAGAAGAATAATTAACGAGAAGTTGATAACTGGATGGAAATGTATTGAACTAACCTTAAAGAATAATAACTAATGAGAAATTAGAAACCGGATACAAAATGCATTGAACTAACCTTAAAGAATAATTAACTGAAAGTCGGAAACTAGATGCAAATATATTGAACTATCTAACCTCAAAGAATAATTAACGGGAAATCGAAAACTGGATTTGCAAATGCATTGAACCAACCTCAAAAAATAATTAACGAGAAATCAGAAACTGGATGCAAATGTATTGAACTAACCTCAAAAAATAATTAACATGAAATTGGAAACTGGATGGAAATGCATTAAACTAGCCTCAAAACATAGTTGTATTGGGAATGTCTCGACAAGTACAGTTTTACAGTTAAAATTTAGTTTATCATATCTATTTTTGTATGATTGAGAATGACTTGCTATTTAAATAGCTTCAATATGATCTTTGTTTCATTTGGGCATTTTTACAAAACTTTAATCAAACTTCTCTTATTAAACAACTATTAAATAACAAAAAGAAGTTGAAATGTTTTATCAAGGGTGGGCTCTTTCCTTTTTATTGAGAGTGGGGTTTTAACGTTACAAGAAATTTAGATGAGGAATTAATATAATATTCATATTTTATAATTCTGTATAGTTGAAAATATTTTTTAAAATAATTTAATATAACAATACCCGTTCGTAGGATGGGTTCGAAAACTAGATATATATATAGTTGTGTTCAAGCAAGGGGAGATTAGTTGTGTTCAAACAAGGGGAAGTCGGGCACCCCTTTTTTGTTTGGATCGTGCCTTGGTAAAATCAGTAACTTACAAACGTGTAATTGTTGCAAAATCAAGATATAACTCAACAATCTTGGATTTTACATCAATACCAAATGTAGAAATGGACGTGGAGTGAATCTTATCATGAAAGTACAATAAGAATAGTGTATGTTGTAAGCACTTTCATGAATCCACCCAAGTGGAAAAAGGCGATTGTTTATCTTGAACATCAAAATTTTCCTCTTTATTTTTTGGCTGACCACTGATAAAAAAAATTGTAGATCAAAAACGAGTAATACTAAATAAATTAAAACTTTAAAAGAGGAAACATAACTTTCTTGCAATAGACAAGGGCGTTTGAAGTTATTAATAGATTTTTTTTATTTTTTTTGGAGGGGAGGGGACATTGATGTTGCAGGGCCACGTCACTGTGTCAGTCAACTGTATCAGTGTAGAATTATTGGAAAAATTAAAAATGGTGATAACATGTCTCATTGGGAGCATTTTCTATGTCTTTGATAGATAAGAAGAGACGTATCTTTTTTTTTTTTTTTTTTTTTTTTTTTCGATGAACAGTAAGAGACGTACTCGATGTAGGCCCTACCTTAATTATACTTTACCTTATTACCCGAAAAAGGTCATGAATGGTGGAAATCTCCAATGGAGAGCGTAACACGTCTACATAGGTATCATTAGGATTTCACAACTCTCATTACACACAAATGTATAGACTATAAATATCCACACTTAATAGTTTCTAATGGAGAAATGTAAATAATTTGGATTTTGAAACTCATACGTCACTTACAAATGCCCACTTTTACAATTAAATCCGGATGTCAAGCCATAATTTAAACTCACACATCACTCCAAGTGATACTTGATTGAGTCTTTTACCAACTTGTATCCGGGTTGAGAAGTCTTCACCCCCTTAATTAGTTGTTAGCTATTACCTACATACGGTTTACAATCCCCATTAGAAGATTATTTTTTAGAATGGAGGTGAACTTTAAACCTTATACAGTTTACACCACCATTGGATATGGTACTCTTTTGAATTTGGAGGGGTACTCACCTATACTCTCCGACCCTTTCCAAATTAATAGAATGTTTTTTTTTTATGTTGCACATTTATGTCTATTTTCTTTTGTGAAAGATGGGGTACGTGTTTGTTTGGGTCCTCTTCCAACTCTTTACATTCCATTTAATCATGAATATGACCCTAGTCAACTGATTTAAAATTTTAGACTCTATAGGACCACAATATCACAGATAGCTAGTAATTGTTTCCAAATGTTTTTTATGGACATACTTTAATTTACTGAATTGGATGTTGTTTAACAATTGCAATTTAGACGGCTAAGCAACAACAAATGAAGTGGTCGAATGCTATAGAATGAGCTATATGCACTAATAGTAACAAATGGTGGGCCATAATAATTTGTTTTTCGAATTTAAAAATTAAATAAAAATACAAAAAATACCTCTGTCATTGACATGAAAGGCACTATTCATTTAGGGAGAGATTTTTTAAAAGCTAACAGTGATATTGATTGTAAGATATTGATTTTTTTTTTTGTTTTTTTCATCAAAAAATATATTTATTGATATGAAAAATAAATTAAACAAATGACTTAGAGATCAAACACGTTATAAATTGCGCCGCTAGCCCTTATAAGTATTTAAGTATTTATATGTTTATTTTTGTTTGGTGAAAGATGGGATATATATATATATATATATATATATATATATTTTTGAGTGACCACAATCAACTAAATAGGTCCTTCAAACAAAAACAAGGAGTCTTCACTACACAATCCATATACAAAAAGTTTTCATATGATCCTTTTTATGATCCTTTGGCCGTTCCCGAACAAGATACCACTTTGCCTGTCACAAGATTTGGCACATCCAGAGCTCCCCTACAACTCTTAACTTCACATGAAAATGCCATCACGACTTTGCACCTACGAGGGCAAAAAGCGGAACTCACATCACCATCACCTACGACTATGATTGCACAATTAAGGCCCAGAATATCGATATCGATTAATATATCGGTGTACCCAAAAACCGATATATATCGGATATATCCTTTTTTTGGTGACCATTCCAAACTATTTAAAATATCAGATATATTGGACATATAATATCGGAAATATCGGAAATATATTAGAAATATCGGATTTATATTAAAAAATGGTAAAAAAGTCAACCGATATATATCGTAAATATCGGATATATCAATTATATCGGCGATATAAAGTTTTATATCAGAAATTCCGATATATATCGGAAAAAAAAGAGTTTTATATTAAGTGGATATATGTCGAAAATATCGATGTCGGTGTACCAAAATACCGATATATATCGGCGATATATCGAATATATTGGCGATATTTTGGTCCATGTGCACAATTACTAATACAGAAAAATAATAAACCTACAATAAATAAAATATAAATAAAGAGATGGAAGGGATATATATAAAAATTGGATTTAGAAGTTTGATTAAGAAACCAATTTGGAAATAAAAATTGGAAACGGGTCAGTGTCTTATTGCCTTCGAGTTTCTTTTGGTTGCGTGGGACCAAAGCATATGCCTTTGAGTTTCTTTCGGTTGCGTGGGACCAAAGCATATGCCTTTGAGTTTCCTTTGGTTGCATGGGAGTATGGGACCAAAGCATAAATACGTCAAGTGTTGGGTTTTGCAATTTCGGTCCAAAATCTTTTTTGTGAAATTTGGCATGTGGAAAATACATAAATAGTGTCAAAATACGGTCATACTTAGCTATTTGTTTTGGGTGCTGTATTGGGCGCCACTCAAATTAGATCGGGCAGCTTCCAGCCCAAGCCCAAACAACAAAGCCCAATACACCCCCCCACCAAATCGAAATCGGGAAAACCTACCTTACCGGTCATCTCTTTCGCCCAAACCCTAACAAAAAAACCCCAAATTGAATTCGTGTGCAAACCTTCGAGTGCCCGATTGAATTACCACAAATTTCCAACAATTCGAGTTTCTCACCGTTAAAAAACCCCAAATTGAAAGTTGAAAGTTGCCATTGAAAACTAGATTCGATTCGTTGGGTAGACACATACAGGATCGGTTTTCAGTCTAACCAAATTAGATCGGTTTTCAATCTAATCGAATCTAATCAAAAAATTGGGTAGACAGATACAGGACACATACAAGCCTGTATTGCCATTGAAAAATTGGGTAGACACATATTGAAAATTGGGTAGACGAATTGGCTGTCAATGGAGTATTGAATTTCTTGAGCATCTACAACACGTTGCTGATTGTCAGGCTTGTTTTGACTTGGCTCCCTAACTCTCCAGCTGCCATTGTTAGCCCTCTGAGGTAGCCCTTTTGAATTTTGATCACAATATTTTAGTAGTTTTGAATTTCCTGAGCATCTACAACAGACTCGAAATCATGTTTGTTTTTGTGTTTTGTGTGTTTCTTTTTTAGATTAGTATGTTTGGAACTATCAAAAAATCTTGAGTTCTTAGTCTTTTAAGTTCTTGGTATATATCTGGAGTTGTTCATGTTCATGTTCTTAGTTGAAAATGCACTTGTGAGTATGTATTAAGTCATGAATACATATCGTTGAGTGTATTCTTGAAGTCATGATATGTATGCAAGTTGTGGGTGTGTTTGGGATTTGGTGAGAGTTTTTAATGGTACTGCGATGCCTGATTTGGTGTCTTGGAGCTCATTAATTGAGTCTTATCTAACCATATTAGAATTTTAAATTTTTGAAGCAAGATTTGGAACTCTTGTTTTCAAAGAGGCCCACGGTCAGCTCCCACTGGAAAGGTGTGGCAATCATTGAGGTATGTTAGTACTATTCAATTATACCTTCATGTATGCTTTGGATTGTAAAGTGGGGGTATATTTGTAGGAAAAAATGGGCAAGTGGGAGGATGTGTAAAGATTCCTCATCTTAATACTCAAATGGAGTTGGGTAAGCTCCAAGATCGAAGAGATATTAATAAACAGAAATGAATATGAAATGAAGGTTTAAGTAAGATAGATTCAATTTTATCTAATAATAAGAAACAAATAAGAGACAAAATGCAGAGGAAAGTGACTTTTGTTTTATAGGTGTATGAGTGTAGGAGTGTAACTGATGAAAATCTATTAATCTTTAGACTTTGAAGAGAATGGCGTGTGCCTAGTCTATTAGGTTGTGTACTGGAGACAAATCTGAACTCAGGTTTTGTGTTTTTATAAACTTCTACTTTAGCAACACGAAATAAATGTATCAGATATAAATTGTAGGTATGTGAAAAGAAATACTTGAAAGCTGAAAACCAAGTATCAGAAAGTTAATAGTGAGATCGGCTAAATTTACCCTAAAAAAACACCAAGTCTGCTCTATGTTTTCACTATACTTCATTCGAGCATTACACGAAGTTTGGATATTAGTTGCTATCATTCATTTAACACTAGATCTAGATACACATTCAAATGCATTAAACTATTCAATGGTGAGAAATTTTGAAAACATGCTAATACATGCATTCATTCATTGCCTGAGTGAATTTGTTTCTAAAGCAATGTCAGCAGGCACATTCAACTAATTCTAGGTAAATTGCGATTTTGAAAGATTGAGTTCAGATACTCTGTTTCTTTCTTGATTTTGAAAGATTGAATTTGTTTTATGGTTTGGCTTAATTCAAGTGTCACTTGGTAAAGTGGCCAATACACCTCCTACTTGGTGTTTACATAAGGCGGCTTATAGTTTTGATCGGGATAGAAGATCAAGCTACTAGCTAGGTGTCTCAAGAAGAGAGTTAGAAATACACCTCCTACTTGAAGTTAACGGGGGGATCATCTCATTTTCGGTTCTATCCCCTGAGATAGAGAATGACAGTATATATGGTAGGTCGAAGAATCACAATATAATTGGTTTGCTCGTATGTTACTCGGATGAGTTAGTAAAGCATATTTTATGATACAGAGCAAGAGCCTATTGACTAATTGTTCTCTTATAATCTGTAATGGACTTAGGAATATAAAGTAGAGAACCCTCTCTTGGTTAGATCAGTCACGGTTCACCCAAGTGTTGTATACCCAGAGGCTAAGGATGGAATTTAAGTGTGGGCTTGTATTGATCCATTTCATCATTGGTTAGATTTAAGGTCGCTTTCATGTTTTGAAATATTCAATACAGGTCGAGTCATTGAAGGTTATTGTAGCAACAATTCAAAAGGTGATGACCTCAGGTCGTTCACATCACCTTAATGTTTGAGTGTTATGTACAGTATGAGTTTTGGTGTGGTCCTTGATGCTAGCTATATATAGAAAACATTAGGTAGTAGTGTAGCACCCTTAGTTTTATCTCTCTTTCTATTCGTCACTGACTATTTCACTCGTTGCTATGTTTGTGTTGTTGTGTTTCACTCAGTTCTGCCTATTCACTTTCATTTTGTTTGAGTAGTTTTAACCCGCATGATTTGTGTAGGTGCTTTTTCTTTTTGAGGTTTTACATTCTTAGCTATACTTTCTTTATATCACTTTCTTGTCCCACTTCATTTACAGTATTTATAATTGTTTGCATGATTGTTATGCGTAATAATAACAAAAGCGATCAACTATCAAGTTATTATTTACTTTTCAACGGATAATGTAAATCTCGACTTGTCTAAAATTCTAACTACTCAATATAAAAAAGAACCATGGCTGTGAATCGAACGATGGGGAAGTTGAGGTAGCAGGTTTATCAATCCAGAGGGTATTCTCAACTCATTTGATAATAGGACTCTTTAGAATATGATGCTCCAGTGCTTCAAATAGAATATATATATATATTTTTTGCAAGCCATTGTGGTAGGGTAATCATATAGTTATGAGTGTTTATTTTGGTACATGTAACTTTGTTTTTTTGTTTTTTTTTGATAAATGTCATGTTGCAAACAGTAATAAGGACATGTAGAACGCACAGTGGGGGATGATTTGCTTTCTCTACACCTATTTATTTATTCGTTTTTCTTGGTTTGTTATTTTTATGGTTTTTGTGTTCTCACAAGTTTTCATTGCTTTCTGTTTCATTGATTCCTTGTTAATTGCTTCCTGTTTCATTGATTCCTTGTTTATACATCGAAAATTGGCCAAAATTTCGAAGTTTGAAGATATCAACCTTTTCCCTTTAAACTTCCCTTTGTACTTGGATCTCGCATTTAGAGTAGAAAAATCTTGATTAACTTTAGTTGTTAGTCTTTTGCTGCTGATACTTTCTGGTGTCCTGCACTCTAACTTTTATTCGATATTGTTATTGAAACTATTGTTTTATTATTATTACCCTTTGCAGGTTATAAATTCTCTGCTAGCACACACCAGCTCAACTGAGTGTGTTGGACTTTCTCAAAGACTTTCACAAAGGTACTTTAGATATCATATTATGTGCTTTTCGATACCACGACTACTATCTATACTTAGTATCTGGAGAAAAATATGCAATGTTCCTTTTAGTTTATAGTGAATATCTTACTATAAGAAGGGGTGAGTTCTCACTTCTCTCCATGTCTACGGACCATATCTAAATGACGTGGTCTACATCTAGCTTAAGATTTAGAATCTAGATTCAAAAACTTTTAGTTCTACTAGTACCAGGTACCAGTTTATGTAAAGTTTAGGATCATGAAAAGAACGCTGGATAGATTCAAAAACTTTTAGTTCTACTAGTACCGGGTACTAAGAAATTGTATTGTGGGTTGAATATTTTATAGGGTGTTATGTACATATGGTTGTTGGAAGGATGTCATTATTGATTTCCAGGTTATGACAGGTTTAAGTATACGAAATGTTGACTAAACAAAGGAAACTCTGCCCAAAATTCGATAGAATTTGGATAGTGTAACGTGTCATTCTATTTCTTCATATATACTTGGAGTTATCATAGCAAGCTTATAAGTATATTAGTTTTACGACTGGGATGATCTCTTTTTTCTAGTGGTTTTCTTTGTACATTGTTTATTTAAATATGGTTTACTAATACTTGTTTTATTTTTCTTTTGTGGCGACGGTCCTCGATCAAAGAATGTGAAGAATGTAGCGAAAACTACATTCAAGGGTGTTAAGAAATTGTTTGGTGGCGGTTCCTCTAGCGGTGACGCAGTTGGAAGAAAAAGACAAAGGGCAGACGGCTTAACGGCATCAGCGCGTAGAGGGGACCATTTGGAAAAAGAGGTTCCTGAGGTTGATTCGTCTAGTGAAGATAGTGTAGATAGTGATACTAATGTAGGTTTAGATGTAAATATGGACAGAGGGAAGAGTATAGTAGAAGAGGAGAGTGAGGAGAGTGAGGAGGAGGGTGAGGAGTAGGATGATGATGTGGAAGAATATGTGGTAGAAGACGTACCACCAGTGGAAGAAGCACCTCCGGTATTGGATTTCGTAAGAAAATCCAATGATGATTTGGAGTTTCAAAGAGGTGTGTATGGGGGAGGCCCGTATGAGTCAGAGTTGTTGTATGACTATGCGGTGCATGTCGCCATGCGATGTTTGGGGAGAGAAGGGGTAATATTTTGTTTTTCTTGTGTACTTTGATTTTCTTTTACAAAATCTTTTGTTTCTGTTCATATATATCTAATGCGTGCTCGGTTGTTTCAGGAGGATTGCAGAGCGTTGAAGTGTGTTTCACACTTAGCGAAGTTATCCCAATGGGATTTCAAAAATGAATGTGAAAGGTCTCCGAGATTTGTCGTGCAGTTGAGAAGGACTAGGTTGTTTGATCTCGTGGAAGGTTATCACGAGCATATGGATCCACCATTGATCTCTGCATTTGTGGAGAGATGGCATCCGGAGACTAACACCTTCCATATGCCTGTTGGGGAGATGACTGTGACTTTGGACGATGTTGTCCAAATCTGTGGAGTCATAGTTAGAGGAAGAGCGGTGCAGGGGACAGTGAGCTGAACTTACAACAATCGATAAATCTCCTACATCTTGGTCTGGGGCTCCCTATTGATTTGATTACGGCAGAGATGGAAGCTAGCAGGTTCACTTCAAAAGTAAGGCTAGAATTCATCCGGAAGCATTTTGCGAACAAATTTCATGATAGCCCTATATGTGACGCTGCTGGGAAGGTGGTGGAGAAGGCCTCGAGTTTCCAGGATGTTCAACGGACTGTTAGAGCTTTTATCCTGTTTTTCTTTGGATGTGCCGTTTTTACTGACAAGTCTGGGACTGGAGTGCCTATATATTATTTGAGGCCGTTGTTGAAATTCAGTGAGATAGAAGAGTATGCATGGGGTGCAGCAATTTTGGCATTTTTATATAGAGGTCTCAAGGCTGCCACATGTGCGAAGGTGAAAGGGGTTACAGGCTATATGACTCTTCTACTGGCAAAACTTGAGTATTTTAGAGTTTATTTTTTTTAATGTTAATTTTATTACTCTATCAATATGTTAACTATTTGTGTATATCTAGGCATGGATCTATGAGTATTTTCCGGTATTCATGACAGTCCCAAACTTCAATTATATCTCGTCTCAGCCGCGTGCTCATAGACACATCCCAGTCGCTCCACACTATTACGATACAACGTATGCATTGCAGTTTTATCGAGCGATAATTGATGATTTGAATGAGTTCAATGTAAGTATTAAATTCAATGACAATTTGGTATTTAAGTTTGTTTATATATTTTTTTAGTAATTGATCATTGGAGTTGTTAATGACACATTTGATTTTGTTTCAGGTTGTTTGGCATTTCTACAAAAATATCAGAGATACAAACCCGATCGATGACATTGCATTTTTTGAGGGATTGCTATGTTTTTTCAACATTGTCGAAGCTTTACTGTTGCGCAAAGGGTGGTGCGTCGGTTAGGTCACGTCGCAGCTTGTACCTAAAGATCCTCCAATACCAAATTGGAGAACAAGAACTGTGGCGGGGGCGGGTATGAGGTGAAATTTGGACCAATATTGGGCCACTTTACTGGGAGTCATGGCAGAATCACGTGATCCAACCCTACAACCGAGGACCTATTTCGTCTTATCCATGGGAGTGTCATCAAAACTACATGACTTGGTATGTGAGAAATTCTCATGTAGTTTTGGTAAACCCTGAGCTTCTTCCTATTCATCCCTCCCTGGAGACACTGCCTAACTGTTCACCGATTGTAAGTATTGTGATTTTTAATTAAGTTTCTCTAACTGTGATTTTTTGCATTCGATTGGTAACTTATCTTGATTTTCCTTTTTTTGACAGAACGACATCATCGATGAAACCAGTCGTTTGCTAGAGAGAGGTCTGCAATTGGTTGGGAATGATATGCCGAGGAGGAAGCAAGGTCCTCCTTCGAACAGCGCAAACTTGACTAGGTGCAAGTACATTGGTGGGCTTATAGTTGATTTGTTTTTGGTTTAGGGTTTGTAACTTTGTAATTTGTTTGATGGATGGATTATTTGAAACTTTGTTAACTTTGTTTCAGATTTTAGTTTGATGGATGTAATTTGTTTTGTTTAGGGTTTGTAATTTTGTTAACTTTGAATGAATGGATGGATATGATGTTTGAATGAATGTTGGATGTTTGAATGGATGAATGATGTTTAATGTTTGAATGGAATTTGATGAATATGAATAGATGAATTTGATGAATGAGTGTTTGATATTTGATGAATGAGTGTTTGATATTTGATGTTTGAATGGAAAAGTGGAATTTGATGAATATGAAAGTGTTGTAAAAACAAAATGAATTTTGAATTTTTTTTTTTCCAAACGGCCCAGCCGCATCGTTTGGCATAAAGGCCAAATGACCTCATCAGATCGTTTTCCCTTTATACCAAACGACTTCAGCAGATCGTTCTCTTTTAATCCCAAACGACCCATCCACATCGTTTGGCATTTATACCAAACGACATGGCCACATTGTTTGGTCTAAAGGCCAAACGACTTCGCCAGATCGTTTGACTTTTATACCAAACGACATGGTCACATCGTTTGGTATAAAATACAAACGACTTGTTCATGTCATTTTTCTTTAATCCCAAACGATGTGGCTGGGTCGTTTGGGATTAAAGCCAAACGACTTGACCGTGTAGTTTCGGTCATTATTGACAACATACGAACATTATTTCAAATCACTCGATTGCCGTCCGAATCAACTAGTCGATCACTCGATTGCCATCCGAATCAACTTAGTCGATCATTCGATTTCCAAATCACTCGATTGCCGTCTGAATCAACTTAGTCGATCGCTCTATTTCCAAATCACTCGATTGCCATCCGAATCAACTTAGTCGATCACTCGATTTCCAAATCAAATCAAATAAAAGCCCTAACATTATTTCCAAATAACATAAAAATAAAATAAAATTACACTTGTTCCAAATTACATCAAAATATCAAATTACATCAATATATCACTTAGTCGATCGCTCGATTTCCAAATCACTCGATTGCTGTCCGAATCAACTTAGTCGATTACTCGATTTCCAAATCAAATCAAATAAAAGCCCTAACATTGATAACATAAAAATCAAATCAAATTACACTTGTTCCAAATTACATCAAAATATCATATCGACAACATACAAACAACTTAGTCGATAACATGTACTGTTGGGTCTTCAACGAGCTCCTTTTCCCATATTAAATTGGGAATGTTCAATGCCATAAATTGCAATTGCCTTGCTATCAAGGCCAAATTCCAACTTTCAGCAATATCATATCGAGCTCTAAGCCATTGGCGCATTACTGGAGGAACCGGACAATCTTCAACAAGTTCAACATTGACAAAATGATTTCCACCAACATGTGCGCTACCCAACACTTGGGTCACTCTCTCAGGATTTGCTTGGGTTCTCAGTGGCATGAGAAGGAAGCACTGACGAGCTCCTACATGCATAAGAACAACATTAAATCTTGAAGCAAATAAGTATCCAGCAAAAGGCATGCTCATCCACTTATTTAAGGGTGCGTAACCTTCTTCATGTAGGATTTCCTTCATCGAATAAAAAACCTCACTTTGATTGTACAAAGTACAATAAAGGGGGAGGTTGTCAGTAAGCTCTTCGTACAACTCCCTTCTCATCTGTGGCCATTCTTCTTGACTTCTTCCTAATGCAATGCAGAAAGCTCTATAACCGCAGTTGCCATCGCCAACAGGGTCATGGACTCTAACAATGTATTTATGCATTTCTTCAGGAATATCCAACCCGTAATCCTTAGGACCCTCGTCTTTCCAAAGTCTAAGCCATCTCTCACATTTTGTGGTGTGACTGTTTTTGGAGAAGGCTTATTTCTTGGTGTGGTTGTTTTTGGTGTTTTTGGAGAAGGTTTATTTCTTGGTGTGGTTGTTTTTGGTGCTTTTGGAGAAGGCTTATTTGTTGGTGTGGTGTGGATATTTTGGGTTGGTAGTTTTGGAAAAGACTTCTTTCTTGGTGTGGTGTGGGTGTTTTGGGTGGGTAGTGTTTGGTTGTGGACGAGACCCACTCTTCATGGTCACGATGAGAATGTTCAAAATGAGATGGATCTCGCTTTGAAGAGTTATCATCTCCAGTTGGAAACTTTCTGCTGCAGCTACCTTTCGGCCGACCTTTGGTTTTTGCTTCCTCACGAGGCGGTACTAGCCATGTACTTTCTGGTACGGCAATCTCCATAAGCTTCCTAATCATAACCCTCTGCTTTTCTTCATAAACCATTGCAAACCTATTCATGAACAAGTCCATCGGAGGTGCAACATCGGGACCAACACCCACTGACACATTGGGAGAAGCAGACAATGTTTTCCAAAAGGGGTCGATAGCAGTCAAAGGGATGAACCGCTCTTGCTCTTCAAACTCAATTAATTCATGAGCACATGGCAGTCCATGGCTCATGCGAAAATAACACCAACACCTTATCTCTCCATCTTTAACACGCTTTACGCGGGTATCTATTTCTTTAAATAACAAGTCCAAACACTTGCGTGAGATAAGGCCTCTGAGTTCACGAAACAAAGGAATCCGGTGGTGGTGCTGAGTTACAATCATACTTCTCTCGAAGGTAGCTCTAATCTCGGACATCTGGATCTCTAGAATCGGGTGGATTAAGCTAAACATACTCAAAAAATCATAACAGTTTGCATTTCCTAGTACACGCTTCACCTGAGCATGAGACCTGATAAAACATAAAAATGATAGTTTACCTACGAAATGAACGATGAAACTCAAAACGTAAGTAAACTAAAACTTATTATGTTGCCTATATTTATCAAAGTTGTCTACTCTCAATTCTATCGAAATAGAGTGGAGTAACAAATTCGTTCCACTCCTAGTTCTCTAGCATGGAATGATTTCATAGTTAACTAATCGGTCTTAAGTCTAATGAGAGGTTTACGAGAGGAATTCTATACTACGATGCAACTACCCACAAGATGCAACTAGTCGACTATTAGAACAACTATGGGAATACTACGTTGATTCTATGATAAGGAGTTAGAGGGGGATTGATTCCACCTTAACTCGACTTAATCCAACTAACGACGAATCGTCGTAATCCGAATTGAACTGGTTCGCAGAACAACCTGGTTACTCCTAACCCCTAATTACATATGGCATTTCTACCAATTCATAACTAGCATGTGAACGATTACAACCATTCTCATGGTGAACTAATCATTTATAGAGTGGAAGGGAAATTACGACGACTCTACGATAATCGGAATCAAGCTTTCATCAAGGCTTTTCAACCCCCTCAAATGGAGGTTTAGCCGAGAATCATCACGCAATCCTTCCCAATGGAATTCGAACAAAACATGATATAAAGATTGAAACTTTGCTTATTTAAATTCGATTCCAAACTACTCATGCAATACTTGAATTAAACTAATAATGACAAATAATTGAATCTACGAATTGAACTAAACAATTAATGGAAATGAAACTAGATTATCAAGAACACGATTTTATTAATCTAATGAATAATAAAAAACATTGATTCAATACTCGAGAAATAAACTAATTAATTAATCTAAAACTAGATCTAGAACAAGATATGAAAAACTAATTAATTAACTAATTGAAATTCTAAAACTAAGTTCTAAAACTAATTAATGGAGGCTAACTAATCTAGGTCTAACCATCTACCCTTAACAAAGAGTCAAGCTCTTGTTTTTATACTTTCAGATCCAAAAATCGTGCATGGGCTTGGAGCCATATTTTGGGCCAGAGAATCAGGCCCAAAACCCAATTCTTTCAGTCCAAAAAGGCCTCTTCAACTGTAGTTGGCTTTAATAGACTTTTCATCTACTTCTACTCCTCTAATTGGGTCAAAGATTAGACCATTAGAAAGCTCTTTCCGAGCCGGTCGTTTTGACATAAGGTAGGCCCAATTCTGAGGTCTGAGTCCAAAGATAAGGCCTTCGGAAGTTCTGCTGACTTTGTGGGCTGTTTCTGCCCGCGTCGCCTTTTCAGCTTTTGACCGGGCTTTAGAAAGGCTTTGTCTTCTTGAATCTTGGCCTTTAATCACATAACTCCTTAGCAACTGACCTTTGCTCCTTTATCTCGCTAAAGTGGCACATTTCTGCACATAATGGACTTTGAAGCCTGAAATGCATAAAACACGCGTGTCGATATTAACTCTTAATTATTACTCACATAATTGGTCTAAAAGTATGATGGTTAAGGGGTTAAAACTACAGTTTTTGGCTCTTATCAAACCACCCCCAAACAGCATTTTGCTTGTCCTCAAGCAAAGATGAGAAATTAGAATAAGTGACCAAAAATGGAGTTCTATCTACTCTCGTTTATTTGAGTCATTTGCATTGACCATATGCAACAAGGCCTTAAACCACTAGGAATTTCCTAGTGGACGAGTTATAGCCTCGTGAGAGTTTTCTAGTGAAGGTACTCACAAACTTCTTCTATACTATAACGACTAAGAAATAAAACTATTGTTTCCTTATTCATGCTCTAAATTAACTATACCTCTCACTAGCAATGCATATAGAGTAATCAAGTTGAAACCTAAGCTAATATATGCATAATAATCAATCATCTACAATAAACATATATACAATGAGTAATATTATGAAATGCCTAGCAGGTTCGTTTCTGAAAAACTTCGAATAAGCCCTTAAGTAGGTTCTCACAATAATAGTCAAGATACAACACTCTGATTTTTCCACTCAAGTTTCGCTACTCCAGTGTGCAGTTGGCACACTTTACCTTACAATCTCAATGACAACAAGGAGCCGGAGTCGATCAAACACATCTGCCACTTATTATCACACTAACCTATTCCTATTGAGCTAGAGGTCTTTATTAGGTGTTGCGGGGATTAGGAGATGGTTTAAGAAGGAAGGAAATAGATATTCAAAAAGGACAAGTCTGAGATAATAGAGTCTTCATATTACTGGAGAAAACCTTGTTATTTACTTTTGCTTCCACACTTTGTTTCCATCCTTAGCCATATATATATTTTTTTCTTTTTCTTTGGCTTGTGACTCCTTTTATTATATTTTTTTTTGGAGTTTTTATTTTATTTCTATTTTTATTTTTCTGTTCTTTGGATGGAAACTTCTTTTCTTTATTTTCTGAAGCAATTAACTAACTTTTGTTTACCACAAGTTTTTCTTCTTCTTTTCTTCCTCATTTCTATTCTCGGACTTATCTAAATTGGGTAGGTTGAATTTTTTATTTTTTTGTTTTTTGTAACAGGGGTAAAGGATTTGTGGTTTATGAAAGGCTAAAGAAAGGCTCAGAGGGGCGACTAGAGGAAAATAATTCATAGGTTTGAATTTCTGGCTATATCGATCCAAAGAGGGCCTAAATTCTCGCTTAGGATATGGTTTAGTAATCAAGCAAGTGGAAGTGTGATATCTCTATCCGGATTTTACTTCTCCCTTGTGTCATTTCTCAAATGTTTCGCTCATATAAGGCTTTAGGCTATATTCTCACAGGATTTGTAGAATAAGTACTCTAGCCTAGATTTTAGAAACTTACTGCTAACAATCATAGATACTCATGTAATATATTTATAGATAGATGAAAAGATTATTACCTACATATTAACCTAAGTTTCTAAAAATTATTCTAATGCAAAAGCTACGTGAGACTTCTAGATTATTAAGAGCATAGAGAAGGAAAACAATACCAATATTCCTAAGTATATAGCTTGAACTTATTTATTTATATTTTTGAATTTTTGAAATTTTAACTAGAAAACAAATGCATATTATACATATTTATATCCTAACAGATGCCTTAATTACACGTGTTTCTATGCCCCCCCCCCCCCCAAACAAGAAGCATGCTTTGTCCTCGAAGCATTTAAATAAAGAGGGTAGAAAAATACCATGGAAACGCGTGAAATTCCAGAACATCTGCAAAACAAGGTTAGAACGTACTAATATAGGAAATAAAAAACTGACGTAACTCTATAAGAGTTCCACCCATTATGTGGTTAACAAGAATCAAATTGCTTGGGACATAAGCAGACACTAACTATAATTAAAACTTACCTTATCTCCTGTTTTATTCATCCTCCTCCTCATCCTCTTCTTCTATAAAGAAGTGAGGTTCCTTCGCGTCTTGCCATGCCATGATAATTTGCCAGGCTTCCCGCCATTTATCATCTATTATTGCTAACCTATTAAGCGCCACTTGGTCTGACGGGGTGTAAGGTGCAACCTGATGAGGTTGTATCCTCCACCCTTGCCAAGTCATTGCATGGAAAGATCGAATAATACTATTGGTGGGTCGTACAATGTCGACCATAATCCAATCCGTGAAACGTGTACAAAAAACAGGAAAGAAACATAGCATAATACGGGAATTTAGAACAGGCATAAGAAGATACTTATGCCTCATGCTATGGGCTCAGGCTAAACTAGACATCAAGGTTCTGGGAAGGTCATGGCACATACGTCCCGTGGCTAAAGCAAGGAAGACGCTGCAAGTGGCATCATTCACAGAAGAAAAACACCATTCCCCTAAAATGTTTAGCATGATCCAAAACATAACAGTTCCTATGTTCATGGACAGGCTACCAAAGACGACGTTATAGTCCCCTTGGTCCTCGATACGGAAAATGCCTGCCCCATACGACTCATGCAAAAACTCATAAGTGTAGACATACATATTATCTACCCAATAACACCATGGGTCTTGTATTTCAGCGGGCATAGCAAGTCCAAGAACAAATGCTAGCAAGGACCTGGTAATTTCCATTGGTTCATTATCAATGTTGATGGAGAACACCATCGGGTCTCTCAAAGAAAATGCAATTATCATAAAAATAAGATGCTAGTGTTGGAGAATAAAGTTCAGCAGGTCTTACCATAAGCGGTTCCCAGCCTACGTATGTGATCGCCTCGCGAAACCAAGCACCATAAGTAGTGCTTTGGAACAAATCTTCGAAAGACTATTCCGGTATTATTGTAGGAGATGTCATCTCAAAACGATGCTCTGGAACAGCTGCAAATGATCCGAGAACAACCCGCATAAAACTGGAAATTTTTGTGTTTATGGAGGTTAGGGCGCGAGTGCGCTCCACTTGGGCGCGGGTGCGCTCTGATGATTTTGGAGTTCCAGTGTTTGAGCGTGAGTCGTGCTCACCTTGGGCGCGGGTGCGCTCTGTACAAAATTTCTGAGAAATGTGTAGGGCGCGAGTGCGCTCCTTTGGGGCGCAGGTGCGCTCCGAGGTGCTGATTTGTGAAAAATTAGACGAAACGTGGGAAACGTGGGAGTGAAAGGTGAGTGATGGAAGTTAGGTGTAGTGTGGGTTTAATTAGGTTTCTTTTTTAATTTTTGGTTTTAGGTTTTGAATTTTTGGTTTTTGTTTGATAATGGCGGTTTGAGAAGATGAAGGCGCGACTGTTGGTGTGGAGCAAAGGCAGCAAAGTCTTGTTTGTCTTGTATGTTGTTGGCCCAAGCCCAATTCGAATTTTTTAGAAATTTTCGATTTTTCGCGCAACTTCAAACTAATATTGCCGCTTCGTTACCAGCCCGATTTTTGCGAATGAGATATGGAAATGATCAGGAGAGAATTTCCAATCCAATGATCCATAAAACACTCTATTCCGACCGTGGGTGACATATAAGATAGTGGAAAAGGCCTCGAAGTGCGTGCATGATGTATGTTATGCGAACGAATGAACTCTAAATTCATAGATTATGTCAACCCGAATCGAAATACAATTAAACGGCCTAAGCAACTCTAATAGGACATAAAACATTCTAGGACGGAAACACGAACACCCCACCCCCAAACAAATTTTTTACAACAGAGTTTAGAAAATTTGTTTTTTTTAAGTGGGTCTTTTAAAGTCAGATTCCCAAGACTTCCTAGATTACTATGTTTATTATTTAATATTTTTATTTTTATAAGGAAAAACAATAATGAATAAGGACATAATTCACCCCATAGAGAAACATGACTAAAAAATCAGAGAAAACATGCAAGAGTGGAAAACATGAATTATGTTAAACGTGGACTTAGGATCCGGTACTTACAGCCACACACTCCATAGGGAGGGCCCGGTTACCTTAATGGTGCACTCACCAATATATGGAAATGAAAGGAAATGTACCAACACAAAAGTTGAGTCGTTTATAGTCAGATACTCGAGACTTTATCTAAACATATGTATGAACATGCAATTTATCATATATCAACAACCGAAATAGTTGAGGATCATTCCATAAATAAATATCACAGAAAACATATCCAAACACAATCAAGCACCAAGATTTCCTATGACGCAACCTAGTGAATTGACAGCGAAGTCGGATAGACCTATAACGTAACCTAGCATTCACCTTCTTTTTCATTTTTGAACGAGAGGGTGGCCTAGTGAATAAGTGTGGAAAAATGAATGGTTGTGGAAGATATTGTGGATATGGATAAGTTGTAGAAGGAAAGTATGTAAACAATGAGGATGTGGGTTTAGCACAAAACTCATTCATGGTGTAGGTAGGGACTGTCTCAAGTCTGAAAATGAAGGTGTCAAATGGTTTGTTCCTCTGAAGTATTTGTTTACTAGGTGGATTTAAAAAATTATGAAGCACAAGAGAAACAAAAGGATCGAGTGCAAACTCGAGATTCCTTTGAAAGGGTGGAAGGAGGGGAGTCGAGGTGGATGTTGTGCAAAGTAGTTCTTGATAGGGTGATTCATCACCTGCTCTAAGAAATTCCTCGAATTCCTCATCTAGATTGGTCATATCCACATTACTATGGTAGTCCTCTATATCTTTGAGAAAGTCATCTATCTCGTCCTCATCCATAATATGTGTATGGACTAGTGTAGGGATGAAAATGTTGGAGTCTGAACTTCCAAAGGAAAGAAATTTGGGCATATGATTATCAGGAAACGTGTTGTTGAAATAATCTCGTGCGAAGCTCTCGATCATGCTAACCGCTCCATCCATAGACGAATCGGGTAAATGTGTCTTTGTTTTAAAAACATTTACTTCAACAGCAAGATGGCCAAAAGACATGGACATTGAACCATCGCGGTAATTAATGAGCGCATTGGCAGTTGCCAGGAAAGGACGCCCTAAGATGATCGGGACAGAGTCGTTAGTGACTTCTGTATCGAGGATGACAAAATTAGCCGGATAGTAGAAGTCCTGAACTTTTACCAGCACATTTTCGACCACACCCTTAGGATACTTAATAGACCGATCAACTAATTGCAACGTCATTTTAGTGGGTTACATCTCGTCTAGACCTATTTGTCTATACAAATAAAATGGGAGTAAGTTAACACTAGCCCCCAGGTCTAATAACACGATCGTCGTATAGGAATCTCCTAAGGTGCATTGTACAGTAGGACGACTAGGGTCCTTGTACTTAACAATTCCATTATGTTCAGATAGAGTTGGGAATTGTTCTGTTAAAAAGGCGTCTTTCGGTATATTGGTTTTACGCCTAGTAGTACACAACTCCTTAAGAAACTTAACATGGTGTGGTAGCTTTTTAATAGCTTCGAGGAAGAGAAGGTTTATAGTTAGATTCTTGAAAACGTCCCTAATCTCCTCATAATTTGTATCCCTAGTTAACATGGCTAATTTTTGTGAAAACGGTGGTTTCACTCTATATTTAGCAATGGTATCACCTGGATGTTTAACCTTCGCTTTCTGTTTCTTAGGTTGTGTTGTAACTGGTACCTCTACAGTGGTAGGCTCTTCAGTTTCTATTTCGGTATCTAGTAAAATAGCAGGTGTAGGGGCTACTGGTGGGGTAACTATAGGCATAGTTACTTTGTTATCAACCACTCTACCAGAACGGAGAGTGGTGATGGCATTTAGCTCACCTACATTTCCATATTCATTACTAGTATTATCGGTTATCTCAAAGGCTGTGTTTGTTGTTTTAGGATTAGGTATGCGTTACCTGGAAACACACCTTTGAGTTGGGCTTTATCTTGGGCCAACTGTTGGCTTAAATTATTAACGGATTATAGAAGCTATTGGTTAGATTGAGCCTTGGTTTGGAAAAGTTTTTGGCTCACTTGTATGAAGGTGTCAAGACGATCCGGTTGTGTGGGTGTAGTAGTCACGGGTGGTGTGACTGGAACTATCTCGCGTGAATTATTTTTGGGCGGATTTTGATAGTTATTATTTACCGGAACGATACCTCTATTAGCATTATAATTATTATAACTACCTTGACCTTGTGCTTGACCTTGTCGAGGTTGCACTTGGTTGTTATAATTATTAAAATTACCCTGACCCTGCCCTTGTCGTGGTGGAGTTTGGATAAAATTGTGCGTTGGCCTAACATATTGATTATTGTACCCTGGAGGTGTGACGTGTTGGTTATTGCTCCAACCGAAGTTGGGATTTTGTCTCCAAGGGGCGTTAGGTTCACTATTAATGGAAGAAGCACGCATATAGGCTATAGGGCCGATGGAAGTCGGGATGCTCAGGACTCCAACAGAAACTACATGGATTGGAATTTACATTCATAATGGGGATAGACTTTTGTTGAATAGAAATGGCCTCTACCTTTTTAGTGAGTGATTCGATTAGAGTTTTAAGCTCAGGATCGTGTTTAATTTCAAACATACCGGCGGCCTTAACTGTATTAGAAGAACTAGCGGAGCGGTGGATATCGTCACTACCCCCCCAGTTGTTATTTCGCTTAGTTTGATCATCTATAAATTTATAAGCCTCCGAGGCTCCTTTACTTAAGAAACTACCCCCATTCATTATGTCAAGGACTTCTTTATAGTGGTGTAGAAGTCCTTTGAAAAAGGCACGAACTAACGTGTCTTTCGCTAAGTTATGATGTGGGCACTCTATAAGGAGATCGGTGAAACGATTCCAAGCCTCTGAAAATGATTCATGAGGATTTTGTTGAAAGAAATGAATCTTGGAAAGCATCTCATCCGTCTTTAGGGGTGGGTAAAAATGTTCCATAAACAAATTGAACAAGTTTAGCCCACGAGTCCACGAATTATTAAGTTTGGGCGAGTTAACCAAGACGCCTTATCGGCTAAGGTGAAAGGGAATACCCTCAGTTTAATTTGTTCCGCACCAACCGTAGGATGGTGGAATGTTGTTATGACTTGTTCAATCCTACGCATTTGCTAATAAGGTT
Source organism: Coptis chinensis (assembly GCF_015680905.1). Classification (NCBI taxonomy): domain Eukaryota; kingdom Viridiplantae; phylum Streptophyta; class Magnoliopsida; order Ranunculales; family Ranunculaceae; genus Coptis; species Coptis chinensis. Next base: position 19,633,205 of record NC_141457.1, on the reverse strand, counting down.
TTTCATGGTCTAGCAAATTAAACGGGTAGCAAATTAAAAATATTTGGGGATTCGAAATCCCCACCGGTCTGCTAGAAACGATGCAAGATTTGGGGCTATCGCTCGAGGCTTTGTAGAAGTCGAGAGAGGAGTCTCTCCTTCTTCGAGGCATTATATCGGTGGTGTGTGTGAAATAGTAGCTAGAGGTGTAGTGGGTGGTATACTAGATAGGCGTGCTTGTTGATGTTGCCGTGTAATTATGTTAGGTGTTTTGTTACCGGACCTTAATCTCATACAAGGTTAAGACCAAACTTAACTAAACACGTCAACACTCCAAACAATCCCCGATATACTAGTATAAACCTCTAACAGGAGATCTTGAGGTGTGGAAGAAAGGAATACCTGATTACGTCCTTGCTTCGCTTATGAATTGTGTCTTGTTTACGCGTGTTCAGTGTATATAACAAGTTAGAACACTGAAAAACTTGAAAAATCGAAGTTTGAATCAAACCTGTGGAAATCCGGCAAAATTCAACTCGTATGCGGGCGCTTTAAGCAGTGTAACTTCAAGTTCTGATGTTTTTAGGGTGGGTCGCTTTCGGTTTGGGTGGGTCGCTCAAGGTTCCAGTTTGGTGGTAGGTGGAGGTCTTCGGTGTAATTTTTTGCCGAACTTTTCAATGCTGAAACGGACAACCACAGTATGAATCAAACAAGGGTGGGTGGGTTTAATGGGACTTAAAAATGACTAATTATACTATAAAAATAATGCTAAAGGTAACTAAGATGGCAGCGGCGCCATTTGATAAAACATAAAAATGATAGTTTACCTACGAAATGAACGATGAAACTCAAAACGTAAGTAAACTAAAACTTATTATGTTGCCTATATTTATCAAAGTTGTCTACTCTCAATTCTATCGAAATAGAGTGGAGTAACAAATTCGTTCCACTCCTAGTTCTCTAGCATGGAATGATTTCATAGTTAACTAATCGGTCATAAGTCTAATGAGAGTTTTATGATGGGAATTCTATACTACGATGCAACTACCCACAAGATGCAACTAGTCGACTATTAGAACAACTATGGGAATACTACGTTGATTCTATGATAAGGAGTTAGAGGGGGATTGATTCCACCTTAACTCGACTTAATCCTACTAACGACGAATCGTCGTAATCCGAATTGAACTGCTTCGCAGAACAACCTGGTTACTCCTAATCCCTAATTACACATGGGATTTCTACCAATTCATAACTAGCATGTGAACGATTACACCCATTCTCATGGTGAACTAATCATTTCTAGAGTGGAAGGGAAATTACGACGACTCTACGATAATCGTAATCAAGCTTTCATCAAGGCTTCTCAACCCCCTCAAATGGAGGTTTAGCCGAGAATCATCACGCAATCCTTCCCAATGGAATTCGAACAAGACATGATATAAAGATTGAAACTTTACTTATTTAAATTCGATTCCAAACTACTCATGCAATACTTGAATTAAACTAATAATGACAAATAATTGAATCTACGAATTGAACTAAACAATTAATGGAAATGAAACTAGATTATCAAGAACACGATTTTATTAATCTAATGAACAATAAAAAACAATGATTCAATACTCGAGAAATAAACTAATTAATTAATCTAAAACTAGATCTAGAACAAGATATGAAAAACTAATTAATTAACTAATTGAAATTCTAAAACTAAGTTCTAAAACTAATTAATGGAGGCTAACTAATCTAGGTCTAACCATCTACCCTTAACAAAGAGTCAAGCTCTTGTTTTTATGCTTTCAGATCCAAAAATCGTGCATGGGCTTGGAGCCATGTTTTGGGCCAGAGAATCAGGCCCAAAACCCAATTCTTCGATCGAAAAAGCCTCTTCTTCACCAGAGTTGACTTCAACAGACTTTTCGTCCACTTTTGCTCCTCTGATTGGGTCAAGGCTTAGACCACTGGAAAGCTCTTTCCGAGCCGGTCGTTTTGACATAAGGTAGGCCCAATTCCGAGGTCTGAGTCCAAAGATAAGGCCTTCGGAAGTTCTGTTGACTTTGTGGGCTGTTTCTGCTCGCGTCGACTTTTCAGCTTTTGACCGGGCTTTAGAAAGGCTTTGTCTTCTTGAATCTTGGCCTTTAATCACAGAACTCCTTAGCAACCGACCTTTGCTCCTTTATCTCGCTAAAGTGGCACATTTCTGCACATAATGGACTTTGAAGCCTGGAATGCATAAAAACACATAATCAGTATTAACTCTTAATTATTACTCACATAATTGGTCTAAAAGTATGATGGTTAAGGGGTTAAAACTACAGTTTTGGGCTCTTATCAAGACCCTTCAACTCTATTGGTCATTGTACTCTCAAAGTGAATGTGTTGGTCAGTCCAACAACATACGAATCGATCCCTGTAGGGAAACCAAGTCTCTCGCAAATAACAAACAAAATTGGAGTACTCAACCCTGTAATATTTTTCCAAAGCATCCCATCTACGCTGGAAAATAACCTCTGTCTTCGATTTGACTACAGTGTTCCACGAGAACTGGGCCTTCTCTACAAGTTCTGTAGTTGGAAAAATATCGTAACATTTTGAAAGGACGCACGTATCGATATGCCATCTACATAGATGCTTGTGTGCGTTAGGGAAAACTTTGTCAGCGGCACTCATCAGGGCCAAGTCCCTGTCAGACACGATCACAGATGGGCTTATGTCACCAAGCAAGCCACTAAAATGATGCAGGGCCCACTCATAGTCGATTTGTTGTTTTGGACCGAAGGCGACACGACACCGCGGTGAAAGATTTCCACGTTGAAGTCACCCCAACAAAGCGTATGTACGAAAGGCCACCGATACCTGTTAGTTTTGTAGGTAGCGTCTAACATGAAAACTGTTGGAAAAGTCCGAGCCAACTTAACACCTTCTGGATGGGCCCATAACAATCCCGTTATCTCCTCGGTATTCTCATCCCGTCTCAACTCCTCAAAATAATGTTCTTTTGCTAACAACTCAACTCACGATCTGCTGCAATTGTGTGAGACCGCTCATATCCATTTCCTCACCTTACGCCTTGCGGTGTAGACTTGGGATATACTAGAGATGTTATCATGATACCTATTCTTGATGGAATCCAATATTTGTTTAGGTTTTATTCCACACTTACTCATCTCGACAAATACTTTCGAACTCGGAGCGGTTAGTCGGTAGCAAATGTATGTCCTTCAAGGGTCTTCGCCCGATGGATGGTTGTGAACACCATTAAGAACGAAAATTTTCCAACTATCGACGATTGCCGCGTTGGAAAACACCTTTTAACTTAAATGGACATCCCGATTTCTTGGTTCCCGACCTTCTCTTATTAGCCCTCTCTTAGCCTTCCTTCTTGTGTGACCGATACACACCCGAAAGCACTCATAAGAAGCCAAATTCAATCTTGCTACTTTCGGTTTCCTTTGGCACACTTCGACTTTTCAATGACCACAACAACATTAACTTGTCTTCCTCTAGCGGTTGCCCAACTGATTGCCTCGCTACGTGTATGAAAGACATTAACACATAAAAAACAACAACTATTATTAATATACTAATAAAATTATATTTAGAAAATTTAAAAAAAAAAATGAAATCAATGCCTACTCAATCATACCTCTTCCGTAGTAAAAATTTCTGTTATATCACTTAAAATTGGTTGACAATCCACATCATTCGAGTTTGCAGAGGATCGGTTCCCAGATAGCGGCAAAGAATTCTACATATAAAAGAATAAAACAAGAGTCTCAAACAATTTGCATTTAGTTTCAAAGTCACAAAAAAAAAAAAACTTTTAATTAAATTTAGTCCAAATGACCTAGCTATGTAGTTTCATAGAGGGTCCAAACGACCCGGCCATGTAGTTCTATAGTGCCCCCAAACGACCTGGAGAAGTCGTTCTATAGTTTTACCAAACGACCCAGCCATGTAGTCCTATAGTGTAACCAAACGACCCGGACATGTCGTTCTGTAGTGTTCTCAAACTACACCGCCATGTCGTTCAATAGTGTTCTCAAACTACACCACCATGTAGTTCTATAATGTTCCCAAACGACCCAACCATGTCGTTTGGGCTCGGGTTTTGCATTCATTCATTTTGCATCCATTCATTCATTCATTCAATCAATCAAGTATTTTGTATTCATTTTAATCAAGTGTTACCTCATTATTTAGGTTTGCACTTTGTCGTCGACGATTTCTCGGCATTTCATTTGCTCGACTTGTCGCATCTTCAAATTCTTCACCTTGACCTTCAACATTTTGTTTCACTTCTTCACTTTCAACATATCTTCTATTTTCTCCTTATCTAATTTGTTGTTATTCTCTAATTTGTTGTTGTACCTCAAACATTACCTCAAATACTTCTTCTTCATCTTCATGTTCCATTTAGAGAAACTTAAGTATTATAATATGTAGAGAAACTTGAGTATGTAGAGAAACTTGAGTATTCTATGTAAACTGAGTGAATGAGTATTCTATATATATTTGAAATTTTGATATATTTCAAATAATTGAGTGAAATATATTTGTAAACCCTAAACTCTAAACCCCCCCAAAACTAGTTTATTATTTACAATTGAATAAAAAAAATGGAAAATAACAAGTTTAGATATAAAACAAATTATTAATTTAGATTTGGATAATTTAGTGAAATATGTTTGAAATTAAATTTTTTTTTATGTCGGTACGAAATTTGTAAACCCTAAACCCTAAACCCAAACCCCAAACCCCCAAACTAGTTTATGATTCAAAATTTGAAAAAGAAAATAATAAATAATAAGTTTATAAATAAAACAAATTATTATTTTGAATAATTAAGTAAAATATGTTAGTACGAAATTTGTAAACAACTCTAAACCCTAAATCCTAAACCCCAACCTAGTTTATGATTCACAATTTTAAAAATAAAATAAAAAATAACAAGTTTAGATATAAAACAAATTATTTTTTCAAATAATTAAGTGAAATATGTTGGTACGAAATTTCTAAACCCTGAACTCTGAACTCCAAACCCCAAACTAGTTTATGATTCACAATTGAAAAAATAATAATAATAACAAGTTTAGATATAAAACAAATTATTATTTTAGATTTTAGCATGTTTGATTACATGTTTTAACTTGGTTATAAAGATACTATGGCATAACAGATAAAGAGTGTAGAGTGCATGTAATTTTATTGATGTAATTATGTTGTTTCTAACCCAATTTTTTAAATCGGATTTCAATTTTTCTAATTCAATTGAAATTGTTTGAGTGCGTTTGGAATCGTTTGAGTGCATGTCCACGTCGTTTGAGTGTACACTCAAACTACGTGACCAAGTCGTTTGAGTGTATACTCAAACTACATGGACAAGTCGTTTGAGTGTTGAGCACTAACACTCAAACTACGTGGCCATATCGTTTGAGTGTACACTCAAACTACGCGGCCATGTCACTCAAACTACATGACCACGTCGTTTGAGTGTACACTCAAACTACATGACCAAGTCATTTGAGTGTATACTCAAACTACATGGACAAGTCGTTTGAATGTTACTCAAACGATATGACATGGCAGCGTAGTTTGAGTGTACACTCAGACGATATGGCCGCGCAGTTTGAGTGTTAGTGTGAGTAACACTCAAACGACTTGTCCATATCGTTTGAGTATACACTCAAACGACTTGGCCATGTAGTTTGAGTGTAACTCAAACTCAAACTAACACTCAAACGACTTGGCCAAGTCGTTTGAGTTTACACTCAAACGATGTGATCATGTAGTTTGAGTGTACACTCAAACGACATGACCATGTCGTTTGAGTGTAAACAGAAACGACCCGGAGGGTTCATTTTGGCGATACCAGTTGAATTGGTTGCTGGGCTTGGGCTTTGATGGCAAACTTGTAATATGGCAAATTTGTAAAATTTTTTTTTTTTTTAGGGGTTGCCCAATCCAATTTGATGAGTGCCCGATGGAATCACCTTTGTTTTTCAAGTGCTATGGGTAATTGCCACCAATGCCTCCCACTTTTCGATTTTCTAAACAAGAAGGGCCCAATTTCGGGGAAAAGGAAGTCTAGAAGACACTGTTTTTTCTGAGTAACTCACAAGGACAAATTTTGGGGAAAAGTAACTCACGAACCCACTATTTCAAAATTAGGAACCTTCAAGGACAAAATAAGTTGGCCCACCCTTTTTATATATTTTTTTAAATGCCAGTTATACCCTTCCGTGAAAATAACCCTCAAGGACAAATGGTCTGGATTTAAAATAAATATTTTCCTATTTTACCTTTTCTATCATTTTACTATGAACAATGAGTGTTCATACCTTCTGCTGATGTATGAATAATAATTGTTCATATCCAAATAGGTGAATATACCTTATACAATATATTGATGTATGAACATCGAATGTTTATACTCAAAGGACTATGAACATTGAATGTTCATACCTAATCAATGTTCATACCCAAAGACTATGAACATTGAATGTTCATACCCAATTAATGATCATATCCAAATGACTATGAACATTGAATGTTTATACCCAATCAATGTTCATACCCAAGGACTATAAACATCGAATGTTCATACCCAAAGGACTATGAACATTCAATGTTCATACCTACCAATTGAAAAAAAAATCAAAGTAGTCAAGAACAATGATTGTTCATGTTTAATGTATAAACACTGTTGATATATGAACGATGATTTTTCATACTCCCAAATAGGTATGAATAATCCATGTTCATAACTAGATCAATGTCCATACCTATTGGATCATTGTTCATAGCTCCAATAGGTATGAACACTCATTGTTCATAGCTAATGTTTGTAATTGGGGATATGAACAATGAGTGTTCACACCTGCTTAAAGGTATGAACAATGATTGTTCATACTAAATACACAGGGTCGTTTCGTCTGGGCCGGGCCGTTAATTACTTCGCGTCAGGGGTATACTTAACATTTCATCTACCCGATCCATTTTTTATTTTGCGTCAAGGGTATACTTGACCTTTCATATACTCAGTCCTTGTGAGTTATATAAATAAAAAAAAAAAAAAAAAAAAAAAAAAAGTGTCCTTGAGAGTTACTTTTTTGACAGTTTTGTCCTTGAGAGTCACTCCCTGTTTTCTAAACTATACAAACCATATGTGCATGCTCCATGAGTGTACGTGGATTCAATTTTCTTTGTTTATAATATAAAAAAAAATTATATAATATTTCAGATAAATAGAAGATTTATTTTTTCAAAAGTTCAACTTTATTATTATTACTTTTTTATGTATGTATAGAGATTCTTTAGGATTTTTTATGTATGTTAAAATTAATAAGGTGATATTTGGCTATTTGATTTTCAAGTGATATGAATACTTGGAATAAAGTCCTCTTGTTTCTAATTTTCTAAATTATATATATGTACTCAACGCACCTATGACACACTTTTTTTTTTTTTTTTTTTTTTTTTTTCCGCTAAATAGATAGCAAAGAAAAAACAATATACATTTTGTGAGGACCCTGGGTAGACCACTCCAACATACATTTTCGAAATTTTTAAGAAATAAATCTGAAATAAGTAGAGTGTTGATTCTCTATCCTATAAACAAAATTAGGTCTATTCTCCCACCATTGCTTCTAGCCTTTTGTTAGGGTCGCTCCTTTCTTTGCACACAAGTCTGCTCTGAAATTTGACTCCCTCCATGTGCTTGTTAGAACTATATCTGCCTTCCCTTTAGTCCTTTCCCAATCTGCTCTAACTTTCCAGTGCACTGAGTTAGTTTGGAATGCTTTAATTACTGCTGTGGAGTCCGACTCCACCCATACTTTCGTGAACCCCATCTCAATTGCCTTAATTAGTTATACCTTCAACAATAACTTTTGATTCAGCCACATAGTTTGTATCTGAGCCTTTTACCCCAATGTAAACTCCCACAACTTCACCTGTATGCTTCCTGAATAGTGTTCCCCAACCTGCTGGACCAGGGTTGCCTCGAGCACAGCCATCCGCATTGATTTTTAAGTATTAAGGTGATGGAGTAGTCTAATAACACTCAAGAATCCTTGGTGCTCATCTCAGTTTGTTCCTCAGTCCCAAGGCATGAAGTGCTTCCAATTTCAGAGGGGTGTTGTCCATGGTGCCACCAGAGAGCTCATGTGCTCTTAGAATAGCCCTTTTGATATGTATTCTAACCTGCCCCTTCTCAACCTTCCCACCATCATAAAGAACTCAGTTTCTAGGTTGAATGGGTTTAACATGATGGTCCTACTAGGTGGGATAAAGGCTGAATGGGTTCACTACTTGACATATCAGTATGATACTCTGTTTCGAATAGACTACAAGACCTAATGGCTATCTCCCTAGTTGATGTCACTTCATGATTAACCAAATCAAAGAATAATGAGACTTTATTGCAACGACATAAAGAACTGAAAGATGTTGAATCACTAAGACTCGGATTTTTCGTAAGAACTCTCCAAAGAATGGGTATAAAGCTCAAGTCTCATGGGCTAAGTCTAAAAATTCTACTTTCAGTTTACTAGGGGTTTAAATATCTCTTCTAGCAAAAGTACACAAAACTGGCCAAGTATTATGGTGGTGGTGCCTTGATAAAGAATTCTATCAACAAGAACTATGTCTGAGCATAATAAATAGTCTAAGCGGTAATAAAATCAATAATATCAACTATCTATCAAACCCAACACTAAGCAGTATAGAATCTATATCCCAGACTCATCATTAAAATTCAATTTTCTCATGCAACTGATATAGGAAAAAAATATATTTTTGTTTTTGAAAACTAATTTTCGAAATTCATTTCTTAAGTACTTCTCAAGTACACCCTCCCCCAACTTAACATATGCATTGTCCTCAATGTATAGAAATTAAGTAAATGAAATGAATGAGAAAAAGGGAAGATGTTACCATTAATGTCGAATATCAAAATTAATCCAAAAAATAAGAACATTTCCTTTTACCAAGATTTTTTTTTTTTTTTTGTCAAGTCTTTTTAAGTCAAATCCCTCAGACTATATATCATGCATTATCAATTTGGAGTGAGGAGATCAGATTTTCTTACCCAAATCTGACGAATGTTTGGAGGACGAAGAGATCTCACCTTGTGGGTTGTCAAAAATACTCTTTGATATGCCGAAAATATTCCTGGTGAAGTTGCTTCTCTACCTTGAACTATTTCAGGTCTGATGGTTGTGTGATTGGCCTTGTGGTTCTTCTGTGTAGAAGATTGACGAAAATCTTTCTTTTTAACAGGACAATAGTATCTGATGTGCCCTTTACTACCACAGTGATGGTAATGAATGTCTGGCTGACTACGTTCAAGGTGGGCGGTAGACTGGTTCACATACTTCTCTCGTTCAGACAATAATGGTGTCTAAGAGGCTTTTACAGTGTAATGCTTCTTATCAATATAGTCCACTTTCTGCTTCAGAAGACTCATTTTAGTTTCTAGATTCTGTTGTTTTTCCAAAACTTCTTTAAGTTGATTCTCTAATAACTGATTTTTCTGGGCAAAAGTTTGTTGTTCATCCTGAAATGTAGAGTTCATCTTCTCAAGGTATGATACTCTCTCTGCCAATTTTCCATTCTGCTCACTTAAATCCTGAATTTTCTGTAGAGATTCCAAGAACATGGCTAGCAACGCCTCTGTGGTGGGGTTCTCAGGTTCATCACAGTTTTCTGTAGATTGAGCACTCTCAATTATATCTTCAAATAGGAAGGATTCTTGTATCATGCTATCAAGAAAGTACACCTCTCCACCTTCAGCGTCATCACAATCCTTATGCAACAGGTGAAAGATATTTATGTCCATGGACATCTTACCAAAGTTGATCTTCATTTCACCGTTGTGACAATTTATCAAAGCTTTTGCGGTAGCGAGGAAAGGTCAGCCAATAATAATTGGTATTTTATCAAAGGCTTTATGGGTGTCTATCACAATGAAATCCACTGGATAGTAAAAATCGGCTACTTGAACAAGAACATCCTCAACTATGCCTCTGGGAATCTTGGTAGAACGGTCAGCTAACTTCAATTTGACTTTTGTAGGCTTTAGGTTCTCCAGGCCCAACGCTTGGTACATATGATATGGCAAGAGATTAACACTAGCACCAAGATTTAAAAGAGCATTATCCGTGAATTTTTCTCCTATCTTGCATGATATTGTAAGACTTCCTGGGTCTTTGAGCTTGACTGGAGCTTGCTGATAGATAATAGATGTTGTTTGTCCAGCTAGAAACGCTCGCTTTGGAACATGAGTACTTCTCTTTATGTTGCATGCATCCTTCAAGAATTTGGCATATGATGGCAACTACTTGATCGTTTTGAGAAAGGGGATATTGATGTTATCTTTCTCAAATGCCTCCTTCATCTCTAAAAAATGCTTGTCCTTTTTGCTTTGAGCAAAAAACATAAGAAAAGGTGCCTTTGGTACAAACACATCAGCATGTGTCTGCTCTTCTTTCTCTTTGGCATTCTTGCATATCTTGTTTTGGTCATCTTGACAAATGGGAGTGGAAAGGATTTCTCCCACTTCCTTTCGAACTTCATTTGAAATCTTGACCGATTACTCTGTAGCAATGTCATCATGAGAAGGTAAGTCAACCTTGTTGTCTATCTTCAATCCTAATCTGAGAGTAGTAACTGAGCTGACATGATCATGGAGGTGATCAGTACTAGAAGTTGTCCCAATGTGGCATACATCTTCACTCCTCAATATTGGTTCCAATAAGCTAGGTTGAGTGGCTTATGTCTTTACAGACAAAGCAGTAGTGAGTTGGTCGACCTTAGCCTCTAGAGACTCCATTTTAGAACATTGACTTGCCTGAGATTGCTGGAGATTGAGCTGAGACCGTGCAAGAAGCTCTAGAACACTTTCAAACTTCTAATTTTTCTGTGATAGCAAAGTAATAGCATTCTCCAGGTTTGCAGGTGTGGCATAATTTCTCCTAGGGTCAGGTACTAACTCTCCACTTGTATTGGAATTCTGCTGAGAGTATAATTGTTGTTGAGGAACCAACTGTGAAGCTTGACTTGTCACACCCCGAATTTCGACAGAATTAGGAAAAACATTATTTGTTCCCGACTCTTCGATCTTCGAGGTGTGACGCACTCTCAACTCCCAAAAACCCATAAACAGTTTAAATATGCGGATAATATAAAAACCAATAAAAATTTTAAACTTAAACCAAAGTCCTCTTCATTACAAAAATTAACAAATGAAAATGCAAATAACCTTATCTCAACTGAAAATCTATATCACCTCAAGGGAAAACAAGGCCTATCTTGAAATGCGACGCTAACGCAAACCACAAGCAGCAACCAATCTTCTTCAACACTAAACCTATCAAGACTTATCAACTATGTTCATTTAATGAACACACCCGATAAGCAAACATGCAAATCGGGTCAGCATTATAAAAATGCTGGTGTGAGTAGCTCTAAAATACAACATATACTTATACCAAATATATACACAATCCTTACGACAGTTAGTTCCTCCACCGAGGCGCCTTAACTTTCCACGACTAATACAACATCCTTAAGTTCAATAATTAAGGCAGGTAGTTCCTCCACTGAGACGCCTGAACTTCCCACTAACCACACAACAAACTATACGCATAATAAATAAGACATGTAGTTCCTCTATCGAGGCGCCTTAGGTTCTAACTAAACAAATAACCAACCAAGCATATTATATAAGTACCGCATTTCATGCTTAATCACAGAGTGGGTCGTCTCTGCCCAAGTAATTATTTTGACCCACCCCTCAGCAAAGCCATATACAATCATATATTTAAAGATATATAGTTAACCAACATATTACCATAATTATATTAATTAAGGCTTTCTTTGCGTGTCCATAAAATCACGTCGTATCTATGTCTTACCTAGTTTCCCTGGCTACCACAATCGCTTCCCAACGTCGAACATGTACATCCACATGCCTCCCCTTACATAATGAACCACTCCGTGCGTAACTACCCTGAGCGGGATGCCGCACACCAGGTAACCCTCACACGGAAGCCATTATGCAAGTACTGCCACTATTCGGCATAAAATATCGCGCGTCTCGTTCTATTTTGCGAACGGAATAATCAAGCCACTATTCGGCTACGCCAGAAGGGCCATTCAGATTCACTGAAACGCCAGAAGGGCCAATCACATTACTTACGCCCGAAGGCCATTCAGATTCACTGAAACGCCAGAAGGGCCAATCATATCACATACGCCCACACAGGGCAAATCACATGAGTTGTGGTAGTCAGGTTCTAGGATTTTCGTTATGTAATTTATTAAGGTGTCATACATTAATATCTCAGAAATAATTCTTATTCTATCTCATGCCAGTATATTTAATTGTACTGAAGCTCAACGTTTCTCGTTATAATACAATTCACATTATCACGTGCCAATAATATTCATTGCAAGATATCCACGTATCTCTATATCAAATCTCGAAACTTATTATTTCACGTGCCAATCATATATTGCACTACGCCAAATATATTTAGAATTATCTCAATACATCTCATAATAACTTTTATTCTTTCACGTGCCAATATATTATTGCACTACGCCACACTCCCGTGGGAAAATATTCACCAATACTATACTACCTCATAGTAGCATCTCACACATATAATAATAGAGTGTTTATATAAATCTATGTCTCCAAAACTATTACCTTTAATATATATATCCCAACATATTATATAATGTCATAATATCAACGTCAAATCTTAATTAGATAATGACAACCAAATTCATACAAGCTTCCACAACATTTTAGCATTTGATTTGTCCATACAATTTACAACATAAAATGTAGCACAATTAAACAGTCCACAGTCCACAATCAAAGCCCAATATATATATGCTTTACACACTACTCACGTCAAATCTTAATTAGATAATGACAAACAACGTTATATAATCTTCGACAATATTTTATTATTATATTTGTCCATATTCTTAAATATATGAAAAAATTGGAAAAAGTCAACATTCCATGGTCAACGGTCAAAGTCAAAGTCAACAGTCAACGGTCAAAATCACCAGTCAACGGTCAAGGGTCAAAGTCAACACATCATCGATCAAAGTCAAACTGTCGTTTCTAGGTTCAACAGGTTCAGGGTCATAGCCATGGTTCATGGCTAAAGTCAATGTACATGGCTCATGGGCTCATGACTAAGGTAATGGTTCAGACCCAACTTGCCAAACCCAAACCTTAGAACCTAAAAGTCTAAAAGTTGAAAGACTCATTTAGATCTCTATTTTTAAGTCCTCTGGACTGACCCCGAACAATATTAGAAACTGGCCCAAAAACTTTAAACTGAACTGGTCCACAAATTAAAACAAAACCGGGCCCAATCAAAACAAATGAAACTGGCCCATAGAGCTTAATCTAGAAATGGCCCAACAACTTAAAACAAAATCGGGCCCAAGCCTCAAGCCCAAGCCCCAGGCCTAGCCGGCCAACAGTTCATCTTCTTCACCAATTCTCTCCTCCACTACCAGCCCAAAATCGGCCACCGTCAAGCCTCCACACACCACCCAAAAATAACTAACCGAAATTGTCAAGGGTGAACAACCCCACAACTTTAATAAAGCCAAAAACTTCAATTCTTGAATCCAAACCCTTCATCAAATCTAGATCTCAAAGTTTTCGACCTCCATTAATGGCTTGCTTCAAGCTCCACTCAACAGCCCTCACGCACTCAAACCTCAACAACCAAACTCCATTCAAAAACACAATCAAATCCAACCAACCAACAACAAAGTTTTAAATGAAAACTGGGCGGTTACTGGTCGCCGCCATTGATGAACGCCCAAGCTTCAACATCACCTCCATTGACGCAGTTAAAAGCAATCAACAACCCCGACATCACCCAAACATCAATCAATCCCATATAAACATACGACAGTTTAACATCACAAAAAAACATAGTGTAAACAAAAATGAACAGGACGATTCCGTTCCTTTGGGCGAAGCGGCGCCATTGGTTCTTCCGAGCTTGAAATGGCTCCCTAACAATGTACCACCACAACCTAACATCCATCCATAAACCCCACATCAGCCAACCATCAAGATCGTACACCCGGTTCAACCCATATATCTTGGTCGATACCTTCTTTTGGGCTTTAGCCGCCATTAACGGGCCCAAACAAGGTTCGACGGTTCAAACCTCCATTTTTCCGAATTTCAATGGAGTTTTAACAACACGCGAACCGACATCAAATAAAACAGAATATTAAGCAGTATAAACAGTCAGAAACCTTAGACAGTATACACCAATATACGAAAAACTATAAATCTGGTGAAATAGCAAAAATAGCGACTCACCTTTATTAACAGCTCGACGAATTCTTCCGAGTCCGAGTCGTCGTGCTCCACCCTCCAGCAATCCAGCTTTTATCTCTGCCTCCATTTTTATTATTTTTTTTATTCTCCAAGAACCCTATTCTCTAGAACAATGTGATTATATACTTGGGTTTGAAACCCAAGCCCAACATAGACTCGGGCCCAAAAATCAGGCCTGCGTATCCCAAATCCAATCCAGCCGATTTTTAAATAAATAATTTAATTAATTAATAAATAAATAAATAAATACATATTTTAAATACGGGCGTTACATGACTTGTCTGTGGAATATAACTTTGATCTTGAGAACCTGGGCGTCTAGCGTTCTGTCTCCAATAATTGCCTTGAAAGTTATTACCACCTTGGTTGGGCCTCTGAAATGAGTTCACATTGTACTCTCCAACTGATGCATGTTGATAGTAACCAGGACATTCTAGAGTTGCATGAGAAGTGTCCGAACAGACTTCGCAGTATTGGCTAGCTTGCATGACTGGGACAGATTTAGCTTGAGACTTGTTGATCTTGGAGGGATTCATGGAGAACTGATTGAATTTCTTACTCAAAGTTTCAATGCTGGTGGTCAGGCTAGCCAATATAGACTTCAGTTCTTGATCTGATTGTTCATGTGCTTGGTAACCAAATTGCTTTGGCTCCCCTTCCATGCTAGCGACATCCTCGTTGCTAGTAGTCCATTGTTGTGTTTCTTCAACTAAATTCTCGAGAAAGTTGTAAGCTTCCTTTCCATCCATTGATGTAAACTTGCCTTTATTCATTGACTGTATCATCTGCTTGTTCATCATCGAGAGTCCTCGATAGAAAAAATGAGCCAGTGTGCTCTTGTCGTATCCATGATGTGGACATGAGACTAGCAGATTATTGAATTTCTCCCAGCTTTGATGATATTCTTCAGTCACTTTTCCTTTGAAATTGCTGATAACTTGCTGCATGGCATCTGTCTTCTGGGGTGGGTAGAACTTGTTCATATACTTTGTTCTCAACTTCTCCCAGTTATCTATTGAATTGATCGGTTGTGCAGTTAACAATTCAGAGGCTTTACCTTCGAGTGAGAGCGGAAAAAGTATCAACTTGATACTCTCATCTTTGATATTCTGGTTCTTGAAAGTTCTGAGGACTGATAGAAATTTGTTCATGTGAACATATGGCTGAACATTGTCTAAACCATTGAACTTTGGAAGAATAGATATTACTGATGCTTTAAGTTCAAACTGGTTAGCTTCTGTCTCTGGAAAAACAATACTACTGGGTGGGTCTCCAATGATTGGCGAATAGAAATCGCTCAGCTTCTTCCTCTGCTGTGCTTGCATGGGTGGGATAGCTTCAGGATTATTGGTGTTCATAACACCTCCATCATTGCGTTCGGCCATTTTATCAATCCTGTCTAGTATTCTTGTTATGCAAAGATGATGAAAACTATCCTACTATGCTTGAATGCAATTAAACTAATATCCAACTATTCTAAATTATAATAATATGCAAAACTACTTTCCTTCAACTGGGTTGGGCTTTGCAGCTAGTATCTCGCCCGTTGTCTAAAGTTGTCTCTTCTAGGGTTATGGTGAATCACTTGGATTGCTTAAGTACCACAGCCCATAGACGATAGTCCGTTTGTCAAGATTCAGACAAGAAACACTAGAGTTTGATGTTTCGCTGTGTTGGCTTACAACTTCAATTGTTGAAAATGTCCTAAATGCAATTATACTAGAAAACAATAAAACTAAACTATGATGCAACTATACTAAGAAAGCAATAAAACTAAACTACGATGCAGCTATACTAAAAATGAAATAAAAAGAATGAATATTCGACTAACCTGGATGATAGATCTTGTCTTTGAGATGTCCTTCAAGCTTCTCTCTTTCTCAAAAGGATGGATGATGCGGCTAAAATTACCTCAAGATCCAAAATTCTAATCTTGAAAGAAAACGTTAAACATAAACAACTTAAAACAGCAGCGGCGCCATTTGACCTTGCCTCTTTTTGTGTGTAGATGAGATGTGGGATATGGATAGATGATGGTCGTTAAACAAAATAGAAGCATATCAAAACCTAATTATCCCTTAATAAGTAAAGGATGAGTAGGGTATCGTTCCACTTTTAAGTGTATGTTATGTGAAGGACAGGACTGGAAAAGGGGTTTAAGGGATTAAAAACTATGATTATAGATATTATAGATTTTAATGCTAAACTAAACTAAACTAAACTATTAAGAATTTATAAGAAAGGGAATTCAAGAGATTAGAATCCACCAATACTTTTGATTCAATGACTTTTTGCTTCATGTTTGTTCTCACAAGTAGACTACAATTAGGCAATCGAGCGAGTGCCAATGCCCTCTTGGACGAAACATCGTTAACGAATAACGAATAACTCTACTTAAGGTTGTTCCTATGTTCATGTTACTAGTATCTTCTTTCCTTTTATGTGAGCTTGGGCAGCTATTCAATGAATCACCATCTAAGGCAAACACAATGAATACTTCCCTTACTCTAAAACACTACACAACTAGAAGAAAAGTAGAGAATAATAGTATAATATTCAATTACAATAAATAAAACCCTATTCTAGCATTGTATTCAATTCCAATAAATAAAAGCATGTTACTAACAAATATTCAATTGCAATAAATATAACCCTAAACTAGCATGATATTCGCAATAAAATAAAAACTTAATCTATACTTCCATCCCCTGGTCTGGGCAATGGAACTAATAACTAAAAACATAAAGAACTAACATGATTGAAGAACACCATGAACTAGAAGAATCATTAAACCTTAAACACCGGCTTCATCTTCTCCCTTGGAGGAGAAGATTAGCCTTCCATAAAGAAGGAAGAACACGAAGAACGAGAAGAAGAAGAGTCGAAGAACATAAGACTAGAAAGACTAATTTATTAAGACTCAACTAGTTAAAACCGATCTTTTATTATTAATCTCTCTCTGCCTCAAGTTCTGGAGACAAGAGTATAAGTGAATTGGCAAATTACATGAAGCACTTAGGTCCTCTATTTATAGAGGTTACAATGAGCTCTAGAAGCATTCCAAACCGTCATTTGTTCCCTAATACAAATAGACTTCTTTCAGAGTCCAACTTCGTCTCCAAAACTGAGAAGGAATTGGCTACAGTGTCGATCCATGCGTCTCAAACGCAAGCAATGCGTCTGGACGCTCGATCCATGCGTCCCAGATGCGTTAGCCGATTTTGTCTCTTCTGCTCTATCCTTCTATCCTCTTTTACGGGCTTTGGTCCAAGCAACGAATCCTTTGGCCTTGGGCTTCCAAATAGGCTTTAAAATAGGTCCAAGTTGCATCTTTAATAGCTCCAATTCCTTGGCCTTCTCCATGATTCTCCACGGGCCTCCCATGTGATCCTTAATGCTCCGAATTGCTCCGTTTTACCCCTTTTTCTCTAATATTCTACAAAACTCTTTTTTTTTCACCTGTAGAATCTTAAAACATAACTTACAAACACTATTAGTCCACTAAGATGGCTAAACAAGAGGCATAATCGAGGGTTAAATAGCACTTTTTGAGCACTTATCACTTGCCTATGATCTCCATCCCTTTCCTAATTAATAGTATGTTGAGTTCTCATTCTAAGTTATTAATTAGTACATGTTGCTGCATTTTTGTGTTAACCTATTTTGTTTTTCGTGAAAGATAGTGTGTGGCTTAGGTTAAGAGTGCAGACACAAAATATACGGTTTGGGTCCTGTTCCAACAGTGTGGTTTTTTACTTAATCCCCCAAAACTGTATAGCGTTTTGCCTTAACCCTCCATTTTTGAAATCATTTGACTTAGCCCCAAAAGTCCGGGTTGATATTTTACTTGATGCCAACATTGGCCTTCTTCTTCATCAACTATAGAAATAAATCCTACTACCAAAAAAAAAAAAAATTGTGATAAATTTCAAAACAGATTATGTACTACCCATACTAACCCACCCCAAATCAACTCAAAAATTGAATCCCCATCTTGTAATTGGTGCACAAAACCTTTTTCTTAAAGAGAACATACTATTTTTTTATTTATTTATTGTTATATCATTGTGAAAAACATTAAACATAGAATTATAAAGTTTGTTTTTATTTATTGTGTGTATGAGTTGACTTTTACCTTTAATTGTGTCTTGTTTTGGGGATTATATCACCATTTTTTAGGAATTGATTTCCATGGTTGATAACTTGATGAAGAATAAGGGCAATATTAGCATTATGTAAGATAATAACCTGGACTGGGGGACTAAGAGCAAGTCCAATGGAGGGTGTGAGGGAGTAATATTCACACCCAATTAATATCACACACGTGTCCAACATATACGGGAGCTACCAACCAACCTAGTATCCTCGTCCTCAAAGCTCGCTTCATAGTGACTCCACTCAGGCAAGCAACTTATTCAACTCGCACCCAGAGCGGTATCACTACCAACCGATCTCACATACTCGACCTACGAGCTCGCTTCAAAGTGATTCGAGTTGAGTAGACGATCTCACCACGAAGCAACCTCCCAAGCACTCACTCCTCTCACTTCACAACGGCTCGTAACGTAAGCCTTTATGGCAACCATCAAGACCGAAGCTTTAGGCACTCAGTGTAGGAACCGTTATTCAGAACGAATATTTCTACAAACCATGAGAACCACGCGCAGCGGAATTAATGGGTTCTCACGATTTTAGATTAGAGAACATACCTTTTAGAATCGGCTAAAATGTAATCTCTGAGAATCAAAGCTTTATCAAATCCGAAATCAACCCCTTGATCTTCTATTGTATTCCTTTAGAACAGATTGGATGTTGTGTGGGCAACGATCTACCAATCCCCTTCTTTCTCACAAAGCTAGATCCAATTTTGGATCTATCTTTCCTTGCCTCTTTTTCTAATCCAGTGAATAGTGAATTTCGGCTAGAGAGAGAATATTCTATTCATAGGCTACAACAGGGACCATGAGAAGAAATTAGGGTTGGGCCTCTTGACGGGCTTGGGCTTCCCATGTTCGCCCAGAACACACGGCCCAAGTCGGTCAACAAATGGCTTATTCCACTAAAGGCCATTGTTGCACTACCGCCCTAATCCCAAATTACGTGTCAATGTTTATGGGCTCCATATTATATGCTCGTTGATCTCCCCGTGTTTAAGATATCGAATGTCCATTGATTAAGTCAAGTTACTGACAACTACATTAATCAACTTCTTATGTCTTTGAGTAGTACCACTCAACCTCATTGTCATGTCGGAATAAATCCACCTGCAGGGTTTACATGACAATCTTTTTGAGCTCCTCAAGGGGACATCATCAACCCGACTTCTTGCGAGACATGGATTCCTTCTATAATCAACAGCACACCTTACATACAATGTCATTACCGAATCTATCGAGTTTGTTGATTCACAAATGAATCTCACTCATTGATGATTTAAAGCAATGTACAATGCATGTAAGTGCCTGTTATTATATCTGGATTAGGAGAACAAGCATCCATAATAACAGAGGTATTTGTTCTCTTATATAGTCAATATAAAGAGAAACAACCTCACTTGGTCCTATTCAATACACACAAAGTGTACTAGTGTAATCCTATAGTCAAGATAGACTAATATCAGATTATACTACAACCGCGCTAATGGTTTGTCCAAATCCATCTAGGTTGTGAACGATTACTTATACTTTATAAGGTACTGATGATATGATCTTCTGTGTGTTCACACCATATCATATACAACATAAAGTATTAGACACATGCATATAACTAATAACATATATAATATGCATAACATTTGCCCATATGATTCTCATTCAAAATATAAAGAATTAGAGTTAATACAAAAGTAATGCTTTTAGTATATAACCCTATCACGCAGCTCATTGATTCTTCATAACTCGCCTTCATGGCTCATAAGTGACCTGAAAAACTGGATCTGACCTGAAACAGGAGAGCATGAGGCGTGGCCATCTTGCCTATACAAAGAGTACAAAGAGGATGAGGAATTTAGCCCCGACATGATTCAAGTCCCCGCCCCAGAGAACTTGATCATTAGTAGGTAGTTTGTCCATACAAACTCGGTCAAACCCAGTTAACCAATCCATCTCCCCCAAATTACACACTCTAGTAAGGTTAGACGAAATATAACATTTACATTGGCACCATCTGTGGATCGAATTTCTTGAAAATTCATTTACTCAAAGTTTACATTACTTTCAACCATCTTCTTAGAATCACTAATTTTCAAGCCCATGAAGCATGGATAGCCTCCAAGAACAATTGAAGGTTATGGCTACCCAGATGGAAGCCATGAACGGTAGCATCACCCAGCTTCGATAGGAGAACGCCGCTCTCAAAACCCAGATCGAGTCCCAAAACCCGAACGAAATTATCGTTGAGGACGTATCAATGAGGTCAACCAGCAGTCAATAGCCTCTCCCAGCGGATCAAACAGAGCACTGGCAAGAAGGACGCCACTCAGGTCATCCATAAGATGCTGAAGACGTACTGGGCACCACCTTTCACACTCGAGGTACTCAATAAACCCTCCCCCCCAAGATTTCATTTAGCCTCGGTTTGCAATGTACGACGGCAATACGTGCCTTGGCCAGCACGTAGCTCGCTACATTCAGAGCCTTGCACTCTACAGTGCGCAAGAGTTCGACCACCTGCAGTGTCGCTTGTTTCCAACAAGTTTAAAGGAGGGAGCTCTCTATTGGTTCTATTCGCTAGGACCAAACTCAATCGATAGCTTCGAAAAACTCACTGACCAGTTTGCCAGCCAGTACGTCCACAACAGACGTAAGACTGCCGACCTGAATTCACTTTTCCAACTGTCTCAAAAGAGCGATGAGCCAATTCACACCTTCCTGGGACGTTTCAAGACAGAGTTACTATCCATGGAGAGCAGCCTCAAGGAGTCGTTCGCCACAGTAGCTTTCTCTAACACAATCAGGAAAAACACTGATTTATCTAGGTCGCTCATGAAAAAGCACCCTGAAACACTGGCCGAACTATACGCACGAGTGGAGAAGTACATCAAGCTCGCTGAAGGCCTTGAAAAAAGAAAGGATGAAGATAGCAGGCGAGGTCGTTGTGATCTCAGATAATGCCCCATCTTCCAACAAGCGACCTAGGCAACAGGGTCAGCAGACCAGCACCCGAAACCAAGCCAAAAGAGAGTTCGCTGTGCTTACAAGATCTCCAAGCTACATACTAGAGAAAATAAATAACGCAGCCTATTTCCGACATGAGGCAAAACGGCCAGAGGACACACCAAGGAAGTCGTACTGCGCTTTCATAAAGCAAAGTGTCATGAGACCAACGAATGTCGTAGTCTCAAGAACTACCTTCAAGACCTCATTGAGGCAGGGCATGTCAAACACTATACTGATATACCCGATGGCGATCTGTATCACAAACTCATGGCTTGTAGAGAGAAAAGCCAAACTCCACCGCGCCCAAGCAACAGAGCTCGTTCTCATGCTAGAGGACATTCAAATGAGCGATCGCGTCACGAGCGTTGCCAACTCTCCTCTGACAGAGGCACCAACAGAACCATCAACATGATCACCTTCTAGGACGACTCTGTCACGTCCTCCAGAGAAAAAAGGAGACGAGTAGGCGCCCTCCAGGAAGTCTACCAGTTCTCCTCACAAGTGGCTCCCATCCCACGCACAAATGGCCACAATTCAGGAGACATCACCTTCACTGAAGCCAACCTCAACAAGGTGTGCCTCCCATATAATGATGGCTTGGTAGTCCACATCAAAATCAGCGACTGGACTGTCAAACGCATCCTGATCGATCCGGGCAGTTCATGCGATATCCTATTCTATCGAACCCTGAAGGAGATGAATATGCCCAAGTCGATCATGGTCGATCCAATAGCCCCCCTTTATGGCTTCAACGAGGCACAAACCACCCAATAGGGGACATCATTTTACCAGTCTCAGTGGGATCACATGACGACAAGGTCAGTATCAACACACGCTTTAGCATTCTGGATGTCAACTCGTCCTACACTGCTATACTAGGACGTCGTTGGATCCACAAGATGCAAGCAGTCCCATCAACACTTCATCAAGTGTTGTGTTTCCCTAGCCCCAAAGGTATGATGGTGCTCCGAAGCAACCAGCTCGATGCTCACAACTGTAATTAGATTCACTCAATCAGCAAGCCTGCTCGGGCTTCACTCACAAACAAGGGAGAGATCACTAAAACTAAGCTAGCAGAAGACTTCATCTTTGAGGTCAAAACCCTAACTATGACCCCTCGAAGCAAACTGGCAAAGTGGAACACTAAGGGATCAGTCCAAAATGCCGCCACCCCCCCCCCCCCCCTCTCAGAAGCTAAGACCTCAGAGGTCGCCCGACCCCTTCCGGTAAAGGAGACACCGCCAGAGATCAAGACCCCAGAGGTCGCTCACCCCACTGAGGCGGCTACCCCGACCGAGTTGAAGGAAAAGGTCAACCTAGGAACTAAGGATGACCCCAAGTTTGTTTATGTAGGACCTAACCTTGATCCTACTCTCAAGGCACAACTTGTAAGCTTTTTATCATTGAATAAAGATGTTTTTGCTTTGTCGTATATCGATGTGCCTGGAATTGATCCTAATATTGAATGCCATAAATTAAATGTTAATCCTAATGCTAAGTCAGTTCGCCAACGACCTAGGAAACTATCTCTTAGGTTCAAAAAAGCAATAAACGACGAGATCAACAATCTCAAAAAAGTAAGCTTCATTAGAGAAGTGGAATACCCCGAATGGATTGCTAACATAGTAGCAGTCCCAAAAAAGAACGACACAGTTCGCCTATGTGTCGACTTCACCAGTGTCAACCAAGAAACCCCTAAGGATGGCTTCTCCTTACCAAGAATCGACCAGCTCGTGGACCAAACAGCTGGCCACGAACTCATGTCATTCATGGATGCCTACAGTGGCTACAACCAGATCCCACTGGCAGAAGAAGACCAAGATAAAACATCATTCGTAACAGAACAAGGCATCTACTATTACAACATCCTCCCGTTTGGCTTAAAGAACGCTGGAGGCCTGGAGCGACCAACCAACGATTGGTCACCGAAATGTTCCAAGACATGTTAAGAGACACCATGGAGGTCTATATAGACGACATGGTTGTAAAAAGCAAGAAATCTGGAGACCACTTAGATCATCTCGAACAAGCGTTCTCCATACTGAGGCGAACTCAGATGAAGCTCAACCCAGAAAAATGCCTATTTGGCGTGTCCTCCGGGAAATTTCTGGGATATCAAGTATCTTAACGTGGGATCGAAGTGAACCTAGATCAAATTCGAGCATTCTTGGATATGCCAGATCCAAAAACAAAGAAGCAGATATAGAAACTGTCAGGAATGGTGGCAGCTCTAAACCGATTCATATCGAGAGCGTCAGACAAATGTCGATCCTTCCTATAGATTCTCAAGAAGGGTGAACAATTCTCATGGAATGACCAATGCCACCAAGCGTTCTCTACTCTCAAGGACTATTTGACAACACCACCTGTGATGGCAAAACCGATTGATGGCGAAACTCTGGGGCTATACTTAGCTATGTTTGACTTCGTTATCAGTTCAGTTCTCTTCAAAGAGGATTAAAACGCAGAGAAACCTATCTATTTCACAAGCAAG
The DNA here is from genome assembly GCF_015680905.1 of Coptis chinensis. Lineage (NCBI taxonomy): Eukaryota > Viridiplantae > Streptophyta > Magnoliopsida > Ranunculales > Ranunculaceae > Coptis > Coptis chinensis. The sequence continues at coordinate 19,609,180 of NC_141457.1, read as the reverse complement.
ACATTGTTGCCAGCTAAGAAGAACTACTCACACATTGAAAAAGCAATACTGGCACTACTTTATTCAGCAAGAAAGTTCAGGCCCTACTTCCTAGCACATCCAATCAAAGTGCTCACCGACCTTCCACCTAAGAAGATCCTTCTCAAAGCCAACAAGACAACTCGCATGGCAGTATGGGCAGAAGAACTTGGGGAACACCACATTGAGTTCACCCCAAGAACCTCTCAGAAGGGTCAGGTCGTTGCTGATTTCTTAGCAGATTTCCCAGTTGACAACCTGAAGTGAGAACCCGAAGAGAATGCCCCAACCTCTAAACAACTAGACCCATCGGTATGGTCACTATTCGTGGATGGAGCTAGCAATCCAGGGGGAAGTGGAGTCAGAGTAGTCTTAGTGCCACCAGGGGGTTCTATGGTGGAAAAGTCAATTCGCATCAATTTTGCGACCTCTAACAACGAAGTGGAGTACGAAGCCCTGATCGTGGGACTCCGCATGGCGATAGAGCTCAATGTTCAAGAGCTCAAGGTCTTTAGCGATTCACAACTGGTCGTTCGCCAGGTCGCCCATGAGTATACCACTAATGAAGGCACGAGAGCTCGATCAGTAGGAATAGTACTGGTAGATGGAACGTTACTAGCATCTCCAGGTACAACAAGCACACTTGCACTTAGAGCCCCACGTTCCCGCTCTCCCTTCAATTGAAAGTACGTCTCTTCCAGCAACGCGTAATCTTCGAACACTCGGTCGTATGCCTGCTGAGCATGCCATGCAACCGATTTGCAATTCTTGGCATACTCAGTCACTGTGCCCAGCCTTTCTTGCAAGTCAAGCATCGAACTTACCAGCAACGACCTCTCAGACACAGCATCCTGGTGTTTTTTCCTTAATTCTTCTAGCTCCTTCTTCTTAGTCTCTCGAGCGAGCTGCAAGTTCAACAGGTCCTTCTTTATCTCACCCACATCATTTTCCACAGTTTCTATAATTCTGCCCGCATGCTTCAACTTATGGTAGCCAGTAAGAAACTACAACAAAAACATACATGTTACTCTCACCAATAAAAGTAAAAGGGACCAGAGAATAGTAAGAGCTTACCAAACAGCAAGCCATATTCATGGTCTCCATAATCTTATCCAAATCTTGGTCTTCCAGCATCTTCTTGTTACCCTCTAAGACAATACCTTCCAGAAGACAGTTAGTTATGGGTGCCGACCCGAGGCTAGAGTCATATTGTTTTACTACACGCCTCTTCCCCATATTCCCAACGTAGATGAACTGTCTTCCCAGATCACCATCCTGCCCCCCCCCCCCCCCAAACGCACTAGCCTCAGAGCTCTCCCCAGCAGCAGCTTTTCCCTTACCTGCCACAGCACGGTCACGAGCGCCCAGGTTGGCCTACCCCTTGAACTCGGGTTCTTGGACACCACACCTCCAGTTCGCTTGCGCGACCCACAATTTTAGATCGTTTTGTGGCCCTCGTGTCAGAAGAGACCGCCTTCTGCTTACCGAGATCGCGTGGACGGCATGGCAAGAATTCAATCTCCTCCAAGACGAGCGGAGAGGTCTCCCTCACCCCTCCCATTGGAAGGACCAAAGAGTCAAAATCATCATCATCTACCCTTGACATCTACACTCCATTGACAACACAAATTTTAGCAAAAGAAGCGTACTAAGCTTACATATCACAAAGAAGAGAAATGAAAAGAAGTTGGAAACAAACTTGAACCACCCTAGAACTTTGAAAAAAAAAACTTGGACAAGAGCTTTGGCAAATAGTTTGAGGAAAGTGACGAACCAGTACCCCTAAACCTTTCGCAAAAAGTCTTTTAGGGTGAACCATTTTCACTTCCCAAGACATACCATAAATATGTTGGAATCCTAACCGACGTGCCGCTTGAACCGCAATCTTTTCAAATTCCAAAAAACAAGGAGCTGAGGTTACCATTCCTGGCTCTCTCAAATGGTTCCCGTCCTCACACGTGCCACACACGTGATAAGATCCTCTTTAACCAGAACGCTCTAAGATGGAAAACACTCTCTACGAGTGGAACGCTCACTCGAGCCCACATGCTACATAGCCTTAGCATTTCTCACCAATGGAAGTCTAACAACACCAGATGCGACTCAGTGAAGAACGGTCTACAGGAGCAAGACACTCAATCGAGCTCAAAGGCTACATAGCCTGGACACTTCCTACTGATTGGAGCATGCAACGCTATACAAATGCAAGAATGTCAGGCAATATGCATTCAAGGCATCAAGAAAAAGAGCAACAAGAAATGACATGCATTTCATAAAGACAAAGGAACGAACTACCTAAACAGGCTCAGGAAACCAGTTCGTCTTCTAGCCGAGTTGTTAGGACGTCCCAGAAAACCAACTTGGCTAGCAAGCATTCACCACACAATGAATTGCCCAGAATAATCCGGGAAACCAGTTCGTTAATGTTTTTACTCAAAACACTTCACAAAAGCGAACTGCCCAAGTTTCCCCAAGTTATCAGTTCTAATGTATCAGGCCCACGACCAATTAAAGAAACTTAAACTTTCACAAAGAATGGTTAAACTCATCAACTTGAAGCGGGGCCAATAAAGATCCGGAGGCGACCTGGACTGAGGACAAGACAGAAGGGACTTTAGAGTTCGTTGCCACCTCAGTCTCCGCAAGCAATTCAGCAACAGGAGCAGTAGCAGCGATGCGGCCGGGTACCATAGCAACATCGGCACTAGCATCTATGGTGGAAGCGACCTCCTTCCCACCTGCAACCAAACGAGCATACTCCTCCTTGAGCTGTTCGTGTTCTATCCCGGCTGCTCATGCATTTCCTCCAGCTCCTTTTGTTCGGTGAACATATGGTCGTCCGCCTCCTTAGCCTCTACTGTCACCCTTTTACACTTATCAGCTAAGTCATTTGTTGTGGTCAACTTCCCTTCCAGCTCAGTCGCTCGGTTCTCTGCGATCATTTTCTGCAAGGACAGGTTAACGACTTCCCCTTAAAGTCATTCAACTCGTCCTGTTCAGCCTGCTGCACCTCCCGAACACTGGCAAGCTCGTCCTTCAGCTTCTCCAGCTCATTTTTCTCCATTTCAGCAAACTAAACAACAGTCTTCATCTTCTGGTACCCCAGCTATAATCTGCAGCCAAGTAAACACGGTTAGAAGCATAAACAAAGCTTATACAAACAAAGCTCCATCTTCAGGTCGCGGTTTGGGACTTACCAAGCTGTGAGCCCGGTCCAACACTCACAGGTTCTCAGCTAGATCCTTCGAATCCAGATCCTTCTGATCACCGTCCAGCGTAATCCCTTCTAGCAAGCACGACGCTATAGGTGAGGACTTATAACTACAGTCCGACCTCTTCACAGTCACCTCCTGGCCAGTGCGTTCGTTTACATAAACAAGGTTATGCTCCAAATCATTCCCACCATCACTAACAGGAACCTTCCCAAACTTAGCACTAGGATTTTTCCCCTTCACCATCTCGGCAACAGTACCAGCATCCTCAAGACCCAGAACGCTAAAGTCTACCAAGGGACTAGATCTAGAACACCGAGCTGTCTGATAAAACATAAAAATGATAGTTTACCTACGAAATGAACGATGAAACTCAAAACGTAAGTAAACTAAAACTTATTACGAGTCTATATTTATCAAGTTTTCTACTCTCAATTCTATCGAAATAGAGTAGAGTAACAAATTCGTTCCACTCCTAGTTCTCTAGCATGGAATGATTTCATGGTTAACTAATCGGTCTTAAGTCTAATGAGAGGTTTACGAGGGGAGTTCTATACTACGAGGTGAATTAAATTAACAAGTTACGAATAACGAAAAGAGAGAATGCTAAGGGTTTGAATTTAGATAAAGAATTAAAGGGAATTGAATCCACCTTAACTCGACTTAATCCTACTAACAAAGACTCGTCGTGATCCAAATTGAATGCTTAACATATCAAAATAGTAATTCTAATCCCTAATTATACATGGCATTTCTACCAATTCATAACTAGCATGTGAGCGATTAAACCCATTCTCATGGTGAATTAATCGTTTCTAGAGTGGAATAATTATCACGACAATTTCTAAGTTTAACAAAGATCAAGCGTCATCAAGGTTTCTTCAACCCCTCTAATGGAGGTTTAGCCTTGATTCATACCACTATCATTTCCCATTGATTTAAAACTAAACATCATACCAAAATTCTACTTGGCTAATTTAACTAACAATACTTCAATCTAATTTAACAACTCAGAAATGATACTCAACAAGAATTAAAATTAGATCTATAAATTGAAATGACAAAAATCGAAATTAACAAACTAGCTATTTTATTTATCAATACTAATGAAGAACAATGATTCTAAGAGTTTAATCTAAAACAAGAATTGAATTTAAACTAAACTTAATTTTATCTAATGAAAACTAGATCTAGAATTATCTATTGTTTTAGGTCTAACTAGCTACCATTAACAAAGAGCTAAGCTTTTGTTTTTATATGTCCAGATCCAAAAATCGTGTATGGGCTTGGAGCCATATTTTGGGCCAGAGAATCAGGCCCAAAACCCAATTCTTTCAGTCTAAAAAGTCCTCTTCAGCTACAGTTGGCTTCAACAGACTTTTCGTCCACTTCTGCTCCTCTTATTGGGTCAAGGCTTGGACCATTGGAAAGATCTTTCGGAGCCGGTCGTTTTGACATAAGGTAGGCCCAATTCCGAGGTCTGAGTCCAAAGATACGGCCTTTGGAAGTTTTATTGTCTTTGAGTGCTGTTTCTGCCCACGTTGACTTTTCAGCTTTTGACCGGGCTTTAGAAAGGCTTTGTCTTCTTGAATCTTGGCCTTTAATCACAGAACTCCTTAGCAACCGACCTTTGCTCCTTTATCTCACTAAAGTTGTACATTTTTGCACATAATGGACTTTGAAGCCTTAAATGCATAAAAACACGTAATCAGTATTAACTCTTAATTATTACTCACATAATTGGTCTAAAAGTATGACTGTTACAGGGTTAAAACTACAGTTTTGGGCTCTTATCAAACCACCCCCAAACAGCATTGACCAAAAAATGGAGTTCTATCTACTCTTGTTTCGCTGAGTGCGATTGCATTGACCATATGCAACAAGGCCTTAAACCACTAGGAATTCCCTAGTGGACGAGTTATAGCCTCATGAGAGTTTTCCGGTGAAGATACTCACAAACTTCATCTATACTACAACGACTAAGAAATAAAACTATTGTTTTCTCATTCATGTCTCAACTATCTATACATCTCACTAGCATACGAATAAGAATAACCAAGTCAAAAACCTAAACTAATATATGCATAATAATCAATCATCTATGATACAATTGTATATACTATGAGTAATACTATGAAATGCATAGCGGGTTTCGTTTCTGAAAACTTCGAATAAGCGTCCTTAAGTAGGTCCTCACATAAATGTCAAGATCTAAAACCACTCTGATTTTTTCCTCAAGTTTATTACTCCAGTTAATGCGATTGGGCACACTTTACCTTACAATCTCAATGATAACAAGGAAGCCGAAGTCGATCAAACACATCTGCAACTTACTATCACACTAACATATTCCTAATTGAGCTAGAGGTCTTTATTAGGTGTTGCGGGGATTAGGAGATGGTTTAAGAAGGAAGGAAATGGATATTCAAAAGGACAAGTCTGAGATAATAGAGTCTTCATATTATGTAACTTAAAGAAAACCTTGTTATTTTCTTTTGCTTCTATACTTTGTTTCCATCCTTAGCCATATTTTTCTTTTTCTTTTCTTTGGCTTTTGACTCATTTTTATTCTATTTTTGAAGTTTTTATTTATTTCTATTTTTCTTTTTCTTTTCCTTGGATGGAAACTTCTTTTCTTTTTTTTCTTTTTTTTCTTTTTTTTTTCTTTTTTTTTCTAAAGCAACTAACTAATTTTTTTGTTTACACAGGTTTTTCTCTTCTTCTTTCTTCACTCATTCTATTCTCAGACTTATTATAGATTGGGTAAGTTGAAATTTTTTTTTATTTTGTTTTGTTTTTGTAACAGGGTAAAGGAATTGTGGTTTATGGAAAGCTAAAGAAAGGCTCAGAGGGTGACTAACGGAAAATAATTCATAGGTTTGAATTTCTGGCTATATCGATCCAAAGAGGGCCTAAATTCTTGCTTAGGATATGGCATAGTGATCAAGCAAGTGGACGTGTGATTTCTCTATCCGGATTTTACTTCTCCCTTGTGTCCTTTCTCAAATGTTTCGCTCATATAAGGCTATAGGCTATATTCTCACAGGATTTGTAGAATAAGTACTCTAGCCTAGATTTCATAAACTTACTGCTAATAATCATAGATACTCATGTAATATATTTATAGATAGATGCAAAGATTATTACCTACATATTAACCTAAGTTTCTAACAATTATTCGATGCAAAAGCTCATTGAGACTTCTAGATTGTTAAGAGCATAGAAAGAAAACAATACCAATATTCCTAAGTGTATAGCATAAAACTTATTTATTTATATTTTTTGAAATTTTTAACTTGAAAACAAATGCATGTTATACATATCTATATCCTAACAGATGCCTTAATTACACGTGTTTCTATGCTCTCCCCAACAAAGAAGCATGTTTTGTCCTCAAAGCATTTAAATAAAGAGGGTAGAAAAATACCATGGAAGCCAAAAAGAAATTCGAACATCTACAAAACAAGGTTAGAACATACTAATATAGGAAAAATAAAAATCTCGACGCGAACTCTATAAGAGTTCCACCCATTATGAGGTTAACAGAATTAAATTGCTTGGGACATAAGCAGACAATACAAACTTAAAACTTACCTTATCTCCCGCTTTTAAGCATCCTCCTCCTCGTCAAAGAGATGAGGTTCATTCGCGATCCCCGCCAAAGCTATTATAACTTGCCAAGCTTGCCGCCATTTATCATCTACTAATGCTAGCCTTGTTAAGTGTTATTATGTCCGATGGGATGTACGGGCTTACCAAATGAGGCTGCACTGCCATCCCGCCAAGTCATAATTCGCGAATGAGCGAACCACCCAATTGGTGGGTCTCATGACTTCAACCCTTTTCCAATCTGTGAATTGTGCACGTAATACAAGTAAACAACTACACGATGATGATGGCTTACCAAAACAGGGCATAAGAAGATACTTATGCCTCATGCTTTGGGCTCTCTTAAGACTAGCGACTAAAACTTCGGGGAATGTCATATCGGCGACGTCCCCCCCTAAAAGCGAGGAAAATGTCACCAGCCGATCTTGTTTTGCGAGAAATGAACCGCCATTCCTCCAAAATATTCATCGGGATGAATAACATGGTGGTGCCTACGTTTAGGAAATGCTACCAAAGGGCAATGCTATATAAGCCCACGGTCCATTACTCGAAATACCCCTCCCCCATAATACTCATGGAAATATGTATAATCATAAAGGTATGCATTATCGGTCATATATGCCCATGTGTGAACAGGATCAGGTATTGGTAATCCTAAAACTAAAGCGACCACATTTTTATTGAATTCTAGTGTCGTGTCATCGACTACGACGGAGAATTCTTGTTCTCCATCTTGATTACAATAGAATCTAATGTGGTTGTAGAAATAAGCAGTAAGCTGTGCTGAATATGAATCGTCATCACTTACCAGTAGATAGCACCATCCTAACTGCAGGATCCTGTGTCGGAACCAATGTTCATAGGTTTCGGTTCCCAACACGTCTTCGAAAGACTGTTCAGGTATGACTATAGGAGATGTCATCTCAACTACTCTTTTGAACAGTTCCAAAAATCCTGGAATGACCCTCAGAAAATTGGAAATTTCTGTGTTCACAGAGGCGGCAGGCGGAAGATGCTTCGGGGTTTTGGAGTTACAGATGTTTGAAGTCGCTCAAGCTCAAGTAGGCACGGGTCGGTCCCGAGTAAACTTTCTGAAATTGTCTAGGGCACAGGTGCGCTCGTAAGTGCTAAAGCAGAAGTTTAAGAGGAAAAAGAAGGAAAAGCTTGGAGTAAAAGGTGAGAGATGATGGTGGGGTGTAGTGTGGGTTGTGAGTGTAGAATGAAGGAAGTTTAAATAGATTCTGAGCTTCCAAAACGAATCGGCAAGTTTCCAAATTGTTTAAGGCAATTTCCGGAAATAGAAAATTTCCAAACCCGAAAACGGAAACAAACCATATTTTTGATTTTATAACAACCCTAGTATCTTTTATACTGAATTTAGAATAGTAACTTCTAAACTCTCATAGATTTCATGCTACCACCACACATAATCATAGATATGCTGATATCGGCCAAATTCACAACCTTTACTCCAAGACAACTTTACAGAAGATGATCATATAACGAATTATGCTCGGTATAAATATTACCACCCCCAAACAATTCGGGAATGTGGGATTAATGATAAAAACAAGTAAAATTCAAAAATAACCAATTATATTAAAACTAAAATTTAAATCCAAACAACATAAAACAACACATTAATATTTAAATTTAACAACTGAATTAAAATCCAACTAAAAAAACAATAAAAACAATGAAATAACAGCGAACACAAACTGATGGTGAACACCTAGCCATGTGATGAAGATGGACCCTGAGATGGAGATTGGTCCTGGGATGGAGAATGGCTTGAGCCATCTGTCCTCCGGCGACGACGCTCATGCCTCTCAGACTCGGCTGAAACAGAATCCTCCACGGGTGGCATGCGTCGTAGCATCTCTATTCGGAACAAACGCTGTGCTTCCATCTCAGTCCTGAGTACTGCATACTGGGCTTGGTGATGCTGGTGGATAGTCTCCATGTTAGACAAGATATCGTCCTGACCCCTTTCGAGCATTTCAAGTCTCGTCATGCGAGGGTTCGTTTGCTTATTTCGAACTACAATCTGTCTATCTCGGATATCTTGAAATACCATAAACGCAACGCAAGCCAGTTTGCAACACTTGCATGCATTCTAAATTAGAACTACAACTATCTAATGCATTGTCATCCAGACAGGTCATATCCTCCCTTTCATCCTCCGACTCAACCACATTTGCTTCGCATAACGGCAAGTCTCTTGGATGCAATCCAGATAGATACTTGCATTAGAATGCAATTTGATCTTAATAGGAGCAGATTTTGCGCAGCTCTAAAGGAGAGCATGATCTTAGTGATCAATACGGAAGAGGCCAAGCTCTTTCCCACTCCTCTAATCACATTAAACATAAAATCGAGGATGCAGAAATTATACTTATTCGTTTGCAAAATCCGAGAACGTCACGGACATTGCGGCGGACCGATATCATTGACTTTGTCTTTCCCGGGGCGTTCCTACCAATCCACCGAGCTCTGACCGGTTGATTGGTTCTCGAGGTTGATCGGGGGACGAATGAGATCTCGGATTGTATTCACCTCCACGGCGGTATCTTTCATCAAAGCGGGAACTCCAAAGATATCTTTGGGATTCCCGAATGGTCGCTTCTAGGTTGCTTTTCAGCGTAATTCCTAACTTTTAGCCAACAACTGTCTCGTTACTTCCCTCCTCGTTCCTGCTACCTTAATGAAAATCATATCCCCCTCCAATTCTCGCTTCTTATAAAACTGTTCTACCAAATCATAGTGATAGAATTCCTCAGTCGAGTACCACAGTCCGTTCCAATCCCTCATCATCATCTCCGCGTCGTAAAATGGCGCGAAGCTGTCGGCAGCAAACGTGTGCTCCGGCAAAATTCTTCGTCGTAGCACCATTGAAGTTTTTGAAACAACCAATGGTTTTGTAGACGGTGGGGGAGGCGAGTTTGATGTAAAACAACTAAAGACAACGGTGGTGGCAATGGTGGGTACGGTGGCAGGTTGAAGCTTGAATTGGTGGCTGTTTTTGGAGTTTTAAAATTGTTGGGGTTGGTGGTGGTAATGGTTTGGAGAAGATTTCAGTTTGATTAAAATGGTTGGCGTGGGTGTAGTTAGGTTTCCTTTTTTTTTTTTTTTTTTTTTTTTTTTTTTTTTTTTTTTTTAGGTTGAAAACTTTGTTAACGGCGGTGATGGGATTAGAACCGCAATACTGTTTGTGGAAACAAAGGGGGGCGCAGGTACGCTGCCAGTGCGCGCGAGTTGGGCCGAAGCCCAATTCAAATTTTTCGAATATTTTTCGATATTTCGTGCAATTTCAAATTCACTTTGCCGCTTCGTTACTGGTCCGATTTTGGCGAATGAGTTATGGAAATGATCAGTAGAGAATTTCCAATCCAATGATCCATAAAACACTCAATTCCAACCATGGATGACGTATAAGAAGGTAGAAAAACGCCTCAAAGTGCATGTGTGACGTAAGTTATGCGAACGAAGGGAATCTAAGTTTTAGATAACGTCAACCCAAATGAACTATAACTAAGGGCCTAAGCAACACAAATGGAAGGTTTGAGCAATCCGGATGGAAAGACCGACTGCCCACCCCCAAACAAATTTTTAAACACAAAATTTGTTTTAAACGTGGGTCGTTTAAAGTCAGATTCCCAAGACTTGTTGGATTGCTATTTCTATAATTTTAGAATTTTTATTTTATATATATATATATATATATATATATATATAACATGAACTTAGGATCCGGTACTTACAGCCACACACTCCATAGGGAGGGCCCAGTTACCTGAATGGTGCACTTACCACTATATGGAAGTGAAAGGAAGTACACCAATGACAAAGGTCAATCCTCATAGACAGCGTCCTGTAAAAGGACTTCCTCTACATCAGGGGACAGAAGTTCGTGAAAATATTTTAACCGTTGACCATTAAATTGAAAGGTACTGTAAAAGGACTTCATTCAATTGCAACTTGCGTTTGACACCCGCCTCATCAATATTGAAGTTAAGGCTTTTTATAGCCCACAAAGCACGCTGCTCTAATTCAACGGGAAAATGACATGGTTTCCCAAATACAAGTCTAAAGGGAGACATACCTATAGGAGTTTTGAAAGCAGTTCTATACGCCCATAAGGCATCCGATAGACGCTTCCCGACCCGATCTTTCCTATCAGGATTTACAGTTATTTCTAAAATCTTTTTGATTTCCCTATTATAAACTTCTACTTGTCCGCTAGTTTGTGGATGATAAGGAGTTGCCACTTTGTGTGTAACTCCATACTTTTTCACTAGGGATGCAACAACTCTGTTGCAAAAATGTGTTCCACCATCACTAATGATGGCTTTAGGAATGCCAAACCGACAGAAAATATACTCCTTAATAAAAAAATACAACTGTCTTATGGTCATTGCTACGGCAAGCCATGGCTTCTATCCATTTAGACACATAGTCCACGACAACTAGAATATAAATGAAACCGTGGGAAACAGGGAAGGGACCCATGAAATCAATACCCCAAACGTCAAAAATTTCTACTATCAAGATTGGATTTAACGACATCATATTACACTTCATGATTCGCCCAAGTTGTTGGCAACGAATACACGTCTTGCAATGCACTTGGGCATCCTTAAAAAGGGTAGGCCAATAAAATCCACATTGAAGAACTTTAGCGACTGTTTTCATCCCACTAAAATGGCCACCACACTCTTTGTCATGGCAGAACGATAGAACTTTATTATATTCCCACTGGAGAATACAACGACGAATAATCTGATCCGCACAATACTTAAAAAGGTAGGGCTCATCCCAGTAGTATAACTTAACTCTGGCCAAGAACTTCTTTACGTTCATTTCTTGACCAATTATAAGGCATAACATCAGCCGCTAAATAATTTACAATGTCGATACCATGGTGTTTGAAAAAATAGCAGCATACGATGCTCATCGGGGAAAAGGAGTCCCAGTATGGACTCGTAATCACTATTATCGCCGTTTGTGAGTCTAGATAAGTGGTCTGCAACTACGTTTTCGACCCCTCTTTTGTCCTTTATTTCTAATGTGAAGTCTTGCAGGAGAAGGATCCATCGGATTAATCTCTGCTTAGCATCCTTCTTTGCAAGAAGGTACTTAAGGGCTACATGGTCCGTGTAAACTAAAGTTTTAGAACCAACCAAATAAAGACGAAACTTAACTAAAGCATAAATGACAGCTAAAAATTCTTTTTCGGTAGTTGAATAATTTCGTTGAGCATCGTTTAAGGTTTTACTAGCATAATAAATAACAGTGGACTTATTATCTAGTTTTTGTCCCAAAACTGCACCAACTGCATAGTCACTAGCATCACACATGAGTTCGAAAGGTTTAAACCAATCGGGAGGCAGTATAATTGGTGCAGAGGTTAGGGTGGCTTTTAAAGTTTCAAAAGCCTGCTTACAGTTAAAATTAAAATCAAAGATTGCATCCTTCAAAAGCAGATTAGTTAAAGGCTTAGCTATTTTCAAGAAGTCTTTAATAAAACGCCTATAAAAACCTGCATGGCCTAGAAAGGCTCTAATATCACGGACAATCCGTGGTTTAGGTACAGTCGCTATCTTATCTAGTTTGGCCTTATCTACTTTGATGCTATCACTAAATACAATGTGACCTAGTACTATGCCCTTTTTCACCATGAAATGACACTTTTCCCAGTTTAAAACGAGGCTCTTTTCTTCACACCGTGTCAAAACCTTAGACAGGTTAGACAAACAGTCTGTGAAGGAATCTCCATAGATAAAAATTTCATCCATGAAAACATCCATAAAGCGCTCTACCATGTCACTAAATATATGAAGCATACATACATTTGAAGGTACCGGGAGCATTACAAAGGCCAAAAGGCATTCGTTTATAGGCATACGTTCTAAAGGGACATGTGAAGGTAGTCTTTTCTTGGTCATCAATATCAATAATAATCTAAAAATAGCCTGAGTAGCCATCCAGAAAACAATAAAAAGCATGACCAGCTAGGCGTTCGAGCATTTGATCTATAAAAGGTAAAGAAAAGTGATCCTTTCGTGTCATAGCATTTAAACGTCTGTAATCAATACAGATCCTCCATTTCATAGGACCTTGTGTGACAACATAGTCACCCTTTCCGTTACGTACCATGGTATCTCCCGATTTCTTAGGAACTACATGAATGGGGCTTACCCATTCGCTATCAGAGATTGGGTATATGATACCCGCATCGAGTAATCGTAAGACTTCTTCCCTAACCACTTCTTTCATGGCAGGGTTCAAGCGACGCTGAGGTTCGCGAGAAGTCTTCGCGTTATCATCCAAATGGATACGATGAGTGCAAACATTAGGGTAAATTCCCTTAATGTCGGCTAGGGACCAACCAATCGCAGACCGATGTTCCCTAATCACCCGGATTAAACGTGTCTCTTCATTCTTAGATAACAGAGAAGATATAATTACTGGATGACTACCATCCGGATCAAGTTGAATATATTTTAACTCCGGGGGAAGAGGTTTAAGCACTGGGATGGAGGGAAAATCAATAGATGTTTCGTCAGGGTCCTCATCTTGCATAATGAATACTTGCTTAGGTAGCAAGTCTTCATACTCAGTATATGGAGCGACTGGCGGTTTTACAATTGGTGTGGACTCAAGGATGGTGTTGACTTCCTCTAAGTAGGAGTCATTTACAAAATCTGAAGTTCCAAAAGAAAGGAATTTGTACATATTGTTTTCGGGAAAAGTGTTATTAAAATAATCTTGAGCTAAGCTCTCGATCATGCTAACCTCCCCATATATAGACGAATCTGGTAACTGTTTCATCATTTTAAAAATATTTATCTCAACAGTAAGATGGCCAAAAGATAAGGACATCTTACCATCGCGGCAATTTATAAGCGCGTTGGCAGTTGCCAAGAAGGGACGCCCCAAGATGATCGGTACAGAGTCGTTAGCGACTTATGTATGGAGGATAACAAAATCAGCAGGATAGTAGAAATCCTAGACCTTAACAAGCACGTTTTACACTACACCCTTAGGATACTTAATTGACCTGTCCGCTAACTGCAACGTTATTTTTGTAGGTTGCATTTCCTGTAGACCTATTTGTTTATACAAATAATACGGAAGTAAGTTAACACTCGCCCCCAGGTCTAATAAAGCGATCGTCGTGTGGGAATCTCCTAAGGTGCATTTTATAGTAGGACGACCAGGGTCCTTATACTTAACAATTCCATTAATTTCAGATAAAGTTGGGAACTGTTCAGTTAGAAAGGCGTCTTTAGGTATGTTTGTCTTACTCCTAGTAGTGCACAACTCCTTAAGAAACTTAGCGTGATTAGGTAGCTTTTTAATAGCTTCGAGAAAAGGAAGGTTTATCGTTAGATTTTGAAAACGCTCCTAATCTCCTCAAAGTTTGTATCCCCGGTTAGCATGGCTAATTTCTAGGAGAACGGTGGTTTCGCTCTATATTTAGCGTATGGCTCGACTTGATGTGTAACCTTGGCTTTCTGTTTCTTAGGTTGTGGTTTAACTGGTACCTCTACAGTGGTAGGCTCTTCAGTTTCTATTTCGGTATCTAGTTTGATATCCGGTGTAGGAAGTATTGATGAGGTAACTATAGGCATAGTTACTTTGTTATCAACCACTCTTCCAGAACGGAGAGTGGTGATGGCATTTAGGTCACCTACGATTGTAGTTTCCGTACTAGTATTACCGTTTACCTCAAAGGCTGTGTTTGCTGTTTTAGGGTTTGGTATCGCTTGTCCTGGAAACATGCCTTTTGGTTGGGCTTTCTCTTGGGCTAACTGTTGTATGCCCTGATTTATGGATTGTAAGATCTGTTGGTTTGATTGAGTTATTGATTGGAAAAGTTGTTGGGTAACCTGTATAAAGGCGTCGATACGATCCGGTTGTGTAGGTGTAGTAGTCACCGGTGGTGCGACTGGAAGTATCTCACGTTGATTATTTATGGGTGGGTTGTGATAGTTACTACTGTTAACCGGAACGATACCTCTATTGGTATTATAACTATTATAATTACCCTGACCTTGTGCTAGACCTTGTCGTGGTTGCGCTTGGTTGTTATAATTATTATAATTTTCTTGACCTTGTCCTTGTCCTTGCCTTGGTGGAGCTTGGTTATAGTTGTTTGCTTGCCTAACATTTTGGTTATTAAACCCTGGAGGTGTAACTTGTTAATTGTTTCGCCAACTAAAGTTGGGATGTTGTCTCCATGGGGCATTAGGAATAGGATAGCTATTAATGGAGCAAACATTATCTTACTCTAATTGTTGTTGTTCATAGGCGAGAGGACAATAGGAGTCAGGGTGCTCAGGACTCAAACAGAAATTACATGGGTTGGAGTTGACATTCATGACGGGGATAGGCTTTTGTTGAACGAAATAGCCTCAACCTTTTAGTTAGAGATTCGATTAAATTTTTAAGTTCGGATCGGATTTCATCTCAAACATACCGCAGCCTTAAATCGCTGAAGAAGAACTAGAAGAGTGGGGGATATCATCACTACCCCCAATTATTATTGGCGTTTAGTTTGATCTTCTAAAAATTTGTAAGCCTCCGAGGCTCCTTTACTTAGGAAACTACCCCCATTCATTATGTCAATGACTTCTTTATGGTGATGTTGAAATCCTTTGAAAAAGGCACGAACTAACGTGTCTTTTGCTAGGTTATGGTGTGGACACTCTATAAGCAGATCGGTGAAACAATTCCACGCCTCAGAAAATGATTCATGAGGATTCTGTCGGAAAAAATGAATCTTGGAAAGCATCTCATCCGTCTTTAGGGGTGGGTAAAAATGTTCCATAAACAACTGAACAAGTTTAACCCACGAGTCCACAGAGTTAGGCGCTTGGGCAGTTAACCAAGACGCTGCCTTATCGGCTAAGGTGAAGGGAAATACCCTCAGTTTAATTTGTTCCGCACCAACCGTAGGATGATGGAATCTTGTAAGGACTCGTTCAATCCTACGCATGTGTTGGTAAGGTTTTTCATGGTCTAAACCATGGAAAACGGGTAACAAATTAAATATGTTTGGGGGAATTCGAAAATCCCCCACTGGGTCTGCTAGAACGATGCAAGATTTAGGGCTATCGCTCAAGGCTTTGTAAAAGTCGGAGAGAGGAGTCTCTCTTTCTTCAGCCATTATGTCAGGTGTGGTTGGTGGGATAGTAGCTAGAGGTGTAGTGATTGGTATACTCGATAGATTTGTTTGTTGACGTTGACAGTTAATTATGTTCGGTGTTTTTCTCCGACCAGACCTTAATCTCATGCAAGTCTAAGTCTAAACACGACAACACTCCAAACAATCTTGATATATTAATATAAACCTCTAACTGGAGATGCGAGGTGTGGAAGAAAGGAATACCTGATTGCGTCCTTGCTTCGCTTATGAATAGCGTCTTGTTTACGCATGTTCAGTGTATATAACAAATTAGAACACTGAAAAACTTAAAAATCGGAGTTCGAAACAAACCTGTAGAAATCCGGAAAAATTTAGCTTAGGGCACGGGTGCGCTCACTTTGGACGCGGTCGCGCTCCGTGTAACTTCAAGTTACAGTGTTTTAGGGCGGGTCGCGCTCGATATGGGGGTGGGTCGCGCCCAAGGTTCCAGGCGTTTGGGTGCAGGTGCGCTCCGTTTGGGCGCGGGTCGCGCTTAGTGTAATTTTTCGCGGAACTTTTCAATGCTGAAACGGACAACCACAGTATGAATCAAACAAGGGTGGGTGGGTTTAATGGGACTTAAAAATGACTAATTATACTATGAAAACAATTCTAAAGTGAAACTAAGATGGCAGCGGCGCCATTTGATAAAACATAAAAATGATAGTTTACCTACGAAATGAACGATGAAACTCAAAACGTAAGTAAACTAAAACTTATTACGAGTCTATATTTATCAAGTTTTCTACTCTCAATTCTATCGAAATAGAGTGGAGTAACAAATTTGTTCCACTCCTAGTTCTCTAGCATGGAATGATTTCATGGTTAACTAATCGGTCTTAAGTCTAATGAGAGGTTTACGAGGGGAATTATATACTACGAGGTGAATTAAATTAACAAGTTACGAATAACGAAAAGAGAGAATGCTAAGGGTTTGAATTTAGATAAAGAATTAAAGGGAATTGAATCCACCTTAACTCGACTTAATCCTACTAACAAAGACTCGTCGTGATCCAAATTGAATGCTTAACATATCAAAATAGTAATTCTAATCCCTAATTATACATGGCATTTCTACCAATTCATAACTAGCATGTGAGCGATTAAACCCATTCTCATGGTGAATTAATCGTTTCTAGAGTGGAATAATTATCACGACGATTTCTAAGTTTAACAAAGATCAAGCGTCATCAAGGCTTCTTCAACCCTTCTAATGGAAGTTTAGCCTTGATTCATACCACTATCATTTCCCATTGATTTAAAACTAAACATCATACCAAAATTCTACTTGGCTAATTTAACTAACAATACTTCAATCTAATTTAACAACTCAGAAATGATACTCAACAAGAATTAAAATTAGATCTATAAATTGAAATGACAAAAATCAAAATTAACAAACTAGCTATTTTATTTATCAATACTAATGAAGAACAATGATTCTAAGATTTTAATCTAAAACAAGAATTGAATTTAAACTAAACTTAATTTTATCTAATGAAAACTAGATCTAGAATTATCTATTGTTTTAGGTCTAACTAGCTACCATTAACAAAGAGCTAAGCTTTTGTTTTTATATGTCCATATCCAAAAATCGTTCATGGGCTTGGAGCCATGTTTTGGGCCAGAGAATCAGGCCCAAAACCCAATTCTTTCAGTCCAAAAAGGCCTCTTCAGCTGCAGTTGGCTTCAACAGACTTTTCGTCCACTTTTGCTCCTCTGATTGGGTCAAGGCTTAGACCATTGGAAATATCTTTCTGAGCCAGTCGTTTTGACATAAGGTAGGCCCAATTCCGAGGTCTGAGTCCAAAGATACGGCCTTCGGAAGTTCTGCTGTCTTTGAGTGTTGTTTCTGCCTGCGTTGACTTTTCAGCTTTTAACCGGGCTTTTGAAAGGCTTTGTCTTCTTGAATCTTGGCCTTTAATCACAAAACTCCTTAGCAACCGACCTTTGCTCCTTTATCTCGCTAAAGTGGCACATTTTTGCACATAATGGACTTTGAAGCCTGAAATGCATAAAAACACGTAATCAGTATTAACTCTTAATTATTACTCACATAATTGGTCTAAAAGTATGACTGTTATAGGGTTAAAACTACAGTTTTGGGCTCTTATCACTGTCTTCCCACCACTTCACTCCCCACTAGCAACACTAAAACTGCCACCAAGGACGACCTCAGCCGCTCTAGCAACCTTCGCTGCCCTAGAAACAGGATCATCAGCCTTCCTCTTCATGGAACTCTTTTGCTCACGAGGAACGAAAGAGATGTCCTCCGCATCAATGGGGAAGCTCTCCTATACCTTCCCCCTTCCACCAGCAGCAAACCTATCCACTTCATGTCGCTTCCCGCTACAACCGGCACCTCCACTAGGTCGCACTAACCCACCACCATTTTTCTTCCTCTGTTCCCTACTTACTATCCTTCTATCTTCACAATTCATGCTTTGATCACTAGAAAGCCTCACAAGGTCTTCACCCTTTGACCTCTTCTTTTGTTCCCTCCTCTTCGCCCTGATCCCACGTCCTCCTCTTTCAACGAAATAGCTGGCAACTTCAGGCAATTTCTCTCGCTTCTCAGCACAACTCAGACAAGCAAACTTCTCTATCATACTACGTCCCTTCTTTCTGACAATAGCGACCTCTGCAACATAAGAAAGTCAAAGGTCAGTTCGTTATAACACATATTTATCAATATACAAATCAGAGGCAAGGTTCAACCAAACAACCTACTACATACCAGTAAAATTACAAACCCTAGTCTCCACACTAAACCCAGAGGTGCAATAATTCCCAACTATCAAAAACGGCTTCTTCTCCCAGGGTTCATTACTAACCCCATCCAGAACGCTAGACTTTCCAGTCAAAGTCTGTAAGCTAAAGTTGTTAGCGTTAGATCATTTCATAACAAAATGCTCAGCGATATCCACAACACCTATGTTATATTCTCCACTCGCATTCAAAAGATCAAATACCCTAAGCAAACGCCATGTGTTCCCAACGAACTGGCAGGGCGCTTTTTCACAAAAATTCAAAAACTCACAGGTCAGCCTAGAAAATGGCAACCTCAACCCCACTCTCAGTTGCCCCTCGCAGATAACCACACCATAATCGCGGGGGACGAACACGTTACTAAATATGTTAGCGTCCTCACTCAATTCGTGAATCTCCAGATTGCTACAACGAATATCGTATACACACCTCATATCAGAAAAGTTTTTCAGAGCACATTTGTCTACTACCCTAGGAGGCAACCCGCTAGAGGATGATGTACCAGAGCTGCTTGCCACCGCGACCACACTCAGAATCAACCTCTTCAACTTCCTCACTCAATGAAACTTCTCGAATCTCATCAAATTGAGTATCATCTAAGTCAGACATTATTCCTCTCCTTTCACAAGTTAACACCAACAAGCAACAAATACCAAGGACCTCACAAACCAACAGAAAAAGCAGCAAAGAAAAAAGATCGCAAAGCAAAAAATGGCAAAGAAGATAAACTAACCTTACGCTCTCATTTTTCAGTAGGATGCAAAGTGACGAACCATTCAGTTCTCTAGGAGTATAATGCAAGCCACCGGTTCGTTTCCCAAAAGAAACGTAATCATTTCATTTAGCCCTAACATGCCACGTCTCCGCACAAAATGAGGCAGTTCAACGGCAACCTTTCAAAACAGTCGTACCACAGTGCCATCCACGTGCTACTTAAGACTCATGTTAGGTCGCCATTCACTGTTTAGACGATCTAAAAAGATAGGTCGGTTGCTACTCATGCAAGAAACGATTCACATCCTCAATTGTGTTTAACACGTGTTATCGTTCTCTCTCAACAGATCGCTCCTTCGCAAAGAGCGACCTACTAAGATGGGGCTGTGTGAGGGAGTAATATTCACACCCAATGAATATTACACACGTGTCCAACATATACAGAGCTACCAACCAACCTAGTATCCTCATCCTTAAAGCTCGCTTCATAGTGACTCTACTCAGGCAAGCAACTTATTCAACTCGCACCCAGAGCGCTATCACTACCAACCAATCTCACATCCTCGACCTGTGAGCTCGCTTCAAAGTGACTCGAGTCGAGTAGACGATCTCACCATGAAGTAACCTCCCAAGCACTCACTCCTCTCACTTCACAACGGCTCGTAATGTAAGCCTTTATGCCAGCCATCAAGACCGAAGCTTCAGGCACACAGCTCATTGATTCTTCATACTCATAAGTGACCTGAAGAACTGGATCTGACCTGAAGCAAGAGAGCATGAGGTGCAGACATCTTGCCTATATAAAGAGGATGAGGAACTACATCTGACCTAATTCAAGTCCCCGCCCGAAAGAAAACTTAATCGTGGGCGCGTTCGTCCATACGAACTCGGTCAAACCCAGTTAACCAATCCATCTCCCCCAAATTACACACTATAGTAAGGTTAGACGAAATATAACCTTTATAGAGGGCTGCTAAAAAGAGCTACTAAACCCTTGCCGCATAGAATTTTTAGGGTTTTTACCTTACCCGGCCAAATATGGCAGACCAAAACTTGAATTTTATCTAAATCACTCTTTTGTATGTTTGAAGTGCTAAATGATACGAATGACACAATTTCTGCCATCCGTCTATTAGTTTGTAACTTAAGTTGAAATTTTTTTGGACGAACGGCGGCAAAAGCTGTGTTGCCCTGTCTCCCGAAACTTATTATGGCAGCTGCTAGACAAGACCACAAATTTGGTTGGGTTTATCAAACCAGCCAAATTTAAGAGCTTTCTAGCAGCCCCATTGGAATAACATTTTGGTTTTTGGGGTGCTATATGGCCTTTAGCCGTCCATATAACACCTAATTGGACTTGCTCTAAGTCAAATGACTTTGAAAATGGAGGGTGAAGTCAAAATGTTACATAGTTTTTGGGGGTTAAGTAAAAAAAACCCTTTAAAATTTTAGTGGTTGTTTGGATCTCATTTTTTATTTTTCCAAAAAATCATTTTTTCTTAAAAAATATTTTTCTGAAAAACTATTTATTCCAAAAACAGTTTTTGAATAAACATGTTTGGTTGTAAGTTTTTCTAAAAACTGTTTTTAACAAACCAACAAATTTCACACGATATTTCTCAAAATATTTCGACATATAGCCTAATACATCCGGGTAGTGAATTTGCCTTTAGCGCCAAAAGTGAAAACCCCGCAAAAAATAGTTTTTTTGTCTAAAAAACAAGTTTTACCTAATTATCATAAAACACTTTTTTTGGACCAATAAATGTTTTTTTGGGAGAAAAACTATTTTTTAGAAAAATAGAATCCAAACGCATTTGTTTTTTTAAAAAACGATTTTTCACTAATAAACATTTATTAGTAATAAATAAATAGGATCCAAACACCCCCTTAGACTTTATAGGACCACAATATCACAAATAGCTAGTAATTGCTTTTGAATGTTATTTATGGAGCTACTTTTACTGAATGTTGTTACCAATTGCAATTTAGACGGTTAAGCAACAAAAAATTAAGCGGTCGAATGCTACATCTTTTTAAATGAATGGTGACCATGTATACGCATGCCCATGAGTATGTTTGTGTATATAGGTTATGAAAACAAAGGGGGTCTGCTGTCTATTTTTCTGTTTAATAAGGTGCAAAATCCGTTTGTGTCCCGAATGACATGCTAGAGTCCTGCTATGTTTTTTTTTGACAAAAAAATGATCTTGCTATCAACCACAGATATATTGCATAGAGTATATTCAATATGGTTAAGATGATTTGATAGCAAATAGATCACAGAAGTTCTGAACCAGTAAGGAGATTTCATAACAAGAACTTCTCTCTACAAAGATATTTGCACTCAACAAACAGAGAGTTTTCTGTTAGCTTAATTATAAGTTTGTTAAAAATGTTAGACTACTAAAATTATTTTATTCTACCTCTAGAGTCTACCCAAATTTTGTTTTACATTTTTTTTAGTTTGTTCTTGTGTTTTTAGTTTTTTTTTTAGTTTTTACTCATTAGTACAAAGTAGTGATCTAGCTTCAAGCCTCCTTTGTTTGTTGACCCTTGCAATGAAATCTTCAACCCTTTTGTGCAATTCCTCAGCAGGGAGATCTTCTCCTCCTCCCTTTTCTCCTTCATACTCTTCATTGTTTAATTCATTCACCTTCTTAACATTATATCCATTCTCAAATACATCCATTTTGATCCCCTTGTCTTGCTTCTCTCCAAGAGTAGGGAGTTTATGAAGACTTACACTCCTATTTACGTACTCGTTATAAATTTCAGTGACCGGAGATGCCTTTGAGGCCACCAGCTTGGACTCCCCAATGAGAAACACAACAATGATGTTGCAAATTATAAACAAGCACTTGGGATTGAGCATGTAAGTTCTCATACTAGGGAGATGCACAAAGAGAAAGATCTTCATGAAAGAAAACAGAGGAGGCAACCAAAGAGGGCTAGAACAAAATAGAATACATGCTAGTGCTATGAAAGAACAAAAGAGGAGGTTGTTAAGAAACTGATTTTTCTTGTACTTGTTCATAGCTTGAAGCTTTTCTTTCTTGATTTGATCCATGTGAAAGATAGGTCTAGATGAGGGTTTTGTAGGTTGTTCGATCTTGGATTTTGAGAGAATCTTGGTGTTGATGATATTTTGAGAAGCTTAACTAGCACTTCTCATCCGACAGAACGTAGAGCAATCGGAGAGGCTGCTTATATACTAGTAAAAAGGATATGTATTTTGGAGGATTCATTACATGCTTCTTTTGATTCTCTATTTTTTTTCTTTTCTGAATGGGATGTGTGACTTTTTGAAAAGTCTAGATCAAATAGGATTGATTGAGAGTGCTTTTAGCCTTCTCTAACTTTCCACTACTTTTGAGTTCATGGTATAGATTTCCTATTTATCATGGATGGTTTTGAATTGGTTTCTTAACCTTGTATAACATCTACGAGAGACCAATTACAACATTATATGGTATATCGGTATATACCACTCCCTTGTAGAACTTTTACCATAGTAACCACGTCACATCACTTTTATGTTCTACAATGAAACCGGAGGAGATAAAAAATGAATACAATCCATGACTGAGAACAAGTTTCATAACTTCATTCATCTCTACTCCCCTAAAATAAAAATCAGATTTTTCAGTTTCATCATATCACAGTAATTTATTATCTTATTACATAATTAGCAATCGTGTTTGTTTTGGAATCATATCCTATGATCTACTGCTACATATATCTATAATTCTACTCCCTAATCCCTTAAGGATCCATAAAAAAAAGTATACATTTCATAATTCTGTAACATTCTTCTCTTACTTAGCTTCTATAGAGGTATTGGCCTAATTTATCTCATACCATACATTTCATAATTTCCCAATTTAGTTGATATTAGAGCCAATTAATTAGGAAAAGTGGCTGTACGCCTATAGGATTTATAGTCCCTAGTACTAAGATTAACTTGAGGAAAATCATTTTTTTTTTTGTTGCCATGAGGGGATTTGAGTGGATGACCATTGGGGAGCAAACCCAAAGCCGGACCGGCATCAGGTTCAAACATCCACAGATTTGAGGAAATCACCTTCTCCAACCAAGAATAATTTTTACTTCCTTTTATTGGGGGTGTCCACGAAGAGATTGGTAGAAATGGCACTTTAATGCTTTTGTAATAGTAGTTAGCTTTTCACTCCATAATTGTAGTATGTGCTGTGAGGTACTGTTGAATACTTGAACGGAGGAAAGCTTGTGAAAGTGATTGAAATCAACCTTTAGCTTGCTAAGTTATGTGTCTCATTATGCTATTATTGATGTATTATTTAATAAAAAGATTTGTAGTACTAAAGGCAATACAATTTTTCCTTTAAATATGCTTCTACACTCATTTTATTAAGGAAATGTTGAATGGTCGGCCAAAATAGATTTACACAAATTGTACCATGAAGAAAAATTAAATTCAGAATCAGTTGTTATGCTCCAAATGGAGAGCCTTGAATCAAATATGTAAACTAGTGTTATCCCCCCTCCCCCACTAGATGAGCCAATTAGGATTTCTCCTGCACTAGATGGCCAATTAGGGTCTCTCTCTAAACACACGGTCAACTTGGTTTGACCATTAAATTTCAAATCAAACAATTAAAAATGACACAAATGCTTTCACCTAATTAAATTGAGCATTTTTTTTTAAAAAAAAAATAAGGGCATTTATGTTATTTTCAGTTGCTTGACTTGAAATTTAACGGTTAAACCAAGTTGACCGCCCTAATTCGCAATCTAGTTGGGGGTGGGTAATACTAGTTAACCCAACATGTAAAGATGGATTAGCAATTGGATTAATCACTCGGATGCCTCCTAATTTGTCTTGGAGAAGGGGCGCACGCCCCCTAGTCTTGCATATCAGAAATCTCCAGAATGCATAACATTAGCACTACCTAATATGTCTAGCCTATGGGGCGCACGCTCCCGATTCGGAATTTCACCCATCGTAACAATGCTCGGTGGGATTCGAATTTGCAACCTCTCCCATGAGAAGAGGGGTACACAACTACACAACCAATTGAGCTAGAAGCTCTTGTGTGTTTGCGATTTGTGGTTGTTGGTTGTAGTGAAAACTTAGATTTTTCGATTGGAATTTAGAGTGTTCATATTTAAGCTATCTTAGTGGAGATTGATTGGTATCATTTTCCCATCAATGTTATCATATACTTTTGTTCCATACTTAGCTCGCATAGTTACAAACTTACATGTCTCCTTCAAGCTAACGTTCAATTGTGCGAATAAATAATACGAAGCATGAATTTAAGCAAATTCCTATGAGGATGGAAGCCTATTAACCATAGCACTAGGACAAGGCAAGGACTATAAACTGCTTCATTTGCAAGGCAATGATCCCCAAGGCACCGTTGGGGGGCGGGGTCCCATTTGACTGGAGGTGTTATTTTTAGGAAGGCGCCTCCCAAGTGGTACTATTGATGGCAATGCCGAGCCCGTACTTCCATGCAAAAGCTAGCAGATCGTTATGCGAAAATGAAACATGTATGGAAAAATTAGCTAGAGAAAAGTTTTGAGGCGCGGCTAACATAACTGTTTCATTTTCTGGCACAGTGGCATCCATGCCCTTTTACAATGGCAGGGCCCGGGGCTTTACCACCTGAGGCATTAAATAATTATAATTAACGGCCAAGCGAATTATGTAAGTTCATGTTTGCAATTAACTATAATTGCAAGTCGCATATTATATATCTGATTTCTTCATTAGTATAAAATTCCAAGATTGTTGATATCTCTACCGTCCTGAGAAAAGAAACATTTACAAAGATTTTTGGGCTGGCAGTGGATGCAGATGAGTACTAAAAGCTTCAACTAATTATGTAACTCAGGCACGCTTGCTCTTCGGCTATTCAATGGAGATTGCTTTTGGAAAAGAAAAGTTTTCTACATCCCTAATAAAGGGATCTTCCACGTTTCACAACAGAGGAAGAGGGGTTCTATAAATGATTGAACACACACACTGTGCAAGTGTATCAGGAAATAGTATTGAATGCAAAGTAGTTGTTATTTTTAGAAGAAAAGTATGGCAATGCAAGTGCAAAGTATATAATAATGCTACCAATCTATCTATATAATAAGCTAAGAATTTTTTTCACACTAAAGGACAAAATTACATTTAGCCTAAGACAAACAACAGTCCAGATTGATTTTTGATACAATTAGATGGCTGAAATGTGATGACCAACCTCGAGATACGTGTTTCAACTGTTTTTAATTAGTTAAGTCAGTTTTATATCGTATTAGCAGTGTTCGCAACCCGGTTACATCAGCAGTGTTCCGTCAGTGTATGGTCGTGGATTCGATACTTGCTGCAAGCATTTTTTTTTTTTTATTTATTTTTCATTTCGTTCTCATCATTATTATCAAGTTTAATTTATTTATTTTTCGTTCTCATCATTATTATCAAGTTTAATTTATTTATTTTTCGTTCTCATCATTATTATCAAGTTTAATAAGTTAAAAACAACTAAAGAATATGACGCTCGCTTGGTAACCATCATGCTAAGTGAATTTTATCTCAATTAATTATTAGACATTTTAAATACTATCTATTGTGGACAAATCACTAAACCAAGGAGATGAGTGCCTTTCAGGCACGGGCATATACTAGTATTACTATATTACAACGCTAAAAGCTCAAAGTATTAGTATTCAATGGATACATAAGTAGGCTCAGGGATTAATTTAGTTAAAAGTTCGTGCTCTTTTCCACGTATATATCTAGGCCACGCAGGTATACATATGTGCTCTTCAAATCTAAGACAGGATGAGGATACAAAGATAATGTTATGTCAAAATGCTAAATGGCGCAGTTATAAGACATCTATTACATTGATAATGATCACCATAAGTCCATAATGTACTTTAACTTGCTGGAAATGCCAACTTTATAAAACAGAATCAATACAAAGTAAAGCAGACCTAACAATTACATAGTAGGGCAGGTATATAATTTTAAAGAGGAGAATCTCATAACCATTTGCCATTACCTCAGTTATGTAGGCGACTCTGTCACGGATGAGGTTGCGGAAAGCTACCTATAAATTGGTGAGAACGCAACAGCAGATGCATGGTAGGCAGAGTAACACCGACTCCAAAGATTAGACAGAACTAACTACATGTCCTAAGAGTTTATGCATACCAGTTTTTTTTTGGTAATCATTTACAATTTTATTAAGGGGTTAACCAATTTTATCCCCACTAAATGAGCCAATTAGGATTTCTCTCTACTAGATGGGAAATTAAGATCTTCTCTCTAAATACACAAAAAAAAAAAAAAATCAAATTAGATTGACCGTATTTTTTTTGTGTATTTGGAGAAAGAAACTCTAATTGACTATCTAGTGGAGAGAAATCCTAATTAGCTCCAATAATTGGAGGTAATACTAGTTCACCCATTGGTTTTTATGCATATGTGATTATTGTGTGTTCGATCAAAACAAAGTAGCCTGCACAAGAATTTAGTCGGGACTTGGATCTGACTTGACTTCTCACTTTAATTTATCTACCAAATTACCAATGAGTAAGGCAGGCCCAAGGATGACAAGTAGGTCTAAGACTGACAAGTAGGTCTAAGACTGGAGTATTATTCAGTTTAGGTTTTTTTTTTGGTCGAAAGCCACATAAAAATGGGCACGAGATATCTTTTTTGCAGCGAGTGCAACGCTAAATGATGTTTATTTCGAAAGACAAAAGGGTGACGAAATTGATTCAAGGGTATTTTTTAATTAACACTCCAAAAAGTTGATTCCATTCTTGTGATAATCTTTCATTCTGGAAATCATTAATGATTGTCTCCATTTCACAGTTAATTTTCCATATTCACAATTTTATTCTTATGTCAAATTTGTAAAAATATCTATTTTTAACATACATTTTTTAAAAATCCAAAAATTCGAAAAAAAATTAAAATAAAATAAAATCCAAAAACTCAAAAAATTCAGAAAATTGAAAAAAAAAATTAACAAAAACTCGAAACAAATTAAAAAATATTCAATAAAAGGAAAATTCGGAAAAAAAAAAAAACTCACAGACAACTCAACAAATCCCAAATTAAAACAGACCAAACCCAAAATTCAAATCCCGTCGAACAACCAAAACCTATCGAACAATCTCGGGTGGTGGTTGGAAGCGTTAGTTTTTTTTTTTTTTTTTTTGCTGGTGATGGAAGGCAACTGGTGATGGAAGTTGTGGGGTTGTGAGGCAATTTGAATTGGTGGTGCGGTTAGAGATTGGTGGAGGAGTTAATTGACTGTTCTGAGAACGGTGGGGAAAATTATTGAGAAGGTGAAGGTTATGTCGGTTAGTGGTGGTGAGATGGTGCTAGCGGATTGGTGGAGAATGTTTCACTGGTGGAGGCGAAGGAAAGAGACGGTGCAGGTAGCTATATGGTGGTGGTGGTGGTGGAGGAGATCGAAGGAGATGGTGGTGCTGCAATCTATGGTGGGGAGAGAAGGTGTTGTAGGACTGGTGGAAGTCGACGGTGGTGGAGGGTTGGTGGAAGCAAGTAGGTGATGGTGAAAAATGGTGGTGGTGGGATTCGACGGTGGTGAAAGCAGCGACAAGTAAGTGCTGGTCGGAGATAGTGGGGTGATAATGGCAGCAGTACAGAAGGGTGCAGCACAAGTAGTGCGGCGTCCCTCGCAATTTTTTTTTTTCAAAGACGTATGGGGGGTTTTTACAAATTTGATGTAAGGGCAAAATTGTCAATATGGAAAATTAACTCTAAAATGGGGGGCAATCAGTATTGATTTCCATAATGGGAGATTATCGCAAAAGTGGGGTCAACATTTGGGGTGTTAAGTAAAAAATACCCTTGATTCAATTATCTTTTTCTTGCTTTTGTGTTGTTGTAGAGATGGTAATTGTTGAGTTCAGAAAGATATCCAATAAGTTTGCTAGGTCCGACCCATTCCCGAGTTCTAATTATAACTTTGCCAAAGAACTTAGAGCATTTCCAATGTAGATGAATATCAAGGGGATGTGACAATATTCACTTCCAAATGGTCAAAAACCTTTGCCCAGTGCAAAAGTGACTATTTTCTCAAGTGAAAACGAGAGTGAAACCTTCAACCGAGATAGTAGTTGAGTTGGGAACTTCGGACGGGATGTTTTATTCCGTCTCGTGTGTTTTTTTTAAAAAAATCGGTTTTTTTTTCAGACGGAATGTTTCTTCTCGCATGTTTTTTCGACTTTTTTTCAATTTTTTTTTTTTTTTTAATTTCAGATGGGATGTTTCATTCCGCCTGGTGCGTTTTTTCAATTTTTACATTCAGACGGAATCAAACATCCCGTCCTAGAATAATAGTCACATTTGTATTGGGCAGCCTCACCTTGCTTTTCACCAAAACGGTGGAAAAGAAGAGAAATAGAGCTGACGTGGAGGTGAATAAGAGTGGCTTGCATTAAGAATGCTCTTATAGTGAAAAATAGAAATTCGATTGTGATGAGAAAGCGCTTTGACAATTTGGTTAAAGATAGTGGTTTCAGATGCAATTTTAGATGGCCAATCGGTAGGAGTTTCTCTTTAAAGTTGTATTCATGTAACTACAACATCAGGAATTCAGGATTATGTATGTCTAGGCGATAGGCAGACAGTGAACAATCTATGAGCTTGTGCTTCTACGACAACGATACTGGCCCGGAAGGTATCAGTTTCCATGTATACTAACAAAGTAAGTCCAGATGTAAAAGTAGCTTATTGGCGCTAACTAAGGCCAAATCCTCTTGGAATAATGTGGATCAGAAAATTAGATTCAGAAGTGAAAATTTCAAGGCATATGTGGGCATGTGGCACTAAGAAACCCGGATTAATCAAAAGGAATGCACACAGCATACCTCCCGACCAAATTTAGTAAAGGTTCAATCCAGCTTCTGCAGGCTACAAACCAACATAAGGAAAGTACATATCATAACTTAACTCTCCCTGCCCAATGGAAACCGCCCCCACCTGAGTTCTTTAAATTAAATGTGGAGGCTAGTTTTAATGCAAAACAAAATTTAGCAAACTATGGGTATATATTAAGAGATCACCAATGGAAAATTGTTGCTGTAGGTACAGCCACCAGCTAGTCAACAAGTGCAGAGAAATCAGAATGTCGAGGACTACTCAGAGTCCTCATATGGTGCTCCAACTACCACTCCGACAACTACTACTAGTAGAAATGGATGTAAAGGCTGCAATTGATTACCTGGACAACAAGCCTTGCAATATAGCATGTCCAACACAACTAATGCTCTCGGATGCAACTAGTCTTTTTGAATTATTTAGCTATATAAAAATGACTTATGTTCACAGAAATGGTAATACTATAGCACACAGGCTAGCAGCTTATGCTTCATGTAACCCACAGTCCCATAACTGGACAAATGACTCTCCAACTTGGCTTATAAAAGCTCTGGGGGTGGACTATTAGTATGTACTACCAAGTGATATAGCTCCAATATAGATGCAACAAATCCTGGAGCATCTTGTTCATATTAATAAAGAGTGAACTAGTATTACTCCCTATTAAATGAGCCAATTAGGACAAAAAACCTAATTTGACATTTTTTTATTTTTTTATTTTTATTTTTTTGTATTTAGAGAAAAAACCCTAATTTCCCATCCATCTAGGGAGGAGAATCCTAATTGGCTCATATAGTGTTTGGGGTTAAAATTTGTTCACCCCCATTTCCTTCTATTCCAGCAATCTTTTATAGAACCAATTCGCATTACGAACATACCGATATTAGTTTATTCGATTAATTGATCTTAACCAAAATATAATAACACGCCATTATGGTCTAGTACAGTTACGCGTGTTGATCATTAGTGAATTAATATACACAATATGAGAATAAACACCACCAAACTGATCGAAGAGTAAAAGCTGTCACGTTACACCCTTCAACATCTTGACCACCCACGTACCATAAAGGTGGTTGACCTAGAATGAAAGAAACACCTGCTCGGCTGTTCTTGTGTTGCACATTTGCACCCATGCAACCTTTACTTCAGTATGCTTCGTGAACCTGTTTTATTTCCATGAATGAACATCTCCCTCAAATCTCAATGTGTAATTTCCAATTTCAATCACATACTTTAATTCAACAAAAAAAAGAGGGTGAACACTAGAATAAATGTATCAGTTATAACTAACCTTCTTGGGCGATATGGACTCAACAAATTTGTTCTTGGCTTTAGAGGAGGAAGGATGATCTTTAATGAAGTTTCCACCATATTGCTTCAATTTCTCTCTCACAAATCTTTCATATATGAAAGCTGCACCTCTAAATTGAGGAAGCACTAACCATGCTATGAAAATCAGCTTAATATCGTACCAGATTGGGATCCTTCAAAAAATATATAAAAATAAAATCAACACATAAATCATCTTGGACATGTTATTCAACAAATTATCGGACATGGATGTGCATACTTTATATCATTTTCTTGATAAGCCTTAAGAACCTTATATGTTAAAACAGAAAAAAACTTACCAAGACAAAATCGGTTGCAGGGCCATCTCCACCAGTGTGAAAAATGAGTATAAGATCCAATAAGCTAACCATTGTTCATCATCAAGTTTAGAAGTTGTCTCAATTGCTATCACTGATGCATATCTGATTCAACAAATCCAAACAATAACTCATCAAAATAATTGTATATTACTAATATGTTCGCAACAAATTTGATCAATAAAAAAAAAGACAGTCATCTTACAAGGGGTACATTAGCATCACCACTGGCCTGCACACATAAACATAAACAAGAACTGATGAGCGTGAGCCGATAAAAAATTTCTATAGAAAAAACAAAAATTGATATCTGTCAAAAAGAACTCAAAAACAAAATTAAAAAATTGATACTTACCCTGCCAAGGAATGGAGATAGGTAAGTAAGGTCCAAAAATGACCCATGATGTTAGAATTTGTCGATAAGAAAATGATACGGAAACAGTTGAAAGAATTCGAGAGAAGAAAGAGATGTAATAAGGGTGTATATATTGGAGTCCTGAGGACACTTGGCAAGAGAAGAAGTGGTATCGCATTCTGCCTTAAACGTGGCTACCTAGGTTTGGAACCGACAAGATCAGTAGATCCAAGTAAAAAAGTTCTGAAATAAGGTGTATCCATCAAGATTATTCTTTGTTTCCCTCACAAGCCACGTGTCACAAGCTTCGATATGGGCTTGATGACATGTGCGGCCATAGAACTTGGAACTTCTTTTGGAAACCAACGAGGTTGTGGTCCTCTGAATTTGGAAAAAATTTCCTTCAAGGATTTTCAGGGGATTGATGGAATGATAGACTTCGCTGTGTGATTGATGAAAAAAACCATCTGTGACTTTGTTGCGTAACTCTAGGGTTGTAAATGCGCTGGGTAATAAGACTTGGAACCCGATTAAATCCAATCTAATTATGTGGGACTAGCATGTGTCCTGTGCTAAGCATCAATTCGCCAAGTTGTTTCTCTCACTAAGAAAAGAGACAATTTTCTAAAAATGGGAAAGATATACAATTCCTATACATAAATTTTAGCTTTTAAATTAAGAAGACTATCCTAAAATTACTGAAAAAAGAGGTAGTTCAATTTTAATAGAGATCAGGGAGCCAGTTGTAATTAATAAATAGGAAAGATGTAATTTAAATAAATATAGGGAGGTGGCTCTAAAATCTTAAAATAGGGAGATTAGAAATACACTGTTCGGTTGAGAAGTGTGGCTCCTACAAACCCGGCTATCATATAGTGTAGAGATATGGATCTTAAATTTTGGAGTTAGATAAAAGTTGAACCCAGTAGTTTTCTTTATATATAATATATATAATAACAGTCTCTTTTCCTGGTCTCTCAAGGTGTCCTCATCAACAAATTTTAAGTACCCTATTTTACTCACGAGAAATCAGAAGAGGGATTACGTAAAAAAATGGAGAAAAAAACTCCATGGAAACCCACCTAAAAAACCCACGACTATTAGTTCCCAAAAAAGAAAGAAAGCAAACAACCCTTGAGATTCTCTGTTCCACCTTCTTTTTTCTCATCACTCACTATTCATTCTTCTAAACTCCCTCACATTCTTTCACAATCTAGCCTTTCTTCAACTCCACCACCTCAAAAGTTTAAACACCATTCAAAACTGTCTACTACTTATGATACTACACCTTCACAATCTTCTTCAGCTTTGAGTTGGGAAAATTTCTACCCACTTTCACCACCAGATTCTGAATTCTTCCAACGACCCAATAAGAATGAAACTCATCATTCAAAACAAGCCCATCATTATTTGGATGAAGAACAACGAGAAGAAGTACATTATAGTGAATGGGATGATCATTATAGTAGTACTACTTCATCAGATACTGAAGAAACAGGGAATGATGATGAGGATGAGGATGGGGATAGAGAGTCGAGGCCGGAGAAGTTTGATGAAGGTGGGTCATCTGTTAGTTGGAATGTTGGGAGTGAAGTGACTGATAATGATATGAAGATGGTTGTAAGACATAGAGATCTAGCTGAAATTGTCACGCTATTAAAGAGTATTTTGATAAAGCTACTTCTGTTGGTGAATCTATTTATGATTTACTTGAAATGGGGCGTGCTCAGCTTGATCGAAGTTTTCGACAGTTAAAGAGTAAGATAATTTTAGTTTAAATTTTTAATTAGTCTAAATTTTTAGTTAATTTTTATTTGTTATTTTGGTTTGGGCAGAAACTGTTTATCATTCAAGTAGTGTGTTGAGTTATTTGAGTTCAAGTTGAACATCAAAGCCACCATTGGCAATTAAGTATCGGCTCGATGCAGTGTCGATTGATGAATCAGGAGGGTTAAAGAGTCACTGTTCAACACTGGAAAGGCTTTTAGCTTGGGAGAAGAAGCTTTATGAGGAAGTGAAGGTAATCAATTATTACTATTTTTATGACTTATCTTTTTGGTGTATCGGCAGAAAAAAAAAAGAAAAAAAAAAAGGAGGGTGAGTATTGGGCCTTTGGAGATCATTGCGGGTGGTGCTAGATTGCAAAGGAAACAGGAAATTACTCCAATTCCATTAGGAAAGAATAGAAGGGGCATTAGTTTTGGGCCATCGGAGATCGCTTCTGGTGTGAGATCACAGAGGGGAAAGTAGGAAGTGACGCCAACTTAACCGGTGAAGAGCTGAAGCGGTATTAGTCTTGGCCCATCAGAGATCATTGCTGGTACAAGATCCCAGCAGAGAGCTCATTGAGGGTGTCCACTAATAGCAGTCCCTTTTAGAGCTCATTAAGGGTGTCCACGTCGATAGGGGGATTACAAGAAATCAGGAGAGAAAAATTGAGTTTTACGTTAAACACCTAAATCCAAAAAAAAAACAATTCGGTCGCCATAAATAAACCTTTCTTCCCCATTCAAAACCTTCGTCACTTCTACTAAAAAAGAAAGAAAGGGGGTTTGAATGATCGGTTCTTCTCGAACATGTCAAAACAAACCCGTGCAAAAACCTAAAAAACCCATCATCAAACCCCAAATATTCATCCCCAGCTTTTTAAGTCAATCGGTGTCAAGCCCCCGAAGGGTATTTTACTTTATGGCTCACCAGGTTCTGGAAAGACATTGATTGCCGAGCTTTGCAAATGAAATTGGTGATTTCTTTTTGCATCAATGGCCCCGAGATTATGTCCAAGCTGGGCCGAGAGAGTGAGAGTAATCTAAGAAAGACATTCGAGGAAGCCGAGAAGAATGCACCATCAATAATTTTCATTGATGAGATAGACTAAATAGCTCCCAAAAAGAGAAAGACAAATGGAGAAGTTGAAAGGAGGATTGTTTCTCACCGTTGACGCTTATGGATGGATTGAAATCCCGAGCACATGTTATTGTTATGGGTGCGACTAATCGACCAAACAACATTGATCCTGCATTGAGAAGGTTTGGGAGGTTTGATAGGAAATTGATATTGGTGTTCCGGATGAAATTGGGCGTCCGGAGGTTCTCCGCATTCACACAAAGAACATGAAGCTCTCTAAGGATGTAAGTCAGCCACCTAGCTTTCGTTCTCTGCTAGATACTATACACTTTACTGTTTAGTTAATTTCATTTTCCTCAACAAACAGGTTGATTTAGAAAGGATTTCAAAGGATACTCATAGGTATGTCGGGCAGATCTCACGCTGCTCTTTTTGTAATCAATCTGCACTTCAATGCATTAGAGAAAAGATGGATGTGATTGACTTGGAAGATGATTCAATTGATGCTGAAATTCTCAACTCCATGGTTGTGACGAATGAACACTTCAAGACAACCCTTGGGACAAGCAATCCCTCTGCTTTGCGTGAAACAATAATTTCATATTTGTTCTTTATATATAGAAAGAGTGCCCAATACATTTTTTTTCCCATTGAATTTGGTAGTTGTATAACTTCACAGTCAGCAATTTAATAAGGTTGATGACATATTTTACCATTTTGGTTTTTCTGACAGGATGACATTGACATATGAACCCTAAGCACCTTACAGCCTAAGAGATTGGATCCAAGGTATGTTTTTTGGTTATTTCTTTGCTATAAAAGGATATCTATCATAGACGGGTTGCGGCATTATTATGTCAGATATTAACTACAATACCAACAATCAAAGTATCCTTGGGAAGCTATGGATTTATGTTGTTGTGGTTAGCTTAGTGAATTTGAGTTGTTGGTTAAGGAAGCTATTTAAATATTCGAGTTAGAAAAAACACAGATAGATGAAGTTTTTTTTTTTTTCTTGGGTATTTTTTAAAATTTAGTATAGATATATGGAATGGATTTTCACATGACCTATTAATAAAAAGTCCGTCTCCACCATGTCTGAGTGTTTAAAAAGCTCCCATGAATGTAGGCTGATCGACTACTTTCCATGGCCAATTGTAACTGATACTTCCACTACAAACATAACAATAAAAGCTTTTAAGTTAAACTTTTTTTTTCCGGTGCTTCACTAATGACACTCTCTCTAAAGTAGTTGATCATCCATGTATGGCTAATGGCCTTAATTATTATATCACATTGTTCTTTTATCATATATTGCGGTTCTATGCGATCCTTTGCTGTAAATTTCAATTTTTACTTATTAATTTGACTCTTTGTGTGTTTCTATCAGTTTTTGTTTTATCAGAGATTCAATTCGGCACCAAATGCTTTTTCGCGAGATTATCACCACTTGATTGTCGCGAAAAGGTGTGTTATGGTTATCTTCAACTTTCTTAACTCCAATGGAATTGCTTCCTCATTGTTTGTGGAATTGAGAATTTAATGTTAACAACCTATTGTGTTGATCTCTTTTTAATACTATGCTTAAGCCAAGAGCTTCCTCAAGACATGCATCACTCAATAAGGTCACTTATCATAACCTAGTTGTCACACCCCGAATTTGGACAGAATTCGGAAAAACAATATTTGTTCCCGACTCTTTGATCTTCGAGGTGTGACGCACTCTCAACTCCCAAAAACCCATAAACAGTTTAAATATGCAGATAATTAAAAACCAATAAAATTTTTAATTTAAACAAAAGTCCTCTTCATTATAAAAATTTACAAATAAGATTAGGTTACAAATCTCTTTTCAATAACTCTTTATTTAAATTTACAAATGAAAATACAAATAACCTTGTCTCAACTGAAAATCTATATCACCTCAAGGGAAAACAAAACATATCCTGAAATGCAACGCTAGCGCAAACCACAAGCAGCAGCCAACCTTCTTCAACACTAAACCTGTCAAGACTTATCAACTATGTTCATTTAATGAACACACCCGATAACCAAACATGCAAATCGGGTCAGCATTAAAAAAATGCTGGTGTGAGTAGCTGTAAAATACAACATATATTTATACATATACATACACAATCCATAAGGCAGTTAGTTCCTCCACCGAGGCGCCTTAACTTCCAACAACTAATACAATATTCTTAACTACAATAAGTAAGGCAGGTAGTTCCTCCACTGAGGCGTCTTAACTTCCCACTAACCACACAACAAACCATGCATACACATAATAAAAAGGCATTTAGTTCCTCCACGAGGCGCCTTAGGTTCTAACTAAACTAATAACCAGCCAAACATATTCTATACTTACTGCATTTCATGCTCAATTACAGAGTGGGTCGTCTCTGCACAAATAATTAGTTTGACCCACCCTTCTGCAAAACCATATACAATCATCTATCTAAAGATATATCATTAACCAACATATTACCATAATTATATTAATTAAGGCTTTCTTTACGTGTCCCTAAAATCACGTCGTAACTATGTCTTACCTAGTTTCCCTAGCTACCACAATCGCTTTCCAACGCCGAACATGTACATCCACATGCCTCCCCTTACATAATGAACCACTCCGTGCGTAACTACCCTGAGCGGAATGCCGCACACCAGGTAACCCTCACACGAAAGCCATTATGTAAGTACTGCCACTATTCGGCATAAAATATCGTGCGTCTTGTTCTAATTTTGCAAACAGAATAATCAAGCCACTATTCGGCTAAGCCCGAATGGCCATTCAGATTCACTGAAACGCCAGAAGGGCCAATCAAATTACTTAAGCCAGAAGGGCCATTCAGATTCACTGAAATGCCAGAAGGGCCAATCACATTACTTACACCAGAAGGGCCATTCAGATTCACTGAAACGCCCGAAGGGCCATCATATCACATACGCCCATCACAAAGGCAAATCACATGAGTTGTGGTAGCTAGGTTCTAGGATTTTCGTTACGTAATTTATTCAGGTGTCATATCTTTATATCTCAGAATAATTCTTATTCTATCTCATGCCAGTATACTTAATTGTATCGAAAGCTCAACGCGTTCGTTATAATACAATCCACATTATCACGTGCCAATACTATTCATTGCACGATATCCAAATATCTCTATATCAAATCTCGAAACTTATTATTTCACGTGCCAATTATATATTGCACTACACCATATGGAATATCTCAGCCTTCATACATACTGCAATTCATTTAAGTAGCAACTCATAATAATAATCAATCATGAAATCTATTCGTTCAATATATTTATGTGAACTCAAGTCACCCTCAAAGGCACGCATTATTTCTATTTGTGCACAATATAAATAGTATATAAATAATCAAAATATAAGTCCGTTCCACCAAATATCAAAATGAAACGACTTTAAAATAAAGAACAACTCAAGTCCAAATATCACGCATAATTATTCGAGTCCAAATCACAAGTCAAGTCAAACTGATCAGCCGTCAAAAGCCCAAAACTAAAGTCCATGAATCTAAGTCCGTATGTAGTTTAATTCTCATAAAAACCTATATATCTAACTCTTATAAGAATTTCCCCTTGTTACGTGCCAATATTTATATGCTTTACACACTACTTACGTCAAATCTTAATTAGATAATGACAAACAAAGTTATACAATTTCTGATAATATTTTATTACTACATTTGTCCATATTCTTAAATATGTGAAAATCTAGAAAAAGTCAACATTCCACGGTCAACGGTCAACTATCAATGGTCAATGGTCAAAGTCAAGGTCAACACATCATTTCCATATTCAACAAGTTCATGGTCATAGCCATGGTTCACGGCTAAGGTCAAAGGTGCATGGCTCATGGGCTCATGACTAAATTAACGGTTCGGACCCAACTAGCCGAGCCCAAACCCCAAACCTTAGAACCCGGCCCCAAAAGTCTAAGCTGGCCTAGTGAATCAACCTGACCCACTTTAAAACATATGGACCAAGCCCAAAACAAAAATAGAAAAACCGGTCCAAAGAAAACTAATGTGAGCCGACCCAACAACAATAGATAGAACTGGCCCAAAACAAAACAAATAGAAAATGGCCCAACCCACTAACTAATTTAGTCCGGCCCAAAACTAAAACTAAAACCCAAAAACTAAAACCGGCCCCAAACCAAATAGATTTCGGCCCAAGGGAAAACAAACTAAGCCCAAGCCCAAGAGAGACCACCAGGTCGTCTTCTTCACCGCTCCAAAGACCCCACCACCACACACTAATTTCTACGGCCACCAACTCTCCTCTTCATCATATCGGTTTTGTCCCAAATCAAAAACCCTATAACTTTACTAAAAGCTCTAACTCGATTTATTAACTCAATCTCCTACCTCCAAACTAGATCTGGATAAATTCCAGCCGCCATTAACAGCTTGTTCAAGAGCTCCCCCACTTCACAACACTCAGTCCCATCCCCTACAATCAATTCTCAACCAACCAAGGCAACTACAAAATGAATTGTATCGAACCCTTCCTCCACAGTGAATCGTCATCCATTAAAGACTTCTCCAAGCTCCCAGCAGCCCCCGACAACACTCAAACCCCCACTACCAGTCTACAACCCATCCACCAAAAGCACCCATACCAACCAAACATCAAAACTATATACAAGTTCAATCCATAATGTTCGACAGTTCAACGATTCTTTCCTTTGGGCTTTAGCCGCCATTAACGGCCTATTCCGAGGTCCCATAGTTCAGTAAAGAATATCAACAGTTTCAATCAAGCTAAAAGATATCGACATACATAAATAAGTAAAACAAAAACTGATCGGAAGCACTCGACAGTAAAACTTTTTAGTCGTAGCCGTACAACTCCAGTTTTCGGTGAAAACGAAAAACATAACTACTCACCTTTATTAACAGCTCGACGAATCCCTCATAGTCCGAATCGTCGCGCTCCAACGCTCTAGCCAACGAGCTTTTATCTCTGCCTCCATTTTTTTTTATTTTATTTTTATCTCCAAAAACCCTATTCTCTAGAAAAATATGAATATATACTTGGGTTTGAAACCTAAGCCCAACACAGACTCGGGCCCAGAAATCAGGCCCACATATCCCAAATCCAATCCAATAAATTTTAAATTAATTAATTAATAAATAAATAAATAAATAAATACGTATTTTAAATATGGGCGTTACACTAGCCCTGTCTATCAAGTAAGCTAAAGTCCATTTCCTCAACATAATACATTCAGGAGCAATGTCAAAAATCCCCAAGTACCCAACCACGACAGTGGACAAACGAGAAATAATAACCCCGAGTAG
The DNA here is from genome assembly GCF_015680905.1 of Coptis chinensis. Taxonomy (NCBI): domain Eukaryota; kingdom Viridiplantae; phylum Streptophyta; class Magnoliopsida; order Ranunculales; family Ranunculaceae; genus Coptis; species Coptis chinensis. The sequence continues at coordinate 19,569,578 of NC_141457.1, read as the reverse complement.
ACACCTACTTAATGCTTCATATATGTATTACAAAATAAATCATTGTTATTTTCACAATTATTACTTCATTGTCAATTAGAAGAAACCAACAACTAAGTCAATACTATTGTCTTATTCTTGGAGTTTGCAAGAAAATATAGCCACTTCCATTGCAAAGTCTGCTCGCCTATTACTTTCTTTTCTATAAGGAAATCAAAATATAGACAGATATGTATGTTCGCTTCTCCGTATTGACTATATAAGATATATTACCACTTACCATACATTGATGTATGTTTTCAAATGCTTTAAGAATATGCATTTGATAGTACGTCAGCTAAAAAACACTCCAAAAGCTAATGTGTTTAGTCATCAGTTTGTTTAGTCTCTATATATATACACTCTAGATCAATGTTTGGTCTTATTATTTGTGTTTAATCATCAGTTTGTTTGGTATCAATGGTGTTCAATTGAAAAGTTCTTCATATGGATTATTAATCCATTATACTTGGGGGTGATTAACTTTAATTTTTCTCTGTCCCCATTATATATATTCCACGCGTTGTCTTCTTAATTAGCCTATTCAGTTGGATGTTCTTATTTTTTTTTACTGATTGAGATACACACCTAATCTTTAGCTAATATTATTTATTAGGAAGTGAGACGCTTGCTCAACGAACTAAACTCTAGAAAACCACTTGAATCAGTTGGTCTCTATGATTCTGCAATCATCTATTTTCAAATTATAGCTCTGACATGCAGGTAAACTGTGACTCTAAAGTACTTCCATTTGTAGCTTAAAGTAGCTTTTGTGTCGCATATGATAAAGTAGATGGTAGCACACACATGGTCCAGTTATAGCTTAACCACATTAATGATATTATAAAGTATCATGTTAGGGCTCAGATCTTTATGAAATTCGGATAAAGAGAGGTGTCTCACGGGTAAGAAAGTTGTAATTTTTCTGTGTAGCTGCTCCAGCATTGGTCTTATAGAGGTGTATTTTTTCTAGAATCAATAGAGAAATGATAAAAGAGGCTAATATCGGGTCTATTCTATAGTATAAGAAAGTATCCTGTTAGAAACTCAAATCAAGCATGGAATCAACCTCCATTAGGTATAATTCAACGACTTTTTATATTACCTTAGTAAAAAGTAAGGAATAGCATGCCTGAAAGAAGTGCTAAAAGTTATAAGCTATGGGGTCTAGCAGTGGGTACATGAAGAAAAAGAAGAGGTAGTAAACCCATCTCTTTCTCTCATGTTAGTAGTGGGCACTTCATGTGGTTTGTAGCTATTCCGTTGTTGTTAAGGTCCTCTACCATATTTTTAGGGGTATAAAAACAACTCATTAATAATAGGCTAGCATGGTTGAAATGCACCAAATATTGATAGTTTGGTATAGGAGAAAATGTGTACTTTAGCTATTCGACCTAATTATTTACATTTTTTTTCCCTTAATTTTGGGCAGGTCCTCCTACCTTGGAGTTGATGTACGACAATGATGGGGGTTTGCATTTAATTTGAGTGGTTGCTTTGGATCACTTCATTCAGGTATGTCTGATAAAATTAATGGAAGTCGTACTTGAGCTTATAATTAATTTGTTTGTAGGATGCCCACGAATGGAAAATAGCTTAGATTTCCATTAGTTACCAAAATAAAATAGTTCAGATTGCCATTAATTGCTTTTTTATTTTTCTTCGTATAGTACACCATGTATCTTATAATATTGGTTGGAAGAGGAAAGTAGGAAGCAAATTGTCTGTTCCAGTTGAGTACAAGTTCTTGATGGTGGTAGACCTTATCTCTGAATAATGTGATTGCATTAGTCTCTAAAGCTTGGTTCTAACTATCATGATCCCTCCGATATTTTGCCACACCTTTAATTAGCCAAATATACGTACATTGTGATTGAATTTTGCTTGTTTAAGTTATTTTTTTTTTCAATTACCAATTGAATCATGTGCTTAGTTGTGACACGTTTATTAAAAGGAGTAAAAGAAAACCCTTTTGTATCTAATCTTATTGGGCAAAATTGTAAGGCTCAACATGAGGGTAGAAAACGGTACAGTGGTAACTTGGTCATGGGGATCTACAGTTACACCTGCAATATATGATCGGCCATGCAATTGTTATTCATAATGAGAATGAACATTTGCCTAGAAAACAATTTGGCATTGTTTCTTCTTAAAAAAATTGAAATGCCAAACTCAAATCACAAGTGATAAGTGATAAGTTCCCACAAGTGATAAGTACTTTGTTTCCTTTACTGTAGATATGAAGAAATCGATCTGAACATATCACCATCTTTCATCTAAAAGGGTCGGCTGTGATTGTGGTTTACTTCTATGAGGAATCTGTTTATATAAGACCTTTAATTTGTATTTGCATATAATGTAGAAATCAATTTAAGCAGTGACAACATAGTGTCATGGAGATCGCCAGTTGAGAAGTTTGATAACTAATTTGCACATGTCATTAATAATCCGCTCTTAATAATCATCTCCTTTTATTTCATTTATCGGTGGCTGCTCACTCCTTTTTATTTGTTGTAGGTATGATACTAATGGAATTTACTTATGGTATCACGAGTTTTTATAACTTATAATTTTGGGGTAAAGCCACTTATCCAAAGCAAAGGATTATTGAATTACTAGAAAGACATATACAAGCCGCTAACATTCGATCTGGACTACACCATTATTATAGGATAATGCTTGGGAAAACAATACAACATCAAGCCCATTTTCTTTCTATACTCCAACAAGATGTCATCTATTGAACCACATATAATTTGCTATACATCTGCTGAACTATGTAGAGCTTTGTTGCATGGGTACACCCTAATTTCCTCTGTATCGCGTACCCATGTCGTGTGGACACAGATACGGACACGGACACTCAGACACAAGCAAAACAGTACCCTAATTCTCAGATCACGCCGTGTCCAAATCGTCGTACCTGTGTCCAAACTAGACACTCCGTCCCGTACCCATGCAACACAGATGTAGAGCAACTCTCAACATCAAAATTTAGTGAGCCATGTCCTGGTATGGTAGGTAAACTAATGGACCCAGTTTCTATGCATGGCATGTTTTTTAGAACAAGGACCCTTTCTTTTTTCTTCAATATATTTAAAATAGAATTCTATTATTACAGCCAAAGTAGCTATGTGACCATGACCAAATTTTTGTCTAAAATATTCAATCAAATGGCGTTTCTTATTATTTAAGCTCCTTATTATTATAAGAATATAGCAATTCATTGTGTTTTTTTTTCTAAACAGGTCATCTCCTATATCTTCACCGTGAGAGATAGTGGAAATTGGGAATGATCAAAGCTATATAGTAATTCAAAGGTAATTTCAGTGCGTCTTTCTTCATTGACATTGGTCTTTCGAGTTTATTGTCTACTACTATAGACCATGAAAAATATGCAAATAGAGGTTTGATTGAGCATAATGTGTTATGACCCATTTATATTTGATCGAGTGTGGTTACATGCTGCTTAGTTTTTTACTAGGTTTTCTTATATATGTTGGAGCCAAAATTTTGTTATGCGAAACTAATATAGACAAACGGACAAACTAAGTGCATATGATACCCAATTCGATGAATAGTGGTATCTATTGCAACCTAAAGGAACTTCATGAGACCATAGGTCGTTATATTACTTGGGCCAGTACAACTGATCAACATATAAATTGCTATGATAATCTTTTTGGGTATTATATACAATATGGGTATTTGTTACTTTGGGGAATTTTTATGGTTTGTGGTATTGATTGTAGCATATTCAGAATAGACGGGTCTTTGGTAGTAAGGTCAAAAACTAGAAAGACTACTGTCACTATAACTAAGTTATGTCAGACCTACAATGAATTTACAAGTTCCTGAAATGTTTAGGTCGTCGGAGTTAAGGTTGGGAAAAGATATTGGTATTGATGTGGGAGGCTCGGTAGTTTGAGAGCAACAGGATTTTGTCTGAAATGAAAAAAGATGTTAATCTTGAAGATGATATGATCTCAAATACTATGTTTGGTGAAGACTAGGAGATGCTTAGATCGCCAAAATATTAGGCCTATTATACAAAGGTGTGAGAGAAAAAAATATAAAGAATAGGGTAGCATTCTCGGTAAAATGTCCATGTTTCACCCTTAAAAAACGTTTGGAAAGTAACAACATGTACCTTTGCACTCATTGGTATTATGTAGTAACAACAAACACTTGGTTTTTTGGATTGCTTTGAACAAGCGTCAACAATAACAACCTGGTTTTCTGGATTTCTTGAATCAGCCAAATCAAGTGTACGTTACATGACCAGGAGTAAATTTGTGAAGAAGACCTTTATGACACTAAAAAATCAGCTATCTATTCCAGTTAAGTAGGATGGAATTGCACTCCAAGCCTCTCTCTTTTTTCCTATCTTTCCATGGATCATGGATACATATAGTAGGAAGTGACTGTCTGGCCCACCATAATGGACACTACAAGTGACAGGCTGACAGCTTAAAACATTGGAAAAAATAGGTTACACATGTAAACTTTGAAACCAGCACGAGCTCATGTAGACTTTTTACTCACTGGAAATCAGGTTTTCAGGATGACAAAAAAACAAAACTACAAAAGTACTTCTCTCTAGAAATCAGGAGAGAAATAAGGAAGATTACAAGGAAAAAAATTGCCGATAAAAAAAAGAAACAAGCTGCGAGAAAAAAACTAAATAGGAGTTCAAAAAATAGGTCTTGCAGAATGACCTAATGAAGGTAGTATTACAAATAGGACTAAACACCCACCACAGGCTCACTTTGGTCAGGAGAAACGCTCGCCACAGCTTTGGCTTTAACAACTTCCAACATCCTCTTACTAATTTCTTTAGAATAGATCTGAAGAATCACAATCCCATCGTCTTCTTCTTTTTTATCTTCTTCACCACCCATTTTTGAATCAGATAAAAAAGAAAAATTAGATAAAAAAGAAGAATTAGTGACGATAAAAGCATCTTCTTCGATTATTTTAGTGGTTGAAGAAACTTCGTCGGTTGATAATGAGCCGTAACGCTTGGAGAGAATAGAGGGTGCTGATAGGGTTTAATTAATTGGTTTGTTACGGCCTCACGTGTGCGTTGTGAGGGTGGCCATATGCTTAAGGACATGTTCATTTTTCGAATTTTTGTGTTATGTTTTAATGTTTTATGCTTCTTTTGGTTGGTTTTGTTTTGGTTAAGGACTTTCTTCGGTTTCTGACATTGTTTTTGTTTGCTGTTGAGGTTGCTCTTCTTTTGTAAAGGTGAAAAACTAAAATGCTAGCAGTTAAGAACCTAAGAAAATCAGTTGGCTTCTTGCAGCTTCACTGTATTATCTTTCTTGAGACGCTTATGTGTTTATAGTTATCCGAATAGAGTGACAATGATTCCATTATGTGCATACTATCCGAATTATGGATAGAACGTGTGAACAATGCTAGGAATTTTTTTCATTATTGATTCCTATATTCCTAATTTCTTATGTTATTTGACTGATTATTATATTCATGTTGAGCTTTTAGAGTTTCGCATTTGATTTTAGCTCGATTTGATTAGAGTGTTATACTTTTGATAGATCGAGTTTGCACTGTTAATACAAATACACCGTTAGATTTTTACTCACGAAAAATTAGGAAAAAAAAAAGGAATATAACTAACTTACTTCTCTAAAACATATTCCTTTTAAGCCTCAAAAAAGAAACCCCTTCGGTTAAACCCTACACCGGAACTCTCTCAATATTCGCCAGTTACTTTGAACTTCAAATTTCTCTCTTCAACCTCATTAGACTCTAGGGGTTTGGTGATGAATTTTTCAGGTGAGATCTTTTGCTCTTTTACAGTTTTTATTAATTGCTTGAGAAACCTACACTACAAAAGTCTCCATCCATCGTGCCTCAACAATAATTCTTGAAGTTTAAAGCCATCAAACAATTTCAAGCAACTATAATCGTGCCTTTCGAAGCTAACACCAACATATATACAGATTTATTATTGTGAGTTCTTACATGATTCCTTGCATTCTCTTAAAAATATGATTTCTTCCTTCCTCTTACAAGTTTTTCCTTTGTTCATTGGTTAATTCCTTTGTTTTTTTGGCTTAAATTAAAGTTAGAAATTTGGCATTGTATGGAGTAGACATTACTGGATTTTGCTTCAAGTTTCCTTTGCCTATGATGCATGTTTTATAAGAAGTTTGAATTGTATCCAGGCAACCAACTCGATCGACACATGAATTGGAGCCCAAAGAAATTAATTTTCAGAGTTAGAAGTGGTGACTTAATTGAGCAAGCACACTGGACTTCGCCTTTCTATCATGACAGAGAACTGGAAGTGACCATAAGACATTTGAGGTTTTCTAATGCTTATGTAAGTGCTCCATTACTATGATTAATAAAATAATGACATGTTTTCAATATTAATTGCTTGAGTTTAGCATGTTATAGTAACTGTGAATTTATCATCGAAAGCTTTGCGTGTGTTAAATACCATATAAAGCATTGTTGTTGCAATGTGACTATTATTTAATTGACCCCGAGGGCAATTTTAAGCTTGAATATATAGACTTTATAGTATGTTCTCAACTTAGAGTGTTCTCATCTTTTTTCCAGTTTTAATCAATTGAAAAATACACCAATGATACATTTTGTAATTTGGCTATGATCTTTGATGGAATTTTATTGATTTTGGTTTATGAACATTTTATATTCTTTCTTATTTTTGCAGAGAAAAAGTTGTGATGAAACTTTGCAAGCCATCTTTAAGATCAGTTTCTATGTATAAAGTCATGCCAGAAACTTAATTTGAAATTATTTTGTAGAAAAATGCCATAAAGCCATGGCATCTTGGTGTTCATACAAATTAGTTCAAAGTATTAGTTTATGAAATTTAGAAGAATCAAGTTATTGGGAAGTAACAATTAGATGTTTAAAGTTGTCCATGTCTTTTAGATGTTGCCATAACATCTTACGTTGATGTGGTTTCAATATCTTTACGCATATATCACTGACATGAAAGTAAAGGAGTGATTTGTGGGTAAATCTTTGTAGTGTTTCATGTTGTTTTACATGCATGTATGCTGAATATACTAACTGTTGAATAAGTGCATATCACTGAAATGAACACTAGCAAAATTAAAAGTGACCGGTTGATTTCTTTATGGAAATATTTCTTGGCAAATTTTGTTTCTTTATTCAATTTTCATCAGTAATAAGTGGCTTCAAGAATATAATTGACTAAACTTTCTACATAACAGCTCAAGGGCAATATGGCTAACACAGTCAACATTCGCAACATAGGTAACATTTCATCCGTAATAAACATTGGTATTTTTCTTTTCAAGCCATAAGTAGTTGCCTTCCTCGCAACATTCTTATTGTACTATTGCTTAACCGTATATATATATATATATATATATATATATATATATAGTAGTCCCTTTTCGAGCTCTTAGCCTATCCACGTCGATAGGGGTATTATGAAAACTCAAGAGACTAAGTAGGAAGTTTACCCGTTTTGAGCTCTAGAAATCAAAGTTTACCCTTCGTTAAACCCCTCCCCCGAACACTACGAATCAATTTCTTTCCTCTCTTTCTCTCTCAATAATTTCACAAGCGAATCAGACACCTAGAGAAGTCATTAATTTCTCTCTTCAACCTCATTAAACTTTTGGGGTTTGGCTAGGAATTTTTTCAGGTGAGATCTTTTTGCCTCAAACCCCGCCCAGAACTCTATCGTCTCAAATCAAAATGTTGAGAAACCCTGAACACAACTTCCATAATCGCGAGGTAAAATCAAGCTATTTTATTATTAATATTATTTTGAAGTTGTTCTGTTAGGAGTGTTGATTTTTATTTTTTGGGTTTGGTTCCGAACTTCTGATGGTGAAGATTAGTTCCTCATATTCGTTATTTATTTCCAGAAACGGAATTGGAGATCTTTGCAATCGAAGGGTTTCCAACACTAATTTTATCGTGTTCAATCTTAGTTAGAAATATGGTAAGTTATCTTTTCTTTCGTGAACACCATGATTCAGCTATTATTAGAACTGCAACAGTTTATTTTCTTTACACTGATTTTAATTAATGCGTTCTACTTTCTTAAAGCAATTTATCATTTGTTAATTCGCCACACTCAACCACTGGAGTCTATCATTTGAAATCTTGATCTGTAAGTATATTTAGTATTTTAAGTAAATTAATTTGACGAGCACGCTACCCCTTCCGTTTGCCATCAATCTATACCAGTCATGTGTTGAAACTTTTGACCTATTGGACAAATTTTTTGAGCTTTTTAGTATTTTGTTTTCCATTGGGTATGGTGTTATAACGACATTAGTATTGAAATGAAGATTGATTTTATCAAGTTGTTAGTTTAACTGTTTCTTATAATACTTTCTATTTCAGTTTGACTTTGTGGGTTGTGCACTATCTGTGCTATTTTCTACGCACCTAGGATTTTTGGTGGTAGTGGTATATTTGGATCACTAAGTTGGGTGGTAGTGGAATATTAAGATGGTCTGAGTCAGACACCCTCTTTGGATCATTGAAATTTTGAAATGACAATCAGCCACCATTGAATATTAAGATGATCATAACAATATAACAAAACCTGAAGGGCATTTAGATCGTTTTGATTGTGCCATTATTAATAGCCTATTAGAACATAGTACCTTGAATTAAATGTTGATAGTGTTGAGTGTAATATCTCAAATGCTCTATCCCAACTTCGTATTTTGTTTACTACTAGGTATTAACACAATATAGAAAGTTAAGAACACTAACCACTTATGAATTTAGAAGCGCAAAGAAGCAAGGGTAGTACAAATAAGTCAGTGGAGATTAGAAAAAAATTGGGAAACTGCTAAGAAGGAAGCAAGAGGGGAAGGAGCTCAGTTATTGTGCATTCCAAACTTGAAAATTGTAAGAAAGCTTGCAGCATACTCGGAGTTCACTTTGTTTTTCGAACAATTGCATAAAACACCATTTGAAACCCGTTATCACATTGTCACTGCAATTGGTTTCTTCCATATAGACACCTATGCAACTGACCAAATAGACATGAACTTCCTGGAACATCTGCATTACCAAGTCAGGTGTTGTCTTGAGTAATCCTGAGCATCTTAACATTGTTGCAGACTGACATTGTTTGCAAGTCTACAATAATGCCAATAACATATAAGCTTACATTAATTATAACTCACATGACCATATGCTACTGCATAAGTAAAAATGATTAGGTTGCATGTTATTTGTAGATGAGGCCTCTCTCCAACTCAAATATTGCATAATTTCATCAATTTCAGATTGTGTTGGAATCAATGACCTTTTTTTTCCAGGGTATCCAACTGGTAGAAGAACTTGATTGGGTAACTTGGATATCGTCTTCGAATTGTAAATGTTACATTTGATTACAAGTATTTGGTTTCTTCTCATTATGTTCAATTTATAAAGTTTTGTTTCATTGCGTGTATCCCCTTTTGAAAATCTAAAAGAAAGTAAGTCTTCTAACCTACCTATCTGGCATGATGCTATATTCATCAATTACAGCTTAGGATTTATCAAAAATAACAAATGTAAAAATGTAATTTATCAAAAATAACTATAATGGTTATATTATTGCTTTACCGTACAGCTGTATAGATATTATATATTTAAATTTTGGCTAAGTGTCTTGGACATGACACTTCGTCACCTATTTTCCTTACACTTAGACATGATTATTGAATCAAAGATAGACTGATTTGTTGAAACATCCTATTTTCCAATGTAGTTTTACTATGAACAACATAACAATATGATTTCGTTGTATATGTGTTAGACCAATTTGAGTGGAACGTACGCATTTTATTTTTTCTAGGATAAGTCTGATGATCACAAGCCATGAGTGCAAGCTAATGTTTGTGTCTGACTTTTAGTTCAAGTAATAAGTGTTCTTCAATAAACAGATATATTTGGGCCTATTAGTGGTTTGGATGCCATAAAAAGAACGCTGATAGTGTTAACACTTTAATAAATAAATCACTTTCCTAGAGTGTAATGAATTTTACTCATACCTAACAAAAGCCTTCACTAGCCACATAAAACAGAGACATCTGGGGCAAGAAATTTGGACAGATAGACTACCTGTACCAAAGATCTTGGTACAAGATCAACTGTACTACCTTACCTATGGATGTGATTCTTTCTGGAATTCTGGAAAGCAAAATCCCCTAATATGGGATTAGTCTCCAATGCTTGCCTTTGGTATTAGGTCACACCATTAGCCAAATACACTTACATTGTGATTGGGTGTTGTTGGTTAGGGTATAAATGAAGTGCTCGAAACTGTTTTGCATTTAAATATAACTATTTGGTTGGGCTGTTTGTTGTTAGTTGATTATCTATTTTGGGAATGGTCAATCATAATTAGAGAGGAATTTTAGACTTAAGTTAGCTTGCTATTAATATTACTGTTCGTCATAGTAATGCACCTCCCAATTGAAGGAGGAATTTTGGGATCAAGTAAGCCTACTACACGTATACTGAATATTATGTACACTTAGGCAGTGAAGTAATGTTGTGATAACCTTTTAATGTGGACATTAAATTCTCTAATGACATTTGTGAATATTGAAGGTGGATTAGGAACTCAATTTGCTCTAAAAGGATATAATTTGAAGCAACATATATTAATTATTAGCCATTTGCTCACTCATTTGAAACCCACCTTGCAATGTAGCAACTTCCTGGTGTTTATTAATTTTGTATTTTTGATTTAGAAATGAATTGGTGATATCGTACATGAAGTTATAATGCAAGCTATTCTCCATTCAATCACCTTAAATTTCATATCAGTAATTCAGTACAAGAAATTTGATGATTTAAGAAGTTTATTTATATTACAAGGAAATGAAATAGGCATTGATAATTATTATGTACTAGCATTTGTTTTCAGCTGTGAGTTTTTTGTTATGAATGTTTTGCAGTTTTTTGTTGGGTCATTGCCGATTTTTGGTTTTGAAGTGGATGATTTCGATCAAAGGGAAGCAGTCTCAATTTCCTATAATGCTTATAGTCATCTAAATTTATCCCTAATAATATTCATCAGAGGATTGTTGAAGTACAAGCATTATGTAAATATGAAGAGAACAAAAATGAGTTTGGGTTTTCTTTATTTCTTTTTCTTTCATGCATGTTTGCTTTTCCAATCAATCAGACTTCAGTGAATGTACACAATACTGCACAATAACACATTCAAATAGTGAGAGATGAGATGGTTGAAAAGATGAGAGAGAGAGAGAGAGAGAGAGAGAGAGAGAGAGAGAGAGAGAGAGAGAGAGAGAGAGAGAGAGAGAGAGAGAGAGATGTGTTTGATTGAGGTGCGTGAAGAGTACAATTGTTGTGGGGTAACCTTTACTATAAGAGTCAAGTTTTAATGGACTCACGAGGGTCTCTCTCTGTGCTTCTCTTTCTCATTAATTCTATACATTTCCTACAGCATCACCTGCCCAAACCTTACTGGTTACAAATAGGATTCCTGTTGCTACAGTAAGTCCCTTCTTTTTAATGGAACCAACTAGAGCAATTCAATCACAGTGGTTGGAGCTAAAATTTCCGTATCTGTTTGTTCAGGAGACCTTGGGAGTTTACCAGGTTGTGTTTGATTCAGTTTACACACCAAGAAAAATGTAACTCTTAAAAGAAGTAGAGGCTGCTGGAGCCATTGTTGTGAGTGGAGTAGAAATGTTCCTCCGCCAAGAAATGGGCCAGTTTAATCTTTTCACTGGATGAAAAGGTGAGCTTAGAATCTACCTCCAACTATTTTAAAAGCACATAAATACTCTAGAGTTTAGATTGATACTTGATCATTAGCCAGTATTCCTAGCTTAAGTTATTAGCAATATGTGCTGCACCAGGCCAAATAATTTCCAATAATTTTCTAATATATGTTCATGTTCAATATTGCATTATGTGAATGAATATCTAACATAATCTTATATATGTGTGTGCAGCGCCAGAAGACTTTGTGTGGGAAATTATTCTTGTGAAAGTCTGATTTAATGAAACAAGAAAAATGTTGTTTCATATATCTTAATCATTGTAAAACTGTTTACTGGTCTAAAATCGGATCCTTAATTGAAATCGATTATTTTTATACAAAGCTTCCTTGGTTACATTTCATGTATATTTGCAAATCATTCTTTCTACTTATATAAGAGGCGTGAGGAGCCGCCGTTTGTACCCTTCGTCCTCTATTTTGTTACCTTTTCTTTCCTAATATCTAGCTTAGTTCCACCGCCCCACAAAACTTTCGCCACTGTTTTTCCTTTTGATTTTTTTAAATGTTATATATACGACAGGGAAAACATAAGTGCTGTTATTAATTATTGTCATTAGTTTTTCTCACAAATATTTGTTTTAATTAATTTTGAAACTCCTGCATGTAAAATCAACTAAAAAATTCTTGATTCCTAACAAGACGTTTATAACTTGGGAAATGCTAGAATGTTACGAATTAAAATCACAAAACATACACAATTTGGAAAAATAATCACAAATTAGAGTATGATGTTATTACTTATCACATGTTATTATATCATTTCAAGGTATTTTTTGAGTATCCCACAAAGTTAGAAATCGAAAACTGGATGCAACTGCTAAACCACAAAAAAGAATAATTAACGGAAAATTAGAAATTGGGTACAAATGCATTGACCTTACCTAAAAAAATAATGGTTTAATGGGAAATCAGAAATCAGATGAAAATCCATCGTACTAACCTCAAAGAATAAATAGCTGGAAATCGAAAATTGGATGCAAATGCATAATTAACGAGAAATCAGAAAATAGATGCAAATGTATTGAACTAATCTCAAATAATAATAAACATAAAATCGGAAACTAGATGCAATTGCATTGAACTAACATAAAAGAATAATTAACGAATAATTAAAGTATGGGAAATCATAAACTATATGCAAATGTATTGAACTAACTTTAAAAAAATAATAATTAACGGGAAATCGAAAACTGGATGCAAATGCAGTGAACGAACCTCAAAAAAGAATAATTAACGGGAGATCAAAAATTGGATGCAAATGTACTTAAATAACATCAAAGAAGAATAATTAATGAGAAATTGATAATTGGATGGAAATGCATTGAACTAATCTTAAAGAATAATAAATAATGAGAAATCAGAAACCGAATACAAATATATTGAACTAATCTTAAAAAATAATTAACTAAAAGTCATAAACTAGATGCAAATATATTGAACTATCTAACTTCAAAGAATAATTAACGGAAAATCAAAAAATGGATTTGCAAATGCATTGAACCAACCTCAAAAAATAATTAACGAGAAATCAGAAACTGGATTTGCAAATGCATTAAACTAAACTTAAATAATACTTAACGGGAAATCAGAAACTAGATGCAAATGCATTGAACTAACCTCAAAAAATAATTAACCTGAAATTGAAAACTGAATGGAAATGCATTGAACTAGCCTCAAAACATAGTTGTATTGGGAATGTCTGGACAAGTATAGTTTTACAGTTAAAATTTAGTTTATCATATCTATTTTTGTATGATTAAGAATGACTTGCTATTCAAGTAGCTTCAATATGATTTTTGCCTTATTGGGCATTCTTATAGAACTTTAATCAAACTTCTCTTATTAAACAACTATTAAACAACAAAAACAAGTCGAAATGTTTTATCAAGGGTGAGGGGGGGTTTTTTTTTTTTATTGAGAGTGGGATTTTAATGTTATAAAAAATTTAGATGAGTGATTAATATAATATTCATATTTTATAACTTTGCATAGTTGAAAATATTTTTCAAAATAATTTAATATAATGGCACCCGTTCGTAAGACGGGTTCGAAAACTAGTTTTAGCTCAATGTGTATAGGCCTATAGGGTGAGATCTTAATAGACCCTTACACACACATGTGAGGTAGTTGAGGGCTTGGGCAGAAAGTTACTTTGTGTGATGGTACTTGGATAGTCATGTACAGATTATAGTAGAAGCCCTTATTGCTGGTAACATTGGTTTGCCATTAAACCATGATACAGTCGATCCACATAGACACTGAGTGGAAGCGTAGAACTGTAAAAGGCATAAGTTACTTCTTAATTTAGGTTTAGGTTTCGCTTTCGTTAAATTGTGTTTATGATTGTGCTGTCATGAATAATCAAGTACAACATGACAGATGGCGCGTATGATTGTGTTTATGATTGTGCTTTCGTTAAATTGGTAGATTTTACTTGCTCGGCGTGTTGACGTTTTATATAAATTCTTTTTCAGGTGATCCATATAGTTAACGGAGTGCCACTTAATTAGATAAGAATAGTGGGTTACAGATGGCGCGTATCAGACTAAGTAGTTCTTAAAATATTTTTCCTTTCAAGTTGTAATAAGTCGAGGACTTATTTATTTTGTTTGTAAGAAATATTTAATTTCCTCGAATGGTGTATCTATTTGATATCATGTTGATTATGGAAAAGTATTGAAAATACAAGGAGATTATCAGGTATGACAGGATGTAATAATGTAGTTTATGATACATTGCAGGTATGACAGGATTAATATTATGAAAAAGTATTGAAAATACAAAGGAGGCTCTGTCCATTATTTTTTTTATTATTATTATTATTTTTTTGTTCTTCTTTTTTTTACACTTTAAATTAATTCAAAAGATAGTTTATAATATGTAACTTCGAACACATAATATTTGAAATACAAAACTTAAAAGTTACATATAACACAACATACAACATTGAAACGTGAAGACTGGAACTTGGAAATAATAAGACAACAAACAACTTTATTTATTGGTTTGAACTTGGAAATAATAAGACAATAAACAACTTTATTTATTGGTTTGAACTTGGAAATAATAAGACACCAAACAACTTTATTTATTGGTTTGCACGCCATTCCCACAAGTGATTAATTAAGTGTTGTTCTAATTCTCTATGCTCAGCTATTTGTGCATGTTAGCTAAACATTGCAGGACTCTTATAAATTCAACATTACTAGTGTCTCGTTCAACAACAATATGTGGGACAGCAGCCTCTTCATAATTATAGTTCCTAGTAGGTGGTAAACCTCCAAACTCTTCTGCATGCACATATGTATGTCTTTCTTCTTCCACAATCATGTTATGCATAATTATGCATGCTGACATAACATCATGCAACATATTTTTCTCCCATAGGCGAGCTCGACCCCTAACAATGGCAAATCTTTTTTGAAGAACTCCAAATGCTCGATCAACATCTTTCCTGTAACACTCTTGCATCTGTGTAAAAATTTGTTCTCTTTCACCTCTAGGTTTTCTTATCGCTTTCACTAGTGTAGACCATTTAGGATATATACCATATGTCAGATAGTAACCAATGGTGTAGTTTCTACCCATGAGAGTGTAGTTTGCAGGAGGGGTAAGACCAAACATGAGATTATTGAAAAGAGTAGAGCACCACAAAACATTAACGTCATTATTAGTACCTGGTAGGCCGAAGTAAGCGTACCATATCCACATGTCGTAAGAAGCAATTGCCTCGAGTACGATGGTTGCAGCTCTATGTTTTCCCGTGTACTATCTTGCCTACTCAGTTAGACATGCTTCCCAAGTCCAGTGCATACAATCGAGACTACCAAGCATTCCTTGAAACCACCTTAGCTCAGCAACGTTAAGCAACCTTGCAATGTCCTCCTGGTTTGGTTCTCTCAAATATTCGGGACCAAATGCCTCCACTATATGTTGGCAGAACAATTTTACATATTAGAGTATGGTTGATTTAGCAATGTGGAAATACTGATCCAGAAAATCAGCTGGGGTTCCATAAGCTACCGTTTGCAATGCACACAACATTTTTCCCTGAGACGACAATTCGACTTTACTAGCTACGTCATATTTCTTCTTCCAAACGACACTATGTTGCTTTAGGCGACTCCTAATCCTCAAGAATAGCTTACTACTCATTCGGTTACGACTGTTGAAAATGCCTTCATCATATGTGGGATTCGGACCAAAGTAATCAGCCTTTAGACGAACATTAGCTACCGTTTGCAATGCACACAACATTTTTCCCTGAGAATACAATTCGACTTTACCAGCTACGTCATATTTCTTCTTCTAAACGACACTATGTTGCTTTAGGCGACTCCTAATCTTCAAGAATAGCTTACTACTCATTCGGTTGCGACTGTTGAAAATGCCTTCATCATATGTGGGATTCGGACCAAAGTAATCAGCCTTTAGATGAGCATTACCCATGGCTCTATTACGGTTACGATACTTACATCCTGCAATAAACCCTAGATGGGGCCTTTCAGATTGAATGACATTATTATAGATAACAACCGCTGCAGCAAGATTTGCTTGGATGCCATTAGATGTGGTATCCAAAAAATCTTGATCTTGTTGGTAGAATTGAAGAAAATGATTTCTTCGATTAATAGCATCATTGTCTTCATTATCAGAAGAGCTGGAAGGATGATGATGAGAAGGACCAGCTCCAGAGGCCATTTTTCTTAAGGTTATACAAGAAAGAGAAAATAATGAACGAAGTAAGAAGGTACATTGGAATGGTATATGCTCAGGTTTGTTTATATAGACAAATGAAATTTAAAATTGAGGTCCAAATTTTTTGAGGATAAGATTTTGGAGATTGGAGATTGGAGCGAGTGGCACATTTATTTCCTGACTTGGAGCGAGTGCCACATTTATTTCCTTGGAGTGAGTGGCACATTTATTTCCTGACTTGGAGCGAGTGCCACATTTATTTCCTTGGAGCGAGTGCCACATTTATTTCCTGACTGCCACATTTATTTTTTGACTTGGAGCGAGTGCCACATTTATGATTTTTTAGTTATAAATACGGATCCATTCTCATCATACGATTCACACATTTCTCATTCTGTTTTGAACCAACAAAAAACAAAATCTCATTCTTTCAGTTTTATTCTCATTTAGTACTAAGCTTGTTTTATAGCAATGTTTTCTAGGAAGTCATCATTTAACCCAATGGAAGACACAATTTTGATTGAAGTATGGTTACAGTTCTCTATTGATCCAATTACCGGAATCAACCAGTCCTATAACATGTTATGGGATAATATTGTGAATCACTACGAGACAGAGAGATTGAAGTTCTGTTATATTCATCGAACCAAGAAAAGCTCGGAAGGTCAGTTGGGGAATTATCAACAAAGCTATAACTTTGTTTCGTGGTTGTGTCCATCAAGCTGAATCTTTTAACATTTCTGGAGCAAACGATGCACATATTGTAAGTATTGATTGTAAATTCACTAGTATTGTTAAATTTAATTTGTATTTCATTTAGTGTTACAGTTTGTATACTTTTTTCTTAACAGATGGTGATAAGCACCCAAAACTGTAATATTAAACCCCGAGAGACATAACATTTTGGTCGATTATGTGTTTAATAATCATGTAATAATTATATTTTCGTACTCTTGCAGGTTTCTGCATTTAAAATGAATATAATGATAAAACATGCATCGAAGTACGAGAATACTAGAATATTTGAAGTTTCCCACTCAACCCTAGTGAAGCCCAACAAAGCCTGACTAGAGACGAAGTTTCCAAAAAAACAAAACCAGTGCATAACGGGTCCACATATAAAGAAGCAGCAAACTTCTGAAGCTCACATCTGATAAATCTGGGTGCCGACGTTGGCTAGTGAACTGCAAGAGCGACCAGGGCGACAAACTCTACGCAAAGACAGAAAGTTGTAAAAACGCCAAAATCGGCACCGCCACTGGACATACTAAGTGGACCCACTCTGCGGGCCCAAAAGGCATGACGAGTCAGCATATACAGGTGGCAAGTGATGGTCACAATTTAGTGCCACCTTGCAATGGGAGAAGACACGTACCAATTCAAAGCAGGTGGTTTGAATTGAAATTGTCTAAAGGACGAAACCTTAATAAGGTAAAAGACAATACAAATAGGTAAAGACAAAACTTTGATTCTCAAAGTTTTGAAAGTTTCAATTAGCAAACAAACAAAAGCCAATTAATCCTTCACGAGACATCAGCCTATATATATATGTAAGGGGGGTCTTCAGATATTCTTCCTTCAGCATTTTCATGCTCTAGCATCCGCTTAGCAATTAGTTAGTTTTATTTCAGCACTTACATTCCGTCATTTTTATTCCAGCAGCTTAAATACTGTAAGTCAATTTACCCTTAATAATAGTCATTTCTTTTCTAGTGTAATTCCTGTCCTGCATTTATTTACTTAATGTATACAGTAAGTTTTATTATTCCTTCAATGACCATGAGCTAATCCCCACAGGGGGGTTATCTTTGCTTTCGTGTGAGAATCCGGATTGACTCTTTAATATTCTAGAATCACTGCTTAGGAACTAGGCATAGATTAGACATCCGGTCCCAAAATGACTGAGACTGTACAAATATGGAGTGCTGATGCTCTAGAATCTCCTCGTCGCGACCTAAAATGTCTGTAGCGGCTCTATGTCGTGTCGACAGACTCTCCAATTTGTCCAGCTGATGTGGAATCGAGCCAGGAGCTGAAATGATATTCCAGAGATGAAATATTAGTTCAATGCCTTATGCTAGTGCGATGCGGCTCAGAGATGTGGGCATGCGCTAGGGATCAAAACTCGACGTCGTCTCCAAACACGAGACGAATTAGAGATGTAGTGACGTGGTAATATAAATTGTTGAAAAATGATTTTTGCATGAGTATGATTAACTCTCTCCCTGTTCTCTATCTTTGGTTATCTAGATCAAAATCACCGTAGTAATTTACATTATTTGCATTACCATTAATTTAATTAAAACCAACTAAAAAACCTAAAATCCTACTCACCAAAAGTTGTAATTCCAGTTGTGAACCTTTCCGAGCCCTAAGGTTTGGACAATCCCTTACTCGACCTATCCTACCAAACCCACGTGAGTAAAGTAACTTGACTAAAACGTACGACTATACGGACTTTGGATTGGGACTTTGGTCTTTGGACTTCGGACTTAATTAATCAAGAAAACCAATAAACGTACAATAAGCGTTTTTATCAAATGGCGTCGCTGCCGGGGAAGGACTCTGGATTTAACGTAATAACTGGAATACATAAACATAAACCCCATTCCCTACCCCCTCATCTTTTTTATTTCCATTTCTTTTACGATACTAACGTGTTATGTACCTGTTTGCCATAATTTTTTCTACTAACAGATATCTGTGAACCAGATCTTGTTTATTTTTATTAGCACAGTTTAAATATTCCATAGGAACTTGAAGTACTGAACTGAGAAAAGAGTCTCAGACGAGACTAAATTAGTAACGCGCGAGACTAACCTAGAGTATCAACACTTCGGTTTTCAAGTACAGGCCACTTTCCTTTTCAGTACTCTTTTGGACTCTCTTGTCCAGTTTTTCCAGTAAGTTCATGAGCTCGGGAGTTAGTTCGATCGTGTACGAGGAATCGTGGGACGCCAGGTTTCAAATTCTTAAACTCCTCAAACTTTGTCGAGGATATTATTTGGTTGTTACTATAACCTGTTTTACCTTGCATGTTTGTGTGTTGGCATAAGAACTTTTTGCATATAAATGTGGTTCGTCATTACATCTTCACGTTAACACGATTAATATGATTCGAATATATTTAGATGTATGGGTAGTTTCAAACCACCTGCTTAGAATATTTTTGTATGTGTATGTTACATCAATTCACGTACGCGGTATTCATTTGTATGAGTTCGTTCTCGACATTCTCCTAGCTCACATATAACTCACATATAGTTGCACGTATAAGTAATATAGATTTGCATGTGTAGACTTTCTGCATAAGCTAGTATATGTTAATTAGTTTCTATTTTGGCATCTATCATTTTTAATTGCATATTTCGTAATCACGTCTCCATAATACATTAATTACGTAAACTAAAAAAAATAATAATAAAAAAAAAATCATAGTAATTAAAAATTTCATCTTAATCATCTTAATAACACCCCGCATAATACACCATCATAAATCATCATCCTATTCCATTAGTGCCTAGGAAACTTGAAAAAAATTGAGGTTGCCTAATTAAGGAACGTGCTAGCACGAACAACCTCCCTCAATTCTCTCAGGTGACTTGGCTGCTGGAATATTCACACGTTATCCTAGCTTACCTGCTCAAGTTAGCAACAGCTCAGGAAGACGTGCTCCACCTCCCTCTTTCCTTAATTCTAAAACCTCCAGTCATAATTCATTCCTTATGAGCCTTAAATTAAAATTTATATTTGTATGAGACTACGGTCTGGTAAACATAAGGAATTAGAACTTACATATCGGCGTCAAAAATACAATAAACAACTGCTTATGCTATCTCCTAGACATAGTTCCTCCTCCGTAAACCAACCTCGTCAAACATCTTCGTTGCCGTCATCTCCCTTTATTATGGCCCAGGAAAATCCCACAGTCGAGAAACCCCTTTCGGATTTCTATACTGCCTTACAAGAAGGACATGCTTCTTGCATTAAACTCGATGCTATTGTAGGTGATTTTCGAATTCCGCCAAACATTTTCGGTTTCTTACCTGTTTAAAATGGCATAGACCATGAAAAACCGTACAATCACCTTCGTCGAATGCAACAAATAGTCACCACTTTCCGCCATCTGACTGTTACCAACGAACAAGTCTTGCTTAGGTTGTTTCCATTCACCTTAGCTGATAAAGCTTCAGTTTGGCTCACAGGCAAAGCACCACAATCTATTGACACATGGGACAAACTCGTACAAGCATTCATGATAAAGTTCTATACTCAGAATAAAACTTAATAAATGCTTCAAAAGATTCAATTCTTTCACCAGCACCCCCAGGAATCCTTTTCGGAAGCATTGAGCAGATTTACTGATCTGCTTCTCGAATGTCCCCATCATCAACTTGACACCGCTGTATTAGTCCGTTCATTCTTTAATGGTCTCTCTGACCATCAAAAGGAAACATTAGATATCATGAACGGTGGTTGTTTCATAGACAAGGGCGCTACTGAAGCATACACTTTTCTTGAGAAACAGGCTTCACGAAGCACCCATTGGGGAAACACTGATTCTTCCAGATCTTCTAAAGACACTCCTACCAAAGTTATGTCCATGTTCGAGGTCAAACCCAATCCGGAATTAAAAACTCTAATCGAGTCCCTAAACAAAAAGGTCGATGCTCTTTCGGTACAAGTAAATGATCAAAACCCAAACAAAGTCATGGTCATGGCCAACGCTTCCCCATGTCCTCTTTGCTTAAGTCCTAAGCACGCCGATTTTTATTGTCCTTTGGTATACGAGTGCCCTCCCCAACCTTCTGAAGAGGCTTGTGCTTTCAACATCCCTAATGCACCTTGGCGACAACATCCGAATTTAGCTCAGACACCCCCTGCCCAACAACAAGCTCCTCCGGGTGTCAACAACGTTCCTTTATGACCACCCGCGAACTAATCCTCCACAATTCCAGCAAGGGCAAAGTAATTTTCCCAACAATGCAAATATAGGGTACCAAAACAACCGCAATCTTGTTCCCGCTAATCAAGGATATGGCTACCAAAATCAACCCGTAAATAATAACCGTGAACTAGTTCCTGCTGCTCTGCTGGTACAATCCACAGCCGATAAAACAGCTGAAACTTTTCTGACATACATGAGTCAACATAATCAAATCATAGCTTCTATCTAACAGTCTCTTCAGCTGTTAGCTCAGGATAAAAGTCAAAAGGGCGTGTTCCCTGGCCAAGCAGTTCCAAACCCTAAGCCTACAAACACTGCCTTTGAACTCAACAATGCACCAGGATCTAGTAATCCAAGCCAGGGTGAGGTAAATGCCATTACCACTCTTCGTTTTGGCCGAACCATCGACAATAAAATACGTATGCCAGATGAGAAATCGACGAAAACCACGGCTGACGTCCTTCCAACTCCTACCTCGCAACCTATAACGGACGAAGTTGTGCCTTCTAATTCTACACCCACGTCCCTAGGGAAAGACGCCACTGATCCTTATGCGCGATTCCGCCCAAAAGCTCCGTTCCCTGCCCATTTGGTAAAGAGCAAACGTGATGAACATTTTGATGAGATCCGTGAAACCTTCAAAAATTTGACCATAAACTTACCTTTCCAAGATGCGCTTAAGCATTTACCCAAGCATGCCAAGTTTTTGAAGGACATGTGCACCACCAAACGTCGTACGAATGTTCCTCAACAAGCATTCCTCATCGAAAGGCGGTTTCCCGATTACCACTACCAATGGTGTGGTAAAGTACAAGTGACCAATTAACCCATCACCATGCGTTGGGCGACAAGTATACCGCTACCGCACTTTTAGACCTAGGTGTCAGTGTTAACCTACTTCCCTATTACTTATTTAAGCAGTTAGGTCTTCATGAATTAAAACCTACAAATATGACTCTGCAACTCGCAGATCGCTCCATCAAGTACCCAAAGGGCATAGTAGAAAACGTCATAGTCAAGGTCCAAGATTTTTACTACCCAGTTGATTTTGTCATTCTAGATACTGAAGTGGCCTGTGACTCCATTCCTATCATCTTGGGACGTCCTTTTCTTGTAACTGCTAACGCTCTCATAAATTGTCGGGACGGTTCAATGACATTGTCTTTTCGAAACCTTTCATTTAACTCAACGTATTCAAATTAATGAAATAATTTCCCGATCCTATAATGGAGGGCGAGATTAGTTTGGTTGATAGTCTGGAACATGATTATTTCACAAACTCTTTTCCCCCAGACGAGATACACCAATTTCTTTCTTTTGATAATTCTGAGTTTGACGATGACTTGTACATAAGGGATGTCCACCCATTATTAGAGTCGGTACCACTATTTGATCCTACTGCTGCGTTGCAAACTGATTCAGAAGAACTGGATTCGCTTTTTTCCATTGAAGAGATGATCCCCCACGAATTCTTGATCCCTAATCCTCCAACTCCGAATTTAAAACCTCTATCCTCTGATTTGAAGTACGTGCATCTCGATCTCGATAGTAGTCACCCTATAATAATTTCTGCTCACTTGACTACCGACGAAGAGGCACGTTTGATTCATGTCATTCGTGAACACCGCTCTGCTATCGGATGGTCCTTAGATGATATCAAGGGAATAGACCCCTAGCATATGCACGCATCGCATACATCTCGATGACGGCAGAAAGACATCGCGAGAACCACAACACCGCCTTAATCCCGCCATGAAGGAAGTGGTGAGAGAGGAAGTTTTACGTTTACTTGATGCGGGTATCATATACCCTATCTCTAATAGTGATTGGGTTAGTCTTGTCCACGTTGTTCCCAAAAAGTCCGGCATTCAAGTTGTACAAAATGAAAATGGTGAGTGCATCTCCACTCGCATTCTATTAAAATGAAGAATTTGCATTGACTATCGTAAACTTAATGCTAGAACACGTAAAGATCACTTCCCTCTCCCATTCATTGACCAAATGCTAGAACGTTTAGCCGGTCATGCTTACTATTGTTTTCTTGATGGCTATTCCGGATACTTCCAAATTGTCATCGATCCCGCCGATCAAGAAAAGACAACTTTTATGTGTCCCTTTGGAACCTTTGCATACAGACTAATGCCTTTTGGTCTTTGTAATGCCCCAGACACCTTCCAACGCTGCATGCTTCACATTTTCAATGATATGGTGGAACGTTATATGAAAGTCTTCATGGACGATTTTTCCATTTACGGAAATTCCTTTGACGACTGCCTATCCAACCTTTCTAAAGTATTAACGCATTGCGAAGAGAAAAATCTGGTACTCAATTGGGAGAAGTGTCATTTCATGGTTACCAAAGGACTTGTTCTAGGTCATATTGTTTTGAAAGACGGGATAGAGGTTGATAAAGCTAAAATTGTTAAAATTGTTTCGCTACCTTTCCCACGTACAGTTCGTGATATCCGTGCCTTTTTAGGCCACTTACCGGTTTTACAGAGATTCATTCAGGATTTTTCTAAAGTTGCTCGACCTTTAACCAATCTCTTGCTTAAGGATGCAGTATTCGACTTCAATTTCAATTGCAAACAAGCTTTTGATACTCTAAAAATCGCTCTGACTACTGCTCCTATCATTCAACCCCCTGATTGGTCCCAACCATTCGAACTAATGTGTGACGCTAGCGACTTTGCTATTGGCGCCGTACTAGGCAAACGACATGGTGACAAACCCATTGTCATTTACTACGATAGTAAAACTCTTAATGACGCTCAACGTAATTACACAACAACTGAGAAAGAGTTCCTAGCTGTTGTCTATGCCTTGGATAAGTTTCGCCCTTACCTAGTTGGAACATCCACCATCGTATATACTGACCATCCGCACTTCGGTACTTACTTCATGAGAAAATGACGAAAACAACGATTGTTCCATTTGGATCCTTCTCTTGCAAGAATTCACCCCGGAAATCAAAGACAAGAAAGGAACCGAAAATGTCGTGGGCCGACCATTTATCAAGGCTGGTTGGTGACATTGATAGTGATTCCGCCATCCTGATTCCTTCTCGCATCGAATATTTGTACTCTATTTTCTCATCTCTATGGTACGCGGATTTCGTTAACTACCTAGTTACTAAGGAAGTTCCTTCCTCTTGGTCACGTCCTAATCATAAAATGTTCTTATCCACTGTAAATATTATTTTTAGGATGACCCCTACCTCTTTAAGTATTGTTCCGACCAACTCATTCGTCGCTGTATTCCCGACTGGGAGCATACCGACGTATTATCCTTTTGCCATGAACAATCTTGCGGAGGTCATTTCAGTGGAAAGAAAACTGCGGCCAAGGTATTACAATGTGGTTTTTACTGGCCTACCCTTTTTCGCAATGCACACGAATATTGCATAGCTTGCATTCGTTGTCAGCACCTAGGTCGAATTACCAAACAAAATATGATGCCCCTAAATCCTATCTTGATTGTGGAAATTTTTTTATGTTTGGGGCATTGATTTTATGGGACCTTTCCCTATTTCTCAAGGTTTTCTATACATTTTAGTCGTTGTAGACTATGTGTCCAAATGGATTGAGGAACTTGCATGTCGCTCAAATGACCATAAGACTGTCATGAAATTTGTTAAAGAAAACATTTTCTCTCGTTTTGGTGTCCCCAAAGCTATCATCAGTGATGGGGGTACACATTTTTGTAATAAAATTTTTGGGTTTTTAATGAAGAAATATGGAGTTACTCACAAGGTTGCTACTCCATATCACCCACAAACGAGTGGCCAAGTGGAAGTCTTCAACAGAGAGATAAAGTCTATTCTGGAGAAAACTGTCAACCCATCAAGAAAGGACTGGTCTCTCCACTTATCGGATGCCTTGTGGGCATACCGAACAGCATTTAAGACACATAGGGATGTCTCCTTACCGCATTGTTTTTGGAAAACCTTGTCATCTGCCAAATGAACTTGAGCATCGTGCCCCTTTGGGCCATCAAAAGCCTCAATTACAATATCATCGAGGCGGCAAAGCGAAGTTTAAAACTACAATTAAATGAGCTTGAGGAGATTCGAGAGTGATGCTTATGATCTCGAAAAATCCTACAAAGCTAATATGAAAAGAGTGCACGACAAGCACATTTTGCGTAAGGATTTCAAAATTGGCCAAAAAGTTTTACTGTACAACTCCAGATTACACATTTTTCCTAGTAAATTGAAAACACGATGGTCTGGTCCTTTCATTGTGTCAGCTGTGAAACATTATGGGGCAATCTCTTTGCTTAATCCACAAGATAACAACGAATTTCAAGTCAATGGACAACGCCTAAAACATTACCATGAATTACGCTCACCAGATGTTGAGCAGACTCTTCTTCAGGATCCGGTCTACACAGACTATATGTTTCGTTTGGCGTACTCAATTTTGTTTCTATAGAGGGTACGCCATTTTGGTAGCCGGGCTATCTTCTATCTTATGATCTCCATAGTTCTTTGAAGTGTGTGGTTGCAAGCGCCGGAACCTTAGTCCACGAAAACTCTATTTCAGAACTGAGTATGTCTTCTGCAACACGAGCAAACGTGCTTTTCAGTAAACAATGGGTACCTAAAATTTCACCTCCTTCCTTCTCTGCCCTTTTCTACTCTCTACCTCGCGAATTTCAGCTACTCATTTGGTGTAAGTCTCACTCATCACGAATAGGGAATGGTCGTAGTACTTTTGCTTGTAAACGATGTGCGCGAAGGATGGGCTGGTGTATGCATTGTCAAACACCCTTCTGTCTAGGCCTTGACTTCCTATCCAATACTAGCCAGTTTAAGGTATACTTTTGTCTGACACCAGCTGTGCAGGATAATCTTCGTCGCTGCACCGTTTCTCCCACAGGTTGGGATTCGTCTTGAGAATCTGACGTTAAAAGACTCTATTTGTCTTGAGAATCTGACGTTAAAAGACTCGATTCATCTTGAGGATCTGACGTTAAAAGACTCACCTTGTAGATATGTTTATATTGTTGCATTTTCCCTTTGCATTAAGTTTTGCACATGAGATTCGTGTCCAACCTCGGATGTCGCATACTTGGAACACAAACGGGCAATGGATTCCACCAGACCAACCCTAGAATTGGTTACTTTGAGTTCCCCTTGGGGCGGTTTGAGAATAGTCGTATGTAATAAGGGCAATTTTATTAGACCGTAGCGCGCACGGTCTAGGATGGTACCGTCCTACCCCTAACCCCATAATACATAAAGGTAAAGCCACAGTCTGGCTGGATTGGGTTCGCTCCAGATCCGATATGACAGTTGTCTATGATTTAGATGGTGACTCTTCTGGACATCCAGTGTTCTTCACGTATATCTCCCTTGTATATAAATAAAACCCTTGTTTATAAATAAAATACTCTCCTTATTTTCAAAAACTCTTGTGACTGTTGAATGACTCATACAATTGGATAACATTTTTTGTGTCGATCATTTCGATATCTCATTCATCCAATTCGGAGTCCAAACGAGTCGTGGGAAAGTGTTTAGTTTTTTTAGGCTTAAATCGGGTTTTTGGCTTGACTTGGGCTTGGGAAATTTTTTGGCCCAACCAAAATATCGAAATCTCGGGCCCTTTAAACCTGACAAACCCGACCACATGCGTCACCATCTCTCATTTCTTCTTCCCTAAATTCCTGATCTTTCCCCCTCTCGTTTAAGTCTCGCACGAGACAGGCCCACGCTAATTCCAGGTCTCACGCGAGACTCTTACAATTCCGACCACAATTCCCTTCCGTCAGCAAGTCCCATTTCTCCCCCTCATCATTAATAAATATCCAGCCTCTCCCTAAGACCAGTGATGGCCGGTAACAGGCGTATTTGTGTGGAGAAAATTTTTGGAAATTTATTTGAAAACGGGATGTTTGCTCCATTCTTTGATAATGAAATTCACTCTAGAGGATGAGAGTACTTGTTATATGCTAATGGAGGGCTTTATTCCAAGGATTTGGTGATGAAATTCTATGACAATGGGAGCTTTAATGGCGACCATTTTTGGGTTACCGTCGAGGGTGTCGCCAAGTCACAAGTCACTTTTTTTGCTCTCCGGGATCACGGGCATTCCTCTGATCGACCACGTGCTGACTCAGCAGCAGTTCATGTACCCACAGACTTACGATCTAATGCTCGACACGCTAATCGATGGAGAGTACAACATAGACGGAAAATGTGCATATCAGCGTTCGGTGCGACGGAACCAGTTGGATGTGACTCAATGGCTGGGACTGAACGTCATCGGCACCTCGAAGCCCTCAGACATCAACAAGACCTTCCTCCACCTTCTCTGGATCCTCCAGGAGCGAAAGGGTAACTTCTGCATCGTTACCTTTCTTTTTGAAATTATTACACATACCACTCTTAGATCAACCCCTCTTGCTATTCTGGTAACACAAGTTATGATTACCTAGGGTTTTCTGTCCACCACCCCGCTACTCCCTATACCACAATATGAGAATATGCTTGTCTTCAAGAAATGCATACTGGACCCTTGGGAACCCACAGCACCAAGGGTTACTGAGCACGCTAGCGTAGGCTCATCTCACCCACCCTACTTTGATGAGACTGCCATGAATAAGATCACCCACCCCATAGATGCCTTACGTGCTGTGAACAGTGGTTTGAGAGACATGTACACTCGCCCGGTATCGATGAGGCGCGTACCTTTGGGCGAGTTAAGGACAGATATGACCACTTTCGCCGAAGTCGATGACGGAGATGGGCGAATTCCAGCAGGAAATGAGAGCTTCCATGACTGCATTTTAGGACCATATGCTTACTCGCCAGAACCAGTTCCAGCGAATGTTCATAGGAAGCCAGCATCAGTTTCAGGCTCAGGTGATGGATACTCTGGGTGATATCCAGGAGCAGTTAGCCTCCACGAGAGCTCGTACTGCACGACGTCGCAGGACTCTTGGTTCTTCTTCTGCAGCCCCCGAGGATTCTTCTGCAGCTCCTGAGGATCATCAGTAGCTAGTTTATTTTTCCAGTCTTGTATAATATTTATATCAGATATCTGATTTACGTGTTTGCATTTCCAGCTTAATAGTAGGTTATTTCCTAAAAAAAATTTGCCTGGATATGTTAGTTATATCTAATATTATATTATATAGGTAGGAACATATATAATAATATTAGTAATAATAATTTATATATATATATATATATATATTAGATGTCACACATAACAACAAATGTTACCGTAAACTAATGTTTTATTAAACGGTCATGAAAACGCACAAAAAACGGTTAGAAAACGGTCATGAAAATGCACAAAAAACGGTAAAAAAACGATCATGAAATCGCATCTAAAAACGGTCAGAAAACGGCAATTTTCTTTCTATAAATAAGTTCAACACTTTCTCCACATTCACTCATTTCATATTCTTCCCTCTACACTTCTTATTCTACAAAATAGTTCTTAGTCCGCTCCAAATTTCAAGCTTCATGGATGCACTAGAAAAGTTTGAGCAGTGGCAAATTGAATATGCTACTCAAGTCTTCATGCTTGCTTGTTTCATTATAGTAATGTTGTTAATGTGGCATATAGTTCTATCTAATATTTAGGTTTGTATTTCATTCCCCGTATCATTATGTTGTGTTTCCATACCGTTGTACGTTCTTATATCTTATTGTGATAGTATATCTACATTTTCCTTGTCCTTCTACTTACGCAGTTTACGTAAAAAAAAAAAAAAAATGGCACTCCTTGTCACATGCCCCATTCTTCTCATCCACACTACATCCACTTTTGCGCATATCTTAGAAGATACACGTGGTCTAACTACCCTGTGACACCTCGATCCGTATCTTTTACATTTTCGGATTGGTGCCTATTTATAACAATGATAGACACCTCAAAAATCTAACTTCCCTTTTACCAATTTTTTTTTTCACCACTCCATCTTTAATGGCCCTCACTCGAAGTTTCGTGCCCGAGCAAAATTTTATGGAAAATTTCCAAAATGGTCTTTTTCATCCCTTTTTTGACATAGAAATATCACGTCGAGGATGGTACCCTCTTTTACATCATAAGCAAGAATTTTATTCCAGAGAATTGGTCTTGTTGTTCTATAAAAGCGGTTATTTCCAAAATAGGCAATTCTTTGTCCGTGCTAACAGATGCGAGCATGAATTGACTATGGAAATCATCTCTGAGGTACTTCAAATTCCTATTACAAACCAAGGAGTACACCTTCAGGATTCACCTTTCGACAATATCAGGCATCTGATGTTTGCAACTATCCTTCACGGCGAATACAACCGGAAAAACCATATTGTTTATCAACGATCTTTGCAAAAGAACCAATTATCTGTGATCCAATGGGTAGCTCATAATGTGCTCGCACGCCTAAGACTTCGAAATAACCAAACCCTCCTCCATCTACTCTGGGTCTTACAGAGTAACTGCAATGATTTTTGCATTATTAAATTTCTCTGGAACGCGATCGCACGTGCCAGAAAAAAGGCAGCTCCTTTACCAACCATTGTGACACTTATCATGATACGTTGGTTTTTCTAGTACTTCTCCTCATACACCTCTTTGAACAGCTAACATTCTTACCATTCACTCAGTATGTAGGAACGGATTCTGGAACCCCGACGTTGCAAAGAACCATGTCGGTGCAGAAACCAACGAAGATTGTTCTGCTGACAACATCTTCACTAAAAATGCATTATGCAACGTATTTAATCCCATGGAAGGCCTTCGTTTAATGCAACAAGGACTAATGACATTATTCAAACGTCAGAACATTATCATCACCAGTCTTCTTGAATTTCAGGACCGGCGAACAATAAACGAAGAGGAACAAGCACAATTCTTGCACAGCCACAACCAGTAGTTCTTGGCAAATCACACTCTCATAATGGAGAACCACGCCGAGATTTACCAAACATAAAGCGAAATGTTGCAACGGGCTGTTGCACGGATTGACGGCATAGAAAATCTTATAAATGGATCCCTCCCACAAAAGGATCCTCGCCGTTACTTGGGCCCATGACACCATTTTAATTTTGCAATTTTATGTTATTTGTCATTTTCTTTTTAGTTTTTAATTATAGTGAAATTTTCCTATGGTAATTTGTTTTTACTTAATTATTCTCATCATACTCTAATATTTGTTTATCCTTGTCTAAACAGGTCACATTTTTTTCACACATCTTCTACAATGGAAGCTCCAAAGATGATTCCAGAACAATCTTTCCATTCGTTGCTGAATTCTCCTGCATATGGACATCTTTTCAGAGACTACATCACTCAAGTTGGTTGGAACTCTCTTATTCTACACCCAGAGCAGACATACTCCCCAGGTTTGGCAACTTATTTTTATGATTACATGGAAGATCTACCAGCTGTACAGGGTTTCCCTTGAATGGATTTACAATCCGTATTGGTAACACCCGACGCTCTTTTTACGAACCAACTATTGCCATGGCTCTAGACCTTCCTCCTCTTCAGCCAGACCTCCCCATTCAATACATGATAGAGAATGACTTTAATGACTATTCTAGGGAAGATTTTGCTGCCCGGTATGGCGATGGCATTGCCCACGTCAGTGAACGTGCCGAAGCTGGCCGATGGCCAAACTTCACTATTCCACTAGCCAGTATGACCATGAATGTTGGAACTGCCATGTTATTTATTCTTCTGAACATCATGGGGGATTGGCATTTTTCTACTGCATCAAAGTCAGCGTGTAAGACATTTCATGCATTGGCCCAGCAACATACCGCCTTTGACATTACAGACCTAGTAATTGAGAATCTTAAGAAGGCTCGGTCTTTTCAGCAGCACTATATCACCCTGCTAGTTACAACATGCAGGATAGTGAGGACGTACTTCCCGCAGTTTGCGGCCACCTTTCAGGACTGGGTAAAGGTCGACTCTATGTGTCCAACAAACAAGATAATTCATTCTTTGCGATTTAGGACATGACGACGCCCTGCAAGGTATCTAAAGAAAGTTCGTTCTTTCCCTAATGATGATAAAATGATAGCTCATCTAGACAATGCAAAAAAGAGGAAGTGGAGTGAAGTCTGGAAAGCTATGATAGATTGGCGTGATGCAAAGGAGTGTCATTTCTACAAGGACGAGGCAAGGATGGACTATCCCCCAGTTCAAGGTTGGGGCAATGTGAGTTGATGCATGTACATATTTGTTTTACGTTTTGTTGTGAAATAAATAAATAACCTAACAGTGTGTTACTCTAACAGTGTGCTTCTACTTTTATGATGTATAATATATAGTGTGTTACAATAAATTTCTGTGGAAGATGTCAGCTATATTTTTGCTCAAAGCCTCTCAGGTATACTCTTTCTTCCTCTTAACACTTTGAGGACACAGTGCCCGACTGTTTGGGGGTGGTGAGAACCTTTTGCAAAAATTAGGCATGCATAGTTGTATATAGTTTACTTGGTGTCTAAATAAACGTATTTAGTTACAAATTCTCGTTTCCCTTTCTATGATGAAAAATATTTAGAAATCTCACCCTAGCATCAGAATTAGGACTTGTTCTTAGAAACTTAATTTAATACGTATGCAATAGTTTTTACATCTTTTCATGAGCATTCATGCACTGACTATCATTAAATGTACACAACAGTAAGTTTATGGGACCCACGGTTAGACAACTTAGTTTCCATATCCTGTAAGAATCTAACCAAAAGCTTCAAAATGTGTGATATATGAGTAATGGCACAGAGGAGTAGTTCTTCCAAATAGAGAAGTTCACACGTCTACTTACTTGATCACTACCCAAAGCCTAGGCGAGAATTTAGGCCTTCTTTGGATCGATATAGCCAAAAATTCACACATATAAAACAAATTTACCGTTAATCACTCCACTGAACCTTTCATTAATCCTTTCTACTTCACCAAAAAAATCATTACCCATCTATTAACCACAAATAAATAAGTCTACTTAGATGATGAGTATGAGAAATAGGATGAAGTGCAGAAAAATGAAGAGAAAAACCTTGTCACAAACCAAAATCAGTTACCTATTTCAGAAGAAAAAAAAAAATAGAAATATGTTTCCAAAAATCAAAAGAAATATCAAGGTTAGAATTCCCCCCAAAAATCAAATGAAAAGGGAATACAAAAGCTTGAAAAATCCAAGTATGGAAACCCACGTTAGAAGCAGGAAAGAAAATAAGGATTCTCTACTATAAATATCTCAAAGACTTTATTCTCTCATACTTATCATTTTTGAATTTTCCATTCCAGTTTCTTCTACACTACCTCGTAAGCCCCATAACACCTAATAAAGACCTCTAGCTCAATTAAGAGTAGGATAGTGTGATAATAAGTAGTAGTTGTGACTTCTCGACCTCGGCTCCTCTTACTGTCATTGAGTATGTGAGGAAACGTGTGCCCACGGCACATTGGAGATAGCAAAACTTGAGTGGAAAAATAAGAGAGAAATTGTGTTTCGACACATACCTGTGAGAACCTATTTAAGGATGTTATCCAAAGGATCCAGAAATGACCCTGCTCGTACATTTCATTATAAGATCACTGCATGCATACTCATACGTAGATGTTTTGATTATTGTATATATATTAACCTTGAATTTCGAAAGAATTAAATCCTTCTTTCCCCCGCTAGTGAGATGTCTAGATACCTGAGATTAATTCAGGAAACAAGCCCTTGATATTCAGTCGTTGTAGTATAAATGAAGTTTGTGAGTATCTTCTCTGGAAAACTCTCACGAGGCTATAACTCGTCCACTATGGAATTCCTAGTGGTTCAAGGCCTTGTTGCATACGGTCAATGCAACCGCACTCTGCGAAATGAGATTTAGCTTAGGACAACACATTTTGACCACTTATCATTTTAATGTCTCCTCTTTGCTTGAGGACAAGCAAAATGTTGTTTGGGGGTGGTGTGATAAGCACCCAAAACTGTAATATTAAACCCCGAGAGACATAGCATTTTGGTCGATTATGTGTTTAATAATCATGTAATAATTATATTTTCGTACTTTTGCAGATTTCCGCATTTAAAATGAATATAATGATAAAACATGCATCGAAGTACGGGAATACTGGAATATTTGAAGTTTCCCACTCAACCCCAGTGAAGCTCAACAAAGCCTGACTAGAGCCGAAGTTTCCAAAAGAACAAAACCAGTGCAGAACGGGTCCACATATAAAGAAGCAGCAAACTTCCGAAGCTCACATCTAATAAATCTGGGTGCCGACGTTGGCTAGTGAACTGCAAGAGCGACCAAGGCGACAAACTCTACCCAAAGACAGAAAGTTGTAAAAATGCCAAAATCGGCGCCGCCACTGGACATACTAAGTGGACCCACTCTGCGGGCCCAAAAGGTATGACGAGTCAGCATATACAGGTGGCAAGTGATGGTCACAATTTAGTGCCACCTTGCAATGGGAGAAGACACGTACCAATTCAAAGCAGGTGGTTTGAATTGGAATTAGCTAAAGGACGAAACCTTAATAAGGTAAAAGACAATACAAATAGGTAAAGACAAAACTTTGATTCTCAAAGTTTTGAATGTTTCAATTAGCAAACAAACAAAAGCCAATTAATCCTTCACGAGACATCAGCCTATATATATGTAAGGGGTCTTCAGATATTCTTCCTTCAGCATTTTCGTACTCTAACATCCGCTTAGCAATTAGTTAGTTTTATTTCAGCACTTACATTCCGTTATTTTCATTCCATCAGCTTAAATACTGTAAGTCAATTTACCCTTAATAATAGTCATTTCTTTTCTAGTGTAATTCTTGTCCTGCATTTATTTACTTAATGTATACAGCAAGTTTTATTATTCCTTCAATGACCATGAGCTAATCCCCCCCCCCCTCAGGGGGAGGGTTATGCTGCTCATGTAAGAATCCGGATTGACTCTTTAATATTCTAGAATCACTGCTTAAGAACTAGGCATAGATTAGACATCCGGTCCCAAAATGACTGAGACTGTACAAATTTGGAGTCCGATGCTCGATCAGTCGTCGTCGCGACCAAAATGTCTCACGCTACGACTCTATGGTGTCAGACAGCTCTCCAATTTGTCCAGCTGATGTGGAATCGAGCCAGGAGCTGAAATGATATTTCAGAGATGAAATATTAGTTCAATGCCTTATGCTAGTGCGATGCGGCTCAAAGATGTGGGCATGCGCTAGGGATCAATACTCGACGTCGTCTCCAAACACGAGACGAATTAGAGATGTAGTGACGTGGTAATATAAACTGTTGAAAAATGATTCTTGCATGAGTATGATTAACTCTCTGCCTGTTCTCTATCTTTGGTTATCTACATCAAAATCACCGTAGTAATTTACATTATTTGCATTACCGTTAATTTAATTAAAACCAACTAAAAAACCTAAAATCCTACTCACCATAAGTTATAATTCCAGTTGTGAACCTTTCCGAGCCCTAAGGTTTGGACGATCCCTTACTCGACCTATCCTACCAAACCCACGTGAGTAAGGTAACTTGACTAAAACGTACGACTATACAGACTTTGGACTTGGGACTTTGGTCTTTGGACTTCGGACTGTGGACCTCGGACTTAATTAATCAAGAAAACCAATAAACGTACAATAAGCGTTTTTATCAGATGGCACAAGCAAAATAGATGTATGACGAAAGGTCAACGGGTCACAAGAATTTCACCATGGATCACGCATAGGAACTATTGAAAGACAACCAGAAATGGGCTCCACATGAAGTCCCACCGACACCTGG
Source organism: Coptis chinensis (assembly GCF_015680905.1). Taxonomy (NCBI): domain Eukaryota; kingdom Viridiplantae; phylum Streptophyta; class Magnoliopsida; order Ranunculales; family Ranunculaceae; genus Coptis; species Coptis chinensis. The sequence goes on along the minus strand of NC_141457.1, from coordinate 19,534,362 downwards.
CATCTCCATTAACAATATGCATTTCACATCACCCGTGTCAGTAAACATTGGTGTCGAGACTGGGGCAACACTTGATTCTGGTATGCCAGGAAATTCTTCGTTGACAAGGGTACGTGGGCGAGACAAAGCAAAACAAGTGAAAAGAGCTGAATAACAAAATGCACCCAGTCTAAAGAATATTCTCGACGAGTGATGGAGGCTATTGAAGACTCACATGACCACGGAAAAAAAGCCTATGAAGTTTACGAATCTAGTGAAAAAAATTCTTCATGTGGTAAAAATAAAGAGAATGAGCCAACCCTCGCGAGATTGGAGTGGGAGTCAAAAATCATGACCACAAATACTTCAGATATGCACCAGAAGGGAAAATATATTATAAGGGGATGAAACGTCAAATTAACCTGGACATGCAAGCACGTATGTCTGGTGTATCAAGGAACCTAGACTTCACCGAATACGATGGAGATTCTGATTGAAATTGAATATCTTTTGGAAGTGTTGTGTTTATTTCATGCCATTTTAATTTGTGTGTATTGTAATAATTGAATGTTTTTTTTATGTTATGCAATTTGTTTTATTTTATGATTGTCAATTAATTTGGAAAATTTTGTTTTAATTACGCAAAAACACGGCAAAATTAAATTAAATTGAGTAATAGGATACATCCGTAATAAAATAGAAGTAGTGGGGGTAGTGTAGTAATTCGTTGTTCTTATAATTACCATATGATTTGGTGGGGACACTTTGCAAACCACTCCACTTCAAATGGCGTGGTATGAAATTGCACATTCCACGCCACTTCAAGTGGCGCCGTTTGGGTTTTTACAAACCACGCGCATTTCAACTCGCGTGGAATGCACTCTCTATTCCACAATATTACTCTCTATATATAGAGAGTTATATAGAGATAAGGGGCAAAACCACCGCCACTCCCTCCACTTTTGAAGGAATGGGGAGCCATTGCACCCAGCCTAAATCACAACATACAAGTCGCAACGAACTCATAAGCAAACGAGGTAGGGTTGTCATTTTCTCCAAAATTCAATTTTTTTTGAAAAGTGATCTGATAATTTTCCAAATTTCGCGTTGAAACCAAACCTACAATACTGTATCTTTGAAAGCTTTGAGATCTCCGCAATCATTGGTGAGGACGAGTGCATTATGGTTCCCTACGAAGAGAATCAAGAGATACAACATTTAGTTATATATAGGATAGGAGCACATGTTCATCTCTGTCATTTGTATTCCAACAATCAACATTAGACACTTAGTCGATGTATAGTAATTAACTTCAAGTAACAAGGCATATTTACCTTTTAGCTACTTATTAACTGCTTAGTGAAGCTTACCATTTGCTTAAAAGATTCTTGTAAGTGCATCAATTGACGAAGTTTCAAGAAACACGTTAGCATGCAATATAAATTAATATTACCATATGTTGTAAATCATATATTGTGTATTTGTTAATTATAGAAATCATTGGTTGTAAATGTATTATAAATAGAGATTAATGAATCATCTCTACTCACTTGAATAAGAGTTCTCAAAACATTCTTATGGTATCAGAGCTTACCACATAAGCTAGTGTGTGTGTGTGTGTTTTTTTTTCCATACAATGCATATATTCCTTTATTCCTTTTAGTCAATTCTCAAAAACAATGGTTGTTGCCAACACTCTTGGAGCAAGCAAGCAGTACCCTTATCCTTCCAATATCAATATTGGGAACTATATTTATATCAAGTTATCATAAACAAACTTCTTGTTATGGAAGATACAAATCCTTTCATTGATTGAAAGTCACGAGTTGTATTGCTTGGCTTTGTCAATGTATCTGAACTTGTGTCGACTCAGGAAATCGAGTCGTCAGATGGTAAGAGGAGCGTGAATCCAGAACATGCGTCATGGATGGATTCGTTCTGGTCAGCTGGTGAAGGCATGGCTCACATGCACTTTGTCGGAAGAGGTACTTGCCTTAGTTGTTGGATGCACTACTTCTGCAGATGTCTGGAGTGTTAGAATCGGTGTTTGGAAACAGGAAGAAGACGAGGACGAAAGAAACAATAGCTACCAAGGCGTGTTAGACACTATCTTTAAGGAAAGATTTTGCCCCCTGCGAACAGTGTAGAAAGGCTACAACAGGCGTTTTCCTCATAGGATACAATGGTGCATGGAATACTGATATGCACTTAAACATGCTTCTCTCTATAACAGCAAACAACTCTCTCTGGCAGCTTAAGAGAGAATAGAAAGAAGAGTTTTAGGGTTTGATTAAAGAGTATATATATCTGGACGCGAGTCCTGGTTTATATAGATGCAGCAACAGTTTGGTTTCTAAAATAGTAATAGAATACTATTGTAATTAGGAAACAGAAACATGGTGGAGAAGCAAAAAATACATTAGGGAATTGTCCAATACCACTAACCTGTCACACAGTAGAAGCCCAAGCCCGACCCTAACCCGTCATGATGCGATGTGGCTAGGTGCGGGCACACACGTGGCTTTGTGTGCATCCTCCCTCCTAACACAACAGCCTTTGTACCTTAAGGGCACACCCTTATGCTAGAGAAAGTCCTGATATACATACAAGGTTAGTGGCGGCTTACCAATGTGGAACTATCACCAAAGCACAAAATGAAGAGAACACTCAATGTTCTTTTTCTTCATTTTGCACTCTCATAAGTAGTTTGAAATACCTCAATGGAATTCCAACATGGAGAGCATTAGTTGATGTTATTGTTCAAGACTCTAAATCTCAAGAATTTGCAGCAACTTCAAATAAAGGTAATTCTTCCCAAAATGATTACCTTCGTACATTCAAATATATAATTGAAAACCTTAATGTTATTGGAAATCCAGTTAATGACAAGACAATAATATTTTGCTTACTATGTGGACTTAATTGGACTCCAATATGAAATTTTCACCTCATCCATGCTTTAACCACTAGTTCCACCATTTAAAGAAGTTGTGCCCCTGTTACAAAGCTATGAGACAAGGACTCAAAGGCTCATAACTATATTGTTGACTATCCAAACCATTCCATGGCTTTCTTGGTCAACACTTCAATAACAAAAAAAGATTGTGTAAGGGTGTGTGGGTGTGTGGGTGAGATATTGAAATGCACCAATGAGACTTCTATACAAAGTCAGATTTGAAAAATGTTTTTCTAGTGATGAGAGGGACTTGAATTTTGCCACCATAGGTGTAGAAATAGACTTACACGATTGAATTTGAGCACACGAACGTAATCACAAGTGGATTTCTACTGTGATAAACATATACCCCCATGAAATTGAGATTACACCTAATATACACATTTCACAAGACGTTCAATGTCCTACCACTCAAGGAAATGAGACTACGCAATCTCATGAGTCCAATTTAGGTCCCTTGGAAACGAGATCAGATAGTTGTGACACTAATACTATCACGTCTCAATCGTCTCGAATGGTTACCGTAGCTAGACAAGTTGGTCAGGGTTCACAAAGCAAGCACTAAGTACTTAGATGAGTATGCCCTTCCTGTGCAAATTCACTCATATATTCCACCTGAACCAAAAGGATACAAATCCACAGTTAAGAATCCTGCGTAGTGTGCAACTATAGAGGAAAAGCTATGTGCCTTGCATGCCAACAATACTTGGACCTTAATTCCCCGCAATCAGGCCAAGAACATTGTTGAATGCAAATCGTGTTGTACCTAGGGTTAGGAATCATAAAAGAGACAAGGACAGAACGAACAGGAACTACCAAGGTGTGTTAGACACTATCCTTAAGGGTTTACAAAATGCAAATCCACACACACACACAAATATATATATATATATATATATATATATATATATATATATATATATATATATATATATATATATATATATATATATATATATATATATATATTTGTGTGTGTGTGTGGATTTCCATCAAGTGTACATTGCAGTTTAAATGCACTATCTCATAATAAAATGGACTATGGAATCCAATAAGAGTAATTAACTCTTCCTTACTCACTGCAATTCTAGTTATACAATATAGACAATTGTACCACCTTGCCATAATAGAGGTGGGACGTCTTAAAATTAAAAAATGATAAGTACATCAGGACAACAAGGTCACTTGTTTTTCCCTTTGAACCTACTTCATGGGATCAACAATCACATAAGTAGGTTGTCGTCAGTGTCGCCTTATATATTAGGCAAAAGTCTCATCCCCCTCGGCGTTTCAACCACTTGCCTCTTGCTAAGCGGTTTTGTCAGAGGATCGGCCAAATTTAACTCTTACCTCACATAATCTAGAGTCACTACTCAAGATTACAGCAATTGCTTTATTATAGACTTGTGTCTCAAACATATATGTCTGCTTTTCCCATTGTATAGTTTACTGAAGTTAACACTTTTGCTAGATTGATTTTTATGTTTTCACAACCTTCAAAGTGCCAATTGTCAATCTTTTTCTTACTCACGTATCTTGTATGTATGTTTAGAGTAAGGGTGTTCGTTCCAAACCTTAAGACTAGGCTGATGTCATAACTATAAATTTACCCTTTAGATAACCATGTGAGAAGGATGTTTGATCTTTTTATTTTTTACTTCCTAAAGATAACTTTATATGCAAGTTAAGGTAAGTGATGAAACTTTACACAAGAGAGTATGCGATTGTTGTTACTTGTGAGCGCTTATCAAGTTAATGGGACATGAAGGCCAAGTTGGATCCCTTAGGTCTTGAGGAACGTGTTATTCCCGAAAATCCAAAGTTAGTGTAAATACAGATTGATTGATTCTTTGGATGTAGTTTATAATATATGGTTTTCAAAAGTTTGCTTTCTTCGTAGCTGAGTGGTTTTTTTTCCCCTATCTAATTGTAGACAAGCAAAAAGATTGTCGATGCTAAACTTGCAAAAGATTTCCAGGTATTTTTAAAAGAGTTTCAGAAGGCTTAACGTCTTGCAGCTGACCGGGAAACAACATATTCTGTGTCCCAAGTACTTCCCCCTTCCAGGTATTTTCTCTCAAATGTCCAACACAGACTCAAGTATAACCATCTTGAGTGGAATACTTGAGTGTAACTACAAACACATTGTACTTGTCTCTTGGTTCTATAACACGTCTTTTTCTGATGCTACTCCTTGATCATGGCAGTTATGATACAAGCGATCTAGATGTAAGTTTAGATAGACACCCTGAATAGCATGCTGCCCTTGTGGAATCTAGAAGGTAATTCTTTTTCTTGCCTTCATCTTCATGTTTTCCTTGGTTGCAATTAATGTTAAGGAGATAGTTTCTTGAGAAAAGTTTAGCACAACCTTCTTACATATAAGAAGGAAAAGTTTGTAGATAAAATTTAATATGTGATAAAAGCGAGTATCTCATTGTTATATTATTCTATTTGAATCAAACATAGCCACTCACACAATCGAATCTTCGAAAAATAGATGTAAAGATGATTTTGACACAAATATATGCAATTATATGAATTATTGTCCTGTCCTTTGTGGTGAAATGAGATCATCAGGAGGAAAGAGATGACAGTTGAATCTAAAGAATTAGCAATTAGGTGCTTTGATTGTAACCTTATTTTATGTCTTGTATCTCCTTATAGCTCTAGCTATCTATAGTTTCAATATGAGAAGAATTAATATGGAAAGAACAATGACGAACTATCATTGATTTTCTCTGTTTTTCATTTTATTATTGATTGGAGTTTTGGGATTTACCTTATTTGTAGAGATTGGGAGGCTTGTCGTATTTCGCTGGAGCGGAGGAGAAAAATGAAAGGGTACTAGTTCATGACTTGGGCTCTTTAACAAGCATACATGATAGGTAGGCTACTTTAGTTTGTGTGATTTTTTGTTCTGTATTAGTTGGATTACTTATGTCGTTATGGCATTTGTCGTGGGCTCAATTGTTTTTTATTATTTGAAAGGTGGACAAGTAGATTATGGAGAAGAACATAGCAAAATATTTGGTCATTCGCAGTTTGGGAGGATATATGAAGAAGGTTAGAAGATTGTTATTGATGAGATTGGTTATTCATGTTCTGTGTTGGTGTATTTGATCTCAAATGCAGGGCACTACCCTAAGTGGGATGAAGACCATTCTTATTCATTTTGTTGGACATTCTGCAGGAGCCCAGGTGGTCAGAGTCCTTCAGCAAATGATGTCCGACAAGGTTAGTTAATTTTTTTAAGCTGCAAATGTAAGGTCTAGTAGTGAACTTGTGATGATGAGTCTATAGCTAATAAGGTTTGGAAATGGCAAAGCACTTTGCCGGAAGGTGTAACCACTACAAGAAAAAAAGCTTTATATCACTGTTAAAAACAGTGACAAAAAGTCTTTTGTCACTGTTTTTTTTTTTTCAAAACCGTGACGGAGTGAGATTCATTTATTTTTTTTCCCAAAACCGTCACAAATATTTGTTCCAGACTAGTCTCTCTCTAGAATAAAAAACGGTAACAACTGCTCAAAAACCGTCACAACAAATCATATAATTTGTGACGGTTTTAAATAAACGGTTATGCATTCATCCTTTTTAACAGTCATCAAAACATAAAAAAAAACGGTAACAACTGCTCAAAAACCGTCATAACAAATCATATCATTTGTGACGGTTTTAAATAAACTGTTATGCATTCATCTTTTTGATTAGTCATAAAAAGTACCATTAGTCATGACAGTTTGGGTAAAACCGTGATATGTATATTATTTTTTATTAAAAAAAGACGTGAATATATGTATATATATATATGCAAAATTGGAAACCTACAATAAACTACACACCTGAATAAACTACATACCTAAATATGATCCATTAAATTTCAAGTAACACTCATATATATTGTTAATTTCACTGAAACATTCCAATCCCCTTGTACTTAATCGTAAAACATAATAAAGTAAATAACACATTTTCCATCTAATTCATATAAATATAATCAGCCTAATCCAAATCGAAATGAAAAAATAACCTAATCTCGTTAAAGTCGATCACCCACATATGAACAAATTGGACAAATCCTCCGCGCTTTCCCAACTGGTAGTATTCACTCCTCCAAAGGAACCCCAAAATCCTATCTCACATCTTTTAACACAGTAGCCCACTTGAATCCTGCAATTGAAAAGAGGTGGTGACACTCAATATAACTTGATATAAAATAGCCAGTACATGCACCGATATACAAGGTAACCAAGTAATCTAGGCATGCACAAATTATATAAAAGATATTTCTTAAGGATTTAAAATAAATCATTAGTAGGTATGATAGTTGAATGCAAAATAGTTAACTCAAGATCTTAAATACCTATGTGAATCAGCAAAATTGCAAATGTTGATATATTTGTAAATACCCCAAATTTTTTCAGGACAATTGAATATTTAGATAAAAGAACTCGATCCAAATATTCAACCGTCTAATAAACCAAGACGTGAGCTAGTTCGACTCACATGAGTCCAACTAGAACTAAAATATAAAACACCCTTTGAACATAGCGTTCAAAGAAATTTCAACAGAGTTCCCTCCGTATTTCCAATATTTCATAAATTTAAAATCTATCATAACCTGAAATTCAAATAATATACTTCCATTTAATATATAAAAAACCTCAGCCGTAACCCAACTACTAAAAGATATATTGATTCGTGGCATCGGCTACTTAACCATCTCGACAAACGCCAGTTAAATCAAGTAGCTGCAGTGCCCCGAAATCAATCTCTTACTCTAGATCGGTCTTTCACACTTGGAACGCTCATCAACGTCATGATTTATACCTAATGGATACATTCTAATATGGATTCATTTTTAAAGACAATAAAGAAATAATAATTTATTACAACACAATTAGAAAGAATAAATTTGAAATTAAAATAAATAAGTGAAGGAACTGTTGTATCACTCAGAGTGCGCTTCATTCACGTTAAATTGTTCTTAACTTGCCCGTATGCCTTTTCTTGTCTTATGGAAGCACCTAATCATCCCTGTGAAGATACACCAACGCTCAACGTTGGATACGTAGTCAATATATAATAATCAACTTGAAATGAAATTGAAAACAAAAGACAAGGTTAACACATGCCTTTAGCTGCTTAATACCACTTACCGTGTTCTTATCAAATACTTGTAAGTGTATCAATTACTGGAATTTCATTAAACACATTAGCAGGCAATGTTAATCAATATTACCAACAGATTTAAATCATGCCCAACACATACGAATATAATTTAAGCAAAATTTATCAATACTAAAACAGGTTAAACACTCAACTTCCTTGTACAAGGGGTAGGGGTTTTCCTATGGAAGCGGCTGAGCCATGTGGCTGCCTACGTACCCTTTTGGGATCAAGCTAGTCGTAGTTCTCCTATTGATAAGGTGTTTCTATAGGAATGGATTAAGCCATTTCCAATGAGGAAGGAGGTATGGGTTCCTCACTCATGTTCTAATCATGTAACGTCCACTAACCAATTCGACCTTGAATCGGTATTCTACATGTACGTCACTTCACTTCTAATCTTCAAGGTTTCCCCAAATACTTAATCATACAAACTCTCAATACCAATAAAAGAATATTAACTAATTTTCATTTGAACTAGCCAAATATATAATTACGCGAGAAAAACAAACAACAAATTACACGTGGCCTAGCATTGTCACTAGCAAAGGGCATGAGTGACTTGGATGCGGCCTGGAAGAGGCCTGTAACGGCCTGGCGAGTGACTTGGATGCGGCCTGGTACGGCTTGGTGCTGGCCTGGAAAGTGGCCTGGTTTTTTTTGTTTTTTTGTTTATTGGCAAGCCTGTTTTAAATGAGATCAGTAACTCTTTGATGCTGGCGGGGTTCGATCCCCAGACCTCTGGTATCATCACCCAAAGGTTTTACCAACTTTGCTAGTCGGCACCTGCTCCTAGTTATTCTCTCTCTCTCTCTCTCTCTCTCTCTCTCTCTCTCTCTCTCTCTCTCTCTCTCTCTCTCTCTCTCGGCTTGGTGCTGGCCTGGAAAGTGGCCTGGTTTTTTTTGTTTTTTTTTTATTGGCAAGCATGTTTTAAATGAGATCAGTAACTCTTTGATGCTGGCGGGGTTCGATCCCCAGACCTCTGGTATCATCACCCAAAGGTTTTACCAATTTTGCTAGTCTGCACCTACTCCTAGTTACTCTCTCTCTCTCTCTCTCTCTCTCTCTCTCTCTCTCTCTCTCTCTCTCTCTCTCTCTCTCTCTCTCTCTCTCTCTCTCTCTCTCTCTCTCTCTCTCTCTCTCTCTCTCTCTCTCTCTACTTTGGTGGATTATTCATATAGTAGATTAAGCCCAAGGGTGCGCTAGTAACTTATAGATCGAACCCAAGGAATTAAATGATATATATATATAAATATATATATATATCATTTAATTCCTTGGGTTCGATCTATAAGTTACTAGCGAAGTATATACTTCTTGCCGCAAATAGCAAGTTATTAAAACCCAACACAAAGAGAAACCCAGTCTAACTGTTCGTACCTGGTGTATGGACACCTTACCGTTTAAAAGTGTTTTGAAGACCAGGTAGACCTTGAATTTGGGAGTGGTAGGGTGTTGTTCATGTACGCTCCCCCACCCAACTGTTCCTCAAATATTTAGCCTTGAGACTAACAAGGGAAACTTCCACCCAAAACTCCTCAAAAGACACGAAGTCGCCTTATCGATCTATCCAAGCTTTCCCCCTCTAGCTTCGTGTCGAGTTTTCCTTTTTCGCTCGTAAAAAAAGAATCGAACCTCAAAGACACCTCTCTTGTCCGTCACCTAGCACCTTAAGGTTTATCCTCCCTCTCCAGAAGCCAGCCATACGTGGCTAACTAGTAAAACAGACCCCTCCCCCTCATCACTTCGTGTCTATCCCATAGTTAAAGGCTAAAGCCTTATTAGTAACCCATGCCCAACTCACCTGATATAGTTAGGCCCAAAAAAATAAAGCATGCCCAATATAATATAACGACCCAACATAATAACAAGGCCAATACAATACACAGGCCCAATATAAAAATAACCATCAATGAAAAGCCCATAATCGTCAAAGTCCGCCAATAATAAACGTTAAAACTCCACCAATGATAAACGTTCCCACCATATATCTAGTAATTGACCGGTTCCATTTTAATGGTTACAAACAATAAATTTACATTAACTTTGGAAATTACCGCGTCAAATACCCATACCAAAATTTGTAATTACTAGAATAATTAAATAAAACATATACCAACACTCTCCACTCACATCAGTCTACATCAATTATTATATAGTAGCACTGAACTAACATATAAAATGACTAAATTACCCTTAGTGAAATTCCGAGTCATTACAATATTTAAGGGGTAAGTCGACCGAAACTATTTGAAACAAGCTACAAGTCAGATATGCATCTTGTAAGAAACCCTGATATCGCAAACAAACAATCTGTCCATTGTTAAGTTAAACCAAGATAGACTTAGGTCCAATACCCATTAATTGTTCTTGGGGAACACATGTACAACTCAAACCCTTTGTGAATAACTCAAACACTTACAACCAGGTACAAAGCTTCTATATATATATATAAATAAATAAACATACTGCCAATGCTTTAGTCTACCCTAAGGAGATGAAAAAAAATGTATATATACACTTTAATCAATTTTAAGTGCCTAAGAGTCGAAAAGTAAACTACGAAAATTCATTATCAGTGTAAGTATATAAACGATAAAAATTTCAGTTTGAACAGTCTAACATGTTAGTTTTGTAGATTTTAGCACAGACATCGACAAGTAATGAAACTTGGTTCACTTGAATGTAGACTCAACGGGGTAATGTTTTCGTGTAGGTAGAATCCCAGCTTGAACACGACTCAAACTTTCTACCCTACGCACACTGCTAAACACAACTACTATCACTTTTGCTAGTAACATTACCAAATATCAGCCTTTTAAATAGAGACTAATAGCATCAACTTGGTGATGATGTCCACTGAAATATAAGAAACATTCTACAGTAGAATCATCATATAAACATGGCAACAAAAGAAAATAATTATCATATAGCCTAGTATAGTAGCATAAACAAAAGAATTATTGGAAAAAAAAAATACCTAGTAATTAAGAAGCACCTTATATTCATAAAGGGCCAAAGCCATGAAACTACAAGCAACAGAAGTAGATTCCTTTTTTACTTCCCTGACCCTAAACAAAATAATATAAAAGCTTAAGCTAGAATCCAGGCGACCATCACCTACTTCATATCACCAGGACTTAGGTAGCATCCAAATATAACTAACATGAGTTCTGACGGAAACTTATTCCTTGAGAGTAGCCCTATATCAAATCGTGACAATATGACATGCACTTGACTATGCACTATATTCAAGATGCCTGAGTAACAATGTCAAACCATCACTAATACAATAATGTCAACCTATATGCAACTCTAAATACCACAAACTAATATAGTCCTTGACTATTTGAGTGCATTCTATTAATTGTAAACTTTAAGTAAAATTAAGGATTTTTTAGATCAATCAAAACTAAAAGTGAAAAACCCTAACTACCCAAAACGAATTAAACTTTGGATGAACATAGATATCGAACAAATCTTAGGCTGAGTGAAACAACATCATCTAATTGCCTTTTCATTCGCTCTTCTTTAATACCCAATGTGAAAACATTCAAAGACAAAGCCGCCTCTCTATGGCAACAATGACCTTGAAGTGCTTGTTCATCAAGAATAGCTTGAGCAGCAACCACTACAGTAGCAAAAGGTTAGGTGTATGTAGGAACCTGACTTAAGGTCTTCATAATACTTTAACGATTTCCAAACCTTAGCATAGAAGAATTTTAGTCTAACCATTTAACGGAAAAAGAATTTCAGTCTAACCATTTATTTGCAAACAAATACCTTAGCATACCACAACAAAGCATGAAAGTACCTAATTGCCACTTTTACCTCATACATACATAGCAAGTCACTTCAAAAACTAGAAGGATAATTGTTCCCAAAATAAACTAATCAGACGAAACAGACTAAGCAATTGACTACACATTTCTCTTTCCCCTTTCCCATAACTAATTTCCTTACTCATTAGCATGCCACAGTTAAGAAGCAACGTGAGCTCTACATTTGCCAATTTGATGTGGATTAGAGCTCTACTTCTTCACTGTCCTGTAGAGTCTACTATCAATGTCATCTCACCTTTGTAGGCAGCAAAAAGTAGGAGTGAGCAGCACTGGAGAAGTGACGAAGAAGTCAAAGAAAGCAAAGACTCGATTGGCTGACGAAAGAAAAAATGAATGAGCATAAGTCCCATTCTCAAAAGTAAAAAAAAAAAAAAAGAGCATAAGTCCCATTTTCAATTCCAGGAATATCAACGGGCTGCATTCCAAATAATCTTTTAGTAAGTAGCTGCAAAACAATTACATATTTACATTAGAAATATTTTTTGTAGTACTATATTGATCATAGATAATGTGGCATGACTTTACCATCTAACAAACTCTTGCACTGTTTCCACTCTAAATAGCTTCCATATTATTTTGATTCTTCTTGGGTGCAAGCAGAGTTGTGTTTGTACTAGTCAAAGAAATTGAGTGAAATCATAGGCATTAGAGCCTTATAGTTCCTTTTCCCAAACAAAAAACAAAAAAGAAGACATGGTGAGAGATATCCTGGGAAGAGAAAGAACCTTTTGGGATCTTCATTAGTATCTTTGTCAGCCTCGACCAATGGCGCTGCAAAGTCAGACTAGTGCAACTACCACAGGACAGATAGGAAAACAAGTGTTATGTAAATATTATCAAGTCTATAGCAAGTGAATCACCCGTATGAAACATTGAAGTGAAAACTTACCTGTCCCTTGCGCACCGATTCTCATAAAGCAACCAAAAAAATTAATCAATCAAGCTGCTTACTTGATTCAACTAAATGAACTTCTTGTAATGGAACCCACCATAACAAAGGAATAGCATATCATCCTTGAAGTTCCAACGTCTCCTCCAACATGATTAGTTAGCATCTCCTGGACGTTCTCCTTATTTCCCTCATTATTTTACCTGCTATCCTAGAGTTTAATTGATTATCATATCTATTCTAACCAAAACAGCACACTAGTAAAGCAATCCAAATCAAACCGCACTAATTTATATCCACTACACACTCTTTTGAATATGCTTAATGTATACTTTCTATTTAATATAAGTTCAATATGTTTAATATATACTTTGGTTCATAATCTCAAGCCAACTCTGTAAACTCTTCTCGTGTAAGGAAATTATTCCAAATGAAAAGAACAAAATCATGTACCTTTTCCTTAAGTAGGACTAGCAGGCAGAACACACCAAAACTTTCAGAGAAAAAGGTGTGTGTGTGTGGTGGTGGTGGTGGTGGTGGGGGAGAGATCAAATTAAGCTTGCACTGTCATCATCTAATGGGAGCAAATTCAAATCCAAAACGCAAGATGTAACCCTACACCACTTGAATTACCTTGACTGATCCAAAGACTCCTATGGTTTTTGGCGTATTACTTGAAATTTATAGAAGACCACTTGAAATTTAGCTTGCATTGTCATCATTTAATAGGAACATATTGAAATCCAAAACGCAAGATGTAACCCTACACCACTTGAATTACCTTGACTGATCCAAAGACTCCAATGGTTTTTGGCGTATTACTTGAAATTTATAGAAGACCACTTGAAATTTGGTGCTCTTTCTAAGCTAAGGGGTTGTACAACATTACCTCAAACAAAAGTAGAGACACTTTACTATTAGACACCATAACGCCTTAGAGCTTTGCTTAAAGTTGGAATTACATTATATAGGCCTGATAGGACCTTCTAAGCTACATATTATGTATATTATGTACATACATACAACAAGTAATCGTGCAAATGAAGTTAGGAAGCTAATTTTTCAGAGGCTATTTTCTTTAAATTGTTGTTGTACAAAATAACTACCGCAATACTTCATTCATTATCTATCCAATGCATTTAATGTACTGGCTAATACTTCTGGTTGTGACCACTAATAGCGTCAGATCACTTCTAAATCTTGTAGCAGGACAAAGAATAGCATACTGTCGGAGGAAGAAGAGTGTGTTGAAGATAATTTTGACGACCTATATGACACTGAGGATGAGATGTTGGATCTCAAATTATTGGAGGAATACTACAGCAGGGAGGTGGAAGGAGAAGATGAACAGAGGACGAGGAACAAAACACCATCTAAATCAAGTGATGGTGGTCATCTGGTGTAGGAACTAGCTAGGTTATGGTGGTGTTTTTGGGTGCTTTTGTTCCTGATTACCAACTGGTCACCTGCTTGTTATTTTTCGTTCTGTTTTTCTTTCCTTTCTTGTAATCAGGGGTTGGTGTCTTAGGGGTTATGGGGCAGGTTTTGGTCTTGAAAATTAGCTACTGGCTAATAATTCAACTGTTAATGTAATCCCATTCATTAATATTATTACATTTTCTTTTACGTATCCAAAAATAAAATAAAAATTGTAGCAGGAGTTGTTTCTTTGGAGCAAAAAGCTGATCCTTGGAGAGTCTGCTCCTAAAACCGTAGGAGCATGCTTTTGGAGTCAATCGACCACCATGTCACTCAGTTCTGTTCTCTGTGGAAATGATACTTAACTCTATCTTGCATACATACTAGATCACTGAAGTAAAATAGTTGATTGTTAAGGAACAACATATAGCTCCTTGCGAATTCCACAAGGAAACATACAAGACGTACATAAATAATTCTACAGAGCTAACCCTTAAAGTTTTTGTTTACTATAGGTAACACTTAAATAGGTAAGTTGTGGCAGGAATATATGTAGGATACAAATCCAAGATACTAAAATTTTGAATTCAGTCAAACATCTATCAAATCCAAAAGAGCTAAAAGTTCTTTTGCAATGTTCAGTGAGGATTAAAGAAACTTAAACCCTAGAAAACCTTTGGAAGCAACATCACGAAAAACGAGTTTGGAAAGATGAGAATAAATAAGTCACTTACCATAACGGGTATCATCTTAGCACATTTGGCACAAAGTCACGACTTCCAAACAAATCCTTTGGCACAAAATTGGGTATTCCCAAAACTACTTTTTCAAACGCTGAAAAAATTGCACCACAAATTCCATCACATAATAATTAAAAGTACAACATACAAACATAAAAAATTATACAACAGATACATTTGCTAAACATGGTATTAACCGACCTAAACCCCCAATTAACGCAATCTCACCAGTGTATCAAATCCATCCAAAACAAACCTCCACACCATCGGCCAATGCCAATCGATTAAAAAAAAGTCATATTTCAACATCAATATTGCATTTCCGAACATACTTGTTGTTCATCAGTTATTTAGTAGATAGAAATGGATCAGATTTCTTACCGTTAGAAATCGAGCTCGAGATGCCAAGTGAGTGAGACTTGAGATCTAATAAAAAAAAATCTCCACTTGAGGTGATTTAATAATTGGTGATTGGTGGTGGAGGCGAGAAGAAAGGGCGGTTCAGTGGGGGAGAGAGTGCAATAGTGAGTAGTAGTAGCCTAGGGTTTTTTCTTTTCTTTTAATGGGCGAGAGATAACCAAAAATTTTGAGCGGGTTGAAAAACTTTTCGAAACAAAAATTGTGACAGTGAAATTACAAATTCACAACATTTTGCGAATCCAAAGTTAGTGGTAGACAGAGGGAGGTGAGAGTGAGGGGGTTCAAATAGTTGTTTTTAGTGGAGTCGTATTACTGGACCAAAAACTAGTTTGGTCAAATATTGGGTCAAACGGTCACTTAAGGTCGGATAATATGTCACTATTTTAGTAAACTAGTCACAAATATTTTTCCACACATATACACCTTCTTTAGAAAAAAAAACCATTTGTGACCGTTTCGAAAACGCACGTCACTAAAAACTTTTTAAAACAATCACAAAAACCCTTTTATGCTTATTTGTGACCGTTTCAAATAGAATAGTCACAAATAACATTTTAAAACAGTCACAAAAAACCTTTTTTCTACTAGTGAACCCCCACATTATATATATATATATATTTTATATATATATATATATATATATATATATATATATATATATATATATATATATATATATATATATATATATACCTAGCATGTTTGTTTTCAAATATTGGTTAATTCAATCCTTGGCTTTGCGAGCTTTCTTTTATATATCTTTCGCGATAATTAATGAGGTGTAGGATAATTATGGTGATTGGTGGTTATTTGTAGGTGTAAGACCTTTGCTAGGTGATTGGTGGATTGCAGGTGAAAAGATATAAGAATTGAAATTGAAATATCAATTATTATTATTATTATTAAATAACTCTGCCACGGTTTATAGCCATAGCTAAAACAGCAGATCCCATGGCTCACAACCGTAGGAAAAACTGCCCTTTTCCCACAGACCAAAACTGTAAGTAAAAGTGACATTTTTGCCACGGATTATCCAATGGTTTCTACCGTGGCCATACCGACGGCAATAGCTAACGCAAAGACCGTCGCTATTAGCAGGCTTTACCCACGGTCATGACTGTGGGTGGACCATTTTTGACGCAAAAAAAGCCCACGGTCCTACAACAGTCCAAAACCGTGGGAAAAGATCTTTTCCAACGGTTTTGGACCGTGGGGTAAAACCTATTTTCTTATAGTATTTTTAGACACATGGAAGGAAGTACACCAGTGAATCTATTAGTCTCTATAGACTGGATCATGTAGAAGTGTTTTTTCGACATCTGGAGAGCGTAACTCGTGGTAATGTTTGAGGCGCTGCTCATGTACTTTAAATTCACTGTTATCGTTTAGAATTTTCAAAGAGATTGCCCCATAAAGGTGACAACATAAACAATGAAAGGACCAGACCATCGTGTTTTCAATTTCCTTGGAAAAATGTGTATCTTGAGTTATAAAGCAAAACTTTTGACCAATTTTGAAATCCTTCCGCAAAATGTGTTTGTCGTGCGTTCTTTTCATGTTGGTTTTATAGGATTTCAAGAGATCATATGCATCACTCCGAATTTACTCAAACTCATTTATTTACAATTTTCGCTTCTCGCCTGCCGCATTGATATTATAATTGAGGTTTTTGATGGCCCACAGAGCACGATGCTCAAGTTCAACCAGCGGATGACAAGGTTTTGCAAAAACGAGGAGATAAGGAGACATCCCTATAGGTGTCTTAAAGGTCGTTCTATATGCCCACAAGGCATCAGATAATCGGAGAGACCAGTCCTTCCTAGATGGATTAACTATTTTCTCTAAAATGGACTTAGTCTCTCTATTAGAGACGTCCACTTGGCCACTGGTCTGAGGATGATACGGAGTTGCCACCTTGTGGGTTACTCCATATTTCTTTAATAACGACTCTAAAATTTTATTACAAAAATGTTTTCCCCCATCACTAATGATAACTCTGGGAATACCAAAACGAGAGAAAATATTTTCTTTTACAAAAATGACAACAGTCTTATGGTCATTAGCCCGACATGATATTGCCTCAATCCACTTTGACACGTAGTCAACAATTACCATAATGTAGAGAAAGCCATGAGAATTTGGGAAGGGACCCATGAAGTCGATGCCCCAGCCATAAAATATTTTCATAATTAGAATTGGATTTAAGGGCATCATATTGTGTTGAGTAATGCGACCCTACTGCTAGCAGCGGGTGCATGCTTTGCAGTGCTCATGTGCATCTCTAAACAGTGTTGGCCAGTAACCACATTGCAAAACCTTGGTTGTAGACCCGGAAATGACCACCACAAGAATGTTCATGACATAAGGATAACACGTCATTATGTTCCCAGTTGGGAATGCAACGACGTATGAGTTGGTCTGAACAATACTTGAAGAGGTAGGGCCCATCCCATAAATAATATTTCATAATAGAGAAGAACTTTTTGCGGTCAGAACGAGACCAAGAGGAAGGGACTTCTTCAGTGACAAGGCAATTCAATCACTATATCAGTGTACCATGGTGAAGAAAAGACTGAGTACAAGTGCTCATATGGGAAGGAATCACAAATAGGGGTCAGATTCACTATCAGTATCACTTACGAGCCTTGATAAATGGTCGGCAACAATATTCTCGCAACTTTTTTTATCTCTGATTTCGAGAGTAAACTTTTGCAAGTGAAGGATCCAACGGATCAATCTCTATTTCACATCTTTTTTCGCTAGTAGGTACTGAAATGATGCATGGTCAGTGTAGACTATTGTCGAAGAACCAACTAGGTATGGATGAAACTTATCCAAGGCATATACAACAGCGAGGAACTCCTTCTCAGTGGTGGTATAGTTACGTTGAGCTTCATTAAGAGTTTTACTAGTGTAGTAAATGACAATATGTTTGTCATCTCGGCATTGACCTAGGACAGCTCCAATAGCATAGTCGCTAGCGTCACACATAAGTTCAAATGGTTTAGACCAATCAGGTGGTTGAATTATAGGAGTTGTAGTCAGGGCGGTTTTCAAAGTCTCAAAAGCTTATTTGCAATTGAAATTGAAGTCGAAGATGACATCTTTAATTAGGAGATTTGTTAAAGGTCGAGCAACCTTGGAGAAATCTTGAATGAATCTCCTATAGAACCCGGCGTGCCCTAAAAAAGTACATATGTCCCGCACCGTTCGTGGTATAGGAAGAGATGCAATCTTTTCAATCTTTGCTTTATCAACCTCTATTCCGTCCTTGGAAACAATATGTCCTAGAACAATTCCTTTGGTAACCATAAAATGGCATTTTTCCCAGTTAAGGACTAGATTTTTCTCTTCACAATGTGCAAAAATTTGGGAAATATTTGATAGGCATCTATCGAATGAGCTACTATATATGGATAAATCGTCCATGAAAACTTCCATAAAACGTTCAACCATATCACTGAAAATGTGAAGCATACAGCGTTGGAATGTACTAGGGGTATTACAAAAGTCGAAAGGCATTCGTTTATATGTAAAGGTACAAAAGGGACAAGTGACGTTGTTTTTTCTTGATCAGTAAGATCGATGACAATTTGAAAATAGCCTGAATATCCATCAAGAAAATAGTAATATGCATGACCTGCTAAATGTTCAAGCATCTGGTCAACGAAGGGAAGAGGAAAGTGATCTTTATGTGTCACCGTATTAAGTTTGTGATAGTCAATACAAATTCTCTATTTCACTAGGATGCGAGTGGAGATGCATTCATCCTTATCATTCCGCACAACTGTAATGCTAGACTTCTTGGGGACAACGTGGACTGGACTTACCCAAACACTATCAGAGATAGGGTATATAATGCCCGCATCAAGTAACCTTAAAACTTCCTCCTCCACCACATCCTTCATGGCAGGGTTTAGACGATTTTGCGATTCACGCGATGTCTTTGCTCTTTCTTTAAGATGTATGCGATGGGTGCACACACTAGGGTCAATACCCTTGATGTCATCTAAAGACCATCCAAGCGCCAAACGGTGTTGTTGAATGGCATGAATTAAACGGGATTCTTGATCGGCAGTCAATTTAGATGAAATGATAATTGGGTGACTACCATCTGGATCAAGATGTACGTATTTTAAATCTGAAGGAAGGGGCTTTAAATATGGAGTGAGGGGAGTGGGGATCAAGGATTCATGAGCAAAGTCGTCTTCAACCGAGAAGACGGACTTATGTTCTTCAAAATCACCAGACATCGCTATAGTAGGGTCAAATAGTGGTACTGACTCTAATAAAGTGTTGACGTCCTTAGTGTATGAATTGACATCAAATTTGGAAACACCAAAAGAAAGAAGTTGGTGCACTTCATTGTCAGGAAAAGAATTTGTTAAATACTCTTGCACGAGAGTGTCAACAATGCTAATCTCACCATCAATGTTAGCATCTAGAATGTGTTTCATTAGCTTGAAAACATTGACCTCGACAAAAAGATTTCTGAAGGACATGGTCATAAAACCATCCCGACAGTTTATGAGGTCATTTGTAGTCGCAAGGAAAGGTCGCCCTAAGATAATAGGAATTGAGTCACAAGCAACCTCTGTATCCAGAATGACAAAATTGACTGGATAGAAAAAATCTTGGACCTTTACGAGGACGTTTTCCACAATGTCTTTGGGATACTTGATAGAGCGATCGGCTAACTACGAAGTCATGTTGGTAGGTTTGAGCTCATGTAGACCTAGCTGTTTGAACAGGTAATAAGGAAGTAAGTTTACACTTGCTCCTAGGTCTAGTAATGCAGTAGCAGTATATTTGTCTCCCAATGTACATGGAATGGTTGGTCTACCAGGGTTCTTGTATTTGACAATACCATTAGGTTTAATGATGGAAGGGAACTGTTCGGTGAGGAACGCTTGTTGAAGAACATTTGTTCTCCTTTTTGTGGTGCACATATCTTTCAGAAATTTTGCATGTTTTGGCAATTGTTTTAGGGCTTCAAGAAATGGTAAGTTGATGGTCAAATTCTTGAACGTTTCTCGAATCTCATCAAAATTTTCATCAGGTTTGTTCTTTGCCAAACATATCATGCAGGAAACGGTGCCTTGGGTCAGAATTTGACGTGCAAATCCATTTGCTCATTTCTCAATGTTGTAGGTGGGGACTTGGTGGGAATTAGCAATTCAAACGTAAGTTCAACATCAAAAGTAGGGACTTTGGGAGAATCAACTACCTTTGGGCGATCATCTAGCATATGTATTTGATTTTCTACGATTTTGCCAGATCAAAGAGTAGTGATTGCATTCACCTCCCCCTGGTTTGGATTACTTGTACCTAGTGCATTATTGAGTTCAAAGGCAGTGTTCCTGGCTTATGGTTTGGGACTGCTTGTCTAGGAAACACGCCTTTCTGACTCTTTTCCTGAGCTAAAAGTTGAAGTGATTGTTGGATAGACGTCAGGATTTGAGATTGTTGGTTCATGTAAGCCAAGAAAGTCTCACTCGTCTTATCGGTAGCGAGTTACATAGGTGGTGCAACAAGAACTAGTTCAAGGTTATTGTTGATGGGCTGAGGATGATAGCCGTAACTTGGATTGGCTGGAACAAGGCTGCGGTTGTTTTGGTAGTTAGGATTAGAATTACTTTGAAACTGATTTTAACCTTGTTGGTACTGCTGATTATTCCCTTGACGGTATGGAGTATAGTTAGTGGGTGGACGAACAAGTGGATTTGTGAAACCTGGAAGAGCTATCTGTTATGTATTTACTCGCCAAGCGAAGTTCGGATGTTGTCTCCAAGGTGCGTTTGGGATGTTGAATGCACAAGCTTATTCAGATGTTTGGGTAGTTGAATCATATAGCAAGGGACAATAGGCATCAGGATGATCATAACTTAGGCAAAGAAAACATGGGGAAGTGTTAACGTTCATTACCTGTTTTGGTTTTTTATCGTTCACTTGAACTGCGGAGGCATCTACCTTCTTAGTCAGGGATTCTATCAGGGTTATTAATTTTGGATTAGGTTTGACCTCAAACACAGATGTAGCTTTTGTAATAGTGCCCTTAGATGATCTAGAAGAATCAGTGTTACCCCAATGGGTACCTCTGGTTGCTTGTTTTTCAAGATATGTGTATGCCTCAGTAGCTCCTTTGTCCATGAAACAACCGCTGTTCATTATATAAAGCATTTCTTTTTTATGATTGAAAACTCCGATAAAGAATGAATGAACGAGGACAGCGGTGTTGAGTTGATGATGGGGACATTCTAAAAGAAGATTGATAAATCAACTCCATGCTTCCGTAAAGGATTCATGAGGATTTTGGCGAAAGAATTGGATCTTCTAATGCATTTCAGTAGTTTTCTTCTGAGTGTAAAATTTGACCATGAAAGATTGCACAAGTTTGTGGCTGTTGACCTGCTAGCCAAATTGAAGCTTTATCAGCTAAGGTGAAAGGAAACAACCTTAGCAAGACTTGTTCGTTGGAGACGGATGGATGTTGAAATGTGGTGGGTACTTGCTGAATCCTACGAAGGTGATTGTACGTTTCTCATGGTCTAAACTATGATAAACAGGTAACAATCCAAAAACGTTGGGCGGGATTCGAAAATCACCCGCAATATCTTCGAGTTTGATGCAGGAAGAAGGTCCTTCCTATAAGGCAGCATAAAAGTCTGAAAGAGGCTTCTCAGCTGGTGGAATTTCGTCGGCCATAATGAATAGAGTTAATGGCAACAAAGGATTTTGATAATTTTTATTATCAGATGAAGAACTTTGTTGAGGTGAGAACTTACGCAATTTCCTATCGTATTTTTTCCTATGATAAGTATGTTCAAATTATTTAGTATTACCAGACCTTAATCTCATGCAAGAATAAAATTAAATCTGAAGCACAAAAGGAACTTATTTTTACTTGAATTTTGTCATTTACGAAAGCATTAGAAGTGAGCAACGTAAACCTACGCTGCTGCTAATGTAGCAGTGAAGCTAGGAATACATGTGCATAAACCAACAACTAGGTCACATGAAAAATATGAGGGAGGTTTTCCGTGCAAGTACGTTCCTTAATTAGAGAATCTCAATCTTTCAAGTTTCCTAGACACTGTTAGAATATGTTTATGATTTGTTATTATTATTATATATTTTTTTTAAGTTATTTACAAATTATGCATAGGATAAAGTCACAAAATATTTATTATTATTATGATCATTATTATTTTTTTATTTTTTATTTTTTATTTTATTATGATTATGATGATGATGATGATTATTATTATTATTATTATTATTATTATTATTATTATTTTAAGTGTAAGTTACTAAATATGCATATAAAATCTAATCATGCAAACATAGTCCACTCAGACGTAGCTATAGACGTTAGTATGTGAAGAGATTCTATGCATACGTATATATATACTAATAGGCAAAGATGTATCATTTATATATACTTCTATAATAACAAGCAAATATACATCAGTAATACGTATATAGATGCTAATAGGCAAATATATATTAAGTATACGTATATCTACGCTATCAGGCAAATCGAAACCACTCATATGTATCTAGATATGTTAGTAGGCGAAGATATTCTACGTAGACGTATATATATATACTGATATGCAAAGACGTATCACATACGTAAAAGCTAAACAGGCAACGTATTATATACAGAATAATATACTACTCTAAACGACACGTGTTTTGCATAATAATTTGATTTCGTCAATACTTAGTGAGATTGTGAATGCCATATAGAGAGTAGCTTCACCCCGAAGGGCATAGAAACAACTTACCCAACTCATATTTTAACCCTCGTTGGAATGTTCTCCTCTTTCATGACAAAATCAAATTATTGAAAAAAATAGTTCACTTACATGTAGATAGATGCTAATCATGCAACAACGTCCACTGATTCGTATATATATATATGCTAAACATGCAAACAAATTCCACTCATACGTATATATATGCTATCATGTAAATAGTAATATCCAAGATGGTAATATATATATACGGGAGTGTTTGGAGTTGAAACCGGGAAGTGGCCTTGCTACGCTTATAAATAGCGCCTTCAACAGCCTTGAAACACGTTCTTATGCTACTGGAACACTATACAAGTACGGTTCCAGGTCCGAGAAGTGAATTGGGAAGTTCTCAAAAAAACTCAACCTGATCAGTATTACTTGGAGGGCGGACGCACTCTGAAATAGGCAAAATAAGGTGCGGGGCGCACTCGGTACTATTGGTATGCGGGCAGTCTTTTTACTAGATATAGAGCGCGAGGCGCGCTCTAGACAGGTCAATCAAGGGCGCGTGCGCGCTATAAACTATGGCCCGTCGGGTGGGTTTTTTTAAGCCACTTCACAGTGGTTCAAGGAGTTGGTTTTTCAACTCTTATGCACTCAAAGGTACCTGCAAGCAAAAATAAATGACAGTACCGAATCAGTAGCGAAACACGAGTAAAATTCAAATTAAAATCAAACGCAAAATAAAAAATGAAACGGATGAAAGGGTAGGAGAGGGTGGTTCCCCTTGGAGCTATTCCAACTTGTAACGTTGATTCCTTAAGTCTTTTGGATAGCAGCAGCGCCATTTGATGTTAACACTTTTGTTATATTGATTTTTATGGTTTCACAACCTTCAAAGCAAGGCCTAATTTTTCGAAATCGGTCGATATTTTGGACCTTTCAAAAAATGAAATATATCAGAAATGTTGATATATCGGTGGATATTTCTCTTTTTGTTGACTGGTCAAAAAAAAAATTTGTGCCAATATATCAGGAAATATCGGAAATATCGTTGATATATAGTGATATATATCAAAAATATCGAAACAAAAAATAAAAAATCAGTCAAAGTCAACAAAGTCAAAGATCAAAATCGGATATATCGAATATATCGATCGATATGTCGGAAAATCCGATATATATCGGATCCGAATTTTGTCAATATATCTTTCCGATTTATCTCAATATATCCATTTCGGACCCTTCAAAAAATGAAATATATCGCCGATATATTGATATATCGGACGATATTTTCAGCCATGCTTCAAAGTGCTAATTGTCAATCTTTCCCTTACTCACGTGTCTTATGTACGTATGTTTAGAGTAAGGGTGTTCATTCCAAACCTTAAGACTAAGCTGATATCACAACTGAAAATTTACCCTTTAGAGAACCATGACGTGAGAAGGATGTTTGATCTTTTTGTTTTTACTTCCTAAAGAAAACTTTATATGCAAGTTAAGGTAAATGACGAAACTTTATTTGATTTAATGAGAAAGCTAGAGAGAGAGAGAAAAAATGTAGAGGGTTAATCCTACTCATGCAAAGTCTAGTTATATATCTTTTAGAAATCATGATCAATACTATCTCTACTCCGTTTTGGGTTCATAGACAAACCCGAAAATGGAGTTGAGTATTGATCCCTAGCAAGATGCACTTATCTCGAAATCCATCTTGCTAACATAAGGAGTTGAACTAATATTTCATCTCTGAAATATCCCTTCAATTCCTGGTTTCATTCTATATCATCCAGTTAAATCTAAGGGTCTGTATTCACCAGAGACTCACGCGCGCGACTAGCCCCAGTATCTCCTGGGTCGCGCACGCAAGATCATCTCGAGCTCCAGGCTCTAAACTTGGCCGGACACTATCATTTTGGGGTAGGATGTCAAATGATTCCTAAGTTCCTAAGTAGTGATTCTGGACTCCAAAACAACATAGCCTAATCCTTACATGAGCATCATTAACCCTCCCCTTGGGAGAGGGTTTTAACTCATGATCATGGGAATAAAAATGACATTCAAGTGGTGTTATGCTAAGTTAAGAATGAAAGAAACAGAAGAGTGAAAAGAACTGATTTATCTTGAAGAAAACATATTTTATTTAGAGGAAAACAAAAGTTACTCCATTAACACTATTACAAGATAACTTAAAGCTTTTCTAAAAATGAAACATGCATGAATGGAATTCATCCTCCCAATTCCAAAATCAATACATATGAGAGTATTCTCTCCTTTCCCACGTGAAATCACCTCCCACCATTTACTCACATTTATTACAAACTTATCTTCAATTCAAATCATGCCAAAATTAGTATTATTTTAGCACAAAAAGTCTAGTCAAGGTAGTTAATAACATGCAAGGTGTCAATTTGTGCCAATAATTAGCCAATTTCATCTCGACTTGCTCCATGATTGATGACTCATCCCATCTTGTAGGCTCGCAGAGTGGGTCCACGTGTTGTGTCCAGTGGCGGGTCCGCAAGTCGAATTCTGCAAAATCTGACCTGAGATAGAGCTTGTTGCACTGATCATTCTGATGGTTTGCTTGCCGAATTTGAAGTCTAGGTTTAGAAGATATGGTCTTCAGAAGTTTAATGTTTTCTGGTACGTTGATCTTGTTTTATCATGGAATCGTCCTGTATGAGTTCATGGGCTTTAGGCGGGCTTCATTTAGCTTTGCATGGGCTAAATCGGAAAGCTTCACGTAGACACACTATTCCGTGCTTAAATACTGGTTTTTTCCGAATTTTTCTGCTGATTTCTCAAACCTACAAAAGCACGAAAATACCATTATTTCATGATTATTAAACACATAATTAGCCAAAATGTTATGTCTCTACGGGGTTTTATATTACAATTTTATGTGCTTATCATTTACTATTTGCCTTTGATATTGCAACCTGACAGTCACAATGCATAAGTACAGTTGGATGCGGTTTTGAACCAATAGGAAGATCTACCAAGTGGTTTGTAAGCCACTCAGCCTCATCTATCAAATGTTTTATCTAAAGCAATAATTAAGTTCGGACTCCATGGTTAAACGAGCTATCAAGGTCTGCTTAGAAGATTTCCAAGCGACTACACCTCCACCAAGAGTGAAAATATAACCACTAGTGGACTTGATATCATGAGAATCAGATATCCAGTTTACATCACAATAACATTCTATCACAGGTGGAGTTCGTCTAAAATGTATGCCATAACCCATTATTGTTCCTTTCAGGTACTTGGCTAGTCTCTCTAAAGTACCCCCAATATTCCCGACTGGGATAATGAGTGTATTTGCTTAACCTGTTAACTATATAAGTAATGTCAGGTTTAGTGCAATTCATCAAGTACACGAGACTACCAATAATTTGGGCATATTTAGACTGTGAGACAATATATTGATTATTTTTTTTAAGTTCAGTATTTGCCTCATAAAGTGTCGACACATGCTTACTATCATAATAGCTAAACTTTTTCAAAAATTTATCAACATAATGCTCTTGTGAAAGCATATAGCCATCACTGTTTCTGATGATTTTGATTCCAAGAATCACATCAGCTTCTCCCAAATCCTTCATCTCAAATTGGGAGGATAAGAACATCTTGGTGTTTCTCACAACATCAAGGCTAGGACACATGATGAGCATGTCTCCCACACATAGACAGATAATCACATATGTATTCACATCAAAAGACTTAAAGTAAGTATATTTGTCACCATAATTAATTTGATATCCATTGGACATCATTACACTGTCCAGTTTTTCATGTCATTGTTTCGGCACTTGTTTTAACTCATATAATGACTTAACCAATTTACATACCTAATGCTCATTCAATTCCCTGGTACTATAGTACCCTCAAGCTGAATCATATATATTTCTTCATCAGGATCACCATTCACATAAAATGCAGTTTTCACATCCATTTGATGAATAAATAAATTATGAATAGCAGCTAGCAGAGCCATTAGAATTCTTATAGAAGAAATTCTAGTTACATGAGTATAAGTAGCAAAATAGTCAATGCCATTTTTATGGAAGAATCCCTTGACTACTAATATAGTCTTATATTTATCAATGGAACCATCTATTTTCAGTTTCATTCTGAAGATCCACTTGTAAAGTATAAGTTTCGCATAATTGCATCTTTTCAGATTGCCTCATTATACGTTACAGGATCATCATGATCATCAAGGAATGTGTAAAAGTCATCACCAAAATTGGTAGATTTTCTATCTTTTCTACTCTTCTGAATTTCTTGTTTAGAAATTTCAGGATTTGTTGATTGTTGTCCATGAGGAGCAACCAACCTCTCAATGCCAATTTTCAAAGGAAACACATTTTCAAAGAAATTAGCATTTTCACTCTTTATAATAGTGTTAGCATCCACAAGGTTATTATCAGATATTATAACTAAAAATCTATATGCAACACTATTAAGAGCATAACCGATGAACATACAATCAACAGCTCTAGGTCCCAATTTTCTCTTTATAGGTTCGTTCACTATAACTTTTGCAAAACACCCCCACATTTTGAAGTATTTCAGGTTAGGTGCATGACCCTTCCATACTTCATATATTGTCTTATCTCC
The DNA here is from genome assembly GCF_015680905.1 of Coptis chinensis. Classification (NCBI taxonomy): domain Eukaryota; kingdom Viridiplantae; phylum Streptophyta; class Magnoliopsida; order Ranunculales; family Ranunculaceae; genus Coptis; species Coptis chinensis. The sequence continues at coordinate 19,506,577 of NC_141457.1, read as the reverse complement.
TGTTTTTTTGTTGGGTATTCTATTATGTATATAGCAAGCAGATAGAATTGCTTCCCCCCCAAATTTAAGGGAGCTCCATAACTAACAAGTATAGCATTCATCATTTCTTTTAGTGTTCAGTTTTTCCTTTCTTCTACTCCATTAGACTCAGGATAGTATGGTGGAGTATTTTCATGAATTATGTCATTCTTGTCACAAAGGTCTTATAATAGGTTGGACTCATATTCCCCACCCCTATCAAACCGTAGTCTTTTAATCTTACGATTAAGCTAGTTTTCAACTTCAGCTTTGCATTTGATAAACATCTCACCTACCTCATGCTTGTTTCTAAGTAAATATATCATGGTGTACATACCTAGAGAAGTCATCTATGAATATAATATAATAAAACTTCCCTCCTCTAGACATAGTACTTCTAAATTCATCCAAATCAGTATGAATAAAGGTAAATAATTTAGTTTTATCTCTAGAAACAGGTCTGCAAGGTTTCTTTGTGGTTTTAGTCTCAGCACACATTTCACATTTATCAATAGAAATATCAGACAATAAGCCACATGTTTTCATTCTTTTCATATATTAAACATTCACATGTCATGTCATATATTAAAATAGTCAAGCAAACAAGCAAAGGCAGATTTTTTCTCATTCATAATAATGTTGTCTAGTACATTCAACATAAATAGACCACTATTATTACAATATCCTTTCACAACAAAACTCCCATTCTTACTCAGAATAAATTTATCGCTTTCAAAAGACACCTTGAAACCAGTTTTTCCTAGTAGTGACACATAAATTAGATTTTGATGAATCTCAAGAACATGGAGAACATTACCAAGTGAAAATGTTTTCCTTGAAGTTAACTTCAGAAAAACTTTGCCTTTTCTCTTAATAGGAACATACATTGAGTCACCCACATAGACTCGTTCATTTTTCACCTGTATGTAATATGAAAAAGCTTCAACATCACCACAGATGTGGGGGGTAGCACCAGAATGTAGTGCCCAGTTCTTCTTCCCAGTAACCATGAAAACATGGGACACTACAACAGCAATTATATCATCTCCCTTAACTAATTAAATTAGCATGGGATGATCATCATTTTCCTTCTTGTGTCTGCACTGAAAAGCTCTATGTCCTGGTTTTCCACACACATAACAATTTCCATTGCTTGTACCACAACTCTTGAAAGAAGGGCCTTTGACTTTGAAATTCTTATTTCTTTTGAAGTTTTTCTTATTATTAGAGTATTTGTTGGTCTTGTTGGGATTACATACCCTCAACTATATTGGCTTTAGAATCAAATTCCTTACCTAATATGTCATCTCGAGCCTTGTTCTTCTCCTCTATGTGAATGTGAATGATAACATCCTCAAGAGTTATCTGCCTGTGTTTATGCTTCATACTATTTTTGTAGTGCTTCCAAGACTTAGAGAGTTTCTCAATTAAACATCCAGTAATAAAGGGTTCGGATAAATTAATACCCTCAGTTTTCAGATCACTAGCTAATTACTAGCACATTAAAATCATGGATTTGAGGCGTTATATATCTATCCTCTCTCATCTGGAACTTAAGAAAATTCATTATAGCATATTTTTTAGTACGAGAATCTTTAATTATATATTTCTTGTTCAAACTATCTCATATTTCATATGCGTTTTTAGATGATCAGTAAATATAAAAAATCTCATTATAGAGGGTACTAAAAATTGTATGATGACATACCTTGTTACCTTTTATCCAAGCAACATGATTTCTTTCAAAATCAATAGAACCCTCCATGGGTGCAATTTCAGTAAGATACCTCGCATAGTTGAGGATGTCCAGGACTGAGAACACCCTCTCCTTACAACGCTTGAAGTGAGAACCACTGAAAGATTCAATGTTGGATACATCAGGTAAGTTGCGAGCAGACAACAAAGGTACAACATCAACCAGATTAGAAGTAACTTCAATAACTCCATAATTGTTCTTATCAGATTCCTTGTTTGGTGTATTTGGAGGTGTAGACATCTCAAAAATCTTTCCTTAGGATAGTTGTACTTGGGGTTAGGAATCAGAAAAGAGACATGGACATAACGAACATGAACTACCAAGGGGTGTTAGATATTGTCCTTAAGGAAATATTTCTCCCCCTTCAGATTGTGCAAAAGGACTTCAACAGGTGTCTCCCCTCACAAGATTCAATGGTAGAAGTAGGCTGATATGCACTCAAATAAGGGTGGAATTTGAGCCGAGGGCTCGGAGCTCGGCTTGGGCTTGACTCGTTTAAGTTCGGCTCGAGCTCGCTCGTTTACTATATGAGCCGAGCTCGAGCTCAAATAAAAGCTCGTGTAACAAATGAGCTTGATGAAGCTCGGCTCGTTTAGTTCAAATAGCATATTTATAGTGTAAAATAATCGAGGGCTCGGAGCTCGGCTTGGGCTTGGCTCGTTTAAGCTCGGCTCGAGCTCACTCGTTTAACTATATGAGCCGAGCTCGAGCTCAATTTAAAGCTCGTGTAATTAGCGAGCCGAGCTTGAGCATGGTAAAGCTCGGCTTGTTTAGCTCGAATTCCACCCTTACACTCAAATAGATGAAAGAACATGCTTTAGGTTTTGTAGAAAACTATGTTTAGATATGGACGTAAGTCCTATTTTTATAGGGAACAAGTCAGTTTTAGTTTCAAAAATAGTATAAGCTAGAAATCTAATGTTAACAAAAGACTAAAAACATGGTGGAAAAGCAGAAGCAAAAAACAATATAGGGAATTGGCCAAGCCCACTAACATATCACACACAATAAGCCTGAACTTAACCCGACCCGACACGTCACCACACAACTCGGCTCGGTTTGGTGAGGGGATTTGTGTGCGGTCCCCCTCATAACACAAAAACATTTGTACCCTAAGTGCATGCCCGTAGACTAAGGATAGTCTAGATATACTCACAAAGTTAGTTGTAGCTTACCAATGTAGGACTATCACAAAAACACTAAGTGAAGAGAAACACTCAATGTTCTTTTTCTCCACTTTGCACACAAGTAATATGAAATACAAAACAAGGAATTCCAACAAATCGGTGTTTAGGATGAATCTTCATGTAGATAGCTAGTTCAATAGAAAGGCTAAAAGCGCGCCTAGTCACAAAATGGTACAATTAACAAGGACTTGATTTTTCTGAAAATTTTAGTCCAGTAATAAAATCGGCAAGCATTCGAACTGTTCTCACCATTGCTACAGTGAAGCAATGGCCAATTTTTGCAATTAGCTTAGATGAGAAAAATGCCTTGTCGCATGGTACTCTTAGAGAACCATTTTTCACGGAGCAACCACTCGGATTCCCAGATTTCAATCGTGTGTAAATTGAATTGTGCTCTCTAGTCTATATGGCTTGCTTGAAACAAGCTCCAAGAGCCTGGTTTAATCAATTCAGTTTGTATCTTTTGGAGCTTGGATTTTTCTACAGTATTGTTGACTCGTCACTCATTATTCATCGCAGTATTAGGGATATTGTCCTAAGCTAGCGGATGATAATTTAAAAGTTTTGCAGTCATTCATCACTTCTTTTGGTTCTGAATGACCTTGGTCCTCTCTATAACTTCCTTATTGGAATTGAGGTTCAAGCCTTCCGTGGGGTATATTTCTATCACAGCAAAAATATGCTCGTGATTCACTTTCACGTGCTCAAATGCAATCGTGTAAGTCTATTTCTACACCTATGGCGACAAAACTCAAGTCCCTCTCTTCATCGGGAAGAACACTTTTCTAATCCGACTGTTGTTGGTGCACATCAATATCTCACCCTCGCAAGTCCAGACATTTCTTATGTTGTTAACACAGTATGCCAGTTCATGGAAAAGCCAATGGTCTCTCAATTTCAAGCAGTCAAACGTGTCGTTCCCTATATTAGTAGCACACTTGATTGGAATCCATACTAAATAGTACATTGGGTCTATGTATATACTTTTTTTTCTTTTTTTCTTTTTTTCTTTTTTTTTAATGCAAATTGGGTTGGTTGTCACGTACTCGTCGTTTGACCACAAGTATATGCACATTTTTGGGCATAAATTGCCCTCCATGGAGTACCGAAAAGCAATCAACAGTGGCTCGATCGAAACTTGAAGCCAAAAACCGAGCCATGGCCTCAGCTGCCGCTAAAATCAGTTACATACATTGGATTATTTATTCTACGCGCGTACGAGATATAACCACTTTCCAAGTCTCCTCTCTTATTTTGCGAACCGAGAACTAGACATATAGAGATTGATTACGACTTTGTTCAAGAGAAAGCAGCTCTTGTCTCACTCTTCACAAAGTTTATTCCATCGAACTATCAAATTGCTGATATTTTTAGAAAGTCCCTTCCTCGGATTTCAGTTGTTAGTTTACGTACCAAACTTGGATTTTGGTTGATCCCATCCAATTTAAGGGGGTAAGGGGGTGTGAAAAAGAATCTTCCGTAATTAATCTAAGATATTCTCGATCAAGATCAATCACAACAACATCTTTCTTGATATATTGTAAATCATCTATTGTGTATTTGTTATTTATAGAAATCATTAGTTATGGATAGATGTTTGGGTGAACTAGTATCACCCCCCCCCCCCCCCTAGATGAGCCAATTAGGATTCCCCCCCCCCCCCCCTCCCCACTAGATGGGAAATTAGGGTCTCCCCCCTAAATACACACAAAAAAATTTCGGTCAACCCACTCTCACTTGAGTAAACATTCTTACAATCCTTGTTCCAGCCATTGCAATTCTATGCATGCAATGACATTAAACTCTGGTCTTCCATGACTTGATGTTATCACATGCCCATTGCCATCTCTAATCACTGTTGCCCATCCTCCTTTTATGTCCCTGCAAAGTGCCATAAATATTCAAAATATCTACATCGGAATCAGTGGCAGAGCCAAGAATTTCTTTCAGGGGGGCCTAGTGGGAAGTCATTAGTAAAAACAAGTCGACAAATAAATAAATAAAAAACAACAGTAACAACATTAACAACTTATACAATCAATACTTTGTATTAGAAAGAATAACCCAACAAATGAAAATGAGTATCGATTGTATATAAAAAGTATAAATGCAAAATAAATAAATACATTTTTCAACTCTACTAACCCCAGCGTGTGTCACCAGGCCGTTTCAAACTAATCTCTTGATTGAGACCTTGTCCACTTGGAAGTTCACCAGATTCCACTTCTTTAATAACTTTGTTATTGTGGCTTTCCGTAAGAATTTCTCGACGTTTACAGGAAGCTACACAAGTATTCACAGCACTAGAAACCAAGTTAAATAACAAAGCAATGTGGGTGTTATTTTTAGCAACAACAACTAGTGCTAATTGAAGCTGATGGGCGAAACAATGAACATAAAAGGCATATCCATTTTCCTTCAAAATAAGGGATTTGAGACCGTTGAACTCACCTCGCATATTACTAGCTCCGTCGTAACCTTGACCACGCAATCTTGATATACACAATCCATGCTCGCAAAAAAGTGATTCAAGAGCTACTTTGAGAGATATGACACTAGTTTCTTGAACATGAACAATTCCTACAAAATGTTCAACCAAACATCTATGAGTATCTACAAAGCACAAAACAACTTAACAACCATTTGTTCTTTAATTGATATGTCTCGAGATTCATCAACGAACACAACAAAAAAAAAAGAATCTCCAAGCTTTTTAAGGATGGCATTTGAGGTTTCCACTGCAGTGGAGTTGACAATATCTTTATGAATATCAAGAGAAGTCAATGTGACATTTTTAGGAAAATCTCGTATAGTAGTCTTAATGGCATCATTGTGATTGGTTGTGTGGTTCAAAAGCCCACTAAAAATTCTGGAATTACTTGAGGTAGGTTTCTCGTCATGACCTCTGAATGCTAATCCTTGTCGTAGAATAAATCAACAACAATCAATCATTGCTTGCAAATGAACTCGGTAGTCCCATCGAGCTTTCTTTGATTGACTATAAAAAAAAAATTCAAATTTCTTGCTTCTGATTTAGTAAAGCTTGCCCTTTCCTATATACAATATTGTGAGCACTATTAGGCCTCCCAACATGTTTGTGCAATGCCTGTTTATCTTTCCAATTTCTATACCCCTTAATTACAAAAGAATCACCACCTCCTTGCTCCCCACGGTCTGATATGAATAGATAGCAATGCAAGCAAAAAAACTGCATCCTCGTGTATGCTATACTCTACCCAATCACCTTCACGAAACCAAGTAACACAGAACTTGCGTGGTTTATTGTTTATACGTGTAATTGGGTATGTGTGATCTTTAGGCTGAAAGGACCCTTTTGTAGATATGCTCGTCACACAAATTCTTGTTTATTAGGATGATAATATGTGATTCGATGTCGTAATCCAGGATCCGAAGGAAGATTTGTATGATCAGTTTCCACACGACTTTGCATTAAGGCAAGTTGCTCTTCAAAGACTTGATTGGGGGAGTTTTTTCTAATACCGCCGGTGCCATCGGTAATTGATTGGGATTCGACTTCTTTATAAGGAATTTATCCATAGCTAGGGAAAAAGGAAAAGCATATTAAAGACTGTAACAATAAAAACAAATAAAGATATAGCATATCTTCTAATTGAGTTTCGAAAAATGATAAATTAGGAATTTAATTTAATTTACATATAGAAATTGAGGTTTTGATTTTTGAATGTATTAAAATATATATCTAACCTTGGATGATTCCCCATGGTGTTCTCGTCATGCAGTCATCCTCTTGCAAAAAATATTATCCTGAACTATAGAGTCTGCCACACCTAAGATCATCTTCAATGGTGGTACTTAGTTTTCAACAACAATTTACATCCATTGAAACACCGAACCATTGAATCACCAAACATCTTCAGTCCTGCACCAAATTCGCGACCCCAAACAAACATACAACACGCCATAAGATTTGAAGAGGTAAAAAGGGTTTTGAAGTGATCCACAACTGTATCTCCAATAGCACTTCGCTCTTCAACCCACATCCCATCCGCTTTTCTAATCTTATTGACCTCGATCCAATTTCTTCGAACAACAGTGGAGAGATGGAAATAGCGGGAGTTGGTCCCACCACATTGGAGCATTGTATCTCTAGATTTGTCTCTCCATAATTTTTCTTCAAGATGGGAGGCTTGATTAAGATCTTGTAGCAGATTGTTTTCGACAGTTGGGTTTGTATTTGGATTGAGCTGGCACTTTATAATCTCCACTCAAAGGTGATAAGTACCAAAAACTTTGTTTTAAACCCCGTAGAGACATTACATTTTGGTCAATTATGTATTTAATAAATGTAAATTAATTGTATTTTCATGTTTTCACAGATTTCGACAGTCAACGATAAAATACACACAAAACCTGTATTTTAGCACATAATGCGGTCGAATAATGCTTGGTCTTGAAATCTTCCGTCTCAGCCGCTTAAAGCTCACAGATGCCAAAATAAAGTTCATGGACTCAACTGGCCATAACATGTCAATAGTTCCAAAGGAGCCATTTTCGGGTCAAGACTTGGTCAAACTGACCTAAAATAACTCGAGAATCAGGAGAAAGTTCAAACGATGACATCTTTCGTTTCCTAAATATGATTGAAACATATGACCTGTTAAAATGATCAACGCAGAAAATTCTACTCAACGATATATTTCTTCTACAAATGGATGTATGGTTTCAAATCAGAGATAAAGCCAAGCACGTCACTATTTATCAAAGACGACGTAGATATTTTAGATTTTTTATTATTTAACTTTTTGTAAAGTCAAAAAATGAATAGTGTCAAATAGTGATTACTATTCCTTAAAGTCAAAAGTTGAATAGTGATCAAATCTCAGTTGTTGGATTAGATTTCTGAGATTCGATCACGATCGTCCATTCAACTATAAATAGAAAGGTCTAGTTTTAGTTTTTTGGATTGAATGGTTAGCATTCAATCATAGGAGTAGAATAGTTTACTGTTTTCTAGTGTAATGAAGAATTTAATTTCCAATTTTTAATTAAAATATTTTTAATTCAGTTTTATTTTTTGTTAATTAGAATAATATTTTAGTTCAGAAACTCTGCCCGAGTGAAGATTATCTTCGTTAGGGAGGGTGTTTCGATAATTATAACAATTAGGAATCGAGTAAGTTCACCCATAGATGGAGTTATAAATCGATTCCATGCGCTAATAATGCTCGTTCAGAGATGAAGAGTCGTTATTATGGATCAAAAATCGAGACTAACTCTTTTAATGGAGATAAGATTTGCTCAAACGGATTTTCTATCTCCATAATCAAAGTCTATTTTATTTTATTTTTATTATTTTCTCACCTAAATTTATATTCACAAACATCACGTGATCGAATTAGTTTTTGTTTATAAATAAACTTTTACAATTTTATTGAAATGTGAACGAAATTACAAAACCGACCGTTGTTTTACATACAGATCAATGGCGTCGCTGCGTTTTCAGTAAAATTTGCAAAATAAATTAATTTGGTCACAACACTCCCATAATCATTTCTATTCCCTCCACAATTTTTCATTTTCCTCTAAAAAAAAAAGAACGACCTCAACCATCAGCACCACACTTCTCGTGTTGCACGCAACACCTTCCCCGCCACCATCACATGCCACAACCTTCTCCAACCACCACTTCAAAACCCCAATACTTCAAAACAGACCTCAGAACCTCCACTACAAAACCCCAACACCTGCCCCCCAAAAAACCACTCGACGTTTTCTCCCCCAAAAACCACACAACGCCTTCTTCCCCCAAAAAACATACCACAACCACCCAACCACTGCCTTCCCAACCCCCAAAAGAAGACCCCGACCACCTTCTCCCACGAAACCCTCGACCATCATCTCCCACCACCACCACCATATATCTGCCTCCATCATCTCTTTCTTTCTCACTAATTCCCCCCACCACCACTAACCGACATTACCTACTCTCAATTTGCCCACCAAGCTTCATTGTTTTTGCTAGATTCAGACTCCTTCTCTGTTTCTGCTCACACCAGTAGCAGTGGAGACGATGTATAAAACCAAGTCACCAACCACTGTCCTACCATTACGTCCCTGATTTGGGGTGGTTTGGGGTAGGAAATGACTTGTACTAGGTTCGTTAGGTTTGGGTTGGTTTGGTGAACTCATTTGTTGGGTTTTTGTGGCTGTCGGAGATAAACTTTTTTGGGCTGGTTTGTTCTGCCGGAGAGGTTTTAGTTTAGATTTTGTTTGTTCGTTGGATGAGGTTTGGGATTTGTAGTTTTGCCTGACATGAACTGGGATTTGCTTATTTTGGGTTTTGTTTGATTGGATTGGGGTTTTGTTGAGTCGTTGACAGGATTTGGATATGGGAAAGAAGAAAGTTGTTTCTTCTGGTTCTATTGCCCTGCCTTTTAAGAAACGCGTTCATTGCCCTTTCCAAGATCATCATGGATGCCATAATGGGGTAAACGGTAATGGTTTTACTATTCCTTATTTTCTCACGCATTTTGATAAACAACACATAGGTTGTCAGTTGAGTATTGATAGGGTACGGGATGAACTTAAGGATGATTGTGATTTGTATTTGTTATTGGAGAATTCCTTAAAGTCTATAGACAAATGGATGTGTGGTAGTTGTCTTGGTATCTTCGCACTTGGTATACCGTGTCGTCATCCAGATGCTATCATACCACCACCTATTTTGATAGAGAATGGGGAATCCCCATGTTTCATTGTAGGCATACCACAGCCGCCTCCTAAGCCTAACACTATAGATCTTGCATCCACGACAAATAGTGGTGGTGGTGATACCCCTGATCCGCTTGTTGTTCCTTCTTCTCTGAATGAGAAATTATTGGATAATGCATTTCGTATACCTTTCTGAACCGTGAAAAGTATACCACATGCTTGTCGATTAGCATTTTCTGGTGCACTGAAATTGGCTCTCTGGGATATTACAACTGACCCTAGTTCAATTATGCCTTGGGTTCGTCTCCTCCTTTTGCCGCGTTGCACTCTGCAAGTTTTCCGACCACAGAATCGTCAGGAACATTGTTCTGGCCCTAGGAAAAACTTTTAGCAAAAATAGATTCTTCATGCTTTAACGACATGGAATGAGCTTGGCGGGATGTTTTGTCTCTTAGAGTCTGTAATAGAGCCTCCTTCAATCCAGCTAACTAGGAAATCTGCCTCCACTCAGAATGTACATCGCTGCTTACAGAAAGTTGCTGATGGACATTTTGCTGCAGCGGTTAAAGTGTTATCATCATCAAGAGTTGCCTCTAATACTGCGGAGACTATATGTGCATTAGAGGAGAAGCACCTGATGCGACAACCACCTGTGAGACCGACTGTTCTTTTTGCTGAGCCCCGTTTAGTGGTAGAGAGAGACCCTATTGTCATGTATTAGGTCATTTCCGAAAGGTACTTCTTGTGGTCGTGATGGTCTTCGAGCTCACCATTTGTTGGATGCCATGAGTGGTGCTGTAACAGCTATATCGTCTGAGTTGCTAGATATATTGACCCCTATGGTGAATCTGTGGTTACAGGGACGATGTCCACAGCCGTTAGCGGAATTCATTGTGAGTGATCCACTTACTCCACTTCTCAAGCCGAATAATAGCATTCGTCCTATAGCTGTGGGGATGGTTTGGCATCGTCTGGTCTCCAAGATTGCAATGAAAGGAGTTTCCCAAGATGTGGTAGGATACTTACAGGATTTTCAGTATGGGGTTGATGTTTCTGGTGGAGCAGAAGCGATTTTGCATGTTGTCAACCGCATAGTGTATGCTAACAGTGACAGTACCTCTCTTTCGATGTTGCTTGTAGATTTTCAGAATGCTTTTAACATGTTTGAACGGATTACCATGTTGAGAGAGGTCTGTATTCGTTTCCCAGTTATTGCCCCTTGGGTTGAGTACTTGTATTGTCAATCTGCAAGGTTATATATGGGGGATGGCTACATATATATGGTCTGCTACTGGGGTCCAGCAAGGTGACCCTTTGGGTCCTCTTCTATTTGCACTGGTGTTGCATCCCCTGATTCTGCGGACCCAATCCAGTTGTTAGTTGTTGCTACAGGCTTGGTATCTAGATGATGGGACTCTGATTGGAGATACAAAACAGGTGGCGACAGCTTTGGGTATGATTCAGGAAGAAGGACCTTCTTATGGGCTGGTTCTTAATGTGGCTAAAACTAAGATATTTTGGCCATCACTAGATCCACATCGCTCCACTCCTGGTCTCTTTCCTTCAGATTTGTCCCGTCCTTAGCAGGGAGTCAGGTTGCTTGGAGGTGCGGTCAGCACTGATTCATCCTTTATCATGGGCCTTGCTCGCAAGCGTGTTGAAAAGGTTGTGACTTTGATAGACTATTTAGCTATATTGGAAGATCCACAGTGTGAGTTAGCTTTTTTACGTGCTTGTGCTGGGCTCTCTAAGTTGGTCTTTGTGATTCGTACTTGTCCATCATCCCTTTTTGGAGAGGCAGCTAAGACTTTTGATCGGCATCTCCGCAGTGTTCCCTAGGGTATTGTAGTTTCTGATGGTCCTAACTTCGGTGATTTGCAGTGGCGTCTATCGATACTCCCATTACGCCTTGGTGGGTTAGGTATTTATTGTGCCACTGATGTCTCTACTTTTGCTTTTCTGGCCTCCCGTTGTCAGACTTCTGAGCTTCAGAACCACATTCTTAGGAGTTGTGGCCCAGTGCCTTTGGATGAGATTCTTGATGTTTCTAACAGTGCATTGAGTCTTTGTCTACCCAATTTTGACCTCACTTCTATGGCTGTGAATGCTACCGTCCCCTCAAAACCACAAAATGTTTTGGCGGAAGCGTTCTATGGTAAGATTGTTGTTGGTCTTGAGAGGGAGTTTGTGTTATCTGCTCATCAGAAAGTAGTCATTGGATACTTGCAGTTAGAACACGCAAAAGATTTTCTACTTGCTATTCCGATAGAAGGACTTGGTCAGCGTATGTCGTCGGTAGAGTATCGTTCTATTCTCCAGTACCGTCTCATGCTTCCTTTGTACTCTAATGGTGGTCTATGTCCTGTTTGCAAAAAGAGTAGACTAGATACTTTCGGGGACCATACAGCACATTGTAAACATTTTCCAGGTTTCAAATACCAACATGATCATGTCAGAGATATTTTATGTGATGCATTTTGGAGGGCTGGAGTACAAGTGAAAAAGGAGGCTCCCGTGAATTTTCTCACGGATCCGAATGAGGGAAGATCTACACTTCGGCCTGCGGATGTATTGATATATAGTTGGTCTTAGGGGAGACATGCATGTGTTGATGTAACTGGAACCTCTCCGCTGGTAGGGCTTGGGAATGGAGTCTTTGAGCTGGGAGAAGCAGCTAAGAGAGTAGCGATAGGGGAGAAGCATGAGGAAGCTTGCATGGCTAACCAGCATTGTTTCATTCCGTTTAGTTTCGACACTTTCGGTTTCTTAGACAACAATGATGTTGAGAACTACCGAGAGACTTCGAAAAGTTATGGACGAACGTTATAACGGTAGTTTTTTTAACGAGTTTGTTTTTAGAATAATAGGATTTGCTATTCAGAAAGAACTTGCAGCGCAGCTTGTTATACGCTTGAATTGTCCTAATTATTTGTAAAATTCTTTATCAGTACTAATAAAATTTCCACTTAAAAAAATAATAAAAAATAAAAAATAAATAAAACAACAACAACAACAACCACCCGCAACCTTCTGCTTTCTTTTTCTCTCTCTCATCTCTCTTTCCCCTCCTTCTCTGCGCATCCTCCTTCCTCCTTCTTCTTCTACTAATCAACGTCACCTCATCTCACCGCTAAATTCTATTATTCTTAATAATTAAATCCTCCTTCTCATCACTATTTACTTTTGTTGAAGGTGCTGCTGCTGCAACTGGATTGGAGTTGGGTGGTGACAATGGTGAATAACGAAATGATGGTGTTGTTTTGGTGGTGCTGTGTTGGTGGTGCAGAAAAATGATTGAGTGATGAAAGGTGCTGCCGATGATTCGCGATGGGTGCTTGGAATAGTGTCTGTTGGTTATGTTTTGGTAGTGCTGGGATGATGCTAGTGGTGACGGTCTTGCTGCCTGATGAAGGAGGAGATAGTGGTGCTGGGTTGAGGCGGTGATGTTGGCCTGATTGTTGCCTGGGCGTGCCGACTGGTCTGTTTTGTTGTGGTGGTAATGTTCTGTGGTAGTGATGTCTGTGTTGGTAGTTGTTCTGATTTCGGTCCGGTTGGTTGCGAGTTGGAAGTGACGGTGGTTGGTGGTAATGATTGGGAGATGCTTGTTGTGGGTATGCTGATGCCTAGTGAAGGAGGTGTTGTTGGGGTGGACTGAAAGCTGGTGTATGATGAGTGATGGTGGCTTGAGGTAAGCTAGAGGGTGTCTATGCTGTCGGTGCTGCTTCCTATCGCTGTTGTTGCCACGACTGTTGTTGCATGTTGCTGCCACTCCTTGGCTGCATGAGGATGATTTTGTTTGTTGGTGAACTAAGACGAAGGGCTGAGGTATGTTGGTGGTGACAGTGAATTGGCTGTGAAGGTGCTGCTAATCTATGTTGAAGTTGAGTGACGGTGATAATGTGAGCAGGTGACCGAAGCAATTACTAAAAGTCTACGTGGGTAGTTGTGAGTGTTAACTTTGTGGTTGCACCTAACCGAAGCAATTAAGATAATAATAATAATAATAATAATAATAATAATACGTAAATAATAAATAAATCAATAATAATTTTGTGTGTGTGCTTAGGACTTACGCTTAACAACCGACCGGACTTTGGACTACATGACTTGGGGACTGCCCCTAATGCTTACTCCCATGCTTAATTGTGTCGAAAGTACACGGATTGTGGACTCCGATTTTCATCATCCAAGCACCACACATTTAAAAAATAATAATAAATAAATAATAATATTAAATTAGGATGTAGAATTATTAGGTTCTTATTTTAATTTTTTACTTGTAATTTTGTTGTTTTTATTTTTAAATATATTCGTATAATTAAGCCCTCGAAGGCACCAAATTGTAATTTATTGGCCATGTGCCATCATTTTGGCTTGATTTGTGTGCTTCTATATGTTTGTAAATAATTTTTTAAACAGGTGAGTGGTACCCGACCTGTCAACAGGTCAATGACCACTCAAGTCATCTTCGACCCAAGTGTGTGTAAGCACAACTTGAGAAGGTACGTTATCTTTTATCTCTCCCTTGAATCTCCTGTCAAAGGGTTATATGCAATTTCCAAACATGATTAGGCTACTTAAACGAAAATCAATCTTAGCCTTTTGAAAATGATATGATAGCATGTTTAGAATCGTAATTTAACGTTAATGCATGTTTATAACGTATGATTAGTAAGCATATTTAGAATTCAAATTTTATGAATGCTTAATAATTTTGTAAACATGATCAACTTTAAACACATGCTTTTATATCGGGTACTTGAAACATACTTCTAGAGAATCTATTAAAAAAATAAATAAATAAAATAAAATGAAAAAATGTAGACCACCCTAAGAGTAATGAACATTTGCCTTGAATACAAGAAATAAATCAATCATATCATTCCTGTAGTTAAGAGAAATCTTTCGACTAAGTTTCTAAAAAATGCTAGTTTGTCATATTTTACATCATCTGAGCTTCATGAAGGACAATTTCTGATGTATTTTTTATTTTCTATCTCGACATGAGTATGTAAAAATACCATTTTGTGGGGGTACTCGCTAAACCCCCAAATCTTTCAACTATTACCTAATAGTTTATCGAGAAACATGTCACCCCAGTTTCATCTTGTTTGGGGGTGTGCATAGTCTAGGAGAATCTGATGTAAAAAGTCCCCATGTACCTAGTCTCGGGAATCTAACTTAAAAAAAAATTAAAAAAAAATAAAAAATAAAAAATAAAAAAATAAAAAAACTAACATAAAGTCTTGAGTATCTGACTTTAAACGACTCATTTTCCGTTACATTCAAGTAATGTCACAATAATGTAACTGCGCCCTTCTATTTTGAGAGATAGTTGTAAGCGTCAGTTCCTTCGTCCAAATAACTCGTGTATTCCAATTTAATACCTGATGGGTGGTAGGATAATATTTATCAACGAAGTGAGTTTATTTGTTCAACATATTAGCAAATAATCTGTATTTGCTAAATCATTCCACCATCTGGGTGCGAATGCCAAGGGTTTCTACAAACCCTTATGCTTGATAAAAGTCTTAGGAATCTGACTATAAACGACCTAAATTATTATGTCTATATATGTGTGTATTTTTTATTGTTTGCTATTTTCAATTTTCTTGTTGCATGTTGTAATTTTTTTCAACCGAATTTTTTCTCACGTTTCTCACGTAATTTCTTTCCTTATCTCTCTTGATACTTTGAGGACAAAGCATCCATCTGTTTAGGGGTAGGAGAGAAACCTTTTGCAAAAATTAGGCACTTTTAGGTTATTTATTTTTCTTTCTTTCTAAAAAAATTCAAAAATAAAAAAATATTAGTTAGTCATATCTAGTAATAAAGGTCTTGTTTCCTTTTATGTGATGAAAATTGTCTAGAAATCTCACATTAGCATTAAAATTAGGATTGGTTCGTAGAAACTTATGTTAATACGTACGCAATAGTTTTTACATCTTTTCATGAATATTCATGCAATGAGTGTCATTGATTGTACATAGCAGTAAGTTTCTGGGACTCATGGTTAGAATACATAATTTCCAAATCTAGTGAGAATCTAGCCAAAAAGCCTCAACATAAGTGTATCTGAGTAATGACTCAAAGATGAAGTAATTCCGAGTAGAAAGAAATCACACGTCCACTTACTTGATCACTATACCATATCCTAGGCGAGAATTTAGGTATTCTTTAGACCGATATAACCAAAATATATATATATACAAAAAAAAAAAAAAAAAAAAAAAAAATCCCCTTGTTTTCCCTGTTGAGCCTTTATTTCATTTTTCAACCATTATTTCCTTACCCATATCCATATCTGATGAGTTTGAGAAATATGATGAAGAGCATAAAAGAGAAGAGAAAGACCTATACAAATACAAAAATTCGTTCTATCAACCAAGGCCGATTGATGAATCCAGTTAAAAAAAAAAAAAAAAAAAAAAAAAAAGTAAATTCCATGAAAAAAAAATCAAAGTTATAAACTCCAAAAAATCAAATGGAGTAGAAAAGCCAAAAAGGGCGAAGTATGGAACAATTTTGAAACAGAAGAACACTAGGTTTTCTCCAGTAATAATTTGAAAATCATATTTTCTCTAACTCATTGTTTTGTTATCCCTTCCATTCCTTCTAAACCACTTCCTAAGCCCCATAATACCCAATAAAAGTCATCTAGCTCAATTAGGATAGGTTAGTGTGATAGTAAGTGGTAGACGTGATTGATCGACCTCGGCTTCCTTAGATGTCAATGAGAATGTGAGGAAATGTGTGCCTATTGCACACTGGAGTAAGCAAAACCTGAGTGGTAAAAATTATGAGAAAATTTGTGTTTTGACACATACCTGTGAGAACCTACTTAGGGACGCTCTCCAAAGGATCCAGAAACGGCCCTACTTATACATTTCATTGTAAAGTTCACTGTATGCATATTCATATGTAGATGTTTTGATTATTATACATTTATTAACGTAAGTTTCAAAGGAATTAATCTTCATTCACCGCTAGTAAGATGTATAGATATATGATATCTAATTTAAGGAACAAGCCTTTGTTACTGAGTCGTTGTAGTATAGGTGAAGTTTGTGGGTATCTTCTCTGGAAAACTCTCACGAGGCTAAAACTCGCCCACTAGGGAATTCCTAGTGGTTTAAGGCCTTGTTGCATACGGTCAATGCAATCGCACTCTGCAAAACGAAAATTAGCTTAGGACTACACATTTTTTGGCCACTTATCTATTTTAGTCTCTTCTTTGCTTGAGGACAAGCAAAGTGTTGTTTGGGGGTGGTTGATAAGTACCAAAAACTGTGTTTTAAACCCCGTAGAGACATTACATTTAGGTCAATTATGTGTTTAATAAATGTAAATTAATTGTATTTTCATGTTTTCACAGGTTTCGACATTTAACGATAAAATACACACAAAACATGCATTTTAGCGTATAATACGGTCGAATAATGCTTGGTCTTGAAATCTTCTGTCTCAGCCGCTTAAAGCTCACAGATGCCAAAATAAAGTTCATGGACTCAACGGGCCATAACATGTCAATAGTGCCAAAGGAGCCATTTTCGGGTCAAAACTTGGTCAAACTGACCTAAACCAGCCCGAGAATCAAGAGAAAGTTCAAACTTGGTTAAACTGGACGTATGGTTTGAAATCAGAGATAAAGCCAAACACATCACTATTCATCGAAGATGACGTAGATATTTTAGATTTTTTATTATTTAACTTTTTGTAAAGTCAAAAGATGAATAATTCCGAATAGTGTCAAATAGTGTTGAATAGTGTCAAATAGTGATTACTATTCCTTAAAGTCAAAAGTTGGATAGTGATCAAATCTCAGTCGTTGGATCAGATTTCTGAGATTCGATCACGACTGTCCATTCAACTATAAATAGAAAGGTCTAGTATTAGTTTTTCGGATTGAATGGTTAGCATTCAATCATAGGAGTAGAATAGTTTATTATTTTCTAGTGTAATGAAGAATTTCATTTCTAGTTTTTAATTAAAATGTTTTTAATTCAGTTTTATTTTCTGTTAATTAGAATAATACTTTAGTTCTTTAATCTCAGAGCAGAAACTCTGCCCGAGTGAGGATTATCTTTGTTAGGGAGGGTGTTTCGGTAATTATAACGATTAGGAATCGAGTAAGTTCACCCATAGATGGGGTTCTGAATCGATTCCATGCGCTAATAACACTCGTTCAGAGATGAAGAGTCGTTATTAAGGATCAAAAATCAAGACTAACTCTTTTAATGGAGATAAGACTTGCTCAAACGGATTTTCTATCTCCATAATCAAAGTCTATTTTCTTTTATTTTCATTATTTTCTCACCTAAATCCATTTTCACAAACATCACGTGATCGAATTAGTTTTTGTTTATAAATAAACTTTTGCAATTTCATTGAAATGTAAACGAAATTACAAAACCGACCGCTGTTTTACAGACAGATCAAAAGGCTTTGGATGCGGCGGTGAATATTTCCAAACACATCTCTGTTCCATTTTTTTAAGTCATTCTTGACTTTCTTGAGCTTATTGCAAAAGCGATAGGATTGTGAACCTCGGTATCTGGTACAGTATTCCATGCTTTTGATATCACATTTTTGCATTTTGGTCCATTTACCCACATCGATTGGAAATGGAATTGCTTCCAAGTCGGAGTAGGAGGAGGCTTCAAGTAAACCACAATGGGTCCATGATCAAATTTAATAATAGGGAGATTTATAGTCCTTGCATTCGGAAATAAAGTCCTCCATTCTGTATTCGCGATAGCTCTGTCTAAACCCTTCTTTATGATGTCACCTCCATTATTTTTGAATCTCTTATTTGTCCATGTGAAAGGAACACCTTCATATCCTAGATCCACAAAATCTGCAGAGAACATAAAGTCCAGAAAGTAGGCTGCTTGAGAAAAGTTGAAAGGAGTTCCACCACTTTTTTTCGCTTGACATGTGGTCTCATTTAGATCTCTAACAATGAGCCACGACGAATTGTGGTTTGCGGGAAGATCCACGAAAGATTTCCACAATTCCAGCCTTTGGCTTTTTTTAGGGTGGCCATAAGTAAAGGTGCATAGCCATTCCGTGTCAACCGGATTGTTTTTTACTATGGCCGCAATATAACGCTCACAAGAATAAATAATTTCGAGGTCTATGTTGTTGTTCCATCCGAGCCATAGACCCCCACTTTGTCCGTTTGCAGGAAAGTTTGCTGAGTGTGTGTTGAAAACCAAGAAAGGAGAATCTCTGCAGACTGGTAGATGCATCTACCCTCGTCTCAGAAAGATAGCAAATATCTTATTTAAGGGTGGTTATGTGAGTTTTAACCTCTCGAATTGTCGCGGATGTGGTACTTCTGTGACAATTCCAAGCGAAGATACTCATTGCAACCGGCGGGGAGCCATCCTTTGGCCCGCTGCCGATACAAAGTAACAAGTCTATGAGGAATGGGATAGACTCCAAACTATCACACTAGACAAAAGAGGATGCATAGATTGAGTGTGGTAGAATGCTAATTGTGTGTGCACAAGGTGCAGAGACAAAAAGGTGCAAAGGTGAGGTGAGGCAAAAACGTGAAACCCGAAGCTTATACTTCTAGGAGAAAGATAAGAAAAAAAGACTGACATCTCGAAAGGTTCCTTGCATTCAGGGCCAATAGAAACACTTACTTGAAAAAACATTTTAGATTTCAAAGAATGAACAGCATAAATTACACAACATAACAGGGTGTAACTATAATAAAAGATGTATTCACAATTATAAGAGCGCATACAAATAAACGATGAATTATACATATAATAGATATGATAATTAAAGCAAGAGGTGTATGAGTTACAACTTTGATAAATAGCTTCAAGTAAACTTTTGCATATAGAAGTAAAATGGCAACATGCAAACACAACAAATTGACCATTAATATGCTTATTTACACAGTCACATGTTAGCACCAGAGTAAACTCGATTGTAGAAATGGGATACCTCAAAGAATTGAGAAACAAAATGACAACATCTAAACAGACCATAAACCAAACAAAGACAATGGAAATCTCCTTTAAAAAGGCATTGGCAGCATCTTTGAGCCGAAAGGACCATAGCCTTTTAATATGACCCCAGGGTCAAAAGTGAGTCTATTATGAGCAGATATTAATATAAGCCAAAACATATTCATGTCCCAAATAATGCATATGGACGAACTCAATAAAGATGTAGAATTGCATGCATTAAAATGGAAGGACATAAAATATGGAATTAAAGGCAAACAAACCTGAGGTCCAAGCTTTAATTGCAAGTGGGTTCGTTTCTCTCCTACCCCCACAGTGATGTTAGCTCCAATATGCTCCTCATGTGTATCTCCATTATTCATATTTCCCCTCATAATTGGGGACATATAATTATAATGGCTTGGACTGCCCACTATTCCAGTGTGAGCCATATCTATTGGACACGCAAGCGGGGTGATTTCCCATGTGTCGTTTGTGCCTGCAATAACAAGGAATCTAGGGGGTGCTAATGATGGTGTCTTTAGAGTTTGATGGAGATGATGCGAGTCAAAAGGTGAGAAGGGTGATTTTTTGGATTCGATGGGTTGTGCTGGAGATGTGGAGAAAAAGTTTGAGTTCAAACTTGAGAAAGATAATGGGCTTACCTGTTTATTTAGGCTGTGCTCAGGGATAAGTCCCATTTGTATTGGGTTTTGGTGCCATTGGGGCCCAGGGCCCTTAGTCTTGATTTTAAGAGTCTTGGTATTGTTGGACTCTGCAGAGAAAATAAAGTAGCTATTCTCCTTAGTTTTTGGCATTACCTTTTCCTTGGTCAAAGCACCATTTGTTAAGGAGACGTTGTGAGAAGTCTCCATCAAGTCAGCTACCTTTTCTCTCACTTTTTCTGTGTTGAGTCCCCCTTTTCCATGTGTCCCTTTAGCAAGTATTAATTCTCGTGTGACTCTTTGACTATCTTGATTCGGCACGGCATCCTTAACAGATGCCTCTGTTTCCTTAACATTTGCATATGCCTTCAATGTCTCTTTTGATATGGGTGCTATATGGTGCTCCACATCTATTCTTGCTATCTTGCTGCCTTTGTTGCTAGCTACCTCATCTAGATCTATCAAAAGATTTCTGAACACCAATTGGGTTGCTGGCAACCCCTTTCCGTTGTCATACTGTTGATCATGCATCTTTTTCCAGCAAAATGCTGGTACTTGTGGAGATTGAATCAAGTTTGTGTGTTCTCTTGTCAGGAACCAAAAACATCCCTTTGGGTTGTTTGCTGCCTCTGGTTTTTTGCACTCAGCTTCATAGTGTCCAAGCATGGCGCACTTGAAGCATATAGGTCCAGCTTTTTCGTACCGAAAAACCACCATTTTTTCCTCGCCATTTGGAAGTTTGGAGTTATTTCCAAGAACAAGAGGTGCAAGAGGGTTCATCATAACTTTTATCCTTGCATAACCAATGCAAGCTTGGTAGGTTTCATGAAGGATTTGTCCGGCTTCGCCAGCGATTGCAGTGACCGTTCTTTTACTCCCAACAAGAGCTGGGGGGAAATTGATGGAGTTGGACCCCAAACTGTGGCAGTATCGAATTTGATCTTCTCTACATCAGTGAGAGGATCAAAATTCTTTAAGAGAAGGAGATGACCCATAACCGTCCAAGGTTGTTTTTTTACAACCTTATAGAGTGTTGCTTCATCTTGGAATTGTGCAAGGAAAAGAAGATCTTTTTTGTCATAATGACCTAAAAACCGCAACCGTAAACCTTTTGGGATTTCCCAAAATTTTCTTATGAGCTCCATAACCTTCTTTGGTTGCGCCTTGCTATTTCCTAGGAGTCTAACAGCCATGCTGTTTCTCCCATGCTCTACTAGCTCTTCCCAAACATCTTTTGGGAACTCAATTTCGGCGACTTTTGCTCCTGGAAAAGAGAGCACTCTCTTAAAAGATTCTTCAAGATTGACAAGATGATCATGGTGTTATGCCATGGCTTGAGTTGGAGGGATTTTCATAAAGAAAAAAAAAAAGATGGAGAGGACTAGGACGAAGATGGTAGCAAAAAGAAAATAAAATATAAAAACTTCTAGAAAAGAACTTGGAGGGACGGTGAGTTTTGAGATAAAAGGGACAAGTATGTCTCCTGTTTAGGTGATGTTTAGAAAATAGATAAGTTTTACTCTAATTCTGCAACATTATAGTTGAGATTCCACAAGATGAAATGAGTTGTTGGTTTGATTCCATAATTTGACATGGCAATGAAGAGACTTTGCTCATTGGTGGTGAAAAGAGGTTATAATTTTTTGCTCCATAGAGAAAAGAGAAAAGAGCTTTATGTGAAACTATAATTTTTTGTCGGAAGTATTTTTTGTTGCTCAACTCCCCAAACTCATGTTAGAGACCTTAACATTCTTGACACTGTCATCACTGATGAACAAAATAATGACCTCACTAGAGAGGTAACTTTAGAAGAAGTCAAGGAAGCTCTTTTCTCTATGGACCCCCATAAAGCTCCAGGTCCCGATGGTTTTACCCCTCTTTTCTACCAGAAGTATTGGGATATCATTTCTTCTGACCTCCTTAACACCATCAAGAGCTTCATGAACTCCGATCACATCTTGGCAGAGCTGAACCACACCAACATTACTCTAATACCTAAATGCCAGCGATCAAAAACTCTTGACCAATTTCGACCCATCAGCCTCTATAACGTAAGCCTCAAAATCATCTCCAAAATCCTTGCAAATCGCATAAAACCTCTTCTTGACATTTTTCTCTCTCCGTCCCAGAGTGTTTTTGTAAAGGTAAGACAGATCTTTGATAACATTGTTCTCGCTCATGAGATAGTTCGTACTCTAGAAGAAAAAAAAAGTGCATCAGGTTGTATGGCCATCAAGCTAGATTTGAGCAAAGCTTTCGACAAAGTAGAATATAGTTTCCTTCTAGAAACTATGGAAGCCCTTGGTTTCTCCGAGAAATTGAGGAATTGGATTAATCAATGCATTTCTACTACTTCTCTTTCATTCAAGATAAATGGATCACCCATGGGTTTCCTCAAACCTGGACGAGGTATCAGACAAGGAGATCCCCTGTCACCCTTTCTGTTCATTATCTACATTGAAGTTTTCTCGTCTTCTCTCTAAAGCAGAAAAAGAAAAACAAATCCATGGGGTCAAAATCAGTAGGAGTGACACTCCTATGTCTCACCTTCTCTTTGCAGACGACAGTTTCATTTTCTGCAGAGCAAATATTGCAAAAACACATCATCTCAAAGATATTTTGGAGCTCTTTAAAAATGTTTCAGGTTAAGAGATCAATTTCCAGAAGTCAGGTATTTTTTTCAGTCACAACACCCACCATCGTCATCAACTCATTGTGAAAAGAATTCTGAAAATTAGGAAAACAATCACCCATGAAAAATATTTGGGAGCCCCGTTAATCCTCAGGTGCAAGAGTCGTATTGATTTTGATGAAGTGCTAGAAAGAGTTTTTCAAATAATGGAAGGGTGGAGAGCCAAACTTCTCTCCCAAGCCGGAAAATTAGCGCTCATTAAAGCAGCTACTTTGGCAATCCCATCTTACATGATGTCAGTATTCCAGCTGCCAACCTCTACATGCAACAAGTTGGATTCTCTAAATGCTAGTTTCTTTTGGGGAAGAAAAGAAGACAACACAAATAAGGTGCACTATATCTCCTGGAACAAAATATGCTTACCAAAATCAAGTGGGGGCTTGGGGATAAGGCGTTCATCTCATCACAATATCGCACTTCAAGCTAAACTATTTTGGAGAATCCTTAAAGAGCTAGACAAACCTTGGGTGGTAAGCCTACTAAAGAAGTACGTTCGTGGAAATTCAATCTTGAGAGTAAAGTGCCCTAGACAAGGGGCATCCAAGATATGGCAATGTATACTTAAAGCAAGAGATCGATGAGATCCTCCCTAAGCTATGTTGGCATATTGGGACTGGAAATGACATTGATATTTGACTCGATCCTTGGATACCAACTCGATCTACCATACAACAAACCCATGGGACCCCTGCCACTTGTAGGCACATATAGGCGTGTAGCCGACCTCATTGATCCAGAAAACCGTTTATGGAAAAGAAATGTTTTGGATACCATCTTTCTTCAAGCCACTGTCAAGGAAATTCTGAAAGTGCCTCTCAGTTGACAAGAACACAACGACTCTATCAGATAGTTAGAGGAAACAAATGGGGAATTAACAGTGAAGTTTGTTTACAAATACCTTAGTGAAAGCACAAATGCAGATCAAAACCAAAATCGGCAACTTTGGAAAAGCATATGGAATCTCGACATAGCAGAGAGAGTCAAATTGTACTTTTGGAAAGCAATCAGAAACAGCTTGCCCACAAGAGAAAATCTGATAAATTGGAATATCATCCCTCAAATTACTTGCCCACACCGCGATGTCGGTGGAATCTACTCATCATGCACTCTTTCATTAATTGTATCATGCTCAGACACATATGGTATGGTTCTAAACTCTCTATCAGAACCGATCATTGGAATAACGATGATTCTATCATCTCCATCATCACAAATATCACTACTATGCTAAATTTTAAAAATGATATTAAAGACACCCTAAGTGAACTCACCTCAATCATGTACTCCATATGGACTAGCAGGAATGATATTATCTTCAACAACAAACAAACAAATTTTTTTGGTATCATCTCCAAAGCTTCAACTTTTATCACTAACACTGAAAAACCGTTTGCTAGAAACAAACATGTAAATGTGTGGCCTCATATAACCGATAATTGTTGCTACCTCATTACAGATGCCTCGTGGGATAGTAATACTAAACAGGTAGGTGTAGGTTTTGATATTTGGAATAATTTTGGTTATTGCATTGGTGTAGGACATGACAGAGACAGAAGTGTTGATCCAGAAGAAGCAGAGGCTTGAGCCATCCGAGGAGGCCTAGAGCTTTTACAACGCATGCAAATCCAGAACATCGCCATTTTGACGGACTACTTGCTAAGATTTTGGAGCGTAGAGAGACAAACCTTTCTTGGGGAGCTATTTCGGTGGCTCACGACATTTATGCAAGTATTTTTTGATATTTCTGTATTTCTGTTTTTTCATAGACTCGAGGAAGGCGATGCAGTAGTGACATTGATATTTGACATTGATATTTGATATATGGCAAGTGTTTCTGGGGAGCGCTTCCTAGTTTAGAAGTGTTTCCCTTTTATCTAAAAAAAACACGCCACAAAAGAATAACTACTTGGGCCAAGCCCAAGGCCCACGCGCCACAATAAGAACCGTGCCTATGAAAAGTCCAAGTCCATGCCACAAGTAGAACTGCGCCTGTAGAAAGTCAAAGCACACACACCAATTCAAAATCCGCGTGGGCCTAACCAAATGCAGTGTTCCTCGAAGGTGTCTCATGTTCTTCAACTGTCCTATTTTACACCCACTTTCTAGTTTCTACACCAATAACGAAGGTACTGAGAGAGTGAGAGTTTGAAGGCGAGTCAATCTTCCCATTCTTGGTGGCATTGAAACTAGCCTAGGGTTTGTTTATTTTAAGACTGATCAGGTGTTTGGGTAGCCAAAGAAGTTTTGTGCAGTCATTGAGTTTTAGTGTCTGCATACTAAGTAGTCAGCAGATAGTTTTGTGCAAAGTTTGGATACGGGTCATGGAGAGGTCAAGGTACCTCAGATGTTTCAAATTACCAATCGATGCTCAAATCCAAAACCCTTATGGCCTTATGCAATTCATTTTTGCAACACAAAGTGAAAGGGATGTCGTGAATGAGATACCTAATCGGCTCACTTGACATTAGATTGTGCCCAAGTTGCGAGATCTATACAAGGCCTCATACATACTTGGTGAAAATTTACATTGGGGAAATGATAATATAAATAACGAACATTTCTAGAGATATATATGCAATTCATCGCCAACTATCATACCAAAGCATTTATCGCCTGAAACGAATTTAGCAAGATTATGAATGAGATCATGTATTAATTGGGGAGAGGTATTGGAATCAGCAGGTGCCTTTCGGAAGAAAGACATGTTCATCAGGTTATCAAAGTAATTACTTCCGATGTCTTCCATTCTTAGCCCCATCCCGCTTTTGGCTGAATAAATCCTTGTGCTATCCAAAATAGCAACGCGCCTATTTAATTATTTATTAACCGTGTGCCAGTTAGTAAACCACTTGGGCCTGTGCTGTAAAGCCCACGCACTACTTCAAAAACCACATGGGCCTAACCAAAAGCTCTCGGGCCACTTCTTTAACTGCACTGCTCTTGTTAGACCGCTTTGTACATTTGATGAAACACCAGGTGCCAAGGTTACTGATATTTTGGTGTTGATAGATGATTGGCCGGTGAAAGACGTACTGAAGAAGATGGTTTTCATCAAATGTTTGAAGATTTAGTGTTGGTGTCACCATTGAAGATGTTTTAAACCTAGGTTGAACTCTTTTTTGCTCAAAAGGTCAAATATTAAAAGCACTCAAGTGAAATGTGAAATATATTTGATCATTAATTAGTGTAGTACGTACTGCATAAGGTATTAATGTGTTGTTTCCAATTTTATGGAATACAAACTTTTAATAATGCTACAGAAGCTTGGGAATCAAAATCTTGGTTCCCCCTTGGAATCTAGTTTCCTTAAAGTTCTTGGATTGTGGTGATGGACTTTGATGTCTCCTACCTGGCTATCACATGGTGATTGTACTGAATCAACTCAAATGTCTGCATTCTTCTTCTCAAGTGGACCCTCTGTTATTTGTTTATGGGATCCGTTGTCTATTTTCAGATTATCCCTTTACTTTTTATGGATGTGATCTAATTCTAATATTTTTAGGTTTATTCTCAAGGATATTTCTAATTGGGTATGTAAAATTACACCTCCAAATAAGTGCCATTAGGATTTTATAACGACTATAAATATTCACACTTTATATTCCCAAGTACGTCTAAGTTTAGAAATTACAAATTGACACTTTAACAATTTGTGTCCAAGTAGGGAATTGTTGCTTTATTAACTATTAGTTTATTACCTACGTTTTAAAACTCCCATTAAATAGAGTTTTTTTTTAATTGGAGTTGTAAATTTTACACCTTATACAATTTACACACCTATTGGAAATACCCTAATAGGGCCTTAGGGCCTCTATGTGTGCTCGCTTCAAAGGTAGATAATTTAGAGAATTGTAAATGGGATTAAAGCCTTGTTTCGGGTTTTAATTGGTCAGTACTCAGTAGGTGTAATAATCTAGAATTTACCAAAGGGCATTTCGATAATGTATTGGCATTTTAGTTATTTATTCATATACGTGGCCGGTGGCCTCCGTGATCACCAAAATTACTTGTTTGTACAGTTACTCAGTTAGTACTTGGTTTGTTTCTCTTTTGTGACGGAAACCAAATTATGAGAATCATCTGTTTAGGTGCTCATCTAGTGGAGTACCATATAGCATGGCCGGAGTTCGAATTTGTTTACCAGCGGCTACTGCTGGTAGAATCTACCAGTGCCAATATTACGCCACGTAGCACCCAAATAATTATTGACATATTTAATATATTTTTAATTCATAGTCTCTTTCTTCCTCTAATAAATAAGGAAAAGTTATATCCGCCAAAAAGAAAAATCAAAATTAGGAGAAAATCTTTCATCCTGACCATCTCATCTGCGAAAATCCAATATCAATTGTAGGTAATGGGAAAGCTTCTAACACACATTATAATAGTTTTAAGAAGTTGAATTTGATGGGTTTTTCACTTATATATATATATATATATATATATATATATATATATATATATATATATATATATATATATATATATATATATATATATATATCGGTCAGCCTTCTTCAAAATTTAGATTGTCGCCGTCATATGCAATATAATTTTGCTTCTCATGTGTTTCAACAATTATCGTTATTACCTTGTCATTTAACCATTCCTCTCTTCTTCTTCTTCACTTTTTTTCTTTGGCTGTATTTTGGACTTTTGCTGCGAGACAAAACTAATTCCATTTTGCTTTGACCATGGCCTAGTTTTGCACCTGTTTAAACCCAATTTAACTCAACCATTCTGTTGTCAGGTCTCAAACACATTCTTCTCTTATTGTTTCATGAGAAAATATTTTTTTCCTTTTTTACTTTTTAGTTTTTTATGTAAAATTGTGGCCGGTCAAAGTCAATAACTGTTTGGGTGCTACATGGCGCAGTATTGGCACTCGTAGATTTTACTTGCAGTGCAAAAAAAAAAAAAAAAAAAAAAAAGTAGCCACTGGTGAATAAATTCAAACTCTATAGCATGGGATAATTGATTCAATTTGAATATGAGCACTTCTACTCAGACTCCCTGTCATAGCCCGAATTTCTAAACAATTTAAAAAAATGAATATTTGATATATAAATATTTCAACATCACTTGGTTCAATTGTCTAAAAACTCAGGCTATGACGGGGTGGATACAACACATGTCAAAACCTAAAACCCACATCATAAACAATCTTAACCACAAATTCAATCTCCAAAATTCTCTTTATTACTTTATAAAAAAAAACTATCTTCAGTCCCAATAAAACAGCAAACCACTCTAAGAATAACAGGTCTTCAACATCGGATTCTCATGTCATATGAAAAGAAAACTACGTTATTACATACTTCCAAAAGATCATACCTAATAAACTAAACTCCCAGAGTGCTCCAGGCGAGAATCCAAATCACACGCCCGTTCCATCGCTTTCCACTGTGTTCCCAAGAACACACCCACGCTACTAAAACAAAGCAAACATGGGTCACAAAAATGGAATTTCTTTGGTATGAGTAGACTAACTATAGATAAACATTATCATACTTTAATTATCCAAACAATCACTTTATATTTTCCCATAACTTAATCATTCTCGGAAGGAAGGCGTAATTCCGTCATTTCAACCGCATAGTTTCTTCCCAAGCAAAACTTCCATTATATTAACTCATTCAAATAACTCGTTTTAATATCTAAATCATTTAATTAAAACTTACCGATATCCATGCTATATAAAAGGGTAGGACCACTGCCCTCCTGCGACAAAATGTTATTAAGTCCTACCCTCCTCGCAAAAAGAAAGTTAGAACTTCTATATAACCTTTGTAAATATTATATTAGGCATTCAAAAGTAAACCCAAACACTCGCATAATCAAAGAATACAACTAACCCGCAAGGCGAATACCTTAGTTCCTCTCTAGGGCAGTCTAAAGAATCTGGTCATTCATGGCACATTCAATGAATACCCGGGTCATTCATGGCACATTCAATGAATGCCCTGGGTCATTCCTGCCACATTCAAGGAATACCCAATCCTACATTCCCGAGCACTCAAGGAATACAACTAACTCGCAAAGCGAATACCTTAGTTCCTCTTTAGGGCAATCCAAACAATCTGGTCATTCATGACACATTCAATGAATACCCGGGTCATTCATGGCACATTCAATGAATACCCTTATATAACGCTAACGGGTCATTTATGGCACATTCAATAAATGCCCACCTAACATATGACTTCATCAGTCATAAAACCAAATTCCAAAACTTGAGGCGTGGAGAGTTCTAAAAGAGTGCGGTAAATTTGTTTACGCATTATTGAACTTTATTCCATATATTATTTTAGAGAACGGAGGAGTATCTTGATTCATGTATTTTTTATTTACGCGTTATTAATTTCATAGATGTATAAGTGTCATAACGTTGTGTATAAAACTGAAATATCACATAGTATTTAATACACATACCCACGTATATATAAATGTCTTAGCCTAAAGCCAAGCATGCTAATAGCCCTAGACCTATCCTAATAGACCGAATCATAATCCGAGTTAAAAGGTCAAATTGGGTCAACTGGTCAAAGGTCAAAGGTCAAAGTCAACATATCATGGTCAAAGTCAACATGCCATGGTCAAAGTCAAAGTCAACATGCCATGGTCAAAGTCAAACTGTCGTTTCTGTGTTTCGACAGGTTCAGGGTCATAGCCATGGTTCATGGCTAAGGTTAAAATGCATGGCTCATGGGCTCATGACTAAGGTAGTGGTTCGGACCCAATTGGCCAAGCCCAAACCTTAGAACCCGAAAGTCTGAACATTTAAAGACCCAAAAAGATCTATTTTAAGTCCTAAGGACTGGCCCCAAGCAATATTAGAAACTGGCCCAAAAACTAATTAGAGAAGGCCCACACAAAATGATAAGAGCCCAAAACTGTAGTTTTAACCCTTTAACAGTCATACTTTTAGACCAATTATGTGAGTAATAATTAAGAGTTAACACTGATTACGTGTTTTATGCATTTCGGGCTTCAAAGTCCATTATGTGCGAAAATGTGCCACTTTTAGCGAGATAAAGGAGCAAAGGTCGATTACTAAGGAGTTCCGATTGATTAAAGGCCAAGTTTCGAGAACACAAAGCCTTTCTAAAAGCCCGGTCCAAAGCCGAAAAAGTCGGCGCGGGCGAAAACAAAGACACAAAGTCGTGAGAACTTCCGAAGGACATATCTTTGGACTCAGACCTCGGAATGGGGCCTACCTTATGTCAAAACGACCGGCTCGGAAAGAGCTTTCTAATGGTCTAAGAATTGACCCAATCAGAGGAGCAGAAGTTGACGGAAAGTCTGTTGAAGCCAACTGCAGCTGAAGAGGCCTTTTTGGACTGAAAGAATTGGGTTTTGGGCCTGATTCTCTGGCCCAAAACATGGCTCCAAGCCCATGCACGATTTTTGGATCTGAAAGTATAAAAACAAAAGCTTAGGAGTTAGTTAATGGTAGATAGTTAGACCTAGAAATAGATTAGATTAGTAGCCTCCATTAATGAATTCTAGATCTAGTTTTTCATGTAGATTAATTAAGTTTAGTTCCATTTCAATTATTGTATTAGATTAAACCTTTGAATCTTGTTCTTCATTTTGATTAGATCAATAAAGTAGTATTTTTTATCAATTTTGATTTTGTCATTTCCATTCCTAGATCTAATTTCAATTCCTGTCTTTATTTCAATTGAGTCATTAAATTAGATTTCATTATTGTTTAATTAAGTAAATTTCAATTCTTTATATCATGTTTAGTTTAAATGTAATCGAAATGATTAGTAATGATTCTCGGCTAAACCTCCATTAGAGGGGGTTGAGAAGCCTTGATGAAAGCTTGATTCGAATATCGTAGAATCGCCGTAATTTCCTTTCCACTCTAGAAAAGCGATTAGTTCACCATGAGAATGGGTTTAATCGCTCACATGCTAGTTATGAATTGGTAGGAATGCCATGTGTAATTAGGGATTAGGAAGAACCAATTGTTCTCAGAAGCGATTCAATTCGATTACTGACGATTAAATTAGTTAATAGGATTAAGTCGAGTTAAGGTGAAATCAATCCCCCTCTAACTCCTTATCATAGAATCAACGTAGCATTCCCTTAGTTATTCCCATCGTCGACTAGTTGCATTTCGTGGGTAGTTGCATCGTAGTCTAGTTGCCTTTTTTTTTCGTAAATCTCTCATTAGACTTTAAGTTTAGAGTACTTACACTTGAGAACATAGCATGCGGAAGGACTAAGAGTGGAACGAATCACTCTACTCCACTATATCTCATAGACTTGAGAGTAGAATCTTTGATAAACATAGACCCATAAGATTAGTTTAGTTTACTTACGTTTTGAGTTCATCGTTCATTTCGTAGGTAGACTATTCAATTTTACCTTTATCACAAAACTTAATTAAATTGGTCCAAAACGGAAAAATAGAAATGAATCTAGTCCAACCCAAAAACTAATATGGTCCGGCCCAACCAAACTAAACCAAAATGGCCCAAGCTTAATTGAACTGGTCCGACCCAACAACCCTCTAACAAGCTAAGGCCCAAACTGAAACCAAAAGGCAAAGCCCAGGCCCAAGCCTAATAGATGGAACAGTGTCATCTTCTCCAACAGCCACCACCCCTCACTTCATCAAACCGATATTGGTGAGGATGAGAAACCCCACAACTTTAATAAAAGCTAATATCTCTAATATCAGTAAATCAACACTCTTCTTCAAACTAGATCTAAAGTTTCGACCTCCATTAATGGCTTCTCCAAGCTCCCCACCACCCTTACTCAACAGCCCCACTACCACCATTCATCAAACCCCCACTCACAATACCAAACAATAATTCAAACAACAAAAATCACAAATAAAAAACCAAACCCTCAGTATCACAGTAATGGCGTTTTTACAGGGGGTTTGGAGTTGCGCCTCCCTTGACGCTCCTTCAAGCTTGAACAGCACCACACACGACCCAAATCACAATTTAACAAAACCATCAACACAACAATCAATCAAAATACCAGAAATGATACTGGGGTGCGCTGCCATTAACGCTTGTCGAAGCTTCGACAACACCCAACCAAACTTCAAACTATAAACACAACTATCTACCAGTTCAATCCATAATGTATATGGGCTTTAGCCGCCATTGACGTTTGTTGAGATTCAACAGTTTACCCAATTTTGACAAAGTTTCGACAGTTTAATTACAAATCCGAAATTCAACAAAGTTTAATAATACAAATGGCACAAAGTCCAATACAACAGGATAATGAGCAGTATAAAAACAGAAACCTATACACCGATGTACGAAAACTATAACTTTCGGTGAAATAGCAAAAATAGCTACTCACCTTTAGCGGCCCGACTATCGACCCGACTACCGGGAAAAATCTTCCTTTTCTCGTTGTCGAGAAAACTTCTCCCTTTTCAGTAAAACTCTCGGTGTTTTTTTGACCAACCCTATTCTGTTTTTCGTTGCTCTGCTCAAAACAAAACCCCCGAAATAGGAAAGAAGGTTTATCCCATAAACCCACGTCTCCTATTTCCACTAGCACTTATCCTATTTTATTTTATCTATTATCTATTATTATTATCTTTATTATTATTATTATTAGGAAAATAAAAGAATTAAAACACGGGGTGTTATACTCCCTCTATAACTCCCTTGGGACTCTGTTTTCTAAATGGCATCCAAATCCTACTTTCCCTTTCCAAAAATCAAAAAACAAATACAAATATAGAAACAAAATAATAACTAATAACTTACCTAATTAAATAACTAAAACCATAAATAGTAACAAATAAATAAATAAAACTTACCAATATTTTCACAAACAATAAATAAATAAATAACAAATCTTACTTAACATTAAAAATAAATGAATAAGGTTAATTAATTTTCTTTTCTAGTGCATCTTCATCTCAAATCACACCATTTTCATATTAAAAACATTCATCTTCCATCATCTTTCTTTATACGTTAGTTCAAGTCAATAGATAAAGAACATACAATTTTTTTTTCTCTATTCAAAACTGATATAAACTAAAATAATAAAAAGTGAAACTTTCATCATCTTTCTTTATATGTTAGTTCAAGTCAATAGATAGAGAACATACAAATTTTTTTTTCTCTATTCAAAACTAATATAAACTAAAATAATAAAAAGTGAAACTTTGTAACAAGAAAGAGAAAGAGAGAGGATTGATAATGAGTAAGGTGAATTTTTTGGGTGTTGGGTTTTGTTGTTGTTGTTTTTTTTTTAGTTGATGAATTATATGTAAGTTTTTTGTTATTTATTTGTTACTATATTGAGTTTTAGCTAATTAATTTGGTAAGTTATTAGGTATTTATTTGTTTCTATTTTTGTTTTTTGATTTTTGGAAAGAGAAATATAATTTTGCCACTTAAGATATGGAGCCCCTAAAGAGTTATTAAGGAAGTCTAAGCATTTAATGCATTTGATGCTTATATTAGAATATACTAGATTTTGGACCCGGGCATACGCCAGGGATCTATTAAATATTTTGTGTGTTGAAAAGGGTTTACAAAATGTCTCACACAAATTTTCGAATCAGAATATATTTTTATTGAAAATAAACCGAAATACGTTAATGAGCATTGATTATGGTGCATAAGTACTTGGAAACTAAGGAATCAAATTGAGATAGCCTATTCACTTTGTTGTTTAGGATATTAATCCATAATTTTCAAATAAAATTATCTTAAACTCGATCTAGCTTGTATAATAGTTTTCTTATATTTATGATAATTTACCGGTAAATTTTCGAATCAGAATATATTTTTATTGAAAATAAACTGAAATACGTTAATGAGCAGCGCTTATGGTGCATAAGTACTTGGAAACTAAGGGATCAAATTGAGATAGCCTTTTCACTTTGTGGTTTAGGATATTAATCCGTAATTTTCAAATAGAATTATCTTAAACTCGATCTAGCTTGTATAATAGTTTTCTTAGATTTATGGTGATTTAGCGGCAAATTTTCAAAGTATAATATATTTTTATTGAAAATAAACCAAAATACATTAATGAGTTGCGATTATGGTGCATAAGTACTTGGAAACTAATTGATCAAATTGAGATAGCCTCTTCACTTTGTGGTTTAGGATATTAATCCGTAATTTTCAAATGGAATTATCTTAAACTCGATCTAGCTTAGTTTGTATAATAATTTTATTAGATTTATGGTGATTTAGCGGTAAATCATCACACTCGGCTTACGTACTAATGTGTACAAATCACTAAAATAGATTGATTGTTTTCATATCCTCAAAGAATATACTACTCCCACTTGAAAAGATTTATTACATAAACGTGTCCAACGAACGGGTGTCATTATTTTAAATTATTCTCAAAAATATTAGTAACTATACATAGCTATGAGATATGAAAATTATATTAATTACTCATTTAAATTTCTTGTACCACTCTCTATAAAAAGAAAACATCAAACCTTGATAAAACTCATTGACTTCTTTTTATTGTTAGGTTTAACAATAGAATTTTGATTGAATTTTTGTGAGAATGCCCAATGTGGTGAAGATAATATTGAAGCTACTTGAATAGCAAGACATTCCCAATCACAATAAAAGAATTGTGATAAACACTACTTAAAATGAAAAACTATATTTGTCGAGACATTTATTCCCCCTACATATAATACAAAAATATTTTAGGGTATTAGTTTAATGCATTTGCATCAAATTTCTGATTTTCCATTAATTATTCTTTGAGTTTAGTATAATGTAGTACGTTGCATCCAGTTTTTAATTTCTCATTAATTATTTTTTGAGGTTAGTTCAATGCAGTTACATCAAATTTATAATTTTTCGTTAATTATTCATTTATGTTAGTTCAGTGCAGTTTCATCCATTTTTTAATGTTTCGTTAATTAGTCTTTGAGATTAGTTCGTTACATTTGGATCCAGTTTTTGATTTTCCGTTAATAACTCTCTAAGGTTACTTCAATACATTTGCATCTAGTTTTTGATTATTTATGCTTTGAGGTTAGCTCAATACAATTATATCCGATTTTTTATTTCCCGTTAATTATCCTTTAAGATTATTTCAATACATTTGCATTTAGTTTCTGATTTCCCACCAATTATTCTATGAGGTTAGTTCAATGCAGTTGCATTCAGTTTTTGATTTTCTGTTAATTATTTTTTGAGTTTAGTTTAATGCATTTGCATCTAGTTTTTGGTTTCCCATTAATTAATTATCTGAGGTTTGTTTGATGTATTTGCATACCATTTCCGATTTCCAGTTAAATGTTTTTCAAGGATTTGCATCCAATTTATAATTTCCTGTTAGTTATTATCTGACGTTAGTTTAATGCAATTGCATCCAGTTTCCGATTTCTAGTTAATTACTTTTTGAGTTTAGTTTATTGCATTTGCATAAAATTTCCGATTTTCCGTTAATTACTTTTTGAGCTCAGTTATGTATTTGAATCTAGTTTCTGATTTCCTTTAAATTATCCAATGTGGTGTGTAATACCAACTTCTACTGATTCATCTGTAGTGTCCTTGCAAACATGACATAAAAAAATAAATTATGTTTGATTTACTATGTGGGATCATCGAAGATTATCCAGTTCCTGATTTCCCATTAATTATTCTTTAAATTATGCATGACTCACTATGTGGAATCTTCAAAAATTATCTACGAACGGGTGTTGTTATATTAATTATTCTTAAAAATATTTGCAAATATGCAGAACTATTATATATTAATATTATATTGATCACTCAACCAAATTTCTTATAACGTGAAAACCTCACTCTCGACTAAAAAAAAATAACTCACCTTTGATAAAACCCTTCAACTTCATTTTGTTGTTTAATAATAGAATTTTGATTGAAGTTTTGTAAGATTGCTTAATAAGGTGAAGTTCATATATATTGAAGCTACTTAAATAGCAAGGAGTACCCAATCATACGAAAAGAGATAAGATAAACATTATTTTAAATACAAAATTATACTTATCGACACATTCCCACAACATATAACCCAACTATATTTTGAAGCCAGTTAGTTCATTGCATTTGCTTCTAGTTTCTGATTTTTTGTTATTTATATTTTAAGGTTAGTTCAATGCAGTTGCATCCAATTTCCAATTCCTATTATTTATTTTTTGAGATCAGTTCTATGCAGTTGCATCCAGTTAGTTTATGATTTCTCGTTGATTATTCTTTTCGGTTAGTTCAATACATTTGTATATAATTTCAATTTCCTGTTAATTGTTCTTTGAGGTAAGTTCAATGCATTTGCATCTAATTTCTGATTTTCCGTTAATTATTCTATTAGATTAGTTTAATGCATTTGCATCCAGTTTTTGATTTCTCATTTATTATTTGATAAAGTTGCATTTGCATCTAGTCTCCGATTTCTCATTAATTATTGTTTGAGGTTAGTTCAATGAATTTGCATCCAGTTTTTGATTTACCGTTAATAATTTCTTGAGGTTAGTTTAATGTATTTGCATCCAGTTTATTTTTTAA
This sequence comes from Coptis chinensis, assembly GCF_015680905.1. Lineage (NCBI taxonomy): Eukaryota > Viridiplantae > Streptophyta > Magnoliopsida > Ranunculales > Ranunculaceae > Coptis > Coptis chinensis. Next base: position 19,470,090 of record NC_141457.1, on the reverse strand, counting down.
GATTAGTTCCACGCATTTGCATCATGTTTCCAATTTATAATTAATTTTTCTTTGAAGTTAGTTCAATGCAGTTGCATCTAGTTTTCGATTTCCCGTTAATTTAATCTTTGAGGGTTAGCTCAATGCATTTCCATCCAGTATCTGATTTTCCGACAATTATTTTTTTATGTTAGTTTGATGTATTTGCATCCAAATTTTAATTTTTTGTTAATTATTCTTTGATGTTAGTTTAATGCAGTTGTATCCATATTCCAATTTTCTATTAATTAATTTTTAAAATTAGTTTAATGCTTGCATTTGCATCCAGTTTCTTATTTCCTGTTAAATATTATTTGACGTTAGTTCGATGCATTTGCATCCAGTTTTCAGTTCCCCATTAATTGTTTTTTGACGTTAGTTTCATTCAGTATTATATATTTTTTAAAATATTTGTCATTATTGCTTTGCCCTTATTTTTATTTTTTATTTTTTTTCCATTTTCTATTATATATTTTGTGAGGCCATGTTAAGGATATATTCGAAATAAGTCGGTGTTTTCTCATAGACACTAAAATTGTATGATTTGTAATAGAGAATTAGTTTCTACAAATCACGTATTTTTTAGCGATTTTTTTTTATTTGATCAAATATATAAGAATTGGAACACTAAAAGTGTTTGATTCGTAAGAGGAAATTACCTTTTACAAATCACCTATTTTTTAGCCATTTTTTTTATTTGATAAAATATATAAGAATTAGAAATACACTCAAACTCTCCAAATATAAGAATTATAAATACACTCAAACTCTCTAAAGAGGTTCCATGTATAGGAGATTGTAGGTTATTAGAAAAGACTATTTTTCATATTAGAGTGCCACATAAGAAATAGAAAAAACTAACTCTCATATTAGAGTGCCACATAGGAGAGAGAAAATCTTTCATTAGAAGTCTCTGCTTTAGTATATAGACTAGGTATTATACCCGGGCATATGCCCGGGTTCTTTTATGAAATTTTCATTTCCAGCATTGTGTAATAGGAGTAAGGGTTTTATCATGTAATTTAACTAATTGAGAAATTTCATTTCCAACATTGTGTAATAGGAGTAAGTGTATCATCATGTAATTTAACTAATTGAGAAATTATTGCATAATAAATCACAAACATGTAATAAATTTAAGCATATATTTGCGTGCTTGATAAGTTTAAAACTTGGCACAATCTATAACCTAATTATTATTCCTAAAATAAGTAATAGTTCCATTAAAATTTATTCTACTGATCATCATCATCACTAATGTTGATTATCTGAACAACTTCATCACTCGTCATGTCAACATTAGTAAATGATGTTCGTAATTCTCTATTTTCTTGTCCAACGTGCATGATATCGACATGCAGTTGTTGATTTATTTCATGAAACTGTTCATTGGCTTCTTGAAGTTGTATGATTTCGTTTGTAGCTTCTTCATGAATCTGACGCAGATGATTGATTTCGCTCCTTGCTTCTTTAAGTTGTTGTCGTATATGGGTAAGTTCTTTGAAGTTAAAATCTCTGACGTCGAATTGGTACAATTCAGGAAATGATGTGAGAGCAGCCTGTGCAGCTTGATTTTTAGTTATATTTTGTGTTTCTTCCAGAGTTCCATAACATGTTTGCAATGTTGACGAATTATCTTTAAATATTCCTTGTAGAATAGGAACGTCTATAGTCACATTTGATCCAAATCTATCGCCTATCATTTCCGTTTTGTAAACTGGTGGTGTATAAATTTCGTTATGCAACAGTATCTGATTCAATATTGCTTTCCTTGAAATAGGAAATATTTTATCATGATCCATTTTGCTGCACAAAAAATTAAACATAATTAGTACGTTAAATTGTGAATAAGTTCATATACATGTTGGCATAATATCTACTATCGTGCCGATGCAATATTCCGGATATGACATTTACCGATACAGTTGTTAATTATATTTGCTAAAGTAATATGCCAAGAAATATTTCCAAATTCCAAATTCCAAATATTTGCTAAAGTACGTGTAATCCAAATTCCAAATAATTAGAATTCAAAAATTCAAATTCCACATAGCGATATTTCCAAATTCCAAATTCCACAGTGATATTTCTTTACTATTCAACAATTCAAAAACACGCGCCATTGGCACTCTGGCAGCATTGAAGAATTGTAAAAACATACCTGTAAGTTGAAAACTGGAAAGAAATTAGATTGTTGCAAAGAAGAAATCAGCGAATATTTGTGTAGTCGGATCTGGTGTTATATAGAGTTGATTTTGTTGATTTTAGAATTCTAGTTGATTTTGAATTTGAAATATTGTTCTGTATCAGAATTCCGATTTGGTTTTGAATTGGTAAGCCGTATATTTTGATTTGATTTTTTGTTTAGGAATCTATTGCTATTGCTCTGTAACCCCCTCCAAATAAAGGTTTTTGCTTTGTTTTTTTAGTGATTGAGATGCCATAAGAACAGAGCTTCAGCGATGAAGGCTTCGGTCCTCCCCCTAAAAAATGGAAACACACTTGCGATGTAGGAAACAATTTTAAAGGCAACAGGTAACTCTCATCCTTGAATTCTGTCATTTGTGGTTAATTGCACCAGTATTTTACGTTTTCTGGTGTGCTAATACCTAGTCAGACATTTCCAACAAACTTTGGCTTATTTCGCTGTTATGCTAAGAACATAATTTATTATTTGAGTTAGCAAACTGATGAACATACAAAAACTAATCAACTTGATTAGTGATTTTATCCTCATTGTGATTTATCTAAATAAGGAAGTGTTAAAGTCCACTTGAAAAAAACCATATATGGATTAGCATTCAACAACGATATCCATTGGATTATAAACAAAATTATATTCCGACTTTTCTTTGGTGTCTCAGCCCAAATTTAGATGTATTATAATCTAACGGAATCTATGAATGAGCGTACATATTTTAAGTAGAAAAAATTATCGTTTTGGGTTCGCAACTTGAGCACTTTTTTACCATACAAATTTTATTTCATTTTAGATTGCATTTTAGGGTACTCGTTATGTATTCGCTAGTGTACATGCTTATCTATCTATCTACTTTACTTCTATCAAGTTTTTCCTTTCCCAATAAGTTAATTATAAGTAGATTAGCTGCTTTCCTTGTTTAGTGATTGAGATGCAGTTTTAACCATAAGATGAAAATTCTTAGTTCATATGCTGATGCTGCGGAGGGATTGGTGACATGTGGATGATGGATTACAAAAATTGAAAAGCATGGGTGCTTTGTGAAATTTTACAATGGAGTCCAAGGATTTGCTTCAAGGTTAGCTATCTGAATCTTTCATATAGCGTACTTTAGATTTAGCTAGTTTATTTGTTAAACACATATTTGCTTACATAGATAGGTTGCTGAAAATAAATGTCAGTTGTACTGAATGTGAAATTGTAGACTACGAAAACATAGCCAAAAGGTCTTGTTTTCTTACGCTTCATGGCCTGTTATCAATACACTTGTAGGAGATCATAGAAAATGGTTTCTTAATTTTGTGAATCGCTTTGATCAATTTTGTAATTATTGCCATTTGTTTGTTTTACTTTTTTAAACAGCTTAGTAGAATTTTAAGATGATTTTAACAAAGGATTATATATACATTAGAACGAAAAAGAACGTCCAACCCTTGCAACCCCGACATGAGGGGTTCAGTTCACTCCACCAAAAACTCGGGTTCGTAAGGAATCTAGTAGTAAGTACATCTTCTTATTCCATATTTAGTTGCAATAGCTTTTTAGTCTACCGATGTCCGAGCCAATAGGCATTGGATGATCTCAGGTTTGGTCGAATCTAGGAATGAAATGACTGGCGTTATCTATTGAGCAACAACTTGAAGTGTACCGCCTTTATGAATAATCATGTTTCTTGGTTGAGCACCTAGGTGAAGTGATGATAGAAATCTTTATTTGAGAGTAACATCACCATAGTCCACAGTCATTTAAATCTGTTTATGAATGTGCTATTGAGAATTTTGGTATTCGTCAATATGGTGGAATTTTGATTGGAACTGTTGTTTATATATTGAGTAGAATAACTTGAGTATAAAAAAAATTAAAGTTTAAAACAATCTACTGAAATAACAAACTACAGTATGATGTTTCCTCAACTAACATCGATTAAGTCGCATAATCAAATATAAATATAAAATCAAATATGCTACTAAATTATTATTCTTGGTTATCTTCATTCGTTCTGCAAATTCTTTTCGTTGGTGGTTGCTCATCTTCTCCGTCATTTGTGTTGTTTGAATCTTCAATGATGGTGGCCACAGTTCCATCTAGATGTGCTTTTGAATGATGTGTAATCTGATGAGTTATTTTTGTATTCCGAGATGCATTGTCACTTGGTGTTGCATCGTAGTTGTCCTGAAAGTAAAATATGTATGATAAGTAATTTGCAGAGATGTATTATATTGTTAAATTGTTATTGACTAAGATAAAGTATACTTTCTGATTTTGTTCAGTGTTGTCTATTTTGTTCACTGGAAAGATTTTAGAAATAGTTAGTGAATTGTTGTTCTGTTCTTTGTTGAATCTTGTTACTCTTATCTGGAATATAGTTGTGTGCCCAATTAGCCTTCCAAACTCTTTTTCAGCAATCTCTGTTCCATTCTCCTGTAAAATTAAAGTAAGATAATAATCAGTTGCGTGAAATTAAATATTAATAATTTATGATAATTTTGAAGTTGTGTATAAATCTACCTCCATTGTGAGTAATTCCTTTGCACTTTTCTGAAGTAAAGATGAAGCCTCTTGTTCAAATAAAGTTGCCATTGTTGTGGCTGTGTTGTCCTCTATTTCCATCTTTAGGATATACCTACAAATTAAAAGTAAAGTTAGTCGATACAGAATTGAATATTGCATTCTACAATCTAAAGTCATGTATCATACTTTGGAATTGGTTCCACGTTGCCATGTTTTGTGCACTCGTATCCTTCTGCATTGGTGGTGATTTTTTTTGCACAATGTGGGCAAGCTTTGTAATACCAACCGTTATCATGCAGTACCTTGGTTATGGATGCCTTGCATGTGAAATGTGTCTCCTGCAAATAAATATGTTTTGAATGCAAATAAATATAGTAATAAATATATTTCTATACTAAAAAAATAATAAATAAATAATAACAACTTACATCTGAAAAAAGATTTGTTATTGAATTTTTATCTCCGAAAGAGATCTTCTCATTTGGATTCATTACCTTTTCAAGATTTTTTTGATTTTTTCATCCAGGCTTCTTGTGCTTCAACTTCTATTGCGTTGTGAAAAAATAAGTTTGTTAGTTTTTTCTATTTATTTGATTTTGTTATTTTTTCGAGTGAATAATTATAGCAGAGTGTACCTGTTTTTCAGATTTGCAATCTCTTGAATGTCCAATTCGATACGCTTTCGTGATGTTGTAGATAGAGAATATGAACCCTGTGACATTGGATTTTTCGCTTTAGTTTTATGATAATGATCGACTCAGTAATAATTTGATTTTTTTTTTTCGACTTACCGTAAAATTCACTAATTGATGCTGAAGTGATTATTAGCACAGTTTTGCCTGAAGAGTTTTTAAGTATCTAATCTTTGATTATTTTTGCGTTTTTGCCCCAAATAGTCACTTGTATTGAATTGTTCCTGTACAATTATATAAAAAATTGTTGTTAGTAGAAGGCGTTAACTTCATTACTTTTACTGTTTAAATTGAAATTATCACCTTTCATCTTTCAGATATAATTCCATCATTGTTGATATTGTATTGTTTTTCTTTTTCTGCTCTACTGGTTGGCTACATGTGCTGACTATTCCAATGATATCTGTACACAATGAAAAAAAAATTGTGTTATAGAAAACACACTTTGTAGACATCACATCTTATATTTATGATTAATTATGTATGTTTATTTTTTTTACCTGTTAGGTGCTTGTTGTCTTTTCTCGATGACACCTTTGTGAAATCTACGAAGTCAAATTGTTGTTTTGGGAATTGAGTGTCGAATTCTTTGTTTGGCTTCACGATTGTATTCCATTTGAACTTGATGATGTAGGGATGATTCATTGGGCGGTATGTGACATTGTCAAATATTTTGAGTGTTGAAAAGTTTTCGATGTGGTAGATTTGCATCTCTTTCACCAAGCGGTTTATATTTGCCCATAATGAAACTTGGAATTTTTGCATGTATCCGATCTCCCCCATAGACAATAAAATCGTGTTACTTCTATTTGTATGAGTTTGACGTAGTGAAATAAAAAGATTAGCTTATACTTACATGTTCGTCTAACAGCAACGTGTCTAAGCTTTTGACTGTATTGGTAGTGTAGTCAATTGCTTCCCAGATTCTGCTTACTCTGACCTTGATTTTGTAATTTCCATTGGACTCTTTGATTTCCTTGATTCTGGTGTATTCTTTTTCAGCCATATTCCTGAAAATTGGTCAGGAGTCAATTACATTACATGCACGTCATATTGATTGATGTTGGTTTAAGTTTGATGGTCTGTAATAAGTTTGTGCAGTAAAGATTGTTCTTGACAATAACGAAATTAAATAAGAGAATTGAATTATTGGTATCTAGTTCCTAGGTTTAAGTTAGATGCATACATATATGTGTAAGGTAAATAGTTTGATGATTATAGAACAGTAGAGAGAAAACATACCTTTAAGCAGTCAATTAATAGACCAATACTATCTAGATGAATTAACTTGGAGAATAGAAAAGTTATAAGAAATTGCTTCTCCATAATGCCTTTTATATAGACTATTTTGTTTGTTGTTCGAATATGGTTTTCTATTTTGATTTGTAATATGTTTATAAATTGATTTGGATTTGTGTCCGCAACAATTCTAATACGTATCTAAATAGGACTCCTACAGACGCCACAAAATAGGAATATGGACACTGTCTTTAATTATTTGGGCTGAATTCTAATACCTATTGATAACTATAAAATGAGTAGTTTACCTACGAAATGAACTATGAATTCACAACGTAAGTAAACTAAACTTAATACTTTTATACTCAATTATCAAAGCTTCTACTCTCAATGCGAATTGCACTAAATGGAGTACGAAGTTCGTTCCACTCCTAGTTCCCTAGCATGGATTGTTTTCTAAGTCTAACTAGTCGCTCTTAAGTCAATGAGAGCTTTACGAAGGGTGTTATACTACGATGAAACTAAAATGAGTCTACGTTGAATTTAACTACGAATACTATGGAAATATGCTTGTTTTTGAATCTAGATAAAGGATTAGAGGGGAATTGACTCCACCTCGAATCCAACTTAATAACCTAGTATAGATTCTTGTATCTCGATTCTCACGTTCTTACGGCAAGAAATTCGAAGTTCTAATCCCTAGTGTTCATGGCATTTCTACCGAAAGTACTAACTAGCATGTGAAGTCGCCCACCCATTCTCATGGCTTAAACACGACTTTCTAGAGTGGAATAGATTCTACAACCAATTCTATACTAACCACTAAGTTTTCATCAAGGCTTCATCAAACCCTCTAATGGAGGATTTAGCCTTGATTCATCAAACTAACAATTCCCATTAAATCTAAACTAAACATAATGAAAAGATTCTAACTTTATGCGATTTCACTAAACAATAATCGAAATCTAATTAATAACTATGAAATGATAACAAACAATAATGGAATTTAGATCTATAAATCGAAATTGACAAAATAACTATTTTTATTATCTAATCAATCAAGAACAATAATTTGAGAGTTTAATCTAAAACAAGAATTGAAATGAAATTAAACTTAATTAATCTAATGAAAACTAGATCTAGAATTAAGGTTTAATGGAGGCTAACTAATCTAATTTATTTTCTAACCTAACTATCTACCATTATCTATCTACCATTAACAAAGACTTAAGCTTTTGTTTTTATACATCCAGATCCAAAATTCGTGCATGGGCTTGGAGCCATGGGTTGGGCCAGAGAATCAGGCCCAAAACCCAATTCTTTCAGTCCAAAAAGGCCTCTTCAGCTACAGTTGACTTCCACAGACTTTTTGTCCACTTCTGCTCCTCTGATTGGGTCAAGGCTTAGACCATTTCAAAGCTCTTTCCGAGCCGGTCGTTTTGACATAAGGTATGCCCAATTCCGAGGTCTGAGTCCAAAGATACGGCTTTCGGAAGTTCTGCTGACTTTTGCTCCTTTATCTCGCTAAAGTGGTACATTTCTGCACATAATGGACTTTGAAACCCGAAATGCATAAAAACGCTGTAATCAGTGTTAACTCTTACTTATTATTCACATAATTGGTCTAACAAGATGATTATTAAGGGGTTAAAACTACAGTTTTGGGCTCTTATCAAACCACCCCCTAAACAAAGATTTTGCTTGTCCTCAAGCAAAAGATGAGAAATTAGAATAAGTGACCAAAAATGGAGTTCTACCTAATCTCGTTTTTGAGTGCGATTGCATTGACCATATGCAACAAGGCCTTAAACCACTAGGAATTCCCTAGTGGACGAAGTTATAGCCTCGTGAGAGTTTTCCAAAGAAGGTACTCACAAACTTCATCTATACTACAACGACTAAGAAAATAAAACTATTGTTTCCTTTATTCATGCTCAACTATCTATACATCTCTCTAGCAATTGAATAAGAATAACCAGTCAAAACCCTAAGTTAATATATGCATAATAATCAATCATCTATAAAAATATATATACAATGAGTAGTACTATCAAATGTTTAGCGTGTCCGTTTTCTCAAAACCTCGAATAGCGTCCCCAAGTAGGTTCTCACAATAATAGTCAAGAAACAACACTCTGATTTTTCCACTCAAGTTTCGCTACTCCAAAGTACAGTGGGCACACTTTACCTTACAATCTCAATGACAACAAGGAAGCCGGGTCGATCAAACACATCCGCCACTTACTATCACACTAACCTATTCCTAATTGAGCTAGAGGTCTTTATTAGGTGTCATGGGGATTAGGAGATGGTTTAAGAAGGAAGGAAATGGATATTCTAGAGAACAAGTCCGAGATAATAGAGTCTTCATATTATGTAACTAGAGAAAACCTTGTTATTTACTTTTTGCTTCTACACTTTGTTTCCATCCTTAGCCATATTTTTTCTTTTCTTTGGCCTTTGACTCCCTTTTATTCTATTTTTTGGAGTTTTTATTTATTTCTATTTTTTTTTTTTTTTTTTCTCTTTGGATGGAAACTTCTTTTCTTTATTTTCCTCAAGCAACTAACTAATTTTTGTTTACACAGGTTTTCTCTTCTTCTTTCTTCCTCATTCTATTCTCGACTTATTCTAAATTGGGTAGGTTGATTTTTTTTTTTTTTTGTTTTGTTTTTGTAAAAGGGTAAAGGAATTGTGGTTTATGGAAGGCTAAAGAAAAGGCTCGTGGTGGCGACTAGCGGAAAATAATTCATATGTTTGAATTTCTGGCTATATCGATCCAAAGAGCGCCTAAATTCTCACTTAGGATATGGTTTAGTGATCAAGCAAGTGGACGTGTGATTTCTCTATCCGGATTTTACTTCTCCGCTTTGTGTCATTTCTCACATGTTTCGGGCTTCATATAAGGCTTTTAGGCTATATATTCTCACAGGATTTGTAGAATAAGTACTCTAGCCTAGATTTCGTAAACTTACTCGCTAACAATCATAGATACTCATGTAATATATTTATAGATAGATGCAAAGATTATTACCTACGATTAACCTAAGTTTCTAACAATTATTCTGATGCAAATGACTATGTGAGACTTCTAGATTGTTAAAAGCATGGAGAAAGAACAATACCAATATTCCTAAGTGTATAGCATAACTTATTTATTTATATTTTTAAATTTTTGAAATTTTTAACTAGAAAACAAATGCATATTATACATATCTATATCCTAACAGATGACTTAATTACACGCGTGTTTCTATGCCCCCAAACAAAAAGCATGCTTTGTCCTCAAAGCATTTAAATAAAGAGGGTAGGAAAATACCATGGAAACGCGCGAAATTGTGGAACATCTGCAAAACAAGGTTAGAACATACTAATATAGGAAATACAAAAACTGACGCAACTCTATAAGAGTTCCACCCATTATGGGGTTAATGAATGAAATTGCTTGGGACATAAGCGACACTAACAAACTAAAACTTACCTCCACTCCCGACATGCATATTATCTACCCAATAGCATCATGGGTCTTGTATTTCAGCGGCATGGCAAGTCCAAGAACAATTGCTAGCAAGACCCATAAGCGGTTCCTAGCCTACGTGTGTGATCACCTCACAAACCAAGCACCATAAGTAGTGCTTTGGAACAAATCTTTGAAAGACTGCTCGTATTATTATAGGAGATGTCATCTCAAAATTACGCCTGAATAGCTATGAATGATCCGAAACTACCCGTGAAAAACTGGAATTTTTCTCGGTCCACGGAAGTCAGGCGCTGGCGCTGCCAGATAGGGCGCGAGTCGCGCTCTGAAATTTTTAGAATTCCAGTTTTTTAGCTGGTCGCTAAACTTGCATGCGCTGGCGCTTCTAGGTCCAGATGAGATGAGGGTGGTCGCTCGGCTTGAAGCGCTGGCGCCAGCTCGAGCAAAATTCAGAACAAAATATACAGAGCGAAAGCGCTCTCAGAAGCGAAAAGCGCTTCGAGTTGCTGAAAATTGAAAAATGAGACGAAACGTGGGAGTGAAAGGTGAGTGATGGAAATTAGGTGTAGTGTGGGTTGTGAGTGTAGAATGAATGAAGTTTATATAAAATCATGCTGGAATAGATAACACCACCCCCAAACAGTTTGGGAAGGTGGGATCAACATTAACTAATCACGCACAATGAAAATAACGACATTATATTCATATTGTCATTCAAACAACATTTCACTACAAAAGTCAAAATTAACTACGGAATTTAACAACGTAACATCCTATCTACTAAAAATAATAAAAGACAACATCAAAACAACAAACAAGTAGAAATCTAGCTACTCTTCAAGGGAGCGAGGTGGGGTAAGAATAGGAATTTAAGTGATCAAGAATGGAAAAACCAAACACCCCACCCCCAAACAAATTTTTGAAAACAAAGTGTAAAAATTTGTTTTAAAACGGGGGTCTTTTAAAGTCAGATTCCCGAGACTTGCTAGATTACTATTTTTATAGCTTTAAACTTTTTTACTTTTTATGAATTAGGTTTAATATAAAGAAAAACAATAAGCAGTAAAGACAAAATTCACACCATAGAGAAACATGACTCAAAAACCGAGAAAACATGCAAGAGTGGAAAACGTGAATTATGTGAAACGTGGACTTAGGATCCGGTACTTACAGCCACACACTCCATAGGGAGGGTCCGGTTACCTGAATGGTGCATTCACCAATATATGGAAATGAAAGGAAATGCACCAAACACAAGAATTGAGTCGCTTATAGTCGATACTTTCGAGACTTTATCTAAACATATGTATGAACATGCAGGTTTATCATATATCAACAACCTAAATAGTTGTGGATCATTCCATAAATAAATATCACAAAGAAAACATATCCAAACACAATCAAGCACCAAGATTTCCTAGGACACAGCCTAGTGGAATGAAAGCCGAAGACGGATAGACCTATAACATAACCGAAAGCATACACCTTAGGTTTCATCTTTGAACGAGAGGGTGTCCTAGTGAATAAATGTGGAAAAGTGAATGGTTGTGGAAGATGTGGTGGATTGGGATAAGTTTTAGAGAAAAGCATGGAAAAAATGAGGATGTGGGTTTAGCACAAAACTCATTCATGGTGTAGTTGGGACCCGCCTCAAGTCCGAAAATGAAAGTGTCAAGTGGTTTATCCTTGGGAAGTATTTGTTTACTAGGTGGATTTAAAAATCATGAAGCACGGGAGAAACTAAAGGATCGAAAGTGCAAACTCGAGGTTCCTTTGAAAAGGTGGAGGGTGGGGAATATTGGTGAGGGAAGGTGAATGATTCTCGCCTAGAGCTCTCAAGTCCATATCATCGAAATCTTGATATGTGCAAGACATTCCTCAATAGTTGGGTCAAAAGGATCACCGGGATAGAGATGGAAAAATTCATCTTCCGTCCATAGTATCAAAGGATGTATGGTTGTTGGCAAGGGGGACTCGCTGGCGGTAAAGAAGCCGTGCAAAAGAGTTGCGGAATTCTTCTTCTATTTCGCCTACTACCGTGGAGTCATTGTTAAAGTCGGAATTTCGGGCGGAAAGGAATTTGTTAATCTGTTTCTCGAAACATGTTTTTGAAGTAATCTTGAGCTAAGCTCTCGATCATGCTAACCTCTCCATTTGTAGATGAATCGGGATCTTCGTGGTCCTAGTTTTGAAAACATTTACCTCACAAAAGATGGCCAAAGGACAAGGACATCGAACCATCGCGGTTTATGAGCGCGTTGGCAGAGCCAAGAAAGGACGCTAAAAATGATAGGTACAGTCATTAGCGACTTCAGATCGAGGATAACAAAATCAGCAGGATAGTAAAAATCCCTAACCTTAACAAGCACGCTTTCACTACACCCTTAGGATACTTAATAGACCGATCGACTAATTGCAATGTCATTTTAGTAGGTTGCATCTCCTCTAGACCTATTTGTTTATACAAATAAAACGGAGTAAGTTAACACTAGCCCCCGTGTCTAGTAATACGGTCGTCGTGTGAGAATCTCCTAAGGTGCATTGTACAAGAGGGGCTACCCGTGGTCCTTGTACTTAACAATTCCATTATTTTCGATAAATATTTGAATTGTTCTCGTTAAAAGGCGCTTTTGGTATATTGGTCTTACGCCTAGTAGTACACAACTCCTTAAGAAACTTAGCATGGTGTGGTAGCTTTTAATAGCTTCGAAAGGGGAAGGTTTATAGTTAGATTTTTTGAAAACGCTCCTAATCTCCCTCATAATTTGTATCCCTAGTTAACATGGCTAATTTTTGGGGAAACGGTGTTTTCTCTCTATAATTAGCATATGGATCAACAGGATGTTTAACCTTGGCTTTCTCGTTTCTTAGGTTGTGGTTTAACCGGTACCTCTACGGGTAGGTTCTTCAGTTTCTATTTCGCATCTAGTTCAATATCCGGTGTAGGAGTATCGATGGGGTAACTATAGGCATAGTTACTTTTGTTATCAACCACTCTTCCGTAACGGAGAGTGGTGATGGCATTTAGCTCACCCACGTTTGTAGTTTCCGCACTAGTATTACCGCTTACCTCAAAGGCGTGTTTTGTTGTTCTAGGGGTTGGGGATCGCTGGCCCCGAAACACGCCTTTGGTTGGTTTCTCTTTGGCTAACCGTTGGTTTATATTATTAACAGATTGTAGAATGTGTTGGTTAGATTGAGCCATGGTTTGGAAAAGTTGTTGGCTCACTTGTATGAAGGTGTCAAGACGATCCGGTTGTGTGGGGGTGTAATAGTCACGTGGTGTGGACGAACTATGTCGCGTTGATTATTTATAGGCGGATTGTGATAGTTATTATTTACCTTAACGATACCTCTATTAGCATTATAATTATTATAACTATATTGACCTTGTGCTTGACCTTGTCGAGGTTGTGCTTGGTTGTTATAATTATTATAATTACCCCGACTCGCCCTTGTCCTGGAGGAGCTTGGTTATAACCGTGTGTTGGCCTAACATATTGATTATTGTACCACGAGGTGTGACTTGTTGGTTATTTCTCCAACCGGTTGGGATTTTGTCTCCAAGGGCTTAGGTTCACTATTAATAGAACAAGAATGTTCATAGGCTATAGGACGATTAAAGTCGGATGCTCGTGGACTCCAAATGTAAACTACATGGATTTGAATTTACATTCATGACGGGGATAGGCTTTTGTTGTACCGAAATGGCCTCAACCTTTTTAGTTAGAGATTCGATTAAATTTTTAAGTTCTAGATCGGGTTTTATCTCAAACATACCGGCGGCCTTAACTGTGGAAGAAGAACTAGCGGAGCGGGAGTAATCGTCACTACCCCCCCAGTTGTTATTTCGCTTAGTTTGATCCTCTAAAAATTTGTAAGCCTCCGAGGCTCCTTTACTTAGGAAACTACCCCCATTCATTATGTCAAGGACTTCTTTATGATGATGTTGAAGTCCTTTGAAAAAGGCACGAACTAACGTGTCTTTTGCTAGGTTATGGTGTGGACACTCTATAAGCAGATCGGTGAAACGATTCCAAGCCTCAGAAAATGATTCATGAGGATTTTGTCGGAAAAAATGAATCTTGGAAAGCATCTCATCCGGCCTTTAGGGGTGGGTAAAAATGTTCCATAAACAAATGAACAAGTTTGGCCCACGAAGTCCATTAATTAGGCCAAGGCGCTTAACCAAGACGCCGCCTTTATCGCCTAAGGTGAAGGGAAATACCCTCGTTTAATCTGCTCCGCACTAACGGGTAGGATGATGGAATGTTGTAAGGACTTGTTCAATCCTACGCGATGTGTTGGTAAGGTTTTTCATGGTCTAGACCATGGAAAACGGGTAACATTAAATATGTTTGGGGAATTCGAAAATCCCCGTTGGTCCGCTGCTAAACGATGCAAGATTTAGGGCTATCGCCAAAGCTTTATAAAAGTCGAGAGAGAGTCTCTCTTTCTTCAGCCATAATATCGGGTGTAGTGTGTGAAATTCTAGATAGGCGTGTTGTATTTATTTCTACTGAAAAACAAGCCCGATTATACTAGAATTAAAACTCCTCCTCGACGTAAGATGCGAGGAGTGGAAGAAGGAGTACCGAATGCCTCCTTGCTACGCTTTGAATAGCGCCTTGTTTACGCTGTTCAGTGTATATAAGAGATTAGAACACTGAAAAACTTGACAACTCGAAGTTCGAATCAAACCCGGGAAATCCGAAAATTTCAGCTAAGGCGCGGGGCGCTTTCGACTTCTTAGGCTGGCGCCGGCCAAAGGTAAATTCGAAGTTCCAAGAACTTAGCTGGTCGCTCTCCTTAAGCGCTGTAGCTCGGTGGTAAAGAAAATTACAGAACTTAGCTGGTCGCGCTCTCCTTGGCGCCGGCGCCAGCCGGTGTATTGATGAAATTCCAAGAATATAAGCTGGTCGCGCTTCCTTTGAAGCGGGCCCGTATTTTTTTCAGAATTTTTCGACGCTGAAACGAATAACCACAGTATGAATCAAACAAGGGTGGGTGGGTTTAATGGGACTTAAAAATGACTACTTCTACAAAGAAAACAATGCTAAAGTGCAACTAAGATGGCAGCGGCGCCATTTGATATCTGTAGAATGAATAATTTACCTACGAAATGAACTATGAATTCACAACGTAAGTAAACTATAACTTCAACTTTTACGTGTCTATTATCAAAGCTTCTACTCTCGATGCGAATTGCACTAAATGGAGTACGAAGTTCGTTCCACTCCTAGTTCCCTAGCATGGATTGTTTTCTAAGTCTAACTAGTCGCTCTTAAGTCAATGAGAGCTTTACGAAGGGTGTTATACTACGATGAAACTAAAATGAGTCTACGTTGAATTTAACTACTTAATACTATGGAAATATGCTTGTTTTGAATCTAGATAAAGGATTAGAGGGGAATTGACTCCACCTCGAATCCAACTTAATAACCTAGTATAGATTCTTGTATCTCGATTCTCACGCTTCTTCGGCAAAGAAATTCGAAGTTCTAATCCCTAGTGTTCATGGCATTTCTACCGAAAGTACTAACTAGCATGTGAAGTCGCCCACCCATTCTCATGGCTAAAACACGACTTTCTAGAGTGGAATAGATTCTACAACCAATTCTATACTAACCACTAAGTTTTCATCAAGGCTTCATCAAACCCTCTAATGGAGGATTTAGCCTTGATTCATCAAACTAACAATTCCCATTAAATCTAAACTAAACATAATGAAAAGATTCTAACTTTTATGCGATTTCACTAAACAATAATCGAAATCTAATTAATAACTATGAAATGATAACAAACAATAATGGAATTTAGATCTATAAATCGAAATTGACAAAATAACTATTTTTATTATCTAATCAATCAAGAACAATAATTTGAGAGTTTAATCTAAAACAAGAATTGAAATGAAATTAAACTTAATTAATCTAATGAAAACTAGATCTAGAATTAAGGTTTAATGGAGGCTAACTAATCTAATTTATTTTCTAACCTAACTATCTACCATTATCTATCTACCATTAACAAAGACTTAAGCTTTTGTTTTTATACATCCAGATCCAAAATTCGTGCATGGGCTTGGAGCCATGGGTTGGGCCGCAGAATCGTGCCCAAAACCCAATTCTTTCAAATTCAAAAGGCCTCTTCAGCTGCAGTTGACTTCCACAGACTTTTCGTCCACTTCTGCTCCTCTGATTGGGTCAAGGCTTGGACCATTTCAAAGCTCTTCCGAGCCGGTCGTTTTGACATAAGGTATGCCCAATTCGAGGTCCGAGTCCAAAGATACGGGCTTTTGAAGTTCTCACGACTTTTGCTCCTTTATCTCGCTAAAGTGGTACATTTCTCGACATAATGGACTTTGAAACCCGAAATGCATAAAAACGCCGAATCGTGTTAACTCTTACTTATTATTCACATAATTGGTCTAACAGTATGATTATTAAGGGGTTAAAACTACAGTTTTGGGCTCTTATCACCTATCTAAATAGGATTCTTACAGATGTCACAAAATTGGAAAGTTGCAAAGTATGGACACCGTCTTTAATTATTTGGGCTGGACTATTTTATAATTTAATTAAGTGGAGTGTGTATTTTTCATATTACAAATGCATTGTCGTATGTATATCAAAGCAAGAATGTCTTGTTTATAGAGACATTATCATATTCATTTTGGATTCATTTCAACAGATACACAATTCCATCGTCAGCAATCGTGGTCCGCTTCTCCTGCCATTCATCCAACCCCGAGAAATACTGAAGATCCCTTGCCTTCAATCCATGGTGATGGGAGGTGGGTGCTTATTGTAGCATTTTCAAGTGTATTTGTTAAGTTGGATCGCTTTTGTTCTCGTTCAAACACTTCGCAACCCCAAATGTTTGGCCATCATGTAGCTGTTTCAAGTGTTTTACTTCTGAGTCATTATTTTTGTGTCTTATTTGGGCAGTTCGATAGCACAATGGGATAAGTGGCCTGTGCTAATCCTCTGATTCATTTACATGTGCCCTCGCACACCACAATCTACCTCGACAAAAAAGGGAAAAAATAATTCTTTTTAACTCTGCCGGCGATTTTCATACATTACTTTGAATGGGTATTGGAGCTTGGTTTGATCAACACTACTGATGATTGTTCTTGGTTGTATATTATGACCTTTACAGTTTTAGCCATAAGCTGAAAATTCTTAGCTCATATGCCGATGTCGAAGGAAGGATTGGTGACACGTGGATGGATTACAAAAATTGAAAAGCATGGGTGCTTTGTGAAATTTTACAATGGAGTCCAAGGATTTGCTTCAAGGTTAGCTATCTGAATCTTTCATATAGCGTACTTTAGATTTAGCTAGTTTATTTGTTAAACACATATATGCTTACATAGATAGGTTCTTTGAAAATAAATGTCGGTGCTTGGCCATCATGTAGTCCGCTTCAAGTGTCTTATTTCGAAATCAAGATTTTTGTGCCTTGGTAACGTTGTTTCAATAATGCCGAGCATCACCCCTCGTGCGTGATCCAAATCATATATATTCTGGTCTTGTGATCCAAAAGCATATAGCTTCAAAATAATGTTGGCCACCGATCATCAAAATTCATTTTGGCTATGAGATTTTGGACATGTACTAAATTCGACGTAACAATGGGATAAGTGGTCATTCCTTTTGGTGGTGGAATGAGATTTTGCGCTGGCTCAGAGTACACATAGCTGCAAATATATGTGGTCCTCCATTTTTTGGTCACGAATTACAGGTAAACTTTCCCTAAAGTGCTCTGTAAAATAGGTTCGTTGAATGTGAAAATATTCACATAGAACATGGGTTGAAATACACTGCCAATCACTATGTTTGTGTGATTGACTTGCGGAGTCGGTCTGGTCGTTTCTAAGAAGCTGAAGACATTATTGATGGCATGCTTATGAGCCTGATAGATTCTTGTGGGATTCTTTGCTCGGTGGCTGTAGAATTTTTGGGAATATCAAACTTGTAAAAAGAGCAGCAGAAACATTATTTGAAATAGAACCTAAGAATGCAGCAATATATGTGACCTTAGCCAATGTATAAGCTTCTGCTGGGATGTGGCACGAAGCGGCTACTATTAGAAAGGCTATCGATGAGCGAGGGGTGGTGAAGAAGCCAGGTTCTAGTTGGATGAAGGTTAAAAGGCAGATCCACGTGTTTTTGGGTGGAGATGAATCCCACCCAAGAAGCAAAGAAATTTACGACTTTTTAGAGGAACTGTCAAAAAGGATGAAGGAAGAGGGATTTGTGCCAAAGACATTATGTGCTGCATGATGTGGAGGAGGAGCAGGAGGAGCAAAATCTATCTTATCACAGTGAGAAACTTGCAATTGCATTTTGGATCATTGCCACACCTACTGGAACACCGATCAAGGTTTTTAGAGATTGCCATACTGCTATTAAATTTATATCAAAGATTGTTGCAAGGGAGATCACTGTCAGGGACTCTAATCGTTTCCATTGTTTTAAGGATGGAATTTGTTCATGTGGTGATTTATGGCGATTAAGATCCGTTGGTTTGACACATAATAGTTTCTTGATCTCGTCCATCTAGTGGAAGACACAAATGCTTTCGTTTTAGTATGTTTAACCTAAACGCCATCAACAATTATGGAAATAAGAGTTGTAGTTCTTATCAAGTAATAACTCACCCAACCAAGAAAAGAAGAAAAAATAGCATGTCATGTAGTGAAAATTTACAATTACATTTTAAGTAGTTAAAGCCTCATTTGAGATATCTTACATAATATATACAAAAAAGTGACTGTGGACTATGTTTCATTACAGAGCTCCTTGACTTTCAATACGAAGATCTTTTTTATCAACTGATTCCCATTGATCGTTAAGATATATCTCTGCAAGTGTAGTATGAAGTGTGACCCTAAGTGGAAGGACATCTTCATCTAAAAAGAAGTGTGGAGAATGCGGCGAGTGAACTGAACCCAAGTCCTCATTTCTAATTCCAATTCCGAACATTACACCAGGAATAACTTCTTGATAGAAACCAAAATCCTCGCCTGCCATCACCTTGTTAGCCGTTGTGACATTCTTCGGACCAAGTAAGAGCTTGCCAACCCTCTCCACATGTTCATGCAAGATCTCATCATTGATAGTAGTAGGGTAGGCCGGATACTCCTCTTCAAGGAAGTCAATGTCACTTTTACATCCGTAATGCAAAACCGCATGTCCCTTTATGACCTGCAATGAGCGCCATAGATATCAAGAAGAACGTAGAAAATATGAGGTTATCTCATGTAGGCATTTCCTTCATTTAAGAAGGGAGGCAGTCCAAATTTGTATGGTGAAGCCAAATATACAGAAAGTGCTATAGCATATAGCACTTGTTCTAAGTATGATGTTCTCCGACTTATGTATTTAACGGTAACTTTGGTGCCTTTCACCACCCATAAAGATATACAAATAGAGAAAGATCCCGTGTATTCGGATCTTGTTTACCTCTTTCAGTCTCCTCGAGTAAGTGCACATCCATCCGTGGTAAGACTTCTCAAAGTGCCCCGAGGTTCAAATAGATCGGAATTATGTTCGCTATCGCTTCCACCATGAAAATAAGTGACAGAGAGAACCTACATCAAGAAATTAAAGCTTCAGTAATAAACTGCATAAGTTAATATTTAATCTATATTGCAGATAAAGTAGGCTTAGAAAAACCGATATAAGGCTACAGAAAATTCTATCATCAACAATTGTGCTTAGTGCTATTCTCTTACTCTCCATCTGTATTATTTTATTTTATTTGGTGATTTTTCTGTATTGGTTTAGGATTTTTTGTTATTTTGTCTCGCTTTTTTTCATTATTATTTGTTTATAAAATTAGAATTTGGGGAGGTGCCTAAGAGGAGAAAGTTGCCTCTGATGCCCAAGGAAAAGAGAAATCTACTCGGGCAACATGTTGTATTCAAGTTTGGATATGCTTTCCTCATTCCTGACAGCAGTCTAAGGACTCTTAGGCAGAGCCTCTAGAACTGAGAGGTGAGAGTATTACTTCAAGTAAGCATTCAACAAATGGTGCTTTTACGTACATGTTCAGTATATGTGTTTGTAGTGCGTAATACCTTATTTTTCCACAGTTACATGAGATGTCTAAGCTCATGAAAGAGGCTGGTTATGTTAAGCGATCGGTTTCACATTGGATGATGAGAGTTATGAGGAATCAGATGTAAGAGTTCCAAACATCAGGTTTGATTGCCAAAAGGAGTATACATAAGAATGCCAAGAAAAGAGTTGTGAGAATCCTAAGAGAGGCTAGAAATTGGATCTACTTCTTGGAATTGGACACTATGAACCATGTTATCTATAGGTTTCCTGTCACAATCATTAAATGAAGGCAAAGATGTAAGTTATTGCCAGTTTCTTATGTTTGTTTTCCTTGTTTTGATTTATTTGATATGACTCAAGCAGATTCTCGAAATTCCAATTGTAAGCTATGCTAGGCGGGGGCCTTTACGATGGAATTTGACTTAAGCATTCATACACCAAAATTCATAAATATAATCGAGAATTATAAAGGAATTTTCACTTTTTGATGAGTAATTCATTGCGACACTATTACTCTTAGAGGGGTTGGGACACAAATATACATATGGAATTTGGATGAATGGGGGTCGGATTACTGTTTGGACTGGCAAGATGGAAAGGATACTTTGCCCTCAAGGTGACATTTTTATTCGGTCTAGAAGGATCGGGATCGTCCAGTCGGATCAACCCGTAAGGTTGGTAATTATCACATTCTATTTGAAGTCTGAAACATTTCTGTAGGAAGAAGGTTTTGTAGTTTTCTTTAAGTTGCAAATCAACTTATTATACCGTAGATAGTTTATTATCTTACTCTACTGGTTTTAGTTTATATGGGTTGATTTTTTTTTTAGTTATTACTTTTGCAATTAGTATTTGTTATTTCAGTTTTTCCTTTTTTTCTTATAGGTCCCTTTGAACTATTCCCTCCGATCCTACTTAGAAGTTATCTTTTTGGATCCTCTATTGAAGATCAAGGTTCAAGGGTCTACTAAGGTAATCAACTTAATTTATTATGTATAAGTCAGTAATAGAAATAGAAAATACATAATGTTTAAAATTGATTAAAAAAATAATCATGAGAATATATGTCTTCCAATGCCTTCAGCTTTAACATTATTATCTCATGTGTGCACAATAGAAAAAATGTATTAGAATTTAGTTAGATATAAAAATAAAACAAAAATATGTATGCGAGTGCAATTGGTTGTAATACATTTGTGTTTGATAATCTTACCATCTGATTGAGCTGTGTTGCTTGCTGTTCTTCAATTTGCATTTGTAGCCGCTGTGAAATTTATTCTGAAAAGTTTGATAATAACATTTGGTCAGTGGTATTAAATATATATTCATAGATTAAGAGATGATATGTTTGGATCATGTCTAGTTGACATACCTGTTGGTAGATTGTTGAAAACCTCATGGTAAACAATGTTCTCTCAGATGACCGTATGGTTTATTTTTCTTTGTTGTCTATCAATATCTTTAATCCTTCTCGTGGCGGGTACGGAAACAAAGAACATACAGTTGTCCATGGCTGAAAACGGGTGTAGGAAGGTAGATTCCAACATGTTTTAGAGTTTGACCCTGGCTCTTGTTGATTGTCATCGCAAAGCAAATTTTTATAGGAAATTGTCGTCGTCTTAGAATGAAAGGCCATTTTGATTCGTTTGAAGACATGACGATGCGATGGATGGGAACTCTTTTTCCGATATTCCTTCCTGTTATAATTTGTGCCTTGATAACCCTTTTCTCCTAGTTTTGTGATGATCAGCCTTGTGCCATTGCACATGCCCATACTGGGTTTGTGTTTCGAGGAGCATAATGGGTACGCATGCGCTTCAAATTTCGAAGTTCATGATTTGGAATCCCGCATAACTCTATCGTATTTAGGAACTCATTTGATACAAAATATCTTGATTTTGAATATTTCCACACATTGGGCTTATTGAGTCGGCAAGACTCGTGTATTTTTAGAGTCTCCTTCCAATGTCGAAAAGGATCGAATGAGTTAACCGTCGACACAATCATTTCTTGGTGTCAAAATGCATCCGTCTCTTAAGTATTCCAGCTTTGTATAGTTGTTCTCAATGTCGTGGTAGATGCTAGACACAATTTCTTTAATGCCGCTTCTCCAAAGCGAATGAGAAGATCGTCTGGGATTTTTATCCAAGTTGGCTCTTTGTTACTATTAAGAGCAATTGTAGGCAACTTTCCTTCACCTAAATCGAGGACCCACTTGCTGAATTTGGATATGGACTCAACCATTTCTGTATCAAAGTTTTCGTCTCTAAGTCGCATATTTTTTGTCAGTAGATAAACCTTGCATTGGTCCCACAAATGAGATCTGGTTAGTGAAGCGCAGACCACTTGTTCTCTTTTTCCTTTTGCGATAACGGGTAGAGTTTGTCTGAAATCTCCTCCCAAGAGTACTGTTTTTCCTCCAAAGACTTTTATATTGGATTGTGGATCTTTAAATCGCATCAGATCTCTCAAGGTTTTGTCCACTGCTTCAAAAGCATCTTTATGATTCATTGGTGCCTCATCCCACACAATAAGATCCGCCAAGATATGAGTTCACCAAAATGGTTGCCTTGGCCAATGTTGCAACATGAGTATTCATCAATGTCTATAGGAATTTTCAATCTGAATGTGCGCTTCTTCCTCCGGGCATTAATAGAGATGCTATACCTGAAGAAGCTACTGCCAACACAATTTTCCCCTGTGATCTCAATCTTGCTAGGATCGTGTTCCAAAGGAATGTTTTACCAGTTCCTCCGTTGCCATACACAAAAAATAGGCCTCCTGTTTTTTCCTCCACCGCATTGATAACTGCGTCAAAAACTCTCATTTGATCACTGTTTAGCTGTTTGTGATGCTTGGAGAACTCTTTGTTGAGGGCTACTCTATCGTAGCACAACTCTTCTTGAAGCAATCTGTTACCTTTACCAACATCAGACTCTTTCGACATGTCGGGAATTAGTTTTTCTGAAAAGTCTTTGAGTTTTTTATTGTACTTGTTTAATAATCTCTCAATCTTGCAAAGTGCACAATTTTGAATTTCCTCATCAGTGAGTGTCAGTTCATCGTTTTTGAGTCTGTTTCTTTCGTCGAAGAGAATATCCTCAGAAAGTAATTTCCAATTTCTATTCCATAGTTCCAAAGGATTGGTTATCTCGCAGTACATCAAAAGAGTGACGAACATTTGCCTCAATGTTTTTGGTAATGCTGAAATTGCTGCTTCTTTGATTGTTTCATGCCATTCACCATCGTCTTCCAACAGTCCTAGTGCAAGGCACGCTGACTTGTAGGTCGGATGCACTTTTCCATTTACTGTTCTTATCTCTTTAAAGTTCCTTGGACCCTTCACCGTGTTAAGAAGTAGACGAAGATAAAACCGTTCACCTGTTGTCGGTGGGGTATAGTATATCCTGCCTATAGTTCTTCCTGATTTCCTTCTTGTCCATTTCTTGTCATTGTTTGCATCCCAGACCCATTTTGTAGGAAATTCAGCATATGTCAATTGCCTTGTATCTTCGTTCTCCACATTCGTCTTCATCCACTAGGTGAATTGAGTGTCGTGCACTCCACTCCTATTTGCCACATCAGGTATATAATCACTGTCCTGGTATATGATAGGCTGTTGGTTTTCCAAGTGGAATGAAAGACGTTCGACTGCCGGGTTTCGATATTGAATGTGAAAACCGAGAATTCTCCAAGCTGCCTCATGTGCTGATAGATAACGACAGTCTTGATATTGTTTGATCTCGTCAACTTCACGTATGACCTGTTCTCCATTTGATTCGCCATCTTGGGTGTTCTCCTCAATAACAAATGTTGCTCTGTCACCACATTTGTGCACATATTTGAACAAATACTTAACAGACCTTCCTTGGTTGCAGAATTCGACATTTATGTGTGCTTGGTATTTGACAATCAAATCTCTGTTGTACGGAACAACCCAACTGTTATCAACTTTTTTCCCTTTCTTTGTAATAGCGAATTTGGAATCATTTCTTCTCATGTAAGCAGCAAATCCTTTTTCATCTATGGTTGTTTCGTTGCAAAATCTCTTTGGGAATTTTCTAGTGCATTTATTTTCATCCATGCAAGGAGATTTTTCATTTTCCGTGCCACATGGACCGTGTATCATGTATTGGACTACGGCTTGAAATCCCTATGGATCATCGACTTCATCGGGCAGCTCGGCAGAGATGATTTTTTGAATGTCTGATGGAGTTTTTAGTTTGTCGTGGAGGAACAACAATATATGAGCATGTGGTAGTCCCCTTTTTTGAAATTCAATTGTGTAAACAGCTGCAAAGAGGAAATCAGTTAGATTAAATACACAAAAAGGTAATAAGGACAGAGAAACAAAAGTCTGTATTGACTTAGAGGCTAAAGTTCGAAATTCAAAGTCCAAATGAAAATAAATAATTAGCCACTTTGGCTGATGTTAATATTAATTAATATATAGTTAATTAGGAAGTTCAACTAAAATTGAATAAATTAGATTCGTCAGTGAGACAGAAGGAGAGACATCTAGAAAATACCTGCCATAACCTTTCCGAAGTGTTGACCTCGACATAAATCGTCCATGAGTTGATCTAGCTTGATCTTGAATGCCCGAGCTACAATTAATGGGTCATCTTGTGGTTTTAGCCCCACTAAGGTGGTGAATTCTTCTATCTCTGGCCATTTAGAATTACAGGTAAATGTGATGAAAAGATCTGGTGATCCTGCATATCTACAAATAGCAATTGCGTCTTGATAGCTTTGAACCATATATCTTGGACCTCCTGTAAATGAAGAAGGTAGAACTAATCTTTTTCCAATCAAGTTTGGTGTTGTGTCCCCGACAACAACTGCATCTTGGAGACCTTGGTACAATTCTGATCTGATCTTTTTCTGGTTATCACGTATCCAACGTAGACGGAGCTCCACCACGCTTGTTTCTGCATCAACTACTAACTGGCTCAAAAGACGTCCACCTCTCATCGTTGTTTGTCCTTCATTTTTCTATGTTGAAGCCTGTAAGCATAGAATTCTCTAATGCTTATCAGATTATGCTTTTTGTCGACTTACTTCCACGTACATTATTTTTTTTAAATCGCAAATGGAAACCGTCTTCTCCAAATGGAAAAAGAATAGGATATTGCATAGCCATAAAGCTTGGTTGTAACTCATTCATCCTTTTTAAGCCTTCTGATCTTTTCTCGACAATTACGTCTCTACCATTATTATTTTCATGTCCGTCTCCAACAATTAATCCAGCAAATTCTGCTGCCTCTGGTATGTTGTACTGCCTTGCATCCTTGTTTCGCGTTCCAATGATTCTCAAGCGAACGTGGATCAAATCAGACTCTCGAAATCTTTCTCTTGCTGTTCTGAAAGATTTTATTAGATTATTCTCAACATTGAACATTTTTATCAATCCGTCGACAATTTATTTATCTATGTTTTTCGGATCTTCTTTTTCTTTTCTTTTCAAAAAATCCACTCGGTTTTGAACTTCGTTTTCTGTGTCATGTATATATAATTGAGCAAATCTTGGCTTCTGGCCTGGCATTGGCAGTAAAGAACCTATTTTATGATGATTATGTCCGGTCAATTTGAAAACATAAGGTCCACGACCTTATTTGTTTATATCCTTGTCTATTTTTCCGCCCATAGACGTCATAGCAAACATCGTATTGTATGACCGTATGTTTTCTCTGAATTTTCTTGATCTAGGTCCCCCATTGTAGTCCATGAGCTGCTTTAGAAAACTCGGAGGTTCTCTTAGTAATGGTAATTTTACCTTCCCTTGTTGGCAACAGATGGTAAACTTTGGATTCTTGGGTCTCTTATATTTTGTGTTCCTCTCCTCATACCAAAGTATAGCACCACAGTGAGAGCAGACACTTGAAGGTCCTCCGAAATTCCACGGTGTAGAGAATTTTCCTGCAAATGAAAATACATACATGTTAATAATATAAATTAATTTAGCAAAACAATAATACAATTAAAACTTACTATTGGTGACAACTTTGTCTTGATTGTTCTGTTGATTCGTAAACATCTCGTCTGCTAAAATGTCATCGTCTGTAGCATTAATAAGGTGTTAACAAATGATTTTGTGATATACACTAAGAAATGCATTAATAAGGTATTACCAATTGTATCATAATCAATTTCCATATGATCATCGCTTGCCAAGGTTGTGGCATTTGTGTATACAGTCGAAACCTCTTGTGACCTTTGTGTATTGCAAGAGCCAATATCTAAACATATAGAAGAGAAAAGTAAGAATCCTAAAAGTTTTATTTCATAAATATATTATCATATTTTCAATATTGTACCTGATTGATATTGAGGAAGATTTGCATATTGAGTCCATTGGAATAGTGATCGTGAGATTGGATGTGACGGTGGACATTATATCCAATTGCTTTTACACATAATGATGTAAGTAACTTCTCATAAACATATGTAAATATATATAAATATGATTTTTTTTTTTTTACCGGTGAATGTTGAACATAAGGAAAGTACTGGTATTGTGAATGTGAAATCATAGGTGATGATTGCACATTGCTATTGTACTGAAGAGATAATGGATACGAATGAAAGAATCCATGTGTTTGTGCTGTTGAATGTTGAACATAAGGAAAGTACTGGTATTGTGAATGTGAAATCACAGGGGATGATTGCACGTTGCTATTGTATTGAAATGATAATGGATATGAAGCAAAGTATCCATGTGCTTGTGCTGTTGAGATAAAGATATATTAGTTCATGTGTTTGTGCTTGTGCTTGTGCTGTTGAGATAAATGAATGTGATAAGAATTACCAAATGCTAGACCAGCAGGTGAGTTTTGTCTTGGTGTGTTATGCATTCTTCTTTTGTGTGTATGGTTTCCCTTTGCTCTCAACTTAAACATTCTTTCTATGCGTGCTTGTTTTGCCTTTAGTTTTTTGGAGACATCCATTTAGGTCTACACCGGAAAAGATATTATTCAATAAAATAAATATATACAAACTAATATAGCATGTTTTCTGCAGGATGGCTGGCTCCTTGTGCTACTATGAATGTGGTAAGGTCTGCAACTTAACCTTTACTTGCAGCAAAACAGAAACATAAGTAGAGTAATAAAAAAACATAAGGAGGTTGCTGCATTACACACTGCTCTATTTGATCGAGATAACATACTTGCCAAATTCCGATACTTGTTCTTGTAGGCAAAGGCCACAACGATGGAATTAATGGAAAGAGTTGGGGCTTTATCTAGACAAACTAAGAAATATCAAACTGAAGCTGAAGGTCTTAGGGCCGAGAAACGCGAGGATGAAGAAATTGTCCACTACTACATGGTTTATCTTATGTATCCTTTTCTTTTTGGATACGCTGGAATGCTTCAAAGAATCCATGGTAGGCACCAGAAAAAGAAAAATAAAAAACGGTCTGGACTCTGGACCATCAGCAAATTGGACATTATGTCATCAATAGTTTTTGGTCATTTTCTTTGCTAACAACCTATTTTTTTATGTGTAGGTTCTGGCAATAACCGAGGGTCTATATGATGTTCACAGTTTAGAGAAGGAGGCTGCTGTAGTACACACTGCTGTAGGTTTTGGCAATAACCGAGGGTCTACATGGTTCACAGTTTAGGGAAGGAGGCTGCTGCATTACACACTGCTCTATTTGATCGAGATAACATACTTGCCAAATTCCGATACTTGTTCTTGTAGGCAAAGGCCACAACGATGGAATTAATGGAAAGAGTTGGGGCTTTATCTAGACAAACTAAGAAATATCAAACTGAAGGTGAAGGTCTTAGGGCCGAGAAACGCAAGGATGAAGAAATTGTCCACTACTACATGGTTTATCTTATGTATCCTTTTGTTTTTGGATCTGTTGGAATGCTTCAAAGAATCCATGGTAGGCACCGTAAAAAAAAAACAAAAAATGGTCCGGACTCGACCATCAAAGATAACAAAGTGCTTGTCTTATTTCCCCTCTAAAAATGATAATATCCGATTGTTTTTAGCACAGCCACCATCTTCCTTTAGTGGAATTAAGTGTAACCAATTAAGTCTAATCGGCTTCTTTTCGACTCATATGATCTTGTTAATTGTATGCAATTTTTATTACGATTATGAATTTTGGGGTTTCATCAGCATTCTTGTCAGAAAAGTTTTTTGCAGTAGGTCTTGGGTAGTTGGGTGTACCAGAGGAAAGTCTGAAGAGACTATAAAGAACAAAAATATCAAGGAGAGATAAATTTTCGAAAAGAAGAAACGGAAATTCGAAGCTAGCTAGGCGTTGCCAAGATTTTGATCTATTATATTTCGCATTCATCTCAGTTCTCAGCTATGATTTGTTTGTTCTGTTTCCTAACTATCTTCTTATAGATTCTCTTTAAAGAACTTAACTATCCTCTTATAGATTCTGATTCATGTTATGCATCTGTATGCAGATGGTTCATGGGTGACAAAGAAATCGGAGACGGGTTTCTTTTTTGTTGGTGCAAGAGGTTCCATCAGCAAGCTTTGTTTTGTCCTCATCTCGATCTATCCTTGCATTCATAGTTGCCGCAGATTTAGCCATAGCGCCTACACCACCAGGAGTGATGGCTTTACTACAGGTTGCTCTAACCTATTCTGCTTGAATGATCGACTGGTTTGACAGATAAGGCTCTGTTGCCGAACCTATCTACTCTCAAGACTCGAGTACTATTTGAAATGACATTAATAGGAACCGTCAAACTTGATTAGGGGGATAGATTCTGCAAGTCCTCCTTCTCAGCGACTAATTGTGTTCCCCATTAAATTGGAACCAAGAAGATGCATGCTATACAGGCACCATGTCTCTAAAAAAAAACTCAACACCAATCTTCCTGTCCTCAATTGTGTTTCTCCTATCGTATCCATAGTTTGGTATTTTTCAACGGTGCCTCAGATTTAGCCATAGCGCCTACACCACCAGGAGTGATGGCTTTACTACGGGTTGCTCTAACCTATTCTGCCTGAATCGTTGCTCTGATCGACTGGTTTATCACTTGCTATTAATGTAGTTGCTTCGAGTGCTTCTCCAATGCTTATTTTCATTGAAGTCGATCTATCTTCTAGTGATCGGTTGTCATTCACGGGCTACCTGCATGGATAAGGCTCATTGCCGAACCTCTCTACTCTCAATACTCGAGTACTATTTGAAATGACATTAACAAGAACCGTCAAACTTGATTAGGGGGATAGATTCTGCAAGTCCTCCTTCTCAGCGACTAATTGTGTTCCCCATTAAATTGGAACCTTGAAGATGCATGCTATACAGGCACCATGTCTCTAAAAAAAAACTCAACACCAATCTTCCTGTCCTCAATTGTGTTTCTCCTATGGTATCCATAGTTTGGTATTTTTCAACAGATTATATTACTTCAACGTAGGCAGTATAGTATAATAAAAACTAATTGCCAATTTGAAGGTCTTTCGGTTTCTTGAGAGTTTTAATTGAGAGAGAACTCTAGGCGGCAGTTATATTAAAGATCCACGTGGGAAAAACCACAACCAATAGTGATCTACGTGGATCAGTCATTAACAAAGAAAGTGCCACCTAGGGTGTTGGTCCAGAGCCGATAGTTCTGATAAAGTTGATAAGTAGTCTAGGAATAAAACAAAAATAGGTGTTTACCTTGGTGTGGGTTGAAGTTATTCTATCTATTGTTGTTGTATTCTACTGACTTACAGAGAGTGTATGTAAGTTATTCTATCTATTGCTATTGTATCCCATTTATTTTGTACGACTATTTGAAGAAAATCCTAATGACCATAAGTATTGAAAAAGTTTTTGCTAAGATGCTCAGTGTTACTGTATAGAATAAATAGATAATAAGGAAAAGATAAAAAGATAAAAAAAAAAAGTGAACCTTTCAATGAATCAGCAGGAAGAACGTTGAAGATGAAGATGAACAGAAGATGAGCAAGATGATGAGTAGGAAAAATTATTGTTAATATATAGAAGATGACCGGTACAATTCGATTGCTAATAGAATTTGTTCTAATATATTTAATAGAATTTGTCTACAGAGTTTTAGTGGAGAGGTGAGTGTACGTGGCATACCCCTCTCTTAAGAACGCGCCACCTAAGATTGTGATTGCCACCTCAGTTGGACTCTGCTTTAATATAGAGAGAGGTGATAGTAGATTAAGCTTTCCTAAGTTCCTATTTATTAATTTATAATTTAAATTTGCAAGTGTTCTGTACAATCTGTGGTCTTGATGAAATATTATATGAATAAACTGAAAGTCAAATGGTATTGACTAATAGTTGACTCAGTCAACCAGTGAGATTGGGGATCCAAAACAAATGTATGAAATATTAAGGATTTATATCAAACGAGATTGATGTAAGCACAATGTGCGTTTTGTTTAAAATATAAAAAATATAATATCGTTAATCTATTAAAAAAAATATGGGTAAAATAGTCAAAGCAAAAACCAAATTAGGTAAGACAAAAAATAACTAAGAGATGCATAATTTTTTTTTTTTTTTTTTTACTATTGCAAGATTCATATCTGTAGATGAGGGTCTTTAGATGAGCACTCCAATCGGGGTCTATGTCTAAAAAAACCCTGTGTTGTCTTAAAGACTTATTAAACTACATTACTGCCTCGTTAATTCTCTTCTTTCTGTTTTTTTTGCCATAACTCTCTTTCCATAGAAAAGTGTGTGTCAGTACCAAAAAGTACTCTTATTGAAAGACATTGTGTGGGGGTCATCACGGTCATGTACTCATGTGGCAGTGTGGCACTGTAGGTCTATCTTAAGCAAGTTTTAGTGGATCCCACCAACCAATACATCCACCCGTACAAATCTGAAATCTACGTTCCAAAATCTAAAGTTTGGCGGCGTTTCAACGAATGAAGAAAGGAAAATAGTTCTTTCTCGGAATGGACGAAGTATTATTCCCACCATCAATTGTTCCACTACCGCCAAAGTGTCAGTTGAATTTTGTAAGAGAGTCGGTCAGGTAAAATTTAGTGGATACTGTAGAGAGTCGGGAAAAACTTTGTAAAGTGTTATCGTAGTGAATCTCTTGGCAGAGAAGTCGGTTGTCTTGATCGAAAAGCACCTGATTTTTTAGGGGTTTTTTTATTTAGAGACTATAAAACCTCCGTGAATGTACTAAAAGGCTCAAAATATGCTATATATCTTATATATCACTGATATATATCGTTTTTTTAGTACACCGATATCGATATATTTACCGAATATTGAATTTTTTTTCTCCGATATATATTGGAATTTACGATATAATAATATATATCGACCGATATATCCGATATATCTGATATAAATTGTTGACTTTGACCAAATATTATTGATTTTGATCGATATATTAATGATATTTCTGATATAATCGACGATATTTTCGATATATTAATATACAAAACAAAATTTTGATTAGTAAAAAAAAAGAGATATCTCTGATATTTCTGATATATTCAATATATATCGGTTTTTTAGGATACCGAAATATTCACCGAATTCAATATTTTAAACCTTGCACTAAACTAACTTTGAAATTCACGTTTGACTTAATTTAGTTTGGTTATAGAGTTGAGAGTTGAGAGTTGAGAGCAATACTACTTCATTGTCATTGTCATTGTCTACAGAAATGTGCCTGGGTTTTCAACTTTTACAGTTCAGTACTCCAGTCCCATAGTACAAGACAAGATGCTGAGATATATTTCGGTATCTGTCAAAATATGAAAAATAGGAATGATTGAATAAACTTTACATTGTCGACATCAATGGTATGCTGTATAGTGTTGGCATATATCATTATCTACCGAAACGTGAGGAATTTGTTAGAAAAATGATTTGCTCAAATCCATTTAAATATGAATGAGTAGTTTGTCTCCCAAGTTACCCCACTTAAGATGAAATGGGTTTTTCTCAAATAAGACGTAATGTGAAAAAACCTTTTCAAAATGATGCATTTGTTTGAAACAATTGCATTATGCCGAAAAAAGGTCGCGACCTTTCAAATGTCTTGTTTGGTTTGAAATAGTGCATCATGAAAAAGTCTGTGCCTTTCAAATAAAGACCGGGTTCAAACAAATGTTATATGCCAAAATGGTGTGTCCTTTCAAACATGTGACTTTTCAAAGAGTTGCTTTTTTTTCCCAAGAGTCACCGTGTTGTTTCGAAAAGCGCACCACTCACCTATAAATAGTGGATGAATTTGGAGAGAAAATATACCGATCACACGAGTTCGATCTTTCTCTTCTCCTCCGTTCTTACCAAATACTATGTTGTGTTCACGAGTTATATAGAATGAAGTCTTGGCTTTCATAGAAGGAAATTCGCTCTATCTTGGGAGATAGTTTCCCATCAACCTTCAAGACCGTGAGGGGAAAATCATCTTAAGGACATATCAGATCTACACTCAGTTTAATTAATTCTGAAAGACACTTTCACACAAAAAGATTTGTATAGTTTGGTAATTGGTAAAGAGTAAGTACAATTAAGTTGTATATTCCTAACAGAATTGACACTTGAATTTTGAATTTTGTATGGATACGTTAAACTACCTCCGCAGTATCAAGACGATTTGTTATGTTGAAAATAACGCCCTCCTATAGTACTTGTTCTTTTCAATGAATAATTCAAAAACTGATCATTTTTGTTGGTGTAGGCCGTGTAGCTTGGGTCTAATTTTATTGGATTTCTTTGTTGAATGAAAAACTAATTTCACAGATGAGAAAAGCAGAATGCTAAGTCAAATACATCATGATGATTCTCCAATGAACTAAGCAACACTTTCTCTTAGTCCATAATTAACTGTATCATCAAAATTGTGCCAAAAGTAAGTGATGATTATAATGATATGATATAATCCTAACCGTACATCAGCAGTTCAATCTATAAGGTTGACGTTATACCTAAATCAGGGTCCCCTCTTTTCTGCAAGTGGGCAAACGAAGTTTTTGAATAGATCAAATACTTTTCGTCTATTTGGCAAATAAAAAAAGTGGATGAGAAGCTTTTGGCTGTTTGTTCCTAACAATGTAGAAGTATAACATTATCGGTTCTCATACTTTTAGAGCTTTCCTCTTTACACGAAAGCTACAAAGAAAGCTTTGTCATTCTTCCAGCTTCAAACATTTCCAGCAATCCAGCTTCTTCATTCTCCCAAATTAAACATTTACAAAAGCCATCTTAGGAAACTAGACTAACCTCCTGTTATTTATTTTTGTACTTAAGCAATACAGAGTCTGGGTCGGGGTGTTGTGTGGAACCTCATAAATGGTTCAAATGGAATTATTTGATCCTCCTACTATGTGGCCTCATTGGACCAATTGTGGGCTGTGAGACTTCCAGTTCAATAGAATGCTCAGTAGCACATCGTCTCTATGAACTAGCTGAGCATGTTCTTTGGACATGGCACTCGAACTGGAACCTTTATATATGCAAGTTTAGCCCGGGTTCGTAGCCAGGGCACAAAATGCTTAGCAGCATATCGTCTATGTGGGCTAGCTGGACATGGCACCTGGACTAGACTCTTTATATCTGCAGGCTTTAGCCTGGGTTTGTAGCCATGCCACAACATGACATGTGGGTCATGCCTCACTGTAAGCTCGGAATTAGCTAAAAACAAGGCCCAACCGGATCCTACAGAATCTGGAGGTTATGACTTTATTCAATGTACCTGAAAGCTAGAGATAATTATCCAAAGCAAGAGATTCTCTAGGGTTCCGGGTGGTTACATATTGAAGAGTTTTCCTCAGTAGAACTACATTGAAAGTTTTATACTCTATAGACTCCAGAGACTTGATTTTCCCCCCTCTCGCCCCCCCTAAGGGTATGTAGGCAGCCACCGAACTGAAAAGTGGTGCAATCTCAAACATCCAAATAAACTATCCAATTACTATTATTATCATTTTGTGTGTCATTCTGTGGCCGGGTTGTGATATTCGAAATGTAGATTTTTAAGAGTGTCCGAGTAGATCTGTTTCTTTCAGTTTTTGCCTCGACATCTTTTAGCGCCGTCTGTGGGGATCCATCTTCACCACGTTTTTTTCTCTCTTTTGAATATCAAGATCAATGGTTGCTGATAGACCCAAAAGAAATCAAAAGTTGGCTAACACTAGGCAGGCTCCGGAAATTGCACATAGCCTTCCTCTTAATGTTGAAGCAGCATATCACGTCATTGCTCATGAGGTTCTCACTCAGCATCAGCTTACGCATCAGATTCCCCCACAGAATCAGGATGCTCAGCATGCACATCAGGTTACCCCACAGAACCTGGACACTCAGCATGAAGAAGAAGATTTGGTAGAGATGTTAGAGTTTATGCCCTGAAAAGTCATTTTAGTTTGTAATTGTTTTATAATAAATAAAATATTGTGACATTTTATTTAGTTGTCGTTTGATTAGATCATTCTTAAAAGGGTAATGACCATTTCCATTAAACGTGAGATTATCAATGAGGTATATGATACCATTAAGGTCCCTAGGTATATTAAAGGATGGCTAAGTAGTTAGCATTAAGCTAACACGGGAGATTTAGCCTACCGGATTCTTATGCCTAAAAGTGTCACAGCTTTGGATAGAGTTTGGCACTCTATTTATATGGCTGCCATGGTGTTAGATGATCCTCATTATTGAAAAATAGTTATATCTCAACCTATGTAGTAAGAGTACTACTAATCAACACGTGGGTGCTTAAATGTACACTAACCGATTGCAAGTGAAAGATGTCTTTGTGAAACTTACTGTCAAAGAGAGATATCTTTCACACACAAAATATTAGTCAATAAGTCCTTAGACCTGATGATTTTATTAGTCACTAAATAGTAGTCTATTGTCTTGATTAATTCATATTGAATCCAAACATGGGATTCATTAAATGGTCTATATTGGATAGTAGATGAGTTATTTGAGTAATAATGAAACTCCAATATGAGATCCATGTCCATACTAAATGGGAGAATATCTACTATTCGGAAATGAATAGATGTTATCAATTATCAAATAGTCCTACAGGTTAAATATTTTCCATAGTTTTCTTAAACTATTATACGTAATATTACAAGTATCAAAATGTTTTTGCTTATAGGGTAAATCTTTTATGGGTAAGGGTTTCTCATTTGATAACATTATTTTGAAATTCCGGATGACATTCTATAGACTATGGGTTCGACAATAATTTGAATCCCGAAAGGTCTATAAGAGATATTGAGGTTGGTAGGAAGTTATTCTCATAATAGAAATATTTTGTGGAAGGGACTATGCTATAGATAATACTCAATTTGGGAGTTCAGTTGCGATATGCATGCCTATCTCACATCACTTGTAGCTCTAAGCTTACTGATTAATTGGTCAATCAGTTAGCCCCCGTAATTAAGTATCCCTAAGCAATCTGACGATGTGCTCCACTAGCTACAATTCTAGTATATTCTCGTATACAATCTTATAGATGGCATATGATGTTATCTTTTATTATAGATTGTGGCTCACCGAATAAAATGGCATATGATGTTATTTAGTATAAAGAGTATGTACCCACACTATCTATCCCTATTATTTTGTATCCATCATGTGGGAAACAAAAGAATAGAAGTTTTGTTCTTATTTTCTCTTGAAAGAAGTGGGAGGCTATATAACTTCTCCATGCACCTACATGGGTGGTTGATGAGAAAGAAATGGGAAGATAAACGTGGGGGTTTTTGTTCTTATTAGCTTTGGGGTTGTTTACATAGGTTGTTTAATTTTTTATCCGATGCGTACTATGTAGCATCCCCTGACTAATAAGAGAACCTACGGGTTACAGTTCCAGCAGGGGAACAAGATGCAACTAGGGATACTCGAGTCGTCACATGCGGAGATGGATTCGTATCCACTAGGTCAAGACCTTCGATGCTGCCTCAGCGTTTGTAGCAATGCCTTGAGCCCAGATCAGGTGCTATTATATTTCCACCAGATCTAGACCATCCATACTGCCTAGGCATTTGCAAGAGTGCCTTAGACCTAAATCAGGAACTCAAGATCTAAGCCCCAATGCTCACCCATCTGATGAAAAAACTCTTATGTCTATGTTGCTCAGGCTGACCAAAGAAAACAATCAGCTTAGGAGAAATGAAGGCAAAATGCCTAGGGAAGAAAACTCTCTGAAAGAATCTTCCGTACCAAGGGAGAGCAGGTCTCCAAGGAGGAGGTATCATCCAAGGAGCCACGCTTCCACCCGCACCCAAAACCACAAAATTCCAATTGGGGAGCGTTTAGGTGGTGCTAGTGCTAAACTAGAATGAGTTCATAGTCCATAACGTCACTAAAGCAAATCAATATCAAGATGTTCCCAATATTACAGGGAACGTTCAATGTCAGTTTTCGGTTATTCCTCTTCGGGTCAAATCGATCTAGAGCATTGCATGCGACATGTACCACAAAAAGGACAATATTGATCAACTAGCTCGAGTTAACAGGAGATTTGATCGTAGTCCTGGAGGATTGAATTCCTTAGAATCCAGTTACAATGGTTCGAGGAACACTCGTCAGAGAACCAATGAAGGTTATCAGAGAGCTGGAGATAGAAGAGTTAGACAACAACGGGCTGGAAGCCACAGAACCAGATCCAGATCCCGCCATAATTCTGTGGGTGGTTACGTTGGAGCAAGAAAGTGAAACCCCCTCAGGGGTGAGACAAATTTCAGTCAATATAGGCATGACTTTGTTGAGCCAGGCAGGAGCCCCGAAAGGAGATACCTTACCCCTAGAGTTGGCACAAACAGTGTCACTATGCAGGAAAATAGTGACAACTTGAATGAGCAGCGAGTCCAATAACTCATCAGAAATGCCATGGATACCAAAGCTACCAGGACATAAACTGGCAGTCAAGGGACCTGAAGAATCTTCTTTTATAGACGAGATCAGAGATTACATTTCCCCAGGTTTTTTAAAGCAACCTCCAGTTCCAACCTACGACGAAATAAATGGTTATACAGATGAGCACTTGATAAAGTACAGATCGTCTATGACTTTTTTTAACAACAATGATGCGTTGATGTGTATAGTGTTCCAAGCTACGTACCCTCAGCAGAGAAGCTTTGACATGGTTTAACAAGCTCCGTCCTCGTTCAATCCATACATTTCTGCAGCTCGTTGATAAATTTTT
Organism: Coptis chinensis; assembly: GCF_015680905.1. Taxonomy (NCBI): domain Eukaryota; kingdom Viridiplantae; phylum Streptophyta; class Magnoliopsida; order Ranunculales; family Ranunculaceae; genus Coptis; species Coptis chinensis. Next base: position 19,432,744 of record NC_141457.1, on the reverse strand, counting down.
GAAACATTAATTATTGCTACAATAGGAAGACCATAAAAGGTTCTGGTACTCTTTTCAAACTCCACATGGAGAAAAGAGAAAGCATTCGAGACATTGTTAGAAAACTCTGAGTGCTGCTCAAGGAGGTCAACAATGTCCCAGATGATGTTGCTGTGCAAGCTTTCAAAAATGCTCTTCCTTTTCATAAGTATGGTTTGCATAACTCACTAGCTGACTCTGAAGCCTCTACAAATGGATTAGGATTTGCTGGTATGGGTAGATAGGTATGCTACTATTGAGTAAGATTTGAAATTTCAAAAACTTTAACATCACTAGGCCGGGGCGACCTCAGCAAAACTCTAGGCCGGCCTAATTAACTGTCTATGTCAAAGGCGTGATTCATTCCTCGGAGTCATGTTGCAACATTGAATTATCTTTGGAGGTTTAGAACATGAGCGTCGTCCACCTCAGCATACTCATATTCTAAGGAACAAAGTTTGATGATTAACCTCAAAGCATGCTTAAGCCAGTCATATCACTAATAGTTTGCATCTTGATTATTCTTGATTTTGAAACTAGATCATCCACAACATATACCGTCGGACTAGATGTCTCACAACATACCGTCGGGTTGGATTTCTCATTAGACTTCTAAATTTCCCATACCGAGGGGACATTTAAGGTTCGACCCAAATCAAGGATAGGTACGTCTTCAGCGCTAACATCGTATCAATTACAATGTTGTTGGTCCACAACATTACTAGGGGCGTCCACAGTGCATCAGTCACAACAAATCAAGCAAGTGGAGAAGCCAGTTTAAGGCCCCTAATGAAGAGATTAACCGTACAGTTTAATTTGGGGGCATACAGGGACATATCATAACCATAATATTTTTTATATACCATTCCAGCATATCAAAAACTATGTTGGGGACGTCAAAGCCTAAACACTTGCAGCAATTAATTCAGGAAAGTATAGGCTAATTGATATGGATTCTCAGCCATAATCGAACTACTATCTAAAGTATTTATGAATTTTTAAAATCCACAAGGTTTTCACTACAACACCGAAGTTTACAAATAAGAAAAGCTATAACTGAGCTAAAAAAATCATGTTTACGTGTGCAGTTGACCAGCCTCTTTTTGTGTGTGTAGATGTGTATGGATGGTGTGGATAGATGATGGTCGTTGAACAAAATAGAAGCGTATCAAAACCTAATTATCCCTCAATAAGTAAAGGATGAGTAGGGTATCGTTCCACTTTTAAGTGTATGTTATGTGAAGGACAGGACTGGAAAGAGTGTTTAAGGGATTAAAAATTATTATTATAAAGATTTAGATTCTAATGCTAAACTAAACTAAATTAACTAAACTATTGGGAATTTATAAGAGAGGGAATTCAAGAGATTAAAATCCACCAATACTTTTAATCTATGACTTTCTTCTTCATGGTTGTTCTTACAAGTAGACTACAATTAGGCAATCGAGCAAGTGTCGATGCCCTCTTGGACAAAACATCGTTAACAATTAACTCTACTTAAGGTTGTTCCTATGTTTATGCTATTAATATCTTCTTTCCTTTTATGTAAGCTACGGCAGCCATTCAATGTATTACCAAGAGCAACATCAAGGAGTACTTCCTAATAGGGCGGCCATTCAATGAATCACCACTTAAGGCAAACACAAAGAATACTTCCCTAGGCACCACTCGAGGCTACCCCTTCTAAAGCAACACAAAGAATACTTCCCTAACTCTAAAGAACTATACTATTAGAAGAAAAGTAAAGAACACTAGCATGATATTAATATTGCAAAACATAAACCCTATTCTATACTTCCATCCCCCTGTGTGGGCAATGGAACTAATAACTAAAAACATAAAAGAACTAACCCGGACAAGAACACCATGAACCGGAAGAATCATTAAACCTTAAGATCGGCTTCATCTCCTCCCCCTTGAAGGAGAAGATTAGCCTTCCATAAAGAAAGAAGAACACGAAGAACGAGAAGAAGAAGAGTCGAAGAACATAAGACTAGAAAGACTAATTTATTAAGACTCGACTAGTTAAAACCGATCTTTTATTATTAATCTCTCTCAGCCTCAAGTTCTAGAGACAAGAATATAAGTGAATTGGCCCATTACATGAGGCACTTAGGTCCTCTATTTATAGGGGTTACAATGAGCTCTAGAAGCATTCCAAACCGTCATTTGTTTCCTAATACAAATAGACTTCTTCCAGAGTCCAACTTTATCTCCAAAACTTAGAAGGAATTGGCTACAGTGTCGATTTATGCGTCTGGACGCACTATTCATGCGTCCCAGACTTAATCAATGCATCTGGATGCTCTTCCTATGCGTCCCAAATGCATGGGTCACGTCTGGACGCACGATAGTCGCGTCTCAAACGCAAGACTCTATTTTTCCACCTTTGGTCTATTTTTCTTTCCTCTTTTGCGGGTTTTGGTTCAAGCAACGAATCCTTTGGCCTTGGGCTTCCAAATAGGCTTTAAAATAGGTCCAAGTCGCATCTTTAATAGCTTCAATTCCTTGGCCTCTGGAATTGAAGCTGAGGTTTAGCTTGGAAATTGTTTGGTTTTGGAGGATTCATGGAGAACTGATCAAACTTCTTGTTCAGATTTTCAAGTCCTGTTGATAGGCTTGCCACAATTGATAGCATTGCTTGATTTGGGTCTTCTTGAATTTGGTTGCCAAATTTCTTCGACACCCCCTCTACTCTAGCTACGTCCTCGTTGCTAGTACTCCATTGTTGAGTGTCTTCAGCTAAATTCTCGAGAAAGTTGTAGGCTTCCTCTCCATCCAATGATGTAAACTTACCTTGATGCATTGATCAGATCATCCAGCTTGTTCATAGTAGAAAGTCCTCGAAAAGAAAAAATGAGCCAAATGTGCTCTTTTATCATAACCATGATGTGGACATGAGACTAGCAGATTATTGAATTTCTCCCAGCTTTGATGATATTCTTCAGTCACCTTCCCTTTGAAATTGCTGATGGCTTGCTGCATGGAATCTGTCTTCTGGGGTAGGTAGAACTTGTTCATAAACTTTGTTCTCAACTTCTCCCAGTTGTTGATTGAATTGATCGGTTGTGCAGTTAACCATTCCGATGCTTTACCTTCGAGGAAGAGTGGAAAAAGAATTAACTTGATACTCTCATCCCTGATATTCTAGTTCTTGAAAGTTCTGAGGACTGATAGAAATTTGTTCATGTGAACATAAGGTTGAACATTATCTAAACCATTGAACTTTGGAAGCATAGAGATTACTGATGCTCTAAGTTTAAACTGATTAGCTTCGTCTCGAAAAAAAAATATCTGCCAAGTGGGTCTCCAATGATTGGCGAATAGAAATTGCTTTCTTCTTCCTCATTTGTGGCTTGCATGGGTAGGATAGCTTCAGGATTATTGGTGTCCAAAACACCTCCATCATTAGCGTCGCGGCCATTGTATCAATCTCGTCTAGTATTCTTGTGAGTCAGTTGTTAAACCTTGTCCACTGTTGTGTTCTTACCGAACGATGATATGGACGACGGGGCATACACTAGGAAATGCTATGCGAAAATGACGAAAAACTATCCTATAATGCTTGAATAATATGCATTTATTCTAAATTATACTAAAATGTAAAACTACTTTCCTTCAACTGGGTTGGGCTTTGCAGCTAGTATCTCGCCCGTTGTCTAAAGCCGCCTCTTCTAGGGTTATGGTGAATCACTTGGATTGCTTAAGTACCAATCGCCTACGCACGATAGTCCGTTTGTCAAGATTCAGACAAGAAACACTAGAGTTTGATGTTTCGCTGTGTTGGCTTACAACTTCAATTGTTGAAAAGGTCTTAAATGTAATTATACTAGAAAGCAATAAAACTAAACTATGATGCAACTATACTAAGAAAGCAATAAAAAGAATGAAGATTCAACTAACCTGGATGGTAGATCTTGTCTTTGAGATGTCCTTCAAGCTTCTCTCTTTCTCAAAAGGATGGATGATGCGGCTAATTATACCTCAATATCCAAAGTTCTAATCTTGAAAGAAAACATTAAACATAAACAACTTAACCCGGCAGCATTTTTATTTGACCTTCGGGGCCTGGCTTAATTAATTATATCCCCTAAGGTGCCAATGTGACCAGCCTCTTTTTGTGTGTGTAGATGTGTATGGATGGTGCGGATAGATGATGGTCGTTGAACAAAATAGAAGCGTATCAAAACCTAATTATCCCTCAATAAGTAAAGGATGAGTAGGGTATCGTTCCACTTTTAAGTGTATGTTATGTGAAGGACAGGACTGGAAAGGGGTTTAAGGGATTAAAAACTATGATTATAGAGATTTAGATTCTAATGCTAAACTAAACTAAATTAACTAAACTATTGGAAATTTATAAGAGAGAGAATTCAAGAGATTATAATCCACCAATACTTTTAATCTATGACCTTCTGCTTCATAGTTGTTCTTACAAGTAGACTACAATTAAGCAATCGATCAAGTGTCGATGCCCTCTTGGACAAAACATCGTTAACAATTAACTCTACTTAAGGTTGTTCCTATGTTTATACTATTAATATCTTCTTTCCTTTTATGTAAGCTCGGGCTGCCATTCAATGTATTACCAAGAGCAACATCAAGGAGTACTTCCTAATAGGGCGGCCATTCAATGAATCACCACTTAAGGCAAACACAAAGAATACTTCCCCTAGGCAGCCACTCCCTGAGCTACCCCTTCTAAGGCAACACAAAGAATACTTCCCTAATTCTAAAGAACTATACTACTAGAAGAAAAGTAAATAACACTAGCATGATATTAATATTGCAAAACATAAACCCTATTCTATACTTCCATCCCCTGGTGTGGGCAATGGAACTAATAACTAAAAACATAAAGAACTAACCTGATTGAAGAACACCATGAACCAGAAGAATCATTAAACCTTAAGCACTGGCTTCATCTCCTCCCTTGAAGTAGAAGATTAGCCTTCCATAAAGAAGGAAGAACACGAAGAACGAGAAGAAGAAGAGTCGAAGAACATAAGACTAGAAAGACTAATTTATTAAGACTCAGCTAGTTAAAATCGATCTTTCATTATTAATCTCTCTCTGCCTCAAGTTCTAGAGACAAGAATATAAGTGAATTGGCCCATTACATGAGGCACTTAGGTCCTCTATTTATAGGGGTTACAATGAGCTCTAGAAGCATTCCAAACCGTCATTTGTTTCCTAATACAAATAGACTTCTTCCAGAGTCCAACTTCATCTCCAAAACTTAGAAGGAATTGGCTACAGTGTCGATTCATGCGTCTAGACGCACTATTCATGCGTCCCAGACTTAATCAATGCGTCTGGACGCTCGATCTATGCATCCCAAACGAATGGGTCGCGTCTGGACGCACGATAGTCGCATCTCTAACGCGAGACTCTATTTTTCCACCTTTGATCTATTTTTCTTTCCTCTTTTGCGGGTTTTGGTCCAAGCAACGAATCCTTTGGCCTTGGCCTTCCAAATAGGCTTTAAAATAGGTCCAAGTCGCATCTTTAATAGCTTCAATTCCTTGGCCTTTTCTATGATTGTCCACGGGCTTCCCATGTGATCCTTAATGCTCCGAATTGCTCCATTTTATCTCTTTTTCTCTAATATTCTACAAAACTCTCTTTTTCACCTGTAGAATCTTAAAACATAACTTACAAACACTATTAGTCCACTAAGATGGCTAAACAAGAGGCATAATCGAGGGTTAAATTGCACTTTTTGAGCACTTATCAGCAGTCTTTGAACCAAAACCTAGGTTCAAGTTATCACGGTGAGCTACCTCTTAATTACTTGCTACTATAAAATTGGGTTTTTTAGGCTTTGGTCTTACTTATAGTTGGTTTATTAGACTTTGGTCCGGAAAAGCTTGAATATTAGGATTTAGTCCTAGTTCTGTTTGTTGACCGTTAGTCAACTCAGCGGTCAACAAACATAACTAGGACTGAACCATAATATTCAAGCTTTTCTGGACCAAAGTCTAATAAACCAACTATGCGTAAGACTAAAGTCTAAATATCCCTATAAAATTCAAGTTCAAGCGCTTAGCACACCTGGTTAAAATGGGACTAATGGCTAATCCTCTCCCATTTATTCTGAAATCCAAGTTTTTCCACTCAATGCGCTTGGTCAAGTTTAATGTGGTAATCAAACTCCCCATGTAAAAATCCAGGTTCAAATGTTTAACATGCTTAGTCAAGCAAGGAGACTCACCGTTCTTGTTATAATCCAAGTTCAAGCGTTCAAACATGCTTGGTTGAGTTTGGTGTTTTTCCAGCTCAAATTCTATAATCCAGGTGAATGGTGTTGACCCTCTGGCCTGGTACAGACTTGAGTGATTCTCGTGTATGTGAAAACCCTCGGCATCGGTTGGGGCCAGTGATGAGGCAAGTGCTGCGAGTGCGTCAGGCTTGAAAAATGTCTCGTACGACTAAAGTATCGAGTCCAGGTACATGGCTTTGACCCTTTTGCCTGGCTTCGACGTGAAACACAAATCCCCAAAGTTCAAAACGCCAAGGTACAGAAGCGTACTGTACCTTAGTCCGAGTAAATGGTGTCAACCCTCTAGATCTGTCCTATTTGTGAACTGGGTAACTCTGAGCCTTTAGGACTTTGAAAACCCAAGTGCTTGATGAAATCTATCCCTTGGAGGCACCTCCAAGTTTGGATAGAGAACATCACTTGGTACGGTTGTATGACATTGACCCTCTAAACCGAAGACAATATGCATAGAATCAATCTATATGCATTAACATCATATCTAAGCTTCACATCAAAATGCTCGGCCCAACTACGATTCAGGCTAACTGTGATAATCTTTTCCAAAAATGTTAATGCATAGAATCAGTCTATGTGCATTAATGTCATATCTGAGCTTTACAGCAAAACGCCAAGCCCAGCTACGTTTCAGGCTAACTGGGTTAATATTTCCAAAAATGTCTATGATAACGCCTTCAAGGGTTCAACTATACATATATTATTTATTTCTGGGCATTACTACAAAAATCCTAGTCCGATTACATTTCAAGCTTACCAGGTTATTCTTTAACTACACTTTGATATCCTTTAATACTATACGTATATTCTAAGCATGGCAACATGCTCAGCCCAGTTGCATCATTCAACCGAGTTATTCTGCGAACAGAATTTGCCGAACCTTGATTTGTTGTCGATTCTTATTCAACACTACATGCAAATGATATCCACATGCAGTGTTAGGGATCGATAATATATTACTTTGCTAATATTCATGACGTGCATTTTATATATTACTTTGTTAATATACATGTCATATACTTTTCAAGTTCTATTCTACTATCAAAGCCACTATTGAAAAAATTTCATTTCACAAAAGTCTATGGTTTTGCACTACTGAGAATATCATAGTACCTCAAAATAACTAAAGTGCAAGAGTTATCAAAATATCCGAATTATAGCAAGTAGATACATACTTAGAAAAGCGAGATGTAAAGCTAGTCCCTAACATGTTCCATGAGCTGGCGCACCTCCTCAGCTATATAAATGCCAATATTCCTGCACAACACGACATGTACGCTCCTTACTTAGACGACGGTCACACTCCATAGTTTGTACAATATTTTGGGACTCACTGAGCCTATCAATTAAAGTAGTCAACTCTAAAGTTTTAGACACTCATCTCATCATGGGTGGCTAATCTCTCTAAGTTGTCGAACTTCCTCCAACAAAGCGGCAACTTTGTCTCGTAAGCACTGAAGCTCTAGCTCATGCTTTAACGTAAGTTTCACAGAAAAGACTAGAATACTTAGCCAAGACCTCCTTAACATACTGAAATGGCAGTGAAAATGGTACTTAACTAGAACAAGGGTCCCTCCTAACTCTCTTAGCAGGGCAATTATCTCCAGAATTGTCTCTCATTTTGTGGCTCCCTAAGCAACCAAAGACATTGATAGAGCTAGCAGAATGTACATCATTTACATCATCAGGAATTGGTTCAGAAATACCTTCGCTTTCCACATTGGAATTAGCATGGTCTCGTTATTTGGGCCACACAACATCGAGCGACTCCCAAAAGCTTACTTGTCAGACTCTTCAACACCTCCTATGCTCACTAATCCAGCAACAGAATATTCAAGAGATAGATGTCTCACATTTTCATATAGCATCTCCATATCCTGTTCCATACAACACTTTCTCACAGCATAAACTACCTTAGAAGTCTCGGCTCTTTCACAGTAATCTCTATTCAACAACTGCTTAGGACAAATCACATCAATGACAGTTAGCTCTTTGTTATTGAATCATGGTTAGTGAAAATACCAGATCCCCTAGAAATGTACCGAATCCACAAAGTAAGACAAAATGAAGTAACTGAGCGCGGTATTGAAGACAACGTGGATGACCAGCAAGTCCAATAACTCATCTGAACTTCAACTTTATCATGCTCCAATTCGAAAGATGACTTGACTACAGGCATTGGCCCCAGAGCATGGTTGGCTCATTCATAGCCGGGCGTTGTGTTACTCTTAAGTTATGATACCGAATAATGGCCACAACATGCTCAACTTCTGGGGATATAAATCTAAGTGTCGCTCTTAGCACATGCTCTAGCCTCTATTCCAAATACTTCACATGGACAACAATCTACTAGCTCCAAAATGTTTAGTAGGTATGCATTTTTCATGCTGGGGATATCAGCCACAGCGTGACTAACTCTACAAGCGAGCAGAATAATGTACAATAAAAGAACAAAATATATAAATCATCACAGAAGATGGTACAAAGGCAAAGCAAAGGGGCATCAATCCTCAACTCCCACAACATCAGTTGGTACAAAAGACGAAATGGAACGCAACAACCTGAACATAACTGGGATTGACCTCAGCATCACTTGGCGTATCTCAATTTTTAATCATCTTCAAGACTTCTCCAAACTTTCAAAACAGAGAATTAGAAAATATTTTTGTAAGCTTATGAACACTTTTCCCGAAAGACTCACATATGCTGCAAAAACACTGGGCCTAATGAGAGACACTTTTGCATGGACACACATGAGATTCTGCAGTACGACTCACCTATGTTCTTAAGCATCAAACTCAATATCTATGCATTCATTGCTCTAAGACATCAATGACGAAGGATGCTGAAAAAACACCATGACATCTTATGTCTACAAAATTCAAATTCAAATACAAATATTCATAACTTTCTCTTCTCTGCCACGTGGCTACTCTGCGTGACAGAGAAGGGGTGATGTGTGGACCCATCGTAAATAGTCCACATGGAATTATCTTATCCTCCTATCCTATGGCCTCAGCTCGTTGGTCCAATTGTGGGCAGTGAGACTTCCAGCTCGATGGAATGCTCAGCAACACAACGTCTCTATGGACCAGCTAGGCATGTTCTCTGGACATGACACCCGAACTGAACCCTTTATATATGTAGATTTAGCCCGGGTTCATAGCTAGAGCACAAAATGCTCAGCAACACAACATCTCTGTGGGCCAGTTGGGCATATCCTCTGGACATGGCACTCGGACTAAACCCATTATATATGCAGGCTTTAGCCTGGGTTCGTAGCTAGGGTACAACATGGCATGTGGGGCATGCCTCAATGTAAGCCCAGAATCGCCTAAAAACAAGGCCCAGCCGGATCCTACATAATTTGGAGGTTATGACTCTATTCAATGTACCTGAAAGCTAGAGATAATCATCCAGAGCTAGAGATTCTCTAGGGTTTTGGGTGGTTACATATTGAAGAGTTTTCATTAGCAGAACTACATTGGAAACTTTATACTCTACAGACTCTTGAGACTTTATCCCCCCTAGGGTATGTAGGCAGCCACCAAACTAAAAAGTCGTGCAGTCTCGAGCATCCAAACAAACTATCCCATTACTATCATTATCATTTTGTGCGTCATTCTGTGCGTTGTGATATTCGAAAGGTAGATTTTTAAGAATGTCTGGGTAGATCTTTTCCTTTCAGTTTTTGCTCCGACAGGTGTTAGTCATTTTCCAAGTTATTACACAGACAATCATCCAACTGGAAATTCGGAAGAAATGGTCCCAAATGTGTGGATTGGAATAGTTTATGTTAGAAGCCACTAGGGTTGTCAATGCATCTGTATCGATCGGATTTTGTAAAATTTATTGATAAGAAAATATGGTATCCAAAACCAACCCGAACCATAATATTATAGTGCATTCGAAACCGAACTAATAAGATATATTGCAAACCGAAAGCGAACAAACTCGAACCGAAAACTACGAAATCAATCAAATCTATATCTTAATATTAAAGCTCCCATAAAGGGTATTTTTCGAGCTCTATTAATATTTCACATCATCATTTCCTATTAAAATGGGAATTCCTCTCTTACTGGAAAAAAAAATGATATGCACTTCTAATTAAAATGAGAACCATTCTCCTAGGGAGGTATGTAACTCTTTGAAGTTTAATCAACAGGTAGGGGTCTGCCTTAACCCCATAACTTATTCAGGAAAAAAAAGTTGGAATCATTCTCCTATTAAAATCGGAATTCCTCCTCTATTAGGAAAAAAAAATTAAAAATAAAAAAAAATAAAAAATAAAAAATCTAACACGTACTTATAATTAAAACAGTAATCATTTTCTTATTAAAACAAGAATTCCTCTCCTATTGAAAAGAGAAAATATAACATATCTAATCAAAACGGGAATTTTTCTCCTATATTAAAGCGGGAATCACACTTCTAAATTAAGTCAACTATTAAAACGGGATCGCTCTCCTAATTAAAAATTGTGTTTTTAAAACTTAATTAAAATAATTTGTTAGGAAATTAAAACGGAATTTTAAATTTAATTAAAATGATTTGTTAGGAAATTACAACAGGTTAGTGACTAAAATGGGAATCACGATTTGTTAAAAAATTTCTATATGTATAGTTATGATTGTTGATCAAGTTTTCAAAATAGTCAATGCGTATGCACGAGCCTACTTTCTAGTCTATATTCTAATATTAAAGCTCCCACAAAGGGTATCTATTAAAATTCCAAATCATCTTCTATTAAAACTATAATTCCTTTTTTATTGAGAAGGAAAATTTTAATACTTCTAATTAAAACGGGAATCCTTAACTTATTAAAATGAGAATTCCTCCCCTATTTGAAAAAGAAAAAATCTAGCATTTCTATTTAAAATACAAATACTTCTCCTAATAAAACGGGAATCGCACATCTAAATTAAGTTAACTATTAAAACAAGATCCCTCTCCAAATTCAAAAATGGGTTTTAAAAACTTCATTAAAATCATTTGATAGGAAATTAAAAATGGTTAGCAACAAAATGGGAATCATTTCCCCAATTAAAATGATTTATTATAAATTTTCTATATGTATAATTATAATCATTAAGTAAGTTTTCAAAAGAGCCACTGTGTATGCACGGGCCTACTTTCTAGCCTTAAATTATATCAACTAATTTCAGCCACACAATAAAACTAAATTTACACAAAATTTATAAAATTATTTTTACTAAAATGCCATCTTATCGGTTCGGGTTCATATTGGTTTGGTGAATGGCAAATCCGAAACCAAGCCAATATCTTATCGAAACTCAAAATTGAACCCATTACTGAACCGAAACCAAAGTACGGAAACCGAAAAAATAATAATAATAATAATAATAAAAATAAAATTCGTAGCCCTAGAAACCACATATATTGCAAATAAAATGGCACATACTTCTAGATACCGCGTAGTATTTTAGAAGTCCCCTATATTGGTCATATAGAGTAAGCTATTCATTCGTGCTATTGTTTGCTCGGTCTTTACTGTAAGGCACAACGAATTTCATTAAAGAAAAAAAAGGAAAAAGGAAAAGAAAAAGGCACAACCAATTCACAGCAGCATACTTTGCCACGAGAGCTATAATGTCGCGATTGGTGGCATTTTGTTTTAGGTTTCGACTAGATTTTTGACCCGGGCATACGCCCAGGATCTTTAAGATATTTTGCTTGAAGTAAAAAGCTTCATTTTTGGTGCACAAATTTTGAAATATTTTGGAAATCAATTGGTAAATGTATGTTAAACCAATTAATTATGATAAAACATCATAACATTGCAGACTTAATATTGATTTCTTGGCATCCATAGCAAAAAAAAAAAAAAAAAAAAAAAAAAAAAAACTCCTATGAGCTGCTCTAAGTACATTGTACACCACTACTATATGACGTATCGTCTAACAATCAATTTTTCATTTCCATTTGCTCCATTCGATCCCGCTTCATCAATTAAATTTCTTCAACTTTTTATAATCCAAAAACTATTATACAAAAATATTGTTGCAAAAGGAATTCTATGTGACAGGAATATTTTTACTGGGAACAGATATATGAAGTATGGACATCTTATTTAGACACCTACGTAAATACCTTGCTCAAAAGAGGAAGTTTCACAATAAGTTGAGGGTTGATTTAGATGATCTTCATACCATGGATTCTAAACTTGCATGTGTTGTCGCTAAAAACTATATCATCAGAATAACATATATTTCTTTCCTTCTAGACCTCTGCCATCCATTAGAGGTACAACAATAACAGTTCACAATTCTGTAATAGTAGGCCTTGAGTGTTTGACCTTGTTAACTGCTCCTTGGAGGTCATTGAAGCTGGACAAAATGCATGTAAAGCCATTGTCATAGCTCTTATGCTAGACCACAGTCATATATATAAGAGGTGTTGTAGAGATTTTTTACCATGTTTACACATTGTACGCTTAATAGTAAGAATGTCAGATGCACACCCTGTTGCTACACTATACAATCTACATGGGATTTTGCAATGCAAGAGTTTCCAAGCTGGCCATTATGCCTTGTAATCTGGGGTGTATTTCCCATGAGATGATTATTCCACAACGTTTTCATTACTGTCTTCTTAATGGCTTCATGGGAATCAACTTTGTTAAAATCTCCTTTAGAGTGCCAAATCCCCTCCCCTCTGGAGGTTTTTATGGAAAAAAAAAATGATAGATCCATCATGTTGTTGCTGAAGGTGAGCATTTGTTAAAATTGTATTCCGGCTCTAGGGGCTCTTTCTTATTTTTCGCCTCAAGGGAAAAGACTTCATTTGTTACAAAATCACAATATAAATATACACCAATAATAGGGAGAGCAAGGCATTTAACAAACATAGACATGTGACCTAATGGGCTAATAAATGTGAATACCTTCTTCTTCTTTTTTTCTTTTTTTTTGTTCAAAAAACATAGACGGGTTGGGTACATGCTAATGTTATTCTACTTGAGGAACACATTATAGATCTTCTAAGAAAAGTATGATCTCAAGTGTTCTCCTCGACATAGTGACAATACTCACTAAAAAAAGCCAAACTGATCTAATACATTGAGTAAGGCATATTTGAGTATTAAAAGGATCTTTAATAACACTATCGAGAATCGAACAATCCAAAATCTTAATTTCTCGTTTCTTGTTTCCTATTAACTTTACTCTAGAAGATTAATTGTACTCCTGCTTCTAAGCCCTTAAAACTCCTACTAGCTATGTCTTCTGAATTGGTGTTGAGTAGATTTGAGCATTACTCTTTTTATCTGGAAATAATGTCATGAACCTACAACATTTCTTACAATTCAAACTATTTATACTAATATGGTATAATGACATAAATTTTGTCGAAGGATTTTAGAGACAGTATGTGTTGAGCATATACCACACCTCAGACGTAATTCAATAATATACCGAGCTACTATGAGATTCCCAATCCATCCTAACAATGCACCCCCACAATCAGAATCCTTAAATACATTAAAAAAAATCAGGATGAAAACTTTTTTGAGCATGTAATCACAAAAACTCAATGTTGATTTAATCACAACGACATGAAACAATTACGTGAAATTCACAAATAAAATCGATATCAAACGACATAGTCCTATCAAATGCACGATATATATTTAGGCATCTAGTTGAATTGTATTGGCGTATAGCCGGCCAGCAACTCTCATCTTTCATCTGTGGCCATACGCATGGAGAAATAAAAATGACTAATGGACCTACACATCTAGATTACTGTAAGGGACATCCCATCAATCACGTGATGTCCACGCACAACAACTCCCTCAACATTACGCTACCCCTAGACATACGAACGCCCATCGCACTCGTGTATCGTCGGAACACTCGCATTCTCAGCAGATCAGTGACTCGTCACTCGACTTAATCTCGTGACATCATCACATATTACTATCATCATTACCAGCTTATTCTTGAGCCCCTTTCCCGCTGTAATACATGCACCATTACAGTCATACACCATCATTACGGAGAACACCATCATTACATCCTATGTCAACTCAGATAAACCTACAACTGCTATACACATGCCTCTCACAAGCACATACACGTCCTCTGATCCATCTCGACCACACACCAGTACTCATCAGTACACATGTCACACTTGATGATGTTGCTCACTCTCAATGACTATAAAAGCTACTCTTCAGACCTACGTGTGGCTTGATTCCAAATTTCACTAATGCGGTCTCGTAAATCGTAGGCATCTTAACTGCTTCGTGAAGAAAGAACCATTAACACTACATAAAATTAACCATCCCCTCTTGATTATCCCAACTTAAGAGCTAAGAACTAAATATCCTAATTCTTGGTGTAAATTTAGACATTTACACTTACAATTGTATTTTAATGTTTTCACAATAATTTATAACTATGTTGATATTATTAAACTATACTTACTGATTAGATTATCAAGTTTAATTTCCAAGCCTTCTAAGTTGCAAGCATGCATCACTCAAATGGTAAGGGGAAAACGACAAAATTTTCCATTATTTTGAACAAGGCTTCAATAAGCTATAACCACTTTACAGATTTTGAGCTTTGACTCCATTGGTTACAAACTTATTGCCCCAAAAAGGAAGTACAAGAACTCTGGCTACAAGCTAGAATATATATATAGCTCGTATCATACATATTACCAAGTACAAATACAGGACCAAAACCTTCCAAAAGTCTACAGTCCTTCTCTGTAGATTGACATGTATGTGAGAGTAGGGTATACGTATTCCATACTGTATTTGCCTCTTTTCCCACTTCCTACCCTCACATATACTCCACTGTCACATAACAGAACATGCATTTGGATTTTCATCACTGAAAATCTGAGGAGGGTATGCATATTCCATATGGTATTTCGGGGGGTAGTAGTAGAATTCATTCTTCTTTAATTCTACCTCTACCTTGGTTTCCTCTGCTTCTGCTTCTGCTTCTGCTTCTTGGTTTTTTGCTTCTTCATCAGCTGGCTTGGCTTCTTCTCCTTCTTTCTTCTCACTTTCCCCTTTTTCTTCTTTCTCATCTTTCATATCAGCTTTCTCTTCTTCTTTCTTCTCTGGTTCTGTGTGCACTATCATTGCATGCTTGCCAGTTCTCTTGTAAACATGTTCTACAAGCTTAGGTGGTTCGAATACACCTTTGACCATAACTTGTGAGCTCTTTAGATCTGCTTCTACTGTCTGAACTCCTGAAAATTTCAAGATCTTCGAATTAATTTGGACCAAAGTAATCTAAAAGAAAGTCACGTACTCTGGACTAAAGATCAAATAAGATCCATTTAAAAAAGACTCTTGAGAAATGTCAAGAATGTACAAAGTGGTGCTTAGAATGATGGAAGAATATGTGGAAAAAGAATATTATCTACCTTTCATTCTCAATATACGTTTCTGGATTTCTTGTGCGCAAGCTTCGCAATGCATGTGGACTTTTAACACCACTGTGATAATAACCTGAAACAGAGTTGTCTGAATTAAATTAACAAGTGACTGAAGTGAGGCTATAAATTATATGAAATATTGAAAAAAGATAATAAGAGATCTGGACCTCTTCAGGTTTGACATTCTCCTTACTCTCTTCTACCTTCTTTTCATCTTCAACTGGGGGTTTTGGAATCGGCGTAAGAAGTTCAACTTGTTTATTACTCTTTCTTTGAACTCTTTCCAAAACCTTCAAAGGATCTCCATTCTTCCCCTTCACAATCACTTTATGTGTCTTGCAATCAGTTTGCACATCTTCAACTCCTATTAACAAAACAAACATAATTAAGAAAATCGCAAAGAAATACAGCAAGAAATGCGAGAAATCAATGTAACGGACTAAAATAACCTTCAAATCCTCTTAAGCTTCTTCTAACTTTTCTAGCACATCCTTCACAATGCATAAATACTCTCAATACTATTTCTTCAGGTGGTTTTGGTTCCTTTACTACTTCCTCAGTTTTCTTTTCTTCTTTGGGTTTTTCTTCGTCGGGTTTCTTTACTTCTTCTTCTACTGGTTTCTTCACTTCTTCTTCCATCTTCTCTTCAGGTTTGTTATCTTCCTATATATACAAAAACATTAATGAAAAATTAGTGCACAAGCTAACATAAGTAAGAAAAATGAAGCATATACAAATCTAAAAGCATACTTACAGCTCCCATTACTTGAAGTTATAGAGATTGCAATGGAATGAGATGAAGAATTAAACAAGATTGGATACAAGGAAAGATATCTTCACTCTTTCTGTTGGCAATGAGATCTAATTGCTTCACTTGTTTGTGTGTGATGGAATTTCATATATATCAAAGGTTCTGACGTGGAATTTTTGTAAGTCAGTGGCTAGCATGTGCGACGTGGACGGATTGTTTTGGTACACTCTGGAATCAGTACTGACCTGAAGTTAGAGATTGTTAGAGATTTTTTGGCTTTTTTGGTGATAGGAAAATATATTGACATGGCAACTATTTATCTTTGCATTTACGGTTAAAGTTAGTTGCACGTAATTACCGTTGCACTTGGAGATATAGAGGGAGGGACATAGAGAGGTGGTTTGTCAGTTGTAACGTCCTCATCATAGTGCACCTAATTTTACAAGCAACTAACATTCTACACACATCCGTTTCCCTTTTGTGTGACGAGGATGATATTGACATCATCAAAATGCTCTAATCGTAATCCTTTTGCTTTACTTTCGAAAATCTATCGTAAATAAATTTCAAAATTTTTGCTTTAATTTGATTTTATATCCCCACAAAAAGTAAAACTGTTGAGCTAATATTTTAGCGCTCTTACTTGGGGCGCGTCCAGAAGGAGTATTAGTCTGATAATAATAAGCCAAACCAAATAAGTTTCACATAATTAAAATAAATACATTAGTACGGAGACCATATTTAGATGCATGTGGATGAAAATAGTTGAGTGAAAACCTATAGGTTTTAATTAGCAGTGACGGACCTGGATTTTTCTCGAGGGTATTAAAAAATTTGAACAAACTTTTTTGGAAATCAACCAAAAAATAATATAAACGGGTGAAGCGGTTGCAACCATTGCCCACCCTTTTAATACGTTGATAAATTAGTTTGATTTTTCACAACATCGATAGACTTTAATGAACAAAACCTTCTATAAAATGTACCCTGCTGAGGTTTATGCTAAGGCTAGCTTATCATTGATGAAATAAATGAGAATGCTAATTATATGTGTTACAACCAAATTTATTTTAACCATAGTCACAAAAATCTCTGATTTTTTTAAAAAAACGTAAAAAGTCTCCGAATTGATAGATTTCCGAATTTTAAAATAAATAAACAATTAAAATCACCTAATTCTCGATGTTTACCGATTTTTAACGATTTCTTTTATGATGGATAGCTTTCTATTAATTTTTTTAATATTTTATTTTCTAAATTGCAATTATTTGGAGGATATCGAAAGATATAACAAGACTTTACATATATATATTTGTACATTTTGAATTTGTTATATGCTCAAAGTAACCCTGACATGATGCACAATCACACACTGCATACTATTTTATGTTTTAATTATTTATGGTTTTCCCGACTTTTCTGATTTTTTAACAAATTTGTACGAATTAACAATTTCTTCTTTACCGAATTGATACCGAATTCTGAATTTGTAACTATGATTTTAACGATTTAAACAAGTCTAATATATGTAGAATTATAATATAACATTGTTGATGCATTGGATAAATGCCATGATTTTGAATTTACAAATCATCATATGTAATGTTATAATTGGGGATTTACTATCTAATTACAATACTAAGATAATTGTTTAAGAAGTTAGAAAGTGAGGAGAGAATGAGTAATTTGAATTTGGATGTGTCATTTCGACAAAGAAAAATGACACATATTATTCACCTAAGTGTATATTAAGTTTTTTTCGCCAAAGTTTGAAGACCTGGGTCTGTCCTTGGGTTTTAGTGTATGCTATATTGCTATTCTTAGGTATTGTTATTCTTAGGGACGGAGACAGGATTCTAAACCAGAGGGTGCGAGATTATGTGCAAGATTATATATATAAAATAAAATAAAAATTTGTTAAAAAGTCTAAACAATAAAGATTAACAAAATTATGTTTTTATTTCAATTCATAACTAGAGTGCGTTGACTACTAAGAATTTAATATGGACTGACGAAGTTAACTACTTAAGTCATTAATTGATGATACTACTATGCCTATATATCTACATAATCTAGTTCACAAGTTTACAACAATTTAACAAATTGTTAACTTTCTATAATGCTATAAGTCTATATAGCGTTACTATCATGTGGAGAAAACTATAAAAGATTAACATTTAAAGTAAAAAATTATATATATATATATATATATATATATATATATATATATATATATATATATATATATATATATATTATTTTTTTTATTTTTGGTTGAGAAAGGATGGTAAGCTTACGGGTTATGGGTGATTAGAATTATACAAACTGACCGATTGGGCTTTGGGCCTTTGGCTATTTGTTTTAGTCTCATTAACTCTTCAAACATTCAAAGACACATTTGTCATTTTTTAATAGTTTTTTACTCAAAATAAATGATAAATGATAATTTTGTAAGAGCAAAAAAAGAAGTAAAAAAAAAAAATATTGGTTTATTATAATATTTTTTATTAGTTTTTTTTTCATACTATTTTTTTTGTTGATTATATTCTTACTATAGTTGTGAAAATTTAGGAAGTGCGGAAGTTAGAAGTTTGCTAAAAAATATTGGGGTGTGTGATCGAGTCCTTATAGTTTGAAATTTTTTCTATGCAATTAGTTATGTGGTAATGTAGCCTTTCTAATTTTAGAGGGTGCGACTGCCCCCACACGCACCCGTATATCCATCTGTGGTATTCCATCCATGAAGATGGCAGATTGGAAGGTGATATACTCATATATACATTTACAAAGATACATGAGAAAGAGAACAACAAAAATAAATAGATGAAAGATTGAAAGTTAATTGAAGTATGAGGATGATGAAACTAATGCAATTGTGTGGAATTCCATAGGTTGTGGAGGGACAAAATCTAGCATCAAAATCCGATTGCAGGACCACCAAATTTTTGATAGAAGAACATTGTCTCTAATCCAAAAAGAGTTCTATATAGGACGTGACTTGATCAGACAGTTACATTCCGTAAATGATTTAGGGTGTATTATATATCTAAGTAGAATATCTCAGTTTAACTGTTCAAGTATCGCTTGGGGAAAGCCTTCAATTTAATACACAAATTATTGATTTTTACGCATACGAGAAAAAGACAATTAAAGAAGTTGTTTACTACCTAAAACCTTTGATGGAATTATGTGTTGTAGAACTCCAGTGGCCATATTTAATTTCAACATTAGGTTTGATAATTAGGTACTTTAAAAACAAGACCAGTGCACGACCAAGTGTTAATCCACTCATTCTGTGACTGAGCATGAGCAACTGAGCTTACGACTATCCCGCAAAGTTCTTTCACTAACTTGGATCACAAAAAGGAAGTGCCGATATGACTTGAAAAAGAATAGCGTTTTCGTCCTTCTGGGGCTTAATAATTGGATAAACATTCATCCATGATCATACGACACATTCTTGGCTGCGTAGCTACAATTGAATTTGTTGCCCATGAGGCCATAACCCCAAAAACACAACAAGCCGTGCATTATTTTTTTTTAGATGGCTAAGGCAGACCCACACTGGTTACATCGAAAGATCCTAGCCCGGAGACTTATATTGTCTGAAGGTTGATCAACTCCGGAGGGACACTAGCCCAAAGGTTTATATTGCCCAAAGGCTCTCGCCGATAGCCATTTTGAGTGGACCCAACCACCTCCACCTTGTCCATAAAGACTTATTTTCGCTCTTTGGTCCACCTATCATTGGAACATCTTTATCACTAACCCGAAGACTCACCTGGCCCAAAGACCCATCACATAATTAAACAAAAACAAAATCTCAACTAACACTTGGTGGGATTGGAACTTGCAACCCTCTCCAATGAGGAGTACCAACAAGTCGTACATTTCATTATAAATCTCAGACTGTTTATCTAGGAAAGTTGCTCAAAACTTCACAAGTCAAAAGTATGATAATTATATCTTCAAAATTTGTACTAATTCCAGGTTCAAAGTCACTTAAAGTTAACCTAAGACGTCTTTCTTATATTTAAAAATTGAAAATGCAAATTCAAGTTATTTTGGGTTGTCTATGAACAGTACCTCTCTTTTTTTCGATGTTATGAGCAACCTTTAGTTTTCAATTTCAGCTTATCATATTTATTTGGGTTAACTAATATTACCCCCACTAGATGAGCCAATTATGATTTCCTCCTTACTAGATGGAGAAATTAGAGTCTCCCTCTAATTACACAAAAAAAAAATCAATTTGAGTTTACCGTGTTTTTTTTTTTTTTTTTTTTTTTGGGAGAGACTCTAATTTCTCATCTAGGGGGAATTCTAATTGGCTCATCTAGTGTTGGGTAATTTTCATTAACCCTATTTATTTTAGTCGGAAAAAGTTTTTCTTTGTTTTCCTTTTGAAAGAACAAACTCGACAAGTCTTTCTCACCTTTTTGAGGCAGAAATTTTGATTGGAATGCCCTCTTTCACCTCTTTGATATGAATGAGGTATTGTGCATTGTCTGGAAACGACCAATGCATTTTTTTTTTGTACATATCAATACATACCCTCCATTTTCTAGTCCCTTTTGGTGAATTTTCCAATAATTTGTAAGATATTTATTTCTTAGAAATTGGAATGTGTTTTTACTATACATCGTAACAATTGAACTTTCAGTGGATGGTGCATTACTTCACCAAAATATCAAGCAACCCACCAATTAATCAGTTGTCGCATTGTGTGCAAAAGTCCTACTATACCGAATTTAATGATCCAATAGCTTTCAAAATAATTAAGCTTACGTATAGTTAGCATTTGCAGTAAGAGCAAAGTTAGCACTTAGCACTGCTTGTACAAATGCATGCATGAGACAACTTAACATGGAAGTTTGATCTAGGTGAAGAACTGGATTTGCAGCGAAGACCGCGGTTGCTAGCACAAGAAACATAGATACATGCATGAGACAATTTCACATGGGGCGAGGATCCAAGTTAAAAGTACTTTTAAGCACAAAACAAAGATTGGTTGCCACCTTCTCTGGGTTTGGCTCTGAAGGGGGTTCATACGCAAAACACCTAACTACGTGGCCCATGGGACATATATTTGTTTCCTAGGATTACTCAACTTTTTAATTCTCTATCTATTAACATAAATCATTCTCTTCTTCTAAACACACTGTCAATGGGAGAAATCCTAATTTCTCATCTAGTAGGGGGTGATACTAGTTAACCCTAATAACGAATAGAACACTGTTTTCCTCCTATCGAAAAAACGAAAAGAATAAAACACCGTTTCGTCGTTGCATAATTTAATGGATTTTGTTCAACACCGAACCCTCACTAGCTGGTTGCCTACAGGGCTACAGATAAGATCTAGCGGTCAATAAACTTGTTAAAGCTTGGTTGTTAAAACTTGTTAAGCTTGGTTGCAATAGTCGAGAAGGTGCGCATTGTAGGGAATGTGGGTTTTGGGAAAGCTAGAATTGCAGGCATAGGAGGTAATGTAGGCAATGTAGGCTTAAGTAATGTAGGCAATGTGGGCATAGTACGGTTAACAGGCAAGGCTGGGGAAGAAATTTTGATTGGAATGCCCTCTCTTTGATATCGATGAGTTAAAAACATAAAAGACTGCAATTGAATTGCATTTTGTAACTACGTGATACCAACACGATCACTTTTGTAAAACAAGATTGTTTGTGCTCTTAACTTGCAAAACGTGACCCATATTCAGGTCACCCACAACCTCATTATCTTGCAAAACTCAACCCATTATCAGGCCACCCACAACCTCATCATCGTCAATAAATTTGCAACATATTCGGTGCGCCATCGGAATTTCCTGACACCCCTATCAAAAAGCTTTCCCCGAATTTATTGACAACAGTACTTATTCCACAAAGGTTACTCGCTTTCTCCCAGCTGGATGCAGAAAGAACTCTGGAAGCGGGGCAGAGATGGAAGAGATCAACCACGGGAATAAGAAGTAAGCTTGCCTTCCTTTTTTATCATTTTTATAGAGACTAAGGTGAGCAGTGCCAGAAGGAGATTGATTCCACGACCTGAAAAAAAATATGAAAAAGAAAGTGGTTAGAGTTTTCCACTAGGCAGCAGATGTCCTTTCAGAGCTCCATATCTTGTAAAATAGTGTTGAGAATAATGAGAACACTAGGTCAAGTTTTGAGGCAAATGAAGTGGTAAGAAAAAAAATACAGTTGGTTAAAGGATGCTAGCAAGAATACATGTTTGGAAATTCAGTCAAACTTTTCCGTCCATTCAGTTAGCTAAAGCCTTGAGCCTCAGGATACATCCATCTGACTGAATGGTTCTAGAATGCATGCCATGTATAAGGACTTGTGCTCATGACACTGCAAATTCACTGAATTGCAGGGGGATACTCACAACTAGTTTGTGATGCGACGCAACAGAGAAATTTCCTGATAACCAGACTGGAACATGAAAGAACAAGACGACATTCTCAGTCGAGTCTAGGTCAAATTTCTTGTCCAGTATCTGAGAGCTTCATATCCTTCCAATCACCCACTTTCATATTCCTTTGTCGTGTTCATCCATAAATATATATTAACTAACTTGTGTTTTTGAACAGCAACATAGACAAAGGCTTTGCAAAAATATCAATCTGGTAGATCTAGAAAACTAATAAGGTTGCAGCCTATACGAATATACAGTCAAAATTGGCCTCGTGCCCACGTGCTTGCAACAAACAGAACTGTTTATTCTTATTTTACTTGCCGATTCAAATGTGTGTGCACTGTGAAATCAATATAGCTTACATTCCTCACTTCCAAGAGGCTGTACATCTTTCTATATTTGTTATAACTTTTAATGTGGCTCACCCAGATTAAGTGCCATCACATGATCTCCCTGGCATGTAACGATGCCCAACAAACAAGGCTCTACTCATATATATATTGGTTAAACACTAGGCATTAAAGTAAAAGTAAATAATGACCAAGGGAATTTCGGAAAGTATCTAATATTGTTTTCAATACGATGGTGCTGAAATACAGCCAGTTACGTTTCACAAAATGGAAATGCAAGTTTTAAGTGAAGGGTGCTGAAGGCATCTGTAGTGTCATGGGTGAGTGCATGCTGAAGACACCAGCAATGTCTTGGATGGTGTAGCCATGGTTAGTGTTGGCATATATATATAGGGAATGGTTATATGAACTCTACCTTATTTTATTTATTTTTTTATCAGCAAAAGAATATTTTATATTAATAATAATGAAGATGTAGTTTGAGAGATTTACACTACTAGAAATACATATAAATGCTATCCCTCAATCACAGACTCCTATCTAAAAATGAGGTCTTCCAATTTCAAACCTCGAACACTAGGTAAGAAAGACACCTATAGTGACTTCAAAGTTACTCCACCTTATAGTGACTTCAAAGTTATTCCACTCCTAAAAGTGGACTTACAAGATGAATTAAGAGCTAATTTTTTGTGGAGATAATACATCACATGATGGAGAACACCCCTACAAAAAATCAGCTCAATTGAATATGTTTAACCTTGTCAAAAGTTGTTAAGAAATTAAAAAAATCTGGACCGTTGGATAATTTCATAACATTCTAAACAATTTTTGACGAGGTTGTACATCTTTAAATGAACTAATTTTTTGTGATGATGATCTATATTGTGTAGAGAACATCCCCACCAAAAATCAGCTTCTAATTCATTGTATTTAGTGATGGAGTAACTTTGGAGTCACTCTCAGTGGAGTTCATATAACCATCTCCTATATAAATATTAGAGTTTCCTATTTGTATTTGAACTAGGTTACTAGGTTATTTAGTAGTTTCTATTTTGCTTTCCTTTTAGAACTAGGAACAAGGAATGTTATATAAAGGCATCTAGGCCTTCATTGTTAGATTGGCTTTTTATTGAATATTAATTTAAAGAAAATTGTTCTTATTGAAGGTTCAAACCCTTAGTTTTTAGTTTAAGGTACGTCTTTCATTAAACTTTATTGATTTTTAACCTTTGTTGAAGCTTCCGCCAATAAGTTTCATCAAAAGGCTACATAATGGCACATTGCATTTCAATTGAGGAAAACCTTATAGCTAGAGCAATGCATCAGCCTTGGATCCATTGAAGAATAAATCTTTGGTACTTACAGTCAAATGGACATCCCTATAAAATCAGGTCCAAACAAATTAATTAGCATGACATTAGCTCACTAGAGTGCTCTTTCTAAAAACTAGCTCTAAAAGCCCACTCAACATGACAAATGTTTTTTTCTGACGCAAACAAAATTTGTTTTTGCTTAAGCATATTGGTATTCCCGTTTTGTTGAGCTACATTTTAATGTGAAAAATGATGTTAAGCAAGAAGCAACTAGGATGAGAATTACCTTCTATATCACCTGAAACACCTTCTTTGTGAGAGGGAAGATCTTTATAACAAACACCCCAAAACTAATGGCCTGACAAGTTGAAATGAAAAACGTCACATAAAATCTTAAAATTATAGTCCTAATAAAATATCTACTAATAAAAATACCCAAACTTTATTATTTCTTTTCCTCAGTTCTTACATCAGCAAGTTTTGGAGCGATTAAAACAGTCCCTGCATCTAGACTTTGGGAAACTGCAATTTATGTTTGATTTTCTAAAAAATATAAATGAAAATCATATGAAAATGAAAAGTGAAAACGGATACAAACCATTTTCAAGTTTTCTCATGATTGGTAGCTTCTCAAATCTCTCCTCAATTTTAGCATGCACTACCACATTTAGACCTGGAAGAAACCAATCCAACTACTTTAGAGTTCAAGCTCTACAAACTTCAAGTTTCACCAACAAGTTCATGAAAATTTATGAAAATTTGGTGACGTGGTGGAGATGGGAAGATTTGTTTTTTAGGAGGGAGGGAGGGAATTTTGGTGAAATTTTAACTGGGGGAAGTGATCATTTCACCCGTGGACAGTACAAAATGCATGTATATATCACTGCATATCGCAATATTTACCAGTATTTTAAGGTAGTGAAAGGATTTTGGGCCTCCATGACTCTATTTTCTTAATACAAGGTTTCCCAAGACCTGTATTTCAATCCGACACGACAACATTTTGTACAATACGTAGATCCTTTGACCACACTTCATATGTTAGTATATATTTTGAGAATATTATTTAAGCCATCTTGCATCATTAAAGCGAATGTGTTGCTACCAGTTTCACTTACCTACGAACTTTGCAAAATACCAAGGTCAGCAATGTTCAACACTTACAATGTGTTAACTATTATGGCCAAGTCTACACATGCAGAGACCAGTGAATATACACGCCAAACCATCTCATAAGTCCATATATGTTGATAGAATCTCTAGTCGGAAAAGTTACGGTTGAAGAAGTCAGTATTCTTTATACTACTTAACTCCTATAAACCCTAGTTTTACATTTTATGTAGGAAGAAGAACGAAGGGTCAAGAGAGGAAGGAGCATAAAGAACGAAAGAAAGACCGTAGCAGAAAGCCAAAAAATAATGTCAAGATTTTCAACGAGCACTCTCAACGTCAATTGTTGAGAACAAAAGATTATCTATGGTATCATATATCGTTTTGTGATTAAATATACTTTTACCTGGTTGAAAGAATCACTTTGCGGGTTTTTGCTTGATCATCCCCAGTAAAGCCCAACAAGTGTCGTCTGAAACTGCAAATAGAAAAACATTAGTCAAGATCAAAATATTACAGTTCACATGGGAACAAATGAGGAATAGCTACCATTATAACTTTTTACTGTCAGTGTTCATATGAACAGAAAATGAGAAGTACAGTGTGGATTGTAGGAGTTTGTGAAGAAATGAGGGACACAGCCACAATTTTGGGGGTCATAGTTCACGAGAGTCTGACAGTCAAATTATAGCCGCAGTTTGCCTGATGCTATAGCCTATCAGTACATAGGAGCATAAGCGTCTTGCATAGGATATACCCTCGGTACGATTTTGCTCTCAAAGTTGAGGGACTCGAGCATTTGTTTCAAACAATGGAGACACTCATAAATGAACAACATTTTTTCGTGTCCAATTTGTATGTGATAGTGTTGGTGTCGGTGTTGTGAGTGATACATGGTGGGTTTAAACTAATAAAACAAATAACGCAAATAAAATAGATGGGGTAACAAATATATATGGGGAATACGCAGTTAAATCGGTACTCGGTCACTACTAAAGGCATCTCCAATGGGGAGTATAATTTTCCACTTCGTCATAGGCTCCACATGGGTGCCACCCCCCACCCCCACCCCACTACACTCTCATATATTCAACGAAAATATACACATTAGATAGTCTCCAATGGGAAAAATAAGAACAGTGTATACTCTAAAACACGGACGTCGGTTTAAGTGTCGTCTAAGAGAAAATTGAATTGAAACGCCACTTAAAATGGTGTTCCACCTTTTCCACGTTAGTTTGAGTGTCATTCCACATTTATTAGAGGAGGGACGTTGATTAAAGTAACGTTTCATTGAGAAAAAGAAAAAAAGAGCAGAAACACTCCAGTAAAAGAAAAGAGATGAAGTCAATCAATATAATGGAAAAAAAAAGATGACAAAAAGAAGAAGAATACCAACAACCCTTGGAAACTTGATGAGTCATTTTAATTAAATCAGATTGGTTTTTACCAAATCGGTACCCATTAACCAGTTCACCAAAAAGAAGAAAAGACACTCGCATAGCTGAACCATATGAATAATAGCACCAATGCGTCTAGCAAAGCATTAGTAAGTAATCATACTTATTTGTTTGCAAATGAGAATAGTTTGTAAAATGGTAAACTGTTTTCTTTTTGCTTCTTTTTGTTCTCTGGTTCAGTTACTACTTCTTTTGGTTGTTCTACTGTTTCTGCCATTGATGAGTGTGAAGTGAAGAATGAAGCTTTTTTTTAGTGTGTTTTTCTCATACTGTTCACATGTAAATGAGTTTTGAGATGAGCATTTTTTGTTTCTTTTTGTTTTCAGTTAGGAAAGTGAATTGGGATAAATTGTCGTATTGGTTTAAAGGTGTGAGAGAGAGATAGAGTGGAGTGCAGCGAGTGATGGAATTTTAAGTGATGTCCGAAATGATTTTTCTCCAAACGTGACACTCCAGGTTTTTATTAACTAATAGCCGGATGGGGAATTCCCCACCCCATCTATAACTACTAGCTTATTAACTACGGTATACAATCCCCATTAGAAAGAGTTTTTTTAGCCGCTGGGGATGTAAACTTTACACCCCCATCTATAAGTATTAGATTTGCCTTTTAAAATGGAATAGTCAACTGATTCTCCAAATATTACTTAATTCTTTTGTTACGAACTTTTTCTCATTACTGAATATCTCTGTATGTGATTTCTATCATGCACACTACTAGTATTGAAAACATACCAAGTCAGAAGGCATCCAAAACTTTTTCTTGTTGAAGAATATTATTTTAAGGGAATAAAAGTAGCAACAAAACAACTAAGAATTAAGAAATTATAACTAACTTATACCCTGTACAAAGAGCGATGCAGCCACTTACCTTCCAAAACCTTAACGTAGGATGCTGAAGTTGGTTCTGTAAGAGAGTCGGCATCCACCTCATTCTTAAGCAAGAAGCTTAGAGATCCATAAAAAACGTCCAACATTCTAATCAAGATGGGGTCATAGGACAAGAGGTATGAGAATAAGTTGTTGTATAGGTTGAAATTGCATGTCACACCATAGGCACCTCCAATGGACCTGACATTTTTTAGCAACCATGCATCCTTGAGGTGTCTTGAAATGACTAATGCACTGCATTAAATCGATACTCTGTCTCATATATGTTACCGGATTTACCTGCATAGTTAACTTGTGAAATAATAATACATGAGAAAGAATGAAAAATATACACCAACAGTGATCCAAAACCGAACAACTACTTTCAGCATAATGTTTTGTGGCTCAGAAGTAAAAACTAGTCAAACATTTTGAGTAATGATATTTTCTAATCCATCAACGTCTAATACCAGTGGAGTTTTCTCTTTCTTCTTCTTTGCTTATAGCATTTATGAATGGTCTCTTTATCTACTTATGTGAAAACCGAGTTAGACTTCGCTCATAGGTTTCTACATCTTACTCACATTAAGCTGGTTTTCCTAGTTAAGTTTTCCTGCTATGTTAAACCCTCATCTTTTTACTATTGCTAGCATCGGAAGCAAGATAGAGAAAAGGAAATACTGGGTTAGAAGAATGCAAAATCCTCTGTTGGTACCTTAGCAACCTAAAGCGTCACTCATTCTCAACGCTCACGCTTTAAAGTCGCGGTTTGGCGCTTTGAGAGCGAAAGCTTGCATAAAACGCAAACTGACAAAATGTAAAGCGTGTCCTGACTACATTGGCAAGCGTGTCTAGAAATTCAAGTAGGAAAGGCGGTCAGTTGTGGTACTTTAAGGTTGTACCTACACATAATGACAAAAAGTAGGACAATAAAAAAGGGTGAAGTCACTCTGTGGGTCCGTCCTATACACCTATTTGCTACAAAATCAATGCATTGCCACACGATACTTTTGTTTCTCATATTGCTGACCTTACTTCAACTTTAGCTGTATACATATGCTAGACGCTACGCAAAAATAAAATTGTGAGAATAATTCTCATATTTAATTTTATATTTACTAATTTCAAATTGTATACTTTGTATATTCAAATAGCCTACGTATTCTCTATGAAATTTAAAATAATAATAATACTAAATTGACTTAAATAGATACTGTGAAGACGCTCGTAATATTGTAAATATTATTGGTTGGGCGCTTTGACATCCACGCTCTCGCTCTTGCTTGTGGTCTGCGTTTTGGTTGCTAAGGTTGGTACTGCCAAAGAGGCAGAAAAACCCCGACAGTCCAAAGTAAGGTATTTGTTTAATTATAGATACATTAGCATCAAATTTTAGTAAAAATAAGCAGAAAAATAAGGATATACAAAATAAACAGAAAAAAAAAAACATAATATTAGATGAAGAAATACAAAAGGTGTCCAACACTAAAGGATATAATAAGTGGACTCTCCCAAGGCGCCGCCATCTAGGTGGGTGAAAGGAACTACTGTATGGTGTCCCTTCACTAAGAAAAAGGCACAGGCAAAACTACTTGCAGGAGAACATAGCGCAGCAGCAGCCTAGGACTAATCTATCTAATAAGATAGGGTTTTTTTTCTCACTAAAAGACAAAATAATACGCAAAGGACGGTTTAGATCTGTTTGAGAAAAATCTAACGACTACTGTACCCTAATTTGAATTGTTAGAATTTGGCACTAATGAGAACGGCTTTTGTTTCCATCTGGGTCGCAGGTTCGACTCACTATATCACAAACTTTACTTATTTTTTTGGGTTGGATTGCTTCCGATTTTTTTGGGTTGGATCGCTTCCGATTTTTTTGGAGAGTGACCACGAAACAAGCATCTAAGTCTAATGGAAAGTATTGCGTACACAGAAGAAACAAAAGTTGTCATTCTATAGTATTTCCTTATTTGTACAGGCACTTTTCTAAATCATATAGTTGAAAAGAATTGACAATTTACCAATTGACAAACACGAGACACGTAAAAATTAAACCCATGACGAAATAGTCTGGTTGGGTTTTGTTGGGAGAGATGAAGAGAGGAAGGAGGAGGAGTCCGGTGGTTTTTGGATTTAAACTAAAATGACCAAGTTACCCTTCCTCTCTAGGCGGGCTGGAATCTAATGGATGTGGTGAGCTGTTAAGATAGGATGTCAATTTAAGCTGTCAAGGTAGCCCGACTATCTGAAGAACATCCTTAAACGGACTTGAGCTAAATATTCAAAATATCGGTGAAATACATTAGATTCCTAAATACGAAGGTGTTAGAAATCGAATCCTATATTTTAAGAAATTTGGGGTTTTAGGATTCGATTTTTAACAGGGACGGAGATGCTTTTAATTCAAGTCTCTCTCCCCTTATTTGTTCCTTATTCTATGTGTTGAATTATCAAAATGTAAGGGGTATGTGTAATCAGTTGGTTTGTGAGAAATGAAATGCATAGGATTGCCATAACCTCACTTTAGTTTACGCATGAAATGATTATGAAATATAAAATTGCTAGAAATGGTTATAGCATCGATCCACTGCTACCATGGAGATGGTCTTTTGGAGAGTTATTTAAACGCAATGTGTTTTGAGTGCCGATTGGCACGGGCATTAACTAGTATCTTAATAGGGGATGCAAAACAGATCACCATGATTTTGAATTCAGAAGAGGCATATTTGAATGGGCATGGTGACCAGTCATAGAGAACATTAAGTTGGTTTTTAGAACTTTTAATTCAGTTTTAATTGGTGCAATGCTAAGGCACTAGTGGGCCAAAAATCAATATGGGCCAAAAAACAATGCCACAGGCACTAGTGGTGGTCATGGTTGGGTTCGGGCTGCTTTAGGTAAAACACTGACATGAACCAAAGCTATCACTTTCAAAAATTTCACACCAAAACCAAACAATTACGACACCAGAACCGATACATAACCTGAACAATTTTTCAGCAGACAGTAGCATGAACAGAGAATAGAATATAAATGACATCAAATTAAGTACTACATTGCAAATATTGCATTGCATAATCATTACTAATACACATTGAAGAACTCATAAATCACAATGGACACCAAGGGGAACCCAGGGAATGAATTTATCACTTTGGCCACTTTTATGATGATAAATCCTCTTAGCCATGGACCTAACAAAGCTAAAATAGTAGGTGACTTAAATATTCTAAAGGGCTTTTTTTATTTAACCCCTCAAAGTTTGTACCCTCTTTTGTGAAAACCCCCCATTTTTGAAATCATTAGTGATTGTCCCCCCACTCCGTCAATTTTCTATGTAACATACCTTGATATTTTATATATTGACAAATTTGCCCCTCAGTCAAATTTTTCCCCAAATTCAAATTTGTAAAAGCCCCCAATTTTTAACATTCAAATTTGTAAAAACCCCCCATGCAAATTTTCCCCATTCTATAATCTCCATTTTATTCTCCGCCTCCAGTTCACTCACCTCCACCACCAGTATATTCTCATCCACCTCCAGTCCACTCACCGCCACCCACCTCTAGTATATTCATCTCCACCTCTAGTCCACTCACCACCACCACCACAACCAGTATATTCTCTCCCACCTCCAGTTCACTCACCCCAACACCAGTAATTTCTCAACCTCCAATTCACTCACCCCCACCAACAGTACACCCTAGTACACTCTCCACCCCCACCAGTACATTCTTCCTCTTCATTTCTTCTTCTTCTTCTTCTTCAATGATTTCATTTATGTTTTGGATGGCACATGGCAGCACGTGATGGTGGTTTGGGATCAACCCTAAGAAACATGCCATTGAGGAAAGGTGAAAACTAATAAGACGTTGGTCCACTTCTCACTGAACTTCACAAACATGTCATTGAGGAAATTCATCAAACGCTTTCCCTCCAATTCCCTTATACTCAAAACCTTCACTACATTCACTTCACAACATCCACTTCCACCTCAACTCCACTCACAAACCTCCCTAGAACAATCACAACCTCAAAACAACCAAGACGGAAAACAAAAAGACCCACATTCTCTAATGAATGAAGACCCAATACAAGTATGTTCAGACCTTTGGTTCAAAACCTTCTCAGACTCTATAACCAAACCATTCTCAAACCTTACTAGCTTTCTCAAGAAATTTGACTTGTGGGTTTTAGCTTACCAACGTTCTTGTGCTAAAGAAACTGGTTCTTTCCCACCTCGAAACGCCATTCATTTCAACGTCTTACGTGACCTTTTATTGCTTCAAACTGTTGTTTTGAATGGGCAGCTTGTCTGGGGTATGCAGACTGACCTAATTCTTCGTTCTCCGAATGATAAACTGGGTACAAAAGTATTCTCGAAACGTAAGCTTCAAGCATTGTTAGAGTCCGATCAGCGGAGTTTTCAGGACCGTGTTCAAGGTGTAAGGGATACAAAAGTGTTGGGGTTGATCTAACAATTCAAAGAAGATGGGCCTCCTCCGTGTTTTAAAGTCGGGTCGGGTTGGGATGAGCATAAACTGGAGTCACTGTATTCGTCGTCTTCATTTTCTTCCTCTTCTTCTTCGATGATTTCATTTATGTTTTGGATGGCACGTGATGGTGGTTTTGGAGGTGGAGGTGAATATACTGGGGGTGGGTGGCGGTGAGTGGACTGGAGGTGGAGGGGAATGTATTGGTGGTGGAGGTGAGTGAACTAGAAGCGGAGAATGAAATGGAGATTGCAAAATGGGAAAATTTTGAATGAGGGGTTTTTACAAATTTGAATGTTAAAAATGGGTGGCTTTTACAAATTTGACTTAGTGGCAAATTTGTCAATATACAAAATATCAAAAGAGGGTACAAAATTTTGGGGGGTTAAATAAAAAAAGCCCTATTCTATATGATACCTATATTTATGTAATCCCTCATATTTATGTTTTTTATTAAACTTTGTTTCTACCTATGAACACAAATATCTATTTTCAACACAAAATTATTATTAGTAAAACACAATATATAAGTATAAAGAAACAAACTTTAGAGAGAAACAAAAAGAAGGTTGACATTTACCTTCCAGAGCATTTGGAATCAAGCATCATTATTATGAGAGGAAAGATCATTATAACAACTAAACATCCCTACAAAACAAAATGACCAAATTAATTAACACTGAAAAAGAAAAGAAAACACAGAGGCATTTATATGGGAATTATTAACATAATAAAATCTTACAGCGTAGTTGAGGGCAAAGAGTTTCTTCCATTCGACTTTCGACACGGATTTGGAGCTCAGACTAGAAAAGAAATGTTGGTACATCGTTAAAGTCGTTATCTGATTTGGGCCAGGTAACGGGCCCTAATCCTTCCGCCTCTATGTGACGGGGTAACACAAGATATGCCAAATAGAAATTCAACTTATGGTCAAACCATGAGTCGGGTGCTCCTAATTACGGGCCGAGAAAAATTAACTTATGGTCAAACCATTAGTCCATTAGTCGGGTGCTCCTAATTACGTTTCCATATTTTATTATGTTTCCAGACACACCAAATAAAATGGACAAGTGGTCAAACACCGAGCTAATAGTTATGCCGGGGAGAAGTTACATTTGGATCTATGTTCTCTTTTGGTTCTGCCGGAAAATCCTTATTCACTATATTAGGGAGATGTAAGGGAGTGATATCCTCCTTCAAGAATATCAGCCACTTAGCATGATGGAAATACCACACCGACCTGTAGAATCAGATCGCATCCCCAAGCTAAGAGAACGTTCCAGAATAATTCGCGCTAGCACGCGAACTAGACTATAACGTGACTCAGCTTATCTTCTAGAAGCAATCATGAACAGAGATGCACATGTACAAATCACTGCCACCAATTACTGACCACTGTCGCAAGCTACTTGCCCAGACTAACAATCCACATCATCACAGCAGACCTATAAAGACAGTACTCGCACGCCTCCTTAATCGAGACCCTATGTTTGTGATACACTTTACACGTGGTGGGCGAGGATTCACTCTCAACATCTATAAATACCCCTCCTATGAACTATGCCAGACCTGATTCTTCTCTCCCCTTAGAATCGAGAGCAAGATACGTAGGCAGTTCGCTCCTAAGCCGAACTTGGTCCCAATAATAACCTTTTCCAGTTCCCATTCAACCGTATATGTAAAGTAAAGCTGAATCATGCATTTACATTGGCGCCGTCTGTGGTCTCGATTACTTGAGACACCATATTCACACAAACCAAAAGAACCAAACACCAAAAACCAAATATCTCAAGCCCACAAAACATGGCAAGCCTCGAAGCTCAAGTTCAAGGCCTCACAAACCAGCTAGGCTTAACCAATGAGAGCATTTCCTTGCTCAGGCAAGAAAATGCTGCTCTTCGTGCACAAGTTGACGCTCAACAACAGCCACCTGGTAACGTCGCTGAGAACGGCATCAACGAAGTTAATCAGCAGATTAATGAGTTGTCGCAACGGATTGACCAGAGCGCAGTACACAAAGACGCATCCCAGATCGTTCAGAAAATGTTCAAGACATACCGCGCTTCCCCGTTCACCACAGAGGTACTCAGTAAACCCTCTCCTCAAGATTTTGTCCAGCCGCGTTTCCCAATGTACGATGGCAGCACATGCCCCGGTCAACATGTAGCCTGCTACATTCAAAGCCTGGCCCTTTACAGCTCCCCGGAGTTTGATCATCTTCACTGTCGGCTCTTTCCCCCCAGCCTCAAAGATGGCCCACTTGATTGGTTCTTTTCACTCGAGTCAGATTCGATCAAGACTTTCGAGCAGTTCACTAATCTGTTTGTCAACCAGTACGTGCACAACAGACGTAAAAAAGCAGATCTGGATTCACTCTTCCAATTATCATTTGGAGAGGATGAAAGCATTTTCCAGTTCCTAGGTCGGTTCAAAGCCAAACTGTTATGCATGGAGAGTGACCTCAAAGAGTCTTTTGCCACACTGGCATTCTCCAACGCCTGTCGGGTGCGTAACACAAACCTCTCCAGGTCGCTAATGAGGTCGCGTCCAGAAACCCTGTCAGAGTTGTATGCTCGGGTCGACAAATATATTAAGCAGCAAGAAGGTTTGCGACACCACAGTCTATCAGACGACCAAGAAGTCACGACGATCTCTGACGACACTCCACCTGCCAAAAAACGGTCCAAGTCGCAAGCACCCAAATCAGGCAACCGCTTGGATAACAACAGAGAGTTCGTTTGTCGCCGCTCCCATCTATCATACCGAAAAGATCAAGCGAGCCTCATACTTCCAGCCTAACATACGGCAACCCGCAGACCGACTTGACATGCCCTACTGCGCATTCCACAAAGCAAAATGTCACTAGACCGACGTTTGCTGGGGGCTCAAACATTATCTCCAAGATCTCATTGAAGTCGGACAGATAAAACAGTACACCAACATTCCTGACAGCGACTTGCGCCACAAGCTTATGGCCCACCGAGTGCGTAGCAGATCTCCACCCCGCCAGGAACGCCAAAGCATCCAAGCTCGCTCCCGCAGCAGAGGACGCCCCATCAACTGTTCTCATCATGATCGCCGCCCGCACTCGTCAGATCGTGACAACGGCAGAACCATCTATATGATCACTTTCCCAGATGATTCTGTTACTTCTTCCAGAGAGAAACGAAGGTGTGTCGGTGCTCTTCAAGAAGTCTATCATTTTTCTTCACAAGCAGCACACGCCCCGCGACATTCGGGTCGCCATTCAGGGGCTATCACCTTCACAGAGGCTGACCTCACCAAGGTCTGCCTCCCTCACAACGATAAATTGTCGCCCACGCCAAGATCAGCGACCGACGATTAAAGCGGCCCCGATAGACCTTGGCAGCTCATGCGACATTTTGTTCTACCACACAATTCAGGAGATGAACCTACCCAAGTCAGTCTTCATAGATCCTATCGCTCCTCTTTATAGGTTCAATGACTCCAGAGCCGACCCAATCGGTGACATTATACTCCCAATTTTAGTGGGATCAAGAGAGGATAAAGTCAGCTTCAATACGCGTTTTAGCGTCTTGGACATCAAGTCGTACTACAACGCCGGCGTTGGATTCATCAAATGCAGGTCGTACCGTCTACACTGCATCAAGTCCTTCGTTTTCCAGGCCCCCGGGGCATGATGGAGCTTCGTAGCAATCAACTCGAAGCCTATCACTATAATCAAATCCTCTCAGCGAATAAGACCGTTGACGCCCCAATCAGCATAAAAGATGAGCCCACCAGCTACATTATGGCCAAAGACTTGGTCGCTGAAGTCAGAGGCAACGCACCAACTCAGAGCGCTGGAGGCTCCAACAAGAAGGCCTATCCATTTGTACAGACCCCAAAAGTCGCCAAGGCAGCCACTAATTCACTCGTCAAGACACCAGAGATCGCTCCCGCAATCAGTGTTCCACCTGTTCAAACCCCAGAGGTCGCCCCCACCAGATCCCATACCACCAAAATAGCTTCTGCAGCATACTCT
Organism: Coptis chinensis; assembly: GCF_015680905.1. Taxonomy (NCBI): domain Eukaryota; kingdom Viridiplantae; phylum Streptophyta; class Magnoliopsida; order Ranunculales; family Ranunculaceae; genus Coptis; species Coptis chinensis. The sequence continues at coordinate 19,396,259 of NC_141457.1, read as the reverse complement.
AGCTTCTGTTGTCATAACCACAGAAGTCATCCTGCACTCGTGGTCATAACCACGTAAAAACGCCCAACTCCTGCAGCAACTCCAATCACTCATCAGACCAACAACGCATCCACAGAGCTCAACCCCCCAGAGGATGCTCTCCCAACACAAGCTATGGCACCAGCTGAAGAAAGGCAGCGAGTGAATCTAGGAACGGAAGACGACCCTAAGTTCGTCTATGTAGGGGCTAACCTCGACCCCACACTCAAAGCCCAACTTGTAAACTTTTTGTCCATGAATAAAGATGTTTTCGCTTGGTCGTATATTGACGTGCTAGGTATAGATCCTAGTGTTGTCTGCCATAAGTTGAATGTCAACCCTAGTGCCAAACCAGTTCGACAGCGACCTAGGAGACTATCACTACGGTTTCAAAAAGCAATCAATGATGAGGTCGATAAACTCAAGCAAGTCGGGTTCATCCGAAAGGTCGACTACCCAGATTGGATTGCTAACATAGTGGTTGTTCCAAAAAAGAATGGCACGGTCCGCCTTTGCGTTGACTTCACCAATGTCAACCAAGAAACACCCAAAGATAGCTTCCCGTTACCAAGGATCGACCGGCTTGTGGACCAGATCTGCAGCCACGAGCTACTCTCCTTCATGGATGCCTATAGTGGGTACAACCAAATACCACTTGCTGAGGAAGATCAAGAGAAAATGTCCTTCATTACAAAACAGGGGGTTTATTGCTACAACGTTCTCCCATTCAGCCTCAAGAACGCTGGAGCGACGTATCAACGAATGGTAACTGACATGTTCCAGGACATGTTAGGCGATACCATGGAAGTATATATTGATGACATGGTCGTCAAGAGCAAAAAACCAGGTGACCACCTCACTCACCTCGAGCAAGCGTTCTCTAGGTTACGCCGAACTCGCATGAAGCTGAACCTAGAAAAATGCCTTTTTGGAGCGTCCTCCGGCAAATTTATGGGCTATCAGGTCTCACAGCGTGGGATCAAAGCTAATCCAAATCAATTCCGAGCGTTCTTGGATATGCCCGACCCGCAGACAAAGAAACAGATTTAGAAGCTGTCAGGCATGGTTGCTGCACTCAACCGATTCATATCCAGGGCATCAGACAAGTGCCGACCATTCCTACAACTCTTCAAAAAAGGCGAGCAGTTCTTATAGAACGATCAATGTCACCAGGCCTTCTCCACTCTCAAAGAGTATCTCATAACACCTCCCGTCTTAGCCAAACCAACAGACGGCGAAACGCTGGGGATTTATCTAGCAATATCAGACTTTGCTATTAGTTCGGTTCTATTCAAGGATGACAACAACTCAGAGAAACCAATCTACTTTACAAGTAAGACACTAACTCCAGCCGAAAAGAACTACTCTTACATCGAAAGGGCAGTTTTAGCACTATATATTCTGCAAGGAAATTCAGGCCATATTTCCAGGCACACCCAATCAAAGTACTCACCGACCTCCCATTGAAGAAAATACTTCACAAGGAAAACAAGACAACTCGCATGGCGGTTTGGGCCGAAGAGCTCGGTGAACATCACATCGAGTTTGTCCCACGCACCTCGCAGAAGGGACAAGTCGTGGCTGATTTCCTTGCCGACTTCCCTGTGGACGATCTACATTGGGAGCCAGAGACAGACATCCTACCCCCCAAGCACAACGACAAGACTGTTTGGTCCCTCTTTGTAGATGGTTCCAACAACCCCCGCGGAAGTGACGTTGGCATCGTGTTAGTATCGCCAACCGGAGCAGTAATGGAGAAATCAGTTCGCATCGACTTTGCGACCTCCAACAATGAAGCGGAGTACGAGGCAGTAATTATGGGGCCTAGAATGGCGCTACAGCTGGGTGTACAAGAACTTCAAGTCTTTAGTGACTCGCAACTGGTCGTTCGCCAAATTACTAAAGAGTACAATACCCACGAAGGTAACCTTTCTAAATACCTTAAAGTTGTTAATCGGTTACTTCTATCTTTCAAAAGGGCCACCATGCAGCACTTTTTGCGCGACGAGAATCACCACGCAGACAGTTTAGCCTACTTGGCTACTCAAATACCGAACTGCGCCCCGAGACAACTCCTTATTAAAGTAGTTGACCGACCTGCCTACCAAGTAGAGCACGTCTTAGATGTCAGTGACCTATGCCCACTCTCTGAGGATCAGATAAGCCTGACATGGATGCAGCCCATCATAGAGTACATTCAGAGGGGCACACTCCCAACAGAACAGAGCAAAGCCAGGTAGATACCATATCAAGCACATCGCTATTGTGTTTTGAATAACAAGTTGTTTAGAAAATCTGCTGGAGGACCTCACTTGAGGTGCATAAGTCCAACTCAAGGTCAATTGATTTTGGCTGAGATTCATGAAGAAGAATGCGGCAATCATGCTGGAGGTCGTTCCGTGGCCCACAAAGCAATCTCTTAAGGATACTTTTGGCCTCGCATGCAGATCGACGCCAAAACATATGTTCTCAAATGCATCAAATGCCAAACCTTTGGCCACAACATCATCCAACCGGCTCGCGAGTTGATCAGTATTGCAAGTCCCTGGCCATTCCACATGTGGGGCATGGATATCATGGGACCATTCATCCCACAGAAAAGCATAGGGTTCCGCTTCGTTTTAACTGCAACCGATTACTTCACTAAGTAGATCGAAGCAGTTCCTTTGGCACATGTCAAGGAGTCACATGTTAGAAATTTCATTTGGACTCACATTATCACCAGATTTGGTCTGCCACACACCTTGGTGATGGACAATAGTTCCCAGTTCAAAGGCAAAACGGTCAAAGAATATTTGGCCAAGTGGAAGATAGTTCACGTATTCTCCACTCCACAGTACGCTCAAAACAATGGTCAAGCAGAGGCCAGCAATAAGGCCATATTAGAAAACTTAAAGAAAAAGATTGAAAAGAACAAGAGCCAATGGCCAAACTAACTAGAGAACATTCTGTGGGCTCATCGCACCACAGCTCGCTCCAGCACAGGCGAATCACCATTCTCCTTATGTTATGGCATAGAAGCTGTTATTCCCACCGAACTGACAATCACAACAACTAGATCCGAGCTTGTCGAGTCAGGACATAATGACTCAATCCTAGCCCGAGAGGTTGATTTGTTAGAGGAGCGCCACGACCTGGCAACTATAAGAGTGGCATCATATTAACAGATTCTAAAGAGGTCCTACAACAAACGAGTACATCCTAGATCCTTCCAGCCTGGTGATCTAGTTCTGAAAAAGACACAGGATGACTCCAAACTAGCAGCAACATGGGAATGACCGTACATAGTGGACAGAGTTGTTGGCAATGGGGCTTACTGGATCAAGACACAAGAGGGGAAACCACTTCCACGACCCTAGAACACTTACTTGTTAAAGAGATTTTATCAATAAAAATTCAGTTTTGGACACAGTCATGTTCTTAATCTTTGTCAATTCAGATAATTTAGTTACATTCGTATTGTCAACCACTCTATTTAAATCCTTCTAGGATCAACTCCGTGAGAACGCCCTCAGGGGCTACAAACGCTCTCAGCGAGCAACACGCCTCCAGCGGCTTAATACGCTCTTCGCGAGCAGAACGCTCTCAGGAGCTTACATGCTCATAGCCTCTCCAAACCTCGCTCAGTTGAGGACCTATACTTCTAGGCTCAACTCCGTGAGAACGCTCTCAGTGAGCAGAACACCCTCAGGGGCTACAAACGCTCTCAGTGAGCAACACGCCTCCAGCGGCTTAATACGCTCTTCGCGAGCAGAACGCTCTCAGGAGCTTACAGGCTCATAGCCTCTCCAAACCTCGCTCAGTTGAGAACCTATACTTCTAGGCTCAACTTCGTGAGAACGCTCTCAGTGAGCAGAACGCCCTCAGGGGCAACAAACGCTCTTAGCGAGCAACACGCCTCTAGCGGCCTAATACGCTCTTTGCGAGCAGAATGCTCTCAGGAGCTTACAGGCTCATAGCCTCTCCAAACCTCGCTCAGTTGAAGACCTATACTTCTAGGCTCAACTCACGGAGAACGCCTCCGATGAGCGAAGCATACCCTCGGGGCTACAAACTCTCTTAGCGAGCAACACGCCTCCAGTGGCTTAATACGCTCTTCGCGAGCAGAACGCTCTCAGGAGCTTACAGGCTCATAGCCTCTCCAAACCTCACTCAGTTGAGGACCTATACTTCTAGGATCAACTCTGTGAGAACGCTCTCAGTGAGCAGAACGCCCTCAGGGGCTACAAACGCTCTCAACGAGTAACACGCCTCCAGCGGCTTAATACGCTCTTCGCAAGCAGAATGCTCTCAGGAACTTACCGGCTCATGGCCTCCCTAATTCTCATTAGTTAGGGACCTATACCTATAAGATCAGCTCAGGGAGGTCGCTCTCCTGAGCAATACTTCACAAGCATAACACTTTCTTAAACTAAATCTCAGAGGCGTACCACAAGCGCCATACACAAAATAATAACTACAAGCAGGCAAGCAAAACATGGCATTACATATACATTCACCAATCGAACTGCCCGGGCAAGGCCAAGAAACCAGTTCCAATCCACCGATCTGCTGGGTCTACCCAGAAAATCCAGATCAGTTCTTTGAACAATGAGAGCAAAATTAACAAACTGCCACTTCCGTGGAAGCCAGTTCTCAGTATCAACTAAGGCGAGCTGTTCAGGCAAGCCTGAAAACACAACTCTATTGTTTAACTCTCATAGAGAGGAGAACACACAAAGCAGTTATCCAACTTAAACTTTTTTCAAAAACAAGATGAGAAATCACCATCAAGGAGCAACCACAACATGTTTATCTTCTGGGGCAGCACTGGTCGACGGAGGGTGCCTTGCCGATCTCAGCACAACGCACATACCCGTACCCTGGTCCCCTTGTGCCTTTTTCAACTAGAAGTATTTCTCATCCAGTTCGGCATACTAAGCGCAGGTCGTGGTATACGCATCTTGAGCTGCGTGCGACCCCCTGACATTGCTTGGCGTACTCGGTGACTTCCGCTAACTTCTCTTGCAGATCAGTCATCGCTGCAACAAGCTTTCTCATCCGTAGCCGCACGGTACTTATCTGTCATCACCGTCCAGCATCATACTCTCCAGCAAACAAGCAACTATGGGTGCAGACTTGTAGCTGCAGTCCGACCTCCTTACATAACACTTCTTCCCAGTTACTTCATCTACATACATCAGGTTGCGCTCCAGCTTATATTTCCCAGCACTGGAGTGCCCCTTACCAGTCTCTCTCATACCAACCTTCCCTTTCATCTTGCCAGGAGCATCTCTAACAACCCTGGTCGGAGCGACCTCTGGGGCATCCTCACCCAGAACGTTGAAGTCGGGCATTGGTCTCGCTCTCAAGCTACGAGCCTCCCTTCCCCCAGTTCGCCCCTCACCACCCCCCAGTGTGGTCTCAAGCTCTCAGCTACCCTCGCAACCTTGGAAGGTCGAGACTCTGGGTCGTTACCCTTCCCCGTCAACAAGCGAGGTTCAGGGATTTCAAACAGAGAGTCCTCCAAATCGAATGGAGAGTCCTCTTGACCCTGCCCAACTCCCGACCCAGACGCACCAGCACCTCCGGCGGGTCGCTTCACCCTAGTACGACCGCGGTTCTTATCTTCCCTAGTCACCAGATCACTCCGACGTTTTTCCATCACAGGCTTTTTCGACGTTCTCCCGCTCACCTTACCCCACGCCCTGCTCTTTTGCACCTCCCTCTTCTCCCTAATCGTAGGTCCGCCCCGTTCCTTAAAGAAATGTGCGACTTCCGGAAGCTTCGCTTGTTTCTCAGCTCGAGTCAACCTAACGAACTTCTCAATCACCTTTCGGCTCGTCTCCTTTTCTAGGAGGATATTTGCAAAGACAACAAAACAGCAATATCAGTACAGCTTAATTAACGCAAGGTCAATATTCTCAAAGAGCGTACTAGTACCCACCAGTAAAGTCGCATATTTTATTTTCCACACTGAACCCACTCACACAGTAGTTTCCCATAAGTAGAAACGGTCTTTTATCCCAAGACTCGTTACTCACACCATCCAGGACACTCGACAGCTTAGCTCGGGTTTGCAAGCTAAAGTTAAGCGACCGAGATCGCTTTAGGGAGTAATGCTCAATAATATCAGCGACCTCTATTCGGTATTCACCACTGGCGTTCAGCAGGTCAAACACCTTGAACAACCGCCACGTGTCACCCACAAACTGAACAGGCGCTTTGCCACAGCGGTTCAAGAACTCACAAACCATCTTAGAGAACGGTATCATCATATGCGCCCTCAGCTGCCCTTCACAGATGATAACCCCATAGTTTGGTGGGGTATACCTATTGCTAAAGACTAGAGCATGCTGTTCGGGCTCATGGATCTCCAGACCGCTTACGATTATCCCATACTTTTTCCTTAAATAGGGGGACGCCCTCAAAGCGTGTCTGTCCACAACCCTAGGTAGGGGTGGGCAATGGGCCGGGTCGGGCTAGCCCGGCCCTAAACATTTAAAAGCCTTTTAGATATTAAGGCCGGGTCGGCCCAGCCCTAAAGTTAGCATAGGGTCGGGTCGGGCTGGGTCACAAGTCTAAATCTCAAGCCCTGACCCTACCCTAAGCCCTCTTTAAAGGCTTTAGGGCCGGGTTTTAGGGTCGGGCCTATATATTTTCTTCGTTTTACAAATGCCATTTTGCAGACAAATGTTGTTTTTTTGGTTTCTGTGTTACAAATTTCTACTTTATATTTCGCTTTAATGGTGTGGACGGAAGTCTTTAGTTCTAGACTTGGTTTGGATGTGAATAAAAATATAATTTATAAGAAGTAAGTGGGAAAATAAATTGAGAATAATAAGTTCTAGACTTTGATTTGATGATCAAAGGAATAAAGTCTTAATTTTTTATTAGGCTAGTGCTCATTATTCTTCATGGCTGCTAGATAGGTTGACAAGTTTTTATTATATAAGACAAGTTATTAAAAGTACCCTTGGGTGTAAGTGATAAATTACAAAGGACAATGTTATTTTAATTTAAAATATTTAACAAAAAGTTGGACAATTATGGTACGTGTATTTATAGTGAAAACGTGAAACTATAACTAGGGCTTGGTTAGGGCTGAATTAGGGTCGGGCCTATGTTTCAGAACCTTAGCCCTAGCCCTGCCCTAGAAGGCCTTAAGGTCGAGTCGGCCCTGCCCTAAACTCTGTGAAGGCTTTAGTTGTGAGGGCTTTATAGGGCTTAGGGTCAGGTCGGTCAGGGTCGGGTTAGGGTCGTTAGGGCCAAATTCCCACCCCTAGCCCTAGGTGGCAGCCCGCTGGACGTCGACCCCTCATAGCGACCTGAAATGCTCACTTCAGCACCCACAGATGCAGATCAAGCCTCATCTTCCCCACTTCTAGCCTCCTCAACTGCTTCATCTTCATCACCAGCCTCACTCACCCAACACACCGACTCATCTTTCTCTTCCTCCTCATCAGCCCAACCAAGAGAAACTTCGCAAACCTCATGAGATCGCGTATCATCTGAGTCAGACATCTCTCTTTCGCCCTAACGATTCTAGCCACTAGTAACTAAGCAAACGTCCTAACAACTCTAGAGCAAAGATTAATCACGAAGCAAGAAGCAGGAGTTCAACAATGGCAGAAAACTAATCTGAAGGTTGTTGCGGTACTGACTTATTTTCTACAAGGCAAAGCAGCAAAGTGATATTTCAAAAATCGCAAGCGTAATCTTTGAACAACCGCCCCTCCAGTTTCCAAGGCACCATGATTACACCCTAGCCCTAACCGCACATGACTTCCAACAAGTTGTCCTGTCTTTTCAAATCCCGAAAAAACGAGGCGGCATGTTTTCTCTGCAACTGCTCAGATCCTCTCATGTGATGAACACGTGTCAAACATCCACGCCCACCAGCTCACAGGATAACACAGGTCGTTCTCCTTAACTCGTCAGGTATTTCCAACTCTAAACATGCTCCGCACGCACTACCATTTTCTCTCAGCAAGCCGCTTCCATGACCAACACGCCCTACTGAGAGGGGGCTGTGTAAGGGAGTGATATCCTCTTTCAAGAATATCAGGTGCGTACTCAGCATGATGGAAATACCACACCGACCTATAGAATTAGATTGCATCCCCAAGCTAAGAGAACGTTCCAGAACAATTCGCGCCAGCACGCGAACCAGGCTATAACGTAACTCAGCTTATCTTCTAGAAGCAATCATGAACAGAGATGCACATGTACAAATCATTGCCACCAGCTACTGACCACTGCCGCAAGCTACTTGCCCAGACTAACAATCCACATCATCACAGCAGACCTATAAAGACAGTACTCCCACGCCTCCTTAATCGAGACCCCACGTTTGTGATACACTTTACACGTGGAGGGCGAGGATTCACTCTCAACATTTATAAATACCCCTCCTATGAACTACGCCAGACCTGATTCTTCTCTCCCCTCCAAATCGAGAGCAAGATACGTAGGCAGTTCGCTCCTAAGCCGAACTTGGTCCCAATAATAACCATTTCCAGTTCCCATTCAACCGTATATGTAAAGAAAAGCTGAATCATGCATTTACAGGAGAGATGAGTTATCGTCACTCATCATAATCTCCGGACTATCAACTAGGAATTTCCTTAGTGCAATACTCCTTTGTTCTTCACAAAAATTTAACTTTTACAATTGATGTTAACTAAAATCATTTTTCACAAAAACACAGTTAAAAAAAAATGTCGAAAATTTGGTCGTCCTTCAATGTGATTTTTTCATAGAATAGAAGCAAATTGGGCGGAATGGATGATTTTTGAATTCACAGTCCTAGTTAGTTTTTTTTTTTTTTTTTTTTTTTTTTTTAATCTTTGACAAAGAGAGCCTCAAATCTAATCTTCATCTCCTCCAATAGAGCGATCTCAGTCTAACAAAAAAAAATGTTAATGAAGATGATTGAGTGAGAGAGAACTAATGCTATCTCAACTGAACAAAAATTTGAGAGAGAGAAGTTGAGTGAGGGAGAACGATGCGACTCTTGTTTTTCTATGGTGTATTTTCTTTAGTGGAGAAAAAAACGAGAAAGAAGAAAAAGCTACGTGAATGATGAAGAAGAAAATGTTTTTCGTTTGTGAAAAGAAATTGTCGTTTTTGCTCTTTTTTTTAATTATTTGTTTGGGTATTAGAAGCACATCCGACGTTAGATTTTGTTTGATGGTTGGCTAGGTATGTCAAGATAGTATGTTAGTATAGTATGTCACTGACCCGATATATATAGAGAGTATTGGATGGCCGGATATGGGAGTATGGGACTAGTTTCTTACTTCTTTTTCTCTTTTCAATTCACATCTAAATGGGATTCTTGTTTGAGAACTGCACTTGTTAATGGTATACTATTTGTGTATTATCCTGGCAATGGGTTTGCATATAACATGTCTACAAATTGTTGGTTTCAAAAACCAGTGCAAGGTTTAAAAATTCTTGTAGAGAGCAGGTATGAGTTAGTCAAAGGTCTTTGCTTTAGGAAATGGTTACTTGTGTGTGCTTTGGGAAATGGTTACTTGTGTGTGGTTTTCGCTGTCGCTTTTAGACGTCTTGGATTTTGTAACCTGTATTACTCGACGTTTAAGGTCTCTAAAATCTGGGATACTTCATCTCAAGAGTATAATTTAATTGTTGCTAATGATGTCACCTATGGAGTGTATCGTGTTGAGGGTGATGGCTTCGTAGATGGCTTTACAATGCAAGAAATGGAATCTGAAGTAGACTGGGAAGATCATTTGTCTCGTAATTCTGAGACCCTTTCTTTTTATACGAACCTTTTTTGTTGGGTCAGAAAGAAACAAAATATAGCTACGATGATGACTGCACAAGTTCTACTATGCCAACAAGGTTGGAAGGATTGGACTATGATGATCTATCTGATAATGCTGAAGAATTCTCCGATGAATATTGATTACTGGCTTACTAGACAATGCTTCGAATGCCTCCAACACATCGATCGATACTCCAATTATTTAACTAATGTCCTCTCACATGAGTAGTGCGTGGAGTACTTTTGTTGAATGGCGGGGTTGAGTTTTTCTCTGTAATATTGTTACCTTTTTTATCATGAATTAGCTAATTGGGTTGGGAGCATGGCCCATTGTTTGAAAAAAAAAAAAAAAAAGTTTATAAAAGTTCTTACACTCACAACTTGGAAATTCGCCAATTTTCTCTTTGGTATATCGTAAAGTTATGGGGCTTTTAGTTAGGGCTATCAACGGGCCGGACCTGAATAGGACACACCTAGGTCTTATTGGGCAAGTTCGGATTTGGGTCAGGCCTAGGTCCGTTAGCAATACATGGAAACTGTTATTTTTGTTTAAATTTTAATCAAATTTGTAAGTAGCAAGAATCGAAACATTTCTTGTATGGCAAACACAATACTAACCAATATGGCTTCCAATTTTCTATGTCAATTTTCAGTAAATATAATAGATATATTAATAATATTAAATATAAAACACATAAAACTATTATAGATTTCGGGCCGGGCCATTATCGGATCGGACATAGGTATGTCCAGACCTGGCCCAATAATCTTCTCGGGCTAAATTTAAAGTTTAAGTCCTTATCTTATTGGTTCGGATTTAATTAGGCTTCGGGCTTGTCCCGGCCCATTGACAACCCTACTTTTAGTACCTCTATCACAATGTAATCACTAGCCATGCAGCCTGACCTGTGGCCGGGCCTGCTATTTTTAAACCCATCATGTCTGGGCCTATATTTAAGGCCCGTTAATTTGGGTCTCTTTAATTTTTAAACCAACAATTAGAGTAAAAAACAATTAATAAAGCACTTGAAAGTTGAAGTTGTACAATATTCAATATCGTTTCTACTTTCTACTTTTTTTTTTGATAACCAATATCGTTTCAACTTTATCATGGCATGGAGTATCCAGCCCATCAATGAAAACTTAAAATTCTTGAATGAAGGTTTATGCTGTCGAAACTTGAAAAAAAACCTACATTCTTTTCTAGCAAAAAGAGAAATCAATCATTAACAAATGCGTCTGTATTTGATCTAAATCTTAGCTAAGTGATGCCACAAAGCCAATTTATGTCAAAGATTAGCAAAACAACAATATCCGCCTGGAATAGAGACCAACATCTTACAACCGTGCAGCTTCATCCCCTGGATATATGACAATAATGGAAATATTTTAGGTTGATATCATTACACTCTTAATAGCATCACCATGCCACCACAATTTTATAGGATTCTTACACATAAAAATGAAATAAGTCTAATTAAAATACACCAATTAAATGGACAGATCCTTGCCTCTTTGGGCAGTTTGTAACAACATAGAGCTATCTCAAAGACATTAAACATTCCCCTACAAAACAGTATGATAAACTCATTCACATCTAACATGCCTACAATAGAGCTTCTCAGTTCTAGGCACAAAAGCAAGTTATGAACTACACTCCTCATTCAAATTATTCAAATAAATTCATCTGACCAAACTTAGCAAAAGGGCACAAAAATCAGTGTAATATAAAAGAGCTCTCGCTTATGCTAATATCCTCCAAATTTCCCCTTCTCCATATTGTTCTAACTATCCATACATCATGTAATACTACTACAAAAAAACCAACTGCTGCAAAGTCATAAATAAAAAATCATAAAGGGGGAATAGTAAAAAGCAACAAAGTAATGAAAATGATGCATGAAAGAGTTAGTTTTCATCAAAGCTATGTTTTAAATCCATCCAATGTAACAGAATAATTTATATCTAACATAAGTTGCCTAATTTTTATGATAGTTCTTTGAAACAATTTATACAACAAAATGCTTTAGGCAAATTTGGATGATTAATACCTTTTTTTTGTAGCTTGAACAACGAATGACGTTGTGAAGCTTTCTCTTCCATTTGTTTACACCAATTATGTTTAATAGACCATATTGGTTCATTAAAAAGAATAAAAACCCATCGTTTGGCCACCACCGGAGTCATAAGTCCTATGAAAAACTAATAATCAATACAAATCTAACATGCTTCAATCGAAATGGTGTATAAGAAAGAAATATCCATAGTTACAAATAGACGAATGAAGACAGTGTTAAAATACATGAATCTGACAAAAAAAATGAACTCAAATCTTACCGGAAGATTTCACAATAAGATATGAGCAAATAATGACAGCCATGAAGAATTTACTAAAGCTATAAGCCCCTATCTAATAAGGGATGTGAGTAAGATCAATGTTAGGATGGGAGTCAAAGCTTTAGCGATCGCTGTGGTTGCTTACTTCATTGGTATTATGCTATATAATAGAATATTACATATTAAGTGAAAAAAAGAAAGAAATGTGAAAGAAATGGTAGGATTGAAACGATCTATTGCAGAGGAAGGAGAACCCTGCTGAAGAAGTAGTTGCATCGGTTTCTTTCCCTTCCCTCCATACTAGGCTAAGGGCAGCCCTTTCTATTAGCTGGATGCACACGTATCCTAACGGGAATAGAAGATAGAGTTCGGATACTATGCCACTAAACAAAACCACATTCACCGGTTGGAGAAGGTGCTTATGCCAAAAATGGAATGAGACGCTACTACAGAGATCAGTAGTAAGCAAAGGAAGGAAACACTAAGTAGGGTGAACAAAAAGAGATGAACTCCAGAAAAAGAAAAGATGCTCCATCATTTAGTTTTTGAATTATGAAAAACTTAGTCATACACACTCATACGGATAGACATCATAACACCAGAGATGTAATACCTGAAGCTTTGATGCGTTGTACATAGGAATTGTGAAAGTCATGCTCACTGGTCCTGCATCCTTCATGATATTTCCTGTTTCCAAAGATAAATAAGACCAAAAGTTTGAAAAGAGCAAAAGAGAAGCACTTTAGCTTTCTGTACTATTCAATAGATCCAATGAAGATATATATATATATAATGTTTCTCTGTTCTTTTTCTTTAAACAGGAAAAGAAGAGCAAATGGTCCACAACCAGTAACTTACTATCCAATACCATGTGATTCTTGTGAAAATGTGAGCTTTGCACGTAGAGTATGTTCAGATCCACCCACAATCTGCAACATATTGCATCAAAAAATTTAAAAGGTTATGCACACAAAAATTAATTTCAAATATAAATGGCGCACCTATTTGTTAAGCAAAACCCTCAAAGAAAAAGGAAGGACAATCTTCAATATCTAGTAAGCATACCTTCTTCAAGCCCCATTCAAGTTTCTTATTTGCTTCCTTAAAGTCCCAACTGCTCCAGATTCCAACTCAAAACTAACCCTATTGAATTCCAGAAGACCTAATCAGAAAGACTTGTTAAGAACAAAGGGATCTGCTTACATGTTTTTGCATGTGCTATTACTTTGTTTACTGGACTATAAATTTAAATTTAGAAATCAGTAAAAAGAAAATAAATCCAAAAATTCTGTGAAAAAATAAATTAATAAAAAAAAACTTACAAATCAATGGCTTCCTTCTTCGTCTTCTTCGTGAATGAGAGTTCCTTCTTCATCAGTGAAAGATCTTCAATTTTTTAAGAAAAATCGTGATTTTTTATTTTTATTTTTTCAAACAATCATTCAAAATCATTTTGTTTGGTTTTTCATAGCAAAAGAGATCGAATAAAAGATTTCGACTTTGGAGGAAGGAGATGATTTTTTTTTTTTTTTTTGAAGAGAATAGGGTTTCCAAGAGACGGATGGGGTGTGGTTTGCCGAAAGTTTTTTTCTCCAAACCCTTCTGCTCTCTTTTTTCTCTTCTCTTGCTTGCCGAAGCTTTGGAAACTGGGGTTTTTTTTCCTAACGAAGGGTTGGGTTCTTTTTTTATTTGTTAATTACTAAAATAGCCCATACATAAAATTGAAATAATGGCGTAGCTTTGTTTTTCGTTTTTACATAACATATGAAAAAACAATTTTGACTTATATTAAATTAGAGAGCAGACCAAATTCAAGGTTAGTTTGGTAAGAAGGTGAGTAATTATTTTTCAAGTATGGACTATTTTAAAAACTTGGCTGACGTGGCTCACTATGAGCATCTTGGGAGAATGGATATTAATGTAGGTAGGATTACAATATGCAACATTATACAATTAGCCAATAGCCAACAATTCCCATCCTCAAGAAGCGGGTTTAACAACACCTAGTCGATCTTCTCTCTTTCTGCCTATGTGACCTATTTGCAAGAAGAACACAACATATAAATTTCGTTATAACATGTTGTGTTCTTACTACAGATTTATATATATATATATATATATATAAACTCGTGCATATTCTCTCTCCTCACCATATCGCTATATTTTCCAAACCGAGCAATATTATAGGCTCTTAAAAAAAAGGTGCTAATAATTAGAAACACCTCCCTGCATTTGCTTAATTTTCCTTAATCTATTCTTTAATTACTACCCCCTCCCTAAATAAAACCGAAAAAAACAAAAAATAAGAAAAAGTTTTGAAAATCGTAGGTAAACCCTAACACACCCACACAACACTCGCAAAAAAAAAAGGTCTTACTCAACCATTTCAGCAACCCTTGCTTTCTACAAAATTTAATCAAGTCTTCCACCCTAGAACTCCCCATCAAAATGAAAACATCTCTTACAAGATTGTTCAATCCCTCATCATCAAAATTGTTCAGGTCAACTTTTTTCCAACTGTGATATCGATCAAAAAAAGAAAGTATTACCCATGAGAAGAGATAAGAAAAACTTTCGGAATCTCTTTCACCATACGCTAACAATCCATTCATAGCTTCTACTTGCAAATCAGGTATGACTTCTCTTTTTGATTGCTTTTAATTTCCAATTTCTTTTCAATTTCATATATGTCATTAATTCAATATCTACTGTGATATATTTGTTTCTTTAAATCTTTAGTTAGTTTTTCTATCGTGTCTTGCTTCCATCTTATTACCATTGGTAGAAAAAAATTATTTTCTAAGGAAAAGTTTAGACCTTCGATATTAAGAAATAAATACACCAAGATCATTAATTAAGAATTACTTTGGTATGATTAAGTATAGACTGCTTCTTGCATAGTGTAACACCAATATGCTAAATGCATAGTGTGCTAGTATGTCTGGTTATGTACTGCCATAAGCAGTGGCGGAGCCAGCAGGAATTTAATCCAGGTAGGGCACCATAAAACTTTGGATATTTCTTATTGTTTGTCGTCGATACTAAAATTGAGCCTTAGACAGCATAGCCACATAACTGCCTACTACAATCCAATATTTTAATCAACTTCATCCAAACTAATTTCACAACCTTTTCTTAATTGATAATTATATAATTCCCCTTTCAAATAATTACAATATAATATTGCACAACCCAATTAACATCATTCTAACAGTATGAACATATATTCTTGCACCTCCATAACCAAAACAACACAATCCACAGATAAACTAACAAGCCAATTTCAGAAAAACAACAATTGAATCATTACTTTAACATATTGTAAAGTATAAAAGAACATAAGAAATTACCTTAGGAAATAATCAGGAGCAGAAACAATCTTTTCGGTCTGTTAGCAACGCATAGGTCATTTACACTTAGGTTTTTTTCACACTTCAATTAGGCCTTTTTTGTTTTTGGGTTTGGGTTGTAACTTTTTTAAAAACGAGAGAAAAATTACCATATGAGCACCCTTTTGGTGTCATATAGTTAGTTAATTAGTTATGTGCGACATTGATTCGTTCTTCTCAAATAAATTTCCTAAAGTAGCGAGGGACGTGAATAATGAGAGGGTGGTTGGTGCTAACAATCCAGTGATGGTGCAAAAGTGTCATGGATATAAATAAAGTAACCTAAAATTAATATGTATTGGTGGTTCATTACACTATGTGAGTAGTTGCAGAAGAGAGTAACTAGAATGCCATTATAAAAAGCCTACACAACCACTTACCATAAAAAGGAATATGCCACCTCAACTTAGATACCAAACGTAATTCTTTTTTCAGTTTTTATAGGCTTTCTCTCAAAGCTAAAAAAAAGAGGCCAGGAGACAACAAAACTCTACTACTAATGTAAACATTAAACAAATAGTCCTCTCAGTTTCTCTCTCTTAGGGTTTCACAAGATAAGAATGGTGGATTACGCTAGAGTGCAGAAATAATTGGTTGATTGTAATACTAATTTTTTTTATATATCCAAATTTCAAGGGGTGATTGTAATAACATATTGAAATCTTGCATCTCTAGTCCCAGGTTGGTCCATGAATAGATCTGCCCTTGGGCATACAGCTTACCAAATTATATATAGAGATGCAAGATTTCATTTTTCATCAAAACATTGCATGCACCAGCCACTACACTGTCTACTACTACTACTACTACAGAGTTCTAGTAGGAGTTTTTGTCCACTATATATGTTATTCTGCAAGAACTTACGAGTTTCTACCAAAAAGACAACTATGAGACTGTTAATTAACCTCACATAACTAACCACAAAGTTGAGTATCTAGAAGAACTTTTAATTTATGTAGTTCAGTAGTTTGTAGTCAGTACCATTGGCACCAGTGGCAAAAATGGATAAGAAATTAAATGAGGTAAGACTTAATATAGAGAATATATATATATTTCAAAGAATAATGTCGTGCTGATTACTGTAATATATACTCGATTGATAGTCTGCGTTAATTATTAGATCAAATTTTAAGGGCTCTGTCAACTTTTCGATAATGGTGGGTTATGGTGACATGGCGTCATGCAGAAGTACTTTTTTACTGAAAATGAGACGGTTGAGCTTAATGAGATACTTAATTATTTGACACTAGGACCATGAATTCCATATCTCAAGTTTTGGAACTCAAAGATATAAAATTTCTAACCGGTCAATTATTGGATTTCATATTCTGGTCTTGCATATGTTGTTGTTGAACATTGATTTGTTTATTTCTCTTTCATGAATCCTTAAGTCCCTAACACACTATTGGTTTGCATTCATTTAATAGTTCATTAAATGGGTATAGGTTGGTTTGAGTTTTCTTCATAAATTGAGGTTACTACAAAGCTTTGATTGAAAAAAAAAAACGGAGGTACCAAAAATGTTATTTGATTTGTTAAAAATGTTCAAAAATGTTTGTGAATCAGCACTTCTATTTAAACCAAGTTTATTTAAATTCACATATTATATCATAGTTATGATTTAAAGGAGGAAAATTGCTTATAATAATGAGTTGGAAGGATTTATGTATTTATGATTTTGTTGTTGTTAAGTGTCAGTTCAAGTAGGTCATTCACTTAAATATTGTTGTCACTTGGCAGCTTCTTTGCCCATATCATGTATATATTAACATAATAGACAAATTAGCCTGAGCATACATTCTTTTAACGAAATCGATTGTACACCAAAAAGATTAGCCGTTGGATATGCTCTTAGTGAAAAATAAAAAGATAACAACGAAGAAATCTTAACATGGATATAAGTAGACAAAGAAGAATTTTTATTATAACAACGAAAAATTCATATTGTTATTAAGTAGAAAGTGATAGATAATGCGTCCAAGACTTATTTATTTGTTGATAACATTATACTTGCAGTTATTTGTGTCCAAGCCATCAGACAATACTTCTTAGTTGACATACTATACAAATCTACGAGGAACTAATGGAAGTATTTCTAGTGCAGATCTTATAGCAAAAGTTAGCGCAACCTCCCACCCGCCTCTTTTCCTACATCCCATTCTTTATCTGGCAATCATCTAGTAATCTATCTTACACGCCAATTCATTTTTTGTTCTCCATTTTTTTTTGGTGTAGGGTTAGAAAGAGAGGGTGAGTTTTTCTATTGAACTGAAGATGTACGTGTTTCTGAGTTTTCCGTTTAACCTTATTCAAATGTTTTAGTTTTCAGGCATTCTAAATGTGGTTGTTTTTGCATCTGTCAATTTATTCTCCAAGTAGTTGCAGCTAATCAATTTTGGTGTAAAAATCCATGACAAAACATTGATACGATTATTAGTTGATTTTTTCCAAAAGATCCACTTGAGTGATACATGACTGCTCTATTTCTAAAACACAGAAGTGATCAAACAGTTCTCAACAAACTCAGACAATGAAGGTATTTTATTTTCTTTTGCTTTAGTGATTCCCAACTTTATTATTTACTAGATTTTTCATTTAGTTTTTTTTTTTCATGTGCTTAATATCAATCTGAAAAACTATTAGACTCCAATCACTCCACTAGCCTTTTAATGATGATAGTTTGGTAGACATATCCATGTGTACAGTGATCTAAAAATTAGAGAACAATGACAAAAAAGAAAAACAAAATTGCCACTATTTTTTTGTGTTTTGTCTTATGAATAGGAGATTCACCATGTTCATGTGAACATAATGACATGCTACCAGAACCGAATGATGTTGTTTTACACCGATTACATTATTATTTTGGTGCAATTGATTTTTGATTCATCGAGTGTTTTAGAAAGCAAGTGGACTGTTTAAAGTTCATCCAATTACTTATAGGTCTGTAGTTATGGATTTAATACCAACAAAATGCAAAAAATGTTTTATCTTATTTGTTAAAGCTGTTGGAACAACCAATGCTTATTACAATGATGTTTAGCTTATAGTGATTCTTCCCACTATGTCCACTATACGAGTTGTTGGATGTCATGTTGTTTTTTTTGCAATTAGAGTATGATGCGACTTTGAGACTTTATGTTTGTTTAAAATGGCTGGTTAGGAACTTGGATTCTACATTTTAAGATTTTGTTGTATAGTTATCGACCAAGTTTGCTACAAAGCTTAGTTGTTAGTGTTCATACTTTCTCCTTCACCGATTTATTTATAAAAATGTTTTCGACTAATATGTAAGTGATGCCTCTTCTTAGCTTCTATGAATGACAAATAGTTTTAGGATCGGAGTTACAGTATTGAGGATATTAGTAGTGCATACCAAGTTAAGTGATAAATATTTGATATCGTATGGTTGTCCGATCCATGATAGTATATGAGTGTCTATAATCTGATACTCAGGATGAGAGTGGTATATTGGGCGGTGAAACACTTCATGATACACACTCTATTCTAACATTTTGGCTTTTTAAGATGGTTCATTAACCAGTACATATATTTTTTGCTTTTATCTGAAAACTCTATTCTAATATTTTTAGTTTTCAACTTCTAACTTTCTTTTTCTTCTATGTATTTTACTCTCTTCTTTGTAGGAAAACTCCTTACAAATATGGTTTTATCAAATGGTTAGATACTCAATTCAACCATGGACACAACATGATTCTGGAAAGAACCAACATTAGCATTCATTTTAAGGTAACTAATTTGTTTTTCTTTTTTGCATTTTCTTTCATTTAGAATTTAAGTTTTGTTAATGGTTTGAACCAGAAAGAATATAGAATGTCATTGCATTCACCATAGGATTTATAATGTGTTCTTTTGTTTATGATGTTCGTACGACTAATACTACTTTAATAGCTCGCTGCCTTGATTAGATTGAGTTGCTAACGATAGCGTTACTAGCTTGATTACTTGCTCTAACATGGGACATTAACTTGCTTAATTACTTCATTTTTCTATTCCTTCTTTTTCTTTGGAGTTGAGTATATATAATTTTGGTTAGGCATTTCGTCATGGAGCTTGCTTATTTCGTAGCATTATACAAGCTATTGATTTATTCAGCATGTTCCAACTGATTTGCATTTTATATTTATATTTTTTCCTTTCAACTCATATGCGACGCAATATTTCTTAAGTTGTTTAACAACAAGATTGACCCTATCGTATTAGTTTGAAAGAGCATTTGTTTTTAGATAATGTAGTGTTTAGGATTCACTTTGGTATAAACCCGGCACACCGTAGTTAGCTTCTTTTCATCACACATGGTTATTAAAAAATGACCCGTAATAATGAATTTGTTATAAACTTATTGTAGGCCTTAATGGTCATCTACAATATGTATAGGACTAAACTTTAGGAACATAGTAGTGTTATTTGGAGCTTTGCATGTTGTAGCTACACTTGCTCACAACATAATAATTAGTAGCCCAAACCTTCAGCCAAATCTATAGGAGCTTGGCTCTGCAAGAGCAAGACCCACCATTACTAGCTTATTGCATATATATATACATGCAATAGATAGAGTGAACTCTTTGGAGTGTTGTTACAAAAATCCATTATTATCTTGAACTTTTTGCATAAGATAGCTTGGCTTCTCTTACCTATTGATTTGCAAGTTAGTTTTTCGTACATAATCAAAATTCTTATGTTTCCTCCCAACCACGTACTTAATTCTTTATTATCTTTTTTGTTTTAGATTGGGATAATCTGACACAATCTCAACTACACCTCTTCAACATCATTTATACTTTCAAAGATACCATCTAATACTCAAGACTATTGCCACCTCCAAATAGGTCTCTTTGGAATAGCTCAAGTTACAAAGATCAAAAGCCTTTAAAATATTTCTTTGATACGATTGTTTCTTTATTACTCTTTCTTCTTTCTTAATATTTCTTTATTTTCTCATAGTATATATATTATTTTTGCACCTTGAGCTTAAAAAGGAAACTCAATAGGAGTTCCAAAAAATAAAAAACCGTAACCTCAGCACTGCACGCAACCCAGTTTCGCTAATAAATTTTGGGTTTTGCCTGTGATTACTAAATAGATAGGTATTTGGGATTTTTCTTTTTTGGTTTTGGGATGCATATGTAAGTTCATGATTTGCAATCTCTCTAGCTTTTATATTAAGAGATTGGCTAAGGCAGAATCAATGGAAAAACCGCAAATATTAAAAAAAAAAAATCTCTTTCTAACGTGTCACATAAGTGAATTATTTAGCCAAGCATTGACATGCTTGAACATATTATTTGGTACATTGCTATCAACATAGCAACATTGGTGGTTTGTGGATACATGCTATAGTGTGTTTTTTCTTCTCCTGTGATAATGCACAAATGCTCATTACTTTTGGATATCAGGGACCAAAAACTTTTATTTAGCAATGTGCAAGCACAAGCAGAATGAGCCTTAGGCATTGACATGTTGACACAACAATGACTTTGAGGAATAGCATGTTTAGTAGAGCTCGAAGCACTAACCTAAACTATAGGTAATCATCTTCTTTCATTGACTTTAAGTTTTTGCCATATCATATGTTTTGTTATCCCTGGTGGGTTGGTTTTGGCAGTTGAGCTTATGGCTCACAGATTTGGGGTTGTTTGAATAGGAGCTGAGTACAGTTCAAGTCCCTAGTTAATGTGAAAAACATTCATGTTTGTAGTTCCCAATGGTTGCATGGTGTGAACAGGGCCGGCTCAACCCAACTCGAGGCCTAAGGCAGGGACCCAAGTGAGGCCTTAAAAAAAATAAAAAAGCCTTGAACAATCTAAATGAGACTTCTTCTATAAGAAGATTCTTATAGAATTACTTACTATGAATGCCTAATTTATAGGATTCTATGTAGATTATACACCAGAAGATGTTTAAGAGTGATTCGACTGAATTAGAGAGGCCTATTTATCAGGAGAGTTTAGTTGAATGATTGAAATTAAAGTCCATGTTTTCAGGAATTTAAGGCTTTTGTGTGAATCAAACTCCTATTTTCTAGAAAATTTCTTTTTTGATAGTACGTAATTATACACATACCAAACTTTACGAGGCCTTTTCGAGAGTGTGGCCTTAGGCAGTCGCCTATTTCACCTTAAGGATGAGCCGGCACTGGGTGTGAATATATATTCTAATGTGAATCGATAGCATACTCTGTTTCATCATCTCATAACGCTAGCTACCATGTTAAAATAATGATTTGTTATGAAACATAATAATGAAAATAAATGTCAATGGATTTTTTTTTTACTATTTCATCTTTCTAATGTCACATCTTTCTAATTATTTACACGTAAGTTTCCTCTCCATGCTAAACTGCTATATTCTTAAAAACGGAAGAAAATTAAAAATTAAATGGCAAAAGGATATTAGGTTTTTTTGCTCATCGTCTTCACATTAACCATGCGTATATGAAATCACTGTGCTTCAAATTGGATTATTACTGGTTACCTGATCATGATCATTCTATTAGTGTTGATACATTACTGAATATAATTTTATTTAGACTTGTTTAGGCACATGTATCTAACTGTTACTAATATCTTTTGTATTGACAATATAATGCTAAACACAATTACATGGGACGCGTCTGTGTAAAAAACATTCCTAACCATGACAAGACTAACACATTGGGCACTCCATAAAGACACTTAAGGTCAGTATTCCAACGTCAGCCACCATTGCAAAAAAATTATTCGTAAAGGTAAATTTACGGGATAACAATAACTTAAGGTTAATGTCGACACTCTTCTTTGTTAGATGGATTTTATAGATTAAAGTTAAATGCTAAGATTATATTTACTGTTTTCTAATATGTGAAGCATAGATGTTAAAAGTTCTCAATGTTGATTATATAGATATTAACAGGACTTAGTATAAACCCATGCATTTTCTTGCATCATGACAAAATGGTCAGAAGCTCTATCACTACTCAATCATAAAATATTGAAAAGGTTATTTGTTTCTTAACCTTAACCACATTTCTATTGTACGTCTTAGTAAGCATTCCATCCTTGACTTATTTTTTGTAAGCATTTCTTTATCTGCCACCCATACAAACATTGCCTACACAATCTGCTTATTTGTCATGTCCCAAATGATCTGTGTTGCAGAGTTTGCAAATTTTAATTAATTCGTGTTCGATATCTCAACTTGAATTTGTTGTGAAAGAGTTTTCTTTGAGCTCAAGAAATGCAATTGGCCCGTCATTCAATCTTTGTAAGTTACGTTTCATAGAGTTACAAAAAGTTGGAATGCTACTTTTGGTTTAATTTGGATTGTTTTTACTATTTGATAAAAATGATGAAAGCATCAAACTTGATTTTAGCATAGGTAGAATGTGATTATCTTCGGGTAGTGCTGTCGTTAAACATATCATATCGCCATAGAATTAGATATGGCTTAATTGTTTACATATACTAAGTATGGTCTTTGTCATTCTGGGAAGTTATGTGTCTCATTGAGCACAATAGCTATAAGGTGGTTGAGCAGATTCAGGTGATGTCATATTATATATTCAAGAATGCCTCCCCAAGTACCAAGACTTTAATTACTTCTCAATGGTTTAGGTACGGTGTTTACATTTTCTTTCTTACTTTTTTAGTTTTTAATTCAAAATAATTTTTAATTGCTTTTGAATGGTTTCAAGTGTGTCTAAGTTCTTTAAATTAAAGTATATGATCAAGCATATTGGTTGCAAAAAGAATTTTGTTGTGAAAGATGGTTAGTTCCCTTTTTTCTGGACTGAATCATTAATTTAAGTTGGAAGGAGACTACAATTTTTTTTTCTTTGTATATATTTATGTTGCTCTATGTTCTTTGCAGGTTGTAATGGACGATGATGTCAATATAGACACTTTGGTGCTTGAAGTTTAATGTTATTTGCAAAGTGGGAATGATAGTGTGCTGTGTTCACAACGTTGCAAGAGCGAAATTGTAAGAACTTTAAAGGATAAAGAGTTTCAATGAAAGAGAAGATGTGCAAGCACTTCAATGAAGTGGATAGAAGTAGATGATAAAAGGTCATTATGGGCATCTGCTTTAGATAATTGACTCTTTGAGGAGTCAATACAAGATCGAGAAGGAAAATGGCGTTGGGATAAGTGCCAACTTTACAAAGTTAGGTTAAGAATTATATATTATGTGTAAATATCTTATGTAACCTATTGAGTTAACTCCAACGCACCACTTAGGATACAAAGGAGGAGGTACACTAGAAGTCAATTTCTTTGATTTAATAAAAGTTTGATTGTTCTTATTTGCCCAATCTTCTTAATGATTACATTATCCAATACATAAAAGCTACCCAATCATATATGAAAGAGGATGCTATATGTAGGAAAGTTGTTGAAATAATGGTTACTATCCTCTACACCAAGTCACCAACTAAATTTAGATTTTTTGCAGATTCCAATTCGAAACTACATCTACATTTAACTACAATTACACGTCAAGTTTACTAAGCTGACAAGCATTAGTACATTCTTTTTGAATAGATCTTTTTATTCATAGAGTTAAGGTTCATTGGTCTGAAGATGATAAAGTCAAGTGTAGCAAGCCGTTGGCTGGGCTTATTATTTATTTGCAGCCGATTAATGTTGATTGTCAAAGAGAGACTATTGTCTTTCGAAAATACAATGAATTCTAAAGAAAGGTAATCTAATTTACACAAGTGAAATTGTTTAAAATTTTGTTCTTTAACTTCTTTTCAATACACGCTATGTTTAATTACAAATTATTGCAAATTGTCTTACAACAAAAAATCATTTTATTTAAGGGCATCTGTTCAGTGAACGGGTATGAAATCTAAAGGCCCATTGATACAAAAAAACAACTTTTTAGTCTAAGAAATTATTGGCGCTGGGAACTTTGATCAATTAATTTATTGTCTGAGTTTCAATATAGTTTAAAAGATTTTTGATACATAATAATAAAATGAAAAATATATATATATAAAAACGGTCCCCGTTCGTTGAACGGGCCAAAAAATCTAGTGTCAATGCAATAAAGGAAACAAAATCACAAAGAAATCTCCAAAATGTGTTGTCCATATGACATGCTAAAAATCACAATTCACAACACAACAATAAACTCAGCTCCACATAAAACTGGCACAACTCCACTATTCCTGACTAGAAGTATAAGGTTATAAGCTTATGATTTAACAGATGTAATCAACCCAATAAGCTCCAATGAGAGAGAGAGAGAGAGAGAGAGAGAGAGAGAGAGAGAGAGAGAGAGAGAGAGAGAGAGAGAGAGAGAGAGAGAGAGAGAGAGAGAGAGAGAGAGAGAGAGAGAGAGAGAGAGAGAGAGCCTTTAAATGAAACTAGTAATAGCCTATGCCCAAGGCACTATTACAAATTAAACCCAACCCTAACCAATCAAATGATAAAAGCCCAGCCCACAAAGCATTCATTGTTGACCAAATCAATAATGATCCAGTACTCTTTCAAATTAATATTGTAAACTGCACATAATCTATAAGACTTTAGATCTGCACAACTTGTGAAATACAATAGTAGCCGCCGGACAGGGCCCTGTGAGCCCCACACCAAACCTTTTTATTAGATAGATATCGGAGACTTTGTTCAGTCTCTCCTTTATGAAATATTGAAGACTTTGTTCTGCGTTCGTAGATTTTTTATGTAGATAATAATAATAAAATAAAGCATCGCCACTACACCATAATAGTCTTTTTGTGATGCCACTTTGGTGTCACAAATAATTTTCGCGACGCCATTTTGGTGTATGACATTTATGTTGGGGTTTCACACCGATACCAATCGATCCCCACTACACAGATAATTTGTATTTGAATAATAACAACTCCAGACAACAATCTAAATATTCCCTACAACCAAACTAACATGCCCAACTCGCTAAACAACTACTAATAACAAATAATAATATAAAGCAGTAAAAGCATACCACAACACAAAGATATACCGTAGTTCGGCCAATGGTGCCTACTTCTACAAGAGCTAATCCTTTTATAAAGTGAGAAGGAAGATTACAATCACTCCTTTCAGTCTCTCACCTTACTAGATCACTCCGTTCTCTTTACAGGGTTGTTTCTCTGTAAATGTTCTCTCTCAATCTTGATTGCTTTCAAGATTGGGTTTCCTCTCTGTGTGCTGTGTCTTTTTCGTGTCTTGCATGTGTTAGGTTTTGCCAAAAACCCAAACCTTATATTGCAAACTCGCAGTTTCGCAAAAATAGAAATCCTTACCAAAATAGGCAAGGTCAAAGTTGAGCGCGCGCGCCCTAAAAACACTGGAGGTCGCTCACGGCATGGGCGCGGGTGCGCTTGGAGCAAGACCAATAGGAGCGCGTGCGAGCTCAAGCTTCTCCACGCAAACTGAATTCTTTTTCTCCTCATGTGAGGGATAACTCCAACAATCTCCCCCTCCCGAACAGTGAGGAGGGATACCTCCATGCAATTTCCAAATCAACAGGAGGAGTCTGCTACCATTCCAGCGGTAGCATAGCAAATATCAAATTTACCTTTCGGTAAGACTTTGGTCATCATATCCGACCCGTTCTTGTCGGTATGTATCTTCTCGATACACAAATGCTTATCTTAGAGTACTTCTCTAATCTAATAATAACGCACATGTATGTGCTTGGATCTAGAATGAAAACTCGGATTCTTGCTCAAATGGATGGCGCTCTGACTATCACATAGAACTACAAACTGTTTATGCTTTATCCCTAGTTCATCGAAGAACCTCTTCATCCATAGCATCTCTTTGCAAAACTCAGTGACTACAATATACTAGGCTTCTGTAGTGGAGAGGGCAACACACTTTTGCAATTTAGATTGCTAAGAAACTGCTCTCCCTACAAAAGTAACTAGATAACCGAAGGTGGACTTCATCGAGTTAACATCACCTGCCATGTCTGCATCAGTGTAGCCTTCAAGTAAGGGCTTACTTCCACCAAAACACAAACACAATTTGGAAGTGCCCTTGAGATATCTCAATATCCACTTAACACCTTCTCAATGCTCCTTCCCCGGATTTGACAGAAATCGGCTTACAACACCAACGACGAAAGCAATATTCGGTCTTGTACACACCACTGCATAGATCAAGCTGCCCACTACAGATGCATAAGGAATCTTTTCCATCTGACTCTGCTCATGCTCACCCTTTGAACACATCTCTTTGGTCATGCGGAACTGGCCACCAAGTAGACAACTGACTGACTTTGCTTGATCTATGTTGAATCTCCTCAACACATTCTCAATGTAGCTTTCTTGAGAAAGCCATAACTTCCCACTCTTTCTGTCACGAGTGATCTGCATCCCAAGTATCTGCTTTGCTTGACCCAAATCCTTCATCTCAAAGGACTTACTCAAGTTTTTCTTCAGCTTGGATATCTTGTTGATGTTTGGGCCAACTATCAACATATCATCCACATATAACAATAGCACAATGAAATCCCCGTCTGGAAATTTCTGAACAAACACACAATGATCAGAAGCAGACTTCTTGTATCCTTGGTTCACTATAAAGGAATCAAACTTTATATACCACTGTCTCGATGCCTGCTTCAACCCATACAAGCTCTTTATCAGCTTACATACTAGGTGCTCCTTGCCTTTGACCTCAAATCCCTCTGACTGGTCCATGTAGACATCTTCTTCAAAGTCTCCATAAAGAAAAGATGCCTTGACATCTAGTTGCTCAACCTTTAGGTTCATACTTGCAGTCATACCCAATACCACCCGGATAAAAGTCATCTTCACTACAGGAAAGAAAATCTCATCAAAGTCAATTCAATTTCTTTGACCAAATCCCTTCACAACAAGGCAAGCTTTGTGCCTTGGGTGTAGATTATTCTCCTCATGCTTGACTTTGTAGATCTACTTATTCTTGAGAATTTTTCTTCCTTCCGGTTTCTCAACTAACTCATAAGTGTGATTCTTATGCAAAGAATCCATCTCATCATGCATGGCCTTCAACCACTTCTCTTTGTCTGTACCTTCAAAAGCCTCTTGATAGTACATAGGTGCTCCACCATCAAATAGTAAAACATACGTATGTGGTGGATACCTGGTTGAAGCTTATCTCTCTCTGTTAGACCTCCTTGCCCCATCTGTTGGTGCCTCAGGAGGATGCACTTCTGCTTGCTCAGGTGGTGGTTCATGCACTTCATCTACATCTTTTGTACCAATATGTTCTATCCCATCATGAGCAATAGGATTCTCATCATGAGCTTCAAACTCATGGTTCTCTACATTCTCAATGCCTTCTGCACGTTCCACAGTAGGAACTTCTGGTTCTGAATCAACAAGATCATTAGTGAAATCCTGTAGCTTCTCACCCTCATCAAAGTCTGCTATGGTTTGGTCTTCCAAGAACACAACATCTCAACTTCGGATTACCTTCTTGTTAATCGGGTCATAGAGTTTGTAGCCAAACTTCTCATCCCCATAACCCAGAAAAATGCACTGCTTGGCTTTGTCATCAAGTTTGGATCTCTCATCCCTCGAAATATGCACAAATGACCTACACCTAAATACCCTCAAGTATCCATAATCAACATCTCTGCCTGACCATACTCTCTCTGGATAATCACTATTCAGAGGCTTCGACGGCGATAGGTTGATCACATGTACGGCTGTGCGCATTGCTTCTACCCAATAGCTTCTAGGTATCTTAGAGTGAGACAGCATGCATCTCATCCTCTCTACAATAGTCCAGTTTATTCTCTCGGCTATTCCATTCTGTTGCAGTGTCTTTGGAATGGTCTGCTCATGACGAATCCCATGACTCTGGCAATACTTTTCAAACGGCCCAATGTACTCACCCCCATTATCTGAACGAATACACTTCAACAACTTCCCTGTCTCTCTTTCCACCATGCTATGAAATTTCTCAAACACACCAAGTACGTCATCCTTGGTCTTCAGATTATATGCCCATACCTTTATTGATGCATCATCAATGAAGGTCACGAAGTATAAAGCTCCCTCGTGGGACTTTACTTTTATAGGACCACATAAGTCTGTGTGCACTAGTTTAAAGACATTGTTCTTTCTGTGAAACGGGAATCTTTGGAAAGACACCCTGTGTTGCTTTAATTTCCTACCAAATAGTGAGTACATCTATTGAAATGTGTACATTTAATGTCTGACATGGCCTTTTGCTTGGCAAAAACTTTCATCCCTTTTTTGCCCATATGACACAGTCTCTTGTGCCACAGTTCGGAGGAAACTTTTTCTTCTGCCACATTTACTTCTGCTTTACACAAACTAGCCTGTGTTTTATAAAGAGAGCAAGTTTTCTTCCCTCTGGCTGATATAATGGAACCTCTGCTCAGTTTCCATATCCCGTTACCAAACGAGTTTACAAAGCCATCATCATCTAACTTCCCAGCGGAAATTAGGTTTAGCTGAATGTCAGGGACATGTCTTACATCCTTGAGTGTCAAGGTGTATCCGACATTGGTTTCTATGTGAGCATCCCCAATCCCTGCAATCTTCGAGACTCCACTGTTGCCCATCTTCACTTCACCATATTCACCACAGCTGTAGGTGGTGAAGAATCTCCTGTGAGGTGTGACGTGATAGGATGCTCCTGTATCTATCACCCACTCTATATCCTGGCATGAGGTACTAAGACAACACTCACCACAATCTGACACAATTCCCACTAGACCATCATCGACTAGTGCGGTAGTATCTCTGCCTGAGTTTCTGTTCCTCTTTACCATGTCTTCATGTACACAGTTATTTTTCTCATCACTCTTCAGTGTTCTGCACTCATATTTGAAGTGGCCCTTGGTGGCACAATAGTAGCACTGTCTCTCTACCTTAAGAGTTCTAGCTTCACCCCTAGATTTGTTTCTGTCATCACCTCTAGAATGAGATGGTTTTCTACTTCTACCTCTCCCCCGTTTCTCTTTGACAAGGATCTCCGAGTGAGAGGAGCTACTTTTTGAACTCTTTCTAGTCTCCTCATTCAACAAAGACGCGGTAGCCATCTCCTTGGAAACGATTCCATCCTTGGCTGATTCGTGTAGAGAGACTGCTAACGTCTCCCAACTTTCGGGTAGAGGGCCTAATAGAAACAAAGCCTCAACTTCGTTTCCCAAATTAATCTTCATTAAATGCATCTGATTAATGGTATTTTGTACTTCGTTAAGATGCTCAGACATTGAAGAACCTTCTTGGTACTTCGTGTTGGCAAACTTCTTAACGAGCAACACTTTGTTTTCACATGACTTCCTCTCATAGAGGTCTTTGAGTTTCTTCCACAAGCCAAAAGCTGTAGTCTCTTGGGATACATGGTGAAAGACACTGTTGTCAAGCCACTGTCGAATGTACCCAATTGCTATTCTGTCAAGCTTGCTCCACTCAGCCGCAGCAACCGATTCCGGTCTTTCTCCTCCATTCTCAATGGGTTGTGTCAAGTCCTTGCAATAAAGTAAGTCTTCCATCTTGGCTTTCCAAATGGTGTAGTTCTTTCTATTCAGACTCGTCATGTGAGTGTTCACGGAATTGTCCATCTCTACAAGTTATTTAAACTCAAATCTTCTCTCAGGAGTTTTGTCAAACACTTTCCGACCAATATTTGGATAACACTCTAGGCTAATCTAACTAAGGCTCTGATACCACTTGTTGGGGTTTCACACCGATACCAATCGATCCCCACTACACAGATAACTTGTATTTGAACAATAACAACTCCAGACAACAATCTAAATATTCCCTACAACCAAACTAACATGTCCAACTCGCTAAACAACTATTAACAACAGATAATAATGTAAAGTAGTAAAAGCATACCACAACACAAAGATATACCGGCCAATTGTGCCTACTTCCACAAGAGCTGATCCTTTTATAAAGTGGGAAGGAAGATTACAATCACTCCTTTCAGTCTCTCTCTTTATTAGATCACTCATTTATCTTTACAGGGTTATTTCTCTGTAAAGGTTCTCTCTCAATCTTGATTGCTTTCAAGATTGGGTTTCCTCTCTGTGTGTTGTGTCTTTTTCGTGTCTTGCATGTGTTAGGTTTTGCCAAAAACCCAAACCTTATATTGCAAACTCGTGGTTTCGCAAAAATAGAAATCCCACTACACCATATCTGTTGAAAAAAGACACTTTTGGATGTCATTTTTCTAAAAAAAAGACACTTTTGGGTGTCGTATGGTGACCCTTTTTTTTTGCAGTCTTTTTTTTTCTACAACACTTGACAAGTGTCTTTTTTTTTTTCATTTATTTTTTAAAAAAGGCCGAATCAGGGCCAAAAAATGCCCCTACAGTTCTGTAGCATTAATAGCATCAGTAATAAACAGATACTTGTGACTTTTGAAGTGTGCAGTAATAGACAAAGCCCAGTCCTCATCCATAAGCTTAAAACACCACATGCAGCTATTGTTTGAAGTCTCATTAATTGTATAGTTCAGTTTTACAATCAATCTCATTTGTACTGATTCAAATAGACACTTCAAAGAGGTATGTAAACGGAACATCTCTCTTAAAGCAATACTTAATCGTACAGTCTTCATTGTGTAAGGAGCAAGTAGCACACAGAAGCTTTGAATCTCTCAGTCCTTGCTATGCCTGGCCGCATTTGCTCAAACAACCAACTCCCTCTTCTAGGTAATCCTGCCTCGAAATCCAGAACTCAGGTGCATCCCGCATTTAAGCCATGTAAAACTAAAGGTCTCTGCAAAAAATGATTCACGCCAACCAAAGAGGCAGAAGAAGTCCTTGTACAAGTATCAAGTGTGTGTGTGACTGACGAGAGAGAAAGAAAGAGATGTACTTTCATGATTCCTGCAAGGACTGCCCCTCCAAGGTATACCATATGCTTTCTTAGGTGGAGGATCCTCTATCCGTAAAGCGCAGTTTCTGCTCCAAAGAAACTTAGTTTGATGAGTCTTCAAGGGAAAACAAATACTTCCAAGTTTATCTCCATGTTTAGAAGATTAAACAGTGCTGTTTTGTTAAATTAATTGTGATACAACTGTAAAAAATGGGACTGTGAGAAAATACAGCATAGCTAACTTCAAACGAGGTCTTGTAATGTTATAGCTAACTTCTTCGGATGGAAGGGGTCACATAAAACCAATTCACAATCAGGGAAGAAAAAAATATATATACTTAATCTTTCAGGATGCGACTGCTAATACATTGCACACCTTCACTCAAATTTCATCACAGCTAACACTCACTCAAATTTCATCTTTCCCTCTATCTAATATGTTAAGGCCACCACTCAGATTGTCTAATATTTGATGAGAGAACAGAGCTGGAGAAATATACAGCTTAACAAATGGTTGCTGATTTTACTCTCTTGTATATTAAGCCTCTGGCATTATTGTGACTGGTGCATAATTTTTGTAGCACGTCCTTAAACTTAAACTTAACTGAAAAGTTGATCCACAGGTTTTGATGGTGCTGCTGGATCAGTAGAAACTTTGACAACCTGAACAAACATTATTGAAATCTTAGCATTCACTTCATTTTAGAAATAGCATACGTAAAACAAAAATTATGGACCACCAATATCTGTGACAACGGGATGATCAGTCATGTATGTAACAATGTAACATGTGACTACAATTGGTTTAAGTATACACCATCAAATAAATGTACTGCGTTTCAGAAGTATACATACATTGGAGTTCAAATAAATGTACTTACGCTCAAATAATACTCCAAAGTCTCTCTCTCTCTCTCTCAACTCATGTTGGCCTTCTTGATACAACCTCATCCATTAATCTATTCATACTTGGAATCGCTTCAGATTTCATTGTGTACTAAATTACTACTTCATCGACAAGCATTAATACATCATCGTCGTACAAGTATACAATCATATTTCGCAGTTAGTTCCACAGTTCAAATCAAAGATTGGCACAGAGTAGAATATAAGATAAAAAAATAATAAAAGTCTTGCATTTCTTTTTTACGCTTTCGATCTGATTTTTTTTTTATGCTATATTATTATATTATAATCAAAGATTCATAAATTTCAAAGTGCAACATATTTAATGCTTAGGGAAGAAGACATGGGCATACTGGAGATGGTCTCAAGTTTTACACTAGCTTATTCCAACAAAAGTTCCTATTGACATGGTTAACAAAATGCTAATTTATAGGATGGCCCTGGATACTGGAGATGGTCTTAGTCTTGCACTAACTTGTTACAACACAAACTTCTTTTGACATAGTTACTGACATGCTAATTTGTAGGATGACCTTATTGGTTATAAAGGTTAATATTGTCTGTTGTGTTTCAAAATCTAATATGCTACTATTTGTTTCAAAAATAATAATAAGCCTCTATACCACTCAAGTGACTTCATGCTTAGAAATACAGAATAGAATTAATCTAAGAAATTCATTCCTGTTTTTTGCTTTTCCATTATTGCTAAACTGACTGAGAACTCGTTTTTCTTTTCAGTCCATTAAGTCTTCGTTTGTGGACTAAACAAAAGACAATATGAAAGATTAACAAACTCTGATTTTTATCACTTGGTATGAACTATCAAATTTCTAGGTTTACCTGGTCAACAAGCATCCCAAGGCCCATGCTATCCATAAAATCTTTGACCCCAGTCCCACCATTTGACTGACTTGCTGATCTAAATTCTTCCCTTGCCTTTTCAGGATTTATCTGTGAGAGAAAGATTCCAATAAAATACCATAGCAAATATGTGTTTAATAGGCAGTATACATATACATAATGTTGTAGACACCCGTACATATAACTCTACCTACACACCTCAAGGGCAAACATCAGAGAATCTGGACCTTCAACTGGTACTAGCATCCCTCCAGTCAAATTCTAGCAAAAATGACACCACATTCATCATTACAAATCTAGCATAGGCAACTGTTGAAATGATAAACACGAATAATAATAATAATAATAATCTAGCATAGCCTTCTTCATTCCTTTCTGCATGAACACAGTCCTCTCAGGAATTTCCCCCAGCAGTAGCCGAACAATCACAGCCCATTTGTTGCACTGGACTCGGAAGCCAAGTGCTGAGGCAGATGCTTTACGAGCTGCTTGCAGAAGACTCTCTTTTGCATCTGTGTACTCTAACTGAATGGTGCGAATCTTCCCCAGATAGAACAAGTACCGGCAGAACTGCGAAAAGAAAATTAGGTGGGGGGTATTAACACACTCCACAGAAATGAAACCAGTTATGATAGGCCAAAAACAATAATAATAACAGAAACAACTACAAATTCAAAGGTATCAAGTTATACTAGCATTGGCGTAAATAAGACTACCAACTCCTCTAAAATTCCTAATCCACCTTTGAAAAGGTACACTAAAACAATTCGAATATTCAGGAAAAAGAAAGAAAGATTTCGTAACATATGTAATATACACAGAAACAGCGTAAATAATATTGTACTACCAAGTACCATCATTTAGTGAAATGTTTTGAGTTCCAAACTCCAGAATCCATGACAAATAGATCTAAGTCAATATTTCAAGAACAAATTCTACCCCAGCCCCTCTCAGAAATTTATGTAAAATTATGATAAACGCCAAAAAAAGAAACTGTGGATCCAAAGCTATGTTACATAGACACAGCATATTTTAAAAGTAATTCGTGTTGGATTTGTCTCCACATTTCACACACATTCTGTACGTAATATACCTAAAGCCCTATAGGACATGGGAACACCGACACACGTATCCTTGACAGTGTAACTAACTGCAATTGAATCTCAAAATGCAATTGAATTATAACTAACTGATACTTTTGTAACCATTACTAGTCATTTCCACCATAACATTAATGTTTTCTAATAAGGACACAACACATTATAAGTCATTTCAAGCTTTATTTCATATCTTCACATCACAAAAAACCAATACCAATCAATAATAAGCTAAAAACATATCCAAAATAAACATTTAACATTTATACAAAAATTTAGGGCTATGAAGCAAGGTTTGTTTACTTACTGATGATATTAAAACAATGATCAAACAGCTGAAAGTGAACAATCTGTAATGATTAAAAACTGATCGAAATCAATCAAAACATCAATTGAAGTGATCGAAATTAAAAATGAAATCGTTTATTTGGGATCGAAATCAAAAGATCGAAATCGTTTATTTTAAGTGATCGAAATTACCTGAAGAGAGACGGTATGTGATTGAGAAGAGAGTGATTTGAGAGCGATTTGAGATTCGAGAGCGAGGGTTTTCTTATTTTTGTGAAGATTACGAAAGAGTGAAAAGTGATTTTTTTTCTTTTTGGCCTCTCCTGTTTTTTATCTATGATCCGACGCCTCACATGGACTTCAACGACACACGTGGTGCGTGCTCATAACAGACTAAAGAAGGGCGTCGGTAGTTTTGTCTTTTTTTCGAATATCTGGTGTAGTGTCCTGACCAAAATAGACATGGGCGCAGGCGCGCCTTGGGCAAGGCCAAAGTCGAGCGCGCGCCCTAAAAACACTAGAGGTCCTTCATGGCATGGGCGCGGGCACGTCTAGAGCAAGACCAATAGAAGTGCGTGCACGCTCAAACTTCTCCACGCAAACTGAACTCCTTTTCTCCTCATGTGAAGGATAACTCTAACAATTTAGGCGTGACTGTATTTGTAACGGCATTCTGGCTAACAAGTTTTTAAAAATAGTAATCATTTAGAAATGACATTTTACAATGAATTCAACCTGCTCTCCATTTCTTTACAGCATAAATTACTGAATAGATCGACCAGACACAAGTTGTATAAACAATGATGATCCATTATATTTCCCCAAAAAAAGAATCCCAAACACTAATCCAATTGAACAACTAAATCCTTTCTAAATAGACATCCATGAATTGGATAATCCGTCTGTACTTAATTGAAAGAAAAAAAAAACAAAAGTGCAAAATGAAACATCATAATACAGTAGCAAAAGACCATCCTGATCCCGCTCAACTCGTATGCTGTTTCAAGCACGGGATATATTCA
Source organism: Coptis chinensis (assembly GCF_015680905.1). NCBI lineage: Eukaryota > Viridiplantae > Streptophyta > Magnoliopsida > Ranunculales > Ranunculaceae > Coptis > Coptis chinensis. The sequence continues at coordinate 19,360,743 of NC_141457.1, read as the reverse complement.
TGTATAAACTTCAGAAACTAAATTTGAACTCGATCCACATTTTGCAAGGTGAAAATAAGTTGCAGGAGGTGATTCCTTCTCCTACACCTCCAACACGTCCACATTGTTCTGGAGTACCCAAAGCCCAAAGCGAAGATAAGGATATTGACTTTGCCTCCTCAAATTGTTTCCAATATATTCATCCTGAAAGAAAAAAAAAAAGATTAGCGAGACTATGTCAGTACTTTTACAACCAATAAATAAATATTTTTCATATATATGTCATGATCTATGGACTGCTACAGCTTTGGTCACAATTATAGGGAGTGTATGGAGGGGGCTGCTATTTATGCAGGTGGGTGTCTACGTGAATGTGCAGGTGGGAGTGTATGTTTACGTGAGTCCCTACGAAAGGTACGGATGTTACGCTAATGGGCTGCAAGTAAGTTCAGGTTCTAGCAATTGGTTTCCAAAGCTATCAAAGTGCAACTTTGATGCTTGTGGTTTTTCACATGATCATACTGATCAAGTCTACACGGAAGCTAGGGAAACCATGAACCGCCAACAACACTTTCGTGTTGCTAAATGCTAAGGATCTCCCTATGTTTCAGATTTGCCTGATTTAAGCACAAATTTAGACTTCAACATTTAAAGCACAAACCAGGATCATAAACCTTACTTCTTATCCACATTATCATACCAGCACCAAATCACATATTTCAAAATATACAAGTGTACGGAAAAACTAATTCCAAACAACAGACCAGATGAAAACAATATCATAGACCTTGCCTGATTGAAGTGGGAATTGGGGAGAGCGTGTGTACGTGATCATTTGATCCCTCCTGTGGATTCGTTCTTTGGAGAGTCAAAAAAAGCTCAAAAAATAAATAAAATAAATAAATCACATAAAAAACGTCGTTCACATTATGTACTACAGTAGTAGGTGTTCCATACGTAGATGGAATTTAGAATATAAGGAAACTAAGAGATGAGCAAAACTGAAAACAACTTAGATAAACTTAAATTTCCTTTAATTCTAAACTGGTCTTTAGGCTTCACCATTGAAACCATCAATTGCTTAACCAGAAACGTTAGTCACACTAGAGAATGCAAAGTCAATTACAGAATGCTAAAGGATGCTATCTGCGCTGTCGATTTCTAGATGTTTCTTGTCTTGGAACTATGAATACCAACTGTGATGAATCACTTTGGAATAGGGGTTGGAGTTGGTCCCATAGCAAGCCAAACCTTAAGTATACGTGCAAGTGAGTGTGTTGTGCACAAGAGTGTATGTATGTGTGTACTTCAAGTCATTGTCAGTGAACCAGACCAGCTTAAATGTTAGCCCTACGCCCCTACCTAAATCCAAGTTTTACTTTCGAAGTTTTTTTATGCTGTCTTCAGGCAATAATACCCAAAGACACCTTGGACCGGTTTGTTTTGAATTTCAACGTGTACATTCCTTTCCTCGTCACACACTTACTCCTTGGATGGCTGTTCAAGCTACACAGGATGGGCATAGGTGTGGTACTCTGCAGGTCAGAAAAAGAAAGATTCACAATCTTAAAAGAAATGAGAAGTGATCCCTTGTCTTTGGCACTTAACAAACAAGGCTGCAAACATAAAAATATACATTTGTTAAGTCCTGCAACACTTGAAACATGTGTACATATAGTGGACCAGAAGTCTAAAAGAAAGTACTTTGTGTAAAAAAAAAATAATACCAAAGGCAAGCAGTTCCATGGCAAATTAAGCAACGAAAAAACAAATGGTAGCCAACAACATATAAAATCAAATGTTGAAACAATACTCAACCCCATACAAAAGGGAAAATACATCCCATTGCAATGTCGATCACCATGATGGCATGATGTACATCGAAAAATTCTTACAAAAAGAGAAAGAAAACAGATATAGAAAAACCAGCAAGGGTAGCAGCAAAGAACATACTAAAAAAAATCCCAATGCAATACTTGGTGGAAGACAGTTATTAGAAGTCCATCCACCCATGAGTACAGGCAAGCTTCAATGATTTAAAAAATAATAAAAATATTAATGAAAGGAGGCCGGGTGCATCAGCACCCGGGTCCAAAGTTGTAGAATCAACTCAATCCAATCACCCAAACTAAAAAGATTTAGAGTTTACCAAGTTGTAGACCAGAATAACTACATTAAAGTTAATAACCAGTTTAGAGAAAGGAATCAGGAGCAACAACATAAATGCTTCCACCCATAAAGTATGGAATGCAGACGCAAAGAACAACAATTGACTATCAATTCTAATTGGATACATGTTGCAGCCCCAGAGTCAACTTGTCCCTAATAACACTTCCACTCAAGTGGAGAGAAGCTACAACTAAGGCCTAAGGATACTTCCACGCTTTATAAGTTCACTTCCAAGCTCAAAAAGTGTCATGGCAATCAATTGTTTAACCATTAATCAACAAATCACTTACAAAGAAAGAAAAACACCAAACTTCATACCAGCATTTCCGTACCGAATCCTCAAAGTTATTTCAATTGTCCTCAAAGCATATCTTTTCACACAATGCATCCCCTGTAACTCTTTTGTGACCCAAGTATTTGCAATCTTATAAAGATTGGAAAAAAGAAAAGAAAAAATAGACTTGTAAATATGAAATAATTAAGCAAGCCTGCAATCCGGTATGTAAATAAAGAGCCTGGTGTTGTTATCTCAACCAAGGCCCAAAATATCGATATCGATCAATATATCGGTGTACTCAAAAACCGATATATTTCGGATATATCGGATATATCCATTATTTTGGTGACCATTCCAAACTATTTAAAGTATCAGAAATATCGAAAATATTGGACATATAATATCAGAAATATCGGAAATATATTGGAAATATCGGATTTATATTAAAAAATGGTCAAAAAGTCAACCGATATATATCATAAATATCAGATATATCGATTATATCGGCGATATAAAGTTTTATATCGGAAATTCTGATATATATCGGAAAAAAGGGTTCTATATTCGGTGAATATATGTCGGAAATATCGATATTGGTGTACTAAAATACCGATATATATCGGCAATATATCGGATATATCGGTGATATTTTGGTCCATGATCTCAACAAAGATCTGGGCCCATGTTAATTAGGATTGAACAAAGATTTTATTATGAAACAAAGATCAGGGCGCCAGAATAAACATGGGCTTCTGCTCCATAGCACTTATCAGTTATCACCTTCTACTGTTGTACATAAGCTATCACAAGCAAATAACTATTGAAAGAAAAAACAGAAATATAGATCAATCAAAAAGCAAGGCACTAAAGTTTCAAAATATTTCATATATTCATTCAGATTTTATCACAAGGCCATCTAGCTTCCAGTAAGTACACCCAGCCAAATACTAACAACATTAAGGCCGAGGAGATGTGTGATAGTATCATCTACTTACAAGAATTGAAACTTTTAAGAAATCACTAACCCACCCGTAGGCCTTTTTGTATAAATATAGGCATATACCACTGCCAATTCCATTGGATCTCCCATTATGATTGAACCTAGGAATTGTTGAACATGAATCCCACCCCCACCCCCACCCCCACCCCCACCCCCACTTTAATTTAGACGGGCAGAACCATTTTCTTGATCTCCAACAGGTCATGTCTCTTCAATATATACAAAAGCAAGGTGCTAGCCAGTTACTATATCAGTATGTATCCTAGTTGATACCATTCTTATAAAATAGCTCGAGCCATAATGAATATCAAGAGAGAACAATCAAGATCATACTCAACCATGTTTCATATTATTAGACCAACAGGTCAATAGATATTAAGCGCATTAGAGTATATCTTGGCATTACAAAGGATAAACTTCCTGGGACTTGGAAGTATAAAACATAACACTGAGATTTCATATTGATAGACCATGGGAAGAATAAATTAAAGAAAGATAATGTAAGTGATACAACCAAATATTTGTTGGAATCTCTAAGTGTATTTCGAAATACTTGTGAGTGTGTGCAAAGTGGAGGAGATGAACCATATGTGTTCTCTCCACTTTAGTGCATAGTAGATAGTCCCACATTGGTTATCCACCACATCGGGTAGGGTTCAGGCCTGGGCTTGGGCTTACTGTTGTGGGTAGTGGTTTGACCAATAGCCTAAACTTGTTTTGCCTTTTTCTTGGCGACAAGTTTGGTGTTCTATTAGGAGTTGGTCTCTCTTTCTCCTAACCTCTATAAATAGGATTTGTGAGTCTATAGAAAAACAGACTTGATCGAACTCAACTCGGAGAAGAAAAAAACTCAAACCCAGGTTCTTTTCTTCTTCTCTTCTTCTTGTCGGCCGCCCGAGAGTTATATTCTTTGTTCTAGGGGTAGTCCGTTCTAGTGCAAAGTCGCCATCTTGTTAACCCATTGAATCCTGTGAGGAAGACGCATGCTTGTTGCCTTTCGCACCATTGGAAGGGCGAAATCTTTCCTTAAGACGACTAATCCGCCTTGGTTATTCCGATTCATTCTTGTCCTTGTTTCTTTATTGCTTCGCTCTTTCATTCGTCATTTCTACTTTTAGTTCTTGTGTTCATACAACTATTCTAACAATCTTAAGGAAAGAGTTTTGTAGTAGAACAAAGGAGAGTGCTTTAATACGACAATCAAAAGATAAGTCTTTTACTTTGAGTTATTGTTTGTGTTATTGGGTTATGACTTTAGAAATTTTCTAATAATTTCGTTTTTGATAGGGAAACCAATTAAAGATTGAATATTTATTGATCTTTTGTGGTTTATCAAACCCTATATGGTTGTAGACTTTTCTCCTACGTTTGTGGGAGTCAAATATGAGATTTCTATCAAGAAAAACGTCAAAGTTCGTCTTTTTGACAGCTGCGTCACTCGTTACGGAAACTGCTATAACTTTCAGCTCAGAGCTCGGTTTTGCAATCCGCTTCTTGTGTTGGATAGCTGATTCAAAGAGCTTTCCAGTGGTATAAGGCTTGATACCCAATTCGTCCTGAGCTGGTTCAGAATTACAGTTCTTTTGAACTGTTTTTTTCTAGAAGGAGGAAAATATGGTAATCCGATTTTTCAATCGGTTAGGTATCGTATTCTTTCACTCATTGCAATTCTTTTGGTTTGATTATATGGTAATATTCTTGCCTTGAGTTGCATGCTAGTTTTTCTTAGGAGGGAAATCCCTAAGCTTAAACTTCTTTAATAACCTAGTCAACAAATTATAATTATCGTTTTTATCGAGGAATTAATTGGTTTGACTAGAAGTAGTTTGATATTATTTTCTTGGTACATATGTAGATGTATGTAGATGGTCTAAGAGTGACCTTAAGATATTTAATATCAACCACACTCAAATCTTAGATAGTAATTATAATGTATTCAATGCATAAATTGCTTACCTTTATTGAGTGAACGTGTTGTTAGACGATGGGTATAATTGTACTGTTGTGAAAATACATGTTAGATGAAGTAACTTGTAGCATATATCCAATATAGCATATGTTAAAGTTGTGTAGCATGCTAGTTTTGGATATTAATCATCGTGGATGGATTTAATTTAAACTTGATAATAGTTTATTGGTAAAATTTTCTAGTTGAAGACATTAATGGGTTGAGCCATTAGATGTTGTGGTAGTACTTGAGGTCTTGTTAATAGGGTATCCTATCTTGCTTGAGCTCATGTAAAAAGAGGAGGTGAAGTCCTCAGTTGTTTTGCATATTCAGTGGCTAGATTTGCTTAAATATCGTATACTTTTTGTTGTGAGGGGTACAGTTAAAGTTTACTTTTCCTGAACCTATGATATGATATTTACCATGTTTGGCATGAATGCATTATTTAACATTGACATGAAGTTTAACCATGTCATATATTATTAAGTAATGAGTATCGTTGTCTACGAGAGGAAACAATATGGGAAACAATCATATCCTCCTAAACCTAATTTAGTCAAGGAGATGTAAGGTTATGGATTGTCTTCTTAGACAATATCCTCCAGTGACTATTTTAGACAAAGAGATGTAACGCTTGTGGATTGTCTTATTAGGCATTATCCTCCTATGACTATGGATAAATAGCTAAGGTGATGTACAAGTGCGTGGATTGTCTCCCTATGATAGTTGGAATGTTGAATGATGAAAAGAAGGATGATAATGATATTATCTCGGGTAAAACCCTTTTCATCTGATTCTTCTATTCTTTAAGATTCATTAGAATCTTTTGTGGATTTCCTTTCATATAGATAACATGAACATAATATGACTATGTTTATATGATCCAGAATCATAGACTTGAGTAAAATACATTCTTGTCATAAGAGTGCATTTTATTGTTGTTGTTTCTTTTAGTGTTTGTAGCGGTATAATGTGTTTTGCATGTAAGTTTGATTAGGTTGAGTAACTATTGAACTGTGGGGGGTGGTGACCCATATGCATAACACTGTTTTACCATAGTTCATCTCACAAGATAATTGGAAAGACACTGAACTATAAAGTATGGAAAGGTCTTGGGCCTATCCAAAAATGTTTCAAAATGTGGGGGGTGTCTTGCCAAGGCTATTGTGAATGAATCTAAAAGAAGTCTTTTTGAGACCTAGAATTATCTAGTAGATATTCATTGGTGAAACTCATAATAGTGATGTTTGTTTTCAGTTGTCATGAGTGATAACAATTTTGTAGATACCACACTATTATTGAATGTCTTATATGCTAATTTTATTTGAGGTTGTGCTTTCTGAGAAATTGGCATAGAGTGGTTGAATGTTCATAATGAACTGCATAAGATAATCCCATTATTTCTGCACAAGAAATTTGGAAGACTATCAATGAGTATTTCCACCATTCACGGTGATGATGTTTATATGTTTCTTGAGGAAGATTCATTAACCTATAAGGAAGTTGTGCAATACATGAGAAGTGTCCTTTTTGAAGGATACAACTCCTCTAAACCGGACTCTTGATTTATTGGGGGATCTATAGGTTGAATTGGATCTTCAAAAAGAAAACTAAAACGTGATAGTTGTATTGCAACATACAATGCTAATAATAATAGCCAAGGGGTTTCAATCGAGACAAGATTTATACTATTTTGAAACCTTGCTCATATAACTAGAATTTCTTCTACGAAATTCTAAAGACTCTAGTTGAGTAGTTGTCTTGGAACTACAATACCAAGTAGTACCGGTGATGAAATTTGAGGTATACAATTTAGTTAAATCTTTGTATGAGTTGATTCAAGCCTATAAATGGCATGAGCAATTCAACAACATATTAGTGTCATATGGATGTCAAAGCACCGTTGTTGATAAAAATGTGTATTTTCTTTAGAGCAAAAGCAAGACATATGTGTTAATCTCTCTTTGTTTAGATGATTTAATATCATGAGTGCTAGCATTGAGAATGTGTATGAGACAGAGAAATTCCTATTTGAAACACATCATAAACCGTCATTGAAAATGATAGTTTATTATGTTGTTAAACTCATTTCTGTAACTGCTATATTCAGGTTGTCAAGATGTTGGCGTTTGAATATGGTTGAAAGCACTTACAGCATCCTTAAACCGGACCGGCCGGATGGTATAGGGGAATTTCGGGCACTACAGAATTGAATGACTGGTGAATATAGGAATTAAAACTCATGTTGGTCTCATTATATTGTTATAGCACTTAGTAGAAATATTTTTCATTGAAAAGTATGGATATTATGATAGTAAGCATGTGTTAACACCTTTTGTGGCAAATATCCATCTTATGAAAAATAATCTCATTGTGTTTTCTCATACTAAATAAGTCAATATCATTGGTAGCCAATTGTACTTGATGGATAATGTATGTGAGACATGACATTGCCTACATTAATGGCATACTGAGCTGATAACCCATTGTGTCCTTATAAGGAACTTTGATGTATATTGTCAGATTATCCAAGTACTATAGCAGAGCCATTGATTATGGATGATATTTAGTAGATTTCCATCATTGTTAGAAGGGTAATATGTTATAAACCGGATCCAATAATGTTTATGTGTTTACCTTTGGTGGAAATTGAGTGTCTTGGATATCATCCAGCTAATCGCCTTAGAAAAGGCATGTGATGATCTTTGAGTGGGTTAGCAACCTCTTGGCAAATCTTCCCATTGGCTCTAAAATGCCTCGATGTGTATATGCTTTGCACCGCCTCATTGCAATAGCTAAGACATGTTAACTTATGTGCAATGGGAAAAGAATACATGTAAGTTGAGATATAACTTAATCAAGCAAATGCTAGAGATTATGTTAGGTTGGACTTAGTTTGGCCACATGTCTAACCGCACCACTTCTTTGGAGGCAAGTGGTTATCGTCGAGGGGATGGGACTTTTGCCTTAGATAGAGGGCTTAATCGGCGACAACGCAACCCCACCTATGTGATTGGAGATCCCATGAAGTAGGTTCAAAGGGAAAAACAAGTCACCTCGCCGCCCGGGTATGCTATTGTCTTTCTTTGAGGCGTCCCCCCCTGACTAGATAGCATTATTGTATATACTTTGTATAACTTGAATAGCAATGAGAAAAGGATGAGTTATTTTACTCTTAATGGAATCCATAGTCCATTATTTTTATGAGATAGTGTATTTTAACTGCTATGTACACTTGATGGATATCCACCTACGTGAATGTAGAACTGGGTCGGTTCTTATGAGTATTCAGGCAAGTACTCTAGAGCATTCACATAACACAGGCAGCGCAAGGGCCAAAAAGCGCAACATCGCAGAACAGGCATATAATGAAAGAGCAATGTGGGTGCATGTCCTCTATTTTACTACAAGGGAATGTTGGTTCAAAGATTTTTAATCCACCACTTTCACGTATTATAAGACATGTTACCCTATGACTGGTTCAAGCCCGAAAAGCACCCGATTATCTTATGCATTGTTTTTTCGATTCTCTCGGCATTTTTCGTTAACCCATTTCTTTTGTAATATCCTATTCCAAAATAGTGGGGACTATTAATATTTTGAAATAGTGGGGATTGTTGGAATCTCTAAGTGTATTTGAAATACTTGTGAGTGTGTGCAAAGTGGAGGAGATGAACCATATGTGTTCTCTCCACTTTAGTGCATAGTAGATAGTCCCACATTGGTTATCCACCACATCGGGTAGGGTTCGGGCCCCGGCTTGGGCTTCTTGTTGTGGGTAGTGGTTTGACCAATAGCCTTAAACTTGTTTTGCCTTTTTCTTGAAAGCAAACAAGTTTCAGGTGTTCTATTAGGAGTTGGTCTCTCTTTCTCCTAACCTCTATAAATAGGACTTGTGAGTCTATAGAAAAAATGGACTTGATCGAAACTCAACTCGGAGAAACGAAAACTCAAACCAGTTCTTTTCTTCTTCTCTTCTTACCGGCCCGCCCGAGAGAGTTATATTCGTTTCTAGAGGGTAGTCCGTTCTAGTGCAAAGTCGCCTCTTTAACCATTGAATCCTGTGAGGAAGACGCCACCGTTGCCTTTTCGCACCATTGGAAGGGCTAAATCTTTCCTTAAGGACAAACTAATCCGCGCCTTGGTTATTCCCGATTCATCAGCGTCCTTGTTTCTTTATTGCTCATCGTTCCTTCGCTTCTACTTTTAGTTCTTTGTGTTCATACAACTATTCTAACAATATTCATATCTAGACAACGCCTCTTGTAAAAAGATTAATTAATCTATGTGCCACAACACTCCCTAGTAAAGTGCTAGTGAACTCGAACCCAAAGGAAACTAAATGACAGTTCATAGGTGAACCACTTCAAGCATAAAAACTTCCTCCACCTTAATGTTCATACAAATGAATCTTATTGACAGAAAAACTATATGCACAATAGCTTTCTATTCAACCCACAGACTTCCAAGTTCCAACCACCCACATACACAATAGCTTAACCTTTCAATAACTTCAAACCTATCTATCCAATAAAACTAACTAGAAAAATTGAAGACCATGACAGATTTGAGTCGAATGTTCAGTAAACGTTTCAATGAGTTTCCACTATCCAGATAAGCCAATAGGGGCATCTGACTGCCTAGCAATCTCAGCTTTCCGCTTGTGCATATTTGCAACTGCCTTCACTTCGTTCTCCCTTTCTTTTACATACCTCTTAAGGCATGGCCATCGATGAACAGCTAGTCAACCAGGTTAAATGACCTAAAAAACCATAGATGTAAGAATTAGATGCCAAACAGTCGATTAATTAAATTTATCCTCAAAGAGAACTAACCAACGTGAGGAGAGATTAACCAAAGGTCAAAGCTTTTACTAACCCAACACCAAAACCAAACTTTAATTCATTTCCTGAAACTAAATCAACCTGAAATCTAAATAAACACTAAAGAAAAAGAAATACAAAACAAAAAAATATATACCCAGCTAGAAAAATTGTAGATTCAATTTTTCTTTTTTCTCTAGTAGTAATTTCAGCTTTAAATCACCCAGTAGAATTAATTAAGTGAATTAACGTGTAAAGTAAAACCAAAGAGAAAAAAAATTAATTAAACAAGAAAACGAAAACGAAAAGAAAAAGAAAAAGGTTTTGGGGTGTTAAATCTGGGAAAGGAGAGCTGAATGATCAAACCAATAGGCAGAGTGTCATGTGTCAATGTGTTTGGATTTTTTTAAGCAATAACAATCTACTACACTTAAAATGCGAGTCGGAGTGTCAATGTTCTATACGTGTCGGGCACTGATACTCTGGCCTAGGAGAGCTGGAGAGGTGTGCATGCTTCCAAGTGCATTCAACAATTTGACAGAAACACTGTGTACCTGAAGTTCTTCTAGATCACATTTAGATGTGTCTGGTTCTCTCAAGGTATTTTCCTGCTCAACTGCAGTCCATCTTTATGGATGTAGTCCACAACGTGCTCAGCAAGCTTGACAGCTGTGACTTTGTCTCCATGCAGTCAAATTAACTGCTGGCCTGGCAACTCCACTAAACTTTCCAGCATTTGGGCCCTGCAAGCATTAAAACCTAATTAGAATCACGAAGCCAAAAATGTAAGAAAATAATTCAAGTTAAATACAATGCCAGAGACAAAAAAATGAAAAATAATGGGATGGAAGGACAGCGGATAAAGTCCCCGTTTCACATTACACAAATCAAAATCAAAAATCAAAATATAATAATTAGACTCAGACTCTAAGGCCTAGCTTGTAGCTTGTGATGGAGGGAAATAAACTGGATAGCCACTCAAACAAAATATATGACTAGTAAGGAAATGCCAAAATAAGGTAAGAGAGGTATACATAAAAACAAAATACTCTTCAATTAAAATGAGGGTATCTGGGTAAGCGGGAATGCTCCTTCATTAGGGCATCACTTAGTTTTTGTTATTAATACTAGTCTAGATCATGGTATGGTGATAGTGAAGGCAGTGCAAAATATAATGGTTTGATGTAGAGTAGCATTAAAGAGAAATAATAGTAATAATTAGTTCAAAGCACAGCAGCAATTTTCATTAGACAAACCGCAGTATGCTGACCAAGGACCAATGTCATTTACTGAGTAACAAAACCAAATATATGCTCGAAAATAATTAAATATCGTCATATTAGAGCACAGCTAAGCAATGCACTCTTTTAGTAACTGTTAGTAAAAGTCCACTGAACTGTTCACCATCTTGACTTATCCTATGTTATGTTACATTGACACGCAATATTTTAAAATAATCTATGTCGTATACATACGGATACACGTGTGCGTGTCAATGTAACTAAGCTTAAATCAGGGGAGCCAACATTAAAAGAAAAAGAAAAAAGATGATGAAACTTATATATATATATATATATATATATATATATATATATATATACGGTTTGTCTAGAGTGATACTCTTATCTCACACTCCTCTTGAACCGTCAGATCCACCTCAAGATCTCATGATCTAACACTCCAAATTCTAACCAATCAAGTGGGGGTAAAAATGTCTTTTTCTTCTCATCTTCTCAAAAACAAAAGAAAAAAAAACCAGATCTACAAAAAAAAGAGAGGGATCGACTAATCTGAGGGAACCTTCTTTTTCCAATTTTAACGAGCATGAGAAAGATCAGTTTTTGTTCTTAGATGCAAGTTCAACTAATTAGAACGAAAAGACACTATTGAATCACGAGTTCGGCAATTCAGACCTTTACATGCAAACCAAAGTCCAAATGGGATAGTTCCAACAAAACAACCAACCTTGCTTTGCTTTTGGAGTGTCGTTACATCTCAATTACACCAGCAGCAAGCCAGAGAAGGGACAGGTATCATTTGGCAATTCAACTACCAGTTGCATCAATTCAAATTTAAACTTCTTTTGACTGTCTTTGTGGATAGAATTGATAGATATGTAATTACTATAATGCACTTTTGGTTATGGTGCTTGCCTATTGGAACGTTTTAATTGACACTTGGATTGTCATTATACCATAAAAACTTGAATTTTGATTTAATTTAGGTTGCTATGATTATAGTTATGATTGATACCCTCGTTTAAAGACGGCGACAATTTCGGTGAACTCTATCAGAGTTTTGAACTCTTTCAGAGTTTTGAACTCTGTTAGAGTTCGGTGAACTTTATTAGAGTTTTGAACTCTGTCAGAGTTCGGTGAACTAGCATATTCGGTGAACTCTGTCAGAGTTCGGTGAACTATATCAGAGTTTTGAACTCTGTCAGAGTTCGGTGAAGTAGCATATTCGGTGAACTCTGTCAGAGTTCGGTGAACTCTATCAGAGTTTTGAATTCTTTCAGAGTTTTGAACTCTGTCAGAGTTTTGATGTTTAAGTTATTTACACTGCTTATGTACATTGGGATTTTTGACTGTTTAAGTTATTTATATTTTTAATTTTTTCAATTTATAGAAATGGAGACAGAGGCATCAATCAATATCGAAGAAGACGTAGTTGGGTCTTCGTCTACTAAAGCCCCTGTTCAAGGCACGCAAACATTAGCTGCTCCTTAAATAGGAATGACTTTTACATGTGTTGACGAGGCAAAGACTTATTACAAAGAGTATGGTCAACAAGAGGGATTTGAGACTTGTGTTCGGAAGACTTCCAAGCAACAAAATCAGGTGGATTTGGTTAGTGGTTGTTTACTGGTTTGCTCACGTGAAGGGGTTAACAAGAGAGATGAAGTCCGATCAAGAAATACATCAACTATCCGGTGTGGTTGCCAAGCTAGAATTCGTATTAAGAAAAGAATACATGAAGAGATATATGAGGTCAGCGTTGCTCATAATGACCATAGTCACGGTCTGGTGACCCCATTGAAGAGAATTTGCATGAAAACTAACAAACATATGCCTGAAGCAGCGAAGTGCTTGACCGAGATATTTAGTGATAACAGTTTATCTGTTGGGAAAGTGGCATCTATTTTCCATGGAGAGGAAGTTGGGTTTACACAGAAAGATTGTTGGAACCATTATTGTGGTTTGACCAGAAAGATGCCTAAAGAAGGTGATGCAACTGCCGTGCTGCAATATTTTATGCAGAAGAGTCCAAAGATCCCCGGTTCTACTACGCTATTGATTTAGATGAAAATGGGACTGCGGTGAACTTTTTCTGAGTTCATGGGAGGTCTCGATGCCAGTATGACTATTTCAGGGATGTTGTGTCTTTTGATACCACATATCGTACCAATGCATATTCCATGCCTTTTGCCCCTTTTACTGGAGTCAACCATCATTATCAGTCGATTCAGTTTGGTTGCGCATTGTTGCTTGATGAGACAGAAGATACATTCATATGGCTATTTAAGGCCTGGCTTGCAGCCATGGGTGGTCGTGCGCCAACTGCAATCATCACTGACCAAGATAGAGAGATGACTGCAGCCATTGCCAATTCAAAGTGTTTCCTAGTACTCGTCATCGTTACTGTCTTTGGCATATTATGCAAAAATTCCAAGAGAAGATGTCATTTACCAAATTTGAGACATTGGTAACTGAGTTGAAGAACACTATTTCTTTTTCGTATAGGATTGTTGATTTTGAGAGAAGATGGTGTATAATCATTGAGAAGTATGAGTTGTCTGAAAATCCTTGGTTGACAGAGATATATTCAATGCGGGAGGAATGGGTTCCTTGTTATCTCAGTGGCACCTTTTTTTGGGTATGCACACGAATCGAAGTGAATCAATGAATGCTCATTATGACCAATTTGTCAATTCGGCGACTCACGCTTTATGCAGTTTGTACATGGTAATGAGAAGTCTTTGGCTTTGCTTGCTAGGAAAGAAAGAGATTCGATTACCGCGACCGAGCATAGTTCACGGATTGTGCCTAACGATGCTTTCCTCCTTATGCATGCCGCTGAGGAAGGTCTATAATGATCTCAATATTCAATAAATTTAAAGAGCAACTAGAAAAGGCAAAGATGGAGTAAAAATTGATGGGGAACAGATTGACAGTATGGAACCGGAAGCTACATGGTGAAATGGAGAGACCCGGGCTGAAGAATTCTGTTTGGAGAGTGAGTTTTCGATAGAGGAACCTTAGAGGGAGATCTAGCGAATGCAAGTACTTTCAGTTTATGGGTTTGCTTTGTGGTCATATCTTAAAGGTTTTTTATCTTACTGAGATTGAAGAGATTCCAAACCATTTTAGAATGACGCGGTGGATGCAAAAGGCTAACACTTATAGAGCGGAGTTTGATAATCGGATTTGTGGTCCTGAATGTCTCAAATGAACCTTTGAGAGTGGCTCATTCTATCAAGGTTGCTTCTCAAGTGGCTTACGATCGCGCCGTGATACTTTTGAGGGTTATTCATATTTTATTGAAAAGATTGGTGAAATGGCTATTGAAATTTCAAAGTTTAATGAGACTTCCTACTGAAGGAGACGCAGAAAATTGCGAGCCTCCAATTCGCAGAGCCTTGATACCTTCGGTTAATACATCACAAGTTTTTTATTTGAATGTTTAATTTGATATAAATTTAGTGTTTAATTCGGTGTTTAATTTGATATAAATATTTATTTTAATTCGGTCTTTATTTCATCTATTGATTTTGAATCCCAACATTTCTCAAACAAAAGGGAGGGGAAGAAGAAAGCGGATAGATGGAAATCCCCAAAGAGATAGCCCTAAACAATTCAGGAAGAAAGTGTCACAGATGTGGACAGATTGCTAACCATGACTCGAGAAATTGTCCGGAGAAAAATAATACGTAATCTGTCGATTGTAAGTATAGCTTTATTCAAAACTCTTTGATTCATTTGTTCACTAGTTCTAATGATATTTTATCTGCGCATCATGGACTTCATTGATGTCTGGACTTGTTAAGAGTGGTTTAGATATGGCAGCCTTGTTAGAGTTTTATCAAGTGTTGTTAAGTTGAACTGTGTCGAGGGTTGTGTTCTATTATTGCATCATTATGTCCATTGGATAGTATCTAATGTTGCTTGCTAGGCTCTAGATAGGAAACATCATAATGATAGACCGGTGCTTTTTTTGATAACTTCTTTCTCCCTTTTTATTTTCAAAGTTCAATATTGCTAGTTTAGGTTACTTTTGGGGAGTTTAATTAGACTGAGTTCTAATCTCATTGATGTTGTAGAAAAGAGAAGTATGGCTCAAGGAGAAATGGAGAATCTGGAGGCAAAGCTTTGCTTTAGGTAAAAATATCTGCCTACTCATCTCGTTTCGTTTCCAGCCCCTCGACTTTGCATCAGTCGATCTTCAGTCTTTTCATCATTCTCTGCGGTTATGTTTCTGACTGCTACAGTTCCACAAGATGCCACAGTATCACTGCCACCTTGACTATGCACCATTCGAAGAAAGTGCGTCAAAATTGAGTTATTAGCTACAACGGGAGAAATTGTCGTGGAAAGAGCGAGAGAAGAAGCAGAAGTGTTGAAAGAAGGTGGAGAAGTTGAAGAGAGCTGAAACTTGGAGTGAAAGGCTTGAACAAGCCAAAGCTAGGTGCAGGCAGGCTATACTTGTTGCTAATTCATTCTGATGTGCTTAAATGTTGTAATACAGAACAATAATATTTGGGATTGCATAAAGCATTTTGATGTGCTTATTATAAATGTTACTGTTGTTACACAAGCGCACCCACTTGCAATTTTGTTCCGTAAGTTGATATGATGCATTGATGCAGATACTATACCACCAGTATAATGCCAACGTTTGTCAACAACAAATTTACCTCAACTCATATGATCATCAATCAACATCAACAAAATTTAGCTCAACTGATAAATTGCCAAAACACGAAACTTCTGTTTTTTTGCCTCTTGACCAGTGTGGCCAAGGGGCAAAAAAACAGACACGTCATTTTTTTATGCAAGTTCAAATCCAAACGATATGGCCGCACCGTTTGGGACTAACCGTTTGGACTTAGTCCCAAACGGTGTGGCCATATCGTTTGGATTTGAACTTGGATAAAAAAAAATGGCGTGTCTGTTTGGACTTAGTCCCAAACGGCATGGCTACACCGTTTCGGAGTTGGACTTAGTCCCAAACGGCATGGCCACACCGTTTGGGACTAAGTCCAAACGGTACGGCCATATCGTTTGGATTTGAACTTGCATAAAAAACCCGAAACGGTGTGGCCATGCCGTTTGGGACTAAGTCCAAACAGACATGCCATTTTTTATCAAGTTCAAATCCAAACGATATGGCCGCACCGTTTGGACTTAGTCCAAACGGTGCGGCCATATCGTTTGGATTTGAACTTGCATAAAAAAATGACGTGTCTGTTTGGGACTAAGTCCAAACGGTGTGGCCTCTGTTTGGACTTAGTCCCAAACGGTGTGGCCACACCGTTTGGACTTAGTCCCAAATGGTGTGACCACACCGTTCAAGAGGCAAAAAAACAGATCTTTTGTGTTTTGGCAAAAACATTGCGTACTGCATTAGATTTTTGTGTTTTGGCAAATAACATTGGGATTTTTGTTGATAACATTGGGATTTTTGTGTTCTGCATTAGATTATTAATAGAGATACTTCGCTGTGACAAATTAAAATGCGCAAGTTGTCGGAGAGCACAAGAAGAGCCATTGAATGGATATAAACTGAGATCTAAGCAAAGCACAGACGCGCAGCCCTGGTAAGTAGTATAACTGTTTACTCCACTGACAGCAGACGTCCTATTAAAATCAATGCCTGCTAATAGCGGAAACATAACCAAAGGGCATTCTTTGGCATGCCGTTTTACTAGATCTTGCACCAAAAAACCCTAGGATCTTAGGTGAACATCAAAAGAATGACAAGTCCAAAGCAAGATCACTATCATTTCATATTTCAACAATGTGACACCATGTGAAATACATTGTCTGAATTACTGAACATAAAGCTAAATTGCTACATATCAATAACTTGCACTTACAAAAGAGTCCTAACATAACATTTTTTGACTACAAAGAGATTTCCAATTTAACTTTCTGACTTTAGTTGTATATCTAACTCTTTGTTCTTTATCTCCTTCCCTGCAAAAACAAAAATTGAATAAACAGATCACCAAGCAAAGTTAAATCAAACCGCTTTATTAAGGTCCCATGAAAAACTAACCTCTCCACTTGCTTCCTCATGTTCACCATCTTCCGCCACCACCATTTGCCTAATTACCCCCCAATAAAAACACATGAATCAAGATAAATACTACCACATATGTCAAATCCAACACCAAATCTAGAAACCTCATTGATTGGAAAACTCTTGAACTTAAGTCATGATCAACTCTCAAAAGAACAAAAAGAAAGACAAATGCCAATAAACACTCCCCGTGATCATCTCAAACAAAAAGTATACAACTCAGAAGCACTCCCCCATCATCTCAACTAACACAAACTGAAAAGTAAAGCAAAACCCGCATCATCTCAAATGCCATTAAACACTCCCGCATCATCTCAACTAACACAAACCTGAAAAGTAAAGCAAAACCCGTGATCATCTCAAATGCCAATAAACACTCCCCATCATCTCAACTAACACAAACTGAAAAGTAAAAGCAAAACCAAAGATCATCTCAAATGCCAATAAACACTCCCCCGCATCATCTCAACTAACACAAACTGAAAAGTAAAGCAAAACCCACCAAAAAACAAACACAAATTCCAACTAAAATGATCTCCTAACTCTTTCTTTAGCTCCAAGACACACAGGTACACTTACAACTCTCAGTCTGCTAAAGAATCGAGTTAAGAAAGAAAGAATCTTGGAATCAATACCCCTCATTTCCAAGTCGCAATAAACTCAGAAGATCGCAGGTAATAATGCATGAGCATTTTTATCTACCAGACAAAAAACAAAACCACCCTCACTTCCCACTTCCCCACTTAAAACTCTAAAAAAATAATACAAGAACTGATAAACACTATTGAGAACTTATAAACACTATTGAGAACTGATAAACCATTGATAACTGACAAACAAACCATTTCTATTTCCAACACTCGTCCCAACACAAGATAAAAGTAGGTAAACTGACCAAACTAACCACTAAACCATAAACTAACAAAACTCAACATACTTAAATCATATGCTCCTTCACGATATCGTCCGCCAATGAACTTGCACCAGGTTAAATTGTATGCCTCCATGAACTTCGTTAAATATCGTCTGAATCGCATGATCCACCCAATTGCGCGGCCTTGATTGAGCAAGCGAGAAATTTCATCGACGGACGGGTCTTTGTCAAAATTAAAACGAAAAACTACATTAGTATATACATTTACATTTATAAAATACCAAAACAAAACAAAACAAAAATTAACACTGTAAGATATTAACTCACCAGATTATGATATGGAAGACTCTGTAGGGAGTAGTGACTAAGATGATCAGGGTTTATCATTCGAATATGACTATTGTTTTCGTACCAACTCATGTATCTACTAACACACTCCCATGGATAAGACGGAATGGGTCCTCATTGTTCAAGTTAAATTAAGTGATTCTGCCATTTACTCCAGTAGGAAGACACAATATTAAATTTCACATCATACCCGCGTCTGGAAGTAGTTCGCGTCGAGGTCTTTGGTCTTGGGGGATCTGAAGGTACAAACTGCATATGACCCAACTGACGCACAACCCTCGAAATATTGTACTACTCGACATTATCAAGAAAGCATATAAATCCCTCGAAAAATGTTATTTCATCCACCGGCCGTGTAGCTCGGACTTCAACATAGGGATACCATTTAACCTGTCAAATAGCATATGATCGAGGAAATTAATCATTAACCACATACTAATAATATCAATTAATAAATAAAACTATTTACATACAAAAATGCTTACATCGGTACAAGTCATATTATCAATGGTGGCTCGGGTATGCTTCAATGCAGCTGTTGTGCTAGCATAAAAGATCGAAATAATCGAAGTACCTATGAGCACGGGACATGCTCAAATGATAGTCCTCATTTGGGTATGGCCTGAACACTGGGAAGTACTCATAAATCTATACCTACATTAATATAGACACCCAGTTAATATTGTAATAGATAGATAAAATTGACATTGAAAAGAAAAACAAAAAAACTAATACCTGTAGGAGAGTGAAATAACCTGAAACACCCTTCACCTTCGCACTTGTGGCAGTCCCAAGACCCCTGTACAAGTAAGCCAGTAAGGTTGCACCCCACGCATAGTCTCTAATCTCGGCAAATTTCGAAAGCAGTCTCAGATAACAAACGGGAACTGCAGTTCCAGACGTGTCGGTGAAAGCAGTACATCCAAAGAAAAGTAACATATAAGCTCTCACAGCAAACTGCACCTCTTTTTGGGTTGACGCCTTCTTCACAATAACCCCATTTTCATCACGTAAATCTTCATCTGTTACCTTCCCAGCAAACTGCTTCATCAAGAAATCCATCCTAACTTTGGAAGTGAACTTATTGGATTTCATCTCCGCATCTATCTTATCCATGGGTATGCCAAGATCTTTGTGGAGGAGTCTTTTTGTCTGTTCCAAGGTCAAATCAGTGTCCCCAGTCACTGCTTTGCCTCTGATCGGAACTCCTACGAGTTGGGAAATATCGTCCAATGTGATTGTCATCTTGCCCCACGGCATATGAAACGTGTTGGTCTCTGGATGCCACCTCTCCACAAACGCAGAGACCAACACAGGATCTTGATGCCTGTATACACCTAAGACCAGAGCACATAAGCCGATCCTTTGAAGCTCCACGTGAAAAGTAAAATAGTCTGAACACTCTCCGATGATATCCCATTGTACCAACTTGTTTAGGTGCCCATGGCACTCAACACCCCTCGCTCCGCCTAAAACAACAAAAACTTAGTATTAATGTATGCACAAGTTTCGTAATACAAAATTTAAATACTAATAGACACTATATGATAATATTACCTGCCCCTCCCAAACATCGCGAGCCACGCAAATCGTGCATAGTCATACAACAGATGTGACACACAAGGGCCACCTCCATAAACACCTCTCTTGAACTCCATGTCATTGTTAGACTTTCTCACAATATTCACTGGAGGTACAGGTACATGGACTTCCTCATCATCCTCCTCCTCCTCCGCGTCCTCTTCCTCCTCGTCAGTCTCCTCTTCTGTATCATCAACACCCTCTTCTTCACTATCAGCATGACTTAGAACTACACTCTTCCCACGATCCATATTTACGTCATCGTCATCTACATCTAAATCTAAATCTACATCTACATATACATCTACATATACATCTACATCTACATCTACATCACTCAGAACTGTCCCCTTTCTTCTTTTTTGATTTCCTAACTCTACACCACTTACAACATTACTGGGATCATCTGCTTTCCGATCCCTCTACTTAACCGATGCGAAGTGGTTGTTCTCCTTCCTCTCTTTTTCTCAGGCTCCTCATCGCGACCCGAACTACTACTCCCCCCACCTAACAACTTCTTAGCACCCGTGAAAACACTTTTTGCTGCATTCTTCACATTCACATTCTTTGTTCAAGGCATTGCTACAAAATAAATAGGAGTTAAAGATAAGACATTCAACTAATTCAAATTGTTGCAATACCAACGTGAAAAAACAAAGAACGAAATAAGGCGGTGTGCATGCCAATCTATATCTAAGGTGTGCATGCTATCTAGGCAAACTATACTCCTCTATTAAATCCCCCCTCCACACACTAACAAAAAAAACCCAATCTAATTCAAACATGCGAAATCGACTAGGAAAACTTTGCGAAAACGACTCATGTAAAACTTTAAAGCCGCCATGGAGATAATGAACATCGAAAAAAGAAGCACATTTGTAAAACGAAAATAGTCGATGCGGCATAAGAAAAAGACAATATAAGAGCTGAAGCTCGATGGGGAAAATGAAAGGGCCATAATCTCACGAGTGGAGGAACGAAGAAAGACCAACATCAAAGGGGAACAACTGTCAATACTCGATCTTAAGTCTCTAACTCAAAAACTAATGAATATGAACTGAGTGTAGAAGCTATTAAAGTCATATTTGTATACATAACACATCAAGATCAAGAAGTCAGAGAAAACTGTAGAGTCGAATGCATCTACTTTGCATATATATATATATATATATATATATATATATATATATATATATCAGGAGGCATTATAGAAAAATTGCTATCAGTTATTAAGTTGGATTCGAGCATATGGCATAGATGCAAGTTAAATGCAGCCACGTGGTCTTGAGTTTGACGCAAGTACAGTGTCGGCGATACACATTAATGAATTTTGGCGTCTCTCTTGCTAGTTTGGGACGTCCAACATAAACTAAAATGCCAAAAACTTTTAATCTTTTGTACTTGCATGATCTTCATGGCAAATTCTTAGTTGGAAAGAAGCCTTTACGACCATGCAGAGACCGTACTGGGTAGATCGGTAGGTAGTCGGGACCTTAATTAGTTTAGTTAAGTTAAAGCACTCCTACTATGATTTGCATGTACAAAATGGGTGTCTAGAATTCAAAAGAATTGAATCAAACATAACATTATAAAAAAAAAAAAAAAAAAAAAAATAGAAAGATAGAAAGCTTACGAAAAGCGAGCTATATATTTATTTTGAATCAAGCAAGTAGTACTCCAGTCGATATGGCCTCAAATAAAAATCTAGTGATATCAACAGGAGAGACAATAAGTTCATAACTTCATTGCTTGATTTAATGATTTATTTATTTTGAACTTGGATAAACATAACATTGATGTCTCTGTCTCCATTTCTATAAATCGAAAAAATTAAAAATATAAATAACTTAAACAGTCAAAAATCCCAATGTACATAAACAGTGTAAATAACTTAAACATCAAAACTCTGACAGAGTTCAAAACTCTGATAGAGTTCACCGAACTCTGACAGAGTTCACCGAATATGTGTTTATCACCGAACTCTGACAGAGTTCAAAACTTTGAAAGAGTTCAAAACTCTGATAGAGTTCACCGAACTTTGGCAGAGTTCACCGAATATGCTACTTCACCGAACTCTGATAGAGTTCACCGAACTCTGACAGAGTTCACCGAATATGCTACT
Source organism: Coptis chinensis (assembly GCF_015680905.1). Classification (NCBI taxonomy): domain Eukaryota; kingdom Viridiplantae; phylum Streptophyta; class Magnoliopsida; order Ranunculales; family Ranunculaceae; genus Coptis; species Coptis chinensis. Next base: position 19,338,320 of record NC_141457.1, on the reverse strand, counting down.
TCACTGAACTCTGACAGAGTTCACCGAACTCTGAAAGAGTTCAAAACTCTGACAGAGTTCACCGAATATGCTACTTCACCGAACTCTGACAGAGTTCACCGAATATGCTACTTCACCGAACTCTGACAGAGTTCAAAACTCTGATAGAGTTCACCAAACTCTGACAGAGTTCACCGAATATGCTAACACCTAATTAAACACATTTAGCTCCTTGAACTGGACTTGCAGCAACACATAATCAAACACATTTAGCTCCTTGAACTGCTAAGCATAAGAGTAGCTGCACATTTAAAGCAGTTAAAACGACTCTAAAGCTAATACAAATAGGGGTGGTGTCAAGTATTCAAGGATATTGGATAGGTTAGTTGTTGCTTCTAGTCATATTGCATTTGGATCTTCCAAATAATACAAGAAAGCAAAGAAAGAGAAAGGGCTTAAACAAAGAATCACATCCACTTCATAAGCAAATTTTCATTCTTAAAACAAAAAGAATATTACTTGGTTTAATTTTATTACTTACAAGGTTCAGTTTAATATAAGTTAAAGATATATGAAATGCTATCGAAAAAAGGAAGTATCGATCTTCGCTTCCATCCTTTTGATTTCATAGCGAAATCATCTTGAGCCACCAAATATACCACCGCAACAAAAAAATAACCTTTTAGAACCTAACAACATAAACGGAAAACATTTCTTAAATTAGATGTGGTGAATTAGACCAGTAAGTTCACATACCCAGTGAAGGCATGCAACAAAAGAAGAGTCGCACGAGATGGAAATCAAATCTGACAAAGCAAGATATGTATTCTTGCTTGAATACCGCCACAACACCAAAGATTAATAACCGGTACTAAACAAATCCACGACCAAACCTTAATAACAATTCCGGGGTGGAAAGCTTAAGGAACTGATTTATATTTGTAGATCTGGTTTTTTTTTCTTTTGTTTTTGAGAAGATGAGAAGGAAAAGACATTTTTACCCTCACTTGATTGGTTAGAATTTGGAGTGTTAGATCATGAGATCTTGAGGTGGATCCGATGGTTCAAGAGGACTGTGAGATAAGAGTGTCACTATAAGAGTGGCACTCTAGACAAACCGATATATATATATATATATATATATATATATATATATATATATATATATATATATATATATATATAAAAGAAATAAATAAAACTAAAACTAAAAATATGTACATAACTGGGAGAGATAAGAACTGATTTTTTGAGTTGAAATTTATTCAAAGAGAAGACATGGTCCCTTAGTTGTAATTTCTTGCATTCTTAGGCACCTTGACGCTCTCTTGCCGTCACTATATTTCTCAAAAGTCTTCAAATTTTAATTGACATAATTATCAAATTATTGGTGATGATTTTAGCAATATAGTGACGCTAAAATGGCACACATAATGAAAAAAAACCCAATGTCACAAAAAGGCTGTTATGGTGTGGTGATCCTACAAAGTGAAACAATGCACAAGTATCAAACATTTTGATGGGTTCATGGAGTGAAAATGCAATTAACTCAACGTCGTCATCTTTGGATAAAATAATAAATCCGACTAGTATGACATGTTTCACTCCTGTAGTCCTGTTAGTTACTTTATCTATCAGATTCATCGACTTGTACACTTATACCAATTCATGACACTAGATGCTCTGTTTGGTTCGGTGTACCGACTTGCAAATGACAAATAGTTGCAAATGGCATGTGATTGTATTGCATCTGATTGTATTGCATCCAATTTACTTGTGTTTGGTAAACCCAAGACAAAAGGATGTAAAATTGGTTATATTATCCCACTACTTTTTTTCACATCTTATAAAGTTAGTTATATTATCCCACTACTTTTTTTCACATCTTAAATAAGAGAAAGTACCTCTATTGTGTTTGCATCTATTTACACAACTTTTTTGGCTGCAAGTGGATGTCATGGAAACTACTTATATAGTGCATATAATTGCAACTTGTTGCATCAACCGCCTATTTGCATTTTGCTACCAAACACTGTTTTGTGGGTGGTTACATGGAATTAGGTACAATTGCATGTAAATACATCGAACCAAACAGAGCATAGAGTTTAGATACTTTAACCCTCTTTCTTTAAATGCAAAATTTGTATAATAATGCTGAAAAGACGAAAACAAAAAAGCACTACACTAGATCTCATTATTGCCCCAGCAGACCAATTAATATAGGGTCTCATTTTTTCAAACCAGGCATGGAGGATGTATAGAAAATACTAGAACGTTCAGGTCTCTTTTCCAAAAATGTTTTTTGGATATAACACATCAAGTCTCACCATAGAGAATACACAAGAAGGGCTATTGCAGCACAGAGTCTATAGGTACTTGCCATTGTATATATTTTGGAATCACTTACAGGCCGAGCTTACTCTACTTATTGGTTTTCTATGGAAATCGAAAGGGAGAAAAAGCTAAGAGTTCCTATGTTGTCTACAAGTTATAACTTAGGTGCTTCTGGACTACAGTGATTCAGAGCACGTAATCTCAAGTAGTCTGCAAATGCACCTTAAAGGAAAATCAAACTCTGGGTAACATTAGACACTAGAATTGGTCTAAAGCATTCATGCCGTTATGCAGAAATGCATAGTTACAAAGTATACAAATAGGGGGAAACAAACACATTTGACACAAGAACAAAGCCATTTCTTGTTTAAAAAGTTATTTCCACATGTTTCACACTTCTATAATCTATTAACTGATTAAGTAGTGTAATTATCGAGAAAAAAAAAAGGATTCAGTGGTATTCAAGATGTTTAATTGTAGGGTTAACTAGTATTAACACCCCTCCCTAGATGAGCCAATTAGGATTTCCCCTACTAGATGGGGAAATTAGGAGTCTCCTCCCCTAATTACACACAAAAAAAAAAGTCAACCTAGGTTGACTGTGTTTTTTTTTTTTTTTGTATTTGGGGAGAGGGGGGGAGACCCTAATTTCCGATTAGGGGGGTGGGGTGTAATACTCGTTAGCCCTTAATTGTATTACAGAAAGTTTATGTTCCAGGTTTAAGACTACTGTGTTTACATGCATCAATTATTTTACTGTAAAGTCTTTTTTTCATCGAAGAGATCAAAAAACCACAAGGAAAAGTTAAAAAATAAGTATAAAGTTGCAATTTGAGAGAGAAACAAAAATAAGCATCAGAATTACCTTTCATATTACCCGAAACATCATTATGAGAGGTGTATAGGACGTATACATGACCTAGGAGGTTAGTGGTAACTATGGGACCGGATGCGGTATAGCTGGGGAAGACAGGTTGCACAGGATCAGATCCGCAGTATCCCAACCGTTCTGGAACTGCTACGAGACGTGGAGAGAGGGAGAGCGGAACCATAACTACAAGATAACTGCCGCGATACGTGGAGGGAAAGGGGACCATGGAGGAAAAATGGGGATAAAAAGGAAGAAGGGTGAGAAAAAGAGAGAGAAAAAAGTAAGAGAGGACGAGAGAGAGACTTGTGAGATTATAGGTTGTAATACCAGCTTATACATTTTGGCGCCGTCTGTGGGGAATCTGAGAGAAAATGGCTACGGTAGTGAAGAGAGGAGTAGGAAGACCTAAGAAGGGAGCAGTCAGAGAAACCATTGAGGAAGTAGAGAGTGCTGAGATGGAAGGGGTAGGAGAGGAAGAAGTATCAGATGTGGCGGCAGACGCCACCAGACTTCTGCAGGAGGAGATAGTTAGGTTAAGAGAGGAGAATGATGAGTTGAGAAAGGAAAAGGGACATTACACGGGGTGGAACGGAGCATGGGGATCCCAGGGGCAGTGAAGTGGAAGGGGAGAATGTAGAGTGCCCGCTACCAGACGTCGAACCAACAGTGGGCATTACTTTAGGGGTGGTTCAAGCTATGATCGAGAGAGATCGGGAAGTGAATCGCGTAGCAGAAAGAGTGAACCAGAGCGCAGCGCAGAAGGAGGTGGCGAGCCTCAATAAAAATCTGCTGGCAGATTCAATATGGAATTCTGAAGTACCTAAGAGGTTCTCCCAACCTAGGTTTGAACGGTATGATGGGAAAGGAGACCCCATTGATCATTTGCACCATTTTCGGCAGCAGATGCCGTTATGGCAAGAGAATAAATATGATGGGCTTCGCTGTATGATGTTCCCGGCCAGCCTTAAGGGGGGAGCCTCGGACTGGTATTATCAATTGGCTTCGCGGAGCATAAAAGGGTTTGAAGAGCTGGAACGCACATTTGTGGATCACTTCATTCACCAAAAGAGAAGGGTGGTTGACATCGCGGCTCTGTTCAACATTAAGCAAAGGGCCGCGGAATCATTGAGGGAGTTTTTATGTAGATTCAAGGAGGAGACGCTGAGAGTGGAAAGTCTGGATGAACATACGACGTTCATAGCCTTCCAGCATGGTTTAAGATCGGGAACCAGAGTTCATGAATCTGTATCTAAGATTGAAATTACTACGTTGCATGCTCTATACCCGAAGGTAGAGAAATACATACGATATGAGGATATAATGCAGAGAACGGCAAAGGAAACGTAAGAGGTCGGGAAAAGACGATTACGGTTGTTGAGAAAGATGATCGAAAGGATAAAGGTAGAATAGAGGACGAGAGAAAGAGGATCTTACTGAGGGGAGAAACGAGGGCCGAGAGAACACTAGATCGAAATCGAAAAAAAAGAGGCGAGAGAGAAGGCCATACCGCGAAATGGAACAGACTCCTCTTAACCGACCATTAGAGGAAATCTTGTCTCTAATTAAGGAGCACCAATATTATGAGGGGCCGCGGAGTATCCCAAGGGAGATAGAAGGGAAACCATTTTGCGAGTATCATCAAATCATAAACCATGCAACGAACGAATGTTATGCCTTGAAGTGGTTAGTAGAGAGGATAATTGAAAAAGGAATGCTCAGAGAGTTTGTCACTGAGGTGCGTCAAGCCGATAGGGTGTCAGCTCCGGCTATGATTTTGGGTACGATCAATGTCATCTTTAGTGGAGAGACTCGGGGAGGAATGCACACGAGGACAAAAAGGGAAGACGACAAAGAAGCGATAGGTGAATGAATGAGGTGAGTGTACCGCGGTTAGTTAAGCGAGCCGCTGACGGCCGGCACGGATCATTATGTTCACCCCGAAGATTTGAAGCCGATAATTTTGCCGCGCGATGAGGACGCCTTTGGTGATTACCATAGCAATGGGGAATTATCTAGTTCGAGGGTGTGTTGATAGATGCTGCGCTCAGCATTTGATTTGTTGTTTAAAGGGCCATGGAGGAGATGAACATCGACAGAAACCAGTTGAAGGTTCCTCAAACCAATTTGTATGGGCTCAACGACAGTACGACAGAGCCCATAGGGGAAGTAACGCTGCCGGTGACTGCAGGCCCGTCGACGATATTCACTAGATTCATGGTGGTGGACACTGCGTCGCAGTATAACGCAATTTTAGGAAGAAAATGGATTCATGAAATGAAAGCCATTCCATCGACATATTACCAAGTGATCCGCTTCCCCACGAATGGGGAAACATATGAAATCAGGGGGGATCAAGGGGCAGCGCAGAACATCCAGCAGATCACGGTGAAGAGTTTGGTCCGAGGAACAAAGGGGAAAGGGCCATCTCTGGAACAAGGATTTGCGTAGCAACTATAGGAAGCGGCAGTGACAAAAGGGTGTGAGCCACCGTTGGGACCGAAGACATTGGATGCGATTGAAGTAGTTAACTTGGGAGCGGGAGTTGAAGAGAAATTTACATCCATAGGGACTGATTTGCCCGAAGAATGGAAAAAGAAGCTAGTGCGGTTCTTGACAGAAAATTCAAGTGTGTTCGCATGGGCGATTGAGGATATCGCGGGTTTAGAGCCAGAGTTTGCATGTCACCACTTGCACATGAATGAAAGTGCCAAGCCGGTTAGATAAAAAATGAGAAGCTTATGTCCCAAATATGCTGAGGCTATTCGCGAGGAGGTGGCACGATTGAAAGGGGCGGGGATAATAAGGGAGGTAGAATACACAGAATGGTTATCTAACGTAGTCGCGGTCACAAAAAAGAACGGCAAGGTCAAGATGTGTGTTGACTTCACGGACGTAAACAAGGAGTGCCCAAAGGATTGTTACCCAATGCCGCGGGTGGACGAGTTAGTGGACAGAACTGCAGGGTTCAAAGTGTTCTCTTTCATGGACGCGTCCATGGGGTATAATCAGGTCGCTATGCACGGCCCGGATCAGGAAAAGACCACGTTCGTGGTGGAGGGTGGCACATATTGTTACACCAGGATGCCCTTTGGTTTGAAAAATGCTGGGGAGACATTCCAAAGATTAGGAGAAAAAATGTTTCAAGGGAAGATTCGAAAGGGGATGGAGATATATATTGATGATATGGTGGAAAAGAGCATGTCGGAGGAGGAACACTTGGAAGGTCTTCAGGAAACTTTTCGTATATTGCAGGCACATAAACTGAAACTCAACCCCGAGAAGTGTACTTTTGGGGTAACTTCTGGAAAGTTCTTAGGTTACATAGTTACACACCGTGGTATAGAGGCAAATCCTGCATAGATCAGATCGTTGATAGAAGTGTCGTCCCCTCAAAATGTGAAGGAGGTGCAAAGTTTAGTAGGGAGAGTAGCAGCACTTAACCGATTCATTTCAAAATCATCGGATAAATGTCGACCACTGTATCGATTATTGAGGAAAACACAAGACTTCAAGTGGACCGCGGAATGTGAAGAAGCCTTCCAAGAGTTGAAGAATTATCTAGGGAAGGCGCCTTTATTGTCGCGACCGGAACAGGGGGAAACACTATATTTGTATTTGGGAGTTTTGGAGTGCGCGGTGAGTTCGGTCTTGGTGCGCGTCGTTGACAAAGTAGAAAAGCCAGTGTACTTTCAAAGCAAGACCATGTTAGAAGCAGAGACCCGATACAGCCGAATTGAGAAATACGCTTTGGCTTTGGTATTTTCTGCCCTAAAGTTGAAACCTTATTTCGAGGCGCACTCAGTGGTAGTAATAACAAATCTGCCTCTCAAGCAGGCATTGAGGGCAGAAAAGTCAGGAAGAATGCTAAAATGGGCGGTAATGCTGAGTTGCTATGAAATTCAGTACCAAATCAGAACCGCAAAAAAAGCACAAGCAATGGCGGAGGTATTGGCAGAGTTCCCAGCCGAGGACCCGACATGGGGTGAGGAGATGGTAATGGACCACGAAGGAGAGCCTAACCACGACCCATTGGACCCATGGGATGCCCGGAATGGGTGGAGAGTTTTTGCGGATGGCTCCGCTACGGATACAGGGAACGGAATAGGCGTAGTCCTGGTAACTCCAGAGAATACTAGGCTGGAGTTATCAATGAAACTGGGATTTGCGGCTTCAAATAATGAATTAGAGTATGAAGCTGTAATAGCGGGTTTAGATTTGGCACAAGATCTGGGCGTGAGCGAGTTATCTGTTTACTCTGATTCTAACCTGGTGGTATGCCAAGTGAATGGGGGATTTGTGGCTCGCTGCCTGAGGATGGCAAGATACTTGGAGGTCCTACAGAGGAAAGCAAGCAAATTCAGTAAGATCAAGTTTACCTATTTAAATCGTGGAGAAAATAGACATGCCGATGCATTAGCTTATGTTGCGGCGGTATTACCAGGTTCGGAGGGGCGATCTATTGAAATAAGGGTGTTGAACATTCCCAGTACCACGGAAGGAGAGTATGTTTGTCTTACCACCGAAATTGATCCTGATTGGATAGCTCCCATCAAGACTTTCCTGATGGGGGTAGAGATTGAAAACACACAGGAGAGGCATAGAATGGAACAGCTGAGCCAAAGATACACTTTGCTAGATGGGAACCTATATAGAAGAAGTTTCGGCAGACCAATGTTAAAATGCATAGGGCCGCCGCATGTTCATGTAGTGCTAGCCAAAGTGCACGAAGGGGATTGTGGAAGTCATTTAGCGGGGCGAACAACCACACACCGTTTGCTCTCACAGGGATACTTTTGGCCACACATGAAGAGAGATGCCACAGAGTATGCCAAAAGATGCGAAAAGTGTCAGAGGTTTGCACCCCTGATTCATGCGCCAGCTGAGTCGTTACGCAGTGTGCTTTCAGCCCGAGGCCATTTGCCATGTGGGCAATGGATATAGTTAGACCGCTGCCCATGGCAAGCGGCAAAAGGAGGTTTATGTTAGCGGCAACAGACTATTTTACCAAGTGGGTTGAGGGAGTGGCGCTGCAACAAGTCAAGGAAGAGAATGTGAACAAATTCCTATGGGAGAATATCATTTGCAGGTTTGGATTGCCACATACAATCATCGCAGATAATGGGACACAGTTTACCGGGAAGAAAGTCCGAAATTTCCTTCAAGCATTCAAAGTGAAGCAAGGGTTCTCAGCCCCCTACAATCCGGAGGGAAATGGATAGGCCGAGGCTTCAAACAAAGTCATTATGCTTAACCTTAAGAAAAAACTGGAGGAGCGGAAGGGAGCATGGGCTGAACAGTTACCTCATGTGCTGTGGGCATATTGAACTACACCAAGAGCATCCACTAATGAATCACCGTTCGCAATGGCGTACGGAGTAGAGGCCGTCATTCTAATAGAAATGATAGAATCCACGACGAGAATGCAAGCTGTGGAAAGCAGGCCGAATGAGAAAATATTAGTCGCGGATTTGAATCTTGTGGAAGAAAAAAGAGAGATGGCTCGTATTCGGTTGGAGGAATACCATCGGACTCTGCGAGACGATGATGAAACGAGTGAGCCCGCGGAGTTTCAGCAGGGTGACTATGTGCTGCGACGTGTTACTCCAGCCACCAAGAAGGAAAACGACGGGAAGTTGGGGCCAAACTGGGAAGGTCCATATGTTATCAGTAAGAAGGGTACATCTAGAACTTATAGATTACAGACCACAGTCGGAGAAAAGATAGAAAGACCGTGGAATATCAGAATGCTGAAAGAGTTCCATGTCTAGGACCTTTGTTTAATCTTTTCGTATTTGATAGCGCATTATCTGTATTGTTTATTTTTATGACTATGAAATAAACAAGCACTTCTTCCAAACGAGTTAGCAGTAGATAATAGAAATAAAATAAGGGATGAATATAACTGTCCCGTCAAGCTTCACAGCAGTTCAACGAGAGAGCGGGAAGAGCCTTTCATCGAATCAATCAAAATGGGGGCAACCCTAACTAGCTTCACAGCTATACAAAAAGAGAGTGCGGGGGGAAAGAGCCCTTCGCGGACTTCATGTCCGAATCAAACTGGGGGCAACCCTGACTAGCTTCACAAACTCAAGAGAGCGGGGAAGAGCCCTTCGCGGACTTCATGTCCGAATCAAACTGGGGGCAACCCTAACTAGCTTCACAGCCTATACAAAAGAGAGTGCGGGGAAGAGCCCTTCGCGGACTTCATGTCCGAATCAAACTGGGGCAACCCTGACTAGCTTCACAGCTGTTCAAGAGAGCGGGGGGGAAGAGCCCTTCGCGGACTTCATGTCCGAATCAAACTGGGGGCAACCCTAACTAGCTTCACAGCTATACAAAAAGAGAGTGCGGGGAAAGCCCCGCGGACTTCATGTCCGAATCAAACTGGGGGCAACCCTAACTAACTTCACAGCTATACAAAAAGAGAGAGCGGGGGGGAAGAGCCCTTCGCGGACTTCATGTCCGAATCAAACTTGGGGCAACCCTAACTAGCTTCACAGCTATGCAAAAAGCGAGAGCGAGAAGAAGAGCCCTTCGCGGACTTCATGTCCACATCAAACTGGGGGCAACCCTAACTAGCTTCACAGCTGTTAAAAAGAGCGGGCGGGGAAGATCCCTTCGCCGATTGTGCGTCCGAATAACATGGGGGCAACCCTATCTAGTATCACGCTAACTGAGTTTGCAAATGAAAATGAAAAAGAGATTGAATCAAAGTACCATATAGATCAATGGCTCCAATGCATAACGAAATAGAAGTACGACAGATAGTAAATTACAATTCAAAAAGAGTACACAAAAGTTGATTGACACATACTACGCAAATGTAGTGTGTCAATGAAGTGTTTGTCCAAACACATAACAAAAGACATTGTTCCTCACAACACAACGATAATTGTTCAAACTAAATTACAAAGACATCTGCAAAGAAAGAAATCCGACATGGGTTATTGCTGAGGATCAGTCGTCGTTTCTTCATGACAAGTATTTTCATCTTCACCGACAAATGATGCTAGCGTCTTCATTCGCCTCCACCGGAGAAGCGGTCAGTACTTGGTAATGGGAGTCGTCACCTCAGTGGTACGGGTCTCGGCAGCTTCAGGATGCACAATTGGTGATACCAAGGGCGGTGTATCTGCAACAGAAGGAGGCGATGGAAGAAGTCGACCTGCAGCGCTAAGCTAATCGAGTTGTTGTTGCAATTCGCGTGCAATCTTCTTCGCATCGAGACTCGGGAATCGCTCCGCGGCCCCTTTGACGGCCTTATCTACTGCAGCTTGAGTGGCAAGTCTCTCCGTCTCTTTGAGGCTTTCCATTTTAGAATTGACCCCCGCTACGTAGTCGCGGTGCTTGTCCTCAGCCACCTGGAGCTCCTTGTGGGCCTTGACTGCCTTGATCCGCAACTCGTCCCTATCCTTCTCCAGTTTAGCATACTTTGCTTTCCAGCCATCAGGGCCATGTATTTCCTGCTTCGCTGCCTCCAAATTCTCCACGTGTCTTTGGTAAGGCAGCAGAAGACATAGCCAATATCTAGACTTCACCGCAGACATATTGGGTATAAAGGGTAGCACAAAGGATAATGAGCAAGTAGAGTCAATAACACATACCTTTTCCCATCCAGCGTAAATGGAGGCCCTATGGGAAGCAACGGTACCAGAATCTCCATAAGCTTGATCCCGAGGGAGATGAGAGCTGAAAAATAAGGAGGCGGCAACAGCTGGATTTTCCAAAGCTGAGTCTCGCGTAGTGACAACGCGGTCCCTAGCCTTGAACTTGGGATGCCACACTTCGACAGGGCTAGATGTTAAAGGACCAGCTGAAGAGGAATCCCGTGCAGGCGCCCGAAGGTATAGCGTAACCGCCGAAGGTTCATTCATGGCCCGCTGGTATGTGGAGGAGCAGTGGAAGAGATTTTAGCCCTTTTGGTGGGAGGGCTCTTGTTTGACACTTCGACAGGCGCATCTCCATCAGAGTCGCTGTCCCAAAGCTTGTACTTGTTCACATCCATTTCGCAGCGTAAGGGGGAAAGTTTGGACAAAATCGCCTTCCCACTCGGCAAGAACACGAGAGTCACGGGATGAAGAGTGTCCGCCACTCTCGTGATGAAGAGTGTCTGCGGTAGTAGTCTTAGTCTTAGCGGCCGCATCGCGTGGGCAACCGCCGCGGAATGAGAGATTTGGTGGTATAGTTGAAAGACTTGTAAGCCGGGCTTTCTTTTTGAGGGAGGGATGGTTTGGGCTTTCTTTCTTTGGGGGCGCGATAGAGGGGGCCTTGGTATTTGCCAATGTCTTTTAGAGAAGGGTCAAGTAAGAGAGGAGTGACTTTTTCCGGATCAATGCCGAGGACTTCGCACTGTGCACTCCCTAGTTCGTGAAGGGATTAGAAAATTTCAAAGTAAACACCGTTGTATATCTGGGATCGCGAATCGGGTCTCCAACCTACATCACCAAGAATAAAGACAAATTAAAGGCAAGTGAGACATAAATACCGCGACTCAAAACGGCTTACTTACCACTTGTTAGGAAATGGAGATGCCTCAGAGAAACTTCCGGCGGAGGTCCATGGATAAAAACTACCGACACATACAACAACAAATGGTGCCACACCTTGTCGGCGTGGTGATGTGAAGAAGGAAAGATTTATTTTGTGGACGAAAGTGCGTAAGATTGATATCCCACACTCCCCAGGTTTAGTACTTTTTTATATAGAAGTGGGCAAGGATATCGCGGAGTTGGATTTTGGGGAGTGAAGTCTCATTGTAGTGGTGGTTGGCGCATACATAACACGCCGAAGTTACCTATGCCTTGGCACGGAGGAATGTTGAAATGGTTACGCACCCTCGGCGTCAAGAAGAGTCAAGGGGAAGCGCAGACCAGCCGCTATATGTCCTACAAAGAGATTTAATAACAGATAACCGGCTGTGTGGTACCAAGTGAGGAAAGTGGGTGACGCCAGACACGTGTTCGAGAATAATGCCACTAGGTATGCCATAAGCAGCTTTAACGGCATCTAGATTGGGTCTGCGGTAGTAGGACGGCGGTGGAGGCAGAGAAAGTTTCCTACCAGAAGTAGATGGAACAGCGGTGGGATCGGTAGAGTCAGAAGTCGGGGATTCAGATCGGTCCGCGGAGTGATTGCTAGATCTAGGGGTAGAGGATCCAGATTTATCAGATTTGGTGGCGGAGGATTGGGTGGAGGAGATAGCCTCACATTCCGATGAAGACATGATAGAAACAGTGCTAAGAGGGAAGTTTGCAAAAAGATAGATACGCAATCTTAGAAAGGAAGAAAGTGAGGAACTACCCTCCCAAAAATAGTGAATAACACAAATAATGAGAGGAAAGGAAAACAAATTAAAGGGGAAAGACAAACCTGTAACGATAGAGGGCCAAGGCAATGGAGGTCGTAGAACCAAACCGTGCTGGAGAGCTACCGAAGGAAATGACGAGGGGAAGGTGAGGGAAGAATTTGAAGAAAAGGAAGTTGAAGAGATGGGGAGGGTTTTGAGAGAAGAGAGAGGTTTGAGCGGGATTTGAAGGGGCAGGGACAAAAGGGTACTAACCAACAAAGAACCAAGGAAATGGGGACACGTATAGTCTCGATTTTCGAAGGGCAAAGAAGAACGAGAGGCGTCGGCGCCGTATTTCCGTGACAAGATAAAAAGCACGCGGAACACGTCTTTGGGCGAAAAGAAGATAAGGGGACAGAGTGGGAGGGTCAAGAAAGAGAAGTATTCCGCGAAAGGTGTATGAAACGAGAAAGGGTAGTTCTCGGCCCCATTGTCGTTCGCGGACCATCAATAAGACCGAGAGGGCATCCAGATAGGGGCGTATACATGACCTAGGAGGTTAGTGGTAACTATGGGACCGGATCTTGGTATAGCCGGGGAAGACAAAGTTTACCAGATCGGATCCGCGGTATCCCAACCGCTCGAACCGCTAGCTGCGAGGCGTGGAGAGGGAGAGCGGAACCATAACTGCAAAATAACTGCCGCGATACGTGGAGGGAGAGGGGACCATGGAGGAAAAAGGGGGATAAAAAAGAAGAAGGGTGAGAAAAAGAGAGAGAAAAAAGTAAGAAAGGACGAGAGAGAGACTTGTGAGATTATAGGTTGTAATACCAGCTTATACAAGAGGAAAGGTCATTATAACTAAAGATCCCTGTAAAACAAAACCATAAAATGGACAAAATTAACTCAAGAAAAAAGGAATAAAAAAAAGTAGAATTATGTGCTCATGATCCATATAATAACAGAGATAAATAAATTGTCAACGTTCTAAACTCTTCACAAACTGAACGAGTCAGTTTTAAATTTCCAAATCTGGTTGGAAAGTTGGAAATCTAGACTAGTCTTTCTGAAAAAGCAGAAACGACACATGAAGTTACTAAACCTATCGAGTTTAGTTTAGTGCAAACAGATTCTTCCATTCTTTCAACCTAAGAAACAAGAAAACAAAAAAGGTTTTGGGGTGTTAAATCTGGGAAAGGAGAGCTGAATGATCAAAACCAATAGGCAGTCTCATGTGTCAATGTGGTTGGATTTTTTTAAGCAATAACAATCTAATACACTTAAATGCGAGTCGGAGTGTCAATGTGGGCACTGATACTCTGGCCTAGGAGAGGTGTGCATGCTTCCAAGTGCCTTCGACAATTTAACAGAAAACCCACTGTGTACCTGAAGTTCTTCTAGATCACATTTAGATGTGTCTGGTTCTCTCAAGGTATTTTCCTGCTCAACTGCAGTCCATCTTTATGGATGTAGTCCACAACGTGCTCAGCAAGCTTGACAGCTGTGACTTCGTCTCCATGCAGTCAAATTAACTGCTGGCCTGGCAACTCCACTAAACTTTCCAGCATTTGGGCCCTGCAAGCATTAAAACCTAATTAGAATCATGAAGCCAAAAATGTAAGAAAATAATTCAAGTTAAATACAAAGCCAGAGAAAAAAAAAATGAAAAATAATGGGATGGGAGGACAGCGGATAAAGTCTCCGTTTCACATTAAAAAAATCAAAATCAAAAATCAAAATATAATAATTAGACTCAGACTCTAAGGCCTAGCTTGTAGCTTGTGATGGAGGGAAATAAACTGGATAGCCACTCAAACAAAATATATGACTAGTAAGGAAATGCCAAAATAAGGTAAGAGAGGTATACATAAAAAAAAAAATACTCTTCAATTAATATGAGGGTATCTCGGTAAGCGGGAATGCTCCTTCATTCAAGGCCCAAAATATTGCCGATATATCCGATATATCGCCGATATATTTCAGTAAATTGGTACACCGATATCGATATTTTCGACATATATCCACCGAATATTAAACTCTTTTTTTTCGATATATATCGGAATTTCCAATATGAAACTTTATATCGCTGATATAATCGATATTTTTGATATAATCGATATATATCAGTTGACTTTTTGACCATTTTAAAATATAAATCCGATATTTTCAATATATTTATGATATATATCCGATATTTCTGATATTATATTTCCGATATATTCGATATTTCTAATATTTTAAATAATTTGGACTGGTTACCAAAAAAATAGATATATCCGATATATATCGGTTTTTGGATACACCAATATATTCATCAATATCGATATTTTGGGCCTTGCTTTTATTAGGCATCACTGAGTTTTTGTTATTAATAATTTAATACTAGTCTGTATCATGGTATGGTGATATTGAAGGCAGTGCAAAATGGTTTGATGTAGAGTAGCATTAAAGAGAAATAATAGTAATAATTAGTTCAAAGCACAACAACATTTTTCGTTAGACAAACCGCAGTATGTTGACCAAGGACCAATGTCATTTACTGAGTAACAAAACTAAATATATGCTCGAAAATAATTAAATATCGTGATATTAGAGCACAGCTAAGCAATGCACTCTTTTAGTAACTATTAGTAAAAGTCCACTGTACTGCTCACCATCTTGACTTATCCTATATTATGTTACATTGGCACGCAATATTTTAAAATAATCTATGTCGGATACATATAGATACACGTATGCGTGTCAATATAACTAAGCTTAAATTAAGACAGCCAACATTAAAAGAACAAGAAAAGGATGATGAAACTGATTTCCTATATATATAGTGTAAAGGCCTATATATATAGTGTAAAGGCCTGAATTATTATTAAGGGTATTTTTGTAAATTTCATATCTACTTTAGGGTCGTTTATGTAAATTGGTCGTCGGGTTTATTTTTCAAACGTACGTAACTTAAGGAAACTTAACTCCGACTCATAAGTCACGTTAGGTAAGCGACCATATGCGAAAATTTGACAGAATGCCGATTAGCGGTTTTAGGCGTCTGAAAAGCACGAAGTTAACATGTTCTACACGCATGAGTGGGTTATTGTTATAGCCTGCGGTGAGATAGAATATAGAAGATTAAATTTAGCGGGATGGGCCGAAAAATAATCAAGACGCTAAGTCGAATTAGTGGGGGTTAGAGTTAATTAGGACGTTAAGTCTAATTAGGATATATTGGGCTTGGGCCTAAATATATCGCGGCCCGAATAGAAAAAAAAACCAAAATCGCGAAAACAGAAAATCGCACTTCCTCTTCCCCAATTCGCACCTTTTAAAACCCTAGGAGAGAGAAACTCCCTTCTTCCCCAAATTCAGTGATTCAAACCAACAATTTAAACACCCAAACCTTAGAAATCGTGAATTCGAGTGTGGAGATGCAAGAACTCTTGGAATTTCGTCGGATCGCAGAAAGAGGTGAGTGCGATTTCGTATCTATTTGATAATTTGATTTAAATATTGATGGAAGTGGATATGTCGATTGTAACTGAGTGTATTGGGGGTGTTGAAGGTCGGCAGTAGCAGTTGGACGAGCTGGAGTGGAGTGAAACAGTGGTGGAGCCGAAAATTCTTAGAGTGCGTCGGGTTTTCGCGAAAGGTTAGTGAATTTCGCCTACAAATCGATAGTGTAAACTCGATTTCGAGTTCATTAGTGGTATTGGAAAGAAAAATGATAATAATAATTGGAATTTGTTTGTTGAATGTCGGCAGTAGCTGGTTTGGAGAGGAGTGAGTTGAGCGATATCGGTGGAGCAGCAAGCTAGGAGCGATTGTGGTTGCTGACTCGGTAAGAATTTTAAATATTCAATCTATTTTAGAGCATTGATGCTAGTTCACACTTGTTTAAGATCACGGCGAGTATCGAGTGAGTGAGAAAGAACACCCACTTAGTATTATTGGATTAAATGTGAATTGAAGAGTGGAATTTGTTGTAGTTGGAGTTGGGAAAAATCGTAATAGTTAGTAGGATTGATAGATATGATTGGCGTTGACGTGCGGTCCTACAAAGGGCTGTAAATGACTACGTGAGCCCTGTCCGAGTAATAAATGCGAAATGGCCTCAGAGAGTCTGCGTAATCCGGTAGTTAGATGGAAATTTAACCGAAACAAAATTTTAACGTCGAGAAAGAATTACCATGCTATCTACAATATTCAACGTTAGCATTATTATTAACGCGTTAGTATTATTCAACCCGCTTAGTAATATTCAACGTTAGTATTATTAACGTTGAGAAAAAGAATTGGTTTTGATGCTATCTACAAAACCAAATCCTTAGCGTCGAGATTCTTTTCGACTTTCGTAGATAAGAATTTTCTCGTTAGTTTGATAAACTCTAACGACCGACGTATACATCTGATGTTATAGGAGTGATCTCGGGTGAATTTGATTAAGTAGGCTTGATTCGGTTAAGTGGGCTTGAGGAGAACGGAGCTTGCTAAGGTAGGAACCTACATACCAGTATATAACCTGCTTATTTTCATGCATGATTTGAATTGTTTAACTAGGAAATAGATAGTTGTGTATCAACCATGCATGTATATATGATATTCATGTTTTGCATTGTATTTCCTCGCTATAAACTATATATATATATATAGCTTTCGTGTGAAATGAGTTTTCTGAAAAATCGGGGGTAGCGAGGGATTGTTTCTGGTTAAAAGTGAAAAAAACTGGTTTTGGGAAAAGTTCGCCTCTTGTCCCGATGGGGAGGCGACGAGAGATGGATTTTGTAATGCGGGTGGGATTACCCGGTTGTTTGTAACCGGGTGCGAGATTCGGATTGTTCCCGGGATGGTCGTGTTATTTTACGATGATTCGCCGTTTAGGGAATCATCGGTTGTTATTTACTATGATCGCCCGTTTGGGAGTCATAGGTTGTTCTACTCGATTTCGAAATCCAGAACTCACACCTACATAATCAACAGCTTTGAAAGAAAAACTACATAGGTAACTAGAGTACTTGAAAATAATCGGTAATATGAGTATATATATAGATATTACTATGTTTATCACGAGGGATTTAGAAAAGGAATTGTGAATTCCTATAAAGAAGGAACTGTTTATCGCATTTCCGGAGATGGCGGTTATTATATAGGATTCCAACCGTGGTGTACACCTTCGAGGTGGTGGGCCACCTTTAAAGGGATGCATCAATTGGATGTAGTCCGGGAATTCCTTTTCTACTTTTCTAGATAACCATGCTTATGCGTGTCAATATGGTGGTGATTAGCTTGTGTGGGGTTACATGTTACCTCGATGAGGTTTAGGCGAGGAGTGAGAGTTTAGTCCACTCGGATGTGTGTCGATCCCGAGAAAATCTGCGATCGTCGTCGAACGGGTTGACCACCGTAAGTTAGGTGACAGCCCGTATGGGGGTTAGGGTCCGCAGGGCCCACCCGAGCCCTAAAAGCTTTGGGGATTTTGTGTGTCTGAACAACAACAACATTTCACTCCTGCCGGTAAAATCGGAAAAACAACGGTGCATGGTTCACACTTCGGGAAGTATCTTGAACCGAGATTGCCTCGCGGATCGGGTCGAACCGGTCGTACCCTCACCATTCTAATAGGATCACAAATGCCACAATAGTTGTATGATGGTTGTGAAAGATATATTTGAATATTAAAGAAGCATGCCGATATGATTTATGCTAGCTAGTGATGTATGTATATAGTCACGATATTTTGATTCAGATTATAAAACCTTCATGTTTCAAATGATTTCTATAAGTAGAATATGTATTGGTTATGTGCTTTTCTCTTGGGCATAGTTGTTTGCTCATCCTACTTAACATTTCGAGGACGAGCGATTCTTGAGGAGGAGGCTTTTCCTAACCCTAAATAGCGATGAGAGTTATGGGGATTTGGGAGGATTCCCTTATGCTTGACGAGAGACGAGTCAAGTTTATATTTTGACTCAGATATAGAGATAAGCTAGGTTATTCTTTTGTCAGATATAATGAGCATAGCTCTTTTCTTTTGGTTGTATAGTAAAGAGGCTAGTTCATTTGGTTGTATATATGGTGAGCTAGGCCATTTTGATGTAATATTTGATGTATTTAAGTAGCAGTTACACTTACATAGTTGGTGGATGGGATTTGATGTTGTTTAGAAGGTTGGTTTGTATATATATGGTTGTTGGAAGGTTGTAGTTAGGATTTCCAGGTTTATGACAGGTTATGACAGGTTTATGACAGGTGTTAGGGTTTACGAATGTTGATCAAACAAAGGAAACTCTGCCGAAATTTCGGTAGAATCGGGATATGTGTCGGCCTCGAGATTCATTCCACGTCCTCGGGATGTGTGTTGGGTCTCGGGGCGTGACAGAACGTGGTATCAGAGCGTCCACTATTAGATCCGTCTGGGAGCTGTAGTGGGGGACTCGGTCGCGACGCGTTTCGAAAGTTTCATCGGAACCCGATAAACCCTAGATACACTACCCCTAGTTAGTATGTTAAGCGTTAATACTAGCTTAGCAATGTCGAGACGTCGCACGGGTAGTTATCTTGTCACAGCGGAGAGCGCGGACACGTGTCAGAAAAATTTGATGAATCGAACACTATAAGGTCGGAGTGAATTTTCATTCGAGGTGGAGGGCGCACCTGCCCTCTGTAGGAGCGCACTTGCGCTCATTTCTTGAAATTCTACTCGCGCTCATTTTGTGCATGTGAGTTCCATAGGGCGCGACCTGCGCCTCTTGCATAATTTTGAGAACTCTCTCTATAATGTATCATACACTAAGTTGGCTCTTTGTGTATGTGCAGAATAGTCACCATGGATCCGGAAAGTACTAGTGGTGATGATGCTACGGATCGTGGTCGGGAGGACCGAATGGATAGGCTCCTCGGTATGATGAATCAAATGGCTCAAGCACAAAATGAGATTAGAGCTGAGATCGAAAAGTTTGAGGGCTAGTCGAACGAGCCCCAACCTCTTCGACATCCATCGTTATTCCACCGGTGTAACACCGGAGGTAGCATCCCCGACCACGGTGAGAGTTGAGGAGTTCAGCCACCGCGGTTAAAAGTCAATCAGTTTTTCTTTGCAAATTTCATCGCCACGTCCACCTGAATTTGTGGGGTCTTCGAGGTTAAAGTAGCAAGATCGGTTGTTAGACATGTCTAGTATCTTTGGACTCCATGATGTGTACCGATGCGAACGGGTTACTTTGGTCGCCTTCATGCTTAGAGGTGAAGCCAAACACCGGTGGATCGCTGTTAAGGATGGGAGACGCTTTCCTATGAGTTGGGCTAAGTTTGAGGAACTCTTCCTTTTGAGGTATGTTACGAGGCGAAAAGATAAGAAGCGAATGGAATTCCTCAAGTTAGAACAAGGAAACATGACAGTGGGGCAGTATGAAGAGAAATTCACTGTTCTTTCACGATATGGGAAGGAGTTGATTTCCACGGAAAAAGCTAAGGCGAGGAAGTTCATTGACGGGCTGAAACCGTATATGCAGAGCAAGATGTCGGTCCTTCAGATCGATTCCTATGCTTTGAGGCCGTGAGAAGGGCTCAAGGTATTGAAAAGAGTGGATGATCGCTTATTGCTTCAGAGGCAAGAGGTTGGCAGGGTAAGACAGTCGACATCTCGGGTAGGCGGGATACGGGGAAAGAGGCAGTTTTACCAAGGTAGTGGTTCGTGGTCGCAAATAGATGTATAGGCCATCATTCAACAGCACCACGTGGAGGGCACCACCGTATTACCGCGGGGTTTGAATGTGGTTAGGCAAAGACGAGTCTACCGATTTCTGGTGACCGATGAGTGGATCCACGAGGCCACCGAGGGGTACCGCTCCTTCTCGCACCCGAGCACCGTGCAGAATTTGAGGCCTCGTGGTCGAGAGCTAGATTGCAATCTGTAATACCACGAGTACACAAATCGGGTCGAGAGAGAGTGGGTTTGCTATAGTTGCGGTGTGAAGTTTGGGCATATCAAGCGGTTTTGTCCCAAGTCCACTTCTTCAAAGAACGACCACAGCCAAGGGTGTATTATCTAGTGCCGAGGAAGAAGTTGTGGATCCCGCATCGATCCAAGAGGAAGCCCGGTATATAATGCTATGGGGCAGATATCGCGCCACCGATCAAGTGGTTGAAGGTATGATATGTCTGTTTACTCATAAGGTGCATGTCTTGTTTGATACGGGTGCTACTCATTCCTTCATTTCTAAAACTATGGTGGAAATTCTTGGGTTGGATGTAGTTAATACCGGGAGGAAGCTTATTCTATCTACTCCTCTAGGAAAGAAAACTATGTTCTTTGAAGTTTGTCACCATTGTGTGATAAAGATAGGTGATAGGGAGATGATAGTCGATCTAACGGTGATGGACCTAAAAGATTTCGATATCATCGTAGGGATGGATTTGTTAGGGAAGTATCATGCCCATATAGATTGTTTTGCCAAAACAGTGACACTTAGAGTACCGGGAAAGCCTGAGGTTGTGTTTGAGGGGATTAGAAATACAGTATCTCGAGTGGTGAAGGCCAAGTCTGACTTCAAGTATGATAGATACGGATTGTTAGCTGGTCTTAGTCTCCAAGGGCCGAAGTTCGAATCTTCCGAGCTTGTTCCTGTAGTTAGTGAGTTTGCGGCAGTGTTCCCAGATGCATTGCCGGGATTGCCTCCCTGGCGGGAGATAGATTTTGTAATAGATCTAATGCCGGGAACGTCGCCTATTTCGATGATTCCTTATCGAATGGCTCCTCTCGAAATGAGAGAACTCAAGTCCCAGCTTAGATGAATTGAAAAGATTGGGGTTTATAAGGGAAAGCCACCACCTTGGGGAGCACCGTGTTGTTTGTGAAGAAGAAAGATGGGTCTTTTTAATTATGTGTGGATTATCGGTCTGAATAATGTGACCATCAAGAACAAATATCCGTTGCCTAGGATCAACACACTTCGCTCGAAAGGGGTGGCAAGTATTTCTCGAAGATAGATCTCAGAACAGGCTACCATTAGATGAGAATTCGAGAAGAAGATATACAGAAGACAGCTTTCCGCACACGGTTAGGGCATTTTGAGTTCTTGGTGTTACCATTTGGATTGACCAATGCTCCGGCTGCATTTATGGATCTCATGCACCGAGTGATGTGGAAATACCTAGATCAATTTGTTATCGTATTCATAGATGACATCTTGATTTATTCCAAGACTAGGGCGGAACACAAGGAACACTTGAGGATTGTCTTCCAAACATTAGTTGATCATCAGCTTTATGCCAAGTTTAGCAAGTGATGTGAGTTCTGGTTGAATGAAATGAGATTCTTAGGGCATGTTGTATCGGAGAATGGAATCAAAGTGGATCGTTCAAAGATAGAGGCAGTGAATAATTGGCCGAGACCGACGTCAGCGACGGAAATCAGAAGTTTCTTGGGATTGGCAGGTTATTACCGTCGTTTTGTGGAAGGATTCTCTAGCATAGCGTTATAACACCCCGGCTTTTTCTTTTGTTTTCCTAGTATAAAAAATAATAATAATAATAATAAATAATAATAATAATGAAAATAGATAATGGATAGATGATAACTATCAGATAAGGATAAAAGCCCCGTAGGTAAATAGATAAGGGTTGTCCTTATTTTTCGGTGGGTTTTCTCACGTAAAGTTTTTGAGGAAAAACACAGCGAGGGTTTTAGAAAAAAAAGGGGAGTTTTAATCTTGTTGAGAAAAAAAAGTTTTTCCGATAGTCGATCGATAATCGGAGAGCTAAAAGGTGAGTAGTTATATATTTTTTCTTAATCTAATTCATCGAAACAAAGAAAAAGACTTTACTCTCGGAGTTTCTATTCCGTTTTTGTTCTGTTTATTCTTCTTGCGCTAGTTTTTCTTGTCGGTGCCTATTGTTGAACTAGTTAAATGTTATATATGGTTTTCTTAAATATTGAAGTTTGTTGGACTGCTGAAACTCTGTTATGTGAATTAATGTCTGCGCAAGCCAGAGAACAGAGAATTGTCGGGCATATGACTTGAACCGGTATAATAGGTATACTGTTGATGTTAGTTGATGTCGTGAATTAAGGGGTTGTTATCTTGGTTGATTGGTTGAAATTGGGGGGATGGTGAACCTCTGTCGGGCATTTAACAAAGCAATGGAGGCGACCTCGAATTGGGGCGACCCTTTTATTGTTGTTGTTTGCTTGGTGGGTGTCGGTGATTGGACGAAATTTGTACAACCTCTGAAGACATCGTTAATGGCGCATTGCCATTCGTGGTATTGAAGATTTTGAGATTTTGTATTTATTTTAGGTTTGAACCGCTTTTTTGGTTGATGTTGTGGGTTGTTGAGGTATGTTTGTATGTTGGAATGTGGATGGGGCATTTGAATGGTGGTGGAAGCCATTAATGGCGGTAAGGTTTTTAGATCTAGATTTGATGAAGTTAGGATTGAATGATTTGAGAAATGTGTGTTTGTTAAAGTTGTAGGGATTGTTATGGGGAGTGAAACCGTGTGGTCAAAGTGGGTGGTCGATTAGAGCTTGGTGGTGGTCGATTTTGGGTGGCTGTTGGTGGTGAGAAGATGATGAAACGATAAGTTTGGGTTTAGGCTTTGGGCCGGTTTAGATGGTTGGGCTTTGGGTTGGTTTGATTGGGCCGAAATCTTTTAGTTTTGTTTGGGCCCGATTTTAATTAAGTTTTGGGACCAGTTTTAGTGTTAGTGTATGGGCCGGGTTAAGGCTTAAGTTATTGAACACAGTCGGTCACTTTAGATAAAGCGGTTTGGGGATTTGGGTGATCATTGACCCTTGGCGGTCGACTTTGATTTTGACCAGGACATGTTGACTTTGACCATGACATGTTGACTTTGACTAGGACAGTTTGACTTTGACCTTTGACCATGGACGGTTGACTTTCACCTTTGACTTTGACGATGACAGTTTGACCTTGACCATGAGGTGTTGACCTTTGACCGTTGACCAGGGTTGACTTTGACCAGAGTTGACTGTTGACCATGGTTGACTTTGACCAGTTGACCCAATTTGACCTTTTAACTCGGATTATGATTTGGGTTATTAAGATAGGTCTAGGGCTATTAGCATACTTGACTTTAGGCTAAGACCTCTATATATACGTGTGTATGTGTATTAACTACTATGTGATTTTACAGTATTTTATGATATGCAACGTTATGACACTAAGACATCCCTGAAATTAATAACGCGTAAATAAACAATACAGGAATAAAGATACTCTTTCGTTCTCTGAAATAATTTATGAAATAAAGTTCAATAATCGTAAAAACAAAACTTACCGCGACCCTTTAACTCTCCACCAAGTTTTGGAATTGAATTTATGGTGATGAAGTCATATGTTAGGTGGGCATTTATTGAATGTGCCATAAATGGCCCGTTAGTGTTATATAAAGGGTATTCATTGAATGTGCCATGAATGACACAGGTATTCATTGAATGTGCCATGAATGACCGAGTTATAGTTGTTGCCCTAAAGAGGAACTAAGGTATTAAGCCTTTTGGTTAGTTGTATTCCTTGAGTGTACGGGAATGTAGGATTGGGTATTCCTTAAATGTGGCGGGGAATGACCCGGCATTCATTGAATGTGCCATGAATGGCCCGTTAGTGATATGATAGGTATTCCTTGAATGTGGCGGGAATGACCTAAGGTATTCATTGAATGTGCCATGAATGACACGAGTTTTGTACCCAAAGAGGCTGTGAAATATGTGTATGAAAGCCCGGAGATGGCTATGATATTGTGGTATTCGGTGGGAGAGAGGCACAGGAATGTGTGATTTGGCAAATGTGTGAAGTGCAAATCGTGGAGTAGGTACTAAAAAGGGTGGGTGTATAAGAAAAGTAATTGATTAATTGATAAGAGAAATGGATTTGTTTATCTGCGCGTGCTTGGGTTTACCTTTGAATACATATAGAATATCTACATATGTTATATGTACCCGTTCTAACTTTCTTTTTTGGGAGGAGGTAGGACTTAATAATATTTTGTCTGGACGCCGTCCTACCCTTATACAAATAATGGACATCGGTAAGTGTAATTCAATTATTTAGATATTAAAAGGAGTTATTAGAATGAGTTAATAAAATGGAAGTTAATAAAATGGAAATTTTGCTTGGGAAGAAACTATGCCGGTTGAGATATGATACTACTACCAATTGCCTTCCAAGCCGAGAATGTTTAGGTTATGATATGATAGATTTAAAGTGTTAGTTGGATAAGTAAAGTTTGAAATGTTTATATGTATTTAGTCTACTCATACCAAAGAAATTCAATTTGTTTGACCCATGTTTGCTTTGTTTTGCTTTGGTGGGTGTGTTCTTAGGAACATAGGTGGAAGGCAAAGGAACCGCGTGTGATTATCGATTCTTGCACCCAAGCATTCCGTTAGTTTTTCTTTTAGGTCCGTTTTATTGGGCGGATGTAATAACGTAGGTTACATTTTATATGACATGAGAATCTGATGTTGGAAATTGTTATTCTTAAAGTTTGTTTATGTTTGTATTGGGATGGAAGAAAGTTTTTAATAAAGTGATAGTTGAGGAATTTGGAGATTTTTGTTGTAAAGTTGATCCTGTTGTGATGTGGGTTAGGTTTTGACATGTGTTGTATCCACCCCGTCATAGCACAGGTTTTAGACAATTGAACCAAGTGATGTTTGAGATATTTATATTTCAAATATTCATTTTTTTTAATTGTTTAGAAATTCGGGCTGTGACAAGCGTCATCCTTAACTAGATTGACACAGAAGGATGTGAAGTTTGAATGGACGGAGGCATGCGAGAAAGCTTTCCAAGAGCTAAAGACGCTGATTGATAACAAATTCCAGTTTTGACTATTCCGATCCGGAGAAGAGCTATGTGATTTATCTTCGATGCCTCTAACACCGGGTTAGGATGTGTCTTAATGCAAGAAGGCCAAGTGATAGCGTATCGTCCTAGACAATTGAATGCCCATGAGAAGAATTATCCTACTCATGACTTGGAGTTAGCGGCGATTATCCATGCTCTAAAGATATGGAGGCATTATGTGTATGGTGAGAAGTTTGAGATATTCTCCGATCACAAGAGTCTCAAGTACTTGTTCTCATGAGAAAGATTTGAATATGAGGCGAGGAGATGGGTTGAGTACATGGAGGACTATCGTTCTCATTGCAATACCATCCGGTAAAGCAAATGTAGTTGCCGATGCATTGAGTAGGAAGCGAGAACATGTTTGTGCTCGGATGATGATGATGAAGGAGTGGCAATTCTTTGGAGTCCGGCCGCTTCTTATGGTTTTGAGATCACGGAAATGGAAGTGGAGATCCTCATAAGTCTTTGTTATTTAGCACGGATAGATGATGTGACGGCAGAAAACACCTTGGTTCAGGAGATTGTGGATGCTCAGAATACATCGAGGGATGGACCTAGGTACCGAGGATATGTGGAGAATGCCGAGGAGGTTGATTGGGAAAAACACGGAGACGGAAGCATCAGATTCAGAGGAAGAATTTGGGTACCTTTTGATCACTCTTTGCGGAATAATATCTTGAGTGAAGCTCATAGATCGAAGTATACAATTCATCCTGGCGGTACCAAAATGTACAGAGATCTGCGTCTTCAGTTTTGGTGGCCGGGAATGAAGCGGCACATTGCGGAATATGTGAAGAAATGTGCCACATGCCAACAGGTGAAAGCTGAACACCATAGACCACCTGGTCTTCTTAAACCTCTGGAGATTCCGGAATGGAAGTGGGAGAATATAACCATGGATTTTGTATCCGGGTTACCGAGGACCCGATGAGGGAATGGATTCTATATGGGTCATTGTTGATAGACCCACCAAGTCCGCCCATTTCATACTGTTAAGAGACTACTTACTCTGCTGAAAAGCTAAGTAGGATCTACATGTCAGAGATACTGAGGTTGCATGGGGCACCATTATCGATAATCTCAGATAGAGGTACTCAATTTACCGGTTCATTTTGGAGAAGTCTTCAAAGGAAATTGGGGACCAAACTGAAATTCAGTACAACATTCTATCCGCAGACCGATGGGCAATCGGAAAGAGTCATCCAAATCATCGAAGATATGCTTCGGGCTTGCGTGCTTGATTTTGGGGGTAGTTGGAAGACTCATTTGGCATTGGCCGAGTTTGCTTACAATAACAGTTACCAATCTAGTATTGGTATGGCACCGTTTGAAGCGTTGTATGGCAGACCTTGCAGAACACCTCTCTGTTGGACTGAAACCGGAGATAATATTATGTTGGGGCTAGAGATGGTTAGTGACACCACCGAGAAGATTAGAGTGATACGGAATCGGTTGCTCACCGCCCAGAGTCGTCAGAAAAGCTATGCAGATAGGCGTAGACGTCCCTTGGAATTTTATGAAGGTGACAAGGTATTCTTGAAAGTATCTCCGAAGAAGGGTATTCAGAGGTTCGGGATGAAAGGGAAACTTGCACCTAGATATGTGGGACCATTCCTGATTTTTCAGAAGATCTCTGAGCTAGCTTATAAGCTCGAGCTACCAGAAAGGCTATCACGTGTCCATAACGTGTTCCATATCTCGATGCTACGCAAGTATGAGCCGGATCCACTACATGTTGTCGATTTGGAATCGTTGGAGTTGGAAGAAGACATTACCTATCCGGAAGGGCCAGTTCAGATCCTAGATGCGAGAGATAAGAGATTGAGGTCCAAGGTCATTCCATTGGTAAAGGTCTTATGGAGAAATCACAACGTGGAGGAAGCTACATGGGAGAAAGAAGCCGATATGAGGCAACAATATCCAGAATTGTTCGAGAACTAAGGTATGATTTAATTTCGAGGACGAAATTTTCTTTTAAGGAGGGTAGGATGTAAAGGCCTGAATTATTATTAAGGGTATTTTTGTAAATTTCATATCTACTTTAGGGTCGTTTATGTAAATTGGTCGTCGGGTTTATTTTTCAAACGTACGTAACTTAAGGAAACTTAACTCCGACTCATAAGTCACGTTAGGTAAGCGACCATATGCGAAAATTTGACAGAATGCCGATTAGCGGTTTTCTGCGTCTGTTGAAAAAACTGGCGCTGAAGTTAACGTTCTACACGCATGAGTGGGTTATTGTTATAGCCTGCGGTGAGATAGAATATAGAAGATTAAATTTAGCGGGATGGGCCGAAAAATAATCAAGACGTTAAGTCGAATTAGTGGGGGTTAGAGTTAATTAGGACGTTAAGTCTAATTAGGATATATTGGGCTTGGGCCTAAATATATCGCGGCTCGAATAGAAAAAAAAACCAAAATCGCGAAAACAGAAAATCGCACTTCCTCTTCCCCAATTCGCACCTTTTAAAACCCTAGGAGAGAGAAACTCCCTTCTTCCCCAAATTCAGTGATTCAAACCAACAATTTAAACACCCAAACCTTAGAAATCGTGAATTCGAGTGTGGAGATGCAAGAACTCTTGGAATTTCGTCGGATCGCAGAAAGAGGTGAGTGTGATTTCGTATCTATTTGATAATTTGATTTAAATATTGATGGAAGTGGATATGTCGATTGTAACCGAAAGTTATCAGGTGTTGAAGGTCGGCAAAGATTGGACGAAATGGAGGGAGTGAAACAATGGTGGAGCCGAAAATTCTTAGAGTCGTCGGGTTTTCGCGAAAAGATTAGTGAATTTAAGCCTACAAATCGATAGTGTAAACTTCGATTTCGAGTTCATTAGTGGTATTGGAAAGAAAAAAATGATAATAATAATTGGAATTTGTTTGTTGAATGTCGTATGCAGATGGTTTGGAGAGGATGAGTTGAAGCGATATCGGTGGAGCAGACAAGCTAGGAGCGATTGTGGTTCTTGACTTCGGTAAGAATTTTAAATATTCAATCTATTTTAGAGCATTGATGCTAGTTCACACTTGTTTAAGATCACGGCGAGTATCGAGTGAGTGAGAAAGAACACCCACTTAGTATTATTGGATTAAATGTGAATTGAAGAGTGGAATTTGTTGTAGTTGGAGTTAGGAAAAATCGTAATAGTTAGTAGGATTGATAGATATGATTGGCGCTGACGTCGCGGTCCTACGGTGGCTGTAAAATGACTACAGAGTTCCTGTCGAGTAACATGCGAAATGGCCTCAGAGCTCTGATATCCGTAGTTAGATGGAAATTTAACCGGAAACAAAATTTTAACGTCGAGAAAGAATTACCATGCTATCTACAATATTCAACGTTAGCATTATTATTAACGTTAGTATTATTCAACCCGCTTAGTAATATTCAACGTTAGTATTATTAACGTTGAGAAAGAATTGGGTTTTGATGCTATCTACAAAACCAAATCCTTAGCGTCGAGATTCTTTTCGACTTTCGTAGATAAGAATTTTCTCGTTAGTTTGATAAACTCTAACGACCGACGTATACATCTGATGTTATAGGAGTGATCTCGGGTGAATTTGATTAAGTGGGCTTGAGGAGAACGGAGCTTGCTAAGGTAGGAACCTGCTTATTTTCATGCATGATTTGAATTGTTTAACTAGGAAATAGATAGTTGTGTATCAACCATGCATGTATATATGATATTCATGTTTTGCATTGTATTTCCTCGCTATAAACTATATATATATATATAGCTTTCGTGTGAAATGAGTTTTCTGAAAAATCGGGGGTAGCGAGGGATTGTTTCTGGTTAAAAGTGAAAAACTGGTTTTGGGAAAAGTTCGCGTCTCTTGTCTCAATAAGGAGACAGAGAGATGGATTTTGTAATGCGGGTAAGGATTACCCGGTTGTTTGTAACTGGGTGCGAGATTCCGGATTGTTCCCAGGATGGTCGTGTTATTTACGATGATTCACCGTTTGGGAATCATCGGTTGTTATTTACTATGATCGCCCGCTTTTGAGTCATAGGTTGTTCTACTCGATTTGGAAATCCGGGAACTCACACCTACATAATCAACAGTTTGAAAGAAAAACTACATAGGTAACTAGAGTACTTGAAAATAATCGATAATATGAGTATATATATAGATATTACTATGTTTATCACGAGGGATTTAGAAAAAGGAATTGTGAATTCCTATAAAGAAGGAATTTGTCGCATTTCGAGGAGGGCGGTTAAGCTCTAGATTCCAACGTGGTGTACACCTTCGAGGTGGTGGGCCACCTTTAAAGGGATGCATCACTGGATGTAGTCCGGGAATTCCTTTTCTACTTTTCTAGATAACCATGCTTGTACGTGTCACGCTGTATGGTGATTAGCTTGTGTGGGGTTACATGTTACCTCGATGAGGTTTAGACGCGAGGAGTGAGAGTTTAGTCCACTCCTGGATGTGTGTCAGGATCCTGAGCAGTCTGCAGTCGTCGAACGGTTGACCACCGTAGTTAGGTGACAGCCCATTATGGGGGTCGTGGTCACAGGGCCCACCTGAGCCCTAAAAGCTTTGGGGATTTTGTGTGTAAGAACACAACAACGGCATTTCAGCTCCCTGCCGGTAAAATCAGGAAAACAACGGTGCATGGTTCACACTGGGAAGTATCTTGACCGAGATTGCCGCGGATTTGGCCGAGTACCCGGTCGAAGTACTACCCACTCACCATTCTAATAGGATGCAAATGCACCACAATAGTTGTATGATAGTTGTGAAAGATATATTTGAATATTAAAGAAGCATGCCGATATGATTTATGCTAGCTAGTGATGTATGTATATAGTCACGATATTTTGATTCGTATTATAAAAACCTGCATGTTTCAAATGATTTCTATAAGTAGAATATGTATTGGTTATGTGCGTTTCTACTGGGCATAGTTGTTTGCTCATCCTACTTAACATTTCAGACGAGCCAGTTGCGGAGGAGGCTTTTCCTAACCCTAGCGATGAGAGTTATGGGGATTTGGGAGGATTCCCTTATGCTTGACGAGAGACAGAGTCAAGTTTATATTTTGGACTGTATAGAGATAAGCTAGGTTATTCTTTTGATGTATATAATGAGCATAGCTCTTTTCTTTTGGTTGTATAGTAAGAGGCTAGTTCATTTGGTTGTATATATGGTGAGCTAGGCCATTTTGATGTAATATTTGATGTATTTAAGTAGCAGTTACACTTACATAGTTGGTGGATGGGATTTGATGTTGTTTAGAAGGTTGGTTTGTATATATATGGTTGTTGGAAGGTTGTAGTTAGGATTTCCAGGTTTATGACAGGTTATGACAGGTTTATGACAGGTGTTAGGGTTTACGAATGTCGATCAAACAAAGGAAACTCTGCCGAAATTTCGGTAGAATCGGGATAGGTGTTGGCCTCGAGATTCATTCCACGTCCTCGGGATGTGTGTTGGGTCTCGGGGCGTGACATATAGATATATAGATATATATAAAGAAATAAATAAAACTAAAACTAAAAATATGTTACTAAATTAATATTTATTTAAGATCCTGGTCTAGGACTCGTACAGATCGAGTTTTGTAACGTTTGCCTCAATTAAAAGTTCGAGTTCACCAAATGTCAGTAAAATACCATAAAGATTGTTTCTAGATATACCATAAAATACCCTCCTACAAAATAATATTTTGAAAATAGAAAACCATGCATGGATGCATAAAATAGACAGGAAGAGTGAAGATTGGTCAGCAAGTAGTTAATATTGTCATATATGGGCATTCATCATTATAAATGATATCTCTACTAAAGTCACTACGGTGCTTGACCATGCAGTCCACCATGTCATTTATTCTCAAAAAAAGTGATTTGTGTTTTATACCTTAACTGAAGTCGCAGCCATGATCTTGGTGGGGTAATAGTAGCTCCGACCGTTGGTGGAAGACGCGAGCTTTTGCTTGTCGTTTAGATAGGCACACCAAGCAAATACTATCTACAACAAATATAAGTACTCATTAAATAACTATTGTATTAGAGAAACCTTACTATAAAAGAAAATAAATCGAACATCGTAGTTATCAACATACAAAGCTTGACACTCCAGAATTCCCTAGCAGACATCTGAATGCACTTCGTGTCTCTTGCCACCTTAAGAAATCCACAATGAAGTCCCTACAACCAAGAAAGATGTTTGAATTGGTGGATGAGATAATTAATAGTAAACAAACTGTCAGAAAGACAAGAAAAAAAATTACATCGGGTTAGTATTAGGTGAAAATATATAGCGGAAGACTCTAGCTTCTTCATAAGTCAAAGACTTGTGTGGCTACAACCACTCTTTTAAATTTTTGAAAGGGGAATCTTCAATATTAGTGGTAGTTACAGCCTACAAAGGAGAACAAATTATAATGTTAAGGTACTTTTAAAATAAAAGTACATTTGTATATGCCAAATGAGGATACCTCAACGTCGATAGCCATTTTAATTTTCTTTTCAGACCCCGGTGATTTAAATAGCTGCCTCTTTTGGTAGAAAGAGTCTTGAAGCTTTCCTTTCTGTACGAATAGACACTTATAATCTTGATGTCATCTTCCAATGGTGTCACTTTTTCTTTAACTAGTTCAGAAAGGTGCTTATTAAGTGCAGCAAACTGTGCCATAAGATTTGCAACATCTTCCACCACTTCACAAACCGCATCACCTAAGGTACTTTTAACTTTTTTCAATTCGTCTTTGGCAATCCCTCAACTGAGATTGTAGTGAATTGACTATATTATACAGATTGTAAGTTTTAGCCCTCACTCTATGTTGCTCTGCATCTTTGATGTCAAACATGTAAAACATAACAACATGAGTCAATATATTTATGCCATATATATACAGAAGACTTGCAAAAGAAAGCAACTTGTTATCTTTGTATAGCAATCCAATACATAGAAGTTTACAAGTAGGAATATGAATTTGGTACACTAAATTACTAAAATCTAGAAAATTATGAACACTTCACCAAAATAAGATACTGTCGTAAAAATAGATAGTGTTTCTCTACTAGATATGATACAGAAACACATACGCATATGATTCACACTTTGCTTCTAATTAATGTCACATTTTGCCAAGGATAATGTAACAACATACCAAAAGCTTCTATCTTTAGTGTTTAAAAGTCCATTAACTCAGACTTTAAGAGTGAATCATTTGTTGTTGTACCAGATCTAATTAATGACACACTTACTAGTAGTGACAAGTTGAGTAGTATCTCTTTCGATATCGCTTTTGTCAAGTCCCACCTTGCAACCAATGGACATGTGATTGTATGTATTTGTAGTAGCTCAATTACCTAATTGTGCTCACATACCCAATACTGCATATTAACAACAAACCTACGTATAATAGCTAGATTATTAAGATAACAGTTTACTTACTAGTAGTTGTTGTTGGAATCTAATACTCGACAATAGTAAGAAATAAATAGTTAAAGAACAAATTAGCAAATGCACCAATAATGTCGAGGCTTCTGACACCTCCTAAGATTCAATGACTGTGGACTCCACAAAACTAAGTGGAATCTCATAACTTTTAGTTGCATTCCAGTAAAATAAAAATAGAGAAGAGAAAAAGGTGCGTTTTTATGTATTGTTCGACCATGTTCTTATAAAGAGATAGACGAACAATTAACTGAGATTCACTAATCACGCCAAGTGATTGAGTAAATCGTGTTTAGTAAGACTTGGCCAAATCAGCTACAATTATTTTTAATTCAAGAAAACGCCCAAAAACGTAGATTACAAAACAAAGCTCATTCTCGCACCCAAGTGATGCCCAAATGGATGGATTTGCACACCCCTGCACGTGTCGTGTGCGGGCACATGTACATTGAATTAAAATTAATTGTAACTAATTTGACCAAGTCTCAAAACGCATTTTTACTGAGCACAATTTACTCAATCACTTGGCGTGATTAGTGCATCTCAGTTAACTGTTCGTCTATCTCTCTATAAATATATAGTCGAACAACACACATTCTTCTCTTCTCTATTTTTATTATGAGTATACTAGAGTACAACTGAAAATTCTAAGATTCCACTTAAGTGTTGTTTTGTGGAGTCCACAGTTGTTGAATCCGGTGTGTGCCAGAGGCCGTCAATAACCATACTGACGACATTTTCCCCTTGATAACATTGTGCTATCACAAGTCTCGACATTATTGCTGCCTTTTCTATTTGATTCTTTAATTATTTATTTCTTACTACTGTTGGATATAGGTAACAAAATATTAGATTCCAACAGTTGCAATACACAGCCAGCAACCTTCGTAGGATTTGCGCGATGGCTTCTTACTCTGCTCAATAAATCATGTTGGATTATAGATGCTCACTAAGGCCAATAGATGTCGTTAATGGCATCGAAATGTTCTGAAGAGATTTAGTAAAACATTTGCCTCAATTAAAGGTTCAAGTTCACCAAATTTCAGTAAAATACCATAAAGACTATAAAATACCAAACTCAACTTCACCAACTCCGGAGGTATAAAGCTTGTTAACTCCATTACCACCGAGACTTAAATCGTAAGTCAAAGTCTTCAGTTCTCCCCGTGAGTAAGAATATATATATATATACACTATCCTATATGAGTAAGAAAATACAAACTTTTCTGAGAACAACTATAGTAAGCCTTTATAATTATAGAGAAACAAATAAGGATAAGAATTACCTTCATCTTCATCATCGTGACAGGAGAGATCATTATAACTAAAAACATGTTAATTATGAATGTTAGTACTTAAGAGAACATGTTAATCTTCTACTTGGAAGTCGTATTTTTGGTATCTTGATTGGGCCCATGTGGGCCGGTCCAGCAAAAAACATAACTCCATTATATCAATCATGTAAATATATTGATAGTTTGGCTGTTTTCAGCCATGAAACCATGTCCAAAACCTAACCCAATCGATCGCGCCAGGTTTACAACTCAAAATATCTTTTGGGCGGCAATTAGCCTTCTCACGCTATTCTAGTCCCGGTAATTTAATTTCTCTCACTCTTGTATTCTTAACGAGTTTTATTAATGTTTTGTATTTGGTATTTGCAGGGGAAGGAATGAAGGTTAAAATATTGCGTATCCTTTTTTCAGTCATTGTAATTTGTAACCATGTATTGTAGGATCTCTTGTTTTAAATTTTGTACGAAAGACTTAAGATTGCATCTTTTATAAGCAGTTCCCTACTTGGTTTGAATAAATTCGTCATATTCCAACTAGCATACTTCCTCATTTCCTCGTAAATTATTCAACTATTGAATGATGCTTGCTCGCAAACATTATCCAAACCACCTATCAACCAAATATATACTACTTATGATATAAATTTGTGTCTCGAGAATGCTTTATATTCTTTTTACTTGGATTTTATTAGACGAATACCAATGAGTGGTTAAAGGCATATTGCTCCTAAGTGCTTATGAGCTTAAATTTTGGGAACTATATAGTAGTTATATTATGTTATAATTCTGTATGAGTATGACATGATTTATCTGAATTTAGTTTTTATTTGTTTATTTGTTTTGGGAACACTTTCATTTAAATATAACCAAAAAAGAAAATAGATTGAAGCTCTATTACACTCTCTGAAGGTGTGGATGATATCGATTTCTCATACCATGGGATAGTGTTCTTGATGGAGGCATATAGGAACCCTGTGATACCTTGATGGATTTTTGTTCTCATTTAGTATCTGGACTGATCTAAGAGAGTCAGATGCTACCTTAACCATTTTCAGGTTTAGCTTTATGCATCCATGTATGCTTGCTTCAATGGCTTTGAGTTCTTGTAATATCACATACCTAGATTTAAAGTGCTCTCTATATGCTAGCTTACCTCTCCATTACAATTTTTTATCAGTCCCCCATAGCCTTAGTTGTTAGCCTCTACTGATCCGTCGGTGTTTAGAACCACTTCATCTTGTATTGGTCTTGCTGAAGTAGATGAAAATCTATTCTAGTCTTGCCTTATCTTGTTTTTAGTTTTTATTTCCATGTTATATTTTGTGGTTGTTTGGTAGCAAAAACTTGAAAATGTGTAACTGAAGCTGAAACTTGTGTAGATAGCACACACCTTAACTAAAGACTCCTTAACATATTGTTCATGTAGTAGAGCTTATATATAATTGATGTAATTAACTAGGAAAAAAAAATCATTGATGTAAATATACAATGATAGATGTTGGTGGAGCAAAGATGAGAATATTTTCTTTTTATTCTTCATTTTGTTTGTCTATATACATTCATGTTCTTTGCAGTTTTCCGTTAACATATCACTGTTACAAAATGTTGCGTGACTTTGAACAGAGTATGTTCCCTTCTCCTTGTATATATTGCATATATATGAATATATAATTCATTTCAATCAAAGATTTTGTAATACTTCGAATCAAAGTTTATAAATAGGATCCCTGAGGGAGGCATTTCTTTCATCTTTCTTCTGTTTGTTTGTTTGTAGATGGCATGCTGTAACTTCCTGGACATGGGATGCCCAAGATGAGACATGTGGAATTTGTAGAAAGGCATTTGATGGTTGCTGTCCTGACTGCAAACTCCCTGGGGATGATTGTCCACTTAGTAAGTTATTATAGCTCCCTTTATCTTCCAGATAGATGCTTCATGTATTTCCTTGATTCTCGTTGCAGGGAAGAGATTGTGTAACATGTTACTATGTTAGACTGTCTTGTTGTATCACATGCTCAGGAATGTTTGTTTGGTAGGTGAGCAGGGATAGACGTGAAAATGTGAAATAGTCAATAGAAAGTGTGGAACATTTTCTTACTTAGAATTAAAGTTGAATCTTGAAGTTTGTATGATACCCTCCTTTCAAGTCAGTGAATGGATGAAGACACAATGGCCAGCAAATATATTGAGTTTTTGTGTCTTAACTGTAGGTTATCATATGAATCCTTTATTGCTTCTGGTAGTTGACCAATATGAGCAGCTGTACGTGGTTATATTTTTCAACCAGAACATCAACAAATTTTTATGATATGATCATGTAGTTTAGAAGACTTTAAATAGGAGACGCAATGTTTGTAAACTGGATATCATAGTCAGGAAGGTTTTGTCTATGTGTGTATTCTTCCAATTGTTTGGATTCTGTTAATTTGATGGGCTATATGTGATGTATAATCATTTTTGGCGTGTTGCTTCTCAATTCGATATTATCCAAGGAAGGGAAAAAAAAGACTATAAAAAGGGAAAGAGTAACGGCTTAGAAAGAGAAACAAAAAAGAATAATTCTATCATGTAGGTATAATAGTGTCCTGAAGAATCATCTTTTTGTCTTGCAGTTTGGGGTGCTTGCAACCATGCATTCCATCTTCATTGCATCTTGAAGTGGGTCAATTCACAGACTTCTCAAGCACATTGCCCCATGTGCCGTAGGGAATGACAATTTAAGGCATGAAAAAGAATCAAGTCCTTATTCTACTGCTTTAGGTTGGAATATATTCGTCAAGTTACTGAGCTGCAGAATTATGAGTGGCATTAGTGGTAATCATTTCCTACCCATATTTTTGTTTGTATAGTAACTTTGTAGATTTTGGATATCATGGAAAACATTATTTTATGATATTA
Source organism: Coptis chinensis (assembly GCF_015680905.1). Lineage (NCBI taxonomy): Eukaryota > Viridiplantae > Streptophyta > Magnoliopsida > Ranunculales > Ranunculaceae > Coptis > Coptis chinensis. Next base: position 19,301,377 of record NC_141457.1, on the reverse strand, counting down.
ACTTTTGATGAGTAGATGGTAGCGATGACGATGAATGTATCTCGACCTTCTAAGACTTATACAAGTGATTTTACATCTTTTTCTATCTGTTTCCGAATTTTGTCATATTCCTTTGTAGGAAAGTGACGACAATTTCATGTGATATTTTTTTATTATTAGAACTTATCTAATGCAATACTATACTTCAAGCTATTAGCCGGGATATTTATTCACCATCTGGTGTGCATAGTTAATTTGTACAATTCTTGTCCATATTAATGGTCTTCACTTGCTCTGTTCCATTTTAATGAGCTTATCGTTCATCTATCTCTACCACTTGTGGGCCTTGAAGGTTGTATTATATTTGTTGATAACTACACAACACTTTTACTTTTGACAAGGTTTTGTATGTTTAGGTGCCTTTGTTATGTTAATTCTAACGGGATGTTAGAGCTCTTAGTTAGTGTGTATCAATTTAGGTATCTATGGACCATCATTAATAGTCCTGTCCAATTCCCTGGGTTGGATAAACTCTTTCCATTCTGATCCAATCTATTTGCACTATAGACTACTGGTGGTTTGATTAAGGGAATCACGGAAACCTACCTCTCCACATCAATTGAAAATCTGGAGGGGCATAAACCATAGCTATTGTCAAGAAGTTGAGAGGAGAGGAATCAATGAAGAAAATGTGAACAGCTACAACTGGTGAGATGTTAGGGACTAAACTATTCTGAGCAACAGTTCAACACTATCATTGCGGCTGAGAGTTCTGCCCTGTATTCAGTATTCATTCCTGTGGTCTGTTACTAGTTCAACAATTTTCGCATCAATTTTAAAAATTTGGTGGTGAGAATTTGGTTTGTACAAATAATAAATTGGAAAGTTGTTTAATGTTATGATCACAACGTTCCGGTTATACCAACACGTGTCTTGGGTCGGAACCAGTTCACAATCACAAACAGAGCTCAGCTAGTTTCTCGGCACCACCTCGTACTGTTTCTTCTTCTTCTTATCATCTATTGCTGTTTACGTGGCACGTGTATATTACCAACCTTTTGCATGGTCAGCGTTACAAGTGTGTTCACCAGGTTATCTGTCTCCATGCAAGAAGAACAACTCTTCACACTCTTCATTTATCTTCCCAAAATACCCTTCAAAATTGCTACCAACTCTCGTTTCTTAAAAAACTTTTGTCTTCTCAACACAGTTTAACAGAGAATCACAGAAGAACAAGGAAAAAGAAGTCAATCCTCTAACGGAGAATTACACCAAAAAAGAAGAGAAAAAAATGTCTGGAGTATCAGTTGCAGTGGCTCCAAGAAGTGAACCAGATGAAACCATCGATCCAAAATCAAATGGAAATCTCCACCGCGTTAACCTTCATCAACAAAATGATCAACCAGTAATGGGTAGTGTAATGGGGTCGTTGCGCGTAATTGAATTACAACTAGTAGCATTCATAATGGTATTTTCAGTAAGTGGTCTTGTCCCTGTTGTTGACATAGTGTTTCCAGCCTTCACTTCCGCTTATCTCATTATCCTAGCTCGTTTCGCCTTCCCTTCCCATGGTAACACTGCTACTAATGCACGAGACATCTTTCATGGGAGTAGATTGTTTCGGATGTACGTAATTCTTGGAACAACCATAGGTTTGTTCCTTCCTTTGGCGTATGTGTTGGGTGGGTTCGCTAGAGGTGATGACCATTCGCTTAGATCTGCTACACCACACCTGTTCTTGCTTTCGTTTCAGATCTTAACTGAAAATATAATCAGTGGGCTTTCTTTGTTTTCGCCACCTGTGAGAGCATTGGTACCGCTTCTTTATACTGTTCGAAGATTGTTTGTGATCGTTGATTGGGTTGTCGATGTTTGGCTTAACAAGACTTTGCCAGCAAATGCACCTTTCAAGGTAATTCAACATTTCTGTTTGGTAGCTATGGACTTATTTTACGGAAAATGCAGATTTTTCTTACATCAAATGAATTTGTTGATGGGTTTTACGCAATCTTTCTTTTGCTACGTATATCTTGACAATTTTTCTACAAAATTTCATATAGTCCAGTATTTGTAATTCAGCATGCAAACTATTCATTGAAGAATTAAGAATTTTCTTTTCAATCAATTAGGGTGGTTTCATTAATGTTCAAAACACGAGCAATGCTTGAAGTTAAAAAACATTAATATTAATATTCTGGGACACGAGCAAAGATTGGAGAGCTTATAATGATTGATCATTTGGGCTTTGAGGGGATTTAGCGTGGGCTCTTAAAAAATAGCATGATGTGGAAATCCAATCAAAACTTAGTAATTTTGTAGTTTACATTGAATTTTGTCACGATCGATCATCTATTTTGTTTTCCTTATAACATTGGAAAAACTTTTACACCAATAAAATGTGCTTAGGACATGGGACATGTGGTTCCTAGGGCTTGGGAGCAAGCGCATTTTCACCTCTGCAAGGAATCAGTAGTGTATGTATTTGATTATTGAGACTGTCTCAGATTGTTGTCAAGTGTGACTTACGGAGGATAGGTGCTCAAGAGAGTATTAGCTTAATTATTGAGTGAATTCATCACTCAAGTTCAGTTTGTGAATTCTTAGTCATGCTTTCATGTTTGCACATATTCACACTAGTTTATATTTGTAAGTTTACGCTTTGACTGTGGGATGGAACATTAGTTATGGCTCGACTCAGGGTACCAGTTCAGCATGACCAAAATGAAGGACCATTGTCAAATATCGGATATGATCACACTCCACACTTCTCTATTTACTTTCTCTAATCAAATTGTGGATTTTTTTAGTAGGCTTTGATTTTGTTACTCCTATCTGATGAATATGCTTTGGTTGTTCCTATGATGAGATCTACAGTCATCAAAATTCAGTAAAAACTTGTTCAGCGGCTTCAGTGCTATGTAGTCAATGCTAAATGTTGTTATTTTCATCTCGTTCATATTGTCATTTTTTACTGATCCAAATTTTTGTTGTAAGTTGCATCTTATTTCTGGTAGAATATTCAAAAACAGAGGATTTAGTTACTCATAAAGTTCCTTGCAATTAACGAATTATTTTGTAGGATGTTGTGTGGTATTGGTTCGGCAAGATCTTGGCTACTGCAAACTTGGTCTATTTCTCTATCAATCTTTTTGTATTTCTAATTCCTAAATTCCTTCCAAGATCCTTTGAGAGATACTTCATGGAGAGGAATGAAATTTATTCCAAGGCTGCCGAGGACAAAGGATCTGCTACAGGATCAGCGAACAAAAAACAGACTACAGATGAAGAGTCCAAGAAAGCTGATTGATCTTTGATGTGGCGAAGACGTAGTTCTGAGTATGTAAAAATAAAAAGGCTCAGTTGTGAACAGTCGGTTCAGCTGCATGGGAAATGAACTTTTACAGGATCTGAGGTTTTCCCTCTCCATTAGAAACTTTTGGTTTTAGGTCTCATGTGAGTTGAAGTCTAGAGCTGTGTTTGGTGTTTAAAAATTTTCCCTCTCCATCATCTGTGGTTGTATTTAGGTTCTGACTCTTGGTTCCGCAAAGCATGAGGAGGATTCCACTAGCTTTGGGTTTGTAATGGACACGTATTTATGTATTTTACTTGGAACAAAAACACTTTCAATGGTCTTTGTGTTATTTTTTTATTGGCAAGTTTGTTTTAAATGAGATCAGTAATTCTTTGGTGCTGCGGGTTCTAGCTCCTGACTTAGGCGTGTAATACGGGGCGGGCCGAGTCAACCACGGGTCAAATAGTGATGGATCGGGTCGGAACGGGTCTAGGGAATACAAGTCCAGTGATCTCTGACGGGCGGGGCAAGACGGGTTGAAATGTCATGTCTTAGTATCATCACCCGGCCTGTTGGGTTAACTTACGGGGCGGGTTTTGGGCGTGCTATTCGGGTAGGATGGAAATTATCATTTTAACCCAATTTCACCTAAAAAAACTTTTTAATTCTGCAAACCTTTTAATTCTGCAAGTAATATATTTCTAATTTACAACATAGAGAAAATAATGGAATTAATCAATAAAAAATAAACAAAAAAAAAAAAAAAAAACTTGAACTTGAACCCAAAATTATATCTGTAAATTTGAAATTTTTTTCTCGTGATTTACCATTTGTAAATTGATTATTTTTCATAGCATGATAAAATAGAGATGGGAGCGAGGATTTATAGTACAAAATAATAAAATATAAATTAAAAGAATTCAAAATTAATACAAGAATGAATGATTCATCTTTTCTAAAATTCGAAAGTTGAATTTGAACTTTTGATATTTGCCTAATGTTCAAACTTGAATATTTGAAATTGATGTTTAACTCATAAGTTTGTATTCATATCTTCTAAATTCCTACAAAAGTTAAAAGAAAATATAAATAAAACACAAAAATATTAGTGTTAGAGTCTTGAAATTGTGCGGGTTAACGGGGTTGGGTCAACGACTTTTGACACGGTGCGGGTTGAGCAGTTTGACGGGTCAGGTTTGAGCATAGAACTTACACCCATAGCCCGACCGCGCAAAAATGGTGGCGGGGCGGGGTGGGTGAAAACCTAGTACCCTACCGAATGATGGGTCAATTGTCTTTTTTTACACTCCTACCCTGACCTCTGGTAATTTGTAACATCACCCAACGGTCTTTCTTATGCATGGTGGTAGTATACATTTGTGATTTGTTGGGATTATAATTACTAGCATTATGGGCACGCTCGCTCGATGAGCGTGAAATCTATTCTGGCACGCGCAATGCGCATGTTGTTTTTCACACTTATTATATATTGCCTATCCGATTAGAAAATTTAAATTCCCGACCCGATTTGTTACTCTAAATGTAAGGAGGTCCTACTTCTAAATGTAAGGACGTTCTACTAACCATAGTTAGCAATTCGATTAGCAATTCGGCGATTTATTCGCGATTTATTCGTTTAATTCGGAAAATATTTAAAAATGTCGTATTTTTCAATGATATGGAATAATTCATTAATTCGGCAATAAATCATTAATTTGCAAATTATTTGCGAATTATTCGTATTGTCACTATAAGTTTGTTGAGTATGTTGTCAAATTTTATTGTATTTTTTTATTTTTAACTTCGTATTATACTCGAATTAATTACGAACCCGAATTTTTGCCGTTTCCGTTTTTTTTAATCCTAATTGAAAAAACGAATTCTTATCGAAGCTCGAATTTTATTCGAATATTTTATGTATCGAATTTTTGTTGTATTACGAATTGCTAACTATGTCACTAACCCACTAACTTAGACTAAATATGTTAAATTTGTTGGGATTAAAATAAAACTGTAATTTCTGAAAATTTGTCCGAAATTTCTGATGGAATTGTCAAAAGTTCAGATGGTATGGGTTGTAATAATATTGTGAAAATTTGTCCAGAATTTCTGATGAAATTGTCAAAATTTCGAATGACATGTGTTGTAATAATAGTATTTGGCGAGGACAAAATCGGAAAACGAAAAAATGATGTAACTGGGGCGCCTTCTTTAAAGGAAAGAGATATATGATAACTCGGTGGAGGGTGTCCATCTATTACTAATTGGTTTTAAATTAGAAGTTAGATGTTCATATTTAATTTTGAATACTAATATAAATCTATTTTTTGTTATCCTGCCTACATTAATATCCATTTTTCCAAGATGCTCATAGTGAGCCACGTCAACAAAGTTTTTTAAAAAAAACCCATATTTTCAGAATATTTACTTTCTTTCTTACAAAAAAATACCCCTAAAATTGGTCTATTTTGTAATTTATATAAATCTATTAGGTCTTTTCACATGTAGTGAGAAAAAAAAAAACCAAAAACACGCCTCATTTGAATTGTATGTTGGGGGTAAGTAAGTAATTAACAACCCAAAAAAGAAACCCAATCAAGCTGTCGTCAAACACCCAAACTCTCTCCAAATCAGTAAAAAAAAATGAAAACCAAATCTCACCATCACCTGCTACGGGTTCCTCTCTCTTTTGATTCTTCTTGGAACTCTCCATAGCCTTTCAAAACACACACACTCCATAGCCTTTCAACCTTACTTGGGGTTACATTATCCAGCAATGGATGTACCTCAAGTGACGTTTTTTGTTCAAGCAGAATCATGTTAGGATGATTTGTGATTGTCGAGCAGATTCTATTGGTATCATCCAGAGTGAAGAATTGAAGCAGCCGGTGTGCTTGGTCAATTCAACTCTTCGAGCTCCAAATGGTTGCCACACAAAATATATGTCAAACATGGGTTCTATTGTTTCATTGGTTATGGTAGTAGTTGTCAACTGGCTAAGTTACGTTAATTATACAATTTATCAAGTTTGAGAGCTTAAAGGATTCAAAGTAGAGTTTGATAGATTACAGAATAAAGTGAAAGGTACTCGCTCAATATTGCATTTTTGTTATGGTTCTGCCTTTCTTCGTTTTGACTAAATTTTATAGGGATTGGTTGCTTTCTTTCTATTGTCTGGATATAGAACGTACTGTTGTTAATTCCTCTTACCTGTTTGAACAGGGGGACTAAGAGAGTAAGCAACCTATCAGACAATTGTGGCAATGGAGAAGTCACGTCTCTATTGAGCCAAATTACAATAGACCTACAAAATTGTTAAATGTATGCTATGCATGAAGGTTACTTTTTCTTTTTTAGTTCTTAGCATGAAACTTGATACTGAAGACATTGTTCTGATCTCATCAACTACTTCATACAAATTCCAATACAAATTCCAGATCAATTTTCCCTGGTAGCTGAAATTTTTACTTTCTTGGCTTAACTTCTCATGCCCTAAATCATGTGCTCTTTCTTTCTGTTTAGTTAGTCGCTGCAAGGGCAAGAACGTTTCAGGACAATCACTAGCAGCTATAACTGTGGAGCTCAAGGTATCATTGTAAGCAGTCTTATCCTTGATATTGATAAGTTGCAACTACTTTTTGCTTGAATTCTTACCATAGTGAATTCTCATATGCTTGTGGTGTCTTGGGTAGATTGTCTATAACCTAGCAAATGGTTAAATGAAATTGATCACTACACAAGAGAAAATGTGGACAAGTTTTAAGTTAGAAACAAGCCTGACCTTACAACAAATACAACTGTGTCATATGAAATAGCCAAGGTAAATCTCACTCCTTTGCTTTATTTTGTGGGATAAACCAGCATCGTATTACATTACACCATAATAGGATATTTGCAACACGCACCTTTTTTGCTTTGCAACGTTTATTTACCGTTAGTAAATTGCCAACGCTAAATAAGCGTTGGCAATGTTGTAAAGTGTTGGTTTATTTGAGTGAATTTTCGGAATTAATTGCTAACGCTTAAAAAGCGTTGGAGAAGTGTTACAAATCCAAAAAACCAAAACAACTTCGAAATTTTAAAGATAGGGAAACAAAAAAGAAATCACCGTCGGTATGTCAAAATAGAAAACCTCTCATTCTCTCTCACAGCCGCTGGGTTAGGTTAGGGTTTTTTTATCTTTGCTGGTGAAGAAAAAGGAGATGTGCCTAGAATAACGCCGAAGATGCTACTGATTTAATTGAGAAAGGGACGATAGCCGTGAAAGCTCGTAATTAATCTGAAACTTCCGATTGTTCCAGCCTTATGTTGAAATCAGGTTAGGTATTTGAAATTTCCCCTTTCTTATTTTCTTTCTCTTACTAATTCCTGACTAATCTCGTGTTATATATATATAGAAGGGTCGGGTCAAGAGAAAGGACACACACACTCTCTCTCTCGTTTGAAGTTTTGAAGGTGGAATCACCAAAGAACTAATTTTTAACAATGGGTGCTTCGTGGAAATGCCTAAAATCAATAGTTGGTGTGAAAATACCAGAAAAAGATGACCAAGTAAGCTGGAAAAAAAAACTCTCATTTTGTTTCATTTCTTCTTGTTTTTGTTTGTTTACTGAGTTTTAAGGTTTGGATATTTTGTTTTGTGAAGGAGAAGGTTAGTGGTAATAAGAACAAGAAGTGGAAACTATGGAGAAGCTCATCGAGATTTGAGTACGTGGTGGAAAAGGTTTTCAAAAGGAAGTCATCATAGAGCCGCCTGAGACTTCGAAAGTGTTCTTTAACCGCCGATGCTTTTAATGTTTCTTGTTTGCTACTATAGTTCGTGGCTCCACCTAAAAATTTCAGGGTTGTGAGGCAAGAATGGGCTGCTATCCGATTCAAACCGCTTTTTTAAGTGGGTTTCCGTAATCGAAGTTTCTTTTGTTTTAATGTTTTGTTATGTTTTTAGTTTGAATTGCTTAAGCTTGTTTTTTAGATTGATGGATGGTTAGATTATGATGGAATGTGTGTTGTTGAGGTACATCGATCTCAATTTACTGTTAGTGTTGACGTGTTGTTGGTTTCTGTTACGAAGTGTTCACTTATTGGGGAAAGAGTTGAAACTAGAGAGAATTTGAAGAATAGTTAGTATTTGTTCTAATTTTCAGCTCATTGATGTTCATGCAATTGAGTTTTTCTCTTTAGTTGATTAGTTGGTCATGTTGTTTGTCGTGGAGGAGTCTTGCCATGTACCAGTATTTGTAGAATTCTATGGTTGCCATTACTGATTTTACATAGTTAAACCCTCCGTTCGCCATGTTCCTCTTGTCACTTGAATTGCCTTGGTAGATATCACATGCAATATAAATTTCATCCATACTATCAAAGTGGGGAAATGGGTCCCTAAGCCACATTATATCTCAGATCCCGCAATGGCCAGCAACTGTTATACTTCAAATGAAGATAGATCTGAATTAAGGTGTACCAATCGACGTAGTGACGGTATCCTCTTATTTGGGTCGATATTATGAGTGACAAAAAACCGAATTTGATTCGTGGCCGTCTAGTCTATCGATGGCTCGATTATGAAGAAATGCGAGTTTGTACGCTCGATCAAACGTAAGACTGAATTGAAAAAACAAATCCATACCGTGAAAACAAAGTTGTAGCCTAGTTCAAGAACTACTCGCAAAAGTCGATCCTCCTCCACATGAGCTTCGATAGTCCTCGGACATGAACCGCTTATCTTTGGAAAAATCAACACCGTGGAGTTGTGAGATAGAAACAAAGGTGGATGTACGAACTTGCATCTAAAAACGTGGTTGGGTCCATGGCTACAATAACTAGGTGGTTCAGAGTCCGGATGTCCCTTCACCTATGCGAAAACTCTCAAGAAAGAGGTCAAGCATGGACCCTGGTTCTGCCCATGCTTTATTCAGGGTGGTTAGAACTTAGAATGATTGTTCTATCATCCATGGATGCTTTCTTTAACACCCTCCCTAGCTCTTCTCGTTCAAGTCACCGCAAATGCAACACATTATTTTTGTTCTGTACACAAACATATTTGATTCAAGAAAGGAAAGAAAATGATTGAGGCGCCACAGATTTACAAACTAAATGAACATCATTGGCTTGATCACGCTAATTAATTAATTCTCCTCTGTTTTTCCTCGCCTTGTGCACTTATACCGGGCGAGTAAAGGCGGGTTATACGCTTATACCTCCATGATGGTATAAGAGAGAGTTGTTATGATATCCACTACAACTATTCTTTAATTTCTATATTCTTTCTTTGATGAAATAACTAAGTTTCTGACTTTATGCGTTCAAAGCCCTCTTTGAAATGATATTATCGGTATCGATTTAGGTACCACCAATTTGTGTGTTTCTGTCATGGAAGGGAAGGTATGAGACTTGTCAATTCTCCAAAGAGTTTACTTAGTTAAGGTTGTTTCTTATTTGTTCTTGTCATGTATGCAGTCCGCAAAGGTGATTGAAAATTCGTAGGTGCTCGAACCACTCCATTAGTGGTAGCCTTCAACCAAAAGGGAACTTCGTTGGCACTCCCCGCCAAGCGTCGATCTGTAACAAACCCCACAAACACAGTCTCGGGACTAAAGCGCCCGATTGGCGAAGGTTTGATGATCCACGACACAAAAAGAAATGAAAATGGTTCCATACAAGATAGTAAAGGCTCCAAATGGAGATGCTTGGGTTGAGGCCAATGGACAACAAGATTCACCAAGTCAGATTGGAGCTTTTGTTTTGACAAAGATGAAGGAAACTGCAGAGGCTTATTTGGGGAAGTCGGTTTCCAAAGCCGTAATTACAGTTCAAAGATACTTTAATGACGCCAGAGGCAAGCGACTAAAAGACGAGAAGGATTGCAGGATTAAATGTAGAGAGAATTATCAATGAGCCTATCACTGGCGGCTGACTTTCCTATGGAGTAAATAACAAGGAGGGCCTTATAGCTGTCTTTGATCTTGGTGGTGGTACTTTTGATGTTTCCATATTGGAAATCTCCAATGGTGTGTCTGAGGTATGGGTTCTAAGTTGTTATCTTTTCTAGGAATTGTTTTATGCTTGATTTTAAGTTGAGTCTCACAAAATTTCTTCTCATTCAGGTTAAATCAACAAATGGTGATACTTTTTTGGGTGGGGAGGACTTTGACAATACCTTACTAGAATATTTGGTGAATGAGTTTAAGAAAGTCGAAGTCTATTGATCTTACAAAAGACAAGTTGGCCCTCCGAGGCTCAGAAGCGGTGAGAAAACTAAGATAGAACTCTCATCCACTTCACAGATCGAGATCAACCCGCTTTCATCATCGCTGATGCATCGGGTGCAAAACATTTGAATATCACACTAACTAGGTCAAAGTTTGAGACTTTGGTTAGCAACTTGATTGAGAGGACTAGAAACCCATGTCGAGCTGCTTGAAAGATGTTGGTATTACTACCAAGGAGGTGGGTGAGGTACTTCTTGTAGGAGGGATGACGAGAGTTCCCAAAGTTCAAGAAGTTGTCGCAGATATTTTTGGGGCTCCAAGCAAGGGAGTGAATCCCGATGAAGTCATTGCTATGGGTGTTTGCAATACAAGGTGGCATACTTCGTGGAGATGTCAAGGAGCTTCTTCTCTTGGATGTCACACCTCTATCCCTAGGTCTTGAGACTCGGGTGGTATCTTCACAAAAAGTTGATCAACAGGAACACTACAATTCCCACTAAGAAAAGTCGTAAGCTCATTTGTCTTCCGGTTTTGGTTACCGAAGTTGAGTTTTACATGTGCTTTTAGCTACATGTATATTCTTATTTTGTTTTGTTTTTGTGTTTTTTTTGTCCCGTCCGAGCATCATATGTACATGAAATTGAATATATACATGTTTAGCATTGTTTTTTTAAAGTTTGTGTTACACTTAACTAGCACATGTTATGCTAGAATCGATTCGAAAAGGTTAATCGTGTACATGTTATGCTAGATTGTAGTCAATGGTGTGTAGACATTAATTAATGGTTTTAGGGGTCGAAAGAGAATTTTTCCCTATAGAAGAAGACTTAAATCGTCAAACATGGATGTGATACCTTCTACAACTATCATTAAGCAATTGACAAAAAGAATTGAGTAAGTGTTTCTCCCCCTTTAGACGTCAAGTCATGTGTCCGCTTTAATTATATGTAGGAGATTTTGTATTGTGTCTTATTGTATGTTCTCGTGTAAAGTATACTATGCTTTGCCTTGGTAATCGATCTCTATCAAGAAAAGAAAAGAGGGTGTCTCTAAGATCTGGCCGATTCTCGTAAGTTAATAGTTTCGCTTTTTTCCATTTCGTTTGTTTGACGGATGATCTGCAAAGTCTAATTCAATGAAAGATCTCCTGGCATCATCTAGAAATTCTTCACTTGTCAAAGAGAGGGCAGGGTTAAGTTTTTCTGCAGTGAAATCTCTAGTGCTTCGTGAGAAGGAGGATAAGTCAACATCTGACTTTCGTGATGATGACGAGCTCCTGCTATTAAACCAGTCTTTATTTGATCCTGGTAAGCATAATGTAATGTAAGCATAAACCAGTCTTTCTAGCTAGTTGTAAGCATAATGTAATGTACTTTTTTGCTTGGAAAATTGAAGTACTTGGTGTTTACAAGTGATTTGTATTGTATTTTTCGCTTAGTAGTCACAGTGCCATCCTTGGTAGTCACAGTGTTTTTAATTTTTCTTTGCATTGTTATTTTCTAATGGCTATTCATTGTATTGATAATCCAGTCGGAGAGTGCACAAGGAGATGCTACTGCTATAGCGATGGGTTGAGGGCGGCGGGGCGGTTTTACGGGCGTGGAAGGGGAATGCGAAGGCGTTGAGCTTTTTGGGTTTGAAGATGCCAAGGACTTCTTAGAGTGAAGGGAAGATTTTGAAAGCAAGGGTGGTTTGTTTCGTGGGAAGTTTGCTTTCTGTCTTTAATTTTGTTTGCTTCAGTTTGGAGTGAGTTTGTAGCTATATATATATATTTGTCTAAACCATTCTTGTATTCATTGGTTATTGTAGGTTTAGCTGGTCTCGCTACAAAATATGAGAAGTTATTATTTTTTTATTAGCAACCCATCAGCAACGGTTTATAACTGTTACAAATGAATTTTAAATTATTTTTTTTTAAATTAACTAACAACTTTGCAACGGTTACAAACCGTTGGTAAAAATTTTAACAAATTACCAACGCTTAAAAAGCGTTTGTGAAATAAAAAACCGTTGCAAATGTTTTAAATATGTGTACGAAATAGTTATAATAAGTGTTGGAAATTTCTGTTTGCAACGCTTTTTAAGCGTTGCAAATATTTCCAACACTTTACCGACGCCATATTTGCAACGCTTAAAAAGCGTTGCGAAAATTATTAGCAACGCTTTTTTGCTGTTGCAAATAGCCTGTTATGGTGTAGTGTTATTGAAGGAGGTCGGGGAGAGGGAGAGGGGGTGCGAGCGACACTGGCCTAAATATAAACATTACTGCAATCTGTAACAATCATACCAGTCCAATCCAGTTGAAGGTCTCTGTGGCACAGCTGGAATCTCTTATGCATCTTTCTCCATGGAGTTAAAGTGAATTTACGTGTTCTACTCTTCATGTAATCAGTGTGTTTTTGGTTTAGCTGCTAGAGCTATGTGATTAAATGTAGTTGCCACTTTTATTGCTAATACACCAATTTTTCTTTTGCTCCGCAGTTACCATGTAGGCACAGATTTGTTTCTGTCCAGTAGTGACGTACGTGACTTAGTTTCGAAATTGCTTTGGCACCATTGAGATGACATAGTCTGCTATTTCTTGAAGGTACCACCACTCCTCAAGCAACAACTAACTTCATTCTTGGTTTCCTGCTTATCCATTTTGCTTGCGATAACAATAGCTTTCGAATGTTGCCACCAAAGTATAAAAACAATAACCATTCATTGTTCATATTTTCTGCTTAATATAAACTTAACCATCTACAAAAAAAAACACATGGTTCTGGCGAAGGGCCGGCATAAGTGGACTACCTACCTGAGTGCACAATGGTGTTATTTTTTCCCCCAGCATACAAACCTCATGGAGTGAAAACGATCTACAATGGAGAACCTTTTGATTTGAATCCTGGACAGGAGGAAGTGAGGGAAAGTATAAAATATGATGTCTGTTAATTGAGAAAAATAATTTTTCTGTTTACTCCAATGCTCACTACACGGTCTTTATCCAGCCTAAATTGCTGTCTTAATATATTCAAAATTTTGACCTCTCAATTTCTGGTCACTACGTTGTTAAGCTTTGTTAAGTGCAGGTTGCAAATGTTTGCAGTCCCTTTTAGAGCGCATTGAGGGTGTCCACATCGATAGGGGGATTACGAGAAATCAGGAGACTAAAGCAGAAATAGTCTCTCCGCGAACCCCAAGCATCAATTTAACTCCACATGTGGTCCTCCATTTTGGTATAATTTTACTAATGTTTATTTGTAGACCAAAACTTACGGATGTTCAGAAACAAAACGTTCTCCTACGAACTTAATACCGAATAAAAGTTTGGAACTGAAAGGCAACAAAGCATCAACTGAAGCATTTAGTTATGATTTATGAAACGGCTCTCCCTTCTCCACTGAAGAGGTTTCTTCTCTTCTTCTTCCAGTAATTTAAATTAGATTTGGCATTTTTTTTTCTCCTCTCCTTCTTTCGTTATTTCCGTTTTCTCAATTTCTATCTTTGATAGTGCAGAAACACATATCAAATGGAAGATCACCTTTCAGACACATATTTATGTAAGTTACTCATCAATATCTCTTTGAATGTTTGTAATAGTGCCTGAAAGAAAATATTGCATGCTATGGTATTTTCTTCCGGAAATTTTCGTACAGATGAAAAAAAGTTCCTCATCTTCGGGCCTGTTAACTATCTTTCAGCAGATGAATTATGGGAATATAATGGACAATGAAGGATTGCTGCTACGATGAGTCTTAATTCGTTAGAATAGTTTTTTGTTTACGGCAAGAGTTGGATCGGAGAAAGGAAGTTGATGGGTGGAGTAAAATCACTGCAATTGTAAAAGCCGCATGAAAATGTTATGCTATTGAAGTATCTATGAAATGTATTCTCTTTAATCTGGATTCATCTATCTTTCTTGATTGGCTAATATGGTTTCTTACTTCTGTGTAATGCATAATTTTTTAGTTCACTACAAGTTACTCCAAAGTTCATCGATTTGCTATTCTATAGGGGAAAAACATGTGCACAGTTGACACTTCACAGTTCACACCTCTGAAGCAAATTCAGTACTTAAGCTGAGTTCTTTCTATTTACAAACAATTTTCTTCAGTGGATAAGTTTGCCATGAGTGTATGGTTTCCAACAATAGAAAAACTTAGGTTAAATCAATCCTTAATGGAACATGTATTTCACTACAAGCCAGTAAACCAACATGCAAATTCTCTTAGCAACAAACCAGCCAGTAGGCACAAATTCAATGATTCTGTTTTTGTACAATTGGTACCACGTAAGATTCACTCTCCCACACTCATTTTTCTTCATGAACTACACATGAACAGTGGATATAATGCGTTTATGTATTATTGGTTATACATATTTTTTTATATAATTAAATGGGCATGCTTTAAAATGATTAATGATGTTTTTTATGGTTTATTTGAACTAATATAAAGCTCCAAGTGAGCCTAATTTTTTTTTCAATGCGAGTCAGATTTTAACAAATTGAGACCATGAGTGGCGACTTGGTATATGGAACAATTATTTCATCATGCAAGTTGATTTGTGTTTGACCGTTGTTTGTTATCCCTCTGTTCAATTTGTATTTGTTACAGGGTTCAATTACTAATAATCACTTACTGAGTTTATCAATTGAAGGTGATAATAGTTTTGCTGCAATTTGAGTTCATTCTTGGTAACTCGATTTATTGTGATTACTCTATTGAATCATTGCTCTTATTTAATTATTTTGATTAACCTTAGTTGAACAATGTCAAACTCTTTTGGGCTCAATTTGAATAGTTTGTGAAAATCATGTACTTTTTAAAATTTAGCACTATATATTGGGAATTCGATACTGAGAAAGTATAGATTCGAAAAACAACATTCTCTATTCTTGAAGCTTTGGTAAGTTTTTCTTGCCATTTGTTATCGATTATATATCCCATATGTCGATTGAGTTCTTATATTCATTTGGTATCAAAGCAAAGAAGGTTAGAATGGTAGGTTGATCATGAGGTACAGAAATAAGAGCTGCTTTTATATACATAGTGATGTAGCTTTGGATTGAATTTCATTTTCCAGGTTTATGATGGACCATTCTATGGCTATAAGACTGCCGATTTTCTAACGTTAGTGCTTATTTTTGTCATGACATGTAGTAGTTCCTTAAATATCAAGCTCACAGCGGCAACGACCAAAGAGGAGTTTAAATGGAACAAAGTTGAATACAAAGTTGATTAACTAGACGTCAAACACACCCACACGAACACGATGCATGACTATCATAATTTCAACACATAGATATCCCCTTACGAACCCCAGCTATAACTACTACTACTACTAATCTAATCCATATCTAGAGTGCGAGATATTAGGGAATAATTATCTACATTTGTGAATGTTCTTGGTGTACTAAGTTATATTTGATGTTGTAGTCGTATGAGTAATTTTAGAATTTTCCTTCTACAGTAGATTTGTATGTGGTGCTGCTAAAGCAAGTTTGATTTCACCCTCACATTGAAATGTACTTTGTTTGTTTTTGTAATTTGTTGTTTGACGTATTGATTATTTTGATATCAGTAGTAAGTAGTAACACAAGTTTTAGAAACCATTCATTCTTTCTTTTGATAAATATAGTTGCTCAGTCTCTATACTTCAAACACTCAAGGCACTATGAGTACATATGTGCTTCATAAATTTTAAAATGAATATTCTAATAGTGCACAAACAAGGGTATTATGAAAGTTTGAATGACCCAATCATCCAAACTTTTTAAGCAAGTGATAGAAAAGCCCAAAAAGATTTATTTTGGCAGATATTCCTCATTTCAAACCCCAAAATTATGTTAATCACATTTTTCAACAATGTTCATGTATCTCTTTTGCCATTTCCGTTTAAATTGAATGATTACACTTGATGGTTGTTACAATATTTAATTTTCATATCTACTAAGAAAAAAAAAATCAAATTAACAAGTAATAATGTAACAAGCCCGTCATAGGGGATTTTACCCTATGGTTTTTGGGTTTATTTTTCATTTATACTAAATAGAGAAAAAAATAAAAATGAAAATAGTAAGCCCGGACATAGGACGGGCAGATTATATATATAGGCTATTCTTAAATACACTCTCCATTTCTAAGAGGGCACTCTCCAACCCGGAATTTGTTATTACATTTGTGTCCCAACTTAAAACCCATGTTTTCTAAGAGGGCACTCTCCATCAAAAATAGTGGTAACCTCCTATTGCCCTTAACTAACTAATTTGCACTGTGCAACTCTATACACTATCAAAATACACTCTCTTTCTCCAATTATCTACATCCAATTCATTCAATTTTCCTTGACTCAACTCAACTCAATTTTTCTTAACTCAACTCAACTCAATTTCCCTCTACTTCTCAACTCTCAATACCTCTATATTTTAACTCTAAAATGAAGTATGTATCATTATCCAACTCTCAAATGAACGATTTATCGTACTACAAATACCCACATCTCAATCTCGAATAAATTGAAGATTATATGATGTTAGAAGAATCAATTGAACATGAAAAATAAAGAAATTGGAGATTAATGTAATTGAAATTGCCTAATGGAATTGAAACTAAATGAATTATGATAGTTTGAATCTTAGATTTCAAAATAAATTTTGTGTAATTTTGATGTATGTGCTATTTTGATGAACGGTAACACATTGTCGTAAAATATTATAAACCACGGTAACGGGTTGCTAAAACATAACCATAAATTACAGTGTCGGATTACCATTTACCAAGTAAAGATACAACAAATAGACACCAATAATTCATAAACCATTCGGTATCTTGTTGTTGTGTTGTCAAATTCTAATATTTAAATATTTCATCATCTATTTGATAATAATTTGATTAATAATTAGCATATTTTAACTTATTTGTAGTTGTTTTAGGTGATAACTTAGTAGAAAACATTTAGGTTATAATTTTTTATTTTTGAATTGGTAGCAATTGTACATGTCTCTAGGGTTTGAATAAATATAGTTCTAACTAGACTTTGAATTTAACATCTAAATTTTTACTAACAAATTAAAATTGAATTATATAATATAATTTAAACCCATTCTCCAATCTATAATAAAACGTTTAGATTATAATTTTTTATTTTGGAAAAGGTTTGAATTAGTATAGTTCTAACTACACTTTAAAACTTTACCTACATATTAAAATTGGATTAGACGATATAATTATTTAAATTAACCCGTTATGTTATCCAATCTATAATAAAACGTTTGGGTTGTAATTTTTTATTTTAGAATTAGTAGCAACTTTACTTATGTTTAGGATTTAAGGTTTGAAACAGTACAGTTCTAACTAGGGGTGGCAATTGGTCGTACGTGTTGGGTCGGATTCGTGTTGTGGGGTCGTACGTGTTAGGAGAGCAAACCCAAATCACTCAATTATTAATCGTGTCGAGTTTGTTAAACCCAAACCCAACCCGCCTATATAATGGGTTACCCAACAGGTGACCCGCTAAGCCAACGGGTCAATTTCAAATCATTTTCGGATCGGATTCACAGACAACCTATATGCAAAATATTTAGTATTTCACGATTTTATTTATCAAAAAAATATTAATTCTCAAGAATCATTCATAATTCAATTACATATCAATGAAAATTGAATAACGAAATATGTATTTATCGAATGAATCAATATGACAGCTAATCCTTCTCATTTTAGTCGTTTATTTTAAGTTGTTGGGATAGTGAGATTTTAAAAAATAATTCACTTGTCTTAAAACAGGTTATACATATCAGGGGTTGATGACCCGACCCATTAGACCCGAGAACTAATCGGGTCTACCAACGGGTAACTCGGGTTAACATATGTGACCTCCCAACCCATTTATTTGACGGGTTAGGCAAGTCAACCCTTAAATGACCCAAAAGCTTTTTTTCCTAATCCAAACCCGCTAATTTCGTGTTGGGTTAGTAGGTCGTATACAAAACTGTCACCCCTAGTTCTAACCAAGGCCCAAAATATCGATATCGATGAATATATCGGTGTACCCAAAAACCGATATATATCGGATATTTCGGATATATCTATTTTTTTGGTGACTAGTCTAAACTATTTAAAATATCAAAAATATCGGATATATCGGAAATATAATATCGGAAATATCGGAAATATATCAAAAATATATTGGAAATATCATATTTATATTAAAAAATGGTCAAAAAGTCAACCGATATATATCGTAAATATAAGATATATCGATTATATCGGCGATATAAAGTTTTATATCGGAAATTCCGATATATATCGGGAAAAAAAGAGTTCTATATTCGGTGGATATATGTCGAAAATATCGATATCGGTGTACCAAAATACCGATATATATATATCGGCGATATATCGGATATATCGGCGATATTTTGGTCCATGGTTCTAACTAGACTTTATTTGAATCGATTTAACATCTAAATTTTTACCAACAAATTAAAGTTTGATTAAATGATATAATTTAAACCTATTTTCCATTCCATAATAAAACATTTTGGTTATTATTTATGATTTCAGAATTGATATGTAGCAACTGTACATATGTTTGTGGTTTAGCCAATACAGTTCTAACAATAATAGAACTATATTTCGAAAAAAAAAAAAAATACAGTTCTAACTATATTTTGAATCTAGTATCTAACATCTAATACATTTGGAAGTTAATATTCATTATCTAATCTAACACCTATTTTATTATTATTTTTTCAATTTGTAATAGTATCAAAATTTGAGATTCCTCGATATTCCCAATTTAGAGTTTAGGGTTTAGGGTTTAAGGTTAGACATCTCGATATTTTAATATTTCAATTATTTCGATATCTCAACATCCTAAATTGAGTTTTCATTTCACCAATTATTTCAATATTTCAAAACAATTTTGATATTTCACCAATTATTCAATAATTCAATACTATTTCAATATTTTGCCCAATTGTTTTATGAAATTTTTCAAATCAATTTATTCTCTTTTTAAGTTGATTTGAATTTCCCTCTCAAAATCAAACTCAAAACTCATTTTCAACTTTTTTGCTTCCCCTCAAATTCAAACCTGAAATTCAAACCCAAATTTTAGCCTTTTTTCTACTCTCTTTTATTTCCCCACCCTCAAATCTACTTCTCTTTAAACACTTCTTCTCCATTCCTAATATAGAAACTTACAAAAATTCAAAACTATAGGAGAAAACTCACCCAATCCACACACTTACAAGGATTTCTCTTCTCCACTTCAATTATTTTCTTTAAGTTGGGTATATGTCTAACTATTTCCTTTTTGTTGAATTTAAGTCTAATTTAAGCACATTGAAAGCTTACATTGGAATTGGAAGTGGAAGTTGACAACATATGTCATGGGTTTGGGACAAAAGTTGTTGTGTAAGGGAAGGGAAAAAAAAGGAATTGTAGAATGTAGAATGTTGTAATCTTCCCAATCTTATGTTAATTTCGGTAACTGGTTACTATTTTATAAATACAATTTTCAGCAACTGAACACCAAAAGTTTGAGTAATTTTCAGCAACTAGATACCATTTATTAAATTAGTAATTGGATACCGAAATTGAGTTTTTATTTCGGTAACTAGTTACCACTTTACAAATACAATTTTCAACAACTGAACACCAACATTTTGAGCAAGTTTCAGCAACTATATACCATTTATCAAATTAGGATACCGAAATTAAGTTTTACAAATACAATTTTCAGCCACTAAACACCAAAATTTTGAGCAATTTTCAGCAACTATATACCATTTATCAATATTTCAATTTAGGGTTTAAGGTTTAGGGTTTAGGGTTAGACATTTCGATATTTCAATATTTCACCCAATTATTTTAACATAAATTCAATATTTCACCCAATTATTTCAATAAAAATTCAATATTTTGTTATATTGTTCTTAACTAATATACACTTTCAAAATACACAACCTTAAAATACAACTACACACCATCAAAATACAAATCCTAAATACAACTACACTTTTCTCTTTCTCCAATCATCTACATCCATACTCTTAACTCAACTCAATTTTCCTCTACTTCTCAACTCTTAATATCTTCACCTCTTACCTCATCTCAAATGGAAGAGCCATCATTACCCAACTCTCATATGGATGATTCATCACAATATAACAACCCATATCTCAATGTTGAAGAAGGGCATAACAACAATGTAATTTTTTAAAATTTGTTTTTTGTTTTTGTCACGGTATCTTAGTACCGAAGTTTATAATTTGAATGTTGGCGGGAAATTTGTATGCAATTAAAAAAAAGGTAGGTGTAGGTGGGGCATTGAAGAAAGGCATTCAACAAACTCACGATAACGAGATATCGTTTGTCAAAACCATTTTTGGTATCGCGTTGCTATATATTGTAGTATTATTCGGTATCGCGTTGCTATATATTGTAGTATTATTCGGTATCACGTTGCTATATATTGTAGCATTATTCGGTATCGCGTTGCTATGTTACCGATTGTTTCCTGATATTCCTGATAATAAACAAGTTCATTTAATATTAACATTTTCTTTTCATTATAGGATGCTTCACAGCTTGTGGTGGATGTGACATGCAAATTTACTACAGAAGAGGTATGAGTTTACGGTTGGCTTAAACTTTGAATTTTGACAAAGAAGTATTGATTGGATTTAATGACCTATTTACATGTGTCACAGATCTTCAGTAGTCGAAAAGAAATGATAAGTTGGGCACAAGGTAGAGGAAAAGAAATAGGAAATGTTGTGATTATTAAAAGTTCACATCAAGCAACCGGAAATAGAGTACCAAGGGTGATCTTAGTTTGCGAGTGTGGTGGAAGCTATCGGTCCCATAAGAAGGCAGAAGAAGCAAATAAGACTCTAAGAAAGACTGGAACAAAAAAAAAATGATGCCCTTTTGTATTAAAAGGAGAATTTCAACGAAGAACTTCCGATGGTTGGAAAATCATTGTTGTTTGTGGTATTCACAATCATACCTTGTCAAAGACTCTAGTGGGCCATTCTTATGCTAGTCGACTTACCAAGGAAGAATTCAATTATTTGTGTGAGCTTAGTAAAAATGGTGTAAAGCCTAAGGAGGTAATGACTTCCATCCAGTATAAGTTTCCAAACAACTACTCACATGTGCAACAAATCTACAATGCAAGATACAAGGCAAGATTGATTGATATGAGGGGCAGAACACAAATTCAAAAATTGTTTGAGGTACTACAAGAAGAAAACTACTTGAGAGAGGTAAGATATGACGAAAACACTAACGAGATAAAGGAATTGTTCTGGGCTCATCCGGACACAACTCGATTAGCTATGTTGTTTCCAAGAGTGTTTATGATGGATGCTACATATAAAACCAACAAGTATCGTTGGCCATTTCTACAAATTGTGGGAGTGACTTCTACATGGAAGTCATTTACGGTGTGTCAAGTGTTGATGCAAGCCGAGAAGGAGGTAGATTTTACATGGGCATTGAAGAAGTTTCGCGACTTACTTGGTGGCGAGACCCCGTCAGTGATAGTGACAGATAGAGATTTAGCAATGATGAAAGCAGCTGACATAGTGTTTCCAAACTCATATAAGCATTTGTGTAGATGGCACATTTCCACCTGTGTGCTTGCAAAATGCAACGATTTGATTCCAGATCAGAAGACGATAAATCAGGTCGAAATCAAGTGGGCTTGGGTGGTAGCATCACACACGAAGGAAGATTTTGTCAATAGATATGCCTCATTAGAGAAATATTTGATGGCTCGGTCGTTCCACTCTCTAGTTTCTTATCTCCGTGACACTTGGTTGCAGTATAAAGAATGATTTGTAGGCTATTGTATAGACCAACACCTGCATTTTGGTAGTACGACTACCAGCAGAGTCGAAGGCTCTCATGCTCAGCTAAAGAGGTCTCTAGGAAAGTCATGCACCCATGATTTTCTAGGTATGTGGTCCTTAATCCACCCACAGCTAAATATCCAAATGACAGAAATCAGAGCTTCATTTGAGAGAAGTTTGATACAAACTAAGCACGAGCACCGGATTCCATTGTTTAGTGAGCTCAGAAACCTAGTTTCAATGAAGGCATTGAATTTGATTTTTAAAGAGATGGAGAACCACATGGAAGATGTTCGGAAGGATGAGAGTAAGTGCCTACATCTATTACGTACCACCCACGGATTGCCATGTGCACACGAACTCGTTGCACTTGATAGAGAACAACGAAGTATTCCTTTGAGAGCAATTGATGGCTTCTGGAAAATTTTATCCGATTCTCCTGATACATCATTTGGTGTTGGTCCCGATTATAGACCTGCCATGGATCTTTTTTTAAAAAAGGTTTAGAAAATCTTTCGAAGACCAACAGAGGATTTTGGTTAGGAGTGTTATGGAGCTTGCAGTTCCCGAATCTACATGGATAGAGCCGCCAAATGAGGAAGCCATAACCAAAGGGCGTCCGAAGGGTAGTAAGAATGTTAAAAGAAAGCTTAGCACCGATGATGAAAATTCCTCTAAACGTGATCCATCCGGTTTTGAGCATTCCCAACGTGAACATGAAGAGTTTGTCGAGTGTTTCTCTCCTAAAAAATCTAAAGCTCCAAAACCATCTACACCAATCGAAAAGCCTTCTCCAAGATTATCTACACCATTCAAAAAGCCTCCTCCAAGACCATCTACACCAATCGAAAATCCTTCACCAAAACCATCTACACCAATTGAAAAGCCTTCACCAAAATCATCTACATCGCTAAGGAAGACTAAACCACCCACACGGCCATCTACACCAGCTTATACCGTACATGATCCTAAATATTATAATTTAGATATTCCGGAACAAATGCACAAGTACATTAAAACGGTGAAAGACGTTCAGGGTGATGGAAACTGTGGGTACAGAGGTTTATGTGTTGCGTTGGGACGACCACAAAGTGAATGGCCATGGATGAGAAGTCAGTTGCTAGATGAGCTCCACAACCACCTCGCATTTTATACCTCTGTCTTCGATTCATTTGTCGGAATCATGTTAGAAGAAATGTATCATGAAAGTGGTCCCGCCCCTCCAAATAAATGGATGAGTATGCCTTTTGTTGGATACATGTTCTCGTCAAGATTTGATGAGGTACTTGTTCATTTAGGGAATCCCGCTGCTATTGTATCCTCCCCGCCACGATCCCCAAAGAGATCCGAGAAAATGAGGAGAGTTTTGGGCACAGCTCATGTGCATGATGTCATTATGTAAATATTGAACTTGTAGAAGCATGTCCCGTTCCTCCACCAATGAAGCAATGGTGGCAACATCGTGAACCGTTAGCGACAAGTTGGGCTTTAAGGCTAATGCCAAGGGCAGCGGCATTTGGGTCATTAGGCATCCCCCAAGTTGTAACAGAAGATACCTACGATGGAACACCGATAAATATTGATTAATGAAGGGGAGACCGAAATTGAACACTCAGCAATTGAACACCAAAATTTTGAACAATTTTCTCAAATTAGGGAGACCGAAATTGCGTTTTAGTAACTGGTTACCGTTTTACAAATACAATTTTCAGTAACTGAACACCAAAATTTTGATAAATTTTCAGCATCTAGATACCATTTATCAAATTAGCAATTGGATACCGAAATTGAGTTTTAATTTCGGTAACTGGTTACCACTTTACTATTACAATTTTCAGCAATTGAACACCAAAATTTTGAACAATTTTCTCAAATTAGGGAGACCGAAATTGCGTTTTAGTAACTGGTTACCGTTTTACAAATACAATTTTCAGTAACTGAACACCAAAATTTTGAGAAATTTTCAGCATCTAGATACCATTTATCAAATTAGCAATTGGATACCGAAATTGAGTTTTAATTTCGGTAACTGGTTACCACTTTACTATTACAATTTTCAGCAATTGAACACCAAAATTTTGAACAATTTTCTCAAATTAGGGAGACCGAAATTGCGTTTTAGTAACTGGTTACTGTTTTACAAATACAATTTTCAGCAACTGAACACCAAAATTTTGAGAAATTTTCAGCATCTAGATACCATTTATCAAATTAGCAATTGGATACCAAAATTGAGTTTTAATTTCGGTAACTGGTTACCACTTTACTATTACAAATTTTAGTTGGGGATACCGAAATTGAGTTTTAGTAACCGGTTACCGTTTAACAAATACAATTTTCAATAAGAGCTTTTGTGAGCTTAAGGGCTACTGGTGCCTTTTTCGTTACATGTAGTTTTCTTTCTCTGATGTGAGGTTCTCACATCACATCCTCTTCATGTGTTGTGGATGGACTAAATTTCCTACAAGCATGCAAGACCAACAAACTTTTTTTTTTCGGTAATCAATCGGTCGTTCATCATTAAAGTGAAAATATCGGAACAATAGCAAACACTGGACCATATATACAAGGATGGAACTCCCCATTAAAAGAAGTTGACTAGTTTACATTCAGACGCAAAAGCTTTATAAGAAAAGTCTTATACTTGGTACTCTATCAGAGCATGTTGCAAGTCCAATTCTTCCTCATCGACTTTGAGTTGTTCCCGAAAGTACCACTTCTTTGTTCACCTGCAATATTTCCAAAAATGCTACTACTATCTCGCTCCTAAGCACTCGTGGCTTCAAAATGGCTTTGTACTCAAATCTTTCGTACACACGGCTTCAAGATGGTTCCTTAAGGTCCTTTGCAAACCACAAATGCTTGTTCCTTCCTGGGTCCCTATCATAGACACCACCAAAGATAATTTTAGACCAACAAACATTAACATGTAACACCGACTTCATTTTTCTTTTCTTACTCAGAGGTAACTTTAGGTAACTTGAATTTCGTTGATCAAAGAACAAGATAACATGCGGTTCACAGACCGAAAACGACCCAAATGCTAATTGCTCCAAAGAGAAAAATACTAGGGAAATCAAGACAATCCACAAATACATCAGTTTTACAACATTATAGTAACAAAGCGTAACTAAAATATCACAAATTTCTGAAGTACCCAAACCAGACAACCCTCATTTGTATTTAAGTAAGCACTCAGAAATGAATACCTTAACCTATCAAAATTTTCCAATTTTAAAAACTAATCATCTTCCCTTCCTAATTTTCTTTCTTTACTCTTTCTTATTCTTGTAAAACTAGAACACCGAAAGTCCTTGGCCCATATTTTGCCAAAACCATGCTCTGCCAACAATGCGGGGAACTTCTACACCACTATACCAGATCTTAAGAGTCACCACCTAAAACAAGATCATAGCCCTCAACTCCTTAACAGCCAAACATTTATTTCATTTGTTATTGTTGTACCATCATCAATATTTTGACTGGATATGTTTAGAAATAGAAACAGCTATTTCTAGGTATGTTTTTCAAAATATTTTCTAGGTAAGTAAGTTTAAGTACGTACCATCATCAATATTTTGACTGCATCAGTGCTAAAGCCCTCTGAAAGTACTCCCGCTTCTCCGAAGGAATTTCACCTCCTCCAGAAGACATACCGACTTCTAATAGACGACCAATTTCATTGACAATAGCATTCTGCAAAACATAAATCAAAGTCACTTCTAACCTTAAAATAATCTCAAACAAAAAATAAAATCAAAATTAGTTCAACTACATTTGAACTTACCCAATCACAAGGAGGTGGTCTATATAGGGTAATGTAAGGAGGAGGATCACGAGGGTTAAAGTTCACAAGGTAAGGATGACTGATCACGTTATACCACTCCAAGTACGTATCCACACAATCCCATGGAGTTTGAGAAAGAGGTACTCTATTCTGCACTGGTATAATATAATGATCCCGACACTCCCAGTACTGGGTCACAATTCCCGTACTAATTTTTCCAGTTTTGTTTTTTGATGACAGAGATGGAGATGGTGCTGACGGTATACATTGTTGGATTCCAAACTGACGCAACACCCTTTCTCCAAAATATACCTCGTCTATGTCAAAAAAGCATATACCCCCATTGTAAAATGTAATATCCTCCAACGGGCAGACGTCTCGAACGTTTCCGTATGGATTCCAAATTACCTATCAAGTTCAAAATTAAAATTAACAAACAAGATTTCAAAAACTATGTGTATATAAATAAACTAACAAACTATGCTTACATCATGACGTGTCATCTTATCCATCATCAACCTAAAATGCTTCAATGCCCCCAACGGATCGAGATAGGTTGACATGCCATTTGCCCATCGCATAACACGCGGCAATGTATTCACATAATTCATGTTCGGGGGAGGGCTAAACATTGGGAAATGCTCATATATCCATGCCTATAGTTATTGCAAAAAAATTATAGTTTTAGTACACACTTGTGAATGCAAAAACAAATTAAAAAAGTAAAAATAAAATAAATATTAATTACCTGCAAAAGAGTCATAAACACTGTACTCTGTCTTTTCTTAGCTTTTGTCGCGACCCCAAGGTCTTGTATATATATGCCAACACTGCTGCGCCCCAAGCAAAATCTTTGATATCCTTGAACTTCATAAGTGCTTTAAGATACACAACTGGAACGGCAACTCCGGACTGGTCACAGAACACAGTGCAGCCGAAGAAGAACAAAAGGTATCCTCTAACGGCACGTTCAATCTCTTCCTCACTTGATCCTTCATCTGTCTTCTTCTTCTTCTTCCCTTTTCCCTTTCCTTTCTCATTGTCTTCTTTTCCATCGCCTTCTTCTTCTTTTGGGTCTTTCACCTTCTCTGCCAAATGTTTCTTAAGCACTTTTAGCTTTATTTGTGTGGCGCATCCTGGCATTACTTTATCGATCAATGTTTTTTCTAACCCAAGACCTTCAAGGAGCAGGGTTTTCGCCTCAGCATTCGATATTTTCAACTCACCAGACACTGATTTTCCATTGATAGGAAGGTTAAAAATTTGTTTGACGTCATCCAGGGTGATGGTCATCTCCCCAAACGGAAGATGAAAAGAGTTGGTCTCCGAATGCCATCTTTCAAAAAAGGCACAAGCCAACACCGGATTCACGTGCCTATATACACCAAACACCAAACCATGTAACCCGGTTTCTCTCAGCTTCTTGTGGAAACCTTTACATTCATTTTCCAATTTCCATTGACCCAATTTGGCCAAGTGTTGAATACACCTTATAACACCACGCTCCTGAAATAAAAACAACGTGAATTACGAACTCATGAAAAGGAAACGACGAACAACATGAATTACAACTATTAGTTAGTGGTTTATAAATACCAAAAGACTTAATTATCAATTCATTTAAGTTACCTTTCCAATCCATACATCGCGAGCCACGTGACATTTATAACCATACAAAATGGAGGAGTCCATAGGACCACCACAAAACTTGCCTTCGTTAGCCTCCAAGTCTTTAGTTTGAGCTTTACCTTTTCTTTTTTTATTCGCCCCGACCTCCATTTCCTTAGACTGATCATCCATCACTTTCATTTTCACCATCATTGTCGACATCTTCTTCTATACCCTCACCATTGACATCTTCTTCCATACCCTCACCATCGATATCTTCTTCCATACCCTCACCATAATTATCGTCACCACTACCATCTCTAGCCACAAGATGAGAACTATTACCACCATCTACATTTTCAGTCTCATTGACATCCATACGAATTTCACTATTTTCCGCTTCGACCTCGTCACAATGGGTTTTTTCAGAATCCATTGCTACTTTTTTGTTCTTCCTTCCGATTTGAAGCGGTCGGGGCTTTCTTTTTTTTTTAAAAGTTCTTCATTACTAGCCAATTTTAATTTCATCCGATCATTATCCCTGTCTGCTGGTTATCTTTGTCCTTGCCATTGCTACCAATTCTATAAAATAGCACTAAAAATTAGCAGCATGGTAAAAAACTATTCATATGACTTCAAAAGTGAGAACCACATTTCCACACATTGAGATTAACATAAGCATTCTTATGCAAAATCGTAATTTAGCAGGACCAAATACAAAATTTAGCTCACACTATTAGTGGACTAAAAAGAAATGTACATACCTTGACAAAGTTCCCTTTTCCTCGGCAAATAACTTCCCTGAAACGAAATGAAACAAGTGAGCGATCAAACACCCAAAAAGAAAGAATTGCAAAAAAAAAAACAAAGTACTCTTGTTTCAGTACTTCTTACAACAAGTTAAACTAATTTCACTGGTGAAGGTAATGGTGGTAATGGTAATGGCAGTGGTAGTGGTGTTGGCGATGGTAGTGGCAGTGATTGAACTGGTATGACTGCATGAAGTTCGTCTTTTTGCAAGCTCATACAAGAGTTGCGGTTACATCTTCTCTGCTTTAGTTAAAGAGAGGTTGTGATGATATCATCTACATCGATCCGGTTAGGTACTGCACTACGGTGTTAATAGCACTCAAGGAAGTTGTTACGCGTTAGTCTTAAGAACCTTGTTTCTTTGTTCATATATATACTCTTTTACTTTACCAAACTTGTGGTCTAATAGCACTCAAGGAAGTTAAAACTATCTCCAAGTACCAAAGAACGATATACTCATATACTTGAAGTAACTCGAACTTCGCAATAAGTAATAACTACCTACAAACAACTCATATCCAAACAAAGGTTTTTTATTTTATTATTTAAAAAGGGTTATTTCTTAAGATAGGCAAGTAGTAGACTAAAATTGAATGAATTGAATAAGGGTGCAAAGATTCGCTAACACTTGCTCAAAGAAACTTAAAGAACACAAAATGGGATTTATCCAAGAAAAAGAACTCAAGCGACGTAACACAACAGCTGAATAATTGAACTGACAACAACAACAACAACACTTAAACACTTATTACCACTTAATTAGCAACTTTTAAACCTAATAAGAAAAAAATCAATGACAACAACAACAACAACACATGCATGAAGGCATAAAACGAAGTCGTTTATTACGTCTTTACACAAACATAATCCAAACAACCAAAATGTAATATATACTTCTACTTTAAATAATAGTGATCATCACTCATCAACACAACGCAAATGACAACAAAACTTCCAATAATATTCAGAACTAAAAAATAAGTCTTTTTCATTAACAAATCAACACCAGCAACTTAAAATTTCAACTACACTGATTCAATTGTCTTCAACATGCTAAATTAAAGTATTCTAACGTGATTCTAAACTAACCATACACTTAAAACTTCAAATTCAATAGAAAATTTCCAATACCCACTTGTCTAAATACGAATCAAAACATAGAATCAACATCAGATCTACAAAAAACACATTTTTTTAACAATTCAGTAAGTTAAATTTCATTTTGAAAATCATATACGCTATATCTATGATTTTGGTACAACATAGTAAGACAACAACTCTACCATTGTATCCAATGACTACCAATTGAATTTTTGTAATGATTAAATTCAAACAACGAAAAATCTCACAAGGAAACAACATTCAAGTATAAAGTAAAACTCACCTGAAATGTAGAAGGAGAGATACAGATCTGCTTATAGAGAGTTACTTTTTTTTTTTTTGCTATAGATGAGTTACGACTGTTGGTAACCGAAGAAAGAAGTCACCCAGTTACAAGGAGCGTGCCCCTCTAATTTTCTATTGAACCGGATGTATTTTCTTTTAACCAGAACCGGTTCCGGGTCGGAGAGTGCCCTCTTAGGAACCGGGGCGTGTATTTATAGTAATTCACTAATTCAAAGAGGAAGCAAATCCTACTAATTGATAGTTTTCTTTTTCTTGGATAAACTATCAAATTTTATGTATCTAACTATAGAAACGGTTAAGCTTACAGATTCATGGTTGATTGACCTAAGATGTTAGTGTATCTTCTTGTTTCATGTCCTTGTTCTCGTCCATTATATGGACTCACCACTCGCTAGGGCTGTTAAACTACTGAAGTACTGAACAAGGCATGACGGCCATATCCGGAGTCAAGTTCATAGGCTCAAAAGAACCCAAGAATAAGCCCATTACAAATCTGCAGCTCCCTAACCCGGGCCTATGCCAGTACTGAGTACTGACTCCCAAGTTAATTCCCACCTTGACACATTACAGCACCATGATTACATCTTTAAAAGTAAACTAGCCAGACACGACACCTCTAGACCTCTAGTGACCCAGAGGTAGCATCAAATAGGTTTATTGAGCTGGGGTGAGTAAGACAAAAAGGAGGCTATGTCATATTTGTGTACGTAAAGGTGCAGAACCAAGCTGATATCCCAGTCTACAGGTTGGACCATTGGCCAAAACGAGTAACAAAACGGTATATATCACTGATTATTCTTCAATTCAATTCAAACTCAAACTACCTCAAATTTCATTTTCCGAAATTAACAATAAACAAACTACAACAAAATTAAAATATATTAATGAAGTTGCATCACCTCTCAAAAAGCTAATAAACCCTTCTCTCTCTCTAATTCTATATCTCACATTCCACCAACTCCAATAAGGATAAAACCCTTTTTCCCTTCTCTCTCTCTCTTCACTTATTATTTTTCTCTCACAGGCCATTTCATCAAACGGAAAAAAAAAAAAAAAATGAAGAACCTTTACCAAAAAAGCAAAGGTAAAGTATACCCATCACCAACTTCATCACCTTCTGCTTCTTGCACTTCAAAACCCAATCTTGACTCAGTAATCAAGTTTCTTCCACCCACTATTCTCACATTAGCTTCTATTCTTTCTCTTGAAGACAAAGAAGTTTTAGCTTATTTAATATCAAGGTCCATGAAAATAACAAACCCTTTTTCTTTTATGGAAGAAAAGAAGAACTGCAAGAGACCCAACACTAGTACTGTTAAGAAACACAAGTCACCCATCTTTGAGTGTGGGTGTTTTGAGTGTTATACTAGTTATTGGTTCAGATGGGATTCTTCTGTTAATAGAGAACTCATTCATCAAGTCATTGAAGCTTTTGAAGACCATTTAACCAACACTGAACGTTCCCCATCAAAGAGGACTAGAGGAAAGAAGAGAGACAAAAAATTTCAACAACCCAAGATTGTTGTTAACTCAGTGGTTGATGAGATTGTTCCTCAAGTTTTGGAATTGGAAACTTTTGTTGTTACTACTGCACCGGAAAATGAAGTTTTTTTTCCGGTGTTGGAGTCAGATGGGTGTGAAGAAAAGCTGCCGGAGCCGGAAATAGTGGCCGGAAATGTTGTGGAAGATGTGGCGGAGGAGGAAGTGGTGGTGGAAGTTTTAGGTGGTGGAAATAATCACAAGGGGCTGGTGAGGAAGGTTATGCTGGACGTGATTGGGTTATTTAATTCTCGTATGTTGAGTGTTTGGAGTACAAATGTTTAAATTTTACAAGAGAAAAAAAAAAAAAAAAAAGTAGGAAAAGAAATACATTTTGGGGATTAATTGGGGATTAGGTTTTTAATTTTCAAGGTTTTAGGTTATGTAGTTTTTTGCTCTTTCAGGGAAGTTCTTTTGTTCAGGTATGTTTAATTGATGACCAAACTTTTGTTAAAGAGTTAAATCTATGCTAAATCTTGGAGAGATTTTTCATTTTTAGACTTTATGTGGAAATTAAAAATCTCTAGTTATTAACATTATTAGTAGGTTGTACTTGGTTGCTCTTGGAAGCAATGTAAGATGTCAATGGAAGTTTGCTCTATGAATTGCATTTTGTTGCTGTAGGACTAATTGAGTAATGTGGCTGTTATTTACTTATGGGGTATGTTTTGTTAGGAATTGTTATGAATATACAACTTAATTGTACTTATTTTTTACCAATTGTCAAATTATACAAATATTTTGTCTTGTATTTCTTAATTAAATCCGAGTCTAGTGTAGATAATATACTATGTCTTTAAGACAGATTTTTTTCCTCACGGTGCTTGAAGGTTGATGGAAAACTATCTTCCAAAATAGAACGGATTTTCTTCTATAGAAAGTTAGCATTTCAATTCTATAGAATCAACGAACACAACATAGTATTTGATTAAGAACAAAGGGAGAAGAGAAAGATCAGAATTCTGTGTGATTTGGTGTATTTTTCTCTCCAAATTCATCCACTATTTATAGGTGAGTGGTGCCTCTTCGAAACAACACAATGACTCTTGGAAAAAAATCAGCAACTCTTTAAAAAATCACATGTTTCGAAAGACACCATTTCGGCATAAAGCACTGTTTCAAATCAGGGTCTATTTCGAAATGTCACATTTTTTCATGAGATGAAGATCGGTTTTGAATCAAATAAGACATTTCGAAGGTTCACACATTTTCGCATAATGCAATCGCTTTGAACAAGTGTATTATTTTGAAAAGGTTTTTTCACATTACGCATCGCTTTGAAAAAAACTCATTTCATCTCAAGTGGAGTAACTTGAGAGACAAATTACTCATTCATATTTTAATGGATTTGTGTAAATTCATTTTTTTCTAACATATTTTGTAAAAGTTGGATAAGGATTCAAGGATCATTTGGGGTATCAATACCCATATCGTCCATAAGTAGTTAATACTTAAATGACATGTATAATGTACTAAATTTGCATCATAATGATGTTATACAGAACAAATATGCCCAGCTAGCTAGTGCTAAGAGGAATTGACAGTGTGCTGGTCAGCTGGTAGAAGGTGACAATCGGACGATGATGAAAGCTTCAAAAGTCCCAACTGATATTTTGAAAGTGTATGTTGCCATATTACTCTTGATGGCTTTGATCATATTCCTAAGTGTAGTTTGCCCATGAACTTGCCAAATGGGCCTGGAGACAGCAGGACATGGCCCATCTACGTGCGTTTAGCTGAGCGTTGCTTTAGCTGCTCTGGCTAAAGAAAAATGCTTCTATTAGAGCATTCCCCATGCAAGTCAATATTTTTCCACTCTTACCACCTCCACAGTAAGGTGAAGCTGTCCAATGCAGAGGTGAATATTAATTTTGGACGGAATGTTAGATTTCGTTTGGACATAAAAATCGAAAAAATGCTCTAGACGGAATGAAACATCCCGTCTGAAATTTTAAAAAAATAAAAAAAAAAATAAAAAAATCATGCGAGACGAAATAAAACATTCCATCCGGAAAAAAAAACCATTTTTAAAAAAAAAAACACACGAGACGGAATCCAACATCCCGTCCAAAGTTCACAAGTTAGCCACTATCTCGGTTGAAGGTTTCACTCTGGGAATGACTTGGGAAAATAATCATCATCTTTTTCACCTCTGCATTGTGTACTGGTTTTGCACCAAAAAGAGGTGAAAATTTTCACAACCCCCTTTTTTTCACCTGCATTGGGAATGCTCTTATAGTGAAGCTGTATCGCTGTGGAAGTTTGGACTTTGGAACTACGCCACAATTTTCCACCAGATTACCCATTATATTATATATATTATAATTATTATGTGTACAATTGTACACTATGTTGTTGAACATTTTACCCTAGCATTTTTTTTTGATAAAATCTTCATAGATATATTTATATTAAAACATGCATAATAGCATCCGGAGAATACATATAAACGTTCTTTGGTCCATATAATCTAGCCCATTCAGCCAAACTCATTGGCCAAGAGTTTCCAGTTACAGAAGTGGTTCTAAAATAAAAAAATGAAAAAGAACTTAAAGAGCCATAAGTGCTTTCTAGAATGGTAGCATTCCTGGTCCAATTTGAATTCTTTTTAGGCTCCATCAGAATCCTAGTAACTTCTTTACTGGTGCCTTCAAAAGTAGTTTCCAACATATGCTTCTGCCTGGCCAAGTTCACTGCAAACTCAGCTGCTAACAAATGTGCTTCATTATTTGATAAAGCTCTACTTTGTTGCGTAGCAGCAGCAATACATCTTCCATTCCAGTCTCTAATAATCACAGCAGACACACTTGTTTTCTTAGCACACATAAACAAGCCAGTGTAATTAACTTTAACATTTCCGAAGGGAGGAGCAACCCAATTCTCCTATGTGCAAGATAAAACAACATCAAGAGAGATCTGAGATAGGTCACTATCTACAGTCGTCCACTCTTTCCAAGCAAAGAAAACTTTCACTAAGACAGAGATAAAGTTAGGTTTCATAAAACTAAACCTACACTCATTTCGATGCCACCATATATTGTACATAAAAGAGAGCATACAGAGATAAATGTTCATAACTGCTATCTCTACTCCTAAAGTAATTAAGCCAATTTTGTGTTAAAAAAGCATCACAATCTACCCTTAAACCCAACCAAGAGGAGAACCAAGCCTTGTAGTCCAAGGACAAGTAAAGAAGAGATGTTGGAAGTCCTGAACATGATTATTGCAGAAAACACAGCAATTATCCATAGGAACATGGTGTTGCTCAAGAGTAGCTCCAGTAGATAAGAGATTGTTTGCAATTTTCCATAGAAAAAACTTCACTCTTGCAGGAATTTTCAACTTCCAAATAATCATAAAATCATGTGATTGTTGAGCAGAAGAACACTGACCAAGATTACTTTCCAGCGCTCTAATAAAATTGAACGCAAGTTTCACAGAAAATCTTCCATTAACTGCTGGGTTCCACATCAACTTATCTGAAGAAGATGGCCTAGCACTGATACTCAAAATAGAGTTTAGAACTAGACTAGGAACCAGAGCACTGAGTCCTACACAATCCCAAGAACCATCAGGATTAATGAACTCATTAGCAAGAAGATTAAGATCCACCAAAGGTGGCAGAGGCACAACCATGTCAATCAGAGAGCATGGTTTATCCATCACCTTAATCCATTGATCAGTCTAGAATTTCACAGAGGCACCATCCCCAATACTCCAGATATCCCCCAACTTTACAAATCTCTTAACTTTTGGTAAACCCCTGCATATAGGAGACACCCCAGAGGAGGGGTCAGTATGATTATGAAGAGTCAGATCTTTCTCATACTTGGCAAGCATAAGATCACTCCATAAATATTTCTTAGAGACAACCTTCCACAAGAGTTTACAGAGCAGAGCTAGATTAAAGAGATGAGAATCTCTAAACCCTAACCTCCCATCAGCTTTAGGCATACATAACTTTTCCCAGGTGCATAAATGAATAGCATTACCATTAGCATCATTCCACCAGAAATTACGACAAGCTTTATCCATTTTAGAGGTGATATCAAGAGGTAGATAAAAGGCAGACATGGAGTAAATAGGCTTTGCCTGTGCAATAGTGATAAAACATAAAATTAAATAGTTTACCTACGAAATGAACGATGAACTCAAAACGTAAGTAAACTAAAACTATCTTATGCTGCCTATGTTTATCAAAGATTCTACTCTCAATCCTATGAGATATAGTGGAGTAGAGTGATTCGCTTCCACTCCTAGTCCTTCCAAGATGTTAATGTTCTCTTCAGATAAGTACTCTTACTCTTTACTCTAGTCTAATGAGAGATTTTACGAAGTGGCAACTAGACTACGATGCAACTACCCACAAGATGCAACTAGTCGACTATTAGAACAACTATGGGAATGCTACGTTGATTCTATGATAAGGAGTTAGAGGGGGATTGATTCCACCTTAACTTCGACTTAATCCTACTAACGACGAATCGTCAGAATCGAATCGCTTCAAAAAAACAATATGGTTACTCCTAATCCCTAATTACACATGGCATTCCTACCAATTCATAACTAGCATGTGAACGATTAAACCCATTCTCATGGTGAACTAATCGTTTCTAGAGTGGAAAGGAATTTACGACGACTCTACGATAATCGGAATTAAGCTTTCATCAAGGCTTCTCAACCCCCTCTAATGGAGGTTTAGCCGAGAATCATTACGCAATCATTTTCGATTAAATTAAAACTAAACATAATATAAAAAATTAAAATTTACTAATCTAAATTAAACAATAATTAAAATCTAATTAATAACTAAGAATTGAATAACAAGTAATAAATGAAATCAGATCTAACACAAATGTAAATGACAAGAATCGAAATTAACAAACTAGCTATTTTATTAATCAATCTAATTAAGAATAATGATTCTAGAGTTTAATCTAAAACAAGAATTGGATTTGAAACTAAACTTAACATAAAGAATTAAATCTAGATCTAGAAGCTATTCTAATGGCTACTTTCTATTCTAAGCTACTTTTATTTTCTAACCTCTTATCTACCATTAACAAAGAGCTAAGCTTTTGTTTTTATACTTTCAGATCCAAAAATCGTGCATGGGCTTGGAGCCATATTTTGGGCCAGAGAATCAGGCCCAAAACCCAATTCTTTCAGTCTAAAAAGGCCTCTTCAGCTGCAGTTGGCTTCAACAGTCTTTTTGTCCACTTTTTCTCCTCTGATTGGATCAAGGCTTAGACCATTGGAAAGCTCTTTCCGAGCCGGTCGTTTTGACATAAGGTAGGACCCATTCTGAGGTCTGAGTCCAAAGATATGGCCTTCGGAAGTTCTCACGACTTTGTGTCTTCAAGTTTACGTCAAAATTTCGACTTTTCAGCTTTTGACCGGGCTTTAGAAAGGCTTTGTCTTCTTGAATCTTGGCCTTTAATCACGGAACTCCTTAGTAACCGACCTTTGCTTCTTTATCTCGCTAAAGTGGCACATATCTGCACATAATGGACTTTGAAGCCTGAAATGCATAAAAACACGTAATCAGTGTTAACTCTTAATTATTACTCACATAATTGGTCTAAAAGTATGTCTGTTACAGGGTTAAAACTACAGTTTTGGGCTCTTATCAAATAGCCTTAACTAGGGTAGTCTTACCTGCCTGTGAAAGCATTTTTCCTTGCCAATTTGAGATAGCCCCTCACACCTTATCCAAAAGAAAGCTGAAGTCTTGGATTTTTGATGTTGAGAAAATAATGGGAGAACCCAAGTATTTATCTCTCGCAGACATAGGTCTCACCTGAAGGGTATGCATTACAGCTTCTTGGGTGTCTCGAGAAGTACCTCCACTAAAAAGAATAGTGGACTTATTCAAATTCACCATCTGACCAGTGACATTACAATAAAAGTCCATAATCTTCTTGATTTTGTGAACTTCAAAAGGGGAAGTTTTTCCAAAAACAATTAGATCGTCAGCATAGAGCATATGTGAAACACTAGGTGCCCTCCTCGAGATCTTAATGCCAGAGATATCCTGTGCAGCTTGGGCCTGGAGAAGAAGTCTTGACAAGGCCTTAGTGAGAATGATGAAGAGATAGGGGGACAAGGGATCCCCTTGTCTAAGTCCCCTCAAAGGTGTGATAGTCCTAAGGGGGGACCCATTCAACAAGACATTATACTTCACTGTAGATATGCAGAATTCTACTAGACTTATCCACTTGCTCGAGAAACCCAGTTTAACCATGATAGCAAGAAGAGCTCCCCAATCAACTCGGTCATAAGCTTTCGACATATCAACTTTAAGAGCAAACAGACCCAGTTTATTCTTCTTATCCCTTTTTATCTTATGCACAATCTCATGAACCACTTCTATATTATCCCCAATAGATCTTTTGGGAGCAAAAGCCCCTTGATTAGGTGATATAAACTTAGGCAGTAAACTTCTTAGCCTATTTGCAAAGATTTTATAAATAACCTTATAAGAGACATTACAAAGGCTAATAGGTTTGTAATGAGAAGTATTTGAGGGGCAATCAATCTTAGGAATCAAAGAAATGTAAGTTTGATTGAGGTATATTCCAAACATGCCAGTATTGAAAAAACATTGTACCATCCTCACTAGATCCTCCCCAACCAGTCGCCAATACTTTTGATAGAACATCGTAGGAAAGCCATCAGGCCCCGGAGCCTTCAAACCACCCATACTCTTCACCACCTTTCTAATCTCAGTTCTAGATGGACATCTAGTTAGAGAAACATTTTCAGAGATAGAGATATAGGGATCAAACAAATCTAGGATGATGTCAAGGGAAGGTAGAAGAGCTGGATTTGGTGGAGGTCTGAAAGTATCCTCAAAAGATGAAATGGACTCTTGTGCAACTTTCGGTCTAGAAGTAACCCAAAGACCTGCTTCATTTTGAATTTTGTCAATATTATTCCTTGTCCTTCTGAAACTAGCATTAGAATGGAAGAATTTAGTATTGTTATCAGCCTCCAAAACCATAGAAGTATTTGAGTGGTACTTCCAATATGATTCCTCCTTTTTGTACAACTCCAAGATATGCTCCTTTATATTCTTAATCTCCTCCAGCACGAGATCAGAAACAGGGCCAGCCAGGAGAGAAGAGAGAGCAGATTCAGCTTCTTTAATTTGAGAAAAAATATTTCCAAAATAAGTTTTGTTCCAAACCCTCAAAGAGGATACCAGCTCAACAAGTTTAGAGTTCAGATTGAATGAAGGAGACCCATGAACATGAGTCTGCCAACAATGCTGAATCACATCCATACAAGAGGGGTCTTTAGTCCACATCTCATGAAACCTAAAGGGTTTAGGGCCATAATCAATCTTCCCATAAACATAAACAGCTAAGGCAACATGATCAGAAGAAAGAGTAGTGACATGATCCACATAAACCAGAGGAAAGAGATTTAACCACTCAGCATTAGCAACAACACGATCAATCCGCTCCCTTATATTAGCAGCCTCTAATCTATTATTCAACCAAGTAAACGCAGGACCATGATAGCCAAGATCGACCATCTCAAGATCCTCCATTAAGGAAACAAAATCATCAATATACCTAGAGGGTGTGGGATTCCCACCCTCCTTTTCAGACAAACTAGTAATCAACCAAGGCCCAGAAAGAACATTTCTCAAATCTCTTAAATAGTTCCAAACAGCAATTCGTTTATGAGCAACAAGATTTCCATATATAAAAGATACATGCCATGAAACATTCGAGAGGTAATTTAAAAACGTACCAGAGATAGCATTTTTGTTCCCATCCACCACTGAGAAAGAAATGTTATCCTTATAGAGAACATCAAGGCCTCCACTTCTTCCAACAGGATCAACTGCATAAACTTGAGGATACTTAAGCTTTTTCTGTATATGCTTCAACTTCTTATATAATAATTTAGTCTCGATTAAAAATAAAACATCATGATCAAACTTCTTAACTAAAGCTGAAACACTACGAATGGCCTCAGGAGAGCCCATTCCCCGACAGTTCCAGGATGTAATCATGGCTTCTTCAGGAAAGCTTACAAAACCCAACAAACTCACACTTATACAACTCCAATCTTTGAAGAAAACAAAGACTAAATCGGTGGAACTCCGAAAATAACAGAAAGAATCAAATTGTATCTCACAATCGACTTCACAAACCCAGAAGATAAAGACATTCAATCACTTTCTTACCACCCTCCAAAAGGCTCATCGAAAGTTATTCATAAAACTGAAATTGGATCACTGTCTCTGAAAAATACTTCAGCAAGATCATTATAAAGTGATATTCTACCAGCTCAGAAAACCCAGAATAGGACTAACACTTCACCACAAGAAAGAGCCTAGCTATCAATGGAAAAATTCTCTTTTCAGCAATTCATCCCTAACTAACACACAGGAAATTGGCGAATCAAGACCTAGTTTTCTTTCAGCAGAGCATTATGTATCTCAATGGTATTAGCATCACTTGTAACCCAATTCACCGCTGATATAAACACACCAAAACAGATGCACCTTCACTACAAACTTTATATAAAAGAATAAGACTTGAAATTCAGTAGAAATAGGTAATTCAGTAGAAATTGGAAGAAAGTGATTGAGGTAATTAGCTACTAGGATCATAATTCATCATCTTATACAACTAGGTAATGGCCTGAATCTGATCGGAGTTGGCCTGAAACTCATCGGAAATACTCTGGAAGGTCGTAACTTTGGGATACTCTACCACCTTAGGCAGGCACGGCTATCACACTGAGAATAAATGGAAACATAAAGTTGTAAAGTTGTCTTCTTCCTAAAGTTCATACCGTTTCACTTCAGATCTCAAACCGGCAAAGCAAAATCGTGAAGAAGAAGGAGCAAAATCGTGAAGATGAAGGAGCAAAATTGATTGAATTCTCAGTCCTTCAAGTCCATGGGTGCTCCAATCGATCTGTTAGGTCATTACTTGATTCAATCTCTTCAGCAAAGAAAGGGCATCTCAGCTTTATGCCTCTGTAGCTTCCAAGGTTATGAAGAGTAATTCTCTCTGAACTCAGATGTGAGGATTTGACCAGAGAGAGATTAACTCAAAAACCTGTAACTCTGAAACCTTCGCAGCAGCAAAAGAATTAGTGCTTTGTTCTGCCACACCTTGTCACCTTAACTTGGCATTGACTCATCATAGGCGCGCAGCTCAAAGTACCTGGAGCCCTGGAGGGGTTACATACATGATCGCCATATACCAAAAATATTGGCTCAGAGAGTGCTAGCTTAGTCGTAAATGGTGAAGATGCAAGTAGAAAATCAATCTGACCTAAACGGAACTACACCAAATTTTTGTTTGTGTGTATCCAGGCGACTAATAAAGGTTCCTGCTGGTGATAGAAGAAGGCTCTTCATCAATTTTAATAGCAGCCTTGATCAATCGACAGTATTTCGATGCCAACCAACTATATATATCTTGTTCAGAATTCTAGACTGATGAATGGCTTTTTCCAAGATGATTATTGTTGATAGTTTGTTTTTGAAGAAGTTAGAATCTATGACCAACAAAAGAAACAACAAATATATTGTTAAGCACATGTATCAAACGGTAGTATCCAAAATCTTTCAAGTTCTTTTATATGCTTCTACAGCTCTAAACTTACACCAAAACATCAAACTTTACATTCGCACAAAAAATCCTTAGATATATATTATAGTTATACCCCTTGGCTCTATTTTTTGGAGCTTTCATAGAGACTCCAACTTTTGTAAAACACTTTGCTTAATTACGGAAAAATGTGAGAGAAAATTGGAAGTTTACGTATACTCCCAAAAAAACCAAACATTATTACCGGAAAAAAAAATAGATATATATTATAGCTATACTCTCTTGGCTTTATTTTTTATTTTTTTGGAGCATTCATAGAGACTCCTACTTTTGTAAAACACTTTGCTTGATTACTAGAAAATATGAGAGAAAATTGAAAGTTTATGTATACTCCCAAAAAAACCAAACATTATTACCATAAACAAAGATATCACCTCTCTCTATATTAAAGCTGAGTACATATTATGTGGACAATCTTTTTTCTAGGTGGCGCATTCTTGAGACATAGGTATGCCATGTGGACACTCTTAATTAATCATAAAAAGTTTTCTAATACAACATGAACTCTTAATCTTAAGAAGTTTCCTAATACATCACAACTCTAATAAGTCAATCAACATCTGACAAGAAAATTTTATACGACTCCAATAAAAAAACATTGCTAAATCAACTCCAAAAACTTATGCTAATAATTATCAGTCATTGAATTCCTCACAAAAATTTAGGGGATGCAAATTTTAGAAATGATTCTGGCCATATGGGGTCTAAAACCCTGTATATATTATAGCTATACCCTCTTGGCTCTATTTTTTGGAGTCTTCATAGAGACTCCAACTTTTGCAAAACACTTTGCCCAATTATGGGAAAATAGGAGAGAAAATTGGAACTATACGTATACTCCCAAAAAAACCAAACATTATTACCGAAAAAAAGGAGATCCTTAGATATTATAGCTATACCCTCTTGGCTCTATTTTTTAGAGCTTTCATAGAGACTCAAACTTTTGTAAAACATTTTGCTGAATTACGGGAAAATAGGTACATATGCTCCTAAAAAAACCAATTATTATTACCGAAAAAAAAGGAGACAAATATTGGAAAATACTATCACATGCTTTTTCTCACATTTTTTTCTTTTCCTCTATTCTAAACACTCAAATGTAATTAAGAAAATAAAATTATACTTGCATATTCTATAAAATATACTTGCTCAATAACTTGATTCTCCAACTGTTCACGAGATGTAATTCTTACCAACTGTTCAATGTTGCTACCACGGTATGGTCAATGCACGTTAATGGAAACACAATACTTTTTTAAATCCCACAGTGTAGCACTTGAGATCTCTCATCTCTCTAAAAGCCTAAGCCGCCTAAATAGTATTTGAGATATCTCTAAAAGCCTAAAGACTAATGTGTTTCCATTATCAATGTGATTAAATATTATAAATCACAAAAAGCCTAACGAAAAACCTTCTAATTTGGATTTATGTTTTTATCGTAGCATAGATAATTTTGTCTCTTTGATGATATATACCATATAGCGAATCATGATTAATT
The DNA here is from genome assembly GCF_015680905.1 of Coptis chinensis. Taxonomy (NCBI): domain Eukaryota; kingdom Viridiplantae; phylum Streptophyta; class Magnoliopsida; order Ranunculales; family Ranunculaceae; genus Coptis; species Coptis chinensis. Next base: position 19,258,760 of record NC_141457.1, on the reverse strand, counting down.
AATTATTTTTTTTTATATTTTTTTAATATTATGTTTGCAAAGCAAGGACACTATATAAGCTTGAATCAATAGAAGTTGGTATTATACACAATCTTAGATAATTAAGGGGAAATCGGAAACTTGATATAAATGTTGAACTAACCTCAAACAATTATTAACGCGCAATCGGAAACTGGCCTGGATGCAAATGCATTTACCAAACCACAAAGAATAATTAACGAGAAATCAGAAATTGGATGCAAGTGCATTGAACTAACCTCAACGAATAATTAACGAGATATCGAAAACTCGATGCAAATACATCGAAACAAACTAACTTTAAAGAATAATTAATGCGAAATCGGCAACTGGATACAAATGCATTGAACTAACATCAAAGAATAATTAATGGGAAATCGAAAATATGATGCAACTTCACTGAACTAACCTCAGAGAATAATAAATTGTGGGAAATCGGCAACAGGATGCAAATGCATTGGATTGGCCTCAAAAAATAATTAACAGGAAATCGGAAACTCAATGCAAATGCATTGAACTAACCTAAAAAAGAGTTAACGGAAAATCGGAAACTGGATGCAATTGCATTCAACTAACTTCAGAATAATTAACAAAAAATCGAAAATTGGATGCAACTGCATTTAACTAACGTCATAAATTAATTAAGGGGAAATCGAAAACTGAGAGCAAATGTGTTGAACTAACCTCAAATAATAATTAACGGAAAATAAAAAACGGAATGCAACTAAATCGAGCTAATTAACCTCAAAGAATAATTAACTGGTAATCAGAATCTAGATACAACTACATGATACTAACATCAGAGATCGATTAATTAACATGAAATCGAAAACGGATGCAACTCCGTGAAACTAATTAACCTAAACGGAAAATTAACGGGTTATCAAAATTTTAATGCAAATGAATTAAGTTTACCACAAAGAATAATTAACGGGAAATCGTAAAATGAAACAATCGAATCTAGAAGTAAATGTATTGAACTAACATCAATGAATAAGAATGGGAAATCGAAAAATAGATGAAATTGCATTGAACTAACCTCAAATAATAATTAACGGGAAATCAAAAACTGAATGCAAATGCGTAGTAGCCTCAAAAAATAATTATCGCGAAATCAACAACTGGATGCAACTGTATCGAACTAACCTCATAGTATAATTAACGAGATATCGGAAACTGGATGCAACGACATTGAACTAACCTCAAAGAATAATTAACGATAAATTGGGAACTAGATGCAAATGCATTGAACTAACCTAAAAAAAAAAAAAAAAAAAAAAAACTCGGAAACTGGATGCAACTACATGTAGCTAACCTCAAAGAATAATTAATGAAAAATTATAAATTAGATGCAAATGCATTGAATTAACCTCAGAGAATAATTAACGGGTAATCGGAAACAGAATGCAAATGCATAAAACTAGCCTCAAAGAATAATTAAAATGAAATCATAAACTGGACGCAAATACATTGATCGAACTAACCTCAAAGAATAATTAATGGAAAATCAGATACAGAATGCAAATGCATGAAACTAACCTCATAAAATATTTAACGAGAAATAAACAATTATATTAGATGCAACTGTGTTGAACTGGCCTCATAGACTAAACAAGAACTCGGAAACTATTGAACATACCTCAAAGAATAAATAACGGGAAATCAGAAACTACATGCAAATGCATGGAACTAGTCTCAAAAAATAATTAACACGAAATTAATAATTGGATGCAGCTGCATCATATCGAACTAACCTCATAATATAATTGACAAACTAGAAATCGGAAACTAGATACAACAACATTGAACTAACCTCAAAGAATTATTAATGGAGAATCAGAAATTAGATGCAACTGCAAGGAACTAACCCCAAATAATATATAATTAATATGAAATCGAAAACTGGAGGTAACCACATTGAATTAACCTCAAAGAATAATTAAGGGCAAATTGGGAACTAGATGCAAATGCATTGAACTAACCTTAAAAAAAAAATAAATAAATAAATAAATAAATAAATAAATAAAAAAAAATAAAAAAAAAAAAAAAAAAATGGATGCAACTACATGTAGCTAACCTCAAAGAATAATTAACTGAAAATTATAAATTAGATGCAAATGCATTGAACTAACCTCAGAGAATAATTAACGAGCAATCGGAAACAGAATGCAAATGCATAGAACTAGCCTCAAAGAATATTTAAAGTGAAATCATAAACTGGACGCAAATGCATTGATCGAACTAACCTCAAATAATAATTAACGGAAAATCAGAAACAGAATGCAAATGTATGGAACTAACCTCATAGAATATTTAACGGGAAATAAACAATTATATTAGATGCAACTGTGTTGAGCTAGCCTCATATACTAAATAAGAACTCATAAACTATTGAACGTACCTCAAAGAATAAATAACGGGAAATCAGAAACTATATGCAAATGCATGGAACTAGTCTGAAAAAATAATTAACGCGGAATTAATAATTGGATGCAACTGCATCATATCGAACTAACCTCATAATATAATTAACAAGCTAGAAATCGGAAACTGGATACAACAACATTGAACTAACCTCAAAGAATTATTAACAGGGAATCAGAAATTATATGCAATTGCAAGGAACTAACCCCAAATAATATATAATTAACATGAAATCGAAAACTGGATGCAAATAACCTCAAAGAATAATTAACGGAAAATTGAAAATGGATGCAAATGCATCGAAATAACTTCAAAAAAGAATTAACGTGAAATTAAAAATTGGATGCAACTGCATAGATTTAACTTCAAAGAATAATTAACGGAAAATCGGAAACTGAATGCAAATGTATTGAACTAACCTCAAATAATAAACAACAGGAAATTGGAAACTTGGTGCAACTGCTTGGAACTAACATCAAAGAAAAATTAACCAAAAATAGGAAATTGGTTGCAAATGCATCGAAATAAAACGGGAAGTCGAAAATTAGATGAAACTGTATTGAATTAACCTCAAAAAATAATTAATGGAAAATTGGAAAGTATATGCAAATGCATTGAACTAACCTCAAAACATAGTTATATATTATAGGAGTGAGAATGTCTCTACAAGTACTGTTTTGCAGTTAAAATGGTGTTTATCATATCATTTTTCATATGATCGGGAATGTCTTGATATTCAAGTAGTTTCAATATAATTCTAGTCTTATTGGGTATTCTCACAAAAATTTTATCAAACTTCTACATTAATTGACAAAAAAAAGTCGAAGTGGGTTCGTTTTTTTTGACGGAGTGTAGAATTTTCACACTACAAAAAATTTGAATGGGTGATCAATATAATATTCATATCTTATAGCTCAACACATTTATTAATATTTATCAGATTAATTTAATATATCATCATCCGTTTGTAGGACGGATTCAAAAGCTAGTATGTATGAAAAAGGAATTGTTTTTCACTATAGTTCCACGAATTAAGAAAGAGTCCGAATTTGTGGACACAGCAGATTTCTATTGGTTAAATCCATTTTCGGTCAGTTTAACAGTATTTTTAGACAGTAACACAATTTTTTTGGGCAGCCACTCCACCAATCAGAAACGGAAGTCTTGTGGACAGCAAACAATTGCTTGTCCACAAATTTATTCTGATTAAGAAATGTATAAAAAGAGGAGCATAGAACAAAATGCCGCGATATCTCTCGGAATATCAAGATATCTATCGGTTTTTCATCCAAACTGCATCGAAATATGGTGAAACATACCATGGTATGGGGAACTCAAATATCATGAATATCTATGGGGCAGATTAACTTCAAAGAACCTTGCCAAATTTTTGGACAGAAACGTTTTGGATAAGAAAGACGATAGGGAGATATAGAGAAAGAGCGAGTTGTAGTGTAGTACTAATTAACTAATTAGTGCTCATAAATAGAAACCCAAAATCTAAAATAACTTGAAATCCCTAATATTTGAAACTTTATTCTCCTTCAAAATTTTGGTTTGAGGCTGAAATGAGAAAGTGGGAAAGAGAGGGTACGTATGATTGTATGCTCTTGAACTCATCTGGAAAAAGTATAATAATAGAAAGTGGAGCATCAGATGCTTCTTTGTTGTTGCGGCTTTTTCACGAGGATTGCTAGCGTCCTGCCTCTTTTAGGGGTAGGACCATCCTTACCCGCTTGCAGACAAAAATATTGACTTGTTAACCTTTTTTACAAGTTTTGCTATACAACACAAAAATATCTTACAAAACCAACGTCCAATTCAGTGACTGTCTTCTCCTCCACACCAAAAAAAAAAAAGGAAACTTTTGGCGACTCCAACCCCACACTTTCTCTTTGAAACTGCAAATTTTATTCTATTTGGCAGCCAAGCCTCAACCCATCACAAAGTCACGTATGAGTGTTGAAGAGGATCAATGTAGAAATTTGTTTGCAGATTTGAATTGCAATTAGAAGTTCATGAAAGAAATAGTTTCTATAAATTCTTTATGATTTTGGGTCTTCAGGATTGGGATAAGCAAATGGTGGACAGTGGTAGAATTAAATTTCTAAGAAAGATTGATAGAATTAAATTTATTAATTTCTAAATTTTCTATACTGTGAAAAAACATAGATGGAGAGTGGAAAGTGGGAAAGAAAGGCCAGAGAAAATGATGAGCGAAAGGTTCTGTCCAATTTATTCTACTAATTTACCAATTTGTCCCTGGCTGCACATTTAATTACTAACCTAACCAACAATTTGCTCCAAAACCATCTCCGGTGCCCAGTCACTACTTTTTGGTACCTAGTAGGCTAGGTTGGTCTAGGGATGTAATACGGGGCGGGGTGGGTGAACTGCGGCTCAAATAGTGATGGGTCGGGTCGGGGTGGGTCTAGGGGATACAAATCCGGTGATCCCCGATGGGGCGGGGTGGGTTGAAGTGTTATGTCTTAGTACCATCACCCGACCTGTTGGGTCAGCTTACGGGGTGGGTTTTGGGCGGGTCATTCGGGTCAGGTGGAAATTATCATTTTAACCCAATTTCACAAAAAAAAAATTCAAATTCTGCAAGTAATATATTTCAAATTCACAACATAGAGAAAAAAAATGGAATCAATCAATGAAAAAATAACAAAAAAAAAAAAACTTGAATTTGAACCCAAAACCATATCTGCAAATTTGAAACTTCTTTCTCGTGATTTATCATTTGTAAATTGATTATTTTCAATAGCATGATAAAATAAAGATGTAAGTGAGGATCTATGGTACAAAACAATAAAATATAAACTAAAAGAATTTGAAATTAATACAAGGATGAATAATTCATCTTCTCCAAAATTCGAAAGTTGATCGAATTTGAACTTTTGATATTTGCTCAATGTTCAAACTTGAATATTTGCAATTAATGTTGAACTCATAAGTTTGTGTTAATATCTCCCAAATTCCTACAAAAGTTAAAAGAAAATATAAACAAAATACAAAAATATTAGACTTGAGTCTTGAAATTGTGCGGGTCAACGGATTTTGACACGGTGCGGGTCGGGTTTGAAACCCAACTGCGTAAAAACAGTGGCGAGGTGGGGTGGGTCTGTTTTCGGGTTGGTGCGGGTTTGGGTAGCGGATAAAGACCGGGTGCCCTACCGGATGATGGGTCAACGGTTTTTTTTAACACTCCTAGTTGGTCTTACCCCTTAAAATGGGCATGACGCTAGCAATCCTCCCATTTCATGCAGCAAAACTCGTAGTCTTTAGCTCTTGACTAAACATCTAGCTTCTCTAATCTCTAGCGGTAGGTGGTAGTATCACCTCCAAATTTGCCTCTACAATTCGGAATTTCACGAAAAACCATTTTTAGGTGGAAGCAAATTCGGATTTATTACCTGTCTAGCTGCATCTGTGGATGCAAATTTGTGATTTCAGATGCGGATGTGGCGCAACAGTGGTAACGTTGCGTGCCACTCCTAATGTCGCCAAACATTTTTTTGACTTTGACCACAACACACCGCGCCATTACTAATGTCGCACAACAGTGGGGAATGTCTCGTGGGGGTTTATTTTTTCAACTTGGGATGACAGTGGGAATGTCGCGCGACAGTGGTACTGTGCGTGACATTACCAATGGTGCGCAGGGTAGACCCTACATACATATTTGCGACCGATATTTGCCTCCACCTAGAGTTGGTCAAAATTTGAGGATATTTTCTTCAAATTTTGGTCTCAAACCTGCAGGTGATACTACCACCACCTAGAGATGCTCTAATACATGGACGCACATGTTAAAGAGCTGTGTCCGCGTCACATCGGACGTGGACGTGGGGACAAAAATGGCTCGGACGCGTGTCCGACGTGGTTAACACGGTCAAGACGCAGTCAATCACATTGGACGCAAGTCAGATCAGGACGCGTTTGGGACACTTTCAAACCAAGGTCAAGACACGGGTCACATATAAACACTTTAAAAACAAATAAAAAAATAAAGACAAAGTAAGAAAAAGGAACCCCCCACGACCTAGTTTCTTTGGCTCTCTTCGACAAAGTAAGAAATGGCGTGAACAAGTGACGAAGCCAATTAATATATTTTATTTTTGAGATTTTGATGGATTGAATATTCAGCTTATAAGTACTGTTTGTTGAAGACTGAGGTTGCTGCTCAGAATTGTGGGGTTAGAAAAGGTGAGGTTAGGTATATTTTTTTGTCAAATCTTTTGTTGCTTTAATTTAGTTATTGTCCTTTTGTTCTAATAACCAGATTTTTTTGAGTTAACTCAATTGGTTCTCAGCTCTTATGTGGAATATTGTTAATTTTGAATTTATTTAACTTGTAGGCACTGTTAGCGCTATGACTTCTAGTAAGGGCAGTTGTTTCCATTACATTGAAATGAATACACAAGAAAAACCTCCTCTTTGAAAGTATGTTACTGTTTTGGAAAAAAATTCCAGGATGAGGCAATGTTTGGTTTGCAATGCAATTTTTGTTGGGTAGTAATCGTCGGGTCGTATCCAAGAGTGAGGGGTCATCTAATGAAAGTTGTTGGTAGTGGGAGTAAATTATGTGCCAAAGTCACTGCTGAGCACTTGGCTGAGATGAAAAAAAGCATTGAAGAGTAATTGCTAGAGCTAAGGAATTCATTACCCAAGCAAGTTCCGTTACCACCATCTGCCAGTAGAATTCGAAGTTCTTCCTCCTGAGCCTCGACTACAAGTACTATGGGTGTATTTAAGGCTTCTCTATCAAAACAAAAGAGGGGAACATGTGAATCACCTATTGAGAAAGCCTATAATATGAAAACTCGGGATGAATTAACTAGTGTTATTGCAAGGATGTTCTACTCAGTGGTTTACCATTTAATCTTGTAAAAAATCCTTGTTATTATCTTGCATTCTCTATGGCGACTGCTCAAAGTAAAAATCTTTCGAGTTATATTCCTCCCGAATACAATGCATTGAGAACTACACTTTTGCAAAGGGAGAGAGCAAATATTGAGAGGTTGCTAGAGCCTATTAAATCTACTTGGGAATGATAAAGGTGTCAGTGTTGTTAGTGATGGGTGGACGAATGCTCAAAGGAGACCAAGTATCAACTTCATGGTGGCTTCTAAAATTGGTTTGATGTTCTTGAAAGCAGTCAATTGCCAACGTGTGTTTAAAGACAAGCATTTCATAGCTAACTTGATCAAAGAGGCGATTCAATCCATTGGACGTCTAAATGTGGTCCAAGTGATTATAGACAATGCCCCCGTGTGTAGGGGTGCTGGCTTGTTAGTGGAGGAAGTATATCAATATATTTTTTGGACTCCTTGTGTAGTGCACTGATAAGAGCCCAAAACTGTAGTTTTAACCCCTTAACAATATTATTTTTAGACCAATTATGTGATTAATAAGTAAGAGTTAGTACTGTTATCGTGTTCTTATGTATTTCAGGCATTGGAGTCGAATACGTGCAGAAATGTGTCTCTTTTGCGAGATAAAGAAGCAAAGGTTGGTTGCTAAGAAGTTCTATGATTAAAGGCCAAGATTCAAGGAGAAAAAACCTTTTTAAAGCCCGGTTAAAGCTGAAAAGTCAAAGTCAACGCGAACAGAAATAGTGCACAAAAGTCAGCTGAACTTCCGAAGGTTGTATCTTTGGACTCAGACCTCGGAATTGGGCCTACTTTACGTCAAAACGACCAGCTCGGAAAGAGCTTTCTAATGGTCTAAGCTTTGACCCAATTAGAGTAGTAGAAGTGGATGAAAAGGCTGTTGAAGTCATTTCTAGCTGAAAACCCCTTTGTGGACTGAAATAATGAGGTTTTGGGCTCGATTTTCCGGCCCAAAACATGACTCCTCATCCCATGCACGAATTTGTGGATCTTGTCTCCTCTATTTGAAGAGAAAAAAACTTAGCTCTGAAGATACTTAGTTTTTAGTTAGTCAATAATCCAATAGTTAATTTTTTACTTAGCTTTACTTAGTCTAGATCCAATAGTTAATTTTAGATCTAGTTAATTAGCATCAAATTAGTGTTTAGAACAAGATTTAGTTTTTAGAATCAATAATTAGTTTATATTTCAAGTTTTAGTTTCTAATTCAATATTTGATTCATAGATTTAGTTTGTCTTAAATTGATAATTAGTTATTCACAATCTCAGTTCTAAATTAGTTTTAATTCATTTTGAATCTTAGACTATTGTTTAAATTTAGATTTATAAAGTTTAAATTACTTATATCAAATGACTTGTTCTATTTGTTCTTGTGTTAGTAATTTCAGTCCAATGAATCAAAGCTAAACTCCCATTAGAGGGAGGTTAATGAAGTCTTGAGAGGACTTGATTTGTTTAACATAAATTTGTTGATTAAGGTTTAAAGTTTGGATTTTTCTTGACTTAGAGATAAGAAGAGAAAAAGCTAAACTAAAGGATTGTGAGTTTTGCATGAGAATGGAAAACAAACCTTCCTCTCATGCTAATTTGATTATGACTAGAGATGGTATAATTGAATTAGGGATCATAAAAGTCTAAGATTTATATTTAACCTTTTAGTGAGAATATAAAGATTAGGGTTTCTTAACAATCTATTCTAACACTTCTAGGAATTAAAAAGTAGATTTAATTCTCTCTCTAACATTCTCTATCTTTGATTCACATCATTATATTGTTAGTTAAATTAGTATAAATTCGTAGTATCATCATAATAGTTAATTTCTTATTCAAATTATTACTCTCATCATTATTCCTTTTCTTTGATTAGTTGAATTCTATTTATGTCTTGATAGTTTATGAGTAGAACGAATCCGTACTCTTTATATATTACATAATTAATTGAAAGTAGAAATATTAATCTAAGCACTTGTTTAGTTAATTGATTATTTGTGTTTATGCATAGATAGTTAGTTAATGTAAATTTGCTTTTATCATTCACACCTTGAACCTTGCGCTAAAGAACATATGTGCAGCAAAGAATACTGAAGCGAACTCAGAAACGTATTTGGAGTGTAAGTGGATTACCAAAGTTGTTGGAGAGGTGATGGTGGTTAAGAACTTCATTATGAACCACTCGATGTGGTTGTCTATGTTTAATGAGTACTCACATTTGAAGTTGCTTTCAATTGCAAAGACACGCTTTGCTTCTAGCATTATTATGCTTAGAAGCTTTAAAGTTATAAAGCAAGGCTTGTTAAATATGGTGATTAGTCCCAACTGGGCAAACTATAGGGAGGATGATGTTGGTAAAGTTGCTTTTGTCAAAGAGAAGATATTAGATGTCTTGTGGTGGGATGATATTGATTACATATTTGCCTTCATTGAGCCGATGTATGAGATTCTAAGGAAAGGTGACACAAATCTGCCTTGTCTTCATTTGGTGTATGATATGTGGGATTCAATGATATAGAAGGTGAAAATTGCTATCTATAGCCATGAGAAAAAACTTGATTACAAGAGCTCAGATTTTTATATAGTTGTCCACCGGATACTAGTGGCTTGATGGACCAAAATTAACACACCACTTCACTGTTTGGCTCACTCATTGAATCCCAAGTACAGTAACTTCTTCTCATTTCAATCTTTGTTATTTAATATATGTTCTTTTTACTAATAGAAAACATTATACTCATATAGGTATTATAGTGCTAAATGGCTCAATGAGTGTCTATAAAGGATGCTTTTGGTAATTCTTATAAATAAAGGTTTAGTGAAGGGTTTGGGATGATTAGATAGGGTTGATCGAGTTCGTATGGATGAACTGCCTATGTATCAAGTTCTCTCTGCTGGGGGGAGACTTGAATCAGGTCAGACGTAGTTCCTGTCCCCTTTATATAGAAAACCTTGGTGGTCCTTCCTCTTCTTTAGCGTCAGTTCAGATCTTGGTCTTCAGGTCATGATGGCGAGTTATGGCGATTGATGAGGTGCGCGAATGAAGCTGCGACCTTGAATGCATCAGTAAAAGCGTACGTTACTAGCCGTTATGGAACGGGGTGAGCAAGCACTATGGAGGTCGCTCCAAGACGAGGTCGTCCATTCGACTCGAGTCACTTTGAAGTGAGGTTGTGGGGTGAGTGTATGAGGTCGTTAGGTTAAGTGAGTTTGCTGGTTCTCTGTGAAGCGATTTGTCATGAGTTCGTCGGGGGAATGTAAAAGTGTCTTCTGATGGTGTCAGTTCGTGATGGAGAGACAGTTTGGTTCGCTATGAAGCGAGCTGTTATGAGGGGGGACTGCTCTCTTGATGAGTTCTGCTGGACACGTGTATAATATGCATTGGTTGTGTATATTAGCCCTTTACACAGCCCCCTCTCATTAGTTCATTCCTATCCATTGGGGCGAGCTGATGAGAGTTTAAGTTCACACGTGGGAAGCATATAAGGTAATGACTAGACATCCTTTACTTGTGAGTGATTCAAACTCTGATTCGAACTTTGTCATGGGGAACGAGGTGGTTGAAGTTGTTGTGAATGAACCGAGAGGTGTGTGTCTTTCAGCTCAGATGAGGACTGGTGGTAGCCTTGGGGGCAATTCGAATGCTGGAAATAATTTTGACGGTGCGTTTTGTTAGCAAGCGTCCTGTGGGTGAAAATGATCGGGAACGTCTTTTGCGCCCAGAAGGCTCTTTCTTTGATCTGGAGGAGGTGACTGTGGCAGTTTGACCACCAAATTTGAAAAGGAAGGTCGGTGATGTTGCTGATAATGTGGGGACTGTAGGAACTTGTGATGGGAAGGTGGCGATGGATGGTCCATCTTTCTCTAAAAATATTGACCTTAGTGAGTTTGACTTGGATGTTTTTGAAGAAATAATTTGATGATTTGGCTGCGGAAAATAGCGATCTGGTACGTCAGCTCGAGATGGAGCAAGCTAAGTTGGTAAAAGTTGAAGATTTTGCAAATAGATGCAAGTCGGCAGCAAAGTTTACTAAAAATCTTTATGAGACTTCGTTTAGTGAGGCGGAAGGTGGTAAGTATGTACTGTCTGCGATCTTAGAAGTATAGTTCCGTAGCTTGTAGTTTTGTGCTGGAACGCGCCTAGCTTAGATTTTCTTATGTATGAGTGAGCAATCTTTAGGGTCGATGACTCTTCTATAGACTGAGTGACCATTCCATCAACCTAGCTTTAGATCGTCCTGCAAATGAGTGATCGGTCTGTAGGTTGGGTGGCGCTTCAGTAGATTGAGTGGCCAATCCAAATGGTAGTTTCTCCTAGACGAGGTCGTCCACCTAGCTTGAGTTACTTTGGAGTGAGCTCGTGGGGCGAGTACGTGATGAGCTGCTCCTGGCTTTAGATTGTCCTGCGTCTAAGTGACCGATCTATAGGTTGGGTGGCATTTTAGTAGACTGAGTGGTCATTCCATCGTTGGGTTACTCCTAGCTTCCGTTTTCCATTGGTATATATGATACCATGATAGCTTGATCCTAAACTAGTCCTAGGAATATAGGTCCCCAGCTGGCGAGACTATTTACTCGGCTAGAATCATTTTGGAGTGAGCTTGTGAGGTAAGTTCATGTCGAGTTGCTCCTAGCTTCCGCTCTCCATTGGTATGATACCATGATAGCTCGATCCTGAATTGGTCCTAGAAATATAGGTCCCCAGCTGGCGAGACTATTTACTCGGCTGGAATCACTTTGGAGTGAGCTTGTGAGGTAAGTTCAAGTTGAGTTGCTCCTAGCTTCCGCTCTCCATTGGTATGATACCATGATAGCTCGATCCTGAACTGGTCCTAGAAATATAGGTCCCCAGCTGGCAAGACTATTTACCCGACTGGAGTCACTTTGGAGTGAGCTCGTGAGGCAAGTTCATGTTGAGTTGCTCCTAGCTTCCGCTCTCCATTGGTATGATACCATGATAGCTCGATCCTACACTGGTCCTAGAAATATGGGTCCCTAGCTGGCGAGGCTATTTACCCAGCTGGAGTCACTTTGGAGTGAGCTTATGAGGTAAGTTCATGTTTAGTTGCTCTTGAAAAAGAAATGTAACCTTGCACGTTGCTGTTAATACAGACTAATGGTAAAAGATCCATTCGGATTAGTGGGGTGTTTCTATCGGTGCATTTGTTTATTGGCAAAGACCCTAGTGTATGGTTTGCGCTGTGCGACTATGATTACGCGTTGATCTTGGTGTGGGCCATAGCTAGTAAATTCGTGGACGGCAAAAGTTCGGTACGTCAATTATTCGCCTAAGATTCGAAATTTTCAACAATAATACTTTTAAATATTCGGTCCAATAAAACGCTAACGGTAAAAATACGATATACGTGTTTTAAACGGGTATAATACGAATATATTTCTTTAAAATTCGGCTATATATTTTACATTTAAAATTTTGATATATAAGTATATAACGTTTTTATTTTTATTTTTACAATTTTATTCATGAAAAAATAATACAAATGTCATTTTATTAAGCCAAACCTTATAATTAAGTGAATAATTCGCGAATAATTAAAACAATTATAAGCCCGACCCAACCAATTCGCGAATTAAACCGTATCATTCAAAAATTCGCCGAATTATTCGTTTTATTCGCCAAACCTTATAATTCGCGAATAATTCGGCGAATTACTAGCTATGGTGTGGGCATATGACTGGTATCGATCTGCTCTGAGTATGTGAGATCGGGGGCGCTTTGTGGCGGGGCGTTTGAGCCTTTCGGTTGATTAGTGCGCCTTAGGTACTATGTGGTTTGGTGATGTCTCTCTTGAGTAAGAGTGCGTTTTGAGTTAGTTACTGTGTTTTTCGTATGGACGAAGTTTCTTGGGTGCATCGTCCTGGTGTAATGTTCGTCTCCCTTGTTATGGGTGAGTCGAAGTGTGATTTCGTGGTTATCGCAGTTCGTTATTCGTTCTTACGTGTGTATGGAAGCGAACTGGTTTGACATTGTGAACTAGGTATTTTTCTATATTGAATTATAAGTACGGAGCAAAACATGTTCCATGAAAGAGGGATAACTTTATTGATGAATAGAGAGGTAAGACATTGACGAAATAAAGAAAACATGTTGAATTGACCTTTGAGAAAGGATAGATATTCCTTTGCTCAAATGATGGAGGTGCTTTGCAAACTGTGTGTACCGTGCTGGATTAGCTGATGTGCGCTGCCATACATCGTCGTTGTGGTAAGCGACCTAACTATAGGTTAGTGAATCTGAACGATATGGGTGAATCCATTTGCGAATTGGGAGTGTGGAATGGAGGGAGTCATGTTCTATTCTGGTCTTGACTGTTGGGACGCGCGTTTGAGTAAAAGCCCCAGTAGTTCGACCTCTCTTTTGTTTTTGTGGTTCGCCACTGTTGGTGTACTGGTGGATGTAGTCCCTTTGTTCTGGACCTCTGCTAGATTGTTGCAGTTCATTGTCAATGAATTCCTTCAAGAGACCTTTGTTGATCAGGTATTGTATGTAATTTCTCAAGCACTTACACTTGTCGGTGAGATGGGAGTGAACTTGGTGGAATTTGATAGGGTTATATACTAAAAGCATTACTTTTGTATTAACTCTAATTCTTTATATTTTGAATAAGAATCATATGGGCAAATGTTATGCATATTATATATGTTATTAGTTATATGTATGTGTCTAATACTTTATGTTGTAGATGATATGGTATGTGGTGACACACAAAAGATCATATCATCAGTACCTTATAAAGTATAAGTAAACGTTCACAACCTAGATGGATTTGGACAAACCATTGGTAAGGTTGTAGTATAATCTGGTATTAGTCTATCTTGACTACAGGATTACACTAGTACACTTTATGTGTATTGAACAGGACCAAGTAAGGTTGTTTCTCTTTATACTGACTATATAAGAGAACAAACACCTCTGTTATTATGGATGCTTGTTGATTAGGGTTTAGGGTTACTATACCATAACAGGCTATTACTAACAGTCAAAAACCGTTACAAAAAATATTTGTAACGCTTTTTATCCATAACAGTTTGGGCGTGGGTAATCTGTTACAAATATTTGTAACGGTTTAAAAGCGTTACAAAACATTATTTTGCTAACGGTTTTTTCCGTAACTGAAAATATTTACTAACGGTTTTCTTTGCTCAATTGTATTACTATTTAGTAACGGTTTTATAACATTAGTAACATTTTTTAGTGTTACTCTTTTCTAACATTAGTAACGGTTTTATAAAATCGATAGCAGCTTTTTGTGTTAATCTTTTCTAATATCGATAACGGTTTTATAAAATTAGTAACGCTTTTTGCTACTGATTTATAAAGTTTGTAATGGTTAATTTTCTTTTTAACGGCGGTTTTCTTTGCCGTAGTAAGTGTTACTCATTGCAAAGCTTAGTTACAGTTTTCCACCGTTACAAAACTATTTGATATGTAAAAAAAATAATCTCTGCCAAAAATACCCCCACTTATTGAGTATTCTACAATTGTCCATAATATAAACAAGAAATTAATCTCATAAATACATCCAATCACATAATCTTTTATTAAAATAACATCACCAAAACATCTTTCATAAATAGGATTTGCCACGAATGAAATACACACTATTTTCCAAATCAATGGGACTTGTTCTTAAACTCAAACTCTCACGTCATTTGTATAGAACTAGCACCTTCAATAGTTGTAAGCATCAGGAGATGATTTTGGGATGGTATCATCAGAAAAGTCTCTTTCATCCTATACACCAATAGAAATATATAAAAAGAAATCAGGCAGTAGAAAACAAATATGTATAGATATATACTTATATTCTATTCTTAAGTAGTAGCTCCTTATACTCAAACTACGAAATTCAGAAAAGAGAATATGGTAGTAGGCTAGTAGCAATAGAAACATAGTATAGACATGAAAATTTAAGTAACTCTCCAAAACCCTATAACCTTGTCAGACACCTTGACGAAAGACATAAAAATTTCGGCAGAGTCTCCTTTGTATTTTCAACATTTCATAAACATAAATCCTGTTATAACCTGAAAATTAAATAATATATTGATTCTTAGAACTAACTACTCAAATATATTGATTCATAGAACCCGCTACTTAACCATCTCGACCAATGCCAGTTAAGTCAAATAACCAATCCTCGAATCAAAAAGACACTATAAATTATATACCAAAATTAAAATGAAAACAACATATACATCACTTCCACTTATATCAGTGTTATACACTTCTATTAGTTCCAACCCGAGATACCACACTTCGAATATATATACACCATACATTCACACTACTCACATATAAGAACCCATCTTCCAAAACAAAACTCGTGAATAGACTACATGAAGGAATTTAGACAACTTTTAGAACGGAATAGACTACAAATTGTGCGGAGTGGGGAAGATTTTTTTTTGGGGGTTCAAGAATATGAAATGTCCATCTTACTTAGGTTTCAACGATTTTTTTTGTAGGGGTGGGTGGGTGGGTGGGTGGGTTCAAGAATATGAAATGTCCATCTGACTTAGGTTTCAACAATTTTTATGCTCTCATACATACTTTCAGTGAACACTTAAATGCCAAAAATTCCCTCAATTTCTCGAAAGGCAATTACCCAAGAAAAAAAACACTTATTCCTAGCCTACTGTTAATCTTCATATAGAATTAAAGGTTACTCTTCACAAAATGAGAAACAAGTTTCAACAAAAGGAGTATGTTAAAGAGCTCCAACAACAAAGATTTTATTCTGTAACTAAAAAAGTGGGAAAATAAAATGGACTTCAAGCAGTCTGATCCCTCTAAAAGGGCGGCGGGCAGAAAGCGTTGGGTTTCCAAAATATCCTGCAACTATTTTCACTAAAAAAAGCCGCCATAGAAGCCTCCTTTGACAATATATTGGCAACCAACCATAGACATCACAAGACTTAACCAAAGTCAAAATAATTAAACAATTTAAGCTCTGACAAATGCATACCCTTATTGAAGCACAAAACTGCAAAGAATGCGACCGGCCATCACGTTCAAACAGACATCATAGTGGCGAAAATTCTCAACATTCCCCTCAAAACTTCCTCCATTGCTCTCTTATTATCTCCGATAATACCATCTGAAAAGAACTCAAAAGAATATCAATGATTTAGAATTAATCCCTTAAAAGATATCACGGATCCACCTGAAAGTATAGTATCTCATTATTCTGGGGATAGCAAACTGTTATTACAGGTCACACACTTTCCTCTACTATATCATCATTTACAGCTATAACATAATTAAAGATAAGTCTCATTCAGCCCCATATATGTCCGCTTTTAAACCTTTTTTCTTCTAAATAAAGAAATTAGGTGTTCGTTTACATGCTCACCCAAATGAATGGACACAAAATGAAGGTAACTAACAAAAGTTGTAAGCACAATACGACTATCTATGACAAAATACTCCAAATTCATCTGCAAGTTCACACCCCAAATTATAGAGGATCACTGTTAAGCATATAAACTATCATCCAAAACCAAAAAAAAATCTTGTCACTCATAAATAGATAAATGAGGAAAGAAATCCCTTTATATGCACCTATTCGAGGTAATACACTAGTATCATTCTTGATGAGGCTAACCAATTCCTTTGGAATGGGTGAACTAAAGAATATGTATGCCCTGTGAGAAAAACAATAGGCTAGTTAGACAAACAGTTGATTAAAACTACCAAGGACCATACTTCTCTTTGTTACTTCCCTGCTTCTCCATATATATAGTGACATTGAAAAGCACCCTTAATTTATATAACACTTTTGTTTAAATATATAAAAGGAACATCAACATAAAAAAGGGTAACAAAAAACAAATAACGAAAATGAAAACGGGAAATGGGAAATGGGAAAAATTGTAAACATATGAAAGACAGGTTAGGAACATAATCAAGCATACAGATAAATGCAGCCATGACCCATGTGAGAATGATAGATTGACAGTTCTACAACACAGCTATATGCATTTGAGTGTTTGCATCTAACCATCAATAAGTTCCAGCAAAAAAAAATCAGTTTTTGGCGTAAATAACAAGACAAGCTTGAAACCGATTTCAGGTACTTAACTATTAGAGTTCATCCAAAGGGAGGTTACTCCAAGTGATGTCCGAAAATTATTTCAGTTCGAGTGTCCGGGCTTTTTATAACTAATAGCGAGAGGGGGAATTCCCAACCCTCTCTATTAGCTAATACACTATTACATACGGTATAACACCCCCATTGGAGAGAGTTTTTTTAATATTTGAGATGTAAAATTTCCACTCTATACGGTTTACACCCCCCATTGGAGATGCCCTTATGTACCTCACCGCCCTCACGTTGGAAATAATTAATTTAGTAAAGTCCATTAATAGCAAGTAGAGTTTTCTCGTACTACATTCCTTACGTGCTAAAACATCTATGGAAATTTTCAGTGTATAAAAACACATACAAATTTTTAATAGTATCTTTGTAGTCACTAATAGGCTTTTGAATACGATACACACCAGCATCACAAGTTATTATTAGAGATTACTCCTAGGAAAGCAATTTGTCATGGCTGCGGCTTGTAAGAATTTCATCAACCTATTCGTCACGAGGGCGTTCCTAATAATAGTGTCTATTTTCTGCTACTTCAACTCGTCAGACGCGCAAGTGCAACACCAACAAAGAAACACCAGGTCACTAGTGAAGCCGGTAGTAATGGTCTAATTTTCTCATCCCAACCGTCTCGAAAGCGAAGATCTCATCCTCGGCATCCTCGCGAAGAATCTGCAGTTGAATTTGAGCCTTTAGGGCGGCGTAGACCGGTGAAGCTAACTTCAATGACAAGACAAGAACAGTTGAACGACAATTTTATCGCGGATTCTACTAGATCATGCAACCGCGGTTTCTCAGCCTACCTACGTAGATTAAGATTACAAAACCCTTCAACGCTCTTGTAGAACCGGTGGATCCAAACTGATTTGAGAAAGGCGGCTACCATTGTTTAGCGCGAAGATATGCAAACCCGATTCACGCGATCCGGCTTGACGCTCATTGGTTCTTGTGTGTCTAACCCGTGGTTAGAGTATTATTTTTATTGATCTTACATCCCGTTGTTTGAATTTAAAGTTGGCCCGATGGCTAGAGATTTGATCTTTAAGTGTTTAATGTTTAGATTGTTTTATCAGATGCATGTGGACTTGCGGAATTATATAAATCTACAATATTTTTAATAAAATTATTTATTTGATAATTAAAAACTATGCCTCGTTCAAAACCCTTAATCTACTTTTACTTATGTATATATTTTTCTTGGGGTTGGTTTATGAAATCTGTCGGTGGACAGCATTGCCACTTTCCGGCCATGAATCTAGTCAGTAATTCATACCGTTGTGGAGATCGAGGGGGTATAAGTTATCTCTTTCCATCTCCTTGTTGGAGAAGTGAGAGATCACCGGTCACGACTTTTTTTCCCACTAAACTCAGGAAGGTGAAAATCTTGTACTAGGCGTGGCAATTCGATTGAGCAAAGGATGCTTTGTCACTGATCATCTTCAACATAAAATTCCAGTCTTACAATGGTAAATAATTACTAGCTTAGGTGAGTCGTTGGGAAATAAACTACAGGAGGTTTTGAAACGGTACTCAGGATTGGCAGACTTTTAGAAGCAAAGTGGGGAATAACATGGGGGTATACCTTTAAGGACAATTATCAGTAGTAAAAGACACTAACCAGTTAAGGTCTTTCTTGAACAGACTAGGGAAAAGCGGAATATACAAGGAAAAAAAACTAGGCAAAGGCATATGGAGCAAGCCGGAGGATGGTACAAAGTGAAGCTAAATGCAGATGGACACATAACAAGTCAAAAGCTGAGGATGGGAGGAATTACTAGGAATTTAGAAGGCCAAGTGAAGCTTTGCTACAGTCAGAGGGGATCCAAGATGTGTTCTCGTTTCAAGAGCTAAAACCTATCAAATTTGGACACCAAGGATGTCGATCTTTGCGAGGAGCAAAAGGTACTAAATTAGTAACCTCGGAATCCTTAAGAGCAACAAGAATACTTAAAAAGCATGGAGGTTGCACCATGGCATTGATGTGATCTCGAGCTACAAAATTTCCAAAAAACAGTACTTTTTGCTCCTTAAGGCCGGACACAGCTCTCCAATACTTATATCTAGCATTTTCAATACATTTTCTCTGAACTTCTCAAAAAAATACTACCACCGAAAACACTAGCCATTAAGTGCCTTGGGAAAACACAAACGGACATAACCTTCCACTTCTAATTTCTTGTTTTAGCAGAAATAGTTGATTCCGTGACAAAGTTTCCCTTAGATCCCTAACCACTAAAATTGCATCCAAAGATGCCTTCTGCGATCTTCTTGGTCGAACAACGATCCGGCATGCCTTATGCAGTCTTACTAATCGTCGAACAACGTATTTTAATTGGAATCCAATCCAATCTACAATCCAATCTATGTGTCTCGACTACTGCCCATATCTAAAGGTATGGTAGATAATGTCTGCCCTATTTCGGAGGTAGAATCATTTTATCAACAAGTTTCCGCATCAAGTCTACAACCATGTTAATCAAAGATCAACAAGAAAAATCTATTGGGAATCCACACTAAAACTAACAACAAAATTCTAAATTCCACCGTTTTCGTACCTTTTTCCCTGGAACCAAGAGATTGAAACAACATCTGCGAAGGGTGAAAAAATAGAACTTTTGAACAACGCCATAATTTTTATGAAACAATTTAAAATATTCAACGAATATTAAGAGATAACCGACACACTTGTGTTCAAATACCCCTTAGCAAAATTAATTGACCCAATCAGAAATGTTGAGCGTACCATTGACAAAACCCTACCTCGTTCTAAAACAAAAATCTAAAATCCAATTAAACCCAATGCCAATAATGAAAACAAGCCAAGAAAAGAATTGGAGAATATTTACTAATAACGAGAAAAACCCAAGAGGAAGGAGCGAAAATAAAAAATCTAAATTTTCCAAACCCAAAAAAGAGAAGAAGAAGACAAATAACTTACCATCAATTCTTTTTAGATCAAGTTGTCTAGATTTGAGCTATCCACATCTCGGCCCTCTGAAAGTGAGAAAGTGAGAGATGAGTGCGGCATCCTTTGGTTTTGGAATGTCATTTATTTTTCTGATTTGTTTTTTCTAACGGTATCAATGTGTTAGCTCACCGTGAGAAATTAATTTCGATAATTATCTGAAATTAAGTAACGGAAAAAATTATATAGTTACGCTTTGTAAACGTTAGTAAGTGTGTCACGGTGAAAAAACGTTACTAAGTGAAAAAGGAGTGCGTTACTAAATCACCCTTTTGGTGTAGTGATCTATCTCTGTGAATAAAGAATTTGTGGCTTCTTGTTTGAGGTAGATAGCCAAACTCAAATTCATTGGGTATTTTGGCCAATGGGTTCAAGCATTTCTTCTTAGTAAGGAAGTTAGTTTATTGAACCATTCAAAAGTAGGGCAAGGCAACCTATAGAACAAAGAATAGAGGAACCACACAAAGACACATAAAACACTCTCAATAGCTCACCTTACCTTAAATGGGAGGATATTAAATCAACACCGCAGAAAACAATGCCTACTGGCACTAGATTACCAAGTTCTCGAAAGGAATTCCACTCACCTCCTTTCTAAACTTTTCCAATAACATAAGAATCTTAAGCATGTTCAATATTACACCAAAGACTATTCCTCTCTAGCTGCAACCCCCCTAGATAGTGATAGGAATCAACAGAAATTTGGTAACAAGATCATAATAAGAATAAACCTCACCGTGTCATTATCATGAGTTCCAGTGTACACTACTTGATTACGCTCATGATTATGAGGCAAATTAATGTTATACTCGCCGTCTCCAAAAGCTGCACAAGAGGACTGCAACACAGAACTTCAAGTCATTATTATTGATTCAACTCTTTCAAGACACGGAAAAAAAGAAGGGGGGGGGAGAGATGGGTCATAAGCACATAATAACTACCAAACTGAAGGACATCCATTCCAGTGCCGCGATGGCCTTCCTAAGTTGAACAACATCCTCAGTTATCACTCCTTGTCATATTATGATCAAGAGAAATATAAGATCAATTTCAGTGGAAGCAGCTTGTGGAATTTATATCATATTTCTATTGGTAAAGTCTAATTCTTTAGTAGATCAAGGTAATAATAATCCAATAAATAGGCCATGTAGCAAGGAGCTACATAACCTATAAGAAGTACTGCCCATCCCAGTTACAACCCCTCTTTAAAATCTAAGTGTGTCAACTCTTGAATACATGCCCAGTCATATAGCTCATTGTTGGATCCCCTCCGACACCTTGTAAGTATCCTTTTCTAGTTACTCAAATACAGCAAGACATACCAAGTCTTCTGCAATTATATTGATCCTTCCAACAACTTGAAAGATGGCATCAAATACGGCTTTCCTCGGTCCAGCCTACCACCAAGAAAAAAAGAATCTAGTCTGGATTTTTGATATCTCCAAAGAAGAAACACTTACACCTTCCACATGTAGATATGACCTTCCAATGACAGAACATAACAACCTTTGATTCTGCAATTTGGTGCAATTACGACGACAATAATTAATAGCGTGTAGAAATACCAATAACCACAGATGTGACAGGAAAAAAATAAATAAATAAAACTACAGCCATCAAGACGCTCTCACCAGAAGGAACCGCCCAGAATCCAGCAAATCCTTTAAAATGATCTATCCTGAATTCATCATATAGATTATATGCACGCTTTATCCTTTCTACCCACCAAGAAAACCCATCGGCCTCCATTGCTTTCCAATCATATAAAGGGTTGTTTAATTCACATTACAATAGAGTGCATAAGATGGTAGCTTCAGTCGAATAACACACAAACCAAAAGTAAAAATCGTACCTTTTGCAGCAACTCGAACCGAACTTGGACTGAATCAGACCAAGCAAACCCTATATCGTAGTGGAGTAAAATCGAGAGAGAGAATTGAGTGTGACTACCAATTAGAAAACCCAAGGTAATTGAACGGAAGAGGAAGGCGTATTTACAGCGGCGGCAGAAAACAACAGTGAGAGATTGAAAGAGATTTAAGAGGCGATTGATGGAGATTTGAGAAAGATTTATTCAAGAGAGAATCAATGAAGGGGAGTTTCTTTCCTTAAGGAGAGTTGTGAATTAGCGAAAAACTTAGCGCGATATTTTTCTTGTTTCCTGTTTCCTAAATTCCCAAATTTTTTTTTTTTTTTTAAACCGTTCACACTTTAGCAACGCATATATTTCGTAAGAAAATAACTATAGACCGTTACAAATTAATTCAATTTTAATAAAAAATAATTGTAACAGTTTATCATCATTCCTCACGGTAATAAAGTGTGAGGAACTCTCTCACGGTAAAAAACTGTTACTAATTAAAAAAAGTGAGCGTTACTGATTTCCTGTTTTGGTGTAGTGGGTTCAGGGTTTAGGGTGTGCATTGTACATTGCTTTAAATCATCAATGAGTGAGATTCATTTGTGAATCAACAAACTCGATGGATTGGGTAATGATATTGTATCTAAGGTGTGCTGTTGATTATAGAAGGAATCCGTGACCCGCAGGAAGTCGAGCTGATGATGTCCCCTTGAGGAGCTCATAAGGATTGCCATGTAAACCCTGCAAGTGGATTTAATCCGACATGACAATGAGGTTGAGTGGTACTACTCAAGGACATAAAAAGTTGATTAATGTAGTTGTCAGTAACTTGAATTAATCAACGGGCATTCAATATCTTAAACACAGGGAGATCAACAAACATATAATATAGAGCCCATAAACGTAACACGTAATTTGGGATTAGGGCGGTAGTGCAACAATGGCCTTTAATGGAATAAGCCATTTGTTGACGGACTTAGGCCGTGTGTTCTGGGCAAACATGGGAAGCCCAAGCCCATCAGGAGACCTAACCCCGATTTCTCCTCATGGTCCCTGTTGTAGCCTATAAATAGAAACCTCTTTCTCTGGCCGTTTTTTACACAAAAAAAAACTTAGGTTTTGCTCAAGGAAAGATATATCCAAAATCGGTTCTAACTTTGTGAGCTGAAAGAGGCCAAGAGAGAAAGAAGAGGTTGGAAGATCGTTGCCCATACAACGTCCATTCTAAAGATAGGAATATAACAGAAGATCAAGAGGTTGCTGATTCATAGATCTTGGATTCTCAGAGTTATCTTAGCCGATCTAAAGGTTTGAATTTCTAAACGAAACCGTGAACACCTTTATTCTGCTGCGCATGGTGTTTCGCGGTTAGTAAGTCATTCGATGCGACCATAACGGTTCCTACAAAATTGACAGAACAGCTGACAGTGACGTTTGGTATTGGTTTGATATCCGGTTTGAAAAATGGAGTGTTTCTGATGCAGTTGAAAATATGGCTTAACAATCTGGAGAGTTTCGCAGATTGAGTTATGCCATGGGGGGTAACCAGTTTGATTTGTGGAATCGCTAGGTACTCATATAGGTAACCTTTATCAAGAAGGTCTTGGGGAGCTTGTCTGCTCTCAGGGGGAGTAGGGTTGTCAACGGGCCGGACCTGAATAGGACACACCTAGGTCCAGGCCTGGCCCAAATCATATTTGATATTTTGAGTCCAAGCCCGGCCTAAGTCCTATTGGGCAAGTTCGGATTCGGGCCAGGCCTAGGTTCGTTAGCAATACATGGGAGCTGTTATTTTTGTCTAAAATTTAATCAAATTTGTAAGTGGTATGAATCGAACCCACAACTCTTGTGTGGCAGGCACAATACTAACCAATATGGCTTCCAATTTTTTATGTCAACTTTCAATAAATATAATAGATATATTAATAATATTAAATATAAAACACATAAACTATTATAAATTTCAGGTCGGGCCATTATCGGATCGGACATAGGTATGTCCAGACCTGACCCAATAATCTTATCGGGCTAAATTTAAAGTCTAAGTCCTTATCTTAGCGGTTCGGATTTAATCCGGCTTCGGGCTTGTCTCGGCCCATTGACAGCCCTAAGGGGGAGGGGTTGAAAAAATGGATTAATGCGTTCGATTTTCTTGAGGATTTCTTCCATTGGCTTGGATAGCGAGTAGAACTGTCTGCTCCCTCGTTGTGTTCTTTTCTTCTGGTGGTTTGAAGATGCTTCAGGCTTGGGTATTGCATTCCTCGTTCTATATTTGTTGTCACGACTGTGATGGTTCTCTGGTTCGTATGGAACTGGAATGTACGGCGTGCTCTTTGTGGTTGCGCTTGTTCGATCTTCTAAGTCGATCATCTTCTGGCTGGAGTGGTTTATCGGTGTTGAGGTCGTTGATGCCAGATGCAGGGCGCCTAACTAGGAGTGAAATTCTCCTCAGGGTTTGGTTGTCTTCTTCTAAGTTTGAGATTCCTTGTTGCATTGTACTCACAGCAGAGACAAGTTGCTTGACTGAATCCATGAGGATTTCCATGCTTCGTGGGCCTGAGAAAAATGACTTGATCGTGTTTTTTTTTTCTCTAGGAAATCTACCCGCAGACGGCGCCAATGTAAAGGATGTTTTTGGTAATCCTTACAAATACAGGTTTAATGAAGGGATTGGGATGATTAGATAGGGTTGACTGAGTTCGTATGGACGAACTGCCTACGTATTAAGTTCTCTCTGTTGGGGGGAGACTTGAATCAGGTCAGACGTAGTTCCTGTCCCCTTTATATAGAAAACCTTGGCGGTCCTTCCTCTTCTTTAGCGTCAGGTCAGATCCTGGTCTTCAGGTCATGATGGCGAGTTATGGCGATTGATGAGGTGCGCAACTAAAGCTGCGGCCTTGAATGCATCAGTAAAAGCGTACGTTAGTAGCCGTTATGGAACGGGGTGAGCGAGCACTATGGAGGTCGCTCCAGGACGAGGTCGTCCATTCGACTCGAGTCACTTTGAAGTGAGGTCGTGGGGTGAGTGTATGAGGTTGTTAGGTGAAGTGAGTTTGCTGGTTCTCTGTGAAGCGATTTGTCATGAGTTCGTCGGGGGAATGTAAAGGTGTCTTCTGATGGTGTCAGTTCGTGACGGAGAGACAGTTTGGTTCGCTATGAAGCGAGCTGTTATGAGGGAGGAGTGATCTCTTGATGAGTTGTGTTGGACACGTGTATAATATACATTATTTGTGTATATTAGCCCCTCACAGTGTCCTACTCGCATTGCACCACACAAAGACGAGGGGATTTATGCTGAGAGATTAAAGTGTTTTGCAAGATACTTCCCTAATAAAGATGAGCGAAGAACAATGAATACGGAGTTTGCTTATTTTTCTATGGCTTTGAAGGAGTTTGGAAATGGTGAATCTATTGAGAATAGAGGATATATGGAATCGAATGTGTGGTGGGTTAGTTATGGCGCTACTACGCCCTTGCTCCAAAGCTTAGCCTTAAAGCTAGTTGGACAACCATGTTTCTCTTCATGTTGTGCGAGGAATTGGAGTACTTACTCTTTCATAAACTCTTTGAAGAGGAACAAAATAACACCACAAAGAGGCGAAGACTTGGTATTTGTTCATTCTAATCTTCGTCTCTTATCAAGAAAATCCAAGGAATACAAAGGAGTGACTACCATGTGGGACGTTGGGGGAGATACATTTGATAGCTTGGAGGGTGTTAGCATACTTGAAATGGCCGACATTTCACTTGATGAACCGAAAAATGGAGGCAATTCTTTTTACAAACGAGACAACTAGTATTGAGGAGAGCTCAATCAAATTAGAGAGGAAACGGAAAAGGGAGAAGAAAATTGATCATGTTGTCTTGTGGAATTCTGGGGCTCTTTCTTTACTAATTATTATGTTTCTTGTGGCCTTGTGGATTTTATTTTGTTAAGACTTAAGAGTTAAGACTTACGAGAAATTTGATTAAATACTATATTAATATGTTTGCTTAATTTTGTTGATGTTTACTTTGACTAATCATGAATTTTATGATACATATGAATTAGTTTATAAATTATAATGTTCAATTATTAAAATAAAATAAAATTACATATATTATTTAATTCCCGTGTCTTGTTTGTGTCCGCGTCCTATTTTTTTGAGTTACAGCCGAGTTATCGTGTCTGCGACCATGCAACATTGCTAAACATGGTATACTTTTGTTGGTTTGTGTTGTAACCAGTGTTCACGATTCCGAACGGAATGTCGGAATTCCGTCGGATATTTCAGTATTTCAAAAAAACAGAATAAACAACATATGGTCGAAATTAGTGGCGGAGCCAGGAAATTGAGTGAGGGTGAGCCAACCCCGACCCGCCCCATTTACATCCCTTGTCCAACACAATCACACCTAGAGAACCATATATATGAACCATATATAAGAAGAAGAAAAAAATGAAAATTCTAATATGATCAATATTAACAACCCTTAAAAAAAATGATATTATTTCTTCTCAAGACCAAAACTTAATTTTCTATACACGGATGCACAAAATCCTAATTTCAAAAGTTAAGTTTTTGATATAGCTTATTGCATGTAGTATCTAACATGCTTCACCTACCTACACAAGCAACACTAATGAAATTTAGTTATATTTCCCTTTAAATGAAAATAACTTCAATGTTTAAGTTGTATAGTAAGTACTTTGGGGGAATTTAAGTATCCAACTGGAAAGAATAAACTGACAGTAAGTAAGCTTATATTAATACAAGCTAAGGTTATATACACCAAACTTGAGATCACCTGAGAATAACAATCATGCATATGGATTAAAAAAATTTACATATGAAACGCCACGACCAACACATCCAAATAAGATAGATTCTCAATAAAACAGACTTCGATCAAAACCTGAAACCATTTTCGCAAACATAGTATATATGCTAATAGATTGTGGCCCTATTAGTTACTACGTGGTGTAATGACTCCTTCAGTAAAAATATAATTCACGCCAGGAAAATCTTGACTGAGATGAAAGAAAATTGAAAATAAAACCGTGTAAGGATGTTAATTGTTTGAAAACAACACCCGAGTAGGCTAGTGGCTTAGTGGGAAAATCTATAATGATCAATGACAAATTGTTGTGTGTTTGTGTGTGTGTTTTTTTTGTTTTTTTAGGGGGGCGGGGGCCAAAATATAGCAAAGGAGATTGGGTAGAAAACTAAAAGAGATGAGGAGAGAATTACGTATGGGCTTACTGTTTGTTTGGGCCTTTTTTTTTGTTGAGTACAGTGATTTTCTTAAGTGATAACTATTTATAAAGTTCTATGTACTATTCCTGCTATTAGGTACATTGAAGTTATCCCTAGCTCATTTTCTGAGGATATAAAGAAAATTGTATATGATGACGCTAGAGGAAAAACTTATATCAGATTGTAACCCAAGCTATTTTCACTTTTATGAAAAAGGGTAGAGGACCTCTATAACAACCTCGCTTGGCTGATAAAAAATAATAATAATAACTATATATATATATATAGAATGTTGATGGTGTACCCTGAGGACCCCCCTGGCTCCGCCACAGGTTGAAATATTGATGATTCCAAAATTAGTCAAAATCAAAATATGAAATGGGTCAAAATATTGTGAATTTCGGTTTTCCAGATTACTGGAATTCCAATAATTCCAAAATCCATAACTATAGTTGTAAGTTTGTAACCTACAAGTGAAAATCCAATTAGTCAATTACCATTGAAAGTTTTTGACATTTCGTCATATACCATAATACCACTCTAAGACATATCATCAGACCTCAACTTACCACTAAATGTTTTGAGTATATTCAGATATTTATGCTAACTTACCAAATTTCCAATGATCCCAAACCTCATTTTACCGACCCGTCACACCTAATATCTACCAAAAATATCAAAAATTAACCACTCCAATATTTTGCCCTAGTGCAAAATTTTGTACTATGGAGAGTAGTATGGAATATGGATATGGATGGGCTCTAATGAGAGCAAAGGTTTTAATATGCACATACATTGAGACAAGAAGCTCTTTGATTTTTGTTTTCATGTACAACCATCATATCCCCTCCCTCCCACTGTTCTCCAAAGTTTAAACTTTTGAAGTGTTCCCCCCTATATTAGGATTTAGGACCACTTGCGTCTGACAGAAATTCACCACCACTCTCGAGTCTAGAGTCATGGTGTGCAAAGAGTAAATAGAGGAGAAGGTGGATGGTGAACAACCTTGTTATCATTTGCATTTCAAAAAGCTTTCCAAACTTGCAACTAGCTTGCCTAGATTTATCATCAATTTATGACTATGGTAATCTTTTGTAGTCATGGCCGGTTAGATAAATAATCCCCCTCTAGAAAAAATTTAAGTTCTTCTAATGAGGGTTTTTAGCGACTTTTACTTGTTACATATTTGACAATTTTTGTAATTTCCTTTGATTGGAAACCTGAATTGAATTGCTCACCGAATTGGCGCCATATATGTTGGCTTCCGCTACGGGCACCTTCAATTTCATGTTGGGCAGACCCAAAAATATAATATTTATTACAAGTTTGTCATTGACCTAAAAAACATGTTTTGTGTTGGGCATCTCCCAAATACATCAAGTTAACCTATTGACAACCTCTTATAGCCCTTCTCTCCCCACATTTAAAACTCAAAGTTAGGGTTTACATAAAAAAGTTGAATAAAAATAATTATAATCAAACATTTGCAAATTTTAAATAATATTTAGTTTTAAATCTAAACTTGCTATTTTTCATTTTATTTTGTGCAATTGTGAATTAACAACTAGTTTAGGGTTTAGGGTTAACAAATTTCGTACCAAAATCTAATGTAAATTGTTCTCAATAGCTATATTAATTTCAAATTTTACTCAAAATTTATACAAATATAATGTTTGAAATTTTGCACAAATATTGATCAATACAAAATTTGGTGATAATTTGGTGAATGTGGTTAGAGAGTGGTCGAAGAGAGAAGAAAGACACAAAGGCTGAAACCCCTGGCTAGTACCGGTTTCTCGGTTCTTGGTGAATTTGGTTGGGGGGGGACTTTCCGTAGTGCTCAACATAAATACAAACCCCAAATTGGGCAGGGGTTTGCCCAACACAATTTGGGGAGTGCCAATAGTAGTATACCTTTTCAATTCAACTAACCTAACTAGCTGTGTGCACGTGCAAGGCGCGCGACTGATTTTTTGTTAGTCCAATGTTGAAGTAAAAATGTAAAATTATAGACGTATATTAATCTGTTGTTGCTCGACCACCAAATCACCATTTCTTCTTCCTCCCTCTTTAGTTCGTTGTCATCTCCAAATCTGAAATCGAGGGAAGCAAAACTGAGAGCTCAACTCTAACCAAAGGACAAAAAAAGTTCATACCCACATGGTTTCTACTGCATTAGCAACTCCCAATTATACAACAAACTCATTAAACAAAGAAATATATAAACCCAAAAAATATATATATATATAGGAAACCAAACTATAATCAATCAAAGAATATTAGAACGATAAATAATAAGATTTTAGTGACGGAGCCGTTAATTGGACTAAAGGAGATTTGAATTCGCCATAAATTGCCAAAAGATAGATGGTAGAACCGTAGAAGGGACAGAGGGGGCAAGTTCGTCCATCTAAATATAAAACATAGTCAAAGTTGTCCAATTCAACAAAATATCAGGATACAATAGTTTTTACAGGATTTTAAAAAATAGATGGCCATTACAATAGACTAGAATGATGCACGCACGCACACAGTCCGTTTTGCTTATAACATAGAAGGATAATATCATCAATTTTCTAAGAAAACATAAGTAAAATAGTCAAAACAAAAACCAAATCATATAAGACAAAAAATGATTAAGAGATTTAGAGATACATAAAAAATATATATATATATTTTTTACTATTGCAGGACTGTAGATGAGGATCCTGATTTTTAAAGTAGTTTAGAATTTGCATTAAAATACTTGTATTTGATTGTAGATGGGAATTATATTTAGTAAAGACTAGAAAAAATGTGGTGCCCCACTGCCCGCTATTATTGCATATAATGGTCATACATATCTTGCCAAAATGCCTTACAATCACTTGCTTGTTTCTGTTTAATGGAGAAATTAAAGTAAAGAACGTACATTCAGTCCTTGTCTAATATGAGTAAAACCACAGTATCAATGTGTCATTTTTTGAGACCAACATTTGTACCTTTGGTTATCTAGTTTCTTGTTGCTTTCTTAAAAGGGATTGCAATGATATTCCTCTGACCTACACGCTAATCTCCAGTTGAAGCTAAGTTGACAGGTTAAGTCGTTAAGTTAATCAATAGTCGCCAAGTTAGTCCATCTCTATCATTTGGATGATCCTCAAATAATTTGTTCATGAAATATACGACCACCCTTAAAAACTATAGCAACATCTGACCAACCTAAATTAGCTGATAATGAAGTGAGTCAAGTATACCTAGCAAAGCTCATGGCATGTTTAAGTTCATAATTGACTACTAAATCCTATCCAATTCTATAGTAAATGTAACGAAATTCACCCCTTATATTTTGATGAAGCAAAACATAGTGTCTTGTCGAGAGACAGCACCAAACACTAACACAGGAAGAGTCGAACAAGATTACCTAATGATGGAGTATTGGTAAATCAAGTCTTGACTTATGTTAATCACATTGGGCCTGTCATGGCCCAGTCGAGTGTACGTAACTACTGGATGGGCTGGGCCCCGGGCGAGGTAAAAACCGTAAAATAGTTAGAGTAATGACACAGTTGATATACAACGACAACTTGCCAATAGCCCAACACGACAATTGCAAACTCCATTGAGAACCCCGACATAGTGGGCATAGTTCGCTTTGGTCGCCATGGACAAGAAGAAATTCTGCAAAGGACCAGCTACTGATTTGATTGTTAAGTCATTTTTTCTTTTTCTTTTGGGATCTGTTCTTTTTTTTTTGGGATCTGTTCAACAGTTTGACGTTTGCCATGAGCAGATTCTAGCACCCCTGGCATTGCACTTTTCCAAAACAATTTTAACACCTTTCTGTGATGCAGCAACTGATATGTCCGAGGGAGAAAATCATTGTTGGTGAAGAAAAGAAAAAGATAAACTAATTACAGTAAATTAAACGAACACGGCGAATTGAAGAATCCTGCCAAATGCAATCATACAATTCCTAGTGCTTTTCATCACATCAAGTGCCTTTGCTATTGTTGAGCCCACTGTTTCCATAGATCTTATTACCAAAACAGATTGATTATATTAGGTATTCGATCATATCATGCACCTACTAAGGCACAATATTATAGATCGACTCTTATACTGTATACTCTAAAATCATCAGATATGAGATATGGACCAAATTAGGTCAAAAACAAAGCACGGCAAGTGCTACATTCCTACTACTACTGAAAAGTTTTATTCAAAAATCACCAGCAGTTGTGCACTTGTGCTGCTTCTGCCATCTTCATTGTCATTCTGAATCATATTTTGGCAAAATAAATTACTAACCATAATAATTCAGCTATTTTTATGTGAGATGATACATTAGCGTGCAATGTATTTTGTATCTGAGTAGGTGGAATTTATATCTTTATGATTTTTATTTTATTTATTTTTTTTGGGCATTCAGCGGTCGCTTTGTAAATATGCTGGATAGCTGAGATTCCTGAGAACCTGAGAAGCTAAAAGCATAACTCTGCATAAGGCCCGAGGTGAGGAGTACTAGGTATTAGTTCTACAACATTTGGATTGTATGTCACAGTTAATATAGCAATTAGCAGGTTCGTAGTAAACCACTCCACCTGTGTGTGGAAACACAAACCAAATCCGCTGAAACATTTAAAACTTCGCTCAAATTTTGTGCTATGATCATTTTAATTTATAAAACTTCCCTCAAATTTTGTTCTACGATCATTTTTATATAGCAAAGCATGGGTTTGCAAGCTGCAATCAGACACATGCACGTGTGTAAAACCATAACCCACTCCCTCAGCACAATTTGATTGATCATTCTTGACATACAACAGCCACCCCAAATCTTGTACTTTTCTCAATGTTTTTTGTACCCACTTATAAAAGACCCTTCATTCAACTAGTAGGCACACCTGGACCCTGCAAACGACCATCTTGTTCCTCTTTTTTCTTCAACAGGCAGAACTCATCATAAAGAAAAATACAACAGCAACATCCACATTCCTTTCAATTCTTAAAACGCTTTATATCTTTTGTACCTTTATTTGTATCTTCTTTATTAACTGAATTAGTGATCAACCAAAAAGTTTTGTTAGAGAAAAGATTTCAAGATGAAGGTGAGTATGAATTTATTTGCATTTCTCTATTGCTACTTAGATTCGTTAGTACTCTTAATAACCACTGTTTATATACAATGTCTTATGCAGTTACTTGGCTGGATGCATCGCAAGCTCAAGCAAAATAGTAGTGGTGAACCATTCAAGGATTTTGGGATTGGTATTTCTCTCTCTATTCTAGTTTTACTATAATCAACTCCTTTATTTAAAAGTAATAAAGTATTACATTGTTGTATTTTCTCAACTTAGTCTCATTAATTGTTTGTCCTAGAATTTCAGTATGAGTATGCATTCGTCATATGAATCCAGTATTGATCCAAAGACATTGACGAATAAAATCAACATACATAGAGAAAATGTGTCTATTAATTTGGATCATATTGCATGAAGTGGAACTATAACATGTCTCTTTAGCTAAACATTGAAGCCAACCAAGTTTTAGGCCCTATTTTGCATTGCGATTTTTTTATTTTCCTTTTCTTTTTTATGGTATGTATTGCAATTCTTTTATTCAGATATGGATTATTCTTTGTGATTGATTTTTTTTTTTTTTTTTTTTTTTTTTTTTTTTTTTTTTTTAATATTTTTTTAAAGAATTGTTTGTGGTTAGATACAAGTAGAACTTTTCTTTTCCATCTTAGAAACAAAATAAAAGCGAAAACCCAAAGCATGTAGCTACTTTTTGGTTTTTGAGGTTTTATCTAATTTTGCTATTTGATCTTATTCTTTCCTCCTGCTTAGAGCGCATTCTGAATGCATGGTCTCTTTGTAAGTAAGATGGCCAAAGCTACCTTGTAAGTTATCCAATACAATGGTGACACTTTGTAAAAATGGATGTAGCTATTATTGCTACATCTATCGAGAGCTACATTGTCGTGAAGATTGATCGGAATATATCCAACATTCCATCTGGCTTCAAAAACACACCAGACGGGATGTAAGATCTTGGGGGATGGGGGATTCCACCATGTGAAAAACACATGAGATGAATTATTCCGTAAGTTACAACTGCTTTGGAAATGTTCTTATAAAGCATTAGAAAGATGATGTGCCAACATTGTCTGTTTATCAAATCAGAGAGAGCTAGATTATCTACATGTGTCTGAGGGGCTGGCCCATAAAATTGGGGTACGACTAGTTCGATCGATTGGTTGTAGATTAATTAAGACCATGGTTGACCTAGTTTGATAGTTTATTGACTAAGGATAAAGAAGACCAAATCATATGTTGACCATGTTTAGTAAATTTTGTGAGTAGTATACTTATACACGAGTTGATCCTAATGATTAGGGTTGGCCCAAATTAGCCTAGACTAAAGGTCCAAAAAGGTTAGTTGGGCCATAATATAATTAGGATAAAAATATATTCGATTGTAAGTCATCCGATACGAGATTATAATCTCAACAGCCCCCTCACGTGTAGTGTATCTCGAGTCTAATAGGTAGACAATTTTTAAATGGGTGAGAAGTAACACATGATTTCTTTGGACCAAAGAAATAATCTAATCTGATACCATATTGTATTTAGTCATCCAACTTAAAACCAATTGGTGATAAGTTGAGAGGCCTAGGACTTATACATATTTGATTGCAAGGCTTGATATGAAATTATAATCTCAACACGCCCAGCCCCCTTCAGGTGTTGCATATTTTAAATGAGTGATGTAGAGTACAATGAGCCATTTGGGCCAGAGAAATAGCCTACTCTGATACCATATTGAAGATAGACATCCAACTTAAAACAATTTGATAAGTGGTGACTTTAGACACCCGATATGAGATTATAAATCTCAACACACCTCCTCTCATTTAATTAAGTATTCTTGATTCTAACATGTGGACGCTATTTTAAATAGGTGACGTAGAGTCAATAGGCCATTTGTGCCAGAGGAATATCCTGATCTGATATCATATTAAAGATAGGCCTCGACATTAGGAGTTGGAGGATAATTACTCATAACTAGGATCTTTGGACAACCGTATAAGCGAAGAGGGATCACATGGTGCAACATTCACCCATTATTGGGCTAGGTGACTGTCCATTATACCCCTCCTCGGGCCACGCCCAAGGGTACCCCCCCCCCCCCCCGGATCTCTAACAAAGTACTGTTATATATAAGTGATTGTTGATGTAGGCAGACATTATGACATAATACTACGATGCAATCTTAAGAAACCCTAATATGTTGCAACCCTCATCTCTCACTCAAAAGTTAAAACCAAGCAAATCTCAGGCTCTAATCCGCATTTCGACCTATCATCAGACCATCCTAAATCACCCTAAAATACCTAAGTTACCTAAGTTTTATATATATATAGTCAGGCTACGTTGACACCCCTACCAAAAAGTGTACTTCTACAATGAATTAATGACTGATTTTTTGTGGATTATGTCCCTCTTACCATGTTGATTATGTTTGCAAAATTTCAATTCATTTTGATATCTCTAACCTTGTCAATTTTATTTACAAAACTGAAAAATATAGACCGTTAAAAAAATTGCAAACTTCAACACAACTTTTGACAAGGTTACACATATTGAAATAAGCTGATGTTTTTTGGAGATCATATCCATAGTGGGGAGATCATATCTACCAAAAACCGGCTATTAAATCATTGTGTTTAGTAGGGGTGTCAATTTGGGGTGTCAACATAACCTGAACGATATATATATATACAACTAATTTAAAAAGTAGCTACTTAAGCTAATTTAAAATAAGTACGTAAGTAAAACTTATATATATATACAGGTCCGATTTTAGAAGTATATACTTATTTTAAAGTTAAAATAAGTACGTAAGTAAAATATCACCTAGAAAATGAATTCAACTCTAATATTTTGTGGGTATTATCTATATGCCATAAAGATCATCTCCACAAAATTTAAGCACATTTGGAAACCTCTAACCTAGGTAAAAATTGTTGTCATATTTAAAAAGAAATCTAACGGTCCAGAAAATAGTATTTTTGCAATCATCTTTTACCTAAGTTAGAGATTTCCAAATGAGTTGAAATTTTGTAGAGATGATGTTTATGGTGAGTAGATGATATTCACAAAACATTAGGTTTGAATTCATTTTCTAGGTGAAGTTTTACTTACATACTTATTTTAAGTTAAAATAAGTATATACTTCTAAGATCCGGCCTATATATATATATACAGTTATTATCTAAAAAGTAGTTACTTAAGTTAATTTATCACCTAGAAAATGAATTCGAACCTATTTTTTTTTGTTATGAAGCACTCACCATAAAAATCATCTCCACAAAATTTCAGCTTATTTGGAAACCTCTAACATAGATAAAAATTATTGTCATCTTTAAAAATAAATCTAACGGTCTAGAAATGTCGAGTTTTTGCAATAATTTTTTGCCAATATTGGAGGTTTCCAAATGAGCTGAAATTTTATGGAGATGATCTTTATAGTGGGTATATCATATCCATAAAACATTGGGATTGAATTCATTTTTTAGGTGTAGTTTTACCTACGTACTTATTTTAAGTTAACTTAAGTAGCTATTTTTTAGAGAATGACTGATAAGTATATATCCCAGCTTTTAAACGGACGTCTGTTTACGGACATGTTATATAGTGTCTTGCGCAGCTTATATAATGTCTTGCACAGCTTATATAGTATCATATATAAACATAAATTAAAAAATTAATAAGCGTAAATTTAAAAAGTTGTTCAAGACATTATATAAGCTGTTC
The DNA here is from genome assembly GCF_015680905.1 of Coptis chinensis. Classification (NCBI taxonomy): domain Eukaryota; kingdom Viridiplantae; phylum Streptophyta; class Magnoliopsida; order Ranunculales; family Ranunculaceae; genus Coptis; species Coptis chinensis. The sequence goes on along the minus strand of NC_141457.1, from coordinate 19,222,447 downwards.
AAGATACATGTCCGTAAACGGACTAGTCCGTTTAAGAGCCATGCTATATATATATATAGTCCTTATCTTAAAAGTAGCTACTTAAGTCCGTTTAAGAGCCATGCTATATATATATATATATAGTCCTTATCTTAAAAGTAGCTACTTAAGTTAACTTAAAATAAGTACGTAAGTAAGACTTCACCTATAAAATGAATTCAAAACTAATTTTTTTTTGTGGTTATGAAGCACTCGCCATAAAGATCATCTCCACAAAATCCACGTACATATTTTAAATTAACTTAAGTAGCTACTTTTTAGAGAATGACTGATAAGTATATATCCCAGCTTTTAAACAGACGCCCGTTTACAGACATATTATATAGTGTCTTGCGCAGTTTATATGATGTCTTGCATAGCTTAGAGCATCTTTAGGAGAGCTACCAAAAAAACACCAAAATTTTGAACAAAAAAAAGACGAAACCAAAAAAACACCAAGCAACTTTAGGAGCAACATCAAATTTTCGACATCAAACTACGCGGTTTTGGATAAACTGCGCCATATAGCCCACGCGGTTTTCCCAAAACCGCGCCATAGAAGCCCATCTGACATGCCCAAGCCCACGCGGTTTTGCCAAAATTGTGCGGTTTTCCAGAAATCGCGTGTTATAACCATTTAACCCTCTTGGTCATGCGAGGTTCTCTTCATTTTTCATGTTCCCTCTCATCTAAACTCATCTCCTTGACGATTGCTTCAATGGATCATTCATCTTCTTCTGATTTTTCATCGAGCTCGAGCTCTTCAAATGATAACACTGCAGTTAAAACTCGTAAATTAGTAGCTATTGCTCTACCTTTGGTTCGACATCGTCTGAGTTTATTGTGTTAGCAAGAAGCGGAGTCTTCTTATAGACCACATGGTGGTTCAAAGAAAGGAAGAAAATGTAAGAATCGTCAGTACGAGGCAACACTGGCTCGTGTAAATGCTAACTACTTCGGTGCAAATCTTATATTTCGTGACCACGACTTCCGACGCCAATTTCGTATGGGTCAGTCATTATTTACTCGTATTTTCAATCATCTTAATCATAATGTACCATATTTTCAACAAAAATTTAATAGTGCGGGTAAGTTTGGGATTAACCCAAAAATAAAAGTAATTGCTGCTATACGAATGCTTGCTTATGGGACTGCAGCTGATCTAGTAGATGATATGTTACATGTTGCTGAGCCAACTGTTCATGAATGCATGCGCTATTTGTGTGATGGAATTATTAGAATTTTTGGAGGTGAATACTTGCGCAAACCAAATGCTGCAGATATTCAACGTTTGCATAAAGAGTCTGAGGAACGCGAATGGCCTGGAATACTAGAAAGCATTGATTGCATGCACTGGCAATGGAAGAATTGCCCATCCGCGTGGCAAGGGTCTCACATTGGCCATAAGCATAAACCAACAGTGATTTTGGAGGTAGTTGCCGATCGTGACGCGTGAATTTGGCATGCTTTTTTTGGAATGGCGGATTCTCACAATGATCTTAATGTGCTTGACCGCTCACCAATATTTGATGATATAGTCAATGATGAAGCTATTCCTTGTAACTACACTGTGAATGGCCATCATTATGATATGGGCTATTACTTGGCTGACGGTATTTATCCTAATTATGCCACCTTGATTCAAACGATTTCTAAACCGACTATTGCACAAGACAAACATTTTGCAAAGAAGCAAGAAGCTGCTAGAAAATACATAGAACGGGCATTTGGTATATTACAGTCGTCTTGGGCTATTTTAGCGAATCTGTGCAGGTTATGGTATTTGGAGAACATGGCTACTGTTATGAGGGCTTGCATCATTTTACACAATACGATTGTGGAAGATGAACGCGAAATGAATATCCCGCAGTATATTCCTGGTTTGGAAATACCAAGTAGAGAAGGTGCATCTGAAGATCAACGCCAATTTGTTCTATTTCGTTGGGCATCTGGTGTCGAGAGGGTTCGTTCAAAAGTTGTTCATGATAGATTGAAGAATGACTTGGTCAAGCCTTTGTGGAGTAGGCGTGGGCGGTGTGGTCAGACTTGATTTCTATTTCTATTTGCACTTCATTTAGACTTTGTGTTTATTTATTGTTTCAATTTCTATGTATTTGTGTTCCAAGTTTATTTCTATGTATTTGTGGTTTTATGAAAGGATTTGTGTATATGAGAATTTTGAAAATACAAAGTAGACTCTGCCAAATTTTTTTAGAATGATAAAAAGTATCAACTTTAAATTAAGGTAACTTAACTCAAATTAAAAGAAAATATTCAATTAAAGTACATTCTAATTAAAATCAAAATACAAACTCAAATTAAAGTACGTCATTAATTAAAAGACATAAATTAAAAGACAAATTAAAATACTTAAATTAAAAAACATACAAACTCAAATTTAGACTATGCACTACTTTGACTACTACCAGTGATATTGCCAAGTCGATTCTTCATTTTTTGTAAAATTTCTGCTCTTTTGAGTTGCCAAATTTCGCGCTCGTCTTCGGGTAATCCTTCTAATTTCATTCCTAGTATTTTAGCATCATTTTCATCTTCTCGAACTCGGAGCGCATCTTTCTTCAATTGAAGTTTTTCTTTTTGGATTTGGAGCTTCCAATCCATCGAACTTTTCTTCAATTGGAGTTTTTCGAATTCCATCTCATCTTTCTTCAATTGTCTTTGAGCTTCCAATTCATAGCCTTCTTTGGTGGTTTTAGAAAGTTCCACCAGAAAATCATCAAGTTTCTTAGCAGATTCCTCTAATTTAGAATCACCTTCTTCTTTCTCTTTTTTGCCTTCTTTTCTTGTCTTCTTTCTTTCCAAGCGGCCTATCCTCAAGCCCATGAACTTGGTGTGGATCATAATCCATTGGTTGAGTTGTCGTAGTTGATATTGGAACTGATGAACCTCCTTTCCCACTGTTTGACTTCGACTTTTTGGTGGGATGCAAATTATTTCTCAACTGTAGCCTCTTCCATTTGGGTGAGTCTTTCACCATATAATAACATTGTATCCACTTCCAAACCTTATTATGTATCACATATGCACTTATTGCTTCCTCAACCTACCAATTAAGCAAAAACTAAATTAGAATTGAAAGATGTATTTGTGAATCAAAATAACAAATAAAAAGTAAATACTTACCATCATATTGTCATTATAGCCATTTGGAGGAGATGCTTGAATCTTAGAAAGAATAGCATGAAACTTGTTGATATTAGCTTGAATGAGAGTCCAACGGTGTTTCATGCCCATCAAGTTGCGTTCGGTCATTCTTCCTAGATTTGCATGAAATGCATTTAGAATTCTAGCCCAAAAATCGTTCGACTTTTGCTCATTTCTTACTACATCATCTTGACTAACTTGTAGCCAAATATTGGTGAGAGCAACATCTTCTTCTTGTATCCATGAAGCCCTTCTAGATTTTGATTTTGGTTCTTGACTAGTCATTGTTGTTTTAAGAGTAGAGAGTAAAGAGTAAAAAGTAGAGAGTAGAGAAAAGAAGTGAGTGTAAAACTATGGTGTGAGTGTTTCAATTTATAGGGTAGAAAGATATAGCCGTTTTTTGTCATTGAGAGCACGCGGTTTTAGAAAAATCGTGCAGTTTTGCCAAAACCGCACCATAGAAGCCCATTTAGCTGCCGAAGCCCACGCGGTGTTGCCAAAACCGTGCGGTTTTACCACGTAGATGATTTGATACAACACCAAACCTAGAACCAAATATTGGCCGATTTGGTGTTTGGTTTGGTATTTTCATCAACATGTAACTCTTCTGAAGTTGAAAAAACACCAAATTGTTGGAAATTTGGTGTTTGGTGCTAGGTTGATATCACTCCTAAAGATGCTCTTATATAGTATCATATATAAGCATAAATTAAAAAGTTAATAAGCGTAAATTAAAAAAGTTGTTCAAGACACTATATAAGTTGTTCACGACACTATATAAACTATTCAAGATACATGTCTGTAAACGGACTAGTCCTTTTAAGAGTCATGCTTATATAGTATCATATATAAGCATAAATTAAAAAGTTAATAAGCGTAAATTAAAAAAATTGTTCAGGATACTATATAAGCTATTCATGACACTATATAAGCTGTTCAAGATACATGTCTGGTTCGTTTAAGAGCTAGGCTATATATATATATATATATATATATATATATATATATATATATATATAGGGGAAGGATAGAGGCACATTCACTGTAGCCACATTCTAGCCACATTGTGAATTAATCTAAGCAAAATCATGGATTTAAAAGTTGAATTAAATGCTGAATTTTTGTAGATATAATTTCCCCACCATAGAGAACATGCTCACAAAAATTCATCTCATTCAAAGAAATCTAACCTTATAACATGCTCACAAAATTTTTGGACCGTTAGATAAAAAGCTCAAAAATGAACACTAATTTTTACATGGTTAGACATATCCAAATATTATAATTTTTTGTGAGAATGATCTTCATGGTGGGAAGATCATCTCCACCAAAAACCAGACCTTAATTCATTTGTATGTGAAAAATGTGGCTATAATGTACGCATAAGAATGTGCCTCTATCCCTCCCCACCCCATATATATATATATATATATATATATATATATAAAAAACCACCAATTGTTTTTAGTTTAACCCAATTCGGGCAGATTTTGCACTAACACCAACGTTTTTAAATTGATTACACCTTCTTCACCCATACCCTTTATGAGGTTAAAACATTGTTGAATAATAAAAAGAATGCACAAAAATATAAACATCGATATAAATATAAAATAAAAAGAAAAAAAAAATGAGTGAAAAAAGAGCAAAAACGGGTATTAAAACCAAAAAGTTATCCCCTATCCCAGAAGACCACAAAACCAAATATCAAATAGATTGGTTAATTTATATTGATATATTAATATTGCATAATCCACTTCAAAATTGCTAATTTAACTATTTAAGTGGCTTGAGATTAACAATTTTTAGAATTTGTGGGCGGTTCTACGGATTAGATTGCAGGTTCTCATTTCAACCATTTGAACCACAACTAAAATGATGATTTGACATGTCAACTTTTGTGAGTTTCCAGGGCATTCATGTAATTGCCTGACTGGGCAGCCATCACTGGACGAACAAGAATACTATCAAAAGTACTTCAGTGGATCAAGACCCTTAAAATCCCAGAAAGAAAATCTCTTACATAAATCATTCACTGGGAGTGCTGAAGGTGATCAAGATTACTTTGAAGATGAATCCTCTGATGTTGAATCTGAATACTTCAATGGGCTTCTCACTATTGGAACATTTGGTTCCGAAACAACACTACTTGTTGAGCCTGAAACTCCAACATTTCCTGAAACTGCTGAAAGTGTATCAGAGAAAGAAACAAACGTAACTGAAAACGACTTGCGCCTTATAAATGAGGAGTTGGAAAAAGTTCTTGCTGCTGATGTGAAAGAAGAAAAGTGGACAGACTCATCTGGGAGGACTAGTCATGTGAGCACCATTACGCTTAGTGGAACCGATGGAATTGCGAATGGATCAGCTGTATGTCCACTTCAAGAGTACTTATTCGGGTCTCGTGTCGAGTTACCTCAACTAACAACAGTTGCGAAGAAAGAGAACAGAACATCACTTGGCGAGTTGTTTCAAAAGACTAGAGTTGGAGAAGAGATGGGAGATAACAAGGAAGTAAAGAGAGGGGAAAAAGAGAGAGAGAAGTCTGTTAAGAAAATACTGAAGAGGATGATACTTGGGAGCTCTTCTGCTGCTGCTGATTCGATTGCTGTCGAAACAAAACTAAATAAGGTGTGTGGTTTATTGCTCAAGTTTTTTTCTAAATAAGTAAGCATTGTGAAAAGAGTTACGGCAGAGTAGGTAACCTGTTATTCCCTACTTAAACTTCTTTGATGATTGGAATGCAGCTCCTACAAATGTTCCACAGAAAAGTTCACCCTGAAGACTCTACAACTCCGAAAAAGTGCTCCAAGCCCAACAAAACCGATATGAAGAACCATATTCCCCACGATGGGGGAGGTTCAAATTACAGTCGAGAGCATACCCTCCCAGATGAAGATAGCACCACAATTCACAAGATTTCAGTTTCGAAAGATCGAGTCCGCCATAAAAGCCACTTAAACACGCCTCATGTTGCAGATACCCGAAGTGATTCCAGTGGGAGTGGCAATAGGGAGTATTGGATCAAAACAGACGCTGACTGTAAGCATACACACACTATAATCATGTGTACTTTGTTTAAGTCATTGCGTATACTCGCAGTACAAGTTTTTTGGACTGCCAGTCTACTTATCAGTGAGATTCGACTTGCATCGTCTTAGCACTAGGCTGCATTTTCTCTGGCTGCAGAGCTAAGCCTCTAAAATCACTGATATCATAATCAAAATCTACAGCGTCCTAAATACTTTTCTATTTATGTCAAATTGAACAGAAGAACAGTTCAATGAAAAACAAGTTCTACTCTGACCCTTAAAAATAAGTATTTGTTGTGAGTTGTGACCCTTTACTTATTGGCATTGCAGACCTGGTGTTGGAGCTGTAGGAGGAAGAAAAGCTTGTCCCTGCATATGCTTCTCATAAAGAGATTAAAGCGGTATGAGTATGATTCTCTGAGACCCACTTCACTAGTAAACTGGAGGTTGGTGATCCGTGGTTCTATATTATATTGCCATATTTTTCATGCGTAAGAGCTGAAAATAAAGAGGCACCTGCTGCTCTACTGTTATTATTGCCTCACAGTGTGGATTGGTAAATATGTACTTTCATGTGTGCTTCCTATATGAAGAAACTATTACAAAGGTGTGATGGCATGAAACTCTCGAAAGTTGAACAATTTCTTGAATAGACACGTGCTATGCGTGTAATGAACTGGGATAACAATGCAGACAACTAAAGTTTAAGTGGGTGTGGTTTAAAGAGCACAACTTCTGTTGCTCTGTGTTGGGAAATTACAACTTTTAGAACATCCGACTCTGCTTGATATTCCTGCAAACTCTTAACAAAAGTTTATTTATCTGAAATGAGGTAAAAGGAACTGGTTAATTTGGAAGCCCAAATCCTCTTCAAAGAAGATGCAAATACAATTAAGGTTTCTGTAGCTTCTTTGGAGAATAATTTCATAGAGGGAGCACCGATGAAGAGACCTTTAGGGAGTGTTTGGATCCTATTTATTTATTGCCAAAAAGTGTTTATTAGTGAAAAAATAAATGTGTTTGGTCTCTATTTAAAAAAAAAAAAAAAAGTTTTTCATCCAAAAAACACTTTTTGGTCCCAAAAATTTGTTTTATGATAATTAGGTGGTATTAGGTAAAACTTGTTTTTCAAGTTAAAAAACTATTTTTCTTTGAAGGAAACACTTTGGGTGCTCATGACAAATGAACTCCCCGGATGTTTTAGACTTTAGTGATTTATGCCACAATATGCCACAATATATCGAGAAACATAGTGTGAAATCTTATTTGATAAAATAGCTTTTAAGAAAAATCACAACCAAACATGTTTATTGAAAAACTGTTTTTAGAATAAATATTTTTAAAAAAAAATATTTTTTAAAAAAAAATGATTTTTTGAAAAAATGATTTTTTGAAAAAATGAGAACCAAACACCCACTTAGTGTTTATATTCACTAGCTCATTGGCCCGGCCATTGCCAGGCTTGCTACATTAATAGTGGATGATCTTATGATTAAGTACATTGTATAATATATGGTGATCTAAGCCTAGCCAACTCACTCAAATTTGCTAGAAATTCAATCATGAGACGCACCAAATCGAAACTACAATTAACATATTCAAATGCTACAACCACAGACACGAATATAAGAAGGAAACAATATTTTTCATAATGCACACCATTGAGTAATATCACATTTTTAAAACCCACAACACATATATTTGCCCTTCCAAGACTTTTGAGCAAATTTGGGAATATATAAGATGTATACATGAGTTGCCATCCTCCATTGATGTACAGGAAATTAAAAAGTTATTTTTCTCAGCCTGTGTATAAAATGATGCCTTGCATCTATCAGTTATAGTCAGCTTCTAGTTCCTTCCGTTTCAATTCTAATGCCATACGCTCATTTTCAAGCTTCATCCGCTCATTTTCAATCCTCAGTTTATCCAGCTCTCGATCTTTTTTCCTGCTAAACCGTTGCCACTTGAACCATTGCTTCTCTAGCTCCAACATTTGTGCCTGAATCTACAACTTCTGTTCTTCCAACTGAAGTGAGCGAGACTTTATCCACTGCTTCTGTAACCAAGCTGTTTTACTACCTTCTGAGAGCATCTGATTCATGTCAACAGTTCTGTGGGTGAGGATAAGATCTTTTGTCACAATCCTGAGTTAAGAAAACTCACATCTTCATGGTCATGCCTCTACTTCATCCTCTTTCAAACCGCCTTGAAACCCAAACATGGCCCCATTATCATGATTCTCCTCAGGCTCGTCATCATGGTCGTCACTGTCAGTGTCTTGATCATCGTCGCCAACATCATCTTGTTGGTTATTTCTTGTATCAAGAATTTCATCATCCTCTCTGCTTCTAAGGGCCAGTTGCAAGGACCGCTGCAATGATGGATCAGGAAGGAGATGTAGTCTGTTTCCATTGTGGTATGAGCACATCTTTTCCTAACAGTCTCCTTAGCTTTCTCCGAAAGGTGGTCCATCATATCTAAAAGTGCAGGATTTTCAACAACCTTACATGAAGTGCCCCTTCGAAGGATGTATGTGAGTCGCTTGTATCTCTTGTTGAGGTCATTGAACTTGTCTTCACACTGCTGAGGTGATACACAATATCCCCTTTCAGCCATGACTTTCGAGACTGACTTCCACTTCCCCTTCTTTTGCATAATTGCATATTTTCTTCCCCCATTGCTACATTCAACAGCAAAGATCCTCACCCATGTAAGAAACTACAGTGATCAGAAGTATCACCATTGTATCATTCCACTTCATCCTCTGCCATGGTGACCCCCCTCTACCTGGTTCACCATGCCCATCTACACCACCTTCAGTAAAACTGGGTTCATCCTCATCACTTGTCGTTGTCTTTGCCCTCTCCCCTTTATTATATTCCACTATGGCCATTGTCTGTTCACACTCGTGCATCCTCCCAACTGTGAGGGGAAAAACATCGTGCATTGGTGGGTGAACCATTGATCCCTGCTGAGAATGCAGGTGCTGTTGTTGTTGATGCAAAACATGTGGGTGTTGTTGATGATGAACGTCCATCGGCCTTTGCAAGTCTACAACTCCATAAAAAGAACCTAAAATCAAACTCCCCGTCGATAACTCAATAAACTTGATCACAACACATCTTCCACAATACCCTTTGGCATAAATATAAAGATTCTGTGTCATTAAACACTTGGATAGTAAAATCTCTAAAATTTCAACTCAACAATAAAAAAGGGCATGCCAAGTCAGTTAATACACCTCACATATGTTGGCAGATTGCATAGACAACCCAATGGTACTGGCCATCTCACTAATAAGATCACTATTAGTTGTTTAAAATAATAATCAAACATCTAGTGCTGAATTAAGTTTTAGAAAAAATTCACTCATAGGCATGGCGGCTAGTACTTGTGGGCGTGGAATTTGGTCGTCTGCTTTCAACGAAGAACATTTGCTATAGTGAATAGGATTATCGGCCATCTCACTAATAAGATCACTATTAGTTGTTTAAAATAATAATCAAACATCTAGTGCTGAATTAAGTTTTAGAAAAAATTCACTCATAGGCATGGCGGCTAGTACTTGTGGGCGTGGAATTTGGTCGTCTGCTTTCAACGAAGAACATTTGCTATAGTGAATAGGATTATCACTACATCCTTGCAACCTGATTAATGCAAAATGAATAACAAACTTAGCATACTAATACATGCATAAACATTTATCCCCACTATAAAATTTGGCCAGTACCCATTACATACCTTGATTAGCCGAGGATGCAATAGTCAAGCAAATCTTTTTCGCTCTTAAATGAGCTGGTTTGGTGACATGACTGTATTTAACGTGTCTTTGCCTTGTTTTGACTATTTTACTTTTCCAGGAGCCAGACAACAACGATCCAAGCAATGGTGTTCGTGAGCAATGGTAATCGAGTCTAATGAGAAAGCAAGTTTATTTGTTTGTTGAGATGGAAGATCGATGGAACAATTCACTCACGTCATGCAACAAAAGTTTTTGTCGGGAAAAGATTATCGATTACTTAGATTACTCCATAATTGACAATGATGAGACGCTTTGATGATCATCGGCTTAGGGAAGCCAATCATGATCTTTGAAGAGAGGTACTTTTTGCGGATGATTAAGAAAAGGAGTAGCAATTGACCCTTCAGAGTTTAGTTATTGCTTGGGATCTTCCACCATCAATACTGGATGTGATGCGCTTTGTACACGCAAAATATACTTGCAAATTTCATAATCTCATAACTCTGTTCATACTGTATATGGTAATAACCTAACGTTGCAATAATTTTTTTTTAATTATTTTTTTGCAAGTGCAATGTATATTTTTTCCTTTCTATTCTTGAAAGCGTCATGTTTTATTCTTTGGATGTGCTACTTTTGGTTGATTTCCTCCCTTCCTCTCTCGGCCAAGGGAAATAAGGGGAAGAGTGCAAATTAGATATACTCATATCTATCTAAAAAAAAACAATGGTGTGGGGCCTGCAGGGCCTTCATCCAATAGTTGTAATTGTGTTTCACAAGTTGTGACATGGCACTTTCAAATTCATCTAGGTGGTATGCTGCATTTCTAAGCTAATAGCGATTCTACCATATCTCTTCTTCTCTCATTTAGAGTGAAAAAACATAAAGAATTGTTTCCTTCCAACATCTGCCCTAACCGCCGCCATCATCGTTTCCTTCCATCATCTGCCCTAACATTCCCTCCCAGAAGTTCAGGGGTGATGTTAGCTACGTACTTTATCTGCACAAGACCGGGGAAAGGTCCAACGTTGTTTGCTGATGCAAGTCAAGCACTTCTCGACGCTAAAACTGGTTTGCCGAAGTAGATAAATGATATAGCTAAACTGGCATTAGACATTCGATCTGTTTTCTTCACAGGCTGATGATAAATGACCAGAAGCTTGGAAGTAGTGAGGGTAGGTGTTTTAATTTCATTCACATTCAACGTCAGTATACAATGATTTTGTGAGTTGATCTTTGCTGAGTTGTTGCGTGTTATATTTGTAATGTTTGTTTCCTCTTTTCTTATAATTAATGTTTTGTTGGAATAAGTTACTAAGGTAATGTGAATTATTTTCTTTGAATTTTATATGTTGCCTTCCAAAATCTTTTCTTTGAATTGTTGATTTACTCGTTACTCTAATGATATAGCTACTCTCTCTCTCTCTCTCTTTCTCAATTTGATTTTAGTTTCTTTGTAATGGTTGGAAAACTTCATTGCCGCTATGAGGTTGTTCATTTAAGTCCAACGCTTTCAGAGAAACAGCCCGAGTTGTAGAGGCAACTTATTTTATTACTAATTTGATACTAATCTTGTCAAGTATACAATTCTGAATTAGGTGGTTTTGAGACTGTTTCTTTTGTCTGAAGTTAAATAAAGTTTAGATTAATCCACTTTCGAATGATTCTACCTACCTAGGCGAAAATAGAAGTAAAAGGCTCTACACAGATCATGTGTGAGGTTTTTGAAGCATTGGGCAGTGCATGTAACTGTCGGGTTTTGCAGCAGTTTAGAATTGGCCAATTAGAAAGTAGCAAATTCTATCTAATAAAAAGCAATGGTGTGGGGCTCGCAGGGCCTCCATCCAATGGCTGTCATTATCTTTTACCAAGTTGTGACATGGCATAATCAGCCGCTCCTAAGGAGTATGCTTCCTTACATCCAATACTCGGATCTACTGGATCTTCTTTCCTCATATTCTTCAAGCAAAACATCTATGTCCTATTCTTCTTCCTGCCGCCTTTACTCCCTCACCAACTGCGGTCAGAGCACCAACCACCAGTAGTCGTGCCTCCACAACCAATGCTTCATCTTTGTTAGGTTCCCCAATGCCTTCAAAATGTCTTTCTCAGCAACAGAAGAAAACTGAGCACAGTAAATTTTTCTCCCATCTGCTTTTCCAATAAATCTCGTACACTCTATAACTCGAAGAAGCGAACCCAGGTTCTATCACCTTAGTTACTTACCACTTTCAGAGGCAACTCTACTCGCACAAACCAGCAAGAGGCAACTCTGCTCGCACAACGCACAAAGGAATTTCCTCAAAAGGTTATTACCTGATTGCGCCACTCCTTTTTTTTTTCTTTCAGAGCTCACTCTCAATGGCTAAAGCAAAGAATACCTTCCAGACTTTATCGAAGTCAATGTCTACCAAATGTTTTTGGATACAGCTGCTCTTATTTTGCTATTCAGGCTAAAGCAAATGTTTTTTTTTCCTTTCTTTTACTTTTATATACATGTGCTCCACCCTCCACGACCTCACTACTTTTATATATGTGGTCCTTTCGGCTTTTAGGCTCCTCCCACTTACAATGTTGACTTGTACAAGATTCAAAAATCACCAGGATTTTTAGAGAAACTTTTGTCCTTCAAAAATGCATGAGGATATTGGATTGTCTTCCAAATGCTCTTCTTTGGGGTCCACCTTCTTTTAAACTCGAACAAATGGCAGTGATTTTTTGTCTAGCTTGAAGATTGGATTGACTTTTGAGTATAGTAATCAAAGTTCTACTATGTGTATGCTGAAATGTTAAATATGTATGTTTCCCTTATAGAGTGGACTTCCAACTAATAATTATTCGGAAAATATTCTTTAACGTAATGTGTGATTATTTTGTTTTATCAAACCTGTTCAACCCTTTGTAGTTTGGGACTTCAGCTCATTATACCCACCGGTTCTCCAAAAAGTCTCATGAGCGCATAGGAGCTAGAGTTGGAAGGTAAGCAAGGAAACCTTTTAGAACCTTTAAATGGTCAACATTTATGTTAGTTCTCCTAAAGTTTGAAATGTATTTTTTTTTGTCTTTGGTTAAAAAAAATGAAACTTTGAGTTGGAGAAAAGCAAAATAAGAGCAGATGACACCCTGAATAGTGTCCCGTGTGTAGTTATATGTTTTTAGTACTCAATTTAGTCATATTTTAAATGTGTTAATTTTATTGTTTTAAAATATAGGGGGTTCGATGTCACTCAATTAATCTAAGTAAAACTCTTTCTTTCTTATGGAGGGAAAAATTTCCACCGTAAGTTTGTGTGACATTGAAATTTAAAAGCAGGAGAGAAATAGTAATTCCTGATGGGTCAGGTTATGATGAAGCAAGTAACTTACATGGGATGTTGATGGACTTTTTCCTGAAAAAATTTCCCAGGCTTAAGCCCAAGTGCCAACTAGCCTACATTAATTGAGCTTACAACCGGTGGAGTCCAGGTGCGTCTGTTCTATATAAGTTAAGAAGCTTACCCTGTGGAGGAATGTGATCGTGGGTTTGTATAGGGGCCACAATAATTCCACTCTACAACTTGGGGGGTGTCTCATGGTGGAGACATAGGTGTGAATACTATTCGATTGCAATATAAGAGATGATGGTTATGAACAAGAAAATTCTTTTCGTTTATCTATGATTGTTTCGGATAGAACATGTACTAATCAATTTACTGATTTAGTGTGTTTTTAAGTTGCCTTTAGGTTTTGATTAACCTGATCAAGTACATAATTACTGCTGCTTTGTCTTTTTTTTAGGCACCATTTTTTGTTGCAGATTTTCCTTTCTATGGTATGTTATCCCTACCTATCCTTTTTATATTTGTTTTTACAAGTTTTATTGAGTATCTAGCTATTTCTATTTGTTTCTATAGGATCCCATAGATAAGGGTAAACGTCCAATGAACCCTTATAAGGACCCTTACAAGAAAAACAATAATTATTTTCCAGTTCAAGATGGACTCTACCTTCAGCCACCTACTCCTCAACGACTTGCTCGCTCCCAGGTATTACTATCAACAATATACGTTATTGATAACTTCTATTAACATACTTTGAGTTACCCAAATTATCTTAACACTCTTATTGGTTTCACATCACGTTTTTGAACTCTCTTTCAAATATTTATAGCTTCCTACGCAACCAATTCTTGACAAAGAAAAACGCCCTATGGACTCCTTTAAGGAACCTTCAAACTAAAACAAACACGTCTTTGTTGCCCCCCAAGATAGGCTCAATCTTCAACCGCCTCTTGGCTTCCAGGTATTTCTTGCTTGCATTGTCTTATGCTAAGTTGCATTGCCTTATTTATTTTTCTACACTGTTGGTTATGTATATTGCATTGTCTTATTTCTTCTTTTGCTTTATAAATGTGCAGCGCCCGTCAGATAGTCTATCTCATCTCCCTCCATCCGGTTCTCATGTAAGATGAGCTTTAATTAAAATGTAATGCTATAATTGCTCATGCATTGTCCAAAAGGTGTTTTTGTACACTATAATTGTAGTAAATTCATTGCAATTTAATGCCTGCTTATATGTATACTATTTACCCACTAACTGTGTTGCATGTGGTCATCCATCTATTCATTTATAATTTGCTTTTGTTTTTGGGTCTTTGATCACTTATTATCCTTGACTACTTTATTCATATATTTACATTCCACTAATACTAACTGCCATATTTGCTATTCGGTTGATTATACTTATAATTAGGTGCATATAACAAATAGAATGCTAGGACAGCGTGCTCGAAGTCATGTCATTGACCACCAACTAATGGGTTCAACATTGAATGGCTCTCCTTCACTTCCACAGACTCCACTTCAAACACTTCTCCCACCATCCGGTTCTCATGTAAGATGAGCTTTAATTAAAACAATACTATGATTGCTCATGCATTGTCCAAAAGGTGTTTTCGTACACTACAATTGTAGTAAATTCACTACTATTTAATAACTTCCATTTAATGCCTGCTTATATGTATAATATTTACCCACCAACTGTGTTGTATGTGGTCATCCATCTATTCATTTATAATTTGTTTTTGAGTCTTCGATCACTTATTACCTTTCACTACTTTCTTCATATCTTTACATTTCGCGTTTTCTACTTTTAATACTAACTGCCATCTTTGCTATTATCCATGCATTCCTCTTTCTCCCAATCTATTCGGTTGATTATACTTATAATTAGGTGCAGATAACAAATAGAATACTCGGACAGGGTGCTCGAAGGGAAAGAGAAAGGAGCACTAAACTAATTGGCAGCACAAACTTCACCATTCAAGGTGCACAAGGTTCAACATTGAATGGCTCTCATTCACTTCCACAAACTCCACTTCAAGCTGACAAGCATCAAACACATAATAGTCCAGTTACACCTCATGCAACACCATACCGTCGTCTTTCTTCTTCAGAGTCTCTTCGGAAATCTCTATCATTCCTTAATCCCGTAAGGCTATTTACGCTCCCTGAAGAATGTGTCACATCAAGTACCCATGCTAATTCATCGGATCAAAACAACACGTGAGTACTTCACTTAGCGGTTTTCCTTAATCAAAATCTATATATAACTCACCTGTGCAAGTTTCATTGCAGTACATGTATCTCTTCTGCTTCCTCATCCTTACCTCATGCAATTCCACATTCAACCAATGAGAACTTTGTACCAACACCGTCTCACCAAAATGCAAGGTTAGTACGTGGTTTATTACATCTTTCAATCTCTTGGTTCTTTGTGGTTTGGTTACCATAAGATCCTACCTAACATCACAAGTTTCTTCAAGCACGCCGAATCGCAGTCTTCTACCTCATCCTTTGTCCATCCAATATCACATTCGACAAATGCAGCTTCTGGATCATCATTAACTAACCGAAATTCGCAGTATACTTCTTCACACTTATTGAAATTGGAATACCAAAAAAATGGCACCTTTGTCTAAATATATACAATTATTTCTCTTGTAGACAACAACCATTTGGGGATCCTGCACAATATTGTGAGGAGGTTCACAATAATGGTTTTGACCGTCCAATTTCTGCTAATAATGCTGACATAAGTGATGATGAAGACGAAGTTGACAATATTGTTTCTAACCATCTCATTGAACAAGGAAGACACTCCTTGGGGAGAATGGATGTGCAGTGTCCATTTTGTAGTGCACTCCATTGGATGGATGAACGACTAAAAGATTCATCATTATCATGTCCTCGAATCGAGACTTGTTGTTTGCAAGGGAAAGTCAAATTGCCTCCACTACGGCCATTACCTCCATCCCTTAAAGCTTTATATGATGGAAATGATCGCAAGTCAAAGTCATTTTGGAAGTAGATGAGACAATACAACCAAGCCTTCGCATTTACGAGCCTTGGAGGAAATGAGCGAGTCTTTACTGGACGAGGTCCAAGGCCTTTTACTATACATGGCCAGTTTCGTCATAGAACTAGATCTTTAATTCCTGACACTGGGCGGCAGCCAACTTACTCTCAGCTTTACATATATGATCCCAGTGCTGCATTGGATATACGTCAACTTCGTAATCCCCGTTTGAACACAGATGTTCTGAAGATAATTCATGCAACTATGCTCCAGTATAATTGTTTCTCTGCTACTTTTCACCACGCATACGATATTCTTAGATCTGCCTCTTTTCAATATGGTGAGAACTTCAATATACCTGCTTATTTGCATTACAGTGCTACTAGAGATAGACGTCGTTATAACTTGCCCACTGCAGATGAGATTGCTGTCATTTTACCTGGGGATGGCAGCGAGCGGGATAATATGAGGGATATTGTGATATATCTTAAAGGAGGGCAAGAATTCATGCGGTCGCTGAATGTCATCCAAATTTTTGCCTTTTGCATTATTGCTAATGTTTCCTTACAGAGAGCTTGGGTGGTCACCTGATATGAGGCGTTCAAATACTAATGACCGATTAACACAGATGGATTTCTACTCTTATCGGATATTTGAACGCCCTGGAGAATTTTCTGCAATCTTACGCGGGCACAAACTATTTCAAGAGTTTCTGGTGGATGGATGGGCAGTGACTGAATAGAACAAAATGAGATATTATAGGCTACATCATGACAAGCTTCGGGCTGAACTTTATCAAGGTATCACTAATGTTGCAGCTGAAGCTTTCGACCCAAACCAGATTGGAAGACGAGTGGTCTTACCAGCATCTTGTGTCGGTAGCCCTAGGCACATGTTCAAAAAATTTCAGGATTCAATAGCCATCACACGTTACAATAAGCATCCTGATATATTTCTCACAATGACTGCAAATCCGCACTAGGACGAAGTTGTTGAGGCATTGTCTGAGCACCAAACTGCAACTCATCGACTAGAGGTCGTGGCCCGTGTCTTTGAACTAAAGCGAAGGGCCTTGATGAAGGAAATTAAAAAGAAAGGTGTGCTTGGTACTGCCGTTGCACATGTCTACACCATTGAGTTCCAGAAACGTGGGTTGCCCCATATGCATGCACTTATATATCTTCGACATTCCGACAAGATCCGTATACCTGCTCAAGTTGATCGCATTGTATGTGCAGAGTTTCTGCCTCGTAAAACCGAACTCGAAGTTATTTCGGACCGTCCTCACATGTATGGTTCATGGTCCATGTGGACTAAATAATCCTAACTCTCCGTGCATGGTAAATGGTAGATGCAAGCATCACTATCCCCAAACTTTTGCAGATGCTACCACCATGGATAAAGATGGATATCCAATCTACCGTCGTTGTGACAATGGTAGATCATATATTGTGAGGGGGCATACAGTTGATAACAGGGATGTTGTTCCTTATAATCCTTATCTTTCTAAGATGTTCAACTGCCATATTAATGTCGAAGTTTGTGCTGGGATCCGTTGTGTTAAATATATTCACAAGTATATATTTAAAGGGCATGACATGACAACAATAGTGTTGAATGAGTTGGATGAGATCCAACAATACTTGGATGCGAGATATATTGGCCCACCGGAAGCAGTTTGGAGATTATTAAGTTTCCATATACATGAGGAGATTCCCACAATTGTGTGCTTGACACTTCATCTCCCTGGAATGCACCGCGTAGTTTATAAAGCTGATGAGCCAATACATGATATACTATCAAGGGCGGAGGGCCAAAAGTCAACTTTGACTGCCTTCTTTGATTGTAAAAGGCCAAAAGTCAGATTTAAGAGCAAGAAGCCTCACTTATCAAGAGTTCCCTGAATACTATGTCTGGAACAAACAATCTCAGACTTGGACAAGAAGGATACAAGAGGGAAAATTTGCTATTGGTAGAATGTATTTCGCTAGTCCTAATTCCGGTGAGCGATTTTACCTGCGCTTACTTCTAACCGTTGTAAAAGGACCTCAACCATTTGATGATCTGAAAAGGATTGGTAATGGTCCTCCACTTCCAACTTTTAAAGATGCATGTGTTGCACGTGGACTTCTAGAAGATGACAGCGAATGGGTGCAATGTCTACAGGAAGCTTCAGTCATGCAGACTGGATATCATATTCGCAGACTATTTTGTGTTATTCTCGCAGAGTGCAATCCTTTGCAACCCCAATATTGTGGAATGATTTTTGGGAAAATGTATGTGATGACCTTCCACATAAGCTTCGCACAATGTTCAACATTCCAGAACTTACCCCTACTGAAGTGCAAGATTATGGTTTATTTCTCTTAAATAAGATTTTGATAGAGTCAGATAAATCACTGGATAATTTCCCTCTAATGCCGCTGCCTCTGTTAACTACAAGATGGAACTTAGTTATTGCAAACCGACTCATATGGGACCAGCGACAATTTCAGTTTGATCCTCAAAATGCAAAAGCACATGGCAACAGGGTTCTCCTAAATGCAGAGCAACGCTTTTCATATCAAACAGTGATAGATTCCATTTCCCAAAATCTAGGGAAACTCTTCTTTTTGAATGGAGCAGCAGGAACAGGCAAAACTTTTGTTTACAACACAATCGCTGCTACATGTCGTGCTGAGGGGCATATTGTTATTATGGTCGCTTCATCTGGAATAGCTTCATTACTATTGGCTGGCAGTCGTACTGCTCACTCGACCTTTCACATCCCACTAGATATTCTTGATACCTCTGTTTGTGGGTTTAGTAAGAATTCAATGCATGCCGAATTATTCAGGGAAGCTAAACTTATTATTTGGGATGAAGTCCCAATGCAAAATAAGTTTTGTGTAGAGGCAGTTGATCGCACACTTCGGGATACTCGCGACAATAATAAACCTTTTGGTGAAATAACAGTTGTACTTGGTGGTGACTTCCATAAATGCCTTCCAGTTATACCCAAAGGGGTTCGAGAACATATTGTGCGTGCTTCCTTGCGGTCTTCTTTCCTCTGGAGTCACATTCATGTTCTAACTTTTGCCCAAAACATGCGATTGGAAAATGGAAACTCTGCAAATATTGCGTTCGTAAATTTCTTAATGGAGGTACCAAACTGTGTATTTTTCTTTGTACTATTTAGCTTAATATTGATATTCATTTACATCATTCTTTGTACTATTTTTATTCGTACTAATATTCATTACTATTTTCTGGTTAATTAGATAGGAAGTGACCCAAGCGAGACAGTTGAACTACCATCAACAATTCATCGATGTGCAAATCTTCAGGATCTCATTTCTACTACATATCCTCAGCTAAATCAACCTACCATAGTTACACCGGAATATTTAACTGAGTGCACAATTCTATCTGCATGCAATGATGCTGTCAATGATATTAATGCAGCAGCTTTAAATATGTTCCCAGGGGAAAGTACTCTCTTTCCTCCGATTCTGCGCATAAGATGGCGCATAAGAAGATGCAAATCGAATCCAGCCAATATTAATCAATACCCAAATGAGTACCTAAACTCACTTGATCCAATTGGTCTACCACCGTTTCGTCTCAACCTAAAAGTCGGTTGTCCTATAATGTTGTTGCGAAATATTGCTCCCAAAGATGGATAATGCAATAGAACCTGATTGATGGTGGTCCACTGTCGACCTCACGTTCTTTTCGCAAGAATTTTGACTGTTGAAAAAGCGGGTAATCATGCATTTATTCCAAGAATATCTTTGTCACCGTCGTCTTCTGATTTTCTTTTTCAAATGACAAGAAGACAGTTTCCTGTGCGTGTTGCTTATGCAATGACTATAAATAAGTCACAAGGACAATCGGTGAAATATGTGGGGATTGACCTTCGCACTGAAGTTTTCATCCACGGTCAATTATATGTTGCACTATCAAGGTGCACTTCTTCAGATAGAATCAATATTCTCCTCCCTCCAAATTCGGAAAGTCACACCCCAAACTTTGTTTACCCAGAAGTCTTACTATAATCTGTAAGTTCTTTTCATTTATAGTCACGTGTTGAGTAGTTACTCATTGAATTTATAGTCATCAAATTGATACATTTGTATTTGCTCTTACTTGGTTAATTTGCTTCGTTCAAATTATGTAGATTTTGCGAATTGGTGTGTAATTACATTTTGTCAGTATTGCGTTGAAGAACTTTTTTTTTAACCTTGGTTAGTTTTTCCCCCCTATTTCTTCTTTTTGATCTTACAACACCTGAATTTATAGTTCTATACAAATCTATTTCAATTCCTACTAAATGGTGACGTCTGTTTATATGGTATTTAGCTGAATGAAGAAATTTCAATTCTCATATCTTCAAACTTAGTGATCTCTGCTGATTCTCAGGTATGTTCCTTTTCATTTTTTCATTTTTCCTTCCCTAGTCTTTCTCTACTTATTGTGTTGTTTAATTTTTTCATCCATGAACGTGGTGATGGGACCTTGGCCAATCACTATAACTTAGTGATCTTTGCTGATTCTCAGGTCAAGTGAAACAGGTAACATCTCTTCTCTTATAACTCAATCTCTTTGATTTTCCATGTAAAGATTCAGTTCGTTTTAAAATCGTTTAGCCAGAGATGAATTATTTGTTTTCTTCTATGTAAAGGTTTAGTCTGAGCTTCTTCTGGTGTTATTACAGGTATTTATTTGCTTATTTATCAAGGGTTCTATTTTTTGGTTTTGGGTTTGTCGAAAAGTATTAATTTTGATTGATTTGAGCTTTGATTTGGTTCTGCTGCTTTTATAGGTATTTTAGTGCAGGTAGCATTTCGGTGGCTATTGTTTGTTCTTTTATTTATTAGTGTTGTTACAGAAAGTCACGTTTATGGAACTACCCCAATGGAAACTTTAGG
The DNA here is from genome assembly GCF_015680905.1 of Coptis chinensis. NCBI lineage: Eukaryota > Viridiplantae > Streptophyta > Magnoliopsida > Ranunculales > Ranunculaceae > Coptis > Coptis chinensis. The sequence goes on along the minus strand of NC_141457.1, from coordinate 19,201,241 downwards.
AAATATGGTATATGTATACATTGTAAATATCATTTGTTAAGGGTGTAGACCTTTTGATAGTTATGGGACTCGAATGTATGTATTTTACTTGTGTTTTCGGTAATGACTTTGTACGAGGTGCTTTGATGATCTGGCATTAGTCGAGACATTCAAATACTTTGGTGTACTAAGTCATAATGTTGAAGTGGTCTCATTTTTGTAAGTCAGTTATTTGATTGCTCTAGCATCTGTCGAGACGGTTAAGTAACTGGATTAACCAATGAGAAATATATGATTGTGATTTTCAGGTTATGACAGGTTTATATTTATGAAATGTCAAAAATACAGAGGAGATGTTGCTGAAATTTTACTATAAAAACCACGTGTCATAGGTTTGTAATTGTTTGAGTTTTGGGGCGTTACATATTTGCTTGTTCCAAAACTATAAAAGAGTCTAGAGGTGAATACAATCGTTCATTGTTTCACTTCTAAATTGTCAATTTCTTCTTCCCTTCAGTATATATAGTATTTCCTACTCACTGTATTTAACGAATTTAAAACAGATAATTACATACTTCTTCGATGAAGTTTCCTTAAGGCTTGAGATTTATGATAATGACCTTGACATTGGCGAATGAGGATGGGGTTTCTGGAAGAGTTATGATTGTCAACAATTTTATCTATACTTTCGCTACTTTTTTTTGTACTTGGTGTACTTTTGTGGGTGCTCTTTTTGGTACTGTTTTGATGTCCTCATTCAAACCACTTGTGGGAGTCTGATTATGTATCTGTTTATCATATTGTTCTTATTTCATTTGGTTTAATTGGTGTTCTTCTATGTTTAAGTCCATTTAGATGAATGAGTCTAGAGCATCTATGCAAATCACTACTGGATTTATTGAATGAGAATTGTCTCGATCTGTAGCCTTTTAACATGATCCAAAACATTGGAAAGTCATAAAATAATGGGGAGGTTCTATCCAAATTACCCCTCAGGTGGTTCAAGTTAGTGTGATGTCGAGTTTCTCAGCCTAATAATCATTCTTGACCATAAATGGAACAATAGCCAGTATAATAGAATCAAAACAGGGGAGGGGTTTCAAGTTCAGGCTGCTTCTACAAAGTTAGCGTCGCAGGCGACTCTATCAGTGCCGTACAGTATGGGCATACCCTAGTAGTAAATAAAACATCAAGATGTGTCAGTGTCCTATGGAAAGTGTAGTACCTCCCACCAGCTCTCTCCCTGTTAGGTGGATATAATAATAGACAACCGTAAGGACCATTTAGTTGTGTCATAAAAATAAAAATTAAAGAACCTTAAACTGATGTACCTCCTCTGTGCAGTATCACGGCTCGACATTTGCTGAATTGTTCTATCTGATTTTTGACACAAACGGTTGGGCTTTGTACAAAGGGTAAGATTGCTTCACATTTTTACTGATCCTGCTATGTCTAGGCTATGCTTTTCGTTGGTTTTGTGTGTGTGTGTGTGTGTGTGTGTGTGTGTGTGTGTGTGCGTGTCCAGACGCATAGTTGCACGTTTGCAAATGAGGAAGTTGATGTGTCTTTACGAGATGAACAATTTCATGGATATTCACAGAATTGTAAAAGGGACTCAGGTATGAAGAATTGGTTTTGTACTTTTTGCACAATGAATTGTAATAATGGAGTTACATAGGTAACATGGGAATAACTATAGTATTTGTTTTCATTATATGCCATCTGTAGTTGCACAATTTGGGAACACCTTATCAAATATGTGTCATTGTGGAGCATTTGCTTGGTATGAAGAAAGGAACCAGAAGGCAAAACGACCAAGTCGTCCATCTTTTTCGATTTGTTTCCAAGCGGGAAACGTCTAGTTAGCTTTACTAAGAGACCCACCTCACTTTTTGGGCCAGCTTTTAGAATATGGCGGGAGAATAATTGAAGGACGTAGGAATTCAATTAAGGAGAAATATTCGTGCTTACAATATGATATTTGCATTTACATCAATGGGTGAGGAGGTTAATAGGAAGATAAATAAAGGTTGGGGACCGTGTATGCCTTTCTGATAAAAAGGCAGAATTATCATAGGCTTGGTACTTTACTGCTAAGCGATAGATAGAAACCCAAGTTCTCACAGTTATACATACATGATATACATAATGAGGTTCAAAACAGACTAAATTTACTCAGAAAAGATGATAAGATGATAGGGAGGACAACTTGGATCCTAAAATTGTTGGTCTTATAAAGGTATTCAATGACAATAATCATCTTGCACATACTTTTAGAATGGCACTAGATAGGTTTCAGCAGTGTGACTTTTTAGATGTTAGGTTGCAAATTATTGGAAGTCATCGGAGGGATGCAAGGCAATAATCGCAATATAACTGACCAACTTCGTTTGAGATTGTTGTTATTATGGTTGGCAATGGTTTAGAGTACAATGACTTGCATGATATTTTTGTTGATAGAAAGGATACCTGCTTGAAAAGAATAAGTGTTTTGTATCCAAGTTTTATGGCTATGCAATATCCATTACTATTTCCTTGTGGGGAGGTCGGTTTATGGTCAACACCCCTTATCATGACATTGGAAGAGGAAGGACTTCTAAGCGTAAAAGGGTCAGCATGAGAGCATTATGTGCATATGGGATTCAATACAAGTTTAACGAAGGTGAAAAGTTGATTCGTGGAGGTCAGTTGTTTCAACAATATGTAGTAGATGCTTATGTTTGCATTGAAGAAAGGGTTAGTTAGGGTTACTGATCTAACTGTAAAACAGCGGTTGGGTTTGTCATTTTGTTCGCATTTCAATAAAATTACAAATGTTTATTTATAAACAAAAACTAATTTGATCACGTGATGTTTGTGAAAATGGATTTAGGTGAGAAAATTATGAAAATAAAAGAAAATAGACTTTGATTTCGGAGATAGAAAATTCGTTTGAACGAATCATATTTCCAATAAAAGAGTTAGTCTCGATTTTTGATTCCTAATAACGACTCTTCATCTCTGAACAAACGTTATTAGCGCGTGGAATCGATTCAGAACCCCATCTTTGGGTGAACTTACTCAGTTCCTAATCGTTATAATTATCGAAACACCCTCTCCAATAAAAGAGTTAGTCTCGATTTTTGATCCCTAATAACGACTCTTCATCTCTGAACAAGCATTATTAGCGCGTGGAATTGATTCAGAACCCCATCTTTGAGTGAACTTACTCGGTTCCTAATCGTTATAATTATCGAAACACCCTCCCTAATAGAGATAATCTTTACTCGGGCAGAGTTTTTACTCCGAGATCACAGAAACTAAATTATTATTCTAATTAACAGAAAATAAAATTGAATTAAAAACATTTTAATTAAAAATTGGAAATTAAATTCTTCATTACACTAGGAAAGCAGTAAACTACTCTCCTCCTACTGATGGAATGCTAACCATTCCATCCGAAAAACTGAAACTAGACCCTTCTAAACTAACCATTCCATTAAGCATCCGAAAGACATTGTGGAAAATGTCCTTGTAAAAGTCCAAGATTTCTTTTATCCTCTAGATTTTGTTATTTTGGATACAGAAGTTGCCTGTGACTCCATTCCTATCATATTAGGGCATCCATTCCTCGCAACTGCTAATGCGCTCATAAATTGTAGGGATGGGTCCATGACCATGTCCTTCGGAAATCTTTCGATCGAGGTTAATGTGTTCAAGTTGATGAAACAAATTCCAGAGAATGATATTGATGGTGAGATTAACATGATTGACACCCTCGTACAAGAATATTTCACAAACTCTTTTCCTGAAGATGAAGTACACCAATTCCATTCTTTTGGCAGTTCTGAATTTGATGTTGATGATTATTCAAAGGAGGTACATGAGTTTTTAGAATCAATACCACCAATTGACTCTACTACCGTCCTATCAAGCGACTTGGACGAACATAAATCTATTTTCTCTGTGGCAGACAACTTTCCTCAAGAATATTTAATACCCACTCCTCCCACCCCTGACTTAAAGCCTATTCCGTCAGACTTAAAATACGTACAATTAGATCCATATGGTAGTCACCCAATTATCATATCATCACAATTGACTGCCGATCAGGAATCACGTTTAATTAAGGTCATTCAAGAACACCGTTCTGCTATTGGATGGTCTCTCGATGACATTAAAGGCATTGACCCTAATGTGTGCACCCATCGCATACATCTTGAAGAATATGCCAAGACATCACGTGAACTGCAACGTCGTCCAAATCCAACCATGAAGGATGTGGTACGGGAAGAAATTTTAAGGTTACTTGATGCAGGTATTATTTACCCCATCTCAGATAGTGTTTGGGTAAGTCCAGTCCATGTTGTTCCCAAGAAGTCTGGAATTACAATTGTGCGAAATGATAAAGATGAATGCATATCCGCTCACATTCCAGTGAAGTGGCGAATATGCATTGACTATCGAAAACTTAATGCAGTCACTCGTAAGGATCATTTTCCACTTCCCTTCATTGACCAGATGCTTGAACGGTTAGCGGGTCATGCATTTTATTGTTTTCTTGATGGCTATTCAAGATATTTTCAAATCGTCATAGATCCTGCTGACCAAGAAAAAACAACGTTCACCTGCCCTTTTGATACTTTTGCATATAAACGAATGCCATTTGGCCTTTGCAATGCACCCGGTACATTCCAACGTTGTATGCTCCATATCTTCAGTGATATGGTTGAACATTTTATGGAAGTCTTCATGGACGATTTCTCATTATATGGTAATTCTTTTGATAACTGTTTATCAAATCTTGAAAAGGTTTTAGTACGTTGTGAACAGAAAAATCTCGTTCTTAATTGGGAAAAATGTTATTTTATGGTTACAAAAGGAATAGTACTAGGTCATATTGTTTCGAAGGATGGAATCGAAGTCGATAAAGCAAAGATTGAAAAAATTGCTTCTTTGCCTATAACAACTTCAGTTCGCGAAATACGTGCATTTTTAGGACACGCAGGGTTCTATAGGAGATTTATTCAAGATTTCTCAAAGGTTGCCCGACCTTTAACAAATCTTTTACTTAAAGATGTTGTATTTGACTTCACTTTTGATTGCAAACAAGCTTTTGAGACCTTAAAGTCTGCCCTGACTACAACTCTGATAATTCAACCACCTGATTGGTCTAAACCTTTTGAATTAATGTGTGACGCGAGTGACTACGCTATTGGAGCTGTCTTAGGGCAACGCCGAGAGAACAAGCCAATTGTCATTTACTATGCAAGTAAAACTCTTAATGACGCTCAACGTAAATATACCACCACTGAAAAAGAATTTCTAGCAGTTGTATATGCCCTAGATAAGTTTCGTCCTTACCTAGTGGGTTCTTCCACAATAGTCTACACTGACCATGCGGTGCTGCGTTATCTATTAGCAAAGAAAGATGCCAAACAGAGGTTGATCTGATGGATCCTCATTTTGCAAGAGTTTACTCTAGAAATTAGAGATAAAAAAGGTTGCGAGAACGTGGTAGCAGACCATTTATCATGGCTCATTAATGATGTCGATAATGAGGCCGAACCAATCTGCGATTCATTTCCAGATGAACATTTGTACTCCGTTTTTTCATCTCCTTGGTATGCTGATATAGTAAACTACCTAGTTACCGAGGAGGTCCCTTCATCTTGGACTCGAATGGACCGGAAGAAGTTCTTATCCACTGTGAAATTTTATTTTTGGGATGATCCCTACCTCTTCAAGTATTGTTCCGACGAACTGATACGCCGTTGCATTCCCGACTGGGAACATAATGACGTGTTATCCTTTTGCCATGAACAATATTGTGGTGGTCATTTCAATGGTAAGAAAATTGCAGCCAAGGTCCTACAATGTGGATTTTATTGGTCAACGCTGTTTAAAGATGCACATGGGCATTGCAAAGCATGCAACCGCTGCCAGCAGCTAGGATGCATTACTCAACGCAATATGATGCCCTTAAATCCAATTTTAATTGTAGAAATTTTTGATGTATGGGGCATTGACTTTATGGGTCCTTTTCCAAATAGTCATGGCTTCCTATACATACTAGTAACTGTTGACTACGTGTCAAAATGGATTGAGGCATTGGCATGTCGTGTGAATGATCATAAAACGGTCGTTTTGTTCGTAAAGGAACATATTTTCTCTCAATTTGGCATTCCAAAATCTATAATTAGTGATGGGGGAAAACATTTCTGTAATAAATTTTTTGAATCATTAGTAAAAAAATATGGAGTTACTCACAAAGTGACAACTCCGTATCATCCTCAGACCAGTGGCCAAGTAGAAGTCTCTAATAGAGAGATTAAATCAATTTTAGAAAAGACAGTTAATCCATCTAGAAAAGACTGGTCTCTTCGATTATCTGATGCCTTGTGGGCATATAGAACAGCTTTTAAGACACCTATAGGCATGTCCCCTTACCGCCTCGTTTTTGGTAAACCTTGTCATCTTCTAGTTGAACTCGAGCATCGTGCTCTATGGGCCATCAAAAGCCTAAATTATAATACCGATGCGGCAGGCGAGAAGCGAAAATTGCAGTTAAATGAGCTTGAGGAGATTCAGAGCGATGCCTATGATCTCTCGAAATCCTATAAAGCCAACATGAAAAGAGTGCATGACAAGCACATATTAAGAAAATAATTCAAAATTGGTCAAAAAGTTTTGTTGTATAACTCAAGATTACACATTTTTCCAGGAAAACTAAAACTCGATGGTTTGGTCCTTTCACTGTCTCTACTGTCACCCCTTATGGGGCTATCTCTTTGAAAAATGTAAACAATGACAGCGAATTTCAAGTAAATGGCCAACGCCTTAAACATTATCATGAGTTGCATTCTCTAGATGTCGAAAAGACTCTTCTCAAAGATCCAATCTACAAAGACTAAAGATTCGCTGGTGTATTTCTTTCTAGGTGTTTAAAACAAAGAAAGAACACCATTAGGGTAGCCGGGCCCTCTTCTATTTTCTTCTCTTAAATCTCCTAGAGTGTGTGGTTGCAAGCGCCGGAACCTTAGTCCACAAAAACTCTATTTTAGAACTGAGTATAAATGTCTTCTGTTTATCCAGCAAACGTGTCTTCTGGTAAACAATGGGTACCAAAAATTTCCCAGCCTTCCTTCTCTTCCCTTTTCTATTCTCTTCCTCGTGAACTCCAGCTCATCATTTGGTGTAAATCTTACCCATCTCAAATAGGTAATGGTCATAGTACTTTTGCTCGAAAGCGTGTGCGCGAAGGATGTGGTAGTGTATGAATTGTCAAACACCTTTATGTCCAAGTCTTGATTTACTATCCGATATGAGCTAGTATAAGGTATATTATTGTCTGACACCAGCTCCCACAGGATAAACTTACTCACATTCGTCTTGAGGATCTGACGTTAAAAGACTCACATTCGTCTTGAGGATCTGACGTTAAATGACTCCACATGTATATACTCGTGTCTTTTATTTTCACCTTTGCATTGTGCACAAAGAGAGTCGTGATGAACAACATCGGATAGTCCCACGTTCGCACAGGCAATGGATTTCACCAGGCCAACCCCGAATAGTTTTCTATTTGATGACAGTTCGGGGCGGTTTGAGGCTATACCATATGTGCTAAGGGTAATATTATTATTAGACCATTGCACATTGGTCAGGGATGGTACCATCCTGAACCCTAGGCCCCCAAAACATAAAGGTTAAGCCACAGTCTGGTTGGATTGGGTTAAGCCCGAGGCCGACATGACAGCGGTTGCTTTGATTTTCTTGTAATGATTTTCTTCTTGTAGTCCGGTGTTGTTGTCACATTCTTTTGTATAATGACACATACATCTTCTCTTGTACATTGCCACGTTCATCTCCACTTGTACATTTGTATATATATATATATATATATATATATATATATATATATAATGACGTTGAAGGTGCCTTCTTCATATTCCATTAGATGGCATTTTTAATGCCGATCATTTTAGCATTCGATTCGTTTAATTTGGAATTGAAATGAATCGAAATTCTGAGTTTGAAATTTCGGAACATAAGGGAAATTTCTAGAATTCATTTGGGCTTGGACCAAAAATTAGAACCGACCCAAATCACGTGTCTGGTCACAAAACCCAAATATTATCTCCATCGTAATTATTACAAGGCACAAACGGTCAGATATCCACCAACGGTCAGATATCCAAAACGGTCAGATTTTTGCCTATAAATTCCGACACTCCTCATCACCTTCACTCACCTCATTCTCTCACTATCCAAAGCTTAATCTTCACATATTATATTTTCATTCAAAACAATGGATCCGATCGAGCGAATGGAAAAGGAGCAACGCGAATGGGCTGTCACAGTATTCGTGATAACATTATTTGTCATTGTTCTATTGTCGATCATGCATAACTTCATCCGGAATATCTAGATCTATGTAACCTCAATATCTATTTCCCTTTGTCGCTTTGTATATTACTATGGAGTGTTAAATAATTCTCAACCATTTGTACGGGTTACGTATTAAATGGAGGAGCATCCTATTTAATAAATTGTGTATATTAGTTGTATTTTTACCTTATCATAAACATAAAATAGTTATCAAAACCATAAAAAATAAGAAAAATCAATAACGCAATAAAATAAATCAAACTCAACTTATTGTTTTCAGAGAAGATCGCGCACGCTACACGGTACGTTTAACACTTGTCACGCACACAGCTCGATTATTCTATCCATCTTCTATTATTGAGGTATGATCATAAATTTTGAAATTACGTGTAGGTCTAACTGCCTTGTGAAACTTTCCTCTGTATTTTCTATCATTTTAAGACCTCATTAATTGTTTTTGGACACCTGACATGAAAAGACATACTATGGATACCCATAGTTGCTGTACATAATTAGGGATACCAACATCACATGTTTCACTTGTGTTTTCACCTATTAAGTCGAGATCTAGATGCACTTGGCATCCTGATTCGTACCATATCCTATATTTGCTATAAATCTCTTCCTTTCAGCCATTCTCATTTCACGGTTTCTACACTATCCTTCCATCAATTATCCTTCCAAATGGATCAACCAAGAAAGATAGTACCCGAGAAGAACTACCTGAATTTTTTTGATGATGGCCGATTTTCTCCTTTTTATGACACAGAAATTGTACATCGAGGATGGATGCCTCTTCTATATCATGGAGAAGCAGCCTATTCCAGAGATTTGGTCTTGATGTTCTACCAATTTAGCGGACCTGAAAATGGAAAATTCTGTTTCCATGCCTATGGACAACGATTTGAATTAACTAAGGAAATTATCTCTGACATACTTCAAAGTCCAATGAATGACTCGGGGTTCAATCTTTCAGAGTCCCCATTTAATTTCATCAAAAAGTTACTACAAGCCACTGTATCTCATGGCAAAGTCGGAAATAAAAATCACGTTGTTCTTCAACGCTCTTTGAAACATAATCAACAAGCTGTGCTCCACTGGTTGGGACACAATGTGGTGGGTACGTCACACCAATCTGAAGTCACCAAGCCTCAACTACACCTACTTTAGATTATGCAGAATCAAAGAGATGATTTTTGCATAATCCAACACCTCTGGAACGCAATCACCAGAAGAACAAAAATGTTAGCACATCTGCCTACTTTAGTCACGAAAATTATGATGTGTTAGGGTTATCCAGCAGTTTCTCCAGAAATACCTCTTCAAAGAGCATTTGTTACTATACTTCACAAAGACTGTGCCGGTGTTTCTTGGATGCCAGATACTCTGCCAGATGAAATGGACGACCAAAACTCAAACTCTGCACATTTCTTTGATGAAAATGTCATGCAGAACATTTTTAATCCCATGGAAGGTATTCAATTTCTTCATCAAGGAATGAGGGAACTACACGCACGTCAGAAAATCAACATCAAAAGTCTTATGGATTTCCAAGAACGTCAAGCGATGCATGATGTTGATCAAGAGGCAATATTGGAAACTCACTCTCAGTCATTAGAAAATCACACTCTTCTAATAGAGAATCAAACTACGATCTCTGGCAACTAGGGGACCCTTCAAATCCAGCTTAGCCAACAAATTGATGAACTGAACAGTGTTATCCACAATTTGCATTCCTATCACCATCCTTATCATCATTCTGAACCATGATAAAAATAAAAAATAAAAAGGGTGGGGGGGGGGGGGTGCGGGTTGCCATTTCAATAAAATTGCAAATGTTTATTTATAAACAAAAACTAATTTGACCACGTGATATTTGTGAAAATGGATTTAGGTGAGAAAATGATGAAAATAAAAGAAAATAGACTTTGATTTCGGAGATAGAAAATCCATTTGAACGAATCATATCTCCAATAAAAGAGTTAGTCTCGATTTTTGATCCCTAATAATGACTCTTCATCTCTGAACGAGCGTTATTAGAGCGTAGAATCGATTCAGAACCCCATCTCTGGGTGAACTTACTCGGTTCCTAATCGTTATAATTATCGAAACACCCTCTCTAATAAAAGAGTTAGTCTCGATTTTTGATCCCTAATAACAACTCTTCATCTTTGAACGAGCGTTATTAGCGCGTGGAATCGATTCAGAACCCCATCTCTGGGTGAACTTACTCGGTTCCTAATCGTTATAATTATCGAAACACCCTCTCCAATAAAAGAGTTAGTTTCGATTTTTGATCCTTAATAACGACTCTTCATCTCTGAACGAGCGTTATTAGCGCGTGGAATCGATTCAGAACCCCATCTCTGAGTGAACTTACTCGGTTCCTAATCGTTATAATTATCGAAACACCCTCCCTAATAGAGATAATCTTCACTCGGGCAGAGTTTTTACTCCGAGATCACAGAAACTAAATTATTATTTTAATTAACAGAAAATAAAATTGAATTAAAAATATTTTAATTAAAAACTGGAAATTAAATTCTTCATTACACTAGGAAAGCAGTAAACTACTCTACTCCTACTGATTGAATGCTAACCATTCCATCTGAAAAACTGAAACTAGACCCTTCTATTTATAGTTTTTTAGACGGTCTAGATTCAATCTATCTAATCTAAATCTAACGGTTACAAATAAAATATAATATCTCAGGGAATATTTTAAGAATATTCTAGGGAATATTCTAGAAATATTATTTAGAATAGTAATGGGCTTGGACTAAATAGTAATAGGCTTTGGCTTTATCTTCATATTCCAAACCGTACGACCATTTTTTGGAAGCTAGATACCATTGCGTAGAGTTTTCTGCACTGATCATTTTAGCTAGTCGAATGCATGAATTAGAGTTAGGAGACGGAAGATATCGCCATTTTGAAGTTTTCTCCTGACTTTCGGGCTGATTTAGGTCAGTTTGACTAAAATCTCTTCTTTAGCTGGCTTAGGGACTCAAGTTTGGATTCTTCAACTTGTTTCATGGTTCTCTGAGTCCATGAGCTTTGCTGGTAGTTTGGAGTTTTAAATGAGTTGATATTGAAGATTTCAAGTCCAAGCTTTATTCGGCTGTATTTCATGCTAAAATGCAGGTTCTATGTGTATTTTATCGTTATATGTTGAAACCTGTGAAAACATAAAAATACAATTAATCTAAATTTATTAAACACATAATTGACCCAAATGTAATGTCTCTATGGAGTTTAAAACACAGTTTTGGGTACTTATTAGTTACCCCTCATTATTAGTTGCAATTAGTGTTACCCCCATTTTAAAATTGCAAAATCCAATAGCTACGAGATGAAGTTTTTTTTTCCCATAAGGAAACATGACGGTTGGATCTTACAAATTGGAAGGGGGAGGGGTTAATACTAATTGTAACTAATAATGGGGGTAACCCTAACTAACTCTTGAAGAAAATTGCTTATTTAATCAACCCAAAGTAAGAGCAAAGCTATACAGTGGACTGATGGATGCAGTTGTTGCAAGCAGGGGTGGACCTACAACAGGGCTAACAGGGGTTGTAGCCCCACCTAACTTTCTTAACGAACCCCCCCCCCGCCCGCTGTTTCTGTTGGGAAGAGACACTACAACAAATATGACATATGACATCACTAATTTTACATCACTTTCAGTGAAGTGATGTCATATGAAAGCTATGACATCACTTTTCTCAGCATGTGATGTAATAATTATCACAATGTTTTTTTAACATCACTTATTTCAAAAGCTGATATAGTAGAGTTGTACAACAACATTTTAATAAGTGATGTCGTGATAGTGATGTAGTAACACTTTTTTATGTCACTCACTATGTCACTTATAAAGTGATGTAATATCCATATATTCAACATCACTTTAAATGTGTTGTCACTCACCATGTCACTTATAAAGTGATGTAATATCTATGTATTCAACATCACTTTAAAAGTGAATTTGCCAAGTTTTCAAAATCACTTATAATATGACTCCCATAAGTGTTATTATTAATATAGCTCCTTTTAATTAAGTTAATTAGTTAGAAAAAAAAAAACCGTAGAAAAAATTAGGTTAACGTTAAAATGTTAAATAGAAATGAAAAAAGGGCCCCGCATGGTTTGCTAGGTTTGCTAGACTAGCCACCCTTAAACAAAAAATAGAAAATAAAAAACCTCTACTATTTTCTTGACTCTTTTCTTTTCTTGCACCAAAAATAGCCCAACCAAATACAAACCAAGAAAACTGGTTATCCTCTTCATCTGTCTTCTATTTCAATCCAGCCTCCAACTTCTGAAAACATTTTGGGCTCATTTGAATAACCGATGTGAAAATATCAGAGGTTTGTTTTTTTTTAATCAAAGATTGTTTCTTTTACACTAACGCTTCAAATAATCTTTCACAGTAGTTGACACCAAAACAGTTGCTAATGATTTCTAACTTGTTGTTTTAAAGATCATTAAATGCTTTTATACTGTTAGGGCTTAAAGGTTTATTGAGTTTGTTTTGGCGTCTTATTATGGAGTCTTACGGTTTCCAAGTCTTCGCGGATAACAGTGCATTGCGTTGCAGTGAATTATTTACTACATTGTTGCCCTAATACTTTGAGCTAGTTATAATAGTTTTTATAATCAGTATTTGATTCTACTCACAGGAGATTGGCCTGGGAATTCTGGCAATCATCGCCTGCCATGATGTCCTAAGAAACAGTATAGTTTCTCTCCCAGGATTGATTGACACAGTTGTGGATCACTTATTTGTAGATGACTCTCTATGCCTTTGCCAAGTTTTCTGGTAAGACTAGCAAAACTACTCTTGGTTATTTTTACCGTCTGATATATGAGTAGTTTGTTTTTTGTAAAATCTTGTTCCAGATCAGTAGTTCACATGGATATATAAGAAATATATAGTATTTATGGATTCAAGAATATCAAGGTAGTGACTGAGTCATAGTGATCCAAAAAAGAAGAGAAAAAAGCATTTACCATCTTCTATAACTGAATTTGGGGCTGTTGGAGATGGGGCTACTTTAAATACAAAGCATTCCAGAATGCCATCTATCTTCAGTTATTTGCCGACAAGGGTATTAACAAGGGTATTTCAGTTATCTTCAGTTAGACCATTAGTACAATGACACAACAACAAAGCAAACTAAAAATACAAGTACAACAATATTAACAAGAACGGAATTTAGTAGTGACTTGAGACTTGCATTGAGAGGCATTATTGAACAAATATTTTTCTTGTCTCAACAAATGAGATGAGAATGAAAATGGCGTGGTGTGATGCTGCTCCTCTTGGCATTATAAATCCAGTGTCTTCCTTTTTCTTCTCATCCATTTTCCTCCTCCTTCTCCACGGTATATAATACCTCTCTTTCTTCGTAACATTTTTTTGTTTTGCTCTTTCTGATTGACCCTTTCAAATTTCTTATTTATTTCGATTGTTTCTACTTGAGTCAATGATTTTATGGAATTGTTTGGAAACTTTGGCTAATTGAAAGTGAACTACACATTGGTGAAGATACTCTTTTGCAACGATTGGTTATACATTGTTGTTCCGTCCAACGGTCAAACCGCTTGTTTTCCTTCGAAAATGATCGATAAAAGAATTTAGTAAATTGTGCACATTATAACGCTTTGTTGCCGATAGTGACTCAAGTCCCTAGTCGTCACCAAGAGGTGCCAAACGGTTCCTTAATTAGGATCAAATTTGGTAACAATGCAACTGATTTTACAGGTACTGAGTAACTGAGGTTAAACAGTGTTGTAGTGATAGATCTGCATAGAGCATTAAAGCCCCATCTTAGTAGAACGTTGGATACCCCATTGGAAGTGATGAGGTTTGAGTTAACTGTCAAATGGCAGTGAAGCATATGAAGGATTTAGTTTCTGTAGTGGTCTGTCATTTGCTAGTAGAGAGACCGAGGCTCTTGCTTAAATGATATCTGTTTAGTGTTAGAGGGTTTGGAACCCTATGGATACTCACATTCCGGGAGGGGTGAGTAGGAAATCTTGGTTTAACTAGGAGGGGTAGTCCAAGGTTGAGCCTAAGTATACGTTGTCTAAAAAGTCGTAGAGGCTATCGGCCTCTTTCAGCTATGGAGATGAGCCACTAATGGTAGTAGTCATGGACAGTGGGAACTGAAGTTTCAGAATGAATCACAAAGTCCAGTCTTATTATGGTAGGGATTTTATTTATGATGTCACTAATATACATGATTGGTCTATATCAATCTTGCATTTAGGTCGTAACTTCTTTGATTTGCAGATTAAAAGACGTACAAAAAAATTACACTCTTTGTATAGTCAGCATGATGCTAAAAACCCGAGCAAATGTTTGTTAAACAATGCAACATGACATATCATCGTCATCACCTACGTAGTCCCGTTGCCTCCACATCGCACAAGAGAAACCTAAGCACCCACTTTACTGTATGCCTGGCCCGAAGCTTACCAACCCCGGAAGGTAATCAACGTGGAGACATAACCAGCTCCAGAGAAACCAAGCACAATGTCTATCATCAAGTCCCGTAGGATTTGAATTATAACATGATTCTAGGAGATTCTGGGGAAATTCAAACCCAACAGTTGAGCCAATGGCTCATGAGTATAGTTTGTGAATTATTCATTAGTATCTCTTTCTTAATGGAGTTCACAAATAGAAAAGAAATGAGATTATATTTTGTATCATCAAGTCCCGTAGGATTTGAATTATAACATGATTCCAGGAGATTCTGGGGAAATTCAAACCCAACAGTTGAGCCAATGGCTCAAGAGTATAGTTTGTGAATTATTCATTAGTATCTCTCTCTTAATGGAGTTCACAAATAGAAAAGAAAAGAAATAAATGAGTTTCCCAATACGTGCGCATGTGTTTGACATGTCAACAGATCGGTGATGAAAATGGAAATTAGAAATGCTATTTATTAGTTTAAGGTAGAGTTTTGCGCTTAAAGTTCTCAATAAGACATTGGGATTCTGCACCATGCATGTAAATAACAATGACATCTTCTTCTTTGAATTTAAGCAGCATTTTCATTTTCTGGTTTTTAAGTATATGTTTTTTTTACTGGTTTTGAAGGGTTGGGCCAATTAATACAGAATGAAGGAAAGGAAAGTTATGACTCGCGGAAATTTGGTTAGTGTGTGAGTGTGGTGTTGTGTGTCTTTGCTTACCGGGTACCGCCGGTATTTATTCCCCATTGCCCTTTCTTTGCCATGGACCCCACCTTGGTGCTTGCTGCCGCGGGGTGTTCTTGTTACCCGGCCTGGTGCCTGCTTCTTTGCCATGGACCTCTTGGTGGGTGTTCTTTGCTTTGCCCCGTGCCTATTTCTTCTTTGCCTTGGACTTCTTTGGTGCTTCTTTGGTGGTGTCATTTCTTTGGTGCCTTTGGTGTTTAGTTCTTACGTGAAGGGCTAAGTATCAAAAGCCTTTGGTACTTAAGTCATGATGGCCTTACTATTTACGGCAACAGGTTTCCAGAGTACGCGATGTCATTCCGAGCAATTCTGATGCCATCCATCCGAGGTGGTGGTCGGTCATTCCAACCGCAAGGAGAGTCATCTATGCTTCACGATTCTTGCCAAGCCAAGGTCATTTGGAGCTTGTTTACATGGTCGAGATCCGGGCCCCAGGCGAGGCACATGGTGGCATTTATGGTGTTTTGAATCGAGAATCGTGGGCATGTCTTTGAGGAGATCAGAGGCCGTATTACTCCATTATATAACATCAAAGCGTATTTGCTAGTAGTCATTTGGGTTCTCCAGTCAACTCAGAGCTGCAACATCCGGACAGGCCTTCCCACAGTGTTTGTTTGATCACTGAGACATGATGTCCTCAGATCCTTTGGAGCCTGGGTCGCAAGCACCCTTGTGTCTGAGATTTGTAGGAGGAAGGGCTTGATGGAGCAAATGACACCTCCTCCGAATTTGAGGACAAGTTATAAGGTGTTAATTATCAAGTTGGGGGTTTTCCCATTATACTTTTGGCTGTCATGTGATATGTTTTTATTATGATTTTGACACTCTGTTGACTGCTTTACACACTTATGTTTCCGACTTTCATGTTTTAAGGTTTACTTGTGGTTATTTGGATTCAGTTATTTTAAGGTTTACCTCATAACTGTTTAAATGTGATTTAAAGATACATTTCATTTTTATTTGATGATAAATGACCAGGAAAATGATATTATATTGGGATGATATTGGCAATTTTGTTTTTGTTTTTGTTTTTATTTTTTTTTTATTATTTTGATAAATGGGACATCACTTTTAAAGTGATTTATAGAGTTATTTCACATCACTTTACATGTAATTTGAAATATGAATGAAAAGTGATGTTAAACGTTACAAGACATTACTTTTGAGAGTGTTGTGAATGGTGGCAACGTGAAAAGTCAGGATTTTCCACATCACTTTTTAATTGATGTCCACAAGTGATGTTATAATGTTTAACATCACTTGTGGACATCGATTAAAAAGTGATGCAAAATTATAATATCACTTGTGGACATCATTTAAAAAGTGATGTGAAGTAACATCACTTGTGAACATCATTTAAAAAGTGATGTGGAAAACCCTGACTTTTCACGTCGCCACCATTCACAACACTCTCGAAAGTGATATCTTATACTTTTGACATCACTTTTTAAGTGATGGGAAATGTCATTTATGTTGTAGTGAGAGTCGTCTTGTCTTCAACATTTACAGGTGGCCACGGTCTAAGATACAAAAATATCCGGATGCCATTGCCATTTGTAGGTGGGTGGGCACACCATATCATTTTATTACATTTACTTGCAATCCAAATTGGCGTGAAATAAGAGAGGGCTTGGAAACGTATAGACAAAAGGCAGAAGATATGCCAAATGTGGTTGTACATGTTTTCAAGATAAAACTGGATGCACTTATGAAAGACTTAAAGCAGGGACGGCGCTTTGGTCAGGTTATGGCAGGTATTACTTGATATCTCTTATATATATACTACCGACACTCGCCCTTCTTAAGATAGCAGACTGTAGTAAAATTTATTGTCACGCAGCGGTATACACAGTAGAATTTTAGAAGAGGGTGCTGCCCGCATGCACACATCCTAATGTTTCTTCATCGTGATGATAAGCCAACTACCATTGCGGATATTGATAACATAATTGCAGCATAACTACCTGATAAGACAACTGATCCAGTAGGATATATGAACATGTTGTGCAGTTCATGATGCGTGAGCCATGTGGATTATTGAAGAGTGATGCACCTTGCACAGTAAAAGGAAAATGTACTAAGCATCTTCCAAAGAAATTTTGCAATGGAACTTCTTTTGATGATGCCGGGTTTGCTGTTCATAAAAGAAGAAACGATTTAGAAACGATTTGAGAACAGCTACGAAGAGTGAGTTGAACAACAGTTTTGTCGTGCCCTATAATAGAGACTTAGTCATGAAGTTTGATGCTCATATCAATGTAGAAATCTGCAACCGGGGGAGATCTGTAAAGTATTTATTCAAGTGCATAAACAAAGGCAGTGATAGAGCAGCGCAACAGTTGTGGTTCAAGCCAGCGGAACAAGCTAAGGTTCAAGAAGTGGATGGTAAAGATGGTGTTATTCAGGAAATAGATGAAGGTGTAAAAGAACCACTTTGATTTCGAGTTTTTTCAATGTTGCAATGAATTCATTCACTTCTCAATAAGGTGCTGATCTAACTCAACCGATTGTTCGCCGATCGCACTGTATACTCTCAATTCTTAATTGCATATATTTCTCTTTCTGAATTATTAGGGAACTATTTTTTTTGTCATTGGTAATTACTTTAGATTGGAAATGCATTTGTTATTATGCTTTGAGGTGGATAAATACGCAGACCGGGGAAGCTACAATGGTTCAGAACACACGCCTATATAGGAAGATAAATTGGCGACTATAACGTTTTAGAACATGCACCTACACGTGAAGATATTTTGGCGACTGGATGTTGGTCAGAAATGTTCCATGGATTATAGAACATGGACATAGGGATAACACTATATCCCAATGCAAAATTTGTTTATATCAGGTACTCACAAATCGATTATTGTTTTTTTGGGTTGTTTATATCAGGTACTCACAAATCGATTATTGTTTTTTTGGATTAGTTACCCATTAATAATTCCAATTAGTGTTATTCCACTCTATCCCTTTCATTTTCAAAAATATTAGTGATACCCCAATTACAAGATCCAACTGCTAATATTTTTGGATCTTACAAATGGGAGATAACACTAATATTTTTGAAAATGGTAGTAACACTAATTGCAACTAGTAAGGAGTAAGTTTAACTAACCCTTATTTAGGGTTTAATTTAATCTCTTTTATGTTTCCTTTCAAAAATCAAGATTTTGTACTCCAAAGAGAAAATGTTTTTAGGCTTTTAATGGGTATGCAAGTAGACAAGTTATTGTAATCTCGATGTTTTACCAACTCTTTACACCTTATTATTGTAGATGGCCATTCAGTATGCATAGAGAAGGTCAAAAAACTTTACAGTCATGTTCTGTTCAAGGACTACAGATATTGGTGGTCCTCAACTGAAGGCTACCAAAGATTCAATGAAGAATATTATTACTTCCTACTTTATCTTCTCAAATCCCATCTTCTTCGCATTGGGTATTCATTAAGGCTGTGTTTGTTTACTGGCAAATGGGGGTGGCAAACCATATTTTCCCACTAGATGCACCATTTGACAGTGTTTGACTGCATTTAAGGACAATGGCAAACACTATTTACATTTTGCCGGCAAATGAAATTTTCCCACTAGAAGTGGGAAAATACAATCCACCTCCCACTCTAAACTCTTTTGCCAGCGGAAATTTGCCACCGATCTATCTCTCGAGTTCTTCTCTTGTCTCTCTCATTTCAGAAGACACCTCTCTCTCCGCACTCCCTCGAGCTCACCAGGTACCCCCCTCTCTCTGTGTCAATTGATTCCATGAATCAATTTCATGTTTTTTTTTTCTCTCTCGCCTGATTTAAACAGGTTTTAAAATGGTGACCTAGGCTATGACGAGGCATTGGGTCTATTCAATCGTATGATTCAGAAAATTCAAGTCAATTGTACATCTATAGTTTAAAAGTAAAAAAAAATCAACTTTGTTCCTTCCAGATTGATTGGTTATGAAGGCCTAGATGTTATAAACCCCGACGGAGGAACAGAAGATGCAGAAGAAGAAGCTCATAAAGGAAGATAGAAGCAAGAGGTTTTTTTTTTGTTTTTTTCCCATCAAAAAGTTATTATTGCTTAGGGTATTGTTAAGAATCTTTCAAGAAAACATGAAATAATTAGAGTATTATGAAGTATGTTTCACCCAAAATTTATTTTTCCAGGATCGTGATAGTTATTGGAGGATGATGCAAAACTATGTTGGCGCAGATATCACCTCCATGGTCACACTTCCTGTTCTCATTTTTGAACCAATGTTGTTATCTTTGGGGTTAAAATTTAGCGTCCCTAGTAGAAGATTAGGGAATTTGAATGTGTTGTTAATTACTGCCATAGTGTGATAGTAGCTCTTCTTCTCATGATTGCTTATTTTTACACTGGAACTCTCTTTGGCACCAATGCCCCACTCTTAATTCCGCAGGATAATTCATTGTCTTCTTCTGGTAAGTTTTCTGCTTTTTGTATTAAAAATTTACACTTTTTACTCTCACTTACCAATACATTGTAGTGGAAACTTGATTGTTTGTTTGAAATTTCGTATTTTGAGCTTGGGGAAATTGCTCTTTCAACTTTTTATTCAAAAATTAGTTTCCTTTGATGTTGCATTGTTGTGTTTTATGATTTTTTTATTGGTGCATTGCAGAGAACTCAAGCTTTAGAAACAAACTAGTCATTACTTATAGAAGAAAACCGATATCGATACCTAAGAATGGGATGAACGTATGCTCAAAATAAGTACGTACACCTTCAAATCTTCAACAATTAAAGTAGAAGTTTCTTTCTGTATCAATGATAAAACTCCAACATCTCTTATATGATCTCGGAAACATGTTATGTTTCTTTCTATGGATATCGAAAGTGAATGATCGCACAATGTAGTACTGACACAAAATGTTTACCTCTTATAAAAAGGGAGCTCATAGTATCATTAGTGCTACTGTGGTAATGATTGAAAACAAGGGTTTTTTGTTTTCTGTTTGTATGGAGCCATGGAGGTGTAATTTTTCTCGTAGTTAGTTGGAGATAATTTGGTATTTGTTCAACTAGACTAGATAGTCTTAAAACTAAAGTTATGAAGGCATAAGAATGGAGGATGAAGGTTCTCTAAGATTGGAACAAATAAAGTAAGGCACCAAATAAATACCACTTATTCTTCATTAGTAAGGTTATCCATAAGCATAGATGTGATCCTTTTAGGCTTTTCGGTGGGGATATTATCTTGGGGGTTAAAACTTGGATTGGAGCCGATGTTGTTACTTTCACCACTCTTCTTAAGGGACTCTCTTTGCAGGGCAAACTAGTCGTAGCTGTCGAGTTACTTGAGAAGATTGTGGACAATGGGAGACGGAAGTTCATTCTATAATTAGAATGTTGCTTGTTAAGTTGTTTTAATAAACACGTAGTGGATCTTTAGCTCAAATGGTAGAGCACTTGGGAGTTGGAGTGTATCTTCATGTATCTCAAGGTGATGGTGGTTCAAACCCACCAAGATCCTTAATTATACTTATCCTTTGAGATATTTAACTATTTGTCGATGTGTTTTAGAAAAAGGGGTACAAGTTGCCTGTGGACTCTGTGAATGATGATATGGGGTGTGTGTGTGTGTGTGTGTGTGGTGTGGTGTGGTGTGTGTTGGTGGTGGTAGGTGTGTCTTTGTGTCTTTGGAAGGTGGTGGATGTGTGGTGTGTGTTTTGGTGGTAGTGTGTGTGTGTGTGTGTATGTGTGTGAGTGTGTCTTTGTCGGGTGGTGGTAGTGTGGTAAGTGTGTGTGGCGGTGGTGGTCTTCTTTGCTTCTTTCTTGGTGGTGTGGTGTGGTAGTGTGGACTGGTGTTGGTCGTCTTCTTGGTTCTAGTTGTTGTTGTTCTTCCGGTTCTAGTTGTTGTTGTTCTTTCTTCTTTGGTCCACGTCTTTGCCATCGGGTTCTAGGTGTTCTTTGCTTCCGGGTGCTTCTTGTTGGCATGTGGTTATGTTTAGTAGAGGCCGAGGCAAAAGCTTGTAGTGAGAAGATTAGCACAAAGAGGCAAACCGAGGGTCCTAAGCCCGGTTTTATGGTGGAGGGTGCTTCTCTTGAGGCGGGTCACACACATATCCCGTCTGACGTTATTCTTGATCTTAAAGGCGGATATTAGATTGTCTGGGGTATTTTAGATTTTCTTCTAGTTTTGTTGGTGCTCTTTTTTGGTATATAAACACTGTCTAAGAACTTCATTATTATGCACTTCTTTTTTCATTTTCTTTTAGATAATTTGAAGTCTTTGGTTGTATGTGTATTGTCTTTACTTTTATTTATTTTGTATATATATATATGTGTGTATTGTCTTTACTTTTATTTATTTTGTATATATATATATATATATATATACAAAATAAATAAAAGTAAAGACAATACACACACAACCTATATACTTCATTGAGTTTGAAAACCAAAAATATATATTTTCAAAAAGTTGAAATATTATTTGCCACTGGAAAAAATCATGCAAACAAACACTGACAAACCTGGCAAATCTCATATTTTCCCACTATAAATTTTTACAAACAAACACTGGCAAACTGATATTTTCCCACTACAAATTAGCCTGGCAAAACTCTAGTGGGAAAATACTGGCAAATCAAATATTTTCCCACTATAAGTTTGCCACT
Source organism: Coptis chinensis (assembly GCF_015680905.1). Lineage (NCBI taxonomy): Eukaryota > Viridiplantae > Streptophyta > Magnoliopsida > Ranunculales > Ranunculaceae > Coptis > Coptis chinensis. The sequence continues at coordinate 19,179,029 of NC_141457.1, read as the reverse complement.
AAACAAACACACCCTAAGAGATTATATGGTATATTGGTTAAACTATTTTCCCATGGAAAAATTGATTAATTCTAGTAAAAGATGAGTTTACTTATCCAATTATTTTCGTGACTGACATCGCCCATTTGCAATCTTCATGTGAATACACTCATCAGGAATACGCTGATAAGCCATGACGTTATAGATCATTTCATCCAATCTTTTTATGAACTGTGTCTTTCTAACTTATACCTAAATGAATTTCTTTTTATTTTCTTCTTTTTTCAATGGAAGTTTAAGAAATATATTTGTGAATGTACTTCTCTCAACCGTAGTCCGTGCAACACGGGGTTGACAGACTCGTCTAAGTAGTGCTACATGGACCTACTATTGCGACTTACTATTTGGATAACGTTGGTTTACATTGCAATACACACTGATACGTATTTCTATGTAAATCAATGATTATGACTTTTGACACATCAATATGTCCAAATAATAGGTCAAATAAGTGGGTCGGTCTAGAAACGGCAGACAGCAAATTCAACCAAAAGGAAATTCTTAAGCGGTAGCAACAACAATCAAGGGAATTAAATTCCAATGCAGAAATTGAATTTGAGATGAAAGTTCATACGGAATTGACTTCGAAGGAGAGAGAAAGTAAGGTTTGTCTTTCTTACACTCACATGAGAGACTTTCGTCTTCCACGCATTATTTTTCTTGTTTTTTTTTTTTTTAATTAGGAAAAAAAAAGTAAGCCACGGAAAAAGCATGTGATTGTTCAACATCACTATGCAATTTAACGCTAATAAATCTATCTTTTAGTATGGGGACTCGAGATCTTTTTCCATTAGAGCATTTGCAGTGCAGGTGAATAAAGGGGGTTTATGACTATAGTCACCAGTTTTGTTAAAAAATGGTTGTGCAATGCAGAGGTGAAAAACTGGTGACTTTAGTCCCCAGTTGATTTCAAGGTGAAACATTTCACCGAAATAGTGGCTGACTTGTTAACTTCGGACGGGATATTAGATTCCGTCTCGTGTGTTTTTTTCGATTTTTTTTTTTCGGACAGAATGCTTTATTCTGTCTCGCGTGTTTTTTCGGTTTTTTTTAACTTCAGACAAAATACCGGACAGGATGTTACATTCCGTTTGGATCAAAAAGCCTCCAGACGGAATCTAACATCCCGTCCAAGATATTTTATTCATCTTTGCATTGCACAGTTTCACCTTGTTTTTTACCAAAACTGCTGAGGTGGCGGTGATAAGGGGGAGATTATTTTCACTTGCATTGGGAATGCTCTTAGAAAGAAGTAGTTTCAACCTATTTTTATAAAGACTTCTAACTACTGCCTTCAAACACTGTATCAAGAGTAGGGCAGGGAATCGGGTCGGGTTTGACCCGAACCCGACCCGACCCGAATCCGAATAGCTCGGGTTCGGGTTGATTTTTGTATCCGTTTATTTATTCGGTTCGGGTTCGGGTTCGGGTCTGTCGGATTCGAATTCGGATTCGGATATATTTTTTGGGCTTTTTTTGAATTTTTAGTGTTATCCGATCGGGTTAGTCGGATATAATCGGGTTCGGGTCGGGTTCGGATATTAAATTTCGAATATAATCGGGTTCGGATTCGGTTTCGGATATTATAAAACTATTCGGATTCGGATTCGGATATAGCCATATCCGACCCGAACCCGACCCGATCCCTGCCCTAATCAAGAGTTATTGGGTCTGTTTGGTTGGATGTAAAAGTTGGCAAATCTGAAAATTATTATTTTAGAAAGTTTTGTTTTGGAAACTTGTACAAGAGATTTTTTTTTTTTTTTTTTTTTTTTTTTTCAGATTTCTTCATGCTTTGGTTGAATTTTTTTTGGTTTTTGGAGGTTTTAGGATTCTTTATAAATTTGGGTTTAGAACCCTAATAGTGAAAACTAGAGGAGTGGGGAAGGAAGCTCCAATTTCACGAGATGAAATTTCAATTTCAACGATATTGAAATCAAGTGAGGAAGAAGACAGAAAAAAAAGCGACAAGCGTTTTAGAAAACTTTGTTGCCAGTTCAAGTTGCAAAAATATCTTTACATTTTCATGGTTTTAGAAATATTTCCGGAATTATGGAAACACGTGGAAAACTTTCTAAAACAAAGTTTTGTCATGTTTTCAACGGACCATTGATTGTTGGTAATACGATATTCATAGCTCCAATATACAAAAATGGGAAACTTGTACGAGTGTTGAGAGCATAATATGGGATTTTCACAACTCTGCAATGCCGTTAAGTTCCTTACCAATTTAGGGGAATTGAGAGTACTTGCCAAAACAAGACTCACACTATGGTGCCTTTCCGGATCATAGGCCTCAAGGACTAGTTTTCTTTTCTAAGGAAGACCATATTTCACGTTGAAGAATGACGACCATCTTTTCAGTGCTGTTCACGACCCCTCTGAATTCAGTTGAATTGGGTTGTCTAGTTAATCATAAACATCAAATATTTGGTAAGAGTTTAAGAGTGTAAATCATGCCAAATTAAACGTTTCATTATGGTCTTACATGGGTTTGTTTATTTTTTTCCAGCAATACCAAGGTCTAATATGTTGCGGTGATAACAAATGTATTAAATTCAACAGGAATGGATTACTGTAACTGGGTTTCCTATTAGCTGAATGAATATAAGCATTTTGAGAAATCAATAATGGGTGTGTAAAATATGGCTTTTATATGTACAAGATATCAGAAAGAATCCTGAATCAATGTTTCCTCGTGTAAGAGGGTTTTCCAAGCAATGAAACATCAACGAATCAAGGTGAAGGTCGCTTGTCATTTTCAAATTTGAAAGGAATATGCAGAACAATCAAAACCCAAATAAATGAAAACCATTTGCAGTATAGAGGGATTCACCTAGCAAGAACCATCCATAAAATCCACCAGTAAATCCTGAACCATTCCTCTATCAGGCATTCTCCCAGCAGCACCATAAATTGGAGCAAGTCCTCCACTAACAGGACCTGGATGTTTTTTTACCTGAATAAATTATCCACAGAAAACAAGATCAGTCTTTCAGCATTATTTTTTCCTTTTTCATTTTCTTTTTTAAAAGGTGTATTTTTAGCATAAGCAGTGGAACTGCCACCTAACCCATCTTCAGCAAAATGTACACAAAGCTAGAAAACTCATCCTATCCAATTATACAGGGTATTGCAGTGAACTAAAATGAACGAGAAAACCACCATAACAATGGCACTCAAGTTTAAATTTGTTAATTTTGCTGGATAGCACTGCAAATGTGTTTTTAGGAATTTCTAATTGTTTTATATGCTAAACAAGATCATGTTGAAATTTCAAAAGTACTTTTTTGCTAGCCGGTGAGTCAATAGAATTCAGTCAATCCACCTGATCAATTCCATGATCTCATGGTGAGGCACTAGTAAAGAACAAAATTGAATCGTAACACATACCTGACATATCACATGCTTACTAGTTCTGCAGTATTTTCTATCAAGATAAGTGGCACCTAGGATTTCACTTCTTTTATTTCTTTTTTCTGCTTATTTCTTTTCTTTAAAAATTGCCAAATAGCGTAGAGACTTACAGTTTGAACAGATTCCTTCAAGTCTCTCAGGAAGTCTTCTACAATCGGAACATGCTGAAGGGTCAAACAGATATGAATGCTGATCCACATGGAAAAACAAAAAGATGAGTTTAAAACTGTATGTAATTGTGTTACATGACAGATGTTGATGTATCCGAAGGCGGAAGCAACTTCGAATCAATAACACCAATGAATAAAATTGATAAACACCCAAAAACTTAGGTTTCAAAGGGAAAACGAATTTCCTTAATTCAATCTCTTGATTAAACAATCCAAAAACAACCAACCTAACAATGAAGGCCTAGATGTCTTTATATAATAAACCTTGTTCCTAATTCTATTTAGAGTCCTAATAGGAAACTGCTACTTACATAACAAATAAAAATAATAACTAACTAAACTAACTACTATTAATTCCATGCCCATGCATCAGACTCCCCGGCTTAAAAGCAAACTCGTCCTCGAGTTTAAGAAGAAGAAAAGAGAGAACGTTGTGGCAGACTTTGAACAGTAGATGTAGGAGGAATTGGAGACAATACAACCCGTTGGCCCCGAAAAATGAAAAGAATAGGTCTTTGGCAAATATCATCATAAGTTGTATCTCTATCATATTGCCATGGTCGCCCCAATAATAGATGGCAAACAGTAGTCATAGAAATCACAGTGCACCAAACTTCATCTTTGTAAAGGGAGCCAATGGAGAAAGGAACCAAGCAACGACGAGTAACCTCAATTGCACTACCCTTGCTCAAACCTTGTATTTTGTATGGTTCTGGAAGCGGTCCAGTCTTCAATTGGAGATTATCAACCATTTCTTGTGAGACAAGATTATCACTAGAACCATTATCAATAATTACATTGCAAAGTTTGCCTCCAACAATACAACGAGTTTCAAAAATGGCAAAACGATGCTATGAAGGTTTATCAGTAGAAGATATAACCAAGGATCGACGGATCATCAAAGCAGGAACACCAGAATCAAGAGGTGTAACAACCACAGACTGAGTCATACTATGTGGCAATTGTGTAGCACCCATCTCACTATGATCATTATGGACTAACGCCACTCTCTTTAACTATGGACAATCACTTTTCTTATGTCCAACTTTGTCGAACTCAAAACATGTAGCCTAAAAAGTGCTTCTAGGAACAGAAACTGGATGTGGTGTAGCAATAGAAACAGAAGATTTATGCAATTCTTCAGCTTTAAGAGCATATTTGATAGCGTTAGACATATCAAAAATATCTTTAAATGCCAAATCTTTCTGTATTGATTGGTTCAAACCACTCAAATATCTTCCTACCTTCTGTGCCATAGTCTCGGATAAATCAGCCCTGGTGGCCAATAAAAGAAACACCTCGGTATACTCAGTCACACTCGTAAGCTTTTGTTTTAAATTTTGGAGGCGCATAAATAAATCCCTCTCATAATCACGAGGAATAAATTCTCTTTTCAGCTCTCGGCGCATCTTATCCCACGTGGTAATTTTATTGTAACCCAATTTAGCACGAGTCAATTGAAGTTCATCCCACCAAACAAGTGCATAGCCCGTTAATTTAGTCGCAACTAATTTAACACACTTAGGATCCTCCAAATTTTTATAATAAAAAACCTTTTCAATCTTATTTAACCAGTCAACAAAAGCATAAGGCTGTAATTTTCCATCAAATTCAGGCACATCCAATTTAATATCACCCATCTGATTCTTCTCTAAAATACACAATAAACGATTAATATCAAAATTACCTGGGGGGTGCTGAAAATTTCGATGCCTTGGATTTCTCCGATTTCTCCCATTGTGACGAGGTGGTGATGGACTAGATGAGAAGTCTGAAGGATCAGGTGGATCAAAATCAGGAGCAATGCGATGGGGCTATCGTCGATTTCGTCGTGGAGAACTTGGTGGTGAAGCTCGTCGACCACGGGCTATGGTAGCACCCTGGTGGCATCTAAAATTATGGTGGGCATGACCATTAGGATTGGGCCTGAAAGCATGTTGTGCTCGGCCTTGGGCCTGGTCTGGATAAGCCCACAGTTGGAAATTAGGTGCAAAATTAGAACCTGGTCCAGTGCTAGTAGCATAATCAGTAGAAGCCCAATTTGGGGTTTCAATCTCACGAACAAACATACATAAAAGGAATAGGTCTTCTTCCCCAATGAACTGGCTGTGGAAGACGATCTGCCAGGGGAGCAACGCTTGATCTGTGAGGTAAGCTTGCTGATTTTCTTGGCGACCTCCTTGATTGCGCTGATAGTGGTGGTTGCCAACTTGATTTGGAGGAACCAAATTCGGAACTTGGAGGAGGCGAGTTCGTAGATCTTCTCCTTCAAAATCAAGATTTTTGTTGCTGTAAGTGCTATGATTTCTCTCTCTAACTCCATGGGTGTGGTAGAGAGTTTGAATTCCACGAATTGGAGATGGTGGGTTTGATATGCTGTGATTGTGGGGCTCTGCAGCAGCCACCCATTGAGCAATACGATGTTCCGTATCGCTAGAAACTGTGGGTGAATGTGGTCTAGAAGGTGCGTGACTACGTTGGCGAGGTGCTGGAAGATCGCATACATCGACATCGGAACTGGAACTATGCAAACTGTGATCACTAGGGGCATCGTCTTCATCCCTTGGCACGAGTTGCTCTACAACAGTTGCGGTACGTCGATAATTAGGTACGAGTTTCGACAACATCTCCTTAATCTCTCGCAATTTCATCTTGCTTCCTTGTAGTTCTTCTTCTACACTGTTTAGTCGTGTATTTACTGCCGGTGGTCGTCCGCATCCTCTTTGTTGAGTGTCCATGACGAGCAAACCAAGAAAAAACCTAAAAATCTGATACCAATTTGATGTATACGAAGGCGGAAGCAACTTCGAATCAATAATACCAATGAATAAAATTGATAAACAACCAAAAACTAGGGTTTCAAAGGAAAAATGAATTTCCTTAATTCAATCTCTTGATTAAACAATCCAAAAACAACCAACCCAACAATGAAGGCCTAGATGCCTTTATATAATAAACCTTGTTCCTAATTCTATTTAGAGTCCTAATAGGAAACTACTACTTACATAACAAATAAAAATAATAACTAACTAAACTAAATACTATTAATTCCATGCCCATGCATCAGATGTCCATAGTAAATTTAATTTACATTTAACGTAAATAAGGATTCATCCAACTGAAAGGACTCTGTTTGGGAATGATTCCTCAAATATGAGGCAATCGCCTATCGCACCCATCATATAATATCATTCTTTGGATTATATCCTCAAGAGATGGGATCAGCTGGTGTTGATCAGATTTTATACGGTCCTGCTTTTGCTTACCAATTTTTGTTGCTTTTATCCTTTAAAGAGAGGACCACTTTGACCACATGTCGACTGGCTTGATGTAAAGAAAGAAAACATTATAAGATTTATATGAACCCAAGACCAGCTAATCCCACCTCTATTCTTCGAAGATCCTTCTATATGCAAATTGTGAAACAAAATCTTACCATGATACAGTATTATTAGGAGATAAATCCAGTAACTGCATCAGATGTTACTTTCCTTTTTCTTTATTTTAATCAAAACTAGAGGTAGTAAACAACAAACCTGTTCGGCCTCTGCAAAGCATTCAAATGCCACCCTCTAGATGACATTTGATCATTGACTTCAAAAATATCTATGTCATTAGATCCAAAAGCAACTATTGTCATATCTGGCCTTCCAATAATAAATAGCTCAGGTATATCCTTTATCCTGTAAAATAGCCATCATAAGCAAGAGTATAAACTAAGCACAATTGAAGTTTCAAGCAGTAGATTTAACTGACCCTCTCTGTAAACTCTTTGATACCTCCATGATCTTTCTAGTGTTATCCAAGTAACCTACGAGCATTTTAAGTTCCAATCACATAATTAAAAAATTATCATAAAAGTCGCACTGGAAAATATGCAAGCATTTACTATCAAAAGATAAACAAGTTGAATTTTTATCACCTTCTTGCCCTAAGGCCAACATAGCTGCCCAAGCCCCAGCAATCAATCCACCAGGCCTGCTGCCAGCAATGGTTGGAGAAACGTAAAGACCACCTGACCATTCCGTAACTGCAGCATAGAGAAATAGTAATATGTCCATTCAAAGGCTAACAATTTAGGGATATGTACAGATGCAAAGAACTGTAGTAAGAAGTTCTGGATGATGTATAGCAGAAACAAATTCAAGTGAAATTAAAGAAAACCTGTCACATGTAACCTATTTTATCTCCCTACTTCAGCACTAGTTCTTGTTTTTCTCCTTAGTATGTACATGCTATTCAAATTTTCAATCAAGATCCAGCAGGAGTATGAACAAATACTTATTGTACATTTATGTACCATTGCTCGGGTCACATTTCAACACAAAAGCTTACTATCTTACATTTTGCAACTAATAAATGAACATAAAAAGTATTTTCAATTTTCCAAGCATGTCAAACGCATCTGCTTCAATGTAAAATGGGTCCCAATTGGGTTGAGAAAACTGTTTGATTTTTAAGCCTAAAAAGATTAAATTTACAATACTAATGAGCACAAAATAGAAATACTCGGTGCATATTTTAACAGTACGATACAGAGATGATTGCAAAAGAGAATAAAACTTACCAGCAACAAATTGGTGCTGTTGATGAAGGAAGCAACAGTTGATCAGTTGACATAAAAGTCCAAAAAAGAATTAGCATTTTGTAAAAAAAGATATTCAGATTATGCATCAAAAAAATAAAATAAATAAATAATATAAAAAGAATCTCAGAAGTGTATGTGCAATGGGAATGTACATAACAAGGGACACTATCAAGAAGCATTAACTCGTTGGTCAACTAGTAAAACTTAAAAGAAAAAGTTCCACAGTTTCTACTCTCTGCTACGTGCTGCAGAATTACTCAACACGAACTTGAAACCATTTTAAGTTCGGTTTAATGTTAAGAGGTCGAAACCTGTTTTTACACGGGCTTGTTCGGTTTTCATGTAGATTTAGCGAAACCAATTCTAATATACTTTCCTATCGCCTAATATTTTAAACCATTCTCAAGCACCCTTATCCAAGATAAATATAGAAAAATAAGAATAATAAGTGTGAATCATCTCTCATGAGCTATTGGCTTCGGTATTTGTGGGCACATCTCTGGATCGGACAAAGTAGGTAGTCAATATTTTGCTCCTTTTTTTCCCGTTAGTTCGACACAACATTGGGATTACATCAATTCCTAGGATGAAGAAGATGTATATGATTTTGGTTTGGATATGATACTCCTCTGTAAACTTTGGAACTCTGTTTGTCTATGTAAATGGATTTGGCTTAATTCCAGATGGTTTCACATACTTTCTTTTTAGCCATCACAAATATTTATGTTCTCTAATAAATAATAAACAGTTTCCTCTTACAAATTTCTGGTTAGAGATTACTAGTGAATATAGTAAAATTACAATTCTAGCTATTGAAATAAGAGAAGAAGACAATTTGGACAAGAAAATCGAAAAGACTATACGGCCTTAATAGGATTTGGCCTTCTATCACACATCCATATATAAAGAATATAGTAAGGCTTGCATAATCAAAACATCCTAGACCTCGGGAAAGGACCCTTAGAACTCCAAAAAGTTTTGCTACCGCCACATTTTAACATCATGGTTTGATATTTGTAATGACTTCATAGTATATCTTTGGTTTAGTTGAGGAATCGTGCAGCTAAATCCCACAGGTATATACCGAAGGGTAAATTGGAAGAATGACAGTAGTATCAAGGTAGCACCAAATTTTAGTCTCACGAATTAGGAATTAGTCTTAGAACCTGGGTATAAGGGTGTAATCAGTCACAAACACATACATCAAGGCCTTTTGGAAAAAACCCACACCCATGGACAATGAGAAGCTACGCTAAGAACCGCAAGGTGTCCAAGAAAAGGGCACTGATTATCCAGACACATAAATTAAACAACTACCCCTCTTCGATTATATTATCTGGAGCATAGTTATCAAATCGCATATCGTATCATATATCGGTTTTCATTTTTAGCGTATCGAGTCGTATCGTGTATCGTATGATACGCTTGAAATAAACTTTTATAGTTTTATATGTCTTTGTGCATGTGTATGTAAGTTTCAGATACATATATACGGTTTATCACGTACAACATGATTAATGTATGGTAAAAAAATGTCATCATTTTGAATAAATGGGTGCAAATTATTATCATACATGAAGGACTAAGCAAGCTCTTACTTGAGTAAGTAAAGACGCTTTGCATTAGGCTTGTAGTTCATAAAAACTCAAACTTTAGATGGCTTTCCAAAGCTTAGAACGGAAGAATAAAACCTAAATGACTCTTATAAACTCATTTTTGGATAAAATTTTTCATAATTTCACGTGTTAAAGTGTATCGCCCGATACAGGATGTATCTGTATAGAGTATCGTATCGTGCGATACTGAACATTATCGATACAATAGTGTGATACGTATCATTTATCATTTCACTTTCAATATGATACATATCGTACGATACGTATCGTGTATCGTACGATATTGACAACTATGATCTGGAGTGTTCTACTACTGAATAAACAAATAAATGAAGCTTTCTTTTAACTTGAGAAAATCATGTCCATGAAGCTTTATTTTTAATTAAAAGAAAACACATCAATGAAAAATTAATACCTTTCTAATGGTATGATTCCTGTATAAAACTATGCTTGTCCCTTTGGGAGCCAATCCATATTTGTGCACATCAGCTGATATTGATGTTACCCCTTCAACAGAAAAGTCAAAGGGTGGAATTGGATACCTGAAAAAGAAATTAAATGAAAACCATAAGAATACCCAAAAAAAAAATACATTTAAAACAAATCCAAACAAAAAGAAAGCTAGAATTGTACTGATTTAATTTAATTTATTTTACTGATTTACATAGGTACGTATATACCAAATCCAAATAAAGATGCCGATTAACATTTTACGGGCCAACAGAAAGAGGGCAAAACTTGTCTACAATTGTTGTTTATCTGTTACACATAAAAAGGCCGAAATGTACTGCTCCCCAAATACGTAATACTTCAAACAGTATATCCTAAAGAGAAACGCATAAATGTTTTAATCTGAGAGGGAATTAGATAACGGACACAATTTAATTTAACAGGATGAGATTATTGGTATGAACTTTTCTCATGTTCACTTAGTAATGCATCATCATGAGCCAATGCCTTGTCCCAATAATCAAGTACACCATTAAGAATACTCCTAGAGTTTGATTCCATTATAAGCAAAAGTAGTGTATTTACTCTGACCAATAGATACCGCTAGTAGCCTAGTAGGAAACAAAATAAAGAAAATTCTGAAGTGTTTTCAACATGGAAAAGAAATATCAATGAGCACTAGTGAAGGACGGTTTGTTCCAGGATGCCTTCAGGTGATATAAGAACTGAATATCATTGATGTAGTATGAAAAACTTTAATAGCGTATCTTATGCCTTAAAGCTAAATAGACTTGAACGAGATGCTGAGAACTGCATCGCGTAGAAGCGTGGGACAATAGTATTAAGTGGCTAGGATGTCCACTGCACTAGTTTTTGTGCTGAGCAATAGTAAGAAGTTCTACGTATTGTTACAATAACAATTATAAAAAATGAAACAAAAACAAATTTGAACATGAACAATCGTGGCAAACATACCCAAGCTTACGAGCAAAAGGCAACACAAAGCCACCAAGACAAAGGTCTACATGCAAGCATACTCCAAATCTCAATGCTAATTCACCAAGCTCCTGCATAAATAATGGAGTACAAAAAATGAACAACCAACTCCAAAGAAGAACTATGTCAACGAAATAAAATTAAAAGATTTTAAAGATAATGAAGCATACTTCAATAGGATCAATGATTCCATGGGGAAAACCCGGTGCAGATCCAACAATCTGAGAATGCATTGAAAGATTTTAAACGCAGAGTTCACATATGAGTGAAAAGATGCCCCTATCTAACAATAGCACGACGCATTTAGAATATATACCATAGAGATTAGAGAGCTACTATGCTCAATTTCTTAATCCAATAATACATTTAATCGGAATGTCAGAAATACAGTGGAAGATGTTCAAGGGCACAAAATGATTATATTGCATACTTACAAGTACAGTGTTCTTGTTAATAAAGGGTCTGATTGCTCTCACATCTGCTTGAAATTCTTTGTTAACAGGTACCCGCCACAACTTGATGTTAAAATACTGTGCAGCCTTGTCATATGCTGAGTGTGCTGATTCTGGTATTATCCTGTTTTGAGAATCAAATTTCAATGTTGTAAGTTGTAACCATTACAAGAATATTTACAAGATCGTTACGAAATAAAAACCCAACGAACATTTCAGGTTTCGTGATCCCCTTCTTTGTTTTCATATAATCTCGGGACGACTTAACGGCTAATAATATACTCTCAGTTCCGCCTGATGTCATGTTGCCACAAATTTCTCCTCCGGAGGCCTTTTCTTTACTGCCAAGCAGTGCAGCTGTCATTGCAACAACCTCAGATTCACATCTTACTACACTTTGAAATACATCGAGATGCAAGGGATTGGTATGTGAAAACCTGAAAAATAGACAACTTCCTGATTACGGGTACCAAACAAAATGTATACACTAAATTTAAAGTTAAGGTTGCAGAGCTGTACATTATGAAACTGATATCTGAAAACGAACAGAAAGAGAGTAACAGTAATTAAAACCAAATAGATAGAGTAAAAAAGTTATATTGGCCAGTAAGATACTCATCCATTGTGTAACTCCACAAAGTAGGCAAACAAATTTCTCTAACACCAAAGACTATAAAATAAACATTTTTCATTCTTTACTATGCTTAGCATGGATATGAATTTACACTAAACTCTTTGTTATATTTCCTCTTTTAACACTAGAGTAAGGAAAAGTAAAAAAATAAAATAAAATAAACATCAAATTATAACTTCATCAAAGTTAGCCTCAGCAGTAAAACTGCATTTTGGTTCAGAAATTTTCTGAGTTGTGACGAGAGAAATTCACGGGCTGAGATTTATAGGTACTCTGGAAATTTCTACATCTCTTTCTTTCAATTACAGATGATAGTCCATAAGCTCATAATCATCCAGAACATAATCAAGATCATAATACACGTTAAACATCTAGGTAAAATTAAAAGTTGTGTAATATTACATTTCTGATGAAAACAAAATTGCTATGTGGGATGTCACATGGGTCAAGGAGTAACTGCTTTTACAAGACCTTATCAGCTGTTTCTTTCCATCTTAAGTGGTGCGATGATCTAGAATACCTATCATTTTTATATCCTTTTAAGGACCAAAGCATAGTGATATAAAATTTTATCAGCATTCAACGAGCTTGAACACAAAATGACATTAGTATAATAATTCTTTTTCACTACATCTGGTGGTACCGTTTGCACCAGTGGTGAATGAAGATAGAGAGAGCAGGGATCAACACATATTCATTAAGAAATAGCAAGTCAGATTCTTTTCAGTTCTAGTTTTAAACATCAATAGTTCATATCAACAAAAACAAATGTACAATTGATCCATGCTCCATGATGTTTACTAACATTGCATATGCCTCGTTGATCAAAGAAAAATGCCCCTCTGATTCACTTCCACCAATATATCTGCATTAGAACCATGACAATTAGTTAGTGAAAGAGGGTGCTGCAACAAAATAGAGAGCAACTGAAAGTAAATATAAAATAACAGACATACACTGTACCAGAGCATTTTCCTTGCCAAGCCACGTCATTTCCTTTCCAATCTCTCAACTTCTCTATCACTCCTCCCCCAAGTCCAGTTCTCGGCAGTTCTGTCAACCAGCCAGCCTTTTTAGATTTACTGCCGGATTGCAACTTCTCTACAACCTGAACAAATAGATTCATCAACAGCATTTACTTACTGGCTAGAAAAATCTACTAATTAAAATATGATATTAGTAATCGTAACTCATATTACTCATAAAAACCAAATACAATTAATATCACCGGTCCCACACCAACAACAAATTCAATGTTTTCCGTAACCTCTCTCTCTCACCTTTTGTTTCTCAGCTTCAATACGAGCATTCACACCAGGTATCAACCTTCAAAAAAAAACATTAAAATAATTTAATTAAACAGATGAAGTAATAGTAAAAAGTTTAAAAAAAAAAAAAAAACTTACTTGATGGAAGACATGAAGAAGGATATAAGAGTAGTTTTAAGACCTTTATCTTGAACATAGTGGAAAAAAGATTGAAGAAAAGAAGTGATGAAAATAGTAAATAAAGGAGTGAGAATAAGAAGAATTGGTTCGTATTGTGATAGATATGAGTTTGTTGAGTTTCTTGTTTTTTCAACAAATGAAATTATCTTTTCCATTTTTTGTTAGACAAGAGAGAAAGAGAGAAAGAGAGAAATGACGTGGGTTTTTGGTTTATAAGGGAGAGGAGGAGGTATCGAGGAGTTTGCGTTCACGTCTGTTTTTGTTGGTAGACTGTCGTAACGGCCCCACTCAAATACTCAAACTGTGGTGAGTCACTGCTTGAATTATTATATATATATATATATATACGTACCGAGGTTCCTCAATGATTGTGGTTTAATGCTGCTGTCATTTTCGCTGCTTCTTTTTTTAGGTTGGTGTAAACGATAAATAGATCTTTAAATTAGTTCGTTGTATTAGTTTTTGAGTCACTCCCTTTAATTGTACCTCAAGTTGTAACCAACATTCTCTATTTATTATAAAGTTAGTGACATCCGTGCACACTTAACAGCATCCCCAATGGTTAAGTTAATTGTCATATTTGACAACTATTTGTAGGTGTGCTCCAATTTCTGTGTCGATTTTGTGTTAGTTTTAACAACCAATCCCATGCCAATATTGATATCGGATTGTAACTCTTCAGACGTAAGGTGATATACTAGTATTTGCTCGTGCAGTAGTACACAAATACGCGTGTTTTCAGCGCCCCCGGTACCACACAGATACGCACACCTTTGGTGCCCCCGACGCACATCCACCACCGTATAGCACAGATACGCGCGTCTTTAGCGCATCCACCCCCCTCCCTTAACATTATGAAATTACATAATTAACCTCACAGTTGTTAAAAAGCTACATGTATGCTAGGAGAAAACCAACCGTGAAAAGGCAATGAAGTCTTTTTATGTGGTAGTGGTGTATGACTTTGATAAGATAATGTTATAGTGATGGTAGTGATAGTGTATGGCCGTCGGATAGAATTCACAAGATCATGACATGTATCATAGATGATTTGAATTCCAATTTTGTATTTGTCAAAGTCACAGGATATTTATGTAATTATACCTAAAAAAGGGCATTAGAGTCTTTTCATTTGTCTTGACCAAAAACATCACGGTCAAACTCAGTTGACTTGGATGTGTTGTGGTCTTGGGGGGTAAACCTCTAGATGAAAGAACTATGGGGGTAAAGCTAATTGGCCTAAATTTTGGGGGGTAAACATCTAGATGAAAGAACGAAGAGGATAAAGCTAATTGGCCTAAGTTCTGGGGGATAAAACTATAAAACTATTAAAAGTGCAAAGGGCAATAAAGTCTTTTTACATATATTGACCAAAAAGATAACAGTTGATTTGGATGTGATGTGATCTTTGGGGGTAAACCTCTAAATGAAAAAACTGGGAGGAGGTAAAGCTAATTGGCCTAAGTTATAGAGGTGGGGGGGGAGGTAAAACTAGAAAACTGAAAAAACTATGTTATTTGTTATTTTTGCAGCAAAATTTTGTCACAAAAATAATCAATTGATTTTGTGGTAGTTTTAGCCATAGTACAAAATATCCCGATATATCGCGATATTTGGGGATATCTATCCAAATTTTAAAAAAAGATATATAAATATCACGATATGTTCAGAGATATATACGACTGTAAATATCGACGATATTTAAATGATATTTGCGATATTTGTAATATTTTGGGATATTTTGCGATATTTGACGATATTTTGTGTATATAATAATTTTATTTAATATTTACCATTATATTTCAAATAAATATAAATAATGTATCATGATATATCAAGAAATATCCACAATATCTACGATATTTATCGATATTTTGGATATATCCACAATATTTGTATGTGAAACAATGTCAAATATCCTCAAAGAGGGGGATATATCCACAATACATATCCAGAAATTGAATATCGATAAATACCCATATCCTGATATTTTGTACTATGGTTTTAGCAACCAATCCCATATGCCAATATTGATATCGTATTGTAAGTCTTCAGCCGTAAAGTGACCTTTTATGATATAATTTTATAGATGTTGAAAGAAATACATCCGTTAAAATATGACTGTTGGTAGAGTCCAAACAGACATTATGCAACATAAGATTAACCATACGGCACCCCCTTGCTGCATGGTTAGTAAAAGTAACCAGAACCCAACCATTCCATTATAATTTGGGTTATAATTTGTTATAACTTGCCTAGGTGGCAAATTGCATATAACATTATAACCTAACCATTCCATTATAGTGGACATTTTCCCATTCAAAATGCTAATGCTAATTTCACCCATATTATTCCACTCCTCAGACCCTTAAAGCTTCTCCACACTGGCAATCAGAAGTTCATAAATCATAACTATTGAGATGTTTTTTTTGTAACCAAACTAATTTATTAATTAGAAGTTCATAACTATTGAGCTGTTAAAAGTTAAGAGTTTGTAAAAAATGAAGAGTTTGGTCCAAAATGACTTACAACTAGCCATTAAGCCCGACCTATGGTCGGCCTGCTACCTTGATAGTCCAATATACGCTTGAATAAATTTTTAAATATGTATGTATTTTATGAAAGGCATTAAGAATTTTTAGTTCATATGTAAACTTGCATTTACATACTGAAACGTTAAGTTGTGATGGAAGAAGAATCAACAAATTGGAACGAAAAAATTTGTATTAATTGAACTATTATTTATCTGCTACTATTTATCAACGCATGTGTAGTTTATAGTGAAAATGAACGGTGTATCCAGTTAAAAAAATGTAGAAAGAACGTTAAAAGCCCAAAGTTTTCTAATTAGGTGTATCAAATTGAAGTTGTAAAGCATGAAGAAAAAATGTGATTGCATTTTTGCAAGGGTAAGCCCAGAAAAATGTCATAATTGATATTGGATGCTTAGTTTTTGCATATGTTGAACCTTGGACATTTTCTAAATATGTAAGTATTTTATGAAAGCCATTAAGAACTTTTAGTTCATGTGTAAACTTTTTTTTTTTTTTGATAAGCTAGGGTTAGGCTGACCCTCACCTGTATTAATTAACCAAATCTTACATAGATAGTACCTATAGTATCCTCCTCAATGAGTCTATACAAATCCCTATCTAGGGGAGGAATAAACATTACTAAGTCATTACAGACAGAAGTCTTTAGCCCTGCAAGTAAGTCTGCCGGCTTATTAGCTTCCCTAAAAACATGCGCAAAAGAACAATAGCTGAGTTTTGCAGCTTGCTTTGATATCAAGGCCTCCAAATTCGAACAAGTTCATGGTGGTTTTGCAATTTTAGTGATGATATTCACTACTGTAAGGGAGTCAGTTTCAACTTCCACCTTATTATATCCTAGATCATAGCATAGCTTGAGTCCAATCGCGATTGCTTTCAGCTCCTGGTAGATTACGGCTTGCATGTCACCACTTCCCGTATAGGCTGCTAACACCTCTCCTTGACTGTTTCTAATGATACCTCCATGGCCAGACCCTTCAGCCGTCAAAGCTCCATCTGCATTTAGCTTACCTTCCCTTCCTCCGATGGGAGCCAATTGCACTCTCGCCTCTTCCTTTCCATGAACTTGATCTGAATTCCCAGTAACTGACAAAGCTTTCTAGCTTCCAGCGTATCTTCAATCTCAGTTGCTTGCGTCTGGACATACATCTTTGTATCTCTGAGTATTTTCTTCAAGACCACTATCGTTGGTCTAGCCTTACTCTTAAAACGTCTCCCATTTCTTTCTTTCCATATCCCACCAACTGCCGTACAAATGTAGACCTTGTAAATTTCTGCCACTAAACTGGATCCTCTACATAATCGCAGCAGTGATGACCACTCCGTATTTGAGCTTCTGCCATCAGTCATAATTCCCAGAGCTGTTTTTATACCATTGATGATCTCTCGCGAGTAAACGCAGTCAAAGTACAGGTGATTTGAAAATTCTCTACTTTGATTGCACAAGCAGCAGGAGGAGAAAGAGAGGATTTTTTTGTGCACCAGCCTATCTTGCGTTGACAAACTATTAGAGAAAAGCTGCCAAGTCGTAAAGGAGTGTCTTGGTATAACCAATCTGCCCCACACAAGCCTCTGCCATCTTACTTTTTCTTCTTTTTTCCTCAGAGCTTCATATGCACTTCTCGATGTGAATTTCCCACTCTGGCGAGGTTTCCACAACACTCGATCTTGAACTAAATGCTTGTTGATTCTTGTATTCAAGATATCCTCTCGTAGCCTATTACATTGGATGTTCTGTACCACTTCATTCCAATCACCTTCTGATAAGAGTTGATCCACTGTGGCATTTATTGGAACCTGAATTTCTGCAACTGCTTGTGCATTGAACAAGAGAGGGCTACTATTACACCATAGATCGTGCCATACTAGCGTATCTCTCCCATTGGTGATCGAGTACAGAATAAACACTCTCGCCTCTTTTCTGCTCTTTAGTATGTTCCTCCATGACCATGAGCAGTCTTACGGGATTGTCATAGTCCACAAGTATTTTTGGGCCAAAAAATTCTTCCATACCCATTCGACCCAAATACTACTTTCCTTCGCCACTACTTTGAATACCAAACCGCAGTAAGCTCCTTTGTTCCATACTTCCATATTCATGATCCCCAGCCCACCTTCTTCCTTTGTCTTGCATATGGTTCTTAGACTCGCTTGATGCACACATCTCTTTATATCAGTTCCACTCCACGGATAAATTCGCACATATTTTTTTCCACATGTTCTAGAACTGTTTTTGGTAATATGAATGTTACGCCCAATAAACATGTAATGAGCTAAGCTTATCGATAATATGAGTTGCAATCTACCTGCATGAGAGAGCAGTTTAGCTTTCCAGTCCTTGATCCTGCTTGTAACCTTATCTATCAGTGGTTGACATTCTCTGATTCCAAGCCTAGCTGAGATGAGAGGAAGTCCTAAGTATCGCACTGGAGGGGTTACGAGTTCAATACCTAGAATCTGAGCCAAAACCAAACCATCCTGTTGTCCCATGGCACCAGTCATAATAGTAGTCTTCTGTGAATTTATTTGTAGCCCAGTAGCTGTGCTAAATTCCACCGTACAATGTCTGAGAGCATATATGGAGTTCACTTCCCCTTTACAGAAGATTAGGACATCATCCGCAAAAACCAAATGCGTGAGTTGATTCCTTTTGCATTTAGGATGGAATTGGATTAGTTTATTTTCCACACTCTCTCTGATTAGGCAGCCAAGAACTTCCATTATAAGCACAAACAAAAATGGAGACATGGGGTCCCCCTGCCTTAAACCTCTACCTCCGGGGAAAAAACCTTCAGGCGAGCCATTTATGAGGACAGAATAAGAAGGTGTGCTGATGCACAACTAAATCCACTTTTTCAGCTTGGACGGGAAATAGAATCTATCCATCATGTACAAGATGGCCTGCCAACTCACCATATCATAGACCTTCCTTATATCCAGTTTTATAGAGCATCTTGGGGTTCCATGTCTTCTATCATATCCTCTCAGAACTTCATGGGACAAAAGGATATTATCCTGTATAGATCTCTCTGGGATGAACACTGACTGATTGTCGTGTACTAGCACCGGTATCACCATCTTCAACCTATTGGTGATGACTTTGAAAACACATTTGTAAATTGTGTTACACAGAGCAATCGGTCTGAAATCTTCAACTTTAGCTGGTGAAGCCACTTTTGGAATCAGACATAGAAATGTAGCATTTGTTCCCCGAGGCATTTTGTTTGTTCTAAAGACATTTTTGATAGCATTCACAACATCCACCCCTACTGTATCCCAACAAAATTTGAAAAAGAACGAGTTGTACCCATCTGGTCCTGGCACCTTGTTGTTTTCCATCTCAAACAAGGCTTCCTTGATTTCTGTGTCAGTCACCTCAGCTTCCAACATCGCACTCATTTCTGAATCAACAATATTTCTGACATTCAGCTCCATGAAAAAATCTCTATCACTCACCGGTGGCGCTGTAATACCCAACATCTGAGTGAAGTATTTCACTATGCTCTGTGCGATTTCTGCCTGACCATGCACTGTATCACCACTATCATTCGCTATTGCCCATATACCTTTCCTGGCTGCCTTTTCCTTCAAGGAGTTAAAGAAAAAACTTGAACATCTATCCCCTTCTGTCATCCATTGAGCTACAGTCTTTTGGTCCAAATCTATTCCTTCCGCTCTTGCTAGATCAATATATTTCTGCATAGCCTGTTTTTCACATCTTCCCAAACCTAAATCCGATGGATTGTTCGGGAGGTGAATCTGTGCGTCACTTAACTGCTGCCTTGCGGCTATAACTCTCTCATGTAAATTTGAGAAGTTTTTCTTGGCCCAAAGTCTGATCCTCTCCTTAAGCATCTTGAGTTTTTGGATTAGAACATACATAGGATTAGCATATATCCTTGTATTCCAGACTTCTTCTAGAATGTTTTTGAACTCCGGTTGATAAACCCAAAAGTTACAAAATCTAAACGGAATCGGGGACCGACTAAAATCAGTCCATGTGAGAAGCATGGGGGAGTGGTCGGAAACTCCCTGAGGTAAGAATTCAGCCCCTGAATTTGGATATTCTTTCATCCACAAACTGTTTACTAGGCATCTATCTATTCTTGACATAATGCTTGCCGCACCCACAGATTTATTCCACCATGTGTAAAAGAATCCATTGGAATTGATATCCGTTAACCCCCGCGTTCAAGAGGCGAGTATAAAGTCCTGGGCTTCTTTTGGATGCATAGGCTCACCCCCTATTCTTTCATTCGCTGTTCTGATGTTATTAAAATCTCCCGCTACACACCAAGGTTTTATGATTGAGTTCCGCAGCCTTATCACATCTTTCCACAATGCTAGCCTTTCTTGAAAAGAATTGCTCGCATACACCACTGTAAGAAAAAACTCTTCCACCTTTGGTAGGTATTCAACCTTACAATGAATGAATTGCTCGGTCATATCTAATTTCTTTACCTTCACCACAAAAGGATCCCAACATACCCAAATTTTGCCTGATAAAGCTTTCTCGTAATTATTTTCATGCTCCCATGTAGGATAACAAATGCTCCTTATGCCATCATACTTCCCCTCTTTCACTTTTGTTTCGAGTATCCCAAACAAACATAACTTCTTTTCAACTCTCACCTTATTTATTTCCTTTGCTTTCAAAAGGTCATTCGCTCCTCTCACATTCCAAACGCATATAGGGCCTATCATTAGTGACGGTGTTTTTTGTTCTTTGCTCCCTTGGGTCTCCCCCTATTTTTGCTTCCTTGTTGTTTTTTTCCACTGACTGATTGGGTCTGTTTTCCTTGACTTCAAGTCACTACTCTACCTTTAGTGGCCGTATGAGGTTCTTCGGACAAAGGAATCAGATTTCTATCTTTGAAGTATTCAGTTTCTTCATCAGACACTACTTCGTCAGACAACTTCCCTAGCCTTGTGCTTTCACTAATTTTATTATATTCGTCGTGCTCCTCCTCATAGCACATAAGAGGGTTAAACCATATAACTTGTTCAATACCTTGTGTGATCTCCACATAAGGCACTAAGGCATTTTCGTATTCTCCCACTTCCACCTCTGGAGAATTCACCCTGCTTTCATTTGTCTCCACTTTATTATGCTCCTGTTCAATTTCTATACCACTTGCAGGTTCTGGTATCTTTGTATCTTGCTCATTTTCATTAACTGGCCTTGTCCGAACCCCCTGGTCCATCTCTCTAACCTCATCACTTCTTTCTCTATTCAATCTCCCACTATACTCAGTCCCTCTTTCAGCTTCACCTTGTTCAGCTCCCACTGTACTCATAGCTACCATCAGATCGTCCCTATATTGTTCTCGTCGCCCTCGGTGCTAACCATCTCCTCATTCTTGTCGACATCGTAGCACTTTGTATCATCTCAGTACCACTATCTAGGTTCCTTGTTTCTCTTTCTTCATTAGTGTTACTATTTGTCAACTCTCTATCTGCTGATAGTTCCTCAGGGCTTTGTCGTCTTTGCGGCTTCAGAAGGCTTGTGATTTCTGCCCCGATCCATTCCTAAGTGTGTTACTCTCCGGGAATAGTGACCAATTGTCCTTCATCACCTCCTTACTCTTTCATTGTCTCCTATGTTACCTTTCCTCAAACACCACCGCAGTCTTGTGCCCGAACTTCTTACAATGATCCACGGCTTGGGTATCGACCATATTCCACGAAATCGTTCTCTTTGTCACACCGCCCATATCTATACCAAAGGTTTAAGGCAACTCTGCATTAATCTCTACTAACACACTAACTCTCGCAAAAGTTAATCTTTTCCTTGAAGCAGTGGCTTCATCCATCCTCTGGGGTTCCCCCAATCTGCTTGCTAGAAATCCCAAGCCTTCCCCATTCCACAAGTCCTTTGGCACATTATGTAAATTTACCCAAATCGGAATAGCCTTTACTATATTTTTCCTCTTTTCAACATCTTGATTCCATTGGGTAACAATGAAACACTTCCCTGCCATGTATATTTGTGCCATTTCCAGCACCTTTCTCTTGTCTTCTTCATTGGTAAATTTGAAGTAAAACAGGTTTGCGTCCGCAACCATCTCATAGTCTCCCTTTGTTTTCCATTTTTTCCTAAGGAAATCTCTGACCACAGGGTATGGAAGTTTCTGTTCTAAGAAAAACCCCACAACATAATCTTTCCATAATGTCCGACCTTTTTTAATTAGCTCCTCTGGGACTTGCACAACTCCCTCAACCATATCCGGGTAAAACTGTTTAAGCCCAGTTTCGAGTGTACCTCCTTTTTCTCCATGGAAAAGTGCATTCCAATTTCGTGTTTGTCCTCTTGAGTTAGCTCCATTTGCTTCTTGAATGCTATCTCTATCCACCGTTTGTGTGTTTTGTATCTGAGCCGCTGTGGTTGCTGTTTCTAGGGATGGGAAGTTTTGGCTATTCAAAACAAGAGAATTCATATTTCATTCAAGGTTTTTCCACTCAAGAACTCTCACTGTACACAATGGAGGATTTTACCTTAAGTGGAAAAGAAACTTTCTATTGAACAGGATAAGGAAACTTGTCTGAGGGTTTTTTTCCTATTCTAGGAAATAAGAGGTTCACTGTATCATGATATAGTTTAGGTTATGTTGCAGCCGTTTTCCACAACAATGGTCCCCATTGATGAGTTTTGGAGTTGATATTGAAACAGCTACAGCCGGTTCACTATATCATGTGTAAACTTGCACTTACATACTATTTTATGAAAGCCATTAAGAACTTTTAGTTCATGTGTAAACTTGCACTTACATACTGAAACGTTAAGTTGTGATGGAAGAAGAATCAACGAATTGGAACATAAAAAATTGTATTAATTGGAAGGTAATAGATAAATAGTATACATGTATACCCTATCTTATTGCTTCTTGAAGTGAAATTTGCACTTACTTGCTAAAACGATTTTATGAAACCCATTACGAACTTTTAGTTCATGTGTAAACTTGCACTTACATACTGAAACGTTAAGTTGTGATGGAAGAAGAATCAACGAATTGGAACGAAATTTTTTGTATTAATTGAACTATTATTTATCTGCTACTATTTATCAATGCATGTGTAGTTTATAGAACACATGTGTAGTTTATAGTGTTTGGTCAGAGTATTATTTATTAATAACTTTTTATTCATGTATAAACTTGCACTGGAGTTTCTAGTGATAACGAACAGCGTATCCAGTAAAAAAAAATGTACAAATTAAAGAACGTCAAAAACCCAAAGTCTTTTGATTATGTATGTATTTTATTAAAGTCCAAACTTTGGCCCATAGTCGTGTCCTTGGTCAGAGTATTATGTATTAAGAAATTTGTATTAAGTTTATTATCAAAACGAATAGCGTATCCAGGCAAAAAAATGTATAAACAATGTGAAAAGCCCAAAGTCTGCAAATTATGGGGCCTATAGTCCATTAATTTGTTGAACTTTTTAAATTGTTTGGGCCTCATTGTTTATTTAAAAAAAAAACCCCCCAATTAAAGCCCATTAGATAGGGTTATTTTCTTAGTTGACCATCTTGAGTCGTCGGATGCAAATATTGTTGGGAGTCTCTCTTTTCTCTTCAATATATCCTTGACCAAAGAAGAAAGAAGGTTTAGTTAGTCACTATCTCAATCTCTTTCAGGTACTGTTCTTGAATGGAGCTAGGGTTTTCTTTTGTTTTTTTTTTGGTAAAGGTCGTATTTTTATTATTTTGTTTTATTTCTCAAAAAACTATATGTAAAATCAAAAAATTCCTAAAGTACTTGCTGCACTTCCTGAGAAAGAAGTCGTCTTGGTATTGGATCCGCTCTTTTGTTAGCATGAGCATGAATTAGATTCACTTGTATATTTGAAGGTATGATGTGTGTGTGTCAGAATATTTATGTATGACTGCGACGTACTTTATCATCTTTGTCACGCCCTAAGAACTGAGATGGATGATAAAAAATGATAAGGTAAGTGATAGCCTAAAGCTAAATTCAAGTCTTTGAAAAATTATGTGAACCATAGAAGTAATAGAACCTTGGAAAGCTGCACATGGATGCGGCTCCTGCCATCCTGCTTCTTCTATATACATCTCCCATAGCCAATAAAAGCCAGTTCCAGAAACAACATCCAGCCAAACCAGCATTTACTTACCACGTTACAAACCATAGCTCCAATATCGAAGAGCCAATCCAAAGACAGGAAGCAAGTACCATAAGCACCTTAAATATGAATATACAACTCCTAAACTAAATGTATGTGTTTATGTTGATACATGATCTATTGAATGTACTATTTTTTTTTCCAGGTTATCTTGCAATTTTATAAAAATGGAAGTGTAAGTTGAGTTATTTTTGTTTTATGTTTAATTTTTTTATTTTTGTTATGATTACTAATTTCTCTTATTTTTTTGTTTTTATGTTTTGTAGAGATTGTTTTTGTAAATTTCGTAATTTTTTTTGTTCTCCAAAAGACAAATAGTCAGCAAAATCGTATGCTCAATATAATTATGAGTGCATTACTGTTTTTGGATTTTTTGAATATCTCATTAAAAAAATCAAGCAGAAGTGGTGTTGTATACATCGTGGTGAATCTAATGTTTATGCGAATAGTGAAACTCATCAGTCGGTTATAAGGATGAGGAACATATTAGATGAGTAAGTTTTATTTGTAATTTAATTACTTATAATGTTATTAATTTGATTTTTTTATTATTTTTATTATTTTTGTTATTTTTTGTTTTTTGCTTTGTTTTGTTTTTTGCTTTGTTTTGTTTTTTTTTTTGTTTTTTTTTTTTTTTTTTTTTTTTTTTTTTTTTTTTTTTTTTTTCCTGTTTTGTGAAGTGTTGGTGTTCGTTCGTATGCTATAAAGATGTTCTGGGTAAATAATGAAGCGGATAATTTATGCGCGGTATTATGGGGAAAACTTTGCAGGATTAAGTTTCTTGAACTGTATGGAATATTTGGTTGAAGTTCTTACGAAGTATATTGATTTGGATGAATCTGATGAAGAGGTTGTTCCCTTTATATCACCTACTTGCCGTTTTTTTTTCTCCTAATTTTTGTTTTGGCTGAATTGAATATTTTATGTTTGATTTGACAGGTTTGGTAGTTAACCTGCGTTATAGGAAAGTCAAAGGCTGAAGGGCTAGTTGTGGATATTTTTAAGAAAGACCAACTGATGTTTTGTTAGTTTTAGAAAGTTGGTGTTAGTTTTTAGGTGTTAAGATGGCTGTTTTTTTCATTTTGAATTGTAATATGTCTTGATACTTTGCAAGTTTGTATGTTTCAGTCAGATAAATTATTTTCTAGCTTATGTATGATAAAGACTGTGTCATTTGGCAGTAGATTTCTGAGTAAATTATGCATTTAAATTCTATTAGACCTGTCAGAGTCTGTATCCATGGTTACTGGTTATTTGTTTATATATAGCTATTTTCAGTTTCTTGTTTGCAGTAAGTCCAAATGACATGCTGATAAGCACTATTTGTTTATATTATTTTGTAATAGCTCCAGTTATTAAGTCTTTCGGCGTTGTTTGAGGATGCTATCACAGACTAAAGTGATAAATCAGTTCTTTGTGGAAAGTATGAATCGCCAATCTTTTTGCTCATACCGCTTCTTTAGTGGCTCCTGTCCAAGAACTATGCGTAGGCCTTGCAGATGAGAAAAGTTCTTCAAGGATAGAAATTGCTAAAATGGAAGTAGTAAAATTGAGCCTGTATGGAACTTAAGTGTAAAAGTCACTTATTTACCCCATTGTCGTGAGTTATAAGTTACAATATTTATTTTTTTTACATCAGAGATTAACTCCATATTTAGCAATAAGATCATGTCTAAAGAAGAGGCTAATACTAAAAATGAAAAATGCCCCCACTTATAAGCTCTCTACAAAAATGATGAGTAGATGGCAATGAGAAAGGCTTAAAAGCGAGACCTGCGACTATCCTTGCACTTGGAAGTCCACCTTTTACTTCACCAGCAGCAAGTCCATAATAGCTAGGACCTCTTACGAAATTTACTCCAGGAACTGAAGCAGTGTGGGTTGCGTATCACTCAGAATCTCTTGGAGGTTTGGAGTCAGAGCTCCAATGACTTTGCTGTCAATCTGAAGTTTTATTAGTATCTAGTAACAAAAATGGCTTAGAATATATATATTGGATTATATTGCTATAGAAAGAGATATTTACCTATTGAAGCTAGAGTTATTAGCAGCCTTGCAAGTTCCATTTCAATTTGCAGGAGGAGAAGTTGAATCCTTTGTCGTCTAAACTCTTCGCCTCGAGCCAGATTCCTACGGAAGCTTTGCTAGCGTAAGGGTGAAATTCAAACTAAATTAATTTTTAATGCTAGACATGTTATAGACTTGCCCAGAATATGTTAACATGCATCTGTTCTATTTTGTGAGCTACATAGAGGTTCAGGACAAATAACATAAGATTAGGAGCTTAAAATGACTTAAAAGCAGTTCCCAAAGTTATGTCTCTAAACTCAGTGATAAAGCTAATATGCTATAGTATCTATGAGGAAAGTAATAATTTCAGCTCCAGTCTGGCCTGACCTCGGGATAACAGGATCGACATCCTAAAATTTTAGTTATATACAAAGACAACTAAAGTCTTGCAAATGTAATAGACACAATTTCGGCCTGACTTTGTCTAGGCACACCTCATTATAAAACTGGATGAAGATACTAGGTCATGATACCAAGTGATATAGGTTCCAGACTCCATAAACCCTTTTCCTAGTAACTCTACTCTAGAAACCTAATTAAGAATTATTTGTAAAAGTAACATCCAATAGTTAAAATTCAGTAGCAAAGAACAATCTTTTTGATAGTTTCTAACTCTTAAGGAGTCCATTCACTTTTCTCAGCCCTTTCGAACAGAAGATGTGCTCGGTTATATATGCTATATTTCGTTCTCCAAGGCATGGAAGTTCCTGCAATAGAAGCAACATACAATTAGAACATATGCAATTTTGTAATATGAGTATCCACATCATGCTTTTGCAAAACAGGTTCTCATAAAAAAAATTAAAAAATTAAAAGTAAATAGAAAAAAAGGACTCTGGAAAATCAATCGACAATAATCCTTAAATATGAGGATTTGCCCATGAAAACCTTTCCAACCATTTCGTACACATTAAGATTCACTTTGGCTGCAAATTATTTGTCAAATGCAGTGAAATATTGGATAAAGATAATACCAATGGAGAACTGCACAAACATACTGAGCCAACTACACTGTTCGGGTGTCAGGCCCATAGGCCAATCATGGGATTGACATCCATGGCAGAGAAAGGGACCCAAATTCCTCCATTTCCAATAGAGAATTGAGATCATATAAAACAGAATAACAGTCACTGATAATCTCTCCACAGTTCCTGCAGCTCTTGTACTTCTCAATAACCATTTTGAATTATGCCCTTTGTGTTTGATGTTCTTGTTAAGATCTGTCCGCGTGTCAAGTAGCAAACATCCACGATGCTTTTTTTTCTGCAACAATATCAGTCCGCATGCCAAGCCTTTGTAGCTTCATATTTTACAATTCCCTTCCATCAACTTTATTTCCGCATTTAAGTTGTACTATTTGAATCCTTACCCTTCTGCTCCTCAAATGCCCCTCTCTTGCTCAGTTGTTTTTATTGTAGTCACTCAAGTTCAATTGTGCACGAAGCATGTCTTCATGCTCACAGTGCTCTTTCAGATGCTGTAGATCTTTAGCGCTCTATCATGGTCTCAACAGATTCTTTTTCAGTCTGATTTCCTCCACGACTCCACCTCCTTTTGAACATAATCCTGTGTCGCCATCTTCTCGTCTTCAATCTTTCCTCTAGGGTGTGTTTCAATTTTTTTTTTTCTCTAGATTTTCCTTCCCAAAGCTGACTTGTTTTTAAACTTTTGTCATCTCCACTCTTTTCTCGTCCAACACTACCCACATTTTCCAAAATTCTCACTATCCTGCTTCAAATCGTCACACTCTTTCAGGAGCCACTCTTCTCGGCAATTTTATTTAATCCATAGATCCTGCTTCAAGTGAAATTTCAATGGATATGTGGCTTTCTCTGTTCTTCAGTTACTCTTAAATTTTCTTCATCTTCATGCTTCAAGTGAAATATTCTTCTCTAAGTACATCTCTAATGTCCATGCCATATAAGCCATTAACCCAATATAAAATAAATAGATTTCTCAAATTTCTCTGACTTTGTTTCTCAAATGATTAGAATAAGTGAAATAAATCAAATAAGTGAGAGTTTGGTGCATTACAAAACCTGTAATTGATTTGTGCTCGATGTTTGCAACGAATTTGGTTTTATCTTATTCAGCTAAAATCCCAGTATCTATCAAATTGCCACTCATTTTCTCCAATTCCTGACTTAAAAAATCATTTCATAACAATTAATCATCGTAAAAAAACCAGAGCGAATAAAAGAAAAAAAGAGATGAAAAATTTACCATGTCAATGAAACATCTATGAGTAACATCGAGTTGGCATTTTCCCATGTAGGTTCAAGTTTCCAGCCATTATAGCCTCCCTCCTCAATCTAATAATTAAGTACCTAAAAAGTGAAAATATAATACCAAAATTAAGATTGACACAATTGTATGTTTAGCAATAGTGGTTTTAAGCATGATTCTCAAGGCATTTTAGGAGCCCATTTAGACCTTTGAGGAGTTCCATCCACACTGAGTACCAGATAAATTTTTGATGTATCCCTTTAATCCTTCTTTGCTTGGTAGCTATTCATTCTTATAAGATATGATAAGTGCCCCCCTAATCACTTTCATTATTTCATATGACCATTACCCATTAGCAAACCAAGGACACACATCTTAGAACATGTAAAAGAAACCCAAACTTAAAATATAATCTAATTTTAATTCAGATTCACAAAATCACATAAGCAGTACAAAACAATTAAATTGAGAGAATAAAAACTTAAGAAAAACAAATATATGAGAATCGATAATGTAGATGAAGAACGATTACCATTGCTCAAAGATCACATCCTCTCGTAGAAGATTTCTCTAAAGTCAGCGAGTCAATTGAGTTTTAATCAGGTCGAAACATGAGAAACCCCATTTTTAACGTTTATATAGTTGTTTTTTTAGAAGCACTATAAATGTATAGTAACTCCTCCTATGGGTGCTCTTGTTGGACCTTAGCTAATCTTGTTCCTTCTCATATTTATCTATCAATCAATGACCCTAAACTTTTAAGATCTTAAATACATATTATAGGCTCAAGGGTGGCGTTTTATCACAAAAGACAAAAATGAAATGCAATTAATACACAAACTATGCTATTTCAAAGAGAATCAGAAAGCAAACACCAACCTCTCGACTCTATGCTTCTGCTCTGCTTACTTTCAATTTGAAATGGGCTATTATCTGCTTACTTTCAATTTTGTTATGTTATATTGGCTTTTGGGTTTTTTTTATTTTCTTACACTTGTCTATATATCTATTCCAGCTAATATAACTGGTTGTGTAACTTGTGTATGTAAAACTACAAACAAAACAAACTGGTTGTGTAACTTGTGTATGTAAAACTACAAACAAAACAAAGGAGCAATCAAAAAAGATGGAATTTAATTAATAAACATTATTAGGATGTTAATAACAAAATTCAATGTGTAAACTAAGAACATAAATATTAAGAATGACATTGTTTTCCTAACACTTGCTCTTCCAATCGGTTGTGAATATTTCCTCGGGAATTCTGAGGTCGTCAATTTCCATATTTGGTGCGCCTATAAGCAAGTATTCGTTTATTCCCTTTAAATAAGCATTATCTTTTTTCAATGCTTTAATCTGCATATGAAGTTCTTCTACTTGAATATTTGCTTCGTAGAGCTCTTCACGTCTAGTTATGAGTTCATTGTAGTTCACATCTAGTATTTTAAACTTGTATATCTGTTGTAGATAGCGAATGGCATTTCCTGCAGCAAGATTTTTTGAGTCGATTTTCTTGGTTTGATATGTTCCAAATGATGTTTGTATGATAGGATAATTTGGATCTTTATGGTATTCTCTTAGTATAGGCATATTGATTGCGACATCCGCTACGTACTGATAGTTCTCAAATATTGAACTGTAAACTGGTTCTTCATAAATCTTTTCTTTTTTGAGAATTTCTTTAAGTGCACTCTTCAGTGAAACACTGTGTTTTGTTTCGTACTCCACGATCTTCTTGCTGTATGTTTGATTCTCCATGACCTGCAGTTTTTAATTATAGTAGTTTAATAAAAAACATATATTAAATGAGTGTAACAAAAGAAAATGAAAGTAAGTTTACCAAAGAATTTAATCTTTGAAGGGAGAAATAGTGTACCTGGCAACTGGCGTGGAATAAATAGTGTTGAGAACGTATGTGGTTGGTATATATATATTTCATAGGGTGAAGAGTCCATTTTGTTTTGTGATTTGACTTTAATTAGAAGTCTTTTTAATTACATATATCCATATTTTTATGGGTTTTGGAAAGTACGACTATGTGATAATGATATTATCCTAAAATATATAAAGTTTATGAATCTTATACGATTTTATTGCCCAACTGAGATAACGTTCTGTCATCCTCAAATTGCTTCGACGTCCTTATGTATTCTCCTTGTTTTGTTAGCCAACCTGTTTGTTCTAGGTTGACCCAATCCTTGTGGAAAGTTGACCCGGTTGCGTATATTTCCTTGTGGAAAGGATTAGTTATATTTCCTTGTCGAAATTTTAGTACTTTTTGGTTAGTTTCAACTTATGAGCATCTAATGCACTGGAGACATCAGGGGAACTGCATCATGATACAGATATAATAACTACATCTCGGCCAAAATTTTCTTTAATAACATAACATAATAACATAATAACAAACATAAAAATATATTGACACTAATTGAACTGATACCAAATAAAGACAAAATTTGATCATAATAACATATCTTTATTCAAATTGAAAAGTAACATAATAGTGAATAAACTAAAATATCAGTGATCTTTTTAAGCTTTATTGGAAGCTTTTATAAGTTGAATTTCATTGTTCAAATGGTTGACTTCTTCTTCCCACATTCTACAAAAATGCTGCATTTTCTTGATATCCAATTGTAAGATTTCATTTTGATGTCGTGGGATTATAGTTATAGTCAACAACTTCATAATCGTAAACGTCACGTAGGAAATCAATAACTTTAATTGCTGCAGAAGTTTGAGATACCTCTTTGACAATTGTTGGAACTCCTTCAAATTTATGGAAAAAAGGCTTTATTTCAGGAATTTTTATGGTTATATTTGATACGTGCAAATCATTTTCGAGAGAATAGGTGTAAATTAGAGGATCTTCTATATTGAGTTTGACAATAAAGTTTTCAAGAATATCCTTGAATGAGATTGATATTTTCTTCTCATAGACCATTTTTTAGAATAAAAATTGCCTTTGAAGCTAATTGTTTTTCGATGAAAAGTATTAGTATAGGGTTAAGACTCTTTTTTTTCCAGTTATTTGAGTGTAATTAGAAGTCTTCGTATTTTACATTACTTTTTCCAGGCTTATTATTTGGGTCCATATACTATTTTAAGCCCTTATGTGTTGTTTAAACCCATACATTGATATTGAATCTATTTCAAAAAAGTGTTTTGCTTTGCATAATGATTAATTGAATTCAAATATACGAAGTATAATTATATATTGGTCCTTTTGTGCTGACATTCTGTCATTCTAGGATCCATTGCTAGGTTCCAATTGTTTTCAACAATATTTAAAAGAGTCATAGCTTCTAACGGATTAATAGGCCCAAGCAAATAAAGACAGTAATGTACAATTCTATTGACCCATGTGCATCTTTTTTCTCCCTCATGCATGTTTTTGCAGCAGAGCACCTGATCTTGATTAAAGTACGTAACCTTTCCACATTTCCAACAATAAACTTCAGGAAGCCTGTCGACTAATTGATTATATTCTTTGCTTGCTCTTGCCATTTCAAACTCAGCTCGAAAGTTCAACTCAATCACTACCCTCACCTCTCCTTTCTTCGTGTTTTTGTCCACCACATTTATATAGGTGTGTTCCCCTGCAGATACCATACCATATACTCTTAGCAGATGACTCCAACAACTCTCATTTTAATTACCACACAAATCCAAATATATATGCTATGTTTACTTGATGGAATATCTGGCGAGCTTCTCCATTTTGACTTGCAAATGACACTATTGTAACCGGCTTTACAGAGACCGTCAGAAATGTCGCTCATCAAACATTTACGGCATCACTGTGCCATTCTTCTCTGGCAAATGCAGATTGTTCCAGCTAATTTTGTTGTCTTGAGTGCTTCTTTGGTGGCTTTCCTGATCCTAGACTCCAGAGAATTAGTCCTATTTAAGGTCTCCTGTAAGAATTATCACCAAGTAGAATAGGAGTCAGTCATGTCGCCTTATTAAATTCCTGGTCCTAGACCATGGGCAATGTGCCCATTATATATATAGTAATGAAGCATGAACGAATGTTCTTTATAGAAGACATGAAACTTACATGGTATGGTGTCAATTTTAATTTCTTGGAACACCTACCACGTATCATATACAAACTATCATTTTAGGACATGGCAAGCGTTCTCAAGAGCAAGGTAATGATACCATCCAAGGTACATTGTTTCCAAGAACAATGACCCCGTCCAATGGTAAGCTTCCAAAGAAAATACTTTATACCTTCAATGTTAATGGACATTGCAAATTTGCAACATAGGATTAGAATAATCAACATATTTGTCCCACAGTGGCTTATACCTTTCCATCCCAATCTTCAACCACGACTTTGAGTTCCCATTGAAATGCAAAACAACTCCCTTTTCTATCATTTGGGGGTCGACATTAGTGTATCCCGCCCCAAAACGTGCCACTTAGGATCCAATGGTTCAGTCAGCCCATAGAAAGTCAAGAGTCTCGGTGGCAGTGTACCAAGCTTCCACAAAGTCCTATCAACAATCCTTTCTTGCCAATAGTGATAGATGCGAGTAACATTCCTTTTCCTCCATTGAACCAAATCAAATATATTCATTCCAAAAGCCCAACCACATGCATCGGGGATCAAAATCGCGAAATGAGGGGTGTGAGTAGCTCAAGTATTTGTGGTATCTGTGAAATGTCTCCATACATGTCTCAACAGCTCCATTTTCATTGCCATTCAGATCAATTGAAAATAGAGGCGCGAGATCCTTCTGAACCACAACATCATCATCAAGAAATACCACCTTCTTCGGCGGGGAAAACTTCTGGAATATAAAACCTCAAGTGGTTAAGCATAGACAAGTACTTTGGGTTGCGGAACTTAATTGGAGTTCGACCTCCATCACTACTTCCAGAGAAGTAGTTTTCTTAGTGTCAGAATCTTGGAGTTGCTTCATGACAGGAACATATGAAGCATTTAGCCAGCTAAAATTTTCAAACATCTGAACCTCAACTGACACTCCTCGAAAACTGTTCATGGCGAACCAGGCCCTCATTGGAGAATAGTTGACTTCATCATCAGTCACTAGGTGGAACACAATCTTATCCGGATGATTGGAATTTAACGCAGTTGAGTTGACAACTACTGAAGTAGCAAGAGTGTTGTCAGAGAAAACACAGAAATGGTAGCGAGTGTTATCTCTCAGTTTCTCTACAACACGATTGTCTTCAGTGAGTTTCCTCTGAATATTTGAGTTGTTGAACCATTCCACCATCGGCCTGACACCAAGGCATTATAGGCTTTTTGGGACTTCTTCAGCTGCTATTGCCGCATGTCAGGATCTTAAAATTCGATCCTATATATGGCTACTAATTGCTTTGAAATCAACTCTTCATCTTCTTCCTCGAGCAAACTACCCCTATTAGAGTCAAAAGGTTTGCAAAAATCTTAATACTGTGACTAAAAGGAAATTAATTAACATGCGGGTTTTAGAACATGAGTACCAAAGGTTCATTAAGCTATGGCGTTATGATTGATCTATTAGTTTTTGTCTTCAATGCATTACGTGTTCCTTAGCAAACAAAAGAGTATTTAGTAAAGCATGTATCATCATAACAACAGTTCTCAATTACATGACCTCTAAATTGTTGAAACTTTAATTTCTGAAAATGGGGTTTACTTATTTGTTAAAGAAAACATCCATTTCTTTAGATGAACTTTGGTAACTCGCAGATTCCGTGGGAGATTAGACCAAGATGAGAAAGATGCAAGAGGCAATTTACTTGACAATAGCTTGGAGGGAAGCCAACTTTGTTGCTGACCAAGCAACAAAGCATACAATAATTTTAGATACTCAGGCACCAATTTTGTACGTAGGGAGACCTTAATGGCTTTCAAGTTGGGAATCTCCTCACGTCACTTATTTTAGATTTTCATGAGATTGACTGTGAATTTTATAATTAAGACAATCTCTTGTAATTCTACAGTCTTCTTAATAAAAATTACTAAATTGGAAAAAGAAAAAAAATAAAATAAAATAAAAATAAAAAAATAAAATAAAAAATAAAAAATGCAAAGTTGATTTCGAGCCACAGTACACCAATAAGTTGGTCTTTTGGATAATTCAACCAGAAAAGGCAAAGCCAAATAAACTAAAATTACTAAACCACAGATAAAATTTGATTTAAGATAAGCTTAATCTATGATTATGGACACTGCATAAAATCATGATTTGTTAATATTCTGTAATGTCATTTACCTTTCCAGAAGCACTTCGTAAATATATTCATATCCAATGAAGAAGGAAGCATACCTGATTTTGCTAAAGCAACCTCCAATGCCACGACAACAGTTATACAAAGCCCGAAGCTATTAGCAATATCCAACACTTTCTTCTGTGCTCCAATTGGATCAACTTCAATTCATAGAATATGATGGACAAAGCAGAACAAAAGAGGAACATAAGTCTCAAGTGAGGCATTACTTTCATAAGAAAAATTAAAAAACATATCTCAAGAAAAGATAGAAGCCATTTGGGGAATTCATCAAAGTTAGTTACCTTTTCACATTTTCAACAAACAGACCACAGCTCCAATATCGAAGAGCTAATCCAAAGACAGGAAGCAAGTACCATAAGCACCTCAAATATGAATATTCAACTAAATAGATCCACCAATACCCCTCACAAATTTATGCACAACCAAGTTACGGGGAACAAATAACATAAATAAAAATGAGTTTACAAATACATGGATGCTTAATCAACCCCTAACCTCATCTGAAATCACTACTTCACATTGATGTCTTCGACTCAAAGCAAAGGAGATAATAGAAGACAGATTTCAAACTTAGGTTAAGAGCTGGTATGTAAAAGTTTTTTTTATCCCGTCATCATAATCTCTGAAGTTCTATAGAGTGGATGAAAGTGGTAGACGTCATAATGATACTAAATCAGAAAGTGTTGGTTTATTAATTGATAAGCACCCAAAACTGTAATATTAAACCCCGAGAGACATAGCATTTTGGTCGATTATGTGTTTAATAATCATGTAATAATTATATTTTCGTACTTTTGTAGGTTTCCGCAATTAAAATAAATATAGTGATAAAACATGCATTGAAGTACGGGAATACGGGAATATTTGAAGTTTCCCACTCAACCTCCGTGAAGCCCAACAAAGATTGACTAGAGCCGAAGTTTCCAAAAGAACAAAACCAGTGCAGAACGGGTCCACATATAAAGAAGCAGCAAACTTCCGAAGCTCAAATCGGATAAATCTAGATGCCGACGTTGGTTAGTGAAGCTACCAAGTACAATATTTGGAATTTCCCACTCAATCCCCGTGAAGCCAAACAAAGCCTGACTAGAGCCGAAGTTTCAAAAAGAACAAAACCAGTGCAGAGCGGGTCCACATATAAAGAAGTAGCAAACTTCCGAAGCTCAAATTGGATAAATCTAGCTGCCGACGTTGGCTAGTGAAGTTGCCATAGCGACCCGGGTGACGAACTCTGCGCAAGGAAAAAAAGTCGTAAAAACGCCAAAATCGGCGCAGCCACTGGACACACTAAGTGGACCCATTCTGCGGGCCCAGAAGGCATGACGAGTCAGCATAGGCAGGTGGCAAAGGATGGTTTCAATTTGGTACCACCTGGCAAGAGATAAGACACGTACCAATTCAAACCAGGTGGTTTGAATTGAAATGAGCTACATGACGAAACTTAAAAAGCAAAAAGACAAAAATTAAAACAGTTAAAACAAAACTTTGTTTCGAACTATTCAATTAGCATAAAGCCAAATCTAAATTAAAACATTCCGCGGATAGCCTTGGTCTCCGGCCTATATATATGAGGGGGTCGCCTTCATTATTACCCCTTCAAAGATATTAATGCTTTAGCTTCCGCTAGTTAGATTTTTTTTTCAAGACTTACATTACGCCATTTCCATTCCAAAGCGGCTTAAATCGTAAGTTATTTTACCCTTAATAACAGTCATTTTCTTTTCTAGTTTAATTCCTGTCCCGCATTTATTTACTTAATGTATACAACAAGTTTTATTATTCCTTCTATGACCATGAGCTAATCCCCTCGGGGGTTATCTATGTTTGCTTCGTGAAAAAAATCGGATTGACTCTTTAATATTCTAGAGTCACTACTTAGGAATTAGGCTTAGATTTGATATCCGGTCCCAAAATGATCGAGATCACAAAGTTGGACTCGCGATGCTCCAGGCAGTCTGTAGCGACTTCTCTGGTGTCGACCGACTCTCCAATTAAATCCCAAATGATGTGAAATCGAGCCAGGAGCTGAAATAATATACCAGAGATGAGATATTATTGAAACTCCTTATGCTAGTGAAATGCGACCTAGAGATGTGGGCATGCACTAGGGATCAATACTTCGGCGTCGTCTCCGAACAACCGCGAGGCAATTAGAGATGTAGTGATGTAATAGTAAACTGTTGAAAAATGATTTTTGCATGAGCATGATTAACTCTCTCCCTGTTTCTCCACCTTTGTTTACCTACATAAAAATCACCGTAGTAATTTACATTAATTGTATTATCGTAAAATTTATTAAACCAATTAAAAAAAACTTAAAAATCCTACTCACTAAAAGTTGTAATTCCAGTTGTGAACCTATCCGAGCCCTAAGGTTTGGACGATCCCTTACTCGACCTATCCTACCAAACCCACGTGAGTAAGGTAACTTGACTAAAACGTCACGACTATCTCTGGGCGTTGGAATTTGGACTTTGGACTTGGGTCTTTGGACTTGGACTTTGGGTTTGTGGACCTCGGACTTAAGAAAATAAGTAACGAAAACCAAAAGCGTGTATAAATGTTTGTTTTATCAAATGGCGCCACAAGCACGAAGGACTCTGGACTTAACGTAATAACCTGGAATACATCCATAAAAACCCTCTCCTACCTCCTCATCTTTTTAATTTTCATTTATGTTACAATACTAACGAAGTTTCTTTAACAGGTTTACCTTAACTTTTCTACTAACAAATATCGTGAACCAAGTTTGTTTATTTTCATTAGCACGATCTAAGTACTCCGTAGGAATTTGAAATCTTGAACAGACAAAAAGAGTCTCGGGCGAGGACTGAATTAGTAACCTGTGAGACTAACTTGGAGTATCAACACTCCGGTTTTTCAGTCTGAGGCCACTTTCCTTTTCAATACTTTTTTGGGCTATTTGGTCCCTGTTTTCTAGTAAGCATAAGCTCGGGAGTAGTCGATCGCTATCACGAGGAATCGCGGGGCCGGGTTTCAAACTCTTAAACTCCTCAAACTTTGTCAAGGATATTATTTGCTATAACCTGTTTTACCTCGTATATTTGTATGTTGGCATGAGGACTCCTTGCATGTAAAGGTGGTTCGTCATTACATATTCACGTTAACACAATATGATTCAAATATATTTTGATATATGCGTAGCGTCAAACCATCTGCTTAGAATATTTTTGTATGTGTATGTTACATCAATTCACGTACACGGTATTCAATTGCATGAGTTCGTTCTCGACATTCCCCTAACTCACGTATAACTTACACATAGTTGCACGATAAGTAATATAGATTTGCATGGGTAGACTTTCTGCGTAAACTAGTATATGTTAGTTAGTTTCTATTTTGGCATCTATCGTTTTAATTGCATATTTCGTAATCACGTCTCTATAATACATTAATTACGTAAACAAAAAAAAATAATAAAAATTAAAAAATTAAAAAATCATAGTAATTAAAAATTTCATCTAAATCATCTTAATAACACCCCGCATAATACACCATCATAAATCATCATCCTATTCCATCAATTGCCTAGGAAACTTGAAAAAATTGAGGTTGCCTAATTAAGGAACGTGCTAGCACGAACAACCTCCCTCAATTCTCTCAGGTGACCTGGCTGCTGGAATATTCACACGTTATCCTAGCTTCCCTGCTCGAGTTAGCAACAACTCAGGAAGACGTGCTTTAACTCCCTCCTTCATAAATTCTAAACCTCCAGTCATTATTCGTTCCTTATGAGCCTTAAATTAAAATTTATATTTGTATGAGACTACGGTCTGATAAACATAAGGAATTAGAACTTACATATCATCGTCGAAAATACAAGAAACAACTGTTTATGTTATCTCCTAGACATAGTCCCTCCTCCGTAAATCAACCTCGTCAAACATCTCCGTTGCCATTATCTCCTTTAATTATGGCTGAGGAAAATCTCACAGTCGAGAAACCCCTTTCGGATAATTATGACCTACTTCCTGCATTAAACTCGATGCGATTGTAGGTGATTTTCGTATTCCGCCAAACATTTTCGGTTTGTTACCTGTTTACCATGGGTTAGACCATGAAAAACCGTACAATCATCTTTGTCGGATGCAACAAGTAGTCACCACTTTCCGCCATCTGACCGTTACCAACGAACAAGTTTTGCTTAGGTTGTTTCCCTTCACCTTAGCTGATAAAGCTTCAGTTTGGCTCGCCGGACAAGCGCCGCAATCCATTGACACATGGGCCAAACTTGTTAAAGCATTCATAATAAAGTTTTATACTCAGAAGAAAACTACAGAAATGCTTCAAAAGATTCAATTCTTTCACCAAAGACCCCGGGAATCCTTTTTGAGCGTGGAGCGATTCTTGATCTACTTCTTGAATGTCCCTATCATCAACTTCGCACGCCAGATTAGTCTCTGTTCATTCTTTAATGGTCTCTCGACCATCAAAAGGAAACATTAGATATCATGAGGGCGGTTGTTTCATGGACAAAGGCTCTTGAAGCATACACTTTTCTTGAGAAACAGGCCTCACGAAGCACCCATTGGGGAAACACTGATTCTTCTAGATCTTCTAAAAACACTCCTACCAAAGTTACGTCTATGTTCGAGGTCAAACCCGATCTGTAATTAAAAACTCTAATCGAGTCCCTAAACAAAAAGGTCGATGCTCTTTTGGTACAAGTAAATGAACAAAAACCCAAACAGGTCATGGCTGCCAACGCTTCCCCATGCCCTCTTTGTTTAAGTCTTGAGCACGCCGATTCTTATTGTCCTTTGGTATACGGGGTGTCTTCCCCAACCTTCTGAAGAGGCTTGTGCTTTCAACATCCCTAATGCACCTTGGCGACAACATCCGAATTCCGCTTGGGCACCCCCTGTCTAACAACAAGCTCCTTCAGGTGGCAACA
This sequence comes from Coptis chinensis, assembly GCF_015680905.1. NCBI lineage: Eukaryota > Viridiplantae > Streptophyta > Magnoliopsida > Ranunculales > Ranunculaceae > Coptis > Coptis chinensis. The sequence goes on along the minus strand of NC_141457.1, from coordinate 19,139,059 downwards.
ACGTTCTGTCATCGACCACCCGAACTACAATTCCTATCGTCAAGGAAATCCTCCACAATTCCAGCAAGGGCAAAGTAATTTTCCTAACAATGCAAATATAGGGTACCAAAATAACCGCAACCTTGTTCCCGCTAATCAAGGATATGACTACCAAAATTAACCAATGAATAATAACCGCGAACTAGTTCCTGCTACTCCCTTGGTACAATCCACTGCCGATAAAACGGTTGAAACTTTCCTGACATACATGAATCAACATAATCAAATCCTAGCTTCTATCCAATGGTCTCTTCACCGGTTTAGCTTTCGGGATAAAAGTCAAAGTGTTCCACGGCCAAAGCGGTTCCAAACCCTAAGCCTACAAACATTGCCTTTGAACTCAACAATGCACCGGGACCTAGTAATCCAAGCCGGGTGAGGTAAATGCCATTACCACTCTTCGTTACGGCGAACCATCGACAATAATATCATTATGCGGGCGAGGAATCGGCGAAAGTCCGCGGTATGGTTCTTCCAACTCCTACCTCGCAACCTATAATGGACGAAGTTGTACCTTCAAAATCTACACCTATGTCCCTAGGGAAAGACGCCACTGATCCTTATACGTGATTCCGTCCAAAAGCTCCGTTCCCTGCCCGTTTGGTAAGGAACAAACATGATGAACGTTTTGATGAGATCCGTGAAACCTTCAAAAATTTGACCATAAACTTACCTTTCCTAGATGCGCTAAAGCATTTGCCCAAGCATGCCAAGTTTTTGAAGGACATGTGCACCACCAAACGACGTACGAATGTACCTCAACAAAGCGTTCCTCATCGAAAGCGGTTTCCCTCGATTACCACTACCAATGGTGTGGTAAAGTACAAGACCCGTGTCGACCAACCGTACCATGCGTTGGGCGACAAGTATATCTTCATTGCACTTTTAGACCTAGGTGCGGTGTTAACCTACTTCCCTACTACTTATTTAAGCAGTTAGGTCTTCATGAATTAAAACCTACCAATATGACTCTGCAACTCGCGGATCGCTCCATCAAGTACCCAAAAGGCATAGTAGAGAACGTTATAATAAAGGTCCAAGATTTTTACTACTTAGTGGATTTTGTCATTCTAGATACTGAAGTAGCCTGTGACTCCATCCCTATCATCTTGGGACGTCCTTTCCTTGCAACTGCTAACGCTCTCATAAATTGTCGGGACGGTTTAATGACATTGTCTTTTGGGAACCTTTCTGTCGAACTCAACATGTTCAAATTAATGAAACAGCTTCCCGATCCTATAATGGAGGGCGAGATTAGCTTGGTTGATAGTCTGGAACATGATTATTTCACAAACTCTTTTCCCCCAGACGAGATACACCAATTTCTTTCTTTTGATAATCCGGAGTTTGGCGATGACTTCATTACATAAGGGATGTCCATGCATTATTAGAGTCAGTACCACTATTTGACCCTAATGCTTCGGTGCAAACTGATTCAGAAGAACCGGATTCACTCTATCCATTGAAGAGATGATCCCTCACGAATCCTTGATCCTCAATCCTCCAACTCCGGATTTAAAACCTCTACCCTCGATTTGAAATGCGTGCATCTCGATCTCGATGGTAGTCACCCTATAATAATTTCGCTCACTTGACTACGAGGCGAAGAGGCCGCGTTTGATTCATGTCATTAAGTGAACAACTTTGCTCCGCTATCGGATGATCCTTAGATGACATCAAGGGAATAGACCCTAGCATATGCACGCATCGTATACATCTTGATGACGGCACAAAGACATCGCGAGAACCACAACGCCGCCTTAATCCCGCCATGAAGGAAGTAGTGAGAGAGGAAGTTTTACGTTTACTTGATACGGGTATCATATACCCTATCTCAGATAGTGACTGGGTTAGTCCTGCCCACGTTGTTCCCAAAAAGTCCGGCATTCAAGTTGTACAAAATGAAAATGGTGAGTGCATCTCCACTCGCATTCCTTTGAAATGGAGAATTTGCATTGACTATCGCAAACTTAATGCCAGAACCCGTAAAGATCACTTCCCTCTCCCATTTATTGACCAGATGCTAGAACATTTAGCCGGTCATGCTTACTACTGTTTTCTTGATGGCTATTCCGGATACTTCCAAATTGTCATCGATCCCGCCGATCAAGAAAAAACAACTTTCACGTGTCCCTTTGGAACCTTTGCATACAGACGAATGCCTTTTGGCCTTTGTAATGCCCTAGGCACTTTCCAACGCTGCATGCTTCACATCTTTAGTGATATGGTGGAACGTTATATGGAAATCTTCATGGACGACTTTTCCATTTACGGAAATTCCTTTGACGACTGCTTATCCAACCTTTCTAAAGTATTAACGCGTTGTGAAGAGAAAAATCTGGTACTCAATTGGGAGAAGTGTCATTTCATGGTTACCAAAGGACTTGTTCTAGGTCATATTGTTTCGAAAGACGGGATAGAAGTCGATAAAGCTAAAATTGTTAAAATTGCTTTGCTACCTTTCCCGCGTCACGGTTAAGTGATATCCGTGCCTTTTAGGCCACGCCAGGTTTTTCTGAGATTCATTCAGGATTTTTCTAAAGTTGCTCGACCCTTAACCAATCTCCTGCTTAAAGATACAGTATTCGACTTCAATTTCAATTGCAAACAAGCTTTTGATACTCTAAAAACCGCTCTGACTACCGCTCCAATCATTCAACCCCCTGATTGGTCTAAACCATTCGAACTGATGTGTGAGGCTAGCGACTTTGTTATTGGTGCCGTGCTAGGTCAACGACGTGACGACAAACCCATTGTCATTTACTACGCTAGTAAAACTCTTAATGACGCTCAACGCAATTATACCACAACTGAGAAAGAGTTCCTAGCTGTTGTCTATGCTTTGGATAAGTTTCGCCCCTACCTAGTTGGAACATCGACCATCGTATATACTGACCATGCCGCAATTCGGTACTTACTCGCGAAAAAGGATGCAAAACAACGATTGTTCCGCTGGATCCTTCTCTTACAAGAATTCACCCTGGAAATCAAGGACAAGAAAGGAACCCGAAAATGTAAGTAGCCGACCATTTATCAAGGCTGGTTGGTGACATCGATAGTGATTCTGAAGCCATCGGTGATTCCTTCCCGCACGAATACTTGTACTCTATTTTCTCATCTCCATGGTGCGTGGATATCATTAACTACCTGAATTCTTGAGGAAGTCCCTCCTTTTGGTCGCGTCCCGATCATAAAAGTTCTTATCCACTTGTAAAATATTATTTACGGGATGAACCCTACCTCTTTAAGTATTGTTCCGACCAACTCATTAAATTATTTGCATTCGATTGGGAACACACCGACGTATTATCCTTTTGCCATGAACAATCTTGCGGAGGTCATTTCAGTGGAAAGAAAACTGCGGCTAAGGTGTTACAATGTGGTTTTTATTGACATACCCTTTTTCGCGATGCACACGAACATTGCATAGCTTGCATTCGTTGTTAGCACCTAGGATGAATTACCAAACGAAATATGATGCCCCTAAATCCTATCTTGATTATGGAAATTTTTGATGTTTGGGGCATTAATTTTATGGGACCCTTCCCTATTTCTCAAGGTTTTCTATACATTTTAGTCGCTTGTAGACTATGTGTCCAAATGGATTGAGGCACTTTCGCGTGTGTCGCTCGGATGACCATAAAGGCCGCCGTGAGATTTGTAAAGAAAACATTTTCTCTCGTTTTGGTGTTCCCAAAGCTATCATCGATGATGGGGGTACACATTTTGTAACAAAATTTTTGGGTTTTAATGAAGAAATATGGAGTTACTCACAAGGTTGCTACTCCGTACCACCCACAAACAAAACGAGTGGCCAAGTGGAAGTCTCCAACGAGAGAGATAAAGTCTATTCTGGAAAAACTGTCAACCCCTCAAGGAAGGATTTGGTCTCTCCGGCTTACGGATGCCTTGTGGGCATACCGAGCGACATTTAAGACACCTATAGGGATGTCTCCTTACCGCGTTGTTTTGGAAAACCTTGTCATTTGCCGGTTGAACTTGAGCATCGTGCCTTTTGGGCCATCAAAAGCCTCAATTACAATATCATCGAGGTAGGCGAAAAGCTTAAAACTAAATTAAATGAGCTGGAGGAGATTCGAGTGATGCTTATGATCTTTGAAATCCTACAAAGCTAATATGAAAAGAGTGCCGCGACAAGCACATTTTATGTAAGGATTTCAAAATTGGCCAAAAAGTTTTCTTGTACAACTCCGGATTACACATCTTTCACGGTAAATTGAAAACCACGATGGTCCGGTCCTTTCATTGTGTCAGCTGTAAAACATTATGGGGCAATCTCTTTGCTTAATCCAAAAGATAACAGTGAATTTCAAGTCAATGGACAATGCCTAAAATATTACCACGAATTACGCTCACCAGATGTTGAACAGACTCTTTTTCAGAATCCAGTATACACTGACTAGATGTTTCGTTGGGCGTACTCAATCTTGTTTCTATAGAGGGTACGCCATTTTGGTAGCCGGGCCATCTTCTATCTTATGATCTCCAAAGTTCTTTGAAGTGTGTGGTTGCAAGTGCCGGAACCTTAATCCACGAGAACTCTTTTTCAGAAATGAGTATAATTGTCTTATGCAACACGAGCAAACGTACCTTTCGGTAAACGATGAGTACCTAAAATTTCACCTCCTTCCTTCTCTTCCCTTTTCTACTCTCTACCTCGCGAACTTCAGCTAATCATTTGGTGTAAGTCTCACTCATCACGAATAAGGAATAGTCATAGTTCTTTTGCTCGTAAACGACGTGCGCGAAGGATGGGCTGGTGTATGCATTGCCAAACACCTTTCTGTCTAGGCCCTGACTTCCTATCCGATACTAGCCAGTTTAAGGTATACTTTTGTCTGACACCAGCTTTCGGGGATAATCTTAAATCGCCCGTATTTGTTTCTTCCACCGAGGTGGGATTAGTCTTGAGAATCGGCGTTAAAAGACTTCGATTAGTCTTGAGAATCGACATTAAAAGACTTCGATTCCTCTTGAGAATCTGACGTTAAAAGACTCACCTTGTAGATATGTTTATATTGTTGCCTTTTCCCTCTGCATTAAGTTTTGCACATGAGATTCGTATCCAACCTCGGATGTCGCATACTTGGAACATAAACGGGCAATGGATTCCACCAGACCAACCCTAGAATTGGTTACTTTGAGTTCCCTTGGGGCGGTTTGAGGATAGCCGTATGTAATAAGGGCAATTTTATTAGACCGTAGCGCGCACGGTCCAGGATGGTACCGTCCTGCCCCTAACCCCATAATACATAGAGGTGAAGCCCGCGATGCGGGCTGGATTGGGTTAAACTCGAGCCCGACATGACAGTTGTCTATGATTATAGATGGTGACTCCCCTGGACATCCAGTGTTTTTCACATATATCTCCCTTGTATGTAAATAAAACCTTTGTTTATAAATAAAACACTCACCTTTTTAAAAAAAAAAAAAAATTTGTGACTTTCAAGAAAGACTCATACAATTGGATAGCATTTTTCGTGCCAATCGTTTCGGTATCTCATTCGTCCAATTCGGAGTCCAAACGAGTCGTGGGTAAGCATTTAGATTTTTTAGGTTTAAATCGGGCTTTAGGCTTGATTTGGGCTTCGGGAAATTTTTTGGCCCAACCAAAATATTGATTTCTCGGTCCATTTAAACCCAAAAAAACCGATAACACGCGTCACATTTACATCACTCTTCTTCCTAAAAAACCGGATCTTGCCCCCTCTCGATTTAGTCTCGCACGAGACAGGACCACACTAAAACCAGGTCTCGCGCGAGACCCTCACATCTCCAACCAAGTTTTCCTTCCGTCAGAACATCCCATTTCTTCCCCTCATCAGTAATCAATAGCCATCCTCTCTCTAAGACCAGCAATGGCCGAAAACAGACGGATTTGTGTGGAAAGAAATTTTTGAAATTTGTTTTTGAAAGCGGGATGTTTGCTCCATTCTTTGATCCGCGAAATTCACTCTAGAGGATGGGAGAGTTTGTTATATGCCAATGGAGGGCTTTATTCCAAGGATTTGGTGATGAAATTCTACGACAATGGGAGCTTTAATGGCGACCATTTTTGGAGTCACCGTCGAGGGTGTCGCCCGCGAAGTCACACCTGTGTTGCTCTCCGGGATCCGGGGCATTCCTCACGTGCGACCCGCGTCTTGACTTCGGCGGCGGTCCGTGTACCCCACGGACTTATGACCTAATGCTTTCGACCGCTAATCGAGGGAGAGTACAACATCGACGGAAATCTTGGCGTATCGGTATTTCGGTCGCGCGAACGGAACCGGTAAATTGTGACTGAATGTCATTGGCACCTCGAAGCCTTCCGACATCAACAAGACCTTCCTCCACCTTCTCGGATCCTCCGAGGCGAAAGGGTAACTTCGCATCGTTACCTTTTTTTTATATTATCACACATGCTACTCTTAGGTGACCCCTCTTGCCGTTCTAGTAACGCAAGTTATGATTAATCTGGGTTTTACGTCCGCCACCCCACTACTCCCTATACCACAATATGAGAATATGCTTGTCTTCAAGAAATACATACAGGACCCTTGGGAACCCACAGCACCTAGGGCTGCCGAGCACGCTAGCGTAGGATCCTCTAACCCACCCTACTTTGATGAGACTGCCATGAGTAAGATCACCCAACCCATAGAGGCCTTACGTGCTATGAACAGTGGTCTGAGAGACATGTACACTTGCCAGGTATCGATGAGACGTACCTTGGGCGAGTTAAGGACAGATATGACCACTCGCCACGAGTCAATGACAGACAGCATGGGCGAATTCCAACAGGAAATGAGAGCTTCCATGACTGCATTTCAGGACAATATGAATGTTCATGGTGAGCCAGCATCAGTTTCAGGCTCAGGTGATGGATACTCTTGGTGATATCCGGGAAGCGATTAGCCTCCACGGGGAGCTCGTCTTTGCCGCGGCGTCGCGGGACTCGGGGTTCTTCTTCTGCAGCCCCCGAGGATTCTGCTACAACACCTGAGGATCATCAGTAGTTAGATTTATTCCGGTCTTGTATAATATTTATATCAGATACTTTATTTACGTGTTTGCATTTTCCAGCTTAATAGTAGATGGTTCCTAAATATTTCTATCTTGATATATTAGCTATATCTAATATATAGGTAATCATAAATTATATACATATATATAAATATATATTTTAAATGTCATACTTAAATAACAAATTTTAACGTAAACTAACGTTTTATAAAACGCGTTCGAAAAACCGATAATGAAAAAAAGCATAAAAAGCGGTCGAAAAAGCGGTCATGAACCACATCTAAAAAGCGGTTGAAAACAATTTTTCTTTCTATAAATAAGTTCAACTCTTCCTCCATATTCACTCATTTCATATTCTTCCCTCTACACTTCTTATTCTAAAAACCGTTTTAGATCACTCCAAGCTCAAGATTCATGGATGCACTAGAAAAGTTTGAGTAGCAGCAGATTGAATATGCTACTCAAGTCTTCATGCTCGGTTGTTTTATTATAGTCATGTTGTTAATGTGGCATATAGTTCTATCTAATATTTAGGTTTGTATTTAAGTCATCGTATCATTATGTTGTGTTTCCATACCGTTGTACGTTCTTACATCTTATTGTGATCGTAAATCTACATTTTCCTTGTCCTTCTACTTATTCTTTTCTAGTTTAAAAAAAAAAAAAAAAAAAAAAAGGGCACTCCTTGTCATATGCCCCATTCTTCTCATCCACACTACATCCACTTTTACATATCTTAGAAGATACCGTGGTCTAACTACCCTGTGACACCTCGAAGCGTTATCTTTTACAGTTTGGATGGGTGCCTATTTATAACAAGGATAGACACCTCAAAAATTTAACTTCCCTTTTCCAAAATAATTTTTTCTTTTCCACCACTCCATCTTTAATGGCCCTCACTCGAAGTTTCGTGCCCGAGCAAAATATTTTGGAAAAATTTCCAAAATGGTCTTTTTCATCCTTTTTTTGACACTGAAATATTACGTCGAGGATGGTACCCTCTTTTACACCATAAGCAAGCATTTTATTCCAGAGAATTGGTCTTGTTATTTTATAAAAGCGGTTATTTCCAAAACGGACAATTCTTTGTCCGTGCTAACGGATGCGGACATGAATTGACTATGGAAATCATCTCTGAGGTACTTCAAATTCCTATTACAAAGCAAGGAGTACACCTTTAGGATTCACCTTTCGATAATATCCGGCATCTGATGTTTGCAACTATCCTTCCGCGGCCGAATACAACCGGAAAAAGCATTATTGTTTATCGGCGATCTTTACAAAAGAACCAATTATCGTGTGATCCAATGGGTAGCTCATAATGTCCTAGGCACGTCTAAGACTTCGAAATAACCAAACCCCTCCTCCATTTACTCACGGGTCTTGCGAGCAAATTTGCAATGATTTTTGCATTATTAAATTTCTGCGGAATGCGATGCGCGCGTGCGGGGAAAAAGGCAGCTCCTTTACCAACCATTGTGACACTTATCATGATACATTGGGGTTTTCTAGTACTTCTCCTCATACACCTCTTGAACAACTAACATTCTTACCATTCACTTTCGGTATGTAGGAACGGATTTGGGAACCCGGCGTTGCAAAGAACCATGTCGGTCGCGGGGAACAAACGAAGATTGTTCCACCGACAACATCTTTACTGAAAATGCATTAAACAATGTATTTAATCCCATGGAAGGGCTTAAACTTAATTCAACAAGGACTGATGACATTATTCAAACGTCGAACATTATTATCACCGGCCTTCTTGAATTTGGGACTGCGGACAATAAGCGAAGAACAACAACCACAATTCTTGCACGACCACAACCAATTCTTGGCAAATCACACTCTCATAATGGAGAACCAGCCGAGATTTACGGATTTAAAAACAAAAAATGTTGTTGCGGGATTGGCGGCATAGAAAATCTTATAAACGGATCCCTCCCACAAAAGGATCCTCGCCGTTACTTGGGCCAATGAAACCATTTAAATTTTGCAATTTTATATTATCTATCATTTTCTTTTTAGTTTTTAATTTTCGTATGGTAATTTGTTTTTACTTAATTATTCTCATCATACTCTAATATTTGTTTATCCTTGTCTAAACAGGTCACAATTTTTTCACAATGGAAGCTCCAAAGATGATTCGAACAATCTTTCCATTCATTCTTTGAATTCTCCGGCATATGGATATCTTTTTTCGAGACTACATCACTCAGTTGGTTGGAACTCTCTCATTCTACACCCGGGCGGACATACCCGTACTCCCCGGTTTGGCAACTTATTTTTATGATAACATGGAAGATCTACCAATTTTGTCCGGGGTTTCCCTTTAAATGGTTTTACACTCACGTATTGGTAACACCCGACACGCTTTTATGAGCCAACGGTGGCTATGGCTCTAGACCTTCCTCCTCTTGACCCGGATCTCCCCATTCAATACATGATAGAGAATGACCTTAATGACTATTCTAGGGAAGATTTTGCTGCCCAAGATGGCGATGGCCTTGCCCACGTCAAAGAACGTGCGAAAGGCGGCGATGGCGGAATTCACTATTCCACTAGCCAGTATGACCATGAATGTTGGAACTGCCATGCTATTTATTCTTCTCAACATCATGGGGGATTGGCATTTTTCCACTGCATCAAAATCAGCATGTAAGACATTCCATGCATTGGCCCGAAGAACATACCACCTTGACATTCTGAACTAGTAATTGAGAATCTTAAGAAGGCTCGGTCTTTTTCGGCAACACTATATCACCACCCGATTCTGACATGCGGGGATAGTGAGGGGGCGTACTTCCACGAAGTTCGCGGCCACCTTTCGGGTTGGGTAAAGGTCGACTCTATGTGTCCAACAAGCAAAATAATTCGTTCTTTGCGATTTCGGACATGGACACGCCCTGCAAGGTATCTTAAGAAAGTTCGTTCTTTCCCTGATGATGATAAAATGATAGCTCATCTAGACAATGCAAAGAAGAGGAAATGGAGTGAAGTCTGAAAAGCTATGATAGATTGGCGGGATGCAAAGGAATGACATTTCTACAGGGACGAGGCAAGGAGGGACTATCCCCTAGTTCAAGGATGGGGCAATGTGAGTTGATGCATGTACATATTTGTTTTACGTTTTGATGTGAAATAAATAAATAACCTAACAGTGTGCTACTCTAACAGTGTGCTTATACTTTTATGATGTATAATATATAGTGTGTTACAATAAATTTCTGTGGAAGATGTCAGCTTTATTTTTGCTCAAAGCCTCTCAGGTATACTCTTTCTTCCTCTTAACACTTTGAGGACACAATGTCCGACTGTTTGGGGGTGGTGAGAACCTTTTGCAAAAATTAGGCATGCATAGTTGTATATAGTTTACTTAATGTCTAAATAAACGTATTTAGTGACAAATTCTCGTTTCTCTTTCTATGATGAAAAATATTTAGAAATCTCACCCTAGCATCAAAATTAGAACTTGTTCTTAGAAACTTAATTTAATATGTATGCAATAGTTTTTACATCTTTTCATGAGCATTCATGCACTGACTATCATTAAATGTACATAGCAGTAAGTTTTTGGGACCCATGGTTAGACAACTTAGTTTCCATATCCTGTAAGAATCTAACCAAAAACCTCAAATGTATGATATATGAGTAATGACACAGAGGAGTAGTTCTTCGAATAGAGAAGTTCACATCGTCTACTTACTTGATCACTACCCAAATTCTATCGCGAGAATTTAGGCCTTCTTTGGATCGATATAGCCAAAATTCACACTGTAAATTTTTTTTTTACTAGTCACCCCATTGAACCTTTCATTAATACTTTCTACTTCACCAAAAAAATCATTACCCATCTAGTAACCACAAATAAATAAGCCTACCTAGATAATGAGTATGTGAAATAGGATGAAGTCTTGAAAAAATGAAGAGAAAAACCTTGTCACAAATCAAAATCAGTTACTGTTTCGAAGAAAAAAGAAAAAGAACAAAATAGAAATATGTTTCCAAAAATTCAAAAGAAATGTCAAGGTTAGAATTCCCCCCAAAAAAAATCAAATCAAAAGGGAATACAAAAGCTTGAAAAATCCAAGTATGGAAACCCATGTTAGAAGCGGGGAAAAAAAAAAGGATTCTCTAGTATAAATATCTCAAGACCTTATTCTCTCATACTTATCATTTTTGAACTTTCCATTCCATTTTCTTCTACACTACCACCTAAGCCCCATAACACCTAATAAAGACCTCTAGCTCAATTAGGAATAGGATAGTATGATAATAAGTAGTAGTTGTGACTTCTCGACCTCGGCTCCTCTAAGCTGTCATTGAGTGTGTGGGAAACGCTGTGCCCCACCTGCTTTTGGAGATAGCAAAGCTTGAGTGGAAAAATAAGAGAGAAATTGTGTTTAGACACATACCTGTGAGAACCTAATTAAGGGCGCTATCTAAAGGATCGAAACGGCCCCCTTTCGTACATTTCATTATTAGATTACTGCATGCATGCTCATACGTAGATGTTTCAATTATTGTATGTATATTAACTTGAATTTGAAAAGAATAAAATCCTTGTTTCCCCACGCTAGTGAGATGTCTAGATACACGAGATTAATTAAGGGAACAACCCTTTTTCTTGAGTCGTTGTAGTATAAATGAAGTTTGTGAGTATCTTCTCTCGGAAAACTCTCACGAGGGCTATAACTTCGTCCACTAGGGAATTCCTAGTGGTTCAAGGCCTTGTTGTTGCATACGGTCAATGCAACCGCTCTGCGAAATGAGATTTAGCTTAGGACAACACATTTTTGACCACTTATCATTTTAATGTCTCTTCTTTGCTTGAGGACAAGCAAAACACTGTTTTAAAGGGTGGTGTGATAAACACCCAAAACGTAATATTAAACCCCGAGACATAGCATTTTGGTCGATTATGTGTTTAATAATCATGTAATAATTATATTTTAGGTACTTTTGCGGGGTTTCGTAATTAAAATAAATATAGTGATAAAACATGCATCGAAGTACGGGAATACGGGAATATTTGAAGTTTCCCACTCAACCTCCGTGAAGCCCAACAAATCCTGACTAGAGTCGAAGTTTCCAAAAGAACAAAACCAGTGCAGAACGGGTCCACATATAAAGAAGCAGCAAACTTTCGAAGCTCAAATCGGATAAATCTAGATGCCGACGTTGGCTAGTGAAGCTACCAAGTACAGGAATACGGGAATATTTGGAGTTTCCACTCAATCCCGTGAAGAAGCCCAACAAAGCCCTGACTAGAGCGAAGTTTCCAAAAGAACAAAACCGGTCTGAGGGTCCACATATAAAGAAGCAGCAAACTTCCGAAGCTCAAATCGGATAAATCTAGCTGCCGACGTTGGCTAGTGAAGCTGCCATATCGACCCGGGCGACGAACTCTGCGCAAGGACAAAAAGTCGTAAAAACGCCAAAATCGGCGCAGCCACTGGACACACTAAGTGGACCCACTTTATGGCCCGGAAGGCATGACGAGTCAGCATAGGCAGGTGGCAAATGATGGTTTCAATTTGGTACCACCTGGCAAGAGAGAAGACACGTACCAATTCAAACCAGGTGGTTTGAATTGAAATGAGCTATAAGACAAAACTTAAAAAGCAAAAAGACAAAAATTAAAACAGTTAAAACAAAACTTTGTTTCGAACCATTCAATTAGCATAAAGCTAAATCTAAATTAAAACATTCACGGATAGCCTTCAGTCTCGGCCCTATATATGAGGGTGGTGCGCCTCATTATTACCCCTTCAGCATATTAATGCTTTAGCTTCCGCCTAGTTAGATTTTTTTCAGTACTTACATTCTGCCATTTTCATTCCAGCAGCTTAAATACTGTAAGTTATTTTACCCTTAATAACAGTCATTTCTTTTCTAGTTTAATTCCTATCCTGCATTTATTTACTTAATGTATACAGCAAGTTTTATTATTCCTTCTATGACCATGAGCTAATCCCCCCCGGGGAGGGTTATGCTGCTCGTGAAAAAATCCGGATTGACTCTTTAATATTCTAGAGTCACTACTTAGGAATTAGGCTTAGATTTGATATCCGGTCCCAAAATGGCCGAGGCCGTACAAAGTTGGATCTGCGATGCTCCAGGGGCAGTCTCGCGACTCTGCAGTGTTAGACTGACTCTCCAATTCGTCCGGTGATGTGAAATCGAGCGGGAGCTGAAATAATATACCAGAGATGAGATATTATTGAAACTCCTTATGCTAGTGAAATGCGACCTAGAGATGTGGGCATGCACTAGGGATCAATACTCGACGTCGTCTCCGAACACGAGACGAATTAGAGATGTAGTGATGTAATAGTAAACTGTTGAAAAACGATTTTTGCATGAGCTGATTAACTCTCTCCCTGTTTCTCCATCTTTGTTTATTTACATCGAAATCACCATTAGTAATTTACATTACCGTTAAATTAATTAAACCAACTAAAAAACCTAAAATCATACTCACTAAAAGTTGTAATTCCAGTTGTGAACCTATCCGAGCCCTAAGGTTTGGACGATCCCTTACTCGACCTATCCTACCAAACCCACGTGAGTAAGTTAACTTGACTAAAAAGTACGACTATACGGACGTTGGAATTTGGACTTTGGACTTGGGTCTTTGGACTTCGGACTGTGGACCTCGGACTTAAGAAAATAAGTAACTGAAAACCAAAACGTGTATAAATGTGTGTTTTATCATTAATCATTAAATAAAAATCCAAATTGAGACTGTTGATTTTAAACCAAAAGGTGCTGAAAATCCAATTGAAGAACACTTAAAGTGTAATCGGAGAACAAAATATCAACAATAGAGTAAAAGTTAAAATATTCGACAGATTAGAGTGGATTCTAGCATTTGTATTCAAAGAAGAAGAAATAGGTTTCAAAACTCTCGAAATAAATAAATTGCTTAAAAAAAACTTACAAATCGATGGAAGGCAAACTACGTAAATAAATTTCTCAATTGAAGTTGTTGCTGATAGTAATTTTAACTAAATCATAAAAAAAAAAAAAAAAAAATAGAACTTAAGCAAATACACCAATATCACCAAAGGGGTATTATCATTATGCAAACAAAAAAAAAATGGTTTGAAAGACATACCTAGTTGAAAGGGGAAGAAGAAGAAGAGTTCTGTGCAAATCAAAAACTCATAAAAGACATACTGTTGAAAAAATAAAGCATTGCAGTTTGGTAGTGAGAGAGAGTTTGGGACTTTGGGGAGGATAGGCTTTCTTTTCTTTCTTGAGTTTTTTGTTTGTTCGTTTTTTATGTGTACAAAAGGGCGTGAGTTTGTTTTTTGTTTACCTGATTGAATTTTTGGTGAGCTTCTCCATTTGGACTTGCAAATGGCACTATTGTAACCGGCTTTACAAAGATCGTCAGAAATGTCGCTCATCAAACATTTGTGGCATCCCTGTGCTATCGGTCTCTGGCAAATGCAGATTGTTCTAGCTAATTTGTCTTTCTTGAGTGCTTCTTTGGTGACTTTCCTTATCCTAGACTCAAGAGAATTAGTCTTTCTTAAGGTCTCCTGTAGGAATTGTCATCAAGTAGAATAGGAGTCAGTCATGTCGCCTTATTAAATTCCTGGTCCTAGACCATGGGCGGTGTTCCCATTATATATATAATAATGAACCGTGAACGAATGTTTTGTATAGAAGACATGAAACTTACATGGAGAACTTCTTGTTGTGTCTCCCAGAAAACTTTTCTTTCTTCCACACTACTCGAATCTGGACTCTTTTCATCGTCGACTTGGTCATAGTCATAATCCTCTATGCTATTTGTGTTACAACTTTCCATTTACACCTCTCCATCCTCATAAAATTCAAACATCATATCCGTAAGACTTGCAGCATCACCTGTAAATTCAACGCCTTCAAAGGAACATATCCCAACACTTCATTAATCCACACTTCCTACAATATCCTAACAACTCAAAACCAAAGTGGAATTAAATTACAATCAAGTCAGAACACTAAATTAGTAGCTCTTGATCAGAACTTCAAGGCTTACAGAGATGATATCACACTTAGGGAAGTGAAGATATTTCATTGTAGGCGGGTACTGGAGGTTCCCATTGCGTCTCGTTCCATTAATCCCTTAACTGGAACTTCTCCATGTACGTATCACTGTGTCGTGATTCAAACCCACGTCATATGGCTTGATTTGACCTGTCATACATACCTTTGTCCACTCAACACGAAGGCGCCAGCCCTGTTTTCCAAATTCTGCCCTGTCACCCTGTCAAGTCCTCGAATTGCATCCTCAGCATCTCGCTCATCATCCATATAGACAGAAGCAAATCCTATAACAGAAACAAAAGGAAATAAAATCTAGTAGATACCACAGAACTACCAAAGAGGAATAATAAAAAATCCAAGATCTCTATGTAAGGATCCCATTATCAGAAGATATTGGCTGCAGATTGTACCAATAAATGAGTCACAACTGACCCACATGTAACTCTTTTAAAAAACAAAACAATTTAAGCCTCGCTATGTATCATCCCCATAAGAGCATATTTTTTTTCGAAGTTCTAACTTCCTATAATAACATCTTCAATATATATAAAGAATCATAATGGTAACATTTTTCAATGAGTACCATGCATATACCCATTCGGGTGACAATAACTAAATGCCTTAGAACCTAATCTCATTTACCATTATCTACAACAAATTAGTTATTAGTGAACTTCAAATTCTACGGTTCCATCATTTTTCACAGTAGCTATCATGTTCAACATTTTAAGCTGCAAACTATAATATTGCTCGTCCAGATAGTTAAACACTTGACTCGGTATAACAGAACATGAATATTGCTCCAACTTAACAAAGAAAATTTGCATTACCTTTTTACGAACAGACATCTTGTCGTCAAAACTTGATGTCATCAGTAATGCGGCCACTGAGATTCATGTAGGAAAGATCAAGCTTCTCGACTACACCATTTGAGTTGCACCAAACTCCAGTCCAATTGCAATGGACTAAATGAATATCCACTTTATAGCCTTGCAACTTCCAATCTCCAAGGTGATCCATCGGGTCATTAGAGTAGGTGCTTCAGTAAAACAAATTAAGCTGTGACCGTTACCATGGTTAACTTAAGTTTCAGTTGACTTGTAGTATGCCAATTACACGATTCCCCCAAGCATACGAAAGTGAAATAATTCATACTCGAATCTCACCTGGCCATTATATTTGAATATTTACATGAGAAGCATAGATTAAATCCTGAATAGCGATAATTAAAATTTACTTAATAAGATAGTGGCGTACGGAAATATATTTCACTGATGCAATCTTTTCTATGGCCTTTAGCCTTAGTCACTAACTTCAAACTTGAAACGATATCGATCAGACAACTAACCACCAAGTAATTTTACAATGCAAAAGCCACCATAGGTCCCTCTGTATAGGATGTTTTGTTTCAAAGTTTTATGGGTATTACATCTATGCTTATGTTTATGAGATTGCCATATATGAAAAGTAGGATATGTTAGCAAGTGTCGATCATTTTTACCACTTGTCCACTTGTCCTCTTCCCCATAAATAAGCTCAATGTCTTAAAAATCCATTTAATGTGTTTGATAAAATAAAAAAAAATAAAATATGAAAAATAAACAAAACAGCTTTGAGAAGGAAAATTCTCTATGGAAATTGTGTTTGATAACAAATAAAAAATAAATAAATAAATAAATAAAATAAAAAATAAAGGCATACCTCAGCTTGGGCCACCCTTCGAACTTGAGCTTATCCTCGTACTTAAAAAATATAGATAAAATGGAAATTAGTAGATGGACAAAACATCTTGAACAGACTAATGGAAAGTATATATTATTTAGAAGCACTTCAAATTTAGACTTTAAGAAACGTTGTTAGGCAATGTTAAGCTTTTGAATAGATGCGTGTTACAAAAGATAATGCACTTACCACTGTTTAGCTATGTAAGAATTTCGCAATTCGCTGACCAAACACTTGTGTTAACAAAAATTGTAAGCCAAAACAACTTGTTAGGATTTGCAATCAAATGGTTCTTTAGGCAATATAGCAAATTTGTACAGAATAAGAATAGTGGAAGTTAAAGTTGACTTTTTGTAAAAAAATCAAAGTAAATATTCATAGATTAAATTATTAGCTTTTAGCATTGTAAGAATAGTAAATTAGTAACCAAGAATTCAAATATATGGAAGCTTGAATCCTTGATGTCGAAATTAGTTCATGTGGTGTGAAGTTGACCTTTTGAGTGATATAATTTCCAAATGATAAATCATAGTTGATTGAATTGAATTAGTTCATGTTATTGAAGATGTTAGATTGAAGTCTAGAGGCTTTTCATGTGTTATTGATTAATATTTTAGTACTTATTTTTTACAGATAAACAAAACTTTTGTGTATATTGAATATGCATGTGATAAGTAGATTTAGAACGCAACAATAATCATGAATTTATAAAATAAAAAATTTATATATAACTTTTAAAGCTTAGAAGATTACCTAATTGTTGAAGATCGGAGATGAAAGTCTGGAGGTTGTTTGGACGTTTGCTATTCATTTATACTTATTTATAAGTGAAAGTTTTTTGTTTATTTAAAATTCAACTATTTTGAGTGTTTTGTATTCTGTAAAGTTCTACTTTAAGCGTGTTTCTTTATTGGTTATCTATAGATAAATTTAGGGGGTTGGATTAGATTGTTTTTTTTTTGGGTGTCCAAAGAATAAATTTAAATATTAATAGCAGATAGAACACTGTAAATGCTCAAGAGTTGGTCGAACTTAATGATGTAGAGAACTAATACGGTGGATTTGGTTCAGGACTTCAAAATCAAATAAGTCTTTCTAGGAAGTTTGAAACACCATATTAATCCCTTTGCTAGACCGATTCGATGGTGTACATTGGAGACGCCAAAGGTGGGTTGGACAAAATTAATTACAGATGGATCCATAGATTTTAGGAATGCTCACTTTGGTGGTTTGCTTTGAGATAATTTGTGTTGTTAAACATGTGCCTTTGTCTCCAAGGACCCTCGAGATGCCATATTCCCACTTGAATTATGGGCTGTATGGAGAGGTCTTAAGGTTGCATTAGGTTAAGGAGTGAAGACCATCTGGGTTATGGTTTGAACAGTCTGACATAAATAATTTAAGACAATAAAAGCTTTAAAAAATCCAGGAAGCAGTCATAAAATTCTTTTACCAGAGTCCATGCTTTCCATGCTGCCATGGGCAGTTCGGTGCAACCGTTAGGGCCATGACCATCTCCTGATCCTCAGATAATTTTGAACCAACATGCTCTTCCATTTTGTGTTGATTACGAATTACAGGTTGTGAGATATTCTTTCTTTGCCACTCCACCACTTGTGATTGATTAAAACTCAAGGGGTTGGCGGTCTTCTTTCCTTGCCTCTCTCTGTGACCCTATCGTCGGATTCCAAACCTTTCCCTTGTGATTGCCTTATACCAGGATTTTCACTTGAAGACTTCTCAGGAAATTTCCACTTACAATTCATGTTATTCTTAAGTTTCACAGACTCGATACCCAATTTTCCCTAGATACGCCAACCTCACTGTACTTGAGATCAGATTGAGACATATCATTTCCCGGTGAAGTCTTAGCACTGGTTCTCTGTGTCTTCTTGTTTCAGCTAAGAAGGCAGTTGGTAACAGTTGAGCTTTAGAGAACGACATGCTAGGTAGTTTGGACCATAACCCTGTACAGGGATCATACACTTCAGCCGACTAGAGAGGAGTCAATCCACCTCGGCCCCTACTAACCTCTCCAACAACATACAACTTATTTTGTAATACACCAGTTTTACAGACTCCACATGTTTAGAATTGAATTGAAACACCAAACACTTTTCACAGCTGAAGCTCTGGAGAACCCTCCCAACACATAAAGGTAGCGATGAACAGCACTGATGGCACAACCACAATACGGTAACCGATCCAAAGGATCTCACCGTCCAAGCCAGTTCCTTATAACATGTGCAAGTCTAGCTAATACCTTCCTAGGCTCCTCTCCCTTAGCTACAGGGGACATTGGTGGCAACCGTTTCCACTTTTTGGACAAAGGATCAAAAGTATGCCACATAAGTTTATCCTCTTCAACCTTAGTCAGTATATAAAGCCATTCTTCCGAAATCCCAATCTCTTTTCTGAAATCAAAGAGCTCAGTATCTGTAACAACATGTTTCCAACTCCTCGACAGCAGCGTCATATTCAAATAGTAAATCCTAGTTAATCTAGCAAGAATCTGAATTGAATCTACACTTTGGGATATCCCTCTTGCCCGACACACTCCTTCTCTTAAACTTACAAACCCCCCTAATCACTTCCCCATTTTTAATTAACAACTGTTCAAACCAAAAAATAACCTTAACTCTTTTCAATGATCATTGCAAAAAAATATGTATATAATGAATGGAATTAAAATGACAGAAATCAAAACACTTTATATATAAAAAGTGAAAAGAAGAGATCTGCCATACATTGTCAAGAACATCGTGCAAATCATTAACAAAAAACCCATTCATGGAGAGAAGCCAACAGAGCTACTGACCATCTTTCAAAGATGAATTTATATGGTAGAGATGTAGAGTTATGGCCTGTGGATTTCCCTGAATCCCTTTGCAATATTATCAAAGAAGATGCGGAAGGAAAGAAATATTGTAGGCTAAGAAATACCGTAGAACAAATGAAAACTTTTCATGGAAACAAATATAATGATTACTAAAGAAGAAACCTTAAACTTATCACATTGAAGTTTTTCATCACTGATCTTAGCCTAAAAAAATCACATACAATTTTAAATAAACATCAAGTAATGCTAAAAAAAAAGAGCCTTGAACTTTGGATTTTACCTGTTCTTCTTTGTGAATGACATTTATTTTGAACCTTTTAACTGCTAAAGTTCATGCTGAAGACGTTTTGCTTCATTCTGCTTGTCACGACAAAAACATTTCATTATTTTTATATCCTGTTTGAGCATTTTGCTTTGATGACGTTGAATAATGAGTTCATTATAGTTGTAGTCGACAACTTCAAACCGGTAGACATCACATAGGAATTCTATTGCTTCAAGTGCTGCGGAATTTTCTAAAACTTCTTTGTCTGTTGATGGTGATCCTTTATATCTATGAATAGGGGGCTCATACATTCCTTTTTCAATTTCTACAAAAGGAATGTTAAGAATGATAATAGATATGTATTCATTATTTTCAAACTCAAAACTGTAAATTGGTGGTTCTTTTATCTTGAGTTGTAGTAGATACTCTTCATGGACTTTATTATTTGGCTTTTGACGGTTGATCAGTTTGACTTGACTTGTGATTTGGACTCAAATAATTATGCGTGATGTTTGGACTTGAGTTGTTCTTTCTTTTTTAAAGTCGTTCCATTTTGACATTGGTATAATGGACATATATTTTGATTATTTATTTAATATTTGTATGGTGCAGAAATGGAAATAATGCGTGCCTTTGATGGGGAATTGAGTTCACATAAATATATTGAACGAATACATTACATGATTGATTACTATTATGAGTCGCTACTTAAATGAATTGTAGTATTTATGAAGGCTTGATATATTCCATATGGTGTAGTGTAATAAATGATTGGCACGGAAAATAATAAGTTTTGAGATTTGATATAGAGATGCTTGGATATTGTGCAATGAATAGTATTGGCACGTGATAATGTGGATTTTTATTATAACGAGAAATGTTGAGCTTTAGTCCAATTAAGTATACTGACATGAGATAGAACAAGAATTATTATTGAGATATTTCCAAATATGGTGGCTTAGTGCAATAATTTATTTGGCACGTGATAGAGTGAAATGGTTATGAGACTTGAATGTATGACACCTGAATAAATTACATAGCGAAAATCCTAGAACCTAGCTACCACAACTCATGTGATTTGGCCCTAGTAATGTGCGTATGTGATATGATTGGCCCTTCTGGCGTTTTAGTGAATCTGAATGTCCCTTTGAGCGAAAGTAATTTGATTGGCCCTTCTGGCACTTCAGTAAAACTGAATGGCCCTTCTGGCGTAGCCGAATAGTGGCTTGATTATTCAATTCGCAAAATTTAGAACTAGACGCGCGATATTTTATGCCGAATAGTGGTAGTACTTACATAATGGCTTTCGTGTGAGGGTTACTTAGTATGCGGTATCTCGCTCAAGATAGCTACGCACGGAGTGGTTCATTATGTGAGGGGAAGCATGTGGATGTACATGTTCGGCGTTAGGAAGCGATTGTGGTAGCCAGGGAAACCAGGTAAGACATAGATACGACGTGATTTTAGGGACACGCAAAGAAAGTCTTAAATAATATAATTATGGTAATATGTGAGTTAATGATATATCTTTAAATATATGATTGTATGTAGTTTTGCAGAAGGGCGGGTCAACCTAATTACTTGTGCAGAAACGACCCACTCTGTAATTAAGCATGGAATGCGGTAAGTATATAATATGCTTGGCTGGTTATTAGTTTAGTTAGAACCTAAGGCGCCTTGGTGGAGGAACTAAATGCCTTTGTATTATTGTTGGGAAGCTAAGGCGCCTCAGTGGAGGAACTACCTGCCTTAATTATTGTACTTAAGGATGTTATATTATTCGTTGGATGTTAAGGCGCCTCGGTGGAAGAACTAACTGCCTTATTTAGTGTGTAAATATATGTATAAGTATATATTGTATTTTAGGGCTACTCACACTAGCATTGTTTATAATGCTGACCCAATTTGCATGTTTGTTTATCGGGTGTGTTCATTAAATGAACATAGTTGATAAGTCTTGGCAAGATTAATGTTGAAGAAGGTTGGTTGCTGCTTGTGGTTTGCATTAACGTGACATTCAAGATATGTTTTGTTTTCCCTTTAGGTGTAATAGATTTTAGTTTAGACAAATGATGTTTTGTATTTTCAGTTGTAATTATAATTAAAGAGTTGTTGAAAGGAGATTTGTAATTTAATCATATTTGTGAGTTCTTGGGAAATGAAGAGGACTTTTGTTTTCTTAAAATTTTATTGGTTTTTAATTATCCGCGTATTTAAACTGATTATGGGTTTTTGGGAGTTGAGAGTGCATCACACCTAGAAAATCGAAGAGTCGAGAACAAATATTGTTTTTTCCGAATTCTGTCAAAACTGTCACACCCTGAATTTCGACAGAATTTGGAAAAAACAATATTTGTTCCCGACTCTTCGATTTTCGAGGTGTGATGCACTCTCAATTCCCAAAAACCCATAATCAGTTTAAATATGCAGATAATTAAAAACTAATAAGAATTTAAGATAACAAAAGTCCTCTTCATTTCCCAAGAACTCACAAATATGATTAAATTACAAATCTCCTTTCAACAACTCTTTAATTATAATTACGATAGAAAATACAAAACAACATTTGTCTCAACTAAAATCTATTACACCTAAAGGGAAAACAAAACATATCCTGAATGTGACGTTAATGCAAACCACAAGCAGCAACCAATCTTCTTCAACATTAATCCTGCCAAGACTTATCAACTATGTTCATTTAATGAACACACCCGATAAGCAAACATGCAAATCGGGTCAGCATTATAAACAATGCTGGTGTGAGTAGCCCTGAAATACAATATATACTTATACATATATTTACACACTAAATAAGGCAGTTAGTTCCTCCACCGAGGCGTCTTAACATCCAACGAATAAAAAAACATCCTTAAATACAATAATTAAGGTAGGTAGCTCCTCCACTGAGGCACCTTAACTTCCCAACAATAATACAAAGGCATTTAGTTCCTCCACCGAGGCGCCTTAGGTTCTAACTGAACTAATAACCAGACAAGCATATTCTATACTTACCGCATTCCATGCTTAATTACAGAGTGGGTCGTCTCTGCACAAGTAAATAGGTTTACCCACCCTTTTGCAAAACTACATACAATCATATATTTAAAGATATATCATTAACCCACATATTACCATAATTATATTATTTAAGGCTTTTTTTGCGTGTCCCTAAAATCACGTCGTATCTATGTCTTACTTAGTTTCCCTGGCTACCACAATCACTTCCCAACGCCGAACATGTACATCCACATGCCTCCCCTCACATAATGAACCACTCCGTGTGTAGCTACCCTGAGCGGGATGCCGCACACCAAGTAACCCTCACACGAAAGCCATTATGTAAGTACTGCTACTATTCGGGATAAAATATCGCGCGTCTCGTTCTAAATTTTGCGAACAGAATAATCAAGCCACTATTCGGCTACGCCAGAAGGGCCATTCAGATTTACTGAAACGCCAGAAGGGTCAATCAAATTACTTTCACCCAAAGGGCCATTCAGATTAACTGAAACGCTAGAAAGGCTAATCAAATCACATACGCCCATTACTAGGGCCAAATCACATGAGTTGTGGTAGCTAGATTCTAGGATTTTCGTTACGTAATTTATTCAGGTGTCATACCTTCTTGTCTCATAACCATTTCACTCTATCACGTGCCAAATAAATTATTGCATTAAGCCACCATATTTGGAAATATCTCAATAATAATTCTTGTTCTATCTCATGTCAGTATACTTAATTGGACTGAAGCTCAACGTTTCTCGTTATAATAAAAATCCACATTATCACGTGCCAATACTATTCATTGCACGATATCCAAGCATCTCTATATCAAATTTCAAAACTTATTATTTCACGTGCCAATCATATATTGCACTACACCATATGGAATATATCAAACCTTCATAAATACTACAATTCATTTAAGTAGCAACCCATAATAGTAATCAATCATGTAATGTATTCGTTCAATATATTTATGTGAACTTAATTCCCCATCAAAGGCACGCATTATTTCCATTTGTGCACCATACAAATATTAAATAAATAATCAAAATATATGTCCATTCTACCAATGTCAAAATGGAACGACTTTAAAAAAGAAAGAACAACTCAAGTCCAAACATCACGCATAATTTTTCGAGTCCAAATCACAAGTCAAGTCAAACTGATCAACCGTCAAAAGCCCAATACTAAAGTCCATGAATCTGAGTCTGTATGTAGTTTAATTCTCATAAAAATGTATATATCTAAGTCTTATTATAAGAATTCCCCTCTTGTTACGTGCCAATATTTATATGTTTTACACACTACTTACGTCAAATCTTAATTAGATAATGACAAACAAGGTTATACAATTTTCGACAATATTTTATTACTACATTTGTCCATATTCTTAAAATATGAACCGTATTTGTAACGCCCCGGTCTTTCTGCCGGCTAAACACGTATCTAAGAGTCGTGAACAAATATTGTTTTACTTGTAACGCCTCAAAATCCATATATCAGCCGACCGGTCTGATAATCTGGATTTCTTGGAGCAAATGCAAAATAGTCAAATCAACATGACACTTGCATTTACAAAGGCAGAATCAAAATCCTTAGCTTCATTAGGTCAAATAGATCTACCTGTATTGACCCAATTATGAAAAGGATGCCAGGTCAGCGGACGTCATATGGGAGTCAGAGTAATAGGATAGAGCAGGAGCATAGGAACCGAGCCAGGGAAAGGACCAGGTTAGCGGGACACTTAGTGGGATGCATCTTAGTAATATAAACTGGGAAGTATGCGATCCTAGCCGAGAAACCCTAGAGTGCAGACGTGTCAAGTGTACGGCAGGAAGGGGATCGGTCGGATGGGAGGACAGCTGGACGGCCAGGAAGTGAGAAGAAACCAATATAAAAAGAAGGAGATGGGAAGGAAAAGAGGGGGAGCCACATTGTGAGAGAGAAAGAGGAGTGTTGAGAGTCCATTATTTCAGAGCGATTGAACTGTGAGTTTTGAGGTCAATACATTTGGCGCCGTCTATGGGGAGAGAACAGAGGCAAGGTATAGATGGCACCGAAGAAACAAGTAGGCAGACCGAAGAGAGTGGCAGTGCAGGAACCGACACCAGAGGCGGTGATTGATGAATGAAGAAGGAGGCGGGGAGAGGATCACGGAGACGGAGGAGACCACGGCTTATGAGAGAAGAGATCGGCTGGCTAGAGAGGATAATGATGGGTTGAGAAGAGAAAAGGAAGAAAGAAGAAGAAGATAGGCGGGGGGAGGCAAACGATAGCTCGAGGAGGAAGAAGAGGAGCCGAACCTCGTGGAAAATCCAATGGTCGGCTTGACAATCGAACAGGTGCAAGAGATGATAGACAAGGACAGAGAAACGAACCAACAGAAGGGGAAAAGTCGAGGAGGAGCAGCCAGCCAAGTGGTGGCGGGGCTAAATCGCAACCCTTTGGCAAACAGCATTTGGGCTTCGGAGGTCCCAAAACGCTTTAGTCAGCCTCAATTCGAGAGGTACGACGGGAAAAGGGACCCAGCGGACCATATCCACCACTTCAGGCAACAGATGCCGCTATGGTAGGAGCCACAGTATGATGGATTATGATGCATGATGTTCTCGGCCAGTTTGAAAGGCAGGGCGTCGGATTGATACTATCGGTTGTCGGCGGGGAGCATAAGGAATTTCCAAGAGTTGGAATAGGCCTTTGTGAACCATTTCATACACCAGAAGAAGCATGCGGTGGACATCGCGGCCTTATTTAATGTGAGATAGAGGTCGGCCGAGACAGTAAGAGAGTATCTATGTCGGTTCAAGGCCGAGACATTGAAGGTCAAGAATTTGGATGAAAGGACTACAGTTATTGCCTTTGAGTAATGGTTGCGTCTAGGGACGGGAGTGCACCAGTCGGTCGCGAAAAATGAGATTGCAACATTGCACGAACTATATCCGTGGGTAGAGAAATACATCAGGTATGAGGACACTTTACCGAAGAGATCAGGGAAAGTTGTTTTATCTTTGGAGAAAGATAGGGAGCAGCGCAGGGAAGGGGCCTCGAAAAAGGAAAGTAGAGGGTACCGCGGTTACCCCTCGAGGGTTGAAAGAGGACGGGAAGGAATTCGAAGGGAGAATAGAGAAAGGAAGCCATACCAGGAGACAGAGGTGACGCCATTGAATAGACCGTTGTGAGAAATATTGCCTTTGATTAAGAACTTTCGGGGGTATGAAGGACTACGGAATACACCTATAAAGCTGCCGGATAAGCCTTTCTGCGCATATCACGGATCTTGAAACCATGAGGCCCGATAAGCGTTACGCTTTGAAGTGGATGGTTCAGAGATTGGTGGAGAAGGGCCAGATGAAGGAGTTTGTGAGGGAGGCACAGAATGATGAGCGATTGTCGCGACAAGATCAGTTATTGGGGACTATACATGTGATCTTCAGAGGAGAGGCACTAAGTCATAATGCACACAGAGACAGGGTAAGAAGGACCGCGAGCATCCAACAGATCAATGACAGGACTTATATGCCACGACCAAAAGGGGGGGGTCAGCCGAGGACAAAGACACAATCACCTTCAGCAAGGCAGATTTACAGACAGTTGACTCCCCATGAGGACGCGTTGGTTATCACGGTGGCAATAGGCAATTACCTGGTGAAGAGAATGTTAGTGGATTGTGGCAGTGTGGTGGATCTGTTGTTCAAAGGAGCTTTGGAAGAAATGGGAATGGATCCAAGGCAACTGAGGCCTCCGCGCACTAATTTACACGGGTTCAATGGAAGTATGACGGAGCCTTTAGGGGAGCTCTTGTTGCCAGTAACAACGGGACCGGTGACAGTATTCGCACGGTTCATGGTGGTAGATTCTGCCTCGCAATACAACGCTATATTGGGGAAGAGATGGATTCATGAGATGAAGGCCGTCCCATCTACGTACTATCAAGTGGTTCCCTACTCTAACGGGCACGTATGAAGTCTGCGGTGATCAGGTGACGGCCAAGAACAGTCATAAGGGAACTGTGAAACGATTGGTACACGGAACAGAAGAGGAAAGTTCCCACCCAAGGAAAAGGCAGGCATAACAATTACAGAGTGACTCCGCGGAGAGTAAGTTGGAACCTGCGGAGGGTACAAAGACGTTGGACGAAATTGAAGTGGTGAATATAGGGGATGGGGAGGAAGAAAGGTTCACGTCAGTAGGGTCCAGTCTATCGGATGACTGGAAGAGTAAGTTAATACAGTTTTTGTTGGAGAATAGGGATGTGTTTGCTTGGGCAATTGAGGACGTTACGGGATTAGACCCAGAATTTGCATGCCATAGGTTGCACATGAGAGAAGATGCCAAGCCGGTGAGGTAGAGGATGTGGAGCATAAGACCGAAGTATGCAGAGGACATCCACGAGGAGGTATTGCGGTTGAAGGGAGCTGACATAATACGGGAGATGGAGTTCACCGAGTGGCTGTCCAATATAGTCGCGGTACCTAAAAAGAATGGCAATGTACGTATGTGTGTTGATTTCACGGATGTGAATAGAGAGTGCCTAAAAGACAGTTACCCCATGCCACGGGTAGATGAGTTGGTGGATAGGACCGTGGGGTACAAGGTATTATCGTTCATAGACGCGTCTATGGGGTACAACCAGGTTGCGATGTATGGGCCGGATCAGGAGAAAACAACATTTGTGGTAGAAGGCGACACGTATTGCTATACAAGGATGCCGTTCGGGTTGAAGAATGCTGGAGCCACGTTCCAAAGATTGGGGGAGAAGATGTTTGAGAGCAAGATTCGAAAAGGGATTGAGATATACATAGATGATATGGTGGAGAAAAGCATGTCGGAGGAGGAGCATTTGGAGGGCTTACGAGAGACATTCAGCATACTGCGGAAGTATAATTTGAAGTTGAATCCAGAGAAGTGCACTTTTGGAGTGACCACGGGCAAGTTTTTGGGCTACATCGTGACTCATCGAGGA
This sequence comes from Coptis chinensis, assembly GCF_015680905.1. Classification (NCBI taxonomy): domain Eukaryota; kingdom Viridiplantae; phylum Streptophyta; class Magnoliopsida; order Ranunculales; family Ranunculaceae; genus Coptis; species Coptis chinensis. Next base: position 19,111,156 of record NC_141457.1, on the reverse strand, counting down.
ATAGAGGCCAACCTTGAGCAGATAAGAGCCTTGATAGAAATGCCATACCCACAGAATGTAAAGGAGGTGCAGTGGCTGGCAGGAAGGGTGGCGTCATTGAATAGGTTCATTTCCAAATCATCTGACAAATGCAGGCCGCTATACTGACTGTTGAGGAGTACCCTGGATTTCTTATGGACCGCGGAGTGTGAAGAGGCATTTCAGGAGTTGAAGGGGTACTTGGGCAAGGCACCTTTATTATCCCGGCCAGAAGAGGGGGAGAAGTTGTACCTGTATTTGGGGGCCTCCGAGTACGCGGTAAGCTCGGTATTGGTCCGCCTCGTGGACAAGGTAGAGAAACCAGTGTATTTTCAAAGTAAAACATAACTGGACGCAGAGATGCGGTATAGCAGGATTGAGAGGTATGCCCTTAGCGCATATGAGATACAGTATCAAGTAAGAACCGCAGAAAAGGCACAAGCAGTGGCAAAATTTCTAACAGAGTTCCCTGCTAAGGATCCCAATTGGGGAGAAGAGATGGTTATGGAACCAGAGAGAGATGTGGAGCCCAACGTGCTGGACCCTTAGGATAAGAGAAATGGATGGAGGGTGTTTGCGGATGGGTCGGCCACTGATGAAAGCAGCGGCATAGCGGTGGTGTTGGTTACACTCGATAACCATAAACTAGAGCTAACTACAAAGTTGGGTTTCGCGGCGTCCAGCAATGAAGCGGAGTATGAGGCAGTGATAGCGGGATTGAGGATGGCCGAGGATCTGGGGGTCAAAGAACTGATAGTGTACTCAGATTTGAATCTCGTGGTTTGCCAAGTTAATGGTGGGTTCACAGCTCGATGTCCGAGAATGGCAAAGTATTTGAAGGTGGTGCGCGAGAGGTCTAGTAAGTTCGAGAAGATTCAGTTTGTTCACCTGGGTCGCGGAGAGAATAGGCACGCAGACGCGTTGGCATATGTGGCGGCCGCGATGCTGGGGTCAGAGGAAAGAACGATACGGGTAGGAAGACTGGATAAGCCTAGTACAGAAGAGGTGGTAGAGGTGTATCATATTACGAAGGAGGAAGAGTGTTGGATGGATCTCATTAGAGACTTCTTAGGGGGAAGGGAGGTGACAGACAATAAAGAAAAGAGAAGGTTGGAACAGACGTCCCAGAGGTACGTCCTAGTGGAAGGTGAATTGTACCGAAAAAACTTCAACGAGCCCTTGTTAAAGTGTCTAGGGCCACGATCGGCGGCAGAGGTGTTGGGAGAATTGCACGAAGGTGACTGTGGGAGCCATTCGGCGGGGAGGACCACCGTGCACCGGCTGTTGTCGCAGGGGTACTTCTAGCCCCATATGAAAAAGGATGCGATGGATTTTTCCAAGAAGTGCGACAAGTGTCAAAGGTTCTCGCAAAGGATATTCACACCCGTGGAACCCCTGCATAATGTGTCGAGCCCATGGCCATTTACCATGTGGGCTATGGATATTGTGGGACTGCTGCCCATGGCAAGCGGCAAGAGGAGATACATGCTGGCAGCCACAAACTACTTTACTAAATGGATTGAGGCCATCCCTTTGCAGCAAGTCAAGGAAGCGCAAGTGATTAAGTTTCTATGGGAGAACATCATATGTCGGTTTGGGCTGCCATATGCTATCATCGCAGATAATGGGACACAGTTCACTGGAGCTAAAGTGGCAGCATTTCTGCAGGCTTACAAAGTGAAGCAAGGATTCTCAGCCCCCTACAATCCAGAAGGCAACGGACAGGCGGAATCATCCAACAAAACGATAATGAATAATCTGAAAAGGAAATTGGAGGATAAGAAGGGCGCGTGGGCCAATGAGCTAAACCATGTGCTCTGGGCTTACCGAAGCACTCCGCGGACGAGCACCCAGGAGACATCGTTTGCTTTGGCATACGGAGTGGAGGTCGTGATTTCTTCAAAGATGATCGCGGCTACAATGAGAACCAAGGCTGTGGAGGATGGGTCGAATTGGCGCATATTGGCGGGGGACTTGAACCTGATAGAAGAGAAAATGGACTCAGCTCGCATCCGACTGGAGGAACATCACAGAAGGTTATAGAGACAGTATAACAAAAGGGTCAGACCACAATGTTTTAAGATAGGGGAGTTGGTGCTGCGTCGGGTGACCCCAAGCACAAAAGACGAGAAAGATGGGAAGTTGGACCCTAACTGGGAGGGGCCATACACCGTGATAGAGTCGGGAGGGTCAGGAACTTACAAATTGCAGACCATGAAGGGTAAACAGGTAGAGAAGCCATGGAATGTTAGACTGTTAAAAAAGTTTTACAATTGAATGTAAGAAAATCCCGAGCAATGTAAAGAGGTCCAAAATAGAGGACGACAGCTGTATGTAAATGTATAAAACCACAACACTTTTGTAAATGGAATTGCATTTATCACCTACAATGTTTTAGGGAAAAGTACAAACTGTGTACCAGCGGAGAGAGAAGAGACGCATGGGGCAATAGAGTGCCCCAACTGGTGTAAGAGCCTGAGCGAGCCACAGAGTGGGATGAGCCCTCTGCGGATCAGAGATGTTAGAGACATGTGGGGCAATAGAGTGCTCCCAACAGGTGTAAGAGCCTGATGAGCCGCGGAGTGGGATGAGCCCTCCGCGAGTCAGAAATGTCGGAGACACGTGGGGCAGCAAATTGCTCCCACCAGGGGTAAATGCCTGGTGAGTCGTGGAGTGGGATGGGCCCTCTATGGAATAGAGATGTCAGAGACACGTGGGGCAATATAGTGCTCCCAACAGGTGTAAGAGCCTGATGAGGCACGGAGTGGGATGAGCCCTCTGCAGAATAGAGATGTCAGAGATACGTGGGGCAATAAAGTGGTCCCAACAGGTGTAAGAGCCTGATGAGTCGCGGAGTGGGATGAGCCTTCCACGGAATAGAGATGTCAGAGACACATGGGGCAATAGAGTGCTCCCAATAGGTGTAAGAGCCTGATGAGGCGCGGAGTGGGATGAGCCCTCCATGGAATAGAGATATCAGAGACACGGGGGCAAAGAGAGTGTCCCCGGCCAGTTTCAGAGCATCTCAGGAGAAAAGGCAGCGGAGGGGTTGAGCCTTTCACTGACGCTAGAGAGGAAGAGAGCTTAGAGAAGAATCAAAAAGGAAGCAGAGATCAAGATAAAGAGAAAAATGGTACATTAAACTGATAAAGAGCCTCAAATGGTAAAGAGACAATAGTATAACATACAAAATACAAAATATCATGATAAGGGGGAAGTATGACCAATCACAAGGCCAGGAAAGCAAAAATGTCATATTACAACACAAGGGTCATCAAATCATTTTGGCAACAGATTCATTAACAGGCAACACATCGGAGGGAGGTTGATCATGGGGGGCAATGACATCTTTGGAGATTTCTGCGGTGAGAGCCGCGGCAGCTTCCAAGGTAGTACGTTCCTCCGACTCCAGCTACACAGAAAGGACCTCTTGAGCCGGCAACACGTCCCCGTTGGCCTCAGAGGTGTCGATCGCTGAATTGGCAGGCTTTTTCGGGAGAAGGCGACCTTATTGAATGAGCTTATCCATTGCTTCTTGGAGTTTTCTGGTCACCCTCTTGTCGGCCAGAAGCTTGAAGCGGTCGCGGAGAGTATTCATGTCGGACAAGTTCTTTTGCGACTCCACGGCACAGGCCTCCTGATGCTTCTATTTGAGTGCCTTCAGGGCATCCCGATGTTGTTGGGCCATGGATTCCAAGTTGAGCTGATGGTGCTGGAGAAGGGAATCCTGTTGCTAGCTTAGATGGTCATTGACTTGGTCCATGTACCTTTGATGAGAACTTTCCACGGTCTGGAGCTCGTCTTGAGCCTTGAGTTTGGCCAAGTTAGCAGCCCCTAACTCGGATTGAAGGCCCACATAGGCCGCTCTCAAGCCCAAGGGGCCGTCCAACTCCTTTTCCAAAGCAGTCAACTTGTTTCTGGCACTGAGCAGACCATGGATCATAAAAGAGATATCCAAGATGACCTAAGACCCAAGGGAGAAGGTTTAAAAAAAAATGCACACACACACACACACATAAAACGCACCCTTTCCCAGTTAGTGTATAACGAAGTACGGTGCGAATCGAATGTGCCTCCATCTGCATACGCAATGTCCCGGGGCAAATGAGAGTTGTAAAACAGGGAGGAGGCAACCACAGCATTGTTCAGAGTAGAGTCGTCAATATTGACTCGGCGGTTGCGCACCTTGAAGACCGGGCAAAATTCTTCTGCAGTAGAAAGGACGAATGCTGGGACATCTGTGGGTGCGGGCACGGAGGCGGGTTCCTTGCCGGCACGATGAAAGAGGGGTGGTGAAGCAGCCTGGGACCGAGTGGGAGGGTTGGATGCAATGTCTCCCGAGGCAGGGGCTTGATGCGTGGAGAGGTCGGGCTTTGCAGAGCATGCTGTCCGCGGCTTCTTAAAGGGCAGCTGTTCAAGGGAAGTCTGCAAGACGGAGGGAGAAACCTCAATGACTGCTTCATCATCAGAATCGCTGTCAAACACCTTATGCTTGTGAACATCCATGTCGTCTATAGGAGAGTTGTGGTATTGATCGTCCCAGTTAGAGATAGAGCGGAATGAGGGGACACCTTCCGGAGCAGAGGAGGTGGGAGTGCCTTGAGATTTGTGGGAGACAGATGGAGGGGTAGGGGACCTGGTTTGTTTGCGGCGTGGTGCGTGGGGATGAGGCCGTTGCCTGGTTGAGGCTCGGGGTTTGCGTTCTTTTGGAGGAGGAGGGCGGTAAAAAGGAACTGATAAACCACCTAGGTGGTATAGGTCGGGAACTTGCAGTAGTGGGGTCGCAATGGTAGGATGAATACCCAGATGTGCGGCTTGGTCAAGTCCGAGGTCGCGGAATCTTTGGAAGATAGGACTTGAAATACCAGAGTAGATTTGGGACTTGTAATCTGACCGCCACCCTGCACAAGGAAGAGAAATCACAGTTAGGAAAGAATGAGATAATACATCTAGAGAGAAGGGGAAAACCGAGATACGCACCGCGTGATCTGAAGGCGAGATGGTTAAGAGTTAAATCGTCAGGGAGATCTGCGGATAGGAATGGGCCCGACACGTACAATGGGTAGTGGTGCCATACTTTATCCAAGGAGGTGATATGAAGTAGGAAATTCTTCTTGCGAGGACGCACACAAAAAGACTGGTACCCTACCCCGACGTCTTTGGTACTTTTTTTGATATAGTACTGAGAAAATATGTCGCGGCTCGTGATCTTGGGGTCCCCGGACTTATTATAGGAATTCACAGTGTACATAATTTTCCAAAAATTCCCTATGACTTGGCAGGGAGAAATGTGGAAATGATTACATACCTCGACGTCTAGCAAAGTGAGAGGTAGCCGCAAGCCGACTACAATTTGGCCCACTGTGATTACAAGGTACCCCGGACGTCGGGGAACCAGATGAGGGTAATGGGTGATAGCAGGCACGTGCTCTAGAACTATGTCGGCCGGAATACAGTAGGCAACCCTAATTGCGTCCAAATTAGGTCTACGGCATCGGGAAGAGGGCGACAACAAGGAGGCCGGACGACCAGAGGTGGAAGGGATCGCAGTAGGAACCGGAGGGGGCGGCGATGTTACCCTACCAGATTGGGAAGACGAGGGGTCAGTAGGTTCAGAAACCGACATCGAGGAAAGATGAACAGGCTCGAGAAGTTGAGTATTTCAAAGAAAAATGAAAATTAAAGAGATTCAAGCACAGAGAAACTTACCAAGGAAAGCTAGTGGGGAAGTGTGTTGCCCAGGTAGAATGCTCAAGGAAGAAAAAGCTCACCGAGGAAAGAAAAGGAGGGTAGTCACGAACTGGAGGTTGGTCGGAGTAGAGAACGAGAGCAAGGGGGAAAAGAAAGGACTGAGAGGAAATGGGAGAGAAAGAAGAAAGAGAGGGGATTATATAGGGGAGGGGTAAAATCGTATTTTTGAGGGGGCAGAAAAATCGAAGGGACTGAGGGTAGAAGGGTAATTACAGGGAATGAAGAAACTGAGGCAACAAGACAGCGAGCTAGCCTGAAAGAGACACGTGGCAGCATGAAGTACGAGAGGCGGCGGAAAACGCGCATGATAAGTACATTCACTCTCTCACGCAATCCCAGGAGTGAGATGAAAAGGTGCACGGAAAATGAGGAAAAGTGGGTTCTCGACCCCGGGTCCATAATTAGGACCGCGGAATCAAGAAGGGGCATTTGTATAGACCCAATTATGAAAAGGATGCCATGTCAGCGGATGTCATATGGGAGTCAGAGTAATAGGATAGAGTAGGAGCATAAGAACCGAGCCAGAGAAAGGACCAGGTTAGCGGGACACCGAGTGGGATGCATCTTAGTAATATAAACTGGGAAGTATGCGATCCTAGCCGAGAAACCCTAGAGCGCGGACGTGTCAAGTGTACGGCAGGAAGGGGATCGGTCGGATGGGAGGACAGCTGGACGGCCAGGAAGTGAGAAGAAACCAGTATAAAAAGAATGAGATGGGAAGGAAAAGAGGGGGGGCCGCATAGTGAGAGAGAGAGAGGAGTGTTGAGAGTCCATTATTTCAGAGCGATTGAACTGTGAGTTTTGAGGTCAATACACTACCATTGGAGGAAATTAAATGTTGTTTACAACCAATAAATGAATAAATAAGGTTTAAGACTTAATGAGTCCTCCACTTATTACAACTTGAAAGAATTAAGATTCTAAGAACCAGCGCGCTACTCGTCACTCCGTATTAAGTCAGCGTTCACCTGAAAAATATATAAAACTAGGAGTGAGCTACGCGCCCAACAAGTGAAGTCTACAAACTTCCATTGTATAAAATATAGGAGATCATCTCAAATGTATACATAACACCAAATAAGGACACATACACATATAAGTAGGATTATCTAACATTAATGAAGGATATACCAACGTACTAAATAAATACCTTACATCTGAAAGTTGTGTACTTAGTATTGACAGTAAGACTAAGGGAGAAACCAACTCATAACCAAATAAGCTTGCAACAACAATATGTTCGTGTATATAATACACATGTATTGCACAATAGCCGCACATGGTAAACTGAGTAGTATCATCCCCCATTTCTGGTCTACTACCAAGAGTATAAGGTATAATATGGGTTAATACAATATATGCACTGTCATATAAAACAAGGATAGTTTATCAACAGCAGTAAACAAGTAATACACCACCTATTTATCTGACATGGGAAATCACTGAAAGGAACAAGATTCTCATATATAGCATGACATAAATTCTACAATAGTATTCAGTAGAATTAAAACATGTGATATCCATTTATTAGAACAATAATGTTATACAATATTGATCATACTACCCATTCTCAATAATCGATCCTATTCTAGAAACAAAAGAGGGTTATATATATCACTTGCCTGGAATAAAAGATGAACTAAAACAATATTACTCCTCCCCTTAGAAATGAATCAGCACACTAGTTTCTTCTTTTCACCCACCAGTCTTTGCTTGCTTGTTTTGAAAGAATAATGAATAGAGTCCAAAGTATTCTTCTTTGTTTTTGTTATCCTTTGTAACTAACCCCTTTTCTCTCTCACAAACTAGCCCATGCACAACACTCTCAACTAGTTTTCAAATACCAAGTCAAACCACTTCTCATGTTTAGCAACTATGCAAACTTAAGTCTACCATAAGTCATGGGACAAATTTAAAATAGCCGAAATAGAAAGAATGAAGCCCAAACCGGTAATAAGCTCATGCATACTATAATACTTTAATTACATAGTTTTTACTCATTATTTAGTGTGATTGTATAATGAATACTTAGAGTATAGTATAAAATTATATGGGATATTACATTATCTACCCCTAAAAAGAATTTCGCCTCGAAATTTAGTACCTCGTCATCAAAAAGTTGTGAGTACCTCTCTCGAACGTCCGCGTCCAGCTCCCAAGAAGCCTCTCGCTCATCGTGATGGTTCCAAAGTACTTTAACTAAGGAAATGACCCGGTTCCGTAATATTTGCTCTTTTCTGTCAATGATCCTAATTGGCTTCTCTTCATATGTAGCATCTTGCTGCAATTCCAACTCATCTAAGGCTATGACGCAGGTTCTTCCTCCTCTCTTAGATGCTTCCTTAACATCGAGACATGAAAAACATTATGAATTGCAGAAAATTTCTCTGGTAACTCCAAACAATAAGCAACAGATCCGACCTTCTTCAAGATACGAAAAGGTCCCACAAATCTTGGAGCTAACTTGCCTTTCTTGCCGAAACGTTTTACGCCCTTCATAGGAGAAACTTTAAGTAATACATAATCCCCATCCTTAAACTCGAGGTGTCTACATCGTCTATCTGCATAACTCTTCTGCCGACTCTGTGCAGTGCAGATTCTATCTCTAATTAAGGCTACTTTCTCTGTAGGCTCACGAACCAAATTCGGACCTAAAAGTGTGGCATCACCAATTTCAGCCCAACACACTAGTGACCTACAAGGTCTACCATACAAAGCTTCAAATGGTGCCATACCAATAGTTGCTTGATAACTATTGTTGTAGGCAAACTCAGCTAAGGGTAAGTGATCCTCCCAACCACCCTTAAAGTCAAGAATACATGCTCTCAACATATCTTTGAGTATCTGGTTCACTCTCTCAATCTGTCCATCGGTCTGTGGATGAAAAGCCGTACTTAAATCTAAAGTGGTGCCCAATGCTTTCTGAAAGCTCTTCCAAAACCTCGAAGTAAATTGGCTATCTCTATCAGAAACAATAGATACTGGTACCCCATGCAAGCGAACTATCTCCCGAATATAAAGCCTACACAAGTCATCTATACTATTAGTCTTTTGTACTGGTAGAAAATGAGCTGACTTAGTCAATCTATCCACTATCACCCAAATGGTATCGTGTCCTCTCTTAGACCTAGGCAGCCCCTCAACAAAATCCATGGTAACTAGCTCCCATTTCCACTTTACCACTGGTAATGGTTGCAAAGGTCCAGCTGGCCTTTGATGTTCTGCCTTAACTTGTTGACAAGTAAAACATTACCAGTGTTATCAGAGCATTTGGTTAGCTTAGACTTAGGTGAGTCTAAGTGATTCTCGGATCGTGGTTTATGGGTAGTGTTTAAGAAGTATTATTTTCAAAACTATTTTCGCTAGTTGTTTTATTTTTACAAAGAAAAAAAAGAGATACATAAATAAAGCGAGTCAATATTTTTCTTGATTTGTTTGTATGTGTAATGCGTATATTTATATTAGTTACTTGTGGAGTGGATATGAAATGATTTTTATTTTCCTTATCATATGAGGAGTAGTTACAATTGTCGTATGTTAATTATTAACGGATTTGATCAAAATGATGTGTGTTGCTATAATGTTGTTTTGTTGTTGGTGATCATTTTCACATGGAGTATGGATTAAGTATGACAACCTGTCTGTGAACTTTGTATTTGAGTGTTATGCTATTATTCAAGAAACAATAAGATATTTAATCTATATTGAATGAGCTGTATTAACTGATGACTTTGTGACGTACTAAGTAAGGAACTAATTGCCTCTGTGTTGGAGGAACTATCTCGCCTCACTCGTACACTTTAATGGAGGAATAATGTTGTAAAGTATTAGAGATTAATTTGTTAGTTGTGATTAGTTAGAAATAGAAGGAAAAATAAAATAAAATATATGTGTATTCCTTTTGAGATGTGTATACTTGCGTATACACGCTTTCTTATATTATTGTGCGTAAATGAACTATTACCGTGTATATATGATGACAATATTGTTTCACCAATAAGACATGCATGTGTAGGTTGTTTTCTTAATACTGCATTATTAATGATTAATTAAACTAGTCGTGATAATTGGTAGTCATAAACCATAATTGGATTAATTGTTCTTAATTAATATATTGAACTTTGTTCATGCCGATATAAATTGTTGTTGCTGATATAGTAGAAGTAGGTTTATATTATCCTAAAGAATTTTAAAAATTCGTGTTATACGGCAGCAAGTCTTATTTTAATTGTCATTGTATATGGAGATTAATTTTTGAATCTTTTCACCGTTTAAAATAATTAGTAATAACAATAATAGCAATGAGCGTCGAATATTTATTCTTAATTGTTTTGTTTCAGTCTATATGATTTTGATAGAAGAATATGAAAAATTATTTTTGAATACGTGTTATGTTTGATCTAGTTGCATTCCTGGATTAGGATCCGATGGTTGTTTTAAATTTAATATTTCCGATTTCTATAGCTTTATATGATTCATTTTTGTTTTGCTGAAATGAGAGTATTATAGATTTGATTGTTTATCTTCCTCTCGTGTTGATGAATCATAGTTGCATGAAGTTGAGTTAGAGTTCCTTAATAGTTTGTTTAACAATGCAAATAAATAATATTTGTAGATATAATAAAATAATAAAATAAAAGGGTTTCTGATAGCATGACTAAAGTAAATATACAGTTTTATTATAGTATCAATGACATGAGTGATTTTTATTTTGAGTGTATTAGGGCACAAATTTTTCTTTGGTGCATGATAATGAAAGACTCCATAATGTTTTATGCAGGGATGAACTTACCCCATATTATTGATTAGTTTAAGTAGAATATTATTTTTTCGTAGAGATTGCTACGTGTCAAGAAACTGGATGCTAATGAGAAACAATATATTTGTCTTGTGTTTAAGTGACAGTAGTAATTTGTTTTAATATAGATAGTTAAACTATAATAGATTTTGTAGTGGCATGAGGGCATATATTATGGAATTATTTAAAAGTAATTAATACCAACGTTATCTTGCTTAAGTTTAATCTACGTACATTCTTCTGTAGGTTCTAAGTTAATAACCAACGTTATTTGTTCGTATAGCTTCACTTCCGAATCTCGGGACGAGATTCTTTTGATGTGTGTATAGCTGTAACGCCCATATTTAAAATACGTATTTATTTATTTATTAATTTAAAATTTGTTGAATTGGATTTGGGATATGTGGACCTGATTTCTGGGCCCGAGTCTGTGTTAGGTTTAAGTTTCAAACCCAAGTATATATACATATTTTTCTGAAGAATAGGGTTTTTAGATAAAAATAAAATAAAAATGGAGGCGGAGATAAATCATCCGGATTATTGTTTGAGAGGGCGTTAATGGCGTCGCGAGAAATCATCCGGATTATTGTTTGAACTCTTATTATTTTTTTTTTTTGCATGCAAGTAGGATGTTTTATTAATAGGTAAAAAAGAATACAACTCTGACAAAATGGATTTACAACACACTCTAAGCATCAAATATGTAGTAAGTCCGGTGAGGACATTCTAAGGACCTAATGAAAGGGGGTCTATTGGGACTCCAATAGAGCTCTCCTTTTCGCAAAGTTGATCCATGTTTTGCTGCCGCATCTGCCCCAAAGTTTGCTTCTCTTAGTGTATGTGAGATTTTCCAGTCAATAAGCCTTGATGCTCTATACCACCTAGCTCTCAGCCACCATGGGACTTCTCCTCCTTTGAATGCTAAAACTACTGCCATAGAGTCACTCTATCCGGAGTTTTGCCATCCTTTTTCCACGGCCGGTTTAAATTTGCCAAAACCACTACCAAACTTTCTGCCTCATAATTTGTAGTAACCCCTAGGCCTTGTACCAAGGTACCCAGAACTTCAGCCGTATAGTTCCTAAAAATGACTCCCGCACCCCCATTTCCTGGATTTCCGAATGCCGAACCATCTGTGTTGGCCTTAACTACCCCTATATCAGGAGGGATCCAAGATACTTCTCTGATTTTACTCGTTGGTCGCACTCTTCATTTGATGTTCAGTTGGTGTAGAATCTAAAGATCGATGGCAGAGTTACTCATTGTCCCAGATAGAAGGATACCAACGATGCTTACCCCTTTAAGGACTTCACATTTTATTCTCTGCTGGTTTAGCTTCCCATCTTCAAAGAAAATATTATTACGAACTTTCCATATTTGGACTATGAGCTGGATAGCCGCAACATTCCAGAGTTCCTTCCGTATCTGGCTGTGTCCTCTTCCTGCCTCCATGATCGCTTTTAAGGTGATGCCTGAGGGCTTTACTCCAAAGTAATTCGAAGCCCATTGCCACAGTGCCGTAGCCTCTTCACACTTCCAGAGCATATGCTTCACGCTTTCTGATTTCTTCCCACAGAGCCTACATCGCGAAGCAAGTTGGACTCCTTTCCTTTGCACTCTGTCATCTGTTGGGACCACTCTGTCATCTGTTGAACTCTTATTGTTTTGTTGTGGTATGGTTGGTTGTAGCGAAGGATTGAGTGTTGGAGAGTGGGGAGGTGTTGTTGAAGCTCGAAGGTCCATTAATGGCGTCAAAACGCGATTTTTGGAAGGGTACTAGAATTTCAATTGGGTGGTATCGGCAGGTTGGGTTTTTCAGGAGGAGTTTAACCGCTAGGATAAGGGGGCGGTACAGAGGAGAATACGGTGGTGGCTGGTGGTGGGAGAGGTTGCTGGCGCTAGAGCTGGTGAGGTGAGGGAGACGACTGTTGGGTTCGTGCGCCTTGGGCCGAAATCTATTTGGTTTGGGCCGGTTTCAGTTTTTGGGATTAGATTGTTTAGTTTGGGCCCGGTTTAGTTTAAGTTGTTTGGGCCAAAACTAATTAGTTTTCTTTGGGCCGGTTTCTAATTTATGTGGGCTGGTCCTTATGTCCCCAGTTGGGTCAGGTGGAATAAATAAGTTGGTTTTAGACTTTTGGGCTTGGGCCGAACCTAACTAGTGTTTTCTTTGGGCCAGTTTCTATTTTGTTTGGGATATGTCTGTCCATATAATTAAAATAGATTTAATTGGGTCTTTAAATATTTAGACTTTTGGGGCCGGGTTCTAAGGCTTGGGTTTGGGCTCGGCTAGTTGGGTCCGAACCATTTCCTTAGTCATGAGCCCATGAGCCATGCACCTTTGACCTTAGCCATGAACCATGGCTATGACCCAGAATCTGTTGAACATGGAAATGGCAGTTTGACTTTGACAATGACAGGTTGACTTTGACATTGACCGTTGACTGTGGAATGTTGACTTTTTCCAGATTTTCACATATTTAAGAATATGGACAAATGTAGTAATAAAATGTTGTCGAAAATTGTATAACCTTGTTTGTCATTATCTAATTAAGATTTGACGTAAGTAGTGTGTAAAACATATAAATATTGGCACGTAACAAGAGAGGAATTCTTATAATAAGACTTAGATATATACGTTTTGATGAGAATTAAACTACATACGGACTCAGATTCATGGACTTTAGTATTGGGCTTTTAATGGTTGATCAGTTTGACTTGACTTGTGATTTGGACTCGAATAATTATGCGTGATGTTTGGACTTGAGTTGTTCTTTCTTTTTTAAAGTTGTTCCATTTTGACATTGGTATAATGGACATATATTTTGATTATTTATTTAATATTTGTATGGTGCAGAAATGGAAATAATGCGTGCCTTTGATGGGGAATTGAGTTCACATAAATATATTGAACGAATACATTACATGATTGATTACTATTATGAGTTGCTACTTAAATGAATTGTAGTATTTATGAAGGCTTGATATATTCCATATGGTGTAGTGCAATATATGATTGGCACGTGAAATAATAAGTTTTGAGATTTGATATAGAGATGCTTGGATATCGTGTAATGAATAGTATTGGCACGTGATAATGTGGATTTTTATTATAACGAGAAACATTGAGCTTCAGTCCAATTAAGTATACTGACATGAGATAGAACAAGAATTATTATTGAGATATTTCCAAATATGGTGGCTTAGTGCAATAATTTATTTGGCACGTGATAAAGTGAAATGGTTATGAGACATGAAGGTATGACACCTGAATAAATTACGTAACGAAAATCCTAGAACCTAGCTACCACAACTCATGTGATTTGGCCCTAATAATGGGCATATGTGATATGATTGGCCTTCTGGCATTTCAATGAATCTGAATGGCCCTTTGGGCGAAAGTAATTTGATAGGCGTTTCTGGCATTTCATGAAATCTGAATGGCTCTTCTGGTGTAGCCAAATAGTGGCTTGATTATTCCGTTCACATAATTTAGAACGTGACGCGCGATATTTTATGTCGAATAGTGGCAGTACTTACATAATGGCTTTCATGTGAGGGTTACCTGGTGTGCGGCATCCCGCTCAGGGTAGCTATGCACAGAGTGGTTCATTATGTGAGGGGAGGCATGTGGATATACATGTTCGGCGTTGGGAAGCGATTGTGGTAGCCAGAGAAACTAGGTAAGATATAGATACGACGTTATTTTAGGGACATGCAAAGAAAGCCTTAAATAATATAATTATGGTAATATGTGGGTTAATGATATATCTTTAAATATATGATTGTATGTAGTTTTGCAGAAGGGTGGGTCAACCTAATTACTTGTGCAGAGACGACCCACTCTGTAATTGAGCATAGAATGCGGTAAGTATAGAATATGCTTGGCTGGTTATTAGTTTAGTTAGAACCTAAGGAGCCTTGGTGGAGGAACTAAATGCCTTTGTATTATTGTTGGAAAACTAAGGCGCCTCAGTGGTGGAACTACTTTCCTTAATTATTGTACTTAAGAATGTTATATTATTCGTTGGATGTTAAGGCGCCTCTGTGGAGGAACTAACTGCCTTATTTAGTGTGTAAATATATGTATAAGTATATATTGTATTTTAGGGCTACTCACACCAGCATTGTTTATAATGCTGACTCGATTTGCATGTTTGCTTATCGGGTGTGTTCATTAAATGAACATAGTTGATAAGTCTTGATAGGATTAATGTTGAAGAAGGTTGGTTGCTGCTTGTGGTTTGCATTAGCGTCACATTCAGGATATGTTTTGTTTTCCCTTAAGGTGTAATAGATTTTAGTTGAGACAAATGTTGTTTTGTATTTTCAGTTGTAATTATAATTAAAGAGTTGTTGAAAGGAGATTTGTAATTTAATCATATTTGTGAGTTCTTGGGAAATGAAGAGGATTTTTGTTATCTTAAATTTTTATTGATTTTTAATTATTCGCGTATTTAAACTGATTATGGGTTTTTGGGAGTTGAGAGTGCATCACACCTCGAAAATCGAAGAGTCGGGAACAAATATTGTTTTTCCGAATTCTGTCGAAACCATATGCTTGGCTGGTTATTCGGGGTGTGATAGTTTGGTATCAGAGCGGAGATATTTTAACTATCTCCGCTCACAATATTTTCCGAATGAGTGGAAATATTTTAACTTAGAACCTGTCACACCCCGAATAACCCATAATCAGATTTACTAAAACGTGATAAGAGCCCAAAACTGTAGTTTTAACCCCTTAACCATCATACTTTTAGACCAATTATGTGAGTAATAATTAAGAGTTAATACTGATTACGTGTTTTTATGCATTTCAGGCTTCAAAGTCCATTATGTGCAGAAATGTGCCACTTTAGCGAGATAAAGGAGCAAAGGTCGGTTGCTAAGGAGTTCTGTGATTAAAGGCCAAGATTCAAGAAGAGAAAGCCTTTCTAAAGCCTGGTCAAAAGCTGAAAAGTCGACGCGGGCAGAAACAGCACACAAAGTCAGTAGAACTTCCGAAGACCGTATCTTTGGACTCAGACCTCGGAATTGGGCCTACCTTATGTCAAAACGACCGGATCAGAAAGATCTTTCCAATGGTATAAGCCTTGACCCAATCAAAAGAGCAGAAGTGGACAAAAAGTCTGTTGAAGCCAACTATAACTGAAGAGGCCTTTTTGGACT
This sequence comes from Coptis chinensis, assembly GCF_015680905.1. Classification (NCBI taxonomy): domain Eukaryota; kingdom Viridiplantae; phylum Streptophyta; class Magnoliopsida; order Ranunculales; family Ranunculaceae; genus Coptis; species Coptis chinensis. The sequence goes on along the minus strand of NC_141457.1, from coordinate 19,095,423 downwards.
GAAAGAATTAGGTTTTGGGTCTGATTTTCTGGCCCAAAACATGGCTCCAAGCCCATGCACGAATTTTGGATCTGAAAGTATAAAAACAAAAGCTTGACTCTTTATTAATAGTAGATAGTTAGACCTTGATTAAATATTAGATTAGTAGCCTCCATTAATTAATTCTAGATCTAGTTTTCCTTAGATTTAATTAGTTTAATTTAATTAGTTTCATATCTTGTTTTTATTTAATTCCTTGAATGATTGTTCGTCATTTAATTAGATAAATAAAATAGTTATTATTATTCAATTTCGATTTTTGTCATTTGCATTTATAGATCTAGTTTAAATCCTTGTTCTTATTTCATTCTTAGTTAATTAATTAGATTTCAATTATTGTTTAATTTAGATTAGTAAAGTTAGAATTTTGATATGATGTGTAGTTATAATTCAATGGGAAATGATGGGTTGATGATTCGAGGCTAAAACCTCCATTAGAGGGGTTGATGAAGCTTTGATGAAAACTTAGTGGTATAATGTAGAAGCATTGTAGAATCTATTCCACTCTAGAAGGTCGTGATTCGCCATGAGAATGGGTGGACGACCTCACATGCTAGTTAGTATTTGGTAGAAATGCCATGAACACTAGGGATTAGAACTCGAAATTCTTGTCGTAAGAACGTAAGAATCGAGATACAAGAACCTATGCTAGGTTATCAAGTTAGATTCGAGGTGGAATCAATTCCCCTCTAATCCTTTATCTAGATTCAAAAACAATCATATTTCCATAGCATTCGTAGTTTAAATTCAAATAATCAATTTCATATTGCATCGTAGTATAATTCCCCCTCGTAAAACTCTCATTAGACTTAAGACCGATTAATTAGATTAGAAAACACTCCATGCTAGAGCACTAGGAGTGGAACGAATTTTTTACTCCACTCTATTTCGATAGAATTGAGAGTAGAAACTTTGATAAATATAGGCTCACAAGAAAGTTTTAGTTTACTTACGTTTTGAGTTCATCGTTCATTTCGTAGGTAAACTATCATTTTTATGTTTTATCAAAACGCCAGAAGGGCCATTCAGATTCATTGAAACACCTGAAGGGCTAATCATATCACATACGCCCATTACTTGGGCCAAATCACATGAGTTGTGGTAGCTAGGTTCTAGGATTTTCGTTACGTAATTTATTCAGGTGTCATACCTTCATGTCTCATAACCATTTCACTTTATCATGTGCCAAATAAATTATTGCACTAAGCCACCATATTTGGAAATATCTCAATAATAATTTTTGTTCTATCTCATGTCAGTATACTTAATTGGATTGAAGCTCAACGTTTCTCGTTATAATAAAATCCACATTATCACGTGCCAATACTATTCATTGCACGATATCCAAGCATCTCTATATCAAATCTCAAAACTTATTATTTCACGTGCCAATCATATATTGCACTACACCATATGGAATATATCAAGCCTTCATAAATACTACAATTCATTTAAGTAACAACTCATAATAGTAATCAATCATGTAATGTATTCGTTCAATATATTTATGTGAACTCAATTCCCCATCAAAGGCACGCATTATTTCCATTTGTGCACCATACAAATATTAAATAAATAATCAAAATATATGTCCATTTTACCAATGTCAAAATAGAACGACTTTAAAAAAGAAAGAACAACTCAAGTCTAAACATCACGCATAGTTATTCAAGTCCAAATCACAAGTCAAGTCAAACTGATCAACCGTCAAAAGCCCAATACTAAAGTCCATGAATCTGAGTCCGTATGTAGTTTAATTCTCATAAAAACGTATATATCTAAGTCATATTATAAGAATTCCCCTCTTGTTACGTGCCAATATTTATATGCTTTACACACTACTTACGTCAAATCTTAATTAGATAATGACAAACACGGTTATACAATTTTCGACAACATTTTATTACTACATTTGTCCATATTCTTAAATATGTGAAAATCTAGAAAAAGTCAACACAGTCAACGGTCAACGATCAATGGTCAACGGTCCTAATCGGTGGTCATCCTAACCGGTCCTCACCCAAACCCATATTTAAAAAAGGTTCAAACTTTGGTCCTAACCGACTTGGCTAAACTGATCCGGTTCAATAACTTAAGCCTTAACCCGGCCCATAAACTGATTTGGCCCAACTTGAAATTTTCTAAACTAAACAGATCTTAGAATAGTAAGAATACTATCCGATCCCCTTAAAATTCTATGGACCAACCCACACAAACCTTTTAAACCGGCCCAAAAGAAAAAATAAATAGAATTGGCCCAAAAACAAAAACTGATGTGGTCAGGCTCAAAGTAACAAAACTGGTGTGGTCCGGCCCAACTAAAATAGAAACCAAAACAAAGCATCAGGAGCACTGGATACCGATCCCCTTCATCCTCACCAGCGCACCAGCACGAATTATGGCTACCACCATCTCTCTTCTTCATCCCCTTTCAGCCCAGCGGTTTTGGTCCTGGAGAAAAACCCACCACCACTTTAATAAACCCAAAACTTTACTACCTAAACTTCAAAAATTCATCCCCAACATAGGTCCAACCGCCATTAACGTCGCCTTAAAGCTTTCAACCACCCTCAAACTCCCCCCTACCACCATTCATCAAACAACCAATCCGCAATACAAAAAAAATAGTTCAAAATACAATATCCACACCACCACAGTATCACAGTTCAAATATTTGCAGGGGAGGAGGTTTGGGGCTCGCGCCTCCATTACCGACCTCAGTTCCAACAATTCAACAAATCAACTTCTAGAGTTTTAGTAATTAAGCAAAACAACACCTAACATTTAACGAGTTAGCCATTCAACAAGATGAGAGAAAAATAACAACATAGTAAAAGGAGAACAAAAACTGAGTGGAAGAAAAACTCGACAGTAAATGTTTTTATTTGTAGTAGACGTAAAACTCTAGTTTCGATGGAAAAAGAAAAAATATAACTACTCACCTGTATCACAAAAAAACGTATCTAGAATATGAAAGAAAAATCGATTCCGCGCCAGCTAGAATACGCATGATCCGTGCTCCGTTCTTCTTTGTTTTAACTTTTCTAGTTCTAATGAAAAATTAGTTTTTCTTAAAAACCTCTATTTTTGAAAAACCATCCATTCTAAAGAATTCTGTCATATTTTACTTTAAGAAACTTTCCATATTTTCTCCCATAAATTTCGGAATTATTCTCTCTCTGTTTCCTTATTAATACAATCTCTACACTTTATTTTAAAACTTAAAAACTTTCCTATTAAATCATTTTCAAACCAAACAAACTATTTTCCCTCTTTTTTTCCATAAAGTCAAACATACATATTCGCTCCACTTAACTTAAGACTTACTCAATATTATATTACAATTATTATTATTATTTTGCAAAATAATTAATTTTGGACATTTAATAAAATGAGGGTGTTATAGCTATACACATCTCAACAGAATCTCGTCTCGGGATTCGGAAGTGAAGCTATACGAACAAATAATGTTGGTTATTAACTTAGAACCTACACAAGAATGTACGGAGATTTAAACTTAAGCAAGATAACTTTGATATGAATTATTTTTAAATAATTCCAGAATATATGTCCTCATGCCACTACAAAATCTATTATAGTTTAATTGCCTATATTAAAACAAATTATTACTGTCACTTAAACACAAGACAAATATATCGCTTCTCATTAGCATGCAGTTTCTTGACACTTAGCAAACTCTACGAAAAAATAATATTATACTTAAACAAATCAATAATGTGAAGTAAGCTCATTCCTGCATAAAACATTAGGGAGTTTTTCATTATCAAGCACAAAAGAAAATTAGTGTCCTAATACACTTAAAACAAAATCAATCATGTCATTGAAACTACAATAAAAATCTCAAACATTTTAATTAAGTGTACTCCTGTTTCCTATGAGTCAATTCGAAAGGAAAACATCGAATTAAAAATACAAACAATAATATGAATCAATAACATTCACTACTCTAAACACCAATGTATCATTATCAATAACTCATTAAAACACTCTTATTTAATTTTACATCAATTTTCTTCTCTTATTATCATGGATGAGAATCTAAGCAACGGACATACTACGCATTTCATAAGAAAAATTGAAACAACAAAAATGCATATAATTTGTAGTTTGTTTCATGACTGCTCACTATGATAAACCATGGATCTAAAAGTATAAGAAAACTTCGACACACTAACACATTTTAGTCACACAAGAATAAAATTAATAATCGGCAAAAGTTATCGAGAACGGATGAATTACACTAATTATTATGCATGCAAAATTTATTGAAATGTCACATGATAGTTACAATCTCAAACAATAAAACTTTATATTTACTTTAGTCATGCTCTCAGAGACCCTTTTATTCCATTATTTTATTGTATCTACAAGTTATTTCTTTACATTATCAAACAAAATATTAAAGAACTCTAACTCAACTTCATGCAACTATAATTCATCCACATGAGAGGAAGATAAACAATCAAACATATAATACTCTCATTTAAGCAAGCAAAAATGAATCATTTGAAACTATATAAATCATGAACTTGTAAACAACCATCGCGTATCGAATCCTAATTCAGGAATGCAACTGGATCAAATATAACACATATTCAAAAAATAATTTTTCATATTCATCTATCAAAATCATATAAACTGAAACAAAACAATTAAGAATAAATATTCGACGCTCATTGCTATTATTATTATTTTTTTTTTATTTAATTTTTTTTTTGCACACAAGTAGGGATATTTAATTAATATAATAATATAGTTACAGGAGATATAAAAGCTTAAAACTTAGGGTGATACATGACCATAGCTAATTAAAACCGGTAATAGATTCTATGAGGATTTTCTAAGCATCTGATGTAGTCTGGCTTGGTGCAGCTCCAACACGATGTTCCTCTTTGCATAGATGATCCCTTCTTTGATGCTGCATCTACGCCAAAATTAGCTTCACGATAGATATGAGAGAGTTTCCAAGAATCCATCTTCTGAGTTGCTCGTAGCCATCTTGCATTAACAGGCCACGGAATGTTCCCCTTACTGAATGCTAGGATGGCCGGTTGTGAATCTGCTTCAATCCATAGTCTTCTCCAACCTTTTGCTGCTGCTGTCTCCACCGCCATAACAATTGCTTCACATTCAGCATCAAAACTGGTGGTAACTCCTAGCCCAGAAGCCATGACCCCCAGAACTTGACAATGGTGATCGCGAAATATAATCCCCACACCCACATTTCCTAGGTTTCCCCTGGATGAGCCATCAGTATTGGCTTTGACTGTGCCCGGTTGGGGGAGCTTCCAACAGACTTCTTTTGGGCAGCGTGGTGGCTTAGAGATGCCTCTGATTTTAAGAGAGTGAAGAACTTCCAACTCTTCCACTGAATTAAACATGCGCCCAGTAGCAACCAAACCCGCAGCTTGAACTCCTTTGATCACTTCATAATTGTGAGAATAATATTCATCTTCTTCTCGTCGAATAGGATGCGGTTCCTAGTTTTCCAAATCTGTGCCATTAGGTGCGCAGCTCCGACATTCCATAGTTCTTTTCTGATCGGACTAAGAAGCTTTGTGGCCGATATCACTTCCTGCAAGTTCAACGAAATCCTTACCTTGAAGACATCCGCGAACCAGCCCCATAATTCCTTTACTGCCTCACATTCCCAGATTAAGTGGTTAACACATTCTTCCTCTTTTTGACAAAGCCGACATTGAGAAGCCATGAGAATTCCCTTCTTCTTGACCTTGTCATCAGTGGGCACTGCATTTTGTAGGAGTTTCCATACAAGCGTTGCTGTTCTCGGGTGTAAAGTCTTGTTCCAAACCCATTTGTTCCAATGGACCTTTTGTTCTTTTTTTCTAATAGCATCAAAAGCCTCCTTCACTGAGAACTTCCCATCCTTTGCTGGTTTCCAGATCCTGATATCGGTTGTTTCACCAGTTGGTGGTTGGATTGTATTTAGATCTATTCCCACTCTTTCAAAAACTTGGTGCACTCGAGCTGGAATGTTCCAATCATTTTCAATTATGATGTTAGCGACATTTGCCTTGAAGTTTCTCCAGTTGATGCCTTGTACTCTGTCTGCTATTGCAACTCCTGCCCAATTATCCTGCCAAAGCCTGATGTTCTTACCTTGACCCACCTCCCAACCCATATGAGGTGACATCTCTTTAAGAGCCCATCGAATGCCTGGCCATACTGATGACTTTTTGAAGTATGTAAGCCATCAACCTGATATCATAGAGAATTTTGCCTTCATAAAGTTACTCCATTCAGAATTTTCGGTGAGGAAGCTCCAAGTGAGCTTCATGAGAAGGGCTAGATTAAGCTCTCTGAACTTTCAAAGCCCGAGTCCTCCTTCCTCATATGGCTTGCAGACCTTTTCCCATTTGAGCGTGATGCCCTTCCTTACTGTAGGATCCCCTGACCAGATAAAGTTTCTAATAGCTGCTTCATAGTCTTTGATACATTTAGTTGGCCACCTGTACACTGACATGTTATACACCGGAAGGCTGTTTAGAATAGATTGAGCAATGACTACCCAACCTTGGAAAGATAACATTCGACCAGCCCATCCACTAGCCCTTTTTCGCACTTTGTCAACCATGCTCTGAATTTTTTCCCTTGTGACTCTGCCTTAGAATATGGGAGCACCCAGGTACTTTTCTGGAAGGTTGCCTTTGCTGAACTCAAAGAGATTGGAGACTCTTTCTTTCTTTGTATCATTCATTGCCTCTATAAACAGTTTACTCTTAGAAGGGTTGAAATACTGGCCTGCTGATTTTTCAAAGGAGTTGAAAACTTTCTTGAGCATCTTGAGACCTCGGATTTCTCCATTTGCAAAAACAAACACATCATCAGCAAATAAGATGTGGGTAGGACTAGGACATTTTCCTGCTACCGTTATGTGTTTGACATTGCCTTAGAGGAATAACCAGTTTATTCCCCTGCTGAGAACATCTTCTGCGATGTCAAAAAGAATGGGAGAAAGGAGGTCTCCTTGCCTAAGCCCCCTTCCCGCTTCAAAGAAGCCACAAGGCCCTCCATTAATCATGATAGAGATATTTGCACTTTGTAGGATGGTAGTCAGCCACGAACACAAGGTCTTGCAGAATCCAAATCTACTAAGAACCTCAATAAAAAACTCCCAGCTTATAGTATCAAAAGCTTGGGCGATGTCCAACTTGATGCCAACATTCCCACCTCGAGTTTTCTTGTCCAAATCATTGATCATTTCAGAAGCCAAAGCAATCCCCACAGTGCCTGTTCTGCCTTGGATAAAAGCCAACTGCTCTCCGCTAATGGTTTTGCTGACAAGCTGCTTAATTCTCAAAGATAGAAGTTTAGTAATAATTTTAAACAAAAAATTACTTAAACATATAGGCCTAAACTGGTTCACCTCGATTGCATTTACAACTTTAGGTACTAGGACAAGGAAGCTGGAATTCATACCTTTCGGGAGAACATTATCTCTAAAAAAAGAAATAATTGCATTACTTACATCCAAGCCAATGATGCTCCAGAAGGTATGGTAAAAGATACCTTGAAAACCGTCGGGGCCAGGGGAACTGTTTGCATCCATGGAGAAAACAACTTCTTTGACTTCTTCCCTTGTTGGAGTGGCTGTTATGGAGTCATTCTCTTCGTCAGTAATCAACTTAGGAATCAAATCCAGAAGAGCCGAATCCATTGTGACACTCTGAAACTTGTATTTCTCTTGGTAGGCAGAGACAATATATTCTTTGATTTTCTCTTGTTGCTTGATCATGGCTCCTTCTTTGTTATTTATCTCTGTTATCTGTGCTTTTGCGAGTCTCATTTTGATGGTGGCATGGAAATAAGCCGAATTTCTCTCTCCATTCAAGGCTTCTGAGATTCTTGAATTTTCTTTGACCATAGCAAATCTGATTCTTTTAGCTTCCTCCAACTCAACAGCTTTGTCCAATTCCCTTTGATGCAAGTTAGTCTCAGAAGGATTTGTTTCTTGATCCTTAAGGATCTGCTCCATATCCTCTTCTAGTTGGTTCATGTGCTGCTTGTGACTTCCAAAAACCTCAAAGCTCCATTGCTTCAGTTTTAGTTTTAATTTTTTTAGTTTCTTCACTACTTTTTTTATCAGAACATCATAAAGTGGCTCATTCTAGCTTGCTTCAACTACTGCTTTGAGGTTCTCATGTAGTTTCCAAGCTTTTCGAAACCGGAAAGGGATATTTTTCGGCTTGGGAATGCACGAGTTCCAGCCCACAATCGGACTGTGGTCTGACAACTTGTGCTTAAGAATCTTACTTCTCCATCCAGCACTTACTTCAATCCATTTCTGATTTATGAGCATTCGTTCTATCTTCTGTAACATTCTTTTATTCCCCCACCTCTTGTTGCACCATGAGTAATTGAATCCACAAGTAGTAGAGTCAATCAGGGCATTCGAGTGGATAAAGCTGTTAAATTCATTCATGGCAGTGATACATGGAGATCGGCCACCTCTTCTTTCTGTTACAGAGCTTACTATGTTGAAGTCTCCGACCACAGCCCAAGCATCCACTGTATTTCCCAACCTCCCTAGCTCTTGCCACAGCCCTCTTCGGGTGCCGTATGAACTACTGGCATGAACAAAAGAAATCAGAAAATTCCCTACCTTTATTGTAATATGTTGGTGAGATACATCAACAAGATCAACTGTTAATTTATCTTTCCAGAAAAGCCATAAGTTTCCTACTCTCGGAGGGGTGTCGCTGTGTAGGAAACTAGAACTAAAACCAAGCCTACTAAACAATGGTGGTAGGACAATAGGTGGTTTAATAAGCGGTTCAGCAATACATAGAAAACAAGGATTATGTTCTAAGACAAGTTCCACAATAAAGTGCATGCCAAGGTCCCTGTCTCTTCATTCCCCTCACATTCCAAAATATTGTATTCATTTATAGATGAGAAGGGTTTGCCTTAGCCCTTGTATTAGGTGTAGGCAATGCCTGAACCTGCCACTGAGGCTTATAGCCTTTCTTAGTTTTAACTTGCCACTCTTCCTCTTCCCCTTGGTCAGCCCAGCTCCCATTCAGTATCTTATCAGCTTCTTCCTGGGCACGGAAGCGATTCGAGGAGGGAGTAATACTCAAGACCAGTTATGTTGTTTCTACTTCATCTCTTCTACTTGTGGGCTCACACCCTTCAATAATGCTTTAGTCCGAGTTTTTGACAACCAAAGCCAAAGTTGACTCAATAGCATCCTGAGCATCAAAGAACTCCCCTTGCAATGTGCCCTCCTCTCTGTTCAGTGCTTGATGCATTTCTGGATTCTGACTCAATTCCTTAGATTTCCCGGCATGGGCCACTTCAATATCCACTTCTGGAATAACAGGACCTTGAAATGGAGCAGTGGCCATTCCAGTTGTCTGCCCCAGGGATGTCTCCAAATCAACAACTTCCGGAATAGTTTTGGATTTGAGGTTCTCTCTATTAGTTCCTATGTCGGGATGAACTCTCCATTTGAGTCCTTGGTGCCGCTCGTACCCGCATCTTTCTTGTTCTTATTTTTTGGCCGGTTTCTCCTCTTATTTCTTCTGGATACTCCCTGGTTTGGCTCAGGCTGGGCCACTTCCTTTGCTGCTTCTTCTATTCTGATGTTCTTGCGTACCATCTTACACTCTGCTACCAAATGTCCCACCGTCTTACAGTGGCCACAAAACTTTGGCATCTTCACCACCTCAATATCTTGCATAAAAGATATGCCCTCTTCTTCCTCTACCCATATCTGATTTGGGATTGGCTTGGACAAATCCACATCCATAAGCACACTCGCATAGTTGCCGAAGTCTCTTTCGAGGGTGTGCTTGTCCACTCCTATTGGGTAGCCAACAGTTTTCCCCATTGAGATAAGGATCTCATAATCCCAGTACTGCTGCCCAAGCTTAGGGAATTTAATCCATACTAAAGCTTTTGTCCTTATGTGGACTGCCGGATCAAAATCAGGTGTCCATTTAGAGAGTCTCAAAGTTTGATCTTCAAACCTCCAAGGGCCACTTCCCCAAATCTTCTTCTAATCCATTTCACACGTCAGTCGAATCATGAAGAAGCCCTTACCTAGTGGTATAATCTTCCAATCCCCTTGAGGCCTCCACAGAGCTGATGCTATGGAGCGTACCTCATCAAGCTTAATTTTGTTAAAGTCCAGTCTTCCCACAAGGCAGTACTTACAGTAATGACGACCTCTTTCTACTGCTTTCTTTGGTATTTTGATTGACGGCATGTTCCCTTTGATTGTTGGAACTAGAAGATCCTCAACATCAATATGATGGGGCTGTTCTCCACGCACCTTGTCTGCAAAGGAGATGTTGTGTCATTGTGGTTGTACTGCCGCTGTCGCAACAACTTCAGTGAGTCCCACTGCTACCTTTTCAAAAGCTTTGCTTGGGTTCTCGAACTCATAGAGATCCATGATGATTAAACCTTTGCAGAACTCACACTGTATAGCAGTGTAGGATTTAACCCACAAAGGAATGGTCTTTAAGTTTGAGAGCAACTCCAATCTTTAGAACTACCACTGTTGAACAGTGGAGGATTTTACCTAAGGATTGGGGAAAAGATTCACTCTTGCAAATTGCTACTAACAGGAAAAAGAAAAAAATTTATTGTCAAACTTTAACTCGTAGAGATGGGATTTTTTCCCCGAAAAGGAAAGGAACCTCAAAGGTTTTAAGATAAACAAGTTTTTTCAAACATGTTTTTAACTAAACGCGGCAAATTTTTGGAGTACTGGATCACGGAGACACTTAAGATATGTCCCAGCCAGTCGCCCAAACTTTGGTCCCCATTTCCCTAAACTCCAAGTTCTCCAAGCCCTTTTACTTGGATTCAAAAATTAATCTCCATATACAATGACAATTAAAATAAGACTTGCTACCGTATAACATGAATTTTTAAAATTCTTTAGGATAATATAAACCCACTTCTAATATATCAGCAACAACAATTCATATCGGCATGAACAAAGTTCAATATATTAATTAAGAACAATTAATCTAATTATGGTTTATGACTACCAATTATCACGACTAGTTTAATTAATAATTAATAATGCATCATTAAGAAAACAACCTACACATGCATGTCTTATTGGTGAAACAATATTATCATCACATACTCACGGTAATAGTTCATCTATATACAATAATATAAAAAAACGTGTATACGCAAGTATACACATCTCAAAAGGAATACACGTATATTTTATTTTATTGTTTTCTTTCTATTTATAACTAATCACATCTAACAAATTACTCGCTTATACTTTAAAACATTATTTATCCATTAAAGTGTACGAGTGAGGCGAGATATTCCTCCAACATAGAGGCAATTTAGTTCCTTACTTAGTACGTCACAAAGTCATCAGTTAATACAGCTCATTCAATATAGATTAAAATATTTCATTGTTTCTTGAATAATAACCTAACACTCAAATACAAAGTTCACATACATGTTATCGCACTTAATCCATAATCCATGTGAAAATGAACACCAACAATAAAACAACATTATAGCAGCACACATTATTTTGATCAAATTCGTTAATAAGCATGCGAGATAGTTACCTGATATCGTATACCAGGTAACCCTCACACGAAAGCCATTATGTGAGTACTGCCACTATTCAGTATAAAATATCGCGCGTCTCGTTCTAATTTTTACGAACGGAATAATCAAGCCACTATTCGGCTACGCCAGAAAGGCCATTCAGATTCACTGAAACGCCAGAAGGGTCAATCATATTACATACACCCATCACAAGGGCCAAATCACATGAGTTGTGGTAGCTAGGTTCTAGGATTTTCGTTACATAATTTATTCAGGTGTCATACATATATATCTCATAATCATTTCACTCTATCACGTGCCAAATAAATTATTGCACTAAGCCACAATATTTAGAAATGTCTCAATACATCTCATAACCACTTTCATTCTTTCACGTGTCAATATATTATTGCACTAAGCCACAATCCCGTGGGAAATATCCACAAATACTCTACTATCTCCTAGTAGTATCTCACAGATAAAATAATGGAGCGTTTATACATTTATTTCTCCAAAACTATTGCATTATATATATATATATATATATATATATATATATATATATATATATATATATATATATATCCCAACATATTATATAATGTCACAATTGCTCCAAACGTACCGCATAATATTTTTATAGCATTTTAGGAATATTATATCTCCTAAAGTTTCTATCTCGTCACGTGTCAAAATATACACAATATCAACGTCAAATCTTTCTTAGATAATGACAACCAAATTTATACAAGCTTTCACAGCATTTTAGCATTTGATTTGTCCATACAATTTACAACATAAAACGTAGCATAATTAAACAGTCAAAAGTCCACAATCAAAGCCCACAACCAAAACCCAAAAGTCCAAATATTTAAAGACCCCATTGGATCTATTTTAATATATATGGACCGGCCCCAAAACAAACTTGAAACTGGCCCAAATAAAGCTAATTGGTTTCGGCCCAAGCCAACAAAAAATGAAACTTAAACTGGCCCAAAACTTTAATTGGTTTGGCCCACAAACACCTAAAATGAAACTGACCCCAAAACAAACTAAACTAATTCCCGGCCCAAAACAACTAATATAGAAACCGGCCCAAAATAAAAATAGATTTTTGGCCCAACCAAACAAAGGTTTAGACCCAAGCCCTAAACACAGAAACAATATCGTCTTCCTCCCTCCAGCAACTTCTTCTCCTCCACGTTCCAACTCGCGCGCCGGCCACCAACTCTCCTCCTTCCCCTCTTTTACCCCAGCGGTTTTGACCCTTGTGAAAAACCCTATCTTTCCATACCTACAAAACTCAATTCCTTTCACCTCCAAAACTTGACCCCGACCGCCATTGATGAGTCTTCAAGCTCCCAACAGCCCCCATTCGACAGCCCTCACACACACTACACCACCCTACTACAACCAATCATAAAACAACCAACACAATCAACAGAATAACAGTTCAACATATATTACAGGATTATGTTTGGGCGAGCCGCCATTAACACGTCCTTTAAGCTTTGACCTCACTCAAACCAGCGTCAATACCACCTACCCAACACTTCACCACAATCACCTAACATCATTCAATCATAACCACCTCAGTAAGGGTTCAAAACCACAATCAGGAGAGTTCAAATACTAGACATGACCGATTCTTTCTTTTGGGCTTGGCGACGCCATTAACGGCCCATCAAGCTTTCGACAGTTCAACGTCGATTTCCGAGTCTCAACAGAGTTTAACCAGTTTTAACAACGACAGTATAACAAGTTTTAACAATGACATGACGAATAATAATGACAGAAGAATGAGCCGAAAACACGAGCGGAAATCTTGAACAGTAAAGTTAGACGTGAAATAGAAAACTAATCTACTCACCTTAATCAAAAGCTCCATGAATTCATCATAGTCCGAATCGTCGCACTCCAACACTCTAGCGAGCGAGCTTTTATCTCCTCCTCCATTTTTATTTTATTTTTATCTAAAAACTCTATTCTCTGGAAAAATATGTATATATACATGGGTTTGAAACCTAAGCCCAATACAGACTCGGGCCCAGAAATCAGGCCCACGTATCCCAAATCCAATCCAACAAATTTTAAATAAATTAATTAATAAATAAATAAATATGTATTTTAAATACAGGCGTTATAGTTATACACATCTCAAAAGAATCTCGTCCCGAGATTCGGAAGTAAAGCTATACAAAGAAATAATGTTGGGTATTAACTTAGAACATATACAAGAATGTACGTAGATTAAACTTAAGCAAGATAACGTTGGTATTAATGATTTTTTAAAATAATTCCAGAATATATGTCCTCATGCCATTACAAAATCTATTATAGTTTAACTGTCTATATTAAAACAAATTATTACTGTCACTTAAATACAAGATAAATATATCATTTCTCATTAGCATGCAGTTTCTTGACATGTAGCAACCTCTACGAAAAATAATATTCTACTTAAACTAATCAATAATATGGGATAAGTTCATCCCTGCATAAAGTATTATGGAGTTTTTCATTATCATGCACAAAAGAATATTAGTATCCTAATACACTTAAAACAAAAATCACTCATGTCATTGAAACTACAATAAAAATGTCAAATATTTTAATTAAGTGTACTCCCGTTTCATATGAGTCAATTCGAAAAGGAACCATCCAATTAAAAATACCAACAATAATATGAATCAATCACGTTCACTACTCTAAACACCAATGTATCATAATCAATAACGCATTAAAACACTCTTATCCCATGTTACATCAAATTTTTTCTCATGAATATATCAAAATTTATTCTCTTTTACTAGTAAACTATTTTTTTTTCTTACTAAATAAACAAATCAAGTTCTCTTATTATCATGGATGACAATCTAAGCAACGGACATACTACGTATTTCATAAGAAAATTGAAACAACAAAATGCACATAATTTATAGTTTATTTCATGACTACTCACTATGATAAACCATGGATCTAAAAGTGTAAGAAAACTTCGACACACTAACAAATTTTAATCACACAAGAATAAAATTAATTAGTCGGCAAAAGTTATAAAGAACGGATGAATTACACTAATTATGATGCATTTGAAATCTATTGAAATGTCACAAAATAGTAACAACCTCAAATAATAAACTTTATATTTACTTTAGTCATGCTATCAGAAACCCTTTTATTCTATTATTTTATTGTATCTACAAATATTATTTATTTGCTTTATCAAACAAAATATTAAGAAATTGTAATTCAAGTTCATGCAACTATAATTCATCCACATGAGAGGAAGATAAACAATCAAACATATAATATTCTCATTTAAGCAAGGAAAAATGAATCATTTGAAACTATATAAATCATAAATATGAAAACAACCATTGAATCCTAATTCAGGAATGCAACTGGATCAACTATAACTACGTATTAAAAAAAAACAAAAAAATTATATCCATCCGTCAAAATTATATAGACTAAAACAAAACAATTAAGAAGAAATACTCGACGTTCATTGTTATTATTATTATTACTAATTATTTTAAATAGTGAAAAATTCAAAAATAAATCTCCATATACAATAATGACAATTAAAATAAGTCTTGCTACCGTATAACACAAATTTAAAAAAAAAAATAGGATAATATAAACCCACTTCTAACATATCACCCACAACAAGTTATATTGGCATGAACAAAGTTTAATATATTAATTAAGAACAATAAATCCAAGACATATGTTTTAAAATACTTGAAGATGCAAAAATCAATGTGAAATTAATTTAACAATATTAATCAATCATGTCAAAATTTATAGGCACGAAACACGCTTATACGACAAAATAAAAAAATCTGTTTGTTGTTGAAATAAGATCATCATTATATTAAGACATCCTCTACATAAATTTCAATATGGTTTACGCCTCTGTGTTGCATAAATTCCAATATGGTTTACGCCTCTGTGTTGGAGGCGTAAGCCATATTTGTTACGTGCACCAAATATCTCCGTCGGCTGAATGACAGGCGGAAATTCGGGGTGTGACATATCGAAAAGTCGGGAACAAATATTATTTTACTTGTAACGCCCCAAAATCCATATAGCTATCAGCCAGCCGTTATCTCCGCCGGCTGAAAGACCGCCGGTCTTTGTGAAAAAATAATTCTTGTTCTATCAAGCTTCAGTATATTTTACGTATACCAAACTGGACAAATGCGCGATGATTATTTATTCGGTTTGACTATCCGGATTGTGAATTTTTAATGCGCGACGATTTTTTATCTAATATAGAATATCGTTGGCTGGTTATTAGTATATACAGTTATTAGAATATACCAAAGCTTGATAGAACAAGAATTATTTGTTCACAAAGACCGGGGTGTGACAGGCAGAAATTCGGGGTGTGACAGGTTCTAAGTTAATAACCAACGTTATTTGTTCGTATAACTTTACTTCCGAATCTCGGGACGAGATTCTTTTGAGATGTGTATAGCTGTAACGCCCGTATTTAAAATACATATTTATTTATTAATTAATTAATTAATTTAAAATTTATTGGATTGGATTTTAGATATGTGGGCCTGATTTCTGGGCCCGAGTCTGTGTTGGGCTTAGGTTTCAAACCCAGGTATATATACATATTTTTCCAGAGAATAGGGTTTTTAGATAAAAATAAAATAAAAATGGAGGCGGAGATAAAAGCTTGATTGCTAGAGCGTTGGAGCGCGACGATTTGGACTATGAGGGATTCGTGGAGCTTTTAATACAGGTGAGTAGTTAGTTTTTCTTTTTCACGGAATCCAGAGTTTTACGGGTATACAGACAAAATTTTACTGTCTAAGGTTTTGTTCATTTTTCTGTAGTTATTCTGCTATAATGTTGAAGTTTTAAACGGGTTAAATGTTAGTATAATGTTTGCTTAATTATTGAACTGTTGAAGCTTCGAGAAGCTGTCAATGGCGGCGCGAGCCAAACTAACGTTTGTCATGTATCTGGTTTGAAACTGCTATACTGTTGTGGTGTGGGTTGATTTTATTTTGATTTGGTTGATGTCGGGGGACGTCGGGATAGAAATTTAGGTGTGCTGTTGGAGCTTGAGAGGGCGTTAATGGCGTCACAAGAAATCATCCGGATTATTCTTTGAACTCTTATTGTTTTGTTATGGTATGGTTGGTTGTAGCACGGGATTGAGTGTTGGAGAGTGGGGAGGTGCTGTTAAAGCTCGAAGGTCCATTAATGGCGTCAAAACGCGATTTTGGAAGGGTATTGGAATTTCAATTGGGTGGTATCGGCAGGTTGGGTTTTTCGGGAGGAGTCCAACCGTTGGGATGAAGGGGCGGTAAAGAGGAGAATACGGTGGTGGCTGGTGGTGGAAGAGGCTGCTGGCATTGGAGCTGGTGAGGTGAAGGAGACGACTGTTTGGTTCGTGGGCCTTGGGCCGAAATCTATTTGGTTTAGGCTGGTTTCAATTTTTGGGATTAGATTGTTTAGTTTGGGCCCAGTTTAGTTTAAGTTGTTTGGGCCAAAACTAATTAGTTTTCTTTGGGCCGGTTTCTAATTTATGTGGGCTGGTCCTTATGTCCCCAATTGGGTCAAGTGGAATAAATAAGTTGGTTTTAGACTTTTGGGCTTGGGCCGAACCTAACTTGTGTTTTCTTTGGGCCAGTTTCTATTTTGTTTGGGATATGTCTGTCCATATAATTAAAATAGATCTAATTGGGTCTTTAAATGTTTAGACTTTTGGGGCCGGGTTCTAAGGTTTGGATTTGGGCTCGGCTAGTTGGGTCCGAACCATTTCCTTAGTCATGAGCCCATAAGCCATGCACCTTTGACCTTAGCCATGAACCATGGCTATGACCCTGAACCTGTTGAACATGGAAATGGCAATTTGACTTTGACAATGACAGGTTGACTTTGACATTGACCGTTGACCATTGATCGTTGACCGTTGACTATGGAATGTTGACTTTTTCCAGATTTTCACATATTTAAGAATATGGACAAATGTAGTAATAAAATATTGTCGAAAATTGTATAACCTTGTTTGTCATTATCTAATTAAGATTTGACGTAAGTAGTGTGTAAAGCATATAAATATTGGCACGTAACAAGAGGGGAATTCTTATAATATGACTTAGATATATACGATTTTATGAGATTAAACTACATACGAACTCAGATTCATGGACTTTAGTATTGGGCTTTTGACAGTTGATCAGTTTGACTTGATTTGTGATTTGGACTCGAATAATTATGCGTGATGTTTGGACTTGAGTTGTTCTTTCTTTTTTAAAGTCGTTCCATTTTGACATTGGTAGAATGGACATATATTTTGATTATTTATTTAATATTTGTATGGTGCACAAATGGAAATAATGCGTGCCTTTGATGGGGAATTGAGTTCACATAAATATATTGAACGAATACATTACATGATTGATTACTATTATGAGTTCCTACTTAAATGAATTGTAGTATTTATGAAGGCTTGATATATTCCATATGGTGTAGTGCAATATAAGATTGGCACGTAAAATAATAAGTTTTGAGATTTGATATAGAGATGCTTGGATATCGTGCAATGAATAGTATTGGCACGTGATAATGTGGATTTTTATTATGACGATAAACGTTGAGCTTCAGTCTAATTAAGTATACTGACATGAGATAGAACAAGAATTATTATTGAGATATTTCCAAATATGGTGGCTTAGTATAATAATTTATTTGGCACGTGATAGAGTGAAATGGTTATGAGACATGAAGGTATGACACCTGAATAAATTACGTAACGAAAATCCTAGAACCTAGCTACCACAACTCATGTGATTTGGCCCTAGTAATGGGCGTATGTGATATGATTGGCCCTTCTGGCGTTTCAGTGAATCTGAATGGCCCTTTGGGCGAAAGTAATTTGATTGGCCCTTCTGGTATTTCAGTAAATCTGAATGGCCCTTCTGGCGTAGCCGAATAGTGGCTTGATTATTCCATTTGCATAATTTAGAACGAGACGCGCGATATTTTATGCCGAATAGTGGCAGTACTTACATAATGGCTTTCGTGTGAGGGTACTTGGTGTGCGCCATCCCGCTCAGGGTAGCTACGCACGAAGTGGTTTATTATGTGAGGGGAGGCATGTGGATGTACATGTTCGGCGTTGGAAAGCGATTGTGGTAGCCAGGGAAACTAGGTAAGACATAGATACGACGTTATTTTAGGGACACGCAAAGAAAGCCTTAAATAATATAATTATGGTAATATGTGGGTTAATGATATATCTTTAAATATATAATTGTATGTAGTTTTGCAGAAGGGTGGGTCAACCTAATTACTTGTGCAGAGATGACCCACTCTGTAATTGAGCATGAAATGAGGTAAATATAGAATATGTTTGGCTGGTTATTAGTTTAGTTAGAACCTAAGGCGCCTCGGTGGAGGAACTAAATGCATTTGTATTATTGTTGGGAAGCTAAGGCGCCTCAGTGGAGGAACTTCTTGCCTTAATTATTGTACTTAAGGATGTTATATTATTCGTTGGATGTTAAGGCGCCTCGGTGGAAGAACTAACTACCTTATTTAGTGTGTAAATATATGTATAAGTATATATTGTATTTTAGGGCTACTCACACCAACATTGTTTATAATGCTGACCCGATTTGCATGTTTACTTATCGGGTGTGTTCATTAAATGAACATAGTTGATAAGCCTTGGCAGGATTAATGTTGAAGAAGGTTGGTTGCTGCTTGTGGTTTGCATTAGTGTCACATTCAGGATATGTTTTGTTTTCCCTTAAGGTGTAATAGATTTTAGTTGAGACAAATGTTGTTTTATATTTTCAGTTGTAATTATAATTAAAGAGTTGTTGAAAGGAGATTTGTAATTTAATCATATTTGTGAGTTCTTGGGAAATGAAGAGGACTTTTGTTATCTTAAATTTTTATTGGTTTTTAATTATCCGCGTATTTAAACTGATTATGGGTTTTTGGGAGTTGAGAGTGCATCACACCTCGAAAATCAAAGAGTCGGGAACAAATATTGTTTTTTCCGAATTCTGTCGAAATTCGGGGTGTGACAAATTCCTTAGGTGTTGATGCACTGTTTTTAGACATATATCAATTCAATACTTTTTCTGGATAAAAAAAAGAACAGAAAAAATAACTGTGCAAAGCATCTTTCAGTTTTTCTGCAAAGTATATTACAGGTCAACCTCCTCAATAACAAAACACTCACAATGTGGTACTCCATGATAGCTTCCTTATATATCTAAGTTTCTGATAATGTTATTCTCAATTCTTGTTACTACTTAACGACTTCTATCATATTAGCCTGTGAGGGATAATGTGTTCGAAAGCTAGGGGATAGGTGCCCAGATTTGTTGTGTGTTAACACACGATTTGGAACAAATCTTTAGTGGATTCCGGGTATTCTGACTGTTTCTTTTGCTACTTCCTGGTCTTCTTTTGTCAAGATTTTTGTCTGTGTAAGCACAGGTTGGTCTTTATTTGTCAAGGTCTTGCTCCTGCTTACGCATCAAGTTATGTGGGATTGTCAGTCCCCTCATGCAGGTCCTTTTCACCTTCCTACGGTTAAATGTATATATGGTTCAGTACTCCTATGAAAAGACTCCTCCCACCGAAAGAGGTATAATCATAACGCTTTCTCATCTCATCTCATCTGATATTTCGAATCGATTGCTGAAACTGTCATTCCTATGTATTGTTTTCGACTGTTAATACTTCCATCAATACCCTCACATTCATATAAATTTCACTCATATGATAACATATAAAGCTAATCGAGTTGGAGTTTGTATTTGGTAATTCACCTTCATAGACTTATTGTCGTTGTACCTTGGAGGGAAGACTCGCACGTCTTGATAACATTTTTTTTTTTCGGAATTATACTTCTAACAGTGGGAAATTTAGTCTAGACCAAGGCCCAAAATTTCGATATCGGTTAATATATCGGTGTACCCAAAAACCGAGATATATTGGATATATCGGATATATCAGTTTTTTTGGTGACCAGTCCAAAGTTTCTAATATATCGGATATCTCACCGATATATCTCGGATATCTCGCCGATATATCTCGGATATCTCGCCGATATATCTCGGATATATCGGATATTTCGGAAATTTCAATATTAAGTTATTAACAATTGGTCAAAAAGTCAACTGATATATATCGATTATCTCGGAAATATCGATTATATCGGCGATATAAACTTTCATATCGGAAATTCCGATATATCTCGGAAAAAAAGGGGTTCAATATTCGGTGGATATATGTCGGAAATATCGATATCGGTGTACCAATTTACCTAGATATCTCGGCGATATTTTGGGCCATGGTCTAGACGATGCTGCAAGTGAAAAAGAATCAGTGTTGTTTAAGCAAAAAAGGCAGTGTCCTGGAGAGAAGATTTTGCCCTTCTGGGATAATATCTAGGTACAATCAGACGTCGTTCCTCCGTTTTCACTGGAGAGCTACAAAACAATAGCTCTGTGAGGGTGCAGCCCCAAGTATAGAATTTCTAATTAATGGCCAACGTTCCTCTGGTATGAATAAAATGTAAAGGAAATGCGGGAAACAAACTCGATGAAATATTATCAATTGAAAGTAATTAAATATCAATGAATAAATGTGGTGGTAAATGAATAAAAGGGGTGCTGGAGAATCAGAAGTAACGAAATGGGTCGCTGGCGAAACGGGTAAAGGCAGTCGAAGCCTAACGTTTTCGGGGATATTTTGTTTTGCTTTGTTTTCTCTGAACCTGAGTGCAGCTTCATCATAAGCTCTCGCAGCTGCTTCAGCTGTATCAAATGTACCTAACCAAACTCTAGCTGCTTTGTGTGGATCTCCTTTGTTTTACTCCTTTATATCTTCTCCTACTTTCTCCACCACCGCCACTAACAACAGCAGCAATCCCTTCTTCGTCTCCTGCATTGTAAGTAGTGGTTTCTTCTTTTGGAGTTGCTACTTGAGTTTCAGTTGTGGTAGTTATTGTAGTTGATGTAATGCTTCCACCTTCTTGTTTTACTATATAGAGGTAGGAATAAAGTCAAAACAAACACCTGATTCCCTCAAATGAGGTGGCCTAATTTTTACTTGGAAGTGATTACAGGGAAAACTAACATTAAATTTATTATTCTCTTTGCTCATAATGTTCAGATGAAAAAGTCTACTATGTTTGTATTGTATACGCAATATCTAAAGAAATTAAAAATATGTTTAGGTTGCAAACGAAAGAATATATTAGTTCAATAAGGCTTCAACTGTTAAATGTAATTTCTGATCAAATTCCAAATGGTGTAGTTCCTTGCCTTTGGTCTCTGATCATACATGACGCACTGCAAATACCGCGTTCTCTGCAGCTTAACTAGCTACCAGTATAGAATATCAGAAAAGATGAAGTTGAAGCCCAATTGCCCAACACTACCTTATGTCTTTACATAAACATCCATTCTTTTCTATTCCATTCCGTAGTGGATCACTCCTTTCGCATCCTCTCTAAGCCATCAAACCTACATCTTTCATAGGGGAGCTCATATCTCCGACATCTACAGTTGGAAGGTAGACAATGTTTCATAGGAAAATTCAAAATGACTCGATACAAAAATTTAAAGTAAGCAGATAATTGAAAATGAGACAGGAATAATAAAAAGGACACTATTATAACTATAGACTACTGGTGGTTTGATTAAGGGAATCAGGGAAACCTACCTCTCCACATCAATTGAAAATCTGGAGTGTCAGAAACCATAGCTATTGTCAAGAAGTTGAGAGTAGAGGAATCAACGGAGAAAATGTGAACAGCTACAATTGGTGAAAGGAGTTTCCAAAAAATAATATGCAACAAATGAGAAGCAGTATTACGAAAATAACGCGAAAAGTATATGAAGACAAAAGAAAAAGTAGCGGTTCATTAATCAATCAACAACATAATAGAGAAAGGTAAATAAGGAAAAACTTACAATGACAGTGAGGAGTAGAGAATGTCACGGAAGATTGTTAAAGACTTCTTGGAAGACAATATTTTTGGTATGCTGATGCAATTTGTCTTCTCTATCGTTTAATAAAATCTTCAAGCCAGAGCGTGAAGTCACACGTGACACTGCAACATATAACTGTCCATGCGAGAATACATAATTTTTGAGATATACTCCAACGCTTCTTAGAGTTTGGCCTTGGCTTTTATTTATTGTCATACAATAACAAAGCTTTATTGGATACTACGTTCGGCGTAAGACAAAAGGCCAATTTTTATTTTTTGACTTCAACACAATCCGAGGAATGGTGTATTCATCTCCACTTCGTACTCCAGTATTGATTTCTACTTTTAGGACATAATCTGTTATTTTTGTCACTTTCATCCGAGTACCATTGCAAAGTCCCTTACTCTTGTTTATGTTTCTAATAAGCATGATAGGAGCTCCCTCTTTTAGTTGAATTTGATGATTCGCAATCCCTGATATTTGAAGAGTGTTAAGGAACTTTGTAGGATACAAAATGTCTTGATCTGTGATTTTATCAGATGCCGCACTTAATGTGTCTGCACTCAAGTATTCATATATTTCACCTGGGATTAATGAGAGAACGTATTTGTTTAACTCATCTGCAGAAGCATTCGTAAGTATCAGAATGCATCGACTTCTCAAGTATTCTACATCTTTGTAGTTCCTTGAAAGTTCTGTATAAATAGTATTTATAATCTCTTCTATCCCATCTCCTTTGGAACGAATAATTAGATCTTCAGGTATTTCAATCCATGACGGTTCTTCCCCTTCACATAATGATTGACTGGGCAGTTTTCCTTCACTAATAGCTAATATCCAATTGTTAAATTCTACATCGGATTGGGTACTTGGTGATGTAGAATCTATTCTACTCAAACACATGTTTATGGAAAGACGAAAAACCTTGAAGTGACGCCATAAGTAGGATCTGTTTATCGAAGCTGACACAATAGCTTCTCTTGAGCCTTTTTCTATAACCGAAGCGTCACTTTGAAGTCACCTCCCAAAACAACTGTTTTCCCGCCAAATGGTTTATCTTTTAAGCTTTTATCAATCACAGACATTATGTCTCTAAATGTCTTGTCAACAGACTCAAAGTCATTTTTCTTACTCATTGGTGCTTCGTCCCATATGACCAAATCTGTTTTCTGAATGAGTTTTGCCAAGTGCATCTTTAGTGTGACATTGCAACTTGTAGATTCATCTGATCGAATGGGAATTTTGAACCTTGAGTGGGCGGTTTGACCACCTGGTAATAAAAGAGATGATATGCCTGATGATGCTACAGGTAGAACTATTTTTATTTTAGAGCGTAACTTTGCAATTATTGTATTCCATAGATAAGTTTTTCCTGTTCCTCTACTTCCATATACAAAGAAGAGACTTCCAACATTCCTTTCAACAGGGCTAATGAAAGCATCAAAAACAGCTTTTTGTTCGACATTCAATCCACCATGAAGCTGTAAATACTGCGAGGAAAGTAAATTGCAATTATAAGTGAGTTCCTCCTGTATCATTATGTTCTGAACTTCATCTGCTTCTGGGATATCAAACTTATAATCTTTTAGACTCCACCCATTTTCGTTCATTAGAATTTCAACTTCAAGAAGTGTTTTCCTTTCCAGTTTCGATTCTGATAAATTTGGATTAGACCTTAAGATATCATCAGATAGTAACTCCGATCCCAATGGCAGTTCCACATATCAATAGGGTTGGATAACTCACAAAACACTAAGAGTGTTACAAATAACTGGTGTAATGACAAACTGAAAGACCATTCTCCTGCTTCTTTAATGGCAAGATGCCATTCATTGTCATCTTGTGAAAGACCAAGCGCACGGCAAGCTGACTTGTAATCATCGTAGAGAGTACCATTAACGGTTCTGATTTCTTCAAAATTTCTGGCACCCTTTACAATATTTAGAAGCATATGCATATAGTACCTTTCGCCTTGAGTTGGCTGAGCATAGAATATTCTTCCAATCTTCAATCCTCGGCTTCTTCTTTTCCATTCCTGAAAATTTTAACAAACATGTATGTTATGAATAAATAAAAAGTTTATATGTAATTTAAAATATAAGATTTTGTTTCAAAATTATAATGTACTGAAACCTTTTCATTTTTGCCCCACACAAATTCTAAAGGGAAGTCAACATATGTAAGATGTCTTCCACTCGGGTCTTTTTCATTAGTACGCATCCACTCAGTAAACATTGTTTTTTTTTTCCTTTTTTCACTTGCAACAATTTCAAGTGGATCCCCATTTGCAGGAAAAACAATATTCTGCTGATTTTCAAGATGGAAACTCATTCTTTCAACAGAAGGATCTCTATACTGGATGTCAAATTCATAAATTCTCCAACTTGCTTCTGATGCAGATACATATCTGAAGTCTAGATAGTGCTTAATCTCATCAACTTGATGTATGACCCGCTTCTGGTTATCTTTGGCATAGACATTATTTTATTCAACAATACCTGTAGCCCTATCTTGCCCTTTTGAAATATACTTGAATAAGTATTTAATCATCCTTGAACGGTTACAATGCTCAACATTGATGTGGAACTTAAATTCTTTGGTAAGTTCAGGGTTGTAAGGAACTACCCACCGATTATCAATTTCAACCGGGTTTTGACGGCCCACCATTGTAGTTCTTTTATTATCTTGCCTTCGATAAACTGCAAAACCTTTTTCATCAAATGTCGTTTCACTGCAAAAATCCTTTGGAAATTTCCTTGTACATTTGTTCTTCTTAGTGTCCATACATGGAGAACCCTTTTTCTTCTCACCACACGGACCATGAATCATTGTTTGGACTACAATATCATAAAGTAGAGGTTCACTAGCTTTGTCTGGCAATTCAGCTGATATCATTTTGTCTATATCTGAAGCACTTTTAGGTTTATCTTCTGGATGTAGAAACAATAAAATGTGAGCATGTGGCAGTCCTCATTTTTGAAATTCAATAACGTACAATACTGGGAGCAAAAAAAAAAAATTATTTAGTAACAGTCTTTAAATAATTATAAAGATATATGATCTTATGAATAAGTAAGAAATATATCTTCCTATTCAGTTGTAATATAAAATACTTGTGAGAAATGTGTAAGTGTTCTTACCTGTTTAAATATAGGAGATTTAAACATATAAATACGATCCCAATGAATTTGTTTTATGAGTAGGTACTTCTTATGGGTGCACTTCTTTGTGTCTATATTGTGTATTTGAGTGGTGCAATTAGCTAACTGTCTAGACGGAATTCTTCTGAACATATTAGGAGTAAAAAAATGCTAGCAATCACAGAAGAAAAATACTTCATAGGTATCAAATGCTATGGCACCATTATGTGAGGACGCCCATATCTTGTCAGGTTTATATGTTTTTCAGGGTCTTGAACCTTAATTTATTGTTTCCCCCCTCTCTAAGGTGTCTTCAACATGATTGAGTCGTTATTCGAATATCTGCTATATGCTTCACATGTTTTTGTATTTCTCAAGTATCATAGTTCAGTAAGTTAGTATATCTTCAACATGATTGAGTCGTTATTCGAATATCTGCTATATGCTTCACATGTTTTTGTATTTCTCAAGTATCATAGTTCAGTAAGTTGGTATATGGAATATGCTTACTGTCGTCCAAATTAGTATCTTTTCTTAGACTTGAAACCACCCCCACCCCCACCCCCAACCCAACACACACACACAAAAACAAACACAGTTTTCAATTAGGATTTTCCTGTTTGATATGAGACAGGAAGGGTTGGTTTCAGACCAGCTAATCCTTGGTCAGTAATCTTACGTATAATTGTATCACTAAAAGATAATAAGGACTTTATAATAGTAGTATTAATTTAACATTTATGAAAAAATTATTAACTATTGTTTAACATATTGCAGGTTTTTGCTCTACTTAAATTTTTAGTCATGGTGGACATGATCTATTATATATATATATATATAAAAAAGGTATGTGATTATAACCTGCAATGACTCTACCGAAATGATTTCCATAATGCAATTTTTCATGATGCACTCCAACTTGATTTTGAATACTCGACACACAACATTAGGAACATCATTAGGCAATAGTCCAGGGTCTTTTTGTAGATAATGAAGAATTTCATTCCAATTTGGATTGCAAGTCACAGTTATAAAAAGATCAGGTGGTCCTACCCACCTACATATGGCAATAGCATCTTGGTAGGTCTGTATCATGTATCTAGGGCCTCCTATAAATGTTGATGGAAGGATCAAACATTTACCAATTGATGCTGCTGAAGTATCACCTGTGTGTTTTTTGAAACGGGTTATTGATAGATAAACACAAATCATAAGTGCGCTAATGGAAATTAAATTTATAAATTAAATAATATTACTTATATACCTGCGACCACTGCATCCATCACATTGCTGTATAAATCAGCCCTAATTTCTTCTTGGTGTGTCCGATACCAATGCATTCTTTGATCTTCTAGACATGTATAACCATCAACAATGACTGTTTGACGTAAACGTCCACCTATCCAGAGTAATCGACTTTCCAGTGTCCTTCTTTGTAGTCTAAAAGCCCAATATTGTCTCATAGTAACTGTATCTCTATTATGATCATCTATATTAGAAACTCTATCATTTTCCTCACTATTAGGAAGTTTTCTATAAGGAATCCCAGGTCTATAGCCATCTTCACCACAGGGAAACATTAAAGGATATTGCAAAGCCATGAATTTAGGATGTAATTCATTTATTTTCTCTAAACCTCCTCTAGTTTCAACAATTATGTCCCGAAAATCATTAACATTAAATCCATCTCCTTCAATTAAAGCTGCAACTTCATTGCCAGTTGGTAGGTTGTATTGTCTTCCATCACTCTGCTGAGAGTTAATAAGTCTTAGGTGGACATCAATCATTTCATCTTCTTTGAATCTGTCTCTAGCCATCAGAAAATACTGTACAACTTTACTGTGTTGATCAAACATTTTGATCAATCCATCAACAATTACAGGATCAGCAACTTCATTATCTTCTTCATTGAATATTTGCATCCTATTCTTCAGTTCATTTTGAGTATCGTATACATATAACTGGGCAAATTGAGGAGGCTTATTTTCGAATGGAAGAAGTGACCCAATTTTATGATGATTTTGCCCACTTATTCTGAAAATGAAAGGACCTCCTCTATTATTGATAGTCTTATCTATCTTGCCTCCGGCAGAAGTAAATTGAAACATGGAGTTGTATGTCCGTATATATCTTCTAAATTTAGTAGATCATGTTCCTCCTTTCAAGTCCAAGAGTTTATTAAGAAACTCAGGGGCATCCTCAAATAGTGGAAGTTGAACTTTTCCTTCCCCACAACATATAGAGAACGTTGGAACAGGTGATCTTTCTTTGTTGTTTCTTTCTTCTTCCTAAAGAATTGCTCCACATTACATACACTCTTCAGTTGGTGCTCCAAAGTCATGAATGCCTAAAATATTTAAATTATTAGTGAACTTGGCAAATATTATGAATAAAATATTATAACTAAAGAAAAAAACACATACCATCAATGTTAGTATATTTGCTTAAAGCACGATGAATTTTTCTTTGCTTTTGCAAACGTTTATTCCTTTCACTGATATTTGTAATTTGAGATATTGAAGTCATTATACGACGCATAGCATTTGTAAGATTCAAAGTACCTGTTTGGTCTGCATAATAAAAATTATCAAATTTCGTAAACTTTAATTTTCAAACGACTATAGAATACAATTTTACCTTTATTTGAACCCAAGTTGTGTTCCTTGGATGCCAACAAACGACTACGTTTCTTTAAAGCCAACAAACGACTTCGATTAAGGCGAGCTATTTTAGCAGTTTGTTCCTTTGTAGATTCAACATTGACTGTTTGAGAATTATACCAAAAAGGGTAAAGTTAAGCCATTTCTTGTAGAAAGGAGATTATAATTGTTTTGTCATTATAAAATAAGTAATTTCGTACCAGTACAATTGGTTAAATGATTGATCTGTTGCTCATTTAATTCCTGTGTGTGTATCAATTCCTCCATAGCAGAATTTGTCTCTGTATTTTCTTTCTCTGTAATAAATGCATAAAGGAAAGTATAAGTATCAGTTTCCTACATCTACATAATATCTTAAAATCCAATGAGAATAAAAAATAGTATATTTTGATTTGGAAAGTTACATACCAGTGTGACTTTGATATTCCATTAGCTATGGATGTCTTCTTCTATGCTCTTTTAACACTTGTTCTCTATGGTTGATGTTTGTACTTGTAGACATCATAATTCTTCTATGACGCTTAAGGTTAGACCCTTCAATATATTCCCATAAGGTTAGACCCTTCAATATTTTATTTTGTTAGAATATTTATCAAGTGTGTATAATAAAATTAAAACTTAGTACCATTATTGTTTTTCAGTGCAAGAATACATCGTCTATTGAACCGAGCAATTCTAGAGGTATATCTTTTTTCGTCATCCATAAGGTAAACCTGAACAACTCTTCCTCTCTTTGGTTAAAGCTTTAACTCCTCTTATAGCTGCTGCTTATCTCTGAAGGACAGGAATCATCCACCAACTATGTTAGTTCAACTCGAGACTAATATCAATCTTATTCACTGCAGCTGATAATGATTTAGAAATTGTCTTCTTGGACAACACTTACTTGACTGTATCAGCAACCTTTGGGGCGTATAGGGAGTGCATTTGCAGTGGAGTTGGGAACAATGCAGGTTTCCGAGCAGACTGATACATTGAGAGTTCTTGGTACTGACCCAGTGGATTACCTTGTGACGCCAAGAGTGATTGCTTGTTGTGTTGCTTTGCCAATTTTGACGCTGATTTGTTTCACAGTTGGGTTGGCTTCCAGTGCCCTTCTTGTGCTTGGGGTGTTACAACTCTTGGAGGTGCTAAGGGCGTTGGGGAGTCTACTACTTAAGCAGTTTGTTTACCGTACATTTTGCTTACAGCTTTTGTTGAGAGATTTTGTTTGGTATGAACTGATGAGGAGAAGATTTATAAACACTCAGATATCTATCATTTATAGTAGTAATAGAGTTCTAAGACTTCTAAGATTGTTAGTGTTTTGGAACGTTATTTAATTTGTGTATTTTGGATAGTAAAAAAGGTTATCTAAATTTGATCGTTTCCAATTTAATCTTAACATTTGTACTAATTTATTGGTCTATCTACTTATCTAAATAAAGAGTGAAACAAAATCAAATTCCTAGTTTTGTCAAGATAAAACAGGAATATTAACATAAATAGATCTTACATAATAGGAAACAACAACTGGTGCACTCTGGCTTCCAGATGACAACTAAGGCTGGCTAGCTGAAGGAATAGCAAGTGTATGTGTTTGTGATATTGATTGGTAGTGAGTTGAAGCATTGATGTAAATTGGAGCTCACCATAAGAAGATGGTGCAAACTACATGAGTCTAATGACAATAAATGAAAGATTAGAATTCATCCAACACTCTTTAAGTAAACAACATCTGATACATACACATTAACATAAACTCATACAGTAAATTATTCCAGTATTTGGTATGGTATAGAAGGACAGATTTCATGAGACGCTACTGGTCAATCTTTTTGCATTGCTCGTCATTAACATTTTGTGATCGACTACTAATGTAGTTAGCTTCTAATACATCGATCACCTCTCCATATGAATCCAACATCACAAAACTGGTTGCAGGCTTTCCACGTCCCCAACAGCAAGCCATGATTCTTGGTGTAGCTTCATCATCGGCCCTTCCGCTTATATGGTGCTACAGAAACCTTTGACCATCAGCAGAATTTTATTGGATCTAGCAGTCAACACAGAACGCACTTCCTTTTCCATCAAAGGAATAAGAAAATTTGAGAATGAATCCTTCAAAATCAAGCTGCGTTGCTCGTTCCAAATTTTGGCAGCTGCACTGACCTCATCACTAAGATAATATTCAGTAATCTCACTAATCAAATTTCCACAGCTGCCTGGAGCAAATTAAAAACCAACAAATTAGGAAATGAATACAGACCACACAATTTTGAATCTAGAAATTTTAACAAAACAATTACCTCAAATAAGAGTTAGTACTGAAAGACCTACCATGTCCCTAGCACCTTTGAGCACAGCTTCAGAGTCTTGAACATTGCACAGGTAAAATTTTGAGCTAAATCTTTAGGAGATTCCTTCTTCTCTGCATCATTCAATGGGACTATGTTCTACAATCAATTGAAGATGAAGCTTAGAAAAATAACATTTTAAAGATAAATAAAAAATGCGAATAGAGAAATAGAATTACGATCGTCTCTAGATTAATTAGTAGCCCAAGTTGTTCAGAGCTATGACCAATTTTTCTAGAAACCTCCCAAAGGCCAGCCTTACTACAAATACTATAATGGGATTTTCTATTAGGCCTCTTAAACTGTCCTTCATCCACACCAACTTCCCCTTGGGGCAACCTCTCTTTCTGTTTTTGTAGTCTTAAGCGACTCGATGATTGATTCAAAAAGCTTTTGGTTTAAATTTCTTAGGTCTCTTAAACTGTCCTTCATCCACACCGACTTCCCCTGGAAGAAAATGCAAATTAAACTTTGAGTTGACATCATCAACCTCTCTTTCTGTTTTTGCGGTCTTAAGCGACTTGATGATTGATTCGAAAAGCTTTTGGTTTAAATTGAGCCTGGTTAGATCATAAACCCGTCTTGATTCTTCCTCGAAACGTTTCTTATAGTATGACTGAAGAGCACTCTTTCGCTTCTGAAGCAGCAGCCACTTTTTGTCCAAATCCTTGATGGCCCAAAGTTTAATTTGAAAGAGTCAAGGAATGTCTATCTTACATAGATCTTGGCAGTTGACAGGAAGAAAATTGACATGTCCACTGAAACATTCATTGGAAGACGCTCAATATGAACTACAGCACCTCCAACCTCATCAATTAGATTTGCAATGGCACCCGAAGAAAAAATTCCAGTTGCATTCTGCACAAATGATTCAGAAATCAATATAGTGCCAAACATTATGGTAATTAAGAAAAGGCAAGCCGCACATTCATCAGTTTTGCTTAACGATAGAGCCAGTTAGCACACTTATCTGTTTTGCTTAGTGATAGAGCCAGTTACTCAGCACATTCACCAGTTTTACTTAACAATAAAAGCCAGGTAGCATATTCATCAGTTTTGCTTAAAGAATGGAGCTACTTAAACCACTATTCATTTTGATACGGCTAGGAACCTTGGTCATCCTTTCTTTTTAATCCATTAAACAACTTACCTGCATTGGAGCATTATTGTCTTACCAGATTGTTCAAACAAAAGGTATGTCAGAAATTCAGTTAATGATTTTAAATGAGCATAATAAAATAGGGAGATTTAGCTTCTTGTTAATGTTCCCTTTTAAGTAATTTTTTTTTCATTTCCAAAGTAGGTCTGTTACACTCATAAGCAAGAGGATGACTGAAACAAATGTAAGCAGTAAAAAAGGGTAGATGCGTCAACAGATTATAGCATCTTGAAGTTCTCAAGCTAAAAGGATGGGACAAAATAGAACAAAATCTACAAAGGGGTTTGTTACTCTGTCCTGTACCTCACTTTTGCCTTCTTTAATTTAGTTTATTTTCCAACTTATGTTTCCTTAGTAGCGACTCATATACTTACACGAATAAGGAAGCCATCTTGGTAGCGTCTTAGTCTATAACATGCTGTTACTACCTTCCGAAACAATAATTGGAATTCCATACCCAGTTAAATGATTGATAACATACTTTACCAAAAAGGTGAATATTTATACCTGCAAGTTTGCAACTCTGGTGATCATCACAGGTCCCTAATTCCAACATTGGTTTTGGACTTACACGTAAAAAAGGAACTGACATTAATAATATTATGGTGCTAGTAAATATTAAATTAGCAAATAACATAATTTGTGATGTTTTTTCTTCATTGCAAGTGGGATCTTATCGAGAGAAGTAACAATGAAAAGTCTGGCACGTAAATAAAAGCACAACATGCATATTTCTTACAATAAAATGCATGCATAAGTGTGTGGGAACCTCCTCATTCATTTTTTCTACCAAAATGCTAGAGCTTATTTAACAAAATGATGTAGACATGTAGAGCAAATCGAGTAAGGACTAACCAAGCGTATGTGTTAGTAAGGGCTTTGGCATCTCATGTATCAGTGGCTGGTACCCCACCTTCTGTGCCTTGTTTCTAATGCGAGAAAGGATTTCACCAATTACTTAGATTCTGCTGCAACAACTGACTCAAAAATTCAGGGTTGTGAATAACGTGAATAACCATTGCCAAAAAAAATATAATGAAGATATAAAATATTAAGCTGCTGAGATTTGGAGATATTGAGTACGCATGATCATTATTGACTATCTCATGTTCATAACATGATTACTCGTCTACAAACATTGGGGACACCTTCGAGGAGTATCTATGATTTTGGTTATCGCACTTTCAAATTAATCAAGTCAATTCGACCCTTTGTAGAAATCTATTGTAAAATAGTTCAAAATATTATTTGATTATTCCAATTCTTTTTGGTTCTTTAGTAAATTATTGCAATTAATGGTATTCATCTGTAATTCAAAGGCAGCACAAAAGATTACACATATATATTAAGCTACTACATGAAGCTGGAAATAATGATGCTTGTAGCATCTCTTCCTCTTGTTCTTTTAAGTTTTACATTAATTGTGATTTTTCCTGTAAGAGAAGAAAACCATTACAAATGGAAAATGAACATAATAGTCAAGCACGTTCCAATGCCCATATGCAATTGTGCCAATGATCATGAGCATAAAATATTTTGTGTCTACAAAGGTTAATATCATGTAATATGGAACAATACCAACACTGTCTGTTACCTTGTACGTTCTTTCCTGAATCTTTCTGGCCATCTTTCTTTTATGAGGCTTCATTAGTGACTTTATAGAGTCAATGCAGAGTGAATAAGCTTATAAGCAAGTGCCAAAGCTAAGCAGACTGACAAAATTTGAGCTTTCTAGGTACAACAGAAGGAATTAAATGTGCATACATAACTTAATAACTAACATTCTAAATTAAGCGTAAATCAGCGATCAAGCACTACAGGTCAAAAAGTTACCTTAATGGTGTGCATTATGATAAAGAAAAATCAAGAGTGCTCATCCATGTTGGTGTTCTTGTTACAGCACAACCCTAAAAAGAAAAGAAGAAATATGAGCAGCTAAAAGAAAGTGAATAATATTTGATTGCAAAAGTAGATAATTGTGTAATACTCTAAAATCAAAATTGAACCTTACCAGTAAGCACTCAATGCAAGGTGTTTGTTACAATTTATCTAGTATAGACGACAAGAAGGATAGCAAAAACATTATAGATAATACTTACTCCACCATGATGATCGACCATCACTTGGCAAACAACCTAGGGCATCGCAAGTAGGCTAATACCACAGCCCTAAGTAATTCCAACTACATTACAAAGTAAGTTCGGTATAGACGCATCCAAGTATTTTAATGACTTCTCACCTTTTTGACAGATACAGCACTGCGACGTACTTTATCATCTTTGTCATGCCCTAAAAACTGAGATGGATGATAAAAAATGATAAGGTAAGTGACAGCCTAAAGCTAAATTCAAGTCTTTGAAAAATTATGTGAACCATAGAAGTAATAGAACCTTGGAAAGTTGCACAGGGCTGCTGCTCCTGCCATCATGCTTCTTCTATATACATCTCCCATAGCCAATAAAAGCCAGATCC
The DNA here is from genome assembly GCF_015680905.1 of Coptis chinensis. Classification (NCBI taxonomy): domain Eukaryota; kingdom Viridiplantae; phylum Streptophyta; class Magnoliopsida; order Ranunculales; family Ranunculaceae; genus Coptis; species Coptis chinensis. The sequence goes on along the minus strand of NC_141457.1, from coordinate 19,061,049 downwards.
ATAAACAACTTCCAGCCATACCAGCATTTACTTACCACGTTACAGACCACAGCTCCAATATCGAAGAGCCAATCCAAAGACAGGAAGCAAGTACCGTAAGCACCTCAAATATGAATATACAACTAAATAGATCCACCAATACCCCATCACAAATTCATGCACAACCAAGTTACGGGGAACAATATACTCTTCCACTTGTCCTCACTTTGGTAGATATGATCTATAAGGTCCAATTTCCGAAAAAGGAAAAAATAATAAGTGCACCAATGGATCGGGGGCATTAAGTACCCCAATAGTCATCGTGTTACTTATTAAGCAACTTAGAATATACATATGAAGGTGTCAAATCTGTAAAAGCATGTGTACTAACCTTTTCAATTAGATCTCTAGCAGCAAAGAGAATATACATGTGAAGGAGTTCACCACCTCCACGATTCAGTAGGTTGGGTTGTCAAATTTGTAGAAGCACGTGGTCGAGTTGTGCAATAAACAAACTTAAAAGAAACATCGCAAATTGAGCTAATATTGTACCTTAAGTGCAAGATTTGCATGGAAAAGAATAGACTATTAAGAGAATGCATGATTAAAGTTGTGTACTGAACCTTAAATCTTTTATTTGCATTAGAACAAAAAAAATTACCATGCAAACTTGATGGATCTATAGTAGCATTAGGCCACATGCTCTAGAACAAAATAAACCACTATAATCAATCATTACTTGTTGTAGAACTGTAGGTTTTATAGTTTTTTTTTAAAGAAAAACAAAAATTTCTTTTTTCACTCCTACTTTTTCGTAATTAGCTTTAGAGCTCTATAAACGCTCTAACAAAAGAAACCCCTGCACTCACAGTATGGAGTAAATCAACAAAAATAAATGAAATTGCTTCGTAAACATCTTGAAGCGCCCAAGGCTTTTAGTGTAATAAAGACTTTTTTACCGTTCAAGTTTTTGATACCGTAGATGGAATTGAGATCTCATTCAAAGAGAAAGATACCTTCGATCACCAAGAACAGCATAGAAATTCTTTCATACTGCAGATAGTCTATTTGAATCCATTTAATTAATTATATACTATCTTATTACCATTACTTCGGAAAAAAATTATGCACCACGTTATTATACACCATAATGGCCACTCTATTTTCTTAGCTTTTTCTGGCCCTAAAAGGTATAGGCAGTTATTTTTATGATAGATGGCATTTTCCATAGCTCCGCCATTAGCAATAAGCCCTTATAACGAACTCATGATTTAAGTTGGAGTCTCTTCAAATCGGAAACTGCTCCATAAATAACTCCGTAGTATATAAGAAATAATATTAAACCTATCATACATTTTACATAGAACATATTCTTAACCAAACATTAGCTAATAAGTGTTAAAAGGTTAAGCATATTCTTATGTTTTAAAAAGTTTTTGACATGATTTTGAATTAGCTCAACATTAGCAATGCATTTTAGTTTAATAAGCTGATATGAGATGTTAAGTAATTCAATTAAGCGCACGCCATGACATAGCATATAGTTCAAATTTCACGTATTAATTATCGTACAATCAAAACACTAAACAACAAATGAGATGTGTACCTTATTGAGTGGTGTTTCGATGAAGCAACTCTCACAATTAGACTCCTGCCCCTGTAATAGAGATTTGAAATAGATCCATACAAATTTAGACTTATGCAATATAAACACCTGGAAAGCAAATTCGAACACCATTTGAATGAAGTCATGAGATTTTTTTTTTGTGTGTAAGCAACACCGAGACATGTAGCTGGTTCTCTCATTGCCAATGTGTCACAAACTCTTGTTTCCAAAGATAAAGAAATGCGTCAAGGAAGTGACAGAATTCTGGTATAAATGTAATTTTTTTAATGTGGTTCTCTATGAATCAAGCATTGAGAAGAGTTGGTGATGGTGGATCAAATTATGCAGCATTAGTAGCATGAGTTCATTGTTGTAATGAGAAAAACATGGCCCATTGGCAAATCAAGACCTGCTATCACTACCTGATGATCAATCGCCCGCATCACAAATTTTTCAAGTGTGTTGTTCATGATTATGATTATCCATCCACTAGAATATTAACAGAATATTAACAGGAGTAGAGTATATCATATCAGAATAGATTATTGATGTACTACCACCTAATGCTATGGGAATACTTAATCGAATCCTTAAGTAAGTCTTTAAGAAATAAAAATGATCAAAAGATGAAGAGGAAGAAATCCATGGCATTAAAAAAATTAGGATGAACTAGTGTTACCCCCCTACTAGATGAGCCAATTATGATTTCCCCCCCACTATATGGGAAATTAGGGTCTCCCCCCTAAACACACGGTCAACTTGGTTTGACCGTTAACTTTCAAGTCAAACAACTGAAAATGACATAAATGCCCCCCACCTAATAAAAATTGAATATTTTCTTTTTGAAAACAATGAGGGCATTTATGTAATTTTCAATTATTTGACTTAAAAGTTAATGGTCAAACCAAGTTGACCATGTGTTTAGGGGGGATACCCTAGTTTCCCATCTAGTGGGCGGGGAATCCTAATTGGCTCATCTAGTGGGGGGGTAATACTAGTTAACCCAAAAAATTAATGTATCTATCAATGAGGTTGGCAGAGTCATAATAATCTAAGATTTCTTGAAACTCAAACCCCGATATCCCCATCCAAAACCCATCTTAGAACTTTAAAACCCCATGTTCTTGTAGGTTTATCAAGAAACAACAAAAAGATATCATAATTAAGTTGCCCAAAAAAATAAGGAAAAAAAGAAAAAACCATTTGCCAACCTAGTTATTTTTAACTAATAGGATCGGTCATGAAGTGCATATCTATTACTTGCATACCTATTAATCATAGATCGAATACCTCCAAATTGATTAACATATTGAAATGTTAGTGAGTAGCGCAACTAACCAAAGAACTTGCCTTGCGGATGTATATGAAGCCACATCAAGCGACGTTGCTGTGCCCGTTAAATTTCACTGCCAACAGATCATCTAGAGGTGGCTCACATGCAATTTCAGCGATGACGTTATAATTAAGAGTCAAACCCTTAAACAAAAAAAATATAGTCGAGCGACTGTAAGTTATACTTAGGTCGAGTTTTCGAACACCATAACTGAGTAATAACCATAGTTCTATATAAAAAAAAAATGTGCACAATAACTATATTTCATAAACAATGACATAGTCGAGTGATTGTAATAAATATATTTTTTTTATAAGAAAGTGTAAATAATCTTCATTATTCGAATTGAAGTTACCTTATATGATGCATGTTTATTGTATCTTAGTTGAACATAAATGAAACTATACACTATTCATAGTTGTAAAGATGATGCTCATATACACCTAAGCATATACCATTATGCTAACACTAAAAGAATTCCAAAAAAAAAATGATGTACACAAACAAAATAAAAATAAACTCTTAACATTTATCCATGACCTATATAGGCATCGATTTTGACTCGAATCAAGGAATTCAAGGTAAGACTACAACTTAGACAGAGAAGTAGTATAAAAGGAGTGATCCAAAACCCCTCTAATTGGAATCCCAACTCATTTAACGCTTGCTTGAAGGTTGCACAAAAAAAAAACTTAATCGCACTATTGCCAAACTGCTTAACCATAGCATAAGCCCGTCGACATTGCCCCACTACAACTCGCCTCACTTCAAATTGTTGAAGATGAATATCATGACTCACTTGAAACATCTAATTGATGAACATAAATGAAACTATACACTATTCATAGTTGAAAAGATGATGCTCATATACACCTGAGCATATACCATTATGCTAACACTAAAAGAATTCCAAAAAAAGAATGATGTACACAAACAAAATAAAAATAAACTCTTAACATTTATCCATGACCTATATAGGCATCGGTTTTGACTCGAATCAAGGAATTCAAGGTAAGACTACAACTTAGACAGAGAAGTAGTATAAAAGGAGTGATCCAAAACCCCTCTAATTGGAATCCCAACTCATTTAACGCTTGCTTGAAGGTTGCACAAAAAAGAACTTAATCGCACTATTGCCAAACTGCTTAACCATAGCATAAGCCCGTCGACATTGCCCCACTACAACTCACCTCACTTCAAATTGTTGAAGATGAATATCATGACTCACTTGAAACATCTAATCAATGGATCTTCAATTAGTACTAAATAATATGAATCAAATGACAATTTTTTTGTGAAAATAACTAATAGTTCAAGTAAAATTTGCAAAAAAGACTATTACCTGCTGGTAGGTTTAAAAGCATTATAGGAGGAAAACATCAAAATTTGTAACTTGAAAATGTAAAGTATTAAAAAAAATGTAAACTGACTTTGGTCGTAACTTGTAAGAGAGAATGGATACCTGAGACTTTTAATAGAAAACTCCATTAAGTAATATTCATCCTTTGCAAATCCAATTTGTAACGCCTCTTTCGGTTGGTACTTGGATCAACCACCTAATGTTCAATTGAATTAAACAATTAATATACCCGTTCGTAACATATAACAAACTGCAAGGAGGACAAAAATAAGATATGTTAATAAAATTATCGATGTCATGACACTCTTGATTAGCATCATATTATTAAGTTGAAGTCATAATGCACATTCTCTATACACAGGTCAATCAAGCTTTTTAGTCATTATTGTAATATCAAATCCAAAAAAAAGGCATCAAAACTCAATGATCCAAACCAAGTGACCTACATGAAATTGTATCCGTTCTTTTCACTTTCTACTACACATGTTAACTTTAAGAATGACAATTGTCAGTAAAAAGAAAAAGCAAGGCTATTAAAAGAAGAAGGGTGAAAAATGACTAATAAATTAAAATAAGAAGAATGCAATAGGCAAATTGATTTTTCTAAGGTACATATGTATCGGACTTGAACAAAGGATCTTCTCCAATAGTTTATGGGACTCATAATAGATATATCTAAACCCCATGTCTTGGATCGGATATGTTATAGTCTTCCCTAGCCACTCATACAAATTTCATCTCAAACAACGTGTATTTTGATGCAAACCTTACCAAAATTGAATAAAACGTTACAAAGCACATTGTCGTTGATATTAGGTACATACCATTAGTACAATGCATATATAGAAAATCATATCTTTCTTCTTTTTCCAAAAAGTAACTCGCTTTTATCATGGCTATGAAAACTCTTCGTCAACAACTCCATGAAGAAGTTTGAATGAGATTGAATTTGAAGTTTTAATAAGAAGATAGATTTCTTCTTCTGGTTCGTATACTTCATCACCCCATCTTTTTGTTTCAGTAGGAAGGTAAGAGATTTGGGGAGAGTTGGTTGTGAAGAATGGAGGCGAGAATTTCTTTGGTAAAGTCGGTGTTTTGATCTTTTGACATGGGAGATGAGAGAGAGAGATAGGTAGGGAGGCGGCAATGATTTTTTTTTTTGGGTATTTGGGTTTTGGGTTTTTTTGGTTTTGATGAACAATTGAAAAGAGACGTGGAATTCATTTTTTTTATGCCGAACTTGCGCAAAAGCTGAGGTGTCCACATAAGAAAAAAAAGGAGGCTGAGGTGGCTTCCTCGGAGCATTCTCAACTGTTGAGTATTAATGGTCTTTGATTTGGGCCTGCAAAAGTTCGCTGACGAAATCATGGATATGAAATTACACAATACAAGATGGGCCAAAGATTTTGAGTTGGGCTTGGCTTGAGCTTGGCTGCCAACCCGTGACATTTTTGCAAAACTAGTCGGTTTTCCTACTTCCTAGCTAAAGTGGCATTTGCATCTAAACAAAACGGAGTCCGAATTTGTTCACCAGCATATTTGCGATGAAATTTACCAGCGCTAAAATGAGCCCACGTGGAGAGAAATTATTTAATAAAACTCTTCATTTCATTTTTCCTTTTTAGCCATATATATATATATATATATATTTCATCCAAGATTTTCTCCCCAAAGGCCCAAACCCTTCGTACTCTCTCTCCCACTTCCTTCCTACTTCTTTCCACCCATTCATCTTCTTCTCCACTAGTTTTAATAATTTTCAGCAAGGGGTCAACCAAGAAGATAGGAAACTACTTTGATTTTTCCTTACACATGGATTTTTGTTTCTTGTGGTACTATTCTTTCAGTTAGAAGCATAGCTTTGAGGATTCTAGTGTTCCCTGCTATAGTACGTCTCTTTAGCTATTGGATTGCAAAATTTACACCAAACATCACAAGCTTAGACTGGTGTAGATTTTTCCGATCTTGGGTCAAGAGGACATTACGTGCTGGTGGTGGTAGAGCAGATGATGGGAAATGATCAAGAAAGTAGTGGTTCGGGGCTAGCATACAGCAATGCCATATAAAATTTAATTTTGAAATAGAAAACCTATAATTTGATCCTGAAGTAGCTTTAAGATATAAAACCAATACTTCCAAACGTTCTCGACCACAACTTTCAAATAAGATTACTCATTAACACTGCACCAAACTCTGAAAAGTAAGAAATGCCTTTTAGCCTTGATAGGGCGAGACAATTTATATTGGAGAGATGTAGAAGGGCAGTGGAGGGTGTTGTAAAAACAGATGATCGAATGATGTAATGCAATGAATGGCTTAACCACGGGTGGGCGCGGCGACACACTTTGCCCATTATAATTGTACTCAAGTTACTACACATCTTAGCTATCGAAATAAGATGAATTGATATCAAAACAAAAACAAATAACATTACATAAATCATGAGCATGTACGTTCAACATTACTACACATCTTAGCTATCGAAATAAAATGACTTGATATCAATACTGTTAGAAAAATGATTTGCTCAAATCCATTTAAATATGAATGAGTAGTTTGTCTCCCAAGTTACCCCACTTAAGATGAAATGGGTTTTTTCTTGAAACAGTACGTAATGTGAGAAAAACCTTTTCAAAATGTGCACTGGTTTGAAACAGTGTATCATGCCGAAAAGGTGCAACCTTTCGAAATAGGCACTGGTTCGAAACAGTGTTATATGCCGAAATGGTGTGTCCTTTCGAAACATGTGACTTTTCAAAGAGTTGCTTACTTTTTCCCAAGAGTCACTGTGTTGTTTCGAAAAGGCACCACTCACCTATAAATAGTGGATGAATTTGGAGAGAAAGAGACACCAGATCACACAGAGTTCTGATCTTTCTCTTCTCCCTCTGTTCTTAGTCAAATACTATGTTGTGTTCGCTGAGTCTATAGAATTGAAGTGCTAGCTTTCTATAGAAGGAAATCCGTTCTATCTTGGGAGATAGTTTCCCATCAACCTTCAAGCACCGTGAGGGGGAAAATCTGTCTTAAGGACATAGTGTATCTACACTAGGCTCGGATTTAATTAAGAAGTACAAGACACTTACAAGACAAAAGGTTTGTATAGTTTGGTAATTGGTAAAGAGTAAGTACAATTAAGTTGTATATTCCTAACAACTTAAGACAGATTTCTTTTTCTTCTTCTTCTTTACCGAACAGAATTTGTTTCTGTTTTCTTTTCTTTTTTGGTTTAAAGGAATAACAAAGTGTAGTTGTATTTCAGAATATGGCAACACCACCGCCACTCCTGGCTAACATTCGCATTCCCCCATTCTCGCTTCCTCATGGGAGAAGCTTTGAAAAGTTCAATGGAACTGATTTCAAGCCGACAACAAAAGATGCTCTTCTATCCGACCACCCTTAACTTGGCAAGGTTTTACGTGGGATAAGGCTCCCCGATGTAAGCTCGATGAAACCGACAAAGGAGAAGGTTTTGGCCAAGGATGCTTGGTTTCATGCTGATTTCTTGTGTAGAAATTATGTTCTTAAGCGGGTTGGGTGACTCATTATACAATGTGTATAGTGTGTTCAAGGCTGCTAAGGAACTTTGGGATTCGTTGGACAAGAAATACAAGAGTGAAGATCTTTGGCATGAAAGAAATTCATAGTTGGCAGATTTCTTGATTTCAAAATGACGGATAGTAAGACCGTCATAAGCCAAGTCCAAGAACTTCAAGTAATCTTCCATGATGTCATTGCTGAAGGAATGACCCTAGGAGAATCTTTCCAAGTGGCTGCTATGATTGAGAAATTATCACCATCTTGGAAGGATTTTAAGAACTATCTTAAGCATAAACGCAAAGATATGAATCTTGAAGAGCTGATTGTCCGTCTAAGGATAGAAGAAGATAACCGCCTATCTGAGAAGAAGGGCAAGGATCCCATGGTGGCAAAGGCCAATATTGTGGAAGGATCTAGTGCTAAGGGAAAGAGGAAGCGCCAAGACAAAGCTCAAGGCGAAGAGAGTAGTACGCCTACTAAGTTCAAGGGCAAGTGCTACAACCTGTGGAAGGCTGGACATAAGGCAAGTGAATGTCGCAAGCCAAAGAAGTACAAAGAAAAGAAAGATCAAGCAAATGTGACAATGGACACGCTTTACGATAATGTTAATGACATGAACCTATCTGGCTGGTTTCAATGTCTCATGATTGGAAATGAAAGGGAATGGTGGGTGGATCTTGTGCTACTCGCCACATATGCTCCAACAAGTCGATGTTCACCACTTATCATCTTTGTGGAAAAGGAAGAACAACTCTTTATGGGGAACTCTTCTACGTCCAAGGTTGAAGGCAAAGGAAAGGTGGTGATGAGGTTGACTTCTGGGAAGGAACTAACTCTAAATGAGGTGCTCTATGTGCCTGACATTCGCAAGAATTTGGTTTCTGGGTCGCTGCTTGAGCAAGAATGGCTTTAAGTTAGTCTTTGTTTCTGATAAATTTGTACTAACTAAGAATGATGTATTCGTGGGAAAGGGCTATCCTCAGGATGGACTCTTTAGGATATCTTGTTTTACTATTGCGCCAAAGAGCGCCAATAAAGTTGAATCTTTTGTTTACTTGATTGAGTCTTCACATGTATGGCATGGTAGATTAGGACATGTTAATTATGATACCTTGCGTAGATTAATTAATTTGGAATATATACCAAAGATAAAAATAGACCCACACCATAAATGTGAAACTTGTGTAGAATCCAAGTTGACCAGATCATCCTTTCATTCCATTGAAAGAAGTACTGAACCTCTAGACTTAATACATACTGGATATATGTGATCTTAAGTATGTACAAACTAGAGGTGGTAAAAGTATTTCATTACTTTTATTGGCGATAGCACTAGATATAGTTATGTTTACTTGTTGAGAAGTAAAGATGAGGCAATTGAAGTGTTCAAGCATTATAAAAATGAAGTTGAAAATCAACTAAGCAAAAAAGATTAAGGCTATAAGGAGTGATAGAGGAGGTGAATATGAATCACCTTTTGAAGGTTTCGTTCGAACATGGAATCATTCATCAAACTACGGCTCCTTATTCACCTCAATCAAAACGGGTATTGCGAGCAAAAACCGAACTCTAAAAAGAGATGATGAACGCTTATGTTGTTAAGTTAAGTTTACCCTGAAATTTGTGGGGAAGCTTTGCTTTCGCCAATTACATTCTCAACAAGATTCCTAACAAGAAGACGCTTAAAACACCATACGAATTGTGGAAAGGTCATCAGACTTCCTATGAATTCTTAAAAGTGTGGGGGTGTCTTGCTAAAGTGGAAGTCCCTAAACCTAAGAAGGTGAAGATAGGACCCAAGACTATTGATTGTGTATTCATTGGATATGCAAACAATAGTAGTGCATATCGTTTTCTGGTTCATAAATCAGAGATTCAAGATATACATGTTAATACAATTATAGAGTCAAGGAATGCTTCATTCTTTGAAAAGATGTTTCCGTATAACATGTGTATAGAGTCAAGTTCAACAAAGAGAACTTTAGATGCTACAACTAGTAACCATCCTACACAAAGCGAAATTGAGGAGGAACCTAGACGTAGCAAAAGGTCAAGGACGTCAACGTCTTTTGGACCTGATTTTCTAACATACTTGTTGGAAAATAATCCTCAAACGTTCAAGGAGGCAATGTCATCTCCAGAAGCTACTTATTGGAAAGAAGCAATAAATAGCGAGATTGAATCCATAATGCAAAATCATACATGGGAATTGGTAGATTTACCACCGGGTTCCAAGACTTTGGGATATAAGTGGATATTCACAAAGAAATTTAAGACCCGATGGATCAATCGACAAGTATAAAGCTAGACTTGTGGTCAAAGGCTTTAGACAAAAGGAAGGATTGGATTATTTTGACACTTACTCTCCGGTTACAAGAATAACTTCCATAAGAATGCTAATAGCAATAGCATCAATACATGGATTTGAGATACATCAAATGGATGTAAAGACGGCATTCTTGAATGGTGAGTTAGATGAAGAAATATACATGGAACAACCCGAAGGGTTTATTGCTCCTGGACAAGAAAGGAAAGTTTGCAAGCTTGTTAAATCTTTATATGGATTAAAGCAAGCACCTAAACAATGGCATGAGAAATTTGACAATGCAATGTTGTCAAACGGTTTCAAAATAAACGAGTGTGACAAGTGTGTCTATGTCAAAAGCACTTCCAAAGGGATGTGTCATTGTTTGTCTCTATGTAGACGATATGCTAATTTTGGGTAGTAATATGGATGTCATAAAATCTACCAAACAAATGTTGTCTAGTAAGTTTGACATGAAAGATTTAGGTGTCGCTGATGTTATCCTAGGAATTAAGATCTCTAGGATGGAGGATGGACTTGTTCTATCACAATCTCATTACATTGAGACGATTCTTGACAAGTTCAAGAAATATAACATCACACAAAAAAGGTCACCAGTTGACGTAAATCTTCATTTAGCCAAAAATACTGGAGATAGCATATCTCAACTAGAATACTCTCGTATACTTGGTAGTTTAATGTATGTCATGAACCGGTACAAGGCGACATAGCATACTCTGTGAGCAAACTTAAGTCGATATACGAGTAATCCTGGCAGAGATCATTGGATGCCATATTGAGAGTTTTGGGATACTTAAAGTATACTCGGAATTTTGGTTTGCACTATACAAGATATCCGGCCGTTCGAGGAAGAGTGCTAGCGATGCTAATTGGATATCGACACTAAAGACTCAAAGTCCAAGTCCAAGTGGATATGTCTTTACACTTGGAGGTGCAGATGTTTCTTGGAAATCCTCAAAACAAAGCGTGCATAGCGAGGTCCACTATGGAATCAGAATTCATAGCATTGGACAAGGCCGAGAAGAAGCGAGTGGGCTTCAAATTTCTTAGAGGATATTCCAAAGCTGGGCTAAACACATTACCCGGTGAAGTGTGTATACAACGTGACGACCAATCTGCTATTGGTAGAGCCGCAGTAGCATGTATAACGGGAAGTCGACATATCGTCGTAGACATAATACCGATTAGACAATTGCTCTCAAATGGAGTTATCTCAATCGACTATGTAAGGTCAAAAGATAACATTGCGGATCCGCTTACAAAAGGTTTAACAAGAGAGAAAGTAGAAAGATTATCAAGGGGAATGGGCTTAAAGCTTTTGAGATAATCAACCAAGAGTCATCATAATGGAAAAACCAACCTAGTTGACTAGAGATCCCAAGATCTAGGTTCAATGGGCCAACTGAATTATGTTTGTGACTCAGTTAGCACTGGAGAGTAATATTATACTCTAACCCATTCCTATATAAGACAGTGCATATCTCTTGCCATGAGAACCGGGATAAGTCAAGCTTTTAATGATTTACTATATCTTGGAAAGTTATGTTATCCAAGTGGAGTATTGCGGGATACTCTTTATAGAAATCACCTATGTTAGTCGCGAAAGTGGGGCGCTTCTATGAGAATTTTAAAGACAAATGTCTCAAAAGCACTATCTCGAAACCAAGAAGTGTTCAAGGCCAAAATGAACACAAGCGTGAGAGAACCAACAAGATTCGAGGCGGTGCTGGCGTGAAGATGATTGTCTAGGTTTATACAAACGGTGACGGTTCAAGGACATTAATTGAAGTCTACCGATCGTCGATTAAATCCGATCGTCTTTCACTAAGGCAAGTTCAAGGCCTCCCATGCTACTTGACGATCGCGGTATCTTTTCATTTGTAAAAGAACGAAAATCCGATGTTTATGATAGAAGAAGCCAAATTTTCATTCATGTGGGGATTGTTAGAAAAATGATTTGCTCAAATCCATTTAAATATGAATGAGTAGTTTGTCTCCCCCAAGTACCCCACTTAAGATGAAATGGGTTTTTCTTGAAACGATGCGTAATGTGAGAAAAAACCTTTTCAAAATGTGCACCGGTTTGAAACGATTGTATCATGCGAAAAGGTGCAACCTTTTCGAAATAGGCACCGTTCAAAATGATTATATATGCGAAATGGTGTGTCCTTTCGAAACATGTGACTTTTTTCAAAGAGTTGCTTACTTTTTCCCAAGAGTCACCGTGTTTGTTTCAAAAGGCACCACTCACCTATAAATAGTGGATGAATTTGGAGAGAAAGAGACACCGGATCACCGCGAGTTCGATCTTTCTCTTCTCCTCTCGTTCTTAGTCAAATACTATGTTGTGTTCGCTGAGTCTATAGAATTGAAGTGCTAGCTTTCTATAGAAGGAAATCCGTTCTATCTTGGGAGATAGTTTCCCATCAACCTTCAAGCACCGTGAGGGGGAAAATCTGTCTTAAGGACATAGTGTATCTACACTAGGCTCGGATTTAATTAAGAAGTACAAGACACTTACAAGACAAAAGGTTTGTATAGTTTGGTAATTGGTAAAGAGTAAGTACAATTAAGTTGTATATTCCTAACAACCAGAACCAAAACAAATAACATTACATAAATCATGAGCATGTTCAACATTGTTGAATGTCATTCAAAGTATTAGTTCCATCGTTAGGGAAAAAAAATTATAGGAAAAAAAATAGTAGAGAAGGAGTACTCGTGGAAAAGAGAGAGCGATGGAGGGAGAGATTGAAAGTTGGTAGGAAGTGAGAGAGAGAGTGCGCCAAAATCGTGGAGGAAATCATTATTTTCTGATTTTTTGTATATCTATTTTTAATAGTTTATCTAAAAAAATAAAAAATAAATAAAAAATGAGTTCTATAGTAATACACGTGGGGTTCTAGTAGAGCTGCTAGATTTCACCGGCCAAATATATTGGTGACTCGGCAAAACGCTTCTTTAATGAGAAAGTTAGTAACAAATAATTAGAAGCAAAGGTGACCCATGTGATTATGTGAACATCCACTTCTCTGTCCCACGCGCCACCATTCACTCTTTCCTCGTTTCTTTAAACGCAACTCGCGCTCCCCTCCTTCCACCACTCTCTATATATAACATTATAACCAACCCAGATCCCCTCTCATTTCTCACATCATCACATTTCACAAACCCAACGACCCCTGGCATTATGTCCCAACCATCATCCCAAATCAACCCACCACTAAAAGATGAACTAGACATTGTAATACCCACTATCAGAAACCTTGACTTCTTAGAACAATGGAGACCATTTTTCCAGCATTATCATTTGATCATTGTTCAAGATGGTGATCCTACTAAAACAATCCGAGTTCCTGATGGTTTCGACTACGAGTTATATAATCGTAATGACGTGAACCGTATTCTTGGTGCTAAAGCTAGTTGTATATCGTTTAAAGACTCTGCGTGTCGGTGTTTCGGGTTTCTTGTTTCTAAGAAGAAGTATATTTTCACAATTGACGACGATTGCTTTGATAGTTAAACTCATTATTCACTTAACTGTTCATTTCTTTTCGAGTTTTGGACATTTTGTGTAACTGTGATTATTTGCCGTGATTTGCGGGGTTTATTGGGCGAAGGGTAGTTTGGGCTAATTTATATTCACGGATGTATAATACTAGGGTATGCCCGTGCCTACGGCCCGCGAGACCTCGACGCGCCTGCGATATTACCCCGACAACTCATCGCGCCTTCGTCGCAAGGCGTACACGCATCTTAGGCGTAAAATATTCGGCACAAGACCAGCGAAACAACTCAATTTATAAATACAGCCGCAAGACCATCCCAATTACCCATTATCTATAAGTCCAAGTCAATTGGAGGCGCTAACAGTTTATGGGTTAGCCCAACAATTTATAAGTCCAGCTGCAATTGTTGACTTTTGGTTGATTTTTGAATAGATCCCATAGTATTGATTACATTTAACAAAATTACACAAACTCTCCAAACACTTGGATCTGCCATGTCACAACTTAGAAAAGACAATGGCAACAATTGGATGGAGTCTCTGTGGGCTCCACACCATTGCTTTTTATTAGATAGATAAATTGTTTGTTTGTTAAGGACGTGACACGTTGCAGGTGTGGCCCAGTACTTTGTTAGGAGGTGGGCTATGTTATTCCATTATTATTGAGTCCTATTATTATTGACAGACTCTATAATGTGTTGGGCAGACCTAAAAAAAACAATTATTACAATTGTGTTATTGGTTCTAAAAAATTCAAAAAAAAATTATTATTACAAGTGTGTCAGTGGTCTCAAAAAATTGAATTCGAAAACCCCAAGTTTAAATGACCCGACTAGGTTTTTCATTGTGCAAATCCAACGATATGGCTACACCGTTTGGACTAAGTCTCAAACGGTGTGGCTATATCGTTTGGACTAAATCCCAAACGACTTGGCCACACCGGTTAAGAGGCCAAGAAAAAGAACTTTATATTTTTTCAAAATTTAAATTCCAAACGGTGTGACTATATTGTTGGTGACTTAGTCCAAACGGTGGGACTAAGTCTTAAACGGTGTGGCCATATCGTTTGGACTAAATCCCAAACGACTTGGTCACACCGATCAAGAGGCCAAGAAACAGAATTTTATAATTTTTTAAAGTTCAAATTCTAAACGGTGTGGCCATATCGTTGGGGACTTATTCCAAACGGTGTGGCCATATCGTTGGAGACTTAGTCTAAACGATATGGCCACACCGTTTGGGACTTACCGTTTGGACTAAGTCCCAAACGATGTGGCCATATCGTTGGGTTTGCACAATGAACGATCTAGCCGGGTCGTTTAAGCTTGGGGTTTTCGAATTCAATTTTTTGAGACCAGTGACACACTTGTAATAATTATTATTTTTTTTATTTTTTGAGACCAATGACACTTATAATAATTGTTTTTTTTTTGGGTCTGCCCAACACAATATGGGGTCTGTCAATAACAAATACCTTATTTTTTAGATCTCTAAGAGTAAGTGTGACTTGTCGGTGGAATATGTGCATTCGTTATCCCGAGATTTCGGTAAAAAGTACTTTGACCTTTCGCTTGCCCATGTTATGCAGTAGGAATCAAGGCCCAAAATATCACCGATATATCCGATATTCACCGATATATATTATTTTTTTGGTACATTGATATAAATATATTCGATATATATCCACCGAATATTGAATTATTTTTTTCGATATATATTAGAATTTCCGATATAACGATATATATCGACCGATATATATAATATATTCGATATAAATTGTTGACTTTGACTAATATTGTTGACTTTAACCAAATATTATTGGTTTTAACCGATATATTGTTGACGAAATTTCTGATATAATCAATGATATTTCTAATATATCGACATACAAAACAAAATTTTGACTGGTCAACAAAAAAAGATATATCTCTGATATCTCTGATATTTTCGATATATATCGATTTTTGGATACATCGAAATATTCACCGAATTCGATATTTTGGGCCTTGGTAGGAATCGTCACCGAAATACCATATCCAGGAAAAGTTTACACATTTGCTGGGTAGACAACAACATCCTAAACTTTATATCGAGTCCATTTATATTGCAAAATGCATATCTCTTTAAACTTAAAAATGAATGGTAGCAAAGTGAAAATTAAAAGCTTGACTGATACGAAGACACGGTTATAGTCTTATAGATGGACATAAGCTTGCAAAACTTTTTTACAAATAGTACATTCCCATTGAGACCATAATACAAGTTTTGCTCACTTGTTATAGCATGTTGATTCTTATTTGATTAAGTTTTCTTATTTTTTTCCTGTACTGGTGGGTTTTCATTTGGAGAACCGATCTTAATATAATCTATGCGCTTTGGATCTTTATTTATGTTGATATATAGGTGGCTAAAGATCCGAGTGGAAAAGAGATCAATGCATTGGCCCAACACATAAGCAACCTATTGACACCATCAACTCCGTTTTTCTTCAACACTCTCTATGACCCGTATAGAGAAGGTGCGGACTTCGTTCGTGGATACCCATTTAGCTTTAGAGAAGGTGCGCCCACAGCGATATCTCATGGCCTGTGGCTCAACATCCCTGACTATGATGCACCCACCCAACTGGTCAAGCCTCTCGAACGTAACTCAAGGTTTGTTGTTGGCACTTCCATCCAATCCTCGACGTGGTCTTGTCCGACTACAATATGTAGGAAGTGTTTTTTGTTTGTTTTTCAGTTAGTCTACACCATGTAGAGTTTGCAGGTCTAAACTAGTTTAGTTATTAGCAAGTCATTGGCAATTATTACCAGTTACCTAATAGAAAATACTGTTATTAGTTACCACATTATTCACTTAAAACGCCAAGACCATCGATCTAAAATAAAATTTTCTGCTATTGAGAAGATAAATGGGTAGAGCTATAAAAATATAGATCCCACTTTCCTTTGTAAATTAATAGAAAAAAATATATTATAAATGATAAGAAGATATGTACTGTTGCAGATATGTGGTATTTGCTATTACTAGCGTTTGAATTTTCTATCAAAATGAATTTACTTTTTAACCAACCTTTCAAATTATCCTTCGGACAGTAGAAGCTGTTATTTTACTTCTTTTGTAGTGTGTTTTCTAAGAAGACGTCTAGTATGCGCAGGGTGTTTTCTAAGACGACATAGATCCAGTACCTTGCCATGCAATACACCTTCAATTTCTGTGTATGAGTGGTGTAAAGGTGTGATGTGATATTCCCTTACAAACAGTCTCTGGGGGACTGATATGGATGGATGGGTGAGACCGAGTTCGGCTTTGAGAGCGAACTGCCTACGTATCTTACTCTGGGTTCTTGGGGTCAGAGTAGAATCAGGTCTGGCGTAGTTCATAGGAGTGGTATTTATAGAGATTGAAATTGTATCCTCACCCTCCACGTGTAAAGGATGTCACCAACGTGGGGTGTGGATCATGGGAGCACGTGAGAAATATCTACATAGGTCTGCTGTGATGATGAGGAGTGGCGATGCATGCGAGTAACTTGCGGCGTGACCGATGGTACAGGTTAGGATGAGTGCAAGTACACCTTCATCATGATTGCTTATGGATAGAAGTGCATGTCATCGCTTTGCGTAGTTCGCATGATGTTGCGATCGTCACGTAGGCGCGATGTTGGCTCATGGATGCGACACGAGACCATAGGTCGGGTGTATTAGTTCCACCATGTTAAAAGCGTCTTTGGATAGAGAATATCACCCCCTACACGGCCCCTCTCGGTAGGTTGTGATAACGACCTTCTGGGAGGAGAAACGATGGCACCTTGCAGCGTACTATGTGATAGGTGGGAATCTGCCCACGATCGATGTAAAACAACGGCTAGTGTTGACGGCGTGAGCTAGTTGGTGCGATCGTGTGGCGCGTGTGCGCGACGCGTGGCGATCCGGCGATTCTCTGAGAGAGGAAAACGTGGCGCCCGCTTTTTCGGGATGTGAAAAGACAAGGCAGTTGTTTGGAAGTCGTGGGGCTAGGGCTAGGTGTAATCATGATGCCTTGAAACCGGAGGCGGTTATTCAAAAATTTACTTGCTTGGTTGAGACTTCATTTGGTCGCCGTGCGGTAGAGAAAATTCATTAAGCGCATCAATCTTGAGTTAGTTCTCGCCATTTTGAACCCGTTTCCTTTGTTTGGTGCTAAGCTTCGTACTAGAGTTGTTAGGGTACTATGTTAGATACTAGTAGCTGGATTTGTTAAGTTTAGAGGAGAAAGATGTCGGATTCCGATGACACTCGTTCGGACGAGGTTAAGTGAAGTTTCCCTCGGTTGGGAAGATGAGGAGGAGACGATCGAATCGGTTGGTATCTTTGGGTGAGGGTGATGGGGATGAAAGTGAGTGAGGAAGGCGATGCTCGATCTGCTCCCGTGGTTCGCGGACGTTAGCCGGACGCGGTGAGAGGTCGTCTCTTCGAGGCGAAAGCTACGCCCTAAAATTTGTGGATAGACAGACGCTTTGAGGGCGTTTCCATATCTAAGGAAGAGATATGGTATAAACGTGGATGGTTTGGAGATCCACGAGCCTGGGCGAGGCGATTTGGTCTTTGGCGAGAGGTACGTCCCACCGCACCACGGGGTGATCGTCTGTGAGGGGCAGCTGAGGGCGCATATGACGATACCATTTTCGAAGTTGGTTTGCGAATTTTTGAACCGTTGTGGCAAAGCGCCTGTGCAGTTCGTGGGTAACACGTGGTGGTTGTTGAAGGTGTTCGACCTGTTGAACGCCAGCGGTGAATACCAGATCGAAGTCGCTGATATTATTGAGCACTTCACTTTGAAGCGATCTAGGGCATATAACTTTAGCTTGCAAACCCGAGCTACTCTGTCGCCCGTTCTGGATGGAGTGAGTAACGAGTCTTGGGATAAAAGACCGTTCCTGTTAATCGGTAACTACTGTGCGAGCGGGTTTAGTGTGGACAGGAAGACGTGTGATTTTACTGGTGGGTCCCAGTACGTTTTCTTAGGTTTCACGCTGATATCGACTGATCCTGTATTGATCTAACATTTGTTATTTTGTCTTTTGTCTGAGATACCGTCCCGCATTGTGAGACGAACCGAAGCGGTGATCGAAAGCTTATTTAAATGACGGCGGTGAAAAATCGCGAAGTTGCCAGAGGTCGCCGGATTCTTTAAGGAGCGTGGGGGGCCTGTCGTTCGGAAGAGAAGGGAAGCTCAGAAAACAAGGGCTCGTGGTAACGGAGCGTCCAGAGTACGTGTTATGGAGAAGCGTGGGAGTGATCTGGTGACTAGAGAGGATAGAAACCGGGGCCGTACTGGGGTGAAGCGACCCCTCGGAGTCTCTGGGGCCTCCGGGTCTGGATCGGGGAAGGGTCGGGAGGACGCTCCTTTTGATGTGGAGTACGCTCCCTCCGACATTCCGGAGTACCGACCTGCTAAGGCTGCGAGGGTGGCCCAGACCGCACAGGGTGGTGAGGTGCGAACGGGTGGGAGGGCAGCTCGCAACCCGAGGTCGAGGCCGATGCCCGACTTCAGCGTCCTAGTTGAGGACGGTCCGGAGGTTACTCCGGAGGCTGCCCCGGAGGTCGCTCGACCCCGGGTTGTTGGAGATGCCTCAGGCAAGATGAAGGGGAAGGTTGGCTCAAGAGATGCTGGTAAAGGCGATCCAAAGATCGGCAAAAGGACGATCCGGAGCGCAACCTGATGTACATTGATGAGGTGACTGGGAAGAAGCGCTACGTGAAGAGGTCGGACTACAGCTACAAATCCGCACCCATCGCTGCTTGCTTGTTGGAGGGGATGACGCTTGATGGTGATAGGAAGGACCTTGATGCCATGGAGCTGGAGTCGAATATGAGAGGGGTGGATAAGGCGATTTGTCTGGTAAGTGGTCACGTTGTTACTGTTTGTGCTATTACTTATCGTACACTGTTGCTTATCGTTTGTTTGTGGTACTATGTGCGAGCTGCTGCAGCTGGTTGCTGGGTATCAGAAATTGAAGACAGCTGCACTGTTCGCTGAAATGGAGAAGTCGGAGGTCGAGTCCTTGAGGCTCGAGGTCTCTGATCTCCGAGCGATAGCTAAAACGGAGAAGGTGGAGTTGGATACTCTGAAGGCGCAGTTGGTCACGCTATCTCTGGAGAGGACGTCAGCTGTGAACGAGGCGATTGAATTTGAGGCATGAGGTCGCTGGATCCACGAAGAAGGTCGTTCTTTGCTAATCGTTATTTGAACGTTGTAAAAAGCTACTGCGATGGGAGGCGAAGGGCCTATCTTGCTATCCGTCTTTGAAATAGAAGAAGCTGGAGGCGAGATCGGCGACTGCCGAAGGAGCGACTCATGGACCTACAATAGACCGACAGGTCGATTCGCTAGAGGTCGGTAGTCTTTGGTCCCCGGTCGTTCTGCTCTCGAAGGTGAGGTGGTTCTTGATCACCTCCCCGTTGTTGGTGGTCTGGGTGGGACGCTAACTGAAGGAGTGGTGGCGTCTCCTGGTGATCCGAGCTGTTCCGAAATGCTGACCGTCCCTCTTGTTGAAGGTTTCGATGATGTTATTTGAGCGGTCAATGTCTGGTTTTTGTGTTTGTATGCGGCCTCTGGCCTAAAACAATAGAGCTATTTTCCTGGGGTTGCCCGGGCATCTCGTCTTGTCCTTTACTTGTTTTATGATACTGATGTTTAGCTGGGCTGGATTTCCTGGGTAGACCCAGCAGCTCGGCTTATTCGGCGACCTGAGGCTGGACTGTGGTCTTCAGTTTGCTAACTGTTTTATATTAAGGCTATATTGTTGTCCTTTGTCTTTCTTCCTTGCGTACTGTATGTCTGCTTAATTTGTTTGCCTTTGGGTTGGTGGACCTGTGTCACTCTTGAACTGTTTTGCGTGTAGCCGGTTTTAGCGTCCTCTAGTTAATCAGTACTGGTATAGTTGGAGCGTCCTGTGAGCAGTGGTCACCTCCATTACAGTGCGTGCTTGGCACGTGTGCGGATATGAACGGTCTGTGAAATATGAAATGATGGTTGCCAGTTGGATTGGCGTTTGGCGTCTCGATGCCATAATGAGTTGCCTCGGGAAGAGACGTTTACCTTGCATAAATATAAACTGTTCGGGGAGAGCGACGGCATTTGAATTTCCTGTTGCTGCTGTCTTTTCTCCTCTGAACTTGCTTGCTTTCTTTGGTCATCTTCTCAGGTATGTTTGCTCTTTCATTCTTTGATCGTGATGTTGGATGCTATCTCTCCCTCATTGGCTTTGTTTTGTTCCTTGTGCTTTAGTTTTTTTTATGGCTCGGTGTGACCCTTTTGTTAGGGGAGAAGGCAGTCTACGAGAGAGTTCTCCTCTACTGATGGAGGAAATGGAGTTTCATCCTCATGTGCACGAGGACCGTGGCAAGAGGAAGGCGGTAGCGTCGGGGTCCAAAAAAGCTAAACGGCCCCGGAGGTCGTGGCGCCCCACTGGAGGTATTGTGATCAGGTCGCCCCACCGGGAGGACGGCGTCCCTCGGGCTGCCGAAAGGGTAGACGACCTGGAGCAGGGGGGACACGTCGCTGGTGGGAGCTCGCACTCTCGCGTTGGGGACGTGGGAAGTGAGTTCTTCTACGTCGGGAAGACGGGGAAGAGGCGTGCTGTAAAGCGCTCCGACTGCAGCTTCCACTCTGCGCCTATAGCGACTAGTCTCCTGAGGGGTATCGTGCTGGACGGGGACAAAGCTGAGGTCGAGGACGAAGATATGGATACGCTCCTGGGGACCATGGACATGGCGAGCTGTTTGGTGAGTACGTTGTTTGTTAACTTGTTAGTCGTCCACTTTGATTGATTTTCATTGTCTTTCCATACTTGTAGTTTCTTGCTGGTTATGATAAGTTGAATAGTGTTGTCTGCAACGCCTCGATCGATGTTGATGCCCGAGTCGAAATGATGTCGCGAGCTGCTTTCGGGTGGTGGTCGATAAGAAAAGGTTGGAGACTATGGCGGAGAGATGTCGTGCTGTTGGTGATGAAAATGCGAGACTTGCTGCGTCTATGGCTGATCTGCAAGTGGAGATCGCGGAAGTCACCGAAAGTCGCGAAAACAATGCCGGAGGGTTGCCGTAAAGGCTCGAAACAGCGTATACCACTTCCCTAGTGAGTGCGCCAAAGGCGGATGAAAATCTTGGCGACTAAAGAAGAAGGCGTAGGGCTCGAGAGGCTGATATGCGTGTTGTGCTGCGAGCTGCCAGGCATGTTCCCTCAACCAGTTGTTCCTGAGGATAAACATGTGGTTGCTGCTCCGTGATGCCGATTCTGTCTTCTGGTGAGAATTTGTCTTTGTGTTTGATAAGAACGTGTGTCGTCTTTGCCCCTACGAGGGTTAAACACTAGAGCTGTGTTTTCAAGCTTGCCCGAGCAGTTCGCTTCTTTTGAATTTGGAGAACTGGTTTCCACGAAAGTGGCAGTTCGTTAACTTTGGTTTTTGTAATCTGGTAGCCGACCTGGATTTTCTGGGTAGACCCAGCAGGTCGGTGCTTTAGAGCTGATTTCACTGGATCCGGAATGTGTGTTCCTTTTGGTGAGTACTTGATTAATGCTATATACTTTTTGGTCTGATTGTGCATGGCTTTGCTTCTGTCCATGGATTTTGCTTCTGAGATGTATTCTCGTTATATGTTAAGCTGGTATGATAATGCGCAGGGCCGCGACATGTAAGTGTTTGATCTTTTTGGACGAAAGGGGACCGTGCCCTTGCGAGTTCGTGGGCCATGTTGCTCACTGGGAGCGTTCTTCTTTGGTTAACCCTAGGAGTATCGGTCCTCGTTTAGTGAGGATCAAAGAGGCTATGAGCCTGTAAGCTCTTGAGAACGCCCTGCTCGTATGAGAGTTTGTTTGAGCCTCTGAGGGCGTAATGCTCCTGAGAGCGTTCTCGCTTAGTTGATCCTAGAAGTATAGGTCCCCAACTTAGCGAGACTTCGGAGAGATAAGCTATAAGCTCCCCGAGAGCGTCACGCCCCGCGTGAAGAGCGTGTTTAGCCCCGAGGGCGTTACGCTCTGGCGTTCACCGAAGTTGATCCTAGATGTATAGGTCCTCAACTTAGCGAGACTTCGGAGAAGCGATAAGCCCTCAAGCTCCCGAGAGCGTCCTGCTCGCGTGAGAGCGTGTTTAGCCTCGAGAGCGTTACGCTCTGGAGCGTTCACCGAGTTGATCCTAGATGTATAGGTCCTCAACTTAGCGAGACTTCGGAGAAGGCGATAAGCCCGTAAGCTCCCGAGGCGTCCCGCTTTCGCGTGAGGCGTGTTTAGCCCCGAGGGCGTTACGCTCCCTGGCGTTCTCACCGAGTTGATCCTAGATGTATAGGTCCTCAACTTAGCGAGACTTCGGAGAGCGATAAGCCCGTAAGCTCTGAGGCGTCCCGCTTTCGCGTGAGAGCGTGTTTAGCCCATGAGGGCGTTCTGCTCCTGAGAGCGTTCTCACTGAGTTGATCCTAGATGTATAGGTCCTCAAATTAGCGAGACTCGGAGAGGCGATAAGCCTGTAAGCTCCCCGAGGCGTCCCCTTTCATGCGTGAGAGCGTGTTTAGCCCCCGAGGCGTTACGCTCTGAGGCGTTCTCACCGAAGTTGATCCTAGATGTATAGGTCCTCAACTTAGCGAGACTTCGGAGGCGATAAGCCCAGTAAGCCCACGAGCGCGTCTGCCGCGTGAGGCGTGTTTAGCCCTTGAGGGCGTTACGCTCCCCAGCGTTCTTCACCGAGTTGATCCTAAATGTATAGGTCCTCAACTTAGCGAGACTTCGGAGAGGCGATAAGCCCGTAAGCCCCTCGAGAGCCGCCCCGCTTCGCGAAGGCGTGTTTAGCCCCCGGTAGGCGTTCACCGAGTTGATCCTAGATGTATAGGTCCTCAACTTAGCGAGACTTCGAGAGGCGATAAGCCCGTAAGCTCCCCGAGGCGTCCCTTTCGGCGTGAGAGGCGTGTTTAGCCCATGAGGGCGTTCGCTCTCCCCGAAGGCGTTCTCCGAGTTGATCCTAGATGTATAGGTCCTCAAATTAGCGAGACTTCGAGCGAGGCCCGTAAGCTCCCTCGAGAGGCGTCCCCTTTCGAGTGAGAGCGTGTTTAGCCCCTCGAGGCTCGCCTCGGCGTTCTCACCGAGTTGATCCTAGATGTATAGGTCCTCAACTTAGCGAGACTTCGAGAGGCGATAAGCCCGTAGTTCTCGAGAGCGTCCCCGCGCGAGAGCGTGTTTAGGTATGGAGCTTTGGCATTGTGTGAGAGGTGTGGTTTGGAGATGTGAGTAGATCCGCCATTTATGATAACAATCTTGAGTTTCTTTCATATGAACTTTGTAGTGCACAGGAGGCGGGGAATTACAATCGTATCAACTATTCGTAAAATTGCTTTAGCGGTATGTGTTCCATGGTCGGCAAAGAACTTTCCTTCTTGGGTTTTAATCCAATACAATCTGCGCCGTTACCGCGGCGGCGTTCCACTATGTAAGGGCCTTCCCATGTTGGTGCTAGCTTAGCGTCATCTTGAGTTTTCTTCAAAACGAGGTCTCCCGGTTGAAAAGACCGTGGATGCACTCGTTTGTTGTAAGATCGCTTGAGGACCTGTTGGTAGGCTTTGCCACCCTGATGGCTACTAGGTCGCCCCGTTCCTCGAGGAGGTCGATCTCGAGCTAGAACCGAAAGTCATTAAGGCCCCGATTCGACAAGTTCAGATCGGGTTGTCGTGATTGTCACTCGGTGGGGATGGCGGGCTTCGTACCATAGCACGGGGAAAATGGTGATTCGCCCGATTGCGAAGCGGTAGTCGCGATGAGCCCATAGTATGTTCTCCAAATGATTTGGCCAGGCTCTTGTTCTTTTCAATTTTCTTCTTCAAATTCTCGAATGAATGGCTTTGTTCTTTACGCGCTTGTCCATTGCTTTGAAATCTTGTGGTGTGGAGAATGCATGAACGATCTTCCATTTGGCGAAACTCTTTGGTGTTTTTCCTTGAACTAGGGAGCCATTGTCCATCACCGGTGTATGTGGTAAGCCAAACCGGGTGATGATATGAGTCCAAATGAAATTTCTGACGTGTGATTCTTTGACGTGTGCTAATGGAATTGCTTCAACCCACTTAGTGAAGTAGTCTGTGGCAACAAGGACGAATCGGAAGCCGGTGCTCTTCTGAGGGACGAATGGTCCCATAATGTCCATGCCCCATATGTGGAACGACCCGAGGGCTCGCGATGTTAATCAATTAGCGGTAGCGGTCAGATGATGTTAATGACCAAATGTTTGGCATTTGACACACTTGAGGACATACGCTTTAGCATCAATCTGCATACGAGGCCAGAAGTACCCTTGGGAGATCACTTTGTGGGCTAATGATCGACCTCCAGCATGGTTGCCGCACTCTCCTTCTTGAATTTCAGCAAAAATTAGCTGGCCTTGCTCTGGACTGATACATCTCAGATGAGGTCCCCCTGCGGACTTGCGGAATAATCTGCCGTTCACCAAACAATAGCTACGTGCTTGGTGTGGAACCCTCTTGGCTTTGGGGCGCTCCTCTGGGAGTGTGCCATACTGGATGTATTGTATAATAGGCTGCATCCAGGATTGACTCGTCTGATCTTCAGAGAGTGGGCACAGGTCGCTAATT
Organism: Coptis chinensis; assembly: GCF_015680905.1. Taxonomy (NCBI): domain Eukaryota; kingdom Viridiplantae; phylum Streptophyta; class Magnoliopsida; order Ranunculales; family Ranunculaceae; genus Coptis; species Coptis chinensis. The sequence continues at coordinate 19,035,782 of NC_141457.1, read as the reverse complement.
GTCAAGACTTGGCCCGCTTGGTAAGCTGGTCGATCGACTACTTCGATAATCGGTTGTCTAGGGACCGCGGTTCGTCCGAAAGTGGCTAAGTATGCCAAAGCTATCTGGCGTGGCGGTTCGTCCACGCAAAAATGGTGTATCGTCGCTCTGCTAAATGACGGAAGCAAATCGTTAACAACTTGAAGGTATTTAGAGAGGTTACCTTCGCTGGTAGTGTACTCTTTTGCAACCTGGCGAACGACCAGTTGCGAGTCACTAAAGATTTGGATCTCCTTTACTCCGAGCTGGATCGCTGTACGCATTCCCATTATTAGTGCTTCGTACTCTGCTTCGTTGTTGGACGTTGCGAAGTCTATACGAACTGCCTTCTCTACCATAGCTCCCTCGGGGGAGACTAAAACGATTCCCATGCCACTGCCTCCAGGGTTGCTGGAACCATCGACGTAGAGAGACCAGACTGTTTGCATGCTCGCTTTCTTGGGTGCGACCTCTGTTTCAGCCTCCCAATTAGGGTCGTCGGTTTGAAATCTGCTAGGAAGTCCGCAACGACCGACCGCTTCATGATATCGCGGCGGGACAAAGTCCATGTGGTGCTCGCCCCGCTCTTTGGCCCATATTGCCATCCTAGTAGTCTTGTTTTCTTTGTGAAGAATCCTCTTCAAGGGGAGATCGGTAAGTACTTTGATTGGATGAGCCTGGAAATACGGTCTGAATTTTCTTGCCGAATATAACAAAGCAAGGACCGCTCTTTCTATGTAAGAGTAGTTCTTCTCTGTTGGAGTGAGTGTCTTGCTTGTGAAGTAGATCGACTTTTCTGAATTGTGCTCATCCTTGAATAGGACCGAACTGATGGCGAAATCGGATACCGCCAGATAGAGCCCCAAAGTTTCTCCGTCTGTTGGTTTGGCTAGGACGGGAGGTGTTGTGAGGTACTCCTTAAGGGTGGCGAATGCTTGGTGGCATTGATCGTTCCATGAGAATTGCTCGCCTTTCCTTAGTATCTGTAAGAACGGTCGGCATTTGTCTGATGCTCTGGATATGAATCGGTTGAGTGCAGCGACCATACCTGACAACTTTTGTATCTGTTTCTTTGTTTGCGGGTCGGCATGTCGATGAACGCCCAATTTGGTCTGGATTTGCCCGATGCCTCGTTCGCGAGACCTGATATCCGAGAAATTTTCCGGAGGACGCTCCGAAAAGACACTTCTCTGGGTTCAGCTTCATTCCGGTTCGTCGTAGTCTGGAGAACGCTTGCTCGAGGTGAGTGAGGTGGTCAGCTGCTTTTTTGCTTTTGACAACCATATCGTCTATGTAGACCTCCATGGTATCGCCTAACATGTCCTGGAACATGTTAGTTACTAGCCGCTGATAGGTCGCTCCTGCGTTCTTTAGTCCGAACGGGAGAACGTTGTAACAATAAATTCCTTGCTCAGTGATGAACGATGTCTTCTCCTGATCTTCTTCAGCTAGTGGTATCTAATTGTACCCACTATATGCGTCCATAAATGATAGCAGCTCGTGCCCACAAGTCTGGTCGACTAGTTGGTCGATTCTTGGTAGGGGGAAGCTGTCTTTTGGAGTTTCTTGATTGACGTTGGTGAAGTCGGCGCTTCAAACGGATCGTGCCATTCTTTTTTGGGACTGCCACTATGTTGGCGACCCACTCTGGGTAGTCGACCTTCCGGATGAAACCTACTTGTTTGAGCTTATCTACCTCATCGTTGATTGCTTTTTGAAAGCGTAATGACAATCGTCTAGGATTGTTTGTCGGGTTTGGCACCAGGGTTGACGTTTAGCCGATGGCATGCAACACTAGGGTCTATACCAGGCACATCGATATACGACCAAGCGAACACATCTTTATTCATGGATAGAAATTTTACAAGTTGAGCCTTAAGTGTGGGGTCGAGGTTGGCTCCCACATAGACGAGTTTAGGGTCGTCTTCGGTTCCCAGGTTCACTTGCTGCTTGTCTTGAGTCGGTGCTTGGCTCTGTGCGCTCTGCTCTCTGGAGGATTGTTCTTTGCAGACTCTGTGTTGGTTCGCTGGCTGGCTGGAGTAGTCAGAGGAACTGGGACGTACTCTGTGGTTACGACAACAGGGTCAGAAGTGACTGCTGTTGGCGTGACAACAGAAACTGGGGTAGTTCCCTGCCATTCCTCTGGTTGGAAGGGAGGTGGTGATGGTGTCACGAGACTTTGCTTGCTCATGATGCTTTCCAATGGGGCGACCTCCAGGATTTGTGCTGTTGGTACGCCTGCTGCTTTGGTAGTGGTCGAGATTGGGGCTGGTGAGTGGAAACTTTTGTTGGAGCCCCAGCGTTCTATTTTGTTGCGCTAGATCTCACTTCAGCTACTAGATCTTTGGCCATTGTATAGTTGGTAGGTTCGTTGCTGACGGAGATGGGAGGTTCCGTGGTTTTGTTTGCTGCGATGATCTGGTTACAATGATGGGCCTCGGTAGTTGTTGCTTCGGTTCCATCATTCCCTCTTAGGCGGAAAAACGGATGACTTGGTGCAACGTGGACGGTACGGCTTGCATCTGATGTATCCACCGTCGTCCTAGGATGGCGTTGTAGGACGACTTGGTATCTAGGACGCTGAAGCGCGTGTTGAAGCTGACTTTGTCCTCCCGGGATCCCATCAAACCGGAGGATGATGATCCTATTGGATCGGCTCGGGAACCATTGAATCCGAAGAGGGGTGCAATGGGGTCTATGAAGACCGACTTTGGTAAGTTCATCTCTTGGATCGTGTGGTAGAACAGAATATCGCAAGAGCTGCCAGGGTCGATCAAAACTCGCTTGACGGTCCAGTCACTGATTTTGACGTGGACCACGAGTGCATCGTTAATGGGGGGCGGGACCTTGTTGAAATCGGCCTCGGAGAAGGTGATGTCTCTGTTCTCTACATACGAATCTGCGTGTACGACTGCAGCTTGTGAAGAGAAATTGTATACTTCATGGAGGGCACCTACGCGCCTTCTTTTTTCCCGAGAACTTGATCCGGAATCGTCTTGGAGAGTGATCATGTGGATGGTTCTGTCGTGCTCGCGACCTCTTGACGGCCGACGGCGATCTTGATGGATGCGTTCTCTGGAGCGTCCTCTGCTATGAGGGCGACTTTGAGACCTCAGATCGCTCCGTCTGGGTGGGGACCTGCTTCGTATCCTACGGGCCATGAGTTTGTGGCGGCGCGGTCGCCGTCGCCGCCGGGTATATTAGTGTCTTTGCTTGATGTGCCCCCGCTTGACTAGGTCTTGCAAGTAATGCTTGAGCCCCCGCCAGAGGCGTCGGTCTCGTGGCAATTGGCACGGTGAAAAGCGCAGTAGGGCTGGTCTGGGCGATCTGTTGGGCTGCCTTATCTCGGTCGGTAGAATGCAGCTTTCGCTGATCTTTTCTAGTATGTAACTAGGAGATCCGGTGAGCACGGCGAATTCCCGATCATTTCTTGGTTTTGGGTCCGAGGGTTGCCGCTTCTTTGCGGGTCGTTTCCTAGAGGATGATGCTACTTCCGAAACCTCTCCCTCTTACGTTTCTTCTTACGCTTCGTTTCGCTTTAACAAAGCCTCTTGCGGCTTGATGTATTTATCCACTCGAGCGCATGGCGCCGAACGTTTCGGGTTGGTCTTTCAAGAGCGACCTGGTTAGGTCGGTGTTGCGGGTGCGGCAGGCGGTTGTGAAAGCCAATGCGGCAAATGATTCCTTGAGGCCGCTTTCCATGTCCAAGAGCTCTATTTTGAACCGGCTTAAGAAGGAGCTGTAGGTTTCCTCCTTGCCCAGAGCGAGCTGGAAGAGTGAATTGAGATCACCCTTCTTGCGTCACGTTGTTATGCGTCTTGGGTTCGCGAGCAATTCGGTAAAATTTGTTCAAAGCCGTATGGAGTCCGACTCGAGGGAGAAGAACCAATCGAGTGGGCCGCCCTTAAACTTCTTTGGAAAGAGCCTCATCGGAGATGGTCGAACTCATGGCGCTATTTGTAGAGTCGCGAGGCTTTGAGCATATCGTGCTATATCTTTGCTGGGCATGTCGCGACCGTCATCTGATTAGGAACCGTGGTTGGACAAAGTCTGGAGGGGAGACCTTGTGAAGTACTTCAGAAGCAAATGGAGATGCACGCGATAGGTTTTCAGCATTTTCTGCACTATCTGGGTGGAATCTTTCTTGACCGCATTCTTGTCGAGCCTTTGGTTTAGCTCGGTGATCTGTTGACTGACGTTGATGACGTCGTCTTCTGCGGTGCCAGCTAGTGGGCTCTGTGTATCAACTTGTGCACGTAATGTGACGTTTTCTTGTCTGAGTTGGGCAATTTGTTCATTCATTGTTCCTAGCTGGTCTGCCAAAGTGTGGAATTGAGCTTCGAGGCTTGCCATGCTTCGTGGGCTTGAGAATCTTTTGTTTTGATTTTTGGCTTCTGATTATAAAGTGGTTTGGTTTCTCAAGTAATCGAGACCACAGACGGCGCCAATGTAAAGGTGTGATGTGATATTCCCTTACAAACAGTCTCTGGGGGACTGATATGGATGGATGGGTGAGACCGAGTTCGGCTTTGAGAGCGAACTGCCTACGTATCTTACTCTGGGTTCTTGGGGTCAGAGTAGAATCAGGTCTGGCGTAGTTCATAGGAGTGGTATTTATAGAGATTGAAATTGTATCCTCACCCTCCACGTGTAAAGGATGTCACCAACGTGGGGTGTGGATCATGGGAGCACGTGAGAAATATCTACATAGGTCTGCTGTGATGATGAGGAGTGGCGATCAATGCGAGTAACTTCTTGGCCGTGACCGATGGTGACGATTAGGATGAGTGCAAGTACACCTTCAGTCATGATTGCTTATGGATAGGGGGCCTGTGTCACTGCCTGGCGTAGTTCGCATGATGTTGCGATCTGTCCTGTGGCGCGATGTTGGCTCATGGATGCGACCTGAGACCATAGGTCGGTGTATTAGTTCCACCATGTTAAGCGCGTGCTGGATAGAGAATATCACCCCCCTACAAGTGGCACAGATTCACTATCTTTTTCTCTCTCATGACGCACACTAAATTTACTCTTTTTCTAATACTCAATGCAGTGATTTTAGTGATGGAAATCTCAAAATTATGTAACGGTTATTTTTTGCTTATCAATGAAAAACATGTTCTTTCAGTTACACAGATTAACAATACTGTAGAATGCTCATTTTAAATGTTTACTAACGAGACCAGTACAAATTACAATTTACAATTTACAGTGATTGATGAGTTGTGGAACCCAAAGCTCACATACTTTTTGTGTTTGCCTCATTGTGTATTGATCTTTTTAGTTTGTTTTTAGTTCAAACAGGTATGTCGATGCAGTCATGACAATACCCAAAGGCACTTTGTTTCCAATGTGTGGCATGAACTTAGGGTTGAACAGGGAGCTCATAGGCCCTGCCATGTACTTTGGGCTAATGGGTGATGGCCAGCCTATTGGCAGATACGACGACATGTGGGCTGGTTGGTGTGCCAAGGTATAGTTTGCTAACATCTGTTTAATTAGATTTTCTTGGGCTGGTTAAAATCGTGTACGCTAGTTGTTGGATAATTAAGAATGGCAATATGGCCATGGTGTCATTGGATAGACGTTGACTGTAGGTTTAGAATAAAATCATATTCGTAGAAAGCCAACTTATATTTTTAATTAAGTTCCATACTGAAGTTCATTTGTGTGGTCCTTCAAATACTTAGTAGTAATTAAGTTCAAAGTTGAACTCTGCACTTATTTCTCTCAAGAGACCTGTAAAAGTGTGGTTTAGCTTTCCCTTACAAACAGTCAATGGGGGACTGGAATAGGTTATTGGATGGACCGAGTTCGTCTTGAGAAGGAACTGCTTACGTATCTTGTTCTTGGTTTTTGTGGGGGAGAGCAGAATCAGGTCTGGCGTAGTTCATAGGAGAGGTATTTATAGATATTGAGAGTGTATCCTTGCCCTCCACGTGTAAAGGGTATCTCAAACGAGGGGTGGAGATCAGGGTAACATGTGAGAACTGTCCTCATAGGTCTGCTGTAATGATGTGGAGTGTCAGTCTGTATAAGTAGCTTGCGGCCGTGACCAGTGGCTGACGGCCAAGATATGTGCAAGTACACCTTTAGTCATGATTACTTCTGGAAGGGGTATCTGAGTCACTTTCCTAGCGTAGTTCGCGTGCTACTGCGACCTTTTTGTATCGTTCTATTAGTTCATGGATGCGACCTGTATCCACAGGTCGATGTGTCATTTCCACCATGTTATGCGCGTGTTGGATAGAGAATATCACTCCCCTACACAGCCCCCTCTCAGTAGGTTGTGAAAACGACCTGCTGAGAGAGATCGGTCGCGCGCGTGGAGCATACTAAAAGTGGAAATTTCCAACGATCTGTGAGGAGCGGCTCGTGCTAACCATGCTAGCTGGTGGGTGCCAACGTTTGACGCGTGTCCAGCACGTGACAAGATCTGAGCAGTTGCAGAGAAAAACGTGCCGCCCCGTTTTTTCGAGATGTGAAAAGACAGGACAGTTGGTTGGAAGTCGTGGGCAGCTAGGGCTGGGGTGTAATCATGATGCCTTGGAAACTGGAGGGGCGGTTGCTCAAAAATTTCACCGGCTTTTTTTGAAACTTCATTTGGTCGCCGTCCCGGTAGACACTACTTCATTACCGCATCATCCTTCAGGTTAGTTCTCTGCTATTGTTGAACCTCTGCTTCTTGTTTCGTGCTTAGCCTCTCTTCTAGAGTTGTTAGGATACCCTGTTAGTTACTTAGTAGCTAGACCTGTTAGGGTTAGGAGAAAAATGTCTGACTCCGATGACACTCGATCTAATGAGGTCCATGAAGTTTCTCTTGGCTGGGATAACGAAGATGATGAGAAAGATGAGTCTGTGTGTGGGGTGGTTGAGGGTGATGATGAAGATGAGGCGGTTGAGGGGGCTAGTAGTGAGGAAGATGCGGCTCGATCTACGTCTGTAGCTGCTGTAGCTAGCACTTCAGGTCGCTGTGAGAGGTCGTCTTCGAGCGGGCTGCTGCCTAGGGCTGTGGACAAACATGCTTTGAGGGCGTTCCCATATCTGAGAGAGAAATATGGGATAACCGTAAGCGGTTTGGAGATCCATGAGCCTGACCAGAACGCTCTGGTTTATAGCGATAGGTACACCCCACCAAATCATGGGGTGATCATCTGTGAGGGGCAGCTGAGGGCGTTCATGACGATATCGTTCTCCAAGCTAGTTTGTGAGTTCCTGAACCGCTGTGGCAAGGCGCCTGTTCAGTTTGTCGGTAACACATGGCGATTGTTCAAGGTATTTTACCTCTTGAACGCCAGCGGTGAGTACCACATCGAGGTCGTTGATGTTATCGAGCACTACCTCGTAAAGCGATCTAGGTCGCTGAACTTTAGCTTGCAAACTCGAAGCTACCTGTCGAAGCGCTCGATGGTAAAGAGTAACGAAGTCGGGACAAGCGACCGCTACTCCTTGTAGGAAGCTACTGTGCTAGCGGGTTCAGTGTGGACAATAAAATATGCGACTTTACTGGTGGATACCAGTGCGTTGTCTGATGATATCAAATTTGCTTTGGTTGAACTTATATGAAACTGTTGTCTTGCTGTCTGTGCCAGATATCCACTTGGAAAGGGGGTCGAGCTGACGGGTGATCGAGAAGTTCGCTAGACTGACGAGAGCTGAGAAACGAGCGAAGCTATCGGAAGTTGCTCATTTCTTTGAAGAACGTGGAGGACCTGCAATTAGGGAGAGAAGGCAAGTGCAAAAAGCTAGAGTGCGGGGTAAGGTGAGCGGGAGGACGTCGAAGAAACCTGTGATGGAGAAACGTAGGAGTGATCTGGTTACGAGGGAAGATAGGCACCGAGGTCGTGCCGGGGTGAAGCGACCACCGGAGAGTCTTTGAGGCCTCCGTCTGCAGGGGGGGGGGGACCGAGAACGCCCGCTCGATGTGGAGGATGTTCTCTTCAAAGTCCCAGAGTCTCGACCTGCAAAGGTTGCGAGGGTGGCTTAGACCGCACTAGAGGCGTGAAGTCGAGAAGGGGGAAGAGGCTCGCAACTCGGAGGCGAGACCGATGCCGAACCGGCGTCCTAGGTGAGGACGCCCCAGAGGTCGCTCAACCCAGGGTTGTTGGGGATCCCTCTGGTAAGATGAAGGGGAAGGTTGGTGTGAGAGAGATCGGTAAGGGCACTCCAAGATCGAAAAAGACGAAATGGAGCACAACCCGATGTAATGAGCGAGGTGATCGGGAAGAAGCGCTATGTGAGGAGGTCGGACTGCAGCTACAAGTCCGCACCCATAGCTGCTTGTTTGCTGGAGGGTATGACCCTGGATGGTGATAGGAAAGACTTGGATGCTAAGGAGCTGGAGTCGAATCTAAGGGGGATGGATAAGGCGATGTGTCTGGTAAGTAACCTTTGCACTCAACTTGACTGTGTTATCGCGTTACATGCTGTTGTTTGATAGTAACATGATATGTTGTGCGAGTTGTCGCAATTGATCGCTGGGTACCAGAAGCTGAAGACGGCTGCGCAGATCGCTAAACTGGAGAAGGCGGACGTTGAGTCACTGAGGGACGAGCTGTCGAATCTGTGGAGCCGCGGCAACAGTGAGAAAGACAGAATCGGATGCGCCGAGGGCCCCGCTCACCGCCCGCGACTCGAGAGAAGACCGCTCTGATGCATGAGTCGATTGAGCTGAAGCATGAGGTGGAAGCATTGAGGGGCCAGCTAGTCGCGGCGAACACCTATGTTGAACGATGTAAGACTTCCACCCTGCAAGCGAAAGAGGCCTATCTCACCATTCGTGCTGAGGTGGAGGAACTGGAGAAAAAGCTGGACGACCTGCAGGAGGAGCGGGAACGCCGAACCTCGGGAGAACTCGAAGGCGAACTGCTTAAAGATGCTGGCACTGTTTTTGCGGTCGTGCCTTCTCCCCTTACTGGTGTGGTGAGTGAGCAGCTTCAGGGGTCTGGCGAGCTCAACGTGGCTGGTGTTGAGGCAGTTGTGGCATCTTCTGGTGATCCGAACTCTGCCTCCGTGTTGAATGTTGCTCTTGGAGAGGATCTTGATGATATTGTCTAGGAAGTTTTGTTGTTTGTGTTTGTAATGGGCCTCTGGCCGTAAACAATAGAGTTGGTTTCCTGGGTTGACTGGGCCGTCTTTACCTTTTCCATTAATCGTGATAACTAGTGACTAAGCGTCTTTGATTTCACGAGTATTCTCAGCCAGGCATAGTTAGTCTCAGGAACTGGGCGCCCCTCGATGTCGCCGTCGCTTCTTTTATGAATGTGAATCTTGTTGCCTTTGCTTTCTACACTTAGTCTTGTGTATGATAAGAATGTTTGCATTTGTAAGCATATGCATGCTGTCGTGATCTAAACGGTGTAGGTCGCCGCGTCTATATGGACGCCTTGGCATTCTCGGGATCGGGAGCGCCTATAGCATATAGCGTGGCGTGGCACGTGTCGGAATGTGGGCGGTCGGGAGATATGAAATTATGGCTACCAGGTTGGCTGGCGTTTGGTGTCTCGATGCCATAATGGTGTGCCTTGGGAAGAGACGTTTCGTGGGTATAAATATGACTGGTCTTGAGAGAGCGACGGCATTTGCTCTTCTTGTTCTTCCTGCTGCGGCTGCTTCTCTTCCCTCTTGCTTTTGTTTCGCTTTCCTTTCCCGTTTACTCAGGTACGCTTCTCTTTTCTTCTTTTAGATCATGAATGTAAAGGTTACTGGCCGCTCTAACCAGCGTTCTTTTGTTTTCTGTGTTCAGCTTCGCTTATGGCTCGGTGCTTTCCGTAAGTCAGGGGAGAAGGGAGTGTAAGAGAGAGTTCCCCTCTGCTCATAGAGGAGATGGAGTTCCGTCCTCATGTGCATGGGGACCGTGGCAAAAGGAAAGCTGTGGCGTCTGCGGGCAAGAAGAGCAAGCGATCCAAGGGATCAGGTTGCTCGACTGGCGGCATTGTGTTTAGGACGCCACAATGAGCGGAAGACACCCATCGGGCTGCTGATGGAAGCGACGACCTGGGGCAAGGTCGTCACGTCGCTAGTGAGAGTTCGCTCCCTCGTGTCGGGGACGTGGGGAGCGAATTCTACTATGTGGGGAGAACGGGGAAGAAGCGTGATGTAAAGCGTTCTGATTGCAGCTTCTACTCGGCGCCCATAGCGACTAGTCTGCTGAAGGGGATCGTGTTAGACGGGGACAAAGTTGAAGTCGAGGATGAAGATATGGAGACGCTGCTGGGGACCATGGACATGGCTAGTTGTTTGGTGAGTGTTTATCTGTCAGCTTTGCCGCTTTGTTTCTTAAGTGATTCTGATTAAGATTTTGTCCTTGTAGTTTCTGGCTGGGTATGATAAGTCAAGAACGCCGCGGCAAACGGCGTCGATATCGACGGCGTCAACTCCCGAAGTCGAAATTGGGATGTTTGGCGAAGCACCTGGGGTGACAAGAGGAAGCTGGACGCAATGACGGTGAAATACCGTCTTTGCTTTGATGAAACGCTTAAACCGGTCGCCGCAATGGCCGAGCTGCAAATGGAGGTAGCGGAAGTCACCGAAAGTAACGCTAAGCGATGTCGGGGGTTACTTCGCGAAAGCTCAAAGTCGTATACCACGGCTGTATCGGTATGCCAAAATTTGGGCCGAAGTATGGTCGACTAAAAAGGCGGATGGGGCTCGGGGGACGGTATTATCTGCGTTGTTTTTTTGGGCTGCGAGGCACGTTCCTTCGACCAGCACTACTCCTCAGGACAAACATGTGGTCGCGGCTCCGTGATGGTGATTTCTCTTCTTTGTCTTGGTAAGAAACTTGGTTCATGTTGTAGTGATTATGTCTGTTCTTTGCCCCTACGAGGGTTAAACATTAGAGCTGTGTTTTCAGGCTTGCCTGAGCAGTTCGCCTTTGTTGATACAGAGAACTAGTGTCCACGAAAGTGCCAGTTCGTTAATTTTTCTCCCTTTGTTCACCGGTCCGATCTGGATTTTCTGGGTAAACCCAGCAGATCGGTGGTTTATCTGAAACTGGTCGTGTAGCTTCATGGTAAATGTATGCTTAACGTTATCTTTTGCTTGACTGCTTGTAGGTATTACTTTGTTTATTGGGCTTGTTTCTGAGATGTGCTCTCGTAAAGCGTTATGTTTGTGTAGTATTGCTCGGGAGAGCGATTTAGGAGATGTAAGTGTCCGATTAGTTTAGACTTAGGGGATTCATGACCCTACAAACTTCTGAGGGCGTGTTGCTCGTTGAGAGCGTTCTCGTGGAGTTGATCCTAGGGGTATAGGTCCTCAACTTAGCGAGACTCGAAGAGGCTATGAGCCTGCAAGCTCCTGAGAACGTTCTGCTCGCTTGAGAGCGTGTGTAGCCCCTGAGGGCATGCTACTCCTGAGAGCGTTCTCGCTGAGTTGATCCTAGGAGTATAGGTCCTCAACTTAGCGAGACTCGGAGAGGGCCTGTAAGCTCCTGGGAGCGTTCTGCTCACTTGAGAGCTTGTGTAGCCCCTGAGGGCGTGCTGCTCCTGAGAGCGTTCTCACTGAGTTGATCCTAGGAGTATAGGTCCTCAATTTAGCGAGACTCGAAGAGGCTATGAGCCTGTAAGCTCCTGGGAGCATTCTGCTCGCTTGAGAGCGTGTGTAGCCCCTGAGGGTGTCTTTGCCCCCGGTAGCCGTTCGGCCGAGTTGATCCTAGGAGTATAGGTCCTCAACTAGTGAGACTCGGGAGGCTATGAGCCCAATAAGCTCTCGGGAGCCGCTCGCCGCTTGAGAGCGTGTAGCCCCCGAGGGCTTTGCTCCCCGAAGGCGTTCTGTTGAGTTGATCCCTAGGAGTATAGGTCTTCAACTTAGTGAGACTTCGGGAGAGCTATGAGCCCAGTAAGCTCCTGGGGCGTTACGCTCGCCGCGAGAGCTTGTGTAGCCCCCGAGGGCGTCTTTGCTCATGAGAGCATTCTCGTTGAGTTGATCCTAGGAGTATAGGTCCTCAACTTAGTGAGACTTCGGAGAAAGCTATGAGCCCCAAGAAGCTCCTGGGAGCATTCTGCTCGCTTGAGAGCGTGTGTAGCCCCTGAGGGCATGCTGCTCCTGAGAGCGTTCTCGCTGAGTTGATCCTAGGAGTATAGGTCCTCAACTTAGTGAGACTCGGAGAGGCTATGAGCCCCAGAAGCTCCCCGGGAGTTCTTAAGCTTGAGATTGTGTGTAGCCCCCGGTATGGCTTTGCTCCGAGAGTGTTCTCGCTGAGTTGATCCTAGGAGTATAGGTCCTCAACTAGCGAGACTCGGAGAGGCTATGAGCCTGTTGTCAGTGCATATGTACTGATGGTACTTGCGGTGCGAGTGGCGTGGCTTGGAGATGCGAGTAAATGCCGTAGATTATAATAACAATCTTGAGTATCTCACACTTGAATTTGTAGCAAATGGAAACCTAAATTACAAAACATTATGAAACTAATGGTAAAACTTCTTTAACAAGTACGTGTTTCAAGGCCGTGGCAATAACTTCCCCTCTTGTGTTTTAATCCAGTACGCTCCATTGCCAACGACGCGTTCCACTATGTAGGGGCCTTCCCACGTTGGTGCTAGTTTAGAATCTTCTTGAGTTTTTTTCAAGACTAGATCTCCAGGTTGAAAAGATCGAGGATGTACTCGTTTGTTGTAGGACCGCTTTAGGATCTGTTGGTAAGATACTACTCTGATAGCTGCTAGGTCGCGTCGCTCTTCCAGCAGATCGACCTCTCGAGCTAGTACTGAGTCATTATGACCTGATTCGACAAGTTCAGATCGAGTTGTCGTGATTGTCAGCTCGGTGGGGATGACAGCTTCTGTGCCATAACATAAGGAGAATGGTGATTCGCCTGTGCTGGAACGAGCTGTGGTGCGATGAGCCCATAGTATGTTCTCGAGTTGGTTTAGCCATTGGCTCTTATTTTTTTCGATCTTTTTCTTCAAGTTCTCCAAAATGGCTTTATTGCTGGCCTCCGCCTGTCCATTGCTTTGAGCGTATTGGAGAGTGGAGAATGCATGAACGATCTTCCACTTGGCTAGGAACTCTCGGACTATTTTGCCATTGAACTGGGAATCGTTGTCCATCACTAGCGTGTGTGGTAAGCCAAATCTGGTGATGATATGAGTCCAAATGAAATTCCTGACATGTGACTCTTTGACATGTGCCAACGGAATTGCTTCGACCCACTTCGTGAAGTAATCTGTGGAAGCCAAGACAAAGCGGAAGCCGGGTGCTCTTCTGAGGGATGAATGGTCCCATAATGTCCATGCCCCACATGTGGAACGGCCAAGGGCTCGCGATGTTGATCAGTTCGCAGGCTGGCTGAATGATGTTGTGCCCAAATGTTTGACATTTGACACACTTAAGGACATACGTTTTGGCATCGATCTGTATACGGGGCCAGAAGTATCCTTGGGAGATCGCTTTATGGGCCAATGAGCGACCTCCAGCATGGTTTCCACACTCTCCGTCATGAATCTCAGCGAAAATTAACTGACCTTGCTCTGGACTGATGCATCTCAGATGAGGTCCCCCAGCAGATTTGTGAAATAACCTGTCATTAACCAAACAATAGCTATGTATGCGGTGCGAATCTTCCCGCCCCGCACGCCACCGGGGAGTTTACCGTCTTTGGATGTATTGTATAATAGGCTGCATCCATGTTTGACTCATCTGATCTCCAGAGAGTGGGTACAGGTCACTGATTGCTAAGACATGGTCCGCTTGGTAAGCTGGTCGGTCGACCACTTCAATGGTCAGTTGTCTAGGGGCACAGTTCGGTGTCTGAGTGGCTAGGTATGCTAAGCTATCTGCGTGACGGTTCTCTTCACGCAAAAAATGGTGTACTGTAGCTCTGCTGAAAAAAAGAAGTAAATCATTAACAACTTGAAGGTATTTGGAAAGGTTACCTTCGTTGGTAGTGTACTCTTTTGCGATCTGGCGAACAACCAGTTGCGAGTCACTAAAGATTTGGAACTCCTTTACACCGAGTTGGATTGCCGCATGCAACCCCATTATTAATGCCTCGTACTCCGCTTCGTTATTGGAGGTTGCGAAGTCTATGCGAACTGCCTTTTCTATCATAGCTCCCTCGGGGGATACTAAAACGATTCCGATACCACTGCCTCCTGGGTTACAGGAACCATCAACGTAGAGGGACTAGACTGTTTTTATGTTTGCTTTTGTGGGTGCGACTTCTGCTTCTGGCTCCCAATTGGGGTCGTCAACTGGAAAATCTGCTAGGAAATCTCATGACAACCCGCCCTTCTGCGGCGCGCATGGGGACGAAGTCCATGTGGTGCTCACCCACTCTTAAACCCATATCGCCATCCTAGTAGTCTTATTCTCTTTGTGAAGGATCCGCTTCAATGGAAGGTCGCTAAGTATTCTGATTGGATGAGCTTGGAAGTAAGGTCTGAATTTTCTTGCCGAGTATAATAAAGCAAGCACTGCTCTTTCAACGTGGGAATAATTCTTCTCGGTTGGAGTGAGCGTCTTACTTGTGAAGTAGATCGGCTTTTCTGAATTGTTTTCCTTTTTGAAGAGAACCGAACTGATGGCTTAAGTCATTCTTGCGGATAGAGCCCCAGTGTTTCTCCGTCCATTGGTTTGGCTAAGACGGGGGGCGTTGTGAGGTATTCCTTGAGAGTGGAGAATGCTTGGTGACATTGATCGTTCCATGAGAACTGCTTTCCTTTTTAGGATCTGTGGAACGGCCTCGCACTTGTCCGATGCGATGCTCGATATGAATCGGTTGAGTGCAGCGACCATGCCTGACAGTTTTTGTATCTGTTTCTTTGTTTGTGGGTCGGGCATGTCTAAGAACGCCTGAATTTGGTATGGATTTGCTTCGATACCTCACTGTGAGACCTGATACCCTAAGAATTTTTCGGAAGACGCTCTAAAGAGGCATTTCTCTGGGTTCAGCTTCATTCCAGTTCGGCGTAATCTGGAGAACGGTTGCTCAAGGTGAGTGAGGTGGTCACCTGCTTTTTTGCTTTTGACGACCATGTCGTCTATGTAGACCTCCATGGTGTCGCCTAACATGTCCTAGAGCATGTCAGTTACCAGTCGTTGATAAGTCGCCCCGGCGTTCTTGAGTCCGAATGGGAGAACGTTGTAGCAATAAATTCCTTGCTCAGTGATGAATGAGGTCTTCTCCTGATCTTCCTCAGCGAGTGGTATTTGGTTGTACCCACTGTATGCATCCATGAATGATAACAGCTCATGCCCACAAGTCTGGTCGACTAGTCGGTCGATTCTAGGTAGTGGGAAACTGTCTTTAGGTGTTTCTTGGTTGACGTTGGTGAAGTCCACGCATAGGCGGACTGTACCATTCTTCTTCGGAACTGCCACGATGTTTGCTACCCAATCTGGGTAATCGACCTTCCGAATGAAACCGACTTGCTTGAGTTTATCGACCTCATCGGTCACTGCTTTTTGAAAACGTAATGACAATCTTCTAGGTCGTTGTCGAACTGGTTTGGCACCAGGGTTGACGTTTAACCTATGGCATGCAACGCTAGGATCTATACCAGGTACATCGATATACGACTAAGCGAACACATCTTTATTCATGGACAAAAAGTTTACAAGATGAGCTTTAAGTGTGGGGTCGAGGTTAGCCCCGACATAGACGAAGCGAGTTTCGCCTCGCTCCCGTTTCCCAATTCACTTGCTGCCTTTCTTCGGTCGGTGCTGAGACTTGTGTTGTTTGAGTGCTCTCTGGAGGACTGCACTTTGAGATGTTATGCTGGTCTGGTGAGTAGCTGTAGTAGCTGTAGGAGCTGGAGCGTCTTCTGTGGTTACGACAACAGAGTCAGAAGTGACTTCTGTGGCTGTGACAACAGAAGCTGGGATGGTTTGCTGCAGCAGCACTAGCTGTATGAGAGCTAGCGGGGCGATCTCTTGGCTCTGTTTGCGCGGGATGCTCTCTACTGGGGCGACCTCTAGGATCTGTGATGCGGGGACACCTGCCGCCCTAGTGTAGCTCGGGGTTTGGGCTGGTAAGAGGAGGTTCGTGTTGGAGCCCTGATAAAAGTAAAATAAATAGTCTACCTACGAAATGAACGATTAAACTCAAAACGTAAGTAAACTAAACTAATCTTAAGATGCTTATTTATATTTATTAAAGATTCTACTCTCAAGTCTATGAGATATAGTGGAGTAGAGTGATTCGTTCCACTCTTAGTCCTTCCGCATGCTATGTTCTCAAGTGTAAGTACTCTAAATTTAAAGTCTAATGAGAGATTTACGAAAAAGGCAACTAGACTACGATGCAACTACCCACGAAATGCAACTAGTCGACGATGGGAATAACTAAGGGAATGCTACGTTGATTCTATGATAAGGAGTTAGAGGGGATTGATTCCACCTTAACTTCGACTTAATCCTATTAATGACCGAATCGTCAGAATCCGAATTGAATCGCTTCCGAGAACAATTGGTTTCTTCCTAATCCCTAATTACACATGGCATTCCTACCAATTCATAACTAGCATGTGAACGATTAAACCCATTCTCATGGTGAACTAATCGTTTCTAGAGTGGAAAGGAAATTACGACGATTCTACGATATTCGGAATCAAGCTTTCATCAAGGCTTCTCAACCCCCTCTAATGGAGGTTTAGCCGAGAATCATTACGCAATCATTTCTGATTACATTTAAACTAAACATGATATAAAGAATTGAAATTTACTTAATTAAACAATAATGAAATCTAATTTAATGACTCAAATGAAATAAAGACAGGAATTGAAATTAGATCTAGGAATGGAAATGACAAAATCGAAATTGATAAAAAAATACTACTTTATTGATCTAATCAAAATGAAGAACAAGATTCAAAGGTTTAATCTAATACAATAATTGAAATGGAACTAAACTTAATTAATCTACATGAAAAACTAGATCTATAATTCATTAATGGAGGCTACTAATCTAATCTATTTCTAGGTCTAACTATCTACCATTAACAATCTACCATTAACAAAGAGCTAAGCTTTTGTTTTTATACATTCAGATCCAAAAATCGTGCATGGGCTTGGAGCCATGTTTTGGGCCAGAGAATCGGGCCCAAAACCCAATTCTTCGATCCAAAAGGCCTCTTCAGCTGCAGTTGGCTTCAACAGACTTTCCGTCCACTTCTGCTCCTCTGGTTGGGTCAAGGCTTAGACCATTGGAAATCTCTTTCCGAGCCGGTCGTTTTGACATAAGGTAGGCCCCATTCCGAGGTCTGAGTCCAAAGATATGTCCTTCGGAAGTTCTCACGACTTTGTGTCTTGTTTTCGCCCGTCGACTTTTCAGCTTTTTGACGGGCTTTTAGAAAGGCTTTGTCTTCTCGAAACTTGGCCTTTAATCACGGAACTCCTTAGTAACCGACCTTGCTCCTTTATCTCGCTAAAGTGGCACATTTCTGCACATAATGGACTTTGAAGCCCGAAATGCATAAAACACGTGTCGGTGTTAACTCTTAATTATTACTCATATAATTGGTCTAAAAGTATGATCATTAAAGGGTTAAAACTACAGTTTTGGGCTCTTATCAAACCACCCCCAAACAGCATTTTGCTTGTCCTCAAGCAAAGATGAGAAATTAACATAAGTGACCAAAAATGGAGTTCTATCTACTTCTCGTTTCACCGAGTGCGATTGCATTGACCATATGCAACAAGGCCTTAAACCACTAGGAATTCCCTAGTGGACGAGTTATAGCCTCGTGAAAGTTTTCCAGTGAAGGTACTCACAAACTTCATCTATACTACAACAACTAAGAAATAAAACTATTGTTTCCTTATTCATGCTCCAAACTATCTATACATCTCACTAGCTATGAACAAGAATAACCAAGTCAAAAACCTAAGCTAATATATGCATAATAATCAATCATCTATAATAAACATATATACAATGAGTAATACTATGAAATGTCTAGCAGGTCCGTTTCAAAACTTCGGAATAGCGTCCCTAAGTAGGTTCTCTCAATAATAATAGTCAAGATACAACACTCTCTGATTTTTCCACTCAAGTTTAGCTACTCTAGTGCGCAGTGGGCACACTTTACCTTACAATCTCAATGACAACAAGGAAGCCGGAGTCGATCAAACACATCTGCCACTTACTATCACACTAGCCTATTCCTAATTGAGCTAGAGGTCTTTATTAGGTGTTAGCGGGGGATTAGGAGATGGTTTAAGAAGGAAGGAAATGGATATTCAAAAAGCACAAGTCTGAGATAATAGAGTCTTCATATTATGTAACTAGAGAAAACCTTGTTATTTACTTTTGCTTCTACACTTTGTTTCCATCCTTAGCCATATTTTTTTCTTTTTCTTTTCTCTTTTTTTTTTTTTTTCTTTTGGCTTTTTGACTTTTATTGGAGTTTTTATTTTATTTCTATTTTTATTTTTCTTTCCTTGGATGGAAACTTCTTTTCTTTATTTTCTGAAGCAATTAACTAACTTTTGTTTACACAGGTTTTTCTCTTCTTCTTTCTTCCTCATTCTATTCTCAGACTTATTCTAAATTGGGTAAGTTGATTTATTTTTTTTATTTTGTTTTTGTTTTTGTAACAGGGTAAAGGGATTTGTGGTTTATGGAAGGTTAAAGAAAGGCTCAGAGGGGCGACTAGCGGAAAATAATTCATAGGTTTGAATTTCTGGCTATATCGATCCAAAAAGGGCCTAAATTCTTGCTTAGGATATGGCATAGTGATCAAGCAAGTGGACGTGTGATATCTCTATCCGGATTTTACTTCTCCCTTGTGTCATTTCTCAAATGTTTCGCTCATATCAGGCTTTAGGCTATATTCTCACAGGATTTGTAGAATAAGTACTCTAGCCTAGATTTCAGAAACTTACTGCTAACAATCATAGATACTCATGTAATATATTTATAGATAGATGCAAAGATTATTACCTATATATTAACCTAAATTTCTAACAATTATTCTAATGCAAATGTACTCATTGAGACTTCTAGATTGTTAAGAGCATGGAGAAAGAAACAATACCAATATTCCTAAGTGTATAGCATAACTTATTTATTTATATTTTTGAATTTTTTTTTAAAAATTTAACTAGAGAACAAATGCATATTAACTCTATCTATATCCTAACAGATGCCTTAATTACACGTGTTTCTATGCCCCCCAAACAAGAAGCATGCTTTGTCCTCAAAGCATTTAAATAAAGAGGGTAGGAAAAATACCATTGAAGCGCGGAAATTCGGGGAACATCTCAAAAACAAGGTTAGAACGTGCTAATATAGGAAATAAAAGCCCACACAACTCTATCTGAGTTCTACCCATTATGGGGTTAATAAGAATGAAATTGCTTGGGACATAAGCAGATGATAAGCACCCAAAACTGTAATATTAAACCCCGAGAGACATAGCATTTTGGTCGATTATGTGTTTAATAATCATGTAATAATTATATTTTAAATGCTTTTGCGGTTTCCGCAATTAAAATGAATATAGTGATAAAACATGCATCGGGCACGGAATACGGGAATATTTGGAGTTTCCACTCGACCCGTGAAGCCGAAGTTTCCAAAAGAACAGAACCAGTGCGGAACGGGCCCACATATGAAGAAGCAGCAAATTTCCGATGCTCAAATCGGATAAATCTAGGTGCCGACGTTGGCTAGTGAAGCTGCCAAGTACAAGAATACGGGAATATTTGGAATTCCCGCTCAATCCCCGTGAAGCCCAACAAAGCCTGACTAGAGCCGAAGTTCCCAAAAGAACAGAACCAGTCGCAAAACGGGCCCACATATAAAGAGGCGAAAAACTTCGATGCTCAAATCGGATAAATCTAGGTGCCGACGTTGGCAAGTGAAGCTACCAAGTACAAGAATACGGGAATATTGGAATTCCCGCTCAATCCCCGTAAAGCCCAACAAAGCCTGACTAGAGCCGAAGTTTCCAAAAGAACAGAACCAGTACAAGACGGGCCCACATATAAAGAGGCAGGGAACTTCCGAAGCTCAAATCGGATAAATCTAGGTGCCGACGTTGGCTAGTGAAGCTGCCATAGCGACCCGGGCAACGAACTCTGCGCAAGGACAAAAAGTCATAAAAACGCCAATTTTGGCGCCGCCACTGGACACACTCTGCGGGCCCAGAAGGCATGATGAGTCAGCATAGGCAGGTGGCAGAGAATGGTTTCAAATTGATGCCACCTTGCAATGAGAGAAGACACGTACCTGTTCAAGATGGAAATGAAATTAAGCAAAGGGACAAATATAAGGCGCAAGCGGACGAAACATTAAATAAGTTTTGTTTCGTAAACAAAACTTGGTCACGTGAAAACAAAACCTCGACATTCAAAGTTTTGAATGTCTCAAATGGAGTAACAGCCAAAACCGAATTAAATCATCCTCCAGACATCCGCCTATATATATGAGGGGTTCGCCTTCATTATAAGGTCTTCAGCATATTAATGCTTTAGCTACGTTTAGTTTTTCTTCAGTACTTACCTTCTGCCATTTTTATTTCAGCAGCTTAATACAGTAAGTTATTTTACCCTTAATAACAGTCATTTCTTTTCTTGTTTAATTTCTGTCCTGCATTTATTTACTTAATGTATACAGCAAGTTTTATTATTTCTTCTATGATGATGAGCTAATCCCCTCGGGGAGGGTTATCTTTGCTTCGTGTGAAAATCCGGATTGACTTGTTAATATTCTAGAATCACTACTTAGGAATTAGGCATAGAATTAACATCCGGTCCCAAAATGACTGAGACTGTACAAAGTTGGAGTGCTGATGCTCCAGATCTGGTCGTAGCGACCAAAATGTGTCTCGTGCGCGACTCTGCAGTGTCGGGCCGACTCTCCAATTAAAATCCATTGATGTGAACTTGTGCCAGGAGCTGAAATAATATACTAGAGATGAGGTATTATCGAAACTCCTTATGCTAGTGAAATGCGACCTAGAGATGTGGGCATGCACTAGGGATCAATACTCGACGTCGTCTCCGAAACGAGACGAATTAGAGATGTAGTGATTTGGTAATAAAAACTGTTGAAAAATGATTCTTGCATGAGCATGATTAACTCTCTCCCTATTTCTCTACTTTTGTTTACCTATATATAATCACCGTAGTAATTTATTTTATTTGCATTACCGTTATTTTAATTAAAAACCAACTAAAAAAGAAACCTAAAAATCCTACTCACTTAAAGTTGTAATTTCCAGTTGTGAACCTATCCGAGAGCCCTAAGGTTTGGGACGATCCCTTACTCGACCTATCCTACCAAACCCACGTGAGTAAGGTAACTTGACTAAAACGCATCACTATCTACGGGACGTTGGAATTTGACTTTGATTGTGGACTTCGGACTTTGGGTATGGGACCTCGGACTTAAGGAAATAAGTAACTGAAAACCAATAAACGTGTGTAAAGAGCGTTTTATCAAATGGCGCCGCTGCACGCCGAAGGACTCTGGACTTAACGTAATAACTGGAATACATCCATAAAAACCCCTCCCTTACCTCCTCATCTTTTTAATTTTCATTTCTGTTACAATACTAACTCTTTACCGTAATTTTTTCTACTAACAAATAACTGTGAGCCAAGTTGTTTATTTTCATTAGCACAGTCTAAGTACTCCGTAGGAATTTGAAGTACTAAACAGACAAAAGAGTCTCGGACGAGACTGAATTAGTAAGCAAGCGAAACTAACCTGGAGTATCAACACTCCGGTTTTCAGGTACAGGCCACTTTCCTTTTCAGTACTCTTTTGGGCTCTTTGGTCCTGTTTTTTTTCTAGTAAGCATAAGCTTGGGAGTAGTCGACCGCTATACGAGGAATCGCGCGGGGCGCCGTTTCAAACTCTTAAACTCCTCAAACTTTGTCGAGGATATTATTTGCTATAACCTGTTTTACCTCGTATATTTGTATGTTGGCATGAGAACTCTGTGCATGTAAAGGTGGTTCGTCATCATATATTCACGTAACACAATTAATATGATTCGAATATATTTTGATATATGCGTAGCGTCAAACCACCTGCTTAGAGAATATTTTTGTATGTGTATGTTACATCAATTCACGTCTGACGATATTCAATTGCATGAGTTCGTTCTCGACATTCCCTAGCTCCGCGATAACTTACACATAGTTGCACGTATAGGTAATATAGATTTGCATGGGTAGACTTTCTGCGTAACTAGTATATGTTAGTTAGTTTCTATTTTAGCATCTATCGTTTTTAATTGCATATTTCGTAATCACGTCTCCATAATACACTAATTACGTAAATTAAAAAATAAAAAATAAAAAATAAAAAAATAAAAAAAAAAAAAAAAAAAAATCATAGTAATTAAAAATTTCATCTAAATCATCTTAATAACACCCCGCATAATACACCATCATAAATCATCATCCTATTCCATCAGTGCCTAGGAAACTTGAGAAAAAAATTGAGGTTGCCTAATTAAGGAACGTGCTAGCACGAACAACCTCCCTCAATTCTCTCTCGGTAACCTCGGCTCTTTGGAATATTCACCGCGTTATCCTAGCTTCCCGCTTTCGAAAGTTAGCAACAAATTCGGGGAGAAGTGGCTTCAACTCCTCCTTCCTAACTTCTAAAAACTCCAGTCATTATTCGTCCTTATGAGCACTAAATTAAAATTCATATTTGTATGAGACTACGGTCCGTAAACATAAGGAATTAGAACTTACATATCATCGCCGAAAATACAAGAAACAACCGCTTATGTTATCTCCTAGGCATAGTTCCTCCTCCGTGAAATCAACCTCGTCAAACATCTCCGCTTTCCATTATCCCTCTGAAATGGTGATGAATTCAAAAAGTAAGTAAACTAAACTTATTCTTTGCTATCTTGTTTATCAAAGAATTATTCTACTCTCAACCAATTCGAGATATAGGGGAGGAGATAAGTTCGTTCCACTCTAGTGCTCTAGCATGGATGTTTTCTAATCTAACTAGTGGTTTTTAAGTCATGAGAGTTTCACGAGAGGAATTATACTCACGATGCAACTACCCACAAGATCTGACTAATTAGGTTATCCCGAATCGGCTAAAGGAATGCTCGTTGATTCTATGATAAGGAGTTAGAGGGATTGATTCCACCTTAACTTCAACTTAATCCACTAACGGTCGTAAATAAGTAATCGAATTAGTTGCCAGAAACAATTTAGTTATTCCTAATCCTAATTATACATGGCATTTCTACCCAATTCATAACTAGCATGTGAACAATTAAACCCATTCTCATGGTGAACTAATCATTTTCTAGAGTGGAATAGAAAATCACGGCGATTCTACGATAATCGGAATCAAGCTTTCATCAAGGCTTCACAACCCCCTAATGGAGGTTTAGCCTTGAATCATTCCTAATCATTTCCATTTATATTAAAACTAAACATAATATAAAGCATTGAAATTTATTTAATTAAACAATAATGAAATCTAATTTAATGACTAAATTGAACTAAGGACATGAATTGAAATTAGATCCTAAAATTGGAATTGACAAAATCGGAAATGGATAAAGAATACTACTTTATTGATCTAATCAAATGAAGAACAAGATTCAAAGGTTTAATCTAATAAAGGATTTGAAACTAATTAAAGAAAATAATTAAATCTAGATCTAGAAGCTATTTTAATGGCTACTTTCTATTCTAAGCTATGAACCCTAATTCTCTACTAATTAATCTACCATTAACAAAGACTTAAGCTTTTGTTCTTATACATTCAGATCAAAATTCGTGCATGGGCTTGGGCGGGGTTTGGGCGAGAATCCCAAAAAACCAATTCTTCGATCAAAAGGCCTCTTCAGCTGCAGTTGACTTCCACAGACTTTTCGTCCACTTCTGCTCCTCTGATTGGGTCAAGGCTTGGACCATTACAAAGCTCTTTCGAGCCGGTCGTTTTGACATAAAGGTATGCCCAATTCGAGGTCTGAGTCCAAAGATCGGCTTTGGGAAGTTCTGGACGACTTTTGCTCCTCTATATCGCTAAAAGTGGTACATTTACGCACATAATGGACTTTGAAGCAGAAATGCATAAAAGCCAGGCGTGTCGGTGTTAACTCTTACTTATTATTCACATAATTGGTCTAACAATTGATGATTATTAAGGGGTTAAAACTACAGTTTTGGGCTCTTATCAAACCACCCCAAACTGACATTTTGCTTGTCCTCGAAGCAAATATGAGAAATTAGAATAAGTGACCAAAAATGGAGTTCTAACTACTCTCGTTCGTTTTATTTGAGTCACGTTGCATTGACCATATGCAACAAGGCCTTAAACCACTAGGAATTCCCTAGTGGATGAGTTATAACCTCGTGAGAGTTTTCCGGTGAAGGTACTCACAAACTTCATCTATCTTCTGGCGACTAAGAAAATAAAACTATTGTTTCCTTATTCATGCTCAACTATCTATACATCTCTCTAGCAATTACATAAGAATAACGGTCAAAACCCTAAGTTAATATATGCATAATAATCAATCATCTACAATAAACATATATACAATAGGTAGTCTTATCAAATGTTTAGCGGGGTTTGTTTTAGAACTTCGGAATAAAGCGTCCTTAAGTAGGTTCTCACAATAATAGTCAAAGAAACAACACTCTGATTTTTTGCACTCAAGTTTATTTACTCCGATTAATGCAGTGGGCACACTTTACCTTACAATCTCAATGACAACAAAGGGCCGGGGTCAATCAAACACATCGCCACTTACTATCACACTAACCTATTCCTAATTGAGCTAGAGGTCTTTATTAGGTGTTATTCACGAGGGATTAGGAGATGGTTTAAGAAGGAAGGAAATGGATATTCAAAGGACAAGTCTGAGATAATAGAGTCTTCATTATTATGTAACTTAGAAAACCTTGTTATTTTCTTTTTTCTATACTTTGTTTCCATCCTTAGCCATATTTTTTTTTTTTCTTTTCTTTGGCTTTTGACTCCTTTTATTCTATTTTTTTTTTTTTTGGAGTTTTATTTTATTTCTATTTTTCTTTTCTTTGGATGGAAACTTCTTTCTTTTATTTTTGGAAGCAAGTAACAATTTTTGTTTACACATGTTTTCTCTTCTTCTTTCTTCACTCATTCTATTCTCGGACTTATTCTAAATTGGGTAGGTTGATTTATTCTTTTTTTTTTTTATTTTGTTTTTGTTTTTGCAACGGGGTAAAGGAATTGTATGGTGTATGGAAGGCTAAAAGAAAAAGGCTCGAGTGGTGACTAGCGGAAAATAATTCATAGGTTTGAATTTACGGCTATATCGATCCAAAAGCGGCTAAATTCTCACTTAGGATATGGTTTAGTGATCAAGCAAGTGGGCGTGTGATTTCTCTATCCGGATTTTACTTCTCCTTGTGTCATTTCTCAAATGTTTACGCTCATATAAGGCTTTTTAAAGGCTATATTCTCCGCAGGATTTGTAGAATAAGTACTCTAGCCTAGATTTGAAACTTCTGCTAACAATCATAGATACTCATGTAATATATTTATAGATAGATGCAAAGATTATTACCTACGTTATTAACCTAAGTTTCTAACAATTATTACGATGCAACGACTATGTGAGACTTCTAGATTGTTAAGAGCATGGAGAAAGAAAACAATACCAATATTCCTAAGTGTATAGCATAAACTTATTTATTTATATTTTTAAATTTTTGAAATTTTAACTAGAAAACAAATGCATATTATATATATCTATATCTAACGGATGTCTTAATTACACGTGATTCTATACCCCCCAAACAAGAAAGCATGGTTTGTCCTCAAAGCATTGTAAAATAAAGAGGGTAGGAAAAATACCATTGAAGCGTGAAATTGGAAAACATCTATAGAAACAATGTTAGAGCGTCTTAATATAGGAAATAAAACTGGCCTTGACTCTATAAGAGTTCCACCCATTATGGGGTTAACCCTAATTAAATTGCTTGGGACATAAGCGGACACTAAACAGAAACTAAAAACTTACCTCCCTCCCGTTGTTATTAAAATCATCTTAGGTCATCCTCTCTATACATAAAGAAGTGAGGTTCCTTCAGCGATCTGCCATGCTATGATAATTTGCGGGCTTCCGCCATTTATCATCTATGATTGCTAACCTATTAAGTGCCACTTGGTCTGATGGGGTGTAGGGTGCAACTTTGGTGAGGTTGTATCCATACCACCCATGCCAAGTCATTACCTGGAAAAGATCGAATAATACTATTGGTGGAGTCGCACCGTGTCTACCTTAATCCGATCAAGTGAAGCGTGTACAAAAACAGGAAAGAAACATAGCATAATCATTGAAATTAAAACAGCATAAGAAGGTGCTTATGCCTCATGGTATAGGCTCGTGCTAAACTAGACATCAAAGTCCCGGGAAGGTCATAGAACCGTCCATTGGCGAAAGTGGCGTCATTCACGTAAGAAAAGCGCCATTCCCCTAAAATGTTTAGCATAATCCAAAACATAACAGTTCCTATGTTCATGGACCCGGGCTACCAAGAACAACGTTATAGTCCCCTTGGTCCTCAATCAAAAATGCCCCCGCCCCATAAGCCTCGTGCAAAGACTTCGTAAGTGTAGACATGCATATTATCGACCAATAGCACCATGGGTCTTGTATCTCATTAGGGCATAGCAAGTCCAAGAACAAATGCTAGCAAGAACACGGTAATCTCCATTGGTTCATTGTCAATGTTGATGGAGAACACTTGTTCTCCGTCCGGTCTCTCAAAAGAAATGCAGTTATTATAAAAATAAGATGCAAGTCTTTGGAGAATAAAGTTCACCCCGGTCTTACCATAAGAGGTTCCCAGGATGACATATGTGATCACCTCGCGAAACCAAGCACCGTAAGTAGTGCTTTGGAACAAATCTTCGAAGAACTGTTCGGTATCAATATTGGAGATGTCATCTCAAAATTACGCTTTGGAATAGCTACGAATGACTCGGAAACTACATTTCGAAAAGCGGAAAATTTACGTCCGGAGAAGTCGGGGCGGCGCTAACTTAACTTAGAAGCGTAGCGCTCTTTTTATATTTTTGATTTCCAATAACTTAAGCGGCGATTCGCTTCGACTTAAAGCGGCGCATCTCGACCAAATTTTTCCGACAGAATTTTAGAGAGGCCAAACTAGAAGCCGGCTATCCGAAGTAAATTGCGAAAATGAAGTCGAAACGCGGGAATCAGCGGGTTTAAAGGGTGAGTGATGGAGTTTAGGTGTAATGTGAGTTGTGAGGATAGATTGTATCAAGTTTATATAGGCTTAAAGTTGCTAGAATGGATCAGGAAAGTTGCCAAAACTAATTTGGCGGTTTAAATCCTAAAATTTCAAACTTCAGCGGAAACAACTTCATCTCACGGATTCTAATTCAAACCCAGTTATCTCTTATTTGGATTTTACGAATTGAATGTACCTATTTAATCTAGATTTCATCCTCAATGATTCTCAATCACGGATATGCCTAAACTACCATATTTTCACCTTACTCCCTTTGAATTTCTAACACTAGGGTTTTTATAAAAATCTGACTTGAAATAATCAAACCACCCCCAAACAAGTTTGGAAGGTGTAGTCAATATGAAACAAGCACACAAAATGAAAATAAACCCTTATATTATAATTTCATTCGAATTATCACTACAAAAGTCACATTCTTGAAATAAAAGTTACATTACAATAAAGACAACAAAAGTAAATAAAACAACAACTTATAAAACACAAATAACTACCACTATCACTCCTCATCCTCTCTAAACACCTGCGCCAGCGGTGGCGGGGCCTGAACTTCAGTGGTGGCTCACGGGCTCGAGGTCCGGTCAGCGATCGTCGCCGTCGGCGGCGCTCATGCCTAGTAGTCCACCTCGAGAGGCGTAGTCTGTATGAGGTGGGAAGCGTGCTAGCATGTCCACTCTAAAGGCGCTGGGCTTCCATCACATCCTTTCTCACCTGCTCCCATCTCTCATCCCTCCCTCGGGTGCGGATCTCGAAGTTGTGGTGAATGGTGGCTGTCGAGTCCGAGGTCTGTCTGAGAGAGTGTTGAGATGAGCGCGATGCCCCTATGAAGCATAGCCATGCGCTCGAGCGTCAAACCAACACCTCCTCGAAGGCATCCGATATCAAAGCGGTGCCATCCTCCTCATCCTCCTCCGACTCATCCTCATCTACCCCTCTGCTCCTCCTCCTCGGCTTTCCTATCCTCGGGCAATTTCCAGACTTGTTGGACACACTCCTATAATCTGCGGGTTCCCGTCGCGGGGGGTAATGTAAATCCTCTCGAAAGCGGAGTTGCCTTCATCTTCAACATGATCTTAGTGATAAGCACGGAAGAGGTGCCAGCGACCGTCGAACCTCCTGATCATGTTCGTTAAAACTCCGGGATCTGATCAATCGTTACTTCCGCTCCACAGGAGTATCCATAGGGCGTGGAGGCCAGTCGGACCGATATCCATGACCTTGTCCTTGCCTAGGACATTCCGGCCAATCCAATCCAGCTAGCGGTTAGTTTTGGTCCTCCGAGGAACTTGGCAGCGCCAATGATAGTTTGGATTGTAGCTCCATTGATGGCGATATAACAGTCAACGGCTCAACCCCCAAAACGGGGATCCCGTAAAAGCGGCATCAGATTGATTCTAGGAATGCCTAGAATCTCGACCAACGCCCGTGAAGGTCCCTCCTCTTCTGCTTCCCTGAAAAAAATCCGACTCCCCCAACTCCGGGTGTTTGTAGAACCGTCCCACCAAGTCTTCATGGTAGAAGTCTTGCCGAGGTCGAAAGTACCCAACTATTCCGGTCTCTACTAGCCATTTCGTCCACCGTGTAAAGCGTGAAATGGTCGGCGAATCTGAAATCTGCTCGGTTATAATCTGGCGTTGAACCATTTTAGAGTTTGATTACGGTTTGGGGTTTTAAATTTGTGGTGAATTAATGGTAGGTTTTACCGACCGGTTTGAAGAACTTGGAAATCAGAGGTGAAAATTTCCAATTGGTTAGTTTGATTTTCGGTGGTTTTAGAAGTTTTAAATTGGTGGAGTTTGTTTTTGATTGGTGTTTGCAAACAAAATGGGTTGGGATATGATTTTGGCGTTGGGTTTTATGGTATTTTTTTTTTTTTGCTTTTCTAGGTTTGGAGGTTGTTAATGGCGGTTGGAAGATGAAGAACGCTATGAACTGTTGAAAAGGAAAAGAAAATAGCTCTCCATGGGAAGGTGGTAGCGAAGTTGAGCCCAACCCAAAATCAAAATTTTGATTTTTTTTATTTTTTTTTCGCGACCAAATCAAAATTCCCGCCGTTACATGTCGATTTTTGCAAATGAGATATGGAAATGATCGAGAGAATTTCCTATCCAATGATCCATAAAACACTCTATTCCGACTTAGGATGACATCACGAGATAGTGGAAAACGCCTTCGAAGTCATTGCATGGCGTAAAGTTATGCGAATCGAATGAAATCTAAATGAATAGATCATGTCAATCCGAATCGTAATACAATAAAACGGCCTAAGCAACTCTAATGGGGACATAAAACATTTTAAATACAGAAAACACCCACACCCCAAACAAATTTTTACAACGGCTTAGAAAATTTGTTTTAGCGGTGGGTCTTTTAAAGTCGATTCGAGACTTCCTAGATTACTATGTTTATTTTTATTTTTTTATTTTTTATTTTAGTTTTAGAAGGAAAAACAATAAGCAATAAAGACATAATTCACACCATAGAGAAACATGACTCAAAAAACCGAGAAAAACATGCAAGAGTGGAAAACGTGAATTATGTGAACCGTGGACTTAGGATCCGTACTTACAGCCACACACTCCATAGGGAGGGCCCGTTACCTCAATGGTGCACTCACCAATATATTGGAATGAAAGGAAATGCACCAACACAGAAATTGAGTTTTTATAGTCGGATACTCAAGACTTTATCTAAAAACATATGTATGAACATGCAGTTGATCATATATCAACAACCCGAAATAGTTGTGGATCATTCCATAAATAAATATCACAGCAAACATATCCAAATACAATGAAACACCAAGATTTTCCTACACTCGACCCTGAGTGGAATCCAAAACGGTTGGGTAACCTTATTGTAACCCTATCATGCACCTTCTTTTTCATTTTTGAATGAGTGGGTGTTCTAGTAAATAAGTGTGGAAAAGTGAATGGTTGTGGAGAATATGGTAGATATGGATAAGTTCTAGAAAGACAGCCCGCATTACCATGATGAGGATTTGGTTTTAGCACCGAACTTCATTCATTGTGTGTGTAGGATCTGTCTCGGTCTGAAAATGAAGGTGTCAAATAGTTTGTCCTTTCCAAGTATCTCGCTTGCTAGGAGGATTTAAAAATTATAGAGCCGAGAAAACAACAGGAGGATCGAAAGATTAAACTTCGGGTTCCTTTGAAAGGGTGGAAGGAGGGGAATCGAGGTGGATGTTGTGCTAGTTAGTTCTTGATAGGTGAATTGTCACCTACTCGAAGAAACTCATCAAATTCCTCATCTAGATTGGTCATATCCACATTACTATGGTAGTCCTCTACATCTTTGAGAAAGTCATCTATCCCGGCCCTCATCAATAACATGTGTATCGACTAGTGTAGGAATGAAAATGTTGAGTCTGACTTTCCAAAGGAAAAGAATTTTGGGCATATGACTATCGTGGAACGTGTTGTTGAAATAATCTCGAAAGCAAAGCTCTCGATCATGCTAACCTCTCCATCCATAGACGAATCGGATAAATCAAGTCCTTGTTTTAAAAACATTGACTTCAACAACAAGATGGCCAAAAGACATGGACATTGAACCATCACGCAATTAATGAGCGCATTGGCGGTTGCCAAGAAGGGGCCCTAAAATGATCGGACACGAGTCGTTAGCGACTTCTCAGATCGAGGACTACAAAATCAGCCCGATAGTAGAAATCTGAACTTTTACCAACACATTTTTCGACTACACCCTTAGGATACTTAATAGACCGATCGACTAATTGCAACGTCATTTTAGTGGGTTGCATCTTGTCTAGACCTATTTGTCTATACAAATAAAATGGGAGTAAGTTAACACTAGCCCCTGTGTCTAATAACGCCGTGATCGTATAGGAATCTCTAAGGTGCATTATCTGATAGGGCGACCGGATCCTTGTAATTTAACAATTCCATTATGTTCGGATAAGGTTGGGAATTGTTACATTAAAAAGGCTCTTTTGGTATATTGGTCTTACGCCTAGTAGTACACAATTCCTTAAGAAACTTAGCATGATGTGGTAGCTTTTAATAGCTTCGAGGAAGGGAAGGTTTATAGTTAGATTCTTAAAAACATCCCTAATCTCCTCATAATTTGTATCCTTAGTTAACATGGCTAATTTTTGTGGAAACGGTGGTTTTACCTATATTTTGCAATGGTATCTCCTGGATGTTTAACCGTAGCTTTTTGTTTCTTTGGTTGTGTTTATAACCTCTACCTCTACGATTGGTAGGCTCTTGGTTTCTATTTCATTATCTAGTAATATAGCGGTGTAGGGGACTCTTGGTGGGGTAACTATAGGCATAGTTACCTTTGTTATCAACCACTCTGCCGGAACGGAGAGTGGTGATTGCATTTATCTCACCTACATTTTCATATTCATTACTAGTATTATCCGTTACCTCAAAGGTTGTGTTTGTTGTTTTAGGATTAGGTATTGCGTTACACGAAACACACCTTTGGTTTGGGCTTTATCTTGAGCCAACCTGTTGGGTTAAATTAGTTCACGGATTGTAGAAGCTATTTGGTTGGATTGAGCCATGGTTTGGAAAAGTTTTTTGGCTCACTTGTATAAAGGTGTCAAGGCGATCCGGTTTGTGTGGGTGTAGTGGTCACGCGGTGGTGTTCTTGGAACTATTTCCGTGAATTATTTATTGGTGGATTTTGATAGTTATTATTTACGGAACGCGATACCTCTATTAGCATTATAATTATTATAATTACCTTGACCTTGTGCTTGACCTTGTCGAGGGGTTGCACTTGGTTGTTATAATTATTAAAATTACCCCGACCACAATCCTTGTCGTAGTGGAGCTTGGTTAAAGCTCTGCGTTACCTAACATATTGATGATTGTACCCTTGAGGTGTGACGTTTTGGTTATTTCTCCAACCGAAGTTGGGATTTTGTCTCCAAGGCGTTAGGTTCACTATTAATGGAACAAGCTTGTTCATAGGCTATAGGACGATGGGATTCGGGATGCTCGGGACTCCAATGAGAAACTACATGGATTTGAATTTACATTCATAACGGGGATTGGCTTTTGTTGTACGAAATGGCATCTACCTTTTTGTGAGGGATTCAATTAGAGTTTTAAGCTCGGGGATCTGATTTAACCTCAAACATCTTGGTAGCCTTTAATCGTGGAAGAAGAACTAACTGAGCGGAGTAATCGTCACTACCCCCAATTATTATTTAGCTTAGTTTGGTCCTCTAAAATTTATAAGCCTCAGGGCTCCTTTGTTTAAGAAACTACCCCGTTCATTATGTCAAGGACTTCTTTATGGTGATGTTGAAGTCCTTTGAAAAAACAAAACTAACGTGTCTTTAAGCTAAGTTATGATGTGGACACTCTATAAGCAGATCGGTGAAGCGATTCCAAGCCTCTGAAAATGTTTCATGAGGATTTTGTCGAAAAGAAATGAATCTTAGAAAGCATCTCATCCGTCTTTTAGGGGTGGGTAAAAATGTTCCATAAACAATTTGAACAAGTTTAGCCCACGAGTCCACGAATTAGGCCAGGCGGGCAGTTAACCAAGGCCAGCCTTATCGGCTAAAGGTGAAAGGGAATACCCTTAATTTAATTTGTTCGAACCAACCGTAGGATGGTGGAATGTTGTTAGGACTTGTTCAATCCTACGTATCTTTGGTAAAAGGTTTTTCATGGTCTAAACCATGAAAAGCGGGTAACAAATTAAAATATTTGGAGGGATTCTGAAATCCCACTGGGTTTGCTAGAACGATGCAAGATTTGGGGCTATCGCTCAAGGCTTTGTAGAAGTCCGAGAGGAGTCTCTTTCTTCCCCCATTATATGGTGTGTGTGGAATAGTAGCTAGAGGTGTAGTGTGTGGTATACTAGATAGACTTGATTGTTGATGTTGTTGTGTATTTACGTTCGGTGTTTTATGCGACCCGGACCTTAATCTCATGCAAGACTAAGTCGAGCTTAACTACACATGCAACACTCCAAACAATTCTCGATATACTAGTATAAACCTCTAACGGGAGATGCGAGGTGTGGAAGAAAGGAATACCTGATTGCGTCCTTGCTTCGCTTATGAATAGCGTCTTGTTTACGCGTGTTCAGTGTATATAAGAGAATAGAACACCAAAAACTTGACAACTTCGAAGTTCAAATCAAACCGTGGAAATCCCGGAATTTCGAGAAGAAGGCTGGCGCCGCTTCTATCTTAGTATGCGGCTCAAGGCAAAGTCGAAGTCGATGAAGATAAGCGCGAATTGGTCGCTCTCTCTTTGAAAAGCGTGGGCGCTACCAAGGCAAAGTCGAAGCCGGTAAGATATAGCTGGTCGCGCTCTCTCTTTGAAGCCTTGAGCCTTCGATGTATAAAACGAAGTCCAAAAGATAGCGGTTCGCTCTCTTTGAAGCGGCCCTTCGATCGTTTTCTCGAATTTTTCCAAAACTGAAACGGCAACCACAGTATGAATCAAACAAGGGTGGGTGGGTGAAATGGGACTTAAAAATTACTAATTCTATTATGAAAACAATGATAAAGTGCAACTAAGATGGCAGCGGCGCCATTTGATAAACGTAAAATGAATAGTCTACCTACGAAATGAACGATGAATTCAAAACGTAAGTAAACTAAACTTATTACTGATGCTATCTTGTTTATCAAAGATTATTCTACTCTCAACCAATTGAGATATAGGGGAGTAGATAGAGTTCGTTCCACTCCTAGTGCTCTAGCATGGATGTTTTCTAATCTAACTAGTCGTTTTAAGTCTATGAGAGTTTTAATGAAGGGAATTATACTACGATGCAACTACCCACAAGATGCAACTAGTCGGTTATCACCAACTAAGGGAATGCTACGTTGATTCTATGATAAGGAGTTAGAGGGGATTGATTCCACCTTAACTCAACTTAATCCACTAACGACGAATCCGTCGTCGTAATCGAATTGAACTGCCAGCGAACAATTGGTTATTCCTAATCCCTAATTATACATGGCATTTCTACCAATTCATAACTAGCATGTGAACAATTAAACCCATTCTCATGGTGAACTAATCATTTCTAGAGTGGAATAGAAAATCGGCGACTCTCTACGATAATCGAATCAAGCTTTCATCAAGGCTTCACAACCCCCTAATGGAGGTTTAGCCTTGAATCATTCCATAATCATTTCCATTTATATTAAAACTAAACATAATATAAAGCATTGAAATTTATTTAATTAAACAATAATGAAATCTAATTTAATGACTAAATTGAACTAAGGACATGAATTGAAATTAGATCTAAAATTGGAATTGACAAAATCGAAATGGATAAAGAATACTACTTTATTGATCTAATCAAATGAAGAACAAGATTCAAAGGTTTAATCTAATAAAGGGATTTGAAACTAATTAAAGAAAAACAATTAAATCTAGATCTAGAAGCTATTTTAATGGCTACTTTCTATTCTAAGCTATGAACCCTAATTCTCTACTAATTAATCTACCATTAACAAAGACTTAAGCTTTTGTTCTTATACATTCAGATCCAAAATTCGTGCATGGGCTTGGAGCCAGGGTTTGGGCGGAGAATCGGGCCCAAAACCAATTCTTCGATCCAAAAGGCCTCTTCAGCTGCAGTTGACTTCCACAGACTTTTCGTCCACTTCTGCTCCTCTGATTGGGTCAAGGCTTGGACCATTACAAAGCTCTTTCCGAGGCGTCGTTTTGACATAAGGTATGCCCAATTCGAGGTCCGAGTCCAAAGATACGCTTTTGGAAGTTCACTGACTTTTGCTCCTCAGATCTCGCTAAAGTGGTACATTTCGCACATAATGGACTTTGAAGCCCGAAATGCATAAAACGCGTGTCGGTGTTAACTCTTACTTATTATTCACATAATTGGTCTAACAGTATGATTATTAAAGGGGTTAAAACTACAGTTTTGGGCTCTTATCACCTATGCGTAGAGTTCATCACACTGATCGTTTGAGCAGTTCACTTGTTGCATTCGGAGCCCTGGTTCAAGAGATATGAGCTTCGGAAGTTTGATGCTTATGTGCACGTAATCCTGTTTTTGACTTGATTATGTACTGTTTGAGTCTTTGGGCTTTAGTCCAGATTTGTTGGGCTTCACATGGGCTTAATCGGAAAGCTTATGTATACTCCCTATTTCGTGCTTAAATACTGGCTTTATCATCATTTTTACGTTGGTTGCTCCAACCTGCAAAAGCACGAGAATACGATTATTTCATGATTATTAAGCACAAAATTAACCAAAATATTACGTCTCTATGGGGTTTTATAATACAGTTTTGGGTGCTTATCACTTCTCTTCGACAACTTCTCTAATCCAATGATAACACACATGTATGTGCTTGGATCTAGAATTAAAACTCGGATTCTTGCTCAAATGGATGGCGCTTTGACTA
The DNA here is from genome assembly GCF_015680905.1 of Coptis chinensis. NCBI lineage: Eukaryota > Viridiplantae > Streptophyta > Magnoliopsida > Ranunculales > Ranunculaceae > Coptis > Coptis chinensis. The sequence goes on along the minus strand of NC_141457.1, from coordinate 19,000,159 downwards.
TCGCATAGTACCACAAACTGTTTTTGCTTTAGCCCTAGTTCATTGAAGAACTTCTTCATCCATAACATCTCTTTGCAACATTCAGTGGCTGCAATATCAACTTCTGTAGTGGAGAGGACAACACACTTTTGCAACTTCGATTTCCATGAAACTGCTCCCCCTGCATATGTAAACAGATAATCGGAAGTGGACTTCATCGAGTTAACACCACTTGCTATGTTTGCATCTATGTAACTTTCAAGTAAGGTTTTACTGCCACAAAAACACAAACATGCCTTGGAACTGGAAGTGCCCCTCAGATATCTCAATATCCACTTAACACCTTCCTAATGTTTTTTACCCGGATTTGGTAGAAATCGGCTTACAACACCAATAGCGAAAATAATATCCGGTTTTGTACACACCATTGCATACATCAAACTTCCCATTACGGATGCATAAAAAAATTCTTTGCATTTCTTTCTTCTCATGCTCACCCTTTCGACACTTAGCTTTGGTAATGCGGAATTGGCCACCAAGCGGACAACTCATCGGCTTCGCTTGATCCATGTTGGATCTCTTCAACACCTTCTCAATATAACTTTCTTGAGAAAGCCACAACTTCCCACTCTTTCTGTCATGAGTGATCCGTATACCAAGTATCTGCTTTGCTTGACCCAAATCCTTCATCTCAAAAGACTTACTCAAGTATTTCTTCAAATTGGATACCTTGTTGATGTTTTGGCCAACTATCAACATATCATCCACATACAACAAAAGCATTATGAAATCCCCATCTGGAAACTTCTAAACAAACACACAGTGATCAGAAATATACTTATTGTAGCCATGCTTCACCATAAATGACTCAAACTTCATGTACCACTGTCTTGGTGTCTGCTTTAACCTATAAAAACTCTTTCTCAGCTTGCATACCATGTGCTCATTGCCTTTGACTTCAAAACCTTTTAGCTGGTCCATATAGACATCTTTCTCAAGATCACCATGAAGAAAAGTTGTTTTGACATCTAGTTGCTCAATCTCTAAGTTTATATTTGCACCCAAACCCAATACCACCCTGATAAAAGTCATCTTAACCAATGGAGAGAAAATTTCATCAAAGTCAATACTTTTCCTCTGACCGAATCCCTTTACAACAAGGCGAGCTTTGTGCCTTAGATCTGGATTAATATCTTCATGCTTGACTTTGAAAACCCACTTGATGTTTTTGAGAACTTTTCTTAATTTTAGTTTCTCAACCAAGTCATAGGTGTGATTCTTATGGAAAGAACTCATCTCATCTTGCATGGCTTTCAACCATTTCTCTCCATCTGTACCTTCAAGAGCCTCTTTGTAACGCCCGTATTTAAAAATACGTATTTATCTATTTATTAATTTAATTATTTATTTAATATTCGCTGGATTGGATTTGGGATACGCGGGCCTGATTTCTGGGCCAGAGTCTGTATTGGGCTTGGGTTTCAAACCCAAGTATATATTCGTATTGTTATGGAGAATAGGGTTTGGAGAGAATAAAAAATAATAAAAATGGAGGTGACTTGTTTTCTCGAGCGTTGGAGCACGACGATTCGGACGACGAGGGTTTCGTCGAGTTGAGCTTTTGATACAAGTGAGTATATGTTTTATAGATTTTTATTTTATAAAATTCTCGTTACTGTCGAGTTCTTTTCTATTGACATACTGTATTGTGATTCTGTATTGGGTGTGTTATGGTTCAGTTTTAGTACTGTATATTATTTCGGGTTAACTGCCATTATCATATTGATTATGGTTTTAAGAACCAAGCTGTCTCCGGAGAACTTGTCCGGATCCAATGATAAAGATTGAGAAATCAATCGACTAAGGATTGATGTATTTTACTTGGTAGATCTAGATATTCAAAATGCGTTTTTGCGTTTTGGGTTGATGGCGAGTTGTTGGTACTGTCGGGTTGGGAGATCAGTGGTTAAACTGCTAGGTTTGAGAAGAGGGTAGTGTTGGATGGACTGTGTGTGTGTGAAGGTAAATGGGGTTGCTCGAGGGTGAATGGGTGCTGGCGAAGCTCGGAGAAGAAGCGTTAATGGCGGCCAGAGAATCGCCCAGCCATGAATGAAATCCTATTGAATTGTTTGAACTATTTTGGTTGTTGATAAGTATCCAAAACTGTAATATTAAACCCCGAGAGACATAGCATTTTGGTCGATTATGTGTTTAATAATCATGTAATAATTATATTTTGGTACTTTTGCAGGTTTCCGCAATTAAAATAAATATAGTGATAAAACATGCATCGGCATCGGAATACGAAATATTTGAAGTTTCCCACTCGACCCGTGGAAGCCCAAATGAGCCCCGACTAGAGCCAAAGTTTCCAAAACAACAAAACCCGAAGTAATCGGGTCCACATATAAAGAAGCAAAAACTTCAAGCTCAAATCGGATAAATCTAGATGCCGATGTTGGCTAGTGAAGCTGCCATAGCGACAATTCGGCGAACTTAACTCTGCTGGACAAAAAGTCGTAAAAACGCCAAAATCGGGCGCAGTGCATCGATTACACTAAGTGGACCCACTCTGCTGGTCCGTATAATGACGAAGTCAAGATAGGCAGTGTGGCAAAGGATGGTTTCAATTTGGTACCACCCGGCAAGAGAGAAGATATCGCATTCAATTCAAACCGTGGTTTGAATTGAAATGAGCTACAAAGATCGAAACTTAAAAAGCAAAAAGAAAAAAATTAAAACAGTTAAAACAAAACTTTGTTTCAACCATTCAATTAGCATAAAGCCAAATCTGAATTAAAACATTCACGGATAGCCTTCGGTCCCGGCCTATATATATATGAGGGGCGCCTTCATTATTACCCCTTCAGCATATTAATGCTTTAGCTTCCGCCTAGTTAGATTTTTTTCAGTACTTACATTCTGCTATTTCCATTCCATCAGCTTAAATACTGTAAGTTATTTTACCCTTAATAACAGTCATTTCTTTTATAGTTTAATTTCTGTCCTTCATTTATTTACTTAATGTATACAGCAAGTTTTATTATTCCTTCTATGACCATGAGCTAATCCCCCCCCTTAGGGGGAGGGTTATGCTGCTCGTGTAAAAATCCGGATTGACTCTTTAATAGTCTAGAGTCACTACTTAGGAATTAAGCTTAGATTTGATATCCGTCCCAAAATGATCGACCGATCAGATAAAGTTGGATCTGCCGATGCTCCAGACAATCTCGCGACTCTAAATGTCTCTCGACAGCTCTCGACAATTCCAATTCGGCCCACCGATGTGAAATCGAGCCGAGCTGAAATAATATACCGTAGATGAGATATTATTGAAACTCCTTATGCTAGTGAAATGCACCTAGAGATGTGGGCATGCACTAGGGATCAATACTCGACGCCGCCTCAACACGGGATCTAATTAGAGATGTAGTGATGTAATAGTAAACTGTTGAAAAACGATTTTTGCATGAGCATGATTAACTCTCTCCCTGTTTCTCCACCTTTGTTTACCTACATAAAAATCACCGTAGTAATTTACATTAATTGCATTACCATAAAATTTATTAAACCAATTAAAAAAACCTAAAAATCCTACTCACCAAAAGTTGTAATTCCAGTTGTGAACCTATCCGAGCCCTAAGGTTTGGACGATCCCTTACTCGACCTATCCTACCAAACCCACGTGAGTAAGGTAACTTGACTAAAACGTACGACTATACGGACGTTGGAATTTGGACTTTGGACCTTGGACCTGGGTCTTTGGACTTCGGACTTTGGACTATGGACCTCGGACTTAAGAAAATAAGTAACTGAAATCCAAAACGTGTATAAATGTGTGTTTTACCAAATAGCGCCGCTGCACGCCAAAGGACTCGACTTAACGTAATAACTAGGAATACATCCATAAAACCCCCCCCCTACCTTCTCATCTTTTTAATTTTCATTTCGCCACAATACTAACGAAGTTACTTTAACAATTTTTACCTTAATTTTTCTACTAACAAATATCCGTGAACCAAGTTTTGTTTATTTTCATTAGCACGTCCCTAAGTACTTCGTGAGGGAATTTGAAGTACTTAACAGACAAAAGAGTCTCGATGAGACTGAATTAGTAGCACGCGAGACTAACCTCGAGTATCAACACTCGGTTTTCGTACGTCTGCCACTTTCCTTTTCATTACTCTTTTGGGCTCTTTGGTCCCCGCTTTTTCTAGTAAACGTAAGCTCGGAGTTAGTCGATCGCTATCTGAGGAAATCGCGGGACGCCGTGTTTCAAACTCTTAAACTCCTCAAACTTTGTCGAGGATATTATTTGCTATAACTTGTTTTACCTCGTATATTTGTATGTTGACATGAGGACTCCTTGCATGTAAAGGTGGTTCGTCATTACATATTCACGCTAACACAATATGATTCAAATATATTTTGATATATGAAGGCCAAACCATCTGCTTAGAATATTTTTGTATGTGTATGTTACATCAATTCACGCATTACCCACATTCAATTGCATGAGTTCGTTCTCGACATTCCCCTAGCTCACGATATAACTTACACATAGTTGCACGATAGGTAATATAGATTTGCATGGGTAGACTTTCTGCGAAACTAGTATATGTTAGTTAGTTTCTATTTTGGCATCTATCGCTTTAATTGCATATTTCGTAATCACGCCTCCATAATACATTAATTACGTAAAAAAAAAAAAAATAAAAATTAAAATTAAAAAAAAAAAAAAAAAAAATTAAAAAATCATAGTAATTAAAAATTTCATCTAAATCATCTTAATAACACCCCGCATAATACACCATCATAAATCATCATCCTATTCCATCGATTACCTAGGAAACTTGAAAAAAAATTGAGGTTGCCTAATTAAGGAACGCGTGCTAGCACGAACAACCTCCCTCAATTCTCTCGGTGACTCGTTGCCGAATATTCACACGCTATCCTAGCTTCCCCGCCGAAAGTTAGCAAGCTCGGTGAAGACGTGGCTTCAACTCCCCTTCCTAAATTCTAAACCTCCAAATATTATTCGTTCCTTATGAGCCTTAAATTAAAATTTATATTTGTATGAGACTACGGTCCGGTAAACATAAGGAATTAGAACTTACATATCATCGCGCCGAAAATACAAGAAACAATTGTTTATGTTATCTCCTAGACATAGTCCCTCCTCCGTAAATCAACCTCGTCAAACATCTCCATTGCCATTATCTCCTTTAACTATGGCTGAAGAAAATCTCACAAATAAAAACCCTTTCGATTTCTATAATCGCCTTTACAGAAGGACTCGCTTCCTCGCATTAAACTCGATGCGATTGTAGGTGATTTTCAGATTCCGCCAAACATTTTCGGGTTTGTTACCTTTTACCATGGTTTAGACCATGAAAAACCGTACAATCATCTTCGTCGGATGCAACAAGTAGTCACCACTTTCCGCCATCCGACCGTTACCAACGAACAAGTCTTGCTTAGGTTGTTTCCCTTCACCTTAGCTGATAAAGCTTTAGTTTGGCTCACCGGACAAGCGCCGCAATCCATTGACACATGGGCCAAACTTGTTCAAGCATTCAAGATAAAGTTTTATACTCAGAAGAAAACTACAGAAATGCTTCAAAAATTCAATTCTTCCGCCAGCACCCCCAAGAATCCTTTTCGGAAGCGTGGAGCAGATTTACTGATCTACTTCTCGAATGTCCCCATCATCAACTCGACACCGCTGTATTAGTCCATTCATTCTTTAATGGTCTCTCTGACCATCAAAAGGAAACATTAGATATCATGAACGGCGGTTGTTTTATGGACAAGGGCGCTACTGAAGCATACACTTTTCTTGAGAAACAGTTTCACGGCACCCATCGGGGAAACACCGATTCTTCTAGATCTTCTAGATCTTACCAAAGTTACGCCTATGTTCGAGGTCAAACCCGATCCGGAATTAAAAACTCTAATCGAGTCCTTAAACAAAAAGGTCGATGCTCTTTCGGTACAAGTAAATGAACAAAAACCCAAACAGTCATGGCTGCCAACGCTTCCCCATGCCCTCTTTGCTTAAGTCCCGAAAGCACGCCGATTCTTATTGTCCTTTTGGTATACGAAAGTGTCCTCCCCAAACTTCAAGAGGCTTGTGCTTTCAACATCCCTAATGCACCTTGGCGACAACATCCGAATTTAGCTTGGGCACCCCCTATCCAACAACAAGCTCCTCCAGTGGCAACAACGCTCCTCAGTATTTACCACCCGCTAACTACAATTCCTATCGCCAAGGAAATCCTCCACAATTCCAAAGCAAGGGCAAAGTAATTTTCCCAACAACGCAAATATAGGGTACCAAAACAACCGCAACCTTGTTCCCGCTTAATCAAGGATATGGCTACCAAAATCAACCCATGAATAATAATTGTGAACTAGTTCCTCGCTTTGCTTCCTTTGGTACAATCCACAACCGATAAAACGGCTGAAACTTTCCCCGACATACATGAATCAACATAATCAAATCCTAGCTTCTATCCAATCAGCCTTCTTCACCGTTAGCTCAGATAAAAGTCAAAAGGCATGGTTCCCCGCCAAGCAGCCTCCAAACCCTAAGCCTACAAACACTGCCTTTGAACTCAACAATGCACCGTGACCTAGTAATCCAAGCCGGTGAGGTAAATGCCATTACCACTCTTCGCTCGCCGAACCATCGGCAATAATATAATGATGCCGACGAGGAATCGACGGAAGCCACGATCGACGCCCTTCCAACTCCTACCTCGCAACCTATAATGGACGGTTAGTTATACCTTCAAAATCTATACCCACGCCCCTAGGAAAAGATACCACCGATCCTTATATCGCCGATTCGCCCAAAACCTCCGTTCCCTACCGCTTGGTAAAGAACAAACATGACGAACATTTTGATGAGATCCGCGGAAACCTTCAAAAATTTGATCATAAACTTACCTTTCCTAGATGCGCTTAAAGCATTTGCCCAAGCATGCCAAGTTTTTGAAGGACATGTGCACCACCAAACGACGCATTTAATGTACCTCAACAAGCGTTCCTCATCGAAAGCGGTTTCCTCGATTACCACTACCAATGGTGTGGTAAAGTACAAGGACCGTGTCGAATTAACCGTATTCCATGCACGCGCCAAGGCAACAAGTATACCGCTACTACTACACTTTTAGACCTAGGTGCCAGTGTTAACCTACTTCCCTACTACTTATTTAAGCAGTTAGGTCTTCATGAATTAAAACCTACCAATATGATTCTGCAGAACTTCGCGGATCGCTTCCATCAAGTACCCAAAAGGCATAGTAGAGAACGTTATAGTAAAGGTCCAAGATTTTTACTACCCAGTGGATTTTGTCATTTTAGATACCGAGGTGGCCTCGTGACTCCATTCCTATCATCTTGGGACGCCCTTTTCTGTAACCGCTAACGCCTCTCATAAATTGTCGGACGGTTCAATGACATTGTCTTTCGAACCTTTCTTCATTTAACCCAACGGTTCAAATTAATGAAACAGTTTCCGATCCTATAATGGAAGGCGAGATTAGCTTGGTTGATAGTCCGAACATGATTATTTCACAAACTCTTTTCCCCTGCATTTGTAGATACACCCAATTTCTTTCTTTTGATAATCCGAGTTTGACGATGACTCGTACATAAAGGATGTCCATGCATTATTAGAGTCGCATTCACTATTTGACCCTAATGCCGCGTTGCAAACTAATTCGTAAGAACCGATTCGCTTTTTTCCATTGAAGAGATGATCCCTCACTTAATCCTTGATCCCCAATCCTCCAACTCCGGATTTAAAACCTCTACCCCCTAAGTTGAAATACGTGCATCTCGATCTCAATGGTAGTCACCCTATAATAATTTCTGCTCACTTGACTACCGACGAAGAGGCACGCTTTGATTCATGTCATTCGTGAACACCGCCCGCTTATCGGATGGTCATTAGATGATATCAAGGGAATAGACCCTAACATATGCACGATCGTGATACATCTTGATGACGCACAAAGACATCGCGAGAACCACAACGCCTTTAATCCCTCCATGAAGGAAGTGTGAGAGAGGAAGTTTTACGCTTACTTGATGCGGTATCATATACCCTATCTCTCGATAGTGATTGGTTAGTCCCGTCCACGCGAAACCCAAAAAGTCCGCATTCAAGTTGTGCAAAATGAAAATGGTGAGTGCATCTCCACTCGCATTCCTTTGAAATGGAGAATTTGCATTGACTATCGCAAACTTAATGCCGAACCCGTAAAGATCACTTCCTATCCCATTCATTGACCAGATGCTAGAACGCGTTAGTCGGTCATGCTTACTACTATTTTTCTTTGATGGCTATTCCGATACTTCCAAATTGTCATCGATCCCACCGATCAAGAAAAGACAACTTTCACGCGTGTCCCTTTGAACCTTTGCATACGCATCGAATGCCTTTTGGTCTTTGTAATGCCCCAGCACTTTCCAACGCTGCATGCTTCACATTTTTAGTGATATGGTGGAACGTTATATGGAAGTCTTCATGGACGACTTTTCCATTTACGGAAATTCCTTTGACGACTGTTTATCCAACCTTTCTAAAGTATTAACGCGTTGCAAAGAGAAAAATCTGGTACTAAATTGGGAGAAGTGTCATTTCCTGGTTACCAAAGAACTTGTTCTAGGTCATATTGTTTCAAAAGACGGGATAGAGGTTGATAAAGCTAAAATTGTTAAAATTTCTTCGCTACCTTTCCCATGTATAGTTCGTGATATCCGTGCCTTTTTAGGCCACGCTGGGTTTTACAGGAGATTCATTCAGGATTTTTCTAAAGTTGTTCGACCCTTAACCAATCTCCCCGCTTAAGGATGCAGATTCGACTTCAATTTCAATTGCAAACAAGCTTTTGATACTCTAAAACCACTATGACTACCGCCCTATCATTCAACCCCTGATTGGTCTCAACCATTCGAATCGATGTGTGACGCTTAGCGACTTTGCTATTGGTGCCGTGTATAGGCCAACGACGTGACGACAAACCCATTGTCATTTACTACGCTTAGTAAAACTCTTAACGACGCCAACGTAATTATACCACAACCGAGAAAGAGTTCCTAGCTATTATCTATGCTTTGGATAAGTTTTGCCCCTACCTAGTTGGAACATCGACCATCGTATATAATTGACCATGCCGCAATTCGGTACTTACTTCGCTAAAAAAGGACGAAAAACAACGATTGTTCCACTGATCCTTCTTTTACAAGAATTCACCCCGAAATCAAAGACAAGAAAGGAACCGAAAATGTCGAGCCAACCATTTATCAAGGCTGGTTGGTGACATCGATAGTGATTCCGGGTTATCGGTGATTCCTTCCCGCATCTAATACTTGTACTCTATTTTCTCATCTCCATGGTAATGGGATATTGTTAACTACCTAGTTACCGAGGAAGTCCCTCCTTTTGGTCACGCCCCGATCATAAAAAGTTCTTATCCACTATAAAAATATTATTTATGGGATGAACCCTACCTCTTTAAGTATTGTTCCGACTACTCATTCGTCGCTTGCATTCCCGACCGGGAACACACCGACGATATTATCCTTTTGCCATGAACAATCTTATGGAGGTCATTTCAAAGGGGAAAGAAAATCAAACGCCAAGGTGTTACAATGTGGTTTTACTGGCCTACCCTTTTTTCGCGATGCACGACCTAACATTGCATAGCTTGCATTCATTGTCGTCACCTAGGTCAAATTACCAAACGAAATATGATGCCCCTAAATCCTATCTTGATTGTGGAAATTTTTTGATGTTTGGGGCATTGATTTTATGGACCCTTCCCTATTTCAAGGTTTTCTATACATTTTAGTCGCTAGACTATGTGTCCAAATGGATTGAGGCACTCGCGATGTCGCTCAAATGACCATAAGACTATCGTGAAATTTGTAAAAGAAAACATTTTCTCTCGCTTTGGTGTTCCCAAAGCTATCATCGATGATGGGGTACACATTTTGTAACAAAATTTTTGGGTTTTAATGAAGAAATATGGAGTTACTCACAAGGTTGCTACTCCATACCACCCACAAACGAAAGTGGCTGCCGGAAGTCTCCAATAGAGAGATAAAGTCTATTCCGAGAAAAAAATTGTCAACCCATCAAGAAAGGATCGGTCTCCGCTTTATCGGATGCCTTGTGGGCATACCGAACAACATTTAAGACACCTATAGGGATGTCTCCTTACCGCATTGTTTTTGAAAACCTTGTCATCTGCCAAATAACTTGAGCATCGTGCCCTTTGGGCCATCAAAAGCCTTAATTACAATATCATCGAGGCAAAGCGAAGCAAAAACTACAATTAAATGAGCCGGAGAGATTCGAGTGATGCTTATGATCTCTCAAATCCTACAAAGCTAATATGAAAAGAGTGCACGACAAGCACATTTTGGCGTAAGGATTTCAAAATTGGCCAAAAGTTTTATCAGATAACTCCAGATTACACATCTTTCCCCGTAAATTGAAAACACGATGGTCTAGTCCTTTCATTGTGTCACCGTGAAAACATTATGGGGCAATCTCTTTGCTTAATCCAAAAGATAATAGTGGAATTTCAAGTCAATGGACAACGCCTAAAAACATTACCACAATTAATTACGCCACCGATGTTGAATGGACTCTTCTTCGTAATCCAAAGATACATCGACTAGATGTTTCGCTTTATGCATCTCAATCTTGTTTCTATAGAGGGTATGCCATTTTGGTAGCCGGGCCATCTTCTATCTTATGATCTCCAAAGTTCTTTGAAGTGTGTGGTTGCAAGTGCCGAACCTTAGTCCACGAAAACTCTCTTTTCAGAAACCGAGTATAAATGTCTTCGCAACACGAAAGCAAACGTACTTTTTGGTAAACGATGGGTACCTAAAATTTCCTCCTTCCTTCCTTCTCTTCCCTTTTCTACTCTCTACCTCGCGAACTTCAGCTAATCATTTGGTGTAAGTCTCACTCATCACGAATAGGGAATGGTCGTAGTTCTTTAGCTTGTAAACGACGTGCGCGAAGGATGGGCTGGTGTATGCATTGCCAAACACCCTTTCCAGTCCCCGACTTCCTATCCGATACTAGCCAGTTTAAGGTATACTTTTGTCTAACCCACCAGCAGATAATCTTTGTTGCCGCGCCGTTTCTCCCACAGGTTGGGATTCGTCTTGAGAATCTGACGTTAAAAGACTCGATTCATCTTGAGAATCTAACGTTAAAAGACTCGACTCGTCTTGAGGATCTGACGTTAAAAGACTCACCTTGTAGATATGTTTATATTGTTGCCTTTTCCCTCTGCATTAAGTTTTGCACATGAGATTCGTGGTCCAACCTCGGATGTCGATACTTGAACATAAACGGCAATGGATTCCACCAGACCAACCCTAGAATTGGTTACTTTGAGTTCCCTTGGGGCGGTTTGAGGATAGCCGTATGTAATAAGGGCAATTTTATTAGACCATAGCGCGCACGGTCCATGATAATACCGTCCTGCCCCTAACCCCATAATACATAAAGGTAAAGCCACAGTCTGGCTGGATTGGGTTCGCTCCAGAGCCGACATGACAGTTGTCTATGATTTAAGATGGTGACTCTCCTGGACATCCAGTGTTTTTCACGTATATCTCCCTTGTATATAAATAAAACCTTTGTTTATAAATAAAACACTCTCTTTTTTAAAAAAAAACTTTGTGACCTTAAAGAATGACTTAGACAATTGGATAGCATTTTTCGTGCCGATCGTTTTGGTATCTCATTCGGCCCAATTCGAGTCCAAACGAAGTCGAAGGGTAAGCATTTAGATTTTTTAGGTTTAAATCGGGCTTAGACTTGATTTGGGCTTCGGGAAATTTTTTGCCCAACCAAAATACCGATTCCTCGGTCCATTTAAACACAAAAACCGGAAAACACGCCACAATTTTACATCATTCTTCTTCCTAAAACCGGATCTTGCCCCTCTCGATTTAGTCTCTCACGAGACAGCCCATTATCTAAAACCAGTCTCACGAGACCCTCACATCTCCCACCAAGTTTTCTTTCCGTAACATCCCATTTCTTCCCCTCATCAAGAATCAATAATAGCCATCCTCTCTAAGACCAGAATGGCCGGAAACAAAGCGGATTTGTGTTGAAATTTTTTTGAAATTTGTTTGAAAACGGATGTTTGCTCCATTCTTTGATCATGAAATTCACTCTAGAGGATGGGAGAGTTTGTTATATGCCAATGGAGGGCTTTATTCCAAGGATTTGGTGATGAAATTCTACGACAATGGGAGCTTTAATGGCGACCATTTTGGGTCACCGCCGAGGGTGTGCGCCACGGTCACACACCTGCGTGTTGCTTTTCGATCACGGGCATTCCTCCGGGTCAACCACGATCGACTTCAAGCAGTCCGGTACCCACCCACTTTACGACCTAATGCTCGACACGCTTAATCGAGGGAGAGTACAACATCGACGGAAATGCGCCGTATCGGCCGGGCCGTGCGACGGAACCACCGGATGTGACTCAATGGCTGGACTCAACGCCATTGGCACCTCGAAGCCTTCGACATCAACAAGACCTTCCTCCACCTTCTCCTCGATCCTCCAGAGCGAAAAGGGTAACTTCTGCATCATTACCTTTCTTTTTGATATTATCACACATGCTACTCTTAGGTCAGCCCCTCTTGCCGTTCTAGTAACGCAAGTCATGATTAATCTGGGTTTTCTGTCCGCCACCCCACTACTCCCTATACCACAATATGAGAATATGCTTGTCTTCAAGAAAGGCATACAGGACCCTTGGGAACCCACAACACCTAGGGCTGCCGAGCACGCTAGCGTAGGATCCTCTCACCCACCCTACTTTGATGAGACTGCCATGAGTAAGATCACCCAACCCATAGAGGCCTTACGTGCTGTGAACAGTGGTCTAAGAGACATGTAGACTCGCCAGGTATCGATGAGATGTACCTTGGGCGAGTTAAGGACAGATATGACCACTCGCCACAAGTCGATGACGCATGACGGAGATGGGCGAATTCCAAAGAAAATGAGAGCTTCCATGACTGCATTTCCAGACAATATGCTTATTCGCCGAGAACCAGCCCAAATAATGTTCATGGCAAGCCAAAGATCGGGCCGTGGATCGTGATGGATACTCTTGGTGATATCCAGAGCAGTTAGCCTCCACGGAGCTCAGATTTACCACGATGTCAGCAGACTCCCCGGGTTCTTCTTCCTCAAGAGCCCCGAGGATTCTCGCTACAAAGACTGAGAGGATCATCAAGAGCTAGATTTATTTTTTCCGGTCTTGTATAATATTTATATCATATATTTTATTTACGTGTTTGCATTTTCCAAATTAATAGTAGATGGTTCCTAAATATTTCTATCTTGATATATTAGCTATATCTAATATTATAGTATATAGGTAGGAACATATATTGGAAATAATAAATTATATACATATATATAAATATATATTTTAAATGTCATACTTAAACAACAAATTTTAACGTAAACTAACGCTTTTATAAAACGCTCGTAAAACCGATAATGAAAAACGATCAAAACGGTCGGAAAACGGAAATTTTCTTTCTATAAATAAGTTCAACTCTTCCTCCATATTCACTCATTTCATATTCTTCCCTCTATACTTCTTATTCTAAAAAAAAAAACGTTTTTAGATCACTCCAAGCTCAAGATTCATGGATGCACTAGAAAAGTTTGAGCAGCAGCAGATTGAATATGCTACTCAAGTCTTCATGCTCGGTTGTTTTATTATAGTCATGTTGTTAATGTGGCATATAGTTCTATCTAATATTTAGGCTTGTATTTAAGTCATCATATCATTATGTTGTGTTCCCATACCATTGTACGTTCTTACATCTTATTGTGATCTTATATCTACATTTTCCTTGTCCTTCTACTTACGTTTTTCTCTTAAAAAAAAAAAAAAAAAAAAAAAAAAAAAAAGGGCACTCCTTGTCACATGCCCCATTCTTCTCATCCACACTACATCCACTTTTGCGCATACCTTAGAAGATACACGTGGTCTAACTACCCTATGACACCTCGAAACGTATCTTTTACAGTTTCGGATGGGTGCCTATTTATAACAAGGATAGACACCTCAAAAATTTAGCTCCCCTTTTTCCGAAATAATCTTTTTTCACCACTCCATCTTTAATGGCTCTCACTCGAAGTTTCGTGCCCGAGCAAAATTTTATGGAAAATTTCCAAAATGGTCTTTTTCATCCTTTTTTTTACACTGAAATATTACGTCGAGGATGGTACCCTCTTTTACATCATAAGCAAGCATTTTATTCCAGAGAATTGCTCTTGTTATTTTACAACAACGGTTATTTCCAAAATGGACAATTCTTTGTCCGTGCTAACGGATGCGAACATGAATTGACTATGGAAATCATCTCTGAGGTACTTCAAATTCCTATTACAAACCAAGGAGTACACCTTCAGGATTCACCTTTCGATAATATCCGCATCCGATGTTTGCAACTATCCTTCACGGCTAATACAACCGAAAACCGTATTGTTTATCGTGATCTTTACAAAAGAACCAATTATCTGTGATCCAATGGGTAGCTCATAATGTCCTAGGCACGTCTAAGACTTCCGAAATAACCAAACCCCTCCTCCATTTACTCTGGGTCTTGCAGAGTAACTGCAATGATTTTTGCATTATTAAATTTCTCTGGAATGCGATCGCACGTGCCAGGAAAAAGGCAGCTCCTTTACCAACCATTGTGACACTTATCATGATACATTGGGGTTTTTCTAGTACTTCTCCTCATACACCTCTTCGAACAGCTAACATTCTTACCATTCACTCAGTATGTAGGAACGGATTCTGGAACCCCGACGTTGCAAAGAACCATGTCGGTACAGGACCAAACGAAGATTGTTCCACCGACAACATCTTTACTGAAAATGCATTATGCAACGTATTTAATCCCATGGAAGGGCTTCGCTTAATTCAACAAGGACTGATGACATTATTCAAACGTCAGAACATTATTATCACCAGCCTTCTTGAATTTCAGGACCTGCGGACAATAAACGAAGAGGAACAAGCACAATTCTTGCACAACCACAACCAATTCTTGGCAAATCACACTCTCATAATGGAGAACCACCGAGATTTTACCAAACATAAAACAAAAATATTGCAAACAGTCATTTGCAGAACGGATTGACGGCATAGAAAATCTTATAAACGGATCCCTCCCACAAAAGGATCCTCGCCGTTACATTTGGGCCAATGAAACCATTTAAATTTTGCAATTTTATATTATTTATCATTTTCTTTTTTAGTTTTTAATTTTCAGATGGTAATTTTTTTTTACTTAATTATTCTCATCATACTCTAATATTTGTTTATCCTTGTCTAAAATAGGTCACATTTTTTCACACATCTTCTACAATGGAAGCTCCAAAGATGATTCCAGAACAATCTTTCCACTCGTTGCTGAATTCTCCCAAGATATGGACATCTTTTCGAGACTACATCACTTTCGAGTTGGTTGGAACTCTCTTATTCTACACCCAGAGCAGACATACTCCCCAGGTTTGGCAACTTATTTTTATGATCACATGGAAGATCTACCAGCTGTCCAGGGTTTCCCTTTGAATGGTTTTACACTACGTATTGGTAACACCCGACACGCTTTTTATGAGCCAACAGTGGCTATGGCTCTAGACCTTCCTCCTCTTCAGCCAGATCTCCCCATTCAATACATGATGGAGAATGACCTTAATGACTATTCTAGGGAAGACTTTGCTGCCCAGTATGGCGATGGCCTTGCCCACGTCAAAGAACGTGCTAAAGCTGGCCGATGGCCGGACTTCACTATTCCACTAGCCAGTATGACCATGAATGTTGGAACTGCCATGTTATTTATTCTTCTGAACATCATGGGGATTGGCATTTTTCCACTTGATCAAAGTCGTGTGTAAGACATTCCATGCATTGGCCCAAAGAACATACCACCTTCGACATTACGTAACTAGTAATTGAGAATCTTAAGAAGGCTCGGTCTTTTCGCAACACTATATCACCCCCCGATTCAAAGATGCGGGATAGTGCGAACGCATTTCCCTCGGTTCGCGGCCCACCTTTCAGATGGGTAAAGGTCGAATCTATGTGTCCAACAAACAAGATAATTCGTTCTTTGCGATTTCGGACATGGCGACGCCCTGCAAGGTATCTTAAGAAAGTTCTTTCTTTCCCTGATGATGATAAAATGATAGCTCATCTAGACAATGCAAAGAAGAGGAAGTGGAGTGAAGTCTGGAAAGCTATGATAGATTGGCGGGATGCAAAGGAATGGCATTTCTACAGGGACGAGGCAAGGAGGGACTATCCCCCAGTTCAAGGTTGGGGCAATGTGAGTTGATGCATGTACATATTTATTTTACGTTTTGATATGAAATAAATAAATAACCTAACAGTGTGCTACTCTAACAGTGTTCTTCTACTTTTATGATGTATAATATATAGTGTGTTACAATAAATTTCTGTGGAAGATGTCAGCTTTATTTTTTCTCAAAGCCTCTCAGGTATACTCTTTCTTCCTCTTAACACTTTGAGGACACAGTGTCCGACTGTTTGGGGGTGGTGAGAACCTTTTGCAAAAATTAGGCATGCATAGTTGTATATAGTTTACTTAATGTCTAAATAAACGTATTTAGTGACAAATTCTCGTTTCTCTTTCTATGATGAAAAATATTTAGAAATCTCACCCTAGCATCAAAATTAGGACTTGTTCTTAGAAACTTAATTTAATACGTATGCAATAGTTTTTACATCTTTTCATGAGCATTCATGCACTGACTATCATTAAATGTACACAGCAGTTAAGTTTCTGGGACCCACGGTTAGACAACTTAGTTTCCATATCCTATAAGAATCTAACCAAAAGCCTCAAAATGTATGATATATGAGTAATGACACAGAGGAGTAGTTCTTCCGAATAGAGAAGTTCACACGTCTACTTACTTGATCACTACCCAAATCCTAGGCGAGAATTTAGGCCTTCTTTGGATCGATATAGCTAAAATTCACACACACAAAAAAAAAAAAAAATTACCGCTAGGTCGCCCCACTGAACCTTTCATTAATCCTTTCTACTTCACCAAAAAAAAAAAAATCATTACCCATCTAGTAACCACAAATAAATAAGCCTACCTAGATGATGAGTATGAGAAATAGGATGAAGTGCAGAAAAATGAAGAGAAAAAACCTTGTCACAAATCAAATTCAGTTACCTGTTTCAGAAGAAAAGAAAAAGAAAAAAAAAATAATAATAATAGAAATATGTTTCCAAAAATCAAAAGAAATGTCAAGATTAGAATTCCCCCCAAAAAAAATCAAATCAAAAGGGAATACAAAAGGTTGAAAAATCCAAGTATGGAAACCCATGTTAGAAGCAGGAAAGAAAATAATGATTCTCTAGTATAAATATCTCGAAGACCTTATTCTCTCATACTTATCATTTTTGAACTTTCCATTCCATTTTCTTCTACACTACCACCTAAGCCCCGTAACACCTAATAAAGACCTCTAGCTCAATTAGGAATAGGATAGTGTGATAATAAGTAGTAGTTGTGACTTCTCGACCTCAGCTCCTCTAACTGTCATTGAGTATGTGAGGAAACGTGTGCCCACTGCACACTGGAGATAGCAAAGCTTGAGTGGAAAAATAAGAGAGAAATTGTGTTTCGACACATACCTGTGAGAACCTAATTAAGGACGCTATCCAAAGGATCCGTAAACGGCCCCGCCAGACATTTTCATTATTAGATTACCGCATGCATGCTCATACGTAGATGTTTCAATTATTGTATGTATATTAACTTGAATTTCAAAAGAATAAAATCCTTGTTTCCCCGCCAAATTGAGATGTCTAGATACCGAGATTAATTAAGGAAACAAGCCTTTGTTACTTGAAGTCGTTGTAGTATAAAATGAAGTTTGTGAGTATCTTCTCTGAAAACTCTCACGAGGCTATAACTCGTCCACTAGGGAATTCCTAGTGGTTCAAGGCCTTGTTGCATACGGGTCAATGCAACCGCACTCTGCGAAATGAGATTTAGCTTAGGATAACACATTTTTGACCACTTATCGTTTTAATGTCTCTTCTTTGCTTGAGGACAAGCAAAGTGCTGTTTGGGGGTGGTGTGATAAGCACCCAAAACTGTAATATTAAACCCCGAGAGACATAGCATTTTGGTCGATTATGTGTTTAATAATCATGTAATAATTATATTTTTGTACTTTTGCAGGATTCCGCAATTAAAATAAATATAGTGATAAAACATGCATCGAAGTACGGGAATAAGGGAATATTTGAAGTTTCCTACTCGATCCCCGTGAAGCCCAATAAAGCCTGACTAAAGCCGAAGTTTCCAAAAGAACAAAACCAGTGCAGAACGAGTCCACATATAAAGAAGTAGCAAACTTCCGAAGCTCAAATCGGATAAATCTAGATGCCGACGGCTAGTGAAGCCGCCAAAACGGAATACGGAATATTTGAAGTTTCCCACTCAACCCCGTGAAGCCCAAACGAGCCCCGACTAGAGCTGAAGTTTCCAAAATAACAAAACCGGTCGTAACGGGTCCACATATAAAGAAGCGAAGAACTTTTCAAGCTCAAATCGATAAATCTAGATGCCGACGTTGGCTAGTGAAGCTGCCATAGCGAATTCGGCTTACGAACTCTCAAGAAGGACAAAATGTCGTAAAAACACCAAAATCGGCGCAGCCACTGGACACACTAAGTGGACCCACTCTGTGGGCCCAGAAGGTATGACGAGTCAGCATAGGCATGTGGCAAAGGATGGTTTCAATTTGGTACCACCTGACAAGAGAGAAGACACGTACCAATTCAAACCAGGTGGTTTGAATTGAAATGAGCTAACAAACAAAACCTTAAATCAACAAAAAGACAAAACAAAATAGGTAAAAAACAAAACTTTGATTCTCAAAGTTTTGAAAAACTCAATTAGCAAACAAACAACATCAAATTAAACCGCCTTCTTGGTCTCCAAATATATATATATGAGGGGGTCAGCCTTCATTATTACCCCTTCAAAGATATTAATGCTTTAGCTTCCGCTAGTTAGATTTTTTTTTCAAGACTTACATTCTCCCATTTCCATTCCAAATGGCTTAAATAATCGTAAGTTATTTTACCCTTAATAATAATCATTTCATTTCTTTCTAGTTTAATTCCTGTCCTGCATTTATTTACTTAATGTATACAGCAAGTTTTATTATTCCTTCTATGACCATGAGCTAATCCCCCCCCCCCCCTCAGGGGGAGGGTTATGCTGCTAGTGTAAAATTCCGGATTGACTCTTTAATATTCTAGAGTCACTACTTAGGAATTAGGCTTAGATTTGATATCCGGTCCCAAAATGACTGAGACTGTACAAAGTTGGACTGTTGATGCTCCAGGACAATCTCGCGCGTGACCCAAAATGTCTCGCGCGCGACTCTCTTGTGTCAGACAGCTCTCCAATTCGTCCAGCTGATGTGAAATCGAGCCAGGAGCTGAAATAATATACCAGAGATGAGATATTATTGAAACTCCTTATGGTAGTGAAATGCGACCTAGAGATGTGGGCATGCACTAGGTTTTCGTCTCCGAAAACGAGACGAATTAGAGATGTAGTGATGTGGTAATATAAACTGTTGAAAAATGATTCTCGCATGAGTATGACTAACTCTCTCCCTGTTTCTCTATTTTTGTTTACCTACATATAATTGCCATAGTAATTTACATTATTTGCATTACCTTTAATTTAATTAAAACCAACTAAAAAGAAACCTAAAAATCGTACTCACCAAAAGTTGTAATTCCAGTTGTGAACCTATCCGAGCCCTAAGGTTTGGACGATCCCTTACTGGACCTATCCTACCAAACCCACGTGAGTAAGGTAACTTGACTAAAACGTATGACTATACGGACGTTGGACTTTGAACTTTGGACTTAGGTCTTTGGACTTCGGACTTTGGACTGTGGACCTCGGACTTAAGAAAATAAGTAACTGAAAACCAAAACGTGTATAAGTGTGTGTTATATCACCTACCAGCCCACTTTACAGAGCGTGCAGTGTATTCAACTCACACCCAATGGGGGTATAATTATCCACAACCAACAACGGCCTACACCCCCATTCCTTCTTACTCACCCCCACAATCACAGAAGACTTTCCCCTCACGATCTGCAAACTACAGTTCATTGCAAACGATCTCTTCATAGAAAAATGCTCCAACACATCCCCTAAGCGGATATTATAAACTCGTTCATTCAACAAATCTAACACATGGAACACCCTCCAACTATTCCCTACGAACTGGCATGGGGCTTTTTCACAATAGTTCAAAACCTCAACATTAAGACGGGAAAACGGCAACCTCATCCCAGCCTTCAACTACCCATAACAAACCACCACTCCCCCATCCGGAGGAACATAATCACTATTATATATCCTCCTCTTCTCACTCAGGTTGTACATCTCCAGGTCGGACTCTACCCAACCAAACTCCTCCGTTAAAGCAGCATAACAACCTACCGACCTAGACTCGACCTCCTCAGTCATTGTCTCCAATGAAGAAGACGACGACGCCCCAACTCCACTACGAGCTCTAACTTCAACATCCTATTCGCTCATAGTTTTCTCTCTCCACTCGTCAATCTCCACTTCACCACTCAAACTATCACTGGTCATAGACATTGTGAAAACAATATAAACGAAAGATCAAACTTTTTTTTAGATCAAGAACACGCACCTGAAGACGAAAGGTTGGAAAAGTTTTTTTTCTTTCTTTTCTTTCGCTCTGCTTTTTCTTGACTCTTGGTGATATAATGAAAATGAGAAGCCACCAAGAGACCATAAACCCTCCAGTTGCACAAAACCTCGAGAACAGAAAAATGTTTCATATTCCCAAAAAGCACAATCATAACTCACCCACAAACCGCCGTGATTTAGGCCCATAGGTCATATCCAACTGTTCCCGAACATTTTTCCAAAATAGAAAAACCCATCATACGGACACGTGTTAAAAAGCTTTGTTTTAACTTTTAGTTTCACACTGTACCTGTCCAAACAATAAGTAAAACAAAGGGGGTTGTGTAAGTACCCTCTGTTCTGCACTACAGTACACATGTCCACACACTAGGTCGTACTCCATCAGCTCATACTAATCCATTAGAGCATACCAACGACCCAACACCCAGGTTGTTCCAAGCAACAGCTACAGCCATATATGGAAGCAAATCAATTAGCGCAATCCTAGAGCTCAGTCATCGCACCAATCAAGGAGACATTAACTTTGTAACATCAGAGTAATGGAGAATCATCAAGATAGCACACAATGTGGATCTACACTTCATAATGGCCTGGAGCAAATAAGGAAGGTCAACTCAAATATCTATAAGTAGAGAGAGATGAACTACGTAAGACTTGATTCAAGTTTACCCCCAAGAAACTTGATACGTAGGCAACTCTTATCCCAAGAAGAGTGTAGTCATTCCCTATCAAACAAATCATCAGGTCGTTATCCCATAAACACCAAACCTCCACACCATATTCTCCTCTTCAAAGTTCAAACTACACACCACAACAAACCAATACAACATAAAAGAAAATCCCCAATCTATAAATCAAACTATAGTTCCAAAAGCTTAAACCCTACTGACATATACAAAAAAAAAATGGTAAATCCATAATCTATAGAAACTAAAAACCTTCCCTTTTCAACTCCAGAATTCGAAATTGGATTTGCTATTACACACCCTTAACTCTGACAGAACTGAAACTAAAAACTCTGATAGAACTAAAACTAAAAACTCTGATAGAACTAAAACTAAAAACTCTGACAGAACTGAAAACTCTGACAGAACACACCCTTAACTCTGACAGAACTGAAACTAAAAACTCTGACATAACTGAAAACTCTGACAGAACACACCTTTAACTCTGACAGAACACACCCTTAACAAACTAGAAGCCCTGAGGGTCAGAAGGATCACAACAGCAGCATAATCACTTTCATATATCAAGTAGAGGGTTAGAAAAATACCAAAATGCTTACATTTCACAAATTACGTCGTATTTTTCTCCGGGCAATTTCTCCAGTTATGGTTAGTAATCTTTCCACAGTTTCTACACATTCTTCCTAGATTGTTTAGGGCTATCTCCCTGGGGAATTTCCATCTCTCCACTTCCACTTTCTTCTTCCTCCCTTTTGTTTGAGAAATGTTGGGATTCAAAATCAATATCTGAAATAAAGATTTCGAAGTCAAAATCAAATAAATTTTTATATCAAATTAAACATTAAAATCAATCAAATAACATTAAACACTAAACCTATATCAAATTAAACATTAAAATCAATCAATTAACATTAAACACTAAACCTATATCAAATTAAACATTAAAATCAATTAACCTGTGAGGTATCAATCGAATGCTCTTCAACTGGAGGCTCTTCATTATCTGCGACTCCTTCGCTGGAAGTTTCATTCAACTTTGAAACTCTAATAGCCATTTCACCCATTTTTTCTATAAAATATAAATAAGCCTGAATAGTATTCCCTACATCGTAAGCCACTTGAGAAGCAACCTTGATACAATGAGCCACTCTCAAAGGTTCATGGTTTTCATGGCCAACCACTAATCCAGTATCAATCTCCGCTCTATACGTGTTTGCCTTTTGCATCCACCGCTTCAAAAGAAAATGCTTTGGAATCTCTTCGATTTCATAACGCTGAAAAATCTTTAACATGTGACCACAAAGTAACCCCATAAACTGAAAATACTTACATTTACAGTCTCCCTCTAAGGTTCCTCTATTGAAACTCACTTTTCAAACGGACTTCTTTTGCCGGTCTCTGAATTTCACCATGTAGCTTCTGATTCCATTGTTGATAATCTCGTCCCCATCAATTTTGTACTCCATCTTTGCCTTCTCTAATTGCCCCTTAAATTTATTGAATGCATTAATTGTATAGACCGACGCAGCATGCATAAGGAGAAAAACATCTTTAGCCACAATTCGTGAACTATGCTCGGTGCGGTAATCATAATCTCTTTCATTCCTAGCAATCAAAGCCAAAGACCTCTCATTACCATGTACAAACTCCATCAGCCTAGTTGTCGAATTTATGAATTGGTCATAATGAGAATTCATTGATTCACTCTGACGTTAGATTCTACAAGATCTCACAGTTGGCTAGGTATGTCAAGATAGTATGTTAGAATAGTATGTCGACGTAGCCGGCTATATATATATATATATAATATGCATGCTAACAAATTATATAAGCAAGAAAAGAGAAATGAATACCGGTCGTTGTCCAAATAAATTTCTCTGAGTGTGCTGCCTGTGGTCTCCATTATTTCTGAAATTTTTGTTAATCTTCCATAGGCATCTGCAACGAAAAGTTGTGTTAAAATAATGATCTAAACTGATAACTTTATAAATAGACAATGATTAAATACCTGAGCAGTTTCTAATATCACCGAAACGAGTCGCTAAATCGCCAAATTCGAGAAAATTGAAGTCATACAGTGGGATTTCCAAATGTATTCCATTAATAGGCTTAACAATTGTGTCCCAATTGAAAAAAAGCCTACACTTGTTTCGAATAGGACGATAGTCATTGGGAACTTATGTAACATTAAAGTTTTCAATGTGAAGAACATGTCCTTCTTGTAGAACAGGCGATAGTGATTGTGCATCCTGTTTCAGAATAGTAGCATGTACTTGAACTCCCTGGATTATTAATACAAAAAGATCATAAGGTTTAAGTTGTTTTATCATTTTGTATTAAGAAATTATTAAAATAATAGTTTAACTTTTCCTAGTTACAGTTTCATCAATTAATATTAATATCATATCTATCCTCATGTTGCCTATTTGTTTGTCTAACGGAATGTTGCTGATCATTCCATTTTCTAGATAGTCGAACCTTGACTTTGCAACTATCCATTCCAACTGATATGTCAGATAAAGGATGGTATCGAGTCTCTTCCATATCCATTTGAACCTGAAGAATAAGCAGGAAGTCGACGTCAATAAATTCATCAAACGATCATGTTGTAATAGCAGGCAGAGAGCATACAAAATTAATACTGAAATTTTGAAATGATAATATATATCTTAAGCAATATACCTTTTCCATAAAAAAAAAAAAAGTGATGTAGTTTCTAAAGGTTGATGAGGATAGTATAGGGTATTTCGTCGCTCTCCTCTGCGGGCGCGAAAGAGAGACAGCGGAATTTGAACTTAAGGAGAAGCCCATATTTATAGTGATAATCACATCTCTAATGAGAACAGTTATAAACAGTTTTTTTTTTTTTTTTTTGTAGTAACTGATTGGAAGTTGGCAACGTTTGGAAAGTCAGAACACATTTGAACGGACACATTTGAAACGGTTCTATGTGTTGGTATACATGGACATAGGAGAATGGGCTATTTGAAAGTTGTACCTTCTATGTTACATGATACACTTGTTATTTGACAAATTTTCATTATGCTTATTCAGGAGGTTTCAAGTTTTATACATATGTCGGTCAGGTTACAATACTTATGCCAAATTCTATTTGAGTAACCTATTTTTTTATTTGGAGAAGTAGAATTGCCAATCTTAAAGGTAGAGTAATATCCGGTGCTAAAAATTAAAGTGAATATGAATATTGTGAACCATGACTTTGAAGCGAAATCATCTAATAAAGCTATTGAAATAATTGACGGCGAAACCATGCTAGAAATGAGAGGGTCTACAATGTTTCAAAGGTGCATTAATACTTTTAATGGTAGCAGTAATAATACAATAAAGACTACAATTTTCATATGCTGAATCATTTTTCAAACATGATTGTCATTTTGCATCTCGAAAATATTCTGAGAATGTAAAATCTCGAGGAATTTATTCTACACAGACTGCCAACATCAAAATTGCCACTATTGTAAATTTCCCAGAGTGCAAATGTGAAATTGCCAATTATAATCTTATCAACAGATATATTATGAAAAGTGCAAATCTTCTTAAGACTTCGAAGAATAAGGTAAGATTGGGTTTACATGCTTAAATCTTGAATAGATAAAAGTTGACATGTGTGGCATCAAACAAAAAGGCCACATAGTGTTTGATAAGCATCTGTACTTTCGATTCTGCTTTCTGGGTACTGAACTTGTAAAGTGCAGCTTTAAATTCAAGTGACCTACATAGTGTCTGGTGAAGCTCTTCGAAAGGATTCCTGTACAGATTATGATGATAGTACAATAATGTCAGCTATAACCATAATAAAAATGACAATACAAAAGCTACACTATACTCTGAAGGTTACATAAGAATCTGTAAAAATGCCCCTTATACTATAAGTGTAACGTACCTAACCGAGTAATTTAGGTTTGGGTTGAGGAACTTGCAATGCAGAGGAGATTACATCAATTGCCTAACTTATCAAAGATGTAAGTGAAAAAGACGATTAGCCAAAGAAAATAATAATATTAACAATAATAATAATTAAGAATAACAGTGAGAGTGAGAGAGACATTACCTGTTACTGATTATTGTGAATGAGATGATTCTTTATCACCATTTGAAAACAATATGTCCCAATACACGACATTTCTTGTATATGTTCCACTATGTCTAGGTAATTAAGTTTCCATTTTTCACCAAAACTTTTGTGTTATTCCTTGAAATGCCCCTCGATAATGCAATGTATAGTTGTCCATGTGTAAAAACATGATCATCAAGATATATACCGACAACTAGAATAGTTTGTCCTTGCGATTTGTTAATAGTCAAAGCAAAACTAGGTTTAACTAGAAACTGTTTTCTTGTGAAAGTGAAGGGCATCTGTTCATTTTCCTTTGGTTTGAGAGGTAAGCGTGGTATAAACTCTTGTTTACCTCTAAATTGTCCAGATGCAATTTCAGCATATATAGAATTGTCATAAAACTGAAGACAAATTAATCTAGTACCATTACAAAATCATATGCTTGGATTAATGTTCCTAAGAAGCATGATGGGACAACCTTTTTTTTAATACTAATTCATGGGGTAGCAATCCCCCAGGAGCAATAGAATTTAAGAACTCTTGTTGATATAAGTTATGAACATCATCAGGAACGCTATCAAATGAATAATATATTGTTTCTTCCCCTAGAAAAAGTCTAATAACTTTGTTGTTAAGTTTATCTACAACATCATTTCTTGGTGCTAATAACGCTCTATTAACAACATAGTCACTATTACATCCATTAAGACTTAGAGAGGGATAAACAAAATTTATTAACGCATCTATTGATTGTTCACCAGTCCATTGTATGATCATATCATTTGGCAATCTAATCATGTCATCAATCACATAAGGTTCTTCACCATTACCAATACGCAGCAGAAATTCAGCAAACATTGGATCGTTTCTAGCACGCATATTTTGGTTTACATGAATAATTTCAACTTTTGACCAAAACAAAGACTTGATTACAGATGCATTAATATTTTGAGCTATAGTAGAACAAGGAACTACTGGAAGTGTTCGACGGAAATCACCTCCAAGAACTAAGACTTTCCCACCAAAAAAAAGATCGGAGTCTGTAAAGTCTTTTAAGGATGTATCTACAGCCTCAAAGGCATGTCGATGAGCCATAGTTGCTTCATCCCAAATAAGTATGTCCGCAAGACACAAAAGCTTGGCAACATCAAACTGTTTGCTAAATCTACAACTGGATGAACCATCTATATTAATTGGAATGCCAAATCTAGAATGTGCAGTTCGTCCCCCAAGTAACGATATTGCTGCAATTCTGGATGTTGCAGTTGCAATTGCAATATGACCTTCATTCTTTAAGTAAGCAAAAATTGCTCGATATAAGAAAGTTTTGCCTGTGCCTCCTGGTCCCATCTATGAAAAAAATAGAATTCCTTTTTTCTTTAACAGATGGAATGATCCTATCAAAAGCTACTCTTTGTTCAACATTTAGGTTTTGAATGGCCATGATATCTTCTTTTGGGATTTTCAAAGATATCTCTTCATTTATTAATTGTGATAAACCACTATCATGATTATTGTTCATAGTCATTTTGGGGAGGTTGTAATCGGAAATACCTTTATCACTCTGAACTTAACCTAAAATATTATCAAGATCTTTAAGCAAGCGATTAACCGAATTATCAACATTAGCATTTCCATCGTTTGATGAGGCATAGTTCTCTTTCATAAAAGGATGAAACTCATCCCATAAATCTCGTACACCATTTGGATGGCAATAGACTAATATTGTAGCAAACAATTGTCTCAAAGCGGAAGGCATATGTGTAGTTGCTGCCTCTCTCAGACAACTCTTAATGCTATTGTCGGTTTCAAGCAAGCCTCTTTTTTCTGCCGATTCTTTAAAAGTAGAACATGGTGTGCCATTCACTATTAACAAATCATCAAAAGATGTTGGAGCTTGGACATGGAGCAATAACAGGCGTAAATAATAGCGTTCTCCCTCAGTAGGAGACACTGTATTCATTCTTCCTACCGTATGTCGACTGAGACTGCGTCGTATCCACTCTTTTCTTTTGAGATCCCAATAAAAGTATTCTGGAAATTCCAAGTAAAGAAGTTTCCATGCTTCTTCAGAAATACTATTAGTTATAAAAAAAACTCTATAAGCATTATCTTGGATATGTGCTCGTTATCTACTATATCTTTAACTTTCTCATGCCTATAGTAAGTAACTTGTTGTCTATTAGGCAAATGTAACTGAAAAGCTACAACAGAAGGAAACATTCCATTCAAAGGGAACTTATAAAGTCTCCAAAAAGATTCATGTGGGCAGATCCATCTCGCATTAGCAAATTCGGATATCTCGTCCTGACCTCCACACAACTTAGTACTAACCCCAAACAACACCCTATCTGGACCTTTATAGACATACTTATATAAATATTTAATAGAAGTTATGCTGGAACAAATCTCGACATTTATATAACAATCATATTTTAAAAGCAAATAAGGATTGTATAGAATCACCCAACGATTATCTAGCGTATGTTTTCCTTTAGGGACATGCCTCCCATTATCACGTCTCATATATGCAGCATATGAATATGTACCTAGTGAAGTCACAGAAGCAAATGCTTTTGGAAATCCACTTTTACAACGTCTATCTTTCATACAAACAACATTCATATTTTTAATTCCACATGCATTATGCATCATATGCTTTACAACTGCATTATACAAATCAGGCTCAGTCTCGGGATCAGGAATTTTAGCAGATACTATTTCATCTATATCTTGAGGATTTTTTATTTTATCATTTTCATCAAGGATGAGCAATATATAAGCATGGGGCAGTCCTCTTTTTCGAAATTCTATAACATGAACTTATGCAATAACCTTGCCTAATATATGCTTACGAAATAGGTCATCTTTTAATTCTTCTAACAGTGAGTGAAATAGTCTAGTCACTGCATTAGGTCTATCTTGTGTACACTGACCAACATCTATCTTTCTAATAATTGAGGACCAAAATTGATTGCATGTAACAGTAATACATAAATCAGGTTTTCCAAACCTCCTTATTAATCCCATAACATCTTGATAACTGTGATGCATATCACGTGGACTACCCGTATAAGAGGATGGAAGTATCGTTCTTCTACCAATATTGCCTAGTTATCACAATTAAATATATTAGGTAACTATAACATAACAAAACAAATCAATATGAAAAATGTACAAAAAGTGTCATACCTATATTGGTTTCTCCAGAATTTAGAGCATCTTGTAAATCTTGATACAATTCAGCTCTAATGTTTGTCTGATTTTCACGATAATATCTGAGTGCCATTGTTTCTATTTTTACACGGATGCCAACAACAAATTGTTGAAGAAGGCGACAACCAAGAAGGAACAAAGATACCTCGCAAGGACAAATCTGGAATATATAATAAAAGAATTATTCATAATTATAAAAATGAATTTGATTTAAACAAGGGAAGACCATAAAATATTGCAAAAAGCAAAGAAGAAGTTTATATTTACCTGAAGAATATAAGAATAATAAGCGCGACAACTAATTCTTCTTGTACTACTACGATGTACACTCAGGTCCCACCCATATTCACCGAATGGCAATAAAAGAGGATATTGCAATGGATCATAATATCCCGCGGTGTCTGGAATTGGACAAATATGACATGTTTGTGTTTGAACTATTATATCTCTTGGTTCCAATAGTTCTGGATCATTATCACCAATCAAGACAGCGGTGACTTGCGATTCTGTTGGCAATGTGTGTTCCCTACGATCAGTTTTCAACTCTTTAATTATTAGTCTGCATTGTTGTAAGTCATCCCTCTGTCCAATTTGTCTAAACACACCTAAAAATGGATTATTGCAATTATCCTAGATAGATTTTATCTTAGACATAATGTGTATATTTAAATTTTCATTTTCAGCATGACGATTTTCAATCTCATGATCAGTGTCAAGATATATAGTTGCAAAAATCCAGGTTTGCTACCAGGTGTTGGTAAGAGGCTCCCTATTCTGTGATAAATAGAACATATGAAAAAACACCATCCCTACCACTTGCAATTTTTTTATCCAGGTCAACACCTATCGAAGTAAATGAAAAAAATATGATTGTAAGAACGTATGTTTTCTCTAAAATGTTGTCCACATTCACCTTGATCAAGAAACAACTCTTTTAGTTCATCAGGTGCTACTGGCCTTGGAAGATTTATTCTACCTTTAGAACAACAAATTTCTGGGATTTCATGAATAAATCGTTTTGCTCCATAATATTGACAAATAGTCGGAGTGGGTATCATGTAAGGGGTGAAGTTATGATCCAGAATGAATCCTCTCGTGCATCTATAAAACCCTTTGCCAATCCTAGAAGTTTGCGTTGATGCTATACGCGTAGAGACAATGTATTTGAGCTTTGAATGTGGTGAACTAGTAACAAAACGTACATAGACTGTGTTAGCAAACTATAAACATGTATTAAATTATAATGTAGATAATTAATAGAGAAAAATTTGATGATAAATTTGTACCTCTAGTTGTAACATCGTGTAATATGTCTGTATCTTGAGAACTCCTATTCCTTGCTTGCTGGCGAATATGTAAAAGACGCATCCTGATAGGATTTGTAGAATTGTTGTTCAATCCCTGCATGAGAGGATTTTTTTTTTTTAAATGTATATATCTATTATAACGAAAGCAATAGTTGTATCGTACTTGCGTATGAGGTTTAAAAATGATGGAAAACATTAGAAAATTTCAATATTTATTTGAGACATGACTACATCTAATATGGACTTCTTATTAGTGTCTTTATATTGCTTCACTAATTCAATTTTAATCCTAAAAAATATTTTCCTTATGGTTAGATGAAATCCAACATCAGAAGCATAATGAATCCTTAAAAATAAAATGCATGTTAGAAAAAAAAGAAATAAAACTAAATAATTTTTTAATAAGAAAGGCCATGACAGAGTAGTAGAGTTGTACCTTCAGTTTGGTTTACACGCTGGTGATAGCAATTTCTATCCCTAATCATACGGGTATGTCGCCGCTGTTCATTCTCAGGGATCCGTTGCTGATGTCTACGAAGCCATTCAATACTTGGCATTATCTGTTATCCATATTACTTAGAAAATCAGAGCGCCATAAAACCTGGGAAAAAAAAAAGAAAAAGATTTAAGAAGCTAATGAGAAGAAAATCAAAAAATTCGGAGATTGATATTACCCAAACATTGATAAAAGGCAGAATCGAAAACCGGTGAGAAGACATCAACATAAAATAAGCATTTAATAAAAAAAAAACTTCCTAATTAAATAAAGGATGGATGGCAATGACAAAAAAAAATGGAAAATATTACACATCTTCAAGCAATGATTACCAACATGTTTGTGCATTAATTGGATCGATCAGTAGTGGAAAATAAGATAAATACATAACAATCTACTTCCAACTCTATGAATAAAAACCCAAGGACGGAGGAAACCCATATGTAGATGATCAGGCAGTAATTGGGTATGGGTATTTCTTTTTGCCATAAGCGACCACTAAAAGTAAAATCGTTTGATTACAAAAAAGCAAGCCGTTTTTGTTCAACAGCACTATCTCAAGAGCATGCGTTCAAAGTTAAAAATAGAAAACTTAATTTAAGAGAAATGGGTATAACACCACACCATTGCGCTCGAAATGGGAAGTTGTGAATCACAATTGATGAAAGAGAAATGCTATGAAATTAGAATGATCTTTAAAATTGAAATGTAAATTTTAGAATTGACTCTCTCCTCTTTGACTTTCAGAACTCCAAGCGCGACAGGAAAGTGATTGGATTATTTTGAAGAACAGAAGCAGATGGATTTTTAAGAAGGTCGTATATGGGAAGAAGGAGATAGGATGGTCAGATGTATTCCTTTCCTTTCCGTTGTCTTTCCTTCAAAACAAACACACTCTTAGAATGAAGAGAGAGAGCGCTTTCTTTGTGATAAGAAGAGTCGGGATGTTTGGTGCATAACTGTTTTTCTTGCAAATTACCGAAATGCCCCAATGTTTAAAGGGCATTCGGAGTTTGAGTGGTGAAAGTTTTCGGAACCCTTTTTGAAAGAAAGTTTGGTCTAAGTTCTTTTTTCGTGCAACTAATTAAAAGCAGGGACTTTCTAATTATATAGTAGAATATATATATACATTTACAACACTTTTTATACAGCGTTTTATACAATACCCCCTACCGGACCCTTCAAGATGTTTTAAGGGCTAAGTTTTTGTAGATAAGATGTTCTCACCATGGATATGATCTCCACAAAAAATTGGGTCCTTTGACCATTTCTAAGTTTGCCAAAAAAAAATTACAAAATCGATATTTCTGGACCGTTGATAAAAATTCATAGGTTGAGAGCAATTTTTCTCATAGTTAGGAATTTTCAAATGAGTTGAATTTTTGTATAGATGATCTCCATGGTGTGGAGATCATATCTACAAGGAATCAAGGATTAATTCATATTTCCAAGGGGTATTGTATAAAGTTGTATAAAAAGTGTTGTAAAGACTGGGAGTAGTAACCAACACCGGCCTAGTTCTGCGATTGATTAAATTAAACCACACACCTCTCTTTATAGTAGGTACTTACACTATAATTCCATATAAGAGTTTGGCAGCTGACTCAAAGGTCTTAATTAAGCATGATCAATCCAACTTCCAAGAGCACTATTGCATACCCCTATTTTCTTCGAGTTCCATAGGGTTGCCGGCTTGCCGCTATATAAAACTTCGCCTAGAAATGAAGCATTGCATATAACTTCAGAGCTTTGCTTCCATGCATGCTCTCAAATCTATTCCATATGTGAGGCATTTCTAACGACTACGACTTGGTAACTTCGTGAGCTTACAGATTGCTTCGTCCTAAGTATCACATGCATTGGCTGCCTTTAGTATATCTACAAATTTAGCAAACGTTTTAGGTGATTTAATCAAGGGCGTGGTACTCCTTCGATGGTTCCGTCGCCAAAATCTCTTTAAGAAACATTGTTTAACTGTTTATTCTCAAATATTTGTAGTTCAACATAGGAGCAATGTTTTTAATATTTATTTCACCATTGTAAACCCATTCTATATGTGTGAATTCTGAATGTAGGAATGTTGACAAATGCAATATTTCTAAAAGTGTAGTCAATGCATGATCATATTTACCTTGGCGTGATTGTGTATTAACTAGTAAAGCAAAAAAGTAATAAGAATTCAAATAAAACTTATCACTGAGGATTGTGCTCGGCACAATTTCCTTAAGACGAAAAACGCCGCCAGTAACGAAGCTGCCAGCCTCCCAAGATACAACAGTGGAAGGGTAAGTCACCAGCAAATGACAACCTTGGAACTCTCAGTACTCCAGACATGGTTTTTCTTTTAGAAGAGAAATCAGTTCTATTTTTCATCCTTTGAAAACGGGAACAGCGCAACTGAAGGCCAGACAAGAATCACGCAACTCACTATCCTAGAGCAGAGATTTGCAAAACAAGCCGAGTACTTTCGACTCCACGCTGAAAGCCCGGATGGGTGGATTTGCACCTCTCTTGCGGCGTGTGTGGGCACACGCGCACTAAGATTTTCTGGAGCTCCCACCTCCCGAGAGCCCCCAAACCAAGGTGGCCTTATGTGCGCGCGAGCACCTCCTTATATCTCTCTACACTATCCCTCTATAAGGACACAAAGCAATATAAACTCAAGTTACTTAAGTTTAGTAACCAATGTGAGACTAAAGCCCCCCACATTAGAGAGTAGTAGAGACATAAGGTCATGGGTTCAAACCCATGAGGGCACAGTTTCATTCAAGATTCCAACATAT
The DNA here is from genome assembly GCF_015680905.1 of Coptis chinensis. NCBI lineage: Eukaryota > Viridiplantae > Streptophyta > Magnoliopsida > Ranunculales > Ranunculaceae > Coptis > Coptis chinensis. The sequence continues at coordinate 18,966,766 of NC_141457.1, read as the reverse complement.
TACCTTCTAACTGTTTGGTAATTGATTGATACACATGAAACACATTCTTAGTCTGAATTTTTCGTATAGAAATCATCTTCAAAATTAATATTTATTGAAAACTTCAATACTAATTGTTTTGTATCATGTTTGCAGAAGCTACTATCGATGTACACATTAAGGATGCAATGTGAAGAAGCAAGTCTAGCGTCTCTCCAAAGATGAAAGGGTTGTGGTGACTACTTATGAGGGAGTGCACGCTCATCCCATTGAGAAGTCCACAAACAACTTTGAGAATATTCTAAGTCAGATGCAAATCTACACTGGCTATTGAGTCTTGAATCTGATCACTTCTTCTATGTAAAGTAAAAACATATAATTACTACTTAGACTAACAATAAGGTGCACTATTTGAAGTGCCACTAAATCTCTGCTTGTGCACATTTTGTAAAATGAGAGACTAGAAGTGAACTTCAGGAATATACTATCTGCTTTGCAACTTTTTTGTGAAATAATTATGATTTTCAGTATTCAATTGCAATACATTTTTTGGTAGTTCCATTAATATTATAGCCTTTCTATGACAGACTGCGGTATGCCATTACATACGGATTTGCTTTGCAAGTACTCTTGGGCCTTGGCATTGTCTCAACTCTTAAGGGCATGCCTTTTTCCATGTGGGAATGACACAGCGCTTGTAAGCACAAAAATGTGTACCTAAGTCTATGCAATTGATTTTAGAGTCGCCACTAACTTTATTAAGGAAAAGTTGAGTAAAACCTCTGTGAAGGACTAGCCCTCGAAACTAGATGATTATTGGGTTCGGGAGTCAAGGTACGATGTGGGAAGGTGTTAGGCACCCACAATCGCCTGGTAAAAACCAGCCTTACTTCTATTGAGGTGTAACGTGTTAAGATAGGCAGACGAAGAAAGCTTGAAAAATTAATCTATCAAGTTGGATGATCCTCACTAAATTATAAAAAAACTAATAACTATATGCTATAATAAAACTAAAAAAATAACCTAATATGCAATGCTAAAGGAAATAAAAGAAAAAGGAAAGATGTCACCTGGTTTGGAATGTTGCCTCATACTTGATTGTAGATTGATTGATTGATTGATGATAAACTTGATCTTGCATTGACAATTGTGATTTTTGGATTGAAACAGGTGATTTGAGGAAAAAAAACAACTTTTGGTGAAAAGAAGTTTCTACTCAAGATCGACAAGAAGAAAAAGAAGGCTAAAATGAAGAACTAGAAAGAAAAAATGAAGAACACTGAAGAAAAGAAGGCTATTAGCTCTGAATAACTAGGTCCGCATTATTAACTCGAATTCCTAGCTCTAGCTTGCTCTAGATTATATTTTTTATGGGTGAATGAGACCATATTTATAGCTTTTGGGATGGATTTCAATATGGTAATGAGTTTGATCCAATGGTGAGTATTGATGAAGAAAAATCCAATGGCTTGATCTCTTTCTGTTTGCACCTCCTAAATCTGGCCCTTGATTCAAGAGGTGGGATAAGGGGTGCGATCTTGGCCCTTGATCTTTGGATATTTCAGATGGATTAGGGCAAAAAATCAAGCCCTACACGTCCTTAATGAGCCCATAATCCAGGGTTTCCAAACTTGGCTCCAAAATGGCATATTCTCTAGAATATTCTTGATTTTTGGGATCAAATCAAATCAAACAAATAAGGAAGGTTATCTAGGTTTTTGGAGGCTTGAAAATGGGCTAGAAAACCTAATGAAAAGGTCCAACTCGAGCTGGATCCACAGCCCATAAGCACAAGTCCAAAATCCACAAAAAAAGGCCCATTTTGACCATATTTTCAATGCTACAAATTCCCTTTGACCGGGTCAAAATTAGGCAAACTCTTCTTCTTCAAAAATTGTTAATTAATCCATTAGGAAGGTCCATGAACTCTTAAAAATACCCTTGGGTCGAAATCTTACTCCAAAAAAATATTGCACTCAACAGTGCGCACAACGGGCTGAAACGGGATATGGCAAGATTAGGGTTTCCAAAATCCAAAAGGAACCTAGGCAAGCTTGTACTCATTTCGAAGGATTTTTCAAGGGGAATTCAAATATGAAATAATCTCATCCAAAGAAAGAGTGGAAAAAACGAGATTTGGGCTCCAAAGGGTTACAGGGGCATTTTGGTCATTTTCAACTCAAAACTCAGAAAGCAACGAAACTTCAGCCATAGCTAGAACATGATGAGGAGAGTCTAAAGACGCTAAAAGAAGATGAAAAGAAAGAAGTTTGATATAGAAATGAAGACTTCTGAAAAGCAAATCAAATCTTATATGATCAAATTTAATTCAAGGCAAAATCATGAATGAATTATGCTTGGGGTGCAAAATGGGGTGTCTACAGTTGCCCCTCTTTTGGCGAGGTTGCTTGCTTAACGGGGCGGCAAAGCCATGGAGACAAACCATTTTGCCAAGCTCCGCCCAAAAGATCTCATGCAATTTTTGAAAATTCATTTGAAAAAATATTTTTTGAAAGAGGGCATTTCCCTGGATATTTGAAATCCTTAATATTTTTTCAAGTTGTTTGTGAAAGCACAGTTTAAAATGGTTGTCACTCAAGAGAGGATGGTATCGTACTTTACAAATGCGTATTTTACGTCTTACAATTTTTCAGTACTCAACCAAAGTATCACACCTTCTAATGCGTGTATTTTACGTCTTACATTACATCAGTGTGTACTAGGATAATGGCGCTCAGGCCAGGCACTTAGGCCAAAAATGGTGATGGATAAGGATGAACAACTTTTTGAAATCAAGGGACAAATTTTTTGAAATCTGATATTTTTCAAATTCATTTTGGAAAACTGGTGAAATCAAATGGATAGATCAATTCATTCATGATTTTGACTTAGATTAAAGATTCTCATATAATGGTGATAACCAAACACTGACGAAAGACTCACCGGGGAGAGCAAGAAGATCCATTGGGGATAGGAGATTCTAAAGAAGATGGACGAAGACATAGACGAACACCGCTGGAGAAGATAAGAGATATGCTGGAGATGAAAGATGGATGCTGGGAATGATGATATTCAAGTTCAATCAATCAATCAATCAATTACGTTCAAGTATACTTGGGTTGGAAAAGACTGTCACTATGAGTTCAAGCTGATCCATCCGTGAGGCTGTCAGTAAAAACTGACATTGTTCTCGCGAACAATTTTAATGTTGCACAAATGGAGTTACCGAAATGATATTAATGATCAAGTGGTTACCAATAGTGCGGTAGTGAAAACAAAATTTGATGAATATTTTCTCATACTGGAGGGTAAGAACCCCATGGTACTAATATTCATCATTTTTTTTTATTTTTGAAAAGTTTTTTTTTTTTTTTTTTTTTTTTTCAAACTTGGTCAACTGTCAAAACTGGTCAAAATCGGGTCAATTGGTGAAAACCGGGTCAAACCGTTCAAACCCGGGTCAGTCTAGACCAATCGGGTCAACCTGGGCCAACCGGATCAAACGGGTCCAAAACTGGTTGAACAGGACCGAACCTTATGCCAAAATAGGTAAGGGGTACCCGACCTTCCTTATCTGGTGCTTGCACCGAATAATTGAATTAAACAGTTTTGTTTATAGAAGGGAATCTTTGAAGAGTCAAACCGTTTTGTTTCCAAAACAAACATTACTTTTTTTGTAACCAAAAAACGAGCAGTACCTATTTTGTAAACAAAATCCGCCGCACATGCCACTTTCTAAATGACCCATCCACCATGCCTATATATATACAGAGGGACCCAAGGAAGAATTACAAGAAAACATACCTTCGTCCAGAGCGAAAGAGAATAGGAGAGTCGTACCTTAACCATCGTCCAGGGGAGTAAATAAGCCAAAGTGCCACACTGTCAGACATTCTACACCACGCCATGCCATGCCGGCGCCAGGCCAAGGTAAGCCAGCGCAATATTTTTTCTCGTGAAGCCCATACATGCGCTTGCGCTTCACTTATTTACATGTTAACTCAAATTTGCGCTTTCCTCACCAATCAATTAGGTCTGAAATCAACAAACTCACAGTACACACATACGATGAGGATGAGCCATACCTTACTCAGCCGATCAGTCCAACGGAGGAGAAGTTGGTGATGCCAAAACGTCAAGCTTACTTACCAATGACAGCTTTGCTCTCACGTACTCTTGGCATTTAGCAACTGTGAAACTTGGAGAAACTTCTTTGGCCAAGGTTAGACAATTTATTTCTCTCTACATATTACAATAGAGTGAAATATACAATGATATGCATGAACACAATGAACGCAATGCAACTATGTTAGCGTGAATTATTAGAAAGATTATGGTGTATGCATACTATGTTAATAAAACAAGTACATGGTTTAGTTAGGAATATTGGCTTCAGAATTTTCTACGTGCTTGAAATCCTAGATTTTTCATCATAAGCCATCCAAAGCAAACCAAGTTTTCGAAAACAAATCTCTTTTTTTTTTTTTTTTTTTTTATTCATTTTGAAAACAATGGAAAACAAAACATTTTTTTTTTTTTTTTTTTTTTTTTTTTTCAGAATAATAAATACCACAGATGATTGAATAACAAGTGAAGGTGGGGGAATGAATTACCGACAAGAAGATGGGCATGAAGACGACCATAGGATAGAAGTACGATCAAACTTGGCACCTATGAAGTAGATGATATTCTTGTCCCTTTGATTGCTTGACCTTCACAACGTACTGAACGACACCCAAAAACTTTCTTCCAAAACAGATAGAGCATAAAGCATAGGACCAATCTTCTGGAGACAACTTCTTCATATATCGCAATCACTAGTAGTGAATCCTCCAATGCCTTCCATTTTTTTTTTTTTTTTTTTTTTTTTTGAGTACTTCTCAACTAGGAGATATAGTGGACTTAAAGATCAAGAGTGGACTTTCATAGGACTATAATGTAGGTTTAGGTGATGGGCTCAGAAAGAAAGGATAGGATCAAAAAATTATTTTTGGAGTAGAACTTGTCATATAAAGGGAGGAGTAATTGGAATGATAGTGGTGAGATGATGATAAGGATCCCAAATCTCAAATGACGCTGCCCCTTGTTTAGGTTTTCCATTTTGGACCGGTGTGGATTATTTTGTGCAACTCTAAGCATTTTGAGTTCTAACGGAGTTTTTTTTTTTTTTTTTTTTTTTACCCCTTGCACTAGGAGTTTTTTTCTTCTTCTATTTTCTGACACCTTCTTGGGATAAATAACATGGGGATAATTGTTTCGTGATCAAAGATGGATGGAATGATGCCCCTGACAAGTTCTATAAAAATAGGTATGGGTAACCTATGGGTAGGCTAAAGATTTATTAGGCTTCCTAAAGGATATGGGCTTGTATTGTGGGAAATAAAAGAATAGGCTAAGGCTCAAATGGGCTTCTAATGGTAGCATACGATATTAGGTGGGCTTATGAGGCTAAAAACAAAACGATCAAAGATGGCCTGTTCCATCGTCTCTCTAAGATTTCCACTATACTCTTCGTCTTAAAACAACCAAAGTTGGGTAAAAAGTAGTACCTCTTTAATTGGTCGGCATTGGTAGGATTTTCCATGTAGAATCTTCATAGTGAATGGACATTCACTGTTAGGTTCGAACTTTCTGGTTCATTGATTCCACTCTAGTCTGGATTCGCTTGCTCAGCTTTACTTGCAACAATCTGTCTCCATTGGTATCTAAGTCCCAATGAGAACATCAATGCCCTCCTTCATATCTCTCGCTCTCAAAAATGTTGATCGTAGATGAACTCCTCTTAGCATTCCGCTCGTTGATGTGGTCAGATTCGAGTCAGCTGACTTCTTCGATAGATAGCTCTCATGTCTTCGATGGATGCAAATGGATGCTAATGATGCACTATGGAGTTTACCCTCTCCACGGTAAGGTAACCGATTGGATGATTGGCTAAGTAGCCGTTGATTGATGGAATGCGAGAATATTTCCCTTTTTGATGGGATAGTTGATCAAACGATGTTGTGGAGCTTTGTCCTCTCCCACAAGGGTAAATGCATAATGATGAATGCTGATGTTGATGTTGGTGATCTTAGACATTTGAAAAATCTTCTCAAACATAACCGCTGAACTTTCTTCCTCCTCAATTTCTTCTTCTCGGTGAGTGATTCTCTCATCTTCGAACAATGAAAATCATGCACCACCCTAAGATAATAGATTGTCATAGGTATGATCAACACTTCTATAGATTCCTTCAGTAATTTGATCAGGCTTCAACGCTCAGAGGGGATCAAGATTATACCAATCTGCACATAATGTGGTTCATCTGTGGTGCCAAGGTTGATGGTCTTTGTCTCCACAATAACTAGCGTCTGTCAATCCTCAGACTGCTCATGAGAAAGAATGGACTCAGCAGCTTCATTGTCCATTCCTTCTTCATCATCGGGGGGAGGGGATCATAATAATTTGCACAAGTCATTCAATCATCTTGCACTAAGGCAAGTGGGTAAATTATATTCTGTGGGATTTTGAAAACTTTTTTTGATTTTTTTGTATTTCTTTAATTTTTTTTTTTTTTTTTTTTTTTTTTTTTTGAAATATCTGGATTTTTTTGGATTTTTGAAATATCTGATTTTTTTTTTTTTTTTATATATCTGATTTTTTTTCAAACTAATTGAGAGTAGAAAACTTATCTGTGCTAAGCAGCGGACCGGGATCAAATATAGGAGAGAAATTGATTCGGAACCCATCAACCAATGTTGTAGCTCCATGCATGAGTGATGAATTTTCTGAATGATGTGATTTCTCCATGAGCAACATATCAAACTTCGTGACGTTATGTGATTTGTACGCCACACCCCCTGAGAAGTCAAGTTTCCATCCTGGGTCTAGTGCATGAATGTCATCAAAACACATGAGTGCCTAGACGTGCCCCTAGCTTGAAAGTGATTGTGGTGGTTGAATGGCCATTTCATATGATCATGGTTGGTGGTGTTTCCCAACCTCTCCATTGTCAACTTACTTTGGGTTTGATGGCAGCTAGATCTTGAAGAGACAAACATAGAGTAGTCCCATTCACCAAATACCAATAAGGTCATTAGAAGAATAACCTGCCAGAATATTGCAATGGCAAATGACTTTGATTTTCTTGAGCTCGGCATCTGATCTTCCAAGTGTGAGGAAGATGTCAAGTCTTTGAGACTAGTAGTAAGACGCCCAAAATGCCTATCATCGGAATCCGACTTAGCCATTATAAACTGGTCTTCAGAGAAAAGTATTGCAAAAGCATCATTATAGTCCTCTTCCTTGCATTCTAGTGAAGTGATCTTGATAGCAGAAATGGAATCTTTTTCTTCATAAAAAATAGGACAAAACATGTCAAAGAGCTCGATACCATAATCTTCTGAATCATCTATTGGGGATACGTTTTGAGAATCTCGGCCATCTGATTCGAACGTAGACTTGGTAGACTTCTCAAGTACCATTTCTTGGACCTTTTGGTCTTCTAACAAACTTAACTCACAAACCTTCAACTGTCGAAAAGAAGATGGGGAAGTATATACCTTATCTTTGGGCTTATCAAACTCCTTATCTAGAACATGCAACAAAGGTGGAGCCGGTAATGGTGCCTTCTTAGTTGGTGATTCAGCAAATAGAGGTGCTACTTTTTCATCCAACGATATAGCCTTGGCCTTGGGCCTTGCTTGTTTTTGTGCCTTGTAATCTTTAATTGCATCTTGAAAATTGAACGGCTTGAAAAGCGACATGGCATTAACCTTGGATGCTTGCTCGAGTGGGGTAATGAATGAGGCCAGACTTTTCTTGACAGGCTCTAATGTGTGAACTTCTCCATTATAGTATGGTAATGGATTTGTCACAACATTTGGAGCACCGAGATGTGATACATCAATTCTCCCTGATTCGATCAAATCTTGTATCGCATGCTTAAGAGCTCCACACTTTTCTGTAGGATGTCCAATAGACTGATGGAAATCACAATGTTTAGAAGCATCATACCAATATGGTGGTGGATTCGAGGAGGCCTAGGCTGCAATGGTGTAACTAGGCCTTCTTTGGATCAAAGCCTTGAGAATGACCGACAATGGAGTGCGGTAGCTCGTGAACTCCACCTCGTGGCTTAGGGAACCCTCTATTTTGGTATCCTTGTTGTCTTGGAAGATATGCAATCTGATTGGAAGAAGGATGAGCTGTCACCTCTTCTTGGATCAATGCGTGTGGTTGAGATCAGACTTGTGTGGCAACAAACGTTGGCTTCTTTGTTGTTCACCGTTACGATGGGAGGCTTCTTCTTCGGGTTAGATCCTGTAGACATTGAGCTGATGGGAGAAATATTGCCGATGATAACCCATCTTCTATTTGTGATCCAAAACAACAACTAAGGCTTGATATGTCGGATGATAACTAGCACTTAGCCCGGTCGCATACTCTTGGTTCAAACTCTTCATAACCATCCTAATTTGCTCTGTTCAAAGTGGGCCTATCAATGATTTGGGCGCTTTTGTCCTCCATCTTGTAATGTACTCTGTAAAACTTTCATTCAGACCTTGCTTCAAAGCTTCAAGTTGCCTTCGCCCATTTGGATGTCGGTGTTGTAAGAGAAGTGAGCTCTGAAAGCATTTACGGTTCAGGCCAAGTCTTGATTTTTTAGCGTTTCAAGATTCATCCACCAAGTAAGGGCTGCACCCTTAAGACTCCTCTGGAATAGTTGAACCATTAGTTACGCCCCGATTCCCATCGGTTGTAGATAACTTGCATACATCTGAATGTGGGCCTTTGGACCCCGGTTCCCTCATATCGCTCCATCTTTGGAAATTCAATCCATGTGGTACTTTCGATCCGCGTGGATATGGACCTGATTATCAAGGTCCAGTCTTCACCCTTCATCTTGGTCATTACTTCTTTCAATTTCTTAATCTCCTCCATTCTGGGGTCAACCGGTGGTTGGATTGGGTTTTATGCTTGGTATTGGGGTTAGGTGTAGAAACGATGGTTGTGGAGTTTGTGGAAAATAGGTTGGGGTTGGTAACATAAATGGGTTGGACATCATGGTTGTAGTTGGAATTTGGTTTGGGCTTTGAAAAGTTTGATGAGTGAACGGTTGAGGCATGTAGGTTGTGTTATCCTGAGGAAAAAATTGGGACGAAGTATGGGTTGACATGGGAACATGCAATTGGGTTGATCTATGTGTCGCATACGGAGTAGGTAATGAGGTTGGTAGAATGGTAGGGTTAGGACTAACCATGGGAGGTAGTGTGATACCTGGTTGTTGTGGTTGACCAAGACTTGGAGTTATTGCAAACTTTGACATCATCTTGAGAAACATCTTTTCCATCGCCTTCTCCATCAATTCCTCTTGACTGGTAGGGATTGATGATTCACCAGAATTACTTGTATGTGGACCTCGAATGTTCGCTGATAAAATTTGTCCCTCAGATGGAGGTGCTGGTGGAGAACTTCTTTGTGGCACATACATCTGTGATGAAGATATAGGTGGCGATAACTCTTGAAGAAGAACCGTCCGTTGATTCTCCATTTGAATCGTGAGTTAATGGTTGCCGAGAGATAACCTTAACCCCGGTCTTCTATTCCAACTAGCTTCGGATAAGCCTTCTTCTTTCCTATCTTAACTGAAACACCTCAAAGAAAATGTAAGTCCGACTCTCAGGGATGTCCCCAGTGAGTCGCCAAAACCGTAAGCACAAAAATGTGTACCTAAGTCTATGCAATTGATTTTAGAGTCGCCACTAACTTTATTAAGGAAAAGTTGAGTAAAACCTCTGTGAAGGACTAGCCCTCGAAACTAGATGATTATTGGGTTCGGGAGTCAAGGTACGATGTGGGAAGGTGTTAGGCACCCTGATCAATCGCCTGGTAAAACCAAAATTTTACTTCTATTGAGGTGTAACGTGTTAAGATAGGCAGACGAAGAAAGCTTGAAAAATTAATCTATCAAGTTGGATGATCCTCACTAAATTATAAAAAAACTAATAACTATATGCTATAATAAAACTAAAAAAATAACCTAATATGCAATGCTAAAGGAAATAAAAGAAAAAGGAAAGATGTCACCTGGTTTGGAATGTTGCCTCATACTTGATTGTAGATTGATTGATTGATTGATGATAAACTTGATCTTGCATTGACAATTGTGATTTTTGGATTGAAACAGGTGATTTGAGGAAAAAAAACAACTTTTGGTGAAAAGAAGTTTCTACTCAAGATCGACAAGAAGAAAAAGAAGGCTAAAATGAAGAACTAGAAAGAAAAAATGAAGAACACTGAAGAAAAGAAGGCTATTAGCTCTGAATAACTAGGTCCAGATTATTAACTCCGAATTCCTAGCTCTAGCTTGCTCTAGATTATATTTTTTATGGGTGAATGAGACCCATATTTATAGCTTTTTGGGATGGATTTCAATATGGTAATGAGTTTGATCCAATGGCTGAGTATTGATGAAGAAAAATCCAATGGCTTGATCTCTTTCTGGTTGCACCTCCTAAATCTGGCCCTTGATTCAAGAGGTGGGATAAGGGGTGCGATCTTGGCCCTTGATCTTTGGATATTTCAGATGGATTAGGGCAAAAAATCAAGCCCTACACGTCCTTAATGAGCCCATAATCCAGGGTTTCCAAACTTGGCTCCAAAATGGCATATTCTCTAGAATATTCTTGATTTTTGGGATCAAATCAAATCAAACAAATAAGGAAGGTTATCTAGGTTTTTGGAGGCTTGAAAATGGGCTAGAAAACCTAATGAAAAGGTCCAACTCGAGCTGGATCCACAGCCCATAAGCACAAGTCCAAAATCCACAAAAAAAGGCCCATTTTGACCATATTTTCAATGCTACAAATTCCCTTTGACCGGGTCAAAATTAGGCAAACTCTTCTTCACAAAAATTGTTAATTAATCCATTAGGAAGGTCCATGAACTCTTAAAAATACCCTTGGGTCGAAATCTTACTCCAAAAAAAATATTGCACTCAACAGTGCGCACAACGGGCTGAAACGGGATATGGCAAGATTAGGGTTTCCAAAATCCAAAAGGAACCTAGGCAAGCTTGTACTCATTTCGAAGGATTTTTCAAGGGGAATTCAAATATGAAATAATCTCATCCAAAGAAAGAGTGGAAAAAACGAGATTTGGGCTCCAAAGGGTTACAGGGGCATTTTGGTCATTTTCAACTCAAAACTCAGAAAGCAACGAAACTTCAGCCATAGCTAGAACATGATGAGGAGAGTCTAAAGATGCTAAAAGAAGATGAAAAGAAAGAAGTTTGATATAGAAATGAAGACTCTAGAAAGCAAATCACCTTATATGATCAAATTTAATTCAAGGCAAAATCATGAATGAATTATGCTTGGGGTGCAAAAATGGGGTGTCTACAGCGCTCTTGGCCGTGTTCCTGATGTTTACTTTTCGGCACTTGTTGAAAGCATTTATCACACCGAATTAAGAGCTATTTCTCTTGGTTCTCTTGATAGGTCCATTGGTTCCACCACCGAACGCTATGTAGGAAATCTCTTCCAAAGAACATTATAGAGGTGCAGTTTGTTGCCAACAAACTAGGTGTTGGACAGTAAACATGGCATGTCATCACCACCTAATTAGTTTTTGTTGTGAGATGCTAGGAGAATCATAACAACATCATATTACTAAAGATCTTAATGTATTTGATGAAGAAGAAGTAGTATGGAGGCTAGAGAATTAAGGTTCTTATTCTCCCTGTTACACACTAAGTTACATATAAATAAGTCTAATACACAAAAATAGGAAACAATAAACACAGTCCGTTATGACAGACCGAACCGATAGGCTCACGCCTATAACTACCAAACAGATGATAGGAGCACGCTTGTATACTTCAACAGTCTTGTACTCTTGTCGCCTCGGTCCACATTGTAGAGATCAAGATATAATCTAGAAATCAATTGAGTTATTATTGAATGTTTTATAAAGTTGTTAATGGCAATTACAAAATCGCTATGGTTTTCTCTCTTGCTCTCTCTCTTATTACAAAAGTGTGGAGAAGTCACAATGAATTTCTCTCTCCTAGTCTTTATATAGTCATTATCTGGCAAATATAAGTTTAGATATATTGACTCTTATGTCGACGCCTCAATTTATAGTGTGAAATCCCAGATTGAAATATCGACTTAGTATGATATTTGGCCACCACATCACACCACCCAAATCTGCTGAGACTCACTTTCTAGTTTCCATTAATCCACCACTAGCTCACGCCAATGTCTACTCTGGCCCAAAGGCTAATATCCAAGCCCGAAAGGTAATTTGGCTAGTGAAACTATGCTTGAAAAGTGAAAACCATCATCTTGATAGCCTAACTGAATCACCTCATATCAAGGAACATATAGGAGTTGAGACTCCATAACCTTCTCTCCTGAAATATCTCTCAATCTTACTTGTCTTTTAAATGTACTATTATCTTGTAATTCCCAAGTATCGAGAAGAGACTTATTATGTACAGTTTATAAATATAACATGGAACACCACTGAAAACTCAAGTGGTTTGAAACCATCTTTGTATAAACCTTTATTGTAACGCCCGTATTTTAAAATACATATTTATTTATTAATTATTTAATTTAATTATTTATTTAAAATCTGTTGGATTGGATTTGGGATATGTGGGCCTGGTTTCTGGGCCCGAGTCTGTGTTGGGCTTGGGTTTCAGACCCAAGTATATAATCACATTGTTCTAGAGAATAGGGTTCTAGGAGAATAAAAAAAATAAAAATAATAAAAAATGGAGGCGGCTGGTTTGCTAGAGCGTGGAGCGCAACGACTCGGACTCGGAGGAATTTCGTCGAGCTGTTCATTATTGTGAGTAGTTTAGTTTTCTTTTTTTTCCTTTCACGTGTATAGCTTATACGTCTATCTTACCGAGATAACAGATTTTCTGGGGTACAATGTTTACATTATTTTCCACCGCTTTTCCTCGTCCGGGATTCTTACGCTTTGTATTGGTAAAACCGGTTATAGTCTTAGACTGTTGGAACTCGGAAGAGTTCGGTAATGGTGGCGCAAGGAACAGAGAAATAGTCTCTTTATCCGATCGAACTGTGATACTCTGGTGGTGTGTTTTTTTTTGTTTTTTGAACTTTGGTGTTATGTTATGTGTTGATTGGTGTCGGGGCTGCTGGAAGACTCGGAGAAGTCGTTAATGGAGGCGAGCCCCATTAGAAATCTATCCTGCATGTTTATTATGAACTAGTATGTGTTGTGTTGGGTATATGCGATTAAAACTGTTAAACTGTGATTAGGATGGGTTGTTTGAAATCGGTGATTGACTGTTGGGATGGATGGTGCAGTCAAAGCTGTAAATCCGGCATCAATGGCGTCGCCAAGCCACAGGGACAAATCGTCCTGATGGATTTGTTTAAACTCTTTTTTTTTTATACTGTGATCTTAAATTGATTGGTTGTTGACTTGTTGATGTATGATGGAAGGTCTAATTTGGGTGGGGCAGTTGAAGCTCTGTTCAAACTTTGAACAGGCGCTAATGGCGTCGCCCATCCTCCAGTTCGTTGGGTTGCACTTTTTTGTATGGAGGTCAGTTTTGATGTTGGTTGTTGGTGTATGGATGATTAAGTATTGGAGAGTTGGGTGGGCTGTTGAAAGCTCCAAGAAGCCATTAATGGCGGATTGAACCAGATCTAGTTTTAAGGATGGGTTATCGATTTAGTGAATGGAGTTTTTGCTTTTGTTAATGTGATAGGGTTTGTAACAAGGATTAAAATCGGTTGGTTGAAATGGGTGGTCGAGTGGAGGTCGACGGTGGTCAATCCGGTGGTGGCAGTTGGAGAAGGTGACGGCTTGGGCTTGGGCCTGGGTCGGTTTCAGTTCTTGGGCCCTAGCTTGTTTTGTTTGGGCCAGACCAATTTAGCTTAGTCTATGGGCCAGTTTCATTTGTTGTTGGGCCCGATTCTATTTTGTTTTGATTGGGTCGGTTTCAGTTCAATTCGTTGGGCCGAACCCATTTGTGTTTTGGACCAGTTTAATTAGTTTTCTTTGGGCCGGTTTCTAATTTATGTGGGCTGGTCCTTATGTCCCCATTTGGGTCAGGTGGAATAAATAAGTTGGTTTTAAACTTTCGGGTTCTAAGGTTTGGGCTTGGCCAGTTGGGTCCGAACCATTACCTTAGCCATGAGCCCATGAGCCATGCACATTGACCTTAGTCATGAACCATGGCTATGACCCTGAACCTGTCGAACATGGAAACGATAGTTTGACTTTGACCATTGACCGTTGACTTTGAACGTTGACCATTGACCGTTGAGTGAGGAATGTTGACTTTTTCCAGTTTTTCACATATTTAAGAATATGGACAAATATAGTAATAAAAGATTGTCGGACATTGTATAACTTTGTTTGTCATTATCTAATTAAGATTTGATGTGAGTAGTATGTAAAGCATATATATATTGGGCTTTGATTGTGGACTGTGGACTGTTTAATTGTGCTACATTTTATGTTGTAAATTGTATGGACAAATCAAATGCTAAAATGTTGTGGAGGCTTGTATAAATTTGGTGGTCATTATCTAATTAAGATTTGACGTTGATATTGTGACATTATATAATATGTTGGGATGTATATATTAAATGCAATAGTTTTGGAGAAATAAATGTATAAACACTCCATTATTTTATATGTGAGATGCTACTATGAGATAGTATAGTATGTGTGGATATTTTCCCACGGGATTATGGCTTAGTGCAATAATATATTAGCACGTGAAAGAATGAAAGTGGTTATGAGATATAATTGAGATATTTCTAAATATTGTGGCTTAGTGCAATAATGTATTTGACATGCACGTGATATGGTGAAATGATTATGAGTCATAAATGTATGACACCTGAATAAATTACGTAACGAAAATCCTAGAACCTGACTACCACAACTCATGTGATTTGCCCTGTGTGGGCGTATGTGATATGATTGGCCCTTATGTAGGGTGTATATATATGAGATGTTGATTGACCCATGTGTTGGGCAATCGTAGCTGAATAGTGGCTTGATTATTCCGTTCGCAAATATTAGAACGAGACGCGCGATATTTTATGCCGAATAGTGGCAGTACTTACATAATGGCTTCCGTGTGAGGGTTACCTGGTGTGCAGCATCCCGCTCAGGGTAGTTACGCACGGAGTGGTTCATTATGTAAGGGGAGGCATGTGGATGTACATGTTCAGCGTTGGGAAACGATTGTGATAGCCAGGGAAACTAGGTAAGACATAGATACGACGTGAATTTAGGGACACGCAAAGAAAGTCTTAATTAATATAATTATGGTAATATATGGGTTATTGATGTATCTTTAGATAGATGATTGTATATGAATTTGCAGAAGTGTGGGTCAAACTAATTACTTGGGCAGAGATGACCCACTCTGTAATTGAGCATGAAATGCGGTACGGATATAATACGTTTGGTTGGTTATTTGTTTAGTTGAACCTAAGGCGCCTCGATGGAGGAACTACATGCCTTATTTATTATGCGTATGGTTTGTTGTGTAGTTAGTGGGAAGTTAAGGCACCTCAGTGGAGGAACTACCGGCCTTAATTATTGTACTTAAGGATATTGTATTAGTCGTTGAAAGTTAAGGCGCCTCGGTGGAGAAACTAACTGCCTTATAGATTGTGTATATAGATGTATAAGTATATGTTGTATGTTAGAGCTATTCACACCAGCATTTTTATAATGCTGACCCGATTTGCATGTTTGCTTATCGGGTGTGTTCATTAAATGAACATAGTTGATAAGTCTTGACAGGTTTAGTGTTGAAGAAGATTGGTTGCTGCTCGTGGTTTGCGTTAATTAGCGTCGCATTTCAAGATAGGCTTTGTTTTCCTTTGAGGTGATATAGATTTTCAGTTGAGATAAAGTTATTTGCCTTTTCATTTGTTAATTTTTGTAATGAAGAGTACTTTTGTTTAAGTTAAAATTTTTATTGGTTTTTAATTATCCGCATATTTAAACTGTTTATGGGTTTTTGGAAGTGGAGAGTGCGTCACACCTCGGAAATCGAAGAGTCGGGAACAATAATGTTTTTCCGAATTCTGTCGAAATTCGGGGTGTGACATTTATGGTATCAGAGCCTCTACATCCAATGATTTCCTATATCTATTTTTTTTCTTCTCATCAATCTACTCATAATGGAAGGAAACAACTCAAACTCAAATGCTGGTGTCGTAGTACCTAGCTTGTCGGGATTCATGTCAATCAAACTAGACAGAACCAATTATCCATTATGGTTGGCTCAAATTTCTCCTATTCTGAAGAGCAAAAACTTCATGGGTATTGTTGATGGTACCACTAAGTGTCTGTTGAAAGTTAAATTGGGATAAAATGGTGTTCCAACAACAGAGGAAGATCCTGCATATGTTGAATATGGCAGCAGAAAGATCAAATGATCGTGATTTTAGGATGGATCAATAATTTGTTGACTCTGACAGTTTTATCGGCTGTTGCTCGCTCAAAATCTTCACATGAATCATGGGTCTCACTGGAGAAAAGGTATGCTTCTCAGTCTCACAATCGCATTATACACTTGCGGAATGAACTATTTACCACTAAAGGAGACGGTCTTTCCATTATTAAATTTGTGGATAAAATTAACCGCATTGATGATAATCTTGCACTTGCTAGAAAACCGGTTGACAATGATGATATTATTTCTATTATTATGAACAATATTGGACCTACTTATGAAGCTACTGTTAGCTCTGCACAAGCAAGAGACACTCCAATTTCTTATGATGATCTTGTAACTTTTCTTCTTGGTGTTGAAATGCGGTTCAAAGCTCAAAACACTCTTGTTATAGAGACCACACCAACTGCACTGTATACTCCTCGGTTTCAGCCTAACACAAAACGTGGATGAGGCTTTCACAGGGGTACTTTCTCGAGAGGTCGTGGTCGTGGTCACCATTCACTAGCACATGTCTCTAATGCTGCCAACAATGGTCCTGCAATAGCTAATAGGGATACTCCCATATGCCAGATCTGCAATAGACCAAGGCACACTGCACCTGATTGCTATGAACGCATAAATTAGGCAGATTAAGGATGAATACCTACTTAGAAACTCAGTGCTATGGTAGCCATTGGACACGTTTTACCTCCTACTGTTGGTAATGGTGCTCCAACCACATGGATTATAGATACCGGGGCCTCAAACCACATCACAGCAGATTTGGCTAATCTTGCTATTCATGATGAGTACCAAGGGAAAGAACAAGTTGTTGTGGGTAATGGTGCAGGTTTGGATATTACACGTATTGGCTCATCCCAGATTTCCCATAATTCTTCTTCATTTAAATTAAACAACATTCTTCATTGCCCTAATGTCTCTACTAATCTTTTATCCATTCATCAATTTACACGTGACAATAACTATTTTTTTTGTTTTTCTTCCTGATAGTTTTTATGTGAAGGATCTCGAGTCGGGGAAGACGCTTTTCCATGGAAAGAGTGAAAATGGATTGTATCCATTAAACATCCACAGTCAAATCTCCACCAAAACAATTAGATCCATTTTTATGCTTTTTAGGTGTTAGTGTTCTTTGCACAAGTTTGGCATTCTAGGTTTGGTCATCCAGCTTCGAATATACTTTTGCATCTTGTTTCCAATAAAAGTTTGCCTATTCAAGGATCAAACTCCGTGTCTTTTTGTAATTCATGTCCTTTAGGAAAAAGTGTCAAGTTACCATTTCAATTATTTGATTCCGTTGCTAAGTATCCTTTAGAGTTAATTCATTCCGATGTTTGGTGTTCTCCAATTGCCTCCATCAAAGGTTCTAAGTACTATGTTTTGTTTGTGGACAATTTTTCACGGTATTCATAGATTATTCCTATACATTTTAAACATAAAGTGTCTTATATTTTTATGAAATTAAAATTGCTTGTTGAAAATCTTTTCTCCACCAAAATCAAAGTCTTCCAATCTGATGGAGGAGGTGAGTATACCCAACATTCTTTTCAAGATTTTTTAGCCAACCATGGCATAAGTTTTCGATCATCTTGTCCAGGTCATCCAGAGCAAAATGGATTAGCCGAACGAAAACATAGGCATATTGTTGAAACTGGTCTTACTATTCTTGCTCATTCTCACATGCCTGTTACATATTGGGTTGATGTTTTCAATGCTGCTGTGTACTTAATTAATCGTCTTCCAACTAAAGTTTTGTAACGTAAAAGTCCATATGCTAAATTGTTTGAAAGAAATCCCAAATATGAATCTCTTAAAGTTTTTGGGTGTGCATGTTTTCCATATTTGCGTCCTTATAACACTAACAAATTGTAGTTTCGGTCTAAGAAATGTGTTTTTCTAGGTTATTTACTAAATCATCAGGGATACCGGTGTCTTGATATTTCAATTGGTCGTGTCTACCTCTCTCGTCATGTTGTATTTGATGAACATTCATTTCCTTTCAAAGAAGAGATGCCAGAACCTTCCCTCCCAACACTTACTCCTGACTCATTTGTGCCTTTAGTAGAGATGGTTACATTACCTTCACAAAATAATGTCAACCGTACCATACCTCCTACAGTACCCCCACCATTCAATTCGCCACCACCTACATTGCCTCCTACACCTACCATACCAGGCTCTCCTACTGAACCTGCCACCACCAAAATTGCTACCACTGAATAATTGCACCTGCACCGCGCTACCGATTGAATCTTGAACCTTCACATTCTATGGTTACAAGAGGCATAGATGGCCAGATGGGTATGCCAAACAAGAAGTATGCACTGTATGTTGCACCTGTTACTGAATCTGAACCAAGGTGTTTTAGTCAAGCAGTTAAGCAACAAGAATGGAGGAATGCTATGGGAGCAGAATTTAATGCGTTGCAACAAAATGGGACATGGTCTTTGGTTCCAGCTCATCCAAATATGAATATTTTACCAAATTTGTGGGTGTTTCGGATAAAGAGCAGGGCTAATGGTTCAATTGAAAGACACAAGGCACGTCTTGTAGGAAATGGTTTTTACCAACAAGAAGGCTTCGACTACACCAAGACATTTAGTCCTGTAGTCAAACATTCTACAATTCATACGGTTATTGCCTTGGCTGTTCACCACAATTGGCCAATTAGATGCTCAGAATGCCTTCTTACATGGTTTTTTATCTGAAGAGGTTTATATGAGACAACCAGTAGGCTTCGTTGATCCAAATTTTTCTAACCTTGTGTGCAAGCTTCACAAGTCCTTATATGGTTTAAAACAAGCACCTCGTGCTTGGTTTAAACGCTTCTCTAACTACTTGGAGGATCTTGGTTTTCAAGAATCGAAAGCTGACTATTCATTATTTACTTTTCAAAAAGGGAAGCTACTCATTATCCTACTCATCTATGTCGACGACATTTTAATCACAAGAAACAATGCATCATATGTAGCTAGGTGTATTCAACAACTTGGCAAACTATTTGCAATGAAGGACTTGGGACACTTGAATTTCTTTCTTGGCATTGAAGCAACTTATGGAGATGGTGGATTATATTTTACTCATACGAAGTACACCACTGATTTACTACAGCATACAAAGTTTCTTAATGTCAAACCAGTCTCTTCTCCTGCCCAAACTGGTAAGAAATTAAGCAAATACGATGGGGAATGTCTTCATGATGCTCTGAATATAGAAGCGTGGTTGGAGCTCTTCAGTACCTGACAATCACATATCCTAATATTTCGTATGCTATGAATCAAGTCTGCCAATTCATGCACCAATCAACTACAACTCATTGGACTGCAGTCAAGCGCATTCTGAGATACTTCAAACATACCCATGATCACGACCTTTTCTACCGGCCTGGTTCTTTGAAACTAGAAGCTTATTCTGATGCAGATTATGCCGGTAATCCGGATGATCATCATTCCACTAGAGGCTACTGCATATACCTTGGATGCAATCCCATTTCTTGGAGTGCTAAGAAACACCACACTACATCTCGCTCAAGCACTGAGGCAGAGTATCGACAGTTGGCATATACAGCAGCCGAAATCTCTTGGTTGCACACCTTGTTTAGAGATTTAAGAGTGCATTTGTCAACACCTCTCATTTGGTGTGACAATATCATCTCCATTTCTTTAGCTTCTAATCCAGTGTTTCACTCCAAGATGAAGCACTTGGAAGTTGATTACTATTATGTTGGAGACAAGGTGGTTCGCAAGGAGCTTGATGTTCAATATATTAGCACCATAGACCAAGTGGCAGATGTTTTCACAAAAGGCTTATCATCCTCACGTTTTAAACAGTTAGCACACAAGCTTATGCTGCGTACTCGCCCCATTAGCTTGAGGGGGAGTGATAGCCTAACTGAATCACCTCATATCAAGGAACATATAGGAGTTGAGACTCCATAACTGTCACACCCCGAATTTCGACAGAATTCGGAAAAACATTGTTTGTTCCCGACTCTTTGATCTCCGAGGTGTGACGCACTCTCCACTTCCAAAAACCCATAAACAGTTTTAAATATGCGGATAATTAAAAACCAATAAAAATTTTAACTTAAACAAAAGTCCTTTTCATTACAAAAATTAACAAATGAAAATGCAAATAACTTTATCTCAACTGAAAATCTATATCACCTCAAAGGAAAACAAAGCCTATCTTGAAGTGCGACGCTAACGCAATCCACAAGCAGCAACCAATCTTCTTCAACATTAAACCTGTCAAGACTTATCAACTATGTTCACTTAATGAACACACCCGATAAGCAAACATGCAAATCGGGTCAGCATTATAAAAATGCTGGTGTGAGTAGCCCTAAAATAAAATATATACTTATACCTATATATACACAATCCATAAGGCAGTTAGTTCCACTACCGAGGCGCCTTAACTTTTAACAACTAATACAACATCCCTAAGTTCAATAACTAAGGCAGGTAGTTCCTCCACTGAGGCGCCTTAACTTCCCACTAACCACACAACAAACTATACGCATAATAAAAAGGCATTTAGTTCCTCCACGAGGCGCCTTAGAACTAAACTATAACCAGCCAAGCATATACAATCATCTATCTAAAGATATATCATTAACCAACATATTACCATAATTATATTAATTAAGGCTTTCTTTGTGTGTCCCTAAAATCGCGTCGTATCTATGTCTTACCTAGTTTCCCTGGCTACCACCATCGCTACCCAACTCCGAACATGTACATCCACATGCCTCCCCTTACATAATGTACCACTCCGTGCGTAACTACCACTGGCGAAATGGATGCGCACACCGTAACCCTCACACGAAAAGTCATTATGTAAGTCATCGCCACTATTCGGCATAAAATATCGCGCGGTCCCGTTCTATTTTGAGAACGGAATAATCAAGCCACTATTCGGCTACGCCAGAAGGGTCATTCAGATTCACTGAAACGCCAGAAGGGCCAATCACATTACTTACGCCCGAAGGCCATTCAGATTCACTGAAACGCCAGAAGGGCCAATCACATCACATACGCCCACACAGGGCAAATCACATAAGTTGTGGTAGTCAGGTTCTAGGATTTTCGTTACGTAATTTATTCAAATGTCATACATTTATGACTCATAATAATTCCACTATATCACATGTAGGTCAAATACCTTATTGCACTAAGCCACAATATTTAGAAATATCTCAATATATCTCATAACCATTTTCATTCTTTCACGTGCCAATATATTATTGCACTAAGCCACAATCCCGTGGGCAAATATTCACCAATACTATACTACCTCATAGTAGCATCTCACATATATAATAATGGAGTGTTTATACATTTATTTCTCCAAAACTATTGCATTTAATATATATATACCAACATATGATATAATGTCATAATATCAACGTCAAATCTTAATTAGATAATGACCACCAAATTTATACAAGCTTCCACAGCATTTTAGCATTTGATTTGTCCATACAATTTACAACATAAAATATAGCACAATTAAACAGTCCACAGTCCACAATCGAAGCCCAATATATATATGTTTTACACACTACTCACGTCAAATCTTAATTAGATAATGACAAACAACGTTATATAATTTCCGACAATATTTTATTACTATATTTGTCCATATTCTTAAATATGTGAAAAACTGGAAAAAGACAACATTTCATAGTCAACGGTCAAAGTCAACACGTCATTGTCAAAGTCAAACTGTCGTTTCCATGTTCGACAGGTTCAGGGTCATAGCCATGGTTCATGGCTAAGGGCAATGTGCATGGCTCACGGGCTCATGACCAAGGTAATGGTTCGGACCCAACTGGCCAAGCCCAAACCTTAGAACCCGAAAGTCTAAAACCAACTTATTTATTCTACCTGACCCAATTGGGATCTATATTAAGTCCTATGGACTGGCCCCAAGCAATATTAGAAACTTGCCCAAAACAGTTAAGTGGTTCGGTCCAAAAATTGAACTGAAACCGGCCCAATCAAAACAAAAACTGATGTGGTCCGGCCCAAAGGAAACTAACTAGTTTTTGGACCAAAGAAAACAAATAAAAGGTTGGCCCAAACAACTAACACAAACCGGCCCAAACAAAACTACCAAGGCCCAAAAACTGAACTCGGCCCAAGCCCAAGAGATGAAACAGTGTCATCTTCTCCAACAGCCACCACCAAAACCGGCCACCACCCCTCACTTCATCAAACCGATTTTACTCCTTATCAAAAACCAAACACCTTTAATAAAAACAAAAACCCCCAAATCATTTAATCCCTATCTCCTTCAAAACTAGATCTAAAACCCATCGACCTCCATTAACGCTCCTCTCCGAGCTTTGGCCGCCCGCATTCGACAGCCCCACACACTACAATCACTATACTCTAGTCTAGGTAAAAGCCCCACACTCCAATCATACTCAAAAACAGCCCAACCACCGGGCTACCATTAACGCACCTCCGGAGCTTCAGTAGCACCATTAACAGCCCACACACACCCCCTTCACTACCCGATCACCAACAACCCTTACCAGTACACAACCCAAAACCCACCAACCAACAACAAAGTTTTCTTAAATAAAACTGGCAAGTTCTTGTCGGCCGCCATTAACGATTCCTTCGAGCTTTGGCAACCCCTTTCCAGCACCCATTCCATTGACAATAACCAAACTTCAATACTACACTCCCGACATAAATTAACAAATACTAAGCCACAGTAAAGAAAAAGTGCAACAGAGAAACAGGACGATTTCAATAAGTTGGACTTTAACTCCCTTAACGGGCATAAAGGTTCGTCAGCCAATTCCGAGTTTCAACAGATTTTAATCAGTTTTAATAACGACAGTTTTACCAATGACAGAACGAATATTAATAACATAATAATTAACATATTTCGTGAAATAGAAAACTAATCTACTCAACTGTATTAAAACCCGACGAATCCCTCCTAGTCCAAGCCGTCGGCATACCCAACGCCGAAAGCAAACAAGTTTCTAGCTCTGTCTCCATTTTTCATTATTTTTTTTATTATCTTAAAAACCCTATTCTCTAGAACAATGTGTTTATATACTTGGGTTTGAAACCCAAGCCCAACATGACTTCGGGCCGTAAAACCGGGCCACATATCCAAATCCAATCCAACCGATTTTTAAATAAATAATTTAATTAATTAATAAATAAATAAAATAAATACGTATTTTAAATACGGGCGTTACAATAACCTTCTCTCCTGAATATCTCTCAATCTTACTTGTATTTTAAATGTACTCTTATCTTGTAATTCCCAAGTATCGGGAAGAGACTTACCATGTACAGTTTATAAATATAACATGGAACACCACTGAAAACTCAAATGGTTTGAAACCATCTTTGTATAAACCTTAACATCTCACCCGTAAGGTCTAAATAATTTACAAAAGTGACAATTTCCCTATAATGTAATGGTTGAATTTGCTTATTTGAAAATGAATTCAAAAGGGCTGGACTCTTTGAGAGAAGTCACATATTAAGCCCATGGATAGCCTGAACATTACGGGCCCGACCCTGGGCACCCACTAGTAAGCTTTGCAAACCATTCGAAAGCCCAACCCAACTGAAGCCCGCTTTGTTCGGTCTCGCGTAAATAGAGCTAGCGTTCACAGAAGACAAAAAAAATTGACTCGGGCATACAGTCTTAACCTAGCTATTCAAATTTAAGTTCCCTGGGAGCGGGAAAACATCAGGTACGCATTACAGAGTACTCCACTTTATTGGAAAATCAATATCTCATTTTATGGTGAAGGTTCCACTCTTAAATGTTTGATAAAATGTACTTATGGTTACAAGTTTAATAAATATGCGGTTTATTAATGGAAAATGTTATGTGATTAATGGTGATATGATGAGTATTTGATAGAAAATTCAGATGGGCACCCATTATTCTAGTAAGTGTCGAACTGTTGACAACCCTTACAAACAGTTTATGGGCGCTAGACACAAGGGTTACGTGATCCAAAATAAGTTCCCAAGACATTTAGTAGGCCAAGTAGTTGAGCTAGATTTATAGATCTTCGATACTGATAATTGTAATGAGATAATATTGGATCGAACTAGGTGGCGTCATGGTAGCGGAAACTATAAACCTGTAAACCTCATGTGAATGTGGGGATTTACAATACTACTAGATTGAGACTTTGTTTATAGAACCTATGTGGCGCCTTTTCTTTTCTGGTCATGGCTGTAAATGCAAGAATTGCAGTGCATATTTTCTTATGAGACAAGTTAAATAAATTGGGTAGTTTGATTGAGTGTTGATGCTTAAATGCTTATGCTTCAACGAGTGAGCTACAGTATAATATAGATTTTCAAACACAGATGATTTTGGTATAGTATTGAGTGTTTGATAATCTATATTAAACCGAGTGTCTGAATTGATAATCTAATGTTAGACTGTCTCAATTTAATATAGCATTGGATACTTTGATTAATGATTTTGGTTGCACCTCTAACCTCTTGTTGTGGTAGATCTCAGTCCTTGAGGCATCACACACCTTTTTGAAAACTTTCAGACAATAATTTTAGCTCATAAAAGTTAATGACTCAAGCTACAACTACAACTCACATGAGACTGAGTTACATACTAAATGTAATGTGTTTCTCAACTACATTTTGAGAACAATATATATTTCATCTGATGTCACACAGTATCTCTCAGGGAATTGGATGATGGCCGGTAAAGCAGCAAAATCTGTAGCCAAAACAGTTGGAGAGTATCAGTATCCATGGAAAGAAAAGTTGGCGAAATACGGAGATGAGCTTTCAAAGGGTGTTTGGGGTTATTGGAACTTAGGCGCATGGAATCCCTTGGTCATCAGTGCTCGTCGTCGAGCTGGTCTCCGCAAGGAAGTCTTGCTTGCAGGACAAGATTGGCCATATGATCCAGCAAGGAAAGAGATGAGAAGCAAGAGGAAAGGACATAAGGTTGATAGAATTGCTGCAGAGAAACGAGCTAATACTGCTGAATTGATGAAGAAAATGCCGGAGATGCTATTAGATTACAAGAAGCACAGATGGGCAAAGAAGATGAAAGAGGAGGATGCAAAAAACTGAATTTCTCCTTGGTGGAAATACTCTCATTCAGTTCTCCTTTGAAACTCATTTTTGTATTAAAATTTTTGTATGTAACACCCGTTGAATTTTCTGAATAAGGTCGTACACTCAGCAGAAATGCTATTGTAGAAATATTATTATGAATCTTATCTGCTTAATTAAGATGTTCCCAGGAACTTAGAAAGTGGTTGAAGTTCACACTGAATGATCCTCATCCATTACAGATTGTACCTTCACATTTTGTGTTGATCGCCTCTTCTCTGTAAAAGCCCAAAACCAAAAGGTATTGCCATCAGATGAACTGGATTTTCCAATTATGACTTACCAAATGTAACCAACACCTAAAGGTATTGCCATCAGATAAATTGGATTTTCTCAATTTAGACTTACTAAAGTGTAAGTGTAACATTTAATCTTATTTTTTTCTTTGAATGATATATTCTTTACAACATTTGTCTTCCTCATCAAAAGTCAACAATGCATTTGATCACCAAAAGGAAGTACAAAGAAGTTACAAGAATCATTTGCTATACAGGCTTGGAAAATAGTCGGCAATTCGGCATGCCAATTTTATTTTTTATTTATTTTTTTTCCTTGAAGCAGACATTGATCACGAAATCTTTATAAGATAGAGCAAACATATCAAGGTGCTTATATGGCGTATCTGTATGAGAAGTTTAGGACTTCCCAATGGAGATACGTGTTTGTCCATCCAACAAATTTTGAAAGGGATAAACTAAGGTTTTGCCATTGTACTTTTAGTCATTTTTTAGACACCCCTTTATACTAATTTATCAACCGAAAAAACCTTGTGCTTTAAGTCTATTTTCAATTTACCCCTTCTCATTGACTCCAGTCTAAATTTCACAGATATATTTCAATTTCAATAGAGAGAACAAGCCTTAAATCCTCAATATGATGAAATCTAACCGTTTTTTGTGAAATTAGTGAGAGAAAACTTGATTATTTTGTGTTACGAGATAAGGGGTGATGGGATTACAAATTATAAAATAGAGAAATTGAACAATTTAAAATTTGAGAATTTTGGAATTGAACAATTTAAGACTAAGAAAATTGAACAATTTAGGGTTATGGAATTGGCTGGAGTCAATGGAAAAGGAGTAAATTGAAAATAGACTTAAAGTACGAAGAATTGTCAACAATTTAGTATATGGGGGTGACTGAAAGTTGACTAAAAGTACAAGGGGTAAAACCATAGTGTTTTAAGTGTTACTAAACTAAATAAAGGCTGGAAACGGTGGAAACGGTGGCCAAGTTATGACAATGCATTACAAACCATTGCACCTATGGGTTTTGCTTATTCTTGCTACACATACATATTACTTCATTCCGGCTACACATAAATCGCAAATGTTTTTGATAGATTTTGTACATGTCATAGATCCCAATGAAGATATATCATCTCATATGGATAAACATCAAGGTGTAAACTAAAGGGGGAGTACGAAATGTGTTTACTTTGTGATAAAGTTCATGCAACTTAACACTTGGTGGAAGATCAATCCCAGACAACAAAAAAAGAAATTACAAGAGATACATCAAAGACCATTAATACTGAGTAGTGGAAAATGCTCCCAGTGACCCACGTCAGTCCCTCTTTTTTCTCTGGGAATGACACATCAAATTTTACATAAAAAAATGAATTCTACGCCTTTTTTTTGCCGATTTCAATTGTTCGTAACCCAAAATACATAAACACCTCTTTCTATACTCTTTTTTCAATTCTACAAAACACTCCCAACTCTCCAAAAAAAAAAATCATCTCTTCAAACCATCTCTCTTATTCTTCTCTTCTTGATTGCAGATAGACCCAAAGAAGAGGATTACTTTTATGCCAATCCAGAGGAATGTTTGCAACAACCAGATGATCCACTGAGTCTCATCTAGTTACCTTTGCTAAGAAATTTTTACTATTAGATCATACTCAACTCCCTCTCTAATTGGTCAAGAGTCAATGATCGACATTTCACTGGGAGAGTTGGAAGGAATAGGATCCTAAACAAAATCAAAAAGAAATGATCAGGGAAGATGATTTTACAGGAGCAGATGGATAACAGCTATATCCCACGTATTATATGCCCGCCGGTATAGAAAATACCCTGCCATTTCAGGGGAATATAAAAATCAGTCGAGATTAACCTATGTACCAAGTTCTTCACTGGGTCGGTTGATATTTTGGCAGTTGTCCCTCTTCGATACGCCTTCCCGTTCTCTTCTCCAGGATCTTATGATTTTCTAGATTTCTTTGCATTTTGAGTTCACCCATTTCTTTGGGATCATAATTGGACGGATACCTACAATCTTTTGTATTTGTTCGATTTATATAATTACTTAATATCACAATAAATGATGTTGTATTTTACTTCAGCTCATATACTTTTTGTTTTGATATTCATTTAACCTACCATAAATGGATTACCACTTGGAATATTCTCATTGTTTAAAGAGTTTAGAGCATTTCCAATCAGGGTCTTTCGATTGGAATTAGCAATGGAGAATACGTAAAATTAGTGTGAGGACCAGTGGTGGTTCAAACACTCAACATTCATGAACCGGTTGGTTTTGATCGTAGGCAGAGACAGTTGCAAAAGTTTAGCGTGTTTTATATGTCCAGCCGGTCCAGGGACATCAAAATGAAAACCATTTTCTTTTCTTTTCACCATTTCCTGTGATCTGTTTTGGTGTTTATATTCAATGACTCCTTATAATAGTATTATAAGTTGTTTGCTACTATTAACCTGGAAAATTCCACTGGTGGGACATGTTTGAAGTGCATGTGAGTATGTGACACGTCCTCGAATTATTTTCTATTTACAATGAGTCGGCAAAAACTTGCACAACCAGTTTAACATCCAAAGTTAGCTTTTTCTAAAATAATATGATGGTATCTCTTTTTTTTTTGTGAAGATATGATGGTATCTCGCGAACGATGTTGGTTGATGAAATCTGGCACGCTGTCGGTGATCAGGCCTCAGATGTCGACTGGTATCTGAAGCGCACTGCCCTTGGAGGACTATATTCTGCAAATGAGATTTACATGCTTTGATTGATAAGTCACCAGGTAATATCCTCTTTCTTGGTGTGATTTTAGTTTCTTCTTTTTCGACTGGACATGCTTGGTGCATAACTGGACTATATGGTGATACCAACGTCTGGATGATCAAGCAGAGGATAAATTGTGGGTGTTATTTTCTACTGTTTGCTTATGGTTTTTTGTATGAGGATTAAACTCGACATTCTAGGTCATCAACTCATCATCTTATTAGGCTCCCCTGAAAATGTCGCAGATTATGTACTCATTTCTGGACCAACTTATAAACTTGGGGCTTCCTAGGACAAGGGATTTTCAGGGTGTCAGCCCGAACAGTTTTGATGGGCATGGAAATTATAGCATTGGTATGCGAGAGCAAGGTGTCTTCCCAGAGATCCATTATGATGCCCTTGGTAAACCAAGGGGGATGGATGTTTGCATAACCACCACAGCGAAAACTGATAAAGAAGGTCAAAAGATACTTGCACTCATGGGGATGCCATTCAAAGAGGGTGGAAACCAAACGGCTGTAGTTCGCAAAAAGAAGTTGAAGAAACATCATTTTGATTCCAACTCTAAAGGAAGGAGGTAAAAGTGAAGAGTGTTTCTGTTGTACTTTTTGTGTATCCTTGAATTTTCCAATGTCATGTTCTTTCAAACAAATTGTGTGAAAGAAGACAAATAGTTATGGTTTCCTCAAGTAGTTAGATTTAAAAGATACTCCAAGCCTTTGGCAATTTTGCTTTTGTCTTGGTCAGTGTTGTTGTGAGGAATTTTAAGTGTTGGAGGTGTTAGTTCTACATTGAAATTATAGATGAAAGAGAGAAGGCATCACTACGTTAGATGTCAGTATTAGTATCTCGGGGTACTACAACAACAGCCAATGTGGGTCTTTCATTAGCACGTCTAGGTTTCTTAGTTGTTGCCATAGATGCTGACGTGGGTCTTCGAAATCTCGATTTTATGTATTTCGAAACCGAGATAAGCAAGATATGGGTGCTAATATGCGAGATGAGAGTGGGAATGATACATGAATAGCTAGCAGAGAGCTAATAACAGTTGTTAGAGACAAGGCATGGCATAAAATGCCTTTGATGGAGGTAGGTGATAATATTGGATTACCAACTGAAGTTCAACATGCTGGGGCGATTGAGGAGAAAGGACTTTTCAGAGCACTTCTGCCTTTGTCAACTGAGAAGGAGAAGGTTGAGATTGATGGTTTTTTATTGTCCAAGGAATATCTGCCACTATATAACCAGGTTAGGGAGAAATATGGTTTGATGGCTTCTAATTCAGCTTTAGTAGATCCAATTCTCGAGGCGTCTACATGAAGAGGTTCTTTGCAAAACAATAGTGGAGATGAACCAATCGGTAGGTAGGGTCTCGATTGTTGTTGGAGGAAATGGGAGCGATCTTTAATGTCTGCTGAAAATGTGAATTTCAATGTGGCTGGTTTGCAATGTGCTGGCGATTATTGTGAAGGCCCAACATGAAATGTTCATGAAATCGGTCGATCGATGAGAACTTGATGCGACTAAAGGCAGACTAAGGATGCAGCTATGGCAATTAAAGATACAGCACAGAATCAACTGAATATAGCTCAGAGAGCACTGAACTAGTTTAATCATAAGATCATCCACTAAAATTGCCAGAGGAGCAAGAGCTGTCGTAGAGGAGAGAAGAAGAGATGAAGACAAAAGAAAAAGCCAACAAGATCAGGTCAACAGGCAGCTGTGGAAATCAGCTGCGAGCCACGTATAAGGAAACATGTTGTCACACCCCGAATTTCGACAGAATTCGGAAAAACATTATTTGTCCCCGACTCTTCGATCTCCGAGGTGTGACGCACTCTCCACTTCCAAAAACCCATAAACAGTTTAAATATGCGGATAATTAAAAACCAATAAAAATTTTAACTTAAACAAAAGTCCTTTCCATTACAAAAATTTACAAATAAGATTAGGTTACAAATCTCTTTTCCATAACTCTTTATTTAAAATTACAAATGAAAATACAAATACATCGTCTAGACTGAAAATCTATATCACCTCAAAGGAAAAACAAAACGTATCCGGAGATGTAACGCTAATGCAAACCACAAGCAGCAACCAATCTTCTTCATCACTAAACCTGTCAAGACTTATCAACTATGTTCATTTAATTAACACACCCGATAAGCAAACATGCAAATCGGGTCAGCATTATAAACAATGCTGGTGTGAGTAGCCCTAAAAATACAACATATACTTATACAAATATATACACAATCCATAAGGCAGTTAGTTCCTCCACCGAGGCGCCTTAACTTTCAACGACTAATATAACATCCTTAAGCACAATAATAAAGGCAGGTAGTTCCTCCACTGAGGCGCCTTAACTTCCCACTAACCACACCACAAACTATACGCATAATAAATAAGGCATGTAGTTCCTCCATCGAGGCGCCTTAGGTTCTAACTAAACAAATAACCAACCAAGCATATTATCATAATTAGATTATTTCAAGCTTTCTTTGCGTATCCCTAAAATCACGTCGTATCTATATCTTACCTAGTTTCCCTGGCTACCACAATCGCTACCCAACGCCGAACATGTACATCCACATGCCTCCCCTTACATAATGAGCCACTCCGTGCGTAACTACCCTGAGCGGGATGCCGCACACCAGGTAAATCCTCACACGGAAGCCAAATCTATGTAAGTACTGCCACTATTCGGTATAAAATATTGCGCATCTCGTTCTATATTGCGAACGGAATAATCAAGCCACTATTCGGCTACGCCAGGAGGGCCATTTAGCTTTACTGAAACGCCAAAAGGGCCAATCACATTACTTACGCCCGAAGGCCATTTAGATTAACTGAAACGCCAGAAGGGCCAATCACATTACTTACGCCCGAAGGCCATTCAGATTAACTGAAACGCCAGAAGGGCCAATCACATGAGTTGTGGTAGCTAGGTTCTAGGATTTTCGTTACGTAATTTATTCAAGTGTCATACATTAATGACTCATAATAATTCCACTATATCACGTGCAGGTCAATTACCTTATTGCACTAAGCCACCATATTTAGAAATATCTCCATATATATCATAACCATTTTCATTCTTTCACGTGCCAACATATTATTGCACTAAGCCACAATCCTGTGGGCAAATATCCACACATACTATACTATCTCATAGTAGCATCTCACATATAAAATAATGGAGTGTTTATACATTAATTTCTCCAAAACTATTGCATTTAATATATACATCCCAACATATCATATAATATCACAATTGCTTCAAACGTATCGCATATATTTTTATAGCGTTTTAGGAATAATATATCTCCTACAGTTTCTATCTTATCACGTGTCAAAAATACACAACATAAATGTCAAATCTTTCTTAGATAATGACTAACCAAATATGCAAGCTTCCACAGCATTTTATTACTACATTAGACAATCCACAGTCCACAATCAAAGCCCAAAATATATATGCTTTACACACTATTCACGTCAAATCTAAATTAGATAAAGACCAACCAAGTTATACAATATCCGACAACATTTTATTACTACATTTGTCCATATAATCAAATGTGTGAAAAACTGGAAAAGTCAACATTTCACAGTCAAAGGTCAAAGGTCAAACTCAACATATCATGGTCAAAGTCAACATGTCATGGTCAAAGTCAAACTGTCGTTTCCATGTTCGACAGGTTCAGGGTCATAGCCATGGTTCATGGCTAAGGTCAAAGTGCATGGCTCACAGGCTCATGACTAAGGTAATGGTTCGGACCCAACTGGCCGAGCCCAAACCTTAGAACCCGAAAGTCTAAAAGTTGAAAGACCCATATAGATCTATTTTAAGTCCTATGGACTGGCCCCAAGCAATATTAGAAAGCGGGCCCAAAACTTTAGATCAAATCGCCCAAAAGCACAACCGAGTTCGCCCAAAACAAACAAAGAAAACTGTCCCAAAACTTAACTTAAACTGGCCCAAACTAAACTTAATTAAACTGATCCAAAAATTTCAAAACAAGTAGAAAAGGGCCCAACCACTTAAATTAGATTTCGGCCCACATAAAATTAGAACTTGGCCCAACCAAACAAACAAGCCCAAGAGAAACTGACCCAGGCCCAAGCCCAGCCGGTCATCTCCTTCCTCCAGCAGTTCTCCTCCTCCTCCACCAAAACCGGCCACCCAAAAATCGGCCACCACTCTCCTCTTTATCATATCGATTTGACTCCCCATAACAAACCCAACAACATTAATGAAAACAAAAAACCCAAATCGTCCAATCCCAACATCACCAAAACTAGATCTGGAAGAAATTCCCACCGCCATTAATGGCTTCTCTTCGAGCTTTGACAGCCCACCCAAATTCGACCTTCCATCATACATCAACAACCAAACCCACCATACAAAAACGCAATCAAAACCAACTAAACAACCACAAAGTTTTAAAGGAAAACTGGGCGTTACTGGTCACCACCATTAATGCTTGTTTCAAGCTCTTACAGCCCTCACTCGACAGCCCACTACCACCATACATCAAACCCCCAACTCACAATACCAAATAATAGTTCAAACTACAAAAACGCCCCACCCCAGTATAGCAGTATCGACCCTTGGATCCGACCGCCATTGATGCCGGATTCCAAGCTTCGACAGCACCTTACCAGCGATCAATACCTCATATCCAACACTCCACCACAGCCACCTAACCTCATTCAATCAACCAATCCACAACAAGCCTCAACCGTTTAATACAATCGACACCAAGTGTATAACCAAAAAAATAAAATACAAACAGTTACAAATCAGGTACAGAACCATTGTTTATATACAGGACCATTGTTTTGTGTGGTAGCGGGGCTCATACTCCATTAACAGGCCCGAATCAACCTTCGACAGTTCAATCTCAAATATTCGGAGTTCAACAGATTTTAAACAGTTTTAATAACGATAGTTTTACCACTGACAGGACGAATATTAATACTAGAATAATTAACATATTTCGTGAGATAGAAACTAATCTACTCACCTGTATGAACAGCTCGACGAATCTTCCTAGTCCGAATTGTCACGCTCCACCTCTCCGGCAAACGAGCTTCAAGCTCTGCCTCCATTTTTAATATTTTATTATTCTCTTAACCCTATTTTCCAGAACAATGTGTTTATATACTTGGGTCTGAAACCCAAGCCCAACACAGACTCGGGCCCAAAACCAGGCCCACGTATCCCGAATCCAATCCGACGAATTTTGAAAATAATTAATTTAATTAATTAATAAATAGATAAAAACGTATTTTAAAAATACGGGCGTTACACATGTCCGTGGTAAGTTTATGAGTGGACCGGTAGTCTCAACAACTCCTACTTCTGATGGCAATGCGGCCATTGATTCATTAGCATCACCACTGCTTGCAGCTCCAAGAGCGGAATCCGTACTTAGTGTTTTCACTCCCTCACTTTTTTTTATTTTCAATACATCTGGGCCATGATATGGGATTGAAAACACGACTCCTGCCTTTCAGTTCATGGATAAGATTCATCTCTGTCCTATCCTCATTGGGCATCCAAACTGCACAATTCTAAAGATCCAAAGTATTGGACAGCTCAATCATTGTGGTGTACAAGATATTATGCCTGTCAAGAGACTTCCGAATCTCATGAGTCAACATTCGTACATGCGAACTTGCTTCCTTTTGTTTCTTCATCATCCCAACTTCCCTATCAAGCTCCCAAGCTTTCTTCTTCAAGAAGAGCTCTCTTACCTTTAACTGAAGAAGAAGACATATCAAAGTTATGAGAGTAATTGCAGTCGCACACGAGACCAAAGCAGTGAGGATTTTGAAAATAGTAAGCGCCAACATTAGCTGAAACGTATGAGGCGCATAAGTCCATCCATTTAGTAAATGCGTCATTCCACAAAGCACAATAAACGCTATAAACTGAGCCATAACCCATTTGAATGGGATGTTAGTGCAACTTATTATGAAGTAGACGAGCTTGAGAGGGATTGAGAAATATGCAACCGCAATGAGAAAATCACTAACTAGCTGGCATTGCATAATGCTCTCAATACTCCAAAATCCTTCCTCATCGCAATTACCCCGCGGGAATTCATCATCTTCAGCAGTAACCAATACAAGTAGGCACAAGATCAAAAGCACAGTAGCTATTCCTTTTGACATTACATCCAAATACTTCTTCTCTCAATCCATTCCTGCAATAATATTGAATTTCTGATAAGCCTAATTGTAAAAGAATAACTAAAAGAACATATCTTTGGTACATCATTGGATAGAAACTTAATATTATCAGTAACCATTGGATGGAAAGATTTCGACACGTGTAAATTTTATTTGTTTTCAATAAAATCAGTACGTGTGTCACGTGTGATGGGTATTTATGCCATTACGAAAATGTGAGTAGGAAAACATACGATGGAGTTAAAGTTGACTAATTCAACTAACAGAACTGGGGCCAAAAACGAATTTAGCAACTTAGGAGAGCCAAATGCTAATATCCATATATAAAGTGGGGCCAAAAGCTAAATAACCCTAAAATTTTTTATACATACTAATAAAATAAAAAAAATTATATAAAAATGGTCATAATGGTGTGTGTATAGTATTTTGATTGGTAGTTGTCTTTGATATGATTGCCTAAGCATTTGCAACAATGGTAATTCGCATGTAAGTCCTTGGCTCCCATTTGATTAGGATTCGAGCCAATGCTCTGTAGTAGATTTCGGTTTTAAACAATTAATATATTTGCTACGTATTACTTCTGGCCCTGTCCTCCAATTCGTTTATGGTGCTGATATGGGAATGCCACCTAATGAGCTTACTTAGGTGGTTTTGCTCATGGTGCGAGAGGAATGGACATCGAGTGTTAATAATCAACTTACACAAAGGGATTCATCTGAAGATGTTTACACAATTTTTTTTTTACTACCGCTATCATACGTCATTTGCTCCCATTTTATGGGGAATCGAGCCAATCGTCTGTAGTAGATTTCGGTTTTAAACAATTAATATATTTTCTACGTATTACTTTTGGCCCTGTCCTCAAATTCGTTTATGATGCTGATATGGGAATGCCACCTAATGAGCTTCCTTATGTTAACTGGGTTTTGCCCATGGTGCGAGAGGAATGGACATATGGAGTGTTAATAATCAGCTTACATAGAGGGATCCATCTGAAGATGATTACACAAAAAAAACTTTTACTACCGCTATCATAAACAAAAGCATAGCTTAGGTTGCAAAATCTGTTTGAGTGTCGAAACATAGTATATCTTCCACTCTAAATTCTATGGGGGACTGAACAAAATACATCTTAGGCTATACAAGTATTTTTGGACCTACAAGACCCTGTTTCAGACTTACACAATGGGTTGGTGGTAGTTTTACATTGGTGGTGGCCTGATTTTGTAATTCAAATTGTGTTTAGAGTTTGTCCCTTTGGATCTGAGCAAGGTATAATGATAGCTTAGTGCACAATTTAGAAATTGCTCCTACTCAATTTTCTTTTAACCGAAACCGTTCTCGCTGCAGAGAAAGTAATGGCACCTGACGACCGTGACTTCAAGTCCTTAATCATGGTTCCTTCGTGGCATTCCTTCCCAACTCGGAAAATATTTTCTGTTACTATTAAAGTTGTTGGCGCTACACCATGGTATAGTTGGTTGGTACTGTTCTCTAATTTGAATTAGCTGGAGGCACATCTCATTTTTATTTCATTTGTTTAGTTGATAAGTGTATAATCTAACTTGCTTTAAATGATATGAGCAGTGTTCGTTTTGCTACACACGATTGTGTTGTACATCATAAAGAAAGAAAAAAAAAATTGATTGAATTTGCATATATGTTTTTTGGTTTTTGTTTTTGATATGTATGCCTAAACTGTGTCTTTTGATCCTTTCCAGAAGAATATTTCATATCAAGTACTTTTCTTAATTTAGTACTAAATTTTGGAATGAATTTGCATACTTGATAAAATTTACTAAATTCAAGCAAGATGGGGAGTACAATGCTTTTTCACTTTGAATTTATGTTGATTATTTTAGTATATATACATATACGCAAGAAAATGGTTTTACTTCTAATAGGGATGACCTGTTAAAATGTACCTGCAATGCATATAATTTAAAGAGGTATGAAGAACAATGCAGTTCTGTGAAGCGTCATTAGGCAAAGTGCATTTCTTTGATAGTATATTTGTTTCATTCCAAATTGGATATAAGACAAATAACTTAGTTATGTGCGCTGGAATAAATGTGTTGCACTGTATAAGTCGTGTATTATGGTTTCAGGGATGTTTGTATATTTATAGTTTTCTTCTAGATTTGTCACCTATATCATGATATTCATCTAGATTTGAGATTGACATCGATTTGTCTTTCGCTACTGCTGATGCATTAGCCAGAAAAAATGTGCGCATTACACGTACTAGATCAAGGTTTGAGAGCTTGCAATCTCTTAAAAAAAATAGAAAAACATAAACTCTTCAAACAAAGTATGCAATGAATCATTAGCTATCAATATACATATATTATTTATTCAATTGGACTTTAGGCTTTTGAGTCATTAGCTATCTATGTAGCAAGTCCGGCCATAGGCCGGGCCAAATGGCTAGTATATATTATATTTGTGTATATATACTAGTGATAGAGGAGCCCAAGAGTTCATTGAATTATAACATACTAGCTTTTAGAATTATGTGTGCATTGTTACTCTTACTTTAGAAAACTTAGGAAAGAAGAATAAAGTAATTATTATGCGCCTAAATAACCAGTGGCTAGCCGGAGGCTAATTTACACACTACTAAAAGAAGGGCTTTTTGTGTCACTTATTTTTTTTGTCTCGTGTTACTTACTAGAAAAAAGTGACACACAGAGTTTTGGTGTGTCACTTTTTTATGGAACGAGGGCTGATGTGTTGCTTCTAAGAAAAGTGACACAAGTAATTTTATTTTTTGTGTCCCATTATTTGAACGTGACACTAGTGGTTTGACTTGTTGTGTCACTTCGGGATGTAAAAATATCGAAAACAAAATTAACAAATTATCAAAATGAATAAGCGACACGAGTAATTGTCGTATGCGAAACTCAAAGTCGTGATTTGGGCACGGGGATATATTTTTAGGTTCTCTCCCCCAAAAAGAACTAACTTACTGAACCTAGAAGGAAAAGAAATAGAAACGTAAGTCATTTAAATCACTTAGGGTTAAAAAAAAAACAGAAGAAGAAAAACAGAAGAAAAAACTGTCTCGCAGAAACGCTGAAGAGACCGTTCTTCCTCCCAACTAATTCTCACCGGCATTCTAACACCATGTGCGCTCTCCCACCCAGCGGTCTCTCATCCATCCCTCGTTCTCTGTCCTAGTTCTCTTTCCAGCTGTCTCTCTCTCTTGCGAGCAAGAAAATAAAGGTAATTTTTTTTTTTTCGTTTTTATTTGTCTAGCATTGTTGTCCTTTTTCTCTTAAATCATTTGGAAGGCAGAATCTTTGACTGGTTTCATAACATTTTTAGTTTTCCTGAAGCTTTAACCTTTAACTTTCGTCTTTCCAGCAACGTATAGTTTGTCTTACTGACTTTCAAAATTAGGTCAAGGAAATAACCTTAAACTAAGAAGCAGACTTTACTGTCAAATTAGCCGTCCTCATTTTCTGAGTCATCTGGAAGCGTCATTCATCTCACACCAATCTCCCTTATAGGCTTATACTGATGCTAAAAAAAACAACCTCTTCTAGTCTACTTCTTAGTTAAGCAAGCTGGATCTGTGGACTCAAGCCGATGATGACATCTTTACTAGGGAATTAGGGATACGGGATAATTTTGACTCCCATTAGGAGTGCATGTTAATAGTAAATTTCTGCTCTGCTGGTTAAAACAGAAATATCGTTGAAGTCTCTACTATTATTGGATTGGCTAAGTTATGATCATGCTGTAGTTAGGAACCATACGATTCCATCATGTGGACATTTGTCAGCTTTGTATGTTTGCCGATGATATCTTGATTTTTCCTTGACTATATCCCACTAAAAGAGAAAATTCTAGTCTCTCCAATCATTATGGTTGGCAAATGTCCACATAACACTTCAAAGGCCAAAAACATAACACTATGTATGCCTGATGTGTTTGTTAGATTATAAGTTGCTATTTAGGGGTAACTTCGGGGCAAAGACAAACTTTCTGCGGCTTCATTTGAAGGGCGATTCAGAGTTCGGTTAAGTGAGCATGAGATGCAACAGACAAAAAAAATTCTAGAAGCATTGCAATGTTTGCTGCGGATAGCAATTGTCGGTGGGTCTTGTATAGTTCACTTATGACTTGTATTATCAGTAACTGCACAGCTATATGACCCATCATTCTAGAAACTACATAAGCTGCAGTAATATCAGGTACCTCGCTGGAACCTTGATGTATCTTGAGTTGGGATGGTAGATTTTTCTGTTGTTTCTTAACGGTAGCTGTTTAATATCTTAGATTTATTTGAAATTGAATCACAGTAACAAACCTTAAGTTTTGGGGGATGATGTTTACATTGCCAGTTTTGACTTTGATTAATAATATTTGGTTATTCAAGTAAAAAGTAAATAAATTCAGTACAAAGATGTGTAGTGGTTTATGTAAATCTGTATTTTTTTCGATAGTGTTCGTATTAGGACCGCATAGAATATAGGAACACATCTTTATGCTCTATGTGGGTGGGATCTGTGAGATGTGATTGTTGAGGGTACGGAGTTCTAGACTTCTAGCTATATCACCCGTCCTTTATGGTTTCGTTGTTTCTAGGAGTTAAATGCAATCTGACAACATGTGTTTTTGGCTGCAAAGGAGGCTGGTTTAATAAGTAATAAGGTAAATCTTTTACTAAATGTGACGACTTAACAGAATATATATATATATATGTTGTAGATATTTATATTCGACTTTTAGAATTGCTTTCGAGCAAAGTGCATTTAGTAACTTCGAAAAGTTTTACTATTTATACAAAAGGATGATGAGAAGGTTCAATATATATATTCAGAAGTTGGCTGAAGAACACGACGATTGTATGCTTTTAATTCCTTTCAACATAGGGTAATTGTGCTTATACATTTGCAGTACATACACATTAGTTTCATATAATTATTTTTTTTTTTCCAATTGGTTATATAATTAAAAGTGTTTAATTGGATTTGTATCCACATAACTGGTCATGTAGGGGGCTTTGGGTCTTAATGGTTCTTGACATACCATCAATGGAAGTGTACTGGTTGGACTCTTTAAAAGATTTTCGAGGGCTGCCTGCCAGATCTAGCTTTTAAATTATTAGTGAACACGTGAGTTTAGTCTTTATTTATTGTATTTTTCATTGTATATTTGATTATATCTTGAAAATAATGAGAATGAAACGAATGCATTTTCAGTCAAGTGCGATCAAGACATCAAATATGCCCAAAG
This sequence comes from Coptis chinensis, assembly GCF_015680905.1. Taxonomy (NCBI): domain Eukaryota; kingdom Viridiplantae; phylum Streptophyta; class Magnoliopsida; order Ranunculales; family Ranunculaceae; genus Coptis; species Coptis chinensis. Next base: position 18,926,722 of record NC_141457.1, on the reverse strand, counting down.
CAAAGAGAAAGATGAATCCAAATCTAAATTGGAACTATGTGACAGTAAGCTTAGTTTCTTTGGAAGACAATACAAAGTATCTTCCAATTTGTGTATATATGTTAATGCAAATATTAATTATGTGTAGTGCCTACAATAACAAAGGGAGATTGTATCGGATATTATGTATTATGCGTTTTATGCGAGATTTAGTGGAGGATCCTGGTCCACCACTAAAAAAAAAAGGTTACTGTAAAGTAGCATTATTTTTCATAGTGTGCTAGCTTATAAATTGGTGCATGTGTAAATATGGTAAATATGGTAGGCAATGCATTGCCTGCATTATTCATTTTCATAGTATTTATAATATATTTTTAAATTAACGGTATTGGAGTTCTCTAGCAAGAAGAGTTACACCACTGAAATAGATGAACTTCGTCTTGAATTCATCGACTTTATCCAACAATTTATCTGAGTAGTTAATTTGGGTAAGTGGGTTTCCATATTTTCCCTTTCTTTATGTATATATACTTTTCTTATCGATTTTTTTTTTTTTACATGCAATATACCCTTCTTGATTCACTTGCTTTTTAATTTATATACTAGTCATAGTGGAATGAGGACTTCGTGATGCGATGCATGGATCGATTAACGTATGAATAGATGGCAGCTAGGTTTTTGGTGTTGGAAGTGCACATACAACAAGCTAAGATATGGCTAGGATAGCGTTGGCCATGTAGTTTTTTTTTTGCTTTATTGTGATTCTTTTGGTATGGGAATGACTTATTTTCCCCGAGTCAAACCGGATGATAGATACTAAGTTTGATCCATGAAATCAATAGAAATTAATTGTTTTGAATGTCGTTTCTTTTTTCCCGAGTGGATGTTGTTTCCATATCATAAAGCAGGTTAAAGTGATTTTGGTTGTGATGTTTTGATAAATGTATGTGGATGTTGTTTCTGTCATAAAGCAGGTTAATGGGATTTTGGTTATGACGTATAGGATGCAGGTTGAGAAATGAATACGATCGAATACAAAAATGAGAAAAAGTTTTTTTAAAAAATTATTTTCATTTGTCTTAAAAGTGACACAACTGACCACTCTTATGTGTCTCTTTCTTTTTCATACGAGTTACATGGAGTTGATTCCCAAAAGTGACACTAAGGGGCTTTTGGGGCTTTTGTGTCGCTTTTGATGTACTTGTGTCTCACTCTGGTCGAAAAGTGACACAACTAGTATACTTAATGTGTCACTTTTGACGTATTTATGTCTCACTCTGGTCCAAAAGTGACACAACTAGTATACTTAATGTGTCACTTTTGACGTACTTATGTCTCACCCTGGTCCAAAAGTGACACAACTAGTATACTTAATGTATCACTTTTGACGTACTTATGTCTCACTCTGGTCTAAAAGTGACACAACTAGTATTCTTAATGTGTCACTTTTGACGTACTTATGTCTCACTTTGGTCCAAAAGTGACACAACTAGTATACTTAATGTGTCACTTTTGATATACTTATGTCTCACTCTGGTCCAAAAGTGACACAACTAGTATACTTAATGTGTTACTTTTGACGTACTTATGTCTCACTCTGGTCCAAAAGTGACACAATTAGTATACTTAATGTGTCACTTTTGACGAAATTATGTCCCACTTTGGTCCAAAATGGATACAACTAGTGTCACTTTTGACAAGCACTGTGACACTCTTTCTTAAAAGTGACACAAGAGGCTATTCTTAAGTGTCACTTTTATTAACAAAAAGTGACACATTTAGTAAGGCTTTTGTGTCACTTTTGGTAGAACTTTATGTGTCGGGGGCTTATAGGTCACTTCAGAATTAGTTTCAAAAGTGACACAAGTGACTTCTTGTGTCACTTAAAAAGTGACACAAAAAACCCTTATTTTAGTAGTGACACTATTGTAACATAGATCAAATGGTAAAAAAAAAAGGTTTGGTTTCATGAATATACATTTGATTTTACATTGTCCTTGAACCAAAATTAACACAATTAGGATTGCATCTCTCAAATTTGTTAATGCATCTATAGGTACACGATGATCACAAATTCACAACTAAAATTTGTGAAGAAGAGAGCAGATTAAAATAAATTATCTTGACAATGACAATAATTATTATTGATGTAAAATAATACTCATGGCCTATGGGGACCTAATAACCCTAATGGAGCAGGTAAGGGAATGAGGTCCCCTACCGGACCTCGCCCCAATTATGTATGCAATGCAACATATATTATATATGCATGTAGTACATATACATACTTAGTTTATTCATTTTTTTTAAAAAAGGTGGCAATGATAGAAGTTGATGAACTCGAATAGATCTGTTATATGAAACCATTGACGTCATACCAAATTCGTGAAGTTTATTTAATACAAGAAAGAAAATACTTCAGTTCCATTAGATTAGTAAATAAGATGAGATTTTTTATATATTTACTTATATATTTATTATTATTTTAGTTTTTTTAACTTGCTTAATGGGGGTTGGGACATGTATGGGGAATTTGATACCTTAGTGGGGCAGGTATGTAAAATCCTTGATTGATTCCCAAGAGGGGATGGGGCGGGAATGAGGAATAAAATTGAAGTCGACAATGGAGATGGGGATGGCGAACCCGCCCCATTTACATCCATCTTGTGACTCTTGGTTTGGTCTTGATGTGAAAGAGAAAAATATCAAAGATAACAAAGACCGGCCACATTATTAGTAAAATAAAATACATAACAACAAATGTTTTTGGTTTAATCACAACAACATGAAATATGTTTTGTCAAACGAGTGAGATATGGGTGCTTATGCATATGTTATATTGAAGATCAAAAGGTCACAATTATTAAAGGTTTCAATAACATTTTTACGTGTACAAAAAATATATAATATATTTGTGCTGAAACAACGGTTTGTTGGATCGGTTTTTTGAACCAAATCGGTTATGACCGACCCTGGTTCAAACCACTAGTTCAATCGTAATTGGACCAATTTATAGTTAGTCAAAAACCAAAACATAAAAAGATTATGGTGATCTCTGGTTCTCTAATGAAGCTGTTAAGTCACTTCCATGCAAAACTTTTTGGGCAAACATTTATTCTCAAAGGTTTTTATCATCTTTATCGTTGCTACCAAAACTAGCTAGAAAAAACTTAATAACTTAGTGGAAGAATTTTTGTGGTTGTTTCATTATAACTTAATATGTGTCTTCTGTGTTCTTCTTCTTCCACTTTCCTAATCAAAGTAGAATGTGTGGAACTATGAAGATATACAAAACTTCAGTAATTAGAAGTTGTATAAATCATCAATTTATTAAATGTTTTTTCTCGAGACGACAAATTGAAAGATATGTGAATATTTAATCAAATTCGATATGTGAAAGTTGATCGGCTTGAACGATATTTTCTAGCAAATTAAATCGGCATGGATATCACCGATTTTGTGTTGACTCATCTAGTTGAAACTTAACTCGGGCGAGTTTGAAAATCATGGTTGAAACTACTTACACACAGAAAACAAAAGATTGATTTCATTGAAAATTAATTTCTCTACAAGACTTAATTTGCAACGAGACCAAACTTTGTTGAGAATCAACATTTTTGTACTAAAATTGTTGTCATCCACTACACCGAATTGGCCAAAGAGTGACACCAACAAAGGGCGATAAACGACAGTTAATAGCTGTAGTAATTGAACAAAGGTCAATGGCCGTCATAGTGTAACTCAAAGTCCGTTGTAGCGTGTCTCTGAAAAATTGGGCTCATTCCCGCTCTAGACTTTAGTGAAATATTAAGTTGTCCCGCTCGATTTTTCGAGGCCAACCGAAAATTTTAGAGAAAACTACTCAAAATTTCAGTTCTCGATCTCTCTTCACCTCACTTCGAAAGCTAGGGTTTAAGTTCTTTCTCTCTTCTCCTTCACATCAAGAACTAGAGTTTCAGGTAAATTATCCTTCCCTTCGTATCAATAACTCGGGTTTCAGGTGATTTCTCATTCTTTTCTCTTTTTTGCTTTCAGTTCTTCATTTGGATCTTGTCTCTGGTGGATTTCTCTTGATAAGGTGTCGAATTAACAGGTAATTTAAACCCATTTTCTTCTTATTTATTTGAGTAATGGCTAGTATTAGTCAAAAAAATAATTTTTTGTTGCTGTTATGGTGCACCCGATTGCAGTGACGAAATCTCTTGTTCTTCTGGTAACCTCTCTTTTATTTGTTAAGAAATTTATAAAATTTTCATAAGAATTTCTTTTCTTCTTCAATTGTGGGCTGATTCTTTGATTTAGGATTGTAGCTGAGTTCAAAGGTATGTTTTCGAATTTGAGTGCTTTCAAAGGTATGTTTAATTTCTATCTGTGTTGTTCTCTCATATTGAAAATCTACACCAAATGGTTCACTTTTATCTAAATCAAGTTTCTCACAATTAAAAACTGGTTATTTCATTGGTGGAGAAAAAAATTAGTTAAAAATACTACCTTTACTCATAAAAATTCACCAGAATCATTTGTTTTCCGTACACAAAATGTTTATAAAACTGACTTAGATGGTGTTTTATATGTTGAAGTGTCTTTGGTGTTTATAGTTGGTAGTATGTTTCCTATGGAAAGCAAAGTTTCATTTGAAGGAACAAAGTCGAGTCGATTTAAGACTAGAATACGTAGATTTACTGTTAGGAGGAATAAAGTGAGCATTAACTTGAATGGCTTTTGGTCTGATGATTCTAGAAAGCTTTGTATGGTTGGAACTGGTGTAGGCTATTCAAAAGAAGGTAATTTACTTGATCTTTCTACTGTTTTTAAGCTTAATTATCCGAATAATGGTTGGAACTGGTGTAGGCTATTCAAAAGAAGGTAATTTACTTGATCTTTCTGCCGTTTTTAAGCTTAATTATCTGAATAATGGTTGGAACTGGCATAGGCTATTCAAAAGAAGGTAATTTACTTGATCTTTCTGCCATTTTTAAGCTTAATTATCCAAATAATGGTTGGAACTGGTGTAGGCTATTCAAAAGAAGGTAATTTACTTGATCTTTCTGCCATTTGTAAGCTTAATTATCTGAATAATGGTTGGAACTGGTGTAGGCTATTCAAAATAAGGTAATTTACTTGATCTTTCTGTTGTTTGTAAGCTTAATTATCTGAATAACTCGACTGTTTTTACTAGTTTGGTTTGTGGGAGTTTAGATAGTGTGGTTAGTGGTGATAGTGTCAATTATTTTGAACCGATATCCATGTTGATGTTTTTTCCTAGAAATTATTATATGTGTATTCACTTGTTGTTAATGATATTGAGAGTGGGTTTTCTGGAGGGAGTGGTGTTGCAAAAGATTCGATGCTTGGTTTAAGGTCTCAGATAAGTATATGTTCGGAACTGTGTAAGTGGTCTCGTGTGTTTGAATTGGAGATATTGCAAGTTGAGGATTCAAACATGTTGTTCGAGTTGAATATCCCCATTCTTCTTCAAGGTTTGATTTTTTTGAAAATTTCCCTATAAATTTATCTCTCGACGGTCCAGCCAAGAAAGCAACATGAACAACACTTCCATCATTCGGTTTCACTTATCAGGTATTGGGAATTGAATTGAATTTCGAAGTTAGATATATTGTTTAGACTTGAATTTTTGTTGTTGTTCTATGAATGACATTATTGTTTTCTTGTAATTCTAATCGTTGCTTGTATAAGTATACACTTTCAATTTGAATTATTAGTTATGTTAGTTTTCTTTTTCTAATATTCGTCGTTCAAGCTTGATAGTTCGAATCAATATGGTTTGCTTGTTGTTTCCTACTAATGTGATTGAACTTATTAATGTATGTGATTGAATACTATGGTGGATTGATTTGTGAAATGTAGCTCTTCTAGCTAAGCTTAATTTTCTTGTGTTCTATTTGTTAAGATGCTTAAGAGTATCTGGAAGCATCCATGAATTTCTTTGTATAAAATATAGTATCTATTTTCACAGTGGATCTTAGTGGGGTTATGTTGCTTTCTTGCCTGAAAGTGCTTTTTGTCCAAGGTTAAGTGTGTTCTATCACTTTGTTGCTTATGAATTTTGAAGCCTTCATCAAGTTGGTAAAAGTAGGTTTGAGTGTATTTTTGTTTGTGTAGTTAACTGTTTAAGTGGTTATGGCTATATGTAGTGAATGTTTGGGCAATATGGAAATAATGTGTTTAATATATTGTATCGTATACGTGCTGAAAATAATTTGTTTGAGGTTTAGTTTAGTGTGTCGTTTGGATTTTGTCAACAACGTGGACTGTTCGTATAACTTAACACCAGAAGAATTATGTACAAAGATTTTTCTTTGTGATGCTTTGATTGTAAGAAGTGGGTCTAAAGTTAATAGGGAAGTTTTTGAGTCTAGTGTTGGGAGATTAATATGATAATATTGTCCAGCTTGTGTGTAGCTTTGTTCAATTGTTTGATATGGATTATAAGGCTTGTTGGCTGGACTCTTATACTTGGTATCTGATCACATTGTCATATTTGTTAGACACTTGATTTGTATAAGTTCACATATGCCTTTGTTACCTTCTCTCCTGTTGTAGGTAGGCCCTGATCTCGATATGTTGCGGCCGCATAAACTTATTATTGACTAAAGTTGCGCCTGGCACTGGGTCAACAGCTACTAGTGCGCCTGGTTTGGATTCACATGCCTTGACCTTATTTATTTCTTAAGCCTCAGCCCATGATGCCTATGCTTACTGTACTGCTAGATTAAGAAGCACCTTAGGTAAAAGTAGCATGAGGCCCCTCAGGGAGGAAAGTGTGAGTGACTCCATCCCTTGGCCCTCAATTTATGATCCTCTTTGTTTGATCAAGTCACATTCATCTCCATGTTGCATCAAGTCACATTGAAACCTTTATGCTCTAAAAGGGTTACTTTCTTATGTGTGAGTCTTTTTCTTGTACTAGTGTAAGTTTGATCTTAGGAGTTTAAGAAAGTATAGGTAAGTAGTTGGTGAGGGGTAGATTATATGTCTAGTACATTAGATTTTTTCCTTTTTCTTTCAGTGTTTGGGTTGTTGTAAATGACTTGGTTTTTTTGCTTTAATTCCCTTTTGCTTATATATAAGTTGCCAAGTTTACGTGTTCCTTATTGAGTCTACAAGAAGTTATCAACTATAAATATGTAATATTGCTATATATTTGTTATACAACTCTTGATTTTATATTTGAATCTGCTAGTTGCCATGTTTGCCGTATTGAGATTTTCTTATTACTTCATATCTTGTTCGTCGCAGACAACAGGTCATTCATTGTCTAAGTGACCAATGATATCACATTCTGTACAAACATGCGAGCTGCAAACCATAGGGGTAGAGTGGTTGCCATTGGAAGAATGTTTGGTGATCGAAATAATGTATATGCGAATGCATATCGGTTCATAGTGGACGAGATTTTGGAATTTAACGCTGAGTTGTTCGGTGCTAAAGGACAGACTTTTGGTGACATTGATGTAGGATCTACTATTACATGGCCTAAAACTTTTACTAATGTAATCTAAATTACTTTTTTAAGTTATCGTCAAGACTTGGTTGTGTACAAAGTTGTTGGATGGGATTTGTTTTGTTGAAGTTCCAAGTATTCAATGGAAATATTTTGATTTGATTCAAGTTCTTGTCTTATATTTTGTTAATGTTCTTTAGTTACAGCCTTATAGTAATATGAATACATGCTTTTCTATCAGGTACAACAGGAAAAAATAAATGATATTAAATAAATAAATGACAATGAGAACTACTGAAAAATTTCTCCCATAAACAACGGCTAAAGTCTGTGGTTCTATTCTAAATATACATAGGACCAATTTTAAAAGAAACATGAGCTGATGGCCATCGTTAATTTACAAGTGTTAAAAGCCGTCGTATTTATTTAAACATTACAAGTGCCCCGGGCAGTCGTTTTATAAAAACTAAAGCAATTTTTATTACGGCCCTAACGACAGAATATAACACATGTTTTTCTTGTAAATGACAGCTATATGCCGTTGTTTTTTTACTGTTTTTTTTGTAGTGGTCGTCAATATGATTGGACATTAAAAGCATACGTAGTGTGTCAAAGATGCTTAGTCTGAAAGATGTAAGAAAATTAACCATTCCAAAGTTATTATATGAGATTTATTTCTCCCATTATTTCTTTTGTTTTTGTAAGAGATGCTAGACTAAATTATTTTAATCTTCCTCAACAGGGTTAAGGATTATAATATTTTCTCAATAGCATTTTGTGTGAGTACAAATTAAAACACTATATTATATTTGTTTCAAAAAATTTACACACAAGCAACGACAAAATGTTCTTGAGGAGACCTTTGCGATGAAACTTCATGAAACATTACTTGATCTAGGTATTGCGAGGACTTGAAAATTGAATGTGAACATTGTTTGAATAGGCTCAAGGATAAACATAGATTGAACTATCATTTGAGGAAGTACATCTCATATGAGTATTATAGAAATCATGTTTTTGTTTACAAAAGTTGCATTTAGTTTTATGTATGCATGTATATATGTTGAACTATTGTACTATATTATTAGGGGGTGATAGGCTTTCTGTAGTTGAAACCCTTTACATACCATAGCTTGTCATTCTTTACTCCAAGTAGCAAACCATGGATACATGTTAGATACTAGTAATGAAATAACTTTAACACCCAAAGTTTCTAAAACTTGTTATTAGTGAACAAAAAGCCTGGTTGATATATGTGGATGTTGAATGTCATATGTTCCACTTAAAAACTATTTGCTAATGATTGGCAAAGATTGTTGCTATGTAAATGACTTAGAAGTTACAACAGTTAATATTAAATGTTATTTGGTAGTAAGATGAACTGGTATATTAATGAATATGTTATGAGTATCTAATATTAACATGTGAACTAATTTATTTTTTAAGTGAAGTATTCTCGTTGTACCCTATCCTAGTTGTTTGGGGTTTGCAATAATGCTGGCTTGCCGTGTCCATATCATATTAGTCATCATATAGATATATATGATCTATCCTTGTGAACCAAAGGACATATGTGGTCGTGAGCTTTACTATATGTCTTTCGGGGTTTAGGCTAGAAAGGAATGAAGATGCTTTGGGTGAGGACATGAGTGATTTTGATATTAATTAACAAGGTCGTCATAATTAACAAGGTCGTCCTCATGACCCTTAAAAGCCTTGTAATTCTAAGAAAAAAAAATTTGTGTTTGCATTTAACACAATACGACGCTCATCATTTGAAGATTTATGTAGTTTGTTTATTTATCCAATCTACTATACCTTAATAGAGTCTCATTTCTTTATATGTTGATTATCTCATTAACAAACGACTCATAATAATCCATTCCACAAATAAATGATGATATAAGTAACTGTTAAATCCAAAATAACTTTTCTAAACAAATACCAAACTATGTCGAGACATGACATTTATCCAGGTACATAAAAACATTATGTGGCTTAGGGATATTTATACACTCGTTTTTTGAAAACATTTTTTGTCATAAAATTGAAAAAGATTTGCAATTATTTTTGTTCTCTCTCAACCTCCCATCATGGAACTTGAGAATGAGAACTCCATCGAAGAAAGATGAGAAAAACAAAAATGAAAAAATGTAAGCATAGTTCATTTAATTACGTCCTAAATCTAACCAAATATAAGCAATCATTAGAAATATAAACATTATTAATAAGTAGTCAATTCATTATAAATTTATAACCCTTTATTACATCAATGTTCAACCACAATGCCAAAGTAAAGGCTTTGAAAAAACAGAACTCTAAAGTAAAACTTCACATCTTATTCGGTTGAGGGAACCAAATTTTGACAATCTTGATCGCGATTATCGAAGAAAAGTAATCAAACTATTTTTTGAATTTCATATATGCTAACAAAATCTTTGAATTTGTTCTTGGATCTTAAAAATTAATTTTCCTTTCTGCATGATGTTGAAATATAAGAATTTAACAAACTACTTTTTTCTCACCTTTTTACTTTCCAAATTATTAGCAACATATCTTCTTTTTCCCAAAATGGATTATGATAATTAAACTTAACTTCCGCTTAAACTTTCTTCACTTTCAATTTCTCTTAGTTTAGTGTATGTGATAATTCGGAATCCTTATTGTAAACTTAATATTAAGCTTAAACTTCTTACCAAATGCTTAAAAAAATGCTCATCTAATTACCATAAAAGAATTTAGGGTTAACTAGTATTACCCCCCCCCCCCCTACTAGATGAGCCAATTAGGATTCCCCCCCTAGATGAGAAATTAGGGTCTTTTTCCTAAATACACACAAAAAAAAAAGTCAAAGTGGGTTGACCGAAATTTTTTTGTGTGTATTTAGGGAAGAGACTCTAATTTTCCATCTAGTGGGGGGAAATCCTAATTAGCTCATCTAGTGGAGGATAATACTAGTTCACCCAAGAATTTATATAATAATATATCCTTGGACCATATCAAAGTGGAGTTTAGTATTACTAATGTTCAACAACAAATAGCTGCTTTAATAATCCGGCCACAAGGGCAATAATATCGAAGATTCACAAGGACCAGTACCCCGCATCAGTCTTATCACAAGTGGTACACCACAAATCCCCGATTGCATATGAAACTAGCGCGAAAACCATCATATTGCACACACAGACGCACATACAAACAAAAGTAAGAAGTAAGATATGTACGAAAAACGTGAGGTGAGCTAGTTTGACCCGCGTGTGAACTAGTGTGAAGTGGCAGCCAAAATTAAGTATCTCCACCTGTCGTTTCTTTAACGCGACAAGTGGTGGGCTCATTCCATCACTTATAAATTATAATCTTGTCTCTCTAAAAAATAAAAACAAAAGAAAATTCTTGTTGCAAATCTATCCAACCCTAAATGCTTCCAACAAACTCAACACATCCTCATTCCTCACTTTCAATCTTTCACTAGAAAATGGCAAGTCAAAAACAAAAGAATGTTTTACTCACTTCCAATGGTGACCATATTTCTCAAAATCTTGCTTACCATTTAGCCAGCCGTGGTTGCAGGTACAATATCTATTTTCTTTTTATTTGATTCTTTATATAGTTTTTAAGAGTGGGTTTTGATTGTTTGTAGGGTAGTTTTGATGGGAAATGAGAGTAGTCTTAGAAACATTGCGGAGAAGATTACTGTTTCTTTAAAAGGAGGAGATGGTAAGATTGAAGTAGTTGGTATTGATATGGAAGTTGATAAAGAAGTTGTGTTTGATGAAGCGGTAGATAAAGCGTGGAGAGTTTTCGGGAGTTTGGATGCTTTTCTTCATTGTTATGATTATGAAGGTACATTTTACTACTCAAACTTGATGTATTGTTGTTCATGTTAATTTTAAAGTAGATTTTCATTGGGATCAATCAATGGTGCTACGGTTTCGCGATTTGTTTTTCGTTTAGAGTAGGTTGAGGTGACTTGCAAAAATATGGAGCAAAGTTTCATCTGTTTAGCTCTTTGAAAATGTGCTTCACCTACCAGTAAAATAAATAACTATATAACTAAAATAATCACTTAAAAACGTACAGAAAATTGGCATTGTTTAATTCATGCAAAGATGCCTTTAGTTACTCTCTTGGTGTGATTCATCTGGTTTTTTGTTGGTAGGATAGTTTGTATATACTTGTTTATTATTCTGGTAGGATACATACATTTATATGGCATAAAGTTTCCAGGTGTAGTCCGAAACAAAATTTTCTTTGGCCAATGCACATTTTTCTAAATATCCCATTGCCAAGTTGCTTTTCTTTATTATGATTACAAACCAAAACAGAGTTTGGAAGGTCCAACATAGAATTTCCACTTCCCTCGATTCTACCTAATATAGGTCTAGAACCCTGTAATTTATATGATTTTGCAACAAGCCTTCCTTGTTCTTTGCATACTACGCAGCAGCTCAGTCGCTTTTGATTCCATCAAAAGCAACACCAAAGTTAACGTTTGAAAGTAGGCGAGATATAGTTGACTTCAGCTCCTGCATCTGACGTAGAAGGAAAATCTTTCTTTTGACTATCATCTTGATGAACTTTCATAAAGCTCTGCCGTTTCAGTAACTGTATATCATTATTAATAAATTTGTTTATGCCTACAAAGTCAGAACTTAATCTCATACCCCTCCATATATCATAAGAAGCTTGAAAGGCCATCCTGTTCTGAATAACACCAATTCTTTGTCTCATTATCTTAACTGCTATCCCTTTTGAGGGTTCCGCTCTGGATGAAAAGCGCAAACATTGAGCGTGTAGGTAAACCATCCTATTGACATCAATGAAATTGACAGAACAGGTGCACTGGGGCCTTCAGCGGGGAATTTCAGGACTAGAACTCATATCTCTTTTGAACTTCTGTGTTAGTAACACCTGTAGGTAGATATAGAGTTTCCAAATAAATATGAATTACGTGTTGGGATTTTCTTCTTCCAGATGTTTATGTACCCACAGCAACGTTTTAGCTGTTGCTTCACACACCCTCATCCAGATGTTAATTAGTCATTCTTGTTCCAAATATATACCTTGTCAGTATAATTTCTGATCTGATCTGATCTGAACAACATCCGTGGAACTAGGCTGAGGAGATGTAGCCCAGATTGACTAATGATTCCAAGTGTTTTTCTCAATTTGGTTCTTGTCAACAACATTTATTACAGGACTTTTACTAGGATCTATATTTTTCTCAGGATCAATACATTATACATGTCTTCCAATGTAGGTGAAATTGGATCATTATCACTAACAGACCATATTAATGTATATATGAAAAGGACTCCTGTATAGTCTTCCAGAAGCAAGAAACATTAGACAGGGCCACCTTGGCCTTGAGCATCTATAGAAATACGGTTAACAAGTAACAAGGCCTCATTTATCAACTTGGCCTTTCTGAATCCTACTCCTCCAAAATTAGGTCTGCACTTAACCCAAATCCCAAGCAAGAGTTTATTTAGTCATCATGATACCCATGCCACTAGAACTTCTAGACAGATGAGCATGAATCTTTTAGAGTCTTTGGAAGGAAGAGCATACGTAGGCATGGCAAAGATCTACAGCCTTGATTTGAATAGCTACTGTAGCCTGAGATGACACTTTGGACTTCCGCCTAGCAACTATAGATTAAATCAATTCAATGATGTAGGAGAAGGCAGTAGTCGTCCCTAAGGCCCTAATGCAAAATCCGATTTTGCAAGAAAGATAAACTTGGACTAGGTGATTAGCCCTGTAAGGTGCATGTGGCATCTCTGATATGAGCTGTGCTTTCCCTAGCTTTGTAGATTTCACAACGTTAGACAAAATCCAATACTTTGTTTAAACATTTAATGTAGTATTAACGACTAGAAAAAGATGTCTTTCATCTGGTTTTTCCAATCATTTTTACGACTTCAATTACATATATGTGGACAGTATGTAACGTGGTGTAGTCCATAACACTTTTGCAGGAAAATAGGAAACAAGAGAACAACGTGAAAGGGAAAACAGAATAGCAGTCACAGTGTTACTGTGGTTGTAGCCTTTTTAATGTTGATCTTGCTTATAACTAGGAATTGAAATCAGCCTTCTTCCTTTGTTTTATAATCCTTTTAAATTATGGCCATCTAAACTTATAGTGACAGCAACTCAAAACTGACCAAAAGATATTATCTCTGATTTCTTTACACATATATTATGGAATTATGACATGGTTTCATCAAAATTAATAAATTTTTGGCTAATGTTTCTTTAGTAGGCTACTTATAATTATAAATTGCCTGTATGGAACAGGGAAAATGCAAGACCCTCTACATTTGGTAGAGGATGAGTTCAAGAAGATAGTAAAAGTAAATTTCATGGCAGCGTGGTTTCTTTTAAAGGCGATTGGTAAAAGAATGAGGGATTTGAAAACAGGGGGATCCATCATATTTATGACTTCAATCATTGGTGCTGAGAGAGGGCTGTACTCCGGATCTGCTGCTTATGGTTCATGTTTGGCAGGAGTGCAACAGTTAGTTCGGGTATGCGGATTTTTTAAGTTGCATTCTTATCTGAAATATGGTATTACTGATATAATGTGGTTCATTGTTTCTAAACTTTTTATTTATTAATTAATTTATTATTACTTGTGTCTTTTGTTGTTTTTGTCATGTTCTGTTGAGTGTTGACTGTCTTCCATGCGAGCTTTCTATTTTTCATTTTTGTGTTTATATTGGTGCCTTTTAGCTTGCCTCTATAAAATTTGTAGCTTTAAACTTGTATAACAATTGGCAATCCGTTTTAGGCTCTATATCATATGAAAGTAAAAACAACCATTGCCTGACCCTGGCTTATTCGTGGGTTGTAGTTGGAAAACACTAGAGACGTTAAAAAATGTACACAAACGACAAGTCAAACTTTGAGGTAGAGTATTATCATTAGATATAATTAGCTCTTTGGATAAGAAAAGTTGAGTTATTTCTTGGTCGCTTACTTCTTTGTTAAACGTTTAATGAGGTATGCAAAACTGATCACTGATCACAAACTAAGAGTAAGTCCTGTTGCATTGACTCCAAAACGGTTTGTTTTCTAGACACATCCAGCACACTGCTAATGCTTCATATTGGAATTTCTTGATAGAAGTTAAGCTACGTATACTAAACTAGATTAGTTCAACTAATCAACAAAGAATTGAGATTTGTGGTCAATTGAATATTAGGAACCACAAAATGACACGCATGCACACAGGGTGTTTTGAGTTTGAATTTTAAGGTCCAAGGTTTAGTTTAGGTAAAACAACAAAAAATTGTAGGTGTAAAGAAACTAATGAAGTCACACACTCACACTAATAAACTCGAGTTAGAAAAAGACATTGACTGGTGGGCAAAGAGGGTTAAGGAAAACTGACACCGGTTACATTGAAGGACCCTAGTCCGAAAGCTTACATTGTCTGAAGGCTCATCAACCCCGAAGGGAACCTAGCCCGAAGGCTCTCACCGATGCGCCATTTTGAGTATGTTAATTTACAAGACTAAATTGCTGAATAGTTCCTGTGAGGAATTCCTTGCATTATATAGTTAAGATTACTTACAATATGTACCGTATATACAGCTTGCATATCATTCTAAATATGGAAAATATAAACACATTCCTAAAGTACAATTATATACATAGATATGGCAATTGCTGTCAAGGCCATAATATATGCCAATCTCAATCTCAGTGACATATATGGTAATACAAATATGGCAATCACTGAATCTCCGCAAATCTCTAGCCACAATATTTGGCAACCTCATTGACATCCTCCTTCAAATTGATGTTGGTCGATCAAAAAGCATCAATTTGCTAATAAGAAACTGGTGTCGTTGTCGAGTCATCGCCTTGGTAAACACATCAGCGGTTTGAAGATCCGTTGTGATATGCGAAGTGTGATAATGCGATCATCATAAGCATCACGTATAGAATGGCAATCCACTTCTATGTGCTTAGTGCGCTCATGGAACACAGGGTTTGTAGTAATTTGAATGGCACTAGTGTTGTCAGCATGAAGTGGAGTAGGCTCTAACTGTGGGCAACCAAGCTCCGCTAGAAGGCCCCGAAGCCAAACAATTTTAGAACAGGCAGAAGACATAGCACGATACTCAAATTCAGTGGAAGATTTAGACACACGACCCTGCTTCTTACTGCGCCAGGAAATGAGAGCCGGCCCAAGAAACATACACCAACCAGTAATCGAGCGACGAGTATCTGCACACCCAGCCCAATCAGCATCACTATATCCCACCAAATCAAGGGGAGAATTGGCAGGAAAGAAGAGACCCCTATCAGGAGTACCCAATAAGTAACGAATAATGCGACGAACCGCAGCCAAGTGTAGGTGCCGTGGAGCGTGCATAAACTGGCAGACTTGTTGAACAGCAAAAGAGATATCAGGTCGTGTAATAGTGAGATAATTCAAACTACCCACCAATTGGCGATACAAAGAAGGATCAGAAAGAAGATCACCCTCCTCTTTGCGATACTTCACATTCACCTCCAAAGGAGTATCAACCGATCTACCATCCTGAAGACCAGCCAAGCGAATCAACTCCTCCATATACTTATGCTTTGATGCAAGTAAGTCCCTTTGGACTTGAAAGCACCTCAAGACCTAAGAAATATTGTAACGGACCCAAATCCTTCATATGAAAAGACTCCTTAAGACGGTCTTGAAGATGAGATATCAATCCGTAGTCGAGTTCGGTAATAACAATATCATCCACATAGACTAGAAGAATCACAAGATTACACCTTGGTTGTAGAGATGAAGAGAGCGAATCATCTTGACTCTGAGTAAACGAGAAACCTAGAAGAGTAGAACGAAACTTGTCAAACCAGGCACGAGGAGCATGTTTCAATCCATAAAGCGAGCGCTTTAGCTTACAGACACCAGAAGAGGGCAAAGAAAAGAGACCCGCAGGGGGTGTCATATAAATCTCTTCCTTAAGGTTGCCATGCAAAAAAGCGTTCTTGACATCTATCTGCCGTAAAGGCCATCCCTTAGAGGCAGCTATGGCAAGAATTGTGCGAACTGTCGTTGTTTTGGCAACCGGGGCAAAGGTCTCCTCATAATTCACGCCATATTTTTGACGATTGCCAAGAGCCACCAACCGGGCCTTATAGCGATCAAGTGATCCATCAGAGCGAAACTTAATAGAATAGACCCATTTACAGCCAATGGGTTTGATGCTAGTAGGACACGAAACAATATCCCAGGTGTGATTCTCTTGAAGAGCTTGAAGTTCCTCTTGCATAGCCTTCACCCAACATGGTTAGGTAACTGCTTCAGAATAAGAATTAGGAACTGTAATATGGGATAAGGCTGCAGAGAAGCCAAACCAATCAGGAGGACGAGTAATACGAGAGGATCGTCTAAGAGCATCAGAATCTGGAACGGGATTAGGGTCGTGAAGGGGGCGGGGTGGAGGAGGCGTTCCGATCAAGTAATGGGTCGAAAGGGCGTAGGGCTTGGAGGCCGTCGTCTCGATAAACCAAACACCGGTTTAAAACGCCGATAGGCCGAGAGCCATCATCAAAAACTAATGAAAGGGCCAAGTCCGAAGAATGCACAACATCTTTGCTGAAAGTAATCTTGAAGCTAAAAAAAACCACATTGGCGAGATATCTGAAACCGATGTGCAACACCATCATAGCATACAAAACCCTTGTGAAGCGATCAGAACCCATGAAGGCACACCAACAAATTGAAGCGACAAAGCTTATGACGTTCATGACGGGGCAAATGGACAAAGCAAATACACCCAAAAGTATGTAACATGTCATAGCCAGGATGTGTACCGTACAAGCGGAAATGAGGCGAGTCAAAATCCAAATGTTGAACAGGAAGTCGATTAATCAAGTGAATAGCTGTGGAGAGGGCTTCAACCCAAAATCTGGGCAGAACTAAAGATTCCAAGAGCAAAACTCGGACAACATCTAACAAGTGTCGATTCTTTCTTTCAGCTACCCCATTCTGCTGAGGGGTATCTGGACAAGAGCGTTGAGAGAGAATACCCTTTTCTTGCAAGAAAGCCTGACAGTCATGAGACAAATATTCCCCGCCATTGTCGGACCTCAGAATCTTAATACTGGATGAGAATTGTGTCTCAATGAAAACTACAAAAGTCTTAAGAACAGTACTGGCCTCACTCTTAGAACGAAGAAAGTATATCCAAGTGTAACGACTGAAATCATCAATAAACGTCACAAAATATTTATAATTAGCATGTGAGGTGACGGGTGCCTTTCCCCAAATATCACTATGAATAATCTGAAAACATTTATCAGCTCGACTCCCATGAACTGGAAATGGAAGAGTTTTGCTTTTCCCAAGTTTACAAGTATCACAATCAAAAGACAAACTAGAAAATTGAGACTGATCTTTATTACCCAATAAACCAATTTTCAACAAATGAGACAAAATTAGAGCATTGGGATGGCCCAATCTTTTATGCCAAATTTCATGCCTACGTCCAACACTAATACAAACCAAAGACATAGCAGTAGGAATAGTAAACTGTAAAGGAAACAATCTTCCGACTTTAGGCCCCTTCGCGATCACCTTTCCCGACCCCTGATCCTGCACAAGACAACCGGCACGGGAGAAAAACACATCACAGTTATTGTCAACTAATTGACCAACTGAAATCAGATTAGTTGATAAACCCAGAGAGACAAAAACAGTATTAAAAGAAGACCCAATATCACCAACTGCAGTGATCGGGAGGGTACTACCATTAGCAATCTGAATGTGTTGCGTCCCGGTATATCACCGAATGTTGTGCAAAGAATTACAACTACCTATCATATGATTGGATGCTCCGGAATCAACAAACCAGGGAGAAGAAACAGTAGTGCTCTTACCTTGTAATCCCAAGGCATAAAGGCAGAAACAATCATTTGTTGAACCAGTTCTGCAGTAAGAGTAGGTTGCTAGCCTGCGAGAGTGTGGAAGGAGGGCCCTGAACATTAGCTTGAAAAGCATGAGCTTTCCGGTTTTGAGGTCGTGTGGGACACTCCTTGATAATATGCCCCGGTTCCCTACAGTAATTGCAGACTTTTTGAGGACAATTGCGAGCAATGTGACCATACCCTTTGCAACAAAAACACTGCATTTTACCCTTCCCCCGTCCTTGGGCAGCATAGGCAACAGTCATCACATTAGATGAAGATATATCAGTGCCCATGACAGTTTGAGTAGCCAGCCGTTGTTCCTCACGCAAAAGTTCACCCAAGCACACATCTAGAGAAGGAACCAGATTACGATTCAACAGACCTGCCCGAGCAACCTCAAATTCGGGCCGTAATTTCATAAGAAACTGGTCCCGCTTGCTAATCTCTTGAACATCTTGGAGGGCTTGCAAGGCGTTTGCTAGGACCTTATCATGAATGATCCCAGAGTACTCACTCCACAAGTTCTGAAAACCAGAATAGTATTGTTCAATAGTAAGAGTGCCATGATTGTAGTTAGCAATCTCTAACTCCAAATGAAACCGCCATGCATTGTTGTCTTGATAATAGATGCACTTTAAATACTCCCACATTTCCTTAGCAGTAGTAAATGAGCGTAAATTATTCACCATTTGGGCCTCCATGGACCCCAAAATCCAGGAAATAATTCGTGCATCCTTCGTCTCCCATGCACCGAGATCAGTAACAGCTACGGGAGCTTTTGAGGACCCATCAATGTGACCCCAAAGCTCCTTCCCTTTTAGAAACATCTTGAACTGGAATTCCCATGTGGGATAATTCTTTCCTGTAAACTTAACACAAAAGGCTTCAACATAATTCGTTCCCGTCATAGTTTTCATTGCAAAGAAATCTTGCAGACAAAACAAATTGACGTTGCCGCAGAAAAAGAAATACACCACCTGTGTATCGAGAGGGCAAACGTTGACAAAGTGTTGTCAACCCACGACCAACTGCTAGAAAACCCACACCGTTGAAGGCTGAGCAAGACCAAAACCGAGGATTCAGCACAAACCCCACGAGGTAGGCTCCGATACCATGTAAATTTACAAGACTAAATTGCTGAATAGTTCCTGTGAGGAATTCCTTGCATTATATAGTTAAGATTACTTACAATATGTATTGTATATGCAGCTTGCATATCATTCTAAATATGGAAAATATAAACACATTCCTAAAGTACAATTATATACATAGATATGACAATTGCTGTCAAGGCCATAATATATGCCAATCTCAATCTCAGTGACATATATGGTAATACAAATATGGCAATCACTGAATCTCTGCAAATCTCCAGCCACAATATTTGGCAACCTCATTGACAGAGTAGACCCAATTGTCTCCATCTTGTTCATGAAAACTTGCTTTCGCTCCTTGGTCCACTTATTGTAGCAGCACCCTGTCTCTACCGTGAAAGGTCGCCTGGCCCAAAGGCCCATCACATAACTGCACAAGAAAGAAATCCCAACCAACGCTTGGTGGGATTCGAACTTGCAACCCCTCTCATGAGGAGAGGGGTACACAACCAATTGAGTTAGAAGCTCTTGCTATTTCTTGATATATCATATAGTAGAAATGTGTCTGGCGTGTGGAATGTTAGAGTCTGGCATCCCTTCCTTTAAAGATATGAACTGAGGGACACTTTACATGTTAAGTGGTCAGTTTCATATGCTAATGAAATTTAGATATAAATTACACATAGTTTACACAAGCAAAGAGTTTAAAGATTCTTGTTTATCATACTAGTGACCTTTTGCCTCTGCTTCGCGGTAGGCCGTCCACCCATAGGCCTGGATAGGAGCCAAATTGGTGGATCAGAGATGTAGCAAGGCCCATGGCTAGCGACCTTTGTTTGACTTTTAACTGATTGGATGAAGTAGATATGTACCCTCAATATCATAAGAAACTTCATAATCTAACCGAGTTTTATCTTCAATGCAAAATTACCCCTCAAGTGAGTTATGTACTCATTTTCCCTCTTCTGTTGCTGCTCCTGGCTTAGACTAAAAACAATTAGTCGTTACCAAAATCTCAAGCCAGCATATTGGTCGAGCTGATATATGGCACTTCTTTTTATATCATCTGAACTAAGGTGCTCTTCTTGTTATTCTTGTTAAATTGCATATCTGCTGTGTCATTTTGAATTAATCTAACATTCTCGCTATTTAGTTTGGATGTGAAATGGCTTGTGTTTACATGAATGCTAAGACACTAAGAAAGCTATATATTCCCTCTTTCTCAACTAAAGTATATCATATATTCATATGTACAATTCAGATCACTGATAAAAAGCACTGATTCATTTGTCCATTTTACCTACCATTATGTCCTCAGGCATCTGCAATGGA
Organism: Coptis chinensis; assembly: GCF_015680905.1. NCBI lineage: Eukaryota > Viridiplantae > Streptophyta > Magnoliopsida > Ranunculales > Ranunculaceae > Coptis > Coptis chinensis. The sequence goes on along the minus strand of NC_141457.1, from coordinate 18,905,926 downwards.
GATTGGAAAACACAACATCAGGGTCAATGCAATCGCGCGTGGCTTGCACTTACAAGATGAATATGTATTGTCAGTGGGGAAGGAGAAGGCAGAGAAGTCGGTTAAAGAAGTAATGCCACTTCTCAGATGGCTTGATGTGAAGAATGACCTGGCATCGACAGTTATTTATTTGATTAGTGATGATTCTCGCTACATGACTGGAACCACAATATATGTCGACGGGGCACAGTCCTTGGTAAGGCCTCGCATGCGTTCATACATGTGATTTGGTGTAACGTCCCAAGTGCTTTCATTCAGTTTGTATCTTCAGAGACTATAAATTAGCTGAGACTATAAATTTTGCCTTGTAATTTGTATCTTCAGTATAGTCTTTGGTAATAGAATGAAACAATTTACATGTTCAGAGAAGAAGTGAATAGTACTATTTCATTGGAGTGTCAGAGCCAACAGCAACATATATGTTTGGTATTTCAAAAATACGGAAGAGAGTGATTCATGTAACGGCGTTAGTATGAAAATGGAGAGGATTGGGGCAGTGTAGTAAAGGCGTTTAAGCGCACCTAAGGCGCAACACTCTCTTGTGCTTTAGGCCTCGATCGAAGTGAGGCACGTAGTAATAAAAAAATAGATATATCAAATAAAAAATAAAATAAATATTAAATATGACATGAATTATCACTTATTTGTTTAGCCAAACTTTAAAATTAATTTTATGTGATTGTAAATATAAAACCATTGTAGTCATTTAAAAGAAAAATCTTAAGCAATAAGTAAAGAGCAAAATAAAACTCGTATCTCTCAATACAATTTAGCTCAACTTCAATAAACTAAAATAATGAACCGATAGAATTGAGTAAAATGAGTTTTTCATAAAATAGAACACGTGATTCAATTTTAGAATCCCGTAAAGCTTCATTTAAAATTTAATCCATCTTTGTATTTTCTTTCAATCCATACAACTTAACAAAAACAAGTCAAAATTAAGTTTAAAGTGTACTCCACAATGAAACTTATTAAATTTGTACAATTTCTTATATCATACAACAATTGGATCGAGTGTAAATGTGTCACGTATAGCAATAATTGTAAAAAAAAAATGAAAAAACTGTAAAAGTTGATAAGACGCACGCCTTGTGCGCCTCACGCCTCGACAAAAAGCGCACGCCTTATATTACCTCTCGCGTCTTGATCAAGGCGAGGCACCAAAAGTGTGCCTTGCGCTTTAAGCGCGCCTAGGCGCGCGCCTTGACTACACTGGATTGGGGACTAGAATCTGGTCTTGGGATATTAAGATTTGGGACTCGAGATAATCATCACTCGGTTTGAAATATGAGAAACAGGTAAGGTTGGAATCTACACGGCGCTAGAAACTAAGTGAGAATAGTGAAGTAAGTGTAGGGAGTGACAAATGTTGGGAAGAGCTGATGTTAATGGCTTAATGCTAGTCGTGTTTCAGCTATGGCAGCTCAGGAGGTACTCGACTGTTTGGGATAATTAATTCTTTATTGAATTACCAATTTTTTAGATTTCCACCCCCAACAACTTTGCCAATTAGATTTCCACTCCCAGTTCTTCTATTATTAGACTTCCACCCCCAATTTCACATTATGACCAAGTAAGCCCTCACTATGTAAATTCTACCCCTCACTATGTAAAACAGTTTTTTAGATTTCCACCAGCAACTTTGCTAATTAGACTTCCAACCCAAGTTCTTCCATTATTAGACCCTTGTTAGCCATTCGGGACAAAAATTCTGTACGAGAATAATTCGAGAATTATTCGGTGATTCAAAAAAATAGTACGGTCAAATATTCGGTCAAAAATTCACAATACGATAATTATGCGGTGTTTAATTAATACACGTTTTAAACGTTTGGTTGCAAAAATTTGGAAATAAAAAATTCATGATATTATGTTAGTAAATATTAATAATAGTTATCATTCTTTATAACATAACAAACATATCTAAAATATGTTCTAAAATATAAAAACATTGAAACCAATTGAATGATACCTTTATTTATTTGTTTTTGGATTGAAATTAGTGTTCAAAATTTAAAATACACACACTATGATATGACAATTTAAATATTGCCCAAAAAGTATAAAAACAAAGTTTTTGAATTAATTTATTACTAAAAATGTAAGAGTGAGGGACTTAAAGTAAGAATGAGAACATAAAGTACATAAAAAATAACAAAAACGCTACCGAATTTTCATTCATTTTTTTTTTTTTTTTGAACCGAACCGGATTTTTGAGAGAAAATTCTGCAAAATCCGTATTCTTCGTTTCAAAGTAAAAAATCGCGAATTATTGCGAATCTTTCGAACATTCGGAAATATTAAACATTTTGCCCTCCAATTGCCACATGGTGCCATCACAACCATGTTAAAAACCGTCAAACGTATTCTATGCTCCAATGCGTATAATTGTTGGAAGTGTTTGAAAATCAAAATGAACACATACCTTGAGTAGTTTTTGAAGCTCGAGCTCAGTTTCCAACGATGCGGATGCCGACCAATAGGACACAACTATCATAGTTGCAATAACTAAAAGAAATAAAACGATTTCCACAGGGTAAATGAAGGTCATTTTAATGTCCAATAAAATTTTCGCATAGAAAGAAAAAAGATTATAAATCATGAATTTAATGTCCAATAAAATAGTTCTATAGGAATTTAATGCCCAAAACTGTTCTATATAAAATTTAATGTCCAATAAAATCATAAATTGTATAAGGCAGGATTCCCAAATTTCAATTGTTGTTTTTTTCTTTTCACTATATAATTTCAATTTTGTTAAGACAAACTTGCAATTTTAGATGAAAGAATCCATAAAAGAATCAGTCAAGGTGGGTAAAGAGTAAATAAGCACCATGTGTTCGAAAATCAACATAATGAACACATACCTTGAGTAGCTTATGAAGCTCAAGCTTATCTTCCAACGATACGGATGCTAACCAATAGGAAACTACACGCAACTATCATAGTTGCAATAACTAATTAACAGAAATAAAACGATTCCCACGGGGTGAAACGAAGGCGGTTTTAATGTCTAGGACGTAACAATTATGTCCCACTTAATTATTACACGAACTAATGTTAAGCATATATAACCAACTATAATGTGTAATGTCGTTGAAGGGGATGGTTATATGAACTCCACCTTATAGCGACTCCAAAGTTACTCCACTCATAAAAATGAACTTACAAAATGAACTGAGGACTAATTTTTTGTGGATGTGTACATCTCATGATGGAGAATACCTCCACCAAAAATCAGCTCAATTGAATATGTCTAACCTTGTCAAAAATTGTATCGAAATTAAAAAAATCTTGACCGTTGGATAATTTCATAACTTTCTAAATGATTTTTGATGAGGTTTATACATCTTCAATGAAATGGTGATTTTTTGTGAGGATGATCTCTATTGTATGGAAAACATCTCCACAAAAAATCAACTTTTAGTTCATTGAGTTAAGTGGTGGAGTTCATTTGGAGTTCGTTTTAGTGGAGTTCATATAACCATCAAAATACGATATGTTTGGTTAGTAGAGTTTGATTTAATACTCCATTACCATAGATAACTATCATATAATATCATTATAACATATACTTATTTATTTCCTGTCTTATAAATAATATAATTTGTGTTTAAATTTATGAAAAAAAACATATATGTTGATTAAAGACTATGCCTTCTGACTTGGATATCTAATCTTGGGACCCAGAGATAGCATATGATCCTTAACACTTTATACACTTTATATATTGCACATAGTTCATATATAAAAAATAATAATATATATTATAAGTTTAATTTTTCAAAAGCCAAATTTATGTCACACTTATTACATGAATTAATGTTAAATATTTATGAGACCCATGTACTATGATAAATTAAATGTGCAGTTTCCCAAGTTATTGCAATTTCACTAAGGGTAACCTAGTCATTTTATATGTTAGTTTGGTGCTACTAGAAAATAATTTGTGTAAACTGATGTGGGCGACGAGTGTTGGTATTTGTTTTATTTGTGCATCAACGTGAATTTGTGAGTAAAGTATTTGAATTAAGTGTGAGTTAGGAACATAAAAAACAACACTTATCAATCAACGTTGCTCCAAACGTTATAGTCGGATCAATTGTAGAATGATTCATTTGCATTCCATGTGTTGGCTACTGTCCCTTTGGTAGACAAAGCCAAATTTCGCTTACATGTACTTACTCTGTTACTTGTCATGTCTCCTACAAAAAGATGTTCATATATTTTCTGGATTAATTGCTGGTGCACCCACCACATTGCTTGAGTTGTGAGAACCAAGTTCATCGATGGGCGACTCTAACAAGGTTAAGACTATTGGAAGAGCTTCGTGGATTTTGGAGGCGGTGATTGGCAATGGTCAGACGAAATAGTAAACAATAAACCATCAGCAACCTGTAACTTGAGTCCATTGATTATCATTCTTGGTCTATCGGTCAAGACGCCGGCATTGAGAAATATATGCCCTTGATCTGGCACACACCCATTGAAGGACTGATCAGTTGTAAGATGTTCCAATATTAGATTTCCAGAGCGACACAAACTTCTCTAAGCTGCACAAGTTCTTACACCTACTGCCTCCAGTCCGTTTGGTAGACAACCAAATTTCACGCACAACTGCACAAGGACCTTCTCTGTTACTGGTCATGTCCCTGTAGAAAGATCTTCATATTTTTTCTATTTGATTAATAGCTGGCGTACCACATGGATTGAGTTGTGAGAACCATATTCATGGACTCAAATGATAATTTAAAGTTTTGCCTAGAAGTTGCACAAGATAACAAAGTCTTTTAGTCCATCAAAACAAACTAGTAAAACAGTGGATTTATACGTACGTACAGTCTACTCGCGATTCTTCAGCATGGCACTTTATCTAAAGTTGATGCTAAAACAATTCTTTTGCGAATCACCGGATACAAATGTTTTTAAACTTGCAGCCACTATAAAGCAGTTTCTCTGTAAAAGGTCAAAATAAATTGATTAATATGTAGAAAAATCAATGGAAGCAATAGACACGAAAAATAGGCAAAGCTGAGGGAAAGGCTTATATTATTATATAACTAAAAATAATAAAAAATGGAGATGCAGGGATTCGAACCCTGATTGTCCAATGCCAAGCTAGTCGGTATCTGATCGTACTGAATAGTTTTGGGCTACATCTCCGTTTATTTTGGCTAATTAATATCTATTTATTATATTAGGAACAAAAACAATCTAATGTGAAAATTTTGTCTTAATCCAGCCAAATGCCAATATCTTGGTCTTCCACTCGTGTAGACATACATATCGAATCGAAAGAGTGGATACATAAAACTGAGGAAAAAAGAGTAGCAAAAAATAAAAATAAAAAATTTGTTTTGGAGATGCAGGGATTCGAACCCTGATATACCAACTGCGGCGAAAGTTTGTATCATATCAGCAAACAAGTTTAGAAGAGCCACATCCCCGTTTATTTTTGTCTAATTAATTCTATTTAACCGAACTGAACTCTCTCGACTAGAATATCCAACCTCGGTTCTAAAGTCTGGAGTCTGGAGTCTGGACGATGTTAAAAAGGGCGCACGGTGGGCATTGGCCAGGGGATTATGGTGGCCCTATGTTTCTGAGCATTTGCGCCGTTATCTTTACAATCATCAGGTAAGCATGAATTCCTATACAAATTATTCATATTATATCTGAATTCCTATGCTAACTTATGGGTGCCAACCTAGTTTGGATGTCTTAGTTACTAAGTTACTACTGTTGTGACCTCCTCTCTTTTTTAGACTTCTCTTTTCCCCTCTTTTTCTTCTTTTCTTTTTTCTTTAGGGTTCCCCTCTTCTTTATACTTCCTTCGTCCCTTAGTTTGCGCTCTACCCTTCATCTTCTTTTCATCCCTCGGTTCTCCTAAACCCACGTGTCTTCTCTGACTTCGCACACCTGTCCCTCACCTTCATCATTGCTATCCCTCTTTCGCCCAAGGCTTGCTTGTCCACCCCAATCGATGACCCATCAGCCCATGGGATGTTCCAAACCTTTGGGCCCTATCATCCCAAATCGGTCAGAAGAATAGTTGCCCTTCTTGGGAGCGTGGACCATCTTTGGGCTCATGATGCCAAGAACCCCAAATACTCTTCAACCTCTTGACTCTCTTTGTACTATAGAAGCCCGGTGTCGATTTTTCTTAGGTTGCTTTGAAAACTCTAGGGATCCGAGCCACCTCCCTTACTTCTTCACCCCCGACCTTGTTTCTCTCTTCATTCTTTCTCCCACCTCAAACTCCATTAAGCCTCTTCAACCTCGACCTTTTTCGCCCCTCCCACCCACCAAACCAGTGAAATCCCTTGGTTTTGCGTGGGGGAATGAAGTTCTTCCAAATTTTTAGTTACTTCAAGGTTAGATCAACTCATCTTACTCCTTTTTATTCTTTTTATTGTTCTAATTTTGCTTTATCTATTTCGTTTTTGTCAAAATCTCTCTCTCCAAAACCTCCTTCCCCATCCCAACAGCCGTCTTTTTTGTATTGGGCTTTGTAGTTTTTAGCCGCCATCTCATCTTCATCCTTTTGTAGTCAATAGGACTGTCAATTAACCAGTTCATGGCCAATCTTTCACCCCTTTCCCTCTCAGGATCAACTCAATCCACTTCAGAACAGTCAGTCCTCGAACCCCTGGCTGCCACTCTTAGACGGCCTGACCTCGAGGCTGTTCGCTTAGCGTTTGAAATCCCTGACAATGTTGGAATCGAGTTTGTGCCAAAGTTAACTCAATTTCCACACTTAGCCCCCTTTCAAAAGGGATGCCTAGTAGCTACGGTTGGCCAAATCGCGGCCGGTTTGCGCTTTCCTTTAACCGACCTTGACCGCGAAGTGTGCAATTTTTATCGTATATCTCCTAGTCAAGGGACTGGCAACTTCTGGAGAGTCTTGTTCGCGGCCAATTTTTATAACAAACATAATTCTACTAAAATTAGTTGCCGCGACCTATCTTCAAATTTCTACCTGAAGAGAACCACCAAAGCTAAGGGTGTCGGCTATCATTATTTCTGCTCTCGTTCTGGTAGGAAGTCGTTTATTCTAAATCTCCCTGGCTCTGATAAAGACTGGGAATTATTTCCTTTATATTTGTCTGGCAACTGGAAGTCTGCGGAAGCTGAACCTCGTGTTCGTTTGAATTATTCCAAATTCCGTTTTGGGGGTGAGTTATAGCTATACTCCCTTTATTATTCATAGTTTACCTATGTCTTAGTTTGTTGTTCTTAATTCACAGGTTGGTACGCAGACTCCAAAGGCGGACCAGGTGGGATATCTTCATTGCTACAACGTATAAGAGATCTAGGGAATGATCAATATCCATTTCTCGGTTTGTCCGCAGATACAGGATATCCTATTCTCTCCGACGATAGTCTATATTGCATTAGGGAGCACAAGCACCCCCTCTACCGTCTTCCATTCTAGTCTGCTGCTTCTCGGTGCGAGATCCCGCCTAAGCATACAACTAAGAGCCGTCAAGCTTCACCTCACAAGAAAAGGATAGCAGATAGTGTTTCATGTTCTCCCACTGTTTTATCGGACAGTGAACCCCCTTTTGTTCAGAATTTTGCGGCGCTACGTTAGTGGGAAGAACACCCGGCCATAGATCCACATCTGTCTCAGACTAAGACCATGAAGTTTGCCCCAGCCCCTAAGCTTTTCCCCAGTGTCAACCAGGACTCAGATAGTGATGATCAAGGGGTCGTCGCGGCCCCAAATTTGGCTAAAAGGCCTCGAACTGAAGCTGGCTCCTCTTTGGCTCTACTGAATTCTTCTCGCAGAAGCACGCCTCTCCCCGCCCACCCGAAAAGGAGAAAGACTCTACAGATAACCGTGGTGGCTATAAGGCTAAAGTTGTCGCTGATGCCCACCCTCTTTCTTCATCAAAAGCTGCCTACTCGTCCCTTGCTTACTTCGCAGATTCAGTTTTACAGGGACTCGATGTAGCTTCCGCTATGTTTCACGGGGCTCACCTCCCAAATGATTTGGCTTATGCCATCGATGGTCTCACCGCGGACCAATGCACTTCTCTCTCTATCAAAGCCTAGAACGTGTAAGTATCCTTTTATATTTCTGGCTAGTTAGTTGCATTCCATTCTAGTTTTAGTACGAGATTAATTCAATTTTCTTAATTTCTCACCCCGATGGATAGATTAGATTACCGCATTTCCTGAATCCCTGTAAGCTAGACTTAGTTTGGGAGGGTTTATGAACTCTCAATAATATGAGGTGAAATTCCAATAACTAGAATTACATATAACTTCACTCTACCATCATCCAGCATCTTGATTTAATTACGTTGTTCATTGCACTATCCAAGGATTATGAACAAATCATTTTTTTTGCAGTCTCTTGCATTCTTAAGGGTCTTCATGAGTAAACTTTTAAGGTTTTGGTATGTACTAATGGACAAATGGTTGGATAGTTGGATCATGTATGGGCTTTGAACCATATAATTTCATATTCATACCCTAGATGTCGATAAGTTTACATGGCGGAATTGACTTGTCTGACTTTAGAATTTAGGAGGGGAGAGAGAACTGATCTTGGAATCAGCTAACATTTGTTCGGCCACTAGCTGCAGTGAAGATGCTTGATAAACGACTTAAATTAGTGATGTTTGATATAAACAGTTAAGTATTCTTTCCTACTAGGCTAGCTGGACAATGCCAGATTCTATGGTCTCACTCATATATCCATGTTAAAAGAGTTCAGTGGGCTCCTTCTATGGCTGGATTATGCACTTTCCTCCATCAGTACCATAGTACCACAGATGCTTACGGAGTAAACACTCTTTTGATTAAAAGTACCATTTGTCCCACGCTGGATTGTATGTGCTCCCGTCGCGAACACTTTTCTTTTGATCTGAAAACTATTTTTGATGTATTTTAACTCTCCTAACATTTCCATGTGATTCTTAATCCTACCCTGCTTGTTGAATAACCCAATGTATGGTTTCACAAAACCCCCTGTCAATCAGCCCTCCCATCAGATGTTGTTGGTGAACTGGTGATGGTTAAAGTTTGTATTGGGCATCGCTGACACTAAGGTAAACAGGGAACTGTCTTTTAAGTGAAAGAATCTTACCACTGCAAACACAAGCACATCTGCGATTGTTGGATGGTATTTTCTTTGACTAGCCTCTGCGCCATTTGGCAGTGCTAAAATTCTGTAGTGTTTCTTTGTTAAGATTTTGAGCTTGCGATTCATGCACTGTCGCCATTCCTACTATGACAACCAGGCTATCGTCGGTTCTAACCTCTTTCTTTTCATTATACATTCGCATGGTTCTGCTTGCTACTTATGTTAAATTTGCCTGCAGGCATCTCTGGATTCTCTCCACCTTGTTCGTGCTTTCAACCTCTATGCTAGCCAGGGTCGAAGGATGAAGGCAGAACTCTACGGTGCTGATGGTAAGTCTGGCCTTCGCGCCAAATGTGACCAGCTCCTTGTTGAAAGGGACGCTGCTCGACTCGAGATCGAGACCCTACGTACTGAAAAAGAAAATCTTTTGAAGTCTCAAGATAAAGCCTTGAAGAAGTGCCTAAAAGATAGAGAGGTTGAACTTCAGAAGCTGTATTCTAAGGAAATTACTCGTGTCTGCGAAGAGTACCGGAAAGAAGCTGAGGAGCACACTGCTTTAGCAGTTAAGCAGGTCCGCAAAGAATTAACAGGTCCGAAAAAGTCAGTTCTAGCACCAAGACCCTCTCCTATGGATTCCACTCCGCCATCTCTTGTTGTTACCGAACTTCCTCCCAACCCTTTCGTGATCCCTCAAGAGACGACTGATAACGCATTTGCGGACTTGTCCACCGCAATAGATGTCATTCCCGAAGCTTTGACCGCCGTCAATACTATCCAGGAACCCTTGTCCGTGATGGAGGTATGCGAAGATGACCCCTTGTCCGTGATGGAGGCATGCGAAGCTAACCATTGTCCGTGATGGAAACATGCGCATCTGACTATTGTCTGTGATGCTTATTTTGAATTTTGAATTCCACTTAGATTGTCTAATTTTGGCCATCGTGTATTTCCTGGTATTCCAGGCACGTCGGTCTCTTTTGCCTGTTTAACTTTCCCCTTTTGAACATCTTTAAATGTCTAAGTCTCTTGTTTGCCTATACTTATTTCCCCGCTATGCCCCCTAGTTTTTGTGCGGTTTCTATATGTACGAAATCGGTGAAAACTATGTTACCCACAATTCTATATTTCTTGCTTTGCTTAATATTATGCTCATCGTGAAGCCCCTTCGATGCACCTAACACTTCGGATGTTCTTGCATCCAAATGAATTTGATTAAGACGTAGTTATTAGAGATTGGAGCCAAAGAAAATACAACGGAATTCATACCGTGAACCTGTTCTGTTTTGTGATTCATGTCCATTTTATGACTTTAACGTTATATCGTGCTTCTTTTACACATACATTGTAAAACTATCTCTTTAACTCATTTTGCATTCCAACTCTTCATGGACTCGTACTATTTGTTTATATTCTTACACCAATGCCGAGTCCGGGGACAACTACTATCTGCCCCCAGTTATGTTTTGGACCGGTTTGCCATACATTGTCTGGGACAACTAATATCTGCCCCGGTTTTGTTTTAGACAGGTATGCCATACGCCATACCGTGTCCGGGACAACTAATATCTGCCCCAGTTTTGTTTTGGACTGGTTTGCCACACCATGTCCAGGACAACTAATATCTGCCCCAGTTTTGTTTTGGACTGGTTTGCCACACCGTGTCCGGGACAACTAATATCTGCCCCAGTTCTGATAACCGATTTACAATACCCTAATATCATTTTTCTTATATCTCCTTTGCAATACACCAAAACACCTTTCCGATAATCAACATTTAACATCCTATATATATATATATATATATATATATATATATATATATATATATATATCGATGTATCTAGATACTATATACATGTCCAGGTCGCAGACTTCTTTCAAGGAGGTACTACCATCCATTACATATAAAACTTTTTTAATAACCTTATGTTCCACAATTTGTCTATCTCTGGTCCATTGGGATACTTTAGCTTGTAAGTTCCATTAGGACCTATACCAATGACGAGGTACGGCCCCTCCCAATTCGGTCCTAACTTCCCATCCTTTGACTCCTTGGTGTTCCCCATTATTCTTCGCAGCACCATGTCCCCTGCTATGAACTTTCGTTCCCTTGTGCGTTTGTTGTATCTTTTCTGGATCCTTCTATGATAGTTTATCAATTTCATTCGAGCTACCGCCCTAACCTCTTCCACCAACACCAGATCTTTTCGAATGATAGCTTCATTAAGACCTGACTCCACCGTTTTCAATTTGGTGGTCGAGGTGATCATTTCAGGTGGTATAACTGCCTCCATACCATATGATAGCACGAACGGTGATTCCTCAGTTGAACTCCGCGGTGTTGTCCTATACGCCCAGAGTACACTATATAGGTCGTCCGCCCATTGTCCTTTCCTATCTTCCAACTTGCGTTTCAAATTGTCCAAGATACATTTGTTAGAAGCTTCTGCTTGTCCATTACCTTCTGGGTTTCCGGGTGTTGAAAAACCTTGTTTGATTCCGTAAGATTGAAGAAAAGCTTTGACTTTAGATCATGCGGGCGGCTACCATTATCAGCTATAACCTTATATGGTAGGCCGAATCGCACAAATGTTTTCTCATAGAAACTTTATCACATGCTGCTCCTTAACTTGTTGTAGGGCCACCGCTTCAACCCATTTTGTAAAATAGTCTGTGGCGACCAACATGAAACGCCTTTTCCCTGGTGCCATAGGCATTGGTCCGACAACATCCATCCCCCACATTGCAAAAGGCCACGGACTGAAAATGTTATGTAGAGGCTCTGCTGGAGTAAAAATTAGTTTCGCATGCATTTGACACTTGACGCACTTCTGGGAGTATGTCGTAGAATCTCTTTTCATATGTGGCCAATAGTACCCTTGACTTAAAAGACGGTGCGCGGTGGTTCTTCCTGCGGAGTGACTACCACACTCTCCTTCGTGAAACTCTGCCAAAACTTCGTTGGCTTGCTTTGGGTTAAGGCATCGAAGCAACGGTCCTCCAGAGTTCTTTCTATACAAATCCCCATCCACCATAGTGTATCTCCTAGCGGTTTGTTCCAGTCTCCTTTTTTCTTTCGGGTCTTCTATTTCTCTTCCTTCCAAGAAGCCTTTCATTTCCGTGACCCCGGTCCTTAGGGCTCTACATCATCCTCAGACATCCGCTGCCACTTCATGCCAAGTTCTCGGATGTTTCCTGTATTGAACATTAATTGTTCGCCTTCATCCCCCTCTATCATTCTTTGCGACATAAGCCGGTGCATCCGCGTAATACGTTCTCTCCTCTGTTCAAATGCACAAACTTGATTGACTGGAACCTCGCTGCCGCCATGTTCAACTCATGTAAATATTTAACCATCCTCGGACATCTAGCTGTGAACCCTCCATTGACTTGGCAAACTACCAAATTCGAATCTGTATAGACTGTTAACTCTGTGACTCCCGCCTTCTCTGCCAACTCCAATCCTGCTAATACTGCCTCGTATTCTGTTTCATTGTTAGATGCATTGAATCCAAGTTTCATAGAAAGTTCTAACCTTGCGTTCTCTGGAGTAACCAGCACCACGCCAGCTCCACTCCCAGTATCAGCGGATGATCCATCCGTGAACACCCTCCAGCCATTCTTTTTGTTCCACGGGTCATTTTCGTCCGCGGCCTCCATGGCTTCAGCTTCGATTTCCATGTCCGCACCCCACGTTGGATCCTCCGCAGGGAATTTTGCTAGAAAGTCTGCCACTGCTTGAGCTTTCTCCGCGGTCCGAACTTGGTATTCTATCTCATATGGACCCAACAAAATAGCCCACTTGAGCATTCTCCCTGATTTTTCTGCTTTCAGAACCTGCTTTAAAGGTAAATTAGTCATGACAATAACTGAATGAGATTCAAAATAAGGTTTTAGTTTTAGTGCGGAGAATACTAGCGCTAAAGCAAATCTTTCTATCCTGCTGTATCTTGTCTCTGCGTCTAACAATGTTTTACTTTGAAAGTATACCGGATACTCTACTCCGTTCTCTAGACGAACCAACACAGAGCTGATTGCAAAATCCGACACCGCGAGGTACAAATATAGCTTTTCCCCTGGGCATGGCCCCAAAGTATTGGTGCTTGTCCCATGTACTTCTTAAGTTCTTGGAAGGCTCGTTCACATTCATCTGTCCATTCAAAGTCAGTCGTCTTCTTAAGCAACTGATACAAAGGCTTGCATTTGTCAGACGATTTTAAAATGAATATGTTCAACGCTGTTATTCTTCCTGCCAATACCTGCACATCTTTCTTAGTCCGCGGTGATGGCATATTGTCCAAAGATCTAATCTGTTCTGGATTGGCTTCGATTCCCCTCTGAGTAACTATATAGCCCAAAAATTTCCCAGACGACACCCCAAATGTGCATTTTTCCGGATTCAACTTCATTCTGTGCTTCCTCAATATCCCAAAAGTTTCCTCCAGACCTTTCATGTGTTCTTCCTCCGTCATGCTTTTTTCCACCATATCGTCGATGTAAACTTCCATCCTTTTCCTTATCTTGTCCGCGAACATTTTTTCCCCCAACCTCTGAAATGTTGCACCTGCATTCTTAAGACCAAAGGGCATCCGAGTATAACAATAAGTCCCTCCATTAACGACAAATCCAGTCTTAATCTGATCTGGCTCATACATCTCCACTTGGTTGTACCCCATGGAAGTGTCAAGAAATGAGAATATTTTGAACCCGGCTGTTCGGTCCACCAGCTCGTTCACCTTGGGCATCGGATAACTGTCTTTTGGGCATTCTCTGTTAACATCTGTGAAGTCCACGCACATGCGCACCTTGCCATTCTTCTTTGGTACTGCCACAATATTAGAGAGCCAAGTGGGGTACACATTGTCTTTTATGATTCCTGCCCTTAGTAATTTTCCAATCTCTTCTTTGATACTATCTTCATACTGTGGGCGCACACTTCGTGGCCTCTGTTTCACTGGCCTTGCATCTTCATTCATGTTCAACCGATGACATACAATCTCCGGGTCTATTCCGGATATCTCCTCCACAGACCAAGCAAACACATCCTTATTCCTGCTCAAAAATTCTATCAGCTCTTTTTTCCATGTCTCTGGTAACAACGATCCTACACCCGTTAGTTTCTCCTCCTCCGTTTCTCCCAAGTTAACCATTTCTACCTCTTCCATTGTCTTGGACTCTGTCCGCGGTATAGGTGTGTCCGCGGACAGTCCTATCTGTAATTGCTATGCCTTCCTTGGGTGTTTTGGACCTTCCGATCGTGTACTTCCTTTCAACATATCTTTTACTGTGGCAAAATGACTCGACTGTGCCGCAAACTGATCTCCCCTAATCTCATACGTCCTGTTTGACGAAGGAAACCTTACGACCTGATAATAAGTGGATGGGACGGCTTTCATCGCATGAATCCATTTGCGTCCCAAAATCATATTATACTGGGACGCGGAGTCTACTACCATAAACGTGGTCATGACTGTGACTGGGCCTGCAGATACGGGCAATTCTATTTCTCCTATGGGTTCAGTCATACTCCCATTAAAACCAAACAAATTATTTCTAGCTGGTTTCAAGGCCGATGTCTCTATATGCATTTCGTCTAGGGCAGAACGGAACAATAAATCTACTGAACTACCACAGTCAATTAAAATTCTTTTTGTAAGATAGTTACATACTACCAGAGTTACCACCAATGCATCATCATGAGGAAGGTGGACCCTCTCTCTATCCTCCTCCGTGAACGCTATGTTGTTGTAGCCGGTCGGACTCTGCGGTATAGCTCTTGGCATCAAGTTTACCTCGTACACCTGCTGTAACTGAACTGTCCGCCTTACCTTTTCCCTTTGACCATTCCGAGTCGGTACTTCACCGCTATAAATGACATTGATAGTTCCCATAATTCTGCAATCTTCAGGTATCCTACCCTCTTCTCTGTTGTCCGCGACAAACTCCCTCAAGTGACCTTCATCAATCATCTTCTGCACCAACCACCTCAAAGCATAACATTCGTTGGTGCCGTGGTTCCGTAACTGATGATGCTGGCAATAAGGCTTGTCCGCCCTCTCCTTTGGGTAATTCCGCGGTGGCATGTAATCCTGTCGATCTCTTATAACCCTAAAGATTTCCTCCAAAGGCTTGTTCAACCGTGTATATATCTTTTCCTGATATGGTTTTCTGACCCTTTCTTCCCTCCGCTCTCTTTCCCTAGGCCGTTCCGCCTTGTACCCCTTTCCCTTGTAGTCCACTTTGCCTCTTCTTTCATCATCTTTCTCCACTGTACTGACCCCTTTTCCCCCTTTTTTAGTGGACCGCGGTATATAATCCTCACACCTTATATACTTCTCCAATCTAGGATACAGTTCCGCCAAGTTAGATATCACTTCTTCATTTTTTACTATGGACATGTGTACTCTACTTCCTTGGCGAACTCCATTCCTAAAAGCTATCACTGCAGTCTTCTCATCTAAATTCTCCACTTTCATGGCCTCCGCGTTGAACCTGGACACAAATTTCCTTAGTGATTCTCCGTCTTCTTGTTTCACATAAAACAGCGCGGACACGTCTACCGCTCTTTTCTTTTGATGAATGTAATGAGTGACGAATGCCTTTTCTAGTTCACTGAACTTCTCTATACTTCCAGCTGGCAACCGATAAAACCAATCGGAAGCTCCATCTTTCAAACTCGCCGGAAAAAGCATACACCATAAACCATTAAACTTATCCTCTTGCCATAAAGCTAACTGTTGGCGAAAATGTTGTATGTGATGCACCGGGTCTCCCTTTCCATCAAATCTATCGAATCTGGGTTGTGTGAACCGCCTTGGTACCTCCGTTGACCTCACCACCACCGCCAACGGGTTGTGACTGAGCGCCGCTATTACCTGGTTTGCCGTTCCTCTGTTCTCCTGCTGCACTGGTCGGATGGCTTCCCTTTCCCTTTCAAACATGTGTTGAACTTGCTGTAATGTGACTCCATCTGCTATTCCACCGCCTTCCATTTGTGGATCTAGCTCTACTCCCTTCTCTACTCCATCTAACGGCTGCACAGGTTCCCCATCTGAGCTTTCTTCATCAGACTCATCTTCTATGATGTTTTCCTCTCTTCTTGTTTCTTCCGCTTCCCTCTCTCTTCTAAACTTTTCATTCTCTTCCCTCAGCCTATCCATCTCTACCTCCATCTCTCTCATTCTCTCCACCACCGTCAGATCTGTTTCTCCTCCTACCTCTACTTGGTTGTCCACTCCTATACCGTTTGCTTCCCCGACCTCCGTTTCTGTCTCCGCTCTCGCTTTTCTTTTCGATGGTGCCATCTCTTCTCCTAGAACCGTGGTTTTTAACCGGTGTGGTCGTCAGTTCAGTCCCCTCGGACGGTGCCAATTGTTGTGACCTCCTCTCTTTTTTAGACTTCTCTTTTCCCCTCTTTTTCTTCTTTTCTTTTTTCTTTAGGGTTCCCCTCTTCTTTATACTTCCTTCATCCCTTAGTTTGCGCTCTACCCTTCATCTTCTTTTCATCCCTCGGTTCTCCTAAACCCACGTGTCTTCTCTGACTTCGCACACCTGTCCCTCACCTTCTGTGCTATCCCCTCTACTTCGGCCCAAGGCTTGCTGTCCACCCCAGTCCGCGATGACCCATCAGCCCATGGGATGTTCCAAACCTTTGGGCCCTATCATCCCAAATCGGTCTGTAACAACTACCATGCATATGCGTATCCATCTCCTTTGCTTATTGTGTAGTACATTGCTTCTTCTTTTCAGTGAAGTCGATTGATTCAGTATGTTATTAGTTTTAAAATTTTAATCCTTTAAAAGCTGAAAATATGTCATTAGCTATTGTAGCTTGCAACTCAGCTCTGAACAATGTTTGAGGTTCGAGAATAAATGTTCCTCCGAAGAATAGACGTAGTTGTCGACGCGTGCTATTTGAAAGCTCGTTAGCATACCTGGCTCCATTAAATTCACGAGGCTGTCAATACTCTCTTCCTAGAGCGACATAGCATATATAACTGATGACATGTTGATATGGAGCTTGAGTGATTCTAATGTCTCTCATAAGTCGACTGTCATACTGCAATATAGTCTTCCAGACCTTTCCCGAAAATTTAGTGTTTTTTTTCTTTCCTTTTGAAGTCATGAGTGCACCCATGCCTCTCATTTTGGTCCTTGAATGCGTATTTTAGTTGCATGTGTTTATTGTGCCGAAAGTCAATTTCTTGATTTCATTATACCTCATCACCATTGCACCGTGCAGCTAGAGTGTTGATTAAT
Organism: Coptis chinensis; assembly: GCF_015680905.1. NCBI lineage: Eukaryota > Viridiplantae > Streptophyta > Magnoliopsida > Ranunculales > Ranunculaceae > Coptis > Coptis chinensis. The sequence continues at coordinate 18,888,531 of NC_141457.1, read as the reverse complement.
TCACAAATGGAGAATGGTGATTTTCCACAAGAGGTAGCTCATCTACCTCCAAGTTAGCTTCTTCTTTGGCCCTTCCTTTCATACGATTATGATTGTCTCGCTTTTTATACTACTGTTATTGGTAGTTTCATTTACAAAAACTGATCGAGGAGTAAAATTTCTATATTTTGGAATAGTTGAAGATGAATTTGGATTGAAGGAAGTTTTAAGTACATGCAGAGATGAATCTTTACCATAGATAATTGAAGTAGCCTTTGGCTGAGGAGTACAAAAGCTGTGTGCAGTGGCGATGGCTATGCTGTGAAAGGAGCCGCCAAGAGCCCTGTCGCACCCAATTCCGCGCCCTATAACTTTACTCGTATTACGACTCTCATTTTGGATCGGCTGCACCAATTATGTTGCCTACGTACCCATTTCGGGATTAAGCCGCCGTAGTTCACCTCTCTTCCCTCAGCCCTCTCTGCCTCCATTATGAGCTCCCCCCATCTCTCTCCTCCCCTCTATTTTCTTTTTATATCCCTCTCTTAGGTTCACTTCATGGGACATAGTATGGTATTGGGCCTATTCTCTGGGCCCAATACATGCTATGGTCCATCTATGAAAACGGCTACTACATTTGCCTCTTCTCGAGTTCGGCGGTGATGACGACAGCGGACCCGAGAAGTCTCTGAACTTCCTTGTCTCCCTCTTTGAACTCTAAATATTCGTAGTATCCTGAGACTGTACGCAGTCTTCTTCTCCTTAGGACGTTTCATATCTATGTACTCTTCTACTGGATCGTATGTCTGTAAAGTACTCAGTCCCTATATATTCTCTTTGTCCGTGTACTCTTGAACTTTGCACTCTCATCTTTCTTGACTCTGCGACTTTGTTGGCCGCGAATTGTATTATAGTCCTCCACTCATCTCGCTCTTCCCTCATCACTACCCGAGTCCTCCAACCTCCGCCGATAAACTATGTGTATCTCATATCTCCATAAGTTTCTGTTATATGTAGGTGCATTACATCTCTTATGGCCCCTTTTCTTGATTACGCTTTCTCTATCTTTCTAGCCTCTTTGCTATGGTTCTTTATGCAAATCTCCAATGGTTCCGTGAGCGTCAGCCGTAAATAAACTCTACTCCCCGATCCCTCTTTCGATAGTCTGGGACTGAAGGAGTCTTACTTTTGCAGTATTTTCTTTGCTAAACGTCCTTGATCGCGTGACCCGAAATCCTCATTCTCTTTCTGCTATTAGCTCTCCTTACAGAATTCATTATCAGTCCTCGAAGGGTCTCTTTCCCTTTGCACTTCTCTTCCACATCAATCATCATGTCCGTGAAGTATCTCAATCCATCGGTTCTCATTCATATAACTCATTAGCGTATCCACGAAGGGTCTCATCCCCTTCGCTCTCACTCTTCAAACTCAATCCTCATGCTAGCGAAGTGTCTCAACCCAGCTATCCGTTTCCCTCTACAAAATTCACTACCATGTCTGCGGAGTGTCTCACCTCAGCCACCTTTTCTCTTTCATAGATCTCGCTACCATGTCCGCGGAGTGTCTCGTCCCCTTCATTTCTCTTTCATAGAACTCAGCATTGGATCCTCGAAGGGTCTCATCCCCTCTGCTCTCATTCGAAAAGCGCAAAGCATATCTAGGGACAACTCCGCTTGCCCCCATGTCCGCGGAGTGTCTAACCTCAGCCACCATATCTCTTTCATAGAACTCGCTACCATGTCCGTGGTGTGTCTCGTCCCCTTCGTTTCTCTTTCTCAGAACTCACTACCCTATCCGCGGAGTGTCTCATCCCAGCCATAAGCTCTCCATCACATAACTCACTGCTATGTCCGCGGAGTGTCTCAGCCTAGCCATAAACTCTCCTTCATAGAAATCACTACCATGTTCGCGGAGTGTTTCACCTTTTCATTTCCCTTTCGTAGAACTCAATATTGTATCTGCCAAGGGTCTCATCCCCTTTGTACTTACTCATGGAACTCGATATCCCATCCGCAAAGGGCCTCATTCTCTATATTTCTCTTTTGTAGAACTCAATAGTATTGTTCTTTCTGGATATGTTGCTTGCTCCCAATTGCAATTTGGAACTCCAAACGATGAGGGCTCATCCCCAGCCCACTGCCTCGGGGGAGTGGAGTTGAGAGAACAACTCGGCTTTGCCTCCACGTTTGATTCAGATCTCATGTCCGCGGGGGCTCATCCCCATTGTCTATGCTATGGAGTGTAGTCTGATGAGGGGCAACTCAGCTTGCCCCCACGTTTGATTCAGATCTCATATCTGTGGAGGGCGCATCTCCCCAGTTGTCTATGCTCTAGAGTGGAGGTTGATGAGGGGTAACTCAGCTTGCCCCCATGTTTGATTCGGATCTCATGTCCGCGGAGGGCTCATCCCCCCTGTTGTCTATGCTCTAGAGTGTAGTCTGATGAGGGGCAACTCAGCTTGCCCCCATGTTTGACTCGGACACGAGGGTCTGTGGAGGGCTCATCCCCCCGCACTCATTCGGATAACCCCGCGACATATCAGCGAAGGGTCTTCTCTAACCCCTCCGCTCCCCTTCGGAATGCACATCCGGGAACAGCTTAGCCTGCCCCATGTTTGATTCAGACACGAGGGTCCGCAGAGGGCTCATCCCCCTGCACTCATTCGGATAGGCTCGTGACATATCCGCGAAGGGTCTTCTCGAACCCCTCCGCTCTCCTTTGGAAATCCAGGAACAGCTCAGCCTGCCCCATGTTTGATTCGGACACGAGGGTCCGCGGATGGCTCATATCCCCGCACTCATTTAGATAGCCCCATGACATATCCACGAAAGGTCTTCTCGAACCCCTCTGCTCTCCTTCGGAATGCTTATCCGGGAACAGCTCAGCCTACCCCATGTTTGATTCGGACACGAGGGTCCGCGGATGGCTCATCCCCACCGCACTCATTCGGATAGTCCCACAGCATATCCGCCCCCTTCTCGAACCCCTCTGCTCTCCTTCAGAATGCACATCTGGGAACAGCTTAGCCTGCCCCATGTTTGATTCAGACACAAGGGTTTGCGGAGGGCTCATCCCCCCCGCACTCATTCGGATAGCCCCACGACATATCTGCAAAGGGTCTTCTCGAACCCCTCCGCTCTCCTTCGAAATGCTTATCCGGGAACAGCTCAGCCTGCCCCATGTTTGATTCGGACATGAGGGTCCGCGGAGGGCTCATCCCCTCCTCCCTCATGCGTATGTGCAAGCTCAGCTGAACTCGAGACACACAACTTACTGCATCATTGTCCTCATCCATTTAACCCCCCAACAATGGACCGCATCCAAATTTACAGAGAACCAGTCGTTCACACCCCTCGTATCCACCATCAAAACTGACTTCTGTATAATGGCAGCCTATCAAGCGTACAGTGCCTGCATAATAACATGTAACACACCCAAAATAGGAGTACAACAAACACACCATTCCTGTAAAAGTTGTATAATATCATGTATCCCATACGCTGGTAATTCCAATGCCCATGGACTAGTAACAGGGGAACCAAGAATCTGAACTGCCCCATTGCAAATTCTGATGCCATGACAGCTTGTCTCCCCTCTTGACCAATGATGCTAATTCCCACATCAGCCATGTGGACCACTGTAGCAACAACAAGATTACTCATATGCCTACAGAAGTATAAGACATAGCGAAGGCTACAGCAGCCACGAGATACAGCAATAAATCCTACCTCGGTCACTCCACGACCACCCCCTAGGGCAACATATTGATCAAAGGGGCCGTCTGTGGGGACGAGGCAGTAGATGAGGCAAAGATGGTGGTCAATTATCGCGAATACGATGTGTTCCAAAGTAAATACAAGAAAAAGGTATCACTTTTAGTTAGAAAACTCATTCCCTCCTCTTTTCTCACTTCACCATTCTTAAATCTTCACTTAATTACTTCAATCTCTTCTTCTTCTCCATATATAAAAGCACACCCTTCCTCTTGTATCCCCATCTCAAAACAAACATTCTTAAAAAAAAAAAACATTCTCTGTTATTAAACATGAATCCAGAAAACTTTACACACAAAACTAATCAATCATTATTCAATGCCCATGAACTAGCAGTAAACAATGGTCACCCACAAATCGCTCCTATCCATCTAGTCCTCTCTTTAACAAAGATGATATCTTGTATCAAGCAGTGTCCAGTGTTGGTGGTGGAGATGAGTCTGCAAAATCAGTTGAGCATGTTTTAAACCAAGCATTAAAAAAGATCCCATCACAAACCCCACCAAGTACTTCACTTATTAAAGTCATTCGTCGTGCCCAATCTCACCAAAAATCGAAAGGGACACTCATCTTGCTGTTGATCAGTTGATACTTGGCCTACTTGAAGATTCTCAAGTTGGGGATGTGTTGAAAGAAGCTGGTGTGAGGGGGACAAGAGTGAAAACTGAAGTTGAGAAGTTGAGAGGGAAAGAAGGAACTAAAGGTTCTAGTGCTTCTGGTGATTATAATTTTCAAGCATTGAAAAATTATGGCCGTGATTTAGTTGAACAAGCGGTGGAACTAAACCCGGTTATTGGTCGAGATGAGGAGATTCGACGCGTTGTGAGGATTTTGTCTATGAGAACTAAGAACAATCCTGTTTTAATTGGTGAACCTGGTGTTGGGAAAATTGCGGTTGTTGGAGGACTTGCGTAGAGGATTGTTAGAGGTGATGTGCCTAGTAATCTTAAAGATGTTAGGCTGGTGGCATTAGATATGGATGCACTTGTTGTCGGTGCAAAGTATAGAGGAGAGGCTTCAATCTGTGTTGAAAGAATTGGAAGAAGCTGAAGGAAAGGTGATTTTGTTTATTGATGAGATACATCTTGTTCTTGGTGCTGGTAGAACTGAAGGGTCAATGGACACAACAAATTTATTTAAGTCGATGCTTGCTAGAGGCCAATTGAGGTGCATTGGTGCTACTACATTGGAGGAGTATAGGAAATATGTGGAAAAGGATGCTGCATTTGAGAGACGATTACAACAAGTTTATGTGGCGGAGCCTAGTGTTCCTGATACTATTAGTATTTTAAGAGGTTGGAAAGAAAGGTATGAAGGTCATCATGGTGTGAGGATTCAAGATAGAGCTTTAGTTATGGCAGCACAATTGTCTGCTCGTTATATTACCGGATAAGGCGATTGAGTTGGTGGATGAAGCTTGTGCTAATGTTAGAGTTCAACTTGATAGTCAACCTGAAGAGATTGATAATCTCGAAAGGAGGCGAATTCAGTTAGAAATTGAACAACATGTTTTGGAGAAAGAGAAAGATAGGGCGAGCAAAGCGCAATTACCGGAAGTTCAGAAAGAGTTGAATGACATTTTGGATAAGTTGCAGCCTTTGAAAATGAAGTATCTCAAGGAGAAGGAAAGAATTGATGAAATCCGAAGGTTGAAGCAAAAGCAAGAAGAGTTGCTCATTGCTGTGCAAGAAGCAGAAAGAAGATTAGATTTGGCTAAAGTAGTTGATTTGAAGTATGGGGCTATTCAGGAAGTTGAAGTTGCTATTGCAAGGTTTGAAAGCAGTGCTAATGAGGAGGATATGATGCTTCCAGAGATGGTTGGGCCAGATCAGATTGCAGAGGTCATGAGTCGTTGGACTAGAATTCCTGTCACAAGACTTGGACAGAATGAGAAGGTAAGGCTAATCGGTCTTGGGGAGAGACTGCACAAGAGGGTTGTTGGACAGAATCAGTGAGAAGATAAGAGCACTTCAAGAATTAATACCTCGTTGTAACATGTCAGACAAAGCATCGATGTTAGGTGAAGCTATAGAGTATTTGAAGTCACTTCAGTTACAAGTTCAGAGGATATGGATGGGGAGTGGTATGGCACCGATGATGTTTCCAGGTGTCCAACACTACATATCACGAATGGGTATGGGAATGGGTACACATCAGTCCATGCCTTCCATCCACAGTCCAGTGCAATTACCAAGGCTGCCATTAGTTAATCAAACTATTCCAACTCTTACCCATCTTGCGCCGTTGAGTATTTTCGCTGATGTTGTCGATAGTGGAGCTATGGGTATTGTTTTTGGTTGAGATGGTTGGTGGTTTTAGGAGTGAGTTTAGTAGCATTAATTGTCACACCCCGAATTTCGACAGAATTCGGAAAAACATTATTTGTTCCCGACTCTTCGATCTCCGAGGTGTGACGCACTCTCAACTCCCAAAAACCCATAAACAGTTTAAATATGCGGATAATAAAAACCAATAAAAATTTTAACTTAAACAAAAGTCTTCTTCATGACAAAGATTCACAAATAAGATTAGGTTACAACTCTCCTTTCAATAACTCTTTAATAAAATTTACAAATGAAATACAAAAACATTGTCTAGACTGAAATTCTATATCACCTCGAGGAAAACAAAACAAATCCTCGAGATGCAACGCTAACGCAAATCACAAGCAAAGAACCACTCTTCTTCAACACTAAACCTCATCAAAACTTATCAATTATGTTCATTGAATGAACACACCCGATAAGCAAACATGCAAATCGGGTCAGCATTATAAAAATGCTGGTGTGAGTAGCTCTAAAGACAACATATACTTATACAAATATATATATAATCCATACGGCAATTAGTTCCTCCACCGAGGAGTCTTAACTTTCAACGACTAATATAACATACTTATGTACAATAATCTAGGCAGGTAGTTCCTCCACTGAGGCGCCTTAACTTCCAACAACTAATACAACATACCATACGCATAATAAAAAGGCATTTAGTTCCTCCACAAGGCGCCTTAGGTTCTAACTAAAATACTAACCAGCCAAATCATATACAATCATCTATCTAAAGATATATCATTTACCAACATATTACCATAATTATATTAATTTAGACTTTCTTTGTGTGTCCCTAAAATCACGTCAGATCTATGTCTTACCTAGTTTCCTGGCTACCACAATCGCTACCCAACCCCGAACATGTACATCCACATGCCTCCCCTTACATAATGTACCACTCCGCGTAACTACCACGGCGGGATGCCGCGACACCGTAAATCCTCACACGGAAGCCATTATGTAAGTAATGCCACTATTCGGCATAAAATATCGTAGCGTCATCGCTCTATTTTGGCGAACGGAATAATCAAGCCACTATTCGGCTATGCCGGGGAGGGCCATTCAAATTTTTACTTGAAGCGCCGGAGGGCCAATCACATTACTTTACGCCCGAAGGCCATTCGATTAACCGAACGCCCGGAAGGGCAGCGAAAACCATTCAGATTAATCGAAACGCCGGAAGGGCCAATCACATGAGTTGTGGTAGCTAGGTTCTAGGATTTTCGTTACGTAATTTAATTCAAGTGTCATACATTAATGACTCATAATAAATCCACTATATCACGTCAGGTCAATTACCTTATTGCACTAAGCCATAATATTTAGAAATATCTCAATTATATCTCATAACCACTTTCATACTTTCACGTGCCAATATATTATTGCACTACACCACACTCCTGTGGGAAATATTCACAAATACTATGCTACCTCATAGTAGCATCTCACATATATAATAATAGAGCGGTTATACCTTTATTTCTCCAAAACTATTGCATTCTATATATATCCCAACATATTATATAATATTACAATATCCACGTCAAATCTTAATTAGATAATGACCACCAAATTTATACAATTTACAATATCAAATGCAGCACAATTAAACAGTCCACAGTCCACAATCAAAGCCCAATATATATATGTTTTACACACTACTAACGTCAAATCTTAATTAGATAATGACAAACAACGTTATATAATGTTCGACAATATTTTATTATTATATTTGTCCATATAATCAAATGTGTGAAAAACTGGAAAAAGTCAACAGTCAACAGTCAAAGTCAAAGTCAAAGTCAAACACATCATGGTCAAGGTCAAAGTCAACATGTCATGGTCAAGGTCAAAGTCAACATGCCATGGTCAAAGTAAAACTGTCATGGTCAAAGTCAAAGTCAAACTGCATTTTCTATGTTCAATGTTTCATGGTCATAGCCATGGTTCATGGCTAAAGGTCAAAAGTGCATGGCTCGTGGGCTCATGACCAAAGGTAATGGTTCGGACCAACCGCCAAGCCCAAACCTTAGAACCCGAAAGTTTAAAACCAACTTATTTATTCCATTCCACGACCCAAATGGGGACATAAGGACCATCCCACATAAATTAGAAACCGGCCCAAAGAAAACTAATAGGAAAAGGCCCAAACAAAACAAATGAAACTGGCCCATAGAACTTAATCTAGAACTGGCCCAAACAAAACTTAATTAAACTGGTCCAAAATACAAAACAAATAGAAAAGGGCCCAAACAAAACACTCTAAACTAGCTAAGGCCCAACCACTTAAACTAGAATCCGGCCCAAACCAAAACAACCTAAAATCGGGCCCCAAAACAACCAAGGCCCAAGCCCAACCCGACCAACAAGTCTTCTTCTCCGGCTCCCTCACCCACCACCAGCTCTTCTCCACCGCTTCCGACCACCACCACCACTCACCAAAGATCTCCACCCCAAACCGAACCAACTTCGGTTTTGTACCCCCTGAAAAACCCATCTTTTGCTACCTTCAAACTTCGAAGTTCCTCACCTCAACCAAATAGCATTTCATTTCAGCGTCCGCCACCGCTAAGTTCCAATCGCCATTTCAACCCAAATGGTTTTGGTCCTAGAGGAAACCCCCACCACTTTAATACAACCAAAACTTTACTACCTAACTCAAAAATTCAGCTCCCAACATCAGGTCCGACCGCCATTGTCAAGCCTTCAAGCTCCCAACAGCCCTATGCTAACCACCAACCATCAACCCACCAACATCACAACCTAAAACCCCATGTCTAGTTTCAACCAAAACGGTAAAAAGCATAAACCCGCGATTTTTTTTCTTTGCCGCCATTAACACTTTTTTTACAGAGCACCGGCGCATAGCTTGTGCCACACTCCTCTCCACCAATACAAACCCACGAAAACAAAAAAACGATTCAAACAACCAAAAACACAAACCCACAATAACAAAAACGAGTTCAACAACCCAAAAACGGGGCGATTTCCATTATTTTAGTTTTTAGTCGCCATTAACGACCTCCGAGTTCGAGCACTCCAACAGGTTCAACGAATCCTACTCCTAAAGTTTTAGTAATTCAACACCTAATGTTTAAGAGTTAATCATTTAACTGGATGAGAAATAAAACCGGTAACACAAACATATATAACTTATATTTATTTTTCGATGGAAACAAAAATGTAACTACTCACAATAATGAACAGCTCGACGAAATTCCTCCGAGTCCGAGTCATCGTGCTCCACGCTCTAGCAAACCCGGCTTCTCTCTGCATTTTCATTATTTTTATTATTTTTAAAACCCTATTCTCTAGAAAAATGTGTTTATATACTTGGGTCCGAAACCCAAGCCCAAAACAGACTCGGGCCCAAAAACCAGGCCCACATGTTCCTAGTCCAATCCAACCAATTTTTTAAAATAAATTATTTAATTAATAAATAAATAAATAAAAACATATTTTAAAAAATACGGGCGTTACAGCTATACACATCTCAAAAGGATCTCGTCCCGAGATTCGGAAGTAAAGCTATACGAACAAATACGTTGGTTATTAACTTAGAACCTATACAAGAATGCACGTTGATTAAACTTAAACAAGATAACATTGATATTAATTATTTTAATTAATTCCAGAATATATGTCCTCATGCCATTACAAAACCTATTATAGTTTAATTGTATATATTAAAACAAATTATTATTGTCACTTAAATACAAGATAAATATATCATATCTTTTTAGCATGCAATTTCTTGACACGTAGCAAACTCTACGAAAAATATTCTACTTAACTAATCAATAATATGGGGTAAGTTCATCCCGGTATAAAACATTATGGAGTCTTTCATTATCATGCATAAAAGAAAATTAGTGTCCTAACACACTTAAAAAATAAAAAATCACTCATGTCATTGATACTACAATAAAACTTTATATTTACTTTAGTCATGCTCTCAGAAATATTAAATTTAAAACAACCCTTGAATCCTAATTCATGCTTGCAACTGGATCAAATATAGCACGTATCCAAAAATAATTTTTCATATTCATCTATCAAAATCATATAGACTGAAACAAAACAATTAAGAATAAATACTCGACGCTCATTGCTATTATTATTATTACTAATTATTTTAAACGGTGAAAAGATTCAAAAATTAATCTCCATATACAATGATAATTAACATAAGCCTTGCTACCGTATAACACGAATTTTAAAACTATTAGGGTCATATAAACTCACTTCTAATATATCACCCATAACAAGTTATACTCTCACGGTAATATTTATGAACCATAAATCAAGGTATATATTTAAAAATACTCGAACATGCAAAAAAATCCATGTGAAACTAATTTAACAATATTAATCAATCATGTCATAATTTATCGACACGAAGCACACTTATAAGACAAAATAAAAATCCGTTTGTGGTTGAAATAAGATCACCCTTATATTAAGACATCCTCTACATAAATTCCAATATAGTTTTAAAAAAAAAACAATTATCACCATTATTTTAATTAATCATTAATAACGTGACCTTAAGAAAACAACCTACACATGCATGTTTTCTTGGTAAAACAATTTTAATCATCACATACGCACGGTAATAGTTCCTCTATATATACAATAATATATAAACGTGTATACGCAGGTATACACATCTCAAAAAGAATACACGTGTATACGCAAGTATACACACCTCAAAAAGGATACACGTATATTTTATTTATTATTCGGTCTATGTCTAACTAATCACCTCTAACAAATTAATCTCTTATACTTCAAAATAATATTCATCCATTAAAGTGTACGAGTGAGGCGAGATAGTTCCTCCAACACCGAGGCACCGAGGCAATTAGTTCCTTACTTAGTACGTCACAAAGCCATCAGATAATACAACTCATTCAATATAGATCAAAAATATCTCATTGTTTCTTAAACAATAACATAACACTCAAATACAAAGTTCACAGACATGTGGTCGTACTTAATCCATACTTCACGTGAACATGATCACCAACAACAAAACCACACTATAGCAGCACACATCATTTTGATCAAATCCGTCAATAATTAACATATTACACATATAACCACTCCTCAATTGATAAGGAAAATAAAAATCATTCCATACTCACTCCACAAGTAACTAATATAAATATACACATTACACGTACAAACAAATCAAGAAAAATATTGACTCTTTTTATTTCTATATCTCTTTCATTTTTCTTTGTAAAAGTAAAACAACTAGCGGAAATAGTTTTGAAAATAATACCTTTTAAACACTACCCATAAACCACGATCCGAGAATCCCCTAGACTCACCTAAGTCTAAGCTAACCAAATGCTCTGATACCAAAGCACACTCCTAATTTCGGGCTGATTGAAAAAAATTATTTGTTCCCGACTCTTCGATCTCCGAGGTGTGACGCACTCTCAACTCCCAAAAACCCATAAACAGTTTAAATATGCGGATAATAAAAACCAATAAAAATTTTAACTTAAACAAAAGTCTTCTTCATGACAAAGATTCACAAATAAGATTAGGTTACAACTCTCCTTTCAATAACTCTTTAATAAAATTTACAAATGAAATACAAAAACATTGTCTAGACTGAAATTCTATATCACCTCAAGGGAAAACAAAACAAATCCTGAGATGCAACGCTAACGCAAATCACAAGCAGCAACCACTCTTCTTCAACACTAAACCTGTCAAAACTTATCAATTATGTTCATTGAATGAACACACCCGATAAGCAAACATGCAAATCGGGTCAGCATTATAAAAATGCTGGTGTGAGTAGCTCTAAAGACAACATATACTTATACAAATATATATATAATCCATACGGCAATTAGTTCCTCCACCGAGGAGTCTTAACTTTCAACGACTAATATAACATACTTATGTACAATAATCTAGGCAGGTAGTTCCTCCACTGAGGCGCCTTAACTTCCAACAACTAATACAACATACCATACGCATAATAAAAAGGCATTTAGTTCCTCCACAAGGCGCCTTAGGTTCTAACTAAAATACTAACTAGCCAAATCATATACAATCATCTATCTAAAGATATATCATTTACCAACATATTACCATAATTATATTAATTTAGATTTTCTTTCTGTGTCCCTAAAATCACGTCGTATCTATGTCTTACATAGTTTCCCAGCTACCACAATCGCTACCCAACCGAACATGTACATCCACATGCCTCCCCACATAATGTACCACTCCGTGCGTAACTACCACGGCGGGATGCCGCGACACCGTAAATCCTCACCGCGGAAGCCATTATGTAAGTAATGCCACTATTCGGCATAAAATATCGTAGCGTCATCGTTCTATTTTTGCGAACGGAATAATCAAGCCACTATTCGCTACGCCCGGAGGGCCATTCAAATTTTATGAAACGCCGGAGGGGCCAATCACATTACTTACGCCGAAGGCCATTCAGATTAATCGAACGCCGGAAGGGTCACCGCCCGAAGCCATTCGATTAACCCGAAACGCCAGAAGGGCCAATCACATGAGTTGTGGTAGCTAGGTTCTAGGATTTTCGTTACGTAATTTATTCAAGTGTCATACACTCATACATTAATGACTCATAATAAATCCACTATATCACGTGCAGGTCAATTACCTTATTGCACTAAGCCATAATATTTAGAAATATCTCAATTATATCTCATAACCACTTTCATACTTTCACGTGCCAATATATTATTGCACTACACCACACTCCTGTGGGAAATATTCACAAATACTATGCTACCTCATAGTAGCATCTCACATATATAATAATAGAGCGGTTATACCTTTATTTCTCCAAAACTATTGCATTCTATATATATCCCAACATATTATATAATATTACAATATCCACGTCAAATCTTAATTAGATAATGACCACCAAATTTATACAATTTACAACATCAAATGCAAAGACCTGATTAAACGATCCACGCGATCCACAATCAAAGCCCAATATATATATGTTTTACACACTACTAACGTCAAATCTTAATTAGATAATGACAAACAACGTTATATAATGTTCGACAATATTTTATTATTATATTTGTCCATATAATCAAATGTGTGAAAAACTGGAAAAAGTCAACAGTCAAAGTCAAAGTCAAAGTCAAAGTCAAACACATCATGGTCAAGGTCAAAGTCAACATGTCATGGTCAAGGTCAAAGTCAACATGCCATGGTCAAAGTAAAACTGTCATGGTCAAAGTCAAAGTCAAACTGTCGTTTCTATGTTCAACAGGTTCATGGTCATAGCCATGGTTCATGGCTAAGGTCAAAGTGCATGGCTCATGGGCTCATGACCAAGGTAATGGTTCGGACCCAACTGGCCAAGCCCAAACCTTAGAACCCGAAAGTTTAAAACCAACTTATTTATTCCACCTGACCCAAATGGGGACATAAGGACCATCCCACATAAATTAGCAACCGGCCCAAAGAAAACTAATAGGAAAAGGCCCAAACAAAACAAATGAAACTGGCCCATAGAACTTAATCTAGAACTGGCCCAAACAAAACTTAATTAAACTGGTCCAAAATACAAAACAAATAGAAAAGGGCCCAAACAAAACACTCTAAACTAGCTAAGGCCCAACCACTTAAACTAGAATCCGGCCCAAACCAAAACAACCTAAAATCGGGCCCAAAACAACCAAGGCCCAAGCCCAACCCGACCAACAGGTCTTCTTCTTCTCCAAAATTCCCTCACCAGCTCTTTCTCCACCGCTTCCAGCCACCAGCCACCACTTTCACCGGCACTCCACCCCAAACCGAACCAACTCGGTTTTGTACCCCGAAAAACCCCATCTTTTTGCTACCTTCAAACTCGAAGTTCCCTCACCTCAACCAAATAGACATTTCGCGTCCGCCACCGCTAAGTTCCAATCGCCATTTCAACCCAAATGTTTTGGTCCTAGAGGAAACCCCCACCACTTTAATACAACCAAAACTTTACTACCTAACTCAAAAATTCAGCTCCCAACATCATCCAGACCGCCATTGTCAAGCCTTCAAGCTCCCAACAATACTATGCTAACCACCAACCATCAACCCACCAACATCACAACCTAAAACCCCATGTCTAGTTTCAACCAAAACGGATACAAAGCATAAACCGACGATTTTTCTCTTGCCGCCATTAACACTTTTACAGAGCACCGGCATAAATTTGCGACCACACTCCTCTCCACCAATACAAACCCACAAAAACAAAAAAACGATTCAAACAACCAAAAACACAAACCCACAATAACAAAAACGAGTTCGAACAACCCAAAAACGGGACGATTTCCATTATTTTAGTTTTTAGCTGCCATTAACGACCTCCGGAGTTCGAGCACTCCAACAGTTCCAACGAATCCTACTCCTAAAGTTTTAGTAATTCAACACCTAATGTTTAAGAGTTAATCATTTAACTGGATGAGAAATAAAACCGGTAACACAAACATATATAACTTATATTTATTTTTCGATGGAAACAAAAATGTAACTACTCACAATAATGAACAGCTCGACGAAATTCCTCCGAGTCCGAGTCATCGTGCTCCACGCTCTAGCAAACCAGCTTCTCTCTCTGCCTCCATTTTCATTATTTTTATTATTTTTAAAACCCTATTCTCTAGAAAAATGTGTTTATATACTTGGGTCCGAAACCCAAGCCCAAAACAGACTCGGGCCCAAAAACCAGGCCCACATGTTCCTAGTCCAATCCAACCAATTTTTTAAAATAAATTATTTAATTAATAAATAAATAAATAAAAACATATTTTAAAAAATACGGGCGTTACATTAATGGTGACTAATTTTTCCGATTTCTTGTCTTTGCTGAGAAGTAGTGTGTGCTGCATTTTGGTTTGATTGCGTTGTTTCATTTGTTGGTGTTCAAGGAGGAGATGAAGTGGAATGGAATGGTGTTGGATGTGGCGATTGGGATTCTGGGGCTGGTATTTGTTGTTTCATGAACATGGACTTCTCTCTTGGAGATTTTCTCTGAAAAGGAGGTTGTGGTTATGGTGAGCTAAGAGTTTTGTCACTGCTCCACATCACCCTCAATGCCCGATGGTTCAGCTTCGATGTAGATGCGATGAGAGAAGTATTAATTGCAGAGCGTAGTTGATCCTTTTTTAATAGAAGATGGGAAAGTGAGACTGCGTATGGTAACAGAGTGTGAGTATTGGAGACCAACAATCAGGTTCCTGGTATCCAGAACCTTCGATTATATTCCCACAAATCATTCAATTCATGTTATTACTACGATTTCGCGACCACGTAGTAGATTAGTGAATGTGATGGACTTTTGCAGAAACTCTGAGGGTCTTCACGTGACAATGAGAAAATGATGCCATAGGGTGTGCTACCCGTTGTTATGCAGTTATTGTACGTTTGTGCTACTGCCGTTATACAGAGGTCACTTTCAATGGTGGATATGAGTCGTGTGACTGACTGATACTGCTAACTGAATAAAGGTGGTGCTCTTGACTGGTTCTCTAGGAATTCGGATGCGGTCCATTGTTGTGGTAGTGGTCGACGGGTGATGTTGTCTGTCGGTGGTGGAGGAAGAAATGGTGTGTTGAGTGTTGATTTTGTGTATGTGGTGACTGATGGAGTTGGTGCTATCTTTGTTGTCTGTAGACGATGGTGCTGCTTAGAAGTGTGGTGGTACCACAACAAAACAACAACAAATGTGATTGGATATGTTGTTACATTTTTTGAAGGAGAGCGGAGGGGTTTGAGAAGACCCTTCGCAGATATGCCGAGGGGCTATCCGAATGAGTGCGGGGGATGAGCCCTCCGCGGACCCTCGTGTCCAAATCAAACATGGGGCAGGTTGAGCTGTTCCCGGATGTGCATTCCGAAGGAGAGCGGAGGGTTCAAGAAGACCCTTCACGGATATGTCGTGGGGCTATCCGAATGAGTGCGGGGGAGACGAGCCCTCCGCAGACCCTCTTGTCCGAATCAAACATGGGGCAGGTTGAGCTATTCCCGGATGTGCATTCTGAAGGAAAGCGGAGGGGTTCGAGAAGACCCTTCGCGGATATGTCGCAGGCCTATCCAAATGAGTGCGGGGGGGATGAGCCCTCTGCGGACCCTCGTGTCCGAATCAAACATGTGGCAGGCTGAGCTGTTCCTGGATATGCATTCCGCAGGAGAGCGGAGGGGTTCGAGAAGACCCTTCGCGGATATGTCATGGGGCTATCCGAATGAGTGCGGGGGGATGAGCCCTCCGCGGACCCTCGTGTCCAAATCAATCGCGGATATGTCATGGGGCTATCCGAATGAGTGCGGGGGGATGAGCCGTCCGCGGACCCTCGTGTCCAAATCAAACATGGGGCAGGTTGAGCTATTCCCGGATGTGCATTCCGAAAGAGAGCAGAGGGATTCGAAAAGATCCTTCGCCGATATGTTGCGGGGCTATCTGAATGAGTGCGGGGGAATGAGCCCTCTGCGGACCCTCGTGTCCGAATCAAACCTGGGGGCAAGATGAGTTGCCCCTCGTCAAACCCCACTCTAGAGCAGAGATAGCGGGGGGAGGAGCCCTCCGTGGACATGAGATCCGAGTCAAACTTGGGGGTAAGCTGAGTTGCCCCTCATCAAACTCCACTCCAGAGCAGAGATAGCGGGGGGAGGAGCCTTCCGCGGACAGGAAATCTGAGTCAAAGCTGGGGGCAAGTTGAGTTGCCCCTCATCAAACTCCACTCCAGAGCGGAGATAGCGGAGGATCCCTCCGTGGACATGAGATCCGAGTCAAACCTGGGGGCAAGCTGAGTTGCCCCTCATTAGACTTCACTCCAGAGCAGAGACAGTGGGGGTGATGAGCCTTCCTTGGACATGAGATCCGGGGGGATGAGCCCTCCGGACATGAGATCCGAGTTAAACTTGGGGGCACGCTGAATTGCCCCTCATCATGGACATGAGATCCGAGTCAAACTTGGGGGCAAGCTGAGTTGCCCCTCATCAGACTCCACCCGGAAGCGGAATACTGGCCCGGGGGTGAGCCCTCCACAGACATGAGATCCTAGTCAAGCCTAGGGGCAAACGGAGCTGCCCCTCATCAGACTCCACTCCAGAGCGGAGACAGCGGGGGGATGAGCCCTCCGCGAGCCGGAGTTCCAAATTTCAATTGGGAGCAAGCTACATATCCAAAATGAACAATACTATTGACCTCTACAAAAGAGAAATAGAAGGATTGAGGCCCTTTGCGGATGGGATACCGAACTCCGTGAGTAAGTGCAAAGGGGATGAGACCCTTGGCAGATACAATGTTGAGTTCTACGAAAGAGTAAGACACTTCGCAGACATGATGATTGAGGTGGAAGAGGGATTGCCAAGGGAAAGAGACCCTTCGAGGAATGGTGGTGAATTATGTAAGGAGAGCTAATAGCAGAAAGAAAATGAAGATTTTGGGTCACGCGACTAAGGATGTTTAGCAGAAAAAACACCGCGAAAGTATGTCTTTTTCAATCCCAGACTATCGAAAGAGGGATTGCGGAGTAGAGTTTATTTACGGCTGACGCTCGCGGAACTATTGGAAGTTTGCAGAAAGAACCATAGCAAAGAGGATAGAAAGATAGGGAAAGCGTAACCAAGGAAATGAGTTAGAAGAGATGTAATGCGCCTACATATAATAGAAGCCTACGAAGATCTGAGATACACATAGTTTATCGGCTGAGGTGTGAGAACTCGGGTAAGTAGTGGTGAAGGAAGAGCGAGACGAGGGGAGGACTATAATACAATTCGCGGCCAACAAAGTCACAGAGTCAAGAAAGATAAGAGTGCAAAGTGCAAGAGTACGCGGACAAAGAGAATAGGGACAGAGTACTTTATAGACATACGATCCAATAGTAGAGTACATGGATATGAAACATCCCAAGGCGAAGAAAACTGCATACAGTCTCAGGATACTGCAGATATCTAGAGTTTAGAGAGAGACAAGGAAGTTCAGAGACTTCTCGAGTCCGCCGCCATCATCGCCGCTGAACCCGAGATGGGGCAAATGTAATAGCCACATTTATAGAGGGAGCATGTGTGTATTGGGCTAAGGGATAGGGCCAACACCATAGTATGTATGGGGCCCAGAGAATAGGCCCAAGACCATACTATGCCCCATGAAGTAAACCTAAGAGAGAGATATAAAAAAGAAGTGAGGGGAAGATGAAAAGGAGGGAAAAAGAGAGGCAGAGAGGGGTGGGGAGGGGGAGGTGAACTACGGCGGCTTGATCCCGAAATGAGTATGTAGGCAATCTAATTGGTGCACCAATAACAAATATAGCTCTCATACTAGTAAGTTTATTGGTCGCGGTATTGGGATGCAAAAAATGTTGTCGCACCCAATTCCGCGCCCTATAACTTTACTCGTATTACGGCTCTCATTTTGGATCGGCTGCACCAATTAGGTTGCCTACGTACCTATTTTGAAATCAAGCTGCCGTAGTTCACCTCTCTTCTCTCAGCCCTTTCTGCCTCCATTATGAGCTCCCCCCCATCTTTCTCCTCCCCTATCTTTTCTTTTTATATCCCTATCTTAGGTTCACTTCATGGGGAATAGTATGGTATTGGGCCTATTCTCTGGGCCCAATATATGTTATGGTCCATCTATGAAAACGGCTACTACAAGCCCTAAAAGATCACCTAGGCGCTCAAGGGGCCAGTCTTACCAAGGTGCTCTAGGCTCGAATGACAAAGGCGCCATTTTTAGTAAAAACTGTTGGGGATTTTTGTCTGATCAGTCTTGACTATGTTTTTAATAATTGGAAGTGTGTTTCTGGAATATTGTTAAAGTATGTAAAGTCCCACAATGTTACAAGTGTGGACACATCTTTAGTAGTTGCTATTTTGGTGTATAAGGGAAACTTATCACCCAAGATAAGTTTAGTATAAATATATGAACCGGTAGGTATAGAACATATACTATGAAGCCTACCTTCTTCTTTTGCCTCTATCCTTCCTCTTCTCCACCTTATTTACTTAACCTAACTAACCATATGACTCTCCTAGTATCAATTAACATGGTATCGAAGTCGACTCTGTTTAGAGCATGCAAGGAGAGAGATCCGAAGTTTCAAGGTTCCAGTTTTAGTATTAGTTTCTATCTTAGTATTATTTCGCTTATGCAATCTCTCTGTATATATTGATAAAGAGGAGTATGTCAGTTTTTCAGAGGGGCGCAACCTCTCTGTATCTTACATCACTGTATCTCGCAGTTTCTATTGGAAGGCGCGCACGCGCTCGGTTGAAGCCTTCTGCTAGGCGCACACACGCTCTGGGCTGTTCGTCTAGCATTTCTACAATATCCATACAGTGAGTACTTCTTCTCTTTACAATGACTGAAGTTGTTCCAAAAACTGATGACTTCGGTAATACATCTGTTTTCTCTGTTGGTATGACCTTTGTCAAATTGGCAGGTGTTGCCAATTACCTCCAATGGGCAGAAGCAGTTACAGTTTATCTTACTGGAAAAGGTAAGGAAATTCATCTGACAGAACCCCCAGCCACAGATGATAAAGTGAAAACAACTTGGACGAAAGATGATGCCTTGGTTAAGAATTTTCTGTGGAATACTATGGAGAAGGATGTTTGTAATACTGTGTGGTTTTTCAAAGCCTCTAAGGAGATTTGGGAGTATCTACAAGAATCATACTCTCAATCTCATAATACTTCACGTATCTTTCAGTTGTATGAGAACATCTTTGATCTAACTCAAGATGATATGTCTATCTATGAGTATTATAATTCTCTTCGTAGTAAGTGGGAAGAACTAAATATTTATCACCCACTAACTACAAACATCAATTAGTTGAAGAAACAAAGAGAGGAATTTCGAGTCTCAAAATTCCTATCTGGGCTACGTCCCGAGTTTGCTAATATGAAGGCCCAAGTTCAAGCTGAATCTAAGCTCCCTACTCTGTCTGAAGCTTATTCTCATCTTTCCCGTATTACTTCACCTCCTCCAAGGCATAATGACAGTGCAACTTTATTGATCCCTCCAAGCAGTATCCTCTGGTAGTGGTAATGGAGATAGAGGGGGTAGAGCCAGTCGTGGACGTGGACATGGACATGGTCGTAACCAAGGGAGTGGCTGTGGTCATGGTATAGGTGGTTTTGATCCTTGTGAGCATTGTGGGCGCACAAATCATAGTTCTAATTTTTGTTGGGATATAACAGGACGCCCACCTTTGTACAAAGCCAACAATGCCACAATAATTGATCACAAAAAGATCGACTTTCAACAAGTTCAAGAAGATCTCACAGCCCTGATGAAGCGGATACAAGCTATTCCAGTCAGTTCATCGAGTTTATCCAGCCCACCCACTACAACCCTAGCCAATTCAAGTAAAACATGTCTTCATACGAGTGGTAACAACTCTTGGGTCATTGACTCAGGAGCTTCTGATCATATGACAGGTAATCCCCAATTATTTTCTAATCATGAGTATACTTACACACCATCATATGTCATATTAGCAAATGGGGCTAAGGCTAGTATTCTTGGTTGAGGTACTATTCAGTTAACTCGTTATGTATCACTTGTCTCTGTCTTGCTTATTCAAAAATTTCTCTTTAATCTATTGTCTGTTCATTGTCTCACCCAATCTTTTCACTATAATGTCAATTTTTCTTCCACTCATGTTGTGTTCCAGGATCTACAGACAAAGACACTAGTTGGTGGGGGGTATGAGCACGACGACATCTATTACTTTCAAGATGGTTATGGGCACTCTCACCAGAAGCATGCTCTCACAGTTTCAGTCTCTCCTGTTTAGTGGCATAGACGTCTTGGTCATCTTCCTCTGGCTAGTTTACGAAGTTTAGTTCCCAGTATTTCTTCCAGTATTCAGTCTTTAAGTTGTGAGGTTTGTGAG
The DNA here is from genome assembly GCF_015680905.1 of Coptis chinensis. Taxonomy (NCBI): domain Eukaryota; kingdom Viridiplantae; phylum Streptophyta; class Magnoliopsida; order Ranunculales; family Ranunculaceae; genus Coptis; species Coptis chinensis. Next base: position 18,867,537 of record NC_141457.1, on the reverse strand, counting down.
TTAGCTAAACATCGTCGTGCTACTTACAAAAATAGGTTAAATAAGTGTTCTAGTGCTCCTTTTTAGTTAGTTCATTCAGATGTCTGGGGTCCTTGTAGAACCACTGGCCTTTTTGGAGCGAAGTACTTTATTACATTTATTGATGATTTCTCTCATGTTTGTTGGGTATATATTATGGAAAATTGTTCTCAAGTATTCTCTGTCTTTCAAAAATTCAATACTGAGATTATTAATCGGTATTCTGCACACATGCATGTTTTTCAAACTGATAATGCCAAAGACTATACCTCTGCCTTAGTCAAGTGTTTTTTAGATGACTATGACATTACGCATCAAACCTCATGTGTGGATACACCTCAACAAAATGGGGTTGCTGAGAGAAAGAACATACCCATTCTTGAAGTTGCCCGATGCTTAATGTTTCAAACAAATCTTCCAAAGTTTTATTGGGCAGAGGCAGTCCTTACTGCCACATACTTGATTAATCGTATGCCCTCTTCAATGTTAGGTGGAAAAATGCCACACTCTTTTCTTTTTCCTGGTCAACCTTCTTTTCATCTTCCCCCTCGTATTTTTGGTTGTGTCTGCTTTGTTCATAATTTTCAACCGAGTCGTGATAAATTGGACTCTCGTGCTATTAAGTTTGTTTTCCTTGGGTATTCACGTACACAGAAAGGGTACAAGTGTTATAGTCCTCATTTGTGCAAATCCTTTGTTTGTGCTGATGTTACATTCTTTGAAGATGTCCCATTTTACTCTTTAGAAGGGAAGGTGTCCTTTGAATCATTAGAGGATTATGTTCTGCCACCTAGTGTACCTTTAACCCTTCCAATGTTGGACGAGGGTGTTGTTGATCTTCCTGAGACTACTGGTGTTAATGAGGGAGTAATGATCATGCTACAGCTACTAATGCTGGAGAGCTCAAAGACGGAGCGCATGCGCGCCTTACAGATGCCCTTACAGGAGCGTGTGCACTCCCCTTGCCTGTAGCTGATGTTCGCGAGCTTGAGGCCGTAAGTTCCACTGCTCCGCTGCCTTCACCTCTTCTCACTGTGTCTGTGGATCCTATTCTCACTCTGTCTGACCTCGATGTTCTTATTGCCCTACGGAAACTTGAACGTCCCCCTGCCAGTATGCGTCTTCCTAGTAAGTATGCCCATTATTCTATTTCTCAGTATGTTTCCACTGATCATTTACCACCATCTGTCAAGTCTTTTGCTATGTCCTTGTTGTCTGTCTCTGTCCCTTCTGACTATAGGGACGCTCTATCCCATCCTGGCTGGAAGTAAGCAATGGAAGAGGAGTTGAGTGCCTTGTATTCTAATGACACTTGGGTCCTTACAGATCTTCCTCCTGGGAGGAAAGCGGTTGCTTGTAAGTGGGTTTTCACTGTTAAGCATAATCTGGATGGTATTATTTCTTGTTTAAAGGCTCACCTTGTTGCTAAAGGCTTTACCCAGACTTATGGTATTGATTACTCCGAGATGTTTTCTCCTGTTGCAAAGTTAGCCTCTGTGTGTATTGTTATTTCTATTATTGTTCATCATCATTGGCCTCTGTTTCAGTTGGATGTGAAGAATGCATTTTTACATGGTGATCTCCTGGAGGAAATCTATATAGTACAACCTCTTGGTTTTGTTGCTCAAGAGGGGAAAGTCTATCGATTAAAGAAGTCTCTTTATGGGCTCAAGCAGTCTCCTAGAGCTTGGTTTGCGAAGTTTAGCCATGTTTTGATGGCTAATGGAATGACCAGGTGTGAATATGATCATTCTGTGTTTTACAGCAGGGAATTATTATCTTAGTTGTGTATGTTAATGATATTATTGTCATAGGGTCTGACAAACAGGGTATTGCTCGACTTAAAGTCAATCTCTCAAGACAGTTCTAGACCAAAGATCTAGGAGAAATGAAGTATTTCTTAGGCATTGAAGTTACGAGGTACCCTGGTGAAATTCATCTCTCACAAAGAAAGTATGTATTAGACTTGCTCAGTGAGACATGCAATTTAGGAGCTCATCTAGCAGAGACTCCTATCGATTTGAATAGCAAACTCCAGTCAGATGTTGGAGAGTTGTATGCCGATGTTGAGGGGTACCGTAGACTGGTGGGAAAGCTGATCTATGCTACTATCACTCGCCCAGATATCTCGTTTGCCGTTAGTGTAGTATCTCAGTATATGCATGCACCACAAATTCCTCACTACCAGGCAGTTGTTCATATTGTGCGGTATTTGAAAGGTTCTCCTTGTTGTGGATTGGTATATCATTATAATGAAAATTTTGATGTTGTTGGATATTCAAATGTTGATTATGCAGGATCAGTCTTAGATAGACGATCCACCACTAGGTATTGTACCTTCCTTTGTGAAATTTGGTGACGTGGAAGAGTAAAAAGCAAACAGTTATGTCAAAGTCTAGTGCAGAGGCTGAGTATAGAGCTATGGCTCAGGGGACTGGTGAGTTAATGTGGATTCGTAATCTGCTACATGAGTTGGGTTTTGAGGTACAACTACCTATACCACTTCATTGTGCCAATCAGGCAGCCATTCATATCGCCTCTAATCTAGTATTTCATGAGCGAACTAAGCACATAGAGGTAGATTGTCATTATGTCCGACATAACATTGAAATAAACAAAGGAGATAAGTACTCCTTATGTGGCATCTTAATATCAGTTAGCTGATATCTTCACCAAACCAGTGGTTCGTCCAGTTTTGAATTATATTGGTAACAAGCTGGGCATGAGCGATATCTATGCTCCAGCTTGAAGGGGGGGGGGTGTTAAAGTATGTAAAGTCCCACAATGTTATAAGTGTGGACACGTCTTTGGTAGTTGCTATTTTGGTGTATAAGGGAAACTTAGCACCCAAGATAAGTTTAGTATAAATATATGAACCGGTGGGTAGAGAACATATACTCTAAACCTTACCTTCTTCTTGTGCCTCCATCCTTCCTTTTCTCCACCTTATTTACTTAACCTAACTAACCATATGACTCTCCTAGTATAAATTAACAAATATAATGTTTACACTTTTTTGTTTATCAGGAGAGCTGTATGATCAACTACTCTTCTTATCGAAACATATTCCCTATATGGGCACTTGGAGAATACCACTGACGGGTGTTGTAGGCTGTTGGGGATATGATACCAATCAATCCCCTCAAGAATAGCTTGTAGACAAATCCTCTCCTACTCCAATTCACAAATCCAACTCAATTCTACAACCAACCAAAACCACAAACCTAGTCTATGGATAACAACAACCACAACCTAAGTCTATGGAGACAACAACCACGTACTACTATCAAGCAATGAACAAAACAAACCACAACACAAGATATACGTGGTTAGGCTTAATTTGTGCTTACATCCACAAAGAATCAATCCTTTAATAAGTATGAGGAAGGAAGATTACAATCACTCCTCAAGTCTCTCACTCTTACTAGATCTTTCTTTCAATTTACAAGATATGTATTTTTTGTAAAGGTTTACTCTCAATTTTGGCTTGCCTCTCAAAATTGGGTTTCTCTCTTGTGTGTTTCTCTCTCTTTTTCTTTCAACCCTAAACAATGTTGTTTATATAGTATACAAAGTTTCATGGTTGAAATTTCTATTTTGCTAAAATATTGGCAAAAAATCAAGCTCTTCATCTTCTTCCTCACACTCTCATGGTGGGGGATAAAGCCCAACAATCTCCCCCTCCCGAGCCATGAGGGGGGCTTCCTCCACACACTCCCGAATCAACGAGAGGAGTGTGCCACCAATCCAGTGGTGGCACAACAAGCATCGAACTTGCCCTTCGGCAAGACCTTAGTCATCATATCCGACCCATTCTTATCAGTATAGATCTTCTCGATGCACAATTGCTTCTCTTCGAGCACTTCTCTAATCCAATGATAATGCACATGAATGTGCTTAGATCTAGAATGAAAGCTCGAATTCTTGCTTAAGTGGATGACGCTCTGACTGTCACACAAAACCACAAACTGTTTCTGCTTTAGCCTAAGTTTACTAAAAAAACCTCTTCATCCATGGCATCTCTTTGCAACACTCAGTGGTTGTAATATATTCGACTTCTGTAGTGGAAAGGGCAGCACATTTTTGCAACTTAGATTGCCAAGAAACTGCTCCCCTGCGAATGTAAACATATAACCGGAAGTGGACTTCATTGAGTCAACATCACTTGCCATGTCTACATCTGTGTAGCCTTCAAGTAAGGTCTTACTTCCACCAAAACACAAACACACCTTGGAAGTGCCCTTAAGATATCTCAATATACACTTAACACCTTTCCAATGCTCTTTACCCGGATTTGACAGAAAACGGCTTACAACACCAACGGCGAAAGCAATATCCAATATTGTACACACTATTGCATACATTAAGCTGCCCACTGCAGATGCATAAGAAATATTTTCCATTTGACTCTGCTCATACTAACCCTTTGGACAAATTGGTCATGCAGAATTGGCCACCAAGCGGATAACTGACTGGCTTCGCTTTATCCATATTGAATCTCTTTAACACCTTCTCAATGTAGCTTTCTTGAGAAAGCCACAATTTTCCACTCTTTCTGTCATGAGTGATCCGTATCCCAAGAATCTGCTTTGCTTGACCCAAATCCTTCATCTCAAAGGACTTACTCAAGTGTTTCTTCAGCTTGTATATCTTGTTGATGTTCTGGCCAACTATCAGCATATCATCCACATACAACAAGAGCACTATGAAATCCTTATCTGGAAATTTCTGAACAAATACACAATGATCGAAAGCAGACTTCTTGTATCCATGCTTCATCATGAAGGACTCAACTTTCATATACCACTGTCTCGGTGCCGTAGAAACTCTTCCTCAGCTTGCATACCAGGTGTTCTTTGCCTTTGACCTCAAAACCCTCTGGCTGGTTCATGTAGACATCTTTTTCAAGGTCTCCATGAAGAAAAAATGTCTTGACATCTAGTTGCTCAACCTCTAGGTTCATACTTGCGGCCAAACCCAATACCACCCTGACAGACGTTATCTTAACAATCGGAGAGAAAATTTCGTCAAAGTCAATACCTTTCCTCTGACCGAATCCCTTCACAACAAGGTGAGCTTTGTGCCTTGGATGTGGATTATTCTCCTCATATATGCTTGACTTTGAAGATCCATTTATTCTTGAGAACTTTTCTTCTTTTCGGTTTCTAAAGTAAGTCATAAGTGTGATTCTTATACAAAGAACTCATCTCATCTTGCATGGCCTTCAACCATTTCTCTCCGTTTGTACCTTCAAGAGCCTCTTGATAGTACATAGGTTCTCCACCATTGGATAGTAATATATACGTATGTGGTGGGTACTTGGTTGAAGCTTGTCTTTCTCTCTCAGATCTCCTCACCTCATTTTCTTGTGGCTTAGGAGGATGCACTTCTTCTTGCTCAGTTGGTGGTTCATGCACTTCATCTACATCTTCTATTTTAATAGGTTCAATCCTATCATGAATAATAGGATCATCATTATGAGCCTCAAACCCATGTTTCTCTACATTCTCAATGTCATCTTCCGTTTGTTCCACTGCCGGAACTTCCAGTTCTAAGTCAAAGAGGTCATAAATAAAAGCTTCTAGCTTCTCACCATTCTCAAAGTCCTCTAATGTTTGGTCTTCCAAGAACACAACATCTCGACTTTGGATTATCTTCTTGTTAATAAAATCATAAAGCTTGTAACCAAACTTTTCATCCCCATAACCAAGAAAGATGCACTGGTTGGCCTTGCCATCGAGCTTGGACCTCTCATCCTTGGGAATATGAACAAATGCTCTGCACCCAAATACCCTCAAGTATCCATAATCAACATCTCTTCCTGACCATACTCTCTCTAGATAATCACTATTCAGAGGCTTCGAAGGCGATAGGTTGATCACATGGACGACTATGCACATTGTTTCTACCCAGTAACTCTTTGGTAACTTGGAGTGAGACAACATGCATCTCATCCTCTCTATAATGGTACGGTTCATCCTCTCGGCTATACCATTGTGGTGCAGCGTCTTGAGTACTGTCTACTCATGACAAATCCCATGACTCTTGCAATACTCCTCAAACAGCCTAATGTACTCTCCCCCGTTATCTGAGCGGATACACTTCAAAGGCTTCCCGGTCTCTCTTTCCACCATGCTATAGAAAATCTTGAATACACCAAGAATCTCATCCTTGGTTTTCAAACCATATGCCCATACCTTCCTTGATGCATCATCGATGAAAGTAAAAAAGTACAAAGCTCCCCCATGGGACTTCATTTTCATGGGACCACATAAATCCGTGTGCACTAGCTCAAGAATATTCTCCTTGCAGTGAGAGGGGGATCTTTGGAAAGATACTCTATGTTGCTTTTCAACCAGACAATGAGTACATCTATTCAAATGCGTACCTTTGATATTTGGCAACACTTTTTGCTTGGCAAGAACTTCCTTGCCTTTCTCGCCCATATGGTACAATCTCTTATGACATAGTTCGGTGGAAGCCTTTTCTTGTACCTCATTTAACTTTGTTTTGCACACACTAACTTGTATCTTCTAAAGCAAACAACTTTTCTTCCCTTTGGCTACCACAAAGGAACCTCTGTTCAGTTTCCATGCCCTGTTACCAAACGAGCTTTGGAAACCATCATCATCTAACTTCCCCACGGAAATTAGGCTAAGTCGAAGATCAGGGACATGTCTTACATCCTTGAGTGTCAAGGTGTAGTCGACACTAGTTTCCATATGAACATCACTGAACCTTGCAATCCTTGAGACTCCACTGTTACCCATCTTTACCACACCAAAATCACCACAACTATAGGTAGTAAAGAATCTCCTGTGTGGTGTGACGTGATAGGACGCTCCGGTATCTACCAACCACTATGTATCCTGACATGAGGTACTGACACAGCACTTACCACAATCTGACACAATCCCCAATAGATCATCATCTGAAACTACTGCGGCAATATCTCGGCTTATGCTTCCATTCCTCTTTACCAAGTCTTCATGTACATAGTTATTATTCTCATATATCTTGAATGCTCTACACTTATATCTAAAGTGGCCTTTGGTGGCACAAGAGTAACACTGTCTCTCTGCCTTAGGAGTTCTAGATTCACCCCTAGATTTGCCTTTGCCATCACCTCTAGAATGAAATGGTTTTCTACTCTTAGCTCTCCCCCGCTTCTCGGTGACATAGATCTCTGAGTGAGAGGAGCTACCCCGTGAACCCCTTCTTGTCTCCTCATTCAACAATGCCCCGGTAGCCATCTCCATGGTAATGATTCCATCCTTAGCGGCTCTGCCAAGAGAAACTGCTAAAGTCTCCTAACTGTCGGGTAGAGAATTCAATAGTAACAAAGCCTCGACTTCGTCACCTATATCAATTTTCATCAAATGCAGCTGATTGATGGTATTATGTACTTCATTAAGATGCTCAGACATTGAAGAACCTTCTTTGTACTTCATGTTAGCAAACTTCTTAATGAGCAACACCTTGTATTCGGCCAACTTCCTCTTATAGAGGTCCTCGAGTTTCTTCCACAAGCTAAAAATGGTAGTCTCTTGAGATACATGGTGGAATACACTATCGTCATTCCATTGTTGAATGTACTTAATCGTTTTTCTGTCAAGCTTGCTCCACTCGGCTATGGATATAGCTTCCGACTTTGCTCCCCCATTCTCGATAGGTTATGCCAAATCCTTACAATAAAGCAAGTCCTCCATTTTGGCTTTCCAAATGGTGTAGTTTCCTCAGTTTAGACTCGTCGTGCGAGTGTTGATAGAATGATCCATCTATAACAACTATTTAACCTCAAATCTCCTCTTAAGAATTTCGTCAACCACCTTTCGAGCGAGACTTGGAATCACAACCTTGATCTAATACCACTTGTTGGGGATATGATACCAATCAATCCCCTTAAGAATAGCTTGTAGACGAATCCTCTCCTACTCCAATTCACAAATCCAACCCAACTCTACAACCAACCAAAACCACAAACCTAGTCTATGGATAACAACAACCACAACCTAAGTCTATGGAGACAACAACCACTACTATCAAGCAATGAACAAAACAAACCACAACACAAGATATACGTGGTTAGGCTTAATTTGTGCCTACATCCACAAAGAATCAATCCTTTAATAAGTATGAGGAAGGAAGATTACAATCACTCCTCAAGTCTCTCATTCTTACTAAATCTCTCTTTCTCTTTATAAGATATGTCTCTTTGTAAGGGTTTACTCTCAATTTTGGCTTGCCTCTCAAAATTGGGTTTCTCTTTTGTGTGTTTCTCTCTCTTCTTCTTTCATCCCTAAAAGATTTGCTATCATCTTTTACTACAGCTACTGGGCTTCATATTAATTTTAATAAATCTTTTATGCTCACTGGAAGTATTTCTTCTGATGATGGTATAACCCTTGCCGATATACTTGGAGTTCAAGTTACTAATCTTCCTCTTAAATACTTGGGCCTTCCACTGGTTTCATCCAGGCTAAGTATCAAAGATTGTCTCCCTCTTATTGAGAAAGTCACTGGCAGAATCACAAACTGAAAATCTATTCACTTGAGCCATGCAGGAAGGCTTCAACTCATACAGTCAATACTTTCCTCTTTTCACTCATACTGGACTAGAACTTTCCTTCTACCAAAGAGTGTATTGCTTAAGGTTTCTCAGATATGCATTAAATTTCTTTGGAGTGGTCCTCTAATGGAAAAAAAAAATGCACCAGACTTTTATAGAGAATTTACTGTATAGTAAGCAAGAAGGTGGACTAGGCATATTGGATCCAATTATTTGGAATAGAAGTGCTTTATGTGGACTCATTTACAAGATAGCAAGAAGAGAGAATAATATATGGAATTGTTGGATTTGGAAAGAACAAATTAAATACAAATACTTTTGGACTATGGCACTCCCTAGAGACTGTTCTTGGTCGTAGAGGTCCATTTTAAAGAATAAGAAGCATGCTCAGAGCTTCATCAGATATATCATTACAAAAGGTTCTCAGACATTCCTATGGCATGACATATGGTGTATGGGCTCGCCATTGTACTATAATATTGAAGCTAGAGCTCTTATCTCCTTACCAGAAGATGCAAAAGTTAGTGAATTGATGGAACAAGGCCAATGGAATTCTCTAGTCCTTAATCTTCCAGATGGTATACTCAAATCAAATATCTTGAGCACTGAAATCTTTCATGAGCTTCACGAGTTTGGACTGAGTCTGCAACAGGTGACTTCACTGTTAAATCTGCATACCAGAGCTTAAGAAGGACTAGACAAAAAGTGAAGTGGTTTGGACTGGTATAGGGAAAATTGGTGATTCCCAAATATTCTTTTAATGCTTGGCAACTCTTCTCGGGTAGTTTACCTACTCAAGATAGACTTATCCATAAGAAAGTCCTAAACTCCTCCTCTTGCTGCTTATGTAACAATAGTAAGGAAAATACCAAGCACATGTTCTTTGATTGTCCCTATTCTAAAACAATTTGGGCTACAGTTAAATAGGAACTAGGATTAGGCAATCAGGTGCATCATTCAAACAAAGAATGGTGTTGTATTCTCAATCTTGTGTGAGGTAAGTTTACAACTGTAGAGCTCTATAAAGTGTTTGTCTGTGCCGTGATTGGATATATATGGAAGGAGTGCAACAACAGAAGGTTTGAAGGGGCTTCTATGGATGCTAGGGATGTCAGCAGGATGATAATGACTAATATGAAGTACTATTCGGAAGTAAAGGTCGATGAAATAACTGATTCTATCAAGCTTTGAGTGGTTGCAGAAAGACTTGGATTAACTTTCAAGTACAAGCAAAAGCATATTCAACAGTGTAGATGGCTCAAACCTCCACCAGGGTATATAAAATTGAATGGAGATGGTTCCCTGAATTCTCATGGAGCAAGCTATGGAGGTATAACTAGAGATGAAAATAGAGAGGTTGTTTTTGCCTACTCAAGTTGTCACACCCCGAATTTCGATAGAATTCGGAAAAACAATATTTGTTCTCGACTTTTCGATTTTTGAGGTGTGATGCACTCTCAACTCCCAAAAACCCATAATCAGTTTTAAATACGCGGATAATTAAAAACCAATAAAAAATTTCAAATAAACAAAAGTCCTCTTCATTACAAAAATTCACAAAACTAATTAAGTTATAAATCTCCTTTCAACCCTCTTTAGTTATAATTACAACTGAAAAATATAAAACAACATTTGTCTCAACTAAAATCTATTACACCTTAAGGGAAAACAAAACATATCCTGAATGCAACGCTAATGCAAACCACAAGCAGTAACCAACCTTCTTTAACATGAAACCTGTCAAGACTTATCAACTATGTTCATTTAATGAACACACCCGATAAGCAAACATGCAAATCGGGTCAGCATTATAAACAATGCTGGTGTGAGTAGCCCTAAAACACACATTATACTTATACATATATATATACCCAATCCATAAGGCATTTAGTTCCTCCACCGAGGCGCCTTAACCTCAAACGAATAATACAACATCCTTAAGTACCATAATTAAGGCAGGTAGTTTCTCCACTGAGGCGCCTTAGCTTCCAATAATAAAAATAATCATATCGATATGTACATACAACATGCAAGGCAGTTAGTTCCTCCACTGAGGCGCCTTAGGTTCTAACTAAACTAATAACCAGCCAAGCATATTCTATACTTACCGTATTTCCTGCTCAATTACAGAGTGGGTCGTCTCTGCACAAGTAATTAGTTTGACCCACCCTTCTGCAAAACTCTATACCATCATAAATTTTAAATATATATCATTAACCAACATATTACCTTAATTATATTATTTAAGGCTTTCTTTGCGTATCCCTAAAATCACGTGGTATCTATGTCTTACCTAGTTTCCCTGGCTACCACAATCGCTTCCCAACGCCGAACATGTATATCCACATGCCTCCCCTCACATAATGAACCACTCCGTGCGTAGCTTCTACCGAAATGGGATGCCGCGACACCGTAACCCTCACACGAAAGCCATTATGTAAGTACTGCCACTATTCGGCATAAAATATAGCGCATCTCGTTCTAATTTTGCGAACGGAATAATCAAGCCACTATTCGGCTATGCCAGAAGGGCCATTCAGATTCACTGAAACGCCAGAAGGGCCAATCAAATTACTTACGCCCAAAGGGCCATTCAGATTCACTGAAACACCAGAAGGGCCAATCATATCACATACGCCCATCACAAGGGCCAAATCACATGAGTTGTGGTAGCTAGGTTCTAGGATTTTCGTTACGTAATTTATTCAAGTGTCATACATTTATATCTCGGAATAATTCTTATTCTATCTCATGCCAATATATTTAATTGTACTGAAGCTCAACGTTTCTTGTTATAATACAATCCACATTATCACGTGCCAGTACTATTCATTGCACGATATCCAAGTATCTCTATATCAAATCTCGAAACTTATTATTTCACGTGCCAATCATATATTGCACTACACCATATGGAATATCTCAAGCCTTCATACATACTACAATTCATTTAAGTAGCAACTCATAATAATAATCAATCATGTAATGTATTTGTTCAATATATTTATGTGAATTCAATTCACTATCAAAGCCCAATACTAAAGTCCATGAATCTGAGTCCATGTGTAGTTTAATTCTCATAAAAACGTATATATCTAAGTCTTATAAGAATTCCCCTCTTGTTACGTGCCAATATTTATATTCTTTACACACTACTCACGTCAAATCTTAATTAGATGATGACAAACAAAGTTATACAATTTCGACAACATTTTATTACTACATTTGTTCATATTCTTAAATATGTGAAAATCTGGAAAAAAAGTCAACATTCCATAGTCAACGGTCAATGGTCAACAGTCAACGGTCAATGTCAAATTTAACCTGTCATTGTGAAAGTCAAACTGTCGTTTCCATGTTCAACAGGTTCATGGTCATAGCCCTGGTTCATGGCTAAGGGCAAAGGTGCATGACTCATGGGCTCATGACTAAGGAAATGGTTCGGACCCAACTAGCCAAGCCCAAACCCAAACCTTAGGAACCGACCCCAAAAGTCTAAACCAACTTATTTATTCAACCTGACCCAATTGGGGACATAAGGACCAACCCACATAAAATTAGAAACCGGCCCAAAGGAAACTAATTAGTTTTGGCCCAAACAACTTAAACTAAACCGGCCCAAAAACTAAAATAGATTTTTGACCCAAACAAAACCAACCCACTTGGTCCCGACCCAAGCCCAAGCCCAAGCCCAACCAAGTCGTCTCCCTCAGCTGCTCCAGCAGCCTCTTCCTCCACCACACCAGCTTACGCCGGCCACCACTCCTCACCTCCTCCTTCCAGTGGTTTTGTTCATGAACAAAAACCCTATAGCTTTAATGAAAGCTCCAACTCAATTCCTCACCTCCAGCGCCAGCAGCCTCTTCCACCACCAGCCACCACCGGATTCTCCTCCTCCTCCAATTTCATCACATCGGTTTGACTCCTATTGAAAAACCTGACACCTTTAATTAACCTACCACACCCTTTCAACAACTGTCGAGATCTCTCCCCAATCTAGATCTCGACCGCCATTACCACCTCCTTCGAAGCTCCACCAGCACTCACCCCAAACCATTACACAACCAAAAGTCCAATATAACAATTCAACCAACATAGTTCACCCAACAACCGATTCTAATCACAGTTCAATCAACACACCATATATTTAACCCAATACAAGTTTAAAAAGTAACAGAGACGATCTCTCTGTCTTGCGCCACCATTAACGCTTCTTCGAGCTTCGCCAGCAGAATAACTTTTTTTTTTCAATAATTAATAACAACGAACCATATATAACAGAAATCAGTTTAACAATAACGACACAGGACGAGGAAGAACTAACAGTAAAAATGAGTGAAAACATTGAACATCAAGGTTGTTTCCGTATACACGTGAAGTAGAAAAACTAACTACTCACCTGTATTAAAAAGCACCACGAATCCCTCGTAGTCCGAATCGTCGCGCTCCAACGCTCTAGCAATCAAGCTTTTATCTCCGCCTCCGCCTCCATTTTTTTTTTATTTTTTTTTCTAAAAACCCTATTCTCTGGAAAAATATGAATATATACTTTGATTTGAAACCTAAGCCCAACATAGACTCGGGCCCAGAAATCAGGCCCACATATCCCAAATCCAATCCAGTGAATTTTTAAAAAATAATTAAATTAATTAATTAATAAATAAATAAGTATTTTAAATACGGGCGTTACACAAGTGGTGGTTATACCAGGTCAGTCTTATTTCAAGAGCTGAAGGCGATTGAGGTGGGATTGAGTGAGTGTGTTAGCAGGAGCTTTAGCAAAGTAATGGTGTCATCTGACTCTATGAGAGCTATTCAAATTTTGAAAAGTGTGGAGACTGCACCATGGCATTGCTTAAATGTGGTTGCTGCCATCAGGAGATATTTTACAAGTCTTTCTGACATTTCCTTCACCCATGTGTACAGAGAGGTTAATAAAGCTGCTGATCATTTAGCTAAGCTCTCCCTCTTGTCTCAAGATTACATTTGTTTCATTCCTCCGCTTTGTAATGCTCTAAGTACTATTGTAGAGGAAGATGTAACTTCAACTTATTTGAGGCTTTAATACAGGTGGGAGTCTGCCCAACTCCAGCATCATTTAAAAAAAAAGTTTCATGGTCGAAATTTTTGTTTTGCCAAAATATCGGCAAAAAATCAAACTCTTCATCTTCTTCCTCACACTCTCATGGTGAGGGATAAAGCCCAACACATGCCCCATAAAAGAAATTCAGAGTTCTTGCAGCAAGATTGTTACTATGTGTTATCAATGGGAACCTCAACTTGTTTTTCTACCTTTACTCACATAATAGTAGATTTGGATAAGTACTATCGGGTGTATGTGAGCGCTAGTGGGTGGAAGCAAACCATATTTTTCTGCTAGTTGTATTCTTATAGTTGAGTGCAAGATCTCTTTCTTCTCATGCTTTTAGTCCGTCCCAATTGATTTTGTTGCACTTGTAATCGGCATTGTTTAATTCGTTCAATGATGCATTTAGTTACTTTCTTTGCACTACACCATTTGGGTGATTTTGCAACATTTCATAATTTTCATTAGTAACACTTATACAGCCGTTAGGATATTTTTAACAGTTGCATTCCGTTAGAAACGATTGTAACCGTCACTTAATTTATGTGCAATAATATAATTTCTTTGTAACGTATATTTAGACTAGTGAGTGCCCGTGCCTTTGACACGGATTGTTCTAGAATTGCGTTGACGTGAAAAATAGTAGTATGGATTTTAATCAATTTTTACTAGTCTTCTCTTAAGAGAGAAGTTTCGATCACATTGATATCTACCTATTAAATAAAATAAAATAAAAAACAACTGCGAAAGGTGTTATTTCAAAAGTGGTGCAGAGTCTGATTTTATGCACACTGATTCATTGAAGAGAATCCCCTGGAAATTATTTGTTGATGGAAGAATGGATCACTTGCCGTACTGATTTACCCACCCACATCACAATATCGTCAATAAAATAGAATACATAGCCACAAAACATAAACTAAGAACAAACTAATCAGGCGATAGTAACATGTAAACCCTCCTTCGAGAAAATGTGCTCTATCTATGCAGTTGACACTGTCATGAAATATAAAGCAGAAAACATTGATTAAAACACACACACAAAATGGTGGTTAAGGGATATATTATTTACTTAAGATGAACAAAAAAACTGTTTCAATACATACACATGAAATACAATTGGCTTATTTCCAGCATGAACTAACATAACAACATTTAGCAATATACAACCTCCTAACACGTTCCAATGCTAATTTTACTCACACGTTCGATTAGGGAATTAAATAACAAAAGAATAATCTAACTATGGTACACACAAATGCTCATTTTAAGCCCATCCCTGGCGGCCATAGCTCTGCCATAGAGTTAGTGGCATTGCCAATACTTTGCCTTGCTCCTTGCAGTCTCATCAACATCTCAAATGGGGATGTAATCATTAGTAATCATTAATGTAGCATTAGTAACCATTTCCCCAAATGGGGAATCCATATGAGATGGATTGATTCCTTATGGGTACTCAAGCACTTATTTGACTTACAAAGATACTATTAGTATTAACAATTGCATAACAACAAATATAGTTGAATGAACTGAAATTCAACAGCGAAGTTTACTATTTTTAATCCACACCTATAACATATTATAAAGATAACTTAAAAGAGTACGTAAATCCATCTACATATATTTCTATATATAAATGAAAATAATTAGTTGAATCGAAAACAAAAAGTGGTGAATGAAGAAACTCGGATCCTTTAAGGAATGTACCTAGACGTAACGGAGTTCTTAACTTGATCTAATGTTTTATCCTTCATTATATCATTATCATGCTGTTTTGTTGCACGACAATCTTAGAACACCTATTTCGTAGTAACAACGTATGTCAACAGAAGGCATATGAATTATTGTAAAAAAGCTAACAAAACCTTCAAAAGTATTCTTATGACCTATAACAAAAATATAGTGAGAGATATCTTGTCAATGCATTAAGCTAGGGCAAGTCACCCATGATTAATGTCAAGTCACTCATTATTTTTTTTTATCTATTTTTTATTAATTTTTTGATTCTTCAAATTTTTAATTTACAAACTAATTAACATATACAGAGGCCAAGTGAGGGATCTTGTTATACCTTAGCTCTTATATAGGGACCAGCAAATTGGGACTTCACCAAACCCTTGATTTCCCACTTGCAAGGCGAGAATCCACATGATGATGCAAAAGTACAAACAACAATGAACTTCACCTAGCCCTTGATTTTCCATATGCCATCAAGTAGGAATGTAGGACCCTTGTAATATGTGATTACACAAAATTTGATGAGTGGTAATATTGCCGCCGTAAAGAAAATGAGATAAATAGTATTTACACTTTTTACAAAACAACAAACAATCACTAAATTTTAGTTTTTCTTCCAGATGCAATAGAAGATAGCATATAAATATACAATCAATAAGTACATGAATACAAAAAAAGAACATTGCAAAGGCTTGCTAAATAAGAAGCATACCACTAAATAGTAAAACATCTTAAATTTGTGGCTTCTCGTACCACAACACTTATTAACTGAGATTAGTAAACAAATTCAAAAGACCTAGTCTTTTTAGGATAAAAATATACATCCTAAGCATTTTTCTTTAAATCCATCTCTTACGCCAAATTGATTAGCACTAATATCCATCCATAAATTTATAAAGAGGAAAAAGTGACAATGTAGACGGTTCCCTAAATTTCTTGCGTCAAGTTTTTTCTGTATATATGCTAGTGTAAGATATAAAAACCATGTGTGTGTGTGTGTAGGGGGGGGGGGGGGGGGAGACAACATGTGTTATCATATGACCTTAATCCTAACATATTCAATTTTTAACTTTAAAGAAAAAAGAAAAGAAAAGGGGAGGGGGATCTACAATGACAATAATCCTATAAAAAACAAAACAACTATACCAAATTGAAATGCATTATTTCAGAACAGTTCAAGGGAACCCATTTAGTCTGTTACCCCACCCCGCTTCTCTTTTGGTAGAAAGGAAAAATGTGGGCATTCTTTGTCCATTGAAACAATTTAATGAGATATAAGAAATTTTGCATTCTCATTAGGAAGACCTCGTACAATGCAGGGGAAAGGATTTATTATACATTCTTTGATACCTTTTCAAGACAGTCAAAGGATTGGAATAAGAAATCGTAATAGCACATCAAAGAGCTTAGAACATGATGTACCTGAAAGATTAGATTAAAAAGAGCTCGGAAAGGCACATCGAATTGGGTGATTAATAGTAGAAGGCAACCGGTTAATAAAGGTAGGAGTTACTACATAGAATCCATTTCAATAAGCAACAACTTTTTAATTCAATAGAATAGAAGGTCGTATAAAGTTTAAATAAAGGTTAGTACAAAAGACTTCATTTCTAAATGAAAACTATTTCTAAATGAATGCAATGTACGAAAAGGAATGACATGCATAAAAACCAAGTCAAATTTAGAAAAAGCAGTTGACAATTTGAGCATGCAGAAAATCCACATAGACTACTACACAAAATTCATTTGATTGCTTGGTAATACCTGCAATATGAGCATTTGAAAAACATATTAGATATATCAAACAAATTATCCCAATATCCACAGTTAAATAATGACCAAATGGCAATCCGCATACAGACAATAGTGCTTACTTTTCACTACATGCATATGCCTTAACTTTCTAATATATACACCTCTGGATGTGGAGACCAACACTTTGAAGGGAGCTCTAACAAAGAAGTGCAACGCTCAAGCAAGCCAACCGACGATGGATCGTCACATTTGAAATATATGATTGAGTGCAAGAACAAAATGCATTTTTCTTTTAATGCAATCAGTATTTGTGCTGGAAAAGGAAAAATTAGATAAATACTATCACAATTCTAAGCAACTGGCTACTATTGTACATTGTAATAACTAATAAGCAATTGGTTAACTACGTGGCATCAATTAAAAAGCGGTATTAATATTTGCAACGATTTAAAATTGGTTACTTACATTACACAAAATACCCAAAAAAAAATGCCCATTCTGCAATTTGTTCTCTACTTCTTTGTCGATCAATAAGAATGACCCATTTCTGTGTTACAAAGATGGAGTTTCAATAAACCAATTAAAATTTTCGCATCCCTGTTAAATTAAACCTGTAGACATTCAAGAAGTAATCCTAAAATTTCCTCAAATTTAAATACCCAAGTTTTAAAAGGATAAGCTATACCTCAATTATAAGCCAATAGAAATATTGAGAACTGGCGATGGATGGAAAGAGAGTTTGTAGATTAAAAGTCCAGCGAGAGTAACAGGTTAGAAGAGTTGAGATTATAGGGAACAAAAAGGGGAAAATCAATAAATTTTCCTCATTTGGTTCATAGTACATAATCCATAGAGGCAAAGAAATATGTTAAAGGCAGAGAAATAAATCCATTGAGGATGCTGAAGGGCAAAAGTCTAGCAATCTCTGTAATTTAGAACACCATGGCAACGATTTTTTCGATTATTATCAGTGTAAGCAACAAAAATAGGGTATTTTAATCAATCTGAGATAAAAGAAGAAGAAGAAGAAGAAGAAGAAGATGTTGAATAGTGAAGATTGCTTACTAGCACAAATTTCTGGCGGCACTACTTATCAATGGTGAAAGAGTATAAGGAGAGACCCACACATTTTAAGAAATCTAACAACCAAAATAGGGTGGAAGAAAAAAAAAAGTAGTGAATCGCTAATTGTGTGAATAAAGGATAGGTTGTTGTGTTTTTTCCCTCAATCAAACGACAACTTTCTTAGAGCTTCTTTGAACACTTCGACATAGTATTGTCTTTCTATTAAATAGTATATAGACTATATAAGATGATTGTATTAGATGGTTTACTTATTATGCCGTATTGTTCAATATATAGATGATATAAACAAATCAAATTGATATTAACCTTGATTCAACAATGACCAAAAAAAAACTGCATCAACTAATTATAACTCATAGCTTAAAAGTATCAAAGAAATAACTTAAAAAAAAAAAATTGATTCAGTTAAATGAAGTTCAGGTGATAGAATATGGAGGTGTACAAACTTTCCTTTCGTGATTCGTGTTTGCCAATCTACTACTTCCGTTGCTCAACTACAATGAAAAACAGAAAAATAAATCCCAAATTATGAAACCGACAACACGTTTTTTAGCAAATCGAAAAAAATAGAAAAAAAGCGGCGATCTTCAATGAAGAATGCAAAATAAACAAACAAAAGAGGGAGAAAAAATGAACACGAAAGACCAATAATTCTCCACACTGTACCATTGATTCTTTCTCTCAATACGTCAAAACTGAAATGGATTATTGATAGAGGGGTGGGAGAAGAAGAAGGACGGAGAAAATAATACCAATTGTGACTAAAGAACATGGTAAAAAAACTAAAGATACCGGCGTTCAATTTGGTGAAGAAGATGACACTTTGTCCCTTTTTAGATTAGAATTGGGTTATCTTGGAGGCGTGAGAGAGAGAAGAAAAGAGAACAGTTTTTTATTCAATGGTTTTCCATTTCTAATCGCAGTCATGCTGTAATCAAGGAAGAAGAAGGAGGAGGCGAAAGAAGAACATATTGGTTTCTTCTTCGCTTCATTTCGATGAGAACGGATGGGATATGAGAGTGAACGAAAGGGTTTCTTCTAATAAAGGTTTTCACGATTAATATTCCATGATTAATATCCCATTTATTTTCTAATCCAACTCACATGCTTTGGTGGCACTATTGTAACCCTCGATTCTATTAGCTTGGGGAATTTTAAATACGGTGAACAAATTCATGGCCATTTGATGAAAACGGGATTCTTTCAGTATGTTCAAGTGGGAAATGCTCTTATTAATATGTACACTAAAATCAGGCACTCTTGAAGACTCTGAGATTGTTTATGAGAACATGGAAGAGCTGGATGTGATTTCATGGAATTCCATTATCACTGCAAATGCTCAAAATGGATATAGGGATTGAGTGCTGATACTTTTCATTGAAATGCAAAAAAAAGGTTTTCAATGGACAAATATGTTTGTGGGAGTGTTCTTGGATCATGTGGACATAATGAGAGGCACTTCATACTCAAATATATAAAACCGGATGTAGTATGAATGTTTATGTCATGATTGCTCTTTTAGACGATATGCAAGTAATCGAATCTCAACGATGCATACCTTGTTTTCGTGGGATGTCCGAGAGAGGAACATTGTTGCTTGGAACACCATGATATCTGCATATATAGAGAACCAATGCATAAAAGAGGGACTGCAGCTCTTTATGCAAATGGGTGAGAATGGAATTTCACCAGATGAGTACACCATAGCCATTATGATCAAAGCAGAATTTCACCAGATGAGTACACCATAGCCATTATGATCAAAGCAATGACAGTTCAATCAGAAATAGCAGAGTGCAAACAGTTTCATGTCATTGCTGTTAAATCCGGATACTACACAGATGCGCCAATTGGAAATGCCCTGATCACCATGTACGCTAAACATGGAAAAGTTAGCTACTTTGTGCAGGCTCTCAAAAATGGGAAATGCCGTGATTGGCGTGATTACACATAATTGTGATAATGAGAGAAATATTTGGACTAAAATATTGGGGCACTATACCGTAGGTTAGGAGAAAAAACATTTGTCTACTCTACGGCCTGTGTCTGTCTTCATCTCGCCCCTGCTCTCCTCTTCTCCGAAAAGAATAATCTTTTTTCATGTTTATTCAGTTTCTGTTGTTTATTTTCCTCTGTTCTTTTTTCGATTCCAGTGAATTCTGCGGCATGGTAAGAAAGATTTTCATATACACAGTAGAGGAGGTGAAGAGGCTGTCTCCCAAAGCCAAGCTACCCATGGTCGGCAATGAGATGAAACCAAGCAAGCCGATTCGACGTAGGTGTTGGCGAGGACCAATCTTCGCCAGGGTCCAAGTTTCGATGGTACATTGAAGCCTATCTCTTCCACTTTTCACTTCTAACAAACCTCGACATTGATTTGTTTGATCCCCTAAAACAATGAACCGTAAAGTGTTGAATTTTATAAGAAAGTTGTATGCATCTCGCCCGCAGTGATCCGACCGCCTCGGGGTTGAATGGTGCTTTGTTTATATTTGTTTTATATTAATGCATAACGCAAAGATGATTGGGTATGGAGGTCTTGATGTAGGAATTGTGTGTCTTTGGGTGGGGTGAGCACCTAATTGATTGAGAATATCGCACACTCGCACCTCCAACTTTTGAGAAGATCCCTACTTGTCACTACTTTTGTCGGAGTTATCTCAAGAAGCCGGTGTAAACTTAATTTATTACAACTTATGGATTTTCCTCCTGATTACACCAATCACCATTACCTTGAGACGGTGACCTTTCAAAGACACAATTCCTTTTAAGAAGTGGAGAACTTCCAAACACATAAATGCCCCGATTGTGCTCTCAAAAATTGGTAATTCGCACATGACGCAATATTTGACAAGAAAAAATTCTTCTTTTGTCTTGGTTGAATAGATGGAATTTGTTTAAATGAGAGAATTTAATTTGGAGAGAGAGAGAACGATGCTGATTTTTTTTTTTTTTTGAGGGGGAGACGTAAAGTGGAGAATTGAGAGGGCGAAGTAAGTTTGGAGGAGACGAAGGGTTTTTTTTTTGTTTAATTTCATAATTACTACTCTAATTAATTTCTAATCCACCTCACTCTGTCATCGTGACACTCTTCAGGACCGTCAATTTATACCCCTTGAAACTGAATCTCAGCCGTTGGTCATAAAACCTCCCTCCAGTGTTATATTAGATATTAGGTAACGCTTACAGAATCGTTACTAATGGTAAAATGAACATGTGAAAAATTAAAAAACCGTGAAATTATAAAGGGGACTGTTGTCACTGTCGCGCCCATCTCACGCAAACCCTTAAACAGAACGAAGAAAAATCAAACAGGGAAAAGGATAAACTTTGTTGCTGCCGCTCATCGACTTATCTTTTTCCATTTTCTTCTTCCTCCCATTTCTCCTTCATTCCTCCTTTCAATTCGTAACAATGTTTGATTTTTGTTTCGACTATTTAGGGTGTTTTGAGAAGTTGTTTGGTACTTAATTTAGCACAACAGTTGCTCGATCTACTCAAAAAGGTTGTTATTTTGGCAAGGTAAGACACTATATTGGGTTTGAGGGTTTCATTTTTTCGAAATTTGGGTTTTAACTTGCTTTTGGCGCATATGTTCACTCTGTTTGTTGTGCACAGATTACTTTAAGAGTCACCTGAAGAAATTTCAGCTTTCTCTCTTCCTTCTGCTCTAAAGCAACATATGAATACATTTTAAGGTACCTCTTATTAATTTCTTTATTCATTTATATATTCAAGTTTTTGTATTTTTGGATAATCTTCAATGGGGTTGTTTGTGATTAATTGGTAGTTTTTATGCACGATTTTGGTGTTGAAACTTTTGCCTTGCGATGAATTGGGGATTGTCCAGTATGGATGTTTGTTCACTCACCACTAGGTATTGGAGGTGTACTTAGTAATTTGTAAGGGGTTTTTGTCAGAAATTGCAAGAGTTAGGGGTAAGCAGTATATATGGAGGGTGCAATTATATGGATCTGCTATATCCATTCTCTTCATAGGTAGTTAATTGCATGCATCCATAGTTACAGTATTGACCTGCAACCACTCAGCTCCTGCTGATGCACAAGTTCAAAAACTTGGGCTACATCAAGCAAAGTTAAAGTATTATCTGTTAATCTAGTTTTGCTAATACAAGGAACTTGTTTGATTAGCTTTCTAGGATCTGCACTGTACCATGTACTAATTAAACTTAAGTCAGATGAATAATCTTCTTGTGCATATTGATTACTTTGCAGCATATGTGAATGCATGCTTTAGGGAATTCAGTTAGTGACAGGGCATTCCATTTGCTGCACCATGAAAAGGGCTTACACTTTTTCTGCAAGAAGGGTGGATTTGTTTGTGTTAGTTAATGTCAGAAACAATGTCAATGTTGATGAAGGATTTGGGTTGGTGAGTTGCTCTTCATAGTTGTGTACTTGCATATTTTGAATTCTAAATTAGATACTGGTGTAACCTTGGCTTTGCTTTTGTTTTCTGAACTCATTATCAAAATGTTCTCTCATGATTGTTGAGTAGAACTTTCCTTATTATGATAGGCAGCAAGCAGAAGCCAAATGGGAAATACAAGTTAAGTAATTCGTTGAAGGCAAGTGAAGTAGTGGATGCTAAAGGAAGCCACCTACTGATGGTACAAGAATGATTAGTTTTCTTTTTTCGTATGGGTGATATACTAGTGTCATGTTCTCCTTGGTTGATATTTGGTTAAGAAGTTAGAGTCTGAAGGCATTGTTAAGAAAATCTTTCCATTACATGGTATCGTGTTTAACTTATCTCCATCTTGTCCCTGGTATTGGTGCGTACCTAAAGCGCAATAAGGTTTTGTTGTGTCTAGATCTGGTCTTGGATGAGGTTGACAGAATGTTGGATATGGGCTTCGAACCTCAAATTCGGAAAATTGCTGAGCTGATTGGAATGCCACGTCCAGGTGCAAGACGGACAATGTGCGCTTTTCAGTGCCACCTTTCCAACTGAAATATATACATGTCCGGTAATTTAATCTGGTTTTGCTATATTTTATGTTAAGAAATAGTCCCTATTGAACTTAAATCCGTCCTTTCTTTTGTGGTTACTTTTTGCATTTGTGCTCACTGTTTATTCACAGAAAGAATTAAAAAGAAAGAAATTTGATAGGTATAGTTTTGTTTTTTTGTGTATATTTTAAATTGCCACTCTTACTGTTTCTTTCTATTAGAATATGAATGAACGAGTTTGTTGGATACTATGTGAGCTGACCTTTGACACAGTCTTGGCGTATATATATTTTATGGGATATCCTAGTTGTATAACAAAACATTGCCACATATGCGTAAGCTATTTTGCATCTCATTTTAGTGGTACTTTCATTCTAGTGGCCTTTAGATTGATTGCTTTTGAGCCTGTATGCACTCGTGACAAGAATAGTAGACTAGGTCCATTGCATAGTGTGGTTACATGTTTAATATGTCTTGACAATCATATTAGCTAGCATATCCTGAATAGTAGGCACACTACACCATTTGGGTGATTTACTAACACACACAATTTCCGCTTGCGAACATTTTATAACCATTAGTTGCTTGCTAACGGTAGATAAGCGTAAGGGCATCCTTTTCCGTTTGTAAATATATAAACTTATTGTTTGTTTATTCGCTCACGTATAATAGCACTCACTTTTTGTTGGAAGCAATTAAAACAAAAATAAAAATAGAAAGGAAACAACATAGATCCAATAAATTCATCGATCTCGAACTCTCGTCAGTTTTAGAGAGGGCAGCAACATCTATGCAAGGGAGAGCTTGGGTGAAAAAGGGAGCGCAAACCATCATCTCTTCATCTTCGATAGAAGGTTCTTTCTCCTTTTTGGCCTTCTCTCTTTTCTTCTTCATTTGGTTATGGGATGGAGAAATCGCGGGTTCTAGGTATGATCTTATCGTCTTCCTTTTATTTAAATTCTCTCCTTTTTTTCATATTTAGGTTTTGAGAGGATGCGCCATAGAGTGAATTAGTGTTTACAATCAGAATTTTTTATTTTTCAATTTTAATTTTTTAGTTAGGTCTTTGTGGTATAGAATTTAAATTGGTATGTGGGAGTCTATCAATTAGGTTTGCACTTTAAATTCATTTAGTACCTCAATACTTTTAAAAAGGAGGGGTTAATTTCTAGAGCATGAGGTAGAGATGTTATTAAGATAGTGATAGCGAAGGTGATGGTTGTATTATGAGGACAGTGTGTGGAACTTTTCTCATTATCAAAATTTCCCTTTTAGTCTCTCTCTCATAAAACCAACTAAACCTTTTTTTGTCTGTTTGATCAAAGCTTTGAAAGATGCATCTTCTCGAATCTTCTAAACCCGTAAAATAAATATCATTTTTTTTAAGTGCTTATATTGATTATTGATTCATGTTTGTAACAAAATATTGGTTGTGCAGAATTTTTTCCCTACAATGACAAAAATTGTTGGGACACTTGGACCGAAATCGAGATATGTGGAAGTGATTTGTGGTTGTCTTAAAGCTGGGATGTCTGGTATGATTATATTATTAATAGGAATGTTGTTGGTTTGATGTATTAAAGATTGGAACTTGACTTGTTTATTTATTTCATATTGTTGTAGTTGCGCGTTTTGATTTCTCTTAGAGACCCTGAGTATCATTAAGAGACTTTGGCAAATTTGAAGCTAGCTGTTAAGAGTACTAAGAAGCTCTGCGCGGTAAATAAACCCTTGTGAAACTATAGCTTATGTATGATTAGGGGAGTGAGATACTGATTTTCATTTTGCTATCAGGTCGTGCTGGATACAGTGGGACATGAATTGCAGGTTGTGAATGTCACTGAGGATGCTATATCGCTTGTAGTTGATGGGCTTGTTGTTCTAACTCCAAATTGAGACCAGAAGTCTACGTCAGAGTTGCTTCCTATTAACTTTGATGGACTGGCGAAGGTGAGTAGGGGAGTAGTTAATTCTCATTGGCTATTAAGTTAACTTAGGCAATTATATTTTTCTATCCAAGTCCTTGACACATTTTCTTCCTTGTGTAGGGCAAGAAATTTGAAGTTGATGAACTTTTCCCACTTGGTTGGCTTTAAGATGGTGGGAGCAGTGTAGTCAAGGCGTGCGCCTAGGCGCGCTTAAAGCGCAAGGCGCACTTTTAGTGCCTCGCCTTGACTAAGGCGTGAGAGGTCATATAAGGCGTGCGCTTTTTGTGTTTTTTTGTGTTTTTTGTTGAGGCGCGAGGCGCACAAGGCACGCGCCTTATCAACTTTTACAGTTTTTTCGTTTTTTTTACAATTTTTGCTATACGTGACACATTTACACTCGATCCAATTGTTGTATGATATAAGAAATTGTACAAATTTAGTAAGTTTCATTGTGGAGTACACTTTAAACTTAATTTTGACTAGTTTTTGTTAAGTTGTATGGATTGAGAAAAGACACAAAGATGGATTAAATTTTAAATGAAGTTTTACGGATTCTAAAATTGAATCAATGTTCTATTTTATAAAGAACTCATTTGGCTCAATTCGATCGGTTCATTATTTTAGTTTATTGAAGTTGAGCTAGATTGTATTGAGAGATACGAAGTTTTATTTTGCTTTTACTTATTGCTTAAGATTTTTCTTTTAAATGACTACAATGGTTTTATGTTTACAATCACATAAAATTAATTTTAAAGTTTGGCTAAGCAAATCAGTGATTATTCATGTCATATTTAATATTTATTTTATTTTTTATTTGATATATCTATTTTTTTATTACTACGCGCCTCACTTCAGTTAGGTGCGCGCCACACCTTGTGCCCTAAGGCACAAAGAGGTGTTAGCCTTGGAGGTGCTTTAACGCCTTTACTACACTGGGTGGGAGTTCTTTTTCTGCGGAAGAAGACTTAGTTTGTTTGTAAGCACATGTATTATTTAATTGTCATGTTGTAATTTTACTCTAGGAGTTTAAATACTTGGAAGTTTGGGAGTTATACTTTTTGAGAATTTAATAGTAGTGGAATAAATATTTTGTTTCTTAAATGTGTATTTTGTGTAATGAATATTAAGGTTTATGGATCAATAAAAGAATTTGGTTGATACATTGTGGAGTAAAGGTGCAAGTGTATGTTTAGGTGCTATAACACTGTAGGTGGTCTGCAGTCCAGGAAATGTAATTTTTTTTAAAACAATAAATCATTAGTAACGGATACGTAACCGTTAGAAATATAAATCATTAGTAACGGATACGTAACCGTTAGAAACATTTTACTGATGGAGAATAAATTTTTTTTGTAACCGTTACTAATGCATTCTAACGGTTACGTATCCGTTACTAAAATTAATTTCAGTGACACTTTATAACCGTTAGTAAATTTTGTAACGGATAATAATTGTTACAAATAT
This sequence comes from Coptis chinensis, assembly GCF_015680905.1. Classification (NCBI taxonomy): domain Eukaryota; kingdom Viridiplantae; phylum Streptophyta; class Magnoliopsida; order Ranunculales; family Ranunculaceae; genus Coptis; species Coptis chinensis. The sequence continues at coordinate 18,840,921 of NC_141457.1, read as the reverse complement.
CTGTTACTAATATTACTCACGTTTTTGTGTCAATGCAAGATAACCGTTACTAATATTTTTTGTAACGGATGTATATCTGTTATAAATAAACTGTTATGGTGTAGTGTTGTTTGATTCATCTATTTTTCTGGTAGGATAGTTGTGTTAATTATTTATTTACTAATTGCTTTTTACATTACGAGTACAAACCGAAACCGAGTTCAGGAAGCCCCAAATAGAATTAATGATACAATTTGAACTAATGGCAGAAATGGTTTGAAGGACTTTGATGCAGTTTCCCTTTGCTTGTAAGATTGTGAATTACGTGTTGGGATTTTCTTCTTCCAGATGTTTATGTACCCACTGTAAAGGAGCATTTTAGTTTACCTTTACATACAAGGGAAGAAGGAGAATGGGATTGAATTTAGGAAAGACCAAGTTTGTTGATGAGCGAACTGTCTACGTATCTATCTTTCGATTATGGGGGGAGAGAAGAATTAGGTTTGGCGTAGTTCATATGAGAGGTATTTATAGATGGTGAAAGTGAATCTTAACACAACACGTGTAAAGATCAACACAAATGTAGGGTGGAGATTGAGAAGGCGTGTGAGAACTGTGTTGGTAGGCATGCTGTAATGATGGGGATTAGTAGCAGTTGTTAGTAGCTTGTGGTAGTGGTTAGTAGCTTGCGGGAGTGATTTGTGTAAGTGCAGCTTTGGTCATGATTGCTTCTAGAAGATAGGCTGAGTCATGATATATAACGATCTGCATAGTGATACGATCTGTTCTAGAGCGATCTCATAGCTCGTGGACGCGAGCTAGTGAGGTAGGTCGGAGAAGTAAGTCAGAGGTCAGTGTGGTATTTCCACCATGCTGAACACGTGCTTGATATTCCTGAATGAGAATATCACTCTCTCACACAACCCCTTCTCAGTAGGTCGTGCAGTTCATTGACGCGATCTGTTGAGAGAACACAGTAACGCGTGTTGAGCATGCATGAAGAGACGAACTGATGTAAATGGAAATACCCAAGGAACTATAGAGATTGATTCGTACTATCTGGTGAACTAGTAGGCGGTAATAGTTCGCACGTGTATGGCACGTGAGCAAATCTGAGCAGTTGCGGAGAAAACGTGCCGCCCCATTTTTTTGGGATTTGAAAAGACAGGATAGCTTGTTGGAAGCCGTGTGCGGCTAGGGCTAGGGTGTAATCATAACACTTTGGGAACTGGAGGGGCGGTTATACAAAACAATGCTGGCTATCTGAATCGCCATTTCGTGCTTCTCTTTTCAGAAAAACTCTCTACATCAAGAGTCTTCAGGTTAGTTTTCTGCCATTGTTGATCTTCTACTCTCCGCTTCGTTCTTGCTTTTTGTTGTTGAGTTGTTAGGTCGTTCGTTTTGTTGCCTGTTGTTGGAGTTGTGAGTGACAAGAGAAAGATGTCTGACTCAGACAATACGCGATCTAATGAGATTCGCAAAGTTTCTCTTGGTTGGGATGATGTGGAGGAAGAGAAGGAGGAGTCAGTTTGTGGTGTGAGTGAGGGTGATGATGATGATGAGGCTAACGGTGGGGAAGATGATGCTTGATCTGCATCTGCGGTTGCTGTAACTAGCACTTTAGGCCGCGATGAGAGATCGTCGTCCAGTGGGTTGCCGCCTAGGACTATAGACAAACACGCTTTGAGGGCGTTCCCCTACCTGAGAAAGACTTATGGGATAACCGTAAGCGGTCTGGAGATCCACGAGCCAGGACAGGACGCACATGTCTTTAGTGATAGGTACAATCCACCGAACTACGGGGTTTTGTCTGTGAGGGGCAGTTGAGGGCTCATATGACGATACCGTTCTCCAAATTGGTCTGTGCATTTTTGAACTTTTGTGGCAAAGCGCCCTGTCAGTTTGTGGGTAACACGTGGCGGTTGTTCAAGGTGTTTGACTTGCTGAACGCCAGCGGTGAGTACCGGATAGGGGTCGCTGACATTATTGAGCACTTCTCAGTAAAGCGATCTCGGGCTCATAACTTTAGTTTGCAAACACGAGCTAAGAGGTTGAGCGTTCTGGACGGTGTGAGTAACGAGTCTTGGGACAAAAGGCCATTGCTATTAGTCGGGAACTTCTGTGCTAGAGGGTTTGGTGTGGAAAATAGGATATGTGACCTTACTGGTGGGTACCAGTATGCTATTTGAGTGTTTTGATATTGCATCTGTTGACTTTGTATTGACATTACTAATTTGTTGTCTGTGCAGAGCTCGCTATAGAGAAGGGAACTGATCGGAAGGTGATTGAGAAGTTTGCAAGGCTAACTCGAGTGCAGAAATAGGCAAAACTTCCTGAGGTTACACATTTCTTTGTGGAACGGGGAGGGCCTGCGATTAGGGAGAAGAGGAGGGTTCAGAAGAAGAGGGCGTGGGGTGAGGTGATTGGGGAGCATCTAGTGGACCGGTGATGGAAAGGCGCAAGAGCAACTTGGTGACAAGGGAAGATAAGAACCAAAGTTGTGCTAGTCCGAAGCGACCCCCTGGAGGTGCTAGTGCCTCAGGGGCTAGGGTTGAGAGGGGTCTCGAGAGCGCACCCTACGATTTGGATGATATCATCTTCGATATTCCTGAGCGAAGTCGCTTACCGAAGAGGAAAGGCGATGAACTTAAGGCCCGGTATGCCAAGGTCGTGAGGGTAGTTAAAACTGTGTTTGGGGGCAGCTCGGGACCTGGCGGTGAAGGGAGAACTGGGGAGGGTGGCTCGTAGTTCAAGGTCTAGGCCTCTGGTTGACTTCAACGTGCTGGGTGAAGAGACCACGGAGGTCGCTCTGACCAAGGTCGCTGGAGATACTTCTGGTAAGATGAAGGGGAAGGCTGCTGTTAAAGAGACTGGCAAAGGTCACTCCAGTGGTGGGAAAGATGAGCTGGAGCACAATCTAATGTATGTAGATGAGACGTCTGGCAAAAAACGCTTTGTGAAGAGGTCGGATTGTAGCTACAAATCCGTACTTATAGCAGCTTGTTTGCTGGAGGGGATGACGCTGGATGGTGATAGGAAGGACTTGGATTCCAAGGAGCTGGAGTCGAAGTTAAGGGGAATGGATAAGGCGTGGTGCATGGTAAGTACCTCCTATGTTGTGATTTGTTTGCCTTGTTCCGCCTCATGTTATTGCTTGATACTGATGCAGTGTACTGTGTTTATTGATGTAGCTTATTGTTGGGTACCAAAAATTGAAAATGGCTGCGCAGTTCGCTGAGATAGAAAAGACTGAAGTCTAGTCCTTAAAGGACGAGCTCTCGACTCTTCGAGAGTGGAACAGTCTGAGAAGAAAGAACTGGACGCTTTGAAGATGCAGCTCACTACATTGACTTTGGAGAAGACGTCGGCTGTCAACGAGTCGGTTGAGCTGAGGCATGAGGTGGACGACCTGAAGAGAAAGTTAGCTGCAGTGAATGCTTTTGCTAAAAGATGCAAAACTGCCACGGTGTAGGCGAAAGAGGCCTATTTTGCTATTCGTGTTGAGGTAGAGGAGCTGGAGAAAAAGTACAATGAGCTACAGGAGGAACATGAACTTGGGGCTTTGGGTGATCGTAGGAACGAAACACTCGAAGATGCTAGTAATATTCCTAAGGTTGTGCCTCCTTCCGCTACTGGTGCATTAGCTGATCCTTCGCAGGTTTTGGTCGATCTGGACGTGACCGTTACCGATGCGGCTGTGGCGACCTCCGGTGAACCTAGTTCCTCTCAAGTGCTAAATGCACTTATCACTGAAAGCTTTGAGAATGTTGTTTAAAAAAGGTGTTTTAAGTTTGTGTTTATGTGTGGCCTTTGGCCTGAAACAATAGAACTGGTTTCCTGGGGTAACCTGGGCGGTTCGCTTTAAGTACTAATTTTTGTTCGTATCGTACTTAGACGACCTGGACTTCCGAATTGTTCTGGAGAGTTCGGGAAGCGATACCCGATAGTTAAGCAAGCTGGATTTCCTGAGTAGACTTAGCAGCTCGGTTAGTCTACGAACTGGGCTTAACTTTTGGCCGACAGTTCGCTCTTGTGCTTGTACTGAATGCATGTCGCTTCATTTTGCTCAATTACTTGGTACTTTGCATATGATATGTCTGATTACACTTTGTAAATGTGTGGCTGTTGTTGTGACCTGTGGTAAGAGTGAGATAGGCTAAACGACCTGTAAGCTTGTTTACGCGTCATGCTTGTTATTCGTTTTTAGCATTGTAGGTCGCACGTATCTTTAAGACGCATGAAGTGTTATAAGTTTTAGAGCAACATGAGCTACAGTACGTGCGTGGCACGTGTAGGAATATGGGCAGTCGGGAGATATGAAATGATGGCTGCCAGGTGGACTGACGTTTGGCGTCTTGATGTAATTATGACGTGCCTTGGGAAGGGACGTTACTTGAGCATAAGTAGAACTGTTAGTAGAAGCTCAAGGGTATTTGCTCTCCTTCATCTCCAAGCTGCTGTGCTCCAAAGTTCTTGCGCGCTTATCTTTACTTATCAACTTAGGTACGTGTTCTTCTTTACTTAGTTTTCTGTTGAATAAGAATGCTTTGCTCTTGTGTTAGTTCAGTGATCTTTGGTTTCGTTTGTAGACTCGAGTATGGCCAGGCGACGTGGAGATGATGCTAGTGGTGATGAGGGGACGAAGGAAAACTCTCCCCTTGTGATGGAGGAGATGGAGTTTAGGCCCCATCCTCATGGGAACCGTGGCAAGCGCAAAGTTGTTGGCTCTGGTTCAAAGAAAGACAAACGTGCCAAGGTGGAGGTTCGCGAGCGACCTGGAGGTATCGTGTTCAAGTCTCCTAACCGAGGAGGGGGTAGCGGACCTGAACCGGGAGGAACATGGCAAACTGAGGCAGGGTCACAATGCTGTGGCTGGTAGTTCATCCCAGCGTTCTGGTGATGTGGGTAGCGACTTCTTCTACGTTGGGAAGACGGGGAAGAAGCGTGCGCATGGTCAAGCATTCTGATTGCAGCTTCCATTCGGCCTCTATATCGACCTGCCTCCTGGAAGGAATGGTGCTAGATGGGGATAAAGCCGAGCTGGACGATGAAACTTTGGAGACGACCCTGAAGACCACAGACTTGGCATGTTGTTTGGTGAGCTTTATACTTGCACTGATGTTTTGTGGTATGAATGACAAATATTAATATTGGCATTCTCTTTACAGTTTCTGGCGGGGTACGATAAGTTGAAGCGAGCTGTGCAATGTCCTGATAATGTTAATGGTGGTGCTGCTGAGCTGGTTAGGATGTGTACTGCCTAGGAAGCTGATAAGAAGAAGATGAAAGCCCTGAGGAAAAAACATCAAGATGTGCAAGAGGAGAAAACTGTGCTGGTTAGTTCAATGATGGACTTGCGTGAAAAGTTGGCCTCCGTGACTGAGTATGCCAAGCAGTGTCAAGTTGTGGCACGAAAAGCGCAAAGGGAATATGATCGAGTTTGTGAAGATCATGCTGTGCTGGCGGAAATGTACGTTGAACTACTGGAAAAGCAGGATTGTGAAGCTGAGGGTACTGTTGCACTTGTGGTAGCACGCGATGTGAGTAATATCCCTTCTACCAGCACCGCTTCGACTGATAAAAACGTGGTTATTGATGTTAGACGCTGATTGTTGGACATATCGTTGTAAGTTGTGAAAATTGTTGGATGATTTGTTAGTTCGTCTCTTTGTGAGAGAATTAAACAATAGAACTGGTTTCTCAGGTTCGCCTGAGCAGTTCGTCCTTTTGATATTGATACAGAACGAACTGGTTTCCACGAAAGTGGAAGTTCGCTTTTTGCAAAAATTTGTAAGAATGCCGATATGGATTTCCTGAGTAGACCCAGCAGAACGGTGGATTAGTAAACTGGTTTTCTGAGTTTACTCAAGCAGTTCAGTTGATGGAAGTTTATGGAATGCATGTTGTTTATTTATGCCTGATTGCTTGTACTTCTTGTTTTGCTCATGATGAATATGGCATATAGTGATTACGAAGTTTGAGACTTAGCTTAGGGAAGCGTCCTGCTAGTAGATAATGTTCTCAACTGTGGGTTGCCCACTAGTAAGAACTTTATGGGCTGATGAGCCTGGTAGCTCAGAGGAGTGTGTTAGCTTATTATAGCATAGGGCTCGCTGAGAGTATTCTGTCTGAGGTGATCCTAAAGTTATAGGTAATCACTAATGAGAATTGGAGAGGTTGTGGAGCCTATGAGCTAAAGGGAGCGTGCTGCTCACCGAGAGCGTGTTGCTCATGGAGATCGTGCTGGCTTATGAAAGTGTATTGCTCACTGAGAGCATTCTCCTTGAGTTGATCCTATAAGTATAGGCCCTTAACTAGTGAGAATTGGAGAAGCTATGGAGCCTGTAAGCTCAAGAGAGTGTGCTGCTCACGGAGAGCGTGGTAGCTTATGAAAGCGTATTGCTCACTGAGAGCGTTCTCACTGAGTTGATCATAGAAGTATAGGTCCTCAACTAGTGAGAATTGGAGAGGCTATGGAGCCTGTAAGCTCAAGAGAGCGTGCTGCTCATGGAGATCGTGGTAGCTTATGAAAGCGTATTGCTCACTGAGAGCGTTCTCACTGAGTTGATCCTAGAAGTATAGGTTCTCAACTAGTGAGAATTGGAGAGGCTATGGAGCCTGTAAACTCCAGAGAGCGTGCTGGTCACGGAGAGCGTGGTAGCTTATGAAAGCGTATTGCTCACTGAGAGCGGTCTCACTGAGTTAATCCTAGAAATATAGGTCCTCAACTAGTGAGAATTGGAGAGGCTATGGAGCCTGTAAGCTCCAGAGAGCGTGCTGGTCACGGAGAGCGTGGTAGCTTATGAAAGCGTATTGCTCACTGAGATCGGTCTCACTGAGTTAATCCTAGAAATATAGGTCCTCAACTAGTGAGAATTGGAGAGGCTATGGAGCCTGTAAGCTCTAGAGAGCGTGCTGGTCACGGAGAGCGTGTTAGCTTATGAAAGCGTATTGCTCACTGAGAGCGGTCTCACTGAGTTGATCCTAGAAATATAGGTCTTCAACTAGTGAGAATTGGAGAGGCTATGGAGCCTGTAAGCTCCAGAGAGCGTGTTAGCTTATGAAAACGTATTGCTCACTGAGAGCATTGAAACTCATGGGAGTGCTGGAAGTGTGCATATACTGGTGGTGCGTTCAGTGCAAGTTCGGTGTTTTGGTGATGAGATTGAACGGAGTAGGTTGTAATATAAGCATAAGTAAACTAAACCTGAGAAATAAAAACATGGAATATACAATAATGCATTCTTATTGATAAAATTTCTTTAACAAATAAGTATTCCAAGGGCGTGGCAATGGTTTCCCTTCGTGGGTCTTTATCTAGTACGCCCCATTGCCAACAACTCGTTCCACTATGTACGGTCCTTCCTATGTTGGTGCTAGCTTGGCGTCATCTTGAGTCTTTTTCAGAACTAGATCACCAGGTTGAAAAGATCGAGGATGTACTCGCTTGTTGTAGGACTTCTTCAGAGCTTGCTGGTAAGATGCCACTTTGATGGTTGCTAGGTTGCGGCATTCTTCCAGCAAGTCGACCTCTCAAGCTAGGACGGAGTCATTATCTCCAGACTCGATGAGTTCTGAGCGAGTCGTAGTGACTGTCAGTTCGGTGGGAATAACAACTTCTGTGCCATAGCACAAGGAAAATGGTGACTCGCCTGTGCTGGAGCGAGCTGTGGTGTGATGAGCCCACAGAATGTTCTCTAATTGATTTTGCCATTGGCTATTGTTCTTTTCAATCTTTTTCTTCAAATTTTCTAAGATTGCTTTGTTGTTAGCCTCGGCTTGGCCATTGCTTTGAGCGTACTGAGGAGTGGAGAATGCATGGACGATCTTCCACTTGGCCAGAAACTCCTTGACTATTTTTCCCTTGAATTGGGAACAATTGTCCATCACCAATGTGTGTGGTAAGCCAAATCTGGTAATGATGTGAGTCCAGATAAAGTTTCTGACGTGTGATTCCTTGACATAAGCTAAAGAAATTGCTTCGACCTACTTAGTGAAGTAATCAGTTGCAGCTAAGACGAAGCAAAAACCGGCACTTTTTTGTGGGATAAAAGGTCCCATGATGTCCATGCCCCACATGTGAAATGGCCAAGGGCTCGCAATGTTGATCAACTTGCGAGCTAGTTGGATGATGTTGTGGCCAAAGGTCTGGCATTTGAGGCACTTGAGAACATATGTTTTGGCATCGATCTGCATTTGAGGCCAAAAGTATCCTTGGGAGAGCGCTTTATGGGCCAAAGAGCGACCTCCATCATGGTTTTCGCACTCTCCCTCATGAATTTCAGCAAAAATTAATTGACCTTGTTCTGGGCTTATGCACCTCAAGTGAGGTCCGCCAGCAAATTTTCGGAATAACTTGTTATTGACCAAGCAATAACGGCGTGCCTGATATGGAATTTGTCTGGCTTTGGCACACTCTTCTGGGAGTGTACCGTGCTGGATGTACTCTATGATGCGTTGCATCCATGTTTGACTAATCTGATCTTCAGAGACTGGGCACAGGTCGCTGACTCCTAGGGGCGCAGCTTCGATGTTCGGGTAGCCAGGTAAGCTAAACTGTCTGCGTGACGATTTTCATCATGCAAAAAATAATGTATTGTGGATTTCTTGAAAGAAGGAAGTAACTGATAAACAACTTGAATGTATTTAGAAAGGTTACCTTCGTGGGTAGTGTACTCTTTAGCAACCTGGTGAACAACCAGTTGCGAGTCACTAAAGACTTGGAGCTCTTGTACACCGAGCTGTAACGCCATTCGAAGCCCCATTATTAATGCCTCGTACTCCGCCTCGTTGTTGGAGGTTGCAAAGTCTATGTGAACTAATTTCTCCATCATTGCTCCATCTGGGGACACTAAGACAACTCCAATTCCACTTCCTTCGGGGTTGCTAGATCCATCCACGAATAGAGACCAGACGGTCTTGTCATTCTTCTTTGTGGATGGGATATCTATTTCTGGTTCCCAAGTTAGGTCGTCGACAGGGAAATCTACTAGGAAATCTGCGACGACCTGCCCTTTCTGAGAGATGCGTGGGACAAACTCAACGTGGTGTTCTCCGAGTTCTTTGGCCCATACTGCCATGCGAGTTGTCTTGTTCTCCTTATGAAGGATTTTCTTCAATGGGAGGTCGGTGAGTACATTGATCGGATGCGCTTGAAAGTAAGGCCTAAACTTCCGTGCAGAATATAGCAATGCGAGTACTGCTCTTTCAATGTAAGAGTAGTTCTTTTCAGCTGGAGTTAGCGGCTTACTTGTAAAGTAGATCGGTTTCTCTGAGTTGTTTTCCTCTTTGAAGAGAACCGAACTGATGGCAAAGTCCGATATTGCTAGATAAAGTCCCAGCGTTTCTCCATCTGTTGGTTTTGCTAGGATGGGAGGTGTAGTCAGGTACTCTTTGAGGGTGGAGAACGCTTGGTGGCACTGGTCGTTCCACGAGAATTGCTCACCTTTTTTAAGAAGTTGTAGGAACGGTGGGCATTTGTCTGACGCCCTGGAGATGAATCGGTTAAGTACTGCGACCATTCCTGATAGCTTCTGTATTTGCTTCTTTGTTTGTGGATCAGGCATGTCCAAAAACACTCGGATTTGGTCTGGGTTAGCCTCGATCCCCCTCTGTGATACTTGGTACCCCAGAAATTTCCCTAAAGACGCTCCAAAAAGGCACTTTTCTGGATTCAGCTTCATTCGAGTTCGGCGTAACCTGGAGAACACTTGCTCAAGGTGAGTAAGGTGGTCACCTACTTTCTTGCTCTTGACGACCATGTCGTCGATGTAGACTTCCATGGTATCTCATAACATGTCCTGGAACACCAGTGACCAACCGTTGATAAGTCGCTCCAGTGTTCTTGAGACCGAACGGGAGGACGTTGTAGCAATAAATTCCCTACTCTATAATGAATGACGTCTTCTCTTGGTCTTCTTCAGCGAGTGGTATCTGGTTGTACCCACTATATACATCCATGAAGGACAGGAGCTCGTGGCCACAGGTATGGTCCACAAGTCGGTCGATTCTAGGTAAAGGAAAGTTATCCTTAGGTGTTTCTTGGTTGACATTGGTGAAGTCAACGCAAAGGCGAACTATGACATTCTTCTTTGGAACTACTACTATGTTAGCGATCCATTCGGGGTAATCAACCTTTCGGATGAAACCGACTTGTTTGAGTTTGTCAACCTCATCGTTGATTGCTTTTTGAAAACACAGTGATAGTCTCCTAGGTCGCTGTTGAATTGGTCGAGCCTGAGGGTTGACATTTAGTCTATGACATGCAACATTAGGATCTATACCCGGTACATCAATATACGACCAAGCGAAAACATCTTTATTCATGGATAAAAACTTTACAAGCTGGGCCTTGAGTGTAAGATCAAGGTTAGCCCCTACATAGACGAATTTAGGATCGTCTTCGGTTCCTAAGTTCACTCGATGCCTTTCTTCAGCTTGTACCGTGGCTTGTGGTGGTTGAGCGTCCTCTGGGGGACTGTATTCTGGAGATGCTTTGTCGATCTGAGGAATAATTGGAGTGACCGTAGGAACTGGAGCGACTTCTGTGGTTAGGACAACAGGGTCTGGTGTGACTTCTGTGGTCATGACAACAGAGGCTGGAGTGATCTTCGGAAGCTGTATTGGTTGTATGAGACATGGTGGGACGATCTCTAGGGTCTTGACAGGTGGAGCAACGACTGCTGGAGCGACCTCTGGGGTCCTGACTGGTGGATCAATAAATGCTTTAGAGACTTTTGGGTTCTGTACAGACGAATAGACCTTCTTGCTAGAGCCCCCGGCGTTCTGTTTTGGTGCTTTGGCTCTGACTTCAGCGACCAAGTCTTTGGCCATTGTGTAGCTGGTGGGCTCGTTCCTTGTGCTGATAGGTGAGTCAGCGGTCTTGTTCGCTGAGAGGATTTGGTTACAATAATAAGTCTCGAGCTGATTGCTTCAAAGCTCTATCATACCCCTAGGGCCTGGAAAGCGGAGAACTTGATGTAGTGTTGATGGTATAACTTGCATTTGATGAATCCAACGCCGTCCTAGGATGGCCTTGTAGGACAACTTGATGTCCAAGACGCTGAAACGCGTATTGAAGCTGACTTTGTCTTCTCTAGATCCCACTGAGACTGGGAGTATGATATCACCAATTGGGTCGGCTCTGGAGCCATTAAACCCGTAGAGGGGAGCGATTGGATCTATGAAGAATGACTTGGGCAAGTTCATATCTTGGATGGTATGGTAGAACAAAATGTCACACGAACTACCAGGGTCTATTAGAACACGCTTGACTGTCCAGTCACTGATTTTGACATGGACTACTAGTGCGTCATTGTGCGGGAGGCAAACCTTGTTGAGGTCGGCCTCCGTAAAAGTGATATCACCTGAACTACGACCAGAACTGCGTGGAGCAGGTGCGGCCTGGGAAGAGAAATGGTAAACTTCTTGATGGCGCCTTCTTTTCTTCCTGGACGATGTTACTGAATCATCTAGGAACGTGATCATATGAATGGTTCTATCATTGTCGCAATCTGACGAGTGCTGACATCGCTCATGGCATGAACGGTCTCTAAGATGTCCTCTGCTGTGGGAGCGAGCTTGAGCATTATGGCGATTATGGCGGGGTGGAGTTCTACTACGCACCCAGCGAGCCATAAGTTTATGGCGCAGGTCACCATCGGCGATCTTGGTGTACTGCTTGATATGCCCTGCTTCGATGAGGTCCTAAAGGTAATGCTTTAGCCCCCAGCACGCATTGGTCTCGTGACATTTGGCTCGGTGGAAGGCACAATAAGGCTTGCCCGATCGACCTTATGGCTGTCGTACAGTAGGTCGGTAATATGCGGCTTTCTTGATATTTTCCAGTATGTAACTGGGAGATTGTGTGAGAACAGCGAACTCACGGTCATTGTTCGTTCTGTTCCCCGACTTTCGTTCTTGCTGTCGGGGCCGCTTTTTTGAAGCTGGGGGGTCGTCGGATATTGCTGCGACTCCTTCTTCTTCTGGTAGGCCTTGGCGCTTCAGGCCTTCCTATAACTTAATGTATTTGTCTACTCGAGCGTATAGCTCGGATAACGTCTCGGGGTGTTCTTTCATCAGCGATCTGGCGAGTGCCGTGTTGCGCACACGGCAGGCGTTGGAGAATGCCAAGGTGGCGAATGACTCTTTAAGACTAGTTTCCATGCATAGTAGTTCGGCTTTGAACCGACCTAGAAATTCACGAATGGTTTCGTCTTTGCCCAGTGAGAGCTGGAATAGCGAATCAAGATCAGCTTTTTTACGCCTGTTATGGACAAACTGACTAGCAAACGAGTCGTTGAGCTACTCGAAGGTCTTTATCGAGTTTGACTCGAGTGAAAAGAACCAATCAAGCGCGCCGTCTTTGAGACTAGCAGGAAACAAATGATAGTGAAGATGATCGAACTCTGGTGCACTATATAGTGCAAGGCTTTGAATGTAGCGAGTCACGTGTTGACCAGGACACGTGCTGCCATCATACATTGGAAAACGTGGTTGAATGAAATATGGAGGAAAAGCTTTGCTAAGTACCTCAGCAGCGAACGGAGATGCACGATATGTCTTCAACATCTTTTGAACGATCTGGGAAGCATCTTTCTTGACTGCACTTTGGTCGATCCTTTGTGATAGTTCATTAATCTGTTGATTAACCTCGTTAATGTCGTCTTCTGCTAAGGTGCCAGGTGGATTCTGCGTGTCCACTTGCGCGCGACGTGTGACATTCTCCTACCTGAGCAGGGTGATTTGCTTATTCATCGTTCCTAGATGACCTGCCAAACTCTGGATTTGAGCTTCGAGGCTTGCCATGCTTCGTGGGCTTGAGTATTTTTCTTTTTGGTTTAAGGATTTGTGAAGTGGTTTCTCAAGAAATCCAGACCACAGACGGCGCCAATGCAAAGGAGCGTTTTAGTTTACCTTTACATACAAGGGAAGAAGGAGAATGGGATTGAATTTGGGAAAGACCGAGTTCGTTGATGAGCGAACTGCCTACGTATCTATCTCTCGATTCTGGGAGGAGAAAAGAATCAGGTCTGGCGTAGTTCATATGAGAGGTATTTATAGATGGTGAAAGTGAATCTTAACACAACACGTGTAAAGATCAACACAAATGTAGGGTGGACATTGAGAAGGTGTGTGAGAACTGTGTTGGTAGGCATGCTGTAATGATGGGGATTAGTAGCAGTTGTTAGTAGCTTGCGGTAGCGGTTAGTAGCTTGCGGCAGTGATTTGTGTAAGTGCAGCTTTGGTCATGATTGCTTCTAGAAGATAGGCTGAGTCATGATATAGAACTATCTGTATAGTGATATGATCTATTCTAGAGCGAACTCATAGCTCGTGGACGCGAGCTAGTGACGTAGGTCGAAGAAGTAAGTCAGAGGTCGGTGTGGTATTTCCACCATGCTGAACACGTGCTTGATATTCCTGAATGAGAATATCACTCCCTCACACCCACATCAACATTTTAGCTGTTGCTTCATACACCCTCATCCAGATAAATTTGGTAGACAATGCCAAACTTCACGCACAAGTACTTCTTTGTTAGTGGCTATATCCCCTACAGAAAGATCTTCGAATCTTTTATATTTGATTAATAGCTGGTGCACCACCTGGCTTGAGTGGGAAGAGCAGTTGTGAGAACTGTGTTCATCGACTCAAGGGAGTACTAGATGAGACACTAGAAATAGCAGAGGCTTCGAGTGATATTAATTTAGAATTCATTTTGATTGATTGCTTGCTTAGAAGTTGGAGAAGATAACAAAGTGTTTTCTCCCATCCAAACAAACTAGTAAAACAGTGGATTTATACTAATATATAAACAATTCTTTAACTTGGCACTTTATCTAAACTTGATGCTAAAACAATTCTTTTGTAAACCACCTTCAGAATAATACAAATGACTTAAAACTTGCACAGACAACACAATGTAGAATAAATCAAATGAAGCAAAAGACACGAATACAGGCAAAGTTCATTGTCCAATGTCCATTACACCTGAGTGCCTGACTAAATGAGGGTAAAGCTTATTGTATATATAAACAAAAATAATAATAATAAATGGAGATTCAGGGATTCAAACCCTGATTGTCCAACGCCAAGAATGTCGCTATCTAATCGTACTGAATAGTTTTGGGCTACACCTCCATTTATTTTGTCTAATTATTTTCTATTTATTTTATGAATTAGGAACAGAAACTAAAACTATTGTGAAAATTTCGTCTTATTAGTCTAGCCAAATATAATTATATAAACATCTTCGGTCGTCCACACGAAATATGTGTAGACACTATTAGAGACATCTTAACAATGTAATAAAGTAGTTTAGAAATAACTGTTTTTTGTTAGGCTGTTATGCCAGCTGTCTGTTCTGTTATAGTTAAGTTAGGATTCTATTTTTGTACAAGTATATAAACACTGATTAGCTTGTAATAATTCATTAAACAAAAATATAATTTTCAGACAGAGTCTCAAATCTCTTCATGGTATCAGAGCCGCAACCATGCGGTCTTCTTCTTCGATCCACTTCCGCCATTAAAGCTTCAAAGCTAAGCTTCTTCAATTGTTAATTTCAATACTTAGTAGTTACTGAAAAGATCTATGCAAATTTGATTTCAATTACTTGTTCAATTCGATTCAAAACCTAGAAGTTCAATTTGATTCAATTCTTTTATCTCAAATATCAATTTTTCTTTCTTGAAACTTCAATTCAGTTTGTATTATCTTCTTATTGATTTCGTATAAATCTTGTTTCAAGTTCATATCTATTTCAAGTCAACTATGAATACTAAAGATTCAATCTCTTCGTTAGTCATCAATATCACAAACTTTGTTCCTGTTAAACTGAACACAGAGAACTTTCTCATTTGGAGACAACTATTTCTTCCTCTTATTCGAAGTTTTGATCTTGGTTCTTACCTTGATGGCTCTTTTTCTTGTCCTGAAAAATTCAAGAAAGATGCTCAAGGTGTAATTACAAATGTTGTTGATCCCAAATACACTGAGTGGATTAGAACTGATCAAACACTCATGATTTGGATCAATTCTACTTTATCAGAATCAGTGTTACCTTATACTGTTAGTGCACCTAATGCTAGAGCTCTTTGGATAACACTAGAAACTCGATTTGCTCATATATCAAGGTCTCATGTACCGGTGCTGAATACCGATGGGTCGCTGAAACTCGGCAAGGCAGGGTATGGTGGGCTAATGCGAAACGCAGATGGCAGGGTCCTCTTTGGGTTTACTGGATCGTCCACATCTCCTTCCAGTTAGGCCAGAAACCTAGGGAGTTATGAGAGGACTACAAGGAGCTGCCCAGTTGGGAGTAAAGCGACTGCATGTACATTCTGACTCCATGAGGGCTGTATGTATTCTGAACTTGAAGGAGGAGCCACCTTGGACAGAGAGGAATAGCTTAGCCCAGATAAAGCACATTATGGACGAGTTTGAATTGGTGGACTTTGAACATGTTTTACTGAGAAGGGGAATCAGTCGCGATTATTTATCTAAGCTTAGTGATTCTATAGATGATAGTGTTTTGTATTTCATTCCCCCTTTAGACCAAAGTCTGCATGTTTTGGTCAAAGAGGATGAAGAGGGTAAGTTGTACTTGAGATCATGATCAAATAAAGGTTGGGGCATCCTTAACCCCTAGCTTTTTCCAAAAAAAAAAAAAAAAAAAAAAGGTCTCATGTAATTCAATTGAAAGAAAGACTTCAAACTGTTAGTAAAGGAAACAAGTCAATGGCTGAATATCTTCAAAGTGTTAAAGGGATATGTGATGCACTAGTCTTTCTTTGGAGAACCGGTTTCATGATAGTGATGGAATATTCCATGTTTTAAGAGGCTTACCAGAAGGATATGAGGCATTTGCCACTTCAGCTAGGATGCATTTACAGGACTTAACTCTGGATTCTCTACACAATTTGATTCTTAGTGAGGAAATTGCTATTCAAAGCAGACATAGAAATATTCTTACTTCAGAGAATGGTGCTCAAGCCTTTGCTGCAATGCAAGGCAACTTTCACAGTCAAGGAAGAGGGAATTTCTCAAATTTCAGAGGAAACAATTACAACAGAGGAAGAGGAAATTTTTATATGAATAGTGGAAGAGGAAGAGGAAACTTTAATCAGTTCACTTCATCAAATTTCAACAATGGTGCATCCTCAAGTAACAACAACTTCTCAAATGGAACTTCAAATTATAACAACAATGGCACTAGACCAGTGTGTCAAATCTGCAACAAAGTTGGACATCTTGCAATTGATTGTCATAATCGCATGAATCATGCTTTTGTAGGCAAGATTCCACCTCAAAACCTATCTGCTATGATAGCAAAAAGAGCAGCTTACAACACTTATTCCTCCTTCTACAATGAAAATTTCAATCCTGATGATAACTACAACACACCATCAAATGACAACTCTGCTTTTGCATTCTATGCTTCATGTAACGCCCGTATTTTTAAAATACATATTTATTTATTAATTAATTAATTTAATTATTTATTTTCAAAATTCGCTGAATTGGACTCGGGACATGTGGGCCTGATTTCTGGGCCCGAGTCTGTGTTGGGCTTGGGTTTCAGACCCAAGTATATAAACACATTGTTCTAGAGAATAGGGTTCTGGAAGAATAAAAAATATTAAAAATGGAGGCAGAGCTAAAAGCTGTTGGGTAGACCATTGGAACGCGACGACTCGGACCAGGAGGAATTCGTCGAGCTGTTCATTATTGTGAGTAGATATTTTATAGAATTTTTATTAAAGTCTCGTTACTGTCGGTCTCTTTTTGGTTGAAATCTGTGTGTTATTAAACTTGAAACTCTGGAAATTTTATTTGAACTGTTGAACTGTGATACTCTAAACTTAAATTGTCGAAACTTTGTTAAAATTGGTTAAACTGTCGAAACTCTTACGGGGCTGTTAATGGCGGCTAAAGCCTCAAAGCAATGAATCTTTCTCTGTATTGAAATACTGTGATACTGTGGTGGTATGGGAATAGTGTGGGTCGATGTTGGTGGAAGTTTGGTCGGTGCTGTCGGCACTAATGGCGTCGCCCAGAGACAATAAAAAGAGAGCAAAATCCTGTTGTTTTGATTTAATTTTTGTTGTGATGTTTCGATTTGTGGTGGGTTTATATTGTTGGAGGTGAGTGGGGGTTTGAGTGAGTGCTATTGGGGGCGGTTTGAAGCTCGGAAAATTCATCAATGGCGGCGACCAGTAACGCCCAGTTTTCCTTTAAAACTTTGTTGTTGTTTAGTTGGTTTTGATGGTGTTTTAGAATGGAGTTTGGTTGTTGAGGTTTGGGTGCGTGAGGGCTGTCGAGTGAAGCTTGAAACAAGCTTTAATGGTGGTCGAATTTTGTCTCAGATCTAGTTTTGGTCGAGATGTTAAATTTAAGAATTGAGTTTTTGTGTTTGACAAAGTTGTAGGGGTTGTTGCAATGAGTCAAACCGATATGAGGGAGAAGGGATTAGTGGTGGCCGGCGTTTTGGTGGCTGGTGGTGGAGGATCAGTTGGAGAAGATGAACTGTGGTCGGTCTGGGCTTGAGGCTTGGGCCTTAGCTTGTTTAGTTGTTGGGCCAGTTTTGTTTTAAGTTCTTGGGCCCTAGCTTGTTTTGTTTGGGGCCAGACTAATTTGGCTTAGCCTATGGGCCAGTTCAGTTGATGTTGGGCCCGGTTTTTGTTTTAAATTTGTGGACCAGTTCAATTTAAAGTTTTTGGGCCGAAGTCAGTTGTGTTTTGGGCCAGTTCAGTCTAAAGTTTTTGGGCCAGTTTCTAATATTGCATGGGCCAGTCCATAGGACTTAAAATAGATCTAAATGGGTCTTTCAACATTTAAACTTTCGGGTTTTAAGGTTTGGGCTTGGCCAGTTAGGTCCGAACCATTACCTTGGTCATGAGCCCATGAGCCATGCACATTGACCTTAGCCATGAACCATGGCTATGATCCTGAACCTGTCGAACGTGGAAACGATAGTTTGACTTTGACATTGACTGTCGACTGTTGACTTTGACCGTTGACCTTTGACTTTGACCGTTGACTGTTGACTTTGACTTTGATTTTGACCTTTGACTGTGGAATGTTGACTTTTTCCAGTTTTTCACATGCTTAAGAATATGGACAAATATAGTAATAAAATATTGTCGAAGATTATATAACGTTGTTTGTCATTATCTAATTAAGATTTGACGTGAGTAGTGTAAAGCATATATATATTGGGCTTTGACTATGGACTGTGGACTGTTTAATTGTGCTACGTTTTATGTTGTATGCTATATGGACAATGTAGTAATAAAATGCTGTGGAAGATTGTATAAACTTGGTTGTCATTATCTAAGAAAGATTTGACATTTATGTTGTGTATTTTTGACACGTGACGATATTGAGATGTTAGGAGACATTATATTCCTAATACGCTATAATAAAAATGTATGTGATACGTTAAAGCAATTGTGACATGATATAATATGTTGGGATATATGTATTAATGCAATATCTTGGAGAAATTTATATAAACGCTCCATTATTATATATGTGAGATGCTACTATGAGGTAGTATAGTATTGGTGAATATTTGCCCACGGGATTGTGGCTTAGTGCAATAATATATTGGCACGTGAAAGAATGAAAGTGGTTATGTGAAATAATTGAGATATTTCTAAATATTGTGGCTTAGTGCAATAAGGTAATTGACCTGCACGTGATATAGTGGAATGATTATGAGTCATAGATGTATGACACTTGAATAAACTACGTAACGAAAATCCTAGAACCTAGCTACCACAACTCATGTGATTGGCCCTTCTGGCGTTTCAGTTAATCTGAATGGCCTTCGGGCGTAAGTAATGTGATTGGCCCTCCTGGCGTTTCAGTAAAGCTGAATGGCCTTCCTGGCGTAGCCGAATAGTGGCTTGATTTTTCCATTCGCAAAATAGAACGAGATGCGTAATATTTTATGCTGAATAGTGGCATTACTTACATAATGGCTTCCGTGTGAGGATTTACCTGGTGTGCGGCATCCCGCTCAGGGTGGTTACGCACGAAGTGGTTCATTATGTAAGGGGAGGCATATGGATGTACATGTTCGGCGTTGGGTAGCGATTGTGGTAGCCAGGGAAACTAGGTAAGACATAGATACGACGTGATTTTAGGGACACACAAAGAAAGCCTTAATAATCTAATTATGGTAATATGTTGGTTATTTGTTTAGTTAGAACCTAAGGCGCCTCGATGGAGGAACTACATGCCTTATTTATTATACGTATAGTCTGTTGTGTGGTTAGTGGGAAGTTAAGGCGCCTCAGTGGAGGAACTACTTGCCTTAATTATTATACTTAAGGATGTTGTATTAGTGTTAGAAGTTAAGGCGCCTCGATGAAGGAATTAACTGCCTTGTAGATTGTGTAAATATATGTATAAGTATATGTTGTGTTTTAGAGCTACTCACACCAGCATTTTTATAATGCTAACCCGATTTGCATGTTTGCTTATCGGGTGTGTTCATTAAATGAACACAGTTGATAAGTCTTGACAGGTTTAGTGTTGAAGAAGATTGGTTACTGCTTGTGGTTTGCGTTAGCGTTGCATCTCAGGATATGTTTCGTTTTCCCTCGAGGTGATATAGAGTTTCAGTCGAGACAAAGTTATTTGCATTTTCATTTGTAAATTTTTGTAATGAAGAAGACTTTTGTTTAAGTTAAAATTTTTATCGGTTTTTTTTTTATTATCCGCATATTTAAACTGTTTATGGTTTTTTTGGGAGTTGAGAGTGCGTCACACCTCGGAGATCGAATAGTCGGGAACAAATAATGTTTTTCCGAATTCTGTCGAAATTCGGGGTGTGACACTTCATCTGGCCCTCACACAAACATTGCTTATTATACTGGAAATGGTGCTTACAACTCACAGTTCAATGGAGCAAATGCATCTACTTCTTATGGAAATGGTGATAACTACAACATACCTTACAACTCACAGTTCAATGGAGCAAATGCATCTACTTCAGCTCAGCCAACTCAATGGTTTACAGACACTGGTGCAACTAATCATGTAACAGCTGATCTTAATAATCTTTCTCTGCATGAGGATTACAAAGGCAAGGATGCAGTGACTGTTGGAAATGGTAAATCTCTCACCATATCTAATACTGGTTACTCTTTAGTTCATCCTGCATCATCACACACAAACTTTGCTTTAAAAGACATTTTACATGTACCTCACATTTCTCAAAATCTATTATCAGTCCATCGATTTACAACTGATAATAATTGTTCCATAACCTTTGACTCATTAAAATATGTTGTGAAGGACAACATCTCGGGGAAGATGCTTTTCCAAGGACCACATAGACATGGTCTATATCCCCTCAAGCTCTTTCCTCATAAGAAGCTTCACTCATCAACACAACCTTCTCAACAACCTTCCTCACAACCTTCCAGTCCATGCACTTACATTGGTGAAAGGACTTCATCTGCTACTTGGCATGCCAGAATTGGCCATCCATCTCTTGTTATTTTGAATAAAATTGTTACTTCAAATAATCTTCCTGTTGAAGGACATATTGTACCTGATTTCTGTACTTCATGTAAGCTTGGTAAAACCACAAAATTACCTTTTCTTTCATCAGATTCCAAATATAATAAACCATTGCATCTTGTTCATTGTGATCTTTGGGGTCCTGCTCCAGTGGCTTCTATCAATGGTTTTTTATACTAGTTTTGTTGATGATTATTCAAAATATTGTTGGATATATCCTATTCATAAAAAGTCTGATTTCTATTCTGTGCTTCAAATCTTCAAAACCATCAATGAAAACTTACTTAGCTCAAAACTTAAAATTCTCAGAATAGATCAAGGCGGTGAGTTTCCAAGTACAAAACTTGAGATTTATCTTCAACAATCTGGTATTACACACCAGTTTTCTTGTGCTCACACACCTGAACAAAATGGTGTAGCTGAAAGGAAACACAGACACATTGTTGACATGGCTAGAACTCTTTTAGCTCATAGTGGTGTTCCTCTCATCTACTGGCCTGACCTTTTTCAATCTTGTGTTTTCCTCATTAACAAGTTACCATCCAAATCCCTTCAATACATTTCACCTTGGGAAACACTATTTCAAAAGTCACCTAATTATAATTTTCTAAAAGTCTATGGTTGTTCATGTTATCCTTGGCTTAGACCATATAACTCCAACAAACTGCAACCTAGAAGTATTGAATGTACATTCATTGGTTACAGTCTTCAACATCTTGGATACAAATGTTTAGATTCTAAAACTGGTAGAATCTATATTTCAAGGCATGTAGTATTTAATGAAAAATCATTTCCATTAAAAAACTCACCACTTTTATCTTCTGCTTCCTCTCCCTGCTTATGTCCTCATGATATTTATGTCCCACATGTCTCTACTTCCATTCCACAGCCTAACTGAAACAGAGGTGAGACCTGATACTTCAACATGCAACATAATAATTCATTCAATTTGTGTTGAAGGAGGGCTCGAAGAAGCAGAGGAGGTATTAGGAGAGATGGTTAGAAGGGACATCAAGCCTGTAAATGTTCGTTTTAGTTATGACCTTACAACTTTAGGGAATTAGGGAAGATGGAGGTTTAGTGTTGATTTGACTGAGCTCGCGTTTTGTATGAGCTGCCTATGTATCCAGTTCTCTGGTGAACTTGAATCAAGTTTGCCGTAGTTCCTCTTGATCATTCCTTTGAATAGGAATGGAGATTGATCGTGGAGAAGAAGTAATGCTCTTGGAGAGTGGAGAAGATGGAGAGTCGAGATGATCTTGAAAATTCCTCCAAAGATATTTAAAAGAAAGTGACTGATAGAATGATATACTAAACGGATTCGATGATGTATGACGGGAAGAGAAAGCAAAAAATAAGTGATACGACTAAACACAGAGCACACAGAGATATATGATTAACGTGGCAAAAACCCCTTCACAGGGAAACCCCACGCCATCATCTTTCACAGACAACCAAAAAACAAATCCACTAATAAATCAATCGATTACAAAATAGAAATACTCACAACGGGGATCAAGTCCCATGATTACCCGAATACCGTAATTCTCAATATTGCAACCTTTTGCTTCCTCTCGCAGGAAGAATATCCACTCTTTTCACAGGAACTGCCAACAATGAGAAAAGGTGTGTGAAATAATCAACTTAGTGATCTCATGTAGTCACAACAATAATGTAAAGAAAAAGGCGTATTTTTCTCTCTGGTGTGAAGGGCGTGGCCCACGCTCCAGTTACACTTGGACAAGGCGTGACCCGCTCATTTTTGCTTGGCTGAGGGCGTGACCCGCACTCCACCGTTTTCAGCACGAAATTCACTATTTCGGAAGTTTTTCTGAAATATTATAAATATAGGTTTTTTCTGTAGAAACCTAACTTTTCTAAAACCAAGAAAGAGAGAGATTATAAGTGAGCAATTCTTTGTGAGTTGAGTGTTCATTATTTGTGAGTGAATTGAGAGACTTGTAATCTGTTACTCCGGATATCTAGTAAAGCTTGAAACTTGCAGTGTAGAAGTAGGCAAATTGCCGAACCACGATATATCTCGTATTGTGATTTGTTATTCTTTTACATTAATTGTTTTATTTTATATGCTTGTTATTTTATATTGAGAAGTGTTGGGATATTGCTTGGAGGGTGTTGAAGTCTTGTCTATTGAGAAGGATCGATCCTTGTGTAGGATTAATCTATTTGTTGTGGATAACGTTGTTTCTGCAGTTATTTATTCACAATAATTGGTATCAGAGCGTAGGTATACGACCTAGGATTTTGAGTTTAGTGCTCGAAATTTGTGTAGACAAGGTGTTCGATTAAATTCCGAAGTGAAAATGTTTTTTGGGTTATTGTGTGTAAGTTGAAAGATGGCTCCCAAGATGTCAAACACAAGGTTTGAAGTAGAGAAATTTAATGGGAAGAATAATTTTGGGATTTGGCAAGTCTAAATAAAGGACATCCTCATCCAACAAGGTTTGCACAAGGCTTTAAAGGGGATTAAATCTAAGACGGCGAGTATGAGTAATGATGATTGGGAAGAGTTCAATCTTCAGGTTTGTTCATCAATCCGGTTATGTCTTGCTAGTGAGGTCATGTATAGTGTGATGGGAGAAAATACCGCTGCCGGTATTTGGCTCAAACTAGAGTCTATGTATATGACCAAGAGCATGACGAACAAGATATACCTTAAGAAACGTCTTTATCGGTACATGATGGTCGATGCTTCAATGATGCAAGAGCACGTTAGTGAGTTTCGTCGATGTCTAGCGAATTATTTGAATGTTGGTATGAAGATGGATGATGAGGATCAAGCGACATGTTTAATATTCTCCTTGCTAGAAAGCTATGAGCATATAATGATTACATTTATGAACAGAGAAGACGTCGATCTTGACGAAGTTCAGAGTGCACTTCTTTCTTATGAGTTGATGAAGAAGACACGTGTAGAGAATAGTATTGATGCAGGTCAGGGGCTAGTGGCAAGTCAATTGCTCTTTAACAGTTATGAAGGGTCAAAGACATGGAACCTTGTATACTTTGATGGGTAGTACGGTGATAGGTGATATAGCAGTGGGTGCATGTAGTGATGATTCTGAGTGCACTAAAATGTGGCATATGCGACTAGGGTATATGAGTGAAAAAGGTTTGTCTGAGTTATGCAAGGGAAGGACTTGAAGAAGCCAAGTATGGGTTTCTGTGAGCATTACGTCTATGGGAAGCAGTGTAGAGTCAAGTTTAAGTCAATCAAGCACACAACAACAGGCATCCTTGACTATGTGCATACAAATGTTTGGGAACCCACCAGAGTGGCTTCTAAAGGAGGTAACCGTTATTATGTCTCATTCATTGATGATCATACCCGCTATATGTGGGGGTGTATATGATAAAAACGAAAGATGAAGTGTTTGAGACATTTAAGAAGTGGAAGGCAAGGGTTGAGAATCACACAGATAGGAAGGTAAAGACACTACGGTCTGAAAATGGTACTGAGTATATCTATGGGCCTTTCCAAGAGTTTTGTGCGCAATAGGGAATTGCCAGACACTGGACAGTCAGGGGCACGCCTCAGCAGAATGGAATGGAAGAGAAGATGAATAGAACCTTGCTTGAAAGAGCGAGATGTTTGTTATCTAATGCCAGTCTAGGCAAAGAGTATTGGGTAGATGCAGTGTCCATGGCGTGTTACTTGTATAATAAGTCACCAGTTCCAGCTATAGATTGCAAGACACCTTATGAAGTGTGGTCAGGTAACCCAGCTGATTATAGTATTTTGCGAGTGTTTAGATCGACTACTTACTACCATGTGAAGGAGAACAAGCTAGATCCTAGAGCTAAGAAAGCCATATTCTTAGGTTTCACAAATGGGGTAAAGGGATACAGATTGTGGTGTCTAGAAGACCACAAGTTCCTGGTCAGCAAAGATGTTACGTTTGATGAGACTTCCGTGTTATCTTCAATGAAAGAAAAAAGAGTCGGGCGAAATGGTGAGTCTATATAAATTCAAGCCACTGAGCTTGAGTTGTCTGATGCAGCAGATGACTGGTTGGTTCATGATGAGGTACCAAATCATGGAACCACACAGTAACAGGAAGAAGAGCAAGAGCATCCGTAACTTGTATTGGCTAACCCTAGGCCAAAGCGACAAGTTAAAGAAGTGCACAAGTATGGGCACGAGAAGCCGGTGAACACTATGGTTAGGTGGATTTAGTGGCATATGCATTGAATATCGAAGATGATGAGCCAGATAGTTTCAAGGAAGCTGTTAGAGATGCTCATTACAGAGATTGGTTGGTAGCTATGCAAGAAGAGATGGAGTCTCTTGATAAAAATCACACATGGGACCTAGTTTTATTACCAAAGGGTAAAAGGACTATCGGCTGTAAATGGGTGTTCAGAAAGAAAGAGGTCCTTCCTGAGTCTGACAGTACTGGGTACAAGGCAAGAGTAGTAGCAAAGGGTTTCTCACAGAAGGAAGGAGTCGACTACAATGAGGTATTTTCCCCGGTGGTTAAACATACTTCCATTTGTGTGTTATTGAGTTTAGTTGCTCACTTCGACTTGGAGTTAGAGCAACTTGATGTGAAAACTGCTTTCTTGCATGGGGACTTGGAGGAAGAGATCTATATGAGACAACATGAAGGGTTTGTCGTTGCTGAGAAAGAAGATCATGTATGCAAATTGAATCGATCACTGTATGGGTTAAAGTAATCGCCCAGGCAATGGTACAAGCGCCTTGACACGCTCATGATGCAACATGAGTACACCCGAAGTAAGTATGAATGTTGTGTCTACTTTAGAAGGCTTCGTGGTAATGACTTCATCTATCTTCTGCTTTATGTGGATGACATGCTTATTGCTTCCAAAAGTATGGTGGAGATAGACAAGTTGAAATCTCAACTTAGATATGAGTTTGAGATGAAAGACTTAGGTGGAGCCAAGAAGATATTAGGCATGGAGATTGACAGAGATAGGAAGAAACGACGGATAGTTGTATCTTAGAAGAAATACCTTCAGAAAGTAATTTCTCGTTTTGGTATGGAGAATGCAAAGTCAGTTTCTACTCCTTTGGCTGGGCATTTTAGGCTTTCAGTGAAGTTCTCTCCTAGTTTGGTGGAGAAACAAAAGCATATGGTTCATGTTCCTTATGCTAGTGCAGTGGGCAGTTTGATGTATGCTATGGTGTGCACACGCCGAGACATTTCACAAGCAGTTAGTGTTGTAAGTATGTATATGGCATATCCAGGGAAGCAGTGAAATGGGTATTGAGGTACTTAAAGGGTACCTTGGATATGGGATTAGTTTATGGTGGAGGCACTTGTTATGTCAGTGGGTATGTGGATTCAGATTATGCAAGTGATCTAGATAGACAACGATCAACTACTGGTTATGTGTTTATGATGCATGGTGCACCGGTTAGTTAGAGGTCTATGCTATAGGCTACAGTTGCTTTATCTACTATTGAGGCAGAGTATATGACAGTGGCAGAGGCAGTGAAAGAGGCACTATGGCTTCGAGGTCTTCTGGATGATATGGGTATTGAGCAGAATAGTTGTATTGTGATAGTCAGAGTGCTATTCATTTGGCGAAGAACCAGGTTGATCATGCTCGGACCAAGCATATTGATGTCCGTTATCACTTTATACGGGATGTCGTTGAGGATGGTGATGTAGCACTTGAGAAAGTGGACACCCATGACAATCCTGCTGATATGTTGACAAAGGTTGTCACCGGAGTTAAGTTCCAAAGACCTTTGTTTGGACTTGCTCCAAATCCTACATGCTTGAATAAGCCCTTTTGTGGGCATGGCCCTTTAGCGATTGATCAAGTCTTCCTTCTTTGGATGTGTTAAAACCGGTTTTATGTGTTAAAACCTCACCGAGGTGGAGAATGTAGAGAAAAAAGCGTATTTTTTTCTCTGGTGTGAAAACCCATATAGTCGAAGATAGCTTTTTGACCAGAGAGAAAAATATGCCTTTTTCTCTACATTCTCCACCTCGGTGAGGTTTTAACACATAAAACCGAGCCGAACACATCCAGCAAGAACACATCCAGTAGGAACACATCCAGTAAGGAAGACTTGCAGTTAACTGCCCAAAAACTCTCTGGTCAAAAAGCTATCTTCGACTGTATGGGTTTCTAACTTTATAACCCAACTCAAAACTCCCTCAATCAAATATGTTATGATACTTTTATCAAAAAGATTTAATCTCCAAGAATCTCGCACCTGTTTGGATCCCTCATAACCAAAATCAATCTTGATCGATATCCAATATCTTCCCGCCAATCTCTTTTTCTTCCATAGTCACCACCGCCTCCACTTTGACTGATGGACCCAAAACACTGTTTAGGCACGAAATGGGCCAAACATAATATAGGCCTTTTTCTCTACATTCTCTACCTCGGTGAGGTTTTAACACATAAAACCGAGCCGGACACATCCAGCAAGAACACATCCAGTAGGAACACATCCAGCAAGGAAGACTTGCAGTCAACTACCCCAAAACTCACTTGTCAAAAAGCTATCTTCGACTGTATGGGTTTCTAACTTTATAACCCAACTCAAAACTCCCTCAATCAAATATGTTATGATACTCTTATCAAAAAGATTTAATCTCCAAGAATCTCGCACCTGTTTGGATCCCTCATAACCAAAATCAATCTTGATCGATATCCAATATCTTCCTGCCATTCTTCCATAGTCACCACTGCCTCCACTTTGACTGATGGACCCAAAACACTGTTTAGGCACGAAATGGGCCAAACACAATATAGGCGATCCCCCCTCCCCATCCCCTTTTGTTTTTGCTATGCTCATTCCCTTGTGATTTATAGCCCATGATCCTTGGTCAATTTGAGCGTTACAAGACCTGGCTGAGGTCTTGTTATAAACGATCTGGTTGAGGTCTTGATATAATTCTGTGATGAGTTGTGCTGGATCCATGTATAATATACATTGGTTGTGTATATTAGTCCCTCACACAACCCCTTCTCATTAGGTCGTTCATATTTTGTAGGACGACCTAATGAGAGATTAATTCCACACGTGGGAAGTGGGAAGCACGTGGGGCGTAATGATTGAAGATTGCAAGTGATGCTGTTTTGATAAGTACTGAATTGATCCTAGAAGTGTATGCCCTCAATTAGTGAAAAAATTGTAGCTCAAGAGAGCAACTCAGGAGAGCGTTCTGGTTTGAATTTCCGCACTGAATTGATCATAGAAGTATAGGCCCTCAATTAGTGAGAAGATTGTAGCTCAAGAGAGTATTGGAGCTCATGTGAGCGTGTTGCTCTAGTGAGTGTTATGCACTTTGTTGATCCTAGTAGTGTAGGTCCTCAACTAGTGAGAAAGTTGTAGCTCAAGAGAGCGTTTTGGTTCGAACTTCTGCACTGAATTGATCCTATAAGTATAGGTCCTCAATTAGTGAGAAGATTGTAGCTTAAGAGAGCGCTCTGGTCTAGAGATCCCAGTTGATATATAACTAGCTTTGAATTGGCGTGACTATAATTCAATCGAATTTGATCCTTAGTAGGGCATCAAGATGATTGATTGATAGCTAGTCTTTGGGGGTGTTACTATGGTTGATAGTTAGCCTTGAATTAGCGTGAATGTAGCTAGCCCCAGTTTTGGAGCTTGATTGACCTGTAAAAAATGTGTGCTAACATCAAAGAGTGAGTACAAACTAATGGTAGTAAGTCTGGAGATGCATAAAGCGTAATACCTAAATTGAACATGTTTAGATGGCAATGACTAACCCCAATTCGGAGATGGTTTTGGCTAGCCCCAGTTTGAAGTGTAATCGACCTATAGTAGGTCGAGCTGTAGATATAGAAATTAGTAGTATAATCAAGGTTGACAGATTTAGTTGAACACTTGCATCAATATGTGGATGACCTACAAGGTGGCACTAAAAATGCCAAATGGCAATACTAGTCATTGAAAATGAAGGTTATATAGTCGATCTAGCTTAGAATGAATCTGTTCAACATGCTAATGTAAGTGACCACAGCTATTGTGGCCCTCGATCACTTCATATTGTAAGTGACCCCAATTGTCGCAGCTCCAAATTTGGAGTGGAATCAACGAACTGATAATGCAACCAAAGCTTGCTCCAAAGCAACTCATGCATTTTGTGACCTCTCAATTCATCGACTTAATATCTGAGGAATGTTGATTCAGTAGAGACTTGAAACTTGCATTGAGCTGATATCCTTAAGTATATCTTCTACAATATTAAGGTATCACCATTTCGTATTGCAGGCGACCTGCTGTTTCAGCTGGCCAAAAACTTAGGTAGGATATGCCCATGTCCGCAAGGTTTGCTGTTAGTTCGATCAGGTTGAAACCTTATGAACGGAAGATCCCGAAGTAACTCCAGGCAACAACCTTCCCAGAATTGTTGGTACAAGTAAGTATATGTCTGTTTGGAATTGAAACTTTGAGTCAAAGTTACTCAAATTGACAACACACGTTAGAAATTATTAATAGCTTATCCTAGATATTAGGAATCGGAAAATAGAAAGCTTAGTGTAACATTTGCACCCGAGGGAAAAGGTTATTTTATAGAAATAAAAATAATAAAATATGGAGATGTAGGGATTCTCAAACCCTGATTGTCCTATGCCAAGAATGTTAGTATATGAAACGTTTTGGGCTACACCTCTGTTTATTGTCTAATTACTTTCTATTTATTATATTAGAACATAAATGAAAATAATGTGAAAATTTTGTCGTAGTCCAGCCAAATATCAAAATCTTCAGTCTTCGTACATAAAACTGAGGAAAAAAGAGTAGCAAAATATATAAAAATAAACAAAATTTGGAGATGCAGGGGGATTCGAACCCTGATATATACCAACTGCAACGAATGCTTGTATCATATCAGCAAACAAGTTTAGAAGAGCCACATCCCCGTTTGTTTTTGTCTAATTAATTCTATTTAACTAACAAAAATAAACCGAACTGAACTTACCAATAACCGTAACTCGACTAGAATCTTAGCTGGTTTTGCTCAGATTCTCGTTCGACTCTCACACAGAGATCAGCAATTCGGTTCTTATGATTTGGGATGTTGTGAAATAGTTTTTCTAGATGTTGGCCATGCCCACGTTGAATATGGAGTGATCAATCGCAAGACTATTTTTCAAACAAATAATATTTTCGAGGCTGCATATCTGTTACACACTTACACCTAAAGCAAACTTTTAAAGCACCACTTAAGACTTAACCACCATTACTACATATTCAGATTACTTGTAAGGAATAAACACTTTAAAACAATTCTACACTTATTGGTGACCATGCAGCGTTGTGGGCATTTCTAGGCTTCAACGCCTTCAAGTATCAAAATGACTTTAAAGCCTTATATTCGGGATTGCTATATACAGACCCCGATTCTCTCAAGCATACTCCTTTTCAAAAAATTAAAATACCGAACATATCTCCAAATAACCTCTTAGGGTAAACCCCACTTAGAAGTTAGAAAAGTGAAAACACCGAAATTTCAACTTTTGTCTATTTACTCTAAAAAAACCTTCCTTAAACCCCACACATTTTTTTTTTTTTCACTCTCATTTTCCAATAAAAAAAAAACTTAACCCACACATCTCTTCTTTGATCTTTCTCTACACATCATCTTTTTTTTTCAAATTATTTTGTTCTATTTCTATTTACAACCCTAAAACCCCTCATTTTATTTTTCTTTTCTTTTTTGATATTATAATGACATTGAGTGAAATGGAATGGGCATATGATGCTATTAATGTGGAAAATGAACTATTTAATGAAGAGAAGTTTCAATCAAACGACCAAGACGAGGTAACTCTATACACAATTATTGTTCATAATGATTCCAATATCAATTATTATGAGATCATTATGAGGACGACTTGTACAAAATGTGATTACAAAGTATTTTTGCAAACTCAATCTATGAGGACGACCTCTTCCGTTTATGGTTCATTTTAATAGTGAGTGTTGGGAAATGAGAATAGCCTTACATTCTAGACATCCCAGCCCAACTAACTTTCTAAGATTGTGGCACTCCAACTAGAGCGACCTATGAAGCATTAGACGGTCTAATTTGGTCGTCACTTAGTTACTTTGATAGACATTTTTCTTGTGACAAAATTTTAGCTAACATCATAATTCATTGTAAATATTATAGAATCTTCTATACAGTCACGATGAGGTACCAATTAATCCACTTCGGATGTCACAAAATTCAAATGCATCTTCGGAGGGGCACTACATAGATCAAATCGAACGTTTTAACACCAACATGGTATGTATGGACGAATATACACTTTGAAACTTACTTCTTTGATTTAATATCTTCTTGTCCATGGATTAATGAATACTTAAATTGATTTACAAGTATTTGATAGTCGTCAAGATTTGATTGATTGGACACAACATAAAGGAAATAAAGTGGAAGATATAATTATCGTCACTGGGAAATCACAAAATGCAATTGGTATGAAGGCTCCTAGACTTATTTTGATATATGTGAGAGTGGTGGTGAATTTCGAACTCATAAAAAGGTAGAAGCAAATGAGAAGGCAACGAGAAAGACAGGAACAAAAAAGATGGATTGTCCTTTTAAATTAAAAACATGCTTTGAACGTGGTAGTTTAGATAGATGGACACTAAGAGTTGATTATGGTCGTCATAATCATGGGTTGCTGGTAAAAACTATGGAGGGCCACTCTTATATGGGAAGATTTAATAAGATGGAAATGATTCTTGTATCTGAGATTAGTAGAGTTGGAGTCAAACTAAAAGAGGTCATGAATTCTGTCAAAGCAAGACATATGTTAAACTCGTCTTCCATGAGACAAATAATGTATAACGCAAGACACAAAATTAGACTTGATGAAATGAAAAATATAATAGAGTTGCAAGAGTTGGATAGATTGTTAAAGGGAAATGGATATGTGGAGTGCAGTAAACATCGAGAAGGTAGCAATGAGGCTTGAGAATTGTTTTTGGCCCATCCAGGTTTGATCCAAATGGCTAAGACTTTTCACCAAAATTTTCTCATGGATTGTATGTATAAGACAAACAAGTATCATTTCAAGTTGTTAGAGATTGCAGGAGTGACATCGACTAATATGACTTTCACTGCGTGCCATGTGTTGATTGAAAAGGATAAAGAGAATGACTACACTTGGGCATTGGAAAGGTTTCGAGAGATACTCAAGTCGGAAGTTCTAGTGTTGATTGTGACTAATAAGGAGCTAGCTTTGAATAATGCAGTCGATACTGTCTTTCCAAATGCAAAGAAGCACTTATGTTGATGGCACATTTCCAAGCGTGTTTTGAAAATGGGAAAAAATATTCTCAGTGACGAGCAAAACATAAATAAACTTTGTGCCATGTGAACTAATGTGGTAAAGTCAAAGACACATGAGGGTTTTTTGAGAAAGTTTGCTTTATAGAGTTAGCTTTTAAAGACTATCATGTGCTCATCCAATATTTGCGTAGAACATGGTTGCCTTACAAAGAAGCATTTGTTGTTTACTTAATAGACCAACAAAAGCATTATGGAAACACTACAACGAATAGGGTGGAAAGATTGCATGCTCGACTGAAGTCGAGCTTGAAGGGGACATGCAAACATAATTTTCTTGGAATGTGGAAATTGATCCATCCAGTACGTTATCAATATTGAGATGAGTGAAATTAGAGCATTTTTTTAGAAGAGTTTAACTAGATTTCAGCACGAGCACAATGACGAGTTTTTTTTAGTGAGCTTAGAGGATTTATTTCAAAGAGAGCTTTAGATTTGATTTTGGAAGAGATGGGATGTATAGATGTCGTTGGGGGTAGATGATAGTGTTTGCGACCACACTTTGCGTACTTCACATGGTTTGCCATGTGTGCATGAGCTAGTGGTACTCAAACAAAAAGGGTGCAAAATACCTCTTTCTGAAATTGATGAATCTTGAAAAAAGTTGTCTATTGAATCGAGAGACAATGATCCCATTAGTGTTGATTACAAACCGGCTATGGATTTATTTATTCAACGATTAGAATCGACTTCTGAAGACCAGCATAGATCTATGATAAAGATGCTTATGGAACTTGCAACACCTAAAAATTCATCATTGGAACCACCAAAGGAGGAGGCTACACCAAAAGGCTGCCTTAAGGGCAGTACTAAGAAGAGGCTATCAAAAGAAAAGTGGTCAACTACCTGAGATTCGTCATGGTTTGAGTACCCTCCAGATGCTCCATAACAAAGCCCAAGGCCAAATCATTTATTCCGAAGAGGAAGAAACCAAATGTTGATGTTGGTTGCTCCATTAATGAAACTGAACATCCTCTAGATGCTCCACTTGTGACTCCACAATTTGTAACGAAGCCCAAGGCCAAACCATATGTTTCAAAGGGGAAGAAGAAACTGAGTTTTGATGTCAGTTGCTCCATTACTCAATCTGGATATAAAATGTGTTTTTCGTGTGAATTGCTACAGTTTATTGTTGGTTTTGAAGACCCTGTCGGTGATGGAAATTGTGGTTTTAGGGTTCTCTGCTTGGCTTTGGGGAAAAAAACAAACCGACTAGTTTTGGATGAGACAAGAGTTATTAAGTGAGTTAATGTCAAACAAAGAATATTATGTGATGATATTTTCCTAGGAAGTTGTTGATAGATTAAATAAAAGGATAAGAAAAAAGAAGAGAACTCGTGCCAAGAGGAACAAATGGATGGATATGTTTTTAACTGAATATATTTGTTTGTGTCGAGATTTGACGTTGTACTTGTATAGTTCTCTACATCATATTGTTATACCTTTCTCCCTATGAGATCCCTAGTGGATCTAAACAATATTAATGTGTTTAGGATTGATTACGTTAATGGTAACCATTACATTAAACTAGATTTGGAAGATTATAACACCCCGCTTTTTTTCTATTTTACTAGTACAATAATAATAATAATAATAATAATAATAATAGGCAAAAATAAAAAGGATAAAGATTAGAAAGAGATAGGGTAAAGAGGATAAACCCCATTCCCTATTTTTCGAGGTTTTTGAAAAAAAAAAGAGTTTACACGGAGAGTTTTAATAGAGAGAGGGAGTTTACACAGAGTGAAAAAGAGAGAAAGGCGAAGATTTATTGGGATTGTTTTCTGACGATTGTTGCGTGGCATTTTTCGTTCTCAAGTTTATATTCCTTCACGCCGCTCGTAAACACAACAGAGGTGAGTAGATTTTAAATATTTCACCGAACTTCAATTGAAGTTTTCTCTCAAAACCAAATGTTTACTGATTTGATAAAACTAGTTATATATAACTATGTTAGTATTAGAATTAAATTGTTGATAAGTTTAGACATTCTGTCTATGTCGTTCTATGTTATTCTGCATGCCCTGTCAAATTGTATGCGAATTTTTTTGCGCATTGATTGAACCAAGGGTATTCATAACAAATTGAATTACTTGACTATAATGTAA
This sequence comes from Coptis chinensis, assembly GCF_015680905.1. Classification (NCBI taxonomy): domain Eukaryota; kingdom Viridiplantae; phylum Streptophyta; class Magnoliopsida; order Ranunculales; family Ranunculaceae; genus Coptis; species Coptis chinensis. The sequence continues at coordinate 18,806,957 of NC_141457.1, read as the reverse complement.
TGGTTATATATTGTCGATAATTTGTTAGGTTAAATTAATTGAGTTCGCAGGTTATTAAATTTTTGTGTGTTTTGGTTGTGTGAACCAATTGATTTGGTTGATTGAATGGGTTGTTGATTTATGTTGGTTGGTTATTGGTTGCTGATTGAGTTAGGTATGTTGAATTTTATTTTGGTTGAACTGTTGAAGCTCTGTAAAGGTGTTAATGGAGTCAAACTCGATTTTTGAGGAGTGAGGGAATCGAGCTTTGGTTATATCAAACTGTTAGGTTTTTGGTGAGGGTAAAAACCGGTGGGTTTAGAGAGGACAAAGTGTGGTGGTTGATGGTGGCTGATCGGTGGAAGTTTGATGGAGTTGTTGAGCTGTTGAGGAAGAAAGAGGTAGAAGACGACCTAAAGTTGGGTTGGGCTCTAAAGTCTTTTATTTGGGCTTGGGAGGTGGACCAGGCTCTAAAGTCTTTAGTTTGGCTTAGAAGGTGGACCAGGCTCTAAAGTCTTTTGAATTGGGCTTGGGCCGAATTTGAATGGTGGGCTTAAGTTTTGTTTAAAATGGGCTTTGGGTGAGAGTTTGTTTTTGGGCCGAGACTGTGCCTGGTTTGGAATCGAGTTTTCACATAGTTAGGGTTAGATTCAAACTCTCGCCAAAACATGAAAAAGTGATTTTTCTGAGTCTTCTTTCCAACCCAATTAGCCTCGTCGCATTATGAGGTCTGTGGTGGTAGATATGATGTCTGGAAGTTTGGTTGATTTAAAACAAGACGTCGTCGAAATCAGTTTCTCGCAAGACCGTGTTCAAGTCCAGTTTTAATTTAGTTAGAGTTTGATCTATAATAAGAGCCAAAAACTGTAGTTTTAACTCCTTAACAATAATACTTTTAGAACAATTATGCGAGTAATAAATAAGAGTTAATGCTAATTACGTGTTTTTATGTATTTCAGGCATTGAAGTCAATTATGTGCAGAAATGTGCCACTTTGGCGATATAAAGGAGCAAGGGTTGGTTGCTAAGAAGTTCTGTGATTAAAGGCCAAGACGGGCAGAAACAGCACACAAAAGTCAGTAGAACTTCCGAAGACCGTATCTTTGGACTCAGGCCTCGGAATTGGACGTACCTTATGTCAAAACGACCGACTTGGAAAGAGCTTTCCAATGGTCTAAACCTTGATCCAATCAGAGGAGCAAAAATGGATGAAAAGCCTATTGAATTCAAAGCAAGCTGAAAAGGGCCCTGTGAACTGAAGAAATTGGGCTTTGGGCTCGATTTTCTGGCCCAAAACATGTACCCTCAGCCCATGCACGAAAATGTGAATCTGGTCTCCTCCATTTCCATACACATGACTTAGCTCTTAAGTATCAATTAGGTTAGGATAGAAAGTAGTCATTAAAGCTTAGTTCTAGATCTAGTTTTTCATTTTTTAATTAGTTGTTATTCTTGTTTTAATTTCAGTATTGAATTATTGTTATTTAGTTGTTAGATCAATAAAATATTTAGTTCTTGATAATCTAATTTCGTTTTCCATTAATTATTAGCTTCAATTCTTAGATTTACTTATTTGTCATTATTAGTTTAAATCAATTATTGCATGAGTAGTTTCCATTTGAGTTTAAATAAGCAAAGTTCCAATCTTTTTATGATGTCTAGTTTTAATTTATATGGAAATGAAAGTTTGATGAATCAAGGCTAAACCTCCGTTAGAGGGGTTTGATGAAACCTTGATGAGTGAAATGACACAAGGGAGAAGTAAAATCCGGATAGAGAAATCACACGTCCACTTGCTTGATTACTATACCATATCCTAAGCGAGAATTTAGGCCCTCTTTGGATCGATATAACCAAAAATTCAAACCTATGAATGATTTTCCGCTAGTCGCCCCTCTGAGCCTTTCTTTAGCCTTTCATAAACCGCAAATCATTTACCCTGTTACAAAACAAAACAAAATAAAATAAAAAATAATAATAATAAAAAATCAACATACCCATTCTTTGAATAAGTCTGAGAATAGATATGAAGAATAGAAAAGAGAAAGACCTTTGAAATCAAGAATTTGTTAGTCGCTTCAGCTAAGAAAAGAAAATTTCCATCCAAATAAAATAAAATAAAAATAAAAGAAAATAAAGAGTTAGAACTCCAAAAATAGAATCAAAAGAGTCAAAAGCCAAAGAAAAAGGAAAATATGGCTAAGGATGGAAACAAAGTGTAGAAGCACAAGTAAAGAACAAAGGTTTCTCTAGTTACATAATATAAAGCCTCTATTATCTCAGACTTGTCCTTTTTGAATATCCATTTCCTTCATTCTTAAACCATCTCCTAATCCCCACAACACCTAATAAAGACCTCTAGCTCAATTAGGAATAGGTTAGTGTGATAGTAAGTGGCAGATGTGTTTGATCGACTCCGGCTTCCTTGTGTGTCATTGAGTTTGTAAGGTAAAGTGTGCCCACTGCACACTGGAGTAGCGAAACTTGAGCGGAAAAATCAGAGTGGTTTTTGTCTTGACAGTTATGTGAGGACCTACTTAAGGACACTATTCCGAGTTTTCAGAAACGGCCCTGCTAGTTCATCTCATAGTATTACTCATTGTATATATGTCTATTCGTAGATGATTGATTATTATGCATATATTAGCTTAGGTTTCGACTTTCTTATTTTGTATTCATTGTTAGTGAGATGTATAGATAATTGAGACATAGATAAGGAAACGATAGTTTTATTTCTGAGTCGTTGTAGTATAGATGAAGTTTGTGAGTACCTTCACTGGAAAACTCTCACGAGGCTATAACTCGTCTACTAGGGAATTCCTAGTGGTTTAAGGCCTTGTTGCATATGGTCAATGCAATCGCACTCAGCGAAATGAGATTAGTTAGAACTCCATTTTTGGTCACTTATGCTAATTTCTCATATTTGCTTGAGGACAAGCAAAATGCTGTTTGGGGGTGGTTTGATAAGAGCCCAAAACTGTAGTTTTAACCCCTTAACAATAATACTTTTAGACCAATTATACGAGTAATAAATAAAAGTTAATGCTAATTATGTGTTTTTATGTATTTCAAGCATTGAAGTCAATTATGTGCAGAAATGTGCCAATTTGGTGATATAAAGGAGCAAGGGTTGGTTGCTAAGAAGTTCTGTGATTAAAGGCCAAGACGGGCAGAAACAACACACAAAAGTCAGCAGAACTTTCGAAGACCGTATATTTGGATTCAGGCCCTGGAATTGGGCGTACCTTATGTCAAAATGACCGGCTTGGAAAGAGCTTTCCAATGTTCTAAATTTTGATCCAATCAGAGGAACAGAAGTGGACGAAAAACCTGTTGAAGTCAAAGATAGCTGAAAAGGGCCCTGTGGATTGAAGAAATTGGGCTTTGGGCTCGATTTTCCGGCCCAAAACATGGACCCTCAGCCCATGCACGAAAATGTGAATTTGGTCTCCTCCATTTCCACACACAAGACTTATCTCTTAAGTATCAATTAGGTTAGGATAGAAAGTAGCCATTAAAGCTTAGTTCTAGATCTAGTTTTTCATTTTTTAATTAGTTGTTATTCTTGTGTTAATTTCAGTATTGAATTATTGTTATTTAGTTGTTAGATCAATAAAATATTTAGTTCTTGATAATCTAATTTCATTTTCCATTAATTATTAGCTTCAATTCTTAAATTTACTTATTTGTCATTATTAGTTTAAATCAATTATTGCATGAGTAGTTTCCATTTGAGTTTAAATATGCAAAGTTCCAATCTTTTTATGATGTCTAGTTTTAATTCATATGGAAATGATAGTTTGATGAATCAAGGCTAAACCTCTATTAGAGGGGTTTGATGAAACCTTAATGAAAACTTGATTGTGTAGTGTAGAATCGTTGTAAGAGTCTATTCCACTCTAGAAGGTTGTTGATTCGCCATGAGAATGGGTGGACTTCCTCACATGCTAGTTATGAATTGGTAGAGATGCCATGTATAATTAGGGATTAGAACGACCAATTCTTACCGTAAGAACGTAAGAATTGGATTATAACAATCTACGCTAGTTTCTTAAGTTGGATTCAAGGTGGATTCAATTCCCTCCTAATTTTTATTCTAGATTCAAACTTTAGTATTCCATAGCATTTCGTAGTTGAATCATTATAATCCCAGTATCTTGTTAGTATAAATTGCATCGTAGTATAATTCGTAAAACTCATTGACTTTGATAGGATTGATAGTCGTAGTAAACTTGAATACTAAAGAACTAGGAGTGGAACGAATCTTCTATTCCAACTCTACTTCAATAGTATTGAGAGTAGAAATCTTTGATAAGAACTGTCTTCGTAATAGAAATAGTTTTATTTGCGTTTTGAAATTTATCATTTTATTCGTAGGTAGAATTATATTCAATTTTTACGGTTATCAATCTAGAGTTTTTATGAAAACATGAAAAAGTAAGATTTTGAAGTCTTCTTTCTATTCCAATTGGCCTCATCGCATTCCGAGGCCTATGGATTTAATTACGGTGTCTGGAAGTTTGACTGGCAGAAAATGGTGCGTTAGAAATCAGTTTTTGCGCACTATGTTCGAGCCTACTTTTCAAATATTTAGAATGAGATTGATGATAAGAGCCCAAAATTGTAGTTTTAACCCCTTAATAATACTACTTTTAGACCAATTATACGAGTAATAAACAAGAGTTAATGCTAATTACGTGCTTTTATGTATTTCAGGCATGGAACTCAATTATGTGCATAAATGTGCCACTTTGGCGATATAAAGGAGCAAAGGTTTGGTTGCTAAGAAATTCTGTGATAAAGGCCAAGATTCAAGGAGACAAAGCTTTTATATAAGCCCGTTCAAAAGCTGAAAAGTCAACACGAGCAGAAACAGTGCACAAATCAGCAGAACTTCTGAAGACCATTTCTTTGGACTCAAGCTTTGGATTTGGGCCTACCTTATGTCAAAACGACCGGCTCGGAAAGAGCTTTCCAATCGTCCAAGCCTTGACCCAATCAGAGGAGCAAAAGTAGACGAAAAGTCTGCTGAAGTCAAAACAAGCTGAGACAGGCTCTGCGGACTGAAGAAATTGGGCTTTGGGCTCGATTTTCCGGCCCAAAACATGGCTCCTCAGCCCATGCACGAAATTGTGGATCTGGTCTCCTGCTTTACATAAAACAAGACTTAGCTCTTAAGAAAGAGATAGTTAGATAGCTTAGAATAGAAAGTAGCCATTAGAATAGTTTGTAGATCTAGTTTTTGAATTTCAATTAGTAATTAATTAGTTTCATTCCTTGTTTTAGATTAATTATTTGAATCATTGTTCTTCATTCATTAGATAAATAAAATAGTAGTTCTTGTTAATTTCGATTTTGTCATTTAAATTTGTTTAGATCCAATTTCAATTATTGTTTGTTATTCATTTCCTAGTTATTAATTTGGATTTCAATTTTAGAGTAGTGAAATTAGTAAAGTTCAAATCTTTATATTATGTCTAGTTTTAATTCAATTGGAAATGATAGTTTGATGAATCAAGGCTAAACCTCCATTAGAGGGGTTTGATGAAGCCTTGATGAAAACTTGATTGTGTTGTATAGAATCGTTGTAAGAACCTATTCCACTCTAGAAGGTCGTTGATTCGCCATGAGAATGGGTGGACGACCTCACATGCTAGTTATGAATTGGTAGAAATGCCATGTATAATTAGGGATTAGAACGACCAATTCTTATGTTCCCTACCGTAAGAACGTAAGAATTGGTTTACAACAAATCTATGCCAGTTTATTAAGTTGGTAATCAAGGTGAAATCAAATTCTCCTAATTCTTTATCTAGATTCAACTCTTAGCATTCCGTCATTCCGTTATTTGTATCTTGTTATTTGAATTCACATCGTAATATAAATTCCCTTCGTAAATCTCTCATTGACCTTGGATAGACCATCAATTATAGAAAACTTGAATGCTAAAGGATGAGGAGTGGAACGAATCTTCTATTCCAACTCTACGTCAATAGATTCGAGAGTAGAAAACAAATATCTTTGATAAGTCTAGTATAAGCAACAGTTTGTAGTTTTACTTTCGTTTAGAGTTCATCGCTTTATTTGTTAGTAAAACTATCTTTTTACGATTATCAATTGAGTATTTTTGTAAAACATAATAAAATAATTTCTGTGTGCTAGCTTTTCAAATCAAAAAGCCTCGATGCATTTGGACACCTGTGTAAAGCGTTGTGTCATTCAGAAGATAGTCCATCAGAAATCTAGTTTGCTAAAAATTAGGATTTTTACCAACTTTGAACTATTTTTACTCCGAGATAGAATGACATTGGGACTTTGAGTTCTACATGAAAAAGTAAGTATACCTATCCTAATTTTCAAATAATCAAGTGGGGTATCATTTGGATAGCTATAGGAAATGTTATTGTTTTGGCAAGTTAACTAGATAACCTACCATGTTTTCTTTTTAGGGGAACTCTAGTTAATTTTTCTTATTGTAATGAGATAAATGATTTTACTTAGACATACGAGTGTCTTGAATCTTGATTGCTTAATTTCATATTTGTATTATATTCCAAGTACAATTGTTGCATATACACTAAATGTTAGTATAGATTTATGTTATATCACGTGACATGTTACATTAAAGTTTATATTTAATATATATATAATTGAGGAATGAAAGGGAAATGAAGTGTGCAACCTTAAAGCATGAATTATTATTGTTCTTTGACTTTGATAATGTGGTTGATAAGAACTACGAAGGCTTGATTCCAATCTTGAAAGATTTGGATACGTAGGCAGCTTTGAGCAAAAGTGCAGCCACTACACTATATTATATTATATATTATATATTAGTTATTATGATAACTATATGTGAATAATGTTAGTACTTAATTGTGTACGTGATTGTAGTTGTTTAAAATGTATTCACGAGACATTTAACAAATGCGTTATTCCTTATTGAACCTTTTGATATCTATGATTTATATAATTGATAATTAGGTGAGTTGATTAGTTATTGTGTTTGGAATCTTTAACAATGACTTATTGTTTGAGACGGTGTTTGTTTTGTAATGAAAATGTTATAATAAATGAGAACTTTTGAGTGTTAAAATCCGATGTAAAAGTGTCCGGTGAAAATTTAATGTGTCGTCCACATCTTTATATCTCTCCACGCCTCTTTGATGAAAAGAAATGTTTATGACTAATGATGTCATGTGAAAAGCCGCCTTAAAGAGGAACTAAGGCATTCACCTTGCAGGTCGGCTGTATTCCTTGAGTGTACGGGAATGTAGGTATGGGTATTCCTTGAATGTGGCGGAAATGATCCAAGGTATTCATTGAATGTGCCATGAATAACATGTTAGTGTTATGATGGGTATTCCTTGAATGTAGTAGGAATGACACAAGGTATTCATTGAATGTGCCATGAATGACCTGATATTTTGTTATGCCCAAAAGAGGCTTTGTGTATGTGTATGGAAAGCCCAGAGATGGCTGTGACTCACAAGTTACGAGTTTACAAGATGAAAATATGTTTCTTAGAGGCAATATCCCCGCTTGGGACATATGTCATGTAGTGGTACTCGGTGTGAGTGAGGCACACAGATATGTGTAATTTAGAAAATATGTGTAGTGCAAATCATGGAGTAGGAACTAAAGTTTGGGTTGTGTCTTTTAATAAATGAGTCAACGAGATAATTAATAAACAAAGTAAAATATTGATTTTACGTGTGATGGAATTATTGCATATGATGTATATGATTTCTTATGAGAAATGTTTATGTGGTTTGTGTGAGTTGATACTCACGAGGGATGAATGTACTCCCTGGTTGTGACCTTTTCCTCGTTCTCATAAGTAGACGAGTGATATTAAAGTAAAACATTGATTTTACATGTGACTGAGTTATTGCATATGAATATTTATATATTATGATGTACATGATTTCTTACAAGAAAATATATACGTGGTTTGTGTGAGTTGATACTCATGAGGGATGAATGTACTCTATAGTTGTGATATATTTCCTCGTTCTCATAAGTAGACGAGTGGTTTTTAAGAAAAATATTGGCTTTAAGTATGAGTGAGTGGTTGGGTATGATTGGTGATATATTATGATATGATGCATATAATTTCTTACAAAGGAATGTGAATATGGTTAGCGTGATATGATGGATATGGTGGTGTGATATGAATGTTAATTAATATTGGTGATATATTATGATATAATGGATATAGTGGTGTGACATAAATGTTAATATTGACGATATATTATGCCAGATTATATATATACCTATGATGGTTGCAGTGAGAGTGAAATAGATGTATACTATAAATGATTACGTTTGGAAAATCTAACTTTGTTTTGCAAGAGGGTAGGACTTAGTAACGTTTTATGCAGAGACGTTGTCCTACCCTAAGACGACGTGCTGGCTTAAAGGTAAAGTATATCAAACTCATATTTAAATAAGTTATCATATGTGTATGTAATAAGTTGAATGTAAGTGAAAATTATATTGTGAGTTATTTTGGAAAGTTAGCATGATAAATACTGTTATTTGAGATTTCTTGGATATGTATATTGGGGGTTGATAATACATAAAAACAGTTAAACACTAATACGTAATATTACCATTTTTATATTATCAATTATATTTTCTTACTCTCTCAAATAATAATGAAGCAATATAGGTAAGAGTATGGATTCGTTCCACTCTTAAACTACCAAGACTCAATAGGATTCAACTAATTAAATCAAGAGGAAAGTGGTGAGAGTAATAATTATATTGATAATAAACTAATTATGATTATGTTATTAATTAAAATGTAAACTAAATAAACTAAACTAATATAAATAAGGGTTTGATGGAAAAGAATAATATAGAGGAAGTAATAAATCCACATACGCAAGTTTATTCATAATTCATTTAGTTCATGTATTAATAAGTCATCATCTCTATCAAATTCCGTAATGCAATGAAATAAAGATTTCTACTTTGTAAGATCCCTAATCAACTATTACTTTCTCTAGTTAATAATTAATTAGCATGAGATAATAGTACTTCTATCAATCTCTTGTGTAGAATTACTAAACTCTAGTTCAAAACTAACAATTTCTATCTCTAAAAATATGAAAGCTTTAAACTTTAAACGCATAAACACAAATAACCAACAAAATCATAAACAATCCTCACACAACTTCATTTAAAACTCCCTCACACAATCCTCACACAACTTCATTTAAAACTCTAATGGGAGTTTTAGCCTTGCTTCATTGGATGAACAATATCAAAACAATAAGATGAAGACATTAAATTAAAGAGACAAGAATTGAATATTAAACTAAGGGTTTTTATTGAAGGATTTAATGGAGGCTACAAACTAAATTATTCTAACCTAAACTAAACTAGAGAGAGAGAGAGAGAGAACCCTAAACTATATTAAACTAAAGTAGGAGTAGCCAATCTTTGTTTTGGCCTTAACCCTCTTTATATATGAGAGGGTTAGGTTACAATTTCGTGCATAAGCTTTTAGGCTAGGTTATGGACCCATAAATCAAGTCTATAACCCAATTGGGTAAATCCAAGACTACCAATTCTGGTTGTGTTACTCTATCACGCAATTTCACTAACTTATATTGCTCTAATCGAGTCAAGGCCTACACGATTGGAAAGAGCTTTCTGAGACGGTCATTTTGATATAAAATGGGCCTAATTCCGAGACCTGAGTCCAAAGATATGGCATTTTGAAGTTCTGTTGAGTTTTCTTCAGCTTTCTAATCCGGTTTGACTTTTACTTGGGCTTTTTAAGGGCTTTTTCTTCATGAAACTTGGGCTTTCTTCATATCACTTTCATAGCAATCACTTTAGCTCCTTTTAGCGCCTAATTAGTAACAAATTTATATTTATTCAACTCCGAAGCCTGAAATACTCAAAAGCACGTAATTAGTGATAAACCTATATTATTAATAACATAATTGGCTAAATAGAAATACTATTAAAAGGTTAAAACTACAGTTTTGGGATCTTATCAAACCACCCCCAAACAACATTTTACTTGTCCTCAAGCAAATATATGAAAATAAAATAAGTGGTCAAAAATGTATTTTTAACTAGTCTCGTTTCGCTGAGTGCGACTGCATTGACCATATACAATAATGCCTTAAACCACTAAGAATTCCCTAGTGGATGAGTTATAGCCTCGTGAGAGTTTTCTAGAGAAGGTACTCACAAACTTCATTTATACTACAACGACTAAGAAATAACAGTAATTGTTCCCTCACTTTATCTCGGAATCTATACATCTTACTAGTATTTAAACAAGGATGATCATTCTAAAACTTAAACTAATACATGCATAATAATCAAATCATCTTAAGATAAACAACTATACAATGAACTATGCTATGAAATGCAATGGCAGGTCCATTTTTGAAACTGTTGGGTAGCGTGCCTAAGTAGGCTCTTACAAGGAATGTGTTAAAACACATAACACTCTGATTTTTCCACTCAAGTTTGCTAACTCCAGTGTGCATTGGGCACACATTTCCTCATAATTTCAATGACAATCTAAGGAAGCCGAGGTCGATCAAACACATCTACCACTTACTATCACACCAACATATTCCTAATTGAGCTAGAGGTCTTTATTAGGTGATACGGGGCGTAGGTGTTGGTTAAAGAAGGAAGGAAATGGATAATAAAAAGAAAACAAGTCTGAGAAAATAGGGTCTTCATATTATGTAACTAGAGAAAACCTCGTTCTTATTTTGCTTCTACACTTTGTTTCCATCTTTAGCCTTTTTATTTTGGCTTTTTGATTCCTTTGATTCTATTTTTGGAGTTTTTATTTTATTTTATTTTTCTTTTCTTTTCTTTTCTTTGGATGGAAACTTTCTTTTCTTTTTCTTTTCTTAAGCAACTAACTAATTTTTGTTTACACGGGTTTTTCTCTTCTTTTTTCTTCACTCATCCTATTTCTCAGACTTATCCATATAAGTAGGTTGATTTTATTAATTTATTATTTTGTTTTATTGGGTAAAGGATTTTTGGTTTGTGAAAAGGCTAATGAAAGGCTCAGTAGGGCGACTAGCGGATAATAAATTTCATATAGGTGTGAATTTCTGGCTATATCGATCTAAAGAGGACCTAAATTCTCGCTTAGGATAAGGTATAGTGATCAAGCAAGTGGATGTGTGATTTCTCTAATCAGAATTTACTTCTCTCTTGTGTCATCACTCAGATATTTTACTCTTATGAGGCTTTTAGGCTAGATACTCACATGATATGTATTAAGTACTCTAACCTAGGTCTCAGAAAAATACTGCCAAGTACAATCAAAGATGCTCATGCAAGATGTTCGTGAAAAGATGCAATGACTATTACCTATATATTAATCTAAGTTTCAAAAATTAAATCCTAATTCAAGTACTACGTGAGATTTCTAGACTAATATTATCATGGAGAAGGGAACAATACCATTATCACTAAGTACCTAGTATAAACAATATTTATGATTTTTAATATTTTATAAAGAAAAGTGTGTAATTTACATCCTAAAAGTGCTTAATTTTTGCAAATGTTTCTATCCTACCCCCAAACAATTGAACGCTTTGTCCTCAAAGTGTAAAGAGATAAGGAAAAAATTTACCATAGAAACGTGGCAAAAATTGGCAGTACCTGTGAAAGAAATATTATAAAAGATTATATGATAACATGAAGCACAATTAAACCATTACGTACTAACTAAATTGGAGTAAACATGACAGACAATGAGTGGCAAAACGTTTTGAAATGAAATACCAAAATACGCCACCCCCAAACAAAATTGGAAAACTGTTTTTAAGTTTGAAAATTTTTGTTTGGCCTATACTCCAGAAATGTGGTATTGTACAAAAACTTGGGTCTTTTAAAGTCAGATTCCCTAGACGTAATGTGATATATATGTATTAACATGTAGTTTACTATATATCAATAATCTAAATAATTGTGGATCTTTCCATAAATAGTTAACATGGAAAGCACCATCAAACAAAATTAAGCACCAAGATTTCCTATGACATGGCTTTGTGGAATAAGAGCGAAGCCTGATAGATCTAGAACCTAATCGAGCATACAGTTTCTTCTTTGCCCTCCTACGAAAGGGATGCTAAGTGAATGAACATGAGAAAATTGATGGTTGTGGAAGATACGTGGGATGTGGATAATTTTGAGAAGGAAGGAATGGAAAAAATGAAAAAGTGTCAGGTGGCTTGTCCTTGGGTGTTACTTCTTCACCAGATGGGTTTAGAAAGTTATAAAGCATAGGAGAAACAAGAAGATCAAGTACAAACTCAATGGTTCTTTGAAAAGGTAGAGGGCGAGGAACATTCGTGATGGAAGGTGAATAAGTGACATGAGGATGTGAGGTGGGTGAATGGTGCTCCACTAGTGTTCTTAGTTCTATATCATCAGAGGCCTTGAGATATGCAAGACATTCCTCAATAAGTCGGTAAGAAGAATCACTGGGATAGAGGGTGAAAAAATCTTCTTCCGTCATGGCGTCAAGAGATGAGTGGATGTCAATAGGAGGGGACTCACGAAGTGGCAAAGAAGGGTTGCAAAAGAGTCGAAGGAAATCTTCATCGATGTTATCTACGTCTAGGGAGTAGAAATTGTGATCCTTGTCTTCTTTTATAAGAGGGGTATGTACTAGTATGGGGACTAAAGCGTCATCCGCACTAATGTGAGGTACAAAACTCTCAATGGACTTCACTTCTCCTTCTACAGGCAAACCTAGTTGTCCCTGCTTTTGTCTAACCATGTTAACTTCTACAGAAAGATTCCTAAAAGAAAGAGTCATTGAGCTATCCCGACAATTGATTTGGGCATTGGCGATTGCCAAGAAAGGACGCCCTAAGATGATGGGAATGGAATCCTGAGCAACTTCTGTGTCAAGAATAACAAAGTCGGCTGGATAGTAAAAATCCTGAACTTTAACGAGAATATTTTCAACTACACCCTTGGGATACTTAATAGAACGATCGGCTAACTGCAAAGTCATTTTGGTTGGTTGAAGTTTTGTTAGACCTAGTTGTTTATATAAATAAAAAGGGAGTAAGTTAACACTCGCTCCCAGGTCTAATAAAGCAGTTGTTATAAAGGTATCACCTAAGGTGCATTGTACAGTAGGACGACCAGGGTCCTTGTACTTAACAATTCCGTTATGTTCAGATAAATAGGGATATTGTTCAGTTAAGAAGGCTTCATTGGGTATGTTGGTTTTCCTCTTCTTGGTGCACAACTCTTTTAGAAACTTAGCGTGTCCAGGTAGACTTTTTATAACATCTAGAAAAGGTAGGTTTATAGTCAGATTTTTAAACATTTTCCTAATCTCATCAAAATTCTCGTCCTTTTTAGACACAACTAGTCTCTGGGGATACGGTGGTTTATCTCTATATTTAGCATAAGGTTCAAAAGTATTATTAGTCTTTGCGTTATTTTTAGCCGTTTTCCATCTAGGTATCCATATTGGAACCTCTACAGGTGTAGGGTCTTCAATTTCTATTATTGGGTCTTGTAAGGTTTTCCCTTTTGGTTGTGGTTTAACTGGTACTTCTACAGTTGTAGGGTCTTCAGTTTCTATTATAGTATTTGGTATGGTATCATTTTTAGTTTGCGGGTGATCTTTAGGCATAGTCCTTTGGTTATCAAGTACTCGCCCTGAACAAAGGGTAGTGACTGCATGTAGGTCCCCTGGGGTTATATTACCATTACACTGAATACTTTTTATTTCGAAGGCGGTGTTTGTTGACTTAGGATTAGGCACTGCTTGACCTGGAAACACGCTTGTTTGGTTATTATTTTGGTTAGGAGACATGTCAATAACCTTTTGGCATAAAGACTGCATCATTTGCATCGTTTGTTTCATCATATTAGAGTTTTGATCATACTGATCTTTCATCAAGTTGGAGTTTTGTCGCATAATTTGATTTTATTTTTCCAACAAGGTCACTACTACTACTTCTGTAGATGATTGAACTGAAATTAAGGCTTGTTGAGTATTCATGTCTTGATGTTGATAGTTCTGGGTCATGGGCACTAAACCTTTATTCTGGTCACCTAAGTTTCCTTGTCCTTGAGGTTGAGTTAATTGCTTGAAGTTTGATGGTTGTTCATAAACAAGAGGACAATAGAAGTCGGAATGCTCAAGACTAAAACAGACATTACAATGAGTAGATTTAATGTTCATGACAGGAGTGGGTTGTTGTTTAACAGAGATGGCATCTATCTTTTTAGTGAGGGCATCGATAAGAGTTTTAAGCTCAAGATCAGGTTTAACCTCAAAAGAAGGTGTCACAGCCCGAATTTCTAAACAATTAAAAAAAATGAATATTTGAAATATAAATATATCAAACATCACTCGATTCAATTGTCTAAAAACCCAGGCTATGACGGGGTGGATACAACACATGTCAAAACCTAAAACCCACATCATAAAGAATCTTAACAACAAAAATAATCTCCAAAAATTCTCTTTATTACTTTATAAAAAGTCTATCTTCCGTCCCAATAAAACATCAAACCACTCTAAGAATAACAGGTCTTCAACATCGTATTTTCATGTCATATGAAAAGAAAACTACGTTATTACATACTTCCAAAAGATCAGACCTAATAAAATAACCTCCCGGACTGCTCCAGGCAAGAATCCAAATCACACGCCGCGGTTCCACTGCCTTCCACCTATGTTCCCAAGAACACACCCACGTTGCCAAAACAAAGCAAACATGGGTCAGCAAAATGGAATTTGCTGGTATGAGTAGACTAACCACATATAAACATTATCATACTTTAATTATCCAAACAATCACATTATATTTTCCCATAACTTAATCATTCTCAGCTTGGAAGACAGGTAGTTCCGTCATTTCAACCGGCATATTTTCTCCCCAAGCAAAACTTCCATTATATTAACTCATTCTAATAATTCGTTTTAATATCTAAATCATTGAATTAAAACTTACCGATATCCACTGCTGTATAAGGGTAGGACCGCGTCCCTGCACAAAATGTTATTAAGTCCTACCCTCCTGGAAAAGAAAGTTAGAACTTCTTTATAACATATGTAGATATTATATTATGTATTCAAAAGTAAACCCAAACACTCGCATAATCAAAGAATACAACTAACCCGCAAGGCGAATACCTTAGTTCCTCTCTAGGGCAGTCCAAAGAATCTGGTCATTCATGGCACATTCAATGAATACCCGGGTCATTCATGGTACATTCAATGAATACCCATAGATAACGCTAACGGGCCATTTATGGCACATTCAATAAATGCCCACCTAACATATGACATCAACAGTCATAAAACTCAATTCCAAAACTTGAGGCGTGGAGAGTTCTAAAAGAGTGCGGTAAATTGTTTACGCATTATTGAACTTTATTGCATATATTATTTCAGAGAAGAAAGTAGTATCTTGATTCATGTATTTTTGGTTACGCGTTATTAATATACCGATGTCTAAGTGTCATAACGTTGTGTATAAAACTGAAATATCACATAGTAGTTAATACACATACACACGTATATATAACGGTCTTAGCCTAAAGCCAAGCATGCTAATAGCCCTAGACCTATCCTAATAGCCCAAATCATAATCCGAGTTAAAAGGTCAAATTGGGTCAACTGGTCAAAGTCAAAGTCGACCTGCCAAGAGTCAACAACAGTCAACCAGTCCCAAACTCTTCTAACCCAAAAGCTCAAAGTCTAAAACAGAAATCCAAATTTGAAAAATCAAAATAATAAAACCCATAAGCCCACCCACGATTGGGCCCAAGCCCAAATCGAGATTTACTGTTCATCTTCCTTCCTCACCAAAACCTCCACCAGCTCTAGCCACCACCGGCCATCACTCAAGATGAGTTGGTTCTACCCAACCCACACTAGAAATGGTTCGGCCCAAGCCCAACATCAAAAATGAATTTCGCTGTCATCTTCTTCCTTACTCCACCAGCGCCACCACCACCACAACAGCCACCACCGGCCACCTATAACCAAAATAACCCAGCGGTTTTCATCCCCATGAAAAACCCCACCTACCTATACCAACAAATCATAATTTCCTTATACTGTAAAAATTCGAATCGACGCCATTAAAGCTCTCTCATAGCTTCTACAGGTATCGCTCAGCACCACTGAGCCATCTCCACTCAACACACAACCCTCAACACCTTACCCAACATCCTCCATGTTCAATTCAATCAACAGACAACAAATCCAAGATATAGAATTCATCAGACATCAAATGAAAATAGTTTACATTCTTAACAATCAATAAGTTTTTGATTAAATCTAAGCACGATGAAATACTTAATTCCATGGAAACTCAATTCCATTTATAGTTAAACAGAAAGACAACGTCTTCCATTTTCCCTCGATATGCGAGGACGAGGTTGCAGTATATCTTTTCCTTTGCGTTATACATCTTGTTTTCCTTTATATACCATATAGTTCAAACAATAACATGCTTATACGACCAAATTTCCACAACTTTACAGTTGAAAACAAAAACGACGATCCAGCAGTAAAACAGCGTATTAAAGATTTTCAAAGTGTAATTTTTTATATATTTGAAAACATCTACTCACCTTTAGCGCGCTCTGACTATCAACCAGCTACCAGAAAAACCTTCCTTTTCTTCCTTCAGAAAAATCCCGTTTTTCTGTATAAAACTCTCGCTGTGTTTTTCCCCAAAAACTCTACGTGAGAAAACTCACCGAAAAACAAGGACAACACTTATCTATTTACCTACGGGGCTTTTATCCTTATCTGATAGTTATCTATATTTAGTTTAACCTATTATTATTATTATTATTATTCTTATTCTTATTCTTATTATTATTCTTAGGAAAATAAAAGAAGAAAAGCACGGGGTGTTATAGGAGTGGAGTGGGAAGAGTCATTACCTCCCCAATTGTTGTTCCTCTTAGATTGATCTTCTAAGAATTTATAAGCATCCAAGGCTCCTTTACTAAGAAAACTACCCCCAGTCATAATATCTAGAACCTCTTTATGATAATGTGAAAGCCCCTTGAAGAAAGCACGAACAAACGTGTCTTTAGTAAGGTTATTATGCGGACATTCTATGAAAAGATCAGTGAAACGGTTCCAGGCCTCTGAAAAGGATTCATGAGGGTTCTGGTGGAAGAAATTAATCTTTTGAAGCATTTCATCGGTCTTCAGTGGTGGGTAAAACTGTTCCATGAACAATTGAACAAGATTAGCCCATGAGTTCACAGAGTTTGGCGTTTGGGCAGTTAACCAAGACGCCGCCTTGTCGGCTAGGGTGAATGGAAATACCCTAAGTTTAACTTGATCCGGACTTACACTAGGATGATGGAATGTAGTGAGAACTTGTTCTATCCTACGCATGTGTTGATAAGACTTCTCGTGGGCTAAACCATGGAAAACCGGTAACAAGTTAAATATAGTCGGGAGAATTCGAAAATCCCCTACTAGGTCTACAAGAACGATGTATGACTTAGGGCCATCGTTTAGTGCTTTATAAAAATCAGAGAGAGGTGTCTCTAGTTCTTTAGTCATTGATGCAGGTGTAGTGTGTGAAATTCTAGATAGGTGTGTGATATTGCGTCTATAAAAAACAAGCCTGATTACACTAGAATTGAAACTCCTCTAACAGAAGAGGCGAGGAGTGTAAGAAGGAGTACTTGAATGCCTCCTTGCTATGCTTATGAATAGTGTCTTGTATACGCGAGCTCAGTGTATTTAACAAGTTTAGAAACACTGAATAACTTAAAGAAATGGAAGTTTGTACGAACCTGTGAAAATCGGGCTGTTCAGAAGAGGGCGCGGGGTGCGCTCAGAAATTTCCTAGGTAGGGCGCGGGGTCGCTACCCTCGCCTAACTTCGAGTTCCAGCGCCCGGTAAAGCCTTCTTCGAGAATTTGCCTGTGAAGGGCGCAGGTCGCGTTCGTGCCTAAGGCGATTTCCAGTGAGTTGAGCGCGGGGGGTGCTCAAAATTTGCCTGTGAAGGGCGCAGGTCGTGCTCGTGCCTGAGGTGATTTCCAATGAGTTGAGCGCAGGGGGCGCTCAGAATTTGCCTGACAAGGGCGCAGGTCACGCTCTTGCCTTTGGTAATGTCCAGTAAGTTTAACGTGCTCCATAAAATTTGAAATTTTTACAGTAGTCTTCTAAGACGTCTATCAAGTAGCTTGTAAAAGTTCATATCAATCAGAGCTATGAAAGTCCTTCTACTACCCTTCAAAGTTTGTGAAACAGTTTTCGGACACAATATGAACAACCAAATGGTTAACCAATCAAAACAAAGCCAGAAACCTCAAAAAATTTACTGGAGACTCCTGACAGATCCTACGTGTTCTTGTAAAAGTTTTAGAGCAATTGGAGCTCTACAAACCCTCCTTATCAGCTGATGTTCCAGACATTAAGTGTTTGCAAAAGCGCAGAAACACACTGAAAACAATCCACTAGTTAGGTGGTCAAGACAAATCAAAAACTCGTCAAATTTTTACTGCAAACTCTTGACTTATGATGGATACTCCTGTAAAAAATATAAATTTTTTGGAACTGCCTAAGTAACCCTACTCGTCTATTTTTCAAGAACTTACGGTTTGAAAACTGAAATGCAGTACTGTAAAGATCGTATTAGTTCACTAGGTAAAACAACTAGGAAAAATCTGAAAACATTACAGTAAATCAATAACACCTTAAGGATTACACTTGTAAATTTTCTAAATTTTTCTAAATTTACAAATACCTTTACTGCAGTGTTTTCCTCTGTGAACCCGCATCCCCTATGCCTAAAACAATGAATAGTACTGAAAATACAAGAAATAGGAATGAAAAATTAAAAGGGTGGGTGGGTTGAGAATGAAGGATTGCCCCTTGGATTCAAGCAATTGAATTCTTGTCCTGAAAGAGTTTAAGATGGCAGCAGCGCCATTTGATAATATATAAAAATAGTTAAACATTAATATTAATGTTAACAATATTAATACGTAATATTACTATTTTTATGTTATCAATTATATTTCCTTACTCTCTCAAATAATAATGAAGCAATATAGATAAGAGTATGGATTCGTTCCACTCTTAAACTACCAAGACTCAATAGGATTCAACTAATTAAATCAAGAGGAAAGTGGTGAGAGTAATAATTATATTGATAATAAACTAATTATGATTATATTATTAATTAAAACGTAAACTAAATAAACTAAACTAATATAAATAAGGGTTTGATGGAAAAGAATAATATAAAGGAAGTAATAAATCCACATATGCAAGTTTATTCATAATTCATTTAGTTCATGTATTAATAAGTCATCATCTCTATCAAATTCTGTAATGCAATGAAATAAAGATTCCTATTTTGTAAGATCCCTAATCAACTATTACTTTCTCTAGTTAATAATTAATAAGCATGAAAGAATAGTACTTCTATCAATCTCTTGTATAGAATTACTAAACTCTAGTTCAAAACTAACAATTTCTATCTCTTAAAATATGAAAGCTTTAAACTTTAAACGCATAAACACAAATAACCAACAAAATCATAAACAATTCTCACACAGGCTTCATTTAAAACTCCTTCTAATGGGAGTTTTAGCCTTGCTTCATTGGATTAACAATATCAAAACAATAAGATGAAGACATTAAATTAAAGAGACAAGAATTGAATATTAAACTAAGGGTTTTTATTGAAGGATTTTGATAAGAGCCCAAAATTGTAGTTTTAACCCTGTAACAGTCATACTTTTAGACCAATTATGTGAGTAATAATTAAGAGTTAATACTGATTACGTGTTTTTATGCATTTCAGGCTTCAAAGTCTATTATGTGCAGAAATGTACCAGTTTAGTGAGATAAAGGAGCAAAGGTCGGTTGCTAAGGAGTTCTGTGATTAAAGGCCAAGATTCAAGAAGACAAAGCCTTTCTAAAGCCCGGTCAAAAGCTGAAAAGTCGACGTGGGCAGAAACAGCACACAAAGTCAACAGAACTTCCGAAGGCTGTATCTTTGGACTCAGACCTCGGAATTGGGCCTACCTTATGTCAAAACGACCGGCGCGGAAAGAGCTTTGCAATGGTCTAAGCCTTGACACAATTAGAGGAGCAGAAGTGGATGAAAATTCTGTTGAAGCCAACTGCAGCTGAAGATGCCTTTTTGGACTGAAAGAATTGGGTTTTGGGCCTGATTCTCTGGCCCAAAACATGGCTCCAAGCCCATGCACGATTTTTGGATCTGAAAGTATAAAAACAAGAGCTTGACTCTTTTTTAATGGTAGCTAATTAGACTTAAAAATATAGATAATTCTAGATCTAGATATAATTGTTTTTAATTAAGTTTAGCTTCAATTCAATTCTTGTTTTAGATTAAACTCTTAGAATCATTGTTCTTAATTAGTTTGATAAATAAAATAGCTATTTGTCAATTTCGATTCTTGTCATTTACAATTGTTTAGATCTAAATTCCCCTATTACGTAGATAGTTAGACCTAGATTAGTTAGATTATTAATTTAGTATTTGAATAATTGTTTTATTATTTATTAGATTAATAAAATAGTGTTCTCCATAATCTAGTTTCATTTCCATTTATTTATTAGCGTAAATTCTTAGATTCAATTATTTGTCATTATTAGTTTAATTCAATTATTGCATGATTAGTTTCCAATTGAGTTTAAATAAGAAAGTTCAAATCTTTATACCATGTCTTGTTTGAATTCCATTGGGAATGATTGCATAATGATTCTCGGCTAAACCTCCATTAGAGGGGGTTGAGAAGCCTTGATGAAAGCTTGATTCCGATTATCGTAGAAGTAAATTAAGTAATTTCCTTTTCACTCTAGAAATGATTAGTTCACCATGAGAATGGGTGTAATTGTTCACATGCTAGTTATGAATTGGTAGAAATGTCATGTGTAATTAGGGATTAGGAGTAACAGTTGTTTATTTGAAGCGATTCAATTCGATTACTGACGATTAAATCGTTAGTAGGATTAAGTCGAGTTAAGGTGGAATCAATCCCCCTCTAACTCCTTATCATAGAATCGACGTAGCATTCCCATAGTTGTTCTAATAGTCGACTAGTTGCATCTTGTGGGTAGTTGCATCGTAGTCTAGTTGCCATTTCGTAAATCTCTCATTAGACTTAGAGTAGAGTAATTAGACTAGAAAACACAGCATGCGGAAGGACTAGGAGTGGAACGAATCATCTACTCCACTATATCTCATAGGATTGAGAGTAGAATCTTTGATAAATCTTAGGCACATAAAATAGTTTTAGTTTACTTACGTTTTGAGTTTCATCGTTCATTTCGTAGGTAAATTATCTTTTTATGTTTTATCAAATGGCGCCGCTGCCATCTTAGTTTCACTTTCATATTGTTTTCATAGTATAACTCCTTTTCTTAAAGTCCCATTTCACCCACCCACCCTTGTTCGATTCTAACTGTGGTTGTCTTTTTCAGCATTAAACTACCTCGAAAAAAATTGCACTGAGCCTTCGCACCCAAAAAAAAGGCGCACCTGCGCAAGTTACTAGAAGCCGAAATGCCACCCAGCGCTGATAAAACATAAAATTGAATAGTTTACCTACGAAATGAACGATGAACTCAAAACGTAAGTAAACAAAAACTATCTTATGCTGCCTATATTTATCAAAGATCCTACTCTCAATCCTATGAGATATAGTGGAGTAGGAAGTTCGTTCCACTCCTAGTCCTTCCACATGTTAATGTTCTCTACGTATAAGTACTCTTACTCTAAAGTCTAATGAGAGATTTACGAAGTGGCAACTAGACTACGATGCAACTACCCACAAGATGCAACTAGTCGACTATTAGAACAACTATGGGAATGCTACGTTGATTCTATGATAAGGAGTTAGAGGGGGATTGATTCCACCTTAACTCGACTTAATCCTACTAACGACGAATCTAATCGTCAGAATCCGAATTGAATGCCCTTCGCAACAATATGGTTATTCCTAATCCCTAATTACACATGGCATTCATACCAATTCATAACTAGCATGTGAACGATTAAACCCATTCTCATGGTGAACTAATCGCTTCTAGAGTGGAAAGGAAATTGCGACGACTCTACGATAATCGGAATCAAGCTTTCATCAAGGCTTCTCAACCCCCTCTAATGGAGGTTTAGCCGAGAATCATTACGCAATTATTTCCGATTAAATTAAAACTAAACATAATATAAAGAATTGAAATTTACTAATCTAAATTAAACAATAATTAAAATCTAATTAATAACTAAGAATTGAATAACAAGTAATAAATGAAATCAGATCTAACACAAATGTAAATGACAAGAATCGAAATTAACAAACTAGCTATTTTATTAATCAATCTAATTAAGAATAATGATTCTAGAGTTTAATCTAAAACAAAAATTGGATTTGAAACTAAACTTAACACAAAGAATTAAATCTAGATCTAGAAACTATTCTAATGGCTACTTTCTATTCTAAGCTACTTTTATTTTCTAACCTCTTATCTACCATTAACAAAGAGCTAAGCTTTGGTTTTTATACTTTCAGATCCAAAAATCGTGTATGGGCTTGGAGCCATGTTTTGGGCCAGAGAATCAGGCCCAAAACCCAATTCTTTCAGTCCAAAAAGGCCTCTTCAGCTGCAGTTGGCTTCAATAGACTTTTCGTCTACTTCTGCTCCTCTAATTGGATCAAGGCTTAGACCATTGGAAATCTCTTTCCGAGCCGGTCGTTTTGACATAAGGTAGGCCCCATTCCGAGGTCTGAGTCCAAAGATACGGCCTTTGGAAGTTCTGCTGACTTTGTGTCTTTGTTTTTACGCCAAGCGTCGACTTTTCAGCTTTTAACCGGGCTTTAGAAAGGCTGGTCTTCTTGAATCTTGGCCTTTAATCACGGAACTCCTTAGTAACCGACCTTTGCTCCTTTATCTCGCTAAAGTGGCACATTTCTGCACATAATGGACTTTGAAGCCTGAAATGCATAAAAACACGTGATCAGTGTTAACTCTTAATTATTACTCACATAATTGGTCTAATAGTATGACTGCTACAGGGTTAAAACTACAATTTTGGGCTCTTATCAAACCACCCCCAAACAGCATTTTGCTTCTCCTCAAGCAAAGATGAGAAATTAGAATAAGTGACCAAAAAATGGAGTTCTATCTACTCTCGTTTCGCTGAGTGCGATTGCATTGACCATATGCAACAAGGCCTTAAACCACTAGAAATTCCCTAGTGGACGAGTTATAGCCTCGTGAGAGTTTTCTAGTGAAAATACTCACAAACTTCATCTATACTACAACGACTAAGAAATAAAACTATTGTTTCCTTATTCATGCTCTAAATTAACTATACCTCTCACTAGCAATGCATATAGAGTAATCAAGTCGAAACCTAAGCTAATATATACATAATAATTAATCATCTACAATAAACATATATACAATGAGTAATACTATGAAATGCCTAGCAAGTTCGTTTCTGAAACCCGGGATAGCGTCCTTAAGTAGGTTCTCACAATAATAGTCAAGATACAACACTCGATTTTTCCACTCAAGTTCCATTTACTCCAATTAATGGTAAGTGGGCACACTTTACCTTACAATCTCAATGACAACAAGGAAGCGGAGTCGATCAAACACATCTGCCACTTACTATCACACTAACCTATTCCTAATTGAGCTAGAGGTCTTTATTAGGTGTTCATGGGATTAGGAGATGGTTTAAGAAGGAAAGAAATGGATATTCAAAAAGGACAAGTCCGAGATAATAGAGTTTTCATATTATGTAACTTAGAAAACCTTGTTATTTTCTTTTGCTTTTATACTTTGTTTCCATCCTTAGCCATATTTTTCTTTTTTTTCTTTTCTTTGGCTTTTTGACTCCCTTTTATTCTATTTTTGGAGTTTTTATTTATTTCTATTTTTTTATTTTTTTTTTTTTTTATTATTTTATTTTTTTTTTTTTTCTTGGATGGAAACTTTTTTCTTTTTAAGCAAACTAACTAATTTTTGTTTACACATGTTTTCTCTTCTTCTTTCTTCACTCATTCTATTCTCGGACTTATTCTAGATTGGGTAAGTTGAATTTTTATTTTGTTTTGTTTTTTAACGGGGGTAAAGGAATTGTGGTTTATGGAAGGCTAAAGAAAGGCTCGAGGGGCTTAACTAGAGGAAAATAATTAATAGGTTTGAATTTCTGGCTATATCGATCCAAAGAGGGCCTAAATTCTCGCTTAGGATATGGCATAGTGATCAAGCAAGTGGACGTGTGATTTCTCTATCCGGATTTTACTTCTCCCTTGTGTCATTTCTCAAATGTTTCGGCTCATATAAAGCTTTAGGCTATATTCTCACGATTTTTGTAGAATAAGTACTCTAGCCTAGATTTCAGAAACTTACTGTTAACAATCATAGATACTCATGTAATATATTTATAGATAGATGCAAAGATTATTACCTACATATTAACCTAAGTTTCTAACAATTATTCTAATGCAAAAGCTACGACTTCTAGATTGTTAAGAGCATAGAGAAAGGAAACAATACCACTATTCCTAAGTGTATAACATAACTTATTTATTTATATTTTTGAATTTTTGAAATTTTAACTAGAAAACAAATGCCAATCATACATATCTATATCCTAACAGATGCCTTAATTACACGTGTTTTATGATGCCCCCAAACAAGAAGCATGCTTTGTCCTCAAAGTATTTTAAATAAAGAGGGTAGGAAAAATACCATTGAAACGTGTGAAATTCAGGAACATCTGCAAAATAAAGTTAGAACGTACTAACATAGGAAATAAAAACTGACGCAACTCTATACGAGTTCTACCCATTATGGGGTTAACAAGAATGAAATTGCTTGGGACATAAGCAGACACTAACTAGAATTAAAACTTACCTTATCTCCCGCTTTATTCATCATCCTCCTCATCCTCTTCTTCTATAAAGAAGTGAGGTTCCTTTGCGTCCTGCCATGCCATGATAATTTGCCAGGCTTCCCACCATTTATCATCTATTATTGCTAACCTATTAAGAGCCACTTGGTCTGACGGGGTGTAGGGTGCAACCTGATGAGGTTGTATCCTCCACCCTTGCCAAGTCATTGCACGGAAGGATCGAATAATACTATTGGTGGGTCGTACAGTGTCGACCGTAATCCAATCCGTGAAACGTGTACAAAAAACAGGAAAGAAATATAGCATAATATGGGAAATCATAACAGGCATAAGAAGGTACTTATGCCTCATGCTATGGGATCGAGCTAAACTAGACATCAAGGTTCGGGGAAGGTCATGACACATACGTCCCGTGGCTAAAGCAAGGAAAACGCTGCAAGTGGCATCATTCACAGAAGAAAAACGTCATTCCCCTAAAATGTTTAGCATGATCCAAAACATAACAATTCCTATGTTCATGGACAGGCTACCAAAGGCGACGTTATATTCCCCTTGGTCCTCGATACGGAAAATGCCCGCCCCATACGACTCATGCAAAAACTCATAAGTGTAGACATACATATTATCTACCCAATAACACCATGGGTCTTGTATTTCAGCGGGCATAGCAAGTCCAAGAACAAATGCTAGCAAGAACTTGGTAATTTCCATTGGTTCATTATCAATGTTGATGGAGAACACTTGTTCTCCATCTGGTCTTTCAAAGAAAATGCAGTTATCGTAAAAATAAGATGCTAGTGTTGGAGAATAAAGTGCATCAGGTCTTACCATAAGCGGCTCCCAGCGTATGTGATAAACCCCAAAACCAAGCATCATAAGTAGTGCTTTGGAACAAATCTTCAAAGACTGTTCGGTATCAATGTTGGAGATGTCATCTCAAAATTACGCTCTGGAATAGCTGCGAATGATCCGAAACTACCCGCAAAAACTGGAATTTTTCTGTCCACGGAAGTCGGTAGCGAAAGTCGCTCTGAAGATTTGAATTCCAGTGTTTGGCTGGTCGCCACCTTGGGCGAGTGCACTCTGAAAAAAATTGCAGAGCGAAAAGCGCTTCGGAGTTCTTTGAAACTTCGGAAAATGAGACGAAACGTGGGAATCGTGGGAGTGAAAGGTGAGTGATGGAGGTTAGGTGTAGTGTGAGTTGTGAGTGTAGAATGTATGAAGTTTATATAGGTTTTAAGTTGCTAAACCGGATCGGGAAGTTGCCAAAAGGTTTTTACGGCAGTTTCCGAAAATACCAAAATTTCTAAACCCGAAAACGGAAACAACTCATTTTCTTGATTCTAAAATAAACCTAGTATCTTTTAGGTTGAATTTATGATAGAATCTACCTATTTAATCGAGATTTCATTCTACCATGATACTTATTCATAGATATGCCTAAACGGCCATATTTTCACCTTGACTCCATAATAAATTCTAAGGCGAGGGTCATATAAAAATCATCTTTGAATAGATAAAACCACCCCCAAACAATTTGGGAAGGTGGGATCAATATTAAACAACCACGCATAATGAAAATAACCGCGTTATATTAAAATTTTCATTCGAAGTACATTTCACTACAAAATTCAAATTACGGAAATTAAAACTTACATGAAAATAAATGACAATAATGAAACTACAAATAAAAATAGAAACATCAACTGATACTATCCCTAACCACTCCGGTACTGGTAGCGGAGGGCACACGCTCCGGAGATGGCTCCTGAGCTCCCGATGGGCGGCACCATTATTCGCTTTCGGCGACGACGCTCGTGCCTCGATGGTGTGTCCTCAGAAGGAGAATCCCCGTGAGGTGGGAATCGTGCAAGCATGTCGGTCCGGAACTGGCGCTGAGCTTCTAGCTCGGCCCTCATTTGTTCCCACCTCTCATCCTCTCTCTGGGTACGGATCTCGAAGTTATGATGGATAGTTGCCTGTCGAAGTCCGGAGGTCTTCGCAGATAGTGTTGGCGACGCATGCCACGATGAATTACGGCCATGCGTTACGCATCCGACCAACAACACCTCTCTAGGCATCCGCATCAAAACAAGTCAAGTCCTCCTCATCCTCCGAGGCATTCTGATTTCCCCCATCCTCTTCGGCATTCTCGTTTCCACCATCCTCCTCGTCCTCTACCCTATCCTCAGGCAACCTCCAAACTCGTTGGATACACTCCTTATAGATCGCGAGGATTTCGTGTAGGTGATGTAAGACCTATCGACGCTGAGTCTCTCTCAACTTCAGCATGATTTTGGTTATCAACACAGGGAGAGGTGCAACAGACTTCCCTACTCCCCTAATCATGCTAAGCAAAAACTCCAAGATACAGAACTCGTACTTCTGCTCCTGGAGTATCCATAAGATGTGGAGGTAGTTCAGGCCGATGTCGCTGACCTTCTCCTTCCCCAGGACGTTCCGACCAATCCAATGAGCTGCAGCCAGCTGGTTGGTTCTAAGGGATGCCTGACGAACACAATGCGATCTCGCATTGTAGTTCCTTTCGGTAACTGTCAAGTTCATCAATGGCTCTACCCCATTATATTGGGACTGTTGTAACATGACATCCAGATGGATTCTAGGCAGAATGCCTAGAATCTCCGCCAACAACCCAGTAGTTATTTCCTTTCTCCTTTTCGCCACCATAACAAAAATCCTAGTCCCCTCCAACTCCCTCGTATTGTAGAACCGTCGGACTAAGTCTTCGTGGTAATAGACTTCAGTCGAGTACCTTAAACTATTCCAGTCTCTACTGATCATTTCGTCACCGTAAAACCGCGCGAAGTGGTCGCCAGTAAATGCTTGCTCCGGCAAAATTCGGCGTTGTTGAGCCATTGGAAGTTTGAATACGGTTTGAGGTTTGTAGAAGGTAGGGGAAGCAATGAGGGACACCTCACTAAAAAGAATGATGGTGGTGGTGGTGTGGTGGCGCGGCAGCACCGAATTTTTTTTTTATTTTGATTTTCCGGTGGTTTTTGTTGATGTAAATTGGTGGAGGTTGTGGGGCGGCGCGGTTGGAGTAGATTTGGGTTGGGTCTTGGATTGTGGGCGTGGGTTAATTACGTTTTGTTTTTAATTTATTTTTTTGGTCGGGTTTGAAGCTTTGTTAATGGCGGTTTGTGGAAAAAAAAAATGATGAACTGATGGTGAAGGTAAGGGCGCGGGTGCGCTGTCGGTGGGCGCGGGTTGGGCCCAAGCCCAAATCGAAATTTGTGAATTTTTCTATTTTTTCGTGAAACTTCAAATCAAAATTGCCGCTTCGTTACCGGTCCGATTTTTACGAATGAGATATGGAAATGATCAGGAGAGAATTTCCAATCCAATGATCCATAAAACACTCTATTCCGACCGTGGATGACATATTAGATAGTGGAAAATGCCTCAAAGTGCGTGCCTGATGTACGTTATGCGAACGACTGATCTCTAAATTCAAGATTATGTCAACCCGGATCGTAATACAATTAAACGGCCTAAGCAACTGTAATGGGACATAAACATTCTAGGACGGAAACACGAACACCCCACCCCCAAACAAATTTTTTTACAACGAAGCTTAGAAAATTTGTTTTTAGCAGTGGGTCTTTTAAAGTCAGATTCCCGAGACTTTCTAGATTACTATGTTTATTCTTTAATATATATATATATATATATATTTTTTTTTACTTTGTAAAAAGAAAAACAATAAACAAGAAAGACATAATTCACCCCATAGAGAAACATGACTCAAAAATCCGAGAAAAACATGCAAGAGTGGAAAACGTGAATTATGTTAATCGTGGACTTAGGATCCGGTACTTACAGCGACACACTCCGTAGGGAGGGCCCGGTTACCTTAATGGTGCACTCACCAATATATGAAAAATAAAAAGAAATGCACCAAACACAAAAGTTGAGTCGTTTATAGTCGGATACTCGAGACTTTATCTAAACATATGCATGAACATGCAGTTTATCATATATCAACAGCCGAAATAGTTGAGGATCATTCCATAAATAAATATCACAGAAAACATATCCAAACATAATCAAGCACCAAGATTTCCTATGACGCAACCTAGTGAATTGAAAACGAAGTCGGATAACCCTATTACGTAACCTAGCATGCACCTTTTTTTTCATTTTTGAACGAGTGGGTGTTCTAGTAAATAAGTGCGGAAAAGTGAATAGTTGTGGAGAATATGGTGGATATGGATAAGTTGTAGAAGGACAGCATGTAAACAATGATGATGTGGTTTTAGAACAAAACTCATTCATGGTGTGTGTAGGGATTGTTTCAAGTCTGAAAATGAAGGTGTCAAACGCTTTTGTCTTCTGAAGTATTTGTTTACTAGGTAAATTTAAAAAATTATGAAGCACAGAAGAAACAAAAGGATCGAGTACAAACTCGAGATTCCTTTGGAAGGGTGGAAGGAGGGAAGTCGAGGTGGATGTTGTGGAA
This sequence comes from Coptis chinensis, assembly GCF_015680905.1. Lineage (NCBI taxonomy): Eukaryota > Viridiplantae > Streptophyta > Magnoliopsida > Ranunculales > Ranunculaceae > Coptis > Coptis chinensis. The sequence continues at coordinate 18,777,579 of NC_141457.1, read as the reverse complement.
AGTAGTTCTTGATAGGGTGAATTATCACCTGCTCTAAGAAACTCATCGAATTGCTCATCTAGATTGGTCATATCCTCGTTACTATGATAGTCCTCTACATCTTTGAGAAAGTCATCTATCTCATCCTCATCCGTAATATGTGTATCGACTAGTGTAGGGATGGAAATGTTGGAGTCTGAACTTCCAAAGTAAAGAAATTTGGGCATATGATTATCAGGGAATGTGTTGTTGAAATAATCTCGAGCAAAGCCCTCGATCATGCTAACCTCTCCATCCATAGACGAATCGGGTAACTGTGTCTTTGTTTTTAAAAACATTGACTTCAACAGCAAGATGGTTAAAAGACATGGACATTGAACCATCGCGGCAATTAATGAGCGCATTGGCGGTTGCCGGAAAGGACGCCCTAAGATGATCGACGAGTCGCTAACGACTTCGTATCGAGGATGACAAAATCAGCCGGATAGTAAAAATCCTGAACTTTTACCAGAACATTTTCGACCACACCCTTAGGATACTTAATAGACCAATTAGCTAATTGCAACGTCATTTTAGTGGGTTGCATCTCGTCTAGACCTATTTGTCTATACAAATAAAACGGGAGTAAGTTAACACTAGCCCCCAAGTCTAATAACGCGGTCGTCGTATAAGAATCTCCTAAGGTGCATTGTACAGTAGGACGACCAGGGTCCTTGTACTTAACAATTCCATTATGTTCAGATAGAGTTGGGAATTGTTCTGTTAAAAAGGCGTCTTTTGTTTTATTGGTCCTACCCCTAGTAGTACACAACTCCTTAAGAAACTTAGCATGATGTGGTAGCTTTTTAATAGCTTCGAGGAAGGGAAGATTTATAGTTAGATTCTTGAAAACATCCCTAATCTCCTCATAATTTGTATCCCTAGTTAACACGGCTAATTTTTATGGAAACGGTGGTTTCTGTCTATATTTAGCAATAGTATCACTTGGATGTTTAACCGTGGCTTTCTGTTTCTTAGGTTGTGTTGTAACTGGTACCTCTACAGTGGTAGGCTCTTCAGTTTCTATTTCGGTATCTAGTAAAATAGCGGTGTAGGGGGACTCTTGGTGGGGTAACTATAGGCATAGTTACTTTGTTATCAACCACTCTGCTGCCAGAGAGTGGTGATGGCCTTTAGCTCACCTACATTTTCATATTCATTACTAGTATTATCGGTTACCTCAAAGGCTGTATTTGTTGTTTTAGGATTAGGTATTTAAGTGACCTGGAAACACACCTTTGGGTTGGGCTTTATCTTGAGCCAACTGTTGGGTTAAATTATTAATGGATTGTAGAAGTCATTTGGTTAGATTGAGCCATGGTTTGGAAAAGTTTTTGGCTTACTTGTATGAAGGTGTCAAGACGATCCGGTTGTGTGGGTGTAGTAGTCACGGGTGGTGTGGACGAACTATTTCCGTGAATTATTTATGGGTGGATTTTGATAGTTATTATTTACCTAACGATACCTCTATTAGCATTATAATTATTATAACTACCTTGACCTTGTGCTTGACCTTGTCGAGGTTGCACTTGGTTGTTATAATTATTAAAATTACCCTGACCCTGTCCTTGTCGTGGTGGAGCTTGGTTAAAACTTTGTGTTGGCCTAACATATTGATTATTGTACCCTGGAGGTGTGACATGTTGGTTATTTCTCCAACCGAAGTTGGGATTTTGTCTCCAAAGGGCGTTAGGTTCACTATTAATGGAACAAGCCTGTTCATAGGCTATAGGACAGTGGGAGTCGGGATGGTCAGGGCTCCAACATAAACTACATGGATTTGAATTTACGTTCATGACGGGGATAGGCTTTTGTTGAACAGAAATGGCCTCTACCTTTTTAGTGAGTGATTCGATTAGAGTTTTAAGCTCGGGATCGTGTTTAATTTCAAACATACCGGGGCGCCTTAATCAGATTTGATGAACTAGCGGGCGGTGGATATCATCACTACCCCCTGTTGTTATTTAAGCTTTAGTTTGATCCTCTAAAATTTATAAGCCTCCGAGGCTCCTTTGCTTAAGAAACTACCCCATTCATTATGTCTAGGACTTCTTTATGGTGGTGTAGAAGTCCTTTGAAAAGGCACGAACTAACGTGTCTTTAAGCTAAGTTATGATGTGGACACTCTATAAGGAAATCGGTGAAGCGATTCCAAGCCTCTGAAAATGATTCATGAGGATTTTGTCGAAAGAAATGAATCTTAGAAAGCATCTCATCCATCTCTAGGGGTGGGTAAAATGTTCCATAAACAAATTTGAACAAGTTTAGCCCACGAGTCCATAGAATTAGGCTTGGGCAGTTAACCAAAAGCCGCCTTTATCGGCTAAGGTGAAAGGGAATACCCTTAGTTTAATTTGTTCTGCACCAACCGTAGGATGGTGGAATATTGTTAGGACTTGTTCAATCCCTACGATAATGTGATAAGGTTTCCCATGGTCTAATCCATGAAAAACGGGTAACAAATTAAAAATATTTGGGGATTCGAAATCCCCATCGGGTCTGCTAGAACGATGCAAGATTTGGGGCTATCGCTCAAGGCTTTGTAGAAGTCAGAGAGAGGAGTCTCTTCTTCGTCGGGCATTGTGTCAGGTGATGTGTGTGAAATAGTAGCTAGAGGTGTAGTGGGTGGTATACTAGATAGACTTGTTTGTTGACGTTGTTGGGTAATTACGTTCGGTGTTTTTGTTCGGCCAGACCTTAATCTCATACAAGGCTAAAACCAAACTTAGCTAAACACATCAACACTCCAAACAATTCTGATATACTAGTATAAACCTCTAACAGGAGATGCGAGGTGTGGAAGAAAGGAATACCTGATTGCGTCCTTGCTTCGCTTATGAATAGCGTCTTGTTTACGCGTGTTCAGTGTATATAACAAGTTAGAACACTGAAAAACTTGAAATATCAAAGTTCGAATCAAAACTGTAGAATTCCTGAAAAATATATCTTAGAGGCGGTCGCTTCGTTCCAAGATAACTTAGAGGCGAGGCGCTTCGTGTTCCAGGCTATAGAGGCGCGAGGTCGCTCCTTATAAGCCTTGATCGCTTCGATGTAATTTTGTCGCGGAATTTTTCAACGATGAAACGGAAAACCACAGTATGAATCAAACAAGGGTGGGTGGGTGAAATGGGACTTTAATAAAAGTACTTATACTATGAAAACAATGCGAATGTGAAACTAAGATGGCAGCGGCGCCATTTGATAAAACATAAAATTGAATAGTTTACCTACGAAATGAACGATAAAACTCAAAACGTAAGTAAACTAAACTATCTTATGCTGCCTATATTTATCAAAGATTCTACTCTCAATCCTATGAGATATAGTGGAGTAGGAAGTTCGTTCCACTCCTAGTCCATCCGCATATTAATGTTCTCTACGTATAAGTACTCTTACTCTAAAGTCTAATGAGAGATTTACGAAGTGGCAACTAGACTACGATGCAACTACCCACAAGATGCAACTAGTCGACTATTAGAACAACTATAAGAATGCTACGTTGATTCTATGATAAGGAGTTAGAGGGGGATTGATTCCACCTTAACTCGACTTAATCCTACTAACGACAAATCGTCGTAATACGAATTGAACTGCTTCGCAGAACAATATGGTTATTCCTAATCCCTAATTACACATGGCATTCCTACCAATTCATAACTAGCATGTGAACAATTAAACCCATTCTCATGGTGAACTAATCACTTCTAGAGTGGAAAGGAAATTGCGACGACTCTACGATAATCAGAATCAAGCTTTCATCAAGGCTTCTCAACCCCCTTTAATGGAGGTTTAGCCGAGAATCATTACGCAATGATTTCCGATTAAATTAAAACTAAACATAATATAAAGAATTGAAATTTACTAATCTAAATTAAACAATAATTAAAATCTAATTAATAACTAAGAATTGAATAACAAGTAATAAATAAAATCAGATCTAACACAAATGTAAATGACAAGAATCGAAATTAACAAACTAGCTATTTTATTAATCAATCTAATTAAGAATAATGATTCTAGAGTTTAATCTAAAACAAGAATTGGATTTGAAACTAAACTTAACAAAAAGAATTAAATCTAGATCTAGAAGCTATTCTAATGGCTACTTTATATTCTAAGCTACTTTTATTTTCTAACCTCTTATCTACTATTAACAAAGAGCTAAGCTTTGGTTTTTATACTTTCAGATCCAAAAATCGTGCATGGGCTTGGAGCCATGTTTTGGGCCAGAGAATCAGGCCCAAAACCCAATTCTTTCAGTCCAAAAAGGCCTCTTCAGCTGCAGTTGGCTTCAACAGACTTTTCGTCCACTTCTGCTTCTCTGATTGGATCAAGGCTTAAACCATTGGAAAGCTCTTTCCGATCCGGTCGTTTTGACATAAGGTAGGCCCCATTCCGAGGTCTGAGTCCAAAGATACGGCCTTCGGAAGTTCTGCTGACTTTGTGTCTTTGTTTTACGCCGTCGACTTTCAGCTTTTGACCGGGCTTTAGAAAGGCTGGTCTTCTTGAATCTTGGCCTTTAATCACGGAACTCCTTAGTAACCGACCGTTGCTCCTTTATCTCGCTAAAGTGGCACATTTCTGCACATAATGGACTTTGAAGCCTGAAATGCATAAAAACACAGAATCAGTGTTAACTCTTAATTATTACTCACATAATTGGTCTAATAGTATGACTATTCTGAGGGTTAAAACTACAGTTTTGGGCTCTTATCAGGCCAAAAACTGTAACTTGAACTTACACCGAGCGACCGCACTCCAAAGTGGCGCACGCATTTCGAAATGAATTTTGCGGATTTCCACAGGTTTGATTCGAACTTTGATTTTTCAAGTTTTTCGGTGTTCTAACTAGTTATATACACTGAACACGCGTAAACAAGACGCTATTCATAAGCGAAGCAAGGACGCAATCAGGTATTCCTTTCTTCCACACCTCGCAACTCCTGTTAGTGGTTTATACTAGTATATCAGGATTGTTTGGAGTGTTGACGTGTTTAGCTAAGTTTGGTCTTAACCTTGTATGAGATTAAGGTCTGGTCGAACAAAAACACCAAACGTAATTACACAACAATGTCAACAAACAATTCGATCTAGTATACCACCCACTACGCCTCTAGCTACTATTTCACACACACCACCTGATAATATGCCTGAAGAAGGAGAGACTCCTCTCTCTGACTTCTACAAAGCCTTGAGCGATAGCCCCAAATCTTGCATCGTTCTAGCGGACCCAGTGGGGGATTTTCGAATCCCCCCAAATATTTTTAATTTGTTACCCGTTTTTCATGGTTTAGACCATGAAAAACCTTATCAGCACATGCGTAGGATTGAACAAGTCATAACAACATTCCACCATCCTACGGTTGGTGCGAACAAATTAAACCGAGGGTAATCCCTTTCACCTTAGCCGATAAAGGCGGCATCTTGGTTAACCGCCCAAAGCGCTAATTACGTGGACTCGTGGGCTAAACTTGTTCATTTGTTTATGGAACATTTTTACCCACCCCTAAAGACGGATGAGATGCTTTCCAAGATTCATTTCTTTTCGACAAAATCCTCACGAATCATTTTTCGAGGCTTGGAATCGTTTCACCGATCTCCTTATAGAGTGTCAACATCATAACCTAGCGAAAGACCGTTTAGTTCGTGCCTTTTCAAAGGACTTCTACACCACCATAAAGAAGTCCTAGACATAATGAATGGGGTAGTTTCTTAAGTAAAGGAGCCTCGGAGGCTTATAAATTTTTAGAGGGTCAAACTAAGCGAAATAACAACTGGGGGGGTAGTGACGATATCCACCGCTCCGCTAGTTCTTCTAATACAGTTAAGGCTGCCGGTATGTTCGAAACTAAACACGATCCCGAGCTTAAAACTCTAATCGAATCACTCACTAAAAAGGTAGAGGCCATGTAGTTTCTGTTGGAGCCCTGAGCATCCCGATTTCCACTGTCCTATATCCTATGAACAGGCTTGTTCCATTAATAGTGAACCTAACGCCCCTTGGAGACAAAATCCCAACTTCGGTTGGAGAAATAACCAACACGTCACACCTCGAGGGTACAATAATCAATATGTTAGGCCAACGCACAGTTTTATCCAAGCTCCACCACGACAAGGACAGGGTCAGGGTAATTTTAATAATTACAACAACCAAGTGCAACCTCGACAAGGTCAAGTACAGGGTCAGGGTAATTTTAATAATTACAACAACCAAGTGCAACGTCGACAAGGTCAAGTACAAGGTCAAGGTAGTTATAATAATTATAACGCTAATAGAGGTATCGTCCCGGTAAATAATTCACGCGAGATAGTTCCAGTCACACCACCCGTGACTACTACACCCACACAACCGGATCGTCTTGACACCTTCATACAAGTGAGCCAAAACCTTTTCCAAACCATGGCTCAATCTAACCAACAGCTTCTACAATTCGTTAATAATTTAAGCCAACAGTTGGCCCAAGATAAAGCCCAACCCAAAGGTGTGTTTCCAGGTCACGCAATACCTAATCCGAAAACAACAAACATAGCCTTTGAGGTAACCGATAATACTAGTAATGAATATGAAAATGTAGGTGAGCTAAATGCCATCACCACTCTCCGTTCTGGCAGAGTGGTTGATAACAAAGTAACTATGCCTATAGTTACCCCACCAGTAGCCCCTACACCTGCTATTTTACTAGATACCGAAATAGAAACTGAAAAGCCTACCACTGTAGAGGTACCAGTTACAACATAACCTAAGAAACAGAAAGCCAAGGTTAAACATCCAAGTGATACCATTGCTAAATATAGAGAGAAACCACCATTTTCACAAAAATTAGCCATGTTAACTAGGGATACAAATTATGAGGAGATTAGGGACGTTTTCAAGAATCTAACTATAAACCTTCCCTTCCTCGAAGCTATTAAAAAGCTACCACACCATGCTAAGTTTCTTAAGGAGTTGTGGTACTACTAGGCGTAAGACCAATATACCAAAAGACGATTTTTTTAACGAACAATTCCCAACTCTATCTAAACATAATGGAATTGTTAACTACAAGGACCACGGTAGATCCCATCAGATAAATGCACCTTAGGAGATTCCTATATCGACGACCGCGTTATTAGACCTGGGGGCTAGTGTTAACTTACTCCCGTTTTATTTGTATAGACAAATAGGTCTAGACGAGATGCAACCCACTACAATGACGTTGCAATTAGCTGATCGGTCTATTAAGTATCCTAAGGGTGTAGTCGAAAATGTGCTGGTAAAAATTCAGGATTTCTACTATCCGGCTGATTTTGTCATCCTCGATACAGAAGTTGCTAACGACTCGTCCCCGATCATCATCTTAGAAGGCCCTTTCCCGGCAACCCAATCGCTCATTAATTGCCGTGATGGTTCGATGTCCATGTCGTTTGGCCATCTTGCTGTTGAAGTAAATGTTTTTAAAACAAAGAAACATTTGCCCGATTCGTCTATGGATGGAGAGGTTAGAATGATCGAGAGCTTCACTCGAGATTATTTCAACAACACGTTCCCTGATAATCATATGCCCAAATTTCTTTCCTTTGGAAGTTCAGACTCCAACATTTTCATCCCTACACTAGTCGATACACATATTATGGATGAGGACGAGATAGATGACTTTCTCAAAGATATAGAGGACTACCATAGTAATGTGGATATGACCAATCTAGATGAGGAATTCGATGAGTTTCTTAGAGAAGGTGATGATTCACCCTATCAAGAACTACTTTGCACAACATCCACCTCGACTCCCCTCCTTCCACCTTTTCAAAGGAATCTCGAGTTTGCACTCGATCCTTTTGTTTGTCCCAGCTTCATAATTTTTAAATCCACCTAGTAAACAAATACTTCAGAAGAACAAACCATTTGACACCTTCATTTTCAGACTTGAGACAGTCCCTACCTACACCATGAATGAGTTTTGTGCTAAACCCACATCCTCATTGTTTACATGCTTTCCTTCTACAACTTATCCATATCCACCATATCTTCCACAACCATTCACTTTTCCACACTTATTCACTAGGACACCCTCTCGTTCAAAAAAAAAAAAAAGGTGCATGCTAGGTTACGCTATAGGGTTATCCGACTTCACTTTCAATTCACTAGGTTGCGTCATAGGAAATCTTGGTGCTTGATTGTGTTTGGATATGTTTTCTGTGATATTTATTTATGGAATGATCCACAACTATTTCGGTTGTTGATATATGATAAACTGCATGTTCATACATATGTTTAGATAAAGTCTCGAGTATCTGACTATAAACGACTCAACTTTTGTGTTTGGTGCATTCCCTTTCATTTTCATATATTGGTGAGTGCACCATTAAGGCAACCGGGCCCTCCCTATGGAGTGTGTGGCTGTAAGTATCGGATCCTAAGTCCACGTTTAAATAATTCACGTTTTCCACTCTTGCATGTTTTCCCATATTTTTGAGTCATGTTTCTCTATGAGGTGAATTATGTCTTTCTTGCTTATTGTTTTTCCTTTAATATATATATATATATATATATATATATTAAAGAATAAACATAGTAATCTAGGAAGTCTTGGGAATCTGACTTTAAAAGACCCACTTAAAAAAAAAAACAAATTTTCTAAACTCTGTTGTAAAAAAATTTGTTTGGGGCTGGGGTGTTCGTGTTTCCGTCCTAGAATATTTAGGTCCCATTAGAGTTGCTTAGGCCGTTTAATTGTATTCCGATTCGGGTTGACATATTCTATGAATGTAGAGTTCATTCGTTCGCATAACGTACGTCATACACGCATTTCGAGGCATTTTCCACTATCTTATATGTCATCCACGGTCGGAATAGAGTGTTTTATGGATCATTGGATTGGAAATTCTCTCCTGATCATTTCCATATCTCATTCGCAAAAATCGGACCGGTAACGAAGCGGCAATAGTAGTTTGAAGTGGTGCAAAAAATCGAAAAAATTAGAAAATTTCGAATTGGGCTTGGGCCCAACTCGCGCGCACCCGCGCCCTTGCTCCACACCAACAGTCGTCCTTCATCTTCTCAAATCGCCATTATCAAACAATAACCAAAAATTCAAAACCTAAAACCAAAATTTAAAAAAGAAACCTAATTAAACCCACGCCCACATTCAAATCAAGTTCAAATCTTCTCTAAAACCAAACCACCACCAAATCCACCAACTTACATCACCAAAAACCACCGAAAATTACAAAAATTCAAGCTGTCGCGCCACCACCGCGCCACCACCACTATTTGTTTCATTCGGTTGACTTAAATTCCAACCCCACATCCCATTTAAACCCCCACTACATTCCAAACACTCCAATGGCTCAACAACGTCGAATTTTGCCGGAGCAAGCATTTACTGGCGACCACTTCGCGTGGTTTTACGGTGACGAAATGATTAGTAGAGACTGGAATAGCTTGTGGTACTCGACCGAAGCCTTTTACCACGAAAACTTAGTCCGACGGTTCTACAACACGAGGGAGTTGGAGGGGAGTAGAATTTTTGTTATGGTGGAGAAGAGGAGGAGGGAAGTAACTGCTGGGTTGTTGGCTGAGATTTTAGGCATTCCACCTAGAATCCATCTGGATGCCACGTTACAGGAGTCCCAATATAATGGGGTAGAGCCGTTGATAAATGTGACAGTTACCGAAGGGAACTACAATGCGAGCTCGCATTGTGTTCGCCAGCATCCTCGAATCCAACCAAATTACCGCGGCTTCGATGGATTGGTCGGAACGTCCTAGGAAAGGAGAAGGTCAGCGACATCGGTCTGAACTGCCTCCACATTTTATGGATACTCCAGGAGCAGAAGTATGAGTTTTGTATCTTGGAGTTTATGCTTAACATGATTAGGGGAGTAGGGAAGTCTATTGCACCTCTCCCTGTGTTGATAACCAAGATCATGCTAAAGTTGAGAGCAGTTCCGGCGTCTGATAGGATTTACCTCACCCTGCACTGAAATCCTCGTATCTATAAGGATTGTGTCCAACGAGTTTGGAGGTTGCCTGAGGATAGGGAAGAGGATGAGGAGGATGGTGGAAATGAGAATGCCTCGGAGGATGAGGAGGACTTGACTTGTTTTGATGTTGATGCCTTGGAGAGGTGTTGGTCAGATGCAGAACGCATGGCTGTGATTCATCGTGGCATGCGTTCACTCAACACTATCTGCGAAGACCTCCGGACTCGACAGGCTACTATCCACCATAACTTCGAGATCCGTACCCAGCGGGAGGATGAGTGGTGGGAACAGATGAGGACTGAGCTAAAAGCTCAGCGCCAGTTCCGGGCCGATATGCTTGCACGATTCCCACCTCACGGGGATTCTCCTTCTTAGGACACACCATCGAGGCACGTGCGTCGTCGCCGAAAGACGAATGGTGCTGGCCCATCGGGAGCTCAGGAGCCATCTCCTGAGCGTGTGCCCTCCGCTACCAGCACCGACGTGGTTAAGGATAGTATAGCTTGATGTTTTTGTAGTTTTATTATTGTTAGTTGTTTTAATGTAAGTTTTAATTCCGTAATTTGGATTTTGTAGTAAAGGGCATTTAATGCCAATATTAATATAATGTCGTTATTTTCATTGTGCGTGGTTGTTTAATGTTGATCCTACCTTCCCAAATTGTTTAGGGGTGGTGTTATCTATTCCAGCATGATTTTTATATGACCCTTGTTTTAAAAGTTATTGCGGAGTCAGGGTGAGAATATGGCCGATTTGGCATATCTATGAATATGTATCATGGTAGGATGAAATCTCGATAAAATAGGTAGATTCTATCCTAAATTCAACCTAAAAGATACTAGGTTTGTTTTAGAATCAAGAAAATGAGTTGTTTCCATTTTCGGGTTTGGAAATTTTAGTATTTCCTGAAACTGCCGTAAAAACTTTTTGGCAACTTCCCAATCCGTTTTAGCAACTTAAAACCTATATAAACTTCATTCATTCTACACTCACAACCCACACTACACCTAACTTCCATCACTCACCTTTCACTCCCATGTTTCCCACGTTTCGTCTCATTTTTCGATCTTCAAGACTCGAGCGAGCTCGCTTTTCAGAGGAGAGCGACTTTCGCTACTACACATTTGTTAGAATTTTGTACAGAGCGCACTCGTGCCCAAGGTGAGCGCGGATCGTGCTCAAACACTGGAATTCCAAAATCATCAGAGCGCACTCGCACCCAAGTGGAGCGCACTCGCACCCTGACTTCCATGGACCAGAAAAATTCCAGTTTTCTGCGGGTTGTTGCCGGGTCATTCGCAGCTATTCCAGAGCGTAATTTTGAGATGACATCTCCTACATTGATACCGGAACAGTCTTTCAAATATTTGTTCCAAAGCATTACTTATGGTGCTTGGTTTCGCGAGGCGATCACATACGTTGGCTGGGAACCGCTTATGGTAATACCTGATGCACTTTATTCTCCAACACTAGCATCTTATTTTTACGATAACTGCATTTTCTTTGAGAGACCAGATGGAGAATAACTGTTCACCATCAACATTGATGATGAACCAATGGAAATTACCAGGTTCTTGCTAGCATTTGTTCTTGGACTTGCTATGCCCGCTGAAATATAAGACTCGTAGTGCTATTGGGTAGATAATATGTATGTCTACACTTACGAGTTTTTGCATGAGTCGTATGGGGCAGACATTTTCCGTATCGAGGACCAAAGGGACTATAACGTCACCTTTGGTAGCCTATGCATGAACATAGGAACTGTTATGTTTTGGATCATGCTAAACATTTTAGGGGAATGGCGTTTTTCTTCTATGAATGATGCCACTTGCAGCGTCTTCCTTGCTTTAGCCACGGGACGTATGTGCCATGACCTTCCTAGAACCTTGATGTCTAGTTTAGCACGAGCCCATAGCATGAGGCATAAGTACCTTCTTATGCCTGTTCTAATTTCCCGTATTATGCTATGTTTCTTTCCTGTTTTTTGTACACGTTTCACGGATTGGATTACGGTCGACAATGTGCGACCCACCAATAGTATTATTCGATCTTTCCGTGCAATGACTTGGCAAGGGTGGAGGATACAACCTCATTAGGTTGCACCCTACACCCCGTCAGACCAAGTGGCGCTTAATAGGTTAGCAATAATAGATGATAAATGGTGGGAAGCCTGGCAAATTATCATGGCATGGCAGGACGCGAAGGAACCTCACTTCTTTATAGAAGAAGAGGATGAGGAGGATGATGAATAAAGCGAGAGATAAGGTAAGTTTTAATTCTAGTTAGTGTCTGCTTATGTCCCAAGCAATTTGATTCTTGTTAACCCCATAATAGGTGGAACTCTTATAGAGTTGCGTCAGTTTTTTATTTCCTATATTAAGACGCGTTCTAACCTTGTTTTGCGGATGTTCCGAATTTCACGCTTCAATGGTATTTTTCCTACCCTCTTTATTTAAATGCTTTGAGGACAAAGCATGATTCTTGTTTGGGGGCATAGAAACACGTGTAATTAAGGCATCTGATAGGATATAGATAGGTATAATATGCATTTGTTTTCTAGTTAAAATTTCAAAATTCAAAAATATAAATAAATAAGTTCATGCTATACACTTAGGAATATTGGTATTGTTTTCCTTCTCTATGCTCTTAATAATCTAGAAATCTCAATGTAGCTTTTGCATTAGAATAATTTTTTAGAAACTTAGGTTAATATGTAGGTAATAATCTTTGCATCTATCTATAAATATATTACATGAGTATCTATGATTGTTAGCGATAAGTTTAAAATCTAGGCTAGAGTACTTATTCTACAAATCCTGTGAGAATATAGCCTAAAGCCTTATATGAAATAAACATTTGAGAAATGACACAAGGGAGAAGTAAAATCCGGATAGAGAAATCACACGTCCACTTACTTGATCACTATGTCATATCCTAAGCGAGAATTTAGGCCCTTTTGGATCAATATAGCCAGAAATTCAAACCTATGAATTATTTTCCGCTAATTAAGCCCCTCGAGCCTTTCTTTAGCCTTCCATAAACCACAAATCCTTTACCCCTGTTACATGAACAAAACAAAATAAAAAATTCAACCAACCCAATTTAGATAAGTCCGAGAATAGAATGAGGAAGAAAGAAGAAGAGAAAACCTGTAAACAAAAAGTTAGTTAACTGCTTGAGGAAAATAAAGAAAAGAAGTTTCCATCCAAAGAAAAGAAAAATAAAAATAGAAATAAAATAAAAACTCCAAAAAAATAGCATAAAAGGAGTCAAAAGCCAAAGAAAAAGAATATATATATATAGCTAAGGATGGAAACAAAGTGTAGAAGCAAAAGTAAATAACAAGGTTTTCTCTAGTTACATAATATGAAGACTCTATTATCTCAGACTTGTCCTTTTTGAATATCCATTTCCTTCCTTCTTAAACCATCTCCTAATCCCCGCAATACCTAATAAAGACCTCTAGCTCAATTAGGAATAGGTTAGTGTGATAGTAAGTGGCAGATGTGTTTGATCGACTCCGGCTTCCTTGTTGTCATTGAGATTGTAAGGTAAAGTGTGTCCACCGCATTACAATGGAGTAGCAAAACTTGAGTGGAAAAATCGAGTGTTGATCTTGACTATTATTGTGAGAACCTACTTAAGGGCTTATCCCGAAGTTTAAAAACTAACCTGCTAGGCATTTCATAGTATTACTCATTGTATATATGTTTATTGTAGATGATTGATTATTATGCATATATTAGCTTAGGTTTCGACTTGATTACTCTATATGCGTTGCTAGTGAGAGGTATAGTTAATTTAGAGCATGAATAAGGAAACAATAGTTTTATTTTTTAGTCGTTGTAGTATAGATGAAGTTTGTGAGTACCTTCACTGGAAAACTCTCACGAGGCTATAACTCGTCCACTAGGGAATTCCTAATGGTTTAAGGCCTTGTTGCATATGGTCAATGCAATCGCACTCAGGGAAACGAGAGTAGATAGACTTCATTTTTGGTCACTTATTCTAATTTCTCATCTTTGCTTGAGGACAAGCAAAATGCTGTTTGGGGGTGGTTTGATAAGAGCCAAAAATTGTAGTTTTAACCCTGTAACAGTCATACTTTTAGACCAATTATGTGAGTAATAATTAAGAGTTAATACTGATTACGTGTTTTTATGCATTTCAGGCTTCAAAGTCCATTATGTGCAGATATGTGCCAGTTTAGTAAGATAAAGGAGCAAAGGTCGGTTGCTAAAGAGTTCTGTGATTAAAGGCCAAGATTCAAGAAGACAAAGCCTTTCTAAAGCCCGGTCGAAAGCTGAAAAGTCGACGTGCGCAGAAATAGCACACAAAGTCAGCAGAACTTCCGAAGGCCGTATCTTTGGACTCAGACCTCGGAATTAGGCCTACCTTATGTCAAAACGACCGGCTCGGAAAGAGATTTCCAATGGTCTAAGCCTTGACCCAATCAGAGGAGAAGAAGTAGATTGAAAGTCTGTTGAAGCCAACTGCAGCTGAAGAGGCCTTTTTGGACTGAAAGAATTGGGTTTTGGGCCTGATTCTCTGGCCCAAAACATGGCTCCAAGCCCATGCATGATTTTTGGATCTGAAAGTATAAAAACAAGAGCTTGACTCTTTGTTAATGGTAGCTAATTAGACCTAAAAATATATATAATTCTAGATCTAGATATAATTGTTTTTAATTTAGTTTAGCTTCAATTCAATTCTTGTTTTAGATTAAACTCTTAGAATCATTGTTCTTAATTAGTTTGATAAATAAAATAGCTATTTGTCAATTTCGATTCTTGTCATTTACAATTGTTTAGATCTAAATTACCCTATTACGTAGATAGTTAGACCTAGATTAGTTAGATTATTAATTTAGTATTTGAATCATTGTTTTATTATTCATTAGATTAATAAAATAGTGTTCTCCATAATCTAGTTTCATTTCCATTTATTTATTAGCGTAAATTCTTAGATTCAATTATTTGTCATTATTAGTTTAATTCAATTATTACATGATTAGTTTCCAATTGAGTTTAAATAAGAAAGTTCAAATCTTTATACCATGTCTTGTTTGAATTCCATTGGGAATGATTGCATAATGATTCTCGGCTAAACCTCCATTAGAGGGGGTTGAGAAGCCTTGATGAAAGCTTGATTCCGATTATCGTAGAGTCGTCGTAATTTCCTTTCCACTCTAGAAATGATTAGTTCACCATGAGAATGGGTGTAATCGTTCACATGCTAGTTATGAATTGGTAGAAATGCCATGTGTAATTAGGGATTAGGAGTAACCGCATTGTTACTGCTTGAAAGTCGTTCAATTCGATTACTGACGATTATCTGTCGTTAGTAGGATTAAGTCGAGTTAAGGTGGAATCAATCCCCCTCTAACTCCTTATCATAGAATCGACGTAGCACTCCCATAGTTGTTCTAATAGTCGACTAGTTGCATCTTGTGGGTAGTTGCATCGTAGTCTAGTTGCCATTTCGTAAATCTCTCATTAGACTTAGAGTAGAGTAATTAGACTAGAAAACACAGCATGTGGAAGGACTAGGAGTGAAACGAATCATCTACTCCACTTTATCTCATAGGATTGAGAGTAGAATCTTTGATAAATCTTAGGCACATAAAATAGTTTTAGTTTACTTACGTTTTGAGTTTCATCGTTCATTTCGTAGGTAAATTATTTTTTTATGTTTTATCAGATTTAATGGAGACTACAAACTAAATTATTCTAACCTAAACTAAACTACAAAAGGACTAGAAGAGAGAGAGAGAGAGAGAGAGAGAGAGAGAGAGAGAGAGAGAGAACCCTAAACTATATTAAACTAAAGTGGGAGTAGCCAATCTTTGTTTTAGCCTTAACCCTCTTTATATAGGAGAGGGTTAGGTTACAATTTCGTGCATGAGCTTTTAGGTTAGGTTATAGACCCATAAATAAAGTCCATAACCCAATTGGGTAAATCCAAGACTTCCAATTCTAGTCGTGTTACTGTATCACGCGATTTCACAAATTTATACTGCTCTGATCGATTCAATGCCTAGACCATTGGAAAGAGCTTTCTAAGTTGGTCATTTTGATATAAAATAGGCTTAATTCCGAGGCCTGAGTCCAAAGATATGGCTTTTTGAAGTTCTGTTGACTTTTCTTCAGCTTTCTAATCCGGTTTGACTTTTATTTAACAGCTTTGACTTGGGCTTTTTAAGGACTTTTTCTCCATGAAACTTGGGCTTTATTCATAGCACTTTCATAGCAATCACTTTAGCTTCTTTTAGCGCCTAATTAGTAACGAATTTATATTTATTCAACTCCGAAGCCTGAAATACTCAAAATCACGTAATTAGTGATAAACCTATATTATTAATAACATAATTGGCTAAATAGAAATACTATTAAAGGGTTAAAACTTCAGTTTTGGGCTTTCATCAGGGGTTGAAATTTTACTTTGGAAGAAACTGCATGCCATTTTGAGAATACGAAACTAACTTGTCTTCCAAGTTGAAATGATTGAATAGTATATTTCTTTATTCGAAAGATATGAACGTATTGCTATTTTATATTTAGTCTTACTCATACCAGCAAATTCAATTTGCTGACCCATGTTTGCTTTGTTTTGCAACGTGGGTGTGTTCTTGAAAACATAGGTGGTGGAGTGCAGTGGATGAGGACACGTGATTTGGAGTTGCTCTTGGAGTCTTACGGTTTAAGTTTTTCCTCAAGTTAATGCGGTTTTGTTTTGAGACAAATGTAATAGAGTTTGTTAGTTTCTTTGTAGTTTAATAATGTGATGAAGAGTTGTTCCTTTTAGTTTTATTTTAATTTTAGTTTTTATATCGTGTTTGATAAAAGGGTATTGGGTTTTGTTTCATCCCGGGTTTCCTGATGATTGAATATCATTGTTTTAAATATTGTCTGAAAATTTGGGGTGTGATAAAGATGGTTGCCCAATTCCAAAAATAGTGTTGTTCTGGAGCAGGAATAGTCTAGAAATAGTAAAACGATGGGAAATTCTAGTGAAAAACCATATGGAGGCATTCCAAGGGTTGAATGTTCAGGGGATTGCTCCAGCGAAAGCTTTCAAAGGAGATCCAATTTTTTTCGATTGTATTAGTGTAGTTGGGCAGATAGATGTTTGAAATGCTTTCTACTTTTACAAAGGATACATGAAGAAACGTTTTTTGTGAGGAAGAATTTTTGCAAAGACTTTGATAGAATGTAATTGAGTTTCTTATATATTTTGGAACCAAACATTTTACATGTTTAAATTGATGTTTCAACTTTTATTACTTACATGTATTGGTCTGAAATGCTTTGCAAAATTTTCAAATTAGTTAGAGTTTTAATTTCGGTCAAAATATCAAACCCATCATTTGGTCATCCTACATTAATAATGGTTTAGAGGAACTAACCTAAAAAGAAAAGACGTTCATATTAGACTAACCATTTCGGCATTGGTTGGTTGGACTGGACCGTTTTTCATGGAGATAAGATTGTGTTGGTCCTGCACTAAGAACGGTTTATTGGAACCAACTTTAAAATAAAAGACATTCAGATTAGGCAGGCTAACTTTGTTTGCATTGGATGGTTGGACTAAACCATCTTACAAAGAGAGGAGATTGTGTTGGTCCTGCATTAAGAATGGTTTATTGGAAACAACTTTTTAAAAAAAAGATGTTCATATTAGGCTAACCTTTTCTATATTGGATGGGTGGACCAAAATTTAATTTCACCAACCATTTCAGATACAGACAGTTCGACTAGACTAACCTATTTCATTTTAAATTGCTGATATGAACCGTTTAGTTGATCAAAATTGGTCAAGTTTTAGTAATTCACTAAAATTTGGTCCCCAGTGGCTGACAATAATTAAAAAATCATCACTGACCATTGTTTGTACACCCAAATGTTACATATTTATTTTATGGTATTCCCCACTACACTATAGGTGCACATATGAGTTTAGGGTTTAAGGTTTATGGGTAAGGTTTTGTACTTTATTGAGATGTGAATGAAATTGAATTTGAACAACATTTATAGAGATGTGAATGCAAATAAGCTAAGAGAGAACGATTTGGTCACCACAATATAATGCAACACATACATATATTATGAAGATGAAAATACTCGTTATATATGCATATGACCTGTAAACAAGGTACACATAGGTTCACCATGATTCTCTTGTTCAAGTTCAATCTATAACTTCCTATTAAGTAAGGTAGAGCAGATTGTTAACATTCCAACTCTTTTATTGATAAAAATACACAACTAGATCACCTCTGTAGATTTCCCCCCTTTTTCTTTTACTAATACAAGTAAATTGTTATTCAATTAATCATCACTTTCAGTTCTTATACCTTTAGTATGATTTGTAAATGTTTTTAAGAATTTTGATCCTGTAAGCCGTTGTCGATATAACTATGTTTTTCTTTAATGTCTTTTGATAATTTCAGCATGGATGTAAACTGAAATTATTGAATTTGTGAAAACACACTATTCATTGTGTACATAGATGTTAAATATGTTGTGTGATAAACACCCAAAACTGTATTATAAACCCCGTAGAGACACTACATATTGGTTGATTGGTTGATTATGTGTTTAATAAATGTAAATTAATGTGGTATTTAGGCTTTGGTTCTATTTATAGTAGCGATATTAGGCTTTGGTCCATTTATAGTTGGAAATTAGACTTTAGCCCAACTTCTACTAGTCAAACTCGTTGACTGTGATCAAATTGCCTAATTTTAGCTTAAACTGACCATAGTCAACAGACAGTCAACGAGTTTAACTAGCAGAAGTTGGGCTAAAGTCTAATTTCCAACTATAAATGGATCAAAACCTAATAACACTACTATAAATAGGACCAAACCCTAAATACCCCTACATTAATTATATTTTTGTGATTTCGCAGGTTTCGGCAATTGACGATAAATTTGTAGCCAAATTTGCGTTTTAGCATGAAAAAGTGCTTGAACGTGAAACCTTTTCTCTTTGCCCATTTAAAGCTCAAAAAGGCCAAACTAAAACTCATGGACTCAACACCGACCATTTCCGGTTCAAATGAAGACAACAGTGCAGAAAAGTCGTGGAACTTTCGAATATCATATCTCCTAATTCTGGACTCCGAATTCGGCATGGGAACTGTCAAAACGATCAGTGCAGTGAGCTCTACATGAAGATGTGAAATTGTAAAAGTCAACGTGTCATACACCTGGAAACTTGTCTCCCATTTCGTTGAGATGCTTTTGCTAACTCCCTATATAAATAAGCCAACACAACATCACCCCAAGCATACTTTGAAACATTGTCAACCTCTAGCAACACCTGCAAGTAGGCAACGTGTACACCAACTCCTGACTTGTCATTAAAGATTGTACACCCCAAAAGAAACAACAAATAAACTCAAACATGACAGTCAACAATTTCAGCCGTAGCATCTTCGGGCGTGTTAGAAAATGTCTTCCTTAACCACTCTAGAGTCACATGCCCCTTTTTCACTGTGGGAACATTTTCGGCCATCAAACCAAGCCCTTGTATAAGCAATTCTTATGTTTTTCCTTTATCTAACAAATAGATTCCCTCCACTGGAAGACTTTTGATTGGAATCCCCAAAATTTGGCTCACATCATCGAGAGTAATATAATGGTCATCTCGCCAAATGGGAGATGGGAAGTAGTTGTTTCTTGATGCCATCTCTCACAAAATGCTGAAATCGGTCACTACTGCATTGAAGTTCTTCCACGAATACAAGGCTAAGTTTAACAACCTAGTATCTTCTAGCTTCTTTTGGAAAAGAGGTGGTTCTTCACTTATGTCCCATTGCTCTAGTTTGACGGTATGGTGGTGCAGTTTTAGAATACCCATTTCCTACAAAATTAAACAAGATTTTAATTAAAAAATAAATAGACTGGATGCTTTCGAGGACCATGCAGCACATTATCAACACTTTTCAGGTTTCAAATATCGACATGATCATGTCAAAGACATTTTCTGTGATGCATTTTGGAGGGCTGGGGTACAAGTGAAGAAGGAGGCTCCCGTCAATTTTCTCACTGATCCGAATGAGAGAAGATCGACACTTCGGCCTGCGGATGTATTGATCTACAGTTGGTCTGAGGGCAAGCATGCGTGTGTTGATGTAACTGGAGCCTCTCCATTGGTAGGGATTGGGAATGGAGTCTTTGAGGTGGGTGATGCAGCTAATAGAACAGCAACAGGAAAGATTGAGAAACACGAAGAGGCTTGTAAGGCTAACCAGCATTGTTTCATTTCATTCAGTTTTGACACTTTTGGTTTCTTGGCATAACAGTCTGTTGAGCTTCTTAAGAGATTGCAGAAAGTTATGGACTGCAACGTAATGACAGCTGGTTCTAACGAGTTTGTATTTAGGAGGATAGGATTTGCCATTCAGAAAGGACTTGCGGCGCAGCTTGTTGCACGTTTGCTTGTCCTAATTATTTGTAAAACTCGTTATCATTATCAATAAAATTTCCACTTCTTAAAAAAAAACGACTATAAAATGAATTAAGCATAGATGTCAAAAAAAAACTTTCCAGCCCAAATCTTGCGAGCAATATGGTCCTTATAATCGACCAAAATTTTGCTATTTATATGACCTCCGGAATATATTCCCAATTTAGACTCTCTATCGCTCTTGTTCTCATCTACTTGTTGCAAATTAATTTTCTTCTTGCCCATTAGAAACCTCTATCCTCATCATGTGCTTCTTCCGACTCAACATTCTTATCTTCTTCAATATGGTCTTCTACAACCATTGCTTTTTTGTTTTTTTCGTATTCGATGAGATGCCGTTTGGGGAACCCTAACTGAATGCTGACTAGAGCCAACTTTCCCTTTTTTTTTCGGGGCGGCATGACTATCCATATAATACGTCAATAACTAACAATAGTCAAATTTCAATTACAACCCAAACTTTATGATGCATGACAGAAAATGCAAGCTTTTGACTGTGCCATGAAAAACCGATGATTTTTTTGTAAACTATATATTAACTATAAGCACTCGGAGTCTCTCAATTAAAAATGTTATTAAATGACAAGTGATACAACAATCCCAACATCCTCATAATATTATCCAAACCTTCAAAGTAAACGTTTCTAAGAAAGTAACAAGTTAACAATGGACTTATGATCAAATAAAAGCAACTATAATATCAACAAAGCTAAAATGCAGTAAAAAAATATGTCACTTGCATTATCACCATATCTGATTCCTTAAGGAAATATCATACAAAAATGAATCTATGAAGCAAACAAAAGAGGGCAAAATAACCTGTGGTGATTGTTCTAAACCACATATTAACAAAAGAGGGCAAAATAACCTGTGGTGATTGTTCTAAACCACATATTAACAAAAGAGGGCAAAAAATTGAAACTTGAAGAATGAGTTGGTGCTCTTATTACCTGAAACGAAGAGAAGAAGAATGTTTAAGTTTTGTACTTAAACAAGTTAAACAATACAAGCAGGTGATACTTGAAAATTTCACAGAGTTAGAACGGTCTTTCAGCAAACAAAGGTCATAGCAAAATCCTAGAATTGAGGATTAGTTTGTGTGTTTCCGTCGAAACGATGATATTAATGAGAGAGAGAAGAAGAATAAATATGTACGCAAGTATCTTTACAGCGTTAAGCTAATATTATAAAAACCAAAGTTTATAGTTAAAGGATAAACAAGTTTAAGTACAAAAAATTGAAACTTGAAGAATGAGGTGGTGTTCTTATTACCTTAAACACTTGATTTTCTGTTTTTAGAGGAGGAGGAAGAAGGAGAACAGCCGAGTTGACTTTTTTTTTTTTGTACTTGGAGGGATACCCTAATTTCCCCATCGAGTGAGGGGGAAATCCTAATTGGCTCATCTAGTGGGGGGTAATACTCGTTAACCCATCTAATCTAAGAGAAAACAGTTGGTTTTTTGTTTTTGGGTTGACTAGATTTTTGGACCCGTTCAACGAACGGGGACCGTTTTTATATAATTTTTTTCATTTTATTATTATGTATCAAAAATCTCACAATCATTAAAAGGATGCAATCTGCATATTATAAGATTGTAGAAGATGCACAAAATACATATGAAGTAAACAATTGTGCAAATTAATACTCAATAACACAGATCTTATGTCGTATGGTCATATTTGATTTCATGAAGATGGACAAACCAACCTATGCAGCATTTCAGAAGACATAATATTACTGGAATTTTTTACCCTTCAGCCTTCCATGTG
Source organism: Coptis chinensis (assembly GCF_015680905.1). Classification (NCBI taxonomy): domain Eukaryota; kingdom Viridiplantae; phylum Streptophyta; class Magnoliopsida; order Ranunculales; family Ranunculaceae; genus Coptis; species Coptis chinensis. The sequence goes on along the minus strand of NC_141457.1, from coordinate 18,755,356 downwards.
TAGTTAAGATTCCCTCCAAGACAGAATACAGCAAGACATACGTTAGTGGTGTAGTATAGTTATTGTACGCGCCGAATCTTCCTATAGATCACGAGCCGCATAAATCTTGGCCTTGCAACTTAGTAGAAACATGAAAAATAGTTAAACATTTTTCTGCAATGGCCATATTATTATAGTATATCTAGCCATAAAGTTATAGTAATCTTATAACCAAAAAAATAGTGAATCAATAAAAGAAAACTTAACTTAATCAATGTGGGAAGAACTGTAGAAGCAAATGTTAACATAAAACCCCTATCAAAATATATCAAACCAAGAACTCAATACTACAAACATTTTTTTTCCAAAATAATTTCTTTAAAGTTTTCCAGAAAACGGATATTTTAAGCATTAATTTTAATTAAACTCAATATTACAACAATTGTGACTCAGAAAGGACATAGAATTGTGAATCTATTCAAGTTCAAGGTATTCAAGTCCAAGGAAACAATTCATAATTAGAATATGGAATTTTAAGCGTCTTGTTGAAGAAAAGCAAAAAATACCGACGGAGCAAACAATATTAAACTTTTCTCTAGTTTAGATATAGCTACAAATAATACTCCTTCCTAAGATGTCAACAAATCTGCTTCCGTATGTGTGTCCCTATAAAACAATGTACCCAATGGAGGTGCAATTATCATGGTAACATGGCTCCTATGCTATTGAAATTCAATCAAGGACGGTGAGAAGTATACATGGATATATATATATATATATATGGGTATATTATTTTATCAGATCTGTGATTAGTTATTGACAGACCCCATTTTGTGTTGGGCAGAACCCGTCCCAATTTGGGGTCTGTATTTATGTTGGGCACAACCGATAGTTTTAGGCTGACCCCGTGACCAAACCGGAATAAAAAGAAACCCGAGATAACCAGTTACCACCCTTCGTCGAATTCACCAAAAACCTACCAAAACAAAAAACCAAATTGTCTAATTCGTATTGTCTAATTTGAGCTGTACAAATAGTTCAGCTTGAATTAAAACCAATGATTTCGAAATTAGCTTCAAACATGAAAAATTGAAAAACAAGAGATACTTAAATAGATGTAAATCTTGGACGGATTATTAGAAAAGTCAAGGATGAGATGAACCCGGGAAGAGAAGCAAGAGAACTTCGTTCTCCTTAAGTTCGATGTAGGGGAGTGATATTCTCTATCCAGCACGCGCATAACATGGTGGAAATGACACATCGAGCTGTGGATCCAGGTCGCATCCATGAGCTAATAGAACGATACAGACAGGTCGCAGTATCACGCGAACTACGCTAGGAAAGTGACTCAGATACCCCTTCCAGAAGCAATCATGACTAAATATGTACTTACACATATCTTGGCCGTCAGCTACTGGTCACGGCCGCAAGCTACTTATACAGACTGACACTCCACATCATTACAATAGACCTATGAGGACAGTTCTCACGTGTTACCCTGATCTCCGCCCCTCGTTTGGGATACCCTTTACACGTGGTGGGCAAGGATACACTCTCAATATCTATAAATACCTCTCTTATGAACTACGCCAGACCTGATTCTACCTCCCCCAAAAAAGAACCTAGAGTAAGATACGTAGGCAGTTCGCTCTCAAGACGAACTCGGTCCATCCAAAAACCTATTCCAGTCTCCCATCGACTATTTGTAAGGGAAAACAAAATCACCCCTTTACATTGGCGCCGTCTATGGTCTCGATTACTTGAGAAACCAAACCACTTCCAAACAAATCAGTAACCAAAACTCTCAAGCCCACGAAGCATGGCAAGCTTCAAAGCTCAACTCCACATGCTAGCAGGACAATTAGGCACAGTAAACGAGCAAATAGCTCCGCTCAGGCAGGAAAATGTCACACTACGTGCACAAGTGGATACACAGAACCCGCTAGGTGCCACCGCTGAGGACGACGTCATCAACGTCAGTCAATAGATCAACGAGCTGAGCCAAAAGCTCGACAAAAATGCGGTAAAGAAAGACTCCACCCTGATAGTGCAAAAGATGCTGAAAACCTACCGCACATCTCCATTTGCTGCTGAGCTACTCCACAAGATTTCTCCTCCATATTTTGTCCAACCACGGTTCCCAATGTACGATGGCCGTACATGCCCAGGCCAGCATATAGCGCGGTATGTTCAAAGTCTAGCACTCTACAGTGCATCAGAGTTCGACCACCTTCATTGCAGACTATTTCCGACTGGTTCTTCTCCTTCGAGGTCGACTCGATAAAGAACTTCGAATACGGCTCGACCGACACGAAGCCAATCGTCCATAATGCGGGCGTAAGAAGGGCGATCTCAATTCACTCTTTCAGCTTACACTCGGCAAGGAGGAAACCTTCCGCTCCTTCTTAAGTCGGTTCAAAACTGAACTATTAGACATGAAAAGTGGCCTCAAAGAGTCATTCGCCGCGGTGGCTTTCACAAACGCCTGCCGCACCTTCGAAACATCAAGGCCACCAAGTCGCCCCCCTGAAGAAACGTACCGAACGCGTTGGCGAGCTATATGCTCGAGTCGATAGGTACATCAAGTTACAAGAATGTTTGAAAAATCAGAACCAAGATGAAGAAGAAGTAGAAGAAGGAGAAGTTTACGAGGTATCATCATCCTCTAAAAAACGACCCCGACAACAAGGGCAGCCCTCCAAACTCAAAGCGAGCAATGACCGAGAATTTGCCGTACTCACCAGATCTCCTAGTTACATACTAGAGAAGATCAAACGAGCTGCCTACTACCGACTCGAGATCGATGTAAGACCCAGCAGATCACCCCTCCCACCCTCTACTGCGCCTTCCACCGAGCTAGGTGCCATGAGACTGACGTATGCTGGGGGCTCAAGCATTACTTGCAGGATCTCATAGAAGCCGAACACATCAAGAAATACACCAACATACCTGACGGCGACCTACGCCACAAGCTCATGGCCCGCAGAGTACGAAGCAGATCCCCCCCTCGACGTAGCGATCAGAGGACCCAAGGTCGCTCTCACGCGAGGGGCGTTCCACGGACCGCTCTCAAAATCGCCGCCAACCGTCCAATGTGTCGTGGAGTACAAATGAACCATTCACATGATCACACTTCAGGATGATTCCGTCTCAACATCTCGAGAAAAGAGAAGGCGCGTTGGCGCCCTTCATGAAGTTTACAACTTTTCTTAGCAGGCCGCACCCGCACCACGCAGTTCAGGACGCAGGTCAGGAGATATCACCTTCTCAGAGGCCGACCTCAACAAGGTTTGCCTCCCGCACAACGATGCACTCGTGGTCCACATCAAAATCAGTGACTGGACCGTCAAGCGAGTTTTGATAGATCCTGGTAGCTCCTGCGATATTTTGTTCTACCATACGATCAAAGAGATGAACCTGCCAAAATCAGTCTTCATAGACCCGATCGCACCCCTCTTTGGATTCAATGGCTCCAGGGCCGACCCAATAGGAGACATCATACTCCCAGTCTCAGTGGGCTCCCAAGAAGACAAGGTCAGCTTCAACACGCGTTTCAGCGTCCTTGATACCAAGTCGTCCTACAACGCTATTCTAGGACGACGATGGATCCATCAAATGCAGGCAGTGCCATCCACTTTGCATCAAGTGATCCGTTTTCCGGTCCGGGGAATCTTTGGAGCTACTGGAGCAACCATTTCGAGCGATCATTGTAACCGGATCATCGAAATAACAAGACCACTGAATCTCCCATCAACGTCAGAAACGAGCCCACCAGCTATACAATGGCCAAAGACTTAGTGGCCGAGGTCAGAACCACCGCACCAAAGCAAAACGCTGGGGGCTCCAACAAGAACTTCCTCTCACCAGCCCAGATCCCGACCTCCACTAAGGCAGCAGTTGTCCCAGCGTCACAAATCCTTGAGGTCACCCCAATAGAGATCGCCCCGCCAGCTCTCATACCGCCAGTGCTGCTGCAGCAAACCATTCTAGCTTCTGTTGTCACGGCCACAGGTTGTCGTAACCACAGAAGACGCTCCAGCTCCTATAGCTACTACAGCCACTCACCAGACCAACACAACATCTACAAAGTGCAATCCTCCAGAAAGCACTCAAACGGCCTGAAGTCTCGATCATCGACCCGAAGAAAGGCGACAAGTGAATCAATCGGGAACGAGGGCGCCCCTAAACTCGTATATGTCGGGGCTAACCTCACCCCCACACTTAAAGCTCATCTTGTAAACTTTTTGTCCATGAATAAAGATATGTTCGCTTGGTCATATATCGATGTACCTGGTATAGATCCTAGCGTTGCATGCCATAGGTTAAACGTCAACCCTGGTGCCAAACCAGTTCGACAACGACCTAGAAGATTGTCATTACGTTTTCAAAAAGCAGTGAATGATGAGGTCGATAAACTCAAACAAGTCGGTTTCATCCGGAAGGTCGATTACCCAGATTGGGTAGCAAACATCATGGCAGTTTCGAAGAAAAACGATACAGTCCGCCTGTGCGTTGACTTCACCAACATCAACCAAGAAACACCTAAAGATAGCTTCCCACTACCTAGAATCCACCGACTAGTCGACCAGACCTGTGGGCACGAGCTATTATCATTCATGGATGCATACAGTGGGTACAACCAAATACCACTCGCTGAGAAAGATCAGGAGAAGACCTCATTCATCACTGAGCAAGGAATTTATTGCTACAACGTTCTCCCGTTCGGACTCAAGAATGCCGGGGCGACATATCAACGGCTGGTAACTGACATGTTCCAGGACATGTTAGGAGATACCAAGGAGGTCTACATCGACGACATGGTTGTCAAAAGCAAAAAAATAGGTGACCACCTTACTCACCTCGAGCAAGCGTTCTCCAGATTACGACGAACTGGAATGAAGCTGAACCCAGAGAAATGCCTCTTTGGAGCGTCCTCCAGAAAATTTCTAGGATATCAGGTCTCACAGTGAGGTATCGAAGCAAATCCAGACCAAATTCAGGCGTTCTTAGACATGCCCGACCCACAAACAAAGAAACAGATACAAAAACTGTCAGGCATGGTCGCTGCACTCAACCGATTCATATCGAGAGCGTCAGACAAGTGCCGACCGTTCCTACAGATCCTGAAAAAAGGCGAGCAGTTCTCATAGAACGATCAATGTCACCAAGCATTCTCCACTCTCAAGGAATACCTCACAACGCCTCCCGTCTTAGCCAAACCAACAGACGGAGAAACACTGGGGCTCTATCTGGCAGTATCAGACTTCGCCATCAGTTCAGTTCTCTTCAAAAAGGAAAACAATTCAGAAAAGTCGATCTACTTCACAAGTAAGACGCTCACTCCATCCGAGAAGAATTATTCCCACGTTGAAAGAGCAGTGCTTGCTTTATTATACTCGGCAAGAAAATTCAGACCTTACTTCCAAGCTCATCCAATCAGAGTACTTAACGACCTTCCATTGAAGCGGATCCTTCACAAAGAGAATAAGACTACTAGGATGGCGATATGGGCCGAAGAGCTGGGCGAGCACCACATGGACTTCGTCCCCCGCACGTCGCAGATTTCCTAGCAGATTTTCCAGTCGACGACCCCAATTGGGAGTCAGAAGCAGAGGTCGCACCCACAAAAGCAAACATAAAAATAGTTTGGTCCCTCTACATTGATGGTTCTAGTAACCCAGGAGGCAATGGTATCGGAATCGTTTTAGTATCCCCCGAGGGAGCTATGATAGAAAAGGCACTTCGCATAGACTTCGCAACCTCCAATAACGAAGCGGAGTACGAGGCATTAATAATGGGGTTGCATGCGGCAATCCAACTCGATGTAAAGGAGCTCCAAATCTTTAGTGACTCGCAACTGGTTGTTCGCCAGATCGCAAAAGAGTACACTACCAACGAAAGTAACCTTTCCAAATACTTTCAAGTTGTTAATGATTTACTTCCTTCTTTCAGCAGAGCTACAATACACCATTTTTTTTGGACGAGAACCGCCACGCCAGAGATAGCTTAGCGTGCACGCCACTCGGACATCGAATCGCGCCCCTAGACAATCGACCATTGAAGTGGTCGACCGACCGACCTACCAAGCGGACCATGTCTTAGAGATCGACACGCGCCCACTCTGCGGAGATCGATGAGTCAAACATGGATGCGACCTATTATACAAGATATCCAAAGATGGTACACTCCCAGATGAGCGTACCAAGGCCAGGAAGGTTCCGCACCAGGCACGTAGCTATTATTTGGTAAATGACAGGTTATTTCGCAAATCCGCTGGGGGACCTCATCTGAGGTGCATTAGTCCAGAACAAGGTCAGTTAATTTTTGCTGAGATTCATGAAGGAGAGTGTGGAAACCATGCTGGAGGTTGCTCATTGGGCCATAAAGCGATCTCCCAAGGATACTTCTGGCCCCGTATGTAGATCGATGCCAAAACATATGTCCTCAAGTGTATCAAATGTCAAACATTTGGGCACAACATCATTCAGCCAACCCGCGAACTGATCAACATTGCGAGCCCTTGGCCGTTCCACATGTGGGGCATGGACATTATAGGACCATTCATCCCTCAGAGGGGCTTCCTCTTTGTCTTGGCTGCCACAGATTATTTCACTAAGTGGGTTGAAGCAGTTCCGTTGGCACATATCAAAGAGTCACATGTCAGGAATTTCATTTGGACTCATATCATCACCAGATTTGGCTTACCACACACACTGGTGATGGACAATGGTTCCCAGTTCAAGGGCAAAACAATCAGAGAGTTCCTAGCTAAGTGGAAGATCGTTCATGCATTCTCCACTCCCCAATACGCTCAAAGCAATGGACAAGCGGAGGCCAGCAATAAAGCTATTTTAGAGAATTTGAAGAAAAAGATTGAAAAGAACAAAAGCCAATGGCCAAACCAGCTCGAGAACATCCTATGGGCTCACCGCACCACAGCTCGCTCCAGCACAGGCGAATCACCATTCTCCTTGTGTTATGGCACAGAAGCTGTCATCCCCACCGAGCTGACAATCACGACAACTCGATCTGAACTTGTCGAATCAGGGCATAACGACTTAGTACTAGCTCGAGAGGTCGATCTGCTGGAAGAACGGCGTGACCTAGCAGCTATCAGAGTAGCATCTTACCAATAGATCCTAAAGCGGTCCTACAACAAATGAGTACATCCTCGATCTTTTCAACCTGGGGATCTAGTCTTGAAAAAAACTCAAGATGACTCTAAACTAGCACAAACGTGGGAAGGCCCTTACAATGGAGCGTACTGGATTAAAACACACGAGGGGAAGTTATTGCCACGACCTTGGAACACGTACTTGTTAAAGAAGTTTTATCGTTAGTATCATTATGTTGTGTAATTCATGTTTCCATTTGCTAAAAATTCAAGTATAGGTTACTTAAGTTTGTTATTATAAGATACGGCATTTACTCTCATCTCCAAGCCAAGCTACTCGCACCGCAAGCACCATCAGTACACCTGCACTGACAACATCTCTCGTAGCCTCCCCGAGTCTCGCTAGTTGAGGACCTATACTCCTAGGATCAACTACGCGAGAACGCTCTCAGGAGCATAACGCCTCGAGAGCTACACATACGCTCTCCGAGGCGGGCGCCTCGGGGAGCTTACAGGGCTCATAGCCTCTCCGAAGTCTCGCTAGTTGAGGACCTATACTCCTAGGATCAACTACGGCGAACGCTCTCAGAGTATAACGCCTCGGGGGCTATATATCTCTCAGCGAGCGTAACGCCTCGGGGAGCTTACAGGCTCATAGTCTCTCTCGAAGTCTCGCTAGTTGAGGACCTATACTCCTAGGATCAACTACGCCGAAACGCCTCTCGGGGAGCATAACGCCTCGGGGGCTACATACGCCTCGCCGAAAGCGTAACGCCTCGGGAGCTTACAGCTCATAGCCTCTCCGAGTCTCGCTAGTTGAGGACCTATACTCCTAGGATCAACTACGCGAGAATGCTCTCAGGAGCATAACACCCTCAGGGGCTACATACGCTCTCAGCGAGCAGAACGCTCTCAGGAGCTTACAGGCTCATAGCCTCTCCGAGTCTCGCTAGTTGAGGACTTATACTCCTAGGATCAACTATGCGAGAACGCTCTCAGGAGCTTAACGCCCTCAGGGGCTACATACGCTCTCAGCGAGCAGAACGCTCTCAGGAGCTTACAGGCTCATAGCCTTTCCGAGTCTCGCTAAGTTGAGGACCTATACCCCTAGGATCAACTCCGCAAGAACGCTCTCAACGAGCAACACGCCCTCAGAAGTTTGTAGGGTCATGAACCCCCTGAGTCTAAACTAATCGGACACTTACATCTCCCAGATCGCTCTCCCGAGCAATACTACACAAACATAACGCTTTACGAGAGTACATCTCAGAAACAAGCCCAATAAACAGAGTAATAGCTACAAGCAGTCAAGCAAAAGATAACATTAAGCATACATTTACCACGAAGCTACATGACCAGTTTCAGATAATCAGTTCTAACCCACCGATCTGCTGGGTTTACCCAGAAAATCCAGATCGGACCGGTGAACAAAGGGAGACCAGTTCTCTGTATCAACAAAGGCGAAACGCTTTCGGCAAGCCCGAAAACACAATTTCTAATGTTTAACCCTCGTAGGGTAAAGAAACGTACATAATAACTACCGGATGAACCCAGTTTCTTACCAAGACAAAGAAGAGAAATCACCATCAAGGAGCCGCGACCACATGTTTGTCCCGGTGAGGGCGGGTCGGCGAACGTGCCTCGCGAGCCAGCGCTAACAACGCGTATGCCCGTCCCCTCGAGCCCCATCCGCCTTTTTAGTCGACAATACTTCTCATCCAAATTTTGGCATACTCGCTACAGGCGTGGTATCGCGACTTTGAGCTTTATGAAAGCAACCCCGACATCGCTTAGTGCTTCGGTGACTTCCGCTACCTCCATTTGCAGCTCGGCCATTGCAAATACCGGTTTAAGCGTTCATCGCCAGAAGAAGACGGTATTCGCCATCATCGCGTTCAAATTCCTCTTGTCACCCCCATGCAGCTCGCAAAACATCCCAACTCGACTTCGGGGAGTTGACGCCAAGACGATCGATCGACCGTTGCCGCGTTCTTCAAACTTATCATACCCAGCCATAACTACAAGGACAAAATCATAATCAGAATCACTTAAGAAACAAAGCGGCAAAGCTGATAGATAAACACTCACCAAACAACTAGCCATGTCCATGGTCCCCAGCAGCGTCTCCATATCTTCATCCTCGACTTCAGCTTTGTCCCCGTCTAACACGATCCCCTTCAGCAGACTAGTCGATATGGGTGCCGAGTGGAAGCTGCAATCAGAATGCTTTACAGCACACTTCTTCCCCGTTCTCCCCACATAGTAGAATTTGCTCCCCACGTCCCCGACACGAGGGAGCGAACTATCACTAGCGACGTGACGACCTTGCCCCAGGTCGTCGCTTCCATCAGCAGCCCGATGGGAGTCTTCCGCTCGCTGCGGTGACCTGAACACAATGCCGCCAGTCGAGCGACCTGATCCCTTGGATCGCTTGCTCTTCTTGCCCCCAGACGCCACAGCTTTCCTTTTGCCACAGTCCCCATGCGCATGAGGACGGAACTCCATCTCCTCCATGAGCAGAGGGGAACTCTCTCTTACACTCCCTTCTCCCCTGACGTACGGAAAGCAACGAGCCATAAGAGAAGCTGAACACAGAAAGCAAAAGAAAGCTGGTTAGAGCGGCCAGTAACCATCTTCATGATCTAAAAAAAGAAAAGAGAAACGTACCTGAGTAAACGGGAAAGGAAAGGGAAACAAAAGCAAGAGGGAAGAGAAGCAGCCGCAGCAGGAAGAACAAGAAGAGCAAATGTCGTTGCTCTCCCAGGACTAGTCATATTTATACCCACGAAACGTCTCTTCCCAAGGCACACCATTATGGCATCGAGATACCAAACGCCAGCCAACCTAGCAGCCACCATTTCATATCTCCTGACCGCCCACATTCTGACACGTGCCACACACGCATTATAGCTCAGGCCGCTCCAGAGTACAGAACTCCCTGACATCCTCATAGAGACAAGCGACCTGCACCGTTTAGATCGCGACAACATGCATATGCTTACAAATGCAAACATTCATATCATACACAAGACTAAGTGTAAAAAGCAAAGGCAACAAGATTCATATTCATTAAAGAAGCGACCTGATGACATCGGGGACGCCCCAGTTCACAGACTAACCATGCTGCTGAGAATACTCAGGAAATCCAGCACAATTAGTCACTAGTTACCATAGTCAATGGAAAAGCAGAAAAACGAGCTGCCCAGGTCAACCCAGGAAACCAACTCTATTGTTTATGGCCAGAGGCCCATTACAAATACAAACAACAAAACTTCCTAGACAATATCATCAACATCTTCTCCAAGAGTGACATTCAACACGGAGGCAGAGTTCGGATCACTAGAAGACGCCACAACTGCCTCAACAGTAGCCACGTTGAGCTCGCCAGACCCCTGAAGGTGCTCACTCACCACACCAAGGGGGAGAAGGCGCACGACCGGCAGAAACAAGCCAGCCGGCATCTTCGGCAGTTCGCGCCGAAGTTCTCCCCCGGTTCGGCGTTCCCGCTCCTCCTGCAGGTCGTCTAGCTTTTTCTCCAGTTCCTCCACCTCAGCACGGATGGTGAGATAGGCCTCTTTTAAACTGCGGTGGGAAGTCTTACATCGTTCAAAGATAGGTGTTCCCAGCGACTAGGCTGGCCCTCAACGCCTCCACCTCATGCTTCAGCTCGATCGACTCATTCACTGCAGCGGTCTTCTCTCGAGTCAAGGCGGTGGTAGGGGCCTCAGATCCGATTCGTCTTCAAACCTATTGCCGCGCTTCGCAGATTCGATAGCTCGTCCCTCAGCGACTCAACCTCCGCCTTCTCGGGTCAGTCGATCATACGGCCGTCTTCAACTTCGGTACCCAAATATCAATCTGGACAACTTCGCACAACATATCACATTATTATCAAACAACAACATGTAACGCGATAACACAGTCAAGTTGAGCGCAAAGGTGACTTACCAAACACATCGCCTTATCCATCCCCCTTAGGTTCGACTCCAGCTCCTTGGCATCTAAGTCCTTCCTATCACCGTCCAGGGTCATACCCTCCAGCAAACAAGCAGCTATGGGTGCGGACTTGTAGCTGCAGTCCGACCTCCTCACATAGCACTTCTTCCCAGTCACCTCGTCTATGTACATTAGGTTGCGCTCCAGCTCGCCTTTTCCAGTACTGGAGTGCCCCTTACCAGTCTCTCTCGCACCAACCTTTCCCTTTATCTTGCTAGAGGGATCTCCAACAACCCCCGGTTGAAGACCTCCCGGCGTCCTCACCTAGGACACGAAGTTGGGCATCGGTCTCCCCTCGAGTTCGCGAGCAGCCCTTCCCCAGTCAGACTTCACCACCCGTATGCTTTCACCACCCTTGCAACCTTTGCAGGTCGAGACTCCGGGACTTCGAAGAGAACGTCATCCACATCGAATGGAGCGTCCTCTCGGCCCTTCCCCCCACTCCGGACCCCCCCCGACTTCCAAATCGGTTCGCTTCCCCCCAAGACACGGCTCTCGATGCTGTCTTCCCTCGTAACCAGATCACTCCTACGCTTCTCCATCACAGGTTTCTTCGACGTCTTCCCGCTCACCTTATCCCAAGCTCTGGCCTTTTGCACTTGCCTTTTCTCCCTAATTGCGGGTCCTCCGCGCTCTTCAAAGAAATGAGCAACTTCCGGTAGCTTTGCTTGTTTCTCAGCTCGCGTAAGCCTAGCGAACTTCTCGATCACCTGTCGACTCGACCCCCTTTCCAAGTGGATATCTGCATAGACAACAAGACAACAGTTTCAGTATAAGTTGAACCAAAGCAAATTTGATATCATCAGACAACGCACTGGTACCCACCAGTAAAGTGGCATATTTTATTGTCCACACTGAACCCGCTAGCACAGTAGCTTCCTACAAGGAGCAGCAGTCGTTTGTCCCACGACTCGTTACTCTTACCATCCAGAACGCTAAACAGCGTAGCTCGAGTTTGCAAGCTAAAGTTCAGCGACCTAGATCGTTTTACGAGATAGTGCTCGATAACATCAGCGACCTCAATTCGGTACTCACCGCTGGCGTTCAATAGGTCAAAAACCTTGAACAATCGCCACGTGTTACCCACAAACTGAACAGCCTTTGCCACGCGGTTTCAGGGAACTCACAAACCAGCTTGGAGAACGGTATCGTCATGAACGCCCTCAGCTGCTCCTCATAGATGATCACCCCATGATTTGGTGGGGTGTACCTATCGCTATAAACCAAAGCGTTCTGGTCAGGCTCATGGATCTCCAGACCGCTTACGGTTATCCCATATTTCTCTCTCAGATATGGGAACGCCTCAAAAGCATGTCCGCGCCTAAGGCGGCCATTTCGAAGACGACCTCTCACAAATGACTGAAGTGCTAACTTCAGCAGCTACAGACGCAGATCGAGCCACATCTTCCTCACTACTAGCCCCTTCAACCGCCTTATCTTCATCATCACCCTCAACCACCCCACACACAGACTCATCTTTCTCATCATCTTCGTCATCCCAGCTAAGAGAAACTTCACGGACCTCATTAGATTAAGTGTCATCGGAGTCAAACATTTTTCTTCTAACCCTAACAGGTCTAGCTACTAGTAACTAACAGGGTATCCTAACAACTCTAGAACAGAGGCTAAGCACGAAACAAGAAGCAGAGGTTCAACAATGGCAGAGAACTAACCTGAAGGATGATGCGGTAATGAAGTAATGTCTACCGACGGCGATAAATAAAGTTTCAAAAGAGCCGACCAAAATTTTTGAGCAACCGCCCTCCGGTTTCAAGGCATCATGATTACACCCCAAAATTTAGCTGCCCACGACTTCCAACCAACTGTCCTGTCTTTTCACATCCCGAAAAAATGGGGCGGCATGTTTTTTCTCTGCAATTGCTCAGATCCTGTCACGTGCTGAACACGCATCAAACGTTTGCACCCACCAACTCACATGGTTAACACGAGCCGCTCCTCACAGATCGTTGGAAATTTCCACCTCTAGCATGATCCACGCGCGCGACCGATCTCTCTCAGCAGGTCGTTTTCACAACCTACTGAGAGGGGGCTGTGTAGGGGAGTGATATTCTCTATCCAGCACGCGTATAACATGGTGGAAATGACAAATCGACCTGTGGATCCAGGTCACATCCATGAGCTAATAGAACGATACAGACAGGTCGCAGTATCACGCGAACTACACTAGGAAAGTGACTCAGATACCCCTTCCAGAAGCAATCATGACTAAAGATGTACTTACACATATCTTGGCCGTCAGCTACTGGTCACGGCCGCAAGCTACTTATACAGACTGACACTCCACATCATTACAGCAGACCTATGAGGACAGTTCTCACGTGTTACCCTAATCTCCACCCCTCGTTTGGGATACCCTTTACACGTGGTGGGCAAGGATACACTCTCAATATCTATAAATACCTCTCTTATGAACTATGCCAGACCTGATTCTACTCTCCCCCAAAAAAGAACCTAGAGTAAGATAATGAGGGTTAAACTCTCAAGAGACGAACTCAGTCCATCCAAAAACCTATTCCAGTCTCCCATCGACTGTTTGTAAGGGAAAACTAAATCACCCCTTTACATTCGATATGAACAAAACATTCTTCTTCTATCATTAAATGGGTGGAATAGATATTAAATGGGTGAGCAAGAAAGATGTGTCCATGAGTGATATCCTTACTGCGCAGAATAGGCTATATATACCTAGAGAAATTAAACAAGTGTTGACTGAATCTGAAAAGAGTTATTTGAAGATGGGTCTTGAGAGTGAAATTGAAGTGTTGATTGTAGACATGTTTGGTACTGATTCGTACAACTTCCCAAGGTTAACATTCAAGTATTGGGGTAGTATATCTTGATATATTTTTATTAGGCAGTGGAATACATTTGTCAAAAGACATAGGCTTCAAGCAAATATTCATCAACTTGATATTTGGTCTTTTCGACGGCCTGGGCATGATGATCAGCAGGGAAAGCTTTGTTTTGCTATCAATGTGAGATGGAAGAATGACAAGCAGAACAATTTGCAAGCATCTTCTAGCAAGAATTGGGACAATGAGGCTAGCACGAGTGGTGGCGATGTCAGTTTTGCAGATTAGGCATGAACTTCTAATTCATGTGCATTGTACGTATTCTCTTAGTTCCAGGGTATCATACCTTTTGATTATTTGTTGTTTGGTTGAGATCGATTGTATACAGTTAGTAACACTTGTTCTTTACTTGAGTCCAAAAGAGTTAGGATTTGAATTTTTTTTTTCTAGTAGTTGTGACTGTTTCCATGTAAAATCTCTTTATACAGTTTGGAGACAGTTTAGTGATGGAGATAAGGTATTCTTCATAGATGTTCATATTGTCTTGTTTCTGTATTATTTTGTCTTACAAGAAATGGAAGCAGATTTTTATTGATGTTTTGTTGATTCTTGGGATTTCAAATAATCATTCTTCTTAACAATTTATCAAGAGCTCCAAGGGTGCTGGTTTTCTAAAAGGAGCTTGGCTCCTTAGTAACCCCATCGATGTGGTGAAGTCGGTGGTAAGTGATTCCTGCGATGTGGCTGGCCCAGCCAAAACTCTCAAGTGACGAACCGTCATATCGTTCGGGGTTAGCTTCTCCGACCCAGCCGGGTCGTTTGAGAATTGGATGTCCTAACGATTTAGCAGTGTCATTTTGGCTTAGCTTTTGCGACCTAGCCGAGTCGTTTGGGAATTGGATCCCAACCATTTAGCAGTGTCATTTGGGCTTAGCTTCTGCGACCCAGCCAAGTCATTTGGGAATTGGATTCAATACTTGACGGTGTCCCAACGATTTAGCAGTGTCGCTCTAGCTTCCCTTGGACGACTTAACTAGGTCGATTGAGCGAACTACATAGCGGTATTTATGGCCGTCTAGATACGTTTGTTTTTGGAAATTCTTTGACTGATAATTGTTTTTTGGAATTAGTTTTTTTTCTTTTTGGAAGTCGGATCTTTTAGGGTAAGGGCAATAGGAGGTTGCAACAAGTTACTTTGATGTAGGTGGGGGGTGTCCAACACAAATTAAGATTTTTTTTGTCAATGACAAATTTGTAAAATAATTTTTTTTTTGGGTCCGCCCAACACAAAATGGGTTATGCCAATAGCGAGTACCTTATTCATTGGTATAATGTGATTAAAGATCTGATAAAATGATATACCCATATTCTTATATACCCCGGCCAAATGACAAAGTGGTGAAACCCAAAATTGAGCACTAAACAAATATAACATAGCCCAAACAAATATGAAAAGTATAGCCAAAAATATATTATCAATTACATATAGTAAACACGACCAATTCAACTCAAAGTACTTTAAAGTGCCAAGTTACCAACCAAGAAAAACTTAACATAGCCAATACTCCTACATAGACACATTGCTTTTGAACAACACCTCAAGAGACCATCTCTATGGTAGCACTGGATCGATGATATAACCATTTCTAGCAGTTTTATACTTCATAATCATTTCATACGTATACTCAAGTGAGCTTAATTATGGCAATTCTATGCATTTCATTTCTTATAAACCAACTCATTACGCATACCTCTTACATATTCATTAATTCAACACATATCAGAATGAGAATCAGGACAATAAGGGGAGAGAGTCTTCAATTAAGAGCATCATCGTTTTTTAAAAAAAAAAAAAAAAAAAAAATCTAGCAGAATCTCCTCTGCATTTTCAACATTTCAAAAACCTAAATCCTGTCATAACCTGAAAATCGAAATAATACAATTCTCATAGATCAACCATACCAAGATATATAACTTTATATTTATACATAACATAAATTACTTCGAAAACTAAAAGACAACTCATTAAACATTAAAGAAGACTTTGCATAATTTTTCACTTAGGATTAATTCTAGTGACGAAAGAGAAAAATTAAATAAAATAAATACTCCAAGCCCACTGATCGAGTTCCTCATTTCTCTCATTCTCCCGTTTATGCATACTACTCACACCAACTTGAAATTGATTAGGAGCTCCTATAACAACTTAAGATGGTTGCACACCATTCTGCTACCCTATAAATAAATGTGTCATGGAGCAATGACTACAAGCATATCGCTAAAAAATTATGGCAATTTAACTTGGTACCTGCAAACAAACCACATACACATGATTTTTTTAGACTTGATACATTTAGCATTTTGTTTACAAAAGAGATGGTTCTCAAAGGGAAATAATCTATATTCTTGCTTTCTCTAGTTTGTGGCAATGAGGTACAACAGATGGAAAAGGAGTAAACCTTCAATTAGGAGGCACATATATATACCAAATTAAGGGGCATAGTATATCTTCGATGGGGAGGCGCAGTAGGATGTCGTGCTATGGAATTGACTTGGTGAATTAACGACTCTTTTCCCTTCTCTTCCATTTCTCAAGTTTGTGGGAATGAAGTCGCGACCTAAGATATACCCGTTAATATATTTGAGTAAGTGCAATGTTGCATTTCTGACACATTTTAAAGTCTTTAAGGCAAATACTTTCACTTTCCGAGTGAAAACATGGAAGACATACTGATTTTTATTCAAGTTCAATGTTTTTTTTTTGGCGTTTTTTCTCTGTGACTTGGTAAACAAAAACAGATATTAAAGAAAATTAAGATCGAGTTGTAATAGATACTCGAAGTCCTTCACTTGGTGATCTAAAAAAAAGGGTTAGTCTAAATAGTTGGTAAGTAGCAAGGGGACACTGACCATGTATTTGTGTTTTTAATTAAAACATGCAAAAGCTTCTAAAAATTTATTGAATTGACTATGAACTCTCATATATATAGTTTTTAAGTTTGTTTGTAGTTTATAGAACAGTTGCATTTTTTTTCATGCAATCACATAGAAACATCAATAATTCCACCTTTTATGCACGTGTGGTTCCATGGGAATGGTTGTATTCTAGGGTAACATGAATCCCCATTTAGTTTCATCCATGCATAATATGCAAGCTTCAGTATGTAAGTAAAAAACTAAATGTAATCTAAATTGCATATTCCAGCAATGCAAGTAAAAAACTAAAAGTAATCTAAATAGAGGCATTCAGTATGTAACGACTTTCCATATTGCTTATTTGATCCAGCACGTGAGGTTTCACAAAACATTTCTAACATAAGGGGACAAAACCCATTTAGCTATTCAACATTTCAAACACGACACTCAACAAAACTCATTAAACTATTCAAACATTTAAAAAACAAACAGTCTCTAAGAACATCAATATTAACCTGTAGGAGTGAGAGTTGATCTGTAGCCCTTCAAATATCAGTCTGCAATGAAATCCAGCTCTATAAGGCTAGTATCCTTTCATAAAACTAAATTAACCTCATATTCTTTACAAATCAAACTTTAAAAAGACTACAGAGAGGAACGTTTAGTAAAATTTTAATTTCATACATGAACAAAGCAACCAAATTAAAATAGTAGAAAAGTAAGGGGAATTACTTGCACGTGATGATTCCACCAATTGAAAGTGACCCAAATATAACCACCCAAGCATGTAGTGGAGAAACTCAATATGAGAGTAATGGAAACCTTTGGAGAATTCCCATTGTATCTATCTTAAAGGAACAAATAGTTAATATATAACAGAGTAAAGTTGTCGACCTTGTAAGTAACTTGAGCTCGGTATTCAACTGATAGTAGTAATCTGACTTGGCCATCTATGTTGCAAAATGTGCAATTAATATTCTCAGAGTATTAAGAAAGAATAATCTGAGCTACAATAAATTAAAGTATGTCACTACATATCTTATACCTATGTATAATAGTCGAAGCTTTTTGAACGATTATTCTGAATTGGTCCGACATGAAGAGACGGGTATATCAAGTAAAAATAATATAAAACAAAAACAAAACAAAACAAAATGATGATCAACAGACCTGTTTTAAAAAAAATTAATGGCAAAAGAATTGCTACAAACCATAGTAAGTGCGCATTGGTAGATCCCATAGTAAAAAAGTCAAGTCCCATTAAATACAAAAAACATTAGGTGTTGGGGGATATGTTGAGTTGTTCCCATATGGGTTCTCCATCATGTTTAGAAGCAGATGACAAAGAAAGGTTAAAACCAACATTTCTCACAATGCTACTGCAGGCATGCATTAACACTAAATTCAATTGACTGCTCACCTGAAATATTTTGGATCAGAATCTTTAAGAAGTTATGTTAAGAATATTCACCGCTAACTGTTATTTGACCTGCACATATAAGAAAAATGGATCATGAAGCAAACTTAAATGTTGGAATTGATTATAATGGTATATTTATATTATAAAATTATGGCACACATTTTGAAATTTTTATAATCTACTTTCTGGTCACCAAAACATGTATAATTTTAACTTTTGAAATCAGTGGAATCCATGATCAATAATTAAACTAAAAATGGAATTCATGCATTTTTTCTTCCTCCGAATAATGCATGCAAAAACATCTCAAAGTTCATTCTTCAAAAGTTATGCATAAATCCCAAAACACAACTTGTACACGATCAGGGGCGAAAAATTTGTAGAGACAATTTCTAGTAGCAGCCCACCTTGATTGCAAGTCCTGGATCCGCCCCTGTGCACGATACAACTAAAACTTAATTGTAAAAAAAAGGATCAGTGCCTATCCTAGATGCTAAAGAGTTAGCATATCTTTTCTTGAGCCGCCATCAACTCATGATAAGTATAGCCATGGCATAAGAAATATGTCATGATAAGTTTTTAAAAACTGGTATATGAAACAGATATTTGTAATCTTATTAACGAATAGTCTTTTCTATTATCCAAGAACTCCACCCGTTCATAGCAGAAACATCGTGTTCTTCTAGTCCTTAAGTAAATTCAATGGTATAGTACACATACAAACACATAATATTAGCACTAACAACAGAAATAACAAAATCTAAGGAGATGCATGCTTTAGTTGTTAAGTAGAGGTAAGGTTAGCTAACTCATACAAAAACAAAACACCGTTGTAAGAAACATAGAGGCCTATAGGGTACAATACTGAAAATGGTTAAATCTCATAAGTCAGACCGTCAACAAATTAAGAAATTTGAATACCTACTACATATACTTGAAGAGATTTAAGCTATGTTCATTTGGTTCAAGGAAACCAAATTCATGGGAATTGGAGAGATAATAGGAGAAACACCACATTTGTATTTTATTGCGATTTTTTGGGGCTGTTTTGGAGGAAATCAACTTCCCATTTTTCAAAAAAAAAAGTTGTTTTCCTTAAAACACCCGGAAGATATGGTGACAATACTCCCTCTCACTCCTATAAAAATGGCAATGATACTCTAATTTCTAATATAAACATGGCGGTTTAGGTGGTTAACAACTATCCACTTTCTAGGAGTCCAAATTCCGCAAACCAAACGTAGCCTTATGGCAAAGAAGATGGGAAATTATTTTATTGCATGATGTTTGTACGGATGTGTAAGACAAATACCTATGATCAAAATGTGCTTGCAAAAATAACTAAGATATACGCTTGCGCCAAACTGTAGCAGCGCAATTTGAGAGAGATGGTTATGAAATTAAGCCTCCTCCATATTTTACCCGTTCTCTCATAGATCCATATTTTAAAATAAAAGAATCATATTACAATCTCAACAGAGCAATATCAATGGGTAGGAACCAACATTCAACAGATGACTTTTTACTTTCTAATAAAAGTAATATGAAAAAAATCTATGATAACAATCAAACGACAAACCTGTTTCCTAGATATGATATGAGGATCGATAGTAAAGTGAATTTTATTCACAAGCCTTCCAAGCTTATGATAGCGGAAACATCATGTTCTTCTTGTCCTTAAGTCAATTCAATGGTATAGCACACATACAAACACATAATATCAGCATTAACAACAGAAATAGCAAAATCTAAGGAGATGCATGCTTTAGCTGTTAAGTAGAGGTAAGGTTAGCTAACTCATATAAAAACAAAACACCGTTATGTAAGAAACATAGAGGCCTAGAGGGTACAATACTGAAAATGGTTAAATCTCATAAGTCAGACCGTCAACTAATTAAGAAATCTGAAGACCTACTATATATACGTGAAGAGATTTAGGCCATGTTCATTTGGTTCAAGGAAACCAAATTCATGAGAATTGGAGAGATAATAGGAGAAACACCACATTTGTAGGAGGAGTAAGGGTTTATTGCGATTTTTTTGGGCTGTTTTGGAGGAAATCAACTTCCCATCTTTCAAAAAAGAAGTTGTTTTCCTTAAAACACCCGGAAGATATGGTGACAATACTCCCTCTCACTCCTATAAACATGGCGATGATACTCTAATTTATAATATAAACATGGCGGTTTAGGTGGTTAACAACTATCCACTTTCCAGGAGTCCAAATTCCGCAAACCAAACGTAGCCTTATGGCAAGGAATATGGGAAATTGTCTTATTGCATGATGTCTGTACGGATGTATAAGAGAAATGCATATGATCAAAATGTGCTTGCAAAAATAACCAAGATATACGCTTGGCCAAATTGTAGCAATTTGAGAGAGATAGTTATGAAATTAAGCCACCTCCATATTTTACCCGTTCTCTCATAGATCCATATTTTAAAATAAAATAATCATATTATAATCTCAACAGAGCAATGTCAATGGGCAGGAATCAACATTCAACAAAAGACTTTTTACTTTCTAATGAAAACAATATGAAAAAAATCTATGATAACAATCAAACGACAAACCTGTTTCCTAGATATGATATGAGGATTAACAGTAAAGTGGATTTTATTCATACGCCTTCTAAGCTTCAATGACACTAATGGTATACGAATGTTTAGTCTCGGGATTATTGATGGTCTTCTACATAACTATTGTTGGAATACTCCCTCACCTTCTCTGCAACAAAATTTGATATGAATAAAAAAAAATAATAATAAACCAAAAAAAAAAATCCAAACTTTGGTATAATTTATCTCACCTATTTACTCTTGTAGAAAGATTAATTAACAACTGACCTCCATGCATATTTTCAAATGATCGCCCTTCCCAAAAGCCAAATTCGATTATTTTGATTTGGCAAGTCCTTATCACCACTTTCCACCTTCCCATCACTCCAATACTCAATCTTATTACAATCAAAACATAAATCAACTAAGAAATAAAATATTGAAATATGAACGAATTCCTAAAACTAATTGAAAATGTCATACTTAAATCAATGAACCACACAAAATGCTACACCAAATTATTTTCAATATTTGACCTGCATGACATGAAATGTGAGAACCCAAACATTACACTTACTTTTTTTTTTAAAATTGACTTTTAGGTTGGTATTTATGTATATAACATTATAACATGCCATAAATTCAATGAAAATGGCAACATTAAAGTGTCACTCAAGAATTTACAACCAACAATGACATACTAAATTTGTAATGAAAAAGAAAGTAACATATCGTTATATAATCAAGAACAAACAATTCTATATCATGTGTGGAATACTAACATTTTTTTGTAAACTCAAGTCAAGAACTCCAATAAACTCAAATCGTACCATCCAATTTAAATTGATCAACAGTTCATTGAAGCTGCAACAACAACAACAACAACAACAACAACAACAACAACAACAACAGTAGCAATTTGATTAAACTACTAAAGAAATTAAACAAATAAGATAAATGATAAAATAAATAAAATGGTACTAATTTCACTTAATCTTATCGGTTTGTGCAAGAGTAGAGAGCTAGAGCGAGAAAAGAATATAAAGTATGTAGAACACGCATAGCTACATTTTTTGCATTAATCATAGCTAATAACAACCACCATTTTGAAATAGCAGATGAAGTTCCCACTGCAAACAAACAAATTAAGCATACTGGCTAATTAGTTGATAGAGATCAAGAGCATGATAAACGATATGAAATTTAACTAATTCGATAAACGTTCACATTTAGGTGGACATTACTAAATATACAAAAATCACAAACTACTACGTCTTTCACACATTTTATCAAAGACGAAGTATGCTTAGTCTGATCTATTAGTATATTAAAGTAATTTAAGTATATAAAACAACTTCTATATTCCCCATTTCTTCCTGGTAATCTTAACAAATAATTCACACCTATATAAGATAATTTCAAAATGTTGTTCATCGAAAATTTTGGATCAATCTCTATATTCAGCAAATTAGATAATGAAATTTATTAATTAAAATAAAAATCAATATGTACAACCAATTTCATGTAGAGAAGAAATTTTCATAACAAAGAAATTTCAATCGAAAAAATCAAATAAGGAATGAAATGAAGTAAGATTTTAGCATCAATTCCAAGCAAGCTAAGAATAACCGTATACCTTACATAAAAAAAGTAGAGATAGTTGATTCAACAAACAAAACAAACAAACAGTAAAAAACTTACCTTCTAAAAACCATTTCTTGGCAGTAGTCGTCCTCAATACGGTTTCCAAGCCTTTACTCATGTTCTCTGCAGCCTTTCATCAAACATCTTATTTGCAAAAAGTCACAATCCAAGTACACTTCACCTTAACACCCTAAATTTACTTCAATATTTAACTTGTTTTTGTCCCATTAACTTATATGTTACTTTTTATGTTTTACGTAGGTGTCTTGTCATAATTGCTTTTGATAGAAGTCTATCTTTATATTATGAGTTGTTGAGAAGTAAAGGAGTAGTTGATGTCAATATAATGAAGAATTGGTAAGAGGAGATTCGTTTCAAGTAGATTGAAAATGATTTTTTTGTGTAATGTTGAATGGGTTTGGATTAATTTTTTGTGTAGGTTAAGGATATTGGATTGTTATTATGATCCACTTGGTTGGAAAGATGGGAGTACTGGGTCGAATGATACCACGGTAAAGATTTGTAAGAATGTGAGGGATTTGGAGAAGTTGTTGTCTTATGTTCTTGAACTGGGGATAGGTAATTTTTTACAGTTTAGTTACTACTATGATGTTGTGCTGGAGATAGACATTAAGAAGATGTGCTTATTTTCTGCCACTAGGAATAGAGTCAGGACTGAACCTTATCTGCCTTTTCCGAGCTTCGCCATCTCGCAGTGACAAAGCGCACTCCATTTTGATGAAATCGATTAACCATGGCGTGTAAGCACTTCTACTATTATTTATTTGGTCGGTGATCGCTAATGTGGGGTGGTTGAAATAAGTGAGCAGTTATGCCCGGCGCTGGAAGGAAAGAGATAGCGGGTAGATTTGTTGCTTCGCCTACCGCTTCCATAGTGTTAAGTATTGCTTCTGGGCAAGCACGCCCACCCAACTGCTTCTCAAGGCGAGTCTATCCTTTGCGACATTCTTTCCACCCACGCTCGACTATCAAAGAGGCGGGTGGGCTGGGCGTCTCTCTAGCACTTCCGCTTCCGGGGTTGGGTCAAAAACCATTCCATGGTGGTTTTTGGGAGAATTTTTTATTTCTAAAACACTTGTTATTTTGTGTTTTAAAATGGTGAAATTTCTACTATTTCTCCGATATGTTTGAAATTGGCCAAAACTTTTATGTATTAGGGAGGTGATTATAATTTGAGAATAGACGAAGGAGAATTAAACAAATATGGGGAGCTGTTTCTAATTATTAGCACCTCCTCTTTTTTAGGAGCCACTATTATTATTTGGGGTGCAAAATAAAGCGATATGGTGAGGAGAGAAAATGTGCGCGAGTTTTTATATCTCTACACTACTATATGATAGGCGGGTCTTTAGGAGTCCCACTTCTCAACCGAACAGTGTATTTCCAATCTCTCTATTTTAAGATTTTAGAACCACTTCCCTTAATTATTTTAAATTTCTAATCAGTTCTTTTCTTTTTAAACAATTTGCAAAAAACTCCTCCACTTTACTGAAATTAGAATTAGTTTCATATTATTTAAAATAATTTAAAAAACTTCCTTCACATTACTGATATTATATTCAACCCCTCTTAATATTTTTATATTATTTTTTAGATTAAAACTAAAATTCAAAAAATTATATTATCGGAGACATAGATTAGAGCAACAAAAATCATACTATCTGAGAAATATTAGAGCGACAAGTTTAAAGACTTGAAAAAACACCGATGCGTATATTATATATATAGATAGATAAAGCCCGACAATTTTAAGTTTGGGGGTAATTTGATAAAAATGAGGTGTGGCTTGAGATAGGGTCTGCCACGAGAGATTCGGGGTATGTAGGTAGTCCCTCCCTAGATTTACTTTCGTTATTTGGCGGTAATATATCTGCAATACGCGCCCTTTTAAATCAAAACTTTAAAAAAACGGAAAAAAGAAACTCTCTCTCTGTTTTGACAAACCCTAGCACCGCCCAAGAGAAAATAAAAATAAAAATACAGTAACTCTCTCTCTCTCTCTTTTATTTTTCTTCTAAGCTGCAGACCTGTGGTTGCGAATATAGGCCATCAATTGGTCAAGTAAGTTTCAAGTTCTTACTGTTTTGTAACTTTTTCGAGAAATAGGTGTTCAATTTTAAGTTATGTTTGTTTATGTTCAAAGCATCCCCTAGATTCTTTCATACTCCCGTGACCAATCCAAAGCTTCTGGAGGTATTTTAACAATCCCTTATTTAATATTTTTAGGATCTTAAAGTTTTGATTTTTTTTTTTTAATTTAAATTTTAGTATTTGTTTAAGTGATGAAAACTGTTGAAAGTACTATTGCTTAGATATTTGAGAAATGGGTGTGATTTCTGATGGTATTGATGGAAAACTGATTGTTTTAGGTTCTTATTATAATATCTATAATATCTAATTTAGTTTTAGTTAAGCTGTTTCTGCCCTTTTGTGAAAACAATACTAATACTTACCTTGCTAATGATCTTGAATATGCTTTGTGCTAGTAAATTTACTTGTTGTAAAGGCCTAGTATTGTAGTTTGTTGTTGCTGTAAAGGCATATACAGTGACAGTTATAGGCCTTACTACAATGCAGCAACTAACATACTTTTTCACTTAAATTGTACAGAAATTGCACATTAAGATGGATAAGAGTTGGATGGATCTTCCGGATAGGTTCGGCACTCAGTTTATAGAAGGTGTCAAGGCATTCATTGCGGTTGCTGGTAATCACAAAGACAGCGCGGGTAGGACTCGCTGTCCATGCAGGATCTGTAATAATAGGTACTACAAGCAAATTGATGAAGTAAAAGTTCATTTGCTTGACCATGGAATGGACAAGCATTACACTCGTTGGGTCCATCATGGTGAAGATTATGAAGTGTTGTCTGATGATGATGATGACGATGACGATGATGTTGCTAGTAGTGATGAAGGCATTTGTTTTGATGGGACGCAAGATTTGATTCAAGATTTACGAGCACCGACTTGTATGGATAATTCTACATTTATCGGTCTCAATGGGAGTAATGGAAACCCCAATTTGTTTGATAAACTCTTGAGTGATGCACAAAAACCTTTGTATCCAGGTTGTGAAAAGTCTTCCAACTTGGACTTTCTCATGAAGTTGTTCCATCTGAAGGCGAGTAATCGTTGGAATGACAAATCTTTTGATATGCTTCTTGAACTGATTAAAGCAGCATTGCCTCCCGGTGAGACGTTGCCAAAGTCCTATCAGGAGGCCAAGACATTAATGCGAGAACTAGGGCTCGGTAATATGACACTCTTTTTGTCTACTGCGTGGCTTTCTAATATTATGTGTTTTGTTTTTACTTCAGTGCAATGCTTAGGAGCATTGCAATTCTCAACACTAACTTATGTAGAAATTTGTTTTGTGTATGGATGCTCATGTATTACTCATCCCTCATATGTTGTTACTCAAACTTGGTCACTGTTATTTTTGCCCTCATATAACAAAGTTGTCTTTTCTTTTTTGGAATTGCAGAATAATTCAACATCATGAATACTTAGCAACGATTGGAGCATAAAAGGATGGAAGAATTCTGAATGTTTGACGAATGTGAATGCAACACCATTCCAGTATTTAGCACCTGAATCTTTGAATGAAATTTTGTTGTGCCTAGGAAGAATAGTGATGTTTTGTAGTGCCTAGGAAGAAGGTTGAAGAATTTTGTAAACTTTTGCCGGTACCAAGGATTCTTGGAATTCTTATTGGGTAGTGATGCTTTTGTAATTTCAAACTTTTGAAATTAATCTTTGGTTGGTTATATGCGAAGTTTCCTTTAATTTGCCCAGTGATAAATCAATCAATGTGTGCAAATTGCAGATCTAGAAATTATTGATAAAAAAAATAAAAATAAAAATTTTCAGCAACACATAAACAGAACCTAGTTTGGTGACCCTTTTAGAAGCGTTGGAATTACATTTATGTCAAAGACTGCGATTGCTTTTTCCAATTGTCCAGCTGCATAGTAGCAAACGATTCGATATAGTTAAATGTGAAAGACGACTCTTTGGTTTCTTGAATAGACTGTTTCGTTCATGTATACTGAGAAGCTAAACCAACACATGCAGATCACTAAAACGGATATAAATGTGAGTGACCCTTTATATTAATTGTTATATAAAGTTTAGTGTTGTGATCCTTTTTGTTTCTATTTCTTGAACAAAATAGATCTATGAAGAGAATGGGAGCATTGGAATCGATAGGAAAATTGAAATATAAAGACGAACACATGCCCGGTAAGAAGAAATTTGTAAGTCGTTGTGTGTAACTCTTGCACCATTATTTATGATGATTGGCGTTGTGTTTACTTTCTCAGGGTTAAAAGCATTGTTAAAGCACCAGCACAAGAAGAACCACTCGGTTTCAAGAAATCAAAATTTGGTTCAAAGGTTTCACAGGCAAGAATAGATCAGACTTTCGGGCCCGGCCCATGAACTAGACCCGACCCATATCCTACCATTTACCCATATTTTTTGCAAACAATAAACAATTCCTTGTCCTCAAAATCTATTCTCAAGTCTCAACACAAGGGAATAACTTTTTTGTGATTTCAGGTTGCGGTTGGGAATGGAGAATGAGGAGTTGACTGAACAAGAAACGGCCTTGTACGATCGCCAAATTCGCGTTTGGGGTGTCGATGCACAAAGGAGGTATTCATTAGTCTATTTTCAATATATCGATTTTTTTATTTCTCGAAATTTTACGGATTTTTTTGTTTTTGTTTTGATGATTATTATTGTTAGGTTGAGCAAGTCTCATATATTAGTCAGCGGAGTTAGTGGCACAATTATTGAGGTAATTGTCAATAGAAACCTGCAAATTGGTGTGAGTATAATAAAAGGCTAATTGGTGTTTGCTTTCAGTTTTGCAAAAATATAGTTTTGGCTGGAGTTGGAAGTTTGACTTTGATGGATGATCGGATGGTTACAGTAGATGCAATTTCGGCAAACTTCTTATTTCCTCCTGATGAAGATATGTTCAGGGGAAAATCTCTTGCGGAAGTGTGTTGTGATGCTTTAAAAGATTTTAATCCCATGGTCCATGTTTCAGTACAGAAAGGTTAGCCTTGTTGGGGATGGGATATGATTATATATATATATTTATTGTGATGATTCTAGTCATGATGGTCTGATTGGTCTCTGTCCTAGTTGTATAACATTTACACCTGTGTTGCATGGGTACTGGACGGAGTGTCTGGTTTGGACACGGGTACGACGATTTGGACACGGCGAGATCTGAGAATTAGGGTCTGTTTTGCTTGTGTCCGGGTGTCCGTGTCCATATCCGTACCAGTGTCCGCAGGACACGGGTACGAGATACAAAGGAAATTAGGGTGTACCCATGCAACAGAGATTTACACACTAGTTACATGGACACACCTTATTTTTTAAATAATCCGTGTCGGATACGTATCCACGTGTCTTTGTTAGACACATTGTATCCGATACACCTCAATTTTTGGTACTTCGCCGTGTCAGACACTTCGTATCCGTGTCGGATACGGACACACCTATCCTGTCAAGGTAACTTACAGACAAGAAATATGTTAATTGATATGCAGTTCTCATTATTTTCAAGCTACAGAGAAGAGATACATTAATCGATTATTGATATTCGTGACCTTTTGACTTGGGATCTGATGCATTAGCTTAGTGAGTCAGAGACACTATGCCACTCATGCAAAAGGACTCACAAGTCTTCCTCACTTTTTTTGGATTGAACTTGATGTAATATGCGCTGGAGAAAAAATCAGCTCTAATATGAAATTTCTGTCTTGGTAGATCCTAAATAAAAAAAAATCGCGGTTTTACCTTTGAACTTCTACTCTCTATACGGGGTTAAAAGAATTTATCAAAGTTCCCTCACTAGAAATCAGTGCGCCCCAACAGGTGCTAGTAGGAGAACCAGATCTCTAACACAAGCTAGTCTAATTGTTCCAAGAATACAATCAACTATCCGATTATTATTTGAAAATGAAGAATTGTGCGATATTTTTAGGAAGTCGTGGAAGCTACAGAAGAAGAAGACTACTTCATGAAAGGGTTTGTTAACCTAATTCCGGAAAGTGTTTTCAAACTCCATCAAGTTTTTACAAAGTGCACCTTTTCACTGGAACATTGTATTGATGTAGGTCAGATTAGATACTTCACCTGCAGAATATTGCTGTTTCATTTCTCATATAACTTTACTTGTTAGATTTCATGGGTGTGGTGCTGCGATTGCTGTCTCCTTTTGTTAAAAGATACGATATGATAAATTGAAACCTCATTCTCACAGGTGATTTGTCAAGTTTCGATGGAGATTTCTACGACAAGTTCAGTGCTGTGGTTGTTAATTGCTGTTCCCTTCCAACAAAAGTATGTTCTCTGCTTCACAACGAAATAGTGAAAAATTGTATTAAGAGATACGAAAGATTGACAAGTCACTTTCAATCACGTTACTCGTTTCATTTACCCCTTTGTGTCTGCTTGCTATTATAGCTAATAATGTCTCTGTTTCTGCTCACTTCTCTTCAGAGATTGATCAATGAGAAATGCCGGAAAAGACCGAAGCGGATTGCATTTTACACACTTGATTGTAGAGATTCATGTGGTGAAATATTTATTGATTTGCAGAATTATATATATGAACAGGTGCTTATTTTATCTTGTTTAAAGCATTCAAGTTTGTCTTTCATACATGCTGTTTTTGGATTTGTTAATTTCGGGAGCCACTGGATGTAGGGAGGCTAGGATGTAGGGGTCTTCTTAGCACACTCCTAACACCTAGGCCACGTGATTCATGTGTTGGAAATTCCTATTATGTCCATTTCTCTAGATGACTCCCTCCTTTCTTCAGATGTTTATTGGGCCGCTCTTATGCTAGTCTATATGCTGTATGGTATTTTATTACAAACCATTGAAGTGCTCCTGAAAGTGGGGAATAGGTTTTGAAGTGTGACAAGTTTCTTGTTATGAATATGGGATCTGCAATAAAGCTATTAGGGATCTGCTTAACCCCAGCTTGTTTTAGTTAAAGAATATAGAAAATCATTTAAGAAAAAGACTGATAGAAAAGAAACAAAGAAAGAGAAAAGGGAATTTTGATTACCATCTCTCTGCATCTCAGGAAAAATCTGTAGGGGAATCAAATTATTCCGTGCCCATTCTAGCCACAATCTGAAAAAATCCATGTCTGATACGTGTCTGATTCACTGCCACATGGATAGGTGTCGTAAAAAAAGCATCTTAACCTCATGGCGCTCTGCTTCTTGTGGCTTGAGGCGAGCCTCGGAGGCGCTTGAGGCGAGCCTCGGAGGCGCTTGAGGCGAGCCTCAGAGGCGCTTGAGGCTTCAGCCTCATTCTTAAGCCCTAAAATACTAAGAACGCACTCTTCTAATGTAGTCACAACTCTATGAATCCACTTGCATAGTAATTCATTGGTGAGGAAGCACTCTGTAAGGTGTTGACCCAAGAAATAGTTGTCTAAGTAAAGAATAGGAATATTTTTTTTGTAGTTACTTGTCTCCCCTTGTCCTACTGCATATAGATCACTGGGCTTGATGGGCACTTCATCCATGTGTC
Source organism: Coptis chinensis (assembly GCF_015680905.1). Lineage (NCBI taxonomy): Eukaryota > Viridiplantae > Streptophyta > Magnoliopsida > Ranunculales > Ranunculaceae > Coptis > Coptis chinensis. The sequence goes on along the minus strand of NC_141457.1, from coordinate 18,725,323 downwards.
GGTGTTCGACACACATATCTGTGTCATTGTAAGTTGGTTTTTTAACATGTCGGGAGGTTTAATGGGGAACAAGGGTTTAGATTTAGAAGAACGAGATTTGGAGATCTGAATGAGATGTATACATGAGAGGAGATTAAGAATGAAGAATTTTTGAAGGGTTAACTAGTATAAAACCCCCACTAGATGGGAAATTAGGGTCTCCTCTCTAAACACACACAGGGTCAACTTGGATTGACCGTTAACTTTCAAGTCAAGCAACTGAAAATGACACAAATGCCCTCGTTGTTTTCAAAAAGAAAATGTTCAATTTTACTTAGGTGGGGGCAGTTGTGCCATTTTCAGTTATTTGACCTAAAAGTTAACAGTTAAACCAAGTTGACCGTGTGTTTTGGGGGAGACCCTAATTTCCAATCTATTGGGGGGGGAATCCTAATTGGGTCATCTAGTGGGGTAGTAGCGGGGTAATATTAGTTAACCCATTTTTTAATTGAAGAAGGTGAAGTATTGAAGAAGGAAAACAGGGTTTTGAGATAATTGATAATTGAGTTGATGTTTAATAATTGAATGAATAAAAGAAGGCCTCCTTATATCGATTAGCCAAACTTGATAAACAAGAAACATGGATTCCTAAATAAATCAACTACCTAATTGTACTAATGTAAAGCCTAGAAAGACTAACAATAAAATACAAATCTGTAATTACTTAATCCGGCTCTCCTATCCTACATTAAGGTTCCCGAGTTGTGTACTTCGTTTATTTCTTTAGTACTGTTGAAGAAACTTGTAACTTCAGTCAGTGACTTTTGAGAAATAAAAGAAGCCTCTACATTTTTAATATATTTTTTTTAATTTTTTAGTATGCTTTAATTATCTTTGAACATCTAACATCATAAAGTATTCTCTTGGCAGAAAAAGCTTGATGGAACTGTTGAATGTCAATTGCAGTATCCAAGTTTTGAGGTATCTTCCCAGTATATTATATGATGCATATCTGTCCTTGATCACGTATTTATTTTTCGTATAAAATTAGCTGATATTGAAATTTTGTAAGTCAAGCTTAATGGTTGGAGAGTTTGAATTGGCAATTCTATATCAGATGCAGATGTTTATGCGTGTGTAGTTTTATACTTCAGACACTAGTAGAGTTGGGGAAGCTTGGTGTCAATAGCAATCTTGCATTAAGTGTAAGTGAAAAAGATGGCGACCTACTTTATTGACTGCAATGGTGTCTACAACTGACATAATGGCATAATAGTACTTTTGCATTGAAGTGCAGCATCCCTCTGGATCTTGTTTGTGAAAGTGTGACAGAAAGTACGAAAGAACCTGATTTAGTAACTTTGCCTGTACACCCTGCTCGTTATGTTCTCATTTTTGAAGAATCTAAGTGGATATTTGGTTGTGTCAATTTTGATGGTGTAAGTGCCCCTCGAAGGAGCACATTGAGGTTGCAATCCTATTGACCTTGTTTCATTTTTTATGGATCCAGTCTGCCTAGACTCCTTGATTGGTGTTGATTGTGGGGTGTTAGCATTTGTGGAAGTATTTGTTTTTTTCCTTGTACTTGTAGGTTACATCCACTTACTCTTTTCTATACGTAGATAACAATCTCTATTTTACCAATCTGTAGACATGAGTTATTTTTACTTGTGTTTTACATCTTATATAATTTATTATAGAAGCTGCACTTCCCTTATATTCTTCTACACATCTATGAGATTGCAAGGGATGATGAATATGTAAAGGGTGTTTCTTTTAATTTCTTTGAAGTTTTAGTGATTTAAAGTTTTGTGGATTAGTTCTAGGCTTTCAAATGTTAAACATAAACTTCAAAATCAGTATTATAGACAAGATTTTTTTATGTTGTACAATGATTCAAGAGTTTTTCTTTACTCCCCTTTCTCATGCCAGGAAGCAGTTGCAGTGCATTGGAGTACACTTCCCAGGAAAGTCTCTAAGGTTTACTTTGGCATGAGAGGTATGTTTGTTTTGCACCCTTATGACGTATTTATGAGCTTTTGGAACAGAGATCTAGTATTATTTTTCTACTCGATACTGCCACACAAAGAAATTTTAAAATAAATAAATAAAAATGAAATGAAAAATAGTGAGAAGAAAAAAGAAACACATGGGTCGTGTTGTAAACTAGAAGCACTAATTTCTGACCATAGATACCGGAAAACTTTAATCGTAGACTGTATGTCTCTGATCCGTGTAGTGATAGAAAAATTTGAAGAGGCTGAGGGGCGTAAAGCTGGTGAAACATCAATTGCGGATCTCCCAAGTATTTTGAAATTGAAGAAGGAACTTTGCCAGGCGGAGGTGCTCAAGTTAGATTATGTTGTTTTCCCACACTTTTTTGCAACTTCTGATAGTTATGCCTCTTTAAATGTGGCAGTCATTCAACGAATATCACATCCCAGATAGTTTGCTTCAAAGATTGCTGATGGGAACCATGGAACATCCACCAGTCTGTGCAATTATTGGAGGGATTCTTGGCCAGGTATCAACTCACCTCAATTGTTTCCTTTTCCAGTTATTGTTTTGTTTTTGAAATTAATAATTGAAAATCCGTGTTTTAATCTGATTTGTCAGGAAGTTATTAAAGCAATATCAGGCAAAGGAGATCCACTCAAAAATTTCTTCTTCTTTGACGCTATGGATGGGAAAGGCATAATAGAGGATATAGGGAGCACTAACACTGAACCTGAGCAGCCTTGATCAGAGAGGCCTTTTCAATTTTGAGACAAGTAATTTGTTCAGATTAGAAAGAAGTTATGTTGACCAGGATCCCTCGGAGTTGGAGTTGAGGGATGATTAATTGTTACTCAGTTTAACATATATGTTTGCAACTGAACCCGTACTATATATGTTCAGATGACTGCAATTTAAGATATCCACCGACCTGTTCTGATGACACATCCTTATTGTGATCTGTTCAGATACTTCGAAAATATCTCAGTATGTAACAGACGCATGATGCATGCTTTTTCATTCATTTTTGGTAACTTGTGTTACAGGATGATTGTAAATGCATCTGTTGCCTTTTCTGGCTATCATTTGCAAAATGGCTGCACAATTTCCATGAATTTGTTTTTGTGTTAACTTTTTCTAGTCGTTCCACCGACGTTCGGATGACAACTTAGATCATTAAGCACGGGACTTCATTTTATTGCAATAGATCTACTTCGTTATTCCGATCTCTTGATATTTTGCAACATCTTCGAATTTGGAAAAGTGTCGTTCGACTGGTTAAAACCAATTTCAGAAATATGGAGTCCAAATGTTTCCTGGAGTCATGTTGTTACTCGTTATGCTGGTCAGCTTGTGGAAGCTATGGTAATGCTTCATGATGGTATATACAATTACTTTGCCCAAGGCTTCCAAAGTTCCAAGTTCCACCTTGAAGCTTTGATTGTACAGTTGTTACAGAAGGGTGCTTTGCATAATGTTATAAGACGTTCACCAATGTACACTTTGTCAGTCCGGCAAGGGCTAGTCTGATATGGGTGAATAGATAAACCCTGCGCAGGGGAAAAAGTATGCGTAGAAAAAACCAACGCCTCCCTCTCTTTCCCCCACAATCAAAGCCTCATTCATATCTCCACCTCTCTAGGTAACATCTCAAACTCTTTTCTAACCTTATCAGCATAGTTTTTCACCCTCTTTCTCCTGAGCCTTCTTATTTTAGATTCCCCCAACTCAATTTTTTCCCCACCCTTTAGAACTCTCTTTTTCTTCTGTTTTACTTTCGTTTTGGTAATTATGGCGGAAGAGGATGGTTTCATCCTTGAGAATGCAGCTCTAAAATCCTTGCAGAGGGACCTAGATAAGAAATGGAACCTCTCCCCCTCTTACCCACAATGCATAAGACTAGGGAAACTAAACCCAAATGAGTTAAAGGAATGGCAAAATTCTGTTATCGGTAAACTCTTTTCTCCCAAACGCTTTGCTGATGATGGTATTAAAGCCCAGTTGGTCAAACAATGGGAAACTAAATCTAAGATTATTATCTTAAAGTACGTTTTTCGGATAAAGATAGATGGATTTTGTCCTGGATAATGGACCTTGGATGATCCATGGCTACGTGATGTCTTTTAAAGCATGGGAGCCAAATAAATCTTTAAAGAGATATGATTTCCAATGTTTTAAAATGTAGATTCAGATATATGGGCTTCCAGCAGAGAGAAGACACTGGGAAGAGATACAAGCCATTGGAGGAGGTTTTGGTACAGTGGTTGTTTTAGATGCAGTTGGAGGTGCTGACAGTGGCTCTTCTTTCACTAGAGTTCAAGTTGAATTCCCAATGAAGAAAAGAGTGGTGGAAGAAACCACAACGGAACTGGATGAACGCACCGCTATACAAATTATTTTTAGATTTGAAAGGTTGCCTTTATGTTGTTATTTCTGTGGATTGATAGGGCATGATTACAAGGGAATGTGAAGATCTTGAAAAGCACCCAGAAGTCACATACAGGAAAGGTAAAGTCCATATACAAGCGTTATTATCATTAACCAATAGAGTCGGGGCGAGTTCTTACAAGTATGGAAAAGGTATCCAAGAACAGAAGGTCATGATATGGGATCCTGAGAAGGAGAAACGGGATGACAAAGATCTGAGACTAACTTTAGAAGAAATGAGAAAGGTAAAAGCTGGAAAACAAAAGTCTCCAGGACCAAGAATGGTAGGGCAGCCGGAAAAGATAACGGAAACTAAACAGGATAAAAAAGATGGGATGGAAACAAGTGGTCCACACTATGATGCTGTTAAACATAACGGAGGCCAGTCAGAGGAGACGAGTTCAGATGGTAAGGCAAAGGACAAAGAAGAGTAGGGTATGTTAGAGAACAGTGAGGGAGGGACACCTGGCATACCATATTTGGAAAAAAGTTGTGGTCCCGTGGAGGTATGTTTTGTAGAAGAAAATCCAGTGAGGGAAACTTGGGAATCAAGACTCAGGCAGATGAAGCTATGGGCCTAGAGAAGTGATATCTCTTGGGCCTGGAACTGGACAGGGAGAAGGCCCATCAGAGCTGGAAGTAGACGCCCAACAGGGCATGTACTGTGAACCTATCCAAAAGACCGGTTTAGAAGTTCTGGGCCTTAATAAGAAGGATCTGCTACATCTCGATCATCTGGTCCAATTCTATGCAGATACCGACCACGATACAAGTATAAACACACATGGTGAACCTTTTTTAGTGGGCACAAACCTAACTACCAACTTGGTGTTCCAAGACCGAGAGGGTACAGACCTAGTTCCTCTAGACTCTGTGCGAACCAAAGAAGGAAAGAATGTAGAAGTAAAAGGATTTCTAGGGAGTCATGCTGAGATTGTGAGCAGTTGAGAGATAGAATCCTTGGAAAATGTGGATGCAGCTAAGATTGATAAAGGAGTGCTCGAGGTGGAAGCGTGCCCACACACCTTTGAAAATAACATTCCTGGTTCAGAAATTTCGCTGGAAGAGCAAATCTTGGAGGGTAACCGTCATAATTTCAAAAGACCCTTGGACTTGAATGAAGCAGAGCTCTCTGAATTAAGGAACTATCAAGATCAGATCTAGAGAAGAAAAGAAAAATGGTGGACAGCAAAAACAATACCCCATGAGCTCAGAACAAGGGCAAGGGGAAGAAGAAACTGGAAAAGAAATATGCAAGGGAAGCTAGAAGAACACAAAGGCACTGGGAAGATGGCTTGGAGGAAAAAAAATAAAGAATCAAAAAGAAACACTGAGGAATAGAGGCATAAGAGGAAGATGGAAGGGTACGATGAAAGAGATGAAGAAAGGACTGGCAAGAAAATGAGAGTCTACTATCAGAATGGAATAGAGATCAAAGCTCAAGAAGTAGTAGAAGTGGAGTCAAGCACAGAGATTTCGAAAAATGATAGCAATACTGACCAAGTAAAGGGGAAACTGGGACAAAGCAAATTGAGGGGAGAAGGGAGGAATCCTGGGACCCAAGATATGCACTCTTGTTTGCTAAAAGCAAAGGTTATTACAAGGGTATCTTTGAGTTCGTGCCATTTGAGGAAAACAGTGAAAGTACGGACATACATGCTCGATCATAGAGGAAGAGACCCAGGAGACTCTAGTAATGGGAACATGGATACAAGCTCTGGCTCTGATGGAAGTGGAGGGGACGGTGGCTTACAGAGTAGTGTTCCTAAGGAGAACTATTCTACCAGTAATCCAAGTTACTACTCTTATGGGAATCCTAGCTCGGAATCAGGAGATACTGAAAGTGATGCTAGAAATGGGCATTCCACTGGAATAGGCTCGGATGATAATGACAAGTTTGGGATCTCTGGAGAAAGCTCAAGAGAAGGAACTGATAGTTTTTCTAAACAAGGGTTCGAGGCGGCTGTCCCAGAACAGCGGCCTCTTGGTCAATGAGTACAATCCTAGTCCTGAATTGTCGAGGTCTGGGTTCTGCATCGACAATTCATACTATTAAGGACCTCATCCGAGACATGAGCCGAATGTTATTTGTTGTTCAGAAACTAAAAGTAGTTAAAAAAAGATGGAGTTAGTTAGGAAGGAAATAAAGTACTTGGGAAGTTGTGTGGTGGATGCTGATGCTCTAAGGGAGGTCTAGCGGTCTTTGGAAACAGACTTCACGGTTGACATTCTGGGAGCACATTTGAATCACATTACAGGTAAAATTTCCAATGTTAATTCTAGTATAGAATGATTTTTTATTTTTGTTTATGGTAATCCCTGTTCCTATAAGAGGAAAGCTGTGTGGGATGATATTAGAAGGTTTGCTGGTATATATGGTTCCTGGGCCTTGGTTATTGTTTGGGGATTTCAATGCCATAGCTTCAATTCGTTAGATGAGAAGCATGGAGGGTCTGTTGTGCTCAGTAAAAGTATAATAGATTTCAATGAATTTATCAATGATCTAGGCCTTATAGATTTGGGTTTCAAGGGCCCAAAGTTTACATGGTCAAATAATCGCTCTTACAAAGCCCACATCCTTGAAAGGCTAGATAAAGCCTTTGCAAATCCCAATTGGTACCAATCATTTCCTGAAGCTTCAGTTAAAAATATTCCCAATGTGTCCTCTGATCACCTTGCCCTCATTATTACTCTCTCCTCACAAGAGGCCCCTACTGCAAAACCTTTTAGATTCTGTGAGATGTGGTTGAGGGATAGTACCTTCAAGGATACCATCAAGGAAGCATAACACTTAGAACAAGCTACATGGGGGAGCAATGTACATAGAAGACTGGAAGTTACCAAGGAGAGTCTGAGAACTTGGAACAAGGAAAAGTTTGGAAATGTGTATGTGGAGATCAAGAGGACAAAAAAGCAACTTGAAAGAATCCTAAGTGGGCCTATTACAGAATGGAAATATAATAAAGGTATTGAGTTGAGGGAGAAGTTAAAAGAAATGATGGAGAGGGAAGCTAGTTTATGGAGGTAGAAATCAAAACAAATATGGGTTAAAGACTATGCAAGAAATACAAAATACTTCCATTTGTCTACTCTATACAGAAGAAGAAAGAACAAGATCACCCAGTTAAAAGATTCTACTAGTGCATGGAGGCAAGGAAGGAAAGAAGTGGGAGAGGTTATTAATGAGTTTTTTGAAGAGTTGTTCACTTCCCACGCCAACATGATCCTGAGATCCTCAACCTTTTCAATCCTGTCATTTATGATAGAGAAAACAACATCCTGACTGAGGTTCCTTCTGATTCAGAGATCTGGAATGTGGTGAAAAAAATGGGAGCTCTTAAGGCACCTGTTCTTGATGGATTCCAATGAATCTTCTACCAACAATGTTGGGATATTATGGGTGAAACTATAATTTCTACTGTAAAAAAAATTCATCTTTGGACAATTCAATCCATCCTTCAATGAAACTTTCATAGCCCTCATCCCAAAAATCCCAAATCCTAACAATATAGTGAAGTTCAGACCTATCAGTTTGTGTAACTTTACCTACAAAATCATATCAAAACTGTTTGCCAATAGTCTCAAGTCATATCTTCATAAATTTATTTCACCTTTCCAAGGAGCTTTGGTGAAAGGAAGGTTTATAGGAGATAACATAGGACTTAATAGTGAGATTTTTCACAGCTTCGATCAGATGAAAAAGAAAAAACAATGATGGATGGCAATCAAAATGGACATGATGAAACCTATGATAGAGTTGAATAGGAATTCATTTATCAGATCATGGAAAAGATAGGTTTCTATGGAAAATGGATTTGCTTGATCAGAAAATGTCTGGAGTCTGTTTCTTTCAGAGTTCTCCTGAATAGGTCTCTTCTTAATACTATACTCCCTAAGAGAGGCCTAAGATAGGGTGATCCTCTCTCACCTTATTTGTTCATTCTAGTGTCTAAAGCTCTTTCTAGGATGATCCTGAAAGCTGAAAGTAAATGGGATCTCTCTGGTTTCAAGGTTAATAGGAACTCTCTCCCCATCTCCCACCTTCTCTATGCGGATAAGCTTATTATTTATAGCAAAGTTTTACTTATACTAATACTCGCAAGCGCACAAGGTCTATCGTAATAGGTGCGCAAGAACGAGGTCGATCCCACAGGGATTGCTGTTTATGGACAATTGAATACTTAAATATTACTTATCCTAATTCGACAATGTTGTTTTATCGAAATTTGGAATTAATTACTACTAAATCTATTTTATTTAACTACGATCTAAGAGATGACTAAACTAAATAATGGGGGTCTGTTAATTGGAGGGAATACTAGGACTATGACTCCATCTTGAACCGTTATTTGTATTTGGATGATTGGATTCTCTATTTCAGTTTTAATACGAGCGGCATTGGCAATGAGTATTGACCCGTCTCGATGATGTGAACGTGGTAACTCTTAATCGATAAGTATCTTCTAACGGTTCAACACTAAGGTCAGGGTCACATAAATATTCGTCTTCTTACAGCACGAATAGTACACAACCTGGACTTAAACAGTAAAAACGTGTTTAACTAATAACAAAAGTGACCAAACAATATCGCATGCATCACATACCATATGAAAGACTAAACCTTTTGTTAATTAATCATGAACAGTGAAGAATTTATATAAAAATAAAGCATACTGAAAATCAGATACCCAATCCCAAACACAAACAACCTGTTCCAGACTTCGTCTGTCCTAGTTTGGAACTTAGTTACGCATGATATATATAACAGTGAAAGTAAAAGTGAAAGAACCCATAAAACAAAACCGAAATCCTGCCGTAAAGGTTTCCCTTCTCTTCCACTTCCTCTGCGTCAACAGTTGCGTCCACAGCTTCGGTGTGCTGTTTTTCCTCCTGCCTTTTCAGCCAAGAGACTCCCTCTCTTTCACTGCTGTCCTTGCGTTCCAGCACCAGCCAAGAGCCTCCTTCTTCCCTCACTGCGCTTCCCTCTTTCCCAGCCAAGAACGACCACTTTTCTGCTGTCGCGCTCCCCTCACCTTCAGCTAAGCGCGCCCTCTTCTTTCACTGCTGTCTTTTCTCTGGTGCGTTTTCTTTTCCACCTTTTCAGCCCCCTTTGCCTTGCTCGCTCCCCTCCTCTTTATGCCCGAAAAATCCCCCTTGAAGGAAACTCCAGCTTTTTCCTTTTGTGGGAGCGATCTTTGGCTCAGGAAAATCTTCGTTACCATTTGTATGGGCGGGATTTGCGGGATTTCAGTTTTGTTCGCGATGGAATGAATTTGAACTGGAGAAGGAACTAAGGTGCGCTACGGTGCTTCTCGGGTGGACAGTAAATGGTGTGACCCTTAGTAAGTGGGTATGGGCTTTTGTGTATATGGGCTGGTCTATTTAAGTGCTAAGAATTGGCTTGGTGCACATGGTCCGGTCTTTAGCTCATGGGATTTTATAGTTGGGTACACTAATTCCTTCAAACTGACTTTAGCCCGCATGGTCCGAACTCAAGAATTCCAAACCACCAGTAACAACACAAGCTCCAAAGCTAGTAAGCTATAACCCACAGCCATGCCCCAATGCGAATAACATATATATTTCGCACCTCTAGACCAACGTACACACTGATATCTTCGATTCTCTTCAATATCAACAATATTAATCAAGTTATTCTAATTCCTGCAAAATCACCGAAAATACACTAACTTAATAAAACAAATAAAATAAACGGACTAACTGATATAAAATTGGGCGTAAATAATGTAACATTTACGTGCTTATCAAATACCCCCAAACTTACATTTTGCTAGTCCTCGAGCAAAACTATAACTAAACTAATAACAAAAACAAAAATTCTAACTCACTTTCGTAGGAATCACGATTACACTTAGCATGTGCAAGAAGCCTTTTAAACCCCTAGGTTTACCCTAGTGGACGAGTTTAGTCTCGTGAGAGTTTTCAGAGAAGATACTCACAAACTTCATCTATACTATAATGACTAAGAAATAACAGTAATGTTTCCTTAATTTAATCTCAGGTATTCATGCATCTCACTAGTAAGGAATAAAGAATACTCATTTTAAAACCTAAGTTAACATATGCATAATAATCAAATCATCTACAAATAAACATACATGCAATGAACAAAACTATGAAATGCAGTGGCAGGTCCGTTTCTGAAACTTCGGAATAGCGTCCCTAAGTAGGTCCTCACAAATATGTCAAGACAAAAACACTGATTTTTCCTCAAGTTTAAATTTCACTCCATTAATGCGGTGAGCACACTTTTCCTCTCAAACTCAATGACATCCAAAGGAGCCGAGGGTCGATCAAACACATCTGCCACTTACTATCACACCAACCTATTCCTAATTGAGCTAAAGGTCTTTATTAGGTGTTATGTATAAATTTAGGTGATAGTTTAAGAATAAATGGAATGGATAAACAAAATAGACAAGTCCGAGAAAATAAGGTCTTCAAATTCCGTAACTAGAGAAAGTCCTGTTCTTACTTTGCTTCTGCACTTTGTTTCCATCCTTAGCCCTTTTGTTTTGGCTTTTTGACTCCTTTGATTCTATTTTTGGAGTTCTAACTTTTTTTTTTATTTTATTTCTATTCATTTTTTTTTTTTGGATGGAAACTCTCTTTTCTTTATTTTTCTTTTGAAGCAACTAACAAATTCTTGATTTTCTACAGGTCTTTCTCATTTCTTTTCTTCATTTCATCCTATTTCTCAAACTTATCAAATGGGTAGGCTATTTTTATTTATTTATTATTATTATTATTATTTATATAAGGTAAGGAATTTGCGGTTTATGAAAAGGCTAATAAAAGGCTCAGTGGGGCGACTAGCGGAAAAAATATTCTTTAGGTTTGAATTTCTAGCTATATCGATCCAAAGATTGCCTAAATTCTCTTTTAGGATATGGTATGGTGATCAAGCAAGTGGACGTGTGTTTTCTCTATTCGGAATTAACTTCTCCCTTGTGTCATCACTCAGATATCTACTCATATGAGGCTTTTAGGCTAGATTCTCACTGGATATGTAAAATTAAGCACTCTAACCTAGGTCTCAGAAAAGTACTGCCAAGTACAAATATAACATTCATGCAAGACATTTATGAAAAGATGCAGAGACTATTACCTATATCTTAACCTAAGTTTCTTAATAACTATTCTTAATTCTAATGCTAATTGAGATTTCTAGACTATAATCATCATAGAAAAGGAAACAATACCACTACCCCTAAGTGCATAGTATACCTAAGTTTTATTTTTCGCTAAGCAAAACATTTTGTTCCCACCCCCAAACTTAGTTTAGACATTGTCCTCAATGTTGACAGATATGCTTAATTCCAAAAATTAATAACATGGACAAGTAAAAGAATAAGGAAAGAAGTTACCAATAGCTCCATGAACGAAAAATAAAACTCGAGTCACCAGAAAATTAGTACCTCACTAAAGATATAATATCGATAAAATAGAAAAGGAACCAATTTACTATGACGACTAACTTTGTGGCACATATCTCATTCCATAGAGTTACACGCCTCCAAAACACGGAGAAAAGGTGCTAAAGTGGAATGCATGAGATATCACGAAAGGTACACATGACTCAAAAATAAAAACATGGGTTGCCTCCCACAAGCGCTTACTGCTTAACGCCTCTAGCGCATCTAATGCTTCACACAACTGGTGGGCTTAGTGTCGCAACCATCCACAAATAAAAACATGCATATAGAATAAGCAAATGCGAACAATAAAATAGAAAATAAATTCCCAACTATTATGGCCATATTCATTGCTCCATCCTATTCACCGAACTCTATTTGGTTGTCTTCGCTTAGTTCAGTGGTGTTCGACCTGACCAGTCCTCAGAAAACTGGAAAATTTCGTGTCCACGGAGGTCGGGCGCGGGTCGCGCTCCACATGGGCGCTGGCGCGCTCGGGTGATTTTGGATTTACAGTGTTTTGGGCGTGGGTCGCGCTCAACTTGCCGCCGCCGAGTTGAATTTTCGGACGGCGTTTAGCGAAGTCGCTCCACATAAGCGCTGGTCGCTCGGCAATGTAATCTTGGTTCCAGGTTGTTGAGCGAAGAGTTGCGTTAAATCATGGCGCGCTTCGGTGTAAAATTCTCGACAAAGGCTAGCTGGTCGGTCGCTCATCCATCAAGCCTTGGCCTTCGAGTTTTTTTTACAATCTCTCTCGGGAATACTAAAAACATGGGTTGCCTCCCCACAAAAGCTTACTGATTAACGCCTCTAGCGACGAATGCTTCACACAACCGATCGCTATGTGGGCTTATCAACAAGCCGGATACTCAATCACCATGATAAATAGGATCAAGCGGACTTACCTCTTCCACATCCTGCCCGCCAAAACCGTCAAGGTATGGTTTCAAACGTTGACCATTTACCTTAAACACACGACCATCCGTAGGATCTTCTATCTCAACAGCACCATGAGGAAAAACAGTTTTAACAATGAAGGGACCAGTCCACCTAGAACGTAACTTACCAGGAAAAAGTCGCAAACGAGAATTATATAGCAAGACTTTTTTATTAGGTTCAAAAGACTTTCGAAGGATAGATTTATCATGAAAAATCTTAGTCCGCTCTTTGTAAATCTTGGCATTCTCATATGCCTCATTCCTTAACTCAGCTAACTCATTCAACTGAAGTCTACGTTGTGAACCAACCTTACGCATATCGAAGTTAAACGTTTTAATGGCCCAAAAAGCACGATGTTCCAATTCTACAGGCAAATGACATGCCTTTCCAAACACAAGCCTATAAGGAGACATACCAATAGGAGTTTTATAAGCAGTTCTATAAGCCCAAAGAGAATCATTAAGACGTTGAGACCAATCCTTACGGTCAGGTCGTACAGTCTTTTCTAAAATTCGCTTAATCTCCCTATTAGATACTTCAACTTGGCCACTAGTTTGAGGATGATATGGGGTAGCAAGCTTATGAGTAATAGAGTACTTTTTCATTAAAGATTCAAATGCTCGGTGTGTAAAATGAGTACCATTATCACTTATAATTGCACGAGGAGTACCAAAACGAGAAAATATATTATATTTTAAAAAGTTAACTACGACTTTATGATCATTCGTTTTACATGGCACCGCCTCAACCCACTTAGAAACATAGTCTACGGCAACAAGGATATAAAGATAACCAAAAGAAGGAGGGAAAGGACCCATGAAGTCAATACCCCATACATCAAAAAGTTCCACAACTAAAATAGGGGAGAGAGGCATCATGTTCCTATGGGAAATGTTACCTGTACGCTGGCATCTATCACAATTCACACAAAACTCATGTGCATCCCTAAATAGAGTAGGCCAATAAAAACCACACTGCAAAACCTTCGCAGCCGTCTTTTTAGGACCAAAGTGACCACCGCATGCATGGTCATGGCAAAACGAGAGAATACTATGAAACTCACTCTCAGAGACACATCTCCTAACAATTTGGTCAGGGCATGACTTAAACAAGTATGGATCATCCCAGAAAAAATTCCTAACCTCAGCAAGAAACTTAGATTTATCCTGTTGTCTCCAATGAGAGGGAAACTGTTTCGTTACAAGATAATTAAGAATATCCGCATACCAAGGCGATTGTGATATAACAAAAAGTTGCTCATCAGGAAAAGATTCATTTACAGGCAAAATATCAGTAGAAGATTCTACTATAAGTCTAGACAAGTGGTCAGCGACCACGTTCTCCGTACCCTTCTTATCCCTAATCTCTATATCAAACTCTTGCAACAAGAGTACCCAGCGAATCAAACGCGCTTTAGCATCCTTTTTAGTAAGGAGATACTTCAAAGCCGAATGATCAGTAAACACGACAACCTTAGACCCTATGAGGTAAGACCTAAATTTGTCTAAAGCAAACACAACAGCTAACAACTCTTTCTCAGTTGTAGTATAGTTCATCTGTGCATCATTAAGGGTTCGACTAGCATAATAAATAACATGGGGCAACTTGTCAAACCGTTGACCTAAAACAGCCCCAACTGCGTAGTCAGACGCATCACACATTAACTCAAAAGGCTCACAATCAATCGAGGTCAGTATGATAGGAGCGATGAGTCAACAAATGCTTAAGCTTCTCAAAAGCTTTTAAACAATCTTCATCAAAGACAAAAGCGACATCCTTACCAAGTAAATTGCATAAGGGACGAGAAATCTTGCTAAAGTCTTTAATGAAACGCCTATAAAATCCAGCATGACCTAAGAATGACCTAATATCTTTTACAGTCTTAGGTGGTGGAAGACCAGAAATGACATCAACCTTGGCCTTATCGACCTCAATTCCTTTGCTAGAAACAATATGACCAAGAACAATACCCTGTTGAACCATAAAATGACACTTCTCCCAATTCAACACAAGATTCTTCTCCTTGCACCTAATTAACACTAATTCTAAACGGTGCAAACCCTCATCAAAAGAATCCCCAAATACTGAGAAGTCATCCATAAACACCTCAAGAAACCTTTCTACCATATCGGAAAAAAAAATACTAAGCATGCATCATTTGGAAGGTACCAGTGCATTACATAATCCAAAAGGCATACGACGATAGGCAAAAGTTCCAAAAGGACAAGTAAAAGTAGTCTTTTCTTGATCCTCAGGGATAATACATATTTGGTAATAACCGGAATAACCATCAAGAAAACAATAATATTTATGACCGGCTAACCTCTCGAGCATCTGGTCAATAAACGGAAGAGGAAAGTGATCTTTCCTAGTAGCCAAATTCAACTTACGATAGTCAATACAAAAACGCCATCCGGTAGTCATACGGGTGGGCACTAACTCGCCCTTTGAATTCTCAACAACTGTAAGCCCAGACTTTTTAGGGACAACCTGAACAGGACTCACCCATTTACTATCGGAAATGGGATAAATGATACCCGCATCTAACAACTTGAGAACCTCGGCTCTCACTACCTCTTTCATGTTAGGATTAAGCCGTCTCTGAAACTCACGGGTTGGTTTAGCATCCTTCTCAAGATGAATATGATGCATACAATCAGTTGGGCTTATACCATTAATATCAGCAATATTCCACCCTAAAGTCGCTCTATGCTCTTTAAGAACCCTAATCAATTTACCTTCTTGTTCATTATCTAGATTAGAAGCAATAATAACCGGCAAAGAATCATCGTCCCGAGAAAAACATACTTAAGAGTATCGGTAATGGTTTCAACTCTAGCTTAGGAGGACTCTCTATAGAAGAGACTGGGGTAGACTTCGGATGGAGTCGATGCTCTATTGTGGCTCTCCACTTATCGGTTTCTAAAATTGGGGTTGCATCCAAAGAACGATTAACTTCACAAATTACATCATCCACATCACAACCACTACCGAATTAGTTAAACAAGACTCAAGAGGGTCATTAGAATAACTCTCCAAGAAAGTCTCGTGAACTATACTATCAATAAGATTAACGTCCCAAAAATCATCGGGTTCGGAGGTTCTTGACCCACATTAAACACATTAAGTTCTCAGTAGTCATATTACCAAAAGAAAGTTTTAACACTCCATTACTGACAGCTTAATGATAGCATTAGAACTCGGGCTAAAAAGGGACGACCTAAAATGACCGAAATATGGTGTTTAGGATCTTGAACAGGTTGTGTATCCAGAACAACAAAGTCAACAGGGAAATAAAATTTATCAACCTGAATCAAAACATCCTCAACAACACCACGTGGAATCCTAATAGACCTATCCGCCAAAGAGTAATTGATGTAGGTTTCAACTTACCAAGACCAAGCCGTAAATAAACCTGAATAAGGCAACAAATTAACGCTAGCTCCTAAATCAAGTAATGCTTTCTCAATCATATGATCACCAATAACACAAGAAATAGTAGGGCATCCTGGATCTCTAAACTTAGGTGGAGTTTGGTTTTGGATAATAGAACTCACTTGCTCATTTAGGAAAGCTTTCTTGTGCACATTCAACTTACGTTTTTGTGTACACAAATCTTTAAGAAACTTGGCATAGGAAGGAACTTGTTTTATAGCATCAAGTAACGGAATATTTATTTGAACATGTTTAAACATTTCCATTATTTCGTTAAGATTAGAACCTTTCTTAGCCGGAATCAAACGTTGGGGAAAAGGAGCTTTAGGTATATAAGATGGCACAGGGTTAGTCTCCACAGCAGTAGGAGGTTCTACACCCTTCCTAGAAGTATTATGACTATTAGATTCACTCACCTCACCTTCCTCCTTCTCACACTCTATAGGATCGATCTCGACCTCGGCCCTTAGACATCTCAACCCTATTATCAACACGTTTTCCACTCCTAAGAACGGTGATAGCCTTGGCTTGCTCCCCGTGAGCCCTGGTTTAAGTTAGAACTTATTTCCAACCGACTCTTGGATTAGCTACCGGTTGACTAGGAAACCTGCCCTTGTCCCTCTCATTCAAAGTATTAGCAATTTGACCTATGGTGATTTCAATCTTCCTAATGGCTTCGAGCATTATCCCGAGTAGCCGTTTGACCGGCTTGCATAAACCTGTTGCGTTGTGTCCGGAATTTCATGGTGTTTTGTGTTAATTGAGCAATGGCCTCTTCTATAGGTGAAAGTTTAGGTGGTTGAGGTGCATCTTGTAATGCTTGGGTTAGAGTTAACCACGGGGCCTCCCCGATGTATACCTTTAGACCAAGACAAATTGGGATGGTTCACGCCATCCGTGGTTATCGTGTTAGAAAAGGATTATTGCCCGGCTTTTGGTATGAATTAAAAGCATTGACTTGTGCATTTACCCCGGGCAATTATCTATAACGTGATCAAGACTTTCACACAACAGGACACCGGGGACTTCAACATTGGCTCTGGAGCTAGAGACTTTGTCTCTTTTTCTAGCTTCGAGAGCTTCAACTCTTCTAATTAAAGCGGCCATCCTAGCTAAGCTTAGGTGTTAAATTCCTTGTCAACACGAACAAACCCTTCAGTGTAGTAGTACTACTAGCCACCTTCTTAGGCTCACGACTAGTTTCCCATTCTTTGGACCTTCTCGGAGACTTCTTCTAAAAAGGTCCACGCTTCTTCTATCTTATCACGAAATCTCCAAGACTCATGGTCTCAATCATAGCCTTAGAATTAAAATCGAGACCCTCATAGAGAATCGCACTAGCCTACCGTTCTCTAGGCGTGGTTAGGACACTGCAAGAGCATGTCCTTAAACCTCTCCATACACTTCCATAATGACTCTCCATCGGTTTGGCAAAAGATGACAAGTCTTTTTCTAAAAGCGATGCGCCTTATGATTAGGGAAAAAGTTTTTAAAACACAATGCATAACTTTTCCCATCCCGTTATGGAATTCGATGGGAGAGTGTGAAACCAACTCTTGGCTTTTTCTTTAAGAGAAAAAGGGAACAATTTTAATTTTATAGCCGTCACTAAATTGTTGAAGCTTAATAGTCCCACAAATATCCTCAAATTCCCTCACATGAAGATATGGGTCTTCCTCTTCCGTTCCCCTAAACTTAGGAAGGAGCCCCAGCAGATTGGGCTTCAACTCAAAGTGATTAGCATTGGTTGCAGGGGGAACGATGCAAGATGGTCGGGTTGTCCTAGTAGGATATATATATTCCTTAATAGATCTAGGTACTTGGGCAACCACGTTATTGTTATTACCCTCCATGTCAGTAAAAATTGGTGTATTGCCAACAAAAGTTTCGGGTACCTCTAATTCGGGATGCCTAACTCTCATAAGGAGAGTGCGTTCAATCTCAGGATCAAACGGTGTAACAGGTGTGTTATCAGACCGAGTTACTACCATAAACTACTTCTAAAACCTAAGACTCTAATAAAAGATGCAGACAATTCACACAAACAATACCAAACAAAAATTACAACCCAGATTGAATTTTAAAACTTGTTTAATATATATTTGCTCCTAAACCCAAATCACACGATTCCCAGTTCTTGTGCAAAAGCACCGTCACTCGATCCACGCGTAAAAAGGTTTTCCTAGTGAGCGGGCTAAAACCTCGTCCCTAATGCAAGATGCCTAAGGTCGGTCAATGTGATTTAACCTTCCTAAATGCAAGAAACAATAAAACAAGCACGACCCTACCTAAACAAACAAAATTCAATCCCACAAAGGAAAAAGACGTACCTCCCGTGAGCCTTCGAGGGCTACTTGCGGCGCCGGGTGACGACGAAGAAGCACTTCACAACGCGTCACAACAAAGTCACGACTATCCCTTGTAAGAAGAAATATATGCTTAATTATCTGCAAAAAATAACTGAAATTAGATCGTAAACTATGAAATAATATAACTACGACTAAACTTAAACTACTTAATCACGATAAATAAAACTTTAAAACTCAATTGTACTACTACAATCCCCGGCAGCGGCGCCAAAAACTTGATAGGAAATTAACCAGCCTAAATAAACAGGCTAATTAAATCTTATTTTACTTATACTAATACTTAAGCAGTTTACAAGGTCTATCGTAATAGGTGCGCAAGAACGAGGTCGATCCCACAGGGATTGCTGTTTATGGACAATTGAATACTTAAATATTACTTATCCTAATTCGACAATGTTGTTTTATCGAAATTTGGAATTAATTACTACTAAATCTATTTTATTTAACTACGATCTAAGAGATGACTAAACTAAATAATGGGGTCCGCACATTAATGGAGGGAATACTAGGACTATAACTCCATCTTGAACCGTTATTTGTATTTGGATGATTGGATTCTCTATTTCAGTTTTAATACGAGCGGCATTGGCAATGAGTATTGACTGCCGTCTCGATGATGTGAACGTGGTAACTCTTAATCGATAAGTATCTTCTAACGGTTCAACACTAAGGTCAGGGTCACATAAATATTCGTCTTCTTACAGCACGAATAGTACACAACCTGGACTTAAACAGTAAAAACGTGTTTAACTAATAACAAAAGTGACCAAACAATATCGCATGCATCACATACCATATGAAAATAAAGCATACTGAAAATCAGATACCCAATCCCAAACACAAACAACCTGTTCCAGACTTTGTCTGTCCTAGTTTGGAACTTAGTTACGCATGATATATATAACAGTGAAAGTAAAAGTGAAAGAACCCATAAAACAAAACCGAGATCCTGCCGTAAAGGTTTCCCTTCTCTTCCACTTCCTCTGCGTCAACAGTTGCGTCCACAGCTTCGGTGTGCTGTTTTTCCTCCTGCCTTTTCAGCCAAGAGACTCCCTCTCTTTCACTGCTGTCCTTGCGTTCCAGCACCAGCCAAGAGCCTCCTTCTTCCCTCACTGCGCTTCCCTCTTTCCCAGCCAAGAACGACCACTTTTCTGCTGTCGCGCTCCCCTCACCTTCAGCTAAGCGCGCCCTCTTCTTTCACTGCTGTCTTTTCTCTGGTGCGTTTTCTTTTCCACCTTTTCAGCCCCCTTTGCCTTGCTCGCTCCCCTCCTCTTTATGCCCGAAAAATCCCCCTTGAAGGAAACTCCAGCTTTTTCCTTTTGTGGGAGCGATCTTTGGCTCAGGAAAATCTTCGTTACCATTTGTATGGGCGGGATTTGCGGGATTTCAGTTTTGTTCGCGATGGAATGAATTTGAACTGGAGAAGGAACTAAGGTGCGCTACGGTGCTTCTCGGGTGGACAGTAAATGGTGTGACCCTTAGTAAGTGGGTATGGGCTTTTGTGTATATGGGCTGGTCTATTTAAGTGCTAAGAATTGGCTTGGTGCACATGGTCCGGTCTTTAGCTCATGGGATTTTATAGTTGGGTACACTAATTCCTTCAAACTGACTTTAGCCCGCATGGTCCTAACTCAAGAATTCCAAACCACCAGTAACAACACAAGCTCCAAAGCTAGTAAGCTATAACCCACAGCCATGCCCCAATGCGAATAACATATATATTTCGCACCTCTAGACCAACGTACACACTGATATCTTCGATTCTCTTCAATATCAACAATATTAATCAAGTTATTCTAATTCCTGCAAAATCACCGAAAATACACTAACTTAATAAAACAAATAAAATAAACGGACTAACTGATATAAAATTGGGCGTAAATAATGTAACATTTACGTGCTTATCACAAAGCTACTCTAGGAGAAGCTGGATGCCTAAATTCTATCCTAAAGAAATATTGTAATGCCTCTGGACAAAAAGTTAGCCAAGAAAAGTCAAGTGTCTTCTTCAGTAAAAATGTCCATGCTAGATACCAAAGACAGCTAATGGGATTATGGAAAGTAAAAAGACTGAATGAGAAGGACAAATATATGAGATCCCCAATAATAGTAGGGAGAAAGAAGACTGAGACTTTCTCCTACTTGGTGGACTCCCTAGTATTAGGTTGGAAGGCAAAGGTTCTATCCCAAGCAACAAGGACTACCCTGATCAAAAGTGTATGCCAAGCAGTCCCCATATATGCTATGGGGGCCTATAAATTACATGTGAAAATCACTGATAGACTAGAGAAGATCAATAGGGATTTTTGGTGGAATGGGTCTCCAGAATCCAATGCTTTGCACACTCTAAGCTGGGACAAATTATGTAGATCAAAGTGTCAGGGCGGTCTGGGTTTCAGGAAGGCAAGGATATGAATATAGCCATGTTAGGGAAAAACATTGCTGGAGATTGCTAACTGATTCTGAGTCCCTTTGGGCTAGGTACTTTAATAGTATCTATGCTTGGCAATGGGGAAGAGAAGAAACTGTAACTGCAGAGGTAAAGAAATCTTATTTTTGGAGAGGTATTACCAAGGCTTTGCAAGAATTAAAAGGTGGTTTGGTTTGGAAAGTAGGGGATGGATCTAAGGTCTCTATCCTTTCTGAAACTTGGATTCTAAACAACTCACCCATATACCTGGGAAATAAGCTATTGACACCTATAACTCTAACATTCTGAGGGTGGATCAAGTTATTAACACCTATAACTCAGAATGAAATCATGACAGACTAGGAGCACTAGAGACAGATGATCACCTGATGATCCACTATGAATGAGAACTGATGATCAGAAGGATAGGACTCTGAAAACATGGATTGAATAGTTTGTAAACTGGAGCACAACAAAGGAAGATCCAGATATTAAGTTTGCTGGTTACTATAGTATTATGATGCTAAGGGAAATATGGTCGAGTAGAAACTCTCTTTGGTTTCAAAAAATGACCTCTCAAAACCATTTGATTTATGAGAGAGCTGGTAGAAGGACTTCAAAGGCCCTCACTGCATATAACTCAGAAGAACCTTCAAGCTCTGAGAGCAACCCTGACAATGGCATAGACTTTAACTTTTCTAAAAATAGAATAGGGAATGTTTCTTATCATGATTGGAATAAGACCTTATTTTATGGTTGATAAGAGCCTAAAATTGTAGTTTTAACCCCTTAACAATATTACTTTTAGACCAATTATGTGATTAATAAGTAAGAGTTAGTACTGTTATCGTGTTATTATGTATTACAGACATTGGAGTCGAATACGTGCAGAAACGCATCCCTTTTGCGAGATAAAGAAGCAAAGGTTGGTTGCTAAGAAGTTCTATGATTAAAGGCCAAGATTCAAGGAGAAAAATCTTTTTTAAAGCCCGGTCAAAGCTGAAAAGTCAAAGTCAACGCGGACAGAAATAGCGCACAAAAGTCAATTGAACTTCCGAAGGCCGAATCTTTGGACTCAGACCTTGGAATTGGGCCTACTTTATGTCAAAACAACCGGCTCAGAACGAGCTTTCTAATGGTCTAAGCCTTGACACAATTAGAAGAGCAGAAGTGGAAGAAAAGGCTGTTGAAGTCATTTCCAACTGAAAACCCCTTTGTGGACTGAAATAATGAGGTTTTGGGCTCTATTTTCCGGCCCAAAACATGACTTCAAGCCCATGCACGAAATTGTGGATCTGGTCTCTTCTATATCAACAGACAAAAGCTTAGCTCTTAAGTTACTTAGTTTTACTTCATAAAAATTAGTTTTTAGAACAATAAGTACTTAGTGTTTACTTAGTTTTTACTTAGTCAATTAGTTTTAGTTAGTTTTAATTAGTGAATGATCAAAATACTTAGTTTTAATTCATTAGTTAGTTTTAGATCTAGTTAATTAGCATCAAATTAGTATTTAGAACAAGATTTAGTTTTTAGAATTAATAATTAGTTTGTATTTCAAGTTTTAGTTAATTCAATTCAATTCCAGTTATTTTAATCAAGTTTAGTTTAATTTAATTATGTCTTATTATTATTGTTTAATGTTAATGAATCCAATGAAACTAGGCTAAAAACTCCATTAAAAGAGTTTTATGAAGTCTATATGAGGGTTATGATTGTTCGTCTTTAGTTTTCTTATTGTCTTTTGTGCTTCAAGTTCAAGTTCTATAGTTATCTAGAGATAGAGATTATAGAAGTTGAACTAGAGAAAGGAAACTCTACAAAGAGATTTGTGGAGGAGAATTTCTCTTATGCTAATCATATCTTAGTACAGAGATTGCTAGAATTGGTTAGGGATCAATAATAAATTGTGGTTTTTTTTTGTTTTACCTTGTGTAGATTAATAAAGGTTAAAATTGAAACATGAGAAACTAGTTAGAATAATCATAACTTCACATAGATGGATTAATCCTTCCTCTATGTTCTTCCTATTCATTAAATTCACTTTTTAATTGCTTAGTTTAAATTAGTTTATTGCATTGTTATTTTAAATAAATTATTTTTAGTTCACTACTACAGAATGACACTTATACCATTGTTTTTAAGTGTGGTATAAATATATTTACCACTGTTATACAACCGTGACAATAGGTGGTGTGGTATATAATAATAGCAAAACTATAGTATATATGTTTAACGGATACCACGGTTTTTCAAAGAACCGTGGTTTGTATGCCCATTATATACCACGGTTGTCAACAGAACCGTGGCATATAAGCTATTGAAACCATGGTTTATATTAGTGTATGTGTTATAATACCGTGGTATATAGTTATACTAAACACTACGGTTTATGCCAAACCGTGGTATATATATATATATATATATATATATATATATATATATATTTTTTTTTTTTTTTTTTTTATAATAATGCTAGTAACAGTCTTCCACTTAAAACCGAACCTCCGCATAACAAAATTTACACAGCCTGCCTACATACAACATTTCCATCTTCCCAACAAATTCCAAAATGTACAATAACTATCAAACATTGCAAAAAAAGATAATAATAATAAATAAAAAAACTCCTATTAATTTTTTGAGTGCACTAAGAAAACAAACTTCAAATTCCTTTTCATAAATTATAAAGGTAAGACTCATAAATTAAACTGGAGGCGAACATAGCTAAAACTCATCCTCATTAAGCCCATTAAAACACCCCATTTTCTGGATGAACTGAATAATATCGAGTCGAACACCGTCAAGTTCATCTTGCGTGTATGTCTCCTTCAGTTCTAAATTTGTTATCTGGATGAGTCAAAGCACAACATGTGGAGTTACTATATAAGAATAAGGCAAAGTCGTTGAGCCAAATAAAGTGTTTGTCAAAACTTTCAATACCTTATTTTCAAATGATCCAGTTGAACAAGCTTCTACTATTTCCCTCATAAACTTCATTGTATAATACCCACACTCTGTACCACCGGTTGATATGAGCCCTAACATATAGACTCACAACATATGTAAACATATACTTTTCAAAGAAAAAAAAACAATAATGTGTAGGATTTGTTTACCTTGATCTTGTCCCACTTCAAATGAACTCGTTTCCCATCAACCCTTTGCAATTTGAGGACCGCGACTTCACAATAAGATAAATGCAAAACATTTAATTCACATATATGGTATCAATGTTGGCACGAGGATAAACTCCAAACCTACATGAAACAGTCACATGCTCCAAGGATGGTTAAAGATGACATACAAAGAACCGAGAACTTAGGTACATGCATAAACAAGCTAGGCCAACCCATCCACAAAAAATGCCATGTATGTTATAAAAAGTGCATTAAAGAGCCTCTCTACTGCCTCAAACAAATCTTTTGATGGATTGGAGCTATTTACATCACCTTGGGCAAGACGATGCCAAAATGCAAATTTCAAGAAATTAATCCTTTTCCGAATCCTAGAGCGCACAATTCAAGTGTATATGAACATTTTCTTTCGCGTGTATGTGGCTCACAATTAACACTCTTTACTAATTATCTTCAACACAATTAACACTCTTCACCAATTACCTTCAGCATCTGTCATAGGTGTTTTAGATTTGAGTGCTACTGAAAATTTATGTTCTCAGATAGAAATTAACTAAGTATACAAAAGATTGTAGAAATATAAAATGAAACAAACCTGATTGAGGATCCCTTGATTGGCCTTTTAACCTGAAACAAAAGAATATAACGAGAAACAACAAATAATAGATTCAATTTTAGCACTTTTTAATAAGCAACCGAAACTCTTGTTCCATCTCTCTATCACTTACAATTTCTATTGAACAATGCAAAAAACTACAATATCTTATTGTTAAGATAATAGATCTGCACCATAAGGGTTTTAATTATCCAGAAGTTATCTAAAAGTTCATAGCTTGCAGGAATATCAATGCCAACAATTTCAAAAGAAGAAGAGGAGGAAGGAGCCTCAAAGTTAAAAATACAATCCAATCCAGTTAATGAGACAATGGAAGCAAATCGAGACTCACCTTCCAGTGGTAATCTTTAACTCAAAGTATCAAAAGGGCCCTATGAAGTACATAAAGCAAATAATCCTAATCATGATGTGTCTGAATCTTTCTTCATGATGTTCATATTAAACTCAACCTAAGAGGGCTTTCAACAGTCTTCAAGTCTGGATTTTTGAGTCAGATGAATTGTTCAAACTTCCCAGTATGTTATTTAGAAGCTTCCCCTTATCATCCACAACTGGTCCGACTTCATCCGGAATGAAGGAGAAGGTCTTAGAAGGCTTCTTCCGTCGTCCTCCAATGAGAATCTCTCGGGTTTTATCCACCCAAACCTCAGACGAAAGCTTAGACTTGTTCCTACAAGAATCCACAAGATCGTCACTGTCATCTAACCTACTCTTTTTTCCATTGTCATCCTTGTGCCATGAATCAAGAAGTCGTAGGAGCGAGCTGTCTTCCTCACTCTTCCTGGTCACCCTTTTTCCATCCAATCCATCTCTGACGGGAGACTCTCCATCGGAATCTGAAAACTCATCTGACAAATAAAACTTGTCATCAAAATCTAAATTTTCCTTTCCTTCCTTTGATTCTGCATTATTCTCTAACCTCATGTAGTTATTGGGCTTAGAGATAGGCCCAAGTTCCTTCCACGAACTATCAGGATCATTGTCCTTCCACGCACTATCAGAATCCGAGTCACTTGCCTTTTTGGCACCATCATTCTCCCATACACTCTTGGGGATAACAGCTTTTGATGATTTTGCTGAAGATAAAACAAAATTGAACTCTACGGCTATCCCGGGGATTGTTTCCAATAAGCCTGCCAATTTCGGGTAACCAAGCTTCTGATAATCCAAAGCGTACCCATATTTTTCAAGAAACATAGTTTTGAAGCAGCTCATACCGAACCCTGCTGGTTGGTTCTTTAAAGTTTCCAAAGACAAGTTTACGACAATCTGCTAATATCTCACTTTTGGACTTCCCACAAGCAACTTTGTTCCTTTCATTAGAACACCTTCTGATCAAGTAACTGTCGCTTTTGTTTCCATTTCCACTCCCATGATTAACTGATCTCTGCAAGTTAGAGTTTGACAAATCTGATGAAAACAAAGAACTCAATCCATTTGAAATGTGAGACTTAGATCACGAGGTCATTGATGTAGACAAAGGATGAATTAGTGCAAAAGGGAAAGTTCGAGAGATGTTTTCTTCTACCCATTTCTTCTCGAAAATTATTACATCTATTAAGTGATTGAGATCATCAATGGAAAGAGTGTTAAGATGTGGAGCATAGACCTTCGCAATCTAGCATGCAAAATTTGTTCCCTGCAGAAATCCAGATCAATAAGAACTCTGATTAAAACTATACTATCAGGGAATGGTGTTCTCAAAGTTTTGCAAAAATGTAGATACTATCAAATAAATATATGGGAGAAGGTGGCGGCGACTATAAGAGATGTAGGGACATGGCAAGGCAAAATGAATCAATTCTTCACATACAAATTCACATTTTAAACGAAAACATATTAAATTCAGAAATTAAAGTAAACATTGGAAACACTGGAAATCTAATATGCAGGAGTGTCACCAACATATTATTTGACATATCCGGTGGAGTAAAGTGTTGTTTTCCTTACACAGCAATAAGCTGCCTCAATATGACATTCACATTGTTCCAGTTTATCGGATCCTCAGAGACTTACATACCTTCAGCCTACTCAAGAATTGTGCTTGCATTGCTCACTCCCTTTTGCCTGGGTTCTATTACCCTAAAACAGAAAAAGTGCTAATTTCAATGCTTACAAAGGCAAACCATAAGCTAAAGGAAAACTAAAAGAATGTGAAAAAAAAGAAAAGAAAAGAAAGACAACTTAAAATGCTACATCAAAGAGGGACATAACAAAATGGATAAGAAAACCATTAGTTTGTTCCACATTAGTGTGAGTTGTTGTAAAACACTCTATCGATGTAAGCATTTTATAAATAAGTCTGAAACGAGTTGGCCTATTCTTTCCTGCTGTTGAAGAACCCTTTATTATATTAAAGGGCTCATGATCGGCCGGTGGTTTCAGTAGCACCACCGATTAAAATGGGGGTAAGAAAATGAACAAAATCCAAGATTTGATCGATGTCGGTTGAAGAATCTGTTGATCTACTGGCATCGAAGGAGGAGGCGAAGTCGGGAACAGGAGGTTTTTTCACTTTTGGATGGATAGGAAAGATGGGAGCAAGAAATGCTATAACCAAGTCAGACTTTAACCGCAAATTGACTTTCTAAGAAGAAACCAAAACATTAGAAGAGCCCAGTCGTTCTAGCAGCGGCAAGAGATCAATAAAACCAGCGGCGGGAATGACCCGGATAAACAAGATTAGCTTCTACCCCCTATTCAAGATTCAATTTACTTAGTGAGACAATTGAGGAGCTCAATGATATCTATTATCGACCGACTTTAGTTTCTTTCTTTTGGAGAGCTAATGCTTGAAAGGTGAGTTCATTCTATCACTCAAAAGTGAAAGACTGCTTTGAATTCACGCTAGTGGAATTTGAGAAAGGAAGGAAACTTCGTACTTGTGGGGAGAAGGTCCGCCACCGTGTCCCTCGTTTCATTTCATTTGAGGCGTCTCGGTTCGGCTTTGACGGTTATCCTCCCGTGTCCCTATTTGTTCAGTAGGTGGCGTGAACTCCTCTCAGAAAGGGAGGGACAGAGGGACACCATGCAAGAGAGACAGAGGGCATGGATCCATTCCAGCATAAGTGAAACCAATTCACACTGTCTCACTGCCACCATTCTATTCCAAATACAGGAGCTTGAATCCCGACAGAATTCCAGTAAGAGGCATTTGTGTTGTACTTATAGTTAAACCAAGCCACGTCCGATGGTAAATGGTTAATGAGAGAGACTAGAAAGCTTCCTGACGCTTCCGGGAAAAAGAATGGTTCTCTTCCAGTGACCAGATTAGATCCAGTATCACTGACCACTTCTTCAGACGTAGTTCTTCTTGATACTTCCAAGAATGACGTAGAGATGTCTATATCCAAGAACCTCCAAGTCCTGAATCTAGAGGGTGCTACTTGGTCATTGTTTCCTGCTTCAAGACCACACCAGCCAACCCATACATTCATTCTATCGAACGCATTAAGAGCAAGACAAGCGGCTATTTAGAGAACAACCAACCAACTACAGTGAATCATCACAAAGAAAACAACACAAAGAGAACCTAAATTGCCAAATATCCAACCCTCTAAAAAAACCCCTCTTGAATTTAATTAAGTAAAAGTTTTTTAATGCCAAGTAAGACTACTAATTGTTAGTATCGTGCTCCAACTACATGAAATTTACCACAAAAACTTAAAAAGAAAAGTTTGGCTTACCTCTTCCTTGAAAATGGTTAGTGGGTAATTAGGCGACATGGATATCTAGTCAGTCGGAATTATTGGCTGTAACAAACAGACCATTGATATCCACTGACCTCTGTTAAGTGAATCCCCCACAAACATAAGACTCTTGCCTCTCAATTTCTCCTAACATCTCAGTTGCATTCCACCTAAATGACACAAGAAATACTGAACTTCAATCTCATTTTATAGCACCTATTAGGTATCCAGGTAAGCAATATTACATGCGGCCAAAGAACACAAGCAAAAAGCGAGAAAGCAATTTTCTGGTATTTAGCATAAGACTGCTAAACAAATGTAACTAATACCTCTTGAGATTGTAGTCATGAGGTTCCCATCTCCAATTCCAGTACTCTAAATCTGTCCTCCCATGCTTCCAGCATGCTAACTGAACAAAAATATACGGGCAATCCGATTCATTGTAGAGTGGATATGAAGCATTGTCAAATATCCATTTCACACTTCTCTGAAATAAGAAAACCAAACTTCCCAAAATCAAATAAAACACCATTGTCAAATATCCATTACTGGAAAAGTTTGAAGAAACTGATTAAATTGACGACAAACAGAGCTTAAATATTGGAAATTTTAAAGTGGAAATTATAAATTCTAACTAATAGATTTTACATACGTAATTAAAGGAAACACACTTTCAATTTCGAAGTCTAATCGAGAAATTCTTACCAAATGAGAATGAAGAAATTTTTTTTAAAAAAAAGAAGCAGCACGATCTTGTGAAGTTCGGGTTTGAGAATTATGCCCTAGAGTTAACGAAAGCTACAGAAGTAAATCGCAGGAAGAAAATTGCAGCTTGAGCACCGACGGTTTAGAGCAAGTGGAACTTTTTTTTTTTTTTTTTTTTTGGTTTGATATAACTTCTATCCCCACGTAATTATAATTTGCCGAAATATAAACCACTGTTCGCCAGAAAACCGTGGGATACTCCTTAACTGATTAGTGGAAAATGAATGTGTCGTGGTATAAACTATCAAGATGCCACGATTTTTGTAAATTAGTGGTATAAACTAAGATCCCAAAAATCGGATCAATTTCTACCGTGGTATACAAATATTAGCCACTGTTATTACAAAAACAGTGGTATATAAATTCATACATACCGTGGTATATGTGTCTTTCTGTAGTAGTGGTTTTAGTTTAAATAAATCACAACACTACTCTCATTGTTCTCACTATTGTTTCCTTGAGTTTGAGTAATTTAATTCGTTTAAGTCTAGATAAATTAAGAGTGGAACGAATCCTGACTCTCTATATTGTATAATGAATTGAGAGTAGGAATATTGATCTAAGCACTTATTTATTTAATTGATTATTTGTGTTAACGCATAGATAGTTAGTTAACGTAAATTTATCTTTAGTTAACGTAATTGATTTTCAGCTGGAAATGACTTCAACATCTTTTTCACCTACTTCTGCTCCTCTAATTGGATCAAGGCTTGGACCATTAAAAATCTCATTCCGAGCTGGTCGTTTTGACATAAAGTAGGCACAATTCCGAGGTCTGAGTCAAAAGATACGACCTTCGGAAGTTTAGCTTACTTTTGTGCGCTATTTTTGCCCGCGTTGACTTTGACTTTTCAGCTTTGACCGGGCTTTAAAAAAGTTTTTTCTCCTTGAATCTTGGCCTTTAATCATAGAACTTTTTAGCAACCAACCTCTGCTTCTTTATCTCGCAAAAGAGACGCATTTCTGCACTTATTCGAATCCGGCCAATGCCTGAAATACATAAGAACACGATAACCTAACAGTACTAACTCTTACTTATTAATCACATAATTGGTCTAAAAGTAATATTGTTAAGGGGTTAAAACTACAGTTTTGGGCTCTTATCATACCACCCCCAAACATCACACTTCAACCAATTAACTCAACATCAAGGACAAGGGAACTTAGGTAACCAGAATAGAGGTTTAGTGCCCATGACCCAGAACTATCAACATCAAGGCATGAACACTCAACTAGCCTTAATTCCAGTTCAACTATCTACAGAAGTAGTAGTAGTGACCTTGTTGGAAAAACAAAATCAAATTATGCAACAAAACTCCAACTTGATGAAAGATCAGCATGATCAAAACTCTAATATGATGAAACAAACGATGCAAATGATGCAGTCTTTGTACCAAAAGGTTATTGACATGTCTCCTAACCAAAATAATAACCAAACAGGCGTGTTTCAGGCCAAGCAGTGCCTAATCCTAAGTCAACAAACACCGTCTTCGAAATAAAAAGTATTCAGTGTAATGGTAATATAATCCCAGGGGACCTACAAGCAGTCACTACCCTTCATTCAGGGCGAGTAGTTGATAACCAAGTGACTATGCCTAAAGATCACCCGCAAACTAAAAATGATACCATACCAAATACTATAATAGAAACTGAAGACCCTACAACTGTAGAAGTACCAGTTAAACCACAACCAAAAGGGAAAACATTACAAGACCTAATAATAGAAATTGAAGACCCTACACCTGTAGAGGTTCAAATATGGACACCTAGATGGAAAACGGCTAAAGATAAAGCAAAGACTAATAATATTGTTGACCCTTATGCTAAATATAGAGATACACCACCGTATCCCCAGAGACTAATTGTGTCTAAAAAATACGAGAATTTTGATAAGATTAGGGAAGTGTTTAAAAATCTGACTATAAACCTACCTTTTCTAGATGTTATAAAAAGTCTACCTGGACACGCTAAGTTTCTAAAAGAGTTGTGCACCAAGAAGAGGAAAACCAACATACCCCACGAAGCCTTCTTAACTGAACAATATCCCTCTTTATCTGAACACAACGGAATTGTTAAGTACAAAGACTCTGGTCGTCCTACTATACAATGCACCTTAGGTGATACCTTCATAACAACTGCTTTATTAGACCTAGGGGTGAGTGTTAACTTACTCCCTTTTTATTTATATAAACAACTAGGTCTAATAAAACTTCAACCAACCAAAATGACTTTGCAGTTAGCCGATCGTTCTATTAAGTATCCCAAAGGCGTAGTTGAAAACATTCTCGTTAAAGTTCAGGATTTTTACTACCCAGTTGATTTCATTATTCTTGACACAGAAACTGTTAATGATTCTATTCCCATCATCTTAGGGCGTCCTTTCTTGGCAACCGCCAATGCCCAAATCAATTGTCGGGATAGCTCAATGACTCTTTCTTTTGGAAATCTTTCTGTGGAAGTTAACATGTTTAGACAAAAGCATAGACAACTAGGTTTTCCTGTAGAAAGTGAAGTTAAGTCTATTGAGAGTTTCGTATATCACATTATTGCTTCCGACGATCTTGTCCCCACACTAGTAGATACCCTTCTCATGGAAGAAGACAAATATCACAATTTTGACTCCTTGAATATAATTGAACTAGCGAAAGAATTTTCCACCCTGCCTTCTGACACTACAAGAGATGGAGTAAACCTCACAACAGACGAGATAGATGAATTCCTCAAAGATGGAGATGAATACCATAATTATATGGATGCGAACAACCTAGATGAGGAATTCGACGAGTTTCTAAGAGCCTGTGATGATCCACCCTCTCAAGAACTACCTAAAGAGCCACCTGATACCTTCATTTTCATATGTGTGCTAATACCAACCCATGCCACTAATAAGTTTTATACTAAAACCACGCACTCATTTTTTCCATTCCTTCAATCTAAAACTTATCCATACCCTACATATCTTCCACAACCATCCATTTTCTCACGATCATTCACTTGGACACCTTTTCGTTCAAAGAAAAAGAAGAAACTTTATGCTCGATTAAGTTCTAGATCCATCAGAATTCACTCCCATTCTACTAAGCCATGCCATAGGAAATCTTGGTGCTTAATTCTGTTTGATGGTGCATTCCGTGTTAACTATTTATGGAAAGATCCACAATTATTTAGATTATTGATATATGGGAAACTGCATGTTAATACATATATATCACATTAAGTCTGGGAATCTGACTTTAAAAGACCCAAGTTTTTGTACAATACCAACTTTCTGGAGTATAGGCCAAACAAAAATTTTCAAACTTAAAAAGGAGTTTTCCAATTTTGTTTGGGGGTGGCGTATTTTGGTATTTCATTTCAAATCTTTTTGCCACCCTTTGCCTGTCATGTTTAGTCTAGTACAGTTTGTGTTAGTTAGTACGTAACAGTTTAATTGTGCTTCATGTTATCATATCATCTTTACAATATTTATGTTACAGGTACTACCAATTATTGTCACGTTTCTATGGTAAATTCTTTCTTTATCTCTTTACACTTTGAGGACAAAGCATTCGATTGTTTGGGGGTGAGATAAAAACATTTGCAAATATTAGGCACTTTTAGGATATAAATTACGCACTTTTCTTTATAAAAAATTAAAAATCATAAATATTGTTTATACTAGGCACTTAGTGATAATAGTATTGTTCCCTTCTCCATGATGATATTAGTCTAGAAATCTCACATAGTACTTGAATTAGAATTTAATTTTTGAAACATAGATTAATACGTAAGTAATAGTCATTGCATCGTTTCACAAACATCTTGCATGAGCATCTTTGATTGTACTTGGCAGTATTTTTCTGAGACCTAAGTTAGAGTACTTAATACATATCCTGTGAGCATCTAGCCTAAAAGCCTCATAAGAGTGAAATATCTGAGTGATGACACAAGGGAGAAGTCGAATCCGAGTAGAAAAATCACACATCCACTTGTTTGATCACCACACCATATCCTAAGCGAGAATTTAGGCACTCTTTGGATCGATATAGCCAGAAATTCACACCTATATGAAATTTATTATCCGCTAGTCGCCCCACTGAGCCTTTCATTAGCCTTTTCACAAACCACAAATCATTTATCCAATAAAACAAAATAAAAAAATAAAATCAGCCTACCTATCTCGATAAGTATGAGAAATAGGATGAGTGAAGGAAAGAGAAGAGAAAAACCTGTGTAAAAAACAAAAAAAAAAATAGTTAGTTGCTTCAGAAAAGGAAAAGAAAAGAAGTTTCCATCTAAAGAAAATAAAATAAAAATAAAAACTTCTAAACAAGAATAAAAGGAGTCAAAAAGCCAAAATAAAAAGGCTAAGGATAGAAATAAAGTATAGAAGCAAAAGAACAAGGTTTTCTCTAGTTATATAATATGAAGACCCTATTTTCTCAGACTTGTCTTTTTGAATATCCATTTCCCTCCTTCTTTAACCAATACCTACGCCCCGTGATATTCAAATTTTTACCTTTTGCTTTGTTAGAGATTTGAATCTCTTCTTTGGCGAAAGTGCGAATTCAAAGATTTTTCTTACTCATGATCTTCGTATTCATATAGTTTGGAGTAAGGATTCGAACCAACCTAAATTCTAGGACCACTCACAACTTGGTTTTTACTCTTTTAGGGAACTAGTGAGTAAGTTTAAATATGATTATATTAATACTAAATATTTGGTTTCTTTACTACACAAAAATTAAAAACATTAAATTACGAAATCATGCAACTAAGACACAATAAAATTTTACTAAAATAAAAGCGGAGAGTTAATTCTCTTCATGTGAAGATTACTTTTGTTATTTGATTTTTATAAGTGCATTAAAATCTTCCTAGAACTCATAGACAAGTTCTACTAAAAGAAAACTTGATCCCTAACAAATATGACTCATCTTTAAGCTCATACATGCTAGCATGTGGAACCAAGCAATGACTTATCTCTAAGCTCATCACTTGATCCCTAACTAGACTCTACACCAACTATCATTTTGGGATAGGATGTAAGCCTAGTTGTTCTTCCTAAACACCTACTAAACCAAATAACAAGACTTTTCCCTCACATGAGTGTTATTAACTCCCTACAAAGGGAAGGTTTAGCTCATGATTCTTGGGCTAAAACTAAAACAAGTGTGGAATGTAAAAAAAGAGAGAGAGAACAAAAAGAAGAAACTATCTATTTATAAACTCACTTGCATGAAGAAGTGAGAATTTTTCAAGAGGAACACAAGGTTTCCTCAATTAAAACTATTACAAGCTTTTGTTTCCAAAACCAAAAACTTAAAAAATACTAAAGCTAAGGAACTAAAATAATACATGGTAAAGGAAAAGAAGTCAAGGGAGTAAATGGATTGTCCCCCCTTGTTTTGTTTTCTTCTCCATTTGAGAGAAATCTCATTTCCTCCCACGTGAAACACCAAACCACATTTACTTCATTTTTATCCACCACATTAAAACAAAGTGACACTTTGCCTTTTTTTTCACTATTAACACCTGATCTAATTAATTACATGCAAGGTGTCAACTTTGCACCAATAATTTGGCATTTTTGTCTTGACATGCTCCATGATTGATGACTCATCAAATCTTGTGGGCCCGTATAGTGGGTCCACGTGCAGTCCAATGGCGGTTCGGTCTTTTGGCAATTTTACAACTTCCCGCCTATGCGTAGAGTTCATCGTTCTGATTGTCTGAGCAGCTCACTTGTCGCATTCGGAGTCCTGGTTCAAGAGGTAGGAGTTTCGGAAGTTTGATGCTTCTGTGCGGATTTGTTGGGCTTTACATGGCTGATTTGAAAGAATTCATATATACGTCGTTCCCCGTGCTTTAACGCAGGTTTAACCAATATTTTCATGTTTACTACGCATACCTGC
Source organism: Coptis chinensis (assembly GCF_015680905.1). NCBI lineage: Eukaryota > Viridiplantae > Streptophyta > Magnoliopsida > Ranunculales > Ranunculaceae > Coptis > Coptis chinensis. Next base: position 18,690,235 of record NC_141457.1, on the reverse strand, counting down.
AAAAGTACGAAAATATATTTATTTCATGATTGTTAAACACATAATTAACCAAATTTATATGTCTCAATGGGGTTTCATATTACAGTTTTGGGTGCTTATCACCCTGTATCACCTAATAAAGACCTCTAGCTCAATTAGGAATAGGTTGGTGTGATAGTAAGTGGTAGATGTGTTTGATCGACCTCGACTTCCTCGGATTGTCATTGAGATTGTGAGGAAACGTGTGCCCACTACACACTGGAGTTAGCAAACTTGAGTGGAAAATCAAAGTGTTATGTGTTTTGACACATTCTTTGTGAGAACCTACTTAGGCACGCTACCCAAAAGTTTCAGAAACAGACCTGCCATTGCATTTCATATCATAGTTCATTGTATAGTTGTTTGTATTAAGATGATTTGATTATTATTCATATATTAGCTTAGGTTTCGACTTGATTATTCTGTATTCATTGCTAGTGAGATGTATAGATAATTGAGACATAAATAAGGAAACAATAGTACGTTTTATTTCTTAGTCATTGTAGTATAGATGAAGTTTGTGAGTACCTTCACTGGAAAACTCTCACGAGGCTAAAACTCGTCCACTAGGGAATTCCTAGTGGTTTAAGGCCTTGTTGTATATGGTCAATGCAATCGCACTCGACAAAACGAGATAAAGTTAGAACTCCATTTTTGGTCACTTATTCTAATTTCTCATATTTGCTTGAGGACAAGCAAAATGTTGTTTAGGGGTGGTTTGATAAGAGCCCAAAACTGTAGTTTTAACCCCTTAACAATATTACTTTTAGACCAATTATGTGACTAATAAGTAAGAGTTAGTACTGTTATCGTGTTCTTATGTATTTCAGGCATTGGAGTCGAATACGTGTAGAAACGCGTCCCTTTTGCGAAATAAAGAAGCAAAGGTTGGTTGCTAAGAAGTTCTATGATTAAAGACCAAGATTCAAGGAGAAAAAGCCTTTTTAAATCCCGGTCAAAGTTGAAAAGTCAAAGTCAACGCGGGCAGAAATAGCGCACAAAAGTCAGCTGAACTTTCGAAGTCCGTATCTTTGGACTCAGACCTCAGAATTGGGCCTACTTTATGTCAAAACGACCAGCTCGAAACGAGATTTCTAATGGTCTAAGCCTTGACCCAATCAGAGGAGCAAAAGTGGACAAAAAGACTGTTGAAGTAATTTCCAACTGAAAACCCCTTTGTGGACTGAAATAATGAGGTTTTGGGCTCGATTTTCCAGCCCAAAATATGGCTCCAAGGCCATGCACGAAATTGTAGATCTAGTCTCTTCTATATCAACAGACAAAAGCTTAGCTCTTAAGTTACTTAGTTTTACTTCATAAAAATTAGTTTTTAGAACAATAAGTACTTAGTTTTTAGTTAGTTTTTACTTAGTCAATTAGTTTTAGTTTGTTTTAATTAGTGAATGATCAAAATACTTAGTTTTAATTCATTAGTTAGTTTTAGATCTAGTTAATTAGCATCAAATTAGTGTTTAGAACAAGATTTAGTTTTTAGAATTAATAATTAGTTTGTATTTCAAGTTTTAGTTAATTCAATTCAATTCCAATTATTTTAATCAAGTTTAGTTTAATTTAATTATGTCTTATTATTATTGTTTATTATTAATGAGCCCAATGAAACTAGGCTAAAAACTTCATTAGAGGAGTTTTATGAAGTCTATGTGAGGGTTATGATTGTTCATCTTTAGTTTTCTTATTGTCATATGTGCTTCAAGTTCAAGTTCTATAGTTGTCTAAAGATAGAGATTATAGAAATTGAACTAGAGAAAGGAAACTCCACAAAGAGATTTGTGGAGGAGAATTTCTCTTATGCTAATCATATCTTAATACAGAGATTGCTAGGATTGGTTAGTGATCAATAATAAATTATGGCTTTTGTTATTTTACCTTGTGTAGATTAATAAAGGTTAAGATTGAAACATGAGAAACTAGTTAGAATAATCATAACTTCACATAGATGGATTAATCCTTCCTCTATGTTCTTCCTATTCATTAAATTCACTTTTTAATTGCTTAGTTTAAATTAGTTTAATTTATAATTAGTTTATTGCATTGTTAGTTTAAATAAATTATAATTAGTTTTAATTTAAATAAATCACAACACTACTCTCATTGTTCTCACCATTGTTTCCTTGAGTTTGAGTAATTGAATTCGTTTAAGTCTAGATAGATTAAGAGTGGAACAAATCCCGACTCTCTATATTGTATAATGAATTGAGAGTAGAAATATTGATCTAAGCACTTATTTAGTTAATTGATTATTTGTGTTTACGCATAGATAGTTAGTTAACGTAAATTTACCTTTTATCAATGGTGCTTATGACAGGAATACTAGTTGTGGAGCTGTTGCAGCTTTGTGTCATCAGGACAAAAATGGGAATCTGTTTGGGGCAGTATATAGAAGATTCAAGGCAGCAAATGCTCTCGAATCATAGTGTATTGGAGCTGAGATAACAACTGAACTTCTAAAGAGCCTGAAGCTACATGCTAATTTTGGGAGATAACAAGTACCTTATTATAGAGATGCTTAGAAGTAAAGGAGCTAGAGCGGGATGGCAATTCCAGAAGTCAATCATCTGGAGTGTTGCTTCTTTTAATACTGCTGTTTTGGACTCTAATTTAGAGTTTTGTTGGATTAAAAAAAAAGGACAATGCTAGAGCCCATGAGTTATGTAAATGCATGGGCTCAAAAATATGCAGGCATTGGTCCTCCTCCTGTTTGGGTCTATGACTCAGTAACACCTTTAGCAAACATCTAATATGAGCAGGGTTATTATCGAAAAAAAAATATGGGTGAATAAAAAACATGTAAATTTATGTAAATATATTGCAAAGGTATCTACATATCACTATCCACCATCAAAAATAAATGGCTGGGACTGAGGTTTAGCATAACCTACGTCCGAGTGTCCAACCACCATGAATTGGTGGAATGCTACACATTCTTTGAACTTGTTTAGCAATGTTGGAAAGGATCAAAGGAAAGGCATATATAGTTCTCACAAGCACAAGGAGGGAAGCAAATTTCGGAGCAGACTTGTGTGCAAAGAAAGGACATAAGCAATGGTGGGAAAATAGGCCTAGTTTTGTACACTAAGTCATAGAGTAGAGAATCAATACTCTACCTACTTTAGATTTATTTCTTAAATATATATATGTTGGAGTGATCTGCTCTGGAGTCTGGACACTCACAAGATGTAAAATGTATTTCTTTTGGGGCGCAGTATTGACACCCCACTTTATGGGATTGGTACCCTTTTGGCAAAAGGGTAAAACAATAATGGTTATTCCTTATATGTCATTTTACACCTACATGCCCAATAATTCTACGGCATCGCGTTGCCGCAAGATCACACATTCCATGACATCAAGTTACCGCGAGATTGCATAATCCACGGCATCGGGTTGCCGTGAGATCCCATATCCCAGGCAGGGAGTTGCCGCGGAGGATTTTTTTTTTTTTTTTTTTTTTTTTTTTTTTTTTTTCATTTCAAATTTTGAACACACACGACATATGGATACCTCATTTTATTCTTTAGAGTTTTTTTATACACTCTAAGAACAACACCAAAACCATGAAAAAAAAAATGTGCAATTGAGATATAGTTTTTTTTTTTTGAAGAAGCTAAGGGTTAGGCAGACCCCAACCTGTATTAGTCAAGATCTCAAGTACATTTTTTCTTGCGCATCCTCCATTATAATTTTAGTTAGAGCACAGTCTAAAGGAGGAAGAAAATAGAAAACAAAATCCTTATGAGACTTACATAACTTAGAGAAGTAATCAGCTATCCTATTTGTTTCCCTATACACATGCTTGAAATCAACCTGTTCAAACTGTTGTTTCAAGAGCTGAATATAAGCAATAATGTTGAGATATAATTTTGCTATCTCACGGCAAAAAATTTCATACGCTATAAGAAAAACTTGTGATCAAATTAATGAAGAAGAGTTTTGATAATTAACACAAGCAAATACTCTATTTTGGTGAACATAACCATCTCGCGCCAACTGATTTTTTTTATGGTGGCTATCAAAAAAAAATTAAAATAAAAGAGGACCCACGACAAAACGACAAAAACCTTCCATGGATTTGCCATCTCGCGACAACTCATTGTTGTGGGCATTACCTTTTCGTGGCAACTTCTTGCCGTGGGTGATTTTTTATTTATTTATTTATTTATTTCAAATTTGAATTGTTATGTGCGCTTGTCATCAAAGTTTACAAGATTGAGCAATGAACGAGGTTTTAGATGCCACGAGTTGAGCGCCAGAGTTTTCTTCTTTTGTATTTTTTTTTGTTTGATTATTTTTATGTGTAAAGAACTAGATTTAATAGGAATTAGGGGTGCTTGTTTCATAAAAAAAAAAGGAGGGGTCTACAACAATTTATATGGTTAATGGAGGGGTGCCACTACCTTGGAATTGGTCAAAGGGGTGCCAATCCCATTAGTTGGAGTACGGTGTCAATGCCGCCACTCTTTCTTTTTTGCTATATAATACAATTATCCTTTAGCAAAAAACACAAATGTTGAGCAATGATGAAAATGCCACCTGGCAAGCCAAAGACACCGTAGTAGGCACTGCAAGTAACTCCAGTGTGTACTTGCCAACTTTAATGTGAAAACCACAACATAAAGGAGTTACAACTAACAAACGAGACGTTCTAAAATCAAATTAAAAAATGTGAACGTGAGGTAGTTTTGGTTACCAAGAAATTGGGTTAGGGAGTCTCTTTTATAAAAATTTACACTTAAAAGATTGAAAAATATTATTTTATAAATTTACTACTATTTACCTTTTTTATATTGTGGAAACTACTTGTACAAGGAAAAATTAAACTAGATGCAAAGGCTTTGACTATAACTACCCACGTAATGTGGAAGTGGATAAATTAGTTATTGGGATTTGTAACCGCTTTATTATCTTTTTTTACCTTTATATAACTACCAAATTAAATATTTTCACTAAAACTAATAGAGTTTGATTATAACTACCTGTTTTGCATTTTAAAATGTAGATGTAGTATAAATTAAAATCACACCCACGTAATAAACTTATGTTAAAATGCATAATGCATTTTAAAATGTAGATGGGTTTTTGCATTTTAAAATGCGCACATATACAAAATGCATTTTATTATGCAATAGGTTCGACAATGCAACGAGTTAGGTTATAGGGGGTTATAGTTTAGTGTCTTGAGGTTTAGGATTTATGCTTAGGGTTTAGTGTCTAAAGGTTTTTAGGGTTTAGGCTTAGGGTCAAGTTTAGTGGGATTTAGGATTTAGGCTTAGGGTGTAGTTTATTGAGATTTAGAGTTTATGGTTTAGGCTTAGGGTCTAATTATAGGGATTTAGGGTTTAGCGTTTAGAGGTTTTGGGTTTAGACTTAGGGTCTAGTGTCAAATGCCTATGGGAGACTCAATACTTTTAGTTTTTATATTATATATATTTAAAAATGCAAAGTAGGTGATTATAAGTTAATTATATTGTTTTAAAAATGTTAATCGAGTTAAAATGCATTTTAGTAATTCTTTAAATAAATGATTACTTTCAAACGCATTTTAAAATATTTAAAATTTTAAGAGATTATGGGAGAAGTAGTTGTAAATAATTAAAATAGGGTATTTATGTATTTTGATTCCATAAAAGAGTTAACATGTGTCAAATTCTAGTTTTAGTCAAACTTGGTGTTAAAACTAAAGATATTATGCCTCTCTATTTGGAGTGATTTTTTGCTCCCAGTGTTGGTTCCTCCAAGCGCTCCAAGGAAATTATCAGCCACACACGTTTCATTTTTTCCACAAAAAAAAAATGTAGTTACACATGCACAAAATCCTCAAAATTCCCAATTTTACTAGTTTGTCCTTCATAAGTCATAACTAATAATTAAAAATGAATTAGAAAGGAAAACAAAACAAAACAAAAAATAGGAATCAAAATATGAAAAACACAATGGATGCATTAAGAACAAGCTAACAAGAAGATGATATTATTATTATTAACACATTTTTGCAGGAAGAAGATGAAGAAGAAATACACACGTTTGTTGGTTTATTCCACTTTACATTTTCTTTATTTCTTATTTTTATTTCTTTTATGAAGGACAAACTAGTAAAATTGGAAATTTTGAGGATTTTAACTTCCCTCTTTTTGCGGAAAAGATGAGACGTGTAGGACTCAAAATCTCCTTGGAGCGCTTGGAGGAACCAACGCTGGGAGCAAAAAATCACTCATCCTCTATTTGGAGTCCAAACAATTCTTAACCGACTCCTTAAACTAATTTTCTGTTTTGATTACTCTAGACTCCGCTATTTTCTAATCCATATCAAACACTCTTTAGAGTCGTCTCCATTTCAAGCAGAGGAAACCCAAGATAGTTAGCAAAGAAGACCAAAACAAATCCACAACATGCAAGGACACACCAAGCATGCTGATGAAGATGACATACTTTTCAAGAGATTCAAGCACCTTGAAGAAGACTGGAAATACTACAAACAAACTAATCCCCGACGCTTTCGAAGATGTTCTACTGAAGTAAAGCCAAAGCCAAAAAGAGTAAACACTTCACAACTGTCAAATGCTTCACCAACAAATATGATACCTGCTCTTCCACAACAAAAGAGCTCTACTTCAGTGGAAGAATGGAAAGTAAGGACTAATGATTTGGCAGTTGTTGAGATACTTGAGGAAAGAAAGGCGGCGATCGAGAGTGGTAAACTTAAAGGAAGAAGGCTTTTTCAAGCTTTAGAGAGTGCAGATGCAATGGGTTTGAGTGGGAAGGAAGAGATATATAGTGATAGTACTTGTTCTAATTCTGTTTTGGTTCAAGGTAGGTCTTTGTGTTCATATTCTTCTAGTTCTAACGACAGTGATGGTGATGTTGATGATGGAAGGGTTGACGACGAATATGCTCGTGAGTATATTCACTCTTCTTCAAGTTTGAGTTCTTCTCTATCTGTACTGAAAGAGAAGATAGTAGCCAGTTCTCCTAGTGCTAGTGGTGGAGTTGGGTTGAATGATGGAGGAAAGTGGATGGGTTTGATGGGTGCACTTGCTGTTGTACTTCTGGTTTTCGCACTTTGTATTATCTCATTTAGCAGTTTTGATGGTTTCATAGATGAAGATACGGAGATCATAATACCCACCTGAATATTTTTTCTCTTTCTGAAGCTCCATTCAGCATTACTGCTTTTTCGCTAAGAACATTCCTTTCTTGTGATCTAAAGAGTATTGGAGTAAAGACCAACATATTACATTTTCTGATCGAATTCCGATCACTGATGTATTCTCTCCACTATTTCTGGGCATCATGCAATCTTTAATTATAATCATTTGACTCATTTGATTTAATTGGTCTACAAATTAAGGAGAACAAATGTTCCAAAATGAAGGTTTTAAAATGATTTGGTCTAAGAATTACGTTTTGATTTTTGCGTTAATAGAAGTGGTGCATTGACACCAATGTGGGATTGACGTGTAGGTGAACACTGAACAGAGTCACATTCTCACATAGCATTGGGACTGAGCTTATGGAGCGATTTAAAGTTTTAAATAAGTTTTATCTTTCACCTTTGTTCAAAGGGTGAAAGGTCTTCGGATGGGGATCTTATAAATGGGTTTACAACAGTCTGAAACTCTTGACGTCAACCAAATTGAAGCTGCTTATGCGTCCTTCCGCCATGGACTAGACCGAAGGCTCGGGGTATTATAGTTTAATGCACTACCAAATGCTTAGTACTGGCTTCAAGCACTGGTTCCAACTTCCAATAAATCGTTTATCCTTCAGTAGAGTGGTAAAGGCGTAAAGCATAAGTTTCCGTCCTCATGTCAAATGTATTTGTTAAACTTAGCCGACTAATGCAAATTTTGCCACCATTTAGGAATAGCTAATTGTAGTATCGTACTGGGCAATGCAAGTTACAATGGGCCAATCACATTTGCCGTCGTCTGATTGTAACAGAAAAGTGGAGCAAATCAATTTGGCCAAGTTGCTCTTCAATGTAACAGATAAGTGCAGCTGATGAATACCAGAGACTGTGTCTATATACTAGAACTTCGGCTGTGTAAATAAACTGCATTTCTCTGTAAAATGACTAGTAATTATGTCAGGACAAAAGAGCAAAGACTTCTTGCTGCTCTAGGATTCTTTAATTTTTTGGTTTTTTTATTCTTAATTTCCTTTTTAAAGGTTTCAGCTCTTATTATTTAAAATTCTAGCAGATTAAGGTTTTAACTATATCACATCCATATTTATCATCTGCTTTGGCGCACTGGGCTCCTGGCTTACAACTAACAAGGTGTGGCCTGTTGACATTTTCACACGTACCGTATAGCAAGGGTCCTAAACCCAGAAATTACCAGTATTAGAGGATCCAAATTTGCATTTTGTATACACAAACATAACACAGTAACAGCAGATTAAACAAGACGTTCAAGAGGAGCTGTTCTTTTTTATCATCATCAACTGAAGGCTCTGATATCAAATTTTTCATTGCTTCAGATGTTGAGTTACCCTTGTTATTCTATTCCAGAATAATTTATAATTGACTGATTAAAATAATCTACAAAACTTGTGATCAGTCTCAGCATATAGCTGAGCACTGTCCCTCAAGGGGATTCCCTACATAATATTCACTTGTTTATAGAATATAGAGCATTTCTGCTGATGGGCCCATGGGGTTGTTTGCACTTCGTCTCACTTGAAGGATAGAGTTGCACTATTGGTTCGCGAAAGTAAAGACGCTTTCAGACTGGGGACCTTCCATCCAAATATGCCTGTACTCGAAGAGCCATTTTCTTCTGCAACAGAAGTCTCTTGTGGCATTCCAGAACTAGTCGAGATTGCGTCATATATCCCGTCTAGCTCCTGCAATATAACACTCGAGGTTGGATTCTGTTTGTAAGAGAGAGTACAAGTAAGTAAAGAACAAAGTTATACAAACCTTCAGTCCTGAAGCTGAGATGGTACTAGGCAATGGTCGCGTTACCTGTAGGGGATAACAATAATGTAGAGTATATTAAAATGATACCCTGAAACTTATCATGGGTGACAACAGGACGAAACAACCTAATTGGGAGGCTGCAGTGCTGCACTAAGCTACTAAAGGACAATATCAACTCGGTATTATTTTGATAACATTAGGTCAGATTCTGCAATAAAGCATGCCCCCAAAATGGAAACGATGCCAGCATCCAACTACATGATCTCTTCAAGCTACTCTAAGGTAAGAACCACTTTCCCAAAGTATGTCCATATTAAACAAACAATGCATAGAGAATATTTCCTTACGTACTGATGAAAGAAAAAGTACATGATCTTTTCCTTCCTACAACGGATGCATTTTCACTCTAACACAGTAGAAACTGTACAAACCTTAGGAGATTCATTAGATGAAGATGGAGATGGTGATTCTAGAGACAGAACTTTGGGTGGCAAAGAGCAGGTCTGCACAGTACCAACAATATACAATATAATTAGACAATTTCAGTTTAATTTGCAACAAAAAGCGACACAATTTCTATGTCAACATCATCTTCTTTTTCAAAATTTGGCTATGGATTTTCTGATACACGTCCGACATCCAGGTGTCTGATCCTCATAAATTTGAGCTTGAAGATTTAGCAGGTTAAATCACTGATGAAATAACAGTAAGCCAACTATAGGAAGCTAAGTTTTTTCTTATTATTTCTGATTATGCTTTCCTGCTTGTAGTACAAAGCTAAAAAAAATACAATGCAATCTCGGCCTATTTCTCGTAAGATATAGTTTGCTAAACTAAGGCCATGAAATGAAGTTCAATATACTTTTCCAAAAAATAAATAAATAATGAAGTTCGGTACTTTTAACTTACCCTTGAAGTGAGTGCAATTTGTGGTCGTTCAAGAGAAGGTTTGGAGATACTGGCCGGTGACGCCTACAGACCCGAGAAAATTAATAAATGAGATCACCAACTATCAATAATAACAGCAGTTACAACTAAAGTATTAACCAAAACAGTAACAATAGTTCGAATAAAAAACTGATGCTGTAGATTTAAATTACTTCAAGAGGCCAAAATGATAAATTTAGATAGCACAAATGGATAAAAGATGGAAGGAAGCTTACACAAAAATCATAATATCCTGATAATCAGATAATACAGCATTCTTATATACCAAATGATTGATAAGACCAAAATTTTACATTAGTTAGCTTTTTATACCTGAATAGATGGAGACGTTCTGCTGCTCTCTAATGTTTGGACGAAATCACATAGGACACTAACTCCGTAAGTTGTAGCATCCTGAAAAAAAAATTCATATAAACAATTACTTTTACTAAATAACAACCTTTAAGAATTGCTCTTATAATGTTACATGAAAAAGGTACCTGCTTGTCTTCTATTCTACCAATTTTTGATTCCTGAGGACAGGCAAAAGCTTAAAATCAGCCCTTTTCTCATCTAAGAAAAATAAATAAACAAATAAACACAACAGCAACAATCATAAAGACCAAGACGTTAAAAAAAATTGTCTTAATTAGAACGAGGACCAGTACCAGAGTTTTGACTGCACGATGAACAGATTCCACATCCACAGAAAACACCCTCATATCTCCACGTAACTGGGAAACCTACAATCAAGCAGGTTCCGTAAGCCTCTTCAGCAAATCAAAAGACAGACAAGAAGAAATACTTAAAAATGGAAAATGCCCTACCTCATCTCTAGTACCAGCAGTAAGCTCTGCACATTCATCAATATTGGCATCAACCCGATCAATTCTTTGAGACAAAAATCGCTTTGCAGCCTGCAAATGAATATGAAATGAGTCCTAAAATCAAGTAGGGGATACTGATCTGATTAGTGGCGCTAATCCTTAATTAGTAGTCCGCTACTTGATTTAGCTTTTGGCCCCACTTCTGTCAGTTGACTTGGTCAAGAGAGATGTTGACTGAGTTTACTCCTCATACATTTGAAATGGCAGATATACCCCCAACATGCATATGTAAACTGCTATGTCAAAATATATTTTCATATGTGAATATAAATTGTCATAGTTAAATTACTATGTAAATATAAATTGTCATAGGTTAGATTAATTTACGAACTTGTTCTATTTCAAAAAAAAAATCCATGAAAAAATACATTTTCATATGTAAATATAAATTGGGTTATTTAGCTTTTGGCCCCACTTTTGATGGGGAAACCTCCTCTTAAGGGTAAACATGCCATTTAGGAAAATAGAAACGGTGGCATTAAAGTTGACCGAGTCAACTGACAGAAGTGGGCCAAATGCTAATTTCTAATTATAGGAGGGCCAAATGCTAATTTCCCCATTAGAAGTGGGGCCAAAAGCTAAATAACCCCTAAGATTATATCAGAAACTAAACTTTTCTTATTTTAGCCGATTTACAGAGAGCTAAGCAGAAGTTCACCTAATGTTTACTTTTCTTGTAAGAATGACTACCATCTTCCTCCTTATGCAAGTGTACGAGCACTGATCACTTGTAAGGTGATTGTGCCTCTTATGAAGATCACCCTCTCCTAAAATATCAACTTGAGTATTATCTGAACAAAGACTTTTTATGCCACTATACATCACTCGCACCCAAACCAGTTTACTTTTCATGATTAACTCAATACGCATGTGTGTGTGTGTGTGTGTGTGTGTGGGTGTGTGTGTGTGCGATTCCTCTTCAAAAGAGATAATCCATGTGGGATGTTCTTTAACTACATTACTCGCAATTTTCCATCAATTTTGGCCTGAACGGTGGCTTAAGGAATATTATGCAGAAACTTACTGAGATAGATGAGGAGACTTGATCTAATTGTTTAGCTACAGATGAGCAAGCATCCGATAAACCACGTCTAGTGGCAAACATCATGTCAGAAAGCTTCCAACCCTGCCATTCAGAGATGCCATAAATTACATCAGTACTTGACTAACCACAACAGACACATAACTGGGGGCAAAAGGAGAATGAAACATAATTGCTAATACAACAAGTACACAACAAATTGATCTGCCACTGTGCTGAGTGAGAAGCATTCAGAGGGTGAAAGAATATAAGCCTTATAAAGGGAATCTAACCTCTGCCTAATGGTATGTACTTATACATAGTTGGACAAAACTGATTAATATAGAGAACTTTTAAGCCTTCCACTAAAACTTTTGTCATCTAGCATTTCAAGACGAAGTAAACCTGTCCAGCCTACCACTAATATATTTGTCATTTAGCATTTCAAGGTGAAGTAAGGCCTATGTCCGACGAGGCGACAGTGGGTACATATGTGCAAGTGGTATAAGAATCTAAACTGTTCATGAATAGACACAGACATCGAGCAAAGCTATCCAGGTACATTGTTGTCTGTTTGAGGTTTAGAGACCTAAAGCAGCTAAAAGTCATTAAAAATTGAAAGAAAAATAATTTTAGCGAGCCGCTAAAGTTCAATGGAAAAACAAGGAGAACAATCATCCAATGAATTCTAGACTTGCTAAAGAATATCAAATCTGATAATCTGATTCTCTCAATCAGGGGATCAAGTACAGCTTACCTGCCAACTATATATAAACAAGCTGCTTTTTCCTGTGTTTAACACGAACAAAACACCTTAATCTAAGTTCGGTTGATTCAGTTCAATGCTCACTTGATCCTTGTAAACGATTACAAACGATTATGTTTAGCAATTTCACACCCCAAACTTGAATATAACTAAAGGGATTATGGATCATTTCATCACAAAGGAGATTTATGTTAACCTTTGGTTATAAGACTAGCTGAACCATTGTATTAACAATCCGTCACATAACACCATCACTGAAACTGGACAAAGAAACCCCATACTCTAGAACAACATGACACCAAACCCACCAAGAAAAAAGATAAACAATAAAACATGGTTCACCGACTCCTCATCCCTTAAACACAGAGGACAAAAGTTGACAATGGCTTCTTTGACACGTCTCTTCCTAAGATTGTCTATGGTCAATATTTTACCTAGAGATGCACACCAGACAAAGGAGGCAGTAAAGTTGTATTGTTGTTAATGGAGAAGAAGTTAGAGAAAAAGAGGATATAGCCTTATTAGTTTTGGCCTTGTATCACTCCAATATAGGAAAAATAAGGGTTTACAACAATAGAAACTGCCAAAAATACTCGGAGGCAGACTGGACCGGCAGAGTCCACCCCTCGGGAGATATCCTCTTTGAACTCTAACAGAGGCCACCTTTCTTTTTTGATGAAATTTGATTTGGGTTAACCTGTATTAACTCCTTAATATAAATTTTCCAGCTTTATCCTCCTCAACATATAATGACAAAAGAGGCCACCTTTGACTGAACTTTAGAACCCCAAATAATTTGACTAGGAAAGTTATAAAGGAAAGACCATGTCGAGGAATTAGTTAGCAAAGCTTGAAGTAAAAAGATTTAGTAGAAAATTTCTCTTTCTTGTCTATAGACCTAAGCCTCGTACAATGAAATAAGATTAGAGCCTAATCCCATAATGTCCCTTAGAAGTTAGGGCTTTGTCACAATAATAATCTAAATAAGACAAACCCAAAAATCCAAAAAACAATTGCATGGCTTCTTTCTTACCCATCATAGGCACTTTCATGTTCATGATAGGAACATATTCTAAAAAACAAGTCTATCTTAGTAATATACAAGAGGGAGGAAAAAATGTCAAAAAAAGTTGACTGGGGCATAAGAATCAATATCAAAAAAAGAAAAGCAAAAGTAAGAAATCCATAGATATAGACTACCGAAAAATAACATGTCATGTGAAAAAAAAAATAACACAAACAATTTAAAAGTTAGAATATCAGGTACATGATATCTATAAAAGAATTGAAACACACATAAAATAAAATAAAGTCACTACCACTTTTTGTGAGCCTATAGCCTCAGTGCAATATTGGGTGTGAGGCACTAAGGAGTAAAGTTCTTAGGCAGTATAAAGACTAGTTATTTTTGTGTTAAAACACTGGCGAGTAAGGAGAGTAACCTTCCACCACATAATGAGAGAGTAATTTACTATTCAGTTGAACTTTTGTAAAAGCCAATACAACATTGCAAAACAGGTTTGGTAAGTAAGGAGAATACCTTCCACCACAAACAGCCACAACCTACGACAACAACAAAAATTGGGACCCCATATGTCACTCCGCCTGCAATAGATGACTATAAGTCATAAACATGTTCTGAAATGACAGCAACACCAATAACATCAACTATTGCTTGATCTTACAGTACATGACCGTCAAAAGAATACACAAAAAATGCAAATACTTTTCATTAGAAGGCTGTCACAAGAAAAAGATCATAACAGGGAATGACCAAGAACACTTTGCAAAACAACCGAACCTATTTGAACCATTTGCCAACCTTAACTAAGATACGACTGCAAGGGCAACCCTTTGAATACTCTTGTTTGATTCTATAAAATCAGTCATGAATTTAGAAAAGCTTGTGATGTTCAAAATTAAAACCTGGCTATCGAACTAGCTCCGGCTAGTTCCTGGGTGTTGATGTAGTTTTCGTGATCAAATCACATTACTATTTATCAATGGGAAAAAGGACAAAAAGAAAAGCAAGAGAGATATTGTTATTGTCTGACCTGATTTTCCCGGAGGAACAATTATTATTGGCTTATGGTTTATAAGCTGTTCCAATTCCCTCTTTAGGTCTGTTACCTGTAACAAGATGAAAAGTTTATCAATTTACACTCATTGAATTCATCTATAATAGGATATAGGAAAAGACAGTAAACTCTTTTTTCCTAAAGAATCAATCTGTGCATATGCAACCCAATATATCTCAAGATTGAGCAATTGAAACAAGAAGCTGCAAAATTTAGCTACATATATTAAGAGTGACCAATCAAGGGATTTGTGTTCCACAGGGCCATGTATTGGGAGTAGAGAAAGGACACCCTGTTTGGTAATTTTGTCTTCAGATGGGACTCCTTGTTAGGATCTTCCAGTCTTGACTCTTGATGAGTACTACGGCTTTTATTGCATTTCTTGTTGTATTTTGCTCTTTCTTGCTGTATGTTGACATCATACGATTTCCCTTTTTTTCTCCTAAGATTTCCTTCACTTGATCTAACAAAATATAACTCTATGTTAACGGATAAAAGTAACGTTTTAAGTGTGTGTGTGTGTGTGTGTGTGTGTGCATATATGCACTTTCTCTTGTATCTTGTATGCATGGTCCTAGGGAATTTGGACGATAGTACGAAATTCCGCATTATATGACAAAACTTAGCAAAATCTGCCGAAAATTAGAACAAACAGCAGCGATATATATACAAAATCTACCTGGTTGGGGACCCTCATGCCAAGCATTTTTTCGTTTACATAACGATATAACATTCACCTATACAACGGTTACCATTGTGTAACATCACTTTCAGTCATGGGCTCATTATCCAATTTACAGTTCCAGTGGTCAACTCGGCCCTTTATTATCTGTTTCTTCTACTCTTCACTCCTCTCTCGCAATGTGGGAATAACTCATATATGCAAGAAGGCACAACTTTATCTTTCAACTCTATGTACTGTATCTTTTTCACTACATCTGTCCAAGAAGTTATAGAACTCTTTCTCAATTTTTTCCCACTTTATGGAATCAAACTTATAAATTTCACATACTGCAATTTCTTCAGGGTGTTAGAAGGATCTGGCTACTTGGGTTATGGTTATCAAGCACCCTTGTTGATGATCTTCATCTCTAACTGACTGACTGTTCAACATGAGGAGCTTATTGACGAGCTTGTTAAAAGTCAACAAAGCTCTCAACAAGCACGCACTTGCTGTGAGAAGCTTTACCATTCCATTTTATTGTAATTTTAATTTAGGTGTTTGGCTTGATTCCCAGTGAAAGTGCACACCTTTTTTAAATAACTGAAATTGAATTTGGCCAGTTACACTCTGGCTGAATGAAAATATTTCAGTCTAAATATGTTCAACCAGATTCCATTGTACTTTAACTTTTCATACTTTGTGCTCTATTAGAAGTAACTTTGTGAAATTCCTTGCACTTTCTAGATCTCACCTTATCGCTGAAACTTTACACTATATGACAAAATTTTGAACCACTTATCAGGAAATAGTATTTACCAAATCTCACCTTGCTATTGAATTAAGGGATATGTGGTATACATCTACCATAAATATCAAATTTTCAGCAATCCGATATATTGTACCAGGACCTCTTTCATATTGACTGACTATATAATAAGTTTACTTTACATAAAAAATCATCGATAACAAACAGAAAGTGAATTAATAATTCCTAAAAGGCTAAAAGTAAGTTATTCAACTCCTACTCAAAAAAGTATGAATGAAGGTAGGACCATAATTCAAACTCTGGCCTTCAAGACCAGTCATTGTAGTGAAATCTTAATCCTACAAAACAAGGGTGATCGGATTCTCAGACCAGGAAGCTAAACTCTGGTTATGTGTAACGAATTAGAGTACCTTTCCTGGAACTAAAACAGAAGCAGATAAACAGACCCACTTAAAAGTCTACTTACTGACAAATGCACAAATCAAACAGACATCAATTTTCTTCCCCCAACACCCTCCTCCCCCGGTGAATTATACAATTATTTTGTCACCTAGAATAAATTACAGAAAAGTACTGATCACAAAAAGAAGCTTAAGAAGGAAAAATCTTAAGCGCCGACCACCGGCATATAGCCAACTAGTACACCAATCGAAAGAGTACGGAGAGTCATCACACAAACCTGAGCTAATAAAGAGTCGTTTTGTGGTTTACTCCTCGATGAAGGTGAATCGTCTCGTCGTATCCGCTTCCAAAACTGATATTCAGAGTGAAACAATCAGTGTTGCTTATACATAAAGTACGGCAGATTAAGAAAGCTTCAAAAAAATTACGTAAAACTATATCTAAGTAGCAGACAAATAATCATTCAAAAGTGGCAAGCAGCGACTTTTCACAATCCCCGTACATGTGTACCAAATGGAAAGAAAATAAGAATTAAAAAATACCATAAAACATTTGCCAAGAGCAGACATATTGTTGAAAGGACCACACAAATAGGTTGCCTTATGACGAGTACGGGCAGCAACAAATGAGATCATATACAGACTCTAGGCTACAAGGGAAACAAAACTTACATCTTGAAATAAATAATGAAAAACATATATTGCCCTAATATTACATACTAAAGTTTATATAGGACCATACTAATAACCATACAAATATGGAACAACGAAGGTACCCTTAACATAAAGTTTAACATGCTAACAGAGCAGGCTATTGTGTTAGGCCGAAAGGGCTCGTAACCCAAGTATGTTGTCCATGTGTTAGGCTAAACAAACACCACATCTAAGTTACATTGACATGGATAGGTGTGTTTGTATCCGACACGGATACAACGTGTTTGACACGGTAAAATATAAAAAATTGAGGTATATCACATACGATGTGTCCGACACGGACACATGGATATGTATCCGACACAAATTATTTTTGAAATATGGCGTGTACATGTTACATAGCACCACATGGAGAGGGAGTGCTGAGATGTTTAGTTTAGCCCCATGTGGGACATTGAAAGCCTTGCATTACAGTATAGTATATGTTCGTGGGCCTCTCCACTCATCATCAATTGCTTTTGAGTTGGATGCCCAAATGTCTCACAGATGCAAATAAATGGTAATAGCTAAATCATGCCACAATAAAAAGATATTGATAAGCCACCAGGTATCCTATATCTAAATCTCACTGAGAGAAACACGTGTTTAAGCAATTATATTATTTTCTTAGCAATAGATCCATATAACATGTTACTGGATTTATCAGAAGGCCAACTGGAAACAATAGTTCCAATAAAAATAATAACAGCAGTTTCACCAATCGCCAACACATAATAACCAAAAAAAAAAAGGAAAAAGAAAAACATGCATCTATTTTTAATCATTATTAATGCATAAGTGGATACCTTGAAAGTGCCGGAAAAGATGTCTGAAACACTTGGAGTGCGCCCCTCCTGCGCAAGCACAGACCCGATAATACCTGTCAGATGCATACAGCAAGATGTTTGTTAGCATGCTACTAATATATGTTTAAACATAACTCCAATTCCATAATTAAACGAGAGTAAATTATGCGTAAATTTCGATGAACTCAGTAAGCAGCTTGGTCACGTGGAGTCTGTTTTACTTGGAGTAAAGCGAGCTAGATGTTAAAGTTACCCATTTAGCTCGAGTAAGCAGGGTGCCTTGGCCAGTTCAGCTTTCAAGAAGTGAGCTAGGTGAGTTCCTAGAGTGTGTGGAGGTACTAACAAAGGCTTTGGCTACTATGCAAGAAATAGATAAGGAATCTCCGATGATAGTAACAACAGGTGGAAGTTCCCCAAAAGAGTCCCTAAACAGAAAACAAACTTTGGACATCTTAGCCTCTATTCAATTGCTATGAATGGGCCCTACTTCTTTCAGCATAGTGACAGACCTAAATTAGTAGATTTAGCAAAAACAAGTTGATTTCAGTTACAACTTCAGGACTATGTTAAAACCCTAAACGGTAATAATAATCATCATCATCATCATCATCATCATAGGCACAGAGGAAGTTGATTTAATAAATATATAAATCAAACCCAAAGCTAAATCATAAAATACAAGTACAACCTGCACCAATGAGGAGAGTGATTTTGCCAAGGGGAAGTACTTGTGCCATCGCCCACTACTACTACTAGTAAAGAAATATAAATTATATTAACACGTCCTCCTTTTATTTTTTTTTATTTTTTTTAACTAAACCGAATCAACATTTGAAAACTCTCTTTCGACTTTATGTCTTGGCTTGGAGCAGGGGAGAGTAATTAATAACCCTATTTTTAGAGTTCAGATGAAAAACAATATCTGGGGGAAATTACGAGAGTAGCCTTTGAAGTGGGGAGGCGTGCAAGAATCTGGTATTGGTCAATTGGTGTTTGTCTTGGACGGTTTTGTTGACTGGTATAGTTGGGCTATTTATTTTATGGGCTGGATTATTATACTGTGACATAATGGGCCTTTAATTTGAAGAGTATGGGCCTCGACAATTTCATTTGGGCTCCGTTTTGATTGTTTACAAAATGGTTTGGGCTTTGGATAAAGAAAGGCAACTCTTTTTGAAGTCTGCCTCATTAGTGTTTGGGCACCACATGGATCCTTTTTGCCTACGCAGAATCAAAAACCCTCATAAGGCTCTAGTGCATCAGCGGTCTTATTTTATGGCACAATTCGAACTCTGGTGATATGCTTGAGTAGTAAAAAAAACAAGTAGCCCTAAGTTCACTTGAATTTTAATTCCGCACTAAGTCCAAAAACACGGGCTGATGTCACCATATAAATTTAAATTTTCATACGATGATGTTAGCCTGATTTGTCCCTGAGCTGAAATTATAAATAAAAAATATAACATCAGCCCAATTTTAAACTAATGATGAAATTAAATTTGAAATGGACTTATGACGAAACTATTATTGGGCTTTGTCTTTAGACCGTAATTTCTATAGTCAAATATACTTATTTGAAAAATAAACATTTTTTACTATAGAACTCTCTTGGAAGAGAAAGTTCCTATAGAACCTCTTAACTCCATAATACTGCAATTACTCCTAATCTATGCTATCAATATCGGTCATGAAATTACTCCATCTATCAATAGCTCAATTGAATATGTTTAATTTTGTCAAAAGTTGTTATGAAATTAATAAAATCTAGGCCATTAGATAATTTCATAATATTCTAAACGATTTTTTGTCGAGGTTGTGAGGATGATCTCTATTATGTGGAGAACATCTCCACCAAAAATCAGCTTTTACTTCATTGTATTTAGCGGTGGAATCATTTTGGAGTCAGTATAAAATGGAGTTCATATAACCATCCTCTTTGCTTATTTTCCCCTCCTTAACAAAAATTAAATATACAAATTACTGTATTCTCTCAAATATATATTATCGCTTCTCTCTCCCCTTATTCCTTATATTTAACTTAATTTTTGTGCTTAGCTCCTAACATTACCAGCCCAAAAAGCTTAAATAACTAATTACAAGTGCAAGGAAATCAATTCTAAAACATTGATTCCTTGGTCAAGGACTACAAACAAGAGAAGAAAGAGATTTTAGTCTCAAGTATAATAATCAATACAACCACCAGAGAAATACGGTTTATTTCCAAAAGACACCCATGAGCACTCACATACACCCGATAGTATTGTGCGTAAGGGAGTTAGAACATGTCGAGGTTTCCTATTGATAAAATAGACTAGCAATTTGTTGCAAGAACTCCGAATTTTTTATGGGGACTGTAGCACCCGGCAGCGGTATTCTCCAAGTGCCCATATAGGGAATATGTTTCGGTAAGCAGAATAGCTGATCATACAGTTCCTATTGAAGACTCCCGTGATCTCCTGAAAAACAACAAAAGTGTAATCATTATATTCCAGAAACACACTTCCAACTATTTAAAACACTGTCAAGACCGATAAGACAACAAGCCCCAACAGTTTTTACTACAATTGGCGCCTTTTGGCATTCAAGCCTTAAGTGACTGTACAGGGGTGACTCAAGACATTTGGGGGCCTAAGCAAAATCTGAATACATGCGAAGAGATTTTTTGTTGGAGAACGGCGAGGAAAACGTAGGATAGAGCGAGGGAAACGAAGGGTTTTAGAACTAATTTAATTTTATAATTTTCAATTTAAAACGTTATAAACCATTAAAATAATGGGCTGAAAAACAATAATAGGCTAAATTATATTGGGGGCCCTTGGGTTACGGGGCCCTAAACAGTTGCTTATTTGGCTATAGAGTAGAACCGGCCCTGCGCCTGTAGGACTGGCCCCATTGAGCGCCTAGGTGACCCTTTCGGGAGCGGCTCCTTTCACAGCATAACCATCACCACACAGCTTTTTTAGTCCTTAGCCAAAGGCTTCTCCAATTATCGATGGTAAAGATTCTCCTCTGCATGTACTTAAGACTTCCTTCAATCCAATCCATCTTCAATTATTCGAAAGTATTGAAAATTTACTCCTTTTTGTGAAAGAAACTAACAGTAACAGAACTATAAAAAGCGTGATAATCACAATCATATAAAAGGAAGGGCACCAAAGAAGATGCTAACTTGGAGGTAGATGACCTACCTCTTGTGGAAAATCACCATTCTCCATTTGTGAATTTATCAACACTCTAGCTGCACGGTGCAATGGTGTTGGATCACTTTCTGCCTGTTCAAATTGAGTTACAATGAAATCAAGAATTGACTTTTGACATAATAAACATGCAACCAAAATATGCATTCAAGGACCAAAATGGGCGGCATGGGCGCAGTCATGATTTCAAAAGGAAAGAAAAAACAAACACTAAATTTTCGGGAAAGATCTGGAAGACTATTCCTCATATGCCGTATGCCAGTCGACTTATGAGAGACATTTGAATCACTCAAGCTCCAGATCAACATGCTGTCAGATATGCTAAGTCACTCTAGGAAGAGTGTATTGACAACCTCATGAATTTAATGGAGCCAGATGTGCTAACAAGCTTTCAAAGATCATGACAAGTTGACAACTACCTCAATTATTCGGAGGAACATATATTCTTGAACCTCAAGCTAAAATAGTTAATGACATATTTTACGTAACTTTCATTTTCAGTTTTTAAAGGATTAAACTGAAAACATACTAGATCAATCGACTTCATTGATAAGAAGAAGCAATGTACAACACAATAAGTAGAGGACATTGATAGGCCTTAGTAACTAAGACATCACAACTAGGTTGGCACCCATAAGCCAACTCAGTCCTTTTCCATCAAAGCTCTTGATCCCTTGGCAAGGGCGCTGAACAACCCTCCACATGAAGACATTACAACACGAAAGTACAGTACCCAAAGAATTCCCGACTGCCCACTCCATTGATACTTCTTTGACATCAAGAATTATCTGTTGCGCCCTCCTTTCCTAGTGATTAAACAAGCTTATATTTCTTTCCTATTATGGGAAGGATGAACAGTCGCTGTTCGAATATGATCCGCTAACCACCTAGCCTTGCGTGTAACAGTTTTATGGGCGGTAAGATCAATACCTAACTCTTCAAAGATAATCTGAGGTTGGGTCGACAGCTTGCAGGATGATGAAAGAAAGACCTCCAAATATTAGTTGAAACAAGAATGATATGATAAGGCGATACACATCTTCTTTCGAGTAGTTGCAACGTGGGCAAAGATTAGGAATTTTCAAGTCTCCAATTCAACTTATCTGTATTCTCTGTAGATATAACACCCAACAAAAAATGCCACTCTACATGAAAAGGACTTATACCAAATCTTCTTATAACGAAAGTTTGCATTTATTTTCCCACTTTCAAGCACCGTCAACTCTTTATACTTGGCCAAGGCTTCATAAATGGATTTCTTCATCAACTCTTTATTTATATATTTGTTCTCTTTTGATATTTACAACATTATTTCCTGAAATCCTGAAATTCCTCTTTCCTCGTTGAAGGTGGGATTTGATCCCAAGACCTCCCAAGGTTTGTCCAATAGGGCAACATGAACTATTTGTTCATTTTCCATTTCCAACATCTTTTACAGTTCTCCCTATACTTCTCTGCTAGATAGATGGTAACCATACGAGCACAACAATGATCAACTTCCCAGTCATTGAGATCTCTCTGTAAGGTCAAATCCACCTCCATACAATACTCCAGGTGGTAAAGTAGTCCACAGCGTGAGGACACTTGTTAGTGGCCAAATATAATTGTGTTGCTCCTTACGGGTAGAATTACCTATCCAGAGTCCAGACATCATTCAGAAGGGGGATGGACTCATCACCGGAGCCAGTTGCAAGGTTAAACCTTTAGCAAAGTTAGGCAACAAGTCCCTTCCACAGTGTAATTCAATAAAGAATATATTATCCCAAACAGTCAAATACTTCCTCAGCTGCCTATAGCTGAAACACAACTAGCATTAACATCGGCTCTTCCCAACATTTGTCATTCCCTACACTGATTTCTTACTCACTTAGAGTCTAGCACCGTGAAGATTCCGACCGTACCGTTTCTCATATTTCAAACCTAGTGATAATTATCTTGAATCCCAAATCCTAATATTCCAAGACAAGATTCTAATCCCCAGTCCTCTCCATTTCCAAACCAACGCCATACACAACACTTTTTATACAACAGTTTACACAACACCTTTTTATAAGTTGAACTAAGGGCTAATATCACTATAGAGATCATATCAACAAAATTTCATATCAATCCATAATCTCTAACCCTTTCAAAACTTGATTTGAAATTATGATTTATTTTAACGATCAGGATTTAAAATTTTGCAACCCACTTTTGACATCTTTAGAAATTTCCAAATGAGCCCATTTTTTGCAAGGATGTTCTCCATAGTAAGAAGATGACATCCACAAAAAATCAAGTCATAAGTAAATTTGTAGAGTGAGATGGAGGCCATTATATAAACTGTTGTATAAAAAGTATGGTAAACGGAACCTGCTATATATATATATATATATATAGGGGAGGGATCAATATACCATGGTTTATACCATGCCCCACAACTTCACCCACAAGACGAACTAGAACCTAATTTTTTTGTAGATATGTCCAACAAACCATGAAGATAACCTCTACAAAATTTCATCTCATTTGATGGTGTTTAACAATGTCAAAAGATGATTGCAAAATCGAAGAATCTGGGCCGTTAAAAAAAATTCAAAGTTGGTAACATTTTTTAACTAGGTTAGAGGTTTCCAAATGAGCTAAATTTTGGTGGAGTAGCTATCCATAGTTAATAGATCATGTCCACAAAATATTAGCTCTTAATTCGTCATGTAAAGGAGTGTGGTATAAACCATGGTATATATATGTGTGGGGAGGGATCCGTTTACCATGGTATGAAAACCATGCTATATTGATCCCTCCAGAAACAGTAGGGTGAGAGAACATCCTTAAACAAGAACGCACAAGGGACATCTGGCTCAGTATAATAGATTAAGATTCATGCGGCTAACAAGTATCTTGTTTTCTGCCTCAACACTAAAGATAATTACAAGGAAAAATTTGTAATTTTATAGACACATAAACAGAATATAATAGTTAAACTCCATTTTTACCTGCCCAGCATCAATCAGAGCCAACATAGCCCATCCAGTATGTACCACATGTGCACGATTGCCCTCAATATTTGTATACACCTGTTTTGAAAAAGAATTAAATGGTTTTCTCACACAAGAACTTTTTGAGTATAAGTTTGTCCATTACTGGTACCAGATTTCAATGGACTTTCACATGCTACAAATAATACTATTAAATAATGCAATCTAGATAGTTTTTCACTGAAAATGGTTTATAACCCTCACGTACGGTTAGCAAAACAACTGGAGAGTTTGCAACTCCTACAGGATAAGACTATATTACTATTTTGCTTCCTTGAAGCTAATTTATTTATATCTTTTTATATGAATCAAAGCCAAATATTTCTTGTCCATGCGGATTGCAACAAAATACACATTTTATACCCAGTTTCAGAACAAAGTATGAAGACAGTGAACTGGGACAAGCTCGGGACAAAATTCTATGCTAGACTGGAGAGAAAGAGAGAGAACATGCAGAACAGACGAGTGAATCAAAGAAACAATGAACGGAAGCCGAATTAGTTCAGTCCAACTCAATTAGTAGTATCTCCTAATTTTTACTTTCTAATGCGACTTCTGATTTGATAATAATGAAGTGATATATTCATGGAACCGAAGCCTTTCTCAGTTTTGAAGAAAAAATGGGTCAACAATGAACCTGCATACCAGGATATAAAATGCTGGAAGTGGTATACAATGACACAATAAAAAATAATTATACATACAGAACTGTCCTCCAAAACATTAAGAAAAGAAGCAATATAAATTTAGTAAGAAACGCTGCTTTATAAGAAACAATGTTTAGAAATTAAACTGTTTTCAAATTAATAGGAAACCTCACACAACAACTGGTATTCAACAAACCATTGATTTCTTGACACGAGATGAAAGGAAATTTAAATAGAAAATAAAAAAAAACTAACCTTGTTCTGACAAGAAAGATAACTCTCTCCCCAGCCACCTGAATCTAGCTCTTTGGACATCAGGAAATCACAAGCTTTACAAATGCTAGGGCTATTACTGAAGGTTTCTCCGGCAGCAACTAAACCCTTTATCCCAAACCATATTGCATAGGTAAAGCATACTCCCCAGGACCCATACCTATTCAGGAAACCTTCTTAAACATTGATGGACAAGCCTCAGCTAAGAAACATAAAGTTCCTAAATTTTGTTTTCATAATAATAAAGTTCTTCATGAGTGCGCGACTAAACAGTTCATTTCAGACAATACATGAGCAGCAGCAATCGATTATTGCTAGCAAGTAGCAACCAATATTGTAGAGTAACAGTTGTGGCTTAAACCAGATAATAATCAAATAGTAGGAAGGAAAACACACCATGAACCATCTGGCGCTTGTATCTTCTTAATGAACTGAACGGATTTTGCAATAGAATCTTCTACTTCTTCTCTTCGATGTCCAGGATATAATCTCTTGAATGATGTCAATGCTTGAATTGCTGCAGAGGTGCATTCCACGTAGCTACAGAACCATTCCAATTAGCACCAAATAAAATCCCATCAAAAGAACAAAACGTGATTCTAGGTACTGATCTTACGGGTAATCGATGACAATGTCACCAAAAGTTTCAGCAGGGTTGATTAACTGGTAACAGAAAACAAAGGACACAGAGAAAGATTAGGTTCCCATTAGAGCACATTTAAACAAAGATAATATTGCTATTGGCTCTACATGTACAGTTCAATTGTAGAGAGAGAGAGGTCACTTGCTCAAATTGAATTTATTTGATGAGTTTGTGCTGCTTCATGAGGGTTTCACTTATAATCTTTTCATAGAAGAGAGTTCTAGTGTGGTTAAATTGATGTAGATTTTATTGGTGGAAGCTTCAGTTTAAACAATCTACACTTGAATTAAACAAACAAAAGACAACTCTTTTATTGAATCTCTCACATCATAAATATCAACACTCTAAAAACACAACTCCCCCAAACCCTAACCATAAGCCCTTTATTTATACTAAACCTAAAAACAGTAAACCTATAGTAACACGACATGTGTTAAATAACTAAATAAAATAAACCAACTACAAGGGCTTGACCAAGACTACTATGTCCACATCATAAATACATAAATATCATACACAAGCTTACTTAATTTATTAGTTATCTTGCATTAAAGTCTTTTAGATTCTTTGAAAAACACCTGATCTTCCTCATAGATAAAAACGAATTGTTGCTTGTTGACAATGAGAGGTTGAAATTAATCAGAACCACACATATTTATATTCGTCAAAAGTTTATATAGTAATAACGTTGGGCAAGATTTAATATCAACATGACTCGCAAAGATTCCCCAATCTCATTTTCCAGTAATTCTTTCTATGAGAGACATTTTCTGGTAGTTTCCACACCAGGACTCACAATTTGGACCAAGTGTGCAACTTTCCAAGAAGATGCCAAACATAGAAAGAATGCATGCAGTGTTCCTCAGTATCCATAGAACTTCCTGGAAACGTAAAAGTTGTAGTGCAAATGATAATACTAGTGTGTTTTTTTTGTGTGAATGTTACGGAACGGAGAGAGAGAAACTGATAAAATAATTTATGGAATAAATAAATGTAGGATACCTCCAACCATGGGTATGATCTTGTAAGTTCATATGTAGCATACCCGCCATCACTATTCTGCAGTGTCACAAAAACATGGAGCATGCCAACAGTGAGATACTAACGACTGACGGTTTTGGAAAAAACATTATAGCACAGTGTTCTAGAAGCAGCTGACTATTCACCTAAGTGGAAAAGGTTATGTACAGATAAGTTTTCCTCGTGTGAAAACCAAATGGTAGGTAGTACAAAAGATCAACGAATAATATAAATAAACATAGTTTACAAATGTACAATTGAGCTCAGGGAGTAAAGACTATTGAACTACAGGACACGTCAAAGGTGTCTATGTTGATAACTAAATGTGGAGCTTGATCTATCAAGTAAATCCCTTGGTCATGAATGACATGTTAAGTATCTGACGGACAATAAAGGTCTGGATGCCTATCCTCTGCCATGTAGACTACAGCGATAAATAAGACCACGACAGAGTTGTGAAATTATCTATTTCCGTTTTTAGCATTCTAATGTATATGGACAAGTTTGCAGGATGCCCTAACAGAGCTGTACAAACTTGGAAATCACATCAAACCAAACTAGCCTCACAAAGGCATAGAATAAATATGACATTCCTAAATCACAGATTTTTTTGATAGTTAGAACCTTTATTCCCTAATCCCCCCTCATTTCCCTGGTGAAGGTAAGAATCGAATCTAAGACCTTGGACCCAACCTTGGCCACTGGACATCTTCAGTTCACTAAATCATAGAGATGGAGAGATCAAATCTTAAAAGTCACATGCTCATTGCCATAATCAGAAGAACATAAAAGAATATTAAGTGGACCAGTGATTTGAGGAAAAATATCAACTGATGCACTAGCAACGTTGCAAGTACAATGGTACAAAAGTTAGGAAAGATTCCAGAATCTAAGAATTAAAAGTGGAGCTACCTGCAGTGAAAGCATAACATTCACAGCATCATAGAATCGATTGGCATTTAATGGTTCACCGACAGCTTCTGAAGAAATCTTTGATAACATGAGAGCAGCCTAAACAAGGAAGGGGAGACTAGTATGAGGTGGCTAGCTGATAAAGCTGGCATGATAAGGGAACCATGGTTAAAAGATCATTCAATAGTTACCTTCAATCCTTCTGATGTGCAGTCTGAGATGGGCCATCCATGATCTGCAGTTGAGAAAGGCCACGCCCCTTTGGATATGTGACGATACCAGAAACTTAAATCACCAGGGCAATCATCTAAAACCTTCAAATCAAAGTAAAAGTGATCAAACAAGGAGCATGCATGAAAATGACTGTTTCATTCAAAGAAATCACGGGGAATAGAGTCAGAAATCTACCTGTGAGGCTTTTATGTAGTCATGCGCCTTGTTAAGAGTTGGAAGGAATTCTTCAAAGAGGTTAGTTGAGATGATTGCTTGAACGGCAAAAGCAGTATCCCACAGTTGACTTCCATTATAACCCTGCAGTTGATTGTTATACACCCGTAGTTAATACATCTGTCGAACGTGCGTTGAAGAATGGTACTCACGGATCAGGAGAATAGACAACATGACATAACACTTTCCAAAGTAACCTAACACCAAAAAACTATCAATTTTCCCAGTGAATAGGCAATCAAACAGTTGATAAACAAGATGGACAAAAAAAAAAAAAAAAGAGTACCAAATTATCATCAAAATACAGCCAATGTATAAATATTTATCAGGGCACCTAAATTTTTTGCTAAGGTTGATATTTCATCTCCGATGGTACAATAATAACTGTGAATGTTACTTGCTTAGTTGCCTTTAGTGTTTGCCATACATAACATCAACTCTTATAAAACTTGATTATATTTAAAGATACAGATGTAGTAACACCTATGTAACAATATGAAGCAGACAATCTCAAACCTGCATTTTCATTCCATCTTCAGCGATCCACAAGTAATCATATATTCTTGGAATATGCAATTTGAATGCTTCTGAGTTTGGGTCTTCCACCCAGCAGCACAGCATATTTAACACCTGTGTACGCAATCAATAGTGTGTTCCCACATATTCAATAATGGCAGTTGACATCTGTGTTTAAATTATCAAAAGGTACTAAAGAAAAACATGGTTATACCGACAAAGGCTTTACAGGATCAAAATGCTTAAAATCATTTACATATCATACTAAAGGTATAAGAACTCTAAGTGATGATTAACTGAATAATAGTCAATTTGTATTAGTAAATGAAAAGGAAAAAAATTCTTCAGAGGTTCTAGTTGTGTGTTTTTATCAATAAAAGACTTGGTATGTTAACAATCTGCTTTACCTTACTTAACAGGAAGTTAAAGAAATTGAACAAGAGAATCATGGTGAACCCATGCGTACCTTGTTTACAGGTCCTATGCATACATAACGAGTATTTTCATCTTCATAATGTATGTGCTGCATTGTGGTGACCAAAGCCTTCTCTCTTAGCTTATTTGCAGGCCACCTCGTTATAACAGGCTCAACACCTTTGTGAAGAGTTGCCCAAAGAATATCCTGTACAAATGAATGAGGATAGTATAGATCTTCCTGCAAATGGAATACCCTTCTGTGAGAAACAATGCAGTCATAAAATAGTGCTCTGCACAAGAAATTGTTTAAAAAGGTACACAGAGAAGACTGCTGGTTAGAAGAGCAGTGATTAACAATGATTAATATGTTCCTTCAAAGCTTAACTTTCTCAATGTTCAAACTGAATTCGATCCAAACCTTTGCGCAAAGATTGCGTGCTTCATTCCAATCTATTTCGTGGTAGGGAACAGTAAAGATCTCCTTTCTCAAAGACAGGATCGTTGGCGTGATTGGACCAACAAACCTTTTCCCATATATATATGACATTGGCAAATAAACCATACGGCAATGACACCACATCCGTCCTGTTGTAATTCAGACACTTAAAGGATTTAATAAATAAATTATGAATCCCAGTTTCTTGTTCTTCAAATTAACGAAGCTAAAGACATGCAAAGATAAGTTAGTGCAGAACTAAGGGAGAAGAAGAAGGTACAAGAACCTGGTTGGAAAGGAAGACAATAAGGGAGCAGCCATATTTCCGGAGGCAGTGGATTGTTGCCGGACCAATCAAATACTCCAAGTACCTATTATCATTGAGCGAATGATGACCTAAGTAACAATAGAAATATATGATAAAAGCAAGAAAGGATGAAGAATAAGTATTGTAACCATTGAAAACTCCGAATAACCACCAAAAGGTAAGTGCAGATATATACCGAAAGCCACATTTTCCCCCATGATGTTATTGTAGTGGCACCACCGTGGTTCAAAATCCAGTTACGACCTTTCTCCATTGCCCCTTCTCCATCATCAGCTCCTTCACCAAGCAATCTTAAAGTAACATAGGTCAGAGCTGTACCAAACATGGTACTACCACCTTCAATGTGTAAACCCCAACCCCCGTCTTTGTTCTGCAATCCACATGCATAAATAATTAGCAACGGTACATTCATGAAAAAAAAACTGTAATTAGATCGTAACAAATCTCAAGTTAGCATAGGAATTCAGATATAATATGAATTAAAATTGTAGGAATTCATTCTTACTTGATGATTGTAAAGATAACGGCGAATCTCTCGCAGATGCTGAGATGAAAAGACTGCATTCAATGCTCCTGTAACATATAGCATAATGACCTGTTGCATTGAATGAAAACCCATGAAAATCTATATAAAACAAGTAATGTTATTCCAGGAAGTTCCACAGTTCAAAAAAGCGCAGCACTTACCAGACCTGGCATGAGAAACATAGGGCCACCATAATCCCCTGGCCAATGCCCATCGTGTGCCTGAATAGTCGAGTAATAGTTAAGAGCCCTTTTCACCGTGGTCTTCACTGCCTCCTCTGTAACTTCTTCAGTGTCATTTACTTTGACTTGCGGTAACAAATCTATACTCAGAGAATTTTCCTTCACCATCTATATTTGGCAATGTAAATATGACTGAGTTACGATAAATAGACAATGTAAATCCAAACGCGTGTTAAAATGTGGTTGTCCACATTCTCATTGTTCCAAAATGAACACAAAATGAACACATAAGTAGTACCAAAACTAAGCATAAGTTAAACACTAAGACAAAGTGCCAAGTGTACCTGAAGTCTCATGAGAAGATCTGAACTATGTTTCTTTTCAAACCGATGGTTCCGGTAATTCTCACGTGATTTTTCAACTTCCAAAACTTCTTCTGGAGTTCCAAGATTTGGATCGAATTCCCAAACTTGTCTTCCAACGTGATTGTTTACACTTCTTAGCCATGGGTCTTTACTACCTTGAGCAATCTTAAGTTTCCACATTGATCACCTAGTTAACAAAAGAACAACAACGTGGTTGATAGATTTTAGAGGTGGTAGTTGGAACTTGGAAGAACACTTACTTGGATTGTTTGGTCAACGTTAAGTTTGAGAGTTTGGTGGGCCAAACCTTAAAAACACATGCACTGTGAGTTTTTATCTTTTTGTTGTTTTGTTTACGCTTTACGACCTCGTGATACATTTGTTCGATATCTTGAAAGTTTCAAACGTTGACATTTTCTTTTCCCGATAATCGTTGACATATGTATATTTTTTTTCCCGAATAATCGGTGACATATATCATATATTTCGATATGTTCCTAAAGTCGCCTTCTTATTACGCAATCCTCTTTGTCCGTGTCTCTGCAACGTTAACAATCTCTGATTTTTATTTTATTTTTCATTAATTTCTAGATGTAAAATTACCATTTTACCCCTGCAAAAGACAAAATAAAAAATAAAACAAAAAAATAGCATGAATTGTAATATTTGTGTTTGGAAAGGGGCAAAATTGGAAAAAAAATTAATGGCGTGATGAATTCACTGTTGAAGCCCTCGTTTTCTTTAAAGAAGTTAGATTTCGTGATATCTTTGACGTAACACAGTTTTAAAGATTCCTAGAAAATAGTTTTTAACTTTAACTTTCATGGCAGGAAGTGTGAATTTTTTACCTGCTGCAAGTCGTTTGATTACTAAACAATAAACAGACAATGCCACGAACAATTTCCTAAAAGACCACAGTACGGTGTAGTACCGATGTTAGATTCAAGTTGCAAAAGAGGAAGAGAAGAAGATATTGATGAATCAGGTAGGGGTGGAGTCTCGCTTGCTTTCTGTGTAGGAAAAAAAATATAAGAAGAAAAAAATTATGGAGGTGGTGATAGGATAGAGAGAGAGTGAGAGATCGATAATTCGGTGAAATTGGGAGAGAACTGGGGAGGAAGAAAATGGAAAGTGTGTGACACTCATTTTTTTTTTATGAGGGACAACAATTAAAATTTTGGACCCTTCATCCAAGCAAGAAATGAGGCTCAGTCCCTTGGTTCTAACTTGGTTGAGTATAAACTCCCTCTCATCGACCCATATCACATAATCTTCCTATTATTTGTGGTATTCATCTGCATCTTTGAGGAATTCATCTATCTCTTCCATTGTGAGATTGACTACATCTTCCATAGGGTCAGAAAGCAGGGTGGAAAATTCTTCATCTATTTCAGTTATGTTCAGGGAGTCAAAATTGTGATCTTTGTATTCTTCCCTAAGAGGGGTATCTACTAGTGTGGAGACTAAGGCGTCGGCTGCACTAATTTGATATACGAAACGCTCAATAGACTTCATGTAACGCCCGTATTTAAAATACATATTTATTAATTAATTAATTATTTATTTATTTATTTAAAAATCGGCTGGATTGGATTTGAGATTTGTGGGCCTGATTTCTGGGCTCGAGTCTGTGTTGGGCTTGGGTTTCGGACCCAAGTATATAAACACATTTTTCTAGAAAATAGGGTTCATAAAAAATAAAATATATTAAAAATGGAGGCAGAGTTTGAAGCTCGTTGGCTGGAGCGTTGGAGCGCGACGACTCGGACTAGGAGGATTTTGTCGAGCTGTTCATTATTGTGAGTAGATTTTTTTTATACACCGTATAATTTTCGCAAGTTTAAAAATAATACGTAAATTGTCGTTTGAATATATATAAATATATATTATTTTCGGTGATGTTTGGAATCAAGTTTACTGGTATAATTGCAAAAATAGCAAAAGTTATAAAAAAATAAATAAACAGGATACAGAGATTTGGTTCGGCAGGCAAGAACTCACTATAGATCCAATTGTTTGAGGATCGTAATATATCATGTTTTCCACTCATTCTACTTTGGTTTCCTTAAAATACATATCAGGGGTTGTGTAGTTATTGCAAATGGTGGAGTTTTTGGAGAGATGGGAAGTTGATCTTCGGATTGGAATCACTGGCAGTTGGGTTTTTATTTGTTAAACCATTCGGATTG
The DNA here is from genome assembly GCF_015680905.1 of Coptis chinensis. Lineage (NCBI taxonomy): Eukaryota > Viridiplantae > Streptophyta > Magnoliopsida > Ranunculales > Ranunculaceae > Coptis > Coptis chinensis. Next base: position 18,657,152 of record NC_141457.1, on the reverse strand, counting down.
GGCGAATTGGTTTTGTTTTGGGTTGGTTGTTGTATATAGTTTGGTGTGCTATTGAAGGTCTGTCGAAGAGCGACAGATGTTAATGGCGTCGTCTGCCTTATGTGGGTTGAACTCAGTTTGATATAAGTTTAGTTGTTGTTGGGGATTAAATATTTGATGTCGGGTTGGTGGGTTGAGTCTTTGTTGGGGCGGTTTGAAGCTCGGAGAATTCATCAATGGCGGCGACCAGTAACGCCCAGTTTTCATTTAAAACCTTGTTGTTGTTTAGTTGGTTTTGATTGTGTTTTGGAATGGAGTTTGGTTGTTGAGGTTTGAGTGCGTGAGTATCGCCGATTAAAGCTTGGGTGACCATTAATGGCGGTCACGATTTTCAGATCTAGATTTAGAAAGAGTGTTGATTGTATGATTTTCGATTTTGGCTTTTGTTAAAGTTTAAAGGGTTTTCATGAGGAGGGAAACCGACTTGATGAAATGGGAGATGGTGGTGGCCGGAAATTTGGGCTGCTGGTGGTGGAGGAAAATTGGAGAAGATGAACAGTAACCCATTTCGGGTTTGGGCTTGGTTCTTTGGGCCCAGTTTTAGTTGTGATTAGTTGGGCCTTAGTTGGTTTGTTAGCTGGGCCGAAATGTTTAAGTTTTTGGGCCCGGTTTGTTTTAGTTGTTTGGGCCAACCTTTTATTTGTTTTGTTTGGGCTCTTTTAGTTTAAGTTGTTTTGGACCGGACCACATTAGTTATTTTTGGACCGAACCACTTAACTGTTTTGGGCCAGTTTCTAATAGTGCTTGGGGCCAGTCCATAGGACTTAAAATAGATCTATATGGGTCTTTCAACTTTTGGACTTTCGGGTTATAAGGTTTGGGCTTGGCCAGTTGGGTCCGAACCATTACCTTGGTCATGAGCCTATGAGCCATGCACTTTTGACCTTAGCCATGAACCATGGCTATGACTATGAACCTGTTGAACACAGAAACAACAGTTTGACCGTTGACTTTGACTGTTGACTTTGACCTTTGACCGTTGACTGTGGAATGTTGACTTTTTCCAGTTTTTCTCATATTTGATTTTATGGACTATTATAATAATAAAATGTTGTCGAACATTATATAACGTTGTTTGTCATTATCTAATTATGATTTGACGTGAGTAGTGTGTAAAACATATATATATATTGGCTTTGATTGTGGATCGCGTGGACCGCCTAAATTGTGTTACGTTTTATGTTGTATATTATGCGGACAAATCCAATGCTAAAATGTTGTAGAAGCTTGTATAAATTGGTTAGTCCTTATCTAAGAAAGATTTGACATTGATGTTGTGTATTTTTGACACGTGCTGAGATAGAAACTGTAGGAGATATATTATTCCTAAAACGCTATAAAAATATATGCGATACGTTTGAAGCAATTGTGATATCATATGATATATTGGGATGTATATATTAAATGCAATAGTTTTGGAGAAATAAATGTATCACCGCTCTATTATTATATATGTGATGAGGTAGTATAGTATTGAGGAATATTTGCCCACGGGAGTGTGGTGTAGTGCAATAATATATTGGCACGTGAAAGAATGAAATTAGTTATGAGATATATTCGAGACATTTCTAAATATTGTGGCTTACTGCAATAATGTATTTGACATGCACGTGATATAGTGAAACGTTTATGAGTCATAAATGTATGACACCTGAATAAATTACGTAACGAAAATCCTAGAACCCGACTACCACAACTCATGTGATCTGCCCCTGTGTGGGCGTATTTGATATATAAGATGTTGTATATATATGAGATGTTGATTGACCCATGTGTTGGGCAATCGTGGCTGAATAGTGGCTTGATATATAAGATGTTGATATATAAGATGTTGTATATATATGAGATGTTGATTGACCCATGTGTTGGGCAATCGTAGCCGAATAGTGGCTTGATATATAAGATGTTGATATATAAGATGTTGTATATATATGAGATGTTGATTGACCCATGTGTTGGGCAATCGTAAGCGAATAGTGGCTTGATATATAAGATGTTGTATATATATGAGATGTTGATTGACCCATGTGTTGGGCAATCGTAGCCGAATAGTGGCTTGATTATTCCGTTCGCAAATATTGGAACGAGACGCGATATATTTTATCTTTGAATAGGGGCATTACTTATATAATGGCTTCCGTGTGAGGATTTACGGTGTCGCGCATCCCGCCGGGTGGTGGTTCACGCACGAGTGGTACATTATATAAGGGGAGGCATGTGGATGTACATGTTCGGCATTGGGTAGCGATTGTGGTAGCCAGGGAAACTAGGTAAGACATAAATACGACGTGAATTTAAGGGACACACAAAGAAAGTCTAAACTAATATAATTATGGTAATATGTTGGTAAATGATATATCTCTAGATAGATGATTGTATATGTTTTGCTGGTTAGTAGTTTAGTTAGAACCTAAAAGCCTCGTGGAGGAACTAAATGCCTTTTATTATCGTATGGTATGTTGTATTAGTTGTTGGAAGTTAAAACCTCGAAATGAGGAACTACCGCCTAGATTATTGTACTTAAGGATGTTGTATTAGTTGTTGAAAGTTACTTACCGGGGGAAGGAACTAACTGTCGTATGGATGGTGTACATATATGTATAATTATATTTTAGATTTTAGAGCTACTCACACCAGCATTTTTATAATCCTGACCCGATTTGCATGTTTGCTTATCGGGTGTGTTCATTCAATGAACATAGTTGATAAGTTTTAGACAGTTTAGTGTTGAAGAAGAGTGGTTGTTGCTTGTGGTTTTCGTTAAGCGTTGATCTCGGATTTGTTTTGTTTTCCTCGAGGTGATATAGAATTTCGGTCCTAGACAATGTTTTTTGTATTTTCATTTGTAAATTTTATTAAAGAGTTATTGAAAGGAGAGTTGTAACCTAATCTTATTTGTGAATCTTTGTCATGAAGAAGACTTTTGTTTAAGTTAAAAATTTTATTGGTTTTTATTATCCGCATATTTAAACTGTTTATGGGTTTTTGGGAGTTGAGAGTGCGTCACACCTCGGAGATCGAAGAGTCGGGAACAAATAATGTTTTTCCGAATTCTGTCGAAATTCGGGGTGTGACACTTCACTTCTCCTTCTACAGGCAAACCTAGTTGTCCATGCTTGAGTCTAAATATGTTAACTTCCACAGAAAGATTTCCAAATGAAAGACTCATTAATCTATCCCGACAATTGATTTGAGCATTGGCAGTAACCAAGAAAGGACGCCCTAAGATGATTGTGATAGAATCATGAGCAAATTTTGTGTCAAGAATAATGAAGTCGACTGGGTAGTAAAAATCCTGAACTTTAACTAGAATATTTTCAACTACGCCTTTGGGATACTTAATAGAATGATCGGCTAACTGCAAAGTCATTTTGGTTGGTTTAAGTTCATAGAGACCTAGCTGTTTATATAAATAAAAAGGGAGTAAGTTAACATTCACCCCTAGGTCTAATAGTGCAGTTGTTATGAAGTTATCGCCTAAGGTGCATTGTACAGTAGGACGACCAGGGTCCTTGTACTTAACAATTTCGTTATGTTCAGATAAAGAGAGATATTGTTCAGTTAAGAAGGCTTCTTTAGGTATGTGGGTTTTCCCCTTCGTGGTACACAACTCTTTTAGAAACTTAGCGTGTCCAGGTAGACTTTTTATAACATCTAGAAAAGGTAGGTTTATAGTCAGATTTTTAAACACTTCCCTAATCTCATCAAAATTCTCCTCCTTTTTAGACATATATAGTCTCTGGGGAAATGGTGGTTTTTCTCTATATTTTGCATAAGGGTCAACAGTATTATTAATATTGTTTTTATCTTTTGCCATTTTCCAACTAGGTTTCCATATTGGAACCTCTACAGGTGTAAGATCATCAATTTCTATTATTGGGTCTTCTAAGGTTTTCCCTTTTGGTTGGGCGACTAGTACTTTTACAGTTGTTGGGTCTTCAGTTTCTATGACAGTATTAGGTATGGTATCATTTTCAGCTTCCATTTGTGGGCAATCTTCAGGCATAGTCACTTTGTTATCAACTACTTTCCCAGAACGAAGGGTAGTGATGGCCTGTAGTTTCCCTTGGTTTATATTACCATTATACTAAATACTGTTTACTTCGATGGCAATGTTTGTTGACGTAGGGTTAGACACTGCTTGTAATGGGGCGAACATTTTGATAATTAAAGCATGTAGGTGTACCTTGTTGTTGTTGATTATAATTAGTGTTCTGCATCTATTGTGTGTTAAGGTTGGTGAAAACGTAATTATCTACTGGTTGTGGTGGAGGTGGACCGTAGAGTAAGGGAAAAAAGGAATTGGTATGGTTGGGATTAAAACAGATATTACATGGACCAGTGTTTATGTTCATGACAGGAGTGGGATTCACTTCTTGTTTATGGACAGAGAGTGGATTGACCTTTCGAGTGAGGGATTCAATTAAAGTTCTAAGTTCAGGATCTAGTTTTACCTCAAACATACTGGTTGCCTTAACTGTTGAAGAGGAAGTATTGGAGCGGGAGTAATCGTTACCTCCCCAGTTGTTGCTTTTCTTGGATTGAGTATCTAAAAAGTTATAATTATATGTGGCTCCTTTACTTAAGAAATGACCTCCATTCATGATATCTGAAGTCTCCTTATGATGTTGGGATAGGTCTTTGAAGAAGGCACGAACTAGTGTGTCTTTACCAAGATTATGATAGGGACATTCTACTATAAGATCAGTGAAACGATTCAAAGCCTTAGAAAAAGATTCTTGAGGCTTTTGGAAAAATAAGTAAATATTTTGAAGCATCTCATCAGTCTTCTGTGGTGGTGAAAATTGTTCTATAAATAATTCAACTAGTTTTTCCCATGTGTCGACAGAGTTCGACTTTTGTGCTGTTAGCCAAGCAGCCGCTTTGTCAGCTAGGGTGACAGGAAACTCCTTGAGATTTATTTTTTCAAGTCTTACGTTATGATGATGAAATGTAGTAAGAACTTGTTGTATCCTATGTAAGTGTTGCTAAGGCTTCTCACGGTCTAAGCCATGGAAAACAGGTAGCTGATTAAATATATTGGGAGGGATTCTAAAATCTCCCGTAGTATCTGCAAGAATTACGCAGGACTCAGGTCCATCATTTAAAGCCTTATAGAAATCAGAGAGGGGCCTCTCTGCTATTTCTTCACCCATTGCTACAGATGTAGTTCGGGTGGGTGTATTAGGTGGTATGTGTGTGGTGATGTGTGAATTTCTAAATAGGCGATTATTTTTGCGTCTATGATAAACTAATAAGGCAGGTTTATGCGTACCAGATCTTAATCTCATGCAAGTTTTAAGTATAATAGGCAATTCCTAATGAGCATGCACAAATTCGCCTAATTATTATTAGAAATATAATCCTCTTACAGTAGATTCGAGGATGCAAAGAGGTGTTACCTAGAGCGTCCTTGCTATGCGTATAAATAGGGCCTTCAACAGCCTTGAAGCATGTCTATGTTACATGAACAATTATACTAGTACTGGTCGGGGTACACGAGGTGGAAAGTGAAGCCCTGTAAAAAGTTTACCCTGATTAGTGTACTGTTAAAGTTTTAAGAATAAGGTTTAGTCTTTTAGCTCTGGGCTTCGTATTAGGCCTAGATGTCAGGCTTGTAAAACGGGCTTTGGTAGTGGGTGGGCTTACTAATTAAACTAATATTAATTAATTTTTTTGTATTTTTAGATCAAACTAACGGCTAGGCCACTTATGAATTGAGGGAGGTTGTCCGTGCGTGCACGTTCTTTAATTAGAGAACCCCAATTCTTTGAGTTTTCTAGACATCGTATAGTATGAAAAGAATTAATTTTAATTACTAAAAACTTTTGGGCATACGAGTACTGTATTGTACTCTCGAAGTAATATTGCAATTAACATTAAAAACTGAATTTATTCTACTTAACATAGGGCGCGGGGCGCGCTAGTAAGTAAAAATAGTAGGTTCAAATTTTTAGGTTCAGGTCAGAAAGTTGCAGGGAGTTGTTTTCTCAACTCGTATGCACTTAAATAGTAGCAGAAATTTTTCGAAAAATCGTGAATAGTGAAAACAGTGTTTTGGTTTGAAAACAGTGAACATTTTGCGATACAAAATTAAAGCAAACAAGATGGTAGCGGCGCCATTTGATAAGTAAGTTTTGATAATGTAAAAACAGTGTTTCTACACTACTAAAGTCATGTTATTCAAGTTATATAATACTCTCTAAAACAATTGTTATATGGGAGTAATCGTTTTCGATCCACTCTTGCTTGCACGTACTTGACACAAATTTAGACTAAACTAACTATTGCATTAATGAGAGAGAAATATGAGATGATAAAAACAGTAATTAAATATGCTAAAACAGTGATTTAAATTAATGGAAGAAAGATATAGAGAGGGGTAATCCACCATACGATTCGTTTGGCTATTAGTTGGTCATTGAATCGCTTGTTTTGATCCCTAGTAAACAACCTACATCTCTATAGTTATTGTTTGACTAGCATGAGAGATTAGCACCCCCACAAATCTCTTTGATGGGGTTTCTAAACTCTAGTTCTCCGTTATAAGCTTTATCTCTAGACACTCACAACGAAGAACTTGAGGTTCTTTTGCAAAACAATAATAAAACTAATTACCAATCATCTTCACATGGTTTCATAAACCCCTTCTAATGAAGGTTTAGCTTGTGTCATTGGAATCATACTAACTAAATAATAGTAAGAAAACATAATAAAGTAAGACAATAATTGAAATTAACTAAAAGCTTTTATTGAATAAGGCTTAATGGAGGCTACACTACTAAACTAATTAACTAAACCTAAACTAAACTAAAAAAGGAGATAGAGAGAGAGAGAGAGAGAGCCCTAATTACCACTATACTAAAGAGGGAGTAGCCAAGTTAGGTTTAACCTTAATCCTCTTTATATATGAGAGATGTTAGGGTTATATTTTCGTGCATGGGCCAAAAAGGGGGACTTTGAGCCTCTAATGTGAGCCCAAAGTCCATTAGGTTAAGTCTAAAGGGACCACACATGCTAGAAATTACTTCAGTGCCTTTTTATTCCACTTTTACAGCTTGGATTGGACATGGCAAGGTCCATTGGAAAGTTTATTCTGAGCAGGTCGTTTTGACATAAAATAGGCCCAATTTCGAGGCCCGAGTCCAAAGATACACCCATTTGAAGTTTTGTTGACTTTTATGTTCTTTTTCAACCCGAATTGACCTTTTTTTTTTTTTTTTTTTTTTGAAACGTTTATGAGGGGCTTGGCAGACCCCAACCTGTATTAATCAAACTCTCTGGTACAACTTACCAATAGCATCTTCCTCTACTATTACATTAAGCTCATATGTAAGAGGAGGCATGCTTACAAAAGTAACTCCAGGATTTATAATTCTATCCCGAGTAGTACTAGACTTAGCCATCAAGTCTGCCGCTCTATTCTTTTCCCTATACACATGGGACACACTAACTGACCCACACTGGTTCATTAGCCTCCAGATGCCTTCTACTGTATCGAGACAATACCAAGGGCTCATCTCCTGTCTGTTAATAACTTGGACTGCTCTTAGAGAATCGGATTCAACCAGAATCATATTACGCTTAACAGGTGAGCGGAAGACCCTCAATTCCTTTTAACTCTTGGATAATCACCGATCGTAAGTTCACATTTTCCATGTATAAGAGTATAGGAGACCCCTCATGGTTCCTCAATATACCGCCATAACTAGCACTATCTTCAGTCATTGGGCTTGGAAATGCTTTTTCTTCTTGATTCTTAGGCTTTAAACATAGAACTCTCTCAGCAATTATCTTGACTCGTTTTCCATGCAAAATGACATCCTTAAGTACATAATCAGCTTCAAGACCTGAAATACACAAAAACACGTAAACTATAGTAACTCTTATTTATTATAAATATAATTAGCCTAAATGTAATACTATTAAGGGGTTTAAACTACACTTTTGGGTGCTTATCAAAAACTATGAAAGACTTTTGTGCATAATTTTGGCACACAAAGTCTTATTTGGTTGACACAAAGTTTTGATTGATTTTGGCAAAAAGTCTTGATTAGGTGGATACAAATTAAGCTTTGGCAAACAAAGTCTTGCTTGATTAGGTAGAAAATGATTAAGCTTTGGCTAACAAAGTCTTAATTGGTTGGCAAATGATGTGGTGGCATGAAAAATCAAAGTTTCTTATTTAAGGATGCAGTTGGATGGTCGAAATTCGCGTGGATATAAAGAAAATGAGAGCAATCTCTTGCTTTAAAAGAGAGGTCTCATTAACAAGAAACAACTTTTGCTCCATAGTTAGTTTAGTCCGGAGTAGAAAGTTTCTATATAAGGTTTTTAGTCTTGTAATATGTTTTATATCTAAGTTGTTAATAAAATCTTTTATATGTCTTTATACTAGTATTTGCCCGATTAATGCGTGATTTATATATATATGCGTGCCTTTGGCACCCCCGACGCGCATCTGCCCCCCGTATAACATAGATACACGCGCCTTCGGTGCCCCCGATGCGCTCCCCCCCCCCTACCATTTTTTTTTAAAATGAGCCTATACTCATGTTTCCAGAGCCCAACAACCCATAAAAGTTTAGCCTAAAAACAGTTCAGGCCTTTTTTGTGTGGGGTGGGTGAGGTGAGAAAAACTTTTAAACTTACCCCAAAAAAACTTGTTAACTCACTCCAGAAAAACATTTTAGTGGCTATGGGTAGGGGGTGACACAACCACGTATCACCTTATAAGGTGGAATTTGTTAACCTACTCCACCTTTCTTTGTTATATAGAATGGACTCCAATAAAATCTTTATATCTAAATTAGAGTTCTATATCTTTTTGCTACTTCATTTAACAACCATTAGATTTCTTGATTAGGAAAACAAATTTTAGTAACTTGCATATTAAGTCACATAGGAAAGTGGTTTAAATAATATTTATAAAACCCTGCTCACATAAGTTCCTTCTAAAGTAAGTTCCATTTGGTTGTTAATTAGAGTTCTAGCCTTTTGGTTTGGGACGAAACCCTTGCTCAAAATAAATTGCAATGTGCACATGAGCGAGGTATTTGAACAATTGTACTCGAGTGTGTGTGAGAATCAGTTATTTACACATGCAAAAGGACAGTTATCAATTGGTGGCGCTCCCAAGGAAATGCATTAGAAACCGCATACCAAGTGGAATATATTTATGATTAATGATTTTTTTTAATTGGCATCATTGCCGCGTTAGAAACTGCATATCAATTGGCGCCGCTGCCGGGGAAATGCATTAGAAACCGCATATCAATTGGCACCGTTGGAATATGTTTATAACCGCGTTTAAATGACAGTTATCAATTGGCACCACTGCCATCCTAAAGGCTTGAAAAACCGTATACCAAGTGGAATAGCTCAACGGGGAACCCCCCCACTTCTACCCTTTCATCTATTTCATTTTTAATTTTGCATTTGGTTTTCGTTTGAATTTTATTTGTATTTCGCTACTGATTCGGTACTGTCATTTATTTTCGCTTGCAGGTTGCATAAGAGTTGAAAAATCAACTCCTTAAACCACTATGAAATGACTAAAAAAAATTTAGCTGACGACCCATAGTTTAGAGTGCGGACACGCCCTTGATTGACCTATGCAAAGCCCGCCTCGCGCTCTTAATCCAGTTAAAAAAAAAAAAACTGCCCGCATACCAAAAGTACCAAGCGCGCCCCGCGCCTTATTTTGCCTAATGCAGAGCGCGCCCGCACCCCCAATAAATACTGATCAGGTTGAGTTTTTTTGAGGACCATCCAATTCACTTCTCGGACCTGGAACAGTACTCATATTGTATTCCAGTAGCATAAGAACATGCTTCAAGGCTATTGAAGGCGCTATTTATAAGCGTAGCAAGAGCACTTCCAGGTTTCAACCCCTAACACTCCCATTTTTGTATATTATCATGTTGTATGTTATTATTTACATGATAGCATATATATATATATATATATATATATATATATATATATATATATATATATATATATATAACGTATGTGTGGAATTTGTATGCATGTTTAGCATATATATATGTATCAGTGGACGTTGTTGCATGATTAGCATTATCTATCTACATATGAGTGAACTGTTTTATTCAATAATTTGATTTTGTTATGAAAGAGGAGAACATTCCAACGAGGGTTAAAATTTGAGTTGGGTAAGTTGTTTCTAATCTCTTCGGGGTGAAGTTGCTTTCTATATGACATTCGCAATCTCACTGAGTATTTACGAAATCAAATTATTATACAAAACACATGTCATTTAGATTTGTATATTATTTTACGTTGTCTATTTAGCTTTTACGTATGTGATCCATCTTTGCCTATATATATATATATATATATATATATATGAGTAGAATCTCTTCACATACTAACATCTATAGCCACGTCTGAGTGGGCTGTGTTTGCATGATTAGATTTTATATGCATATTTAGTAACTTACACTTGAAATTAAAAAAATAATAATAAAATAAAATTAAAAAAAAATACTACTACTACTAATAATAATAAATATTTTGTGTCTTTATCTTATGCATAACTTGTAAATAACTTTAAAAAAAAAACATAAATCATAAACATATTCCAACGGTGTCTAGGAAACTTGAAAGATTGAGGTTCTCTAATTAAAGAACGTGCTTGCACGGAAAACCTCCCTCATATCTCTCATGTGATCTGGCTGTTGGTTTATGCACACATATTCCTCGCTTCACTGTTACATTAGTAGAAGCGTAGGCCTACATTGTTCATTTCTAATGCTTACGTAAATGATAAATTCATGTAAAAATAAGTTATTTTTTGTGCCTCAGATTTCATTTTATGCTTGCATGATGATTAAGGTCTAGTAATAATAAAGAATTTGAATATACTTATTGTATAAAAAAAATACGATAAGCAATTGCGTAAGTTCTCACTTCAACAAAGTTCTTCATCAGTTAATAAAAATCATCAAAATCCCTTGACACCATTAACTCCATTCGTTATGGTTGACGAAACAAATCATCCAGCAAAGAAGCCCCTTTTGGACATCTATACTGCCTTACAGGAAGGACCTTCTTCTTGCATCAAGCTCGAGCATATTACGGGCCGGTGACACTACTGTAGAAAAGTACATAGATAGTATCCCAAAAACACTATGAATTTTACTTGATAACACTTGCAAAAACGCTATTAAACACGATGCTATGCTTTTATCAATAGTGTTGTCCAAAAAAACTCTATTAAACATGTTTTTGGATTGTTACCTGTTTATCATGGTTTAGACCATGAGAAACCGTACAATCACCTTCGTAGGATTCAACAAGTAGCCACCACTTTCCAACATCCATCCATCTCTAACGAACAAGTCTTGTTAAGGTTGTTTCTTTTCACCTTAGTTGATAAAGCTTAAGTTTGGCTAGCAGGTCCACCGCCCCAATCCATCGACACATGGACAAAACTTGTACAATCTTTTATGGTAAAAGTCTACACTCAGAAGAAAACTACTTAAATGCTTCAAAAAATTCAATTCTTTTGCCAACATCCTCATGAATCGTTTACTGAAGCATGGATTCGATTTACCGATCTTCTTTTGGAATGTCCCCATCATCAACTTGACACCACTGTCCTCGTCCGTTCATTCTTTAATAGTCTTTCCGATCATAAAAAAAAAAATGCTTGATATTATGAATGGCGGTTGTTTCATAGACAAATGGACTACTGAGACATACAATCTTCTTGAAAAACAAGGTTAGAGATACCCATTGGGGTAACATTGATACTTCAAGATCATCTAAGGACATTGTACCCAAAGCTACATCTGTGTTTGAGGTAAAACCCGACCCAGAAATAAAAACCCTAATCGAATCCCTAACAAAGAAGGTAGATGCTCTCGCAGTTCAAGTGCACGATCAAAAACCAAAACAGGTCATGGACGTTAACACTTCCTCATGTTTTCTTAGCCTAAGTCCTTATCATCCTGATACCTATTGTATAACAACCCTAATTTTCTATTCTTTTTTTTTTAAATTAAATATATATAAAGTTAAATAATAATAAAACAAAATAGGATAAATATTAGTGGAGAGAGGAAACGTGGGTAAGGAGGATAAACACTCTTCACTATTTTCGGGGGGTTTTGAAAAAAAGGAGTTTACAGGGAGAGAGTTTTTACATAGAGTGGAAAAGAGAGAAAGACGAAGATTATTGGGATTGCTTTCTGATGATTGTTACGTGGTGTTTTTCGTTCTCAAGTTTATATTCATTCACGTCGCTCGTAAATACAACAGAGGTGAATAGATACTTTTAACTATTTAAATTTCCTACCGTGACATCAATTTTCAAAGTGGGCGTGTTGTTGATATTTTGTTTACTGTTGATAATATTAATTTGGGTTAATTTGGTTATCACAACTCAAAACAAGTTACAATAGATAGCAATAAAGAAAAAAGGGAATCGACCTTTCATCTCAGAAAGATTTCTTTGTAATCAGTTATATATATACATCATTTTAATTATGTCAAATTGGGTTTGATTATTATTGGTTTTATATCGATTAATGTGATGTGGATCTGTCAGATCGAAATTGGGGTTTATTGTTCTGTTTTGGAGTTTGATTGTGTTGATCGCTTGAATTGGTGTTGATGATGTTTGTAATTGGTAGCAAGGACCAAAATATCGATATCAGTTAATATATAGGTGTACCCAAAAACCGATATATATCGGATATATCTATTTTTTTTGTGATCAGTCCAAACTATTTAATATTGAAAATATCAGATATATCAGAAATATAATATCAGATTTATATTAAAAAATGGTCAAAAAGTCAAACGATATATATCGTAAATAATGGATATATCGATTATCTCAGCGATATAAAGTTTTATATCGGAAATTCCGATATATATTAGAAAAAAAGGTTCTATATTCGGTGGATATATATCGGAAATATCAATATCGGTGTACCAAAATACCGATATATATCGGCGATATTTTGGTCCATGATTGGTAGATTATTGAGTGATGTTGAAGATTTGATATTTGTCACTAATGGAGGTCGAGAATTAGATATGTTTTTTAGGGAGGGTTTTTGAATTGATGATTTAGTATTTTTTATTAATTAAAGTTATTGGGTTTTTCACCCTAACCAATTTCAAATGATTTTTGGGCCGATAGGTGGGTTAGTGCTTAGGGTTTGTTGGTTCGGTAGTTGAGGAAGAAAATGAGGGCGAGGGTGATTATGTACAATGATAAAAGTAAAAACGATAGTTTTACCTATGAATAAGCGATTAAACTCAAATGTAAGTAAAAATAGAACTATTTTACGCTTAATGTTATCAAAGTTTTCTACTCTCGATGCTATTGCAATATAGTCGGAATAGAAGATTCGTTCCACTCCTAGTTCTTTAGAAGTCTAAGTTAACTACGATTATTAGTCTATCAAAGTCAATGAGAGTAACGATGGAAATTATACTTCGAAGAAAAAACTACTAATCAAGATACGATAATTAAAATACGGAAATACTAAATTTATAATATGATAGGGAATTAGAGGGATTTGATTCTATCTTAATTCGACTTAATCAACTAGCGAGGAATTATCGTAATCCGAATTGTAATACTTTCGCATAGCAATTGGGGCATCCTAATCCCTAATTGTTCATGGTAATATCTACCAACTAACAACTAGCATGTGAAATAATCAAACCCATTCTCATGGTGAACTAATTATTTTCTAGAATGGAATGGAATATTACGAACTATTCTACGCTAACAACAATCAAGTTTCATCAAGGCTTCTTCAAACCCCTCTAATGGAGGTTTTAGCCTTGAATCATTATACTATCATTTCTAAAACGAGAACAACTAGCACAACTCATTATTGAATAAATGATTAAACTTCATAAATCTAATTTAACAATAGTCTAAGATTCAAAATGAATTAAAACAAGATTTAAAACTAATTTAGAACTAAGATGATGATTAACAAATTATCAAATTAAGACAAACTAATTATGAATTAAAGATTGAATTCGAAATTAAATATTGAAATATAAACTAAGTATTTTATTCTAAAATTTAAAACTTGTTCTAACAACTAATAAAATTGACAACTAACTAGATTAATCTATAAAAACTAATTTTATGAATTAAACCTAATTATATATTACAAAACTAAATTTTATGAACTAGAACTAGGTTTTAGATCTAGATAGCTTAAGAGCTAAGCTTTTGTCTCTTGATATAAAAGGGCTAGATCTACAAATTCGTGCATGGGTCGAGGAGCCATGTTTTGGGTTGAAAAGTCGAGCCCAAAACCCAATTTGTTGAATCCAAGACTTTCCTTTCTGGTCGTGTTACTGTAGCACAAGTTTTCACCAACTTATACTACTCTGATCAAGTCAAGGTCTGAACCATTGGAAAGAAGTTTCTGAGCCGGTCATTTTGATATAAAATGAGCCCAAATCCGAGGCCTGAGTCCAAAGATATGGCTTTTTGAAGTTCTATTGATTTTTCTTCAGCTTTCTAATCCGGTTTGACTTTCACTTAACAACTTTGACTTAGGCTTTTTACGAGCTTTTTCTCCATGACACTTGGCTTTCTTCATAGAACTTTCATAGCAATCACTTTAGCTCCTTTTAGTGCCTAATTAGTAACGAATTTATATTTATTCAACTCCGAAGCCTGAAATACTCAAAAGCACGTAATTAGTGAGAAACCTATATTATTAATGACATAATTGGTCTAACAGCTATATTGTTAAGGGGTTAAAACTACAGTTTTAGGCTCTTATCATATAGTACACCCGATCGTTGTTTAGTTTAGTTAGTTGGGCTTGGGCCTATTTTAAGATATAATACTTTTGGGCTTAAATTTTGTTAAGTTAGCTTGGGCTGATTTCTTTTATTTTGTGGGTTGGGTTCTTTTTATTTTAAGTGGATTGGGATGTTTTATTTAGTGTTGGGCCGGTTTCTATTTTTATGTGGGTTGGTCTTTATGTTTCCAAGTGGGTCGGGTTGAGTAAATAGGCCTGTTTTAGACTTTTGGGCTTAGGCCTTTGCTTTGGTTTTGTTTTGGTTAGTAGTGTTAGGACCATGGGTTGAACTGTTTTAAGCATGGGTTTAGGTTAGGACCTGTTTGGATGACAACCGCTTTAGGAATGTTGACCATTGACTTTTTATTGTTAACTTTTCGAACTTTTGACATATTGAACTTTGTGGACCAATCCAATAATAGGATGTTGTCGAAACTTGTATAAATAAGATAAAGATTTGACGTTGTATTATGCAATAATATATATTAACACTGATGGACTTTGACTTTGAATATGTGGTTGATAAGAACTATGAAGGCTTGATTCTAATCTTGAAAGATTTGGATACGTAGGCAGCTTTGAGCAAAAGTGCAACCACTATATATATAGTTATTGTGTGATAACTATATGTGTACAATGTTAGTACTTAATTGTGTATGTTATTGTAGTGGTTCAAAAGGTATTCAGGAGGCATTTAATTAATATGTTTCTCATAATTGAGAATTTTGATATATATAGTTTATATATTTGATATTGAGGCAAGTTGAATGGCTATTGTGTTTGGAATCTTTATTAATGATTTTATTGTATGATCGAGAAGATGTATATTTTATGATGAAAATATTATAATAAAGGATAACTCTTGAGTGTTAAAAAGTGTTGTGAAAATATAATGTGTTGCCCACATCTTTAGATCTCTCCATGCCTCTTTGATGAAAAGAAATGAAATGAAATGTTTATGACTAATGATGTAATGTGAAAAGCTGTCTTAGAGAGGAACTAAGGCATTCGCCTTGCGGGTGGGCTAGATTCCTTGAGTGTATGGGAATGTAGGCTAGATTCCTTGAATGTGGCAGGAATGACCTTAGGTATTCATTAAAAGTGTCATGAATGACCTGTTAATGTGATGATGGGTATTCCTTGAATGTGGAAGGAATGACCCCAGGTATTCATTGAATGTCCCATGAGTGACCTGTTAGTGTGATTATGGGTATTCCTTGAATGTGGCAGGAATGACCCAAGGTATTCATTGAATGTGCCATGAATGACCTGTTATATTTTTATGCCAATAAGAGGCTGTGATTATGTGTATGGAAAGCCTAGAGATGGCTGTGACTCACAAGTTACGAGTTTACAAGATGGAAATATGTTTTCTGGAGGCGATATCCCCACTTGGGACATATGTCTTGTAGTGGTATTCGGTGTGAGTGAGGCACACGGGTATGTGTGATTTGGCAAATGTGTGAAGTGCAAATCGTGGAGTAGGAACTAAAGGTTGGGCAGTGTCTATTAATAAATGAGTCAATGAGATAATTAATAAGCAAAGTAAAATATTGATTTTTCGTATGATGGAGTTATTGTATATGAATATTTATGTATTATGATGTACATAATTTCTTACAATAAATATATATGTGGTTTGTGTGAGTTGATACTCATGAGGGATGAATATACTCTTTGGTTATGATATTTTTCTTGTTCTCATAAGTAGATGAGTGGTTAGTTAGTAAAATATTGATGTTTAAGTATGAAGAAGTTATTGCATATGAATATTTATGTATTATGATGTACATGATTTCTTATAAGAAATATATACGTGGCTTGTGTGAGTTGATATTCACAAGGGATGAATGTACTATCTGGTTGTGATTTTCTCATTCTCATAAGTAGATGAGTGGATGTATATAATTTCTTACGTAGGAATGTACGTGAATGTAGTTAGCATGATATATATGATGGATATGGTGATGTGACATGAATATTAATATTGGTGATATATTATGCTAAATTATGTATATCCATGATGATTGTAGTGAGAGTGAAATAAATGTATATTTTAAAAGATTACGTTTGGGAAATCTAACTTTGTTTTGCAGGAGACTAGGACTTATTAATATTTTATGCAGAGACGTTGTCCTACCCTTACACAGAAGCGGTTTTCGATAAGATTTAATTTAGTGAAATCTTACTTGGGAAGACTCTACACGCCGGTTTGGAAAATGGAACTTTCTTGTCTTCCATGTTGAAATGATTGAATAGTATATTTCTTTATTCAAAAGATATGAACGTATTGCTATTTTATATTTAATTTAGATGCCAACCAAAAAAAAAAATATTTAATTTAGTCTTACTCATACCAGCAAATTCAATTTGCTGACTCATGTTTGCTTTCTTTTGCAACGTGGGTGTATTCTTGGAAACATATATGGTAGAATACAGTAGATGACGATGTTTGATTTGGATTCGCTTTTGGAGCCTTACTAGTTTAAGTTTTCTGAAATGGAAAGTTTTGATTTGAAATAGATGTAATAGAGTTGGTTAGTAATTTTTATTTGTGAATGAAGAGTTGTTATTTCGGTTTTAATTTGATATCATTTTTTCTATATCGTGTTTGGTAATGAGTTATTAGGGCTTCGTTTCATCCTGGGTTTTCAGAAAATGGAATATGGTGACGATTGAGATAATTATATCTTAGTTAATTCCCTATTTTAATTTTCTGGAAATTTGGGGTGTGACATATTGTCCCTTGTTATATGATTCAACTGCCTAAATATCTAAAGAAGCTTGTGTGTTCAACATCCCTAATGCATCATGGAGACAACATCCAAATTTTGCTTGGCGATCAAATACACAACAGATGGCTCCTCCAGGTTTCACCAATCTGCTTGTTCGACCATCCACCAACTTTAATTCATACCATCAAGGGAATAATCAGTAGTACCAACAAGGTCAAAATCCTTTTCCAAGCAATTCAAATCCTACCTACCCGAACAACCGCATTGTAACACCTGTATTTAAAATACGTATTTATTTAATTATTAATTAGTTTAATTATTTATTTAAAAATTGGTTGGATTGGATTTGGGATATGTGGGCCTGGTTTCTGGGCCCGAGTCTGTGTTGAGCTTGGGTTTCAGACCCAAGTATATAATCACATTGTTCTAGAGAATAGGGTTCTTGGAGAATAAAAAAAATAAAAAAAATGGAGGCGAGAGCTAGAAACTTCGTTCTTTGGAGGGTGGAAGCTGACGATTCGGGCTAGGAGGATTCGTGGAGCTTGGGATAAAGGTGAGTAGCTATTTTGCTATTTCACCGGATTTATAGTTTTCGTATATTGGTGTATACTGTCTAATGTTTATGTTTTTTTTTATACTGCTCATTGTCTTGTTTTTATTCGACGTCGTGTTTGTTGAGTTGTTAAAACTCTAGTCAAACACTGTCGAACTATAATACTGTGGGGGTGGCTATTTTAGTTGAACTGTCGAAGCTTCGAGGAGCGTTAATGGAGGCGCGAACCTTCTCCTCTGTAATACTGTGATACTGTGCCTTAAATTGTTGAAGCTCGGTCAAAGCTTGTAAGGGCGTTAATGGCGCCGGTGGTTGGGCTAACTGCTCAGTAAAAGCTTGTAAGGGCGTTAATGGCGCCGGTGGTTGGACTAACTGTCGAAGCTCGGTAAAAGCTTGTAAGGGTGTTAAGGGCATCGGTGGTTGGGCTGTTTTTGGGTTTAATTTGAGCTGTGGGGCTTGCATATAGACTAAAATCGATGGGTTTATGGTTGATTGTAGTGTGTGGGTGAGTACTGATGTATGGGGATGTAGAAGTTTGGAGGAGGCGCGATCCAGTTTGAAGGAGGGGATATGAGGTGAGGAATCGAGTTGGAGCTTTCATTAAAGCTATAGGGGTTTTGATTTGGGGCAAAACCGCTGGAGGGAGGAGATGAGATGGTGGTGGCCGGGATTCTAGCCGGTGGTGGCTGGTGAGGTGAGGAAGACAACCTAATGGTTTTCCTTGGGCCTGGGGCTTGGGCTTAGGTGGTTTAGGTGGTTGGGCCGGATTCTTTTCTTTTACTTTTGGTTGGGCCAAAGTCTTTTGGTTTTGTTTTGGGCCGGATTAGATTAAGTGTTGGGCCATTTTCAGTTTAGTCTTTGGGCACAAGATTAGTTTAGTTTGTTATGGGGCCAGTTTCATTTTAGTGGTTTGTGGGCCGAACCAATTAAGGTTTTGGGCCAGTTTAAGTTTCATTTTCTGTTAGCTTGGGTCGAACCCAATTAGCTTTCTTTGGACCGCTTTTCTGTTTTTGTTTTGGGCTTGGTCCATATGTTTTAAAGTGGGTCAGGTTGATTCACTAGGCCAGTGTAGACTTTTGGGGCCGGGTTCTAAGGTTTGGGCTTGGCCAGTTGGGTCCGAACCATTTCCTTAGCCTTGAGCCCATGAAATATGCACCTTTGACCTTAGCCATGAACCATGGCTATGACTCTGAACCTGTTGAACATGGAAATGACAGTTTGACTTCAACCATGATGTGTTGACTTTGACCATGACGTGTTGACTTTGACTTTGACCATTGACCGTTGACTATAGAATGTTGACTTTTTCCAGTTTTTCACATATTTAAGAATATGGACAAATATAGTAATAAAATATTGTCGAAAATTATATAACGTTGTTTGTCATTATCTAATTAAGATTTGACGTGAGTAGTGTGTAAATTATATATATATTGGGCTTTGATTGTGGATTGTGGACTGTTTAATTGTGCTACATTTTATGTTGTAAATTGTATGGACAAATCAAATGTTGAAATGCTGTGGAAGCTTATATAAATTCAGTTGTCATTATCTAATTAAGATTTGATGTTGATATTGTGACATTATATAATATATATATATATATTAAATGCAATAGTTATGGAGAAATAAATGTATAGACACTCCATTATTTTATTTGTGAGATGCTAGTAGAGTATTTGTGGATATTTCCCACGGGAGTGTGGCGTAGTGCAATAATATATTGGCACGTGAAAGAATGAAAGTGGTTATGAGATATACTTGAGATATTTCTAAATATTGTGGTTTAGTGCAATAATGTATTTGACATGCACGTGATATAGTGAAATAATTATTAGATATAAATGGATGACACTTGAATAAATTACGTAACGAAAATCCTAGAACCTAGCTACCACAACTCATGTGATTTGCCATGTGTGGGCGTGTGTGATTTGATTGGCCCTTTTGGCGTTTCAGTGAATCTGAATGGCCTTCGGGCGTAAGTAATGTGATTGGCCCTTCTGGCGTTTCAGTAAAGCTGAATGACCCTTATGGCGTAGCCGAATAGTGGCTTGATTATTCCGTTCGCAAAATAGAACGAGACGCGCGATATTTTATTCCGAATAGTGGGAATACTTACATAATGGCTTCCGTGTGAGGTTTACCTGGTGTGCGGCATCCCGCCGGTAGTTACGCGAGAGTGGTTCATTATGTAAGGGGAGGCATGTGGATGTACATGTTCGGCGTTGGGAAGCGATTGTGGTAGCCAGGAAACTAGGTAAGACATAGATCTGACGTGATTTTTTAGGACACACAAAAGAAAGCCTTAATTAATATAATTATGGTAATGTGTTGGTTAATAATATATCTTGAAATATATGATTGGATAGAGTTTTACAGAAGGGTGGGTCAAACTAATTACTTGGGCAGAGACGACCCACTCTGTTATTGAGCATGAAATGCGGTACGGATATAATATGTTTGGTTGGTTATTTGTTTAGTTAGAACCTAAGGCGCCTCGATGGAGGAACTACATGCCTTATTTATTATGAGTATAGTTTGTTGTGTGGTTAGTGGGAAGTTAAGGCGCCTCAGTGGAGGACCTACCTGCCTTAGTTATTAAACTTAAGGATGTTGTATTAGTCGTTGAAAGTTAAGGCGCCTCGGTGGAGGAACTAACTGCCTTATGGATTGTGTATATATTTGGTATAAGTATATGTTGTATTTTAGAGCTACTCATACCAGCATTTTTATAATGCTGACCCGATTTGCATGTTTGCTTATCGGGTGTGTTCGATAAATGAACATAGTTGATAAGTCTTGACAGGTTTAGTGTTGAAGAAGATTGGTTCTTTGCTTGTGGTTTTGCTTTAGCGTCGCATTTCAAGATAGGCCTTGTTTTCCTTTGAGGTGATATAGATTTTCAGTTGAGATAAGGTTATTTGCATTTTCATTTGTAAATTTTTGTAATGAAGAGGACTTTTGTTTAAGTTAAAATTTTTATTGGTTTTTAATTATCCGCATATTTAAACTGTTTATGGGTTTTTGGGAAGTGGAGAGTGCGTCACACCTCGGAGATCAAAGAGTCGGGAACAAATAATGTTTTTCCGAATTCTGTCGAAATTCGGGGTGTGACACGCATCCTTGTTCCAGTGAATCAAAATTATGGATATCATCCTCAGCCCACCAACAATAACCGTGAATTAGTTCATGTTGCACCACCAATGCAACTCTCTGCTGATAAGACGAGTGAGGCTTTCTTGGCTTACATGAACCAACAGTCTAAAATCCTGACTTCTATTCAGCAATCTCTTCAACTTATAACGCATGATAAGAGTCAAAAGAGCGTGTTTCTTGGACAAGCAGTTCCAAACCCTAAGCCAGCAAACACTGCCTTTGAACTTAACAATGAACCAGGTCCAAGTAATCCAAACCAAGGTGAGGTGAATGTAGTTACTACTCTTCATTTTGGAAAAACCATAGATAATCAAATACGTATGCCAGATGATCACACAAATACATCTGAACCTCCCAATGTACCTGTTTCTGATGTTGAACCTACAAGGGAAGCACCACTTCCAACTAAGTTATCGTCTACCACAACGGGAAGTGAGCACGTTGATCCGTATGCCAAGAGTATCTAACAAACTCTTTTCCTGATGATGAAATGCACCAATTTCTTTCGTTTGGTGTCTCCGAATTTGATGTTAACTTATACAGTAAGGACGTCAACGCATTATTAGAGTCAGTATCACTATTTGACCCTACTACCATGATGTCTAGCGATTTTGAAGAACATTAATCCGTCTTCTCTGTTGAAGACGACTTTCCTCAAGAATCTTTGATCCCAACTCCTCATACCCTTGACTTAAAACCTCTTCCTTCGGATTTGAAGTACGTACATCTTGATCCCGATGGTAGTCACCCAATTATTATTTCATCCAAATTGATTACCGATCAAGAAGGCTGATAAGAGTAAATTAGACGTTATTCCAACTCACACTTACATCAATTA
The DNA here is from genome assembly GCF_015680905.1 of Coptis chinensis. Lineage (NCBI taxonomy): Eukaryota > Viridiplantae > Streptophyta > Magnoliopsida > Ranunculales > Ranunculaceae > Coptis > Coptis chinensis. The sequence continues at coordinate 18,635,015 of NC_141457.1, read as the reverse complement.
CCTTACTCTCGATTCATGTTGAAATATAGTTCAAGTAAAGGAATCGTCCCATGCCTAAGAACCAGAGCACTTGTTCATGCACAACTTTGCTAGACTACTCAAGAGAAACCTTAAATGAGAGAAGGGTTTTATTTTTACACTACTCTTGGATTATTTTTACCTTAACTTACAAATTACGTAAACTTAAATTCTAACTACTTACACAAAGAGAAATAGAGAGAGAGATAGAGAAAGAAAGTTGTGGAAAGTTAACTCCTCTCATGCAAGGATAACTACAATTTCTAAAGACTTCATTACAAAAACTATAATCATTCTTGGGTTCACAGACAAACCCAAAAATGATTAGAGTTTGATTTCTAGTGGGTTTAACTTATCTCTAAGAAAACCTACTAACATAAGGAGTTGTTATGGTTTTCTATCTCTAGAAGACCCTATAACAAGTCCTAGCTTGTCATCAACATCAACTATTTTGGAGTTAATGTTGAAAACAAGCTTTAAAAAACTAAGCAATGAAAGACTCTATTAATAGAGCTTCTCCTCACATGAGCATCATTAACCCTCCACAAGGGAGGGTGTTAGCTCATGATCTTAGGACCTATGAACTAAATACAAGAAGTGAAGAAACAAATAAGAATAATTAAAAGAAGAAGAAGATTTGATGGAAGAAGAACTGATTTTCTATGGAGAGAACTCCATTAATGACTTCCAAGCTAAGCTTAAAAACTAAAACTAAGACTAGCCATTAATACATGGAATGGAATGGAATATATAGAATGTCTTTGAGTGAAAAACATCATTGCACTTGATAAGAGCCCAAAACTGTAGTTTTAACCCCTTAACAATCGTACTTTTAGACCAATTATGTGAATAATAAGTAAGAGTTAATATTGATTACGTGTTTTTATGCATTTCAGGCTTCAAAGTCCATTATGTGCAGAAATGTGCCACTTTAGCGAGATAAAGGAGCAAAGGTCGGTTGCTAAGGAGTTCTATGAATAAAGGCCAAGATTCAAGGAGACAAAGCCTTTGTAAAGCTCGGTCAAAAGCTGAAAAGTCAACACGGGCAGAAATAGTGCACAAGTCAGCAGAACTTCCGAAGGTCGTATCTTTAGACTCAGACCTCGAAATTGGGAGTATCTTATGTCAAAACGACCGTCTCGGAAAGAGCTTTCTAATGGTCCAAGATTTGGCCCAATCAGAAGAGCAGAAGTGGACGAAACATCTATCGAAGCTAACTGCAGCTGAAGAGCCCATTTTGGACTAAAGAAGTTGGGTTTTGGGCCCGATTTTCCGGCCCAAAACATGGCTCCAAGCCCATGCACGATTTTTGGATCTGAAAGTATAAAAATAAAAGCTTGACTCTTTGTTAAGGTAGTTAGGTTAGGAAGTTAATGTTAATGGAGTTTAGGGTTAGAAAAAGATAGATCTAGATTAGTTTTTAGATCTAGATCTAGTTTTTTTACATTCATTCAATTAGTTAGTTTAGAATCATATTTTAGTTTTTAGAATAAAGTATTAGTTCTTCATTTCAATTTAGATTATTGGTTAAATTCTTATTTAGATTTAGTTGTCTTAAATTCATAATTAGTTATTCACAATCTTAGTTCTAAATTAGTTTTAATTTCAGTTTAATTTAATTATGTCTTATTGTTATTATTGTTCTTGTGTTGGGAATGGTAGTATAGAAATTTCACATCAAATCATTACTCTCACCATTGTTCCTTTTGGGTTTGATTAGTTGAATTCGATTTAAGTCTAGAGAATTAAGAGTGGACGAATTCTTACTCATTATATTGCATGATTATGTTTAGAGAGTAAGAAGAATTGATTTAAACGTAAGAACGGTAAGATTACGTATTAGTGTTGTTAACATTAATATTTAGGATCTACTATTTTTACGTTTGTCAAATGGCGCCGCTGCCATCTTAATCTCATTCTAGACAAGAATTCAATTGCTTGAATCCAAGGGGCAATCCCCCATTCTCTACCCACCCACCCTTTTAATTTTTCATCCTTATTTCTTGAATTTTCGGAACTGTTCATTGTTTTAGGCATAGGGGCTGCGGATTCACAGAGAAAAACACTGCGGTGAAGGTATTTCTAAATTTTTGAAAATTCTGAAAATTTTCAGACATAATATTTAATGTGTTGTTGATTTACTGGAATATTTTCAGATTTTTTAAAGTTGGTTTACCTTGTGAAATAAATACGATCTTTACAGTGCTGCATTTCAGTTTTCACACCGTATGTTCTTGAAAAACAGACGAGTAAGGTTACTTAGGGAGTTCTAAAAATTCTATAATTTTTACAGGAGTATCTATCTTAAGTCAGGAGTTTGTTGTAAAAATTTGACGAGTTTTTGATTTGTTTTGACCTCCTAAATAGTAGAGTGTTTCCAGTGTGTTTCTGCAGTGTTGCAAACACTTAATATCTGGAACACCAGCCGATAAGGAGAGGTTGTAGAACTCCAATTGCTCTAAATATTTTACAGAAACAAGCAGGATCTGTCAGAAGTCTCCCGTAAAAATTTGGAAATTTTTGGCTTTGTTTTGATGGGTTAACCATTCGGATGTTTGTATTGTGTCCGAAAACTGTTTCGCAAACTTTGCAGGGCAGTAGAGGGACTTTCATAGCTCCGATTGATCTGAAATTTTATAGGCTACTTGATAGATGTCTTAGCAAATTACTGTAAAAATTTCAAATTTTTTGGAGTAAGATAAAAGGCCTAAAACTCGAAAACCCTGAAGCGCGACCTGCGCCCAAACCGAGCGCGACCTCGCCCAAAACAAACGGACATTCGAAAACACGAAGTCGACCCGCCTAAACCCGAAGCGACCGCGCCCAAAACACTGGACATTCGAAAACCTTGAGCGCGAACCGCGCCTTAAGCAAGCGCACCTGCGCTCAAAACACTGGAAGTTGAGCGACCGACCAGCTCAAAACACTGAACTTCGAATTTGCACCGAAGCTTTGCGCTTCAAGTGAAAAGCGCACCAGCGCCCTCGAAGGAAAATTCAGCGTGAACAGCCCAATTTTCACGGTTTAGTTCAAATTTCTATTTCTTCAAGTTATTCAGTGTTTCTAACTTGTTAAATACACCGAGATTGCGTATACAAGACGCTATTCAAACGCTGCAGAAGAGGGAGGCATCGGTACTCCTTCTTCCACTCTTTGCCTCTTCTGTCAGAGGAGTTTTAATTCTAGTATAATCAGGCTTGTTTTTTGTAGAAATAAATACAACACGCCTATCTAGAATTTCACACACTACACTTGCATCAATGGCTAAAGAACAAGAGACTCCTCTCTCTGATTTTTATAAAGCCCTAAACGATGGCCCTAAGTCGTGCATCGTTCTTGCAGACCTAGTTCGTGCTTTCTTTAATGGCTAAAGAACAAGAGACTTCTCATTGAATGCCCGCATCATAATCTTGCTAAAGACACGCTTGTTCGTGCTTTCTTCAAGGGGCTTTCACATTATCATAAGGAGGTTCTAGATATCATGACTGGGGGTAGTTTTCTTAGTAAAGGAGCCTTGGAGGCTTATAAATTCTTAGAAGATCAATCTAAGAAGAACAACAATTGGGGAGGTAACGATTCCTCCCGCTCCTCTCCTTCTTCTCTTGAGGTTAAACATGATCCCGAGCTTAAAACTCTTATCGATGCCATCACTAAAAAGGTAGATGCCATCTTTGTTCAACAACAACCCACTCCAGCCATGAACATTAACTCTACTCGTTGTAATGTCTGTTGTAGTCTTGAGCATTTCGACTTCTATTGTCCTCTTGTCTATGCACAACCACCACACTTCAACCAGTTAACTCAACATCAAGGACAAGGGAACTTAGGTGACCAGAATAGAGGTTTAGTACCCATAACCCGAAACTATCAACATCAAGACATGAACGCCAACAAGCTTTTAATTCCAATACAACCATCTACGGACAAAGTAGTAGTGACCTTGTTGGAGAAACAAAATCAAATTATGCAACAAAACTCCAACTTGATGAAAGATCAGCAGGATCAAAACTCTAATATGATGAAACAAACGATGCAAATGATGCGGTCTTTTGTGCCAAAAGGTTATTGACATGTCTTCTAACCAAAATAATAACCAAAACCGTGTTTTCGAGTCAAGCGATTGCCTAATCCTAAGTCAACAAACACCGCCTTCAAAATAAAAAGTATTCCGTGTAATGGTAATATAAACCAATGGGACCTACAAGCAGTCACTACCCCTCGTTCAAGGAGAGTAGTTGATAACCAAGTGACTATGCCTAAAGATTACCCATAAAAAACTAAAATGATACCATACCAAATACTATAATAGAAACTCAAGACCCTACAATAGAAGTACCGGTTAAACCACAACCAAAAGGGAAACATTACAAGACCCAATAATAGAAAGTGAAGACCTTACACCTGTAGAGGTTCCAATATGGATACCTAGATAGAAAAACCCATAGAGATAAAGCAAAAGACTAATAATACTTTTATCCCTTACGTTAAAAATAGCGATAAAGCACCATATCCCCAAAGACTAGTTGTTTTTTAAAAGGACGAGAATTTTGATGAGATTAGGGAAGTGTTTAAAAATTTGACTATAAACCTACCTTTTCTAGAAGCTATAAAAAGTCTACACTGGACACGCTAAGTTTCTAAAAGAGTTGTGCACCAAGAAGAGGAAAACCAACATACCCCACGAAGCATTCTTAATCGAACAATATCCCTCTTTATCCGAACATAACGGAATTGTTAAGTACAAGGACCACTCGGTCGATCCCTCTTGTACAATGCACCTTAGGTGATACCTTCATAACAACTGCTTTTATTAGACACGGGGGTGAGTGTTAACTTACTCCCTTTTTATTTATATAAACAACTAGGTCTAACAAAACTTCAACCAACCAAAATGACTTCAAGTAGTTAGCCCGATCGTTCTATTAAGTATCCCAAGGGGTGTAGTTGAAAATATTCTCGTTAAAGTTCAGGATTTTTACTATCCAAATTCGACTTTGTTATTCTTGACACGAGAAGTTGCTCATGATTCCATTCCCATCATCTTAGGAATGCCTTTCTTGGCAACCGCCAATTCCCAAATCAATTGTCGGGATGGCTCAATGACTCTTTCTTTTGGAAATCTTTCGTAGAAGTTAACATGTTTAGACAAAAAAATAGGGACAACTAGGTTTGCCTTGTAGAAGGGAAGTGAAGTCCATTGAGAGTTTTGTACCTCACATTAGTCGCGGTGACACTTTAGTTCCCACACTAGTAGATACCCCTCTTATGGAAGAAGATAATGATCACAATTTCTACTCCCTAGACGTAGATAACATCAAGGAGGATTTCCTTCGACTCTTTTGCAACCTTTCTTTGCCGCCTTGCGAGTTCTCTCCTATTGACATCCATTCATCTCTTGACGCCATGGCGGAAGAAGAATTTTTAAGCCCTCTATCCCAATGATTCTTCTTACCCACCTATTGAGGAATGTCTTGCATATCTCAAGGCCTCGATGATATAGACCTAAGAACACTAGTTGAACACCATTCACCCACCTCACATCCTCATGTCACTCATTCACTTTCCATCACGAATGTTCCTCGCCCTACCTTTTTCAAAGAACCATTGAGTTTGTACTTGACCTTGGCGTTTCTCTCCTATGCTTCATAACTATCTAAAACCAACCTGGTGAAGAAGTAACACCCAAGGACAAGCCACCTGACACATTTTCATTTTTTTCATTTTTTCCTTCTCAAAATTATCCACATCCTACGTATCTTCCACAACCATCAATTTTCTCACGTTCATTTACTTGGCACCCCCTTCGTAAGAAGACAAAGAAGAAACTGTATGCTCAATTAGGTTTTAGATCTATAAGGCTTTTCTCTCATTCCACTAAGCTACGTCATAGGAAATCTTGGTGCTTAATTCTGTTTGATGGTGCATTCCATGTTAATTATTTGTGGGGACCCACAACTTTTTCGATTGTTGATATATGGTAAACTGCATTTTAATACATATATATTAGTAAGTTTAGGGAATCTGACTTTAAAAGCCCAAGTTTTCGTATAATACCAACTTTCTGGAGTATAGGCCAAACAAAATTTTCAAACTTAAAAAGAGTTTTCCAATTTTGTTTGGGGGTGGCGTATTTTGGTATTCATTTTAAATCATGTTACCACCCTAAGCCTGTCATGTTTACTTCAGTAGAGTTTGTGTTAGTTAGTACGTACCAGTTTAATTGTGCTTCATATTATCATATCATCTTTACAATATTTACATTTATAGATAATCCAAATTTTGCCACGTTTCTATGGTAAATTTTTTCCTTATCTCTTTACACTTTGAGGACAAAGCGTTAGATTGTTTGGGGGTGGGATAGAAACATTTGCAAAAATTAGACACTTTTAGGATGTAAATTACGACTTTTATTTATAAAATGTTAAAAATTATAAAAATTAGTTAGTTATATAATTTAATTGTGCTATTGAATTATTTCATGAACCCCTTCTCCCCCAATTGTTTGGGGGTGGTATAGAAACACGATGTAAATGTTAAGCACATATTAGGTTGTATATTACATATTATTTGTCTTAAAAATAATAAAAATAAAAATAAAAATAAAAATAAAAAGTTTATGCTATACACTTAGGAATATTGGTATTGTTTCTTTCTCTATGCTCTTAATAATCTAGAAGTCTCACGTAGCTTTTGCATTAGAATAGTTTTTAGAAACTTAGGTTAATATGTAGGTAATAATCTTTGCATCTATCTATAAATATATTACATGAGTATCTATGATTGTTTGTGATAAGAAGTTTAAAATCTAGGCTAGAGTACTTATTCTACAAATCCTGTGAGAATATAGCCTAAAGCTTTATATGAGTGAAACATTTGAGAAATGACACAAGGGAGAAGTATATTCCGAATAGAGAAATCACACGTCCACTTGCTTAACCACTATACCATGTCCTAAGAGAGAATTTAGGCCCTTTTTGGATCGATATAGCTAGAAATTCCGACCTAAGTATATTTTTCGCTAGTCGCCCCACTGAGCCTTTCATTAACCCTTTCATAAACCACAAATCCTTTACCCTGTTACAAAACAAAACAAAATAAAAAAATTCAACCTACCCAATTTAGATAAGTCTGAGAATAGAATAAGGAAGAAAGAAGAAGAAAAACACATAAACAACAAAAGTTAGTTAATTGCTTGAGAAAATAAAGAAAAGAAGTTTCCATCCAAAGAAAAGAAAAATAAAAATAGAAATAAAATAAAAACTCCAAAAAAATAGAATAAAAGGAGTCAAAAGCCAAAGAAAAAAAAAATGGCTAAGGATGGAAACAAAGTGTAGAAGCAAAAGTAAATAACAAGGTTTTCTCTAGTTACATAATATGAAGACTCTATTATCTCAGACTTGTCCCTTTTGAATATCCATTTCCTTCCTTCTTAAACCATCTCCTAATCCCATGACACTTAATAAAGACCTCTAGCTCAATTAGGAATAGGTTAGTGGGATAGTAAGTGGCAGATGTGTTTGATCAACTTCGGCTTCCTTGTGTGTCATTGAGATTGTAAGGAAAAGTATGCCCACTGCACATTGGAGTAGCAAAACTTGAGTGGAAAAATCAGAGTGATTTTTGTCTTGAATTTTATGTGAGAACCTACTTAAGGGCGTTATTCCAAAGTTTGAAAACGGATCATTCTGCATTTCATAGCATTACTCATTGTATATATGTTTATTAAGTAGATGATTGATTATTATGCATATATTAGCTTAGGTTTTCGACATGATTATTATGTATTCATTGCTAGTAAGATGTATAGATAATTGAGACATAAATAAGGAAACAATAGTTTTATTTCTTAGTCGTTGTAGTATAGATGAAGTTTGTGAGTACCTTCACTGGAAAACTCTCACGAGTAACTCGTCCACTAGGGAATTCCTAGTGGTTTAAGGCCTTGTTGCATATGGTCAATGCAATCACACTCAGCGAAACGAGAGTAGATAGAACTCCATATTTGGTCACTTATTCTAATTTCTCATCTTTGCTTGAGGACAAGCAAAATGCTGTTTGGGGGTGGTTTGATAAGAGCCCAAAACTGTAGTTTTAACCCCTTAACAATCGTACTTTTAGACCAATTATGTGAATAATAAGTAAGAGTTAATATTGATTACGTGTTTTTATGCATTTCAGGCTTCAAAGTCCATTATGTGCAGAAATGTGTCACTTTAGCGAGATAAAGGAGCAAAGGTCGGTTGCTAAGGAGTTCTGTGAATAAAGGCCAAGATTCAAGGAGACAAAGCCTTTGTAAAGCTCGGTCAAAAGCTGAAAAGTCAACACGGCGTAAACTTGATTACACAAAGTCAGTGAGAACTTCCGAAGGTCGTATCTTTGGACTCAGACCTCGGAATTGGGAGTATCTTATGTCAAAACGACCGGCTCAGAAAGAGCTTTCTAATGGTCCAAGATTTGGCCCAATCAGAAGAGCAGAAGTGGACGAAACATCTATCGAAGCTAACTGCAGCTGAAGAGCCCATTTTGGACTAAAGAAGTTGGGTTTTGGGCCCGATTTTCCGGCCCAAAACATGGCTCCAAGCCTATGCACGATTTTTGGATCTGAAAGTATAAAAACAAAAGCTTGACTCTTTGTTAAGGTAGTTAGGTTAGGAAGCTAATGTTAATGGAGTTTAGGGTTAGAAAAAGATAGATCTAGATTAGTTTTTAGATCTAGATCTAGTTTTTTTACATTCATTCAATTAGTTAGTTTAGAATCATATTTTAGTTTTTAGAATAAAGTATTAGTTCTTCATTTCAATTTAGATTATTGGTTAAATTCTTATTTAGATTTAGTTGTCTTAAATTCATAATTAGTTATTCACAATCTTAGTTCTAAATTAGTTTTAATTTCAGTTTAATTTAATTATGTCTTATTGTTATTATTGTTCTTGTGTTGGGAATGGTAGTATATAAATTTCACATCAAATCATTACTCTCACCATTGTTCCTTTTGGGTTTGATTAGTTGAATTCGATTTAAGTCTAGAGAGTTAAGAGTGGACGAATCCTTACTCATTATATTGCATGATTATGTTTGGAGAGTAAGAAGAATTGATTTAAACGTAAGAACGGTAGGATTACGTATTAGTGTTGTTAACATTAATATTTAGGATCTACTATTTTTACGTTTGTCAGCACTCTCCATTCCCATTAAACTAATGCTCCACTTTCATGATTATATTCTCCACCATTTGAGTGCTCAAGTTTCATGATTATATTCTCACTTGAATTTGTTCCCTTAATGATGGAGTAAACCAAAAGTGATGGACCCATGAGTTTTGACCAGTGGTGGGTCCATGTGGGCCCACGTTAACTTTTACAACTTCACTTCTTCATGTAGAACTCGTCACTCATGATCATCAGAAGTTCTTCGACTTTTATGCACCGTTGTCTTGATTTGAACCGGAAATGGTCAGTGTTAAGTCCACGGGCTTTAGTCTAGCCTTTATGAGCTTTAAATGGGCAAAAGAAAGAGAAAACTTTCCGTTCAAGCACTACTCTGTACAACATTTTCATGCCAAAACTCAGGTTTTGCTACAAATTTGTCGTCAATTGCTAAAACCTGTGAAAGCACGAAAATATAATTAATTTACATTTATTAAACACATAAACAACCAATTCGGAGTGTCTCTACGGAGTTTATCATACAATTTTGGGTGCTTATCAACCAACCCCAAACAACACTTTGCTTGTCCTCAAGCAAAGAATAGACACTAAAACAGATAAGTGGCCAAAATATGTGGTCTAAGCTAATTCTCGTTTCGCAGAGTGCGATTACATTGACCATATGCAACAAAGCTTTAAACTTCTAGGAATTCTCTAATGGATGAGTTATAGCTTTGTGAGAGTTTTCTAGAGAAGATACTCACAAACTTCATTTCTACTACAACTACTCATTAATAAAGACTTGTTCCCTTAATTAATCTCATATATCTATACATCTCATTAGTGGGGAACAAGAACTAATTCCATTGAAACTTAAGTTAATAAATTCACAATAATCAAAACATCTACATATGATCATGCATGCAGTGAATTTTTACAATGAACTGTACAAGCAGGGCCGTTTTTGGATCTTTTGTAGAGCGTCCTTAATTAGATTCTCACACGTATGTGTCAAAATACAAATTCTCTCATAATTTTCATTCAAGATTTGCTAACTCCAATGTACAGTAGGCACACATTTCCTCACATACTCAATGATAGTCAGAAAATGTCGATAGATCACAACTACTACTTATTATCACACCACCCTACTCCTAGTTGAGTTAGATGTCTTTATTAGATATTATGAGGCTTAGGTGGTAGTGTAGGAGAAAATGGAATGAAAACTCAAAAATATGATAAGTATGAGATAATAGGGTCTTCAAAATTTAACACTAGAGAAATCCTTTGGTCTTTCTACTTCTAACTTATGTTTCCATACTCAACCCTTTTTGGCTTTGTGACTGATTTTGATTTAACTTTAAGAGTTCTAACTTTCTTTTTATTTTATTTTTGGAAACTTATTTCTATTTTTCTTTTCTTTTCTTTTCTGAAGCAAGTAACTGATTTTTGTTTGGACAAGTCTTTCTCTTCACTTTTTTGCATTCATCCTATTTCTCATACTCATCGAATAGGTGGGTTTATTTTATTTTGGGGTTAATAGATGGGTAAGGAAATGTTGGTGAAAATGAAAATGGCTAATTGAAAGGTTCAATGGAGCGACTAGTGGTAAAATTTGTACATGTATGTATTTATGGCTATATCGATCCAAAGAAAGCCTAAATTCTCTTCTAGGATTCGGATGGTGATCAAGTAAGTAGACATGTGATTTCTCAACTCGAAATAACTACTCTTCTGTGGCATTACTCATAAATCACTCCTGTCGAGGCTTTTAGGCTAGATTCTCACTAGATTTGAAATTAAGTAGTCTAACCGTGGATCCCAGAAACTTACTGCTAAGTACAGTCAATGATACTCATTGCATGAATGTTTATGAAAAGATGTAAAAACTATTGCCTACATATTAACCTAAGTTTCAAATAACAAATTCTTATTCTAGTGCTAAAGTGAGATTTCTAGACAATTTTCATCACCAAAAAGGAAACAAGACTTTGTTACTAAATACGCTTACTTAGAAGGAAAATAAAAATATATACAACCTAAAAATTTCTAAATTTTTGCAAAAAATGTTCTAACCACCCCAAACAGAGAGACGCTTTGTCCCCAAAGTGTGTGTGTGTGTGTGTGTGTGTGTGAGAGAGAGAGAGAGAGAGAGAGAGAGAGAGAGAGAGAGAGAGAGAATATATACCTTTGAAACTTGAGCAAAAATTCAGCTAACACACTGCAACAAAATGTTATTTGAACACAGTAGATAACATACAAAAAGAAAGTTGAAAATAGCACACTAATGCAAAGAAAACAAACAACATACAAAGAAACAAACAAATACAGCAAAAAGGGAAGAGCACGCCAAATACTTATATATACAGCCCAAAAAGGAAATTTAGGGCACATCCAATCTAGGATCATCATGTGTGAAGTGCCACTCTTTAGCATCACGCTAGTTAATAATGGCCTGCTATAGTTTGCTCCATTTTGTAGCTCCAGATCGGTCCAAGTGTCGCAGCATTTTATTATCATCCAGGTAGCAAGGACCGTTTTTCAGGTACCTTGAACAACATTTATGCCAGACTCGAAACCGTAAAGAACGAATTATTTTATTTGCAGGACATATGGAATCTACTGTAACCCAATCAGTAAAACCTGCCGAACAATTTAGGAAGAAAATCTTTATTAAGAGGCAGGCAATGATGGGTAAAAGTAAATAACGGTGTCAAAAGTCCCAAGCTAGTTTCAAATTCTGAACTAGACAGTGTGTGATGTTGTAAAATGTATGTCATTGAGCAAGAGCATTGAAGACCGTGTAAGAAGACTCATTGGCAGTAGAAGAATGCCAATCGCCCATGGTGTTCATAAGGATAAATAACATTGCATTCCCTACGCTCATCATACCTCACAAGGGGAATGTTTTCGTTAGGTCAGTGTCCAGGTGCAACTTCGTTCTTCCTGCAGAGACCAGCACCATAGGAGTAGTGAAAGTTAGGCCAAGAAAAGGAATTGTCAGTGTTTTGAGAGACGTAAGGCAGAGTGACGGTTGGCTCGTGGTAAGGGAGGTCCAAAGCCATAGCTATCAAAAGAGGTTCAGGCCGGAAAAACATGGTGTGTATCGCCTAGTAGGACTGTGAAGCCATTAACAAAAAAACCATGTGTATGGTTGAAAGCAGTTGTGTCTTCCATATGAGCATAAAAGTATGTAGCCAAACTTGGAGAATAAGTTTGCTCAGGTTGAAGAACAAGGGAAGACCAACCAATGTCGGCAATAAAATCACGGAAATGAAGTCCATAAGAGGGAAAGTCAGCATAGCTTGAAAAGATTGTTCAGGAATTGATTGTTGTGGATTGATGGGTGAGTAAGGGTTTTGTTGTTCATCTTAAATATATGCAAAAAAGGATGGCTTTGATAATAGAAACTCTCACTCTCTAAGCTTTTCTAATCAAACTATGGGTTGCCTTTGGTGTTATCAAAGTAAAAACTTAGTTGTTAATGGGAAACTTGAAAACTAGACTTTTAAGATTGTTCATATGAAAACATGTATGGAAAGAAGTTTGTATTGCTTAGTCACCAAGTACACTCATTTGAACTTGTCAAATGAGTGAACTTGTGTTTGTGTTTGTGAATGCAAGATTAGAAAGATGTAATAAGATATGAGTAGTGGAAACAAGATTGAAAACTTTGTATTGAAGACAAATAAGAACTTGATTCATTAGCTAAAACTTGAAGAACATTAAAATGGAAAACAAACTAAATAACAATTAAACTATTAATTAAAACATATTAAACTACTCCTAATGACCAAAGATTAATTCTAGGGTAAGTTCTCTCTCCTCTCACTTTGGCTTATATACTACACCTTTTACACTTTACAACTTTTCCCTCATCCTTTAGAAATAAGACACCTCATTAGGGTTGTTTTATGCTTTAGGTATCTTCTTGAACAAGCTTGCTAAGGATGCCTACTTTTGAGTTGATGACATAATCTTTAGTCTTTTGGGTTAAGGACATGATCTTCCGTCTTTTGGTTTCGAGTCCCTAATTGTTTTTTTTTGCACACAAGTAAGGAAAATTTATTAAAAAGAATGTTAGAGACAGAACATGATACACTTTTACTTTGACCTTGACTTTTCGGCATTTTTTCTCCTAAGCTGGAATCTTCCCAAGCAATGTCAATAACACTCATTTTTGTGCTAAAATACATGTATTAGGAGTATAATTCCTAAATGGCCTGTATCCTGCCAAAGGTAACAAAAGCTATGAGTTGTCTGCTCATTAAGCATAAGAATGACATATTTGAAGCATTGTAAAGGTAGTTAAATACATATTTGGGGACTGATGAACTACCCCCAAACAACATTTTGCTTGTCCTCAAGCAAATATAAGAAAAAAACTAAGATCACAACTGTGTGATTTATTATACTAGTCTCATTTCATGGAGTGTGATTGCATTGATCATATGCAACAATGCCTTAAACCACTAGGAATTTCCTAGTGGACGAGCTTAAGCTCGTGAGAGTTTTCCATAGAAGGTACTCACAAACTTCCTCTATCTAGTACAAATGGTCTTGTTTCCTTGTTTATTCTCAGAAGTCTATACATCTCATTAGTGGGGGAATGAGGAAAAACTCCTTTGAACTCAGAATAACATATACACAGTAATTTAATCATCTAAAGATAAACATGCAAAACATGAGCGGTGAAATGCAAAAGTAGAGTCGTTTATGAAACTTTTGGGGAGCGTCCTTAAGGTGGGTTCTCACAGGGGTTTGTTGCACTCACAACTCTCTGATAGATTCACTCAAGTACATTTTGTTCTCTCAAGTGTAGAGGGAACTTATATTCCTTACATACACGAATGACATCTAAAGAAATCAGAGTCGATTGATCACAACTTCCACTTACTATCACACCATCCTATTCCTAGTTGAGTTAGAGGTTTTTTATTAGGAATTACGGGGCTAAGGTAGTAGTTTAGAAATAAAGGGAAGGGAAAACAAACTCTGATAAGTTGAGAAATTGGGTCTTCAGGATATTTGTAACTAGAGAAGAACCTCACTTTGTTCTTTTTCTTCCAAATTTATGATTCATTCTTTAGCCATTTGGCTTTGTTACTCCATATGATGTTGATTTTTGGGAGTTCTAACTTTGCTTTTGTTTCTTTCGAAATCGACTTCTTTTGATTTTGAACTTTTGGGAGATTTCAATTTTTGAATCTTTTTTTCTTTCTTTTCGAAGTAACTAACTATTCTATTTTTCCTTCCTATTCAGGTAAAATCTGTCACTGGTTAACAGTGTGTGTTCTGGAAAGATTAAGGAATTAGATCTCTCTTCTCAATTCTCTTTTTCCCTCTATTTCGAGTAAAATCCCTCACTGACTTACAGTGTGTGTTCCGGAAATATTAGAGAATTTGGCATCTTTCTTAAATTCCTTCCTTTTGGGTAAAATCCCCCACTGCGTTACAGTGGGTGTTTTGGAAAGATTAAGGAATTAGTCTTCTTTTCTCAAAGCTCATGATTACTTCCTATTTTGGGTAAAATCCTTTGTTGATTACAGTAAAAGTTCTGGAGAGGAAGTTCCAATCATGGATCTCTATGAGTTTGAGAATCCATAAAAAAAAGACCGATGAGATACAGCTACAACCATCTCAATCCAACATAAATGAGGTTCGAGTTGAAGAATCAGCACAAAATGAAATGCAGAGATTATCTTATGCGGATGCTACAAAGCAACAAATTAGGCTGCCAGTGGAATTCAAAGAGTTGCCTATTCCTGAAAAAATGGGGGAATACCCCGCTATCACCATACCGGAAAAGGCTTATGAGAAAGGGTTGCTTTACTGCAAGCATTGTTTGGTGGGACGCATAGATCTACAAAAAGTCTCACTTGATAGAGTTCAAACTTTAGAAAAACAAATATGGCAACCAACAGGTGAGTGGATCATTACACCTATTGGTAAGGGGTTTCTATTTTTAAGATTCCCGAATGCAGATGACCTGAATAGAGCCTGGGCAAAAGGATCTTGGGATTTTGATAAAAATCCTATGAGAATCAGCCAATGGACTCCAAATTTCAACCCCGACAGTCAAAGACAATCTCATGGCTTGGTTTGGATTCGTTTACTAGGACTTGGACAGGAATACTGGGAGCCTGAATCCCTTATGTTGATTGCTCATGGAGTGAGTTATCCAATGCAAATAGACGAGAAAACACTCAATCGAGATTATGGATACTATGCTAACATTTTGGTGGATATGGATCTATCAGAGCAAATTCCGAATCAAATCTACGTCAAGGCTAAGAATTTCAACTTCTGGCAAACAGTGGAGGTTGGGAAATTACCAAAAATGTACATGCATTGCAAAATTGTAGGCCATTTGGTCACGGATTGCAGGAATCTTAGAAGGGATATGCAGCATAACAAGGATAAGGATAAGGTAAACAAGGATAAGGAGGTGGTTGTGGATGCCACTCCCCCTCCGAAACCTAGTGGAGAAAACATTTATAGGAGAAAAGGGAGGAAAAGAAACTCAGGTGAGAGCTAAGGAGAGACTGTTTGGAGATCAAAAGATTCAGAGAAAAATAGAGGGTTGGCTATCTAGAACAGGTTTGAAGGGTTAGACGAAGTGGATGAAGTTCACATTATAGAGGACCAGGAATAAAATGTCTCAGACCATGAAGATCTTCAAGGTATTCCTAATGAGCAAGTAGTTACTCATGCCCTCCATAATAGAACTGATCAGCACATTGAAATAGAGTATGAGAACTCTTCCACAGGACAAGTCTTGGAGCAAGCAATTATGGAATATGGTATCAAAATCTTTGGCTCTGGGTAGATTCAAGAGGAGGAAGTGATAAGAGCCCAAAACTGTAGTTTTAACTCTTTAACAATATTGCTTTTTGACAAATTATGTAATTAATAAGTAAGAGTTAGTACTGTTATCGTGTTCTTATGTATTCCAGGCATTGGAGTCAAATATGTGCAGAAATGTGCCATTTTTAGTAGAAAAAGGAGCAAGGGTTGGTTGCTAAGAAGTTCTATGATAAAAGGCCAAGATGCAAGGAGAAAAAGCCTTTTTAAAGCTCGGTCAAAGTAGAGAAGTCAAAGTCAACGCGGGCATAAACAACACACAAAAGTCAGCAGAATTTCCGAAGGCCGTATCTTTGGACTCAAACCTCAGAATTGGGCCTACCTTATGTCAAAACGACCGGCCTGAAAAGAGCTTTCCAATGGTCCTAACCTTGCATCAATCAGAGGAGAAAAAGTTGATGAAAAGGCTATTGAAGTCAAATCCAACTGAAATACTGAGCCCTTTGTAGACTGAAGTACTGAGGTTTTGGGATCGATTTTCAGGCCCAAAACAGGCTCCTCGGCCCATGCACGATTTTGTGGATCTGGTCTCCTCCATTTAACAAAAAAAGACTTAGCTCTTGATAATAACTAGACCTAGATCAGAAAATTAGTTTTAGTCTCCATTAATTAGTTTTATTACCTTGTTTTGAATTTATTTTTGAATCAATTTATTGTTATTATTTATTAGATCAATAAATTTAGTTACCTATTGATAATTCTAGTTTCATTTCATTATATCATTTTAGCTTCAATTCATAGATTTAGTTAATAATCATTACTAGTTTTAATTCAATCTTATATGATTAGACTTTCATTTTAAATCAAATAAGTAAATTTATATTCTTTTATCATGTCTTGTTATTGTTTATATAGAAATGATAGTTTAATGAATCAAGGCTAAAACCTCCATTAGAGGGGTTTGAGGAAGCATTGATGAAAACTTGATTGTTGTTAGTGTAGAATAGTTCGTAATATTCTATTCCCTTCTAGAAAGTAATTAGTTCACCATGAGAATGGGTTTGATTGCTTCACATGCTAGTTGTTAGTTGGAAGAGATTACCATGAACAATTAGGGATTAGAAACACCCAATTGTTATGCGGAAGCATTGCAATTCGGATTACGACAATTCTTTGTTAGTAAATTAAGTCGAGTTAAGGTGGAATCAAATTCCCCTAATTCTTAATCTAGATTCGAACCTTAGTATTTTAATTGCCATCTTATTATTTATAACATTCCGATTACGTTAATTCCCATCGTTGTTAGCATAATTATATAATCCGTACTCTCATTGACTTTGATAGAACTGATAATCTTAGTTAACGTGAATTCTAAAGAACTAGGAGTGGAACGAACTTTCTATTCCAACTATATTGCAATAGCATCGATAGTAGAAAACTTTGATAATTAAGCTGGAAATTAGTTTTAGTTTTACTCGCGTTTGAGTCTCGTTGCTTATTCGTAAGTAAAACTATCATTTTTACTATTATCAAATGGCGTTGCTGCCATCTTAGTTCCATTTAGAATTGTTGACATTAGTATTGTTAGTTTTCCCAAAGTTCCATTAAACCCACCCACCCTTGTTTGGTTCTAACTGTGATCGTTTGGTTCATAAACTAAAAAAAATTCGCAAGAATAGCCTGAGTGCGGCCCGCGCCCATACAAGGCTACTTCTGAGCGCGCCTAGCGATGAAAAGCCTGGAACTCGAGTTGGACTTGAGCCCGACCCGCACCCTACCAAGGACATTTCTGAGCGCGACCCACGCCTTCTTCTGGCGCAACCCGATTTTCACTGGTTAGTTCAAACTTCCATTAGTTCAAGTTATTCAGTGTTTCTAACTTGTTAAATACACTGAGCTTGCATAAACAAGACGCTATTCATAAGCGAAGCAAGGGGGCATTCAGGTACTTCTTTCTTCCACTCCTCACATCTCCTGTTAGAAGTTTATACTAGCATATCAGGATTGTTTTGACTGTTGTCATATTTTTTTTTCAATATTGGACTTAGCCTTGTATGAGATTAAGGTCAGGTAGAGAAAAAACGATTAACGTAATCTATCGTGAACGTCAACACACAAGCCTTTCTAGTATACCGCACACTACACCTGATATAATGGCTGAAGAAAGAGAGTCTCCTCTCTCTGACTTTTACAAAGCCTTGAACGATAGCCCAAAATCTTGCATCGTTCTTGTAGACCTAGTGAGGGATTTCCGAATCCCCCCAAATGTATTTAATTTGTTACCCATTTTTCATGGGTTAGACCATGAAAAACCTTATCAGCATAGGCGTAGGATTGAACAAGTCCTTACCACATTCCATCATCCTATGGTTGGTGCTAAACAAATTAAACTGAGGGTGTTTCCTTTCACCCTAGCCAACAAGGCAGCATCTTGGTTAACAGCCCAAGCGCCTAATTCTGTGGACTCATGGGCCAAACTTGTTCAACTATTTATGGAACATTTTTACCCACCACTGAAGACAGATGAAATGCTTTCCAAGATTCATTTTTTTCGATAGAATCCTCATGAATCCTTTTCAGAGGCTTGGAATCATTTCACTGACCTTCTTATAGAGTGCCCACATCATAACCTTGCGAAAGACACGTTAGTTCATGCCTTTTTCAAGGGACTGTTACACCACCATAAAGAGGTCCTTGACATAATGAATGGGGGTAGTTTCCTCAGTAAAGGAGCTTCAGAGGCTTATAAATTTCTAGAAGATCAAACAAAGCATAATAATAACGGGGGTAGTGACGATATCTCCAGCTCCGCTAGTTTTTTTTCAACAGTTAAGGCCGCTGGTATGTTTGAGATTAAACCCGATCCTCAGCTTAAAACTTTAATCGAATCTCTAACTAAAAAGGTAGAAGCTATTTCTGTTTAATAAAAGCATATCCCTATCATGAATGTCAACTCTAATCCATGTAATTTCTGTTTGAGTCCTGAGCATCCCGACTCCTATTGTCCTCTCGCTTATGAACAACAAACATCACAACAAGATAATGTTTGCTTAATTAATAGCTATCCTATTCCTAATGCCCCTTGGAGACAACATCCCAACTTCAGTTGGAGAAATAATCAACAAGTTACACCTCCAGGGTATAATAATCAAAATGTTAGGCCAGCAAACAATTACAACCAAGCTCCACCACGACAAGGACAAGGACAAAGTCAGGATAATTATAATAATTATAACAATAATAATTATAATGCTAATAGAGGTATCGTTCCGGTTAATCATAACTAGCACAACCCACCTGTTAATAATCAACGTGACATAGTTCCTGTCACACAACCTGTAACAAACACTCCTCCACAACCGGATCATTTTGACGCCTTTATGCAAACCCAACAACAGATTTTATAAGCCATCTAACTTTCCTTACAACAATTAGCCCAAGAGAAAGTACAACCCAAGGGTGTGTTTCCAGGTCAAGCGATACCTAATCCTAAAACAACAAACACAGCCTTTGAGGTAAACGGTAATACTAGTAAGGACAATGCAAACGTAGGTGAGCTAAATGCCATCACCACTCTCCGTTCTGGCAGAGTGGTTGATAACGCTGTAACTATGCCTGTAGTTACCCCACCAGTAGCCCCTACACCAGATATTGAACTAGATACCGAAATAGAAACTGAAGATCCTACCCCTGTAGAGGTACCAATTAAACCACAACCTAAGGAACAAAAAGCCAAGGTTATGATAGGGTTATATACTAAAAGCATTACTTTTGTATTAACTCTAATTCTTTATATTTTGAATGAGAATCATATGGGCAAATGTTATGCATATTATATATGTTATTAGTTATATGGATGTGTCTAATACTTTATGTTGTAGATGATATGGTATGAACACACAAAAGATCATATCATCAGTACCTTATAAAGTATAAGTAATCGTTCACAACCTAGATGGATTTGGACAAACCATTGGTACGGTTGTAGTATAATCTGGTATTAGTCTATCTTGACTATAGGATTACACTAGTACACTTTGTGTGTATTGAACAGGACCAAGTGAGGTTGTTTCTCTTTATACTGATTATATAAGAGAACAAACACCTCTGTTATTATGGATGCTTGTCCTCTTAATCCGGATATAATAACGGGCACTTACGTGCATTATACATTGGTTTAAATCATCAATGACTGAGATTTATTTGTGAATCAACAAACTCGATGGATTGGGTAATGACATTGTATGTAAGGTGTGTTGTTGATTATAGAAGGAATCTGTGTCCCGCAAGAAGTCGGGCTGATGATGTCCCCTTGACGAGCTCATAAGGATTGTCATGTAAACCCTGCAGGTGGATTTGATCTGACATGACAATGAAGTTGAGTGGTACTATACAAGGACATAAGAAGTTGATTAATGTAGTTGTCAGTAACTTGATTTAATCAACGGACATTCGATATCTTAAACACAGGGAGATCAACGAGCATATAATATGAAGCCCATAAACGCTGACACGTAATTTGGGATTAGGGCGGTAGTGCAACAATGGCCTTTAATGGAATAAGTCATTTGTTGACGGACTTGGGCCGTGTGTTTTGGGCGAACATGGGAAGCCCAAGCCCATCAGGAGGCCCAACCCTAATTTCTCCTCATGGTCCCTGTTGTAGCCTATAAATAGAATCCCTTCTCTCCTTGCCAAAATTACTATTCACTCTGGATTGAAAAGAGAGGCAAGGAAAGATAGATCCAAAATTAGATCTAGCTTTGTGAGAAAGAAGGGGGTTGGTAGATTGTTGCCCACACAACGTCCAATCTATTGAAAGGAATACAACAGAAGATCAAGGGGTTGATTGTTGATTCGGATTCATAGCTATTGGATTCTCAGTGTTAGATTAGCCAGATTTAAAGGTATGTTTTCTAATCCAAAATCGTGAGAACCATTAATTTCGCTGCACGTGGTTTTTACAATTTGTAGAAATATTCATTCTGAAATAACGGTTCCTACAGGTTAGACATCTTGTTGATCTACACGCTAAATATAGAGAGAAACCACCGTTTCCCCAGAGATTAGCCATGTTAACTAAGGATATGAATTTCGATGAGATTAGGGAGGTTTTCAAAAATCTAACGATAAACCTACCATTTCTTGAAGCAATTAAAAAGTTACCTCACTATGCTAAGTTTCTTAAAGAGATGTGCACTACTATGTGTAAGACAAATATTCCTAAAGATGCCTTTTTAACTAAACAATTTCCAACTTTATCAGAACATAATGGAATCGTTAAGTACAAGAACCCTGGTCGTCCTACTGTACAATGCACCTTAGGAGATTCCCACACGACGACCACGCTATTAGACCTAGGGGCAAGTGTTAACTTACTCCCATATTATTTATATAAACAAATAGGTCTACAAGAGATGCAACCTACTAAAATGACGTTGTAATTAGCGGATCGGTCTATTAAGTATCCTAAAGGTGTGGTGGAAAACGTGCTTGTTAAGGTTCAGGATTTCTACTATCCTGCTGATTTTGTTATCCTTGATACAAAAGTCACTAACGACTCTGTTCCGATCATTTTAGGGCGTCATTTCTTGGCTACTGCCAACGCGCTCATAAACTACCGCGATGGTTCGATGTCCATGTCTTTTGGCCATCTTTCAGTTGAGGTAAATGTTTTTAAAATGATGAAATAGTTCCCAGATACGACTTCAGATGGCGAGGTTAGCATGATCGAGAGCTTAGCTCAAGATTATTTCAAAACCACGTTCCTGATAATCAGATGCACAAATTCCTTTCCTTTGGAAGTTCCAACTTCGACGAGAACTCCCTGGAAGTCGAGAAAGATTTCCTTCGACTCTTTTGCAACTCTTCCTTGCCACCTCGCGAGTCCCTCCCTGTCAACATCCATTCATCCCTTGACGCTATGACGGAAGATGAATTTTTCACCCTCTATCATAGTGATTCTTTTGACCCACCTATTGAGGAATATCTTGCATATCTCAAGGCTTCTAATGATCTAGACCTGAGAGCTCTAGCCAAGCCCCATTCATCCACCTCACATCATTGACCAGCCTCTTTTTGTGTGTGTAGATGAGATGAATGATGTAGATAGATGATGGTCGTTGAACAAAATAGAAGCGTATCAAAACCTAATTATCCCTCAATAAGTAAAGGATGAGTAGGGTATCATTCCACTTTTAAGTGTATGTTATGTGAAGGACAGGACTGGAAAGGGGGTTTAAGGGATTAAAAACTATGATTATAGAGATTTAGATTCTAATGCTAAACTAAACTAAATTAACTAAACTATTGGGAATTTATAAGAGAGGGAATTCAAGAGATTAGAATCCACCAATACTTTTAATCTATGACCTTCTGCTTCATGGTTGTTCTTACAAGTAGACTACAATTAGGCAATCGAGCAAGTGCCGATGCCCTCTTGGACAAAACAATGTTAACAATTAACTCTACTTAAGGTTGTTCCTATGTTTATGCTACTAATACCTTCTTTCCTTTTATGTAAGCTCAGGCAGCCATTCAATGTATTACCAAGAGCAACATCAAGGAGTACTTCCTAATCGGGCGGCCATTCAATGAATCACCACTTAAGGCAAACACAAAGAATACTTCCCCTAGGCAGCCACTCCCTGAGCTACCCCTTCTAAGGCAACACAAAGAATACTTCCCTAACTCTAAAGAACTATACTACTAGAAGAAAAGTAAAGAACACTAGCATGATATTAATATTGCAAAACATAAACCCTATTCTATACTTCCATCCCCTGGTGTGGGCAATGGAACTAATAACTAAAAACATAAAGAACTAACCTGATTGAAGAACACCATGAACCAGAAGAATCATTAAACCTTAAGCACTGGCTTCATCTCCTCCCTTGAAGGAGAAGATTAGCCTTCCATAAAGAAGGAAGAACACGAAGAACGAGAAGAAGAAGAGTCGAAGAACATAAGACTAGAAAGACTAATTTATTAAGACTCAGCTAGTTAAAACCGATATTTTATTATTAATCTCTCTCTGTCTCAAGTTCTGGAGACAAGAATATAAGTGAATTGGCCCATTACATGAGGCACTTAGGTCCTATATTTATAGGGGTTACAATGAGCTCTAGAAGCATTCCAAACCGTCATTTGTTTCCTAATACAAATAGACTTCTTCCAGAGTCCAACTTCATCTCCAAAACTTAGAAGGAATTGGCTACAGTGTCGATTCATGCGTCTGGATGCACTATTCATGCATCCCAGACTTAATCAATGCGTCTGGACGCTCGATCTATGCGTCCCAAACGCATGGGTCGCATCTGGACGCATGATAGTCGCGTCTCAAACGCGAGACTCTATTTTTCCACCTTTGGTCTATTTTTCTTTCATCTTTTGCGGGTTTTGGTCCAAGCAACGAATCCTTTGGCCTTGGGCTTCCAAATAGGCTTTAAAATAGGTCAAAGTCGCATCTTTAATAGCTTCAATTCCTTGGCCTTCTCCATGATTGTCCACGGGCTTCCCATATGATCCTTAATGCTCCGAATTGCTCCATTTTATCTCTTTTTCTCTAATATTCTACAAAACTCTCTTTTTCACCTGTAGAATCTTAAAGCATAACTTACAAACACTATTAGTCCACTAAGATGGCTAAACAAGAGGCATAATCGAGGGTTAAATTGCACTTTTTGAGCACTTATCAATCATCCTGTCACTCATTCATCTTCCATCACCAATTTTCCCTACCTTCCACCTTTTCAAAGGAGCCTTGAGTTTGCACTTGACCCTCTTGTTTCTCCTGTTCTTTATGATTTTCTAAATCCTCCTAATACAGAAATAATTCCCAAGGAAAAGGCACTTGACACTTTCATTTTCAAAATTGAGATAGTTCCTACTTACACCATGAATGAGTTTTGTGCTAAACCCACATTCTCAGTTTTTCCATTCTTTCATTATAAAATTTATTTGTATCCAACATATCTTCCACAAACATCTATTTTCTCACGATTATTCACTTGGACACCCTTTCGTTCAACGATGAAGAAGAAGGTGCATGCTCGGTTACGTTCTAGGTCTATCAGGCTTCGCTTTCATTTCACTAAGTTGCGACGTAGAAAATCATGGTGCTTGATTCTATTTGGGGGTGCATTCCATGTTATTTATTTATGGAAAGATCCGCAACTATTTCGATTGTTGATATATGATAAACTGCATGTTCATTATATACATATGTTTTAGATATAGTCTTGAGTATCTGACTATAAAAGACTCACTTTGTTGTTTTGATGTTGTTTTATTGTTTTTAGTAGATTGGATGTTAAGTTATTAAATTCAATAGTTAAATTTGAATTATGTAGTTAATTGTTATTTTAATTTCCATTTTAATTTAACTTGGGTTTTGTCTAAGCATGCGATGATTTTTGCGTAAATCCCACCTTCCCGAATTATTTGCGGGTGGTATTATTATTTTTAGCATTGCTTTTATCTGATCCACCATTTTAGAAGTAATTTTGCAATGATTTGGTTGAGAATGTTGCCAATATTGGTGTGGCTAGAATAAGATATTGTGGTAGGATGAAATTTCAATGAGTTAGGAAGTTCCTTTTCTAAATTCAATCTAAAAGATATTAGGTTTGTTTTGGGATAATGAATCTGGGTTGTTTCCGTTTTAGGTTTTGGAAATATTTTGTTTCCGACAATTGCCTTAAATTTTTTTGGCAACTTGTTGATTTGTGTTAGAAACTAAAACCCTATATATACTTGATTCATTCTACACACAAAACCTACACATCTCACTTTCATCTCTCACCCTGAACCTCTACATTTTTCTTTTTATTTTTCACTTCATCCTGCTCTTCACACACGGAGCGCGCCCCGCGCCCTAGCAAGATCAATTCTGAGCGCGCCTAGAACTGAAACGCCTATAACTCGATTTGGACCTGAGCGCGACACACACCCCTCAAAGGCCATTTCGGAGCGCTCCCCGCGCCCTGACCTGCAAACCCTAAAATTTTCTAATTTTTTGAGAGTTTTCCAGGGTCATTTGTAGCTCTTCTAGAGAGTATTTATTGTGATGAGATCTCCTACAGTCATACCTGAGTAGTGTTTTGAAGACTTGTTGGGAAGCGACACCTATGGTGCTTGGTTCTGCGAGGTGATCATACACGTAGGCTGGGAACCGCTAATGATGATAAATGGCGTGAAGCCTGGCAAATCATCATGGCGTGGTAGGATGCGAAGGAACCTTATTTCTTTATAGAGGAGGATGATGACATTTAAACGTGGGAGATAAGATAAGTTTTTAGTTTCAGTTAGTGTCTGCTTATGTCCCAAGCAATTTACTTCTTATAACCCCATAACGGGTGGAACTCATATAGAGTTGTGTCTGTTTGTAATTTTCTATATTAGTATGCTTTAACCTTGTTTTGCAGATGTTCTAAAATTTCACGCGTTTCCATGGTATTTTTCTACCCTTTTTATTTCAATACTTTGAGGACAAAACATGTTTTTTGTTTGGGGGTGGCATAAAAATACGTGTAATTAAGGCATCTGTTAGGATATAGATATGTACAATATGCACTTGTTTTCTAGTAAAAATTCATAAATTCAAAAAAAAAAAAAAAAAAAAAAAAGTGGTGCTATACACTTAGGAATATTGGTATTGTTTTCTTTCTCTCTGCTCTTAATAATTTAGAAGTTTCACGTTAGCTTTTGCTTTAGAATAGTTTTTAGAAACTTAGGTTAATATGTAGGTAATAATTTTTGCATCTTTCTATAAATATATTACATGAGTATCTATGATTGTTTGGCAGTAAGTTTCTAAAATCTAGGCTAGAGTACTTATTCTACAAATCCTGTGAGAATATAGCCTGAAACCTTATATGAGTGAAACATTTGAGAAATGACACAAGGGAGAAGTAAAATCCAGATAGAGAAATCAGACGTTCACTTGCTTGATCACTATACCATATCCTAAGCGAGAATTTAGGCCCTCTTTGGATCGATATAGCCAAAAATTCAAAACTATAAATTATTTTTCGCTAGTTACCCTCTGAGCCTTTCTTTAGCCTTTCATAAATCGCAAATTCTTTAACCTTTTACAAAACAAAAAAAAAAAAAAAAAAAGAGCCTACCCATTCTTTGAATGAGTCTGAGAATAGAGATGAAGAATAGAAAAGAGAAAGACCTTTGAAATCAAGAATTTGTTAGTTGCTTCAAATAAGAAAAGAAAGTTTCCATCCAAATAAATAAAAAATAAATAAAGAGATAGAACTCCAAAAACAGAATCAAAGGAGTCAAAAGCCAAAGAAAAAGAAAAAAATAGCTAAAGATGGAAACAAAGTGTAGAAGCAAAAGTAAAGAACAAGGTTTTCTCTAGTTACATAATATGAAGACTCTATTATCTCAAACTGGTTCTTTTTGAATATCAGTTTCCTTCATTCTTAAACCATCACCTAATCCCCACAATACCTAATAAAGACCTCTAGCTCAATTAGGAATAGGCTAGTGTGATACTAAGTGGCAGATGTGTTTGATCGACTTTGGCTTCCTTGTGTGTCATTGAGTTTGTAAGGTAAAGGGTGCCCACTACACACTGGAGTAGCAAAACTTGAGCGGAAAAATTAGAATGCTTTTGTCTTGACATTTATGTGAGGACCTACTTAAGGACGCTATTCCAAAGTTTCAGAAATGGACCTGTTAGTGCATTTCATAATATTACTCATTATATATATGTTTATTTGTAGATGATTGATTATTATATTAGCTTAGGTTTCGACTTGATTATTCTGTATTCATTGCTAGTGAGATGTATAGATAATTGAGACAATAAATAAGGAAACAATAGTTTTATTTCTTAGTCGTTGTAGTATAGATGAAGTTTGTGAGTACCTTCACTGGAAAACTCTCATGAGGCTATAACTCTTCCACTAGGGAATTCCTAGTGGTTTAAGGCCTTGTTGCATATGGTCAATGCAATTGCACTCGGCGAAACGAGATTAGTTAGAACTCTATTTTTGGTCATTTATTATAATTTCTCATATTTACTTGAGGACAAGCAAAATGCTGTTTGAGTGTGGTCTGATAAGAGCCCAAAACTATAGTTTTAACCCTTTAACAATATTGCTTTTTGACCAATTATGTGATTAATAAGTAAGAGTTAGTACTGTTATCATGTTTTTTTGTATTTCAGGCATTGGAGTCGAATATGTGTAGAAATACACCCTTTTTGATAGACAAAGGAGCAAGGGTTGGTTGCTAAGAAGTTCTATGGTAAAAGGTTAAGATTCAAGGAGAAAAAGCCTTTTTAAAGCCCGGTCAAAGCTGAGAAGTCAAAGTCAACGCGGGCAGAAACATCACACAAAAGTCAGCAGAACTTTCAAAGGCCGTATCTTTGGATTCAGACCTCGGAATTAGGCCTATCTTATGTCAAAACGACCGGCTTGAAAAGAGCTTTCCAATGGTTCTAGCCTTGACCCAATTAGAGGAGTAGAAGTGGACGAAAATGTTATTGAAGTCAAATCCAGCTGAAAAGCCCTAAAGTACTAAGGTTTTGGGCTCGATTTTCAAGCCCAAAACAGGCTCCTCAGCCTATGCACGATTTTGTGGATCTAGTCTCCTCCATTTAACAAAAAAAAAACTTAGCTCTTGATAATAACTAGACCTATATCAGAAAATTAGTTTTATTACCTTATTTTGAATTCAATTTTGAATCAGTTTATTGTTATTATTCATTAGATCAATAAAGTTAGTTAGCTATTGATAATTCTAGTTTTATTATATTAAATCATTACTAGCTTTAATTCAATCTTGCATGATTAGACTTTCATTTTAAATCAAATAAGTAAATTTATATTCTTTTATCATGTCTTGTTATTGTTTATATATAAATGATAGTTTAATGAATCAAGGCTAAAACCTCCATTAGAGGGGTTTGAGGAAGCCTTGATGAAAATTTGATTGTTGTTAGTGTAGAATAGTTTGTAATATTCTATTTTATTCTTGAAAGTAATTAGTTTCCCATGAGAATGGGTTTGATTACTTCACATGCTTGTTGTTAGTTGGTAGAGATTACCATGAACAATTAGGGATTAGAAACACCCAATTGTTATGCGGAAGCATTGCAATTTGGATTACGACAATTCTTCGTTAGTAAATTAAGTCGAGTTAAGGTGGAATCAAATTCCCCTAATTCTTTATCTAGATTCGAACCTTAGTATTTAATTGCCATCTTATTATTTATAACATTTCAATTACGTTATTTCCCATCGTTGTTAGCATAATTATATAATCTGTACTGTCATTGACTTTGATAAAACTGATCATCTTAGTTAACGTGAATTCTAAAGAACTAGGAGTGGAACGAAATTTCTATTCCAACTATATTGCAATAGCATCGAGAGTAGAAAACTTTGATAATTAAGCTGGAAATTAGTTTTAGTTTTACTTGCGTTTGAGTCTCGTTGCTTATTTGTAGGTAAAACTATCGTTTTTACTATTATCAGGAAGTGATAACTCAAAAGGAGCTCTTAGTAACAGTTGAATCACCACCTCATACCAGAGAGGAGACTCTGATCATCTCACATAATGGAGACAGTCCTATCTCTCGGATTCATACAACTCCAGTGGGAATCACCATAGCAGACACTGAAATAGAGAAAGTTCTGCACCTTCTGGTTTAAAAACAACAAGTTAGGGAACTAGAGTCTAAACAACCAGATCCAAACTTTCCACAATCATCGAACTGGAGTGATATGATTGAGGAGGAAGTTGAAGAACAACTTTAAATTAGCAAAGACAGATACAAACCATAATGGAAACTGTAACCACACACTTTGCCAGCAACCAAGTCCAGATCAAGATCTCGGACTGGGGGTAGGGAAGAATAAGGTGACTTTCATCATTAAGCTGAATAAATATCCAATATTCTCAATGAGGTGTATATATTGGAATATTAGAGGTATAACAAATGACAAGTCTCAGAACCGTCTGTCCAAGATTATCAATAAATGGGAACCAGACATTGTGGGTATTACAGAACCAATGATCAATCCCAATGATCTTCCCATTAATTTTCTTCAATCATTGGGAATGAGTAGTGCTCTTTACTCCAATCCCAGTTCAGATCTAAATAGAGTTCCTAATCTTTGGCTCATTTGGAAAGATTCAGTTCCAACTCCCACCATGATCCATTTTTCGAATTAGCATATTACAGTGCTGGTCGACAGTGTTCTCATTACCATAGTGCACACTCATTGTCTATATGTTCAAAGAAGACATCTCTGGTTAGAACTATCCACCATCAATTCATTAAATCTACCATGGCTGATTCTCAGGGACTTCAATGCATACTTAAGTGTCTCAGAAAAGAGAGGAGGGAACAATCCCACGACAACTTCCGTGACTGACTTCAGAGACTTCATAAGCAACACGACTGATGGAAGTTCCTAATAGTGGATTTCAACTTACTTGGTGGAATAAGCAAGTTGGAGAATTCAAAATTTTGGGCAAGCTTGATAGGATGTTATGTAATGCGAATTGGGGATCCACATTCCCAGGGTGGAAATATAAGGTTGCTAGCAGAATTTGCTCTGACCACTCCCCTCTAATGGGTGGCAGTATCAGTATCCCTCGGCCCAATAATATGCCTTTCAAGTTTTTCAATATGTGGTGCTCCCATCTGAATTTCAGAGAAGTTGTGATGGACAGCTGGCAGGCACCAATTATGGGACACTCAATCTACATCCTCACACAGAAACTTAAGAGGCTGAAGGGAGTTCTGAAGAAGTGGAATAAAAACACTTTTGGTAATATCAGATTCAAAGTAGAGGAAGAAACCAAGAAGTTAGAGCAGATGCATGAGCAATTTGAAAATGGGAATGTGACAGAGGATTTCACGATTAACATGGTGGATCAAGAAAATCAAGTGGAGCTTCTGTTACAGCAGGAACAAACGTTTTGGAAACATAAATCAAGAACAAAATGGGATAACGACAATGATAGAAATACAAAATTCTTTCATGCTATGGCCAACATAAACAAAAGCAAGTCCTTGATTACAGAAATGAAGAATGAGGAGGGCATCACTCTTCACTCCCAGGAGGACATTGGCAAACATATTGTCAAACACTACTCTGACAAATTCAGGAAGGTGGATCATATCATGGACTGGGAACTCATTCATAATATGCCTCAGGACCTGCAAACTGAGGATAATGACTTACTCACCTCCATTCCAACACCAGAGGAAGTGAAATCGGCAGTCTTTCATTTGAACCCAGACAGCTCTCCTGGCCCTGATGGCTTCTCCAGTTATTTCTTCCATCACTGTTGGGATATAGTAGGGCATGATCTAATAAGAGCCATCTGCTACTTCTTCATAAAATCTAGATTGCCCTTTGGTATTAATACCAACTTCATTGTTCTTATCCCAAAGGAAAAAAATGCCAACCGTTTAGGCAAATTTCGGCCTATATGCCTCTCTAACTTCATATTCAAGGTCATCACAAAGATTCTTGCCACAAGGTTGTGTCTAATAGCAGAAAGAATCATCAGCAAGGAACAATATGACTTCATCCCTAACAGAAATTCTCAACAAGCCATTGGTCTAGCATCGGAGCTGGTGAATGAATTGCAGACTCTCAGACATGGTGGAAGCATTGTAATTAAACTGGACATCTCACAAGCCTTTGACACGATGGACTGGGATTTCTGTGGGCAATTTGTAGACATGTGGGGTTCAATGAAAGATGGATCATGTGGATACAAGCACTCTTACAAAGCAACACAATGTCTATCATGCTAAATGGAGCTTCTCAAGGCAATTTTTCTGCAGGAAGAGGTCTAAAATAGGGAGACCCTCTCTCTCCATTGCTCTTTGCTATTGCAGAAGATTGCCTAAGCAGAAGCATAAGTAGATTGGTTCTGGATAAAAAGATTCGACATATGGTGGTAAATTCCAAGTATTGTAGTCCCTCACACTTAATGTTTGCGGATGATATCTTTCTTTTCTGCAATGCGAAAAAGCACGTAACACGTATTATTTGTGTCGTTGTTTGTGTTACGTATCTTTTGCAATTCTTACTTAGCCTATTAAATATTGATTTGTATAGTGGCTAGCAAGGTATCAATCCTACTTTAAATAACTAGTTAATTATAATAGAAATTCCTAATCTAAATTACTCTAATGGATGCAAGTAAAAGATGTGGCTAAGTAATGATGAATATATAGTTGATTTGATTTGAGATGTAAACTATGCATAAACTAAACTAAATTAAATATATGAATATGAATCAAGAGAGAGAATATCATGGGAGAAATGAATCCACCAAAATTATAGAATTAGTCTAATGGATCTACCTATCATGCTTAATATAAATCACCAATAGAAACTCACCATACCTACAAACCTTATGCTCATAACCATGATGATAATATGTGGCTTTCAACGTGCTTTCTATCTTTCCATTAAATACTTCTTCAATCTCCAATGATATCTTCTATCTAACCAAATTGTGCTTTATATACAACTCTAGGTGCCATGGAAAATCCACATGTGGCATTAACCATACAACTAATTGAGGTGCCATAAAGAATCCAATCATCGCACTAGAACACTAAAAACTAGAACAAAAAAATCTAGGGTTTGTGGTATTTGGCTCTACACAATCATGAATTATCCTAAGACCTCCTAACCTCCATAGGAGTGTTAGATCAATGGATGAATAAGAAGAAACTCAATGAAGGATTTAAACTAAAACATGATAGAAGAAGAACTAAACTAAAACATACAAAAAAGGCTTCATCTTCCTTCCCAAGAGAAGGGAGATTAGCTCCTCATACTATGCTATGAACACAATATGAAAATGAATAATCTTTATAGCTATTAATGGTGAAAAGGTCTGAACTTTCTTCTCTCTTAATTCTAGATCTAAGATGCAAACACTAAATTTCCTAGATGATGTAAACTGAGGTTTTTGTGCCTTATATATTGGCTTACATGCTCGTCTGGATAGAGATCCGAATCCTATGTTTATTTGGTGTCAAACTCTCTGTAATCTTTTTAGAAGCAATCCTAGAAAAGTTAGATTCGTTTTCATAAAAGTGAGACGTGGTTCACTTTGCCCTGCAGGCTATTTTGAAAGCTGCAGCTTCTGACAGCTTTCAGTTTCCTAATTCTTGTGAAACTCTGACTTCTTTTCCATGTTGATCTCCTCTTCCTATGAAGTCAAAATTAAGGCTTTGAGATCAGATTTAAGACTCTTCTAACTCAATTATTATCCTCTTTTAGAGTCCTGATAAGAGCCCAAAACTGTAGTTTTAACCCCTTAACAATCGTACTTTTAGACCAATTATGTGAATAATAAGTAAGGGTTAATACTAATTACGTGTTTTTATGCATTTCAGGCTTCAAAGTCCATTATGTGCAGAAATATGCCACTTTAGCGAGATAAAGGAGCAAAAGTCGGTTGCTAAGGAGTTCTGTGATTAAAGGCCAATTTTCAAGAAGACAAAGCCTCTGTAAAGCCCGGTCAAAAGATGAGAAAAGTCAAAGTCCACGCGGGCAGAAACAGTGCACAAAGTCAGCAGAACTTCCGAAGACCATATCTTTGGACTCAGACCTTGGAATTGGGCCTACCTTATGTCAAAACGACCGGCTCGGAAAGAGCTTTCCAATGGTTTAAGCCTTGACCCAATCAGAAGAGTAGAAGTGGACGAAAAGTTTATCAAAGACAACTTCACCTGAAGAGGCCTTTCTGGACTGAAAGAATTGGGTTTTGAGCCTGATTCTCTGGCCCAAAACATGGCTCCAAGCCCATGCACGATTTTGGATCTGAAACATATAAAAACAAAGAAAAGCTTAGTTCTTAAGTTATCTAGTTTTATTTAGAAAACTAGTTCCTTGTAATGGTAGCTAGGGTTAGATTAGAATAATTTAGATCTAGATTTAGTTTTACATTAATTCATTAGTTAATTCTTGTTCAATTTCAGTATTATATTATTGTTATTCATTTGATTAGATTAATAAAATAGTTTATTATTATTTAATTCATTTTTTGTCATTACATTTATAGATCTAGTTTAAATTCTTGTTGATATCATTTCTTAATTATTAATTAGATTTCAATTATTGTTTGTTAAATTAGTAAAGTTGGAATCTTGATATTATGTTTAGTTTAGATTCATATGGAAATAATTGCGGGATGATTCTCGGCTAAACCTCTATTAGAGAGGGTTGCGAAGCCTTGATGAAAGCTTGATTTGTGTTAGCATATAATAGTCATAATTCTTTTCCACTCTAGAAATGATTAGTCACCATGAGAATGGGTTTAATCGTTCACATGCTAGTTATAATTGGTAGAAATGCCATGTGTAATTAGGGATTAGGGAGAACCAATTGTTCTGCTTGGCGATTCAATTCGGATTCTGACGATTAAATGGATTAGCAAGTTAAGTTGAGTTAAGGTGGAATCAAATCCCCCCTAATTCCTTATCATAGAATCAACGTAGTATTTCTGTAGTTGAATTATCATATCTTGTTAGTATAAATTGAATCCGTAGTATAATCGTAGAATAGAAATTTCACATAACACATTACTCTCACCATTGTTCTTTGTGTTTGTTCAATTGAATTTGTTTAAGTCTTGAGAGTTAAGAGTGGAACGAATCTTGACTCTATATATATTGCATGAATCTATATGTGAGAGTAGGAAATAAAATATTGATACCGTAAGAATAAGGTTAGAGTAATCTAATTGAGTTTTTACGGGTTATCAAATGGCGCCGCTGCCATCTTAGTCTCATTCAAGACAAGAATTCAATTGATTGAATCCAAGGGGCAATCCCCCATTCTCTACCCACCCACCCTTTTAAATTTTCATTACTATTTCTTGAAGTTTCGGAACTGTTCATTGTTTTAGGCATAGGGGCTGCGGATTCACAGAGGAAAACATTGCAGTAAAGCTATTTGTAAATTTCTAAAAATTCTAAAAAATTACAAGTGTAATCCTTAATGTGTTATTGATTTACTGTAATATTTTCAGAAATTTCCTAATTGTTTTACCTTGTGAACAAATACAATCTTTACAGTGCTGGATTTCAGTTTTCAAACCGTGTGTTCTTGGAAAAACTGTCGAGTAAGGTTAATTAGGTAGTTCTAAAAATTCTATAATTTTTACAGGAGTATCTATCCTACGTCAGGAGCTTGCAGTAAAAATTTGACGAGTTTTTGAATTGTTTTGACCTCCTAAATAGTGGAGTGTTTCCAGTGTGTTTCTGCAGATTTGCAAACACTTAATTTCTGGAACACTAGCTCATAAGGAGAGTTTGTAGAACTCCAATTGCTCTAAAAATTTTACAGGAACAATTAGGATCTATCAGGAGTCTCCAGTAAAATGTTGGCGATTTTTGGCTTTGTTTTGATGGGTTAACTATTCGGTTGTTTGTATTGTGTCCGAAAACTGTTTCACAAAGTTTGAAGGGCAGTAGAAGGACTTTCATAGCTCCGATTGATTTGAAATTTTACAGGCTACTTGATAGACATCTTAGAAAACTACTGTAAAATTTCAAATTTTTTGGAGCACGTTAACCTTACTGGAATTAGAGCCAAGCCACGAGCGCACCTGCGCCCAAACAGAGTGTGACCTGCGCCCAAACGCTTGGAACTCTGAGCGCACCTGCGCCCAAACAGAGTGCGACTGCGCCTTAAACTGCTAAATTTGCCCAATTTCCTCAGGTTTGTTCCAAATTTTCATTTCTTCAAGTCATTCAGTGTTTCTAACATTATACAAACACCGAAACTGGCATTACAAGGCGTTATTAAATAAGCAAAGCAAGGAGGCATTCAGGTACTCCTTCTTTCACTCCTTGTTTCTTCTGTCAGAGGAGTTTTAATTCTAGTATAATCAGGCTTGTTTTTTTAAAACAAAATATCACACGCCTATCTAGAAATGTATGCTTAGAGTTGTGGTTGCATATTAATTGCCCTATAATATATTTGAAAAACCAATATGGCATATCAATATGTAGACCAACAATCATATGATAATTATGCAAACCCTTCACCATGTTCATGCTGTGGTAGTCCTGACCATTGGGCTTGTCAATGCCCATCATATCAAGAGCAATCTTGTAATTATTATGGAAACCCTTCACTATGTTCATGTTGTGGTAGTCCTGATCATTGGGCTTCTCAATGCCCATCATATCAAGAGCAATCTTGTAATTATTATGGGAACCCTTCACCATGTTCATGTTGTGGTAGTCCTGACCATTGGGCTTCTCAATGCCCATCATATCAAGAGTCTGAGCCTACTATAGGATATAATAATAATTATGAGCCTCAATTTTCAAATTTTTATAGTGACTCATACAATCAAGAGTTTTCTAGTCATCCAAACTATTCATGTAATTCCACCATAACAATCAACCAACCATTCAAATTTCTCAACCTAACCCATCACAAGATGCGACATCAACCGGAGTCACTCAAACGCCAATAACTATGACTATCAAACACCATACCAACCAGACCCACACCACAAAGCTTCCCCTCAGCTAACAACATTCGATGAAATAATGGCCCAAAACAAAATAATACTTTAGGAAATAAACCATAACCTAAAGATACTAGGTTCACCTACGCCAGACATTTCTACCATGCCAGAGATTGACACTATTCCCATAACTAACCCAGTCAACCTAGTTCACACCTACCCTACATTTCATGAACCATTACCTTCCGAAGACCCTCCCATTAACCATGATATTAACTCCACACCCCACCTGGATGAGGAAATTCTTGTAGACGACTCTTTAGGACTAGTTTCGGATGACCACTCAAACTTGAGCGATGTCTCCGAGGAACTTCCCACTGATCCACCTAACGATGAATATAATGATGACACTTTAGAAGATATTTATAAAGGTGTGACGAAGGAAGAATTTGATAACTATTGGCATTCTCGTAATATGGACCCTCCTGTTGAGCATGTCCAGGCCTTTGAGTTTGCTAACCACACTCGGCTGGATGATGTCTCGACACATTCGAATGAGGCCATTGAGGATACTTGTAGTGTTTTAGAGGAAGAGGGTGAGGACATGGAGATTAACAATTCAAATCTAAGGCATGAACAAGTTAATGTGCAAGAAAACGAGGAAGTTACATCTTTAGAGCAATGTGAATCTCAATTCAGTTTGTTAGTTGAGGAAATAACAAGGAAAGAAATAGAGGAAAATCTTAAAGATAAAGCCACGAACCACAACCTTATGGATTCAGCTAAGCCAGATGTAGAGTTCTTAAGAGCATGTGAGGATCCACCACCCGATGAACCACCAACCAACCACCATCCACCTGAGTTACCAATTCCTATAATCCAACCATCTACCACAACTAAGACATCCATTCACCCACCATTTAAAAGGAACCTCGATTTTACCCTTGAGCCAATTGCCTCAGAGACCATCTATAATTTTTTCAACCCTCACAGTGAAGAGTGTTTGCCTAGCACACAATCCCATGAGTACACCATTCCAGTAATTGAGAGACAAGCTCTGACCGAGTGTAGTGAGAAACCTAGTTTGTCTTATTTTTCCTCATCTGAGCTTTATGAAAGACATCAGGATCCACACTTCATTCCCTCCTCACCTAAAGTATCGCTAATTCATCTTTTTGGTCATTCCAACTATTTAAAACAATTACAACATGATGGTTTGCATATGTTATTTGATAGGATGCATAAGTTTTCATTCCTTCGCTTACATGTTTGCTTCCAATCATACAATATTATTCTGTTTAGGGGTGCATTTAGTATCATATTTTTATGGCTAGACCCCCAACTCTTTCGACTATTTGTTTATAGTTGACGACGCATCATCCACTTTGTGCCACCCCAGTTTCATGCTTGTTTGGGGGTGTGCACGATCTAGGGAATCGGCGTAAAATGACCCCACATTAAGTCTCGAAATCGACTTTAAAAGACCCGTTTTAAAACAAATTTTTACAAACCTGTTTTCAAAAATTTGTTTCAGGGTGGGGTGTTTGGTTTTTCCATTCTTGATCACTCAAATTCCTATTCTTACCCCCACCTCGCTCCCTTGAAGAGTAGCTAGATTTATTCTTGTTTGTTGTTTTGATGTTGTTTTTTATTATTTTTAGTAGATAGAATGTTATGTTGTTAAATTCCGTAGTTAACTTTGAATTTGGTAGTTAAATATTGTTTGAATTTCAATTTTAATATAATGTGGTTCTTTTCAAATTGTGCATGGATTTTATTGTTAATCCCACCTTCCCGAATTGTTTGGGGGTGGTATTATTTATTCTATCATGATTTGTTTGGAGAAGATCCTCCATTTTAGAGTTTGTTTGGAGTGAAGGTTGAGAATATTGCTGTAATTGGCATACCTATGATTAGATGTGGTGGTAGGATGAAATCTAAGAGAGTTTAGAAGTTACTAGTCTAAATCCAGTATAAAAGATATTAGGGTTGTTATAGAATCAAGAATATGGGTTGTTTCCGTTTCCGATTTTGGAAATTTCTGTTTTCGGTAATTGCCTTAAAACGTTTTGGAAATTTCCCGATTCGTTTTTGGAAACCTAACCCTATATAAACTTTATTCATTCTCCACACACACACATCTCTCACATCCATCCCTCATTTTTCACTCCCAATTTCCGCTTAATTTTCCTTCGCGCCGACTTCTGACTACAAAGACCTCAGCGCTGCGCCCTAATCATGTCGAGAAATTCTACCCTGGCCTTTTGTACCCAAGTTGAGCGACTGGCGTAAAACACTGTAAATCCAAAACACCCGAAAGCGCACTGCGCTTCCAAGTGGAAGCGCGCTGCCGAACTCGATGAAGCCCAGCGAAATTTCCGATTTTTTGCATGGGTTGTTCCAGGATAGTTGCAACTATTCCAGAGAGTAGTTTTGTGATGACATCCCCGCATATCATATCGAAACAGTCTTTTGAAGACTTGTTCCAAAGTGACACTTATGGTGCTTGGTTTCGCGAAGTAATCATACAAGCAGGATGGCAATCTTTAATGGTAAGTTCTGATGAACTTTACTCCCCTGCACTTGCCTCGTATTTTTATAACCATTGTACATTCTTTTATCAGATGGATGGAGAACAAGTGTTCTCCATCAACATTGATGACGAAACAATGGAGATAACTAAGTCCCTGTTGGCTTTTGTTATTGAGATTCCTATGCCTGCTAAGATTCAAGACCCATGGGGCTACATAGTTGATAATTTCTCTGCCTACAACTATGAGCTTTTACATGAGAATTATGGGTTCGGCATTTTCCGTGTAGAGGACCAAGGGACATATAACGTAGCCCTTGGTAGCTTGTCCCTTAATGTGATACGGTAATGTTCTTTATCATGCTAAACATATTAGGGGAGTGGCATTTTTCTTCTGCGAATGATGTCACTTGCAATGTTTTCCTTGCTTTAGCTGAGGAACGCTTGCTATATGACCTTCCTAAGACCTTAATGTCTAGTTTAGCACGAGCCCATAGCATGAGGCATAAGTCTTCTTATGCCTATATTAGTTTGCCGTATTATGCTATGTTTCTTCCCTGTTTTTTGTGCCTGTTTCACAGACTAGGTTGGGGTCGACATTGTGAGACCCACCAATTCTATTATTCGATCTTTCCGTGCAATGACTTGGCAAGGGTGGAGGATACAACCTCATCAGGTTGCACCTTACACCCCATCCGACCAAGTGGCGTTTAACAGGTTAGCATCCGTAGATGATAAATGGCGGCAAGCTTGGCAAATTATAATGGCATGGCGGGGATCTTGAAGGAACCTCACTTCTTTATAGAAGAGGAGGATGACGACGATGAAAGCAAACGGAGTGGAGGTAAGTTTTAGTTTCAGTTAGTGTCCGCTATGTCCCAAGCAATTTAATTCATTAACCCCATAATGGGTGGAACTCTTATAGAGTTCGCGTCGCTTTTTATTTCCTATATTAGTATGTTCTAACCTTGTTTTGCGGATGTTCCGAATTTCACAGCGTTTCCATGGTATTTTTCTACCCTCTTTATTTAAATGTTTTGAGGACAAAGCATGCTTCTTGTTTGGGGGCATAGAAACACGTGTAATTAAGACATCGATTAGGATATAGATATGTATAATATGCATTTGTTTTCAAGTTAAAAATTTCAAAAATATAAATAAATAAGTTTATGCTATACACTTAGGAATATTGGTATTGTTTTCTTTCTCTATGCTCTTAACAATCTAGAAGTCTCACATAGCTTTTGCATCAGAATAATTGTTAGAAACTTAGGTTAATATGTAGGTAATAATCTTTGCATCTATCTATAAATATATTACATGAGTATTTATGATTGTTAGCAGTAAGTTTCTGAAATCTAGGCTAGAGTACTTATTCTACAAATCCTGTGAGAATATAGCCTAAAGCCTTATATGAGCGAAACATTTGAGAAATGACACAAGGGAGAAGTAAAATCCAGATAGAGAAATTATACGTCCACTTGCTTGATCACTATGCCATATTCTAAGCGAGAATTTAGGCCCTCTTTGGATCGATATAGCCATAAATTCAAACCTATGAATTTTTTGCTAGTTAAGCCCCTCGAGCCTTTCTTTAGCCTTCCATAAACCACAATTCCTTTACCCTGTTACAAAAACAAAACAAAATAAAAAATTCAACTTACCCAATCTAGAATAAGTTTGAGAATAGAATGAGTGAAGAAAGAAGAGAAAAACCTGTGTAAACAAAAATTAGTTAGTTGCTTCAGAAAAAGAAAAGAAGTTTCCATCCAAGGAAAAGAAAAAGAAAAATAGAAAAAAAAAAAACTCCAAAAATAGAATAAAAGGGAGTCAAAAGCCAAAGAAAAGAAAAAGAAAAATATGGCTAAGGATGGAAACAAAGTATAGAAGCAAAAGAAAATAACAAGGTTTTCTCTAAGTTACATAATATGAAGACTCTATTATCTCAGACTTGTCCTTTTGAATATCCATTTCCTTCCTTCTTAAACCATCTCCTAATCCCCGCAACACCTAATAAAGACCTCTAGCTCAATTAGGAATAGGTTAGTGTGATAGTAAGTGGCAGATATGTTTGATCGACTCCAGCATCCTTGTTTGTCATTGAGATTGTAAGGTAAAGTGTGCCCACTGCACACTGGAGTAGCGAAACTTGAGCGGAAAAATCAGAGTGGTTTTTGTCTTGACATTTATGTGAGGACCTACTTAAGGATGCTATTCCGAAGTTTTCAAAACTAACACGCTAGGCATTTCATAGTATTACTCATAGTATATATATTTGTATCATAGATGATTGATTATTATGCATATATTAGGTTAGGTTTTTGACTTGGTTATTCTTATTCATTTGCTAGTGAGATGTATAGATAGTTGAGACATGAATGAGGAAACAATAGTTTTATTTCTTAGTCGTTGTAGTATAGATGAAGTTTGTGAGTACCTTCACTGAAAAACTCTCATGAGGCTATAACTCGTCCACTAGGGAATTCCTAGTGGTTTAAGGCCTTATTGCATATGGTAAATGCAATCGCACTCAGCGAAACGAGAGTAGTTAGAACTCTATTTTTGGTCACTTATTCTAATTTCTCATATTTGCTTGAGGAGAAGCAAAATGCTGTTTGGGGGTGGTTTGATAAGAGCCCAAAACTGTAGTTTTAACCCTTTAACAATCGTACTTTTAGACCAATTATGTGAATAATAAGTAAGAGTTAATACTGATTACGTGTTTTTATGCATTTCAGGCTTCAAAGTCCATTATGTGCAGAAATGTGCCACTTTAGCGAGATAAAAGAGCAAAGGTCGGTTGCTAAGGAGTTCTGTGATAAAAGAACAAAGGTCGGTTGATGAAAGCTTGATTTGTGTTAGCGTAGAATAGTCGTAATTCCTTTCCACTCTAGAAATGATTAGTCACCATGAGAATGGGTTTAATCGTTCACATGCTAGTTATAATTGGTAGAATGCCATGTGTAATTAGGGATTAGGAAGAACCAATTGTTCTCGTGAAGTCGCTCATTTCGATTCTGACGATTAAATCGTTAGCAAGTTAAGTTGAGTTAAGGTGGAATCAAATCCCCCCTAATTCCTTATCATAGAATGAACGTAGTATTTCTGTAGTTGAATTATCGTATCTTGTTAATATAAATTGAATCCGTAGTATAATCGTAGAATAGAAATTTCACATAACACATTACTCTCAACATTGTTCTTTGTGTTTGTTCAATTGAATTTGTTTAAGTCTTGAGAGTTAAGAGTGGAATGAATCCTGACTCTATATATATTGCATGAATCTATATGTGAGAGTAGGAAATAAAATATTGATATCGTAAGAATAAGGCTTTCAGTTTCGTAATTCTTGTGAAACTCTGACTTCTTTTCCATGTTGATCTCCTCTTCCTATGAAGTCGAAATTAAGGCTTTGAGATCAGATTTAAGACTCTTCTAACTCAATTATTATCCTCTTTTAGAGTCCCATTCGGCTTGGCACTTATGGAGACAAATATAACGTTTTTGCCCTAGGCCTTTAGCTGTAATTCCCAGTGACTCCTTTTTGACTTGTTTGACTTCTTTTCCCTTCATATTTCACATTTAGGTTCTTTAACCTATAAAAACTTAAATTGCATTATATTAGAATATTTAAATATAAAATGGAGACTAACATACACATAATTGGGGTTATAAATCATTACTTTTGAGCACTTATCACAATGCAAACTTGAGAAGTATCAAGCAATTTGTCAAGCTTCCTAACAGGTATCAAGACACCCCTGGCCAGCTCATAAATAAATATAAATGCAAGATTTTTCTAAGCCCAATGCAAAACAGAAGGAAGATTTTGATCCAGGAGACAATGGGAGTCAAAGAAGGGAGCTTACCAGAGAAATATCTTGGAGTGCCATTGATCATGGGTAGAGTGACAAAAGTGGCATTAACACCGTTAGTGGACAATATTAGAAAAAGAGTTGCAAGGTGGGCGGGGAAAATGCTATCATTTCTAGGAAGAGTTGTTTTGGCGAGACATGTTCTAAATAGTATTCCAGTTCACAATATGGCAATCTTCAAATGGACACAATTAGTGATCAAAGAATGTGAGAGCATCATCAGGAATTTCATTTTGAGTGATAATCCTGTGGAAAGGAAATCTTTTACGGTGTCCTGGGAAAAAACATGCAAACCTTTAGAGGAAGGTGGATTAGGCATACGGAGATTCAAAGATATCAATCTCTCAATGCTCATGAAACAAGCTTGGGGAATTCTCACTGAAGAGAATGACTGATCGAAGTTTATGAGAGGAAAATACACAAATCGGTTAGGCACATGGACTGATTACAAGACCTCGGCGGTTGGGATTAGATGGGCCCTAAAGGAAATGATCGAACTTCATAGATGGGTAGTGGGTAATGGCTCTTCAATAAATATTTGGCGAGAGAATTGGCTACACCAGAAACCTATTTGCGATTTTTTTCCAGCAGAAAGTAAAACTATCAGGAAGTTTCAAGGCCGACTCCATGAATTCATTCAAGGTAGGCATTGGGAATTTTCAAGCAACATTACACAAGTGTTGCAGGAAATCGGTATTAATCCTCTCTCTCTCCAACAACCTGATGACTCAAAGGTGGATGAAAGAATCTGGTTATCTGATGGCAAAGGGATATTTTCAGTCGTAGCAACACACAAGGACATCGGGAAAAAAGCAGCAAAACATATGGGTTGCAGGTTCATCTGGAGCGCTAAGATACTCCCCAAAACACAAGGCATCGCATGGAAATTAATAAGGGGGGCTTCGAGAATAGATGATCAATTACAAAAGAGGAAGACACACCTAGCCTCTCGATGTTGTATCTGCAAGCAAGAAGAAGAAACCCTCAACCACATCTTGTATCAGTGTCCTTTAGCAAAGAGAGTTTGGAATCATGCCCGGCAAATTTTCAGCATTCGACCATCTATCGAATCCTTCAATGATATTATGCAACAAAGCAAGCACCATAGCTCATTGATCCTTGATATGTGGAAAGCTTGTTCGCTGACAAGTGATATTAGCTTTTCCTTACGTTAGAGATTAGAATCTCTAATTTGGTACAAAAGCAACTCAAAGTTCCTTACTCACGATTTTCGTTTTCGTAGAGCTAAAGTAAGGATTCGAACCAACCTAAAGTCTAGAACAACTACAAATTGTTTGTTACTCTTAGGGAACTAATGAGTAAGGTTATATTACTAATGCTAGGTTTCTTTCCTACACAACATTAAGAAAAACATTAAAGTTTGAAATTATGCACTTAATACAAAAGACAAATTACTAAAGAAAGAAAAGTGGAGAGCTAATCCTCCTCATGTGAAACTAACATTTAGTTGTTGATTTGAAAAGGTTTATTGATTCTTCCTAGACTCATAGACAAGCCCCTAATGGAAGAAAACTTGATCCCTAGCATGCATGGCTCACTTAAGAGCTCATACATGCTAGCAAGTGGAACTAAGCAATGACTTATCTCTAAGCTCATTGCTTTGATTCCTAACTAGACACTACACCAACTATCATTTTGGGATAGGATGTAGAGCTAGTTGTTCTTCCTAACAACCTACCAAACCAACAACAATTGTTTTTCCCTCACATGAGTTGGATTAACTCCCCAAAAGGGAAGTTAGCTCATGATCCTTGGGACAAGGAAATTACAACTAGAAAAACAAAAAGAGAGAGAAAGAGGAAGAAGATAAACAATCAAACTCACTTCTTTTTATTTTCTAGAAGAAAACAAATGTTTCCTCCATTAAAACTATTACAAGCTTCTTACCAAAACTAAAAACTAAACTTATGATTTTTTTCACTAAGGAACTAAAATAATGACATGTAAGGAAAATAAGTCAAGGGAGTAAATGGAGTGTCCCCCACCCTTGTCTAATTTCTTCTCCATTTGAGAGAAATCTCATTTCCTCCCACGTGAATCATCAAACCACATTAATTCATTTTTATCCACCACATTAAAACAAAGTGACACCTTGCCTTTTTTTCACTATTAACACCTAATCTAATTTATTACATGCAAGGTGTCAAATTTGTACCAATAATTTGTTATTTTTGCCTTGACATGCTCCATGATTGATGACTCATCCAATCTTGTGGCCCCGCATAGTGGGTCCATGTGCGATCTAGTGGCGATGCAGTATTTTGGGCAGTTTACAACTTCCGCCTATCGTAGAGTTCATCGCCGATTATCCGAAAGCAGCTCTCTTGTCGCATTCGAGTCCCGCTCGAGAGGTAGGAGCTTTGGAAGTTTGATGCTTCTCGCGTGGCGGTTGGAAGAATTCATATATCACGCCGTTCCTCGTGCTTTATCGCAGGTTTAACCAATA
This sequence comes from Coptis chinensis, assembly GCF_015680905.1. NCBI lineage: Eukaryota > Viridiplantae > Streptophyta > Magnoliopsida > Ranunculales > Ranunculaceae > Coptis > Coptis chinensis. The sequence goes on along the minus strand of NC_141457.1, from coordinate 18,590,687 downwards.
TTTCCATGTTTACTGCAAATACCTGCAAAAGTATGAAAACATATTTATTTCATGATTATTAAACACATAATTAACCAAATTTATATGTTTCAATGGGGTTTCATAATACACTTTTGGGTGCTTATCACACTACCCCGAAACAGCACTTTGCTTGTCTTCAAGCAAAGAAGAGACACTAAAATAGATAAGTGGCCAAAAATGTGTAGTCCTAAACTAATTCTTGTTTCGCAGAGTGCGGTTGCATTGACCATATGCAACAAGGCCTTAAACCACTAGGAATTCCCTAGTGGACGAGTTATAGCCTCGTGAGAGTTTTCCAGAAAAGATACTCACAAACTTCATTTATACTACAACGACTTCGATGATAGAAACTTCGTTTCCTAAATTAATCTCGATATCCATACATCTCCTTAGCGAGGAACGAGGATTGATTTCTTTGAAACTCAAGTTAATATGTATTCAATAATTAAAACATCTACATATGATTATTCATGTAGTGAACTTTTCATTGAAATATACTAGCGGGGTTGTTTCGGATCCCTTGGAGCTGTACCTAAATGGGTTATCACGGTATATGTGAAAATACAATTCCATTCAAAATTTTACCACTCGGGTTTTGTTAACTCCGGTTAATGCGGTGGGCACACGCGTTCCCTCACATCTCAATGACGGTCGAGGAGGAGATGTCGATCAATCACGTCTACTACTTATTATCACACCACCCTACTCCTAATTGAGCTAGAGGTCTTTATTAGGTATTGTGGGGCTTAGGTGGATAGTGTACAAGAAAATGGAAATGGATAATCAAAATTTACAAGTATGAGAGAATAGGGTCTTCATATATTTACACTAGAGGAATCCTTGTTTTCTTTCCTTCTTCTAACTGAGTTTTATAACCTTGTTCTTAAGCCTCTAATGGATTTTTATTATTATATCTTTTTTTTAGATGGCTTAAAAACATGATTCTATTTTTCTTTCCTGAAGCAAGTAACTGACTTTTATTTGGGACAAGTCTTTCTCTTTATTCTTTCCACATTTCATCCTATTTCTCATACTCATCACTTAGGTAGGTTCTTTTATTTGGTTTAATAAATGGGTAAGGAATTTTTGGTGAAAGTGAAAGGTTTGATGAACGGTTCAGTGGAGTGACTAGTGGTAAAATTTGTAATAGGTAAGAATTTTTAGCTATGTCGATCCAAAGAAGGTCTAAATTCTTGCCTAGGGTTCGGGTGGTGATCAAGTAAGTAGACGCGTGATTTCTCTAATTGGAAAAACTACTCCTCTGGGTCATCACACACAAATCATTCATGTCAAGGTTTTTGGTTAGATTCTCACAGGATTTATAGTTTAAGTAACTAACCGTTGGTTCCAGAAACTTACTACTATGTACAATCGATGATAAACTACATGAATATTTATGAAAAGATGTATAAACTATTGCATACGTATTATCTAAAGTTTCTTAAAAATAAATCCTAATTCGGATACTAATGTGAGATTTCTAGACAATTTTCATCATTGAAAAGGAAACAAGACTTTTTCACTAAGTACAATTATTAATATGAAAATAAAAACTATATACAGGCTACAAGATGCCTAATTTTTGCTACAGGTTTAAAGCACCCCCAAACAGAATGATGCTTAGTCCTCGAAGTATCAATAATTAAAGAGAGAAAGTACCTGAGAACCGTGAGCAAAATTAGGACTAGATTGCTGGAACAGAAAGGTTGGAGAACATAATATATTATTCAGAAAGAACAAGAAAATGTTCAATAGCACACTAAACATAGCACACGAAATAAAAAATAATAGCATACGAAACATGAAAAACAATAGCATACGAAACATGAAAAACAATAGCACACCAAACATAAGGTTTAGCTAGATATATGTACAATGGCAAATTCAAATTTACCATCCAGCAGGATGTGAAGGTCTGGCGTCCTCTTTAAGGAAATGCATTTCCTTAGCATCGCGCCAATAGATAATAGTCTGCCAAATTTCGGCCCATTCTTTGTCTCCGGATTCCCTCAAATTGGTCTTCATCTTTTCATCCATTGGGTAACATCGAACATGCCTCAGGTATCGAGCGGGACGCTTCCATTGATGAAACCTCAATGAGCGAATGATTCTGTTTGCTGGGCACATGGAATCCACCTTGACCCAGTCATGAAAAGTAGCTGCAAACTGTGGGAAATGTGTCTTCATGATCCAGCAAGCGGTGATTGGTAAAAGTATATACTGATCCTGAAAAGAGCGAGCTCGTTTCAAGTTGGAGACAACACAACCTAAAATGTTAAATAATGCATGACCCTGAGCTAGTGCACTGAATACGACGCAAGCAGCCTCATTGGCAGTAGAAAAATGCCAATCTCCCATAATGTTCAGGAGTACAAATAACATTGCAGTCCCCATGTTCATGGTCATGCTTGCTAATGGAATGGTGATGTTGCGCCATGGCACATGGCCATCTCCTTCTCGTTTGATCTCAAGACCATCACCATAAGAGTCGCAAACGCTTGCCACTAAAAAGGAACGGTAAGAATTATGATAGATGTAATGCCAAGATCAGGCGTGTTAAGTGGTATGGAAGGTCCAAAGTTAGGGCAAGTTGTTGTTCAGAAAAGATATGAGGTGTGTCACCAACTCGGATTGTGAACCTGTCTAAGTAGAAACCATGCGCATGGTTGAATGCTGGTGTGTCTTCCATATTAGCATAAAAGTATGCAGCTAAACTTAGAGAATAAGTTTGGTCAGGTTGAAGAATTAGGGAAGACCACCAAATGTTTGTGATATAATCATGGAAGAGGTGGCCATAGGCATTGGAATCCATCATAGACTGAAAGGATTGCTCAGGAATGAGTTTGGGAGGTACCATGGATGATGAAGATGCAATGTTTGATAAAGATGCCATGGTGGATGAAGTAAAGAAATGGGAGCGATACCGGCAACTGGATGGAAAAATGAGTATGTAAGAATATAGACCCTCCTGTAGCACATGTTAAAATTATATTAGTCACACGGAAATGATGACAATCCTACTAAGCATTTCATACAAAAGAAGACAAAAAGATACGACAAAATACATAGTATGACTGAAAAACGTAATAACATATATGATTATATACTTATTGACTTAGTAATATCATGGATTCCTATATTGATCTTGGAGATGCATATTTTGCACCAGACTGTTTAGGTCTTCTATTTGTTGGCCGAGCTGCATCTGAATGTCCCCTTGGCTGGCAGAGAGTACAGTTTGATTTTCCATTAGGAGAGCGTGATTTTGCAAGGATTGAGAATGATTTTCCAAGATCTTCTCCTGTTCAACATCATGCGTTGCTTGACGATCTTGGAAATCCTGAAGAGTTGTGATGATGATATTACGACGAGTGTAGTTCCCTCAAACCCTGATGAAGAAGTTTAATGCCTTCCATGGGATTAATAATGTTCAGCATGGCATTTTCATCAAATAAATGGTCAGAATTTGAGCTTGGGTTATTCTGCTCATCTATCAGAGTATCAGGGGTCCAAAAACTAACGGAGTAGTCTGTTTGGAGTACTTTTATATATGCTCTTTGAAGGGGTGTCTCTGGAGAAATTATTGGATAACCCCAACGCATCATAATCTGAGTTACTAAAGTGGGTAGGGGTGCTGACCTTCTTGTTTTCTTGGTGATTACGTTCCAGAGGTGTTGGATTAGACAAAAGTCATCTCTTTAAGTTTGCAAAATCCAAAGTAGGTGCAGTTGAGTCTTTGTGACTTCTGATTGGTGTGATGTACCTACCACATTATGTCCCAACCAGTGGAGCACAACACGTTGATTCTGTTTCAAAGAGCGTTGAAGAGCAATGTGATGTGTATTTTCGACGTCGCCATGAGATACGGTAGCTCGTAGTAAAGTTTTTGCGGAATCAAATGATGACTCTTGAAAAGGGGACTCCTGGGTATTTATTAGGATTTGAAGTATGTCAGAGATCATTTCCTTATTCAATTCCAATCGTTGTCCATAGGCATTGAAGTAGAATTTTCCATCTTCAGATCCGCTAAATTGGTAGAACATCAAAACCAATTCTCGGGAATAACCGGTTTCTTTGAAATGATATAGAAGAGGCGTCCATCCGCGACGTATGATTTCGGTGTCAAAATAAGGAGAAAACCGGCCCTCTTCGAAAGTTTTCAGGTATTCTTTCTCTGCCATTATTTTTCTTGGTTGAGCCATTACTGAGGGAAGGATAGTGAAAATTGTTTGAATAAGAATGGCTGAAAAAGAAGAGATTTATAGCCAATCTATGAGTCTATACCAATCTGGAGTCCAAGTGTAGTTAATGACCCATGTGATTATGAACAGCATCATAGGGGATCCACATTAAGTCTTTGTCATGTCAGATATCCAAATACAATTAATGAGATAGTTTAATGTTAGAAAATACGGAGGAAAGTTTCACAGGGTAGTTAGACTTACACGTAATTTCAGAAATGATGATCATAACTCAGTAATAGAATATGGATAGAATAATCGAGCTGCATGTGTGACAAGTGTTATGTGTACCTTGTAGCGTGCGCGATTTTCTCTGAACACCATGTGTATCCATTAATTATTTTGGTGAGTTTTGGATGGCCTTTCTTTGTTATGGTTTGTTTATTTATTTACTTATTATTATTTTTATTATTATTTTTATTATTATTATTATTTTTTTATTTTTTTTAGAGGAAAAAGACAACTAATATACACAAATATTTATCTGAAACTTCTCCATTTAATAATGTAACCGATACAAATGTGTGAGAATTATTTAACACACCATACTAATATACAAAATGAAAATCAGAAAAAAAAAAAAAAAAAAAAAAAAAAAAACATAGATCTAGATGTTCGATCATGTTATGCATAGTGACAAGAGAATAATGATAAACAACAACATATCCACGATTAATGTGATAGCCCATTCGCGTTGCTCCTTTTCCCATCGGTCTATTTGATTCATTATGTTTAAGAAATTGAGGATTTGTGAAGAATGAGAGAAAGGGGTTGAGTGAAAGTGGAAAAGGAGAGTTGTATTTATAAGTAGATTTCTGACCGTTGAGCATCTGACCGTTTGTATCTAACCGTTGGGCTTTGAGAGTAGGCCCATGCATCAAGGAATATATGAGGAAGTACACTACGTGTATAACATAAATAATTTCTCATTCAAACCATCTGGAAATACAAAATTATGAGAAATGAATCGATATATAATTTTTTGTATCACTAGAAAAAAAAAAAAAAAAATGCAATGCATAAGGGAAATAAATGACATAGTCATTGCTAAGCCAAGGAAAATAAACAGCTACTGTGAATCCTCCGGGTTAGCAGAAGATGAACCCGGGTTTCTACATCTTCTGCCACGACGAACTTCAGGCTGAGCTGACTGGTCTGGAATGTGGCCTATAGACTCTAACAACTGATCTTGGAATTGCTGCTGATTTGCCATCATCATTCTCTGGAAACGGCCTTGGCGATTTCTCATTTCTTACTGGAAGTCATTCTGGGAAGTAAACATCTCTTCCTGGCGAAGAAACATCCTGTGCATACTAGTATTCATGTGCCTCAAGGCATCCATAGGAGTATTGATTCGGCGCATGGTATCTTCATTAAAACAGTCGGGTGGTGAAGGAGGAGGAGGAGGTACGTTATCATGCTCAATGTCATCTCTAGCTACTGGGTCCCAGTGGTCTAAAACACAAGTCTCAAAAATTCCAAAATTCTCGAAAGACCTTATTTCAATGAAAGGAGTAAGTTAAGCATAAGCTGAGTAACAAGTATAACAAGAGGAGCTAACCTGTTTGACGCGGTCGTAAGAATATGGCCCAGGAAATGGACCATACAGAAAGTGTTCTTCCTCTCCTGTAGGATCCACAGCAGGTGCAAGAAAGTCTTGTTCACGTCAAACGTCTTTGAAGTTCCAATGGCGTTATGCGCCCGACCGAGTGGCGGTTAATTGGTTACGTCCGGCGAATCTTTGGTACACGCCTTGATTCGAGCGGTGTTGTACTCTCCTTTGAGAAGCGTGTCAAACATCAAATCCCTCGTGGTCGGATACTCTGACAATAACAGGGTCGGACTATCAGAGTTTATCGGAATCTGTGCGGTATTCGAAATCAACTCCAGCGTGAGTTCACGTTCCAACCCATTCGTCGTAATCCAAAATTCGTCACCCCGGACACCTCCATTGTTGTAAAATTTCAACACTAAATCTTCGGAGTACTGAGCTGGAATTTGATGCAATAGATATTCCCACTCTCTACTAGCAATTTCCTCATCGAAAAATGGGTGAAACATCTCGGAATTGTAGAGATTTGCGAAATTTCTCTCAACTGTGATTCTCCTTCGTGCTGCCATAGCGCGGTGTAGATTAACTTTTGAGGGTGCAAATAGCAAGAGGAGGTGGAGGAGATGGTTCTGGAGGAAGGGAGTTGAGTTTGGTGGACTTTGGCCAGCGTCTTGTGTCGGTCATACATCAAGTCGCGTCGTCTGCCGAAAGTGATGTGTGGGGGACCAAGATCCAATTTTTGTGGGAGAAGAGATGAGAGGGGTGGACGCGTGGAAACCTCGTGGCGTGGGCTTTGTACCGGATTTTTATTTTTGGGTCGGGTCAAAATTTTGGCCCAAGCCCAAATGAATATCAGAAATTCCTTTTATGTCGAAATGTTTGAAATTTCAAACTTGGAAATTCGATTCGTTTCAACTCAAATTGAGCGGATGAGATATCAAAAGCGATCGGCATTAAAAATGCCATCCACTAGAATATGAAAAAAAAAAAAATCACATTCAAACATTTTTTTTTTTTAACTTTGGTTTTTATTTATTTACACTTTTATATACAAATGTACAAGTCGAGAAGAATGTGTCAACAACACCGGAAGTCCAAATAAAACAACACATCACAACAGCTTAACTCAGGCAACTTTCATGTCGGCTCGGCTTAACCCAATCCAAACAGATCGTGGCTTAACCTTTATGTTTTATGGGCTAGGGTTCAGGACGGTACCATTCCTGACCAATGTGCAATGGTCTAATAATAATATTACCCTTAGTACATATGGTATAGCCTCAAACCGCCCCGAAACAGTCACATAAATCCATTGCCCCTACGAACTAGGAAATGTCCGATGGTGCATATCACGACTCTCTTTGGGCACCATGCTGGGTGCTAATAATAATAAAAAAAATGAGTATATACATGTTGAGTCTTTTAACGTCAGATCCTCAAGACGAATGTGAGTCTTTTAACGTCAGATCCTCAAGACGATTCCCAACCTGTGGGAATAATGGGCGGCGACGAAGTTTATCCCGCTTTGCGGTGTCGGACAATAATATACCTTATACGGCTCATCTCGGATAATAGATCAAGACACAGACCGAAAGCGTTGTTGACAATTCATACACCACCCCATCCTTCACCGCCGCCGCTTTTTCGAGCAAAAAGTACTACGACCATTACCAATTCGAGATGGGTGAGATTTACACCAAATGATGAGTTGGAGTTCACGAGGAAGAGAATAGAAAAGGGAAGAAAAAGAAGGATTTGAAATTTTTTTGTACCCATTGTTTTCTAGGAGGCACGCGTTTGCTTTCGATTATCGAAGACATTTATACTTTCGATTCGAAGTAGAGTTTTGTGGACTAAGGTTCCGACGCTTGCAACCACACACTCTAGGGATTTTTAGAAAAGAAAATAGAAGAGGGCCCGGCTACCCTAATGACATACTTTTCCTGTTTAAATACATGGAAAGAAGTACACCTGTGAATCTCTTAGTCTGTGTAGACTGGATCATTGAGAAGAGTCTCTTCGACATCTGGAGAGCGCAACTCATGATAATGTTTAAGGCGCTGGCCATTTACTTGAAATTCGCTACAATCATTTACGTTTTTCACAGAGATAGCCCCATAAGGGGTGACAACAGAGACAGTGAAAGGACCAAACCATCGAGTTTTTAATTTTCCTGGAAAAATGTGTAATCTTGAGTTGTACATCAAAACTTTTTGACCGACTTTGAATTTTTTTCTCAATATGTGCTTGTCATGCACTCTTTTCATGTTAGCTTTATAGGATTTCGAGAGATCATAGGCATCACTCCGAATTTCCTCAAGCTCATTTAACTGCAATTTTCTCTTTTTGCCTGCCACATTAGTGTTATAATTGAGGCTTTTGATTGCCCATAGAGCACGGTGCTCAAGTTCAACCGCGGATGACAAGGTTTTCCAAAACAAAGCGTCTGAGGAGACATCCCTATAGGTGTCTTAAAAGTCGCTACAGTATGCCCACAAGGCATCGATAATCGTAGAACCAGTCTTTCCTAGATGGATTGACAGTTTTTCCAAAATGGATTTGATTTCTCGATTAGAGACTTCTACTTGACCAATTGGTTTTGAGGATGATCTGGAATTGCTACTTTGTGCGTGACTCCATATTTCTTTACTAATGATTCAAAAATTTTATTGCGAAATGTTTTCCCCGTCACTAATTATAGCTTTTGGAACACCAAATCGAGAGAAAACTATTTTCTTTTCTGAACAAAGCGACCGTTTTATGATCGTTAGCCGCGACATGCCAATGCCTCAATCCATTTTGACACATAGTCAACTGCTACAAGTATGTATAGGAAGCCATGAGAATTTGGAAATGGACCCATGAAGTCGATGCCCCATACATCAAAGATTTTCACAATTAGAATGGGATTTAAGGGCATCATATTGCGTTGAGTAATGCGACCTAACTGGCGGCAGCGATTGCATACTTTGCAATGCTCATGTGCATCTCTAAACAAGTGTTGGCCAATAAAAACCACATTGTAGAACCTTGGCGCGGTTTTCTTACCACTAAAATGACCACCACAAGATTGTTCATGGCGGAAAAGGATAACACATCGTTGTGTTCCCGGTCGGAATGCAACGGCGGATTAGTTGGTCCGAACAATACTTGAAGAGGTAGGGATCATCCCGAAATAGAATTTCCGCGATGGATAAAAATTTTCCGGTCATTCTGAGACCAAGATAAAGGGACTTTCTCGGTAACTAAGTAATTTACTATGTCGGCGTACCAAGGGGACGAAAATATAGAGTACAAGTGTTCATCCGGAAAGGAATCACAGATAGGTTCGATATCGATATCAACATCAGCGACAAGTCTTGATAAATGGTCTGCAACCACATTTTCGCAACCTTTTTTATCTCTAATTTCGAGAGTAAACTCTTGCAAAAGGAGAATCCATCGGATCAAGCTTTGTTTTGCATCTTTTTTCGCTAATAGATAACGAAGTGCCGCATGGTCAGTGTAGACAATAGTTGGAGAACCCACTAGGTAAGGACGAAACTTATCCAACGCATATACAACGGCGATAAATTCTTTCTCAGTGGTGGTATAGTTACGTTGAGCTTCATTAAGGGTTTTACTTGCATAGTAAATGACAACTGGCTTATCTTCTTGGCGTTGCCCTAGTACAGCTCCAATAGCATAGTTGCTCGCGTCATACATTAATTCAAAATGTTTAGACCAATCAGGTGGTTGAATTATGGGAGCGGTAGTTAATGCGGTTTTTAATATCTCAAAGGCTTGTTTGCAACTGAAACTGAAATCAAAAGCGGCATCTTTAAGCAGGAGATTGGTTAAAGGTCTAGCAACCTTTGAGAAATCTTGAATAAATCTTCTATAGAAACCTGCGTGTCCTAAGAATCGTGAATGTCTCGAACGTTTTTGGTATAGGAAGTGAAGCAATTTTTTCTATCTTAGCTTTGTCGACTTGATTTAGATCCTTTGAAGCGATGTGTCCTAAAACTATTTCTTTAGTAACCATGAAATGACATTTTTCCCAATTAAGAACAAGGTTTTTCTCTTCACAACGTGTAAAGACCTTTTCAAGATTTGATAGACAAATTTTATCGAAAAGAATCTCCATATATTGAGAAGTCATCCATGAATACTTCCATCAACCGTTCAACCATATCACTGAAAATATGAAGCATGCAAATGTTGGAAAGTACGGTGCATTGCAAAGGCCGAATGGAATTCGTCTATATGCAAATGTACCAAATGGGCCGGTGAACGTTGTCTTTTCTTGATCGCCAGGTCTATGACCATCTGAAAATAACCTGAATAACCATCAAGAAAAATAGTAATAGGCATGACCCGGCTAAACGTTCGAGCATCGATCGATGAATGGAAGTGGAAAGTGATCCTTACGAGTGGCGGCATTAAGTTTGCGATAGTCAATGCATATTTGCCATTTCTTTGGGATCTGGCGAAATGCATTCATCTTTATCATTTCGCACAACCTGTAATGCCAGATTTCTTTGGAACCACGTGTGCGGGACTCACCCAAACACTATCGAGATAGGGTAAATAATACCCGCGATCTAGTAATTTTAACACTTCCTCTCGGACCACATCTTTCATGGTAGGGTTTTAAGCGTATTTGCGGTTCCCGCGACGTCTTAGCATTTTCTTCCATGTGTATGTGATGGGTGCACATATTAGGTTCAATGCCTTTAATGTCATCGAGGGACCATCCAATATCAGAACGATGTTGTTGAATGACATTAATTAAACGAGCTTCCTGATCGTCAGTCAATTGTGAAGAAATAATAACTGGGTGACGACCATCGGCATCAAAGGTATGCGCGTATTTTAATTCCGAAGGAAGAGGTTTTAAATCAGGGGTGGGCGGAGTGGGTATTAAAGATTCTTGAGGAAGGTCATCATCCATGCAGTAAACAGATTGATGATCATCCAAGTTACTTGACATCACTGTTGTAGGGTCAAATAATGGTATCGACTCTAATAACTCATTTACTTCTTGTGTATAATCATCGTCCTCAAACTCAGATTCGCTAAAGGAAAGAAATTGGTACACTTCATCTTGGGAAAAGAGTTTGTGAAATACTCTTATGGAATCTTTGTCAACCCTGTTGACCTCACCATCAATGTCAGGCTCTGGAAGTTGTTTCATCAACTTGAACACATTCACCTCGACCGAAAGATTGCCGAAGGACATGGTCATGGAACCATCTCTACAATTAATAAGAGCATTAGCAGTGGCGAGGAACGGACGTCCTAAGATGATAGGAATGGAATCACATGCAACTTCTGTATCCAAAATAACAAAGTCTACAGGATAGAAGAAATCTTGGACTTTTACAAGGACGTTTTCCACAATTTCTTTTGGATACTTTATGGAACGATCGGCTAACTATAGAGTCATGGTGGTAGGTTTGAGCTCATGAAGACCTAGTTGTTTAAATAAATAATATTGAAGTAAGTTCACACTAGCTTCTAGGTCTAGTAGTGCAGTAGCCGTGTATTTGTCACCTAAGGTGCATGGAACCGTTGGTCTACCAAGGTCCTTGTATTTTACTATACCATTGTGTTCGGTGATGGAGGGAAACTGTTCAGTGAGGAACGTTTGTTGAGGAACATTAGTTCTCCTTTTTGTGGTGCACATATCTTTCAGAAATTTTGCATGTTTTGGTAATAGTTTTAAGGCATCGAGAAAAGGTAAGTTGATTGTTAAATTTTGAAAAGTCTCTCGAATTTCAGCAAAATTCTCATCAGGTTTATTCTTTGCCAAGCGTGCAGGAAACGGTACCTTAGGGCGGAATTTGGCAAAGGGGTCTACTTACTTGTTTCCTACATTCGGAGGTGTTGACTTTGTTGAATCTAGGGAATCTTCCGTAGGTTCATTATTAGAAATAGATTCCTTGGAACCCTCTTTTTCCTTTGGTTGATCATCTGGCATACGTATTTGATTGTCTACAGTTTTTCCAGATTGTAGAATAGTGATTGCATGCACCTCACCTTGGTTGGGGGTGCTTGTACCAGGGGCATTGGTGAGTTCAAAGGCTGTGTTTGCTGGTTTAGGGTTTGGAACTATTTGTGTAGGAAACACACCTTTCTGACTCTTTTCTTGCGCCAATTGTTGAAGTGATTGTTGGATAGACGTTAAAATTTGAGACTGTTGGTTCATGTAAGCTAAGAAAGTCTCGTTTGTCCTATCTGAAACGGGTTCTTGCGAGGTTGTTACCAAATGTAGTAGTTCCACGATTATTCTTTGAGAAGTTGTTGATTATAGTTGGGATCTGGATTAGCTGGAACAAGGCTGTAGTTGGTTTGATAATTAGCATTGGAATTATTTTGAAATTGACCTTGTTGGTATTGTTGATTATTTCCTTGGCGGTATGGAATAAGATTGTTGGTAGGTTGAACAGGTGGATTAGCGAAACCTGGAGGAGCCCCCATTTGTTGGTTATTTTGGCGCCAAGCGAAATTCGGATGTTGTCTCCACGGTGCATTGGGAATGTTGAATGCACATGCCTCCTCCGATTGTTGAGTAGGGGAAGCATATAACAAGGGACAATATGCCTCAGGATGGTCAGGACTAAGACAAAGGACACAAGGGGCGGTGTCAACGTTCATGACTGGTTTTGGTAGTTGATCGTTTACTTGAACTACAAGAGCATCTACTTTTTTAGTTAGGGATTCTATCAAATTTTTTATTTCGGGATCGGGTTTTACCTCAAAAATAGATGTGGCCTTTGTAACATTGTCCTTTGATGACCGAGGCGACTCGGTGTTACCCGGTGTATGCGTTTTTTGCTTGTTTTCAAGAAAAGTATAAGCTTCGTAGCTCCTTTGACCATGAAGCAACCGCCGTTCATTATATCAAGAGTTTCTTTTGATGATCGAAAAGACCATTAAAGAATGAGCGAACAAGGACGACTTTGTCTAGTTGGTGATGAGGACATTCTAACGAAGATCGATAAAAGCGACTCCATGCTTACGTAAAAAGGATTCATGAGGATTTTGACGAAAAGAATTGAATTTTCTGAAGCATTTCAATTGTTTTCTTCGAGTGTAAAATTGAAGCATGAAAGCTTGAACTAGTTTATTCCATGTATCTATGGATTTGTGGCTGTTGTCCCGCTAGCCAAATTGGCTTTTTCCTAAAGTGAATGGAAACGATCCGAAGCAAGAGTTGTTCCTTAGAGACTGCTGGATGGTGAAATGTTGTTTCCACTTGTTGAAGCCTACGAAGATGATTGTAAGGTTTTTCATGCTCCAAACCATGATATATAGGTAACAAACTGAAAACGTTTGGTGGGATACGAAAATCACCGACAATGTCCTCAAGTTTGAGGCAGGGAAGAAGGTCCTTCCTGTAATGCGGTATAGAAGTCCGAGAGGGGCTTCTCTGCTGGTGGAGGATCGTCGGCCATAATGACGAAGTTGATGGCGACGAAGGATTGTGATGAAGGTAATTAGCAGAAGAAGAACAATTTTTAGGTGAGAACTTACGCAATTGCTTATCGTATTTTTTTCGACGATAGGTATGTTCAATTTCTTTAGTGGAACCAGACCTTAATCTCATGCAAGCATAAAATTAGATCTAACTTACAGAAGAAATTTAGTAGGACTCGAATTTTATTATTATCTTAAGCATTAGAGTTTAACAACATATGCCTAAGCTGCTGCTAACGTAGCAGTGAAGCTAGGAATACATGTGCATAAACCAACAGCCAGGTCACAAGAGAGATATGAGGGAGGCTTTCCGTGCAAGCACGGTTCTAATTAAGTAACCTCAATCTTTCAAGTTTCCTAGACACTATTGGAATATGATTAAAATTTATGGAATTAAAATTTATGCAAAGGCGGTATTAATTTTAATTTAATTTAATTTAATTTAATTAATTAATTAATTTTTTTTATGCAAGGGTTAAAATACAAACATGCAAATACGATCTACTCATACAATACTAGGTGCAGTAGCATGTGAAGATACTCTACTCATACGTATAGCTATACGAATAGGCAAGCTTGTGTCATCGATAAATACTTCCATAATGTCTGAGGGCAAATATACATCGAATAATGATATGTATGCGCGCTAATTTGTAAATCGATATTACGTAAACGATATATCAACAATGAATGAGCAAATTTGAATCACTCATACGTATCTAAATACATTAGCATGCGTAGATAGTATACATATGCAGATAAATACGACAAAACTAAACATGCAAGGTATTATACATAAACTAAAATACGACTCTTGTATTGCATAATAATTCGATTTCGACAATACTCATTGAGATTGCGAATGTCATATAGAGAGCGCTTTTACCGTAGGGTTTAGAAACAACTTACCCAACTCAGATTTTAACCCTCGTTGGAATGTTCTCCTCTTTCTTGACAAAATCGACTTATTAGACAATACCGTGTACGTATACGTAGAGAAATATTAAACATGTAACAAGAAACATTTATACGTAGAAAGACATATACCCATGCAAAACAGTACCATTAATATTTAAATATACATTAATATGCAATTCATGTCCGTGTAATCGTATATAAATATTTACCGGTGTACGAACTTGAGTCATGCATAATTCTAGGCTAAAACGTAAATAATAATCCATAAATTTTTCCTAATACTATATACATGGCATACATGCAGAAAAAACATAAAAAAATTACAATAATACTGAAAATTTGGAACCTGTAGCTTCCCGCTTTTCCGCCCTTGAACTGAAACAAACGTTTCAATTCGTCGACGCGATTAATCCCAAAGGATTATCGAATTTTTCAGGTACAGGGCCAAATATTTAGGCCTGGAAATGGATCAAGGTAGATCAGGAGATGCTGGTGGTTGAATAGGGACAGCAAACAAGCAATTTGACTCGCGAACGTGGGTCACACCTGCACACGTGACTACACACACGCGCACGCGTGTCAAGTAATCCACAGTGAATTCAATTTTTTATGGAAGTCTTATAATCTCTTGTAGTGTACGTTCCCAGTCCTAACTTTTGGTACCTGGAAGTGCAATGAAAAATCCATGAGCTTACAGGTCTATTGCGAGACAAAAATACGAAATTTGATAAAAAACGTAAGAACGAACGAAAAGGAAAGGAAGGAAGAGAATGGGGGTTCCCTCTTGATGCAACTTCCGATCTGTAGCACATGTCCTATGGCTTTAGAACAGCAGCGGCGCCATTTTGATATTAGCTTTTCCTTACGTTAGAGATTAGAATCTCTAATTTGGTACAAAAGCAACTAAAAGTTCCTTACTCCCGATTTTCGTTTTCGTAGAGCTAAAGTAAGGATTCGAACCAACCTAAAGTCTAGGACAACTACAAATTGTTTGTTACTCTTAGGGAACTAATGAGTAAGGTTATATTACTAATGCTAGGTTTCTTTCCTACACAACATTAAGAAAAACATTAAAGTTTGAAATCATGCACTTAATACAAAAGACAAATTACTAAAGAAAGAAAAGTGGAGAGCTAATCCTCCTCATGTGAAACTAACATTTAGTTGTTGATTTGAAAAGGTTTATTGATTCTTCCTAGACTAATAGACAAGCCCCTAATGGAAGAAAACTTGATCCCTAGCATGCATGGCTCACTTAAGAGCTCATACATGCTAGCAAGTGGAACCAAGCAATGACTTATCTCTAAGCTCATTGCTTTAATTCCTAACTAGACACTACACCAACTATCATTTTGGGATATGATGTATAGCTAGTTGTTCTTCCTAACAACCTACCAAACCAACAACAATTGTTTTTCCCTCACATGAGTTGGATTAACTACCCAAAAGGGAAGTTAGCTCATGATCCTTGGGACAAGGAAATTATAACTAGAAAAACAAAAAGAGAGAGAAAGAGGAAGAAGATAAACAATCAAACTCACTTCTTTTTATTTTCTAGAAGAAAACAAATGTTTCCTCCATTAAAACTATTACAAGCTTCTTACCAAAACTAAAAACTAAACTTATGATTTTTTTCACTAAGGAACTAAAATAATGCCATGTAAGGAAAATAAGTCAAGGGAGTAAATGGAGTGTCCCCCACCCTTGTCTAATTTCTTCTCCATTTGAGAGAAATCTCATTTCCTCCCATGTGAATCATCAAACCACATTAATTCATTTTTATCCACCACATTAAAACAAAGTGACACCTTGCCTTTTTTTCACTATTAACACCTAATCTAATTTATTACATGCAAGGTGTCAACTTTGCACCAATAATTTGTTATTTTTGTCTTGACATGCTCCATGATTGATGACTCATCCAATCTTGTGGCCCCGCATAGTGGGTCCATGTGCAGTCTAGTGGCGGTCCGGTATTTTGGGCAGTTTTACAACTTCCCGCCTATGCGTAGAGTTCATCGCCCTGATTGTCTGAGCAGCTCTCTTGTCGCATTCGGAGTCCTGGTTCGAGAGGTAGGAGCTTTGGAAGTTTGATGCTTCGTGGCAGATTTGGAAGAATTCATATATCGCCGTTCCTCGTGCTTTATCGCGAGGTTTAACCAATATTTCCATGTTTATCGCAAATACCTGCAAAAGTATGAAAACATATTTATTTCATGATTATTAAACACATAATTAACCAAATTTATATGTCTCAATGGGGTTTCATAATACACTTTTGGGTGCTTATCAACAAGAATGGTTAGTTTGTGGAAAAATCGGAACAAGGTGCTCTATGATCAAAAGAAATCCAGTTTTTCTACTATTTGCTTTCTCTCCAGGAGAGCCATCATCAGAGCTTATCACAATTCATCAGGTACTATGAACAATTGCATGACCGACATGAAAGCTCTACACACCTTCAATCTTCCACATAAACTCAGAAGAGCCCCTCAAATTATTGAATGTTATTGGCTTCCCCCAACCCCTGCGATCATAAAAGTTAATGCAGATGGAAGTTCAAGGGGCAATCCAGGAATGGCAGGCTGGGGAATAGTTCTAAGGGACTACAAAGGGAATTTTTTGGGGGCAGCAGCAGGGGGTTTAGGCATAGCAACTAACTATATGGCAAAAACTTTTGCTATTATAAAAGGAATTCAGAGAGCATTGGATCTTGACTGGAAATATATATGGGTTGAATCAGACTCTTCCTCAGTGGTCAAAGCCTTTCAAAAGGACACAGTGCATTGGAAGGTTAGAGCAAAATGGAAGCAGCTGAAGGAGAAAGCCACATGGATAAATGTAACAGCAACATGCCGAGAAACTAATTTAGGAGCAGACAATTGCTCGAGACATTGTGCAGCACTACAAGGGGGTGAAAGTAAATGGTGGGACACAAGGCCTCTATTCATGAGAAACCTGGAAAACCATTTTACTACCTACTTTCGTTTCACTACTTAATTTTGGGATGTAATAGGTGGGTACACATATGATGTTACTCACACTAGACAACTTTTACTCTTCATATTCTTTTTTCTTGTAACTTTTCATTTTATTTATTTAATCAATTACCTTTTAGCAAAAAAGAAAAACTATTCTGTTTTTATACAAGGCCTTCTCTTATCTTTTTACTGTTCATCCAATTTTCAACTCGTCAGCTGGATACGTTTTTTTTATTATATGTAGTAACGGTTTAGGGATTCATGGTGAAGAAATAAAAAATCTTTTAGAATTTGGTGAAGGCTCAAGGGGGGTAACTAGAGGAAAAACTATCTTTTTGGGTTTTTAACGTTTATTTGGCTATATTGATGCAAAAAGAGCCTAAATTCTCTCTTAGGATATGGCGTGGTGATCAAGCAAGTGGACGTGTGATATTTCTATCCGGACATCCTTTGTGTCATCACTCAATAATCATTCAGATGAGGCTTTTGTCTAGATTCTCACAGGATATAAAACTTAATTGTTCTAACCCCGACTTTAGAAACTTACTACTATATACAATCAATGATGCTGATGCATGCCATTCATGAATAGATGTAGAAACTATTGTACGTAGATTAGTCTGAGTTCGAAGAACGAATCTTTACTCTATTGCTACAATGAGACTTCTAAACCGTTTGTTCATTATAGAAAAAGGAAAACAAGACTTTTAGTACTAAACAAAAAAATATTTTTGGTTTATTCGACAATTTTTTTACAAAAAGAAAGAAATATAGAAATATACTTAATATATCTAATTTAAGAATTGCTACATAATAAATGCCTAGTTTTTGCAGAATATGATTTATTCTTTAAGTATGAAAAAGGAAAGAGATTACCATAGGAACATGAGAAAAAACAGCAGTAACCTTTACTCTGTTCTTCATGATGAGAATATACCACCTCCAAACAAGTTTGGAGCATGGGTTGATAGATATAGAACAAGATGTACATGGGTTAAGTAAAAGGTAAAAATGTAATTATTCTAACATGAAAATTTTGGGTTTTTTGAATTTATTTGTAAAAACATGCATAGTGCATAAATAAGAAAATTTGGGCATGATGTATTTGTATTTCCATCTGCTCATATACCAAAAATCCTTATACAATTTCAACAAAACACATGCATACATAACAGATAATACTAATATCAACATATATACAACTACAAGTGCAAAAAATAAAGACATGTACAAATATGAAAACAAACTACATCTATCTATGCGGACACTAGGGAGCTGCCTAGTCAGAATCCGCATGGGGTAACTAACTACATCCAAACGAACTAGAACTACTCTCTCCCTGCTTGCGTCGAGCTCTCCGAGTATGATGACTAGGATCTGGAACTATTTTATCTCTCAGCTCCTGAAGAGTCTTGAGAGTGCTAGCCTGAAAGTCGCGCTGCTCTCGCTGAATTGTACTCAACTACTGATGTAGTTGACGTTGACCCTCATATATGAATCTCAAAGCATCCATGGGTCACGTGAATTGAAACAAAGCTCCTGGAGCAAAGTAGTCTACTGGAGGTGGAGGAGGAGCGACGTCGTCATTGAGATGGTGCTCGATCTCGTTTACAGCCTCTAGGGACCAGTCGTGCTGAACACAATGAAGGTAGACAGGAGTGAATGTGACAAACTTCATTGCCACAAAATCACTTGGAACTGCAGCTCCCCAACTAAGCATGTACTTAGTTGCAAGGGTAGGAAGGGGGGGGGGGGCAGTACAGGAAAGAATAAATATAGAACCCGTTGTTTCGGGTTAGTAAGATCCAAAGAATGTGAAGGACCGACTTGCCTATATCCAAAGGTTTCGTCATCCCCACAAGGTTGTGCGTAATCTAAGTTACCACAGCCAGCTGGTTCTTCCTTAAGGAAGTCTGCCTCGCGTAGGTGGAACTAGTGACGTATTTGCCCTCTAACACAGTCGTATGCATCAAATCGAATACTATGCCATAGAACTGCTGACTCTCGGGGACCTCGTGTCGGGCCTGGATACCCAAAACCGACCCAATTGACTGCCTAGTCAACTCATGGGAACCTCCCCCAAATGAAATGGTAACTAAACCCTCGTTATCATGAGCTAAGTCGTGATAGAAAGTTTGAACAAGAGAAAGGGAGTAGTGAGCAATGAGTTCTAGCAAAAGCAACCTCCAACCTCTTCTAAGGATCTGACCCTTGAAGAAAACATCATAAACCCTTGAATCAAATAGATTTGAAAAATCCATTTCAGGTACAATCTTTCGATTGGCAGCCATGGGTGGATGTTTTGTTAAATTGAAAGTGGATATGAGGTGGGGTGAAGGTTTTCTAGAATATGTAGGAAGGGTTTTTAATTTGGTGAAGAAGGAGGCACGGCGCGGGTTTATGAGGCGCGAGCGCGGGTCATGTTGATTTTTTCGAATTAGGGTTTTTGCGAAAGAGAAAGGTGAGTCGGGTGGTCGCGCAGTTGGATTTTAAACCTGTGTATGACTGTCGGTTGTTGAGTTTTTAGGGTTTAGAAATTTTGGCCCAAGCCCATATGAAATTCGAAAATACTGAAAAGGTCTTATTCCTTCTCGTAAAGCGTAAAATGCAAATCGCTGCTTCGTTACCGATTCGATTTGGACAAACGAACCGTCTAAACGATCCGTGTGAAAAATCATATCCAACGGTATATCACATGCTTTGATCCAAGGGTGAATGACACACAAGATGATATATGAACGCCTTGAAGCGTGTATATGACATAATTTGTATACACGAATGAGCTATAAAAAAGAATTAAGTGTGCCAACTTCAAAGCAAATGTGTATGAATAGTGGAATGAATCAAATTGAGTGTTATGAGAGCAAAGGTAACGGATGGTGGAAAGAATATACAAATGTGAAATTAAAGACTAATTAATTTTTTTGGATTAAAATTTGAAAAACTGTAAAAAGGTGGGTCGTTTTCAGTTAGATTCCCAAGACTCGAGTCAATCCCAACCAGATGGTTTGATTACTTTGTGAAGCTAGGCTCTGTGTTTTGGTGTAAGACACATATAGACTGTAAATACTGAACCCTCACTTATCAGCTGAAGTTTAGGGCAGTCTGGTATTTGACATCTCAAACACCAGTTCTCCTTGACTGCACGCCGTCTACACGCATAGGAACTTTTTCTTACACCAAGTGTGATGGTGTGAATTCTCTTCCAGATATCAAGTTGAACATCAATCGGAAGAGATGCAAAAACTTCATAATCGGAGGGTACACGTCTCCATTGAGCATTGCTCGGTAGAGAAGAATTATTTTTAGACATTTTGAAAAGTTTTTAGAAAAGGGGAGAGAAAAGAAATTTTTCAATTTTTGATAGCTGAAAATTTTGTACAATTTTAAGTCTTTTAACGTCAGATTCTCGAGACAAAATAGAAAGGTGAAGGCAAAAGATAGAATTAAACATAGAATAGTATCACTTTGGGTAACTCTAATTGTTTAATTCTTGTTTGGAGACGCGTCACATTTTTTTTTTATTTTTATTTTTATTTTTATTTTTTTCTAATAAAAAGATATCTCTAACAATATAGAGGTTTTGACAAGACGATAAAATTATTCTTAAATCCAGTATCATTTTGGTTACTCCGGGGCATATAATTTTCATTTTTATATCCTCTAGCTAGTTTTAAAAACTATGGAGAGATGTTTTTAAGATACTCATACTTAAAAGTTGTGATTCTAAATGCTAATTTTTTTAAAAACAAGCCATAACAGGTAATCTCAAGCAACTTTTGTGTCGGCTCATGTGAACCCAATCCAGACAGACAGAGCTTTAGTTATATGAGTTGGGGGATTTATTGCTCTAGACATGGAATGTTCTGACCTGTGTGAATAACACGGTGATATAGGCGCCCCTTAATAAGCAAAATTGATCTCAAACCGCCCCTAGATTGTGTTGTTCTAGGGGTTGGTCTATGTAAAATCCATTACCCATTTTGTTGTTGGAAAATCACATAACTATTGATGTATCGAAAATCTTGCATTAATAGAACAGAGAAAACAACATTTATGAAAGGGTGAGAGAAGGGTTTCTCTTTTTGGCTTTTTGGCTTTTTGTTCTTAAATTACTTAAAACAATAACAGAAAGAAAAAGAAAACTACTAAGAAAAATAACTATGAGGAGAGTAATCCACCCAATAGAAGGAAAAGATTTTTGAATTTAGGTGACTCAAATTGCAAACCATCCCATGGTTTGGCCTCCCTAGATCTTCCACTTCTTGTTTTGCAAGTAGGCAAATCTAGTGAATAGGACTAGCTTTATTTCTAGATAATCTAGTCTCTCCTCTCCTACTCTCTAGTTAGCCCTTGTTAAAGCCATTCCAACTAGATTGTAAGACAAAATTCGAAACAACTAGAAATCTCCCACAGAAGAAAAAAAAAATTGAATTAAAAGGGCTCTAATTGCCAACCATCCCATGGTTTGGCATGCCTATATAAGATGAAGTATGCAAAGCAACCATGAAAAGCATCCATAAGACACCTCCACTCAATCACCAGCTCACCTCTGCTTTGTTTTACATCTCTTCTTTATAGAAAAAAGACTACTCAAGCATCAAAAGTGAAGATTGAAAGAAGGAATTTATGTAAGACAGAAAACTGGGAAATAACAGAAAGCAGGAAATGTAAAGTAAATTACAGGAAAAGAAAACTATTTTTAAAAATAATGTAAAATAAAAAAATAAAAAATAAATGTATACGTGCTCCATAGGAGTACACTACTCAAACTACAAGTAAAAGTACTAACAAGGAATATGCAAGGTATACGTGGACTTAAGGCTCCGGCACTTACAACTCACACTCCAAGTGGAGTGGTCCGGTTACCTTGGCTGATTTATTCCATTGAAGCAAATGTAAGAGAATGAATGGATTGGAAATACATCATGGAAAAGAGGATTTAATCCTCCTAGATAGTATTGCAGAGAAGGGTTTCTTCTACATCCGTAGACCGTAACTCATGATATTGTTTTACTTGGGATCATTTGTAGCTTCAAAGACTGTGTTTGCTTGTTTATGATTGGGACCTGCTTGTCCTGAAAACACACCTTTTTGGGTTTTTCCTTGAGTTAACAGGTTTAGAGAGTGTTGTATGGACACCAAGATTTGAGATTGTTGTTGCATCAAAGATAGCATCATCTCATATGTTTAATCTAACGGAACCCTAGTAGGTTGGGCAACTGGAACTAGGTCTCTTTGGTTGTTGATTGGTGGATTTTGATAGTTATGGTTGAAATTGGATAGAACCATTGCTCTATTCTGATTGTTATAGGTACCTTGTCTTTGTCGGAACTGATTGAATATATTTTGTGGTTTGACATGATTTGTGAACCCTGGAGGTGGTTGGGTTTGTGGATTAGTATTCTATTGAAAATTTGGGTGTTGCCTCCATGGTGCATTTGGTACATTAAAAGCACAAATTTTTTCTGGTTGAAGTGATATGATGTTATTGAGCAAGGGACAATGGGTAGATACGCGATTTAAATCGAAACAAAAAGTGCATGGTGCTATATCTATGTTCATGACTGGTTGAGGAGTATGATCTTTTTGTTTGGTTACGAGGGCATCTATCTTTCTTGTGAGGGGTTCGATTAGTGTTTTAATCTCTGGGTCGGATTTTACCTCAAAGATACCATAGGCTTTAGAAGTACTGGGCTGGGATGTTCTTGAATTATTTGTGTCACCCTAATGAGTACTATTTTCTACTTGGTTCTCAAGAAAGGTTATAGCCTCTGTAGTACCTTTATCTAAAAAGTTTCCATTACTCATGATGTCAAGTGTGATTTTGTGTTCTTAGAGAAGACCTTTGAAAAAACATTGGACAAGAGTGGATTTTTTTTGTTTATGGTGAGGACATGAATGGAGTAGGTTAGAGAATCTATCCCATGCTTCGGAGAATGCCTCACTCAAACTCTGTCTGAAGAATTGTATCTTGTTTACTATCTCTTCTGTTTTCTTCGGTGGAAAGTACTTTTTCATGAAGGAGAACACTACCTTTTCCCATGTATTGAAAGAATCGGGCTTCTGAGATAGAAGACATGCAAGGCTCTTGCCAACTACAGTGAACGAAAACACTCTCAGCTTAATCTGATCAAGAGATACCCCTGGATGATTGAACGTACTACAGACCTCAGAAATCCAACGTAAGTGCTCATTGGGCAACTCATGCTCAAAACCGTGAAAAATGAGGAGAAGATTGAAAACGTGATAGCTATGAGATGTATACAAGATGGAGGCCCATCTTGTAGTGGTGTGTAGAAAGTGGAGAGAGGCTCTTCATCTTAAACTACCTTGTCCGCCATCTTAGCAAGTGGGGGATGAGAAATAGGAGTATGTCTAGATCAACGTGCTCTCCTACGTAGGTAAGTTTTAAATGCACTAAGCTTTGTATAGTCTGAGCGTAGTCTCATGCACGATTGCAAGACTATTTAGAATCTATCTAAATGCGCACACAAATGTATTAGATGCTCAAACAGCGAAATTTGTTTGTAGCTTTGAATTTTTTGAAAAGTTTGCATGCAATGTCTATAGATTAGAAACTATGCCCTGTTTGAATTAAACAGTGGGTGCGAAACTGGGTTTTGGGAACTATAGGCATCAAGGGAGAAGATTGCTACTTCACCAGATGGTGTGCCACCAAGAATCTCACTCACGGCGAATCTGAGGGAGGGGAGTGAGTAAGGTGGTTGGTCCACTAAAATCTGGTAGCTCACTACTCTCTTTGTTCGTGCTAAATGTTTGTCCTGATGGACATGACTAGATTAGCTCTACTTGATTGATTTTAAGTTTTAGTTAAGTCTATGTATCAATTTGAGCAATCAACGTCCGTTCTAAGTGGGGCTTAATCCCACTTTTGTTTTTTAAGGACTCGGGTTTAGCCTTAGCGTTAAATGTAAAGACAAGACTGAATCAGAAATCACACAATCATGCATGTATGCTTAGTAACATACAAGTATCCTCTTACACTTTGTAGCAAACAAGGTGTGTGTACACGACCCTTGGGGTGAAGGCCGGAGGCGTGGTGGGGTTGACGAAGTGTTTGGTATCTTGCGTGTCAACCCACCATTCAAGTGTTTCCTTACAGTTACAAGTTTAATTTATCTAAGACCCACAAGTCGGGTCAAAATGTGGCAAAGCTAATAAGATACAATTGGTTGCCTTTGTGGGCCTAAAACAAAGTTGCCTTCATAGGCTTAAAACTATGAAAGTGGTAAAAATGAAAAGGAACTATGTTTAGCTAATTAACTATTCACTAATGATTAATTAAACGAATATTATTTTGATTTTGAAAGCTAGAAAGTGTTCGTCACAAATTGGAACTTCGACCCCCAAGTTGGGTTGAGATGCGCGAGTGTGATATTACACTACTCGCCTCACTCATTCAACCAGTCCAAGTTGGTTGAATCCCCAACTCTTGGTAAGTAAACTTAAACCAAAAGACTACACTTTCAAAACATAAACTATTTTGTTCGTATCCTAAATATTTTTAATGTTAACTTGACTATATGATATTGTCCTAAACTAACATGCATAAATAATAATTAATAGAAAATAAAACCTAAGCATGCTACTAAATTAATTTTAATGTTTAACTTTACTGATGGATTACTAATTCATTTTAATTAATTAATATTTTTTTTGAAAATTTTTTTTAATTGAATTTTTTGGTTTTGAAAACTCAAAACTTTGCAAATCTATTTACTTTTTATCCACTAACAGTTGAATTAAACTAATTGGGGGAAAGTATAGATACCTTACATACAAAGATTCTGATCAAACAGAATCTTCGGTAAAGAAATTGGAGGTGCAGGCGTGGGTATGGCACGCATGGGCGCGGCAAGGGCGCGGGTGCGGATTGATGACACGCAAGTGCGGGTCGATCAGCACCGTTTTGGCTTGTTTTTCTCTAGCAGTCTCCGGTGAACAGTCTTGTGCTATTGTCAGACTCCATTTGCCCATAAATTTACTAGAAGTATAAGAAAAAGAAACATCAGTTACGAAAAATGAAAGAAACTTAAAAACATTTGAATTTAGATTGAGAATACGAGTTTGAGAGTGTTGGTTTGCTTCATCTTCCTCCTTGTTCTAGATCCATGACGGTGGCGTCATTTGATTGTTGTGGATTGATAGGTGAGTAAGGGTTTTGTTGTTCATCTTAAATCTATGCAAAGAACGATGATTTTGATGATAGAAACTCTCACTCTCTAAGTGATAAAACATAAAAAGATAGTTTTGTTTACGAAATGAATGATGAACTCAAAACGTAAGTAAACTAAAACTTTATACGTGCCTATATTTTATCAAAGATTTCTACTCTCAATCCTATGAGATATAGTGGAGTAGATGATTCGTTCCACTCCTAGTCCTTCCAAGATCTTTGTGTTTTCTAGTCTAATTACTCTACTCTAAGTCTAATGAGAGATTTACGAAATGGCAACTAGACTACGATGCAACTACCCACAAGATGCAACTAGTCGACTATTAGAACAACTATGGGAATGCTACGTTGATTCTATGATAAGGAGTTAGAGGGGGATTAATTCCTCCTTAACTCGACTTACTCCTACTAACGACGAATCGTCGCAATCCGAATTGAACTGCTACGCAGAACAATTGGTTCTTCCTAATCCTTAATTACACATGACATTTCTACCAATTCATAACTAGCATGTGAACGATTAAACCCATTCTCATTGCGAATTAATCGTTTCTAGAGTGGAATAGAAATTACGATGACTCTATGATAATCGGAATCAAGCTTTCATCAAGGCTTCTCAACCCCCTCTAATGGAGGTTTAGCCGAGAATCATTACGCAATCATTTCCGATTAAATTAAAACTAAACATAATATAAAGAATTGAATTTTACTAATCTAAATTAAACAATAATTAAAATCTAATTAATAACTAAGAATTGAATAACAAGTAATAAATGAAATTAGATCTAACAATTGTAAATGACAAAAATCGAAATGAATAAGAATCTACTATTTTATTTATCTAATCAATGAAGAACAATGATTCTAAAGATTAATCTAAAACAAGAATTGGATTTGAAACTAAACTTAATTAAAAATAATTAAATCTAGATCTAGAAGCTATTCTAATGGCTACTTTCTATTCTAAGCTACCTTTATTTTCTAACCTAACTATCTACCATTAACTACCTCCGTTAACTAAGAGTTAAGCTTTGGTTTTTATACTTTCAGATCCAAAAATCGTGCATGGGCTTGGAGCCATGTTTTGGGCCAGAGAATCAGGCCCAAAACCCAATTCTTTCAGTCCAAAAAGGCCTTTTCAGCTGCAGTTGGCTTCAACAGACTTTTCGTCCACTTCTGCTCCTTTGATTAGATCAAGGCTTAGACCATTGGAAAGCTCTTTCCGAGCCGGTCGTTTTGACATAAGGTAGGCCCCATTCTGAGGTCTGAGTCTAACGATACGGCCTTTGGAAGTTCTGCTGACTTGTGTGCTGTTTCTGCCCGCGTCGACTTTTCAGCTTTTGACCGGGCTTTAGAAAGGCTTTGTCTTCTTGAATCTTGGCCTTTAATCACGAAACTCCTTAGTAACCGACCTTTGCTCCTTTATCTCGCTAAAGGTGGCACTTTCTGCACATAATGGACTTTGAAGCCCGAAATGCATAAAACACGTGTCGGTGTTAACTCTTAATTATTACTCACATAATTGGTCTAAAAGTATGATCATTCTGAGGTTAAAACTACAGTTTTGGGCTCTTATCAAACCACCCCAAATAGCATTTAAACTTGTCCTCAAGCAAAGATGATAAATTAGAATAAGTGACCAAAAATGGAGTTCTATCTACTTTCGTTTTCTTTGAGTCGCGATTGCATTGACCATATCGCAACAAGGCCTTAAACCACTAGGAATTCCCTAGTGGACAAGTTATAGCCTCGTGAGAGTTTTCCAAATGAAGGTACTCACAAACTTCATCTATACTACAACGACTAAGAAATAAAACTATTGTTTCCTTATTCATGCTCTAAATTAACTATACCTCTCACTAGCAATGCATATAGAGTAATCAAGTCGAAACCCTAAGCTAATATATGCATAATAATCAATCATCTACAATAAACATATATACAATGAGTAATACTATGAAATGTCTAGCGTGTTCGTTTTAAACTTCGAATAAGCGTCCTTAAGTAGGTTCTCACAATAATAGTCAAGATACAACACTCTGATTTTTCCACTCAAGTTTAAGCTACTCCGATTAATGCGGTGGGCACACTTTACCTTACAATCTCAATGACAACAAGGAAGCGAGTCGATCAAACACATCTGCCACTTACTATCACACTAACCTATTCCTAATTGAGCTAGAGGTCTTTATTAGGTGTTGCGGGGATTAGGAGATGGTTTAAGAAGGAAGGAAATGGATATTTAAAAAGGACAAGTCTGAGATAATAGAGTCTTCATATTATGTAACTAGAGAAAACCTTGTTATTTACTTTTGCTTCTACACTTTGTTTCCATCCTTAGCCATATATTTTTTTTTTCTTTTTCTTTGGCTTTTGACTCCTTTTATTCTATTTTTTTTTTTTGGAGTTTTTATTTTATTTCTATTTTTATTTTTTTCTTTTCTTTGGATGGAAACTTCTTTTCTTTATTTTCTGAAGCAATTAACTAACTTTTGTTTACGCAGGTTTTTCTCTTCTTCTTTCTTCCTCATTCTATTCTCAGACTTATCTAAATTGGGTAGGTTGAATTTTTTTATTTTGTTTTGTTTTGTAATAGGGTAAAGGATTTGTAGTTTATGAAAGGCTAAAGAACGGCTCAGAGGGGCGACTAGCGGAAAATAATTCATAGGTTTGAATTTCTGGCTATATCGATCCAAAGAGGGCCTAAATTCTCGCTTAGGATATGGTTTAGTGATCAAGCAAGTGGACGTGTGATATCTCTACCCGGATTTTACTTCTCCCTTGTGTCATTTCTCAAATGTTTCGCTCATCTAAGGCTTTAGGCTATATTCTCACAGGATTTGTAGAATAAGTACTCTAACCTAGATTTCATAAACTTACTGCTAACAATCATCGATACTCATGTAATATATTTATAGATAGATGCAAAGATTATTACCTACATATTAACCTAAGTTTCTAAAATATATTCTAATGCAAAATCTACGTGAGACTTCTAGATTATTAAGAGCATAGAGAAGGAAAACAATACCAATATTCCTAAGTGTATAGCATGAACTTATTTATTTATATTTTTGAATTTTTGAAATTTTAACTAGAAAACAAATGCATATTATACATATTTATATCCTAGCAGATGCCTTAATTACACGTGTTTCTATGCCCCCCCCCCCTCAAATTGCTTGGGACATAAGCAGACACTAAGTAAAATTAAAACTTACCTTATCTCCCGCTTTATTCATCATCCTCCTCATCATCTTCTTCTGTAAAGAAGTGAGGTTCCTTCGCGTCCTGCTATGCCATGATAATTTGCCAGGCTTCCCGCCATTTATCATCTATTATTGCTAACCTATTAAGCGCCACTTGGTCTGACGGGGTGTAGGGTGCAACCTGATGAGGTTGTATCCTCCACCCTTGCCAAGTCATTACCTGTAAAGATCGAATAATACTATTGGTGGGTCATACAGTGTCGACCGTAATCCAATCCGTGAAACGTGTACAAAAAATAGGAAAGAAACATAACATAATACAGGAAATTAGAACAGGCATAAGAAGATACTTATGCCTCATGCTATGGGCTCGTGCTAAACTAGATATCAAGGTTCGGGGAAGGTCATGGCACATACGTCCCGTGGCTAAAGCAAGGAAGACGCTGCAAGTGGCATCATTCACAGAAGAAAAACGCCATTCCCCTAAAATATTTAGCATGATCCAAAACATAACAGTTCCTATGTTCATGGATAGGCTACCAAAGGCGACGTTATATTCCCCTTGGTCCTCGATACGGAAAATGCCTGCCCCATAGGACTCATGCAAAAACTCATAAGTGTAAACATACATATTATCTACCCAATTGCACCATGGGTCTTGTATTTCAGCGGGCATAGCAAGTCCAAGAACAAATGCTAGCAAGAACCTGGTAATTTCCATTGGTTCATCATCAATGTTGATGGAGAACACTTGTTCTCCATCTGGTCTCTCAAAGAAAATGCAGTTATCGTAAAAATAAGATGCTAGTGTTGGAGAATAAAGTGCATTGGGTCTTACCATGAGCGGTTCCCAGCCAACGTATGTGATCACCTCTCGAAACCAAGCACCATAAGTAGTGCTTTGGAACAAATCTTCGAAAGACTGTTCCGGTATCAATGTAGGAGATGTCATCTCAAAATTACGCTCTGGAATAGCTGCGAATGACCCGGAAACAACCCGCAGAAAACTGGAATTTTTCTTGTCCACGGAAGTCAGGGAGCGAGTGCGCTCTGATGATTTTGGAATTCCAGTGTTTGAGCGAAAGTCGCTCACCTTGAAGCGCGAAAAGCGCTCTGCACAAAATTCGACAAAATGTGTAGAGGCGAGAGGCGCTCGGTGTCTTTGGCGAAAAATGAGGCGAAACGTGGGAAACCCGGTGAGTGATGGAAGTTAGGTGTAGTGTGGGTTGTGAGTGTAGAATGAATGAAGTTTATATAGGTTTTAAGTTGCTAAAACGGATCGGCAAGTTGCCAAAAGTTTTTCTGGCGGTTTCGAATTACTAAAATTTCCAAACCCGAAAACGGAAACAACTCATATTCTTGATTCTAAAACAACCCTAGTATCTTTTAGGTTGAATTTAGGATAGAATATACCTATTTTATCGAGATTTCATCTGTTCCCACCGCTCGTCCTCCCGCTGGGATCGGATCTCGAAGTTATGATGGATAGTAGTCTGTCGAGTCCGGAGGTCTTCGCAGATAGTGTTGAGTGAACGCATGCCACGATGAATTACGGCCATGCGTTCTGCATCTGACCAACACCTCTCCAAGGCATCAGCATCAAAACAAGTCAAGTCCTCCTCATCTTCCGAGGCATTCTCATTTCCACCTTCCTCCTCATCCTCTTCCCTATCCTCAGGCAACCTCCAAACTCGTTGGACACAATCCTTATAGATACGAGGATTTCGGTCGCGGGGTGAGGTAAATCCCATCGACGGAGAGCTACTCTCAACTTTAGCATGATCTTGGTTATCAAAATAGAGAGAGGTGCAATAGACTTCCCTACTCCCCTAATCATGTTAAGTAAAAACTCCAAGATACAGAACTCGTACTTCTGCTCTTGGAGTATCCATAAAATGTGGAGGCAGTTCAGACCGATGTCGTTGACCTTCTCCTTTCCTAGGATGTTCCGACCAATCCACTGAGCTGCAACCAGCTGGTTGGTCCTGAGGGATGCCTGGCGAACACAATGCGAGTTCGCATTGTAGTTCCCCGCCGGTAAGCAATCCGCGTGCATCAACGGCTCTACCCCATTATATTGTGACTCCTGTAACGTGACATCGAGATGGATTCTAGGCGGAATGCCTAGAATCTCAGCCAACAACCCAGCAGTTATTTCCTTCCTCCTCTTTGCCACCATAACAAAAATTCTACTCCCCTCCACCTCCCTCGTGTTGTAAAACCGTCGAACTAAGTCTTCGTGGTAAAAGGCTTTGGTCGAGTACCACAAGCTATTCCAGTCTCTACTGATCATTTCGTCATCGTAAAACGGCGTGAAGTGGTCGCCAGTAAATGCTTGCTCTGGCAAAATTCGACGTTGTTGAGCCATTGGAGTGTTTGGAATGTAGTGGGGGTTGGAATTTTAGTCAACCGAATGAAACAACCAGTGGTAGTGGTGCGGTGGTGGCGCGACAGCTTAATTTTTTTAATTTTCGTGGGTTTTTTGGTGATGTAAGTTGGTGGATTTGGTGGTGGTTTGGTTTTAGAGAAGATTTGAACTTGATTTGAATCTGGGCGTGGGTTTAATTAGGTTTCTTTTTTAATTTTTGGATTTAGGTTTTGAAGTTTTGGTTTTTGTTTGATAATGGCGGTTTGAGAAGATGAAGGACGATTTGTTGGTGGAGGAGCAAGTGGCGGCTGCAGTCTTGGCGAAGTTTGGGCCCAAGCCCAATTCGAAATTTTCTAATTTTTCGATTTTTCGCGCCACTTCAAACTAATATTGCCGCTTCGTTACCGGTCCGATTTTTGCGAATGAGATATGGAAATGATCAGAAGATAATTTCCAATCCAATGATCCATAAAACACTCTATTCCGACTGTGGATGACATATAAGATAGTGGAAAACGCCTCAAAGTGCGTGCATGACATACGTTATGCGAACGAATGAACTCTAAATTCATAGATTATGTCAACCCGAATTGAAATACAATTAAACGGCCTAAGCAACTCTAATGGGACCTAAACATTATAGGAAGGAAACACGAACACCCCACCCCCAAACAAATTTTTTACAACAAAGTTTAGAAAATTTGTTTTTTTAAGTGGGTCTTTTAAAGTCAGATTCCCAAGACTTCCTAGATTACTATGTTTATATATATATATTTACTTTTATAATGAAAAACAATAAGCAATAAAGACATAATTCACCCCATAGAGAAACATGACTAAAAAATCCGAGAAAACATGTAAGAGTGGAAAACGTGAATTATGTTAAACGTGGACTTAGGATCCAGTACTTACAGCCACACACTCCATAGGGAGGGCCCGGTTACCTTAATGGTGCACTCACCAATATCTGGAAATGAAAGGAATGCACCAAACACAACAAATTGAGTAGTTTATAGTCAGATACTCGAGACTTTATCTAACATGTGTATGAACATGCAGTTTATCATATATCAACAACCGAAATAGTTGTGGATCATTCCATAAATAAATATCACAGAAAACATATCCAAACACAATCAAGCACCAAGATTTCCTATGACGCAACCTAGTGAAATGAAAGCGAAGTCGGATAACCCTATAACGTAACCTAGCATGCACCTTCTTTTTCATTTTTGAACGAGAGGGTGTCCTAGTGAATAAGTGTGGAAAAGTGAATGGTTGTGGAAGATATGGTGGATATAGATAAGTTGTAGAAGGAAAGCATAGAAAAAATGAGGATGTGTGTTTAGCACAAAACTCATTCATAGTGTAGGTAGGGACTGTCTCAATTCTGAAAATGAAGGTGTCAAATGGTTTGTCCTTCTGAAGTATTTGTTTACTAGGTAGATTTAAAAAATTATGAAGCATAGGAGAAACAAAAGGATCGAGTGCAAACTCGAGATTCCTTTGAAAGGGTGGAAGGAGGGGAGTCGAGGTGGAAGTTGTGCAAAGTAGTTATTGATAGGGTGAATCATCACCTGCTCTAAGAAACTCATCGAATTCCTCATCTAGATTGGTCATATCCACATTACTATGGTAGTCCTCTATATCTTTGAGAAAGTCATCTATCTCGTCCTCATCCATAATATGTGTATCGACTAGTGTAGGGATGAAAATGTTGGAGTCTGAACTTCCAAAGGAAAGAAATTTGGGCATATGATTATCAAGGAACGTGTTGTTGAAATAATCTCGAGCGAAGCCCTCGATCATGCTAACCTCTCCATCCATAGACGAATCGGGTAAATGTGTCTTTGTTTTAAAAACATTTACTTCAACAGCAAGATGGCCAAAAGACATGGACATTGAACCATTGCGGCAATTAATGAGCGCATTGGCAGTTGCTAGGAAGGGACGCCCTAAGATGATCGGAACAGAGTCGTTAGCGACTTCTGTATCGAGGATGACAAAATCAGCCGGATAGTAGAAATCTTGAACTTTTACCAGCACATTTTTGACCACACCCTTAGGATACTAATTGCAACGTCATTTTAGTGGGTTGCATCTCGTCTAGACCTATTTGTCTATATAAATAAAATGGGAGTAAGTTAACACTAGTCCCCAGGTCTAATAACGCGGTCGTCGTATAAGAATCTCCTAAGGTGCATTGTACAGTAGGACGACCAGGGTCCTTGTACTTAACAATTCCATTATGTTGAGATAGAGTTGGGAATTGTTCTGTTAAAAAGGCGTCTTTTGGTATGTTGGTCTTACGCCTAGTAGTACACAACTCCTTAAGAAAGTTAGCATGGTGTGGTAGTTTTTTAATAGCTTCGAGGAAGGGAAGGTTTATAGTTAGATTCTTGAAAACGTCCCTAATCTCCTCATAATTTGTATCCCTAGTTAACATGGCTAATTTTTGTGGAAATGGTGGTTTCTGTCTATATTTAAGCAATGGTATCACCGGATGTTTAACCGTGGCTTCCTGTTTCTTAGGTTGTGTTTTGTAACCGGGTACCTCTACGGTGGTAGGCTCTTCAGTTCTATTTCAAGATCTAGTAAAATAGCGGTGTAGGGGGCTCTTGGTGGGGTAACTATAGGCATAGTTACTTTGTTATCAACCACTCTGCCAGAACGGAGAGTGGTGATGGCATTTAGCTCACCTACATTTTCATATTCATTACTAGTATTATTGGTTACCTCAAAGGCTGTGTTGTTGTTTTAGGATTAGGTATTGCCTGACCTGAAAACACACCTTTGGGTTGGGCTTTATCTTGGGCCAACTGTTGGGTTAAATTATTAACGGATTGTAGAAGCTGTTGGTTAGATTGAGCCATGGTTTGGAAAAGTTTTTGGCTCACTTGTATGAAGGTGTCAAGACGATCCGGTTGTGTGGGTGTAGTAGTCACGGGTGGTGTGACTGGAACTATCTCGCGTGAATTATTTATGGGCGGATTTTGATAGTTATTATTTACCGGGACGATACCTCTATTAGCATTATAATTATTATAACTACCTTGACCTTGTACTTGACCTTGTCGAGGTTGCACTTGGTTGTTGTAATTATTAAAATTACCCTGACCCTGTCCTTGTCATGGTGGAGCTTGGTTAAAACTGTGCGTTGGCCTAACATATTGATTATTGTACCACTGGCGGTGTGGCGTGTTGGTTATTTCTCCAACCGAAGTTGGGATTTTGTCTCCAAGGGCGTTAGGTTCACTATTAATGGAACAAGCCTGTTCATAGGCTATAGGGACGATGGGAGTCGGGATGTTGAGGACTCCAACGAAACTACATGGATTTGAATTTACATTCATGACGGGGGATAGGCTTTTGTTGAACGAAATGGCCTCTACCTTTTTAGTGAGTGATTCGATTAGAGTTTTAAGCTTCGGGATCGTGTTTAATTTCAAACATACCGCGCCTTAACTATATTAGAAGAACTAGCGGAGCGGTGGATATCATCACTACCCCCAGTTGTTATTTAAACTTAGTTTGGTCCTCTATAAATTTATAAGCCTCTCGAGGCTCCTTTACTTAAGAAACTACCCCATTCATTATGTCAAGGACTTCTTTATGGTGGTGTAGAAGTCCTTTGAAAAAGCCGCACCTAACTAACGTGTCTTTAAGCTAAGTTATGATGTGGACACTCTATAAGGAGATCGGTGAAACGATTCCAAGCCTCTGAAAATGATTCATGAGGATTTTGTCGAAAAGAAATGAATCTTGGAAAGCATCTTATCCGTCTTTAGGGGTGGGTAAAATGTTCCATAAACAAATTGAACATGTTTAGCCCACGAGTCCACAGATTAGGCGCTTGGGCAGTTAACCAAGACGCCGCCTTATCGGCTAAGGTGAAAGGGAATACCCTCAGTTTAATTTGTTCCGCACCAACCGTAGGATGATGGAATGTTGTAAGGACTTGTTCAATCCTACACATGTGCTGATAAGGTTTTTCATGAACCATGAAAAATGGGTAACAAATTAAAAATATTTGGGGGGATTCGGAAATCCCCTACTGGGTCTGCTAGAACGATGCAAGATTTGGGGCTATCGCTCAAGGCTTTATAAAAGTCCGAGAGAGGAGTCTCTCCTTCGTCGGGCATTGTGTCAGGTAGAGTATGTGGAATAGTAGCTAAAGGTGCAATGAGTGGTATACTAGATAGGCGTGCTTGTTGATGTTGCTGTGTAATTATGCTCGGTGTTTTTGTTTGACCAGATCTTAATCTCATACAAGGCTAAGACCAAACTTAGCTAATTACGTCAACACTCCAAACAATCCTGATATACTAGTATAAACCTCTAACAGGAGATGCGAGGTGTGGAAGAAAGGAATACCTAATTGCGTCCTTACTTCGCTTATGAATAGCGTCTTGTTTACGCGTGTTCAGTGTATATAACAAGTTAGAACACTGAAAAACTTGAAAAATCGAAGTTCGAATCAAACCTGTGGAAATCCAGAAAAATTCAGCTCAGGGCGCGGGTGCACTCCTTTTGGGCGCGGGTCGCGCTCAATGTAAGTTTAAGTTACAGTGTTTGGTGCTTTCGGCTTTTCGGCTTGGTGGTGTATTTCGACTTCAAGAACTTAAGCGAAGTCGCGCTCTGTGTAATTTTTTTTTTTTTTTTTTTCGGAAGTTTTCAATGCTGAAACGGACAACCACAGTATGAATCAAACAAGGGTGGGTGGGTTTAATGGGACTTTAAGAAGAGTACTTATACTACGAAAACAATGCGAAAGTGAAACTAAGATGGCAGCGGCGCCATTTGATAAAACATAAAAAGATAGTTTTGTTTACGAAATGAACGATGAACTCAAAACGTAAGTAAACTAAAACTTTATACGTGCCTATATTTTATCAAAGATTTCTACTCTCAATCCTATGAGATATAGTGGAGTAGATGATTCGTTCCACTCCTAGTCCTTTCGCATGCTATGTTTTCTAGTCTAATTACTCTACTCTAAGTCTAATGAGAGATTTACGAAATGGCAACTAGACTACGATGCAACTACCCACAAGATGCAACTAGTCGACTATTAGAACAACTATGGGAATGCTACGTCAATTCTATGATAAGGAGTTAGAGGGGGATTGATTCCACCTTAACTCGACTTACTCCTACTAACGACGAATCGTCGCAATCCGAATTGAACTGCTACGCAGAACAATTGGTTCTTCCTAATCCCTAATTACACATGACATTTCTACCAATTCATAACTAGCATGTGAACGATTAAACCCATTCTCATGGCGAATTAATCGTTTCTAGAGTGGAATAGAAATTACGACGACTCTACGATAATCGGAATCAAGCTTTCATCAAGGCTTCTCAACCCCCTCTAATGGAGGTTTAGCCGAGAATCATTACGCAATCATTTCCGATTAAATTAAAACTAAACATAATATAAAGAATTGAATTTTACTAATCTAAATTAAACAATAATTAAAATCTAATTAATAACTAAGAATTGAATAACAAGTAATAAATGAAATTAGATCTAACAATTGTAAATGACAAAAATCGAAATGAATAAGAAACTACTATTTTATTTATCTAATCAATGAAGAACAATGATTCTAAAGATTAATCTAAAACAAGAATTGGATTTGAAACTAAACTTAATTAAAAATAATTAAATCTAGATCTAGAAGTTATTATAATGGCTACTTTCTATTCTAAGCTACCTTTATTTTCTAACCTAACTATCTATCATTAACTACCTCCGTTAACTAAGAGTTAAGCTTTGGTTTTTATACTTTCAGATCCAAAAATCGTGCATGAGCTTGGAGCCATGTTTTGGGCCAGAGAATCAGGCCCAAAACCCAATTCTTTCAGTCCAAAAAGGCCTTTTCAACTGCAGTTGGCTTGAACAGACTTTTCGTCCACTTCTGCTCCTTTGATTAGATCAAGGCTTAGACCATTGGAAAGCTCTTTCCGAGCCGGTCGTTTTGACATAAGGTAGGCCCCATTCTGAGGTCTGAGTCTAACGATCTGACGGCCTTTGGAAGTTCTCACGACTTGTGTCTTTGTTTACGCCCGTCGACTTTTCAGCTTTTGACCGGGCTTTAGAAAGGCTTTGTCTTCTTGAATCTTGGCCTTTAATCACGGAACTCCTTAGTAACCGACCTTTGCTCCTTTATCTCGCTAAAGTGGCACATTTCTGCACATAATGGACTTTGAAGCCTGAAATGCATAAAAACACGCAATCAGTGTTAACTCTTAATTATTACTCACATAATTGGTCTAAAAGTATGACTGTTACAGGGTTAAAACTACAGTTTTAGGCTCTTATCACTAAGCTTTTCTAATCAAACTATGAGTTGTTTTTGGTGTTATCAAAGTAAAAACTTAGTTGTTAATGGGAAACTTGAAAACTAGACTTTTAAGATTGTTAATATGAAAACAAGTATGGAAAGAAGGTTGTATTAGTTAGTCACCAAGTACACTCATTTGAACTTGTCAAATGAGTGAACTTGTGTTTGGGGTTGTGAATGCAAGATTAGAAAGATGTAATGAGATAAGAGTAGTGGAAACAAGATTGAAAACTTTGTATTAAAGACAAATAAGAACTTGATTCATTAACTAAAGCTTGAAGAATGTGAAAATGGAAAACAAGGTAAATAACAATTAAACTATTATTTAAAACATATTAAACTACTCCTAATGACCAAAGATTAATTCTAGGGTAAGTTCTCTCTCCTCTCACTTTGGCTTATATACTACACCTTTTACACTTTACAAATTTGCCCTCATCCTTCATAAACAAGACACCTCATTAGGGTTGCTTTATGCTTTAGGTATCTTCTTGAACAAGCTTGCTAAGGATGCCCACTTTTGAGTTGAGGACATAATCTTTGGCCTTTTGGGTTAAGGACATAATCTTCCGTCTTTTGGATTCGAGTCCCTAACTGTTGACCGTTGACTTTGACTTTGGCTTTTCGGCACTTTTTCTCCTAAGCTGGAATCTTCCCAAGCAGCGTCGATAACATTCCTTTTTGCGCTAAAATGCATGTATTAGGAGTATAAGTCCTAAATGGCATGTATCCTGCAAAAGGTAGAAAACACTATGAGTTGTTTGTTCATTAAGCATAAGAAGGGCATATTCGAAGCATTGTAAAGGTAGTTAAACACACATTTGGAGATGAAGTTGTGTTTGTGGGAGTAGATTCAAAGTGTTTTGAAGTAAGGTTCACCATAAATTGTTTAGAGTTTGAATGGTTGGGAGTTTTAGAAGGAAAGAAGGTAGAATCTTTAGTTTAGGACTTGTATTGGTTAACTAGTTTATGAAGAACATTGAAAAGCGTAAGATGTTAATGATTGAAAGAACACAAACTTGAAGAAATGAAATGAAAAGATTGAACAAGAACAACAAAGAAAGATGATTGATTGATTGAATAACAAACACAAATAACAAGATTGAAACGAAGAACAATAAAATAAATGACTTGAATGAAAAAAATACTATAAATTAAATCCTACAGGACGCTAGAATAAGTCTAGGTGCATTCTCTCTCTCTAACTTTTAGTTCTTATACCCCTACTTTATGCAAATGACTGATTTACCCTTTTCCATTACATTTGAGACACCTCTCCCTTTGTTTTATGCTTTTACTTTTTTCCTTTTGCTTTTTGATTTCTTCTTGATCAAGATAGGTTTAAGAGAAAGCCATATTTTGTGTTAAGGACATCTATCTCTGGTCTTCTGAGTTGAGGACTTAACTTTTAGCTCCTTGGTTCTGAGTTCTTGATTTTTTACCTTTGATTATAGTTTTTGTTTCTTAGGTGTAAAAGTCTACTAAATTATATATAGTGAATGCGTGCTATTAAATATATGTTTTATAATATTATATTAAACATATATATTATAAATATCTATCTAATAAAAAGACTTGGTGTGGGGACTGCAGGGCCCAATCCGATGGCTATCATTGTGTTTCACAAGTTGTGGCAGGGCACTTTCAAGTGAGCTCAAGTAGTGTGTTGCATCTCTAAGTTGCAAACGGTTCCATTGTATCTCTTTTCTCTAATTTAGAGTAAAGAGAGAAATTTCCTTCATTCTCCACCGAGATCAAATCTGCCGCCTCTCTCTCTCTCTCTTTCAGGTATGATTCTCTCTAATGGCTACTTTCTCCTACTATTATCTTTCTTTTCTTTTTCACTAACATCTCAGTCTTCCTTTTCTTAACACTATAAAGATTGTTTTTTTTATTTCAATAACACCGTAAAAGGGTATGCTTGTTTTTTATTGTTTTTTGCCTAAGTTTTATTTTCCTTCTTTGGTGTTTGTTTTTTCGTTTGTAGCAGAAGATTTAATCCGGCTGGAATTTTGGCAACTATTACGCGTTCTTCCCTAAAGGTAATTGTGTTGTATATCCTCACTAATTGAATTGTAAAGGCTATATTCATATTACTTTGTACTTTGTGTTGTATATACATACTCTAAGGATGCTAAGTTATCAATTTGGTTAAACCATTGTGAGATCTGTTAGTGGGTTGTGCATTGATAAATGAAAATTGATAAATGGAAATTGAGTCATTAATATGTACGGATGTACCTACAATTTGCTTGAGAAATGTCAGTTGATGCAAATGTTGTGTCTCATGTTGCTACATGTAATTTCATTTGTTTTATGATTAGGTTTTCGTTGATTTGAGCTTTGTTTGGTTGTTTATATTTGAGTTTTTCTTTTTATGATTTGAAATTATGAAGTACTCTTTTAGTTGGACTTGTTTTTCCAATGATTTTTAGAATACACTTTTTTTTTAATTGATAATTCATATGTCAGTTTTGCATGCTCCAATAAACCATGAAGTGAGCAAAGCCTACAACACTTTACAGATGCAATTGGTGACCCAAATGAATTACATAACGAGGTAATTACACTGGTTGTATATAATTTAGATTTCTGATACAGTTTAGTAGCATGAACTTTGATAAGTAGGTTACACTTTAAATGTAAGGCCTATTAACTGATTGGTGGTATGTTGTGGAACTTCCAAGACAAAAGACACTAAGTTGGTGGAATTTTACTTGTACCTAGACAGTTAATGGATTTAGGCCCTGCTGCTTACATTAGAAAATAAACTTATATGCCATCATTGACCCCGGAGAGTAGAAGTCGTGATCATTTAACACCACCATTTGACAATGTAAAAGTGTCGAGTAAACCAGTTTGCGAGTCTCCGTTGGATTCAAGTTTAGATTGTAGGTTGCAGGTTTAGACAATAATTATGGATTCAAGTTTAGACTGTACATTGTGGATACAAGTTTGATATTTTTCCGTTTGGTGATAATGATAAAAAATCAAGTTGGGT
This sequence comes from Coptis chinensis, assembly GCF_015680905.1. Taxonomy (NCBI): domain Eukaryota; kingdom Viridiplantae; phylum Streptophyta; class Magnoliopsida; order Ranunculales; family Ranunculaceae; genus Coptis; species Coptis chinensis. The sequence continues at coordinate 18,550,385 of NC_141457.1, read as the reverse complement.
TGGTTACTAATGATTTTAACAAATTCTAAATAGTCAATTTTAGATTCTCAGCAGTATTGATGTTTCGACTTTCGAGTTTATTTTCCTGTGCACTTAATTGAATGTAATAACTTTCACTAGGGTTTGATGATATTCTTCTTCCATGTACATGGTCTACGTCTATGAATTATTTGGTCCATTCGTTAAGGAATAAAAGAAATTGTTGTCTTTTGTTGAGTACTGATCTAATAAAATAATAATGTCTTTTGTTGTTATTTTTATAAACATACGGATGCATTACTTTGATTGGGTTCTCATTATTGACTATTTCTTGATATTTTTGGAAAAGTCATCCTTGTGGTCATTTTGGCTCGATACCATGATCACTCAAACTCACCGCTAATAGGTAGAAAGCCTAGATCATGGCTCACAAGGTTGAAATGGTGCAAAAGGTGCATATTAAGTTGTCATAAGAAAAGCTCGAGTCTCCACTAGAACTCTTTTTAATAAGTTACACATATACATTGTATTAGTTTGAAAACTCTGATTTACACTGTTATTATTGATGTATTGTTTCTTTAAGTTTAATTCTATTTTTGTATGCAGTATGAAACCTCCATATGATGTTGAATGATTGCTTTTGGAATATTTTGTATTAGCATTTTATTTCCTTATTCCTGGTTGTACTCAATTTATTGAGTTTAGGACCACATGTTGATTGTTTTGCATTCACTCCCTACCTAGCAATTAGCTACTTAGCTAGCACACATAATAATCTGCTGGTAATAGTATCAATAGAATGCACACCATGAGGGGGGCTCAAATCCATGTTAGAGCTTCCTATAAAGCACCAATGGCAAGTAATAATTCATTTGCATTGTGTATGTTATTATTGTTATCTAAATAATCCAAAGTAATGGATTTCATGTTATTGGCGGATGTCAATGGAGGAAGTCCGAGGCAAAGATGGCTAACTGGAGTTGGTGACCCATGGCGGCGTTGTGTCATGTTCGTGAACAAGTAAAATATCTACATCCTAGAACTGGATTGAATTACTTGATAAAAATCTGACACCTTGGTTGCATATAGGTTTAATAATCTGCATAAGACCAAACAATGTTGATAAAAGCCTTCGAAGGTAGCACAATCATCCATTCCCTCCAACAGTGTTGACCGTGGCGATGGCCTCAATTGTTCACATTTTTAATATTTTTTTTTCAGATATGTAATTATCAGTAGAAATTGGTAACTAACACATAGATAAGTTTTGTTTTCATTTTGAAATTTCCATTATGTGTATATATGATGTATAATTAGACCCGGTATTGGATCTTAGCATATTTAGCCATTTCTTTAGTTGGTAAACTGCAGCTAAAATTTTAAAATACTTTGAATATTTCAGTTCAATTCGAGTTTGTTTTTCTTCTCCAATTTATATTCACATGATACATGGTATTGAGAAGATCAAGTTGGTAATTTTATGCAGCATTTTATATTCTAAAGTTTGGGACAGGAACTAATAACCAATAAAACAATCAAAATTAGTGGGGTGGGGGTGGTTATTTTTCAATTTTTGGCTTTTAGAGAGTTAGCGCCGCACAAAGAGATTGTACATACTACGTAGTATGTAGCACGTGTCAAGCTTATCAGTGTCGTGCGGCACGGGCATATACTAGTTAATAATAATGTCAACGTTTACACGTATGTACACTATAAATTAACTAATACATTGTATATATATATTAAGTAATAAACGTGTACATGCGTGTTTGATATATTACACAAATAAGATAATAAATATGTGTAATGCTAACTAACAATTGTGGTACATGTACTTACGTACTCTACATGTTTAAATTTAGTGTGATGTAAATTTATATATGACACATGTACATATAATATATAATGTACACGTGTATGTACAATTTATGAGATATATTTAAAGTTTTTACTTATTTTCCAAAGACTATTGAATTTATGACCATTACTTTTTATGAGAGATCAAAAATCTCGGTGACAATTGTTATTGTCGCACTAAAAACCAACTTTTACGTCGATATATTGCATATTTAAAAAAATTATTTTAGTAATATAATAATGTATAATCGGATAAGGAACCGAAACTCAAACAGGAACTGACTTAATTAATGGGTATGGATCCGAGTTTCCTAAATATAAGAAAAAAAACATAAAGAACCGAACCCGATAGGAACCGTTAAAAATAGAACCGAATCCGAAACCGGTAAGAATCGAACCGGAACTGACCCATGAACACCCCCTATATGCAATAGCCAATAGGTAATAGTTTATGCGTCAAATGATTCTGCCAGTCCACAACTTAAAGTAGAGAGACTAAATGTTGAAAAACAATTCTTTTCAATGTATGATAATTGGATATAAAATATTACAAACTAGTCTTCCACATATATAATCCTTGTATACTATAGAGAAGCACATTTCTGTGCCAGTAAAGAGGATGCAACCCTCTGATCATGAGTTCCCTTCCCCTCTAAACTTTTTTGAAAAATATATGGGAAGGACTATCTCCGAATCTGTCAAGGTAGACCCCATCTCAAGACAGACCCCATTTTTCTCAAGACAGACCCCAAACTTAAAATTGTCTACATTGCTTATTGGTGTAAATAATTATTTGATAGCTGGTTGAGGGCAAGTTAGCCATATATAGGCGACATTTTTTTCATTTGATCGCAAATCCATTGTTAGCTTGTTACTTTCTTAGAAACGTTTACTTTGAAGTTTTGGATAAGATTATGAGGATGTTGGGATTGTTGTATCACTTGTCACTTAACAGTCTTTGATTGAGAGACTCCAAGTGCTTATAATTAATGGTTTACAAAAAAAAACATCGGTTTTTCATGGAACAGTCAAAAGCTTGCATTTTCTGTCTTGCATCAAAAAGTTTGGGTTGTAATTGAAATTTGACTATTATTAGCTTTTGACGTATTATAGGGATAGTCATGCCGCCCCAAAAAAAATGTGAAAGTTGGCTCTAGTCAGCCTTTAGCTAGGATGCCCCAAATGGCATCTCATCAAATATAATAAAGCAAAAGAAAAACAATGGTTGTAGAAGACCATATTGAAGAAGACGAGAATGTTGAGTTGGAAGAAAACACGATGAGGAGATAGAGATTTCTAATGGTCAAGAAAAAGATTTACAACAAGTAGATGAGAATGAGAGTGATGGAGAGTCTAAATTGGGAATATATTCTGGAGGCCTTATAGATAGCAAAGTTTTGGTCGATTATGAGGACCATATTGCTCGCAAGATTTGGGATGGAAAGGTTTTGTTTGTTTGTTTGTTTGTTTGTTTGTTTGTTTGTTTATTTATTTTTTTATCTTTATTTTTTTATTTTTTTATTTTTTTTACATATATGCTTAATTCATTTTATAGTCGTAGAATGTTTAAAAAAAATTAAAATCTTGTTTAATTTTGTAAGAAAGGGGTATTCTAAAACTGCACCACCATACCGTCAAACTATAGCAATGGGACATAAGTGAAGAACCACCTATTTTTCAATAGAAGCTACTGGGTTGTTAAACTTAGTCTTGTATTCATGGAAGAACTTCCATGCAGCCATTTGACAAGCCTTTTTTTTGTGTAGATGAGATGTGGGATATGGATAGATGATGGTCGTTGAACAAAATAGAAGCGTATCAAAACCTAATTATCTCTCAATAAGTAAAAGATGAGTAGGGTATCGTTCTACTTTTAAGTGTATGTTTATATGAAAGACAGGACTGGAAAGGGGGTTTGAGGGATTAAAAACTATTATTATATGTTTTAGATTCTAACACTAAACTAAACTAAACTAAAGTAAACTATTAAGAATTTATAAGAAAGAGAATTCAAGAGATTAAAATCTACCAATACTTTTAATTCAATGACCTTTTGCTTCATGGTTGTTCTCACAAGTAGACTACAATTAGGTAATTGAGCGAGTGCCGATGCCTTATTGGACAAAACATCGTTAACAAATAACTTTACTTAAGGTTGTTCCTATGTTCATGTTACTAGTATCTTGTTTCCTTTTATGTGAGCTTGGGCAGCTATTCAATGAATCATCATCTAAGACAAACATAAAGAATACTTCCCTTACTCTAAAATACTACACAACTAGAAGAAAAGTAGAGAATAATAGTATAATATTCAATTACAATAAATAAAACCCTATTATATCATTATATTCAATTGCAATAAATAAAAGCATGTCACTAGCAAATATTCAATTGCAATAAATAAAACCCTAAACTAGCATGATATTCGATTGCAATAAATAAAAGCCTTAATCTATACTTCCATCCCCTGGTCTGGGCAATGGAACTAATAACTAGAAACATAAAGAACTAACCTGATGGAAGAACACCATGAACCAAAAGAATCATTAAACCTTAAGCACCGGCTTCATTTTCTCTTGAAGGAGAAGATTAGCCTTCCATAAAGAAGGAAGAACACGAAGAACGAGAAGAAGAAGAGTTGAAGAACATAAGACTAGAAAGACTAATTTATTAAGACACAGCTAGTTAAAATCGATCTTTTATTATTAATCTCTCTCTGCCTCAAGTTCTGGAGACAAGAGTATAAGTGAATTAGCAAATTACATGAGGCACTTAGGTCCTCTATTTATAGAGGTTACAATGAGCTCTAGAAGCATTCCAAACCGTCATTTGTTTCTTAATACAAATAGACTTCTTTCAGAGTCCAACTTCGTCTCCAAAACTGAGAAGAAATTGGCTACAGTGTCGATCCATGCGTCTGGATGCACTATTCATGCATCTCAGACACAATCAATGTGTCTGGACGCTCGATCCATGCGTCCCAGACGCGTAAGCCTATTTTGTCTTTTCTGCTCTATCCTTCTATCCTCTTTTGCGGGCTTTGGTCCAAGCAATGAATCCTTTGGCCTTAGGCTTCCAAATAGGCTTTAAAATAGGTCCAAGTCGCATCTTTAATAGCTCCAATTCCTTGGCTTTCTCCATGATTGTCCACGGGCTTCCCATGTGATCTTTAATGCTCTGAATTGCTCCGTTTTACCCCTTTTTCTCTAATATTCTACAAAACTCTCTCTTTAACCTGTAGAATCATAAAACATAACTTACAAACACTATTAGTACACTAAGATGGCTAAACAAGAGGCATAATCGAGGGTTAAATTGCACTTTTTGAGCACTTATCACAACTCCCAACTAGCCTTTTCCTAGTCTCTTAGCAAATAAGATAAAAAAGAAAATAGATAAGTGATCAAAATCACATCCTAATAAAAAAAATAAAATCCTAACTCACTTTCGCAGGCATTGCGATTGCATTTACCATATGCAACAAGGTTTTAAACCTTTAAGTTCCCCAAAAAGGACGAGTTATAGTCTCGTGAGGGTTTTCAGGTGATATACCCACAAAATCAATCAATAGCATGTTCAAGAATGATAATATTTTTCAGAGAGAGAAATTCCTTACCCACTTAGTGCTTACTCTAACAGATGGTCTCCATTGCTGACTACATTGCTGCAAAGACTCATAAATTATGATGGGAGATAGTAAAAATTGACAAAATTCTCAATCAAGGCTTATGTGTGTACTTGTCAATCTCCTATACTCTCCAATCCAAGAAACGGAATCCCTAGTTTACCTTTAGACAGATAATCTTGACTTTCAATCCTCACTGGTCATACTCTCAGAAAAGAATATCTTAGAAGATGGTATACAATTTTACCTCATGTATGTGGGGAAAAGAATAATGCATATGAACATCCCACATACTACCTTGAAAAACAGACTTCTAGATGACAGTAGTCTCATGGAAAGAATGTCAATCACATATGAAGTGTCGGGTCCTTCACTTTAGCATCCTCTCACCTATTCTAGACTTTGTACCATACTATAGTGATAAGTCATGGGTTGTAATTTGGCTTGAGTATTGGTTTATGAAGGAAAGGTAAAAAGGATTCAAATGTTGTTTCTGAAAAACACTAAGAGTTTTGCTTCATTCTTTGGAAAAAAATTTCAAATTCTGTATTGCAGAGAAATTTTTTCCTTTGTCTTAGCTTTTCCATCCATTCTGTTCAACACATTTTTTTTTTTTTTTTTTTAACTCAGTGGTATATCCTTGATTAGTACTGGATATGCTTGTTTTCCACTAGCTTCTTTCACTTAGAATAGAATGATGGTCTTCATTGTATCTCTCTGGTATTTCCTTGTAATCTTCCTTTTGTGCTATTTCTTCCTCTTTGTGCCCCTCGTATTCTCAGAAACATATGGGTATGGCTGATAAATATTTTGGCTATACTCTTTGTCTGGAGTTGGGTAAAGGGTAAAGGGTTTTATGAAGAAAATGGCTTATTGTAAGGCTCAAAAGGGTTTAACATGATGGTCCTACTAGGTGGGATAAAGGCTGAATGGGTTCACTACTTGAGTTATCAGTATGATACTCTGTTTCAAATAGACTACAAGACCTAATGGCTATCTCCCCAGTTGATGTCACTACGTGATTAACCAAATCAACAAATAATGAGACTATATTACAACGACATAAAGAACTGAAAGATGTTGAGTCACTAAGACTCGGATTTTTCGTAAGAACTCTCCAAAGAATGAGTATAAAACTCAAGTCTCATGGGCTAAGTCTAAAAATTCTACTTCCAGTTTACTAGGGGTTTAAATCTTTCTTCTAGCAAAAGTACACAAAACTGACCAAGTACTATGGTGGTGCCTTGATAAAGAATTCTATCAACAAGAACTATGTCCGAGCATAATAAATAGTCTAAGTGGTAATGAAATCAATAATATCAACTATCTATCAAACTCAACACTAAGCAGTATAGAATCTATATCCCAAACTCATCATTAAAATTCATTTTTCTCATACTACTGATATAGAAACAAAAATATTTTTGTTTTTGAAAACTAATTTTCGAAATTCATTTCTCAAGTACACCCTCCCCCAACTTAACATATGCATTGTCCTCAATGTATAGAAATTAAGTAAATGAAATGAATGAGAAAAAGGGAAGATGTTACCATTGATGCCGAATATCAAAGTTAATTCCCAAAAATAAGAACATTTCCTTTTACCAAGATTTTTTTTTAAGGTCTTTTTAAGTCAGATCCCTAAGACTATATATCATGCATTATCAATTTGGAGTGAGGAGATCAAATTTTCTTACCCAAATCTGATGAATGTTTGGAGGACGAGGAGGTCTCACCTTGTAGGTTGTCAAAAATACTCCTTGATATGCCTGGAAAAGATTCTTTGGGTGAAGTTGCTTCTCTACCTTGAACTATTTCAGGTCGATGATTGTGTGATAGGCCTTGTGGTTCCTCCGCGTGTAGAAGATTGACGAAAATCTTTCTTTTAACAGACAATAGTATCGATGTGCCCTTTACCACCACCACAGATGATAATGGATTTGGATTTACGATTGGCCGCTCAAGGTGGTGGGCGGTAGACCGGTTCACATACTTCTCTCGTTCGGACAATGATGGTGTAGAAGAAGCTTTAACAAATGCAATTCTTTTTATCAATATGGTCCACTTTCTCGCTTGAAAGACTCATTTCATTTCTAGATTACGTTGTTTTTTCAAAACTTCTTTAAGCCGATTCTCTAGTAACCCGATTTTTCCGGCGGCGTAAGTCCTGTTCATCCCGAAATATATAGTTCATCTTCTCAAGGTATGATACTCTCTCTGCGCCAATTTTCCATTCTCTCCACTTAAATCCTGAATTTTCTGCAGAGATTTTAAGAACATGGCTAGCAACGCCTCTGTGGTTGGGTTCTCAGGTTCATCACAGTTTTCTGTAGATTGAGCACTCTCAATTGTATCATTGAATGGGCAGAATTCTTGTAGCATGCTATCAAGGAAGTACACCTCTCCACCTTCGGTGTCATCACAATCCTTATGCAACAAGTGAAAGATATTTATGTCCATGGACATCTTACCAAAGTTGATCTTCATTTCACCGTTATGACAATTTATCAAAGCTTTTGTGGTAGCGAGGAAAGGTCGGCCTAGAATAATTGGAATTTTATCAAAGGCCTCCTTGGTGTCTATCACAATGAAATCCACTGGATAGTAGAAATCGACTACTTGAACAAGAACATCCTCAACTATGCCTCTGGGAATCTTGGTAGAATGGTCAGCTAACTTCAATTTGACTTTTGTAGGCTTTAAGTTCTCCAGGCCCAACGCTTGGTACACATGCTATGGCAAGAGATTAACACTAGCACCAAAGTCTAAAAAAGCATTACCCGTGAATTTTTCTCCTATCTTGCATGATATTGTAGGACTTCCTGGATCTTTGAGCTTGACTGGAGCTTGCTGATGGATAATAGATGTTGTTTGTCTAACTAGAAACGCTCACTTTGGAACATGAGTACTTCTCTTTATGTTGCATGCATCCTTCAAGAATTTGGCATATGATGGCAACTGCTTGATCGCTTTGAGAAAGGGGATATTGATGTTATCTTTCTCAAATGCCTCCTTCATCTTTAAAATTGCTTGTCCTTTTGCTTTGAGCAAAAACATAGGAAAAAGGTGCCTTTGGTACAAACATATCGCATGTGTTTTTGCTCTTCTTTCTCTTTGGCATTCTTGCATATCTTGTCTTGGTCATCTTGACAAATGGGAGTGGAAAAGGATTTCCCCACTTCCTTCGAACTTCATTTGAAATCTTGACCGATTGCTCAGAAGAATGTTATCATAAGAAGGTAAGTCAACCTTGTTGTCTATCTTCAATCGATCTGAGTAGTAATCGAAATGACCCTGATCATGGAGGTGATCAGTATTAGAAGTTGTCCCAATGTGGCATACATCTTCACTCCTCGAAATCGGTTCCAATAAGCTAGGTTGAGTGGCTTGTGTCTTTATAGGCAAAGCAATAGTGAGTTGGTCGACCTTAGCCTCTAGAGACTCCATTCTAGAACATTGACTTGCCTGAGATTGTTGGAGATTGAGCTGAGACTGTGCAAGAAGCTCTAGAACACTTTCAAACTTCTGATTTTTCTGTGATAGCAAAGTAATAGCATTCTCTAGGTTGGCAGGTGCGGCATAATTTCTCCTAAGATCAGGCACTAACTCTCCACTTGTATTGGAATTCTACTGAGAGTATAATTGTTGTTGAGGAACCAACTGTGAAGCTTGACTTATCTGTGGAATATAACTTTGATCTTGAGAACCTGGGGGTCTAGCGCTCTGTCTCCAATAATTGCCTTGAAAGTTATTACCACTTTGGTTGGGCCTCTGAAATGAGTTCACATTGTACTCTCCAACTGATGCATGTTGATAGTAACCAGGACATTCTAGAGTTGCATGAGAAGTGTCCGAACAGACTTCACAGTATTGGCTAGCTTGCATGACTGGGAGAGATTTAGCTTGAGACTTGTTTATCTTGGAGGGATTCATAGAGAACTGATTGAATTTCTTACTCAAAGTTTCAATGCTGGTGGCCAGGCTGGTCAATGTAGACTTCAGTTCTTGATCTGATTGTTCATGTACTTGGTAACCAAATTGCTTTGGCTCCCCCTCTATGCTAGCGCCATCCTCGTTGCTAGTAGTCTATTGTTATGTTTCTTCAGCTAAATTCTCGAGAAAGTTGTAAGCTTCCTCTCCATCCATCGATGTAAACTTGCCTTTGTGCATTGACTGTATCATCTGCTTGTTTATCATCGAAAGTCCTCGATAGAAAAAATGAGCCAGTGTGCTCTTATCATAACCATGATGTGGACATGAGACTAGCAGATTATTGAATTTCTCCCAGCTTTGATGATATTCTTCAGTCACCTTCCCTTTGAAATTGCTGATGGCTTGCTGCATGGCATCTGTCTTCTGGGGTGGGTAGAACTTGTTCATAAACCTTGTTTTCAACTTCTCTCAGTTGTCTATTGAATTGATCAGCTGTGCAGTTAACCATTTGGAGGCTTTACCTTCGAGTGAGAGCAGAAAAAGAATCAACTTGATACTCTCATCTTTGATATTACGGTTCTTGAAAGTTCTCGAGGGTCGATAGAAATCTGTTCATGTGAACATATGGCTGAACATTGTCTGAACCATTGAACTTTGGAAGCATAGAGATTACTGATGCTCTAAGTTTAACTGGTTAGATTCTGTCTCTGGAAAAACAATACTGTTGGGTGGGTCTCCAATGATTGGCTAATAAAAATTGCTCAGCTTCTTCCATTGCTGTGCTTGCATGGGTGGGATAGCTTCAGGATTATTGGTGTCCATAACACCTCCATCATTGCGTGCGGCCATTGTATCAATCCTGTCTAGTATTCTTGTTATGCGAAGATGATGAAAACTATCCTACTATGCTTGAATACAATTAAACTAATATGCAACTATTCTAAATTATACTAATATGCAAAACTACTTTCCTTCAACTGGGTTGGGCTTTGCAGCTAGTATCTCTCCCGTTCTCTAAAGCTGTCTCTTCTAGGGTTATGGTGAATCACTTGGATTGCTTAAGTACCACTGCCCACAGACGATAGTCTGTTTGTCAAGATTCAGACAAGAAACACTAGAGTTTGATGTTTCACTGTGTTGGCTTACAACTTTAATTGTTGAAAAGGTCATAAATGCAATTATACTAGAAAGCAATAAAAAGAATGAAAATTCGACTAACCTGGTTGGTAGATCTTGTCTTTGAGATGTCCTTCAAGCTTCTCTCTTTCTCAAAAGGATGGATGATGCGGCTAATATTACCTCAAGATCCTAAGTTCTAATCTTGAAAGAAAACGTTAAACATAAACAACTTAAAACAGCAGCGGCGCCATTTGACCTTCGCTCCTAGGGCTACAATTAATTATATCCCTGGCAGCGGCGCCATTTGACCTTGCCTCTTTTTGTGTGTAGATGAGATATGGGATATGGATAGATGATGGTCATTGAATAAAATAGAAGCGTATCAAAACCTAATTATCCCTCAATAAGTAAATGATGAGTAGGGTATCGTTCCACTTTTAAGTGTATGTTTATATGAAGGATAGGACTGGAAAGGGGGTTTGAGGGATTAAAAACTATTATTATATGTTTTAGATTCTAATACTAAACTAAACTAAACTAAACTATTGAGAATTTATAAGAAAGAGAATTCAAGAGATTGGAATCCACCAATACTTTTGATTCAATGACCTTTTGCTTCATGGTTGTTCTCACAAGTAGACTACAATTAGGCAATCGAGCGAGTGCCGATGCCCTCTTGGACAAAACATCGTTAACAAATAACTCTACTTAAGGTTGTTCCTATGTTCATGTTACTAGTATCTTCTTTCCTTTTATGTGAGCTTGGGCAGCTATTCAATGAATCACCATCTAAGGCAAACACAAGGAATACTTCCCTTCCTCTAAAACATTACACAACTAGAAGAAAAGTAGAGAATAATAGTATAATATTCAATTATAATAAATAAAACCCTATTATAACATTATATTCAATTGCAATAAATAAAAGCATGTCACTAGCAAATATTCAATTGCAATAAATAAAAACCTAAACTAGCATGATATTCGATTACAATAAATAAAAGCCTTAATCTATACTTCCACCCCCTGGTTTGGGCAATGGAACTAATAACTAGAAACATAAAGAACTAACCTGATGGAAGAATATCATGAACCAAAAGAATCATTAAACCTTAAGCACCGGCTTCATCTTCTCCCTTGAAGGAGAAGATTAGCCTTCCATAAAGAAAGAAGAACACGAAGAACGAGAAAAAGAAGAGTCGAAGAACATAAGACTAGAAAGACTAATTTATTAAGACTCAGCTAGTTAAAACCAATCTTTTATTATTAATCTCTCTCTGCCTCAAGTTCTAGAGACAAGAGTATAAGTGAATTGGCAGATTACATGAGGCACTTAGGTCCTCTATTTATAGAGGTTACAATGAGCTCTAGAAGCATTCCAAACCATCATTTGTTTCCTAATACAAATAGACTTCTTTCAGAGTCCAACTTCATCTCCAAAACTGAGAAAAATTGGCTACAATTAATAGATCCATGCGTGCGATCGATTATTCATCGTCTCTCGGCGCTTGATCAATCGCGTCTGGGCGCTTTCGATCCATGCGTCCCAGACGTGTTAACCTATTTTGTCTCTTCTGTTCTATCCTTCTATCCTCTTTTGCAGGCTTTGGTCCAAGCAACGAATCTTTTGGACTTGGGCTTCCAAATAGGCTTTAAAATGGGTCCAAGTCGCATCTTTAATAGCTCCAATTCCTTGGCCTTCTCCATGATTGTCCACGAGCTTCTCATGTGATCCTTAACGCTCCGAATTGCTCCGTTTTACCCCTTTTTCTCTAATATTCCACAAAACTCTCTCTTTGACCTATAGAATCATAAAACATAACTTACAAACACTATTAGTCCACTAAGATGGCTAAACAAGAGGCATAATCGAGGGTTAAATTGCACTTTTTGAGCACTTATCATAGTGATTTCAGCATGTTGTGAGAGATGGCACCAAAAAACAACTACTTTCACTCTCGATGATGCATGTGAGCCAAATTTTGGGGATTCCAATTAAAAGTCTTCCAGTGGAGGGAATCTATTTGTTAGATAAAGGAAAAGCAAAAGAATTGCTTATACAGGGGCTTGGTTTGTCAGCCAAAAATGTACCCAAAGTGAAAAAGGGGCATGTGACTCTAGAGTGGTAAAGAAGAAATTTTCTAACATGCCCTAAGATGCTCCCGCTGAAATTGTCGATTGTCATGTTCGAGCTTATTTGTTGTTTCTTTTGGGGTGTACAATCTGCAATGACAAGTCGGGAGTTGGTGCAACACACGTTGCCTACTTGCAGGTGTTGCTGGAGGTTGACAATATTTCAAAGTATGCTTGGGGTGTTGTTGCGTTAGCTTATTTATATAGGGAGTTGGCAAAAGCATCTCAACGAAATGGGAGACAAGTTGTCGAGTGTATGGCACTGCTGGAAGTAAGTAGTATTTTATTATTGTAGGGAGTTATCTCATTTTCAAAATTTGACTTGTTCACAAAATACTTTTGTAGGCTTGGGTGTATGAACTAACACTTTCGTCTTCTGAATTCTCCCATGATCAATATGGACTTTAAAAGGGATATGACTGGTATGAGACGGTGGATGGTATATCCTTCACTTTCAATGTCTTCTTTGATCTACCTTTGGGAGGAGATAGACTTATTATCAGCTAGAGAAATAAGAATATAAGTTTAATACTTTCTTATTATAATTTGTTAGTTTGTAAAATGGTGGAAGAGAAAAACAATTATGAATATTTGTGTGTTAGGTTTATTAGGACCCTTACAAAGATGTTCATGACATCCGACCATTAGACGAGGTTACTTTTTTTTAATGGCGTATTGTGTGTGCTTGATATAGCTGAAGGCTACCAAATGCTTCGCTAGGTTGGATATGTTCAAAGGATTCTTGGTAGGCCGATTCAATCTAAATATGGTTGTAAAAAAACAAATGTGCGATACAATGTGAATCATTACACTTTTTCCCAATTGTGGACATTAGGGGATAATCATGTTTTGTCTGATTTTGAACGTGGTGAACGTGTTATGGCTTCCTCGGATTGCGTTAATAGATACATAGATTGGTTCAACAATATTAGCCATCCTCGTATGCGGAATCCCAAGCACTTTTCACAAGTTTATAGACTTCCACCTGTAAATTGGGTAAGATGTATATATATTTTTTATTCCTCTTATTCGATTTCATTATGTATGAAAAATATAATATATCTAATGTTAGTCATATTTGTGACTTGCATTTAACTGTCAAATTACTTTATAGAAACTTACTATAGCAGGAGCGACAAGGTTGCTTAAAGAATCGTTGGACACAAGAGGAACCCAAGATGTTCATGAGATGTTAGCACGTGAGAAGATGATATACAACGTTTTCCAATTCAAACAAATTATTCAAGAAAGTTCCCAAAGTGGAGGTGGTGGTGGTGAAAATAGTAGAGGCGGTCATGAGAATAGTGAAAACAATTGAGACGATAAAAATGGTGGAGAAGTTGGTGAAAATAGTGGGGTTGGTCAAGATAATGGTGGAGATGGTGGTGAAAATAGTGGAGATAACATGGACATTGACATGACAAGGTTGACAAAACGACAACTTGCAATGAGGCAGAAAAGAAAGAAATGATGGTGTTAATGTTGTTATTTTTATGCAATAGGTTTTTTATACAAGTGTAACACTCAATTCGAGCTTTATACCTCTAATAGCGCAAGAAAAAAAAGTCCAACACAATGCCATATGTGAATGAGATAGTCTAGTGCAACCAACTAAAGCAGAAAAGGCTAGCCTGGTTAGAACGTCTTTCCTCTTTAAGTTAGTTCAATTAAACCGATCTTAATGCAGGACCAACAAAATCTAATCTAAGCGCAGTGTAAGACAGTCCAGTCCAACCAACAGAGGCATAAAGGGATAGTCTAACTTGAAAATTTTCATTTTTATAAGTTAATTCAATTAAATCGTTCCTAATGCAGGACCTACACATCTCGTCTATGTGCAAGACGGTCCAGTCCAACCAACTACGACAGAAAAAGATAGCCTAATATGAACGTCTTTTTTTTTTCAAGTTAGTGCAATTAAACCGTTCCTAATGCAGGATCGGTACATCTCATCTATGTGTAAGACAGTCCATTCCAACCAATAAAGGGGGTAATGGAATAGCCCATGCCAATTTGAACAATAATCTTTTTAAGTTAATTAAATTGAATCGTTCTAAATGCAAGACCAACACATCTTATCTCTGTAAGATGGTTCAGTCCAACCATCTAAGGCAAACAAGGATATCCCATATGAAACGTCTTATTTTTTTAGGTTAGTCCAATTGAATCGGCCATTCTTAATGCGGGACCAACTTAACACATCTCATCTTTATATAAGATGGTCCATTCCCACTGACTAAGGTAGAAAATAATAACCTAATGTGAAAAGTTAAGTTTGAAATTTCAAACTTAAATTTGAAATTTTGACAAAATATTTCGGTCCAACTTACTGAAGGTCATAATGTTAGCTCTATTGACATCAAATATTAGCCCAAACATATCGTTTTTCGTGTTCAATTTCAAAATTCAAATTTTGTGCGAGAAATTTCAGTTTGAACTTTATCTCTCCCTCCAAAGTCAAAAGCTCTACAATGCTAACAAAATATGAACCCCATAAAACATTAGACCAAAACAAGGGAATCGAGATTTCACCGAAATTTAAAATCCAATTTAAAATTTGAAATTTTGGGCAAGAAATTTCAATTCAAATTTTGTGTTTTGAATTTCAAATTGGTTTTGTGTTAACCACCCCAAACACAAACCAGTTGTCATATTGTATTTTACATGAAATGAAGATTACAAACCAAATTACCAAAATATTGTGTTCGAAGTTTCACTAAAATTTAAAATTCAAATTCAAAATTTAAATTTTGGGCCGAAAATTTCAATTTAAATTTCATGCCTCAAATTATAAACTCAAAGCATATTCAAGACTTCATATGAAACAAAAAAAGAAGCCTACAAATCAATTGACCAAAATATTTGAATCAAAGTTTTCCTTCACTATATGCTCTGAACCTAATAACCTTGGTGTATTTAAATTCCAAAAATAATTTTGTTAACCAAAATTCAATAATAAATTTTGAAATAAAGAAAAAATGTTGTTCAAATTCAATTTCATTCACATCTCTATAAAGTACAAAACCTTACCCATAAACCTTAAACCCTGAACTCATATGTACACTTATAGTGTAGTGGGGAAAACCATAAAATAAATATGTAATATTTGGGTGTACAAACAATGGTTAGTGATGTTTTTTTAATTATTGTCTTAAAATCAAGATTTTATCAACCACTCTGGACCAAATTTTAATGAGTTACTAAAAATTGACCAATTTTGACTAACTAAACGGTTTATAAACCGTAAACCCTAAACTGATCGAGTTGTGTATTTAATTAAATTCTAAAAATAATTTTTTTAGCCAAAATTCAATACTAAATTATGAAAAAAAGAAAAAAATATATTGTTCAAATTCAATTTCATTCACATCTCTATAAAGTACAAAACCTTTTCCATAAACCTTAAACCCTGAACTCATATGTACACCTATAGTGTAGTGGGTGATTTGGTAGAAATAGTGGTGTTGAGGGTGTTGTTCATCTTAAATTCTTTTGGTGGGAGGAATGGTTTGATGGATAGAAAAAACTCTCTCTACTATTTTCTAGTCTCTCTTACTCTTTTGTTCCTAAGTTTTAATGGCGGAAACACTAGTTCTTATCTTAAACTTGTTGAAATCTTAAACACATTACACATTCAATGGAGAAATATGGAATAAAATTGGTTTTGATGATTATCTTACTCACAGAGTTATACTCATTTGAACTTGTCAAATGAGTATGACTTGTGTTTGTGGGATTAAATCAATATGAGATAAGTAGAGAAGACTTGTATTGAAAATTTGTGTTGAAAAGATGTTAATGAAAACTTGTATTGAAAAGATTAAAGACTTGGTTTACACTAAAGCTTGAAGAACATAAAAATGGAAAACAAGGAAATAACAAATTAAATTAAAACATTTAATCTACTCCTAATGACCAAATATTAGCTATAGGGTAATGTTCTTTCTCTACAACTTTGGTTTATATAGGACACCATTTACATCTTTACCCTTCCTTCTAGAAACAACCTTTTAGCTTAGTGGGCTTTAACCTAAAGCCCATACAATTGAAGTCTTGATTTTGGCTTTAGGTCCCTGAGTTCATAGCTTTCAACTTTGAGTCCTTGAGTCTTTGACTTTGATAGTTGACTTTGACTTTTGACTTTCCGACACTTTTGCTCATAAGCTGGAATCTTCCCAATCAGCGTAAATAACAATTTTTTTTGCGCTAAAATGCATGCATTAGGAATATGCGTCCTAAATGGCCTGTGTCCTCCTGCAAACGGTAGCAAAAGCTATAAGGTGTATGTTCATTAAGCATAAGAAGGGTATAATTAAAGTATTGTAAAGGTAATAAAACGCACATTTGGGGGCTGATCAACTACCCCCAAACAGCATTTTTTTTGTCCTTAAGCAAAGATGAGAGAGAAAATACTAAGATCACAAATGTGTGATTTATTATACTAGTCTCGTTTCGCGGAGTGCGATTGCATTGACCATATGCAACAAGGCCTTAAACCACTAGGACTTCCCTAGTGGATGAGCTTAAGCCTCGTGAGAGTTTTCTAGACAAGGTACTTACAAACTTCCTCTATTTATTCTCAGAGGTTTATACATCTCAATAGCGGATAAATAAAAAAAAGCTCCTTTGAACTCAGAATAACATATATATATAGTAGTTTAATCATCTAAAGATAAGCGTGCAGAACATGAGCGTTGCAATGCAAAAACAGAGTTATTTTCAAAACTTTTGGAAAACGTCCTTCATATTGGTGTGTTGGAATCACAACTCCCTGATAGATTCACTCAAGTTTCATTTTCTCAAGTGCAGAGGACACTTATATTCCTCACATACTCGAATGACTTCCAAGGAAACCGGGGTCGATTGATCACAATATCCACATACTATCACACCATCCTATTCCTAGTTGAGCTAGAGTTCTTTTCTTAGGAATTACGAGGCTAAGGTAGTGGTTTAGAAATAAAGGGAAGGGAAAACAAACTCTGATAAGTTGAGAAATTGGGTCTTCAGGAGAACCTCATTTTGTTCTTTTGCTTCCGAAATTGTGATTCATTCTTTAGCCCTTTGGCTTTGTGACTCCATATGATTTTGAATTTTGAGAGTTCTAACTTTGCTTTTGTTTCTTTTGAATTCGACTCCTTTTGATTTTGAACTTTTGGGAGATTTCGATTTTTGAATCTTTTCTTTCTTTTCTTTTTGAAGCTTCTAATTATTCTATTTTTGTACAAGGCCTTCTCTTCTCTTTTTACAGTTCATCCAATTCTCAACTCGTCAGCTGGGTATGCTTTTTATTGTGTGTGTTGTAACGGTTCAGGGATTGATGGCAAAGAAATAAAAATGTTTTTATAAATTGGTGAAGGCTCAAGGGGGGTAACTAGAGAAAAACTATCTTTTTGGGTTTTTAACATTTATTTGGCTATATCGATCCAAAAAGGGCCTAAATTCTCTCCTAAGATATGGCGTGGTGATCAAACAAGTGGACGTGTTATCTCTCTATCTTGATATCCTTGTGTCATCACTCAATAATCATTAAGATGAGGCTTTCGGCTAAATTCTCATAAGATATGGAACTTAACTGTTCTAACCTTGGTCTCAGAAATTCACTGCTATATACAATCAAATGTTGATGCATGCCATTCATGAAAGATGTAGAAACTATTGTATGTATATTAGTCTGAGTTTAAAGAACGAATCTTTACACTATTGCTATTCATCATAGAATAAGGAAAACAAGACTTTCGGTACTAAACAGAAAAATATTTTTGGTCTTTTCGAAATATTTTAAGAAAGAAAGAAATATACTAAATTTATCTAATATAAGAATGTTATATAATAAATGCTTAGTTTTTGCAGAATATTATTATACCACCCCCAAACAGAAATATGATTTTTCCTCAAAGTATGAAGAAAAATAAAGAGATTACCATATGAACATGAGCAAAAATGGTAGTAACATGTACTATGTTCTTCGTTATGAAAATATATCACCCCCAAACAAGTTTGGAGTGTGGGTTGATAGATATAGAACGAGAAATATATAGTTTATCTAAAAGGTAAAGAATGTAATTATTCTAACATGAAATTTTTGACTTTTTTGAATTTTATTTGTAAAAACATGCATAGTGTAGAAAATAAGAAAATTTGGGCATGATGTATTTGTATGTCTTGCTCATATACCACAAATCTTTATTTTTTTTTGCATGCAAGTAGGGATATTTTATTACTTATAAAAAAGAATGTTACATCGAGTGAGAAGGAGTACAACTATAGAGAGACTAAGTTAATGCATCCAGCCTAGCTAAACCGGTAATAAGGCCTATATAGGCTTTCAATGGCCTTGATGTAACTCGGTCTGGTCGAGCTCCAAAGAGTCTCGCCCTGGATCAAAGAAGATCCTCTCTTTGCAACAGCATCGGCGCCAAAGTTGGCCTCACGGAAGGTATGTGACAGGCGCTAGTGCACAAGCTTTTGTGTTGCTCTAACCCAACGAGCTTTAAGAAACCAGGGCATGTTGCCTCCACTGAATGCCTTAATCGCTGAGGTTGAATCGCTCTTAATCCATAAGTGTAACCATCCCTTGCCAATTGCTACTTCTGCTGCTAAGACAATTGCAAAACACTCCGCATCAAAATTGGTGGTGACCCCTAGACCATAGGCTTGAACACCTAGTACTTGGGCCTCATGGTTCCGAAAGACAATGCCCGCGCCACCAATCCCTGGATTCTCGATGGAGGAGCCATCAGTGTTCACTTTCATAGTACCCAATTCTAGAGGAATCCAACTTATCTCTTGTATGCGGCTTGGACGCGGTCTCCCCTTAATTTTGAAGGCATGCAGCATGGCTAAGTCATCTGGAGTGTTGAACATGTAGCCTAAAGCTACCTTACCTGAGGCCGAAACTCCCTTTATGACTTCATTTTTGATGTGCGACTTGCTTAGCTTCTTGTCCTCGAAGTATATGCAATTCCTCATCTTCCAAATATGAGACATCAAGTGGGCAGCTGCAGTATTCCATAACTCTTTCCTGATTGGGCTAAGAGTTCAAAGAAGGATACCTTGAAGTCTTATGGCTAGCTTTACCTTGTGGACTCCAAATAGCCAAGCCCATAACTCCTTAGCGATAGGGAAATCCCATAGGATATGGCTGGCTGTCTCCTCCTCTTGTTTGCAAAGACGACATCTCAATACCATGTGAATTCCTTTCTTCCTGACCCTATCATCACTAGGGACAGCCTTGTAAATAAGCTTCCAAACGGTACTTGCGGTCTTAGGGTGCAAGTATTTATTCCAGACCATACGGTGCCACCCCACAGCTTGTTCCTTGCTCCTGACTGCCTCAAATGCCTTTTTTACAGTGAATCTGCCATCTTTCACAAGTTTCTAGATTCCAACATCTTCATTGTCTCCCGTAGGTGGCGGTAACAAATTAAGATCAATACCGCCTCTTGCAAAGACTTGCTTCACATGATCAGGGATAGACCAATCACCCCTTAGTAATGATGTCGGATACCTTAACTTTGAGGTGCTTCCAGCTGATTCCTTGAACCGGATCTACTAGAGAAATTCTAGCCCAATCCTCCTGCCACAGCCTAATTCCCTATCCCTGACCCACAATCCACCCCAGATGCGAAGACATCTCTCTAAGGGCCCATCTAATATCAGGCTATATAGAGGAACTTTTGAAATAAGAAAGCCATTCTCCTTAAGCCGTGGTGAATTTAGCCTGCATATACGAGCTCCATTCACTTTTCCCAGTGAGAAAAATCCAAGCAAGTTTCATGAGTAGGGCTAGATTCAGCTCGCGAAGTTTCCTGAGCCCTAGCCCTCCTTCCTTGAGAGGTTCACAAACATTTTCCCATTTAAGAGTAATACCTTTCCTAACCGTGGGATCCCCCGACCAAACAAAATTCTGTATAGCTGCTTCACAGTCTTTGATACACTTTGAGGGCCATTTGTATACGGACATGTTATACACTGGGAGACTATTGAGAATTGATTGGGCCACAACTACCTTGCCCTGAAAAGAAAGCATTCTTCCGTCCCAACCACTTGCTCTTCTCTTCACTTTATCCACTAAGAGTTGTATACTAGCTCGAGTTATTCTACCTTTAAAAAGCGGAGTGCCCAAGTATTTCTCAGGGAGAGAACCTTCAGAGATATCAAACAGTTCTATAACTTAGCTTTCTTGTCCCTATTCATAGCACCAAGGAACAACTTGCTTTTAGACTGGTTGAAATATTGGCCGGCGGACTGCTCATAGCTGTTAAGCAAGTGTTTAAGAAGCTTAAGGCCCCGTATGCCTCCATTTGCGAATATGAAAACGTTATCTGCGAACAAAATGTGGGTGGGGCTAGGGCACTTGCCCGCTGCTGCCATATGCTTTATCTTGTCAGAGTGAAATAACCCATTCTCTACTGGCATGAAGACATCTTCCGCTATATCAAAGAGGATGGGGGATAGGGGAACCCCCTACCTGAGACCTCTACCAGTCTCAAAGAAACCACATGGACCACCATTGATAATAACAGAGATATTGACACTTTTGAGAAGAGTGGAAATCCAGGAGCACCATTGGTTGCAGAAGCCAAACCTTCTAAGTACTTCTAGCAGGAACTCCCAACTAATAGAATCAAAAGCTTGAGTAATGTCAAGCTTGATGCTGACGTTGCCACCTCTAGTCTTCTTGTCCAATTCATTCACCATTTCTGAGGCAAGAGCAATGCCCACTGTGCCTGTTCTGCCTTGAATAAAAGCCAGTTGTTCTCCGCTAATGATCTTACTCACAATGGATTTAATCCGCAAGGAAAGAATCTTAGTAATAATCTTGAATAAGAAATTACTAAGGCAGATAGGTTGGAAATGATTAACTTCAACAGCATTTGTAACTTTCGGCACTAGGACGAGAAAGCTAGAGCCCTTGGGGAGGACATTATCTCTAAAGAAAGAAATGACCGCATGACTGACATCATTTCCAATGATACTCTAGAAGGTGTGATAGAAAATGCATTGGAAGCCGTCAAGCCCCGGAGCACTGTTTGCATCCATAGCGAACACAACATCTCTGACCTCATCTTTGGTTGGCATGGCTGAAAGTGTAGCACTATCTTCCACTGTAACCTGGTTCGAAATCAAATTCATCATAGCTTCATCCATCTCTACTAGTTAGTGCTTGTACTTTTCCTGATATTCCTCCACAATAAACCCCTTTATATGGTCTTGTTGTGTGAGAAAGGTACCTTCTCTGTTCTTTATTTCAGTGATTTGTGCTCTTGCCTGTCGCATTTTGATGGTGGTGTGAAAGTAGGCCGAGTTTCGTTCACCGTGTAAAGCATCTGAGACTCTGGATTTCTCCTTTGCCATGGTAGTAAGAACATTTGTAACTTCCTCAATTTCCGATGCCTTATAAAATTCCATTTGTTGTAAGGTGGAATCTGTAGGGTCATGCTCCTGATCTAGCAGAATTTGATCCATTTCCTCTTCAAGGCGCTTAAGATGCTGGGATTGATTACCAAAGACTTCAAAACTCCAACTTTTCAACTTTTACTTCAGCCTTTTCAGTTTTTTTACGATTTTCCTGATAGGCACATCATATAGGGGCTCATTCCAGCTGTCCGCTACCACCTCCCTAAGAGTATCATGAGAGAGTCAGGCCTTTCTGAACCGAAATGGTATGTTGTGGGGCATAGGAATGCAAGTGTTCCATCCCACAATTGGACTATGATCCGAGAGCTTTCGTTTGAGAATTTTGCTCCTCCATCCTACATTTCCTTTCAACCAATCTTGGTTCACCAACATTCTATCTATCTTCTGAAGCATACGTTTGCTACCCCATCTCTTATTACACCAAGAGTATTTAAATATTGAGGTGGTGGAATCAATGAGAGCATTCGAGTGGATAAAATGATTGAAGTCATCCATAGCCGATATACACGGAGTTCCACCCCCTTTCCTTTCGGCTATTGAAGTAACAATATTGAAGTCCCCTATCACTGCCAAAGCTAATGACGAATACCATAAGAACTGCTTGCATGCACAAAAGTCAAGTGAAAATTTCCCACTTTTACTGTAATCTGCTGCTGGGATAAATTAACAAGGGTAGGAGTCATACCCTCCCTCCAAAATAACCATATATTGCCTACCCTGTGAGGGGTGTTATTGTGATAGAAAATTGCACTGAAACCATGTTTACTCAACAATGGCGGAAGCACGTTTGGTGGCTGGATAAGAGGTTCCGCTATACAGAGAAAGTCGGGGTGGTGAGATAAGACAAGCTCCTCAATATGGTACCAAGGTTCCTGTCGTTTGACTCCCCTAGCATTCTAGTACAATGTATTCATTTGCGGGTTGATGAATTAGCCTTCGCCCTGGTGCTCGGTGCAGACAGATTCTGCACCTGCCACTTAGGCTTATATCTTTTCTTTGAACTGGCTTGTCCCTCATCCTGTTCCACCTGATCAGCCCAATTCCCTTGTAGCAGAAAATCAGCTTCCTCAAGAACCCGAAACCTATTCGGAGACGCCAAGTTATATTCTTCAAAATCTTGATTCATTCTAACCTGTGGGTTAGGTGTAGTGGTTTCCTTGGCCTTTTCTACGTTAGGTTTAGCCAACACCGAAGGGGAAAGCAAAACCTCTGTAGCTATTGTCGATGTTCTAGCTGTGAGTGACTCATCTCTTTCCTGGTTGTGATGCTCAGATCGTCCATCCCCATTCACAGATGCAATATCACTTGCTATGGAGTCGGTCTCGGCATCATGGAGGTGTAGTGCCACAGCTCTTCCAACCGACCCAATCCTACTCTCAACAATACTAACTACACAAGGTTCTCGGGAAGACTCTCCAGCTGAGATGGTTGGAAGAGCTTCTTGTCGACCTTGGACAACTACCTCCTTGCCATGACTCTGTTCAGAAATGGCATAGTAGAGCATTGGGTCCAGATTGTTACCTTGATCCACTGCGTTCTGGCATGCTACTGAGCCCATGGTGCCCTCAGCCTCAGCATCTAGATTTGTTATTGGCTGCTCTGTCACTGATATTGACTACTCTATCAGTGGCCTCATCAGTTGGTCCTCGTCCCCCGCCAAACCCGCAAACCTATTCTGAACCGGCAAATCTGGAGCTTTCTCGGAGTTTTTTCTCTGCCAGGTATTCTCCCCTTGTTGACTAGTCTCTCCGGCATGCTTTTTTTTCCGATGCCTCAAGACAAATTTCTCTCCCATTGGTTCGGTGGTTGTAGTAACATCCACTACCACCTCCTTATCCTTGTTTCCTTGCCCATTGTTTCTTTGCATATCACTACGGAGCTTCCTACATTCCATAACCAAGTGGCCCACAATTTTGCAGTGGGTGCACATTTTTGGTAGTTTCCTAACCTCTACCGTTTGCCAAAATTGGACGTCCTGACATAAATTTGATTGGGAATAGGTTCCGACAGATCAACATCCACCAAAATCTTGGCATAGTATCCATATTCCCTATTCATAGTTTTCTCATCAATCTCCATAGGATAACCCACTCCTCGGGCAATAGACCTAAGAGATTCTGGCTCCCAGTATTCCTGCCCCAGTCCAGGCAGTCTGATCCAGACAAGTGCGTGAGATTGACGTTGGCTGTCCGGATTGAAGTTTGGCGTCCACTGACTAATTCTCATAGGAATTTTGTCAAACTCCTACGATCCCTTCGCCCAGACCATGTTCAAATCCTCAGCTTTCGAAAATCTTAAAAATAAGTAACCCTTTCCTATAGGGGTAATGAGACATTCACTGGACGTCTGCCATAGTTTCTTAGCTAGGATACGCACCTGTTCCAGTGTCACCTTTTGTAAATCAATCCTACCCACCAGACAATGTTTGCAAATGAGAAGACCTTTTTCATAAGCTGTTTCCGATATTGTGATTGCAGGGTACTCCCCCATCCTCTCTAGATTTGGAAGCTCTGTCATTTCCATTGGTTGTTAGATATGTTGAGTTGCAGCCTCAACATATGAGATTTTGTTTGAGCCCATCAAAGGAGCTGCTGCATTACTTCCAGGTAGATTATCTTGTGGAGCGGCTGGAACTGTACCTGAAACCACAGGCATTGGCACACTGGGATTTTCCAGTTCATAGAGATTCATTCTTGGTACCTTGCGAACTCACACTCTCAGAAGTGGAGGATTTTACCGTGAAGGAAACCAAGAGAGAGGTAGCTATCTTGGGCGAACTTACACTGTGAAGCAGTGAAGGATTTTACCATCCAAAGAAAGCTAAAAAGAAGGCCTTCCCGAACGCGCACTCTGAGGGAGTGTGGGATTTCACCTGGAAAGCGCAAGGCACATATGAAAAGGTGAAGAGCTCGATATTGGTAGATTTTTTCCTGACCACAAATCTTTATGCATCCCACAAAACACAGACATACATAACAGATAATACTAAGAAAAACTAGAATAACATAAAGTAAAATATATACTACAACAAAAACAAATTACATATAAATATGCGGACACTGGGGAGTTGCCTAGTCAGATTCCACACAGGATAACTAATGACGTCGAGACGAACTTGAGCTACTCTTGTCTCTTCCCTCTCGTCGGGGTCTCTCAGGTGTAGAAGCCTGTGGAACTAACTCATCTCGCAGCTCTTGAAGCATCTGGAGAGTGCTAGCCTGAAAGGTGCGCTGCTCGTGCTGAATTGTATTTAACTGCTGATGTAGCTAATGCTGACCCTCATGCATGAAGCGCAAAGCATCTAAAGGATGCGTGAACTGGGACATAGCTCCTGGAGCAAAGTAGTCTACTAGAGGTATAAGTGGAGCTTCGTCATCGTCAAGACCGTGCTCGATCTCTTGTATAGCCTTTGGGGACCAGTCGTGCTGAACGCAATGCAAATAGACTAGAATGAATGTGGTAGACTTGACTACCACAAAGTCACTCGGAACTGTTGCTCCCCAACTAAGCATGAGCTTAGTTACAAGAGTAGGAAGGGGAGCAGTACTCCGTCTACATTGAGAAAGCTAGTCCTACAGGAAAGAAGAAATACAAAACCCATTATTCCAGGTTTGTAAAATCCAAAGAATGTGAAGGATCGACTTACTGATATCCAAAGGTTTCATCATCCCCACAAGGTTGTGCGCAATCCACATTGCCACTGCCAACTGGTTCTTCTTCAAAGAAGTCTGCCTCGCGCAGGTGGAACCATTGACGTACTTGCCCTCTAACACAGTAGCATGCATCAAATCGAACATTGTGCTAGCTGACTCTCGGGTACCTCGTGATGCGCTTCGATACTCAAAACTGACCCAACTACCTGCCTTGTGAACACATGAGAGAGACCCCCAAACAAAACGGTAACCAAGCCTTCGTTATCGCGAGCTAAGCCGTGATAGAAACTTTGAACAAGAGAAGGGGAGTAATGGGCGGTGGGTTCTAGCAAAAGTGGCCTCCAACCTCTTTTAAGGATCTGTCCTTTGAAGAAACATCAAAAACCCCCGAATCAAATAGATTTGAAAAATCCATTTCGGGTACAATCTTTCGATTGGCGGCCATGGGAGGGTGTTTTGGTTAAATTGAAAGTGGATATGAGGTGGGGTGAAGGTGTGCTAGTAGCAGCAGAAACTGTTTTGGATTTGGAGAAGAAGGAGGCACGACGCAGGTTAGGGTAGGCGTGGGCACATGTCGGTTCTGTTTTTGCGAGCTAGGGTTTTGAGTGGAGAAGATGGTATTTCGGGCGGTCGCGTGGTTGAATTTTTAAACCCGCGTACGACCATCGGTTGTTGGGTTTTTAGGTTTTGAAATTTTTGGCCCAAGCCCATATAAAATGTAGAAATACCGGAAAGGTCCCGTTTTGTCCCGTAATGCGTAAAATGCAAATCCCCGCTTCGTTACTGGTCCGATTGGGACAAATGAACTGTTTAAACGATCATCGGAAAAATTCCTATCCAACGATATATCACATGCTTTGATCCAAGGTTGTATGACCCACAAGATGATAGATGAACGCCATGAAGCGTGAAGATGACATAAGCTATATACACAAATGAGCTATGAAAAGAATAGAGTATGCCAACTTGAAAACAAAGCACACGAATAGCGGAATGAATAAAAAAGAGTGTTACGAGAGCAAAGGGAACGGATGGTGGAAAGAATATACAAACTTGAAATTAAAGACTAATTAATTTTTTTAGATTATATTTTTGAAAAACTGTAAAAATGCGAGTCGTTTTTAGTCAGATCCCCAAGACTCGAGTCAATCCCAACCAGATGGTTTGATTACTCTATGAAGATGAGCTCTGTGCTTTGGTGTAAGACACATGTAGACTGTAAATATTAAGTCCTCCTTTATTGGCTGAATCCCAGGGTAGTCTGGTGTTTGACATCTCAAGCACCAATTCTCCCTGATTGCACGCCGTCTGCGTGTGTAGGAACTTTTTCCTGCACCAGGTGTGATGGCTTGAATTCTCTTCCAGATATCATATTTTATATTAATTGGAAGAGACGCAAAAACTTCTGAATCAGAGGGTACAGGTCTCCATTGAGCCTTGCTCAGTGGAGAAGAACTTTCTTTAGACATTTTGGAAGGTTTATAGAAGAGGGGGAGGCACTACAAGAAAAAAGGCTCTATATCCCTGTTAAAAATAGTGACAAAAAGTCTTTTGTCACTATTTTTTATTTTCCAAAACCGTGATGGAGTGGGGGTCAATTTTTTTTTTCCCAAAACCGTCACAAATATTTGTTCCAGACTAGCCTATCTCCACCACATAAAATAGTAACAACAGCTAAAAACCCGTCACAAAAAAAATGTATCATTTGTGACGGTTTTAAATAAACTGTTATGCATTCATCATTTTGAACGGTCATAAAAAGTACCATTAGTCATGACGGTTTGGATAAAACCGTGATATGTATATATTTTTTAATTAAAAAAATGTGAATATATATATATATATATATATATATATATATATATATATATATATATATATATATATATATATAAACTCACAAAATTGGGGACTTGCAATAAACTACACACCTGAATAAATTACATACCTGAATATGATCCATTAAATTTCAAATAACACTCATATATATTGCTAATTTCATTGAAACATTCCAATCCCCTTGGATAACCAATATATATTTGTACTTAATCGTAAAGTGTAATGAAGTAAATAACACATTTCCCATCTAATTCATATAAATATAATCAACCTAATCCAAATCCAAATGAAAAATAATCTAATCTCGTCAAAGTCGATCACCTACATATGAACAAATTGGACAAATCCACAGCGCTTTCCCAACTGGTAGCATTCGTTCCTCCAAGGGAGCCCCAAAATCCTAGCTCATATCTTTTAACACACTAGCCCACTTGAATTCTACAATTGAAAAAAGGTGGTGACACTCAATATAGCTTGATATAAAATAGCCAGTAAATGCACTGATATACAAGGTAACCAAGTAATCTAGGCATGCACAAATTATATATAAGATATTTCTTAAGGATTTAAAATAAATCATTAGTACGTATGATAGTTGAATGCAAAATAGTTAACTCAAGATCATAAATACCTATGTGAATAAGCAGAATTGCAACTGTTAATATATCTAAGGGGTAAGTCGACCGAAACTATTTGAAACAAGCTACAAGTCATTATAAGCATCTTATAAGAAACCCTGATATTGCAAACAAACAATCTGTCCATTGTTAAGTTAAACCAAGATAGACTTAGGTCCAATACCCATTAATTGTTCTTGGGGAACACATGTACAACTCAAACCCTTTGTGAATAACTCAAACACTTACAACCAGGTACAAAGCACCTATATATAAGTAAAAAAAACGTACTGCCAATGCTTTTAACCTACCCCAAGGAGATGAAAAAAAATGTATATGTAAACTTTAATCAATTTTAAGTGCCTAAGAGTCGAAAAGTAAACTACGATAATTCATTATCAGGATTAAGTATATGAACGATGAAAATTTCAGTTTGAACAGTCTAACCTGTTAGTTTTGTAGCTTTTAGCACAGACAGCGACAAGTAATGAAACTTGGTTCACTTGAATGTAGACTCAACGAGGTAACGTTTTCGTGTAGGTAACGGAATCCTAGCTTGAACACGACTCAAACTTTCTACCCTACGCAAACTGCTAAACACAATTACTATCACTTTTGCTAGTAACATTACCAAATATCGGCCTTTCAAATAGAGACTAATAGCATCAACTTGGTGATGATGTCCACTAAAATATAAGAAACATTCTACAGTAGAATCATCATATAAACATGGAAACAAAAGAAAATAATCATCATATAGCCAAGTATAGTAGCAGAAACAAAAGAATTATTGGGAAAAAAAAGTACCTAGTAATTAAGAAGCACCTGTATTCATAAAGGGGCCAAAGTCAAGTCCTTGTTAAAAGAGCACAGTCATGAAACTACAAGCAACAGAAGTAGATTCCTTCTTTACTTCCCTGGGCCTAAACAAGATAACATAAGAGCTTAAGTTAGAATCCAGGCGACCATCACCTACTTCATATCACCAAGACTTAGGTAGCATCCAAATATAACTAACATGAGTTCTGACGGAAACTTATTCCTTGGCAGTAGCCCTATATCAAATTGTTTCTGACGGAAACTTATTCCTTGGCAGTAGCCCTATATCAAATTGTGACAATATGACATGCACTTAACTATGCACTATATTCAAGATGCCTGAGTAACAATGTCAAACCATCACTAATACTATACTGTCAGCCTATATACAAATCTAAATACCACAAACTAATATAGTCCTTGACTTTTTGAGGGCATTCCATTAATTGTAAACTTTTAGTAAAATTAAGGATTTTTTAGATCAATCAAAGCTAAAAGTGAAAAACCCTAACTGCCCAAAACGAATTAAACTTTGAATGAACATAAATATCAAGCAAATCTTAGGCTGAGTGAAAGACTGGAAAATCAAAAGGACAGAGATAAAGACTGGAAAATACATTTATGACACTGGTGTTGCCACAATTGGGATATGGTCACAGTTTAGATAACATTCTATATTTGGAAAAATAACAAGCAGAACATGTCACAACAAAGAAAGGAACTCTCCATTGCCGAGATTTTGGGATTGATTTTGAGTTAAAATTTTGTACTGTAGATTCTAGCAACTAATGAAAAACCTAACTTGCAATAGACTGGGAACACAAAAGGATCTACCTTCGTAGTCCTGGCAATTCACGGCATCCCTGTCAAATTAGGGAGATAACAATTAGCAACATGATGACACATAAAAAAGCACAATGAAAATGATTGCAAACAGGAAATGCATAACAAATGAGTGACTAGTCTTAAATTGCAAAATTCTTTTGCATATATAATGAAAGTATGAAACTAAGGG
The DNA here is from genome assembly GCF_015680905.1 of Coptis chinensis. Lineage (NCBI taxonomy): Eukaryota > Viridiplantae > Streptophyta > Magnoliopsida > Ranunculales > Ranunculaceae > Coptis > Coptis chinensis. The sequence goes on along the minus strand of NC_141457.1, from coordinate 18,520,373 downwards.
AGATATTGTCAATGCGGGTAAAATAAAATCTCATTGGTACTTCATAATATACTGGCACTGACTGAGGTACTGAGCAAGAGCTACGTAGCCAAAATAAAGCTGAATGAGAGAGATAGTCAAATAGAATTATGCCAAGCTAAATATGTATGGAAAGTTCATATTATCGGCTCGTAATTACTTTATTTAAGGCAATGGGAGAACTATATAATATAGATCTTATTGAGAAGTCAAATTTATAAAAATAAAAGGTGGCAAATTCAGGTGCTAATAATAGGGTAAGAAAAATACTAAGGGACACAAACAGATAAAACATCTACTGGTGTAAATAATATATAGATCAATTCACTCACATGAAGGAAAACATAAAAGAAAGCAATTTCTCAGTACTGTGCATTTAATTTACTTGATCAGAACATCTTTATTACAATGCCCACACAGGGCCGGCTCAAACCAAAGTGTGGCCTAAGGCGGATTTCATAATATTGTTATATTGAGGCCTTTTTTTCTCAACAATTTAATAAAGAAAAATGGTATATAAGTAGTAAGAAATTAAGAATTGAGGCCTATAAATTTTGGGAAGTTTTTTCCCCATTGATACGTGTGGAGGCCTAATTTTTCGGGAAGGAATTTACATGTTAGATTCTTAGTTTTAGAAATTTCTTTTGGGTTTTATGATATAAGCGAAATTAAGGCCTATTTTTAAGGTGAACTTTGGGAATTTTCCAACAAACCATGCAACTTATGAAGCCTTTTTCAAAGTGAGGCCTTAGGCGGTCGCCTTTTTTCTATAAAGGACGAGCCGGCACTGTGCCCACACTTGTAGTAATCAAATAGTTGTCCTTTGGAGAGAAGATGCAGAAGCCCACTTTTCCTGGAGGATTTCTTAGAAACTTTTCCCCAAATCAATGTGTCCGGGCTTCATCTTGCTTTGGATATCCGAGCTAGTTTTTTTTCTCTTCGTAAGCCTTCAAGATATGCAAAGGAAGAGAAATTCTGCCACCCAATACTTCTTCCTTTCACTGGTAGATACTTCAAGCATGATGCCATTACAAATTACAGTATCAGGAATAGCCTTTCTCTTTCCAAAATCAAGAAGATACTTAATATATGTTCCTTCAAAGCACTTCCTTCGGATGGTCACCTTTTTGAACAGTTTCATTGCTTTTCTCGAGTCCTTGGACAGGTGAGAGAAAGTCTGAATATTCTCAAGGTCATCCCACCTAATATTCGAATCAAGCTCTCTAACCTAGAGCAAGAGAGAAGTTGATTTACTGAGCATTTCCCGATAGGCGATTCAATAATATAGTGAAATACAGCATTATATATCATCAGTGCAATCTAAAAATAACTTTAAAACATGACGATTAAGTGATTCTTACAATCTTACCTAGTAAGCAAGATGGGCCACACTTATTTACTTCGTTTAGCAAGCTCTGAACCATCAGGATATTCTGATATAGAATACCCTGTATTTTTTTTGCACCCACCTACAAAATTGTTAAAAATGTAACACGTTCAGAACTGTTTACACAGTTAAAAAAATAATAATAACTGGATTAAAAATTGAAATAATAACAGTTATGGGAAATTCTTAACCCTAACAACCCAAGCATGCTATATTATTGAAATTGAAAAAACAATTAATGGATATTAAAAGGGGATAATAAGAGAGACAAAGAGCTCTAAACCTGTTTGCCTTGCTTCTTCCTCTGCGATTCCTTTCAAAGATTAGTGACTACAGTAGTGGTACTCCGAAACAAAATATTAGTATAAATCAAATCAAATCTTTATTTTAAAAACACTAAAAAGGAGTGAATTTGTATTTGGTTGAGTGAGACAGGACAAACAGTTAGCTTAAGGGTTTTTTTAGTTATTTTCTTAATTTTCCAAAAACAAATAATCCTAATCCGCAGAAGTGAAGAAAAAGTCGTGAAAGATCGCGCGAATCATTTTGTTTGTTTTTTGTGAAGCATTTCTTAGAGGCACAAATTTGCAAGTGTTTGAAGAAAGCGGGCTGGGAGACTGAACGTAGGCTTCGTAGTAGTTTTTTTAGTGCAGTTATGGGGCGGGACTAAAAAATTAGAATTAGAATTTGGTCTTTTCTATGACTGTCACATAAACTCTAGGAAAATATAACTATTTTAGTGAAATAGTCACAAATAGTTCTCCACACATATACATCTTTTTTAGAAAAAAATCATTTGTGACTATTTCGAAGAAAAAACTTTTTAAAACAGTCACAAAAACCCTTTTCTGCCATTTGTGACCGTTTTGAACACAACAGTCACAAATAACTTTTTAAAACAGTCACAAAAGCCATTTTTTATACTAGGGGGGGTGTAGAGTTTTAGAAAAAATGAGAGAAATTTTTGAAAATTTGTACAAAGTGAGTCTTTTAACTTCAGATTCTCGAGACAATAATAGAGAGGTGCATGATAGAATTAAACATATCATGGTTTCACTTTGGGTTACACCAATTGTTTATTTATAGAATTTGACGCTTCGTCGAGGTTGTTTTTTTTTTTTTTTTTCTTAAAAGATATCTTTAACAAGATAGAGGGTTTTTGCAAAAAGATAAAATCATATGTTTATCCAGTATCATTTTGGTTACTCTGGGACGTAAGATTTTAAATTTTTATATCCTCAAGTTTTTGAAACTATGTAGAGATATATACAAAAGACTCGTACAAAAGCAGTGATAAAACACATACCATAACAGATTGTCTTAGGCAACTTTCATGTCAGTCTGAGTGAACCCAATCCAAACAGATGAGCTTCATTATAACGTCTTTGGGGATTTCTTTAAGAAGACATGAAATGTCCCGACCCCGTCTCGAATAAGCGCGGTGATATAGGCGACCCTTAATAAGCAAAACTGATCTCAAACCGCCCCTAGATTGCGAATTTCTAGGGGTTGGTCCATGTAGAATCCATTGCCCATTTTGAAACAAAAACTCATGACTAGTGTTGTGTCGAGAATCCTTTATTATAAAAACTAGAAAAACCAAGAACTTTTATAAAAACAACAAAGAAAAGCTATTTTTAACAAAAAGAGGGAAAAATAAAGAAAAAGAAAATTGTATACTTGATCCATAGAGGTACACTACTCCAACTATGAGTAAAAGTGCTAACAAGGAATATGCAAGTATACGTAGACTCAAGGCTCTGACACTTACAACCACACACTCCAAGCGGAGGGTCCGGTTACCTTTTATGATGTACTCCATAGAAACAAATGTAACGGAATGGAAGGATTGGAAATACATCACAGAACAGAGGATTTAGGCACTTGTAGCTTCCAAGGCTGAGTTCGCTTGTTTAGGATTAGGAACTGCTTGTCTTGGGAACACACCTTTCTGGGCTTTCTCTTGGGTTAGGTGGCTTAGAGATTGTTGTATGGACACCAAGATTTGAGATTGCTGATGCATCAAGGATAGCATTATCTCGAATGTTTTGTCTAATGGGACATTAGTAGGTTGGGCAACTGGTACTAAGTCCCTTTGGTTGTTGATTTGTGAACCCTAGAGGTGGTTGAGTTTGTTGATTAGTATTCCATTGAAAATTTGAGTGTTGCCTCCATGGTGCATTTGGTATATTGAAAGCACAAACTTCTTCTGGTTGAAGTGATATTATGTTGTTAAGCAAGGGACAGTGGGTAGATACGTGATTTAGATCTAGACAGAAAGTGCATGGTGCTATATCGATGTTCATGACTAGTTGGGGAGTATGGTCTTTTTGTTTGGTTGTAAGGGCATATATCTTTCTTGTGAGGGTTTCGATTAGTGTTTTCATTTATGGATCGGATTTTACCTCAAAAATACCATTGGCTTTAGAAGTACTGGGTTGGGATGTTCTAGAATTGTTTGTGTTACCCTAAGTACCTTTTTCTGCTTGGTCTTCTAGAAAGGTTAGAGCTTTTGTAGAACCTTTATCTAAAAAGTTTCCATTACTCATGATATCCAATGTGACTTTGTGTTATTGGAGAAGACCTTTGAAAAACCAATGGACAATAGTGGATGTTTCTAGTTTATGGTGCAGACATGAATGGAGCAGGTCAGAGAATCTATCCCATGCTTCGGAAAATGTCTCACTCGGACTCTGTCTGAAGAACTGTATCTTGCTTACTATCTCATTTGTTTTCTTCGGTGGAAAGTACTTCTTCATGAAAGGGAGCACTACCTGTTTCCCATGTATCGAAAGAATCGGGCTTCTGCGATAGAAGCCATGCGTGGATCTTGGCAGCTAGAGTGAAAGGAAACACTCTCAGTTTAACCTGAATATCAGAAACACCCGGATGATTGAACGTACTGCAGACCTCATGTATCCGGCGTAGGTGTTCATATGGTAACTCGTGTTCGAGATCGTGAAAGACGGGTCAGAGATTGAACATGTTCGGTGGGATACGGAAATCGTTATTAAGCTGTGCGAGTCATATACAAGATGGAGGTCCATCTTGTAATGGTGTGTAGAAACTAGAGAGAGGCTCTTCAGCTTGAACTACTTCATCCGCCATCCTAGTAGTTAGGGGATAAGAAATAAGAGTATGTCGATACCGACGTGCTCTCCTACTTGGGTAAGTTTTAAACGCACTAAGTTTTGTATAGCCTGAGTGTAGTCTCATGCACGATTGCGAGACTATTTAGAATCTACTTATATGCGCACACAAATGTATTAGATCCTCAAACAGTGAAATTTGTTCGTAGCTTTGAAGTTTTTGAAAAGTTTGCATGCAATGTTTGTAGATTAGAGACTATGCCCTGTTTAAATTTAATAGTGGGCACAAAACTGGGTTTTGGGAACTACACGCATCGAGGGAGAAGATCACTACTTCACCAGATGGTGTGACACCAAGAATCTCACCCACGGTATTTTTGAGGGAGGGGAGTGAGGAAGGTGGTTGCTCCACTGGAATCTGGTAGTTTACTACTTTCTTTGTTCGTGCTAGATGTTTGTCCTAATGGACATGCCTAAATTGGCTTTGCTTGGTTGATTTTATCTTTTTAGTTGGTCTATGTAACAAACATTTCACGCAACGTCCGTTCTAAAGTCGGGCTTAATCCCACTTTTTGCTCTTTTAGGGCTAGGGTTTAACCTTAGCGTTAATGTAAACACGAGACTGAAATGTAAATTACACAATCATCCAAGCATGCTTAGTAACATACAAGTATCCTCTTACACTTTGTAGCGATGAGGGTTAAAAATTAACGCCCAAGGTGTGCGTACACGACCCTTGGGGTGAAGGCGACGTGGTGGGGTTGACGAAGTGTTTGGTGTCTTGCGTGTCAACCCACCATTCAAACTTTTCCTTACGGTTACAAGTTTAATCTAACTAAGAACCATAAGTCGGCTCAAAATACTGGCAAATCCAATAAGTTACAATTGGTTGCCTTCGTGGGCCTAAAACAAATTTGCCTTCATGGGCTTAAAACTATGAAAGCGGTAAACACGAAAGTTTAACTACGTTTAGCTTTTTTTTTTTTTTTTTTTTTTTTTAAAAGGTAATTGACTAATAATAAAAGAATAAGAGTTATATGAAAATGAAATAAAATGAAAAATAGTAGCTAAAGGAAAGGTAACAACAAGCGTGTATCATTCCTAGTACAAGAGAATCTAGTTGACAAATCTAAAGTAAGTAGTATAGTGTTTAGTTAATTAACTATTCACTAATGATTAATTAAACAAATTAAAATATGTAAAAATTTGGAAAGTGTTCGTAAAAGATTGGAACTTCAACCCCCAAGTTGGGTTGTGATGTGCAAGCGTGGTACTACTTTTTCGTGCCTCGCAAAAGTTGGTTGAATCCCCAACTCTTAGTAAGTAAACTTAAACCAAAAGACTAAACTTCCAAAACTTAAACTCTTTTCTACTTATCCTAATTATTTTTTTGTGTTTTGACTTAACTATATGATATTATCTTAATCTAATCATGAATAAACATCAATTAATGAAAATTAAAACCTAACCATGCTACTAAACTACTTTTTATGTTTAAACTTGCTGATGATTACTAATTCATTTTAATTAATAAAAAATTTTAATTTTTAAATTACTTTTTTAATTGAATTTTTGGTTTTTGAAAACTCACAACTTTGCAAACCTATCTACTTTTTATCTACTAACAGTTAAATTAAAAAGAACAGGGGATATTAAAGTGGACTTACACATGAAGATTTCGAGCCAACAGAATCTTCGTCTGAGAAAAAGGAGGTGTGGACGCGTGTTAAATGCGGAGGGGGGGAACGGTTCACAAGTGCGTGTCTGACATGTGCGGTCGCGTTTCTTGCACAGACGCGACACGGGTACATTTTCTCCGTTTGCACTCGTTTTTCGATAGCAAGTTCCGGTGATTCGTCTCGTGCTATTCTCGGGCTCCGTTTGCGCAGAAGTGTGCTGAAAACATACAAAAACAAAACATCAGTAATGAAATCAAGAAAAAAAAACTAAAAAAAAAAATTGAAATTAATATTGAGAAGAAGGGTTCAATGAGTGTTGTTTTTCTCCATCTTCCTCTTCCCATTTGAATCCATGACGGCTGCACCATTTGATTTTTAAGAAATAGTGGTGTTGAGGGTGTTGTTCATCTTGAATCCTTTTGGTGGGAGGAATGGTTGGATGGATGGAAAAACCTCTCTCTACTATTTTCTAGTCTTTCTTACTCTTTTGTTCCTAAGTTTTAATGTTATGGAAACACTAGTTCTTATCTTAAACTTGTTGAAATCTTAAACACATTCAATAGAGAAATATAGAATGAAATTGGTTTTGATGATTATCTTACTCACAAAAATTCTTCCTCACAAAAAACATTTCTTCATGTATCCTCTGTAAAAGTAGAAAATATTTAAAACATTTATTTACCCAACTACACTAATCGACAAAATTGGATCTCCTTCCAAAGCTTCCGCTTGATAAATCCCTTGAACATTCAACCCTTGGAATGCCTCCACACGGTTTTTCACTAGAATTTCCCATCTTTTTGCTATTTCTAGACTATTCTTGCTAAAAAACAACACTATTTTTGGAATTGGGCAACCATCTTCCAAATCTAGCTTAATGTAATGGTTACCATTAACATAACCGATCCCAAGCACATTAACAATGTTTAGACCCACTGGGGATCTCATAGGAAGAAAGGTATAAGAATATGATGTAGATAATTGTACAAGCACATCGTCAAATCTCGAAGCAAACAAATATCTAGTAAAAGTCATATCCATCCATTTGTTCCTCTTGGCACGAGTTCTCTTCTTTTTCCTTATCCTTTTATTTAATCTATCAACAACTTTCTAGAAAAATATCCTCACATAATATTCCTCGTTTGACATTAACTTACTTAATAACTCTTGTATCATCCAAAATCAGTCAGTTTGTTTTTTTCTCAAAGCCAAGCAAAGAGCCCTGAAACCACAATTTCCATCGCCGACGGGGTGTTCAAAACCAATAATAAACTATAGCAATTCACACGGAAAACACATTTTATATCCAGATTGAGCAATGGAGCAACTGACATAAAAACTCAGTTTCTTTTTCCCCTTTGAAATATATGGTTTGGCCTTGGGCTTCATTACAGATTGTGGAGTCATGGGTGGAGCATCTGGAGGATGTTCAATTTCATTAATGGAGCAACCAATATCAACATTTGGTTTCTTCCTTTTTGGAACAAATGGTTTGGCCTTAGGCTTCATTATGGATTGTGGAGTCATGGGTGGAGCATCCAGAGGGTACTCAAACCATGACGGATCTCTGGTAGTTGACCACTCTTCTTTTGCTGACCTCTTCTTAGTATTGCCCTTAGGGCGGCCCTTCAGTGTAGCCTCCTCCTTTGGTGGCTCCAATGATGAACTTTCAGGAATTGCAAGTTCCATGAGCATCCTTATCATAGACCTCTACTAGTCTTCAGAAGTTTATTATAATAGTTGAATAAATAAATCCATAGCCGGTTTGTAATAAACACTAATGAGATCATTGTCTCTCGGTTCAATATACAACTTTTTCCAAAATTCATCAATTTCAGAAAGAGGTATTATACACCCTTTTTGTTTGAGTAGCACTAGCTCATGCATACATGGCACACCGTGTGAAGTAGCAAAGTGTGGTTGCAAACACTATCATCTACCCCCAACGACATCTATACGTCCCATCTCTTCCAAAATCAAATCTAAAGCTCTCTTTGAAATAAATCATCTAAGCTAACTAAAAAACTCGTCATTGTGCTTGATAAAACGTAAAACAATAATTTTACCTACTCTTAACTAATTATGCTAGAAATAAGTAAAACTAAAAGATATTTTACTACTATATGATCAAAATTCTACTCTCTTTTATCATGCAATATGTGGAGTAGAGAATTCGTTCCACTCTTAGTTTATTTAGACGTAAGTTTCACTAGTTTAGTCAATTCTAACAAAACTAATGAAGGTAATAGATTGTAATTATACTAATATGGTGATTGAACTAATTAAGATGTTCTAACTTATACTATAGCAATCAAATACTAAAATGTGAATATGGATAATGAATTAGGGGGATTTGATTCCACTTGATTGATTCCTAATGTGCTAGTATAGATTATTGCAATCCTAACCAATAAAGATTAAGTAATTGACCCCTAATTATTCATGGCAATCTCTACCAACTAATAATTAGCATATGAGGAAGTTCAACCCATTCTCATGGTGAATCAATTAACCTAATAAAGTGAAACTCTTGAAAAGGCAATAATCCTAACTAATACATCAAGTCTTCATCAAGCTTCATCAAACCCCTCTAATGGAGGTTTAGCTAGAAGTTATTAGACTATCATTAATAGAAGAATAAGAAGATGACATAATGAAGAATAATAACTTGGCTTTTATTAATCTAATGGAAGAGAGTTTAAGAATTGAAACTATATTAAAGAATAAATATTGAATAATCAACTAACTTAAAACTAATGAAAGAGTTATATAAATTAAAACCTAGGTCTACGTACTAACTAACGGGAAGGGAGAGAATTATTCTAAAAACTAAAACTAAGTATAAATCTAAGTAATTAAGAATTATGCCTTAGTCCTCTTTATATAAGAGAGGGCTAGGTCTACAATTTCGTGCATAAACTTTGGAGCCATGTTTTGGGCTATGAAATCAAGCCCGAAACCTAATTACATATGTCCAAAAAGGGATTCTCTGCTAAAAATTACTGCAATAGACTTTTCATTCACTTTTGCTTCTCTGATTGGGTCAAGGTCTAGACTATTAGAAAGATCTCTCCTAACCGGTCTTTTTAAGATATAGTAGGCCCAATTCCAAGGTCTAAGTCCAAAGATACGGCCTGCAGAATTATGTTGACTTTTTTGCTCTATTTGCGTTGACTTTGACTTTTCATCTTTGACTGGGCTTTAAAAAGGTTTTTTCTCCTTGAATCTTGGCCTTTAGTTATAGAACTTCTTATCAACCAACCTTTGCTCCTTTATCTAGCAAAAGTGACATATTTCTTCTCATATTCGACTCCAATACCTAAAATACACAAAAGTACATAAACAGTACTAACTCTTATTTATTATACACATAATTGGTATAAATATAATATTATTAAGGGATTAAAACTATAGTTTTGGGATCTTATCAAACCACCACCAAACAGCATTTTGCTTGTCATCAAGCAAATATGAGAAATTAAAATAAGTGGCCAAAAATGGAGTTCTAACTAATCTCATTCCACTGAGTGCGATTGCATTGACCATATGCAATAAGGTCTTAAACCACTTGGAATTCCCTAGTGGACGAGTTATAGCCTCGTGAGAGTTTTCCAGATAAGGTACTCACAAACTTCATCTATACTACAACAACTAAGAAATAAAATTATTGTTTCCTACTTTATTCTCAGATATCTATACACTCACTAGCAATGAATACAGAATAATCAAATCGAAATCTAAGTTAATACGTGCATAATAATCAATCATCTATGGATAAACATATATATAATGAACTATGTTATGAAATGCAATAACAGCTCTGTTTCTGAAACTTTGGAATAACGTCCTTAAGTAGGTCCTCACATATATGTCAAGACAAAAACACTCTGATTTTTCCACTCAAGTTTTGCTCACTCCAGTGCATAGTGGGCACACTTTACCTTACAATCTCAATGACACACAAGAAAGCCAAAGTCGATCAAACACATCTGCCACTTACTATCACACTAACATATTTCTAATTGAGTTAGAGGTCTTTATTAGGTGTTGCGGGGATTAGGAGATGGTTTAAGAAGGAAGGAAATGGATATTCAAAAGAGCAAGTCTGAGATAATAGAATCTTCATATTATGTAACTAGAGAAAAACCTTGTTCTTACTTTGCTTTTACACTTTGTTTCCATCCTTAGCCATTTTTTTTTTCTTTTTCTTTTGGCTTTTGACTCCTTTGATTATGTTTTTGGAGTTCTAACTTTTTATTTTATTTTATTTTATTTATTTATTTCTTTTCTTTAGATGGAAACTTTCTTTTCTTATTTGAAGCAACTAACAAATTCTTGGTTTCACAGGTCTTTTTCTTTTCTAATTTTTATTTCATCTCTATTCTCAGACTCATTCAAAAATGGGTAGGCTGATTTTTATTTTGTTTTGTTTTTGTAAAAGGGTAAAGGAATTTTGGTTTATGAAAGGCTAAAGAAAGGCTCAGAGGGGCGATTAGCAAAAAATAATTTCATATAGGTTTGAATTTCTGGCTATATCGATCCAAAAGGGGCCTAAATTCTCGTTTAGGATATGGTATAGTGATCAAGCAAGTGGACGTGTGATTTCTCTATTCGGAATTTACTTCTCCCCTGTGTCATTTCTCAAATATTTCACTCATATAAGGCTTTAGGCTATATTCTTATAGGATTTGTAGAATAAGTACTATAACCTAGATTTCATAAACTTACGGCCAATACAAACATAGATGCTCATGCAAGATATTTATAGAAAGATGCAATGATTATTACCTACATATTAATCTAAATTTCTAAAAACTATTCTAATTTAAAAGCTAACATGAAATTTCTAGATTAATACCAATATTCCTAAGTGCATAGCATAAACTTTTTATTTATATTTTTGAATTTTTTTTTACTAGAAAACAAGTGCATATTATACATGTATTATCCTAATAGGTGTCTTACTTTACGCGTGTTTCTATGCCACCCCTAAACAAAAACATGCTCTGTCCTCAAAGTATAGAAATAAGAAGGATAGAAAATACCATGGAAACGCGTGAAAAGTTTAAAGCACCTGCAAAACAAATTTAGAACATACTAATATAGAGAAATAAAAACAGACACAACTCTATATGAGTTCCACCTGTTATGGGGATAACAAAAATTAAATTGCTTGGGATATAAGCAGACACGAACAAAAAATAAAACTTACCTCATATCCGACATTTACGCATTGACCTCCTCTTCTATAAAGAATTTAGGTTCCTTGGCATCCTGCCACACCATGATAATTTGCCAGGCCTCACGCCATTTATCATCTACAATTGCTAACCTGTTAGGCGCCACTTGGTCCGATGGGGTGTAAGGGGCAACCCAATTAGGTTGTAGCCTCCACCCCTGCCAAGTCATTGCATGGAATGAGCATATAATGCAGTTGGTGAGTCTCACAATGTCAACCCCAACCCAATCCGTGAAACGGGAACAAAACTCAGGAAAGAAACATAGCATTATTCGACAAACTAAGACAGGCATAAGAAGATACTTATGCCTTATACAATGGGCTCATGCTAAACTAGAAACTAAGGTTCGGGGAAGGTCATAGAGCATACGTCCCATAGCTAGAGTAAGAAAGATGTTACAAGTGGCATCATTTGCAGAAGAAAAATGTCATTCCCCTAAGATATTTAGTACTATAAAGAACATAACAGTGCCCACGTTAAGGGACAAGCTACCAAGGGCTACGTTATATTGCCCTTGGTCCTCGACATGAAAAATCCCTGTCCCATAGGTCTCATGCGAAAATGCATAGTTGTAGACATACATATTATCTACCCAATTGTTTTGACAGTAAACTACTTCAACACAACGAGAGCAATGGTAAAGAACGCACTAAGAAACAAATGAATTTGATGTTGGGGGAGATGAAACTGAACCAAACAATGGCTGCCTACGTACCCAAGATCTATTCTCTAGGGATCAAGTTTCCACGTAGTTCCTTATGAAAAATAATTTGGTATTTATATAGGTAGAGTACAGAGTCCTTGTAGCTCAAGTAATCTTATAGCTTGAGTAATTGTGGTTGAATATAACTCTCAACTGATAGTTATCTCTTTGATAAGAAATGAATCTGGACATAAATCAATGTACATTAGTGGCAAGCCATGTGGCTAAGGTTCATCCTTAGACACATGAGTTAATGGGCATGTACATTGATCCATGATATTGCGAATTGGGCTTTAGCCCTGTTGATTAAATGAATAAAATAGAGGGTTTGCCACATAGGTGGGGGTCGAAACACCGCCCCCTCTTTATCATACGAACAAAGTTCACATGGCAAAGAAGAGAAGAAAAACCAAGGAAAACTTGAAATAATAAAAGAGTAAGCGGAGTGTATAACAAAGTGTCGTGTGAACGTAAACGATAAGAAAATGGACAATCGGAAAAAATTCGTGAATTAGCGGAAATGAAAAAATGTCAAATTAACGTATACGGGACGCAATGACGTAGTTAAATAAAAAATGGCCGAAAATGCACAGATAAAATAAAATATGCACATAAATAAAATTTCAAAAGAAATTTAGTGCCGAACACTATACCGAACGCATTACGTAACAATGCGAAAGTGATGTCGACGACGCGTGCCAGCGGAATAGCGATACGAGGATTAGACCGTTGAAAACTGTTGAAAAAAAATCGTGAATTATTGTGAACGAAATAATTGGAATTCAAAAAATGTTCAAGATTCAAGCATTTGTTCCGAAATAACTAGAAGATGTGCGCATGAAAACACCAGAGAAAACTAGGACTCCAAAAGTAAATCCGGATTGGATAATGCTTATCATCGAGTCTCCCACCTTAAGTCGGTTTGGTTAATAGAATTATACACGGACGGAAATACTGGACCAGCGCAAGATCGGGCAAAGGAAATAAAAAATATATATATAAACAGAGGGAACATGATAATAACGAAGCAAAAATAGTGAACACAAGTATAGAGAAAAGAATACCAGTCCCGGCCTAGCACAAATCTTCAGACAAAGAAAAGTTACGAGCTAGCACTGATAACCGAGAAAAAACACAAGTAAACTCCACCTTGGTAACAAAACTACTACACCATCGAGATTCCGTACTGTGCCGTCGTTGGTGTCGAAGACGAAAAAAGGTTAGTACGGTGTTTGTTTAGTTTTACGGTCCTCTTGTTTTCAGGTAACTCTTGTTCTCATCTTCATCCCAACTGAAGAAACACAACTGGTATCACCCCTTTTCTGTGTTCACCATTACAGAACTGCCTAAAACTTTCAGCGGTTTTGGGAGCAATATCAGCGAAGAATTCCACTGTAATACGACCAGCAGCAATAGTACCAATCATAACAACGAAAAACACGATTGTGTTTGTTGGGTTTTGTGGTCGTCGTTGCGGATGTAAAACGAAAGAAAGAAAAAAATGAAACTCTGTAGTTGCGAGAGATGATGGTGGCGCCAGTATACAAAACTGGTTTTAAGTTTTGAACCAAAACATGATACGGTGCAGCTCCCACAAAGGAAGGGCACCGTACCTGTGCCACATTAATATGGCCCAGTGAACCCGGTTTTTGTGCTTTCTGACCCGGTTTTTGACCTATCTGACTCGTTTTTCTTTTCTTTTTTTTTTCAGGTAGAAACTACCGTACTATACGGGCGAAAAAAAACTCGAGAAGAAAACTCGATGACGATCGCAGACTTGGTGAGGTGGAAAGAAGGTGATTGATACGACTACACAGGAACTAGCGTCGATGGTCACATTTGAAGGAAATACAGAAAATACTAGGACTCGAGAAATTTGAGATGGATGAAGTGTACGAATTTGAAATGAAATTCGAAGAAGATGAAGTAGTAATGGCTTACACACAATTAAATTGCAGGAGTGCAATTCCGTTGAGCAAAGAAATAGCGCCTTGATTATTGGAGTGGTGGCAAATTGCACCGGGACAACCGCCAATATCGTTCGGTTAATCTTTACGAGAGCGCCCGTTTACAAAATGAATTTAACAGAAGGTTTTGGGCTCAAGAAATCTTCGCTTTGATACGACAGAAAGCCATACTGACGAAAGGGTACATAAAATTTGAAATTGAATTCAAGGATTCAAAAAGAAGTTTTAAAGGGTTCCCAAAAGTATACACCGGATGGGATAGATTTCTGTACCGCTTGTGAGGGAAGTGGAATCCGACAGAGTTTAAAGTGCCGAACAAATTTCGAGGTAAGCCAAAATATAAGTATTGAAAATTGTACTACGAGTAAACTGTTGACTAACACGAGTTATTTTTGTGTCTAACAGAAAACACGAGTACACTACCAGATATTGAATTGGACAAGGAAGTGGAGAACAACCTTTGTTTCTTCTTTCATGAATGTTCTGACGAAAGATTGGTAGGTTTGAGCTACTTTGATGATATTGTTGATTTCCAACACTATGGGGGTATCGAACAACGGGCCGATAGGTCCAAGGAGACACATAGTGAAATGGCGAAGAAGAGTAAGAGTCTCAGAAATGCAATATTTGGCAGCAATAGCGATAGTGAAAAAGAAGATGGAACGGAATTAATAGAGCGAGAATTAGTGCTGAGCTTGCCAACCACAAAAAGCAAATTGTACAAAAGAAGATGTTCCACAAGAAAATGGGCGAGTGGAGACCAAGAGAGACAACCAACGTTACAATGTATGATGCCTCGAGGGACGAGACTACAATGCACAAAACACCCCAGACGAAATATAATACATTCTCAACATAAAGAGGAAAAGGTATGTACCGTAGAAAAAAGATATGTAAAAGTGTGGTGAGATGTAATATCTCGCTCGGTTTGGTATATCTGAGGAAAAGAATGGCGGGGGAAAATAACGAAAACAAAGTGATACTTACAAAAGATAGTGCAAAAAAAAACACAAAGTCGGTGAAAGAAAACAAAACGGCAAAACAAAATGCAGGAGAGCAAAAGAATCCAACCACCACCGGCAGTCTTGTCGGGGGTAATACTACTCATGGAGGAAAACCACAAAATCATTAACATAAAGTTGACCGTTGACTTTTACTATTGCGTTAGGACGGTAAAGAAATTTATGTCCAACATTAAACCGATGAAATTGGTAGATGAAGCAAAGATGTTCAAGTCTGGAAGACGAAGTGAAGGTATCGCCAGGGACCACTGATAAGTGCTCAAAAAGTGCTATTTAACCCCTCAATTATGCCTCTTGTTTAGCCATCTTAGTGGACTAATAGTGTTTATAAGTTGTGTTTTAAGATTCTACAGGTGAAAAAGAGAGTTTTGTAGAATATTAGAGAAAATGGGGTAAAACGAAGCAATTCGGAGCATCAATGATCACATGGGAGGTCCGTGGACAACCATGGAGAAGGCCAAGGAATTGGAGCTATTAAATATGCGACTTGGACCTATTTTAAAGTCTATTTGGAAGCCCAAGGCCAAAGGATTCGTTGCTTGGACCAAAGCCCGCAAAAGAGGATAGAAGGATAAAGCGAGAGAGAGAAAAATCGGCTTATGCGTGCGGGACACATGGATCGAAAGCGTCCGGGCGCATTGATTGCATCTGGACGATAGATAGATCGGCCCGACGCATTGATTAAGTCCGGGACGCATGGATAATGCGTCCACGACGCATGAATCGATTAATCTTGTAGCCAATTCCTTCTTAGTTTTGAAGACGAAGTCGGACTCGAAAAGAAACCTATTTGTATTAGGAAACAAATGGCGGTTTAGAATGCTTCTAGAACTCATTGTAACCCCTAAAAATAGACCCTAAGTGCCTCATGTAATTGGCCAATTCACTTATATTCTTGTCTCCTTAACTTGAGGCGAGAGATTAATAATAAAAGATCGGTTTTAACTAGGCTGAGTCTTAATAAATTAGTCTTTCTAGTCTTATGTTCTTCAACTCTTCTTCTTCTTCGCTCTTCGTGTTCTTCCTTCTATATGGAAGGCTAATCTTCTCCTTCAAGGGAGGAGATGAAGCCCGTGTTCTGGTTTAATGATTATTCCGGTTTATGGTGTTCTTGTCAATCAGTTCTTTATGTTTTTAGTTATTAGTTCCATTGCCCACACCGGGATGGAAGTATAGATTAAGGTTTTTATTTATTACAATTGAATATCATGCTAGTTTAGGGTTTTATTTATTGCAATTGAATATTTGCTAGTAATATGCTTTTATTTATTGCAATTGAATATAATGCTAGAATAGAGTTTTATTTATTGTAATTGAATATTATACTATTATTCTCTACTTTTCTTCTAATTGTGTAGTGTTTTAGAGTAAGGGAAGTATTCCTTGTGTTTGCCTTAGATGGTGATTCATTGAATAGCTGCCCAAGCTCACATAAAAGGAAAGAAGATACTAGTAGTATGAACATAGGAACAATCTTAAGTAGAGTTAATTGTTAACGATGTTTCATCCAAGAGGGCATCGGCACTCGCTTGATTGCCCGATTGTAGTCTACTTGGAGAACAACATGAAGCAAAAGGTCATTGAATCAAAAGCATTGGTGGATTTGAATCTCTTGAATCTATCTCTCTCATATTCTCTCCTTATTTCCAATTCTTAGCTTTAGTATAAGTTTAGTTAGTTTAGTTTAGTTTAGCATTAGAATCTACAATATCTATAATCATAGTTTTTAATCCCTCAAACCCCCTTTCCAGTCCTGTCCTTCATATAAACATACACTTAAAAGTGGAACGATACCCTACTCATCCTTTACTTATTGAGGGATAATTAGGTTTTGATACGCTTCTTTTTGTTCAACGACCATATACCATCTGCATACACAAAAAGAGGTTGGTCAAATGGCGCCGCTGCCGCTTTAAGTTGTTTATGTTTAACGTTTTCTTTCAAGATTAGAATTTTGGATATTGAGGTAATTTTAGCCACATCATCCATCCTTTTAAGAAAGAAAGAAGCTTGAAGGACATCTCGAAAACAAGATCTACCATCCAGGTTAGTCGAATCTTCATTCTTTTTATTGCTTTCTTAGTATAGTTGCATCATAGTTTAGTTTTATTGCTTTATAGTATAATTGCATTTAGGATCTTTTCAACAATTGAAGTTGTAAGCCAACCGCAAAAATATATCAGACTCTAGTGTTTCTTGTCTGAATCTTGACAAACGGACTATCGTCTGTGGGCAGTGGTACTTAAGCAATCCAAGTGATTCACCATAACCCTAGAAGAGACAGCTTTAGACAACGGGCGAGATACTAGCTGCAAAGCCCAACCCAGTTGAAGGAAAGTAGTTTTACATTCTAGTATAATTTAGAATAGTTGCATATTAGTTTAATTACCTTCAGGCATAGTAGGATAGTTTTCATCATCTTCGCATAGCAAGAATACTAGACAGGATTGATATAATGGCCGCACGCAATGATGGAGGTGTTATGGACACCAATAATCCTGAAGCTATCACACCCATGCAAGCACAGCAAAGGAAGAAGCTGAGCGATTTTTATTCGCCAATCATTGGAGACCCACCCAAAGAAGATTGTTTTTCCGAAAACGAAAGCTAACCAGTTTGAGCTTAGAGCATCAGTAATCTCAATGCTTCCAAAGTTCAATGGTTCAGACAATGTTCAGCCATATGTTCACATGAACAGATTTCTATCAGTCCTCAGAACTTTCAAGAACCAGAATATCAAAGATGAGAGTATCAAGTTGATTCTTTTTCCGCTCTCACTCGAAGGTAAAGCCTCCGAATGGTTAACTGCACAGCCGATCAATTCAATAGATAATTGGGAGAAGTTGAGAACAAAGTTTATGAACAAGTTCTACCCACCCCAGAAGACAGATGCCATGCAGCAAGCCATTAGCAATTTCAAAGGAAAAGTGACTGAAGAATATCATCAAAGCTGGGAGAAATTTAATAATCTGCTAGTCTCATGTCCACATCATGGTTATGATAAGAGCACACTTGCTCATTTTTTCTATCGAGGACTCTCGATGATGAACAAGCAGATGATACAGTCAATGCACAAAGGCAAGTTTAGATCAATGGATGGAGAGGAAGCTTACAACTTTCTCGAGAATTTAGCTGAAGAAACACAACAATGGACTACTAGCAACGAGGATGTCGCTAGCATGGAGGGGGAGCCAAAGCAATTTGGCTACCAAGCACATGAACAAGCAGATCAAGAACTGAAGTCTACATTGGCCAGCCTGGCCACCAGCATTGAAACTTTGAGTAAGAAATTCAACCAGTTCTCCATGAATCCCTCCAAGATCAACAAGTCTCAAGCTAAAATCTTTCCCAGTCATGCAAGCTAGCCAATCTTTGTGAAATCTGTTCGACACTTCTCATGCAACTCTAGAATGTCCGGTTACTATCAACATGCATCATCGGTTGAGAGTACAATGTGAACTCATTTCAGAGGGCCCAACCAAGGTGGTAATAACTTTCAAGGCAATTATTAGAGATTTAACGCTGGACCCCGTGTTCTCAAGATCAAAGTTATATTCCACAGACAAGTCAAGTTTCACAGTTGGTTCCTCAACAACAATTATACTCTCAACAAAATTCCAATACAAGTGGAGAGTTAGTGCCTGATCCTAGGAGAAATTATGCCGCACCTGCCAACCTGGAGAATGCAATTACTTTGCTATCACAGAAAAATCAGAAGTTTGAAAGTGTTCTAGAGCTTCTTGCACAGTCTCAACTCAATCTCCAGCAATCTCAGGCAAGTCAATGTTCTAGAATGGAGTCTCTAGAGGCTAAGGTCGACCAACTCACCACTGCTTTGTCTGTAAAGACACAAGCCACTCAACCTAGCTTATTGGAACCAATATTGAAGAGTGAAGATGTATGCAACATTGGGACAACTTCTAGTATTGATCACCTCCATGATCATGTTAGCTTAGTTACTACTCTCAGACCAGAATTGAAGATAGACAACAAGGTTGACTTACCTTCTCATGATTATATTGCTTCTGAGAGCAATCGGTCAAAGATTTCAAATGAAGTTCAAAAGGAAGTGGGGGAAATCCTTTCCACTCCCATTTGTCAAGACAACCAAGACAAGATATGCAAGAATGCCAAAGAGAAAGAAGAGCAGACACATGCTGATGTGTTTGTACCGAAGGCACCTTTTCCTATATTTTTGCTCAAAGCAAAAAGGACAAGCAATTTTCAGAGATGAAGGAGGCATTTGAGAAAGATAACATCAATATCCCTTTCTCAAGCGATCAAGCGATTGCCATCATATGCCAAATTCTTGAAGGATGCATGCAACATAAAAGAGAAATACTCATGTTCCAAAGCGAGCATTTCTAGGCGGACAAACAACATCTATTATCCATCGCCAAGCTCCAATCAAGCTCAAAGATCCGGGAAGTCCTACAATATCATGCAAGATAGGAGAAAAATTCACGGGTAATGCTCTTTTTAGACCTTGGTGCTAGTGTTAATCTCTTGCCATATCATGTGTACCAAGCGTTGGGCTGGAGAACCTAAAGCCTACACAAAGTCAAATTGAAGTTAGTACCGCTCTACCAAGATTCCAAGAGGCATAGTTGAGGATGTTCTTGTTCAAGTAGCCGATTTCTACTATCCAGTGGATTTCATTGTGATAGACACCCAGGAAGCCTTTGATAAAATACCAATTATTCTAGGCCGACCTTTTCTCGCTACCGCAAAAGCTTTGATAAATTGTCACAATGGTGAAATGAAGATCAACTTTGGTAAGATGTCCATGGACATAAATATCTTTCACCTGTTGCATAAGGATTGTGATAACACCGAAGGTGAAGAGGTGTACTTCCTTGATAGTATGATACAAGAATTCGTCCCATTCGAAGATACAATTGAAAGTGCTCAATCTACAGAAAACTGTGATGAACTTGAGAAACCCACCACAGAGGCGTTGCTAGCCATGTTCTTAGAATCTATGCAGAAAATTCAGAATTTAAGTGAGCAGAATGGAAAATTGGCAGAGAGAGTATCATATCTTGAGAAGATGAACTCTACATTTCAAGATGAACAACAGACTTCTACCCAGAAAAATCAGTTACTAGAGAATCAGCTTAAAGAAGTTTTGGAAAAACAACAGAATCTAGAAACTGAAATGAGTCTTCTGAAGCAGAAAGTGGACCATATTGATAAGAAGAATTGCACTGTTGAAGCCTCTTCTACACCATTATTGTCTGAACGAGAGAAGTATGTGAACCAGTCTACTGCCCACCCTGAGAGTAGTCAGCCAGACATCCATTATCATCACTGTGGTGGTAAAGGGCACATCAGATACTATTGTCCTATTAGAAAGAAAGATTTTCATCAATCTTCTACACAGAGGAACCACAAGGCCTATCACACAATCATCAGACCTGAAATAGTTCAAGGTAGAGAAACAACTTCACCAGTAATCTTTCCAGCATATCAAGGAGTATTTTTAACAACCCACAAGGTGAGACCTCCTCGTCCTCCAAACATTCGCCAGATTTGGGTAAGAAAATCTGATCTCCTCACTCCAAATTGATAATACATTACGTCTTGGGGATCTGACGTAAAAAGTCCTAAAAATTTGTTTCTTGAACTAATTCTGATATTCTGCATCAATGGTAATATCCTACCTTTTTCTCATCCATTTCATTTACTTCTTTATACATTGAGGTCAATGCATGCATAAGTAGGGGGAGGGTGTACTTGAGAAGTACTTGAGAAATGAATTTTGAAAATTAGTTTTCAAAAACAAAAATATTTTTGTTTCTATATCAGTTGCATGAGAAAAATGAATTTTAATGATGAGTCTGGGATATAGATTCTATACTGCTTAGTGTAGTGTTGAGTTTGATAGATAGTTGATATTATTGATTTCATTACCGCTTAGACTATTTATTATGCTCGGACATAGTTCTTATTGATAGAATTCTTTATCAAGGCACCACCATAATACTTGGTCAGTTTTGTGTACTTTTTTTACTAGAAGAGATTTAAACCCCTAGTAAACCGAAGTAGAATTTTTAGACTTAGCCCGTAAGACTTAAGCTTTATACCCATTCTTTGGAGAGTTCTTACAAAAAATCCGAGTCTTAGTGACTCAACATCTTTCAGTTCTTTATATCGTTGTAATATAGTCTCATTATTCGTTGATTTGGTTAATCACGAAGTGACATCAACTGGGGAGATAGCCATTAGGTCTTGTAGTCTATTCGAAACAGAGTATCATACTGATAAGTCAAGTAGTAAACCCATTCAGCCTTTATCCCACCTAGTAGGACCATCATGTTAAACCCTTTTGAGCCTTACAATAAGCCATTTTCTTTCATAAAACCCTTTACCCATCACCCAACTCCAGACAAGAAGTATAGCCAAAATCTTTATCAGCCATACCCATATGTTTATGAGAAATCTGAGGGCACAAGGAGGAAGAAAGACCAAAAAAGGAAGATTACAAGGAAATACTAGAGAGATACAATGAATCCCATCATTCTGTTCAAAGTGAAAGAAGCTAGTGGAAAACAAGCATATCCAGTACTAATCAAGGATATACCACTGAGTTAAAAAAAAAAAAAAAAAAAAAAAAAAAAAGAAGTTGAACAGAATGGATGGAAAAGCTAAGATAAAGGAAGAATTTTCTCTGCAATACAGAATTTGAAGAAATCTTCCAAAGAAAGAAGCAAAACCCTTAGTGTTTTCAGAAACAACCTTAGAATCCTTTTTACCTTTCCTTCATAAACCAATACCCAAGCCAAGTTACAACCCATGACTTATCATTACTGTATGGTACGAAGTCTAGAATAGGTGAGAGGATGCTAAAGTGAAGGACCCGACAGTTCATATGTGATTGACATTCTTTCCATGAGACTAATTTTATTCAGAAGTCTGTTTTTCAAGGTAGTATGTGGGATGTTCGTATGCATTATTCTTTTCCCCACATACATGAGGTAAAATAGTAGACCATCTTCCTCGAGAGATTCTTTTCTCGAGAGTATGACCGTGAGGATTGAAAGTCGAGATTATCTACCTATGGTAAACTAGGGATTCTGTTTCTTGGATAGGAGAGTATAGGAGATTGACTAAGTACAAACATAAGCCTTGATTGAGAATTTTGTCAATTTTTAGTATCTCCCATCATAATCTATGAGTCTTTGCAGCAATGTAGTTAGCAATGGAGACTGTCTATTGGAGTAAGCACTAAGTGGGTAAGGAATTTCTCTCTCTGAAAAATACTATCATTCTTGAACATGCTATTGATTGATTTTGTGGGTATATCACCTGAAAACCCTCACGAGACTATAACTTCGTCCTTTTGGGGAACTTAAAGGTTTAAAGCCTTGTTGCATATGGTAAATGCAATCGCGATGCCTGCGAAAATGAGTTAGGATTTTATTTTTGTTATTAGAATGTGATTTTGATCACTTATCTATTTTTTATCTTATTTGCTAAGAGACTAGCAAAAGGCTAGTTGGGAGTTGTGATAAGTGCTCAAAAAGTGCTATTTAACTCTCGATTATGCCTCTTGTTTAGCCATCTTAGTGGACTAATAGTGTTTATAAGTTGTGTTTTAAGATTCTACAGGTGAAAAAGAGAGTTTTGTAGAATATTAGAGAAAATGGGGTAAAACGAAGCAATTCGGAGCATCAATGATCACATGGGAGGTCCGTGGACAATCATGGAGAAGGCCAAGGAATTGGAGCTATTAAATATGCGACTTGGACCTATTTTAAAGTCTATTTGGAAGCCCAAGGCCAAAGGATTCGTTGCTTGAACCAAAGCCATAAAAGAGGATAGAAGGATAGAAGCGAAGAGAAAATCGGCTTATGTGTGCGGGGCGATGGATCGAAGCGCTTGAGACGATTGATTGCATCCGGGGCGATAGATCGAAAGGCCCGATGCATTGATTAAGTCTAGGGCGCATGGATAATGCGTCCAGACGCATGAATCGACATAATCTTGTAGCCAATTCCTTCTTAGTTTTGAAGACGAAGTCGGACTCTGAAAGAAACCTATTTGTATTAGGAAACAAATGACGGTTTAGAATGCTTCTAGAACTCATTGTAACCCCTATAAATAGAGGACCTAAGTGCCTCATGTAATTGGCCAATTCACTTATATTCTTGTCTCCAGAACTTGAGGCAGAGAGAGATTAATAAAAAGATCGGTTTTAACTAGTCGAAGTCTTAATAAATTAGTTTTTCTAGTCTTATGTTCTTCAACTCTTCTTCTTCTCGTTCTTCGTGTTCTTCCTTCTATATGGAAGGCTAATCTTCTCCTTCAAGGGAGGAGATGAAGCCGGTGTTTAAGGTTTAATGATTCTTCTGGTTTATGGTGTTCTTCAATCAGGTCAGTTCTTTATGTTTTTAGTTATTAGTTCCATTGCCCACACCAGGGGATGGAAGTATAGATTAAGGTTTTTATTTATTACAATTGAATATCATGCTAGTTTAGGGTTTTATTTATTGCAATTGAATATTTGCTAGTAATATGCTTTTATTTATTGCAATTGAATATAATGCTAGAATAGAGTTTTATTTATTGTAATTGAATATTATACTATTATTCTCTACTTTTCTTCTAATTGTGTAGTGTTTTAGAGTAAGGGAAGTATTCCTTGTGTTTGCCTTAGATGGTGATTCATTGAATAGCTGCCCAAGCTCACATAAAAGGAAAGAAGATACTAGTAATATGAACATATAAACAATCTTAAGTAGAGTTAATTGTTAATGATGTTTCATCCAAGAGGGCATCGGCACTCGCTTGATTGCCCGATTGTAGTCTACTTGGAGAACAACATGAAGCAAAAGGTCATTGAATCAAAAGCATTGGTGGATTTGAATCTCTTGAATCTATCTCTCTCATATTCTCTCCTTATTTCCAATTCTTAGCTTTAGTATAAGTTTAGTTAGTTTAGTTTAGTTTAGCATTAGAATCTACAATATCTATAATCATAGTTTTTAATCCCTCAAACCCCCTTTCCAGTCCTGTCCTTCATATAAACATACACTTAAAAGTGGAACGATACCCTACTCATCCTTTACTTATTGAGGGATAATTAGGTTTTGATACGCTTCTTTTTGTTCAACGACCGTATACCATCTACATACACAAAAAGAGGTTGGTCAACCACGCTAATGGAGGGGCTCGAAAAATATCAAAACTGTGACCAGAATACGGAGAACATCGGAGAATATGACAGAGCAGTGTCAATGATTTTCGACAGTAAGAACCAGGTATGATAGTATTTTTTTATCAGTTATTGCAAACTTGTGTTTAGGTCTGAAAGATTGATGAAATCAGATATTTTTCGCCCTTGAGTTAAAATCGGCGTGAAATGCGGGCCAAAGAAATTCATGAAAAAGTTGCGAAGAAAAGTATCGTTCCGAATGAATTCAATGCCGTAGAAGTAATAGAGAAAGTGAAGATACTCAACCGAAAATTGGAAGAGGCAAACAAAGCGTTAAGCGGAAACAACAGAGAGTTAGAAGACGAAAACAAAAACTTAAACGAGCAGACGGGAAAAGCAGAGGGGAGATCGTACGAAGAATTTGGGAAAGCCTGTGAGATAATAGAGGAACACAAACTCTTAAAAGCAGATGTGATAGAGTTGAAGTCACTCATGGCGACCAAAGATTAGGAACTTAAACGTACGCAAAAAGAGGTAGAGAAAAATAACAAGCGAATGACAGATTTAAACGAGCGGCTCGGCCAAGATCACGTGCAAATGGCACACTGTGAATCGTCCATAAGACAATTGACAGAGACTTTAATAGAAACGGGAGATGAACTAGAACGTGAGAAGATGAATTACAAAGATTTGTACGAGTTATATATGCGAAAAGTTGGGAAGGAACCATTGGATTTTCCCAAACCAATGATCATGTGATTACGAGTATGTAATACCATAGAACTAAAAATTCTTTTTATGAAAATAAAAATAAAGTATGTGTTGGCTATTGAATATCATTGTGATGTCAGATAACATACCTGCATAAAACTTAGTGTTGTTGATTTATGAATGTAAAAGAACGAGACGCCCCCATGTAGAGAGAAAAACCTCCCAATATAGAACCATTGGAGAAAGTTATTGAAAGGCAAAGGGGACATGATCGTCCTCAATGAACCTAGCTATTCAGGTGTTAAAATATTTGTACCGAACGTGAAGCAAGGCCCCCACAAACCGTTGGAGTTGTCACAGTTCAAAGTCGCCACCACCCGTGCATCGACCAAACTAAAACACAACGCCATTGCCTTAGTAGTGGAATTAGCATGGATATTGTACTGTGGGAGTATTGCAATAATTGTTCCGAGCAAGAAGAACCATCTTATTGACTCGGATTTCCGTCAAGTAGGCATGAATGTGACTTACTTGGACCGAAAAAGGCATAATATGAATGACCTCCCTAGAATGA
Organism: Coptis chinensis; assembly: GCF_015680905.1. Lineage (NCBI taxonomy): Eukaryota > Viridiplantae > Streptophyta > Magnoliopsida > Ranunculales > Ranunculaceae > Coptis > Coptis chinensis. The sequence continues at coordinate 18,494,826 of NC_141457.1, read as the reverse complement.
ACGTTAATGAATGACATTGTTGAAAGTAAATTTACAGAAGAATAGAGTAATGTAAAATGACAACCAAACTAAGAGAATGGAAGTTGAATGCCTTTATTGATGGATAAAATAGAAAGAACTACATAGATGGATAGATTCGTTATTGATGGAGTAATGTAAAAATGCAAAAAATTTCCTAACGGTAAAACTTGCGAAGGTGGTAAGCATTCCATAGCTTCTCTATCATTCTTCCAGAAATAGTACGGAGGAAATATGCCCTTAGATGCTGGACGATCTATGATGTAGGGTCCTTGCCAATTTTCTCCAAACTTTCCTGATTCTATAAGCTTTGGGTTTCTACAGAGAACCCAGTCTTCAGGAGCAAAAGACTTAGGACGGATCTTCTTGTCGTAGTTTCGTTTCATGTCAGCTTGATACTTAATAAGCTGTTGTAGTCCCTCAGAGCGAACCTCATCAATAAGAGCTTTTGACTGAGCCAAAGTAGTGTCATTGGAACCTGTTTCAACAGCAACTGACCGAGACGTACTAGAAATCAATTCTGTAAGTAAGACTGCTTCAGCACCATATGCAAGGTTAAAATGTGATAATGCAGTTGAATATTTTGGCGTTGTCCTATAAGCCCACAAGACAGCTGGTAACTCCTTGACCCAATTTCCTTTGGCGCCAGTCAAACGCCTCTTTAGGTTGGCCAAAATCACCTTATTGGTGGCTTCGGCCTACCCATTGGCTTGCGGATGATAAGGTGCGGAGAAGTTATGCCGTATCTTCAAATTAGCACAGAACTGACGAATTTCTTCAGCATCAAATTGTTTACCATTATCTGATACAAGTGCCGCAGGAATGCCAAAATGACAAATAATATTTCTCCATAAAAACATTTTGACTTTGGAAGCATGGATTTGGACCAAAGGCTTTGCTTCTACCCATTTGGTAAAGTAATCGGTTGCCACAAGAAGGAATCGTATACTACCTGGAGCTTTAGGTAAAGGGCCAATAATGTCTAAGCCCCATTTGGCAAATGGCCATGGGCTAAGCATGGGATGCAACTCAGTAACAGGTAGTTTACTCATATTATCGTGTTTTTGGCATGGCTCACACCTCTCAGATAGGTGTTTTGCATCCTTTTGCATCTCTGGCCACCAATAGCCCTGTGTCATAGCCTTATGAGCTAAACTTCGCCCTTTGGAGTGGCTTCCGCATAAGCCGGAGTGAATCTCTTCCAAAACTTGAAGTCCTTCCTGTTTTGAGAGGCATCGCAACATAGGGTTTAAGTCCGAGCGCAAACTTCCGTCAGTAACAGATATCACCAAAAACTTCCATGCATCGTGTTTGATTCTTGTGCATTACGAAAGACCTTGCGTAAGGGATACTTAGTATAAACTCTGACCAACCTCCCCTGGAAGTATGGTTTTAACCAACGAGCGGCATGAACAAATGCAAGTGCAATTTTTTCCATCTTTGAATAACGAGACTCAGCTCCGGTTAACGTCTTACTGATAAAAAAGACGGGTCTACCATCATCGATGAAAAGAACAGCACTAACAGCTTGAGTTGTAGCTGCTAGGTATATGCCAATAAGTTGACCCGTTGAAGGACTTGTCAATATAGGAAGACTGACCAAGTATCTCTTTAGTTGTTGCAATGCCATCTCACAATCAACGTTCCAAGTTGCCACCCCCTTTAAAGTCTGGAAGAAGGGATGACAACGACCGAAATATTTAGAAATAAATCTATGAAGAGCGGCAAGACGACCAGTAAGCCATTGAATTTCCTTCTTATTTTTTGGTGATGGCATATCAATAACGGCACGTATCTGATCAGGATTAGCCTCAATACCTCTACGAGTCATGAGGTATCCCAGAAATTTTCCAGAAGAGAGGCCAAAAGAACATTTGGCGAGACTGAGTCTCATGTTATACTTGTTAAGCCTATCAAAAACAAATTGAAGATCGGAAAGATGATCACCAGTATGCTTCGATTTAATGACTATATCATCGATTAAAGCCTCCATTATTTTTCCCAGCAGATTGGAAAAAATTGTATTGACAAGCTTTTGGTAGGTTGCACCAGCATTTTTCAGACCAAAAGGCATAACAGCAGCAGCGTAAAATGCCTTGGTCGGTGATGAAGGCGGTGAACTCTTGGTCATCCACATTCAAAAATATCTGGTAGTACCCTGAAGAAGCATCCATGAAAGATATGCGTTGGAAGCCTGAAGTGGCGTCTACCAGTACCAAAATTCGTGGCAACAGATACGAATGAATCGGACAAGCTTTATTAAGGTTCGTTAAGGTTCAGATGAACTTTACGATGAGTGGGAAGTTACATTCAAAGGACTTCGTGTTAAGTGGGGTGAAATCCATTTCATCTAGAAGATTTAAACAGACAGACACCCCCAGTCGAGCCTATGTGGAAGATGACACCTGCCATTACCTCTTACAAGAGTTAGAGATTTTAGGCGGTACACACTCTTGGGTCCGACTGGAGATTGTCTTTTTCTTTGTGTGTAACCAGCCTATCTAGGTCGGTAGTTTGTCTGGGATTGTGGTCTTCCCTCTAGTTACTTCTGTGACACCTTCCTTCCTTATCGGATCAGACCTGTCTAGGATGACGATTTTCCTCAGGTCAACGAGGTCGGCCTTCCCTGTTAGGTCAGTCTCGTTTGGGATATTGGTTTTCCTTATATTTTCTTCCTCGCGGACGCTTCTTTCCCTATTTGGTCGACTCGGCCGATGACAATTTTCTCAAATCAGTGAGGTCGGCCTTCCCCGCCGTCGGTCCAAAGGATGAAGGTTTTCCTTATACTTTCTTCCGCGGACGCCTTCTTTCCCCTCGTCTGGTCGGACTGCCTTAGGATGGCGATTTTCCTCAATCTCGCGAGGTTGGCCTTCCCTCGCCGTCGGTCCAACCGATGAAGGTTTTCTTTATACTTTCTTCCGTGACGCCTTCTTTCGGAGGTGTTTGTATCGCCGTTTGCGGTAGCGGCGGTGGCGGCAGTGCTGCTGCAGTTGGATGTTGAGAATTGATCCTACCATTAGGAGCAACTCGATTGTTCAACGGTTCTTGCATTGCCCGACTTGAATTTCGAAGGTTGTGATTCCTATTGGCAGGAGGAATATGTTGACTGTTCGGTCTGGTTCTTGTGCTTACCATCTTGATTGTTTAACGTGATAATGGATTCAAAAAACCCACAGACGGCGCCAATTATGTTTTGACAGTAAACTGCTTCAACACAACGAGAACAATAGTAAATAACGCACTAAGAAACAAAGGAATTTGATGTTGGGGGAGATGAAACTGAACCAAACAATGGCTACCTACGTACCCAAGATCTATTCTCTATGGATCAAGTTTCCACGTAGTTCCTTATGAAAAATAATTTGGTATTTATATAAGTAAAGTAGAGAGTCCTTGTAGCTCAAGTAATCTTATAGCTTGAGTAATTGTGGTTGAATATAACTCTCAACTGATAGTTATCTCTTTGATAAGAAATGAATCTAGACATAAATCAATGTACATTAGTGGCAAGCCATGTGGCTAAGGTTCAGCCTTAGACACATGAGTTAATGGGCATGTACATTGATCCATGATATTGCGAATTGGGCTTTAGCCCTGTTGATTAAATGAATAAAATAGAGACCCCTACTAATGGACGTTTGCCACGTAGGTGGGGGTCGAAACACCAATAACCCAATGAGTTTTGGATTTCAGCAGGTATAGATAGTCTAATAGCAAAAGCCAACAAGAACTTGGTTAAGTCCATTGTTTCATCGCTAATGGTGACAGAGAACACTTGTTCTCCATCCGGTCTTTCAAAGAACTTACAATGCTCATAAAAATAAGTTGTAAGTGCAGGAGAATATAGTTCATCAGAGCTTACCATTAGAGGCTGCCATCCTGCTTGTATAATCACGTCGCGGAACCAAGATCCATACGTGTCACTCGCGAACAAATCTTCGAAGGACATCTCCAGTATGATCTGAGGAGACTGCATATCAAACAAACACACTCTAGAACTACTCCTGGAAGTAACTATGGAAGATTCCACAAATCAGAACTTGTGTTGTGAAGGGGTGAAGGCACGGGCGCGCTCTGGCTTGGCAAGAATTCCAGTGTTTTGGGGGCGTGCGCGCTCCATGTAATAGAAGTGCTATGAAGTGAAAGTGAAAGGAAAAATGAGAGGTGCAAAACAAGAGATGTGATGTTAAGTTGAGAGTGAACCCTGTATATATAGAGGACTATTTTCTAAGTTCTACAAGTTGCCCAAATAGTTAAGGCAACATGGTGGAAAAAGAATATTTCTAAATCCAAAATAGAAACAGACCAGATGCATACTCCAAAACCAAACCAATAGGTTTTTTGCTGGAATTAAAATAGCAATCATTTAATCACTACTCCTTGAGGTCGCACCAAACAACACTAGCTAATTCTAGCTACACCAATTTAGCAACATACTCACATAAACCGATCGTTATCAAGCAGGCAATAATATTTTGACAAAAAAACACGTGGATATGATTATAGGCATTGCTAAAATAAATAAGTCCACCCCCAAACAAGTTGGAAGGGTGGGATTCACGAAACAAAACATAGCATATGCCGGAATTTAAAACAACTTCAAATATAAAATAACAAATACATAATTCAATATTAACTACTTAACTAAACAATTCATAATCAAAATCTACCAAAAACAAGGAAAAAGTCTTAACACAACAATAATACAATAAAAACTAGCCACGAGACGAAAATGGGCCAGAGTCATCCGACCTGCGTCGACGACGCTCATGCCTCCCATATTCATCAGAAGAAGAACCTTCGTGAGGTGGCAAGCGTCGTAGAACTTCGACTTGAAATTTTTGTTGCTGCTCCATAAATGCATTTATGGTTTCCCCACGCTCATTATCACGTTGGACGAGAATCTCCATGTTAGTGTGGAGATCCTTATAACCATCAGCTAGTAACTGAAAATTGGTCTGAAGCTCGGCTTGGTTACTAATAATGGTACCCTGCTTAGTCTGAATCTCCTCATACTGACTATGGAGAGTCTGCATGCCACGATGAAGTAAGGAGACACAGGCTACATCCATAGTAGCCCTTTCCTAAACTTTGGCATCAAAACATATCGTGTCATCCTCCTCATCCTCATCCGATTCCGTCTCAACACCCCTATCATCAGGCAACCGCCACTCCCTCTTAATACATTTCTTATAAATCCGTGCATTTTCATGCAACTTTAACATAATCCTATCAGTTTTTGGAACACATCCCCAATACATCATGATCTTAGTAATCAATGTAGGTAAATATGTTGTATATATACCAACTGCTCTAATCTCAATTATCAAAAAGTCGAGGATGCAAAACTCATACCTCTTCTCCTATAGGATCCAGAGAATGTGCAGACACGTCGAGTTGATGTCACTTACTTTAGTGGTGCCAATGATATTCTGACCAACCCACTGAACTACAGCCAGCTAGTTGGTTCGCAAAGACGATTGTTGAACACAATGCGATTTTGGATTGTAAATTCCCTCCAAAATAGTCTCCTTCATCAAAGCCTCGATTCCACCGCACTGAGATGCCTGCATTGTGAGTATGAGGTCTCTTTCCTCAATGCCAAAAATTGCAGACAACACAGCTGTATTCAATTCCCTCCTCCTACCATTCACTTTCACAAAAACCCGACGACCCTCAATCTCCCTCTTCTTATAAAAATTCAATACCAAATCGGTGTGGAAAAAATCATTCGCCAAATACCACAAAAAGTGCCACTTCCTACGAATCATCTTGGTATCATAAAAGGGTGTGAATTATCGAACTTCAAAAATTTGTTCTGAAAGAATCATTCGGGGTTTATCCATTTAGTTTGGATAGGGAATTTGGGGTGAATGAGGTGCGTGGGTTTTTTTTTTTTTTTTTTTTTTTTTCTTGGCAGTGTGGAGGCATGGAGAAGATGAAGAACATGAATGGTTTTTCTCTCTTATTTAGGAGTCACGTGACCGCGTAGGGTTTAAGCACTTGGGCCCAAGCCCAAAACAATACAGATAATACCCATCATGTCCCATGCTTCGTATATCTTAAAATTGAAATACCCGATTCGTTAACGGTCTGATTTTTGCAAATAAGCTATGAAAACGATCACCAAAGAGAGTAAAATCCAATGATCTATAAAAAGCTCAAATCTAACCGTGGCTGACATATAAGAAAATGGAAAATACCTCGAAGTGCGTGAATAACATAAGTTATGTGATCAAAAGAAATCTAAATTCATAGATAGTGTCAACCCGAATCAAAATACGATTACACGGCATAAACAACAAGAATGGGAAGTTTAGAGATCAAGAATGGAAAGACCAAACACCTCACCCCCAAACAAATTTTGAAAACAGGGTTTAGAAAATTTGTTTAAACACGTGGGTCTTTTAAAGTCAGAGTGGAAAACATGAATTATGTTACATGTGGACTTAGGATCCGGTACTTACAGTCATACACTCCAAAGGGAGGGCCCAGTTACCTTAATGGTGCACTGCCAAAATATAAGATTGGAATGGAGTACACCGAAGAATAAAATGAGTCTTTTATAGTCAGATACTCGAGACTTTATCTAATATATATATCCACAACTATTTCAGTTGTTGATATATGGTAAACTGCAGGTTATATATATATATAACCTGGTTATATATATATAACCTGCAGTTTACCATATATCAACAACCGAAATAGTTGTAGATCTTGCCATAAATAATTATCACATAAAACACATCCAAACACAATCAAGCACCATTATTTCCCATGACGTGGCCTAGCGGAATGAGAGTGAATACGGATGGATCTAGAACCTAACCTAGCATGCAAAGTTGTCGTTTTTCTCATACGAAAAGGTGGCCAAGTGAATAATTGTGAGAAAATGGATGGTTGTGGAAGATATGGTGGATATGGATAAATTTTAAAAGTAAATGAGAATGTGGGTTTATCACAAAACTCATTGGTGGCGTGGGTTGGTATAATCAGACAACTGAAAATGAAAGTATCAAGTGGCTCTTTAGGTAGTATTTTCTTACTAGGAGAGTTTAGAAAATCATGAAACACAGGGGAAGCAAGTGGGTCAAGTGCAAAATCAAGGTTCCTTTGAAAAGGTGGAGGGCGGGGAACATTGATGGAAGGTGAATAAGTGACAGGATGATGTGAGGTGGGTGAATGGTGCTCAGCTAGAGCTCTCAGGTCTAGATCATCAGAAGCTTTTAGATATGCAAGACAGCCTTCAATAGGTGGGTTAGAAGAATCACTGGAATAGTGGGTGAAAAATTATTCTTCTGTCATGGTGTCAAGGGATGAATGAATATCAATAGGAGGGGACTCGTGAGGTGGCAAAGAAGAGTTGTAAAAGAGGCGAAGGAAATCATCCTCGATTTCATCTACTTTAAGGGAGTCCTCGTCAAAGTCGGAACTTCCGAAGGAAAGGAATTTGTGCATCTGATTATCAGGAAACGTGTTTTTGAAATAATCGTGAGATAAACTCTCGATCATGCGAACTTCTCCATCGATAGTCATATTTGGTAACTGTTTCAACATTTTGAAAACATTTACCTCAATAGAAAGATGGTCAAAAGACATAGAAATTGAACCATCACGGCAGTTTATGAGCGCTTTGGCAGTTGCTAAGAAAAGACGCCCTAAAATGATAGGAATAGAGTCGTTAGCGACTTCTGTGTCGAGGATAACGAAGTCAGCTGGGTAGTAAAAATCTTAAACTTTAACCAGCACATTTTCAACCACACCCTTAGGATACTTAATAGAATGATCAGCTAATTGCAACGTCATTTTAGTTGGTTGCATCTCTTGTAGACCTATTTGTTTATATAGATAATACGGGAGTAAGTTAACACTCACCCCCAGGTCTAATAGAGTAGTTGTCGTGTGGGTATTCCCTAAGGTGCATTGTATAGTAGGACGACCAGGGTCCTTGTACTTAACGATTCCATTATGTTTAGACAGAGTTGGAAATTGTTCATGAGTTAAAAAGGCGTCTTTTGGTATATTTGTTTTCTGCCTAGTAGTGCACAACTCTTTTAGAAACTTAGCATGTTGTGGTAACTTTTTAATAGCGTCAAGAAAAGGTAGATTTATCGTTAGATTTTTAAAAACTTCCCTAATTTCATCAAAATTGGTATCCTTGTGTAACATGGCTAGTCTCTGGGGAAACAGTGGGTTCTCTCTATATTTGGTATATGGATCAATAAGAGTTTTAACCTTGGCCGCTTTCCTCTTGGGTTGAGGTTTAACTGGTACCTCTACAGGAGTAGGATCTTCAGTTACTACTTCGGTATCTAATAAACTATCCGGTGTAATGACCACTGGTGAGGTAACAACTGCCATAGTTACAGCGTTATCAACCACTCTGCTAGAACGGAGAGTAGTGATGGCATTTAACTTACCTACGTTTATATTTTCATTACTAGTATTACCGGTTACTTGAAAAGCTGTGTTTGGCGTTCTAGGATTAGGTATAGCTTGACCTAGAAACACACCTTTCAATTGGTTTTTCTCTTGGGTTAACTGTTGTATGGAATGATTAATGGATTGTAAAATCTATTGGTTAGCTTGCATGTAGGCTTCGAAACGATCCGGTTGTGAAGGTGTAGTGGCCACAGGTGGTGTGACTAGAACTATCTCACGTTAATTATTAATAGGTGAGTTGTGATAGTTATTATTAACCAGTACAATACCTCTATTGTTATTATAATTATTATTATAATTACCTTGTCTTTGTCCTTGTCGTGGTGGAGCTTGGTTATAGTTGTTCGCTAGCCTAACATTTTGATTATTAAACCCTGAAGGTGTAACTTGTTGATTATTTCTCCAACTGAAGTTGGGATTTTGTCTCCAAGGTGTGTTAGGTTTGCTATTAATGGAACAAACATTGTTCGGCTGTGCGGATGGTCGTTCATAGACTAAAGGACAATAGGAGTCAGGATGCTCAGGACTCAAACAGAAATTACATGGAATAGAGTTGACGTTCATGACAGGAGTAGGCTTTTGTTGAACAGAAATAGCTTCTACCTCTTTAGTGAGAGATTCGATTAAAGTTTTAAGCTTTGGATCAGATTTAACCTCAAACATACTGGCAGCCTTAACTGTGGAAGAAAAATTAGCGGAACGGGGGATGTCATTACCCCTCCAGTTATTTTCACACTTAGATTGATCTTCTAAAAACCTATAAGTCTCGGAGGCACCTTTACTAAGGAAACTACCCTTAGTCATTATATCAAGAACCTCCTTATGGTAATGTAAGAGCTCTTTGAAAAAGGCACAAAAAACGTGTCTTTCACAAGGTTATAATGTGGACACTCGATGAGAAGATCAGTGAAACGATTCCAGGCCTCTGAAAAAGATTCATGAGGATTCTGGTAGAAGAAATGAATCTTTTGAAGCATTTCATCTGTCTTCAGTGGTGGGTAAAACTGTTTTATGAACAATTGAACAAGTTTGGCCCATGAGTCCATAGAATTAGGCGCTTGGGCAGTTAACCAAGATGTCGCTTTATCGGCTAGGGTGAAAGAAAAAACCCTTAATTTAATATGTTCTGAACCTACGGTAGGATGATGAAATGTGGTAAGAACTTGTTCTATCCTACGCATATGCTGATAAGGCTTCTCGTGGTCTAACCCATGAAAAACCGTAACAAATTAAATATATTTGGGGGAATTCGAAAATCCCCCACTGGGTCTGCAAGAATGATGCAAGACTTAAGGCTATCGTTAAGGGCTTTGTAAAAGTCAGAGAGAGGAGTCTCTATTTCTTCAGCCATTAATGCAGGTGTAGTGTGTGATATTCTTGATAGGCGTGTGCGTTGACGTTTACGATAAAGAACAGAAGATGGTTTACTCTTACCGGACCTTAATCTCATGCAAGGCTAAGGCCAATAAGAAACAAACCACTAACAATAGTCAAAGCAACCCTTATATGCTAGAATTAAAAACTCCTCTGACAAAAGAGGCGAGGAGTGGAAGAAGGACTACCTGAATGCCTCCTTGCTACGCGTTTGAATATGCAATCTCAGTGTATTTACAAAGATGGAAACACTGAATAACTTGAACGAAGAGAGTTGGAAACTAACCTATGAAAAATCGGGCTTTCTTCAGAAGGGGCACGGGCGTGCTTGGAAACAGGCATACAAAAGCGCAGGTGCACTCTTGCTTGACAGGAATACCAGTAACTTAAGGGCGTGCGCGCTCACGAAATATAGTACCTAGGGCGCGGGCGTGCTCAAGGTAGAATTTCGAAAAAATTTATATTCTGAACCAAATAAACACAGTTAGAACCAAACAAGGATTCGTTCCACTCTTAGTTTATTTAGACGTAAGTTTCACTAGTTTAATCAATTCTAACAAAACTGATGAGAGTAATGGATTGTAATTATACTAATCTGGTGATTGAACTAATTGAAATGTTCTAACTTATACTATAGCAATCAAATACTAAAATGTGAATATGGATAAGGAATTAGGGGGATTTGATTCCACTTGATTGATTCCTAATGTGCTAGTGTAGATTATTACAATCCTAACCAATAAAGATTAAGTAATTGATCCCTAATTATTCATGGCAATCTCTACCAACTAATAATTAGCATATGAGGAAGTTCAACCCATTCTTATGGTGAATCAATTAACCTAATAAAGTGAAACTCTTGAAAAGGCAATAATCTTAACTAACACATCAAGTCTTCATCAAACCCCTCTAATAGAGGTTTAGCTAGAAGTCATTAGACTATCATTAATAGAAGAATAAGAAGATGACATAATGAATAATAATAACTTGGCTTTTATTAATCTAATGGAAGAGAGTTTAAGAATTAAACTATATTAAAGACTATATATTGAATAATCAACTAACTTAAAACTAATGAAAGAGTTATATGAATTAAAACCTAGGTCTAAGTACTAACTAATGGGAAGGGAGAGAATTATTCTAAAAACTAAAACTAAGTATAAATCTAAGAAATTAAGAGTTATGCCTTAGTCTTCTTTATATAAGAGAGGGCTAGGTCTACAATTTTATGCATCGGCTTTGGAGCTATGTTTTGGGCTATGAAATCAAACCCAAAACCTAATTACATATGTCCAAAAAGGGATTCTCTGCTGGAAATTACTATAACAGCATTTTCGTCTACTTCTACTCCTTTTATTGGGTCAAAGCCTAAATTATTAGAAAGCTCTTTTTCGAACTGGTCGTTTTGACATATAGTAGGCCCAATTCCGAGGTCTGAGTCCAAAGATATGGCTTGCGGAAGTTCTGTTAACTTTTATGCTCTATTTCTGCCCGCGTTGACTTTGACTTTTCAGTTTTGATCGGGCTTTAAAAAGGATTTTTCTCCTTGAATCTTTGCTTTTAGTCATAGAACTTCTTAGCAACCAACCTTTGCTCCTTTATCTCGTAAAAGTGACATATTTCTTCTCATATTCGACTCCAATACCTGAAATACACAAAAACACGTAAACAGTACTAACTCTTATTTATTATACACATAATTAGTCTAAATGTAATATTATTAAGGTGTTAAAACTACAGTTTTGGGCTCTTATCAGTGCTCGTGCTGAAATCTAGTTAAACTCATATTAAAAGATACTCTAATTTCGCTCATCTCAATATTGATAACTAGATGGATCAATTTCCACATTCCAAGAAAATCATGTTTGCATGTCCCCTTCAAGCTTGACTTCAGTCGAGCATGTAATCCTTCCACCCTATTCATCGTAATGTTTCCATAATGCTTTTGTTGGTCTATCCAGTAAGCAACAAATGCTTCTTTGTAAGGCAACCATGTTCTACGCAAATATTGGATGAGCACAGGATAATCTTTAAAAGCTAACTCTATAGAAGTACGTGATCAGCTCCCAAATATGCATATTTATCCCTTTACATTACTGTATTACAACCTTTCATACGCATAATAAACAGACAACTCATAGCTTTTACTGCCTTTCGTAGGTTTCATGCCATTTCAGACCACTTATCATAAAATATGCATTTTAGCGCCGAAAGGTGCTTTATTAATGCTTCTTATGAAGACTCGAGCTTGTATGAAAAAGTGCTGAAAAAGTCAATATCAAAGTCAACGGTCAAGGACTCAAACCCATAAGACTAAAAAGTATGTCCTTAACTCAGAAGACTGGAGATGGATGGTCTTGTCTTAAAAGTAGCATTGCTCAAACCCTAGCTTGCTCAAGAAGAAAGAAGAAAAGCAAAAGACTAAAGTAAAAAAAAGAAAAGTAAAAAGCAAATGTATGAGGTGTCTTAATTGTAATGGGAGAGGGCAAATCAGTCATTATAAAAAGTAGCAGGATAAAAGCAAAAAGTAGAGAGAAAGTATTATCCAATTTTTGGTTTGCCAACCCAAAAATTGAGATCAAATTTTATCATGCTTTCTTAGGTAGATTTGCATTATTGCAATTTATTTTTTTGTCTAGTTTTTTCTTTTATTTCAATCTATTGCTTTTCTTTATTTTCATGTTTTTCATTGCATTCAATACTTGTTTTCAATCTTGTCATTTTAATCAACTTGTCTTTTTTTTTTTTTTTTTTTGCAAGAAAATGTGAATATATTATAAATATAAATATAAAGTTACATATTAGAGTTTCCACCATAAGGAACATAAGGAACAACTTGTCTCTAAACTTCATTGTTATTTAATTCTCAAGAACACAAGTTACACTCATTTGAAGACATCAAATGAGTGTGACTTGGTGATAAAGTTATTTCTTTTCCTCTCTTTTCATTTCATGTTTTAATTCATCCCACACAAACTTCAATGTTTTCAATGTTTTTTCATTCATAAGCAACTTGTTTTTCCATACCTCTTTAGCTCTAGAACAATAAATAAGAAAAGTTGAAAAAGTTCTTGATTTTTATCATCAACCATTCTTCCCATCTTAAGATTTAGGATGAACTTCAACACACCAATATACATAAAACTTCAAGCAAACTTTCTCATAAAACCCTCCCGTGTCTTTGACTTTACCACATTAGTCCACATGGCACAAAGTTTATTTATGTGTTGCTCGTTACTGAGAAGATTTTTTTTCCCATTTTCAAAACACACTGGGAAATGTGCCATCAACACAAGTGTTTCTTTGCATTTGGAAAGACAACATCAGCTGTATTCTTCAAAACTAGCTCCCTATCAATCACAATCAACACTGGAACTTCAGGCATAAATATCTCTCGAAACCTTTACAATGCCCAAGTGTAGTTGATAATGATATAATTTTTCGTATGCTATCAAAACAATAATGAGAAGGGTGAAAAATAGTATTTTATCAAGATAGGAAACTCTCTAGATCATGTGAGATAGGGAGGAGTAGTCATGTTTGCCAAACTCTAGTTGTACAGTACTTGGATCCGAGTTTAAATTAGAAGTATGCTTCACTAATGAGAGTCAAAATAGTAGATATGAGGTGAAAACAGTGAATTTCAATGATTAATAATGATATTAGAAGGGGTTTAATCCGCCACGCGATTCGATTGACTATTAGTTAATATCGAATCGCTTGTATTGATCCCTAGTGAAGACCAAGTCCTTTCATATCGAGGTTTCACTAGCATGAGGGTGTAGCTCCACCACAAATCTCTTTGGTGGTGGCTCTATACTCTAGTTCTCCGTTATGAGCTCTATCTCTAGTTACTCATATCAAAGAACTTGACATTCTTTTATGCAACATAATAAAACTAATAGCTACTCATCATCACATGGCTTCATAAACCTCCTCTAATGAAGGTTTAGCCTAGTGTCATTGGAATCATTATACTAAAGCAATAATAAGGAGACATAATTCAAAAGAAAATAATTGAAATTAAACTAAAGTTTTTGATTGATTGGGAATTAATGGTGGCTACAAACTAAATTCTTCTAACCCTAAAGAAAGTAAAACTAATTAAAACTAAACTAAACTAATTATTAACTAAGGAGAGGAAGTTAGAAGAGGAGAGAAAGTGTTTAACCTTAACTCTCTTTATATAGGAGAGGGTTAGGGTTACATTTTCGTGCATGGGCCAAAAAGGGGGACTTTGAGCCTCTAAAGTGAGCCCAAAGTCCATTAGGTTAAGGCTAAAGAGGCCACAGCTACTGAAATTACTTCTGTGCCTTTTTAGTCCACTTTTACAACTCCGATTGAGACAAGGCTATGTTCATTGGAAAGCTTATTCCGAGCCAGTCGTTTTGACATAAAGTAGGCCCAATTCTAAGGCCTAAGTCCAAATATACGACCTATTGAAGTTTTGTTGACTTTATATCCTTTTTCTATCCGGATTGACTTTGACTTCCCAACTTTGACTGGGCTTGAAAAAGACTTTTCTCCATGATTCTTGGGCTTTAAATGTAGAACTTTCTTGGCAATCATCTTGACTCGTTTTCCATACAAAAGTGGTTCATTTAGTCACCTAATCAACTTCAAGTCCTGAAATGCACAAAAACACGTAAACATACTAACTCTTATTTATTATAAACATAATTGGCATACGTAGAGTACTATTAAGGGGTTTAAACTACACTTTTGGGTGCTTATCAGTAGTCATACTCTTTTTCCTTTTCTATCAACACATGGCACATAGTGAAAGTCATATTGGTCGATGTCACTCCTGCAATCTCTAACAACTTGAAATGATACTTATTTGTCTTATACATACAATCCATGAGAAAATTTTGGTGAAAAGTCTTAGCTATTTGGATTGAACCCGGATGGGCCAAAAACAATTTGCAAACCTCATTGCTACCTTCTCGACATTTACTGTGCTCCACATACCCATTTTCCATTTCATCAAGTCTAATTCCGTGTCTTACGTTATACATTTGTGTAGATACCCCATTTTCGCACCCCAGACATAATTCATTCACGATTTTGTCTTGAATTAAATTTGATCATAAAAACTTATTTTCATTTTTGAGTTTTCATTTCTACATCAAACTTTTTCTTTTTCATATTCTATTAGCGTTTTGAGACTCCTCTCATCATGTTCTAGCTATATCTGAAGTTTTATTGCTTTCTGAATTTTGAGATGAAAATGACCAAAATGCCCCTATTTTTTCCACTCTTTCTTTGGATGAGATTATTTCATATTTGAATTACCCTCAAAAAATCCTTCGAAATGAGTACAAGCTTGCCTATGTTCCTCTTGGATTTCAATAACCCTAATCTTGCCCTATCCCGTTTTAGCCCGTTGTGAGCGTTGTTCAATGCAATTCATTTTTAGAGTAATTTTTTGACCCAAGGGTATTTTTAAGAGTTTATAGACCTTCATAATGGATTAAGGATCATTTTTTGTGATGAAGAGTTTGCCTAATTTTGACCCGGTCAAAGGGAATTTGCAGTGTTAAGAAAATGGTCAAAATGGGTCTTTTTATGGATTTTGGACCCGTGCTTGTGGGCTGTGGATCTAGCTCATGTTGGAACTTTTCATTAGGGTTTCTAGCCCATTTTTAAGCCTCCAAAACCCTAGAGAACCTTCCTTAATTGTTTGATTTGATTTGATCCCTAAAATCAAGAATATTCTAGAGAATATGTCATTTTGGAGCTATGTTTGGAAACCCTAGATTGTGGGCATATTGAGGACGTCCAGGGTTTGTTTTTTGACCGAATCCATCTACAAAAATCTAAAAATCAACGGTCAAGATCACACCTCTCATCCCACTTCTTGAATCAAGGGCTAGATTTGCTTTATTTGAGGAGGTGCATCCAGAAAGATATCAAGCTATTAGATTTTTCTTAATCAATACTCAGCCATTAGATCTTTTCTATTATTACCATATATAAAATCCATGCCTAAACACTATAAATAGGGGTCTCATTCACCCACAAAAAACATCTTCAGCTAGTTATTCAGATAGCTAATAGCTTAGTAGTATTATTTTCTTGAGTGTTCTTCATTTTTTTTTTCTAGTTCATCATTTTAGGGTAGAATTTCTTTAATTCAATCTTGAGTTGAAAGTAAAATTTCGACTTCAAAGTTTTTCTAATCAAGTTCTTCATGTTCTTCGTCTTTAGTATCTTTTTCTCCTCTTTTGATCTTGAGTAGAAGCTTCTTTTCACCAAAAGTAATTTTTTTCTCCCAAATCGCCTGTTTCCATCCAAAAATCAAGGTTGTCAATTCAAGATAAAGTTCATCATCATCATTCATCATTTATCAACAATCAATCAAGATCATCAATCAATTAAGATCAACAATCAATCAACAATTAAGTATGTGGCAACATTCCAAGCAAGGTGATATCTTTCTTTTTTCTTCATTTAGTATTGCATGTTAGGATTTTTTTTTAGTCTTATCATAGCATATAGTTATTAGCTTTTAAATAATTTAGCAAAAATCATCCAACTTGGTACTTAAATTTCAAGTTTTCTTCATTTGCCTATCTCAAAACTTTACACCTCAATAGAAGTAAGGTTGGTTTTTACCAGGCGAGTGTGGGCGCCAAACACCTTCCCACATCATACCTTGACTCCCGAACCCAATAATCATCTAGTTTGAGGGACTAGTCCTTTAAATATGTTTACTCAACTTTTCCTTAATAAAGTTAGTTGCGACTCTAAAATCAATTGCTTAAACCTAGATACACATTTTTGTGCGTACAATTTGTCTCATGGAGGACGAGTTTAACATATCTTTTGCTTTGACAACATTCTTGATCTCTTTTGGTTTGACTCCAACTCTACTCATCTCAGATACAAGAATTATTTCCATCTTATTAAACCTTCCCATATAAGAGTGACCTTCCATAGTTTTTTCCAACCCATGATTATGACGACCACAATCAACTCTTAGTGTCCATCTATCTAAATGACCACATTCAAAACAAGCTTTTAATTTAAAAGGACAATCCATATTTGTTGTTCCGGTCTTTCTCGTTGCCTTTTTCATTTGTTTCGGCCTTTCTATAAGATTGAAATTCATCACCACGCTCACATATATCAAAATAAGTCTAGGAGCCTTCCCACCAATTGCATTTTGAGATTTCACAGTGACGATAATTATATATAGCTCCTGCTTCATTTCCTTTATGTTGTGTCCAATCAATCAAATCTTGATGACTATCAAATACTTATAAATCAATTTAAGTATTCATTAATCCATGGGCAAGAAAATATTAAATCAAAGAAGTAAGTTTCAAAGCGTATATTCATCCATACATACCATGTTGGTGTTAAAATGTTCGGTTTGATGTAGTGCCTCTCCTAAAATGCATTTGAATTTTGTGAAGTCCGATCCAAAGTGGATTAATTGGAACCTCATCATGATTGTATAGAGTATTCTATAACATTTACAATGAATTATGATGTTAGCTAAAATTTTGTCACAAGAAAAATGTCTATCAAAGTAACTAAGCGGTGACCATATTAGACCATCTAATGCTTCATAGGTCGCTCCAGTTGGAGCACCAGGGTTTTTGGAAGTTAGTTGGCTTAGGACGTCTAGAATGTAAGGTTATTCTCATTTCCCAACACTCACTATTAAAATCAACCATAAATGAAAGAGGTCATCCTCATAGATTGAGTTTGCAAAAATACTTTGTAATCACATTTTGTATAAGTTGTCCTCATAATGATCTCATAATTGATATTGGAATCATTATGAACAATAGTTGTGTATAGAGTTACCTCGTCTTGGTCACTTGATTAGAACTTCTCTTCATTAAATAGTTAATTTTCCACATTAAAAGCATCATATGCCCATTCCATTTCACTCAATGTCATTACAATGTAAAAAAAAAAAGAGAAAAAACAAAAAGCGGGGTTTTAGGGTTGTAAATAGAAATATAACAAAATAATTTGAAAAGGAAGTTGAATATGTGTAGAGAAAGAAGAGATGTGTGGGTTAAGTTTTTTGGATAGGCAAAATGAGAGGAGTGAAAAAAAAAACGTGGGTTTAAGGAAGGTTTCTTGAGAGTAAAAAGATAAAAGTTGAAATTTTGGTGTTTTCACTTTTCTAACTTCTCCTAAGAGGTTATTTGGGAGCATGTCCGGTATTTTAATTTTTAAAAAAGTGATTTGCATTGAGAGATTTGGGGATTGTATATACCCGAATATATGGCTTTAAGTCATTTCGATACTTGAAGCCAAGAAATGCCCACAACGCTGCATGGTCACCAATAAGTGTAGAATTGTTTTAAAGTGTAAAAATGACCCTTCATTCCTTACAAGTAATCTGAATATGTATTAATGGTGGTTAAGTCTTAAGTGGTGCTTTAAAAGTCTACTTTAGGTGTAAGTGTGTAACAAATATGAAGCCTCGAAAATATTATTTGTTTGAAAAAAGTCTTGGGATTGATCATTCCATATTCAACGTGGGTACACTACTAAAAATATGATTTTTTGTCGCGGTCAGTTGTGGTGGCAAAAAGCCCAAAATTCGTGGCAACATATGTTTTGCCACGAAAAAACTTTTAGTCTCGCTCGAGGCAAAAAAGGGTGTGGAAAGAAGTTTGTTGCCACGATTTTTGCCACTACTGCAAAAGAATGGACATTTAGCCGCGACCATGTCGTGGCAGGACATTGTTTTTTATTTGAATTAATTTAATTGTCAAAATAAATTAATTTATTTTTGTCACAGTCACGGCCGCTGTTAAAAGTATTTATTGCCACACGTCGTGGCAATAAATATTTCTCCCGCCATTATTTTTAGTTATTTTTTGCAGCAAATGCCCGCAACAAAACATTACTTTTTGTTTTTTTTTTTGCAGCAAATGGCCGCAACAAAACATTACTTTTAGTTTTTTTTTGCAACAAATAGCCACAGCAAGACATTACTTTTAGGTTTTTTTTACAGCAAATAGCCGTGGCAAAAAGTGTTGTATAATAATAATAATAATAATAATAATAATAATAATAATAATAATAATAATAATAATAATTTGTGTACTAAAACCACAGAGCTATGAATGAGAATCTAAACTGAAATTTCATTTCACATAGAAGCTACATAAACCAATTCCAATCACTACCAAAAATAAGATAAACAACAATCCATCTTTGGAGTATTTCGGTATCACACAAACAAAAGTATCAAAATATCAACACAAAAAATTCTTGTGATGGAAGTTAAAAATCCAACAATACATGTGAAAATACACGTGCAGTAGTACCATATTCTGCCTATCAGCACCAAAATCGCAAAAACCATGAAGTTCGGAATCGATCATGTGTGCAAGTAGCCATCAATGTGCATTTATTTTCTGCGTAAACAAACAACAAGAAAATTTTAGAAATAACAAGAAAGACATAAACCGAAAACAATAATTAAAGGTTTATCCCTGGATCCTTGTTCATTATCCAAACCTTTCTAACTATTCCAACCATCTCCGGTAGTAGTAATTTTCACATCACTATTCATGCCACAGTTCAATTTTTTTTTTTTTTGGCCCAAAAAATAAAATAGCGGAAAAAAAACCAAAAAAAAAAGTTACTTCACCAAACCTTTTCCAACGCCTCCTCCAAATCCTGTTGTTTGCCCCAAATTGCCGGTTGCTTTCTTAGAAGTTGCTTTGCTCCCCCAAGGGTCATCTCCTTTAGATAGAAATAGTAAATGAATCAGCTACTCACATTGGAGATGTTAAGAATAGTTGCATTGTCTAACATGCTGACTCAATAACTATCTTGCTAATACAAAACAGTTTAGTCGCAATAAATTGCACCATACCTTTTTCGGGATCATCAGTAACTAGGGAATCAAAAGGATTCTTTATAGAGGTATATCCACCTGAGATTGTTCCAAGTAAATAGGATATTAGATAATAATAATAGGATTAGAAAAACAAACCATCACACTTGAGGATATATAAACCAAACAAGAGAAACAAATAAACAAACCAAAAAGTCAAAGGAGAAAATCGGGCCAAGAGTTCCCGCAAAAACAAATCATTTTATTATCAGAGATGGGCAGAGATATATCAGCCTTTCATGTTAGAAAGTAAAGATGATTGAATAACTGTCATGTATCATACTATCGTTAGTTAATAAATAGAAACTTCATGCATTTTTCAATATTCAATTGCAGAGAAGAAAATGCCTCAAGATTGGAGAACTCTCAATCCACCAGTTTTATTTACACAATAAGTTAGGGCCTCCTCTTCCATTCTCCAAAAACTATGAACAGAAAAAACACTACGTGAAGGTTCAAGTTAACTGCTACTAGAGAACATTGAAAATAACCAGTGAGAAAAACTTAGTCATAGGGATCTCTACATCTCATCTCTTGTAGATGAAACTTGGAAAGGATGGGACACTCCTAATTAATATTCCATTACAAGCTGTTACCATACAAACTAGTTTCTTCTATGTTGACCTCATAATTACTAACCAAAAACCCAAAACTTGAGGGCAGTTAATTGATTACCCTCGAACCATACTCGGTCCCTACTTAAAAATCCAAAAATCCAAAATGCATGTTTTTCACAATAAAAACAGAGTTTAAACGGCAATTTCTGTTAGAATATAATCATATATTGCTATAGGATACAGCTGCAATATATGATTATATTCTAACAATTTCTATTCAAAGGTGCTAAAAACGCCTGTGGATGAGTAGAGCATCTGGAACCACAAATGTATACCTTCCAAAGAGTCGTTGAAGCGAAATCCCCCATCCATTGCTTGTTGGTGCTCCTGACACCTCTATCAAAATTTCAGAATCAAGGAAATCAATTATATGAACGAAAAGACAAACAGATAACAAGAAATATTACACATGCAAATGAGTTGATATAATGGAACTGACATTAGACTTTGGATCAAGCCCAAAACCGACCTGTAGAACCCCCTGCACAACCAATGCACATACATATACAGTGCAGAGATTCCCTTAACCTTTCCTCAATGATTCATAAACATGGGCTTTTACTTTTTTTCTTATCCAATTATAAGGTGGATTATATCAGATCTAGATTTAAGTATGATTTTTCAGACTGGATATAGATCTCCATTTCGTAAATCTGATTGAATCTGGATTGTCAATTTGGTCATCAAAACTTCAATCAGATTTGTTGCCAGACGTAGGCAGTTGCAAAGACATAGATATAATAAAAACTAATGACTTGCCACATACAACCTAAAGACAAACTGCATGGAAGATACAAAAGAAAATTTGATTGATATTAATTCAAATCGCCGAAACAGCGACTTACGATAACAGTATCAATGAACAGTATGAGTAAGTTTGGTGTTTGTATAAATGTCAATATATAACATTCAGACATTTATACATGCACAAGTACAAGTACAAACACATGGAAAGATGTTAATGCCATCAATCAAGTCATAAAAGGTGCATACCTTCCTGTGTTCCAAATCCATCATTTCGCGTCATGAAATTGGACTTCATACCAACTTCAGAAAGATGCTCGCATTTAACGGCAGAAGTTCAGTAGCATGTAAAATAAATTTCAAATTGAGCCTTATCTCGCATCTAACAAAACAGCATTTCAGATTCCAACCAACCTGACAAGACCTTTGTCTACGAATCAACCTTAATGGTGATGTCAGAACAATAAATAGCAACAACACGGCAAAGATGGCCCTTTAGAGGACCAATTCGGATTCTCAGTGTTTGGCCAACAGAAAATGCTCCATCCCTATCCCCTTTGCGATGACTGTTGACTACATTCAAGAACTAAATTAATAGGGATACAAAATTACATCCCTTAGAATCAAACACCAGCAGAAACAATGTGCATTACACATCCATCTAAATATATACAATCACGTGTGTTCTCCTTTTCTTCCCATGGCTTCTTAAATAACTCAGGTGACTTGGGGGATCCAGTGGAATCTTCCAACCCCGGAGCACCGAATACATTGCCCTAAAGGAATAAAAGAGATAAGAAAGTGAGGAAGTATCCCAAACTCCAGTTCCCAAGGAGAAAATACTCGAGCTTCAATACATACAATGGTTTCATGGTGGACCCTTTTAGAATTACTGATATTCTCACACCTCTGAGACTTGGCACAGAAATAACCACTATTTTCCAGTTGGCTTTCATCATAGATAAAGGTTGTAGATTTGCAAATATGTTTTACAATCCCTTCCTTTCCCTGAAAAGCAAGAAAAATAACTATTAAGGTTTTATTCATCACTACCTTCTTTCATTTTACTAAGTTTTTTGCATTTAATAAAAGTCCTATAAAAAACAAAGTTAGTAATTATTAAAAAGAAGGAGATAAGATGGAGTAGAGACTCACTATAAATGGACCTTCCAAAACCCTGACAGTGTCATTTAGAGATATTGTTTTCATCTGCTGGTCCATAGTGGAAAACATTTTATCAGAGCTACTATTGTTTATCTCGTGGAGTTCAACATTCAACACTTCTGCTCCTTCCACTTCGTCATATTTTAGAATCTACAAACAATACAAATAAGAACAAGCAATGTGAAAAGAAAATTGAGAAAGAGTGAACAGAAACACCATATGCTACTACCTGGAAGCCATCACTCTCTACCCCTATGATAACACCAAAATCTTTTGGGCTGCAAAGCAAGAAACAACGTGATCTATAAAATTGAAAATAACACAATAATTGCAAAGACAACAAAAACAAGTGGCAATACTATCTTACCCAAAGAAGACAAGATCGTGCAATTGAAATTGATCCCCTTTTTTCGAACCTGATGTACCTTCTGAGCCTTTGGTTGCTCCATTACTACACTCAGACAAACGCTTTTTCCATTGCTCACCATAAAGGTGTGACAACCATTCTGCGTCATCAGATGTGTCTTTCTTGTAAGGTTTAAACTTCAGGAGCTCATCAGTTGATGGCACTACATCCACATAGCTTATTGACTCGATAGATACTTTCTTATACAGATAGCCATCTTTGAACTTTAAACCATCAATAGTCTGACAAATCTGCCCAGTTTGAACTAAGATATAAATTAATGCATCAAAGTTATGAACTTTACCTTTAGATAAGAAGAAAGCACAAGCTCTAAACCAGTAAATCACACCTTTTACCTATAATCATATAGATAAGAGAATAACACTTAAAGATAAAAGATAAAACAATTATAATTGGTGATTTGAAATGCGTTGGTGAAACTCTTAGCTTTCGGCCAATAGTATATTTACCTGGGCAGTAACTTAAAGAGTGAAGACCAATTGGTGGAAGTAGTAAAGATGGAGAACGACTCGCGGAAGTAATGGAGTAGTGAAGATGGAAATGAAACCCTAGCTCTTGGCTTTTCTACTTTTTCTTTTTTGTTGTTGTTTGAGAATTCGGATTTTGGGTCATTTCAATTTTTGCCAAAATAAAGGTGGGAAAAAATGAAACTGTCCGCTTGAATGAACTCATATTTTATGCTTTTTTTTATTACAAAATTGATTTTTAATTAATTTTTAACCACCACACAATCCAGCTGCCACAAAAGGCATACCTAAAGTCGCGACCCTAACTTAGTCGTTGCAAAAAGCTACACATCTAGCCGCGGCTAGCTCGAAGTTGTTGCTAGACACTCACTTTTTGCCACAAAAGGATACTGTCGAGGCAAAAAGGCATCTTTTGCCACCATTTTTAGTTCTCGTGGCAACAACCTGCATCTAGCCGCTACAACCATGGCCGCATCAAAAAAAGTCCGCCGCTAAAAGTCATTTTTTTGGTAGTGGTATGCCAACATCAAGAAAAACTATTTCACGAGGGCATCCCAAATCATAAGAACCAAATTGTTGATCTCTATGTGACAGTCGAACGAGAATCTGAGCAAGACCAGCTAAGATTTTAGTCGAGTTACGGTTATTGTTAAGTTATGTTCGATTTTTTTTTGTTAGTTAAATAGAATTAATCTATCTAATAAGATAGGGTTTTTTTCGCACTACAAGACAAAATAATACACAAAGGAAGGTCCAGATAATTTTGAGCAAGATCAAACAGCTGTTGAGTGCGGATCAATTATTTTGTTCAAAACTCATCGTCGAGCACTCGAACTCCCAACTCTCCTCACTATGTTCTTCATCTTCACTTTTCTTCTCATCCTTCACTAAAACACTAACCCCACTTTTTAATTTTCAAAAACGCACTTCCTCATCTACGCGTATCATTCGTTTCATCTCCATCTTTGCCGCCCACCACGACGACACATTCTCAGACAAATTTCTAGAAGATTTATTATGATATTTAATAACTGCCTCGGCTACTTTAAACAAGACTACGAGATTTCGGTCTTGCCAAATTCTTTAAGAGGTAATAATTTTATTTTAAGGTTTTGGATTGTTGAAATTTTGGTGATGGGTTTGTTTGTTTGTTTGTAGATTATATTGAGGTTGCCAGATTCATGTTAAACACCTTATATGATTAATTATGTTGTTGTTATTTTTTTAGGTATATTACAAGTTTATAACTGTTACCCCAAATCAATTTATATATAACATAATATAGGCCCCTGATTCGACTAAATATGACTCGACTGCATGCTGAATAAAATGCCATTTAGTTATGTTTTTCTGTTAACTTGAAAGTCCATTTACACAAGGTTTGGTAAGTAGTCTAGCCTACATTATACCATTATGCAGTTTAACTGCCATCAAAGTTTCGATTAATCTGTCAGAAAATTTTAAGCTATGTTCAGTGTATTTATGTCTTCCGAGTTACATTAGTGTGCAGAAACCTTCCTTATAATTGCTCAGCACTTCGTCCAAATCCTTCCTTATAATTGCTCAGCACAGGAACATATACTTTCCCATTACTTTCATACTAACCCTAATCACCTCCTTCATTCGATGAGCCAGTGACTGTTTCAGAAATATGTGAGCATATTTTCTACATTTAATCGACCCTTTTACAATATTCTTCAGTGATTAAAATGCATGTTTTTAATATTTATTCTCTTCTTTTTTCCAATGATTAAACTCCTGTAACTGTGGCGAGATTACATGCACATCTTCACTATCACTGTAACAGAAAGTCATTTCACTTCAAACACAGTCAGGGATAGAATGGAATATTAAAAACCCTATCTGAAGAATCGAAATGCAAAGATTAAACTTTTATCAATCCACTTTGAATGACAAGAATTTGTCAATAAAATTTACAAGTTTTAGAAAAATAAGATAACATGTTTTTCTCCATCTTCGCAGCCTGCATTTGTTACAATTATGGGTAATTATGTTGTTTTTATGTTAAGTTAAAAAATAATACAATATTCAGGCAACCTCATAGGTTTGAAATATTTTGGTGTTGCAGATAACCTTATTATAGGCAACATACCAAACATTTTGGGTAGACTCGGATATATAAACAGATTGACAGTACAAATATCATCTTCTATTGGGAAATTAATGTTACTAAATATATTATTTTTAGCTTTCAACAACATATATGGAATTATACATTCAAATATTGCAAAGTGCCAAAACTGGTTACATAGAATACAAATGAGTTTACCTGCTGAAGTCAGAGAATACAGGACTACCAATTTTGTAGTTGATGTTCGGGAGACTTGTATGCAGTAGATATCCCGAAATACTTGAGTATAATGAGCAATTTTACTCGAGAAAGGTTAGCTGCTAAATAGAGAATAAGACATCAATCAGGTGGTAAAAAAAATTATAATAACAGCAATAGGTAGGACTTAGAGATTACCATTTATATATAAAAAAACGTAGTGATTTTCAGCAAGATACTTGTAGTACTTCTTTGTATACCATGTTCCTTGTATGAACACCCGAGTGATCATTGAGAGAACCGTTTTTTACTAAAATCCTTGTTGTATGCCTTGATATAGACCTTAACAGCGCAACATATAGTTGTCCATGGTTGAAGACATGATCCGGCAAGTATACACCGACGCGAGGTAAGGTCTAGCCCTGTGATTTGTTTATAGTAAGTGCAAAACTTAGAAGTTTGACGCACCAATAAAAGTGCAGCGCAAAACTATTCAAATTTTAAAATCGTGCATTATGTCTACTGTAAGAAGAGTGGAGGTTTATGCTAAAACTTTCCGCAATGGCCTAATCGAAAATACATACATAATCACAATTATATAATTGATCTAAAAAAGCTTTAAAAATGACATTCTTAATACATTCTATTTTCACTATGGATTAAAAGGATGCATGGAAAGAGTTTTGAGGAAGATTTGATTGTATCGCTCTCCAAGTATGAAAGTTGGAGACTCGATAGAAATTAAATTGCGAGCTCGCAATATTAATTAGTGGACAATATGCAGAAATTGGTTTTATCCAATTCTCAAACAAAACAATTTTACAAAGCTGAAGCATCCATCAATCTGCTAGAGTGTCCTAAGGTCCCAGAGGTCAATATACTTCTCTGTAGCCCCTCTTTGAGAATTTCAATACTGAATGTTGAAATCTTAGTTGTAGCTTGTCTCTTCAAGTGAGTTAACAGGGACATCTTACCCTTAAGCGTTAAGACTTTAAGACAAAAAGGGTATGAAGCCAACCATAACCCACAAACTTCACATTGTAACAGGTATATATTGGGAAGGGGCTGCTACACAGTTCTAAAAATAAAGACTTCCAACAAACAACACGACTGGTAGTTTACTCTACCTAAGTTCAAGGCGGTAGCAAGAGAGTCACATTTAACACACAAGTCAATATTAAAATACGGGTTAGTCATTTTTTTTTTATTGCCTACCTAAGTCTTATGATGTTTTCATAATCAAGCATCGCATCCCCTCCTCGACTTGTGAATACATAGCATCAAATTTCCTCTAAGATTCTTGCATTAGAAATTCTTCGACGACAATAGAATGTAGGTGTTCCTAAAGATGACTGGCTCCTAAAGTGGGCATTACGCAAACAAACACCCAAAGTAAATCTCCTGATGATCATAGTTGGAGGGAAAAAAAATAACTGCAAAAATGAAAACCAATAGATTTCATAGCTTGACATAAACTTTTGGGTGGAATAATTATGCTTATATATCATCATGTCATATACACAATTCGGGCAGCAGTCGGATTTATAGTGATGAATTTGATTTAAAAGTTGTAATTATTTAAACCCTCAATCGCACAACCCTCAAGACTATATGGGAACCCAATCTTTAGTAGAGTTGAAAGTTCCGAAATCCCACAATGACTTTGAGATTATTAAAAAAATCTAGCCGCAGCTAACCATATTACTAATCATCATAACTATAAACTAATAGGCGGAGAAAGCATATAATTTACCATTGATGCACAGGGTCCAAATGAGTTAATTTGTTTATAATACTCTTTGATAGTAGCGAACTTATTTAATTTTATTATTATGTATATATAGTTATAGCTGTCAAGTAGGGTGCTTCGTGTGTAACCAACGAATGCCGTTTGTAAATAACTACGTAGACATAAACTTGAGCTAGCCAAACAAAAATACTATTGAAATATTAACTAAGTCCAATAACACTTATTATTCCCAAACTGAAACCTGCAAGTCAAAGTTAAACGACGTTGGATCTTTTTTGCATGATGGTAAATAAGCAAACCTGGTCATGCCCCAATCAACAAAAGAAACCAGAGGCACCCGTTATGTGTGATTGTATCGAGCAAAACTATAGTAGTATTTGTGTAAACTCCTATTGGTGTGTTGACAAAACGACATCATCTAGCTGGACATGTATTAAAATATGTTATGGCAATTAAACTCTAACCTTTGGTAGAACTAACTAAGAACGAACAACAGTAAAACATATGGAGCCCAATATGGCAAACAGACATTGTAATTTGTAGTTAATGTTATCTCAATTGAAACATATAACGGAAATCGGGTACATATAAGTCAACAATGAGCGTAACAACATTTGTCAACCATAGTGACATACACATTGGATACCATATAAAAAAAACATCAGATCGAAATCTGGTTATAAGGCCAAAGTCGAGCATGGTATTATCTTGGGTCCATACACCTAGTATAAATTGAGTCCTTAAACGGTGATCATGGGTGGTTAGAGGTGAAACACCATCATATTAATATTTGAACAAACGATGGTTTGATACTAATCAATAAAAAAAACATAATGAACAATCACAAAAAAAAAAAAAAAAAACCATGATAACACTGTAAAGTGGTACATTGAAAATTTACCTACAAACAAGAAATTATTGATGAAAGTTGCATCAAGAAATTTGAGCTGGAGCAGTCAGACGAAATCCACTACTATCATCCCTTTCTTTTTACACCTAAAAAAACCATAAAAAATAAATCGATATCAGTCTGAGGTACGCATGTAAACACCTTCGTACACATTACACACTAATTTCATCACATATTTTTATAGAAAATAAAATTATAAACACTGTTTCAATGTCACATATCTCACAGAAGTAACTACCATTAACATTTGAAAAGGTGTATATTAAAGCAGCCTATAATGCATCTTCAACAAATTATATTTGATGAATGAACAAAAATTTAGCATGCGAACAACAAAAATAGAAATGTAGAGCTATCATTTGAATGAACTGAGTAAATTTCGTGAACACTAGTACAAAAAAGGGTTTTTGTGACTATTGTAAAAGGTTATTTGTGACTGTTGTTTTCGAAACGGTCACAAATGGCATAAAATAGTTTTTGTAACTGTTTTAAAATATTTTTTGTGACGGTCATTTTTGAAACGGTCACAAATGTTTTTTTATAGAAAAAAAAGGTACATGTGTGGTGATATTAGTTTTTTTTTACTACGTTAGATATTTGACTCTCTAATTTGATGCAAAAGCGAACTCAAAGTTCTTTACTCACGATCTTCACGTTCGTAAAGTTGAAGTAAGGATCGAACTAACCTAAAAGTTAGGACAACTACAAATTGGTTGTTACTCTTAGGGAACTAGTGAGTAAGTTTATATTAAAACTAAGATTCTTACCTACACAAACATTAAATAAAAACATTAAGATTTGAAATATGCAACTAAAACAAAATACAATTTACTAAATAAAAGGTGGAGAGCTAAT
Organism: Coptis chinensis; assembly: GCF_015680905.1. Taxonomy (NCBI): domain Eukaryota; kingdom Viridiplantae; phylum Streptophyta; class Magnoliopsida; order Ranunculales; family Ranunculaceae; genus Coptis; species Coptis chinensis. The sequence goes on along the minus strand of NC_141457.1, from coordinate 18,465,888 downwards.
CCTCCTCATGTGAAAATAACATTTAGTTGTTGATTTGAAAAAGTTCATTTGATTCTTCCTAGACTCATAGACAAGCCCTAATGGAAGAAAACTTGATCCCAAACATATATGGCTCATTTCTAAACTCATACATGTTAGCAATTGGAATCAAGCAATGACTTATCTCTAAGCTCATTCTTTGATTCCTAACTAGACACTACACCAACTATCATTTTGGGATAGGATGTAGGTTTAGTTGTTCTTCCTAACAACCTACCAAACCAACAACAATTATTTTCCCTCACATGAGTTGGATTAACTCCCCAAAAGGGAAGTTAGCTCATGATCCTTGGGATAAAGGATTACAAACTAGAAGAACAAAAGAGAGAGAAAGAGGAAGAAGATAAACTAACTAAACTCACTTGCTTTTTATTTATTTTCTAGAAGAAAACCAAGGTTTTCTCCATTAAAACTATTACAAGTTTTTTCTTACAAAACTAAAAACTGAATAATAAGAATGACTAAGGAACTAAAATAATACAAGGTAAGGAAAAGAAGTCAAGGGAGTAAATGGAGTGTCCCCCCTTGTTTTGTTTTCTTCTTCATTTGAGAGACATCTCATTTCCTCCCATGTGAAACATCAAACCACATTTACTTCATTTTTATCCACCATATTAAAACAAAGTGACACCTTGCCTTTTTTTCACTATTAACACCTAATCTAATTAATTACATGCAAGGTGTCAACTTTGCACCAATAATTTGTCATTTTTGTCTTGACATGCTCCATGATTGATGACTCATCCAATCTTGTGGGCTTGTATAGTGGGTCCTATGTGCAGTCCAGTGGCGGTCCGGTCTTTGGGCAATTTTACAACTTCCCCTATCGTAGAGAGTTCATCGCCCGATTATCCGAAAGCGCAGCTCACTTGTCGCGATTCGTGAGTCCCGGTTCAAGAGGTAGGAGCTTCGAAGTTTGATGCTTCGTGCAGATTTGGAAGAATTCATATACATGTCGCTCCTGCGTTTTATTTATTGCGGTTTAAACCATATTTCCATGTTTATCGCGAATACCGCAAAAAGTATGAAAACATATTTATTTCATGATTATTAAACACATAGTTAACCAAATTTATATGTCTCAACGGGGTTCCATAATACACTTTTGGGTGCTTATTACACTACCCCCAAACAACACTTTGCTTGTCCTTAAGCAAAGAAGAGACATTAAAACAGATAAGTGGCCAAAAATGTGTAGTCCTAACTAATTCTCGTTTCGCAGAGTGCGATTGCATTGACCATATACAACAAGGCCTTAAACCACTAGGAATTCCCTAGTAGACGAGTTATAGCCTCGTGAGAGTTTTCCAGAGAAGATACTCACAAACTTCATTTATACTACAACGACTTCGATGATGTAAACTCATTTCCTAAATTAATCTCAGATATCCATACATCTCCTTAGCAGGGAACGAGGATTGATTTCTTTGAAACTCAAGTTAATATGTATTCAATAATTAAAACATCTACATATGATCATGCATGCAGTGAACTTTTCATTGAAATGTACTAGCAGGGTTGTTTCTGAATCCTTTGGAGAGTGTACCTAAATGGGTTCTCACAGGTATGTGTCAAAACACAATTTCACTCAAAAATTTTCCACTCAGGTTTTGTTAACTCCAAGATGCACGGTGGGCACACGTTTCCTCACATCTCAATGACGCGGTCGAGGAGCCGATGTCGATCAATCACGTCAACTACTTATTATCACACCACCCTACTCCTAATTGAGCTAGAGGTCTTTATTAGGTATTGTGGGGCTTAGGTGATAGTGTACAAGAAAATGGAAATGGATAATTAAAATTTATGAGTATGAGAGAATAGGGTCTTCATATATTTACACTAGAGAAATCTTTGTTTTCTTTCCTTCTTCTCACTGAGTTTTCCAACCTTGTTCTTAAGCCTCTAATGGGATTTTTTTTTTTTTTTTTTGGCTTAAGAACATGATTCTATTTTTCTTTCCTGAAGCAAATAACTGACTTTTATTTGGGACAAGTCTTTCTCTTTATTCTTTTCACATTTCATCATATTTCATACTCATCACTTAGGTAGGTTCTTTTATTTGGTTTAATAGATGGGTAAGGAATTTTTTTGGTGAAAGTGAAAGGTTTGATGAAAGGTTCAATGGAGTGACTAGCGGTAAAATTTGTAACAGGTAAGAATTTTTAGCTATGTCGATCCAAAGATGGCCTAAATTCTCTTTAGTAGGTTCGGTGGTGATCAAGTAAGTAGATGTGATTTTCTCTAATTGGGAAAACTACTCCTCCGTGGTCATCACACACAAATCACTCATGTCAAGGTTTTGGTTAGATTCTCACAGGATTTATAGTTTAAGTAACTAACCGTTGGTTCCAGAAACTTACTGCTATGTACAATCGATGATACTCAGTACATGAATGTTCATGAAAAGATGTATAAACTATTGCATACATATTATCTTAAGTTTCTTAAAAACAACTCCTAATTCGGATACTAATGTGAGATTTCTAGACAATTTTCATCATTGAAAAGGAAACAAGACTTTGTCACTAAGTACAATTATTAACATGAAAATAAAAACTATATATAGGTTACAATTTGATTAATATTTGCTGCAGGGTTAAAGCACCCCCAACAGAATGATGCTTAGTCCTCGAAGTATTAATAATTAAAGAGAGAAAGTACCTGAGAACCGTGAGCAAAATTAGGGCTAGATTGCTGGAACAGAAAGGTTGGAGAACATAATATATTATTCAGAAAAAACAAGAAAATGTTCAATAGCACACTAAACATAGCACACGAAATAAAAACAATAGCATACGAAACATGAAAAACAATAGCACACCAAACATAAGGTTTAGCTAGATATATGTACAATGGCAAACTCAAGTTTACCATCCAAATAGATGTGAAGTTCGGTGTCCTCTTGAGGAAATGCATTTCCTTAGCATCGCTACCAAAAGATAATAGTCCGCCAAATTTCTGCCCATTCTTCGCTTCCAGATTTCCTCAAATGTGTCTTCATATTTTCATCCTTCGGTAACAATGAACATGCCTCGTGTACCGAAATGACGCTTCCATTGCCGAAAACCTCAATGAACGAATGATTCTATTTGTTTGGGCACATAGCATCTACCTTGACCCACCATGAAAAGTAGCCGCAAACCGTAGGAAATGTGTCTTCATGATTCGCAAGCGGTGACCGTAAAAGTATATACCGATCCTAAAACTGCGAGCTCATTTCAGGTTGGAGATAACACAACCCTATGATGTTAAACAATGTATGACCTTGAGCTAGGGCAATCAATACAACGCAAGCGCCTCTCATTGGCGAGAAAAATGTCAATCTCCCATAATGTTCGAGTACAAATAACATCACAAATCCCCATGTTTATGGTCATGCTTTGCTAAGGAATGGTGACGCCACGCCATGCCACATGGCCATTTCCTTCTCGCTTTAATCTCAAGACCATCACCGTAAGTTTCACTAAAACGCTTGCCACCGAAAAGGCACGGTAAGAATTATGATAGATGTAATGCCATGATGCAACAGATCGATATGGAAGATCCAAAGTTAGTGCAAGTTGTTGTTCGAAAAAGATATGAGGTGTGTCACCAACTTGGATTGTGAACCCGCCTAAGTAGAAACCATGCGATGGTTGAATGCTTGTGTGTCTTCCATATTAGCATAAAGTATGCAGCCAAACTCGAGAATAAGTTTGGTCGTTGAAGAATTAGGGAAGACCATCCGATGTTTGTAATGTAGTCACGGAAGAGATGGCCATAGGTATTGGAATCCATCATAGATCGAAAGGATTGCTCGGGAATGAGTTTGGGAGGTACCATGTTTGATGAAGATGCAATTGATGAAGACGCCATAGTGGATGAAGTAAAGAAATAGGTAACGACAAAGGCAAACCGGATGGATAAATGAGTATGTAAGAGAATAGACCCTCCCCGTAAGTACATGTTAAATTATATTAGTCACAACGCAAAATGATGACAATCCTATTAAGCATTTCATACAAAAGAAGACACAAAAGTAAGACAAAATTCATAATACTGACGAAAAAATGTAATAACATATATGAGTATTTATTTATAGACTTAGTAATAGTAGAAAATTATGGATTGTTATGTTGATCTTGGAGACGATATCGCGGCACCGTGATCAAGTAGGTCTTCCATTTGTTGGCCGAAGTTGCATCTGAATGTCCCCTTTGGCCGGCGAGAGAGTACATTTGATTTTCCATTAGGAGAGCGTGATTTTGCAAAGATCGAGAATGATTTTCCAAGATCTCCTCCCCGCTCAACATCATGCATTGCTTGACGATCTTGGAAATCCCCGAAGAGTTGTGATGATGATATTCCGACGAGCATGTAGTTCCCTCAAACCATGATGAAGAAGTTTAATGCCTTCCATGGGATTAATAATGTTCAAGATGGCATTTTCATCAAATAAATGGTCAATTTGAGCTTGGGTCATTCTGCTCCTCTATCGAGTATCGAGTCCAAAACCAACGGAGTAATCTGTTTGGAGTACTTTTTGTTTGTGCTCTTTGAAGGGGTGTCTCGAGAAATTATCGATAACCCCAACACATCATAATCTAGCGTTACTAAAGTGGGTAGGGTGCTAACCTTCTTGTTTTCTTGGTGGTTACGCCCGGATGTGTTAGATTAGACAAAAGTCATCTCTTTGAGTCCGCAAAAAATCCAAAGTAGGTGAAGTTGAGGCTTTGTGACTTCGACATTGGTGTGATGTACCTACCACATTGTGTCCCAACCGATTGGAGCACAACACGCTGATTCTGTTTCAAAGAGCGTTGAAGAACAATGTGATGTGTATTTCCAACTTCGTCATGAGATAACGGTAGCTCGTAGTAAAGTTTTGGCGGAATCAAATGATGACTCTTGAAAAAGGGACCCCTGGGTATTCACTGGGATTTGAAGTATGTCGGAGATCATTTCCTTACTCAATTCCGAACATTGTCCATGGGCATTGAAGTAGAATTTTCCATTTTTAGATCCACTAAATTGGTAGAACATCAAAACCAATTCTCGGGAATAACCAGCTGCTGAATGATATAGAAGAGGCATCCATCCACGACGTATGATTTCGGTGTCAAAATAAGGAGAAAACCGGCCATCTTTGAAAGTTTTCAGGTAGTCTTTCTCTACCATTATTTTTCTTGGTTGATCCATTGGTAGTATTACTGAGGGAAGGATAGTGAAAATTGTTTGAATAAGAATGGCTGAAAAAGAAGAGATTTATAGCCAATCTATGAGTTTGTACCAATCTAGATTCCAAGTGTTGTTAATGACCCATGTGATTATGAACAGCATCATAGGGGATCCACAGTAAGTCTTGTCATGTCAGATATCCAAATACAATTAATGAGATGGTTCAATGTTAGAAAATACGGAGGAAAGTTTCACAGGGTAGTTAGACTTACACGTAATTTCAGAAATGATGATCATAACTCAGTAATAGAATATGGATAGAATAATCGAGCTGCATGTGTGACAAGTGTTATGCATACCTTGTAGCGTACACGATCTTCTCTGAACACCATATGTAACAATTAATTATTTTGGTGAGTTTTGGACGGCCTTTCTTTGTTATGGTTTGTTTATTTATTTACTTATTTATTTTATGATTATTATTTTATTTTATTTTTTTGTTTTTTTTTTTAGAGAGGAAAAGACAACTAATATACACAAATATTTAATACGGAACTTCTCCATTTAATACATAACCCGTACAAATGTGTGAGAATTATTTAACACGCCATACTAATATACAAAATGAAAATAAAAAAAAGAGATGGTTACATAGATCTAGATGTTCTGGATCATGTTATGCATGAGTGACAGGAGAATAATGATAAACACTGTTATCACGAATACTGTGATAGCCCATTCGTGTTGCTCCTTTTCCCATCGCTCTATTTGATTCATTATGTTCAAGAAATTGAGAATATGTGAAAAGAATTTGTGAAGAGGGAGAGAAGGGAATGAGTGAAAGTGGAAGAGAGTTGTATTTATAACTTGATTTCTGACCGTTGGGCATCTGACCGTTGGAATCAGTCCGTTTGGTTCTGACCGTTGGGCTTTGAGAGTAGGCCCAATGCATCAAGGGACAACTAATATAGTAGGAATTACAATAATTGCATAACTTGAATAATTTCTCATTCAAACCGTCTGGAGATACAATATTATGAGAAATCAACCGATATATAATATTTTTATCACAAGAAAACTAAAAATGCAATGCATAAGGGAAATAAACTGCTACTGGGAATCCTCCGGGTTAGCAGAAGATGAACCCGGGTTTCTACATCGTCGGCCACGACGAACTTCTGGCTGAGCTGACTGGTCTGGAATGTGGCCTATAGACTGTAGCAATCGATCTTGGAATTGCAGCTGATTTGCCAACATCATTCTCTGGAAACGGCCTTGGCGATTGGCATTTCTTCTTTGGAAATCATTTTGGGAAGTAATCATCTCTTCCTGACGAAGAAACATCCTGCGCATACTAGTGTTCATGTGTCTCAAGGCTTCCATGGGAGTGTTGATTCGGTGCATGGTAGCCTCATTAAAACAGTCGGGTGGTGAAGGGGGAGGGAGGTACGTTATCACGCCAATGTCATCTCTAGCTACCGGGTCCCAAGGTCCGTAACACAAGTCTCAAAATTCTGAAATTCTCGAAAGACCTTGTTGGAATGAAAGGAGTAGCGGACTGGAACCCTAAATTAAGCATAAGCTGAGTAACAAGTACAGCAAGAGGAGCTGACTTGTTTGACGCGGTCGTAAGAATATGGCCCAGAAAATGGACCATACAGAAAGTGTGCTTCTTCTCCTGGAGGATCCACAGCAGGTGCAAGAATGTCTTGTTCACGTCAGACGTCTTTGAATTTCCAATGACGTTGCAAGCCAGCCATTGAGTGACGGCTAGTTGGTTTCGTCTGAGCGAGTGCTGGGATCATTGTACTCTCCCTCGAGAAGCGTGTCAAACATCAAATCCCTCGTAGTCGGATACTCTGACAATAACAGGGTCGGACTATCAAAGTTTATCGAAATCAGGTCAGATTCGATATTAACTCCAAATAAGAGTTCACGTTCCAATCCATCCGCCGTAATCCAAAATTCATCACCCCGGAAACCTCCATTATTGTAAAATTTCAACACTAAATCTTCGGAGTACTGAGCTGGAATTCGATGCAATAGATATTCCCACTCTCTACTAGCAATTTCCTCATCGAAAAATGGGTGAAACATCCCGAAATTGTAGAGGTTTTCGAAATTCCTCTCAACTATGATTCTCCTTCGTGCTGCCATAACGCGGTGTAGATGATATTTTAAGGGTTAAAATAGCTAGGATTGGTGGAGGAGATGGTGCTGGAGGAAGGATTTTCAATTTGGTGGAGTTTGGCCCGCGTGCACGAGTTGAATTCACTGTTGTAGAGTCGCGTGCGCGAGGGGAGTGTGAGGGAGACCAAGATCCGGATTTTAAGGAGGAAGAAATGAGAGGGTTGGACGCGTGGGTGCCCCGCGTGTGGGTTTTTGTAGCCGGGTCAGTGATTTTGGGTTAGGTCCAATTTTTTTGCCCAAGCCCAAATGAATTCCAGAAATTCCCCTTATGTCCCGAATTGTTCCGAAATTTCAAACTTAGAATTTCGATTCGTTTTAACTCCAAATTGAACCAATGATATATCAAAATGATCGGCATTAAAAATTCCATTCACTGGAATATGACATAATCACATTCAAACTCCAAAAAAAATTTATTTTTATTTTTTTTTATTTTTATGGATTTTATTTATTTACACTTTTATATACAAATGTACAAGACGAAAAGGAACGCGTCAACAACACCGAAGTCCAAATAAAACAACACATCACAACAGCTTTAACTCAAGCAACTTTCATGTCGGCTCTGGGCTTAACCCAATCCTCGCCAGATCGCGGGCTTAACCTTTATGTTATGGGGGCCTAGAGTTCAGGACAGTACCATCCCTGACCAATGTGCAATGGTCTAGTAATAATATTACCCTTATTACATATGGTATAGCCTCAAACCGCCCCTTGATACAATCACATAGAAAATCGATCGGGGTTGGCCTGGTGGAATCCATTGCCCGCACGAACTAGGAAATGTCCGATGTTGCATATCACGACTCTCTTTGGGCACCATGGTTGGTGCTAAGGGAAAAACGAGTATATACATGTTGAGTCTTTTAACGTCAGATCCTCAAGACGAATGTGAGTCTTTTAACGTCAGATCCTCAAGACGAATCCCAACCTGGGGGAACAACGGACGACGACGAAGTTTATCCTCTGGCCGAGCTGGTGTCGACAATAATATACTTTATAATCGCCGCTCATCTCGGATAGAATATCAAGACTGACACAGAAAGGAGTTTGATAGTTCATACATACACCACCCCATCCTTTTCGCCCGTCGCTTTCGAGCAAAAGTACTACGACCATTACCTATTCAAGATGGGTGAGATTTGGACCAAATGATGAGTTGGAGTTCGCGAGGAAGAGAATAGAAAAAGGAGGAGAAAGAAGGAGTTGAAATTTTTGGTACCTATTGTTTTCCAGGAGACACGTTTGCTCGAGTATCAGAAGACATTTATACTCAGTTCTGAAGTAGAGTTTTTGTGGACTATGGTTCCGGCGCTTGCAACCACACACTCTAGGGATTTTTAGCAAAGAAAATAGAAGAGGGCCCGGCTACCCAAATGGCGTACTTTCTCTGTTTAAACACATGGAAAGAAGTACACCATCGAATCTATTAGTCTATATAGACTGGGTCATTGAGAAGAGTCTCTTCGACATCTGGAGAGCGCAACTCATGATAATGTTTAAGGCGCTGGCCATTTACTTGAAATTCACTGTCATCATTTACGTTTTTCAAAGAAATAGCCCCATAAGGGGTGACAGCAAAGACGGTGAAAGGACCAGACCATCGAGTCTTTAATTTTCCTGGAAAAATGTGTAATCTTGATTTGTACAACAAAACTTTTTGACCCACTTTGAATTCTTTTCTTAATATGTGCTTGTCATGTACTCTTTTCATGTTGGCTTTATAGGATTTCAAGAGATCATAGGCATCACTCCGAATTTCCTCAAGCTCATTTAACTGCAATTTTCTCTTCGCGCCTGCCGCGTTAGTATTATAATTGAGGCTTTTGATGGCCCATAGAGCACGGTGCTCAAGTTCAACCGGCAGATGACAAGGTTTTCCAAAAAATGAGGCGATAAGGAGACATCCCTATAGGTGTCTTAAAAGCTGTTTTTGTATGCCCACAGGCATTCGATAATCGTAGAGACCAGATCTTTTCTAGATGGATTGACAGCTTTTTCCAAAATGGATTTGATCTCTCTATTAGAGACTTCTACTTGACCAATCGGGTTTGAGGATGATACGGAGTTGCCACTTTGTGCGTGACTCCATATTTCTTTACTAATGATTCAAAAATTTATTACGAAATGTTTTCCCCATCACTAATTATAGCTTTTGGAACACCAAATCGAGAGAAAATATTTTCTTTTACTTAACAAAATGATCGCTTTTATGATCGTTAGCACGACATGCCAATGCCTCAATCCATTTTTATACATAGTCAACTGCTACTAGAATGTATAGGAAGCCATGTGAATTTGGAAATGGACCCATGAAGTCGATGCCCCATACATCAACGATTTCCACAATTAAAATGGGATTTAAGGGCATCATATTTCGTTGAGTAATGCGTCCTAGCTGCTGGCAGCGATTGCATGCTTTGCAATGCTCATGTGCATCTCTAAACAGAGTTGGCCAATATAATCCACATTGTAGGACCTTGGCCGCAGTTTTCTTACCACTAAAATGACCACCACAAGATTATTCATGACAGAAGGATAACACATCATTGTGTTCCCAATTAGGGATGCAACGGCAGATTAGTTGGTCTGAACAATACTTGAAGAGGTAGGGGTCATCCCAGAAATAAAATTTCACAGTGGAGAAGAACTATTTTCGGTCATTACGAGACCAAGATGAAGGGACTTCTTCGGTAACTAAGTAATTTACTATGTCAGCGTACCAAGGGGACGAAAAAATAGAGTACAAGTGTTCATCTGGAAAGGAATCACAGATAGGTTCGGTATTAGTATCAACATCACTGACAAGTCGTGATAAATGGTCTGCAACCACATTTCCGCAACCTTTTTTATCTTTAATTTCTAGAGTAAACTCTTGCAAAAGGAGAATCCATCGGATCAACCTTTGTTTTGCATCTTTTTTCGCTAATAGATAACGAAGTGCCGCATGGTCAGTGTAGACAATAGTTGGAGAACCCACTAGGTAAGAACGAAACTTATCCAAAGCATATACAATGGCGAGAAACTCTTTCTCAGTGGTGGTATAGTTACGTTGAGCTTCATTAAGGGTTTTACTCGCATAGTAAATGACAACTGGCTTATCTTCTCGGCGTTGCCCTAGTACAGCTCCAATAGCATAGTCGCTCGCATCACACATTAATTCAAAAGGTTTAGACCAATCAGGTGGTTGAATTATGGGAGCGGTAGTTAATGCGGTTTTTTAAATTTCAAAGGCTTGTTTGCAATTGAAACTGAAATAAAAAAATGGCATCTTTAAGCAGGAGATTGGTTAAAGGTCGAGCAACCTTTGAGAAATCTCGAATAAATCTCCTATAGAAACCTGCGTGTCCTAAAAATGCGCGAATGTCTCGAACTGATTTTGGTATAGGAAGTGAAGCAATTTTTTCTATCTTAGCTTTGTCGACTTCGATTCCGTCCTTTGAAATGATATGTCCTAAAACTATTCCTTTTGTAACCATGAAATGACATTTTTCCCAATTAAGAACAAGGTTTTCTCTTCACAACGCGTGTAAAGACTTTTTCAAGATTTGATAGACAACTATCGAAAAGAATCTCCATATATGGAGAAGTCGTCCATGAACACTTCCATAAAACGCTCAACCATATCACTGAAAAATGTGAAGCATGCAGCGTTGGAAAGTACCGGTGCATTGCAAAGGCCGAAAGGCATTCGCTTTATATGCAAATATACCAAATGGACAGGTGAACGTGGTCTTGTCTTGATCGCCAGGTGGTCTATGACTATCTGAAAATAACCTGAAATAACCATCAAGAAAATAGTAATATGCATGACCGGCTAAACGTTCGAGCATCTGATCGATGAATGGGAGTGGAAAGTGATCCTTACGAGTGACGGCATTAAGTTTGCGATAGTCAATGCATATTCGCCATTTCACTGGAATACGAGCGGAAATGCATTCATCTTTATCATTTTTCACAACTGTAATGCCAGATTTCTTGGGAACAACGTGTATTGGACTCACCCAAACACTATCAGAGATAGGGTAAATAATACCCGCATCAAGTAATTTTAAAACTTCGTCTTGTACCACATCTTTCATGGTAGGGTTTAGGCGACGCTGCGGTTCACGCGACGTCTTAGCATTTTCTTCAAGGTGTATGCGATGGGTGCACACAGTAGGTGCAATGCCTTTAATGTCAGCGAGGGACCATCCAATAGCAGAACAATGTTGTTGAATGACATTAATTAAACGAGCTTCCTGATCATCAGTTAATTGTGAAGAAATGATAACTGGGTGACGACCATTTGGATCAAGCTGTACGTATTTTAATTCCGAAGGAAGAGGTTTTAAATCAGGGGTGGGCGGAGTGGGTATTAAAGATTCTTGAGGAAAGTCATCATCCATGCAAAAAAGATTGATGTTCACCCAGTTCTTGGACATCATCACAAATAGGTCAAATAATGGTATTGACTCTAATAACTCATTTACTTCTTGTGTATAATCATCGCCCTCAAACTTCGAATTAAGCTAAAGGAAAGAAATTGGTACACTTCATCTTCTGGAAACGAGTTTGTTAAATACTCTTGCGGAATGTTGTCAACCCTGTTCACCTCACCATCAATGTCAGGCTCTGGAATTTGTTTCATCAATTTGAACACATTTACCTCTACCGATAGATTTCCGAAGGACATGGTCATTGAACCATCCCTACAGTTAATAAGAGCATTAGCAGTTGCTAGGAACGGACGTCCTAAGATGATAGGAATGGAATCACATGCAACTTCTATATCCAAAATAACAAAGTCTACAGGATAGAAGAAGTCTTAGACTTTTACGAGGACGTTTTCCACAATTCCTTTTGGATACTTTATGGAACGATCGGCTAACTATAGAGTCATGGTGGTAGGTTTGAGCTCATGAAGACCTAGTTGTTTAAATAAGTAATATGGAAGTAAGTTCACACTAGCTCCTAGGTCTAGAAGCGCAGTAGTCGTATATTTGTCACTTAAGGTACATGGAACCGTTGGTCTACCAGGGTCCTTGTATTTGACTATACCATTGTGTTCTATGATGGATGGAAACTGTTCGGTGAGGAACGCTTGTTGAGGAACATTAGTTCTCCTTTTTGTGGTGCACATATCTTTCAGAAATTTTGCATGTTTTGGTAATAGTTTTAAGGCATCGAGAAAAGGCAAGTTGATCGTCAAATTTTTAAAAGTCTCTCGAATTTCAAAGAAAATTCTCATCGGGTTTATTCTTTGCCAAGCGCAAGGAAATGGTGCCTTAAGACGAATTTGGAAAAGGGGTCTTCTTGCTTATTTCCTAAATTCGAGATGTTGACTTTGTTTGATCCGGTGAATCGTCCGTAGGTTCATTATTAGAAATAGGTTTATCTGAACCTTCGATTCCTTTGGTTGATCATCCGCATAATGTGTTTGATTGTCTACCATTTTTCCAGATCATAGAGTAGTGATTGCATGCACCTCACCTTGATTGGAGGTGCTTGTACCAATGCATTAGTAAGTTCAAAGGTCGTGTTTTGCTTTGTTTAGGGTTTAGAACTGCTTGTCCAGGAAACACGCCTTTCTGACTCTTTTCTTGCGCCAATTGTTGAAGTGATTGTTGGATAGACGTTAAAATTTGAAACTGTTGGTTCATGTAAGCTAAGAAAGTCTCGTTTGTCCTATCCAAAAACGGGTTATGCTTGGGTTGTGCAAATGTAGTATTTCACGACTATTGCTGAGAAGTTGTTGATTATAGTTGGGATCTGGATTAGCTGGAACAAGGTTGCAGTTGGTTTGATAGTTAGCATTGGAATTATTTTGAAATTGACCTTGTTGGTATTGTTGATTATTTCCTTGGCGGTATGGAATAAAATTGTTGGTAGGTCGAACAGGTGGATTAGCGAAACCTGGAGGAGCCCCCATTTGTTGGTTATTTTGGCGCCAAGCGAAATTCGGATGTTGTCTCCACGGTGCATTGGGAATGTTGAATGCACATGCTTCCTTCGATGGTTGAGTAGGGGAAACATATAACAAGGGACAATATGCATCAGGATGGTCAGGACTAAGACAAAGGACACATGGGGCGGTGTCAACGTTCATGACCGGTTTTGGTAGTTGATCGTTTACTTGAACTGCAAGGGCATCTACTTTTTTAGTTAGGGATTCTATCAAATTTTTTATTTCGGGATCGGGTTTTACCTCAAAAATAGATGTGGCCTTTGTAACATTGTCCTTTGATGACCTAGACGACTCAGTGTTACCCCAGTGTGTACCTTTTTTCACTTGTTTTCAAGAAAAGTATAAGCTTCAGTAGCTCCTTTGTCCATGAAGCAACCGCCGTTCATTATATCAAAAGTTTCTTTTTGATGATCAAAAAGACCATTAAAGAATGAACGAACAAGGACAGCTTTGTCCAGTTGGTGATGAGGACATTCTAACGAAGATCAATAAAAACGACTCCATGCTTCTGTAAAGGATTCATGAGGATTTTGACGAAAGAATTGAATTTTCTGAAGCATTTCAGTTGTTTTTTCTCGAGTGTAAAACCGGAAGCATGAAAGCTTGAACTAGTTTATTCCATGTGTCTATGGATGTGGCTGTTGTCCCGCTAGCCAAATTGACGCTTTTTCCGCTAAAAGTGAATGGAAACAAATGAAGCAAAAGTTGTTCCTTAGAGACTGGCTGGATGGTGAAATGTTGTTGCCACTTGTTGAAGCCTCACGAAGATGATTGTAAGGTTTTTCGTGCTCCAAACCATGATATATAGGTAACAAACTGAAAACGCGTTTGGTGGGATCACGAGAATCACCGACAATGTCCTCAAGTTTGATCAGGGGAAGAAGGTCCTTCCCCAGTAATGCAAAGATATAGAAGTCCGAGAGGGGCTTCTCTCAGTGGAGGATCGTCGGCCATAATGACAGAAGTTGATGGCGACGAAGGATCGTGATGAAGGTAATTAACAGAAGAAGAACAATTTTTAGGTGAGAACTTACGCAATTGCTTATCGTATTTTTTTCGACGATAGGTATGTTCAATTTCTTTAGTGGAACCAGACCTTAATCTCATGCAAGCATAAAATTAGATCTAACTTATAGAAGGAATTTAGTAGGACTCGAATTTTATTATTATCTTAAACATTAGAGTTGAACAACATTGGCCTAAACTGCTGCTAACATAGCAGTGAAGCTAGGAATATGTGAGCATAAACCAACGGCCAGGTCACAAGAGAGATATGAGGGAGGCTTTCCGTGCAAGCACGGTTCTAATTAAGTAACCTCAATCTTTCAAGTTTCCTAGACACCATTGGAATATGATTAAGATTTATGGAATTAAAATTTATGCAAAGGCGGTATTAATTTTAATTTAATTTGTTTTTAATTAATTAATTATTATTATTTTTTTTAAATTTATGCAAGGGTTAAAATACAAACATGCAAATACGATCTACTCATACAATACTAGGTACAGTAGCATGTGAAGATACTCTACTCATACGTATAGCTATACGAATAGGCAAGCTTGTGTCATCGATAAATACTTCCATAATGCATGGCAAATATACATCAAGAATACATATATGTATCGCTAATTTGTAAATTGATATTACGTAAACGATATCAACAATGAATGAGCAAATTTGAATCACTCATACGTATCTAAATACATTAGCATGCGAATATAGTATACATACGCATATAAATACGACAAAACTAAACATGCAAAGTATTATACATAAACTAAAATACGACTCTTGTATTGCATAATAATTCGATTTCGACAATACTCATTGAGATTGCGAAAGTGTCATATAGAGAGCAAAATTTTACCCCGTAGGGTTTAGAAACAACTTACCCAACTCAGATTTTAACCCTCGTTGGAATGTTCTCCTCTTTCTTGACAAAATCAACTTATTAGACAATACCGTGTACGTATACGTAGAGAAATACTAAACATGCAATAATAGACACTTATACATATAAATATAGATACTCATGCAAAACAGTACCATTGGTATGTACATATACATTAATATGCAATTCATACCCACTTAATCGCATATAAATATTTACGGGTGTATTAATATGATTCATGCATATTTCTAGCCTAAGACGTAAATAATAATCCATAAACTAATTTATAATAACTACGTACATGGCATTCATGCAATAAAAAAAAAACACAGTAAAACGTTGGAACCTGTAGCTTCCCGCTAGTCCGCCAAAGAGTGAAACAGACGTTTCAATCGTCGACATGATTAATCCCAATAGATATTCGAAATTTCAGGTATAGGTCCAGAGATTTAGGCCTGGATATGGATCAAGGTAGATCAGGGGATGCTGGAGGTAAATTATTAGCACCAACGAACAAATGCACTGCGCGGACGCTGGTTACACTAGCGACGCGCGAAGTCCGTCTGCGCCGCACGCGGATGATTATCCCATAGTAAGCTCAAATTTTCAGAGCAACCTTATATGTGGCTGTAGTTTACGTTCCCAGTTCTAACTTTTTGTACCTGGAAGTAGAGCAAAAAATCCGTGAGCGAACAGGTTGTTTACGAGTGAAAAATTTTAAAAAAAACATAAAAAAAAAATGAAAGGGGAGAAAGCAAGAGAGTAGGGGTTCCCCCTTGATACAACTTCCAATCTGTAGAACAAGTCCTATGCCTTTAGAACAGCAGTGGCGCCATTTTGATATTAGCTTTTTTTTACTACGTTAGAGATTTGACTCTCTAATTTGATGCAAAAGCGAACTCAAAGTTCCTTACTCACGATCTTCGCATTCGTAAAGTTGAAGTAAGGATCGAACCAACCTAAAGGTTAGGACAACTACAAATTGATTGTTACTCTTATGGAACTAGTGAGTAAGTTTATATTAAAACTAAGATTCTTACCTACACAAACATTAAATAAAAACATTAAGATTCGAAATATGCAACTAAAACAAAATACAATTTACTAAATAAAAGGTGGAGAGCTAATCCTCCTCATGTGAAAATAACATTTAGTTGTTGATTTGAAAAAGTTCATTTGATTCTTCCTAGACTCATAGACAAGCCCTAATGGAAGAAAACTTGATCCCTAACATGTATGGCTCATTTCTAAACTCATACATGTTAGCAATTGGAATCAAGCAATGACTTATCTCTAAGCTCATTCCTTGATTCCTAACTAGACACTACACCAACTATCATTTTGGGATAAGATGTAGGTCTAGTTGTTCTTCCTAACAACCTACCAAACCAACAACAATTATTTTCTCTCACATGAGTTGGATTAACTCCCTAAAAGGGAAGTTAGCTCATGGTCCTTGGGATAAAGGATTACAAACTAGAAGAACAAAAGATAGAGAAAGAGGAAGAAGATAAACTAACTAAACTCACTTGCTTTTTATTTATTTTCTAGAAAAAAACCAAGGTTTCCTCCATTAAAACTATTACAAGCTTTTTCTTACAAAACTAAAAACTAAATAATAAGAATGACTAAGGAACTAAAATAATACAAGGTAAGAAAAAGAAGTCAAGGGAGTAAATGAAGTGTCCCCCCCCCCCCCTCTTGTTTTGTTTTCTTCTTTATTTGAGAGACATCTCATTTCCTTCCATGTGAAACATCAAACCACATTTACTTTATTTTTATCCACCACATTAAAACAAAGTGACACCTTGCCTTTTTTTTCACTATTAACACCTAATCTAATTAATTACATGCAAGGTGTCAACGTTGCACCAATAATTTGTCATTTTTGTCTTGACATGCTCCATAATTGATGACTCATCCAATCTTGCGGGCCCGTATAGTGGGTCCTATGTGCAGTCCAGTGGCGGTCCGGTCTTTGGGCAATTTTACAACTTCCCACCTATGCGTAGAGTTCATCGCCCTGATTGTCTAAGCAGCTCACTTGTCGCATTCGGAGTCCTGGTTCAAGAGGTAGGAGCTTCGGAAATTTGATGCTTCTGTGCGGATTTGGAAGAATTCATATACATGTCGTTCCTCGTGCTTTATTGCAGGTTTAAACCATATTTCCATGTTTACTGCGAATACCTGCAAAAGTATGAAAACATATTTATTTCATGATTATTAAACACATAGTTAACCAAATTTATATGTCTCAACGGGGTTTCATAATACACTTTTGGGTGCTTATCATGTGGCATATTATTTGTCACCATTCCCCTATTTGTCACCATTCCCCCAAAACAGTTACATATTCCCCAACTTTCACGTGTCTGTCTTGGACCCAAATATTTCGGCCCACTAACTAAAACAACTTGAAACACAACCCACGTTCGGTTTTTTTGAATTACAATATCTTATCTTCTCATTTCACAACAGAGCACTCGATCTCTCTTCCAAACTTCAATTTCACGTCTCTCTCTCTCTCTCTCTCTCTCTCTCTCTCTCTCTCTCTCTCTCTCTCTCTCTCTCTCTCTCTCTCTTTCGGTTACTTGATTTGCGAAAAGATTTACCTTTTCTATTTTCGAATGAAGCAATATCATCATCACTTTGGTAGTGTTTGTTTTAATAGCATGAGTTATGGTTCACTTCTTAATTAGAAGCTCTTCAAATTCTTTTATTACTTATTGGTTAGTCTCTTCCGTGAAATCTAGTTGCTTTCTTATTTTCTGTTCAAAGAAATTAGTACTGTGATTTGGTAATTTCTTCTTTGAGATGCATATTCATTTAGTTAGGGCATCACATTTCAGTTGTGGTACAAACTTGATTGGACGAACTAATGATTGCTTGGGTAGCAACCGTTTTCTCTTATAAATGGTGAATGAACATGAGACACTACTTCTTTTGTGTTTATGAGATATGGATGATGTATATGGATGATGTAGATAGATGATGGTCGTTGAACAAATAGAAGCATATCAAAACCTAATTATCCCTCAATAAGTAAAGGATGAGTAGGGTATCGTTCCACTTTTAAGTGTATGGTATGTGAAGGACAGGATTGGAAAGGGGGTTTGAAGGATTAAAAACTATGATTGTAGAGATTTTAGATTCTAATGCTAAACTAAACTAAATCAACTAAACTATGGTGTTCTTCGACTCTTCTTCTTCTCGTTCTTCGTGTTCTTCCTTCTTTATGGAAGGTTAATCTTCTCCTTCAAGGGAGAAGATGAAGCCGGTGCTTAAGGTTTGTTGATTCTTTTGGTTCATGGTGTTCTTCAATCAGGTTAGTTCTTTATGTTTTTAATTATTAGTTCCATTGCCCAGACCAGGGGATGGAAGTATAGATTAAGGTTTTTATTTATGAATATCATGCTAGTTTAGGGTTGTATTTATTGCAATTGAATATTTGTTAGTAACATGCTTTTATTTATTGCAATTGAATACAATGCTAGAATAGGATTTTATTTATTGTAATTGAATATTATACTATTATTCTTTACTTTTCTTCTAGTTGTGTAGTGTTTTAGAGTAAGGAAAGTATTCATTGTGTTTGCCTTAGATAGTGATTCATTGAATAGCTGCCCAAACTCACATAAAAGGAAAGAAGATACTAGTAACATGAACATATGACCAACCTTAAGTAGAGTTATTTGTTAATGATGTTTCATCCAAGAGGGCATCGGCACTCACTCGATTGCCTAATTGTAGTCTACTTGTGAGAACAACCATGAAGCAAAAGGTCATTGAATCAAAAGTATTGGTGGATTCTAATCTCTTGAATTCCCTCTCCTATAAATTATCAATAGTTTAGTTTAGTTTAGTTTAGCATTAGAATCTACAATATCTATAATAATAGTTTTTAATCTCTCAAACTCCCTTTCCAGTCCTGTCCTTCATATAAACATACACTTAAAAGTAGAACGATACCCTACTCATCCTTTACTTATTGAGGGATAATTAGGTTTTGATACGCTTCTATTTTGTTCAACGACTATCATCCATCTACATCATCTACCTATATCATCCATATACCATCTCATCTACACACAAAAAGAAGTTGGTCACTTGTCCAGCTAATCTTTCTAATATCTAATCGATGAATGGCAATGGAAAATGGTCTTTCCTTGATACGCTATTCAGCTTCCTGTAATCGATGCAAACTCTCCATCCAGTCTGAATCCTGGTTGGAATCAACTCATTGTTCTCATTCTCGATCACTATGGTTCCAGACTTCTTCGGCACAACTTAAGCTGGACTAACCCATTGACTATCAGAAATAGGGTAGATATTGCCGGTGTCAAGGAGTTTGATGACCTCTTCTCATACTACTTCCTTCATCTTCGAATTAAGCCTCCTCTATGGTTATTTAGAAGTCTTGGAATCCTCTTCCAAATGAATCCTATGTTGAACTATCATAGGGCTGATCCCCTTAATATCATCAATTGTCCAACCTATAGCTGACTTGTGTTCCTTTAAAAGTGCTACTAACCTGGATTCCCGCTCCTCAGTCAAATCTGATGCAATGACTACTGGGTAGGTTCCCAAATCTCCCAAGAAAAATACTTGAGTGTAGACGGCAAAGGTTTCAATTCTAGCTTAGGCGGCTCCTTCTTAAGCTCTTTAGACGGCAAACATACTTGACACTACTTCTTTTGTGTTTATGAGATATAGATGATGTAGATGGATGATGGTCATTGAACAAATAGAAGCATATCAAAACCTAATTATCCCTCAATAAGTAAAGGATGAGTACGGTATCGTTCCACTTTTAAGTGTATGTTATGTGAAGGACATGATTAGAAAGGGGGTTTGAGGGATTAAAAACTATAATTGTAGAGATTTTAGATTCTAATGCTAAACTAAACTAAATTAACTAAACTATTGAGAATTTATAAGAGAGGGAATTCAAGATATTAGAATCCACCAATACTTTTGATCTATGACCTACTGCTTCATGGTTGTTCTTACAGGTAGACTACAATTAGGCAATCGAGCGAGTGCCGATGCCCTCTTGGATGAAACATCGTTAACAATTAACTCTACTTAAGGTTGTTCCTATGTTTATGCTATTAATATATTCTTTCCTTTTATGTAAGCTCGGGCAGCCATTCAATGTATTACCGAGAGCAACATCAAGGAGTACTTCCTAATAGGGCGGCCATTCAATGAATCACCACTTAAGGCAAATACAAAGAATATTTCCCCTAGGCAGCCACTCCCTGAGCTACCCTTTCTAAGGCAATACAAAGAATACTTCTCTAACTCTAAAGAATTATACTACTAGAAGAAAAGTAAAGAACACTAACATGATATTAATATTGCAAAACATAAACCATATTCTATACTTCCATCCCCTGGTGTGGGCAATAAAACTAATAACTAAAAACATAAATAACTAACCTGATTGAAAAACACCATGAACCAGAAGAATTATTAAAACTTAAGCATCGGCTTCATCTCCTCCCTTGAAGGAGAAGATTAACCTTCCATGAAGAAGGAAGAACACAAAGAACGAGAAGAAGAAGAGTCGAAGAACATAAGACTAGAAAGACTAATTTATTAAGACTCGACTAGTTAAAACCGAATCTTTTATTATTAATCTCTCTCTGCCTCAAGTTTTGGATACAAGAATATAAGTGAATTGGCAAATTACATGAGGCACTTAGGTCCTCTATTTATAGGGGTTACAATGAGTTCTAAAAGTATTCCAAACCGCCATTTGTTTCCTAATACAAATAGACTTCTTTTAGAGTCCAACTTTGTCTCCAAAACTTAGAAGACAGTGGCTACAGTGTCGTTTCATGCGTCTGGACGCACTATCCTTGTGTCTCAGACGCGAAAATTGCGTCTGGACGCACGATCCATGCATCCCAGACGCGAAAGTCTATTTTCCCTCTTTTGCTCTATCCTTCTATCCTCTTTTGCAGGCTTTGGTCCAAGCAACGAATCCTTTGGCCTTGTGCTTCCAAATTGGCTTTAAAATAGGTCCAAGTCGCCTCTTTAATAGCTTCAATTCCTTGGCCTTTCCCATGATTGTCCACGGGTTTCCCATGTGATCCTTAATGCTCCGTTTTACCCCTTTTTCTCTAATATTTCACAAAACTCTCTTTTTCAGCTGTAGAATCATAAAACATAACTTATAAACACTATTAGTCCACTAAGATGGCTAAACAAGAGGCATAATCAAGAGTTAAATTACACTTTTTGAGCACTTATCAACACGCCTCTATCAGAGAAGAGCAACCCAACAAGGGAACTGGCGCAGGTTAGTTGATTTTAGTATCTTCTTTGATTCTTCGTGTTTAGTTTTCAACTTTGCCAATTGTGTTTTTAACAAAACTTGTAATCCTTGAATTGGTAAATTAGGTAAATTTGAGTATAAGTTGAAGTATTAGTTTCCTGAAACAAAATTACATCTTGAATGGTTTTACTGTTGTTTCTGGAAATGAGGTTAATTTAAGCTTTTAAATTTCATACCATGAAAGCATCAAACAATGTCAAAGTTACTGCTGAAAACATGAAGTGTATCAGGACCTATACTAATATCCTTTTTGTCTTGATTAGGATATAATAGCTCAATTTACATAACTAGGTTTAGTTTTGGTACTTAATTCTCTTACTACTTGGAGAAAATAGCTTTAGAGCAAGGTGTTTGGCCAACCCTCATTGGGCTTCGTCATTTTGACACTGGAATTGAAATAATACATAGATACATAACATAGCTCCAGTTTCCAAAATGCCTCATTCTTTTTTATTACTATATCCCCTTGCAAGCATCTCCTTGTGTCCTTTATAATGAAGGCCCCTTATTGGTTGAGCTTTTGTACGTTTATGGTCTGATTTATTTTAACTGATTGTTTAATTGCATTTAAATGGTGAGGATTTTTCTAAGCATAGTTGGAGGTTTTGTCAAATGCATTGCCATGACTACCTAAGGCACCATTTGGGAAACGTAGCCTCTTCCGTTGCACTTGACACTTGTACTTTGTAGTATGGTTTATGACCGATCCTCAATAGATTTAAGACAACCAAATCTTTCTTAGTTTCTTTAGTAGAAGTATGTAAAATGAAGATTTCACTTGTTGTCTATCAATGTTACATGCCACAACTTCTTATTAAGATGTGTTATCTATCAGTTGCTATATAATACTATTTAAATGCTACTAACCCAATATGTTATGTTCAATTTCTAGTTTCAATTTTATTCAAGTTGTAATCACTTACTGGGTGTGCTGACGGAGGGGACGGTGTGTGTTGGAGTTGATTGGCAGTGGAATTTAGACGTTGGAGCTTATCTCTTGATGATCAATGAATATCCTGCTAGACAAGGTATTGATATACAAAATTTGTAACTTGCTCTTAATTGGCAATGTGTGTTTCATAGACTAATTTTATATATGCATTGATTTATCAGTCATTTTTTCTTAATTTAATTGTGGTTTAGATGTAATATTTTCGTTATTGATTTTTTATGCAACTAGTTAGCCGATTTGTTCACATTGATTTAACTTGGCAATGGTCAACTAATTGTAGTACGCTAAGTTGCGCCTTGGTACGCTTGATATTTTTGTACTTGTTTTCTTAGTATTAAACAGGTGAATTACTATGTATGAGCAACTTTAAGTGGATCAGTAAATATAGGAGAGCCTTATGGTTATATATGTATGAGATCCATACCTTATGTTATCTAGCAAATTGTAATTGGAGGTGGACATGCAGGATGAAGAGGAGGCGGCGTGCACTAAGGTATGCTAAATTTATCAGCAAGCTTGTATTGGTTATATACTTATATGCTACACACACCTCCTGCTTGAACCAAGCAAGAGCTGGGGTCTACTCCAAGTGACCAAATACCTCTCACATAGAGGGGGGATAAAAAGAAAATAAAAAGGGGTATCCACTGTTTTTCTCCTCCATTTTTTTAGTTAACTTATATCAATAATGAAAAATGACGGAGGGTTTTAGTATATGCTATGTTCAATTATTTGACCCTATATATATATATATATATATATATATATATATATATATATATATATATATATACATCACATGATCCAACTACTTTGATTTATCAAGTTTATTTTTTTCAGATTTGATTCTTTGATCTTGGTTGCTTCATAGTTCATATGCTTTTAGTGTTTTTGGAAATTAATAATCACAAACAATGGTTTACGATCATGCGACGTGTCACATGTTTAGTTTTCATCACTTTATGATCATGCGACGTATCACATGTTTAGTTTTCATCACTTAACTAAGTTAACTTAGATCATGCTAACACCTTTCGATTCTACTTAATTTTATACAAGTTGTTAGCTCATTCATGATGTAATTACTTATTTAATTAAGGAACATTGCCACCTGATTTACTTGATTTGGTTGTGGATTTGTTCAAATTCCGGTCTAGTTCTTAGAAGCTCTCCCACTTTTTTTGCCATGTTGGATCTTCGCTTATTTGGTTAGTATTTTTACATCAAAAGCTATTCACTCTCTTTTCAGTAGTCAGAATAACTTAATAGCTTAAGCCTGGATTGGAATTTTAGTTGCATACTAAAACATAAACTAAGAACTATCTTCATCCATTACTATTCAAGCACTAGGTCTCATCGTCTTCACCCACCAGTTCGATGAGAGTACTGAACTTTCTCCCAATTTCGGATCGAGTGAGGAAGCTTTTATTTCTAGTTCTCCTTTCTCTCTCACGTGTATCCTATAGTATGTATCTCGACCCAAATTAAATTATGTACTCATGTATATGGATTATACAACTGAAATATTAGAAGCTGTCAAACCTCATGCTAAAGGTTTAGAACTTGTTAAAGTACTATCAGGTTTCTTCAGCACCTTTTGTTGTGTAATGGCTACTGCTCAAGCTATTGTTGCTGCACAAGCACTTTAAGCTCACTGCTGTTTGGATGTTGCAAGCACATAACCAAGCGGCAAAAGATACATCTAGTATGGCTTTTGTAGATGGTAGTTGTAATGGTACACTGTGGGCTATTGTTGCACACTGTGTTTGGTCCTTGGCGAGGTTTCATCTTTGTTCTATGGTTAATTATGGATTCCCCCTTGTCCAACTTTTACAAATGTTGCTATCTAACTTTGTACAACCCTATTTTCTTATTCACTAAAGATTAGAAGCAATTGTTATATGGATTTTATTTGTTTTGGGCAGTTCTCTTTATTGGAATAATCATTAAAGCTTAGTAATAAATGATTTTTTTGTCATTCCACTTTATCTTTAGCATTTTTAAGATTTGGTGGGATCAACAATGGTCGCTAGGTATTCGATGAAGATGGCCTAGTATTGTAGTGTGGTAGGTGCCCAAGTCTTGTTTTGATCTTTTAGTTCATTAGTTTTTATTTTTTATTTCTTATATTTTTAACTTTTGCAGATCAAGAAACTAACTTTTTGGCCAGCAAGAAGACTTCCACCTCGGATAGATGTCAAAGCTCGTAGTTTGTTCGGTGTCTCTAAGAATGTCTTTCGAACTATAATGAAGACTAATCGCAAGTGTTTGACGTGAATGTGACTTGGTCACAATTCTTTCTTAATCTATTCATTTATATATTATTAAGTACTTATTGATTACCTAAGTTTTATGTCTATTTTTGCTACAGGAATATTCAATGGAGTTCGCATTTATGAATGCTATTTGAATTGTAATGGATTATATTTCAGGTTTATATTTGTTGCAGGTCCAATTCAATGTGAAATGCCTGTTTTCAAATATATACAAGTTTTTTTTTTTTGAAAAAAATTATAACATTTACCACGGTTTTGCTAGAACTGTCACAAAAGATACCTTTTTTTGTGATGGTTTTTGACCAGTTGTTACCATTTTTAATGGCTGAGAGAGGCTAATATGGAACAAATATTTGTGACGGTTTTAGGAAAAAAATAAATGACCCCCATTCCGTCACGGTTTTGGAAAAAAAAAAACCAATGACAAAAGACTTTTTGTCACTGTTTTTAACAATGATATAAAGCCTTTTTTTTTTTGTAGTGGAAGGATAAGAGCCTCAGAGTTACTCCTGACCGGGAAATGCGTAACAAAAATAAAATAATGCAAATGGAAGCACATAAATCATGCTAGATCATCAGTTATCTGACGAAGAGGAGAACCACCGCCTATAGAAGCATAGCCTTCTTTACTTTTGGGTGCCCTAAACACAGATATGAATTGCGCCAAGGGACTCTGAAGAAATTGAAACAATCTTGGCAACCGAATAATATCTTGTCAACCATAAGAAAATAGAGCTTGAGAAAGAGATTCAATCTGATGGTGGAACATGTACACATATAGTAGGCAAAATAACAAAAGCTTGATAACTAAAAATATATATAAGGTAATAAGCTTATGGTTTGTACAGGAGAAAAATTCATTCTCAACATTTCCTTGCATTAACATCCATAATTATAATAGAACTCCGCTCCTTCAAAGAAATGACTGCCAAAACTTGGGGATCTTCGGGAGTGTCTCATAATTCATGGAGAAGAGCACTTTTGATAAATACATAGTTATATACTTGAAGCAACTTCAGAAGAAATAATACACCTAACTCTCTTTCTATACGTTTTGTGTGCGAGATGTTTGAAACCTTTGAAATTACTTCGCATTTTGGGTGGATTTGTACTTACACACATCTCCTTACAAAAAGCTTAGCATCCATAATTATAATAGAACTCCGCTCCTTCAAAGAAATTACTACCAAAACTTGGGGATCTTCGGGAGTGTCTCATAATTCATGGAGAAGAGCATTTTTGATAGATATATAGTTATATACTTGAAGCAACTTCAGAAGAAATAATACACCTAACTGTCTTTCTATACGTTTTGTGTGCGAGATGTTTGAAACTTTTGAAATTACATCGAGTTTTGGGTGGATTTGTACTTACACACATCTCCTTACAAAAAGCTTAGCATCCATAATTATAATAGAACTCCGCTCCTTCCAAGAAATTACTGCCAAAACTTGGGGATCTTCGGGAGTGTCTCATAATTCATGGAGAAGAGCACTTTTGATAGATACATAGTTATATACTTGAAGCAACTTCAGAAGAAATAATACACCTAACTCTCTTTCTATACGTTTTGTGTGCGAGATGTTTGAAACTTTTGAAATTACTTCGAGTTTTGGGTGGATTTGTACTTACACACATCTCCTTACAAAAAGCTTAGCATCCATAATTATAATAGAACTCCGCTCCTTCAAAGAAATTACTGCCAAAACTTGGGGATCTTCGGGAGTGTCTCATAATTCATGGAGAAGAGCACTTTTGATAGATATATAGTTATATACTTGAAGCAACTTCAGAAGAAATAATACACCTAACTCTCTTTCTATACGTTTTGTGTGCGAGATGTTTGAAACTTTTGAAATTACATCGAGTTTTGGGTGGATTTGTACTTACACAGATCTCCTTACAAAAAGTTTAGCATCCATAATTATAATAGAACGCCGCTCCTTCCAAGAAATTACTGCCAAAACTTGGGGATCTTCGGGAGTGTCTCTTAATTCATGGAGAAGAGCACTTTTGATAGATACATAGTTATGTACTTGAAGCAACTTCAGAAGAAATAATACACCTAACTCTCTTTATACGTTTTGTGTTCGAGATGTTTAAAATTTTTGAAATTACATTGAGTTTTTGGTAGATTTGTACTTACACACATCTCCTTACAAAAACACATTTATGTTGTTTTCTTCTTGCTGGAAGGGGTAAGTCATTAGGGTCTTCGTGATCTAAAGATCAGAGTGTGGAGAATTTGTCTTGGCCCTTCGATTTTCAAGAAACTTAATTTCTCTTTTGATCAGCAGACAACTTCAACTTTAAGTTGACAAATATATACCGATAAAGGTTGAGAGACTCTGATCGAATTATACAGAGAACAAACTCTATTCTTGTTTTTATTCAACACATAAAAAGAGTGAGTGAGACCCTAAATGTCACACCCCATCTAAAATTTATGAAGGCAAAAGCCTGAGATATACTCTATCTTTTTCCTATGCTAACCCTAAACCCAACTCAATTTTTAAAAAAATCAGGGAAAAAAATGATTTTCCCAATTGACAAACATAAAAGAATCAATCAAATAAGAATAAGTAATTAAAGAAGCAGTCTTCTTACCTCTTATTAATTGCTTTCTTCTTCTTCTTAGTGATTCAAAAAGGAAAAATTGGTAGGATGAAAAACACATATGTTAAGCAATTGATTAGGGGGTTTATTTTTTTCTGTTGAGAAGATCAAAAAATCTTCTTTTCCGACTCTTGTTTTGATTTTCTTCTTCTTAGTAATTCAAAAATGGAGAAATTGGTAGGATGAAAAAACCAAACATTAAGCAATTGATTGGGGGGTTTATTTTTTCTATTGAGAAGACAAAAAGATCTTCTTTCTGATTCGTGTTTTGATTGGGTGAAGCAGGCGGTGGAAGCTAAGGATGATGGCTCGGAGTTGAGTAGCTATGAGAATGTAGGTGTTGACTGGTGGTTGGAGGGAAAACCCGGACGGACGCCGAATAGGCTTAGGTAGCTAAAACGGACAGATGGGGAATGGAGTGAGGAGAAAAAGCGCGGTGCACGGCTAGTTCGCCCATGCCTCTATGTGCTGGCGGCCCATGCTACATCGGCTAAGACGGGCACGCTCTATTAAAGGTGTTTAGATAAACCTCGAATTTTCATGTGACGGATAAAGGAGGAGTGCTCTTAAAATGCGGCAGGCCTGTTAATTTGAGGCCCACAATATTCTCTGAACCCAGTACCAACCTAGTTTATGGGCCTGCGTTTCATTACATAAAAATGAATGAATTTCTAAAAGCCCAGTACAAACCAGGCCTAGTTTATGGCCTTGGTTTTTCACAACTATAAATACCCTGGTCCTCACTTGTCACTCATTTCTTTTTTTTTTCTCTCTCCAAAAAAACCAGCTCTCTCCTGAAAAAAACAATGGCAACAACAACACTAGTAGCTCGTCTCTCAAGAAGATCCCTATCCTCAAAACTCCAACGAAACTTTTCCACAGCAGAAGCAGCAGCACGAGATCGAGTGAAATGGGATTACAGAGGACAAAGACAGATAATACCATTAGGTCAATGGGTACCTAAAATAGCTGTTGATGCTTACGTGGCACCCAATGTTGTTTTAGCTGGTCAGGTTAAGGTTTGTGATGGATCTTCTGTTTGGGCTGGATCCGTTTTAAGAGGTGATCTTAATAAGATTACTATTGGTTTCTTCTCTAATTTGCAAGAACGTTGTGTTGTTCATGCTGCTTGCGCTTCTCCTACAGGTTTGCCTTTTTTTTTTTTTTTTTCGTTCAATATTATGGTTTTGACTAATTTAGAAATGCCCCAACTTGTATTATTACTTTACAAGGTAGTTTATTGGCGACTTTAACCTTGCTGAAAAGTTTTATCCTGTATAACATTGTACTGATACTTAACTGTATGATACCCTGCATGAGACAGGTGAGAAAATTCTGAAACATACTCTTCATGTAGGAGACCTAGTTTGCAATGAATGACAACCAAATATGTCAAGAGTTGATCTTATCTATTTTCACCGTTTTATGGTGGTAATATGAGAGCAGGCAGGGACGGAGCCAGGAATCTGACCTAGGGGGGCCGAGTGTCTACACATAATCAAAATACAGGGTCGGTTGGCCGGATGGGGCCGGACGGAGCCATAAATCTGACCTAGGGGGGAGTGCTTATACTATTTCAGAAAATGAAATAGCATGAAGCGCACGTTAGCATGAAACGTGTTTACCACTTTGACCATATAATTAACAAGGGATAACAAAACGTATTAGTAGATGAAGGAAAACATTCAAATTATGATCATGCCCCATAGATCTTGAAAAGGAACAATAAAGGCAGACTAGGAGAAAGCAAAGGCATGGCCACTTTAAGCTCCCCACAGTCACTTTTATAGACTGTTTTAAGAGGTTTGTTCCATATATTATGTGCACCCTGAGCTCTTTCATCTCCAAATAACTCAGCGAAATCGTTGAATTGAAAATAATAGTTTAATATCAGGGTTTTAAAATGCTTACATATTCTTCTAACATCATTTCTTGACTTCTTTCCATCAGAATTAGCAAATCCTTGTTGTAAATTGAAATAAAATGGTTTAAGAAGTTATGAAAGGATTAAAATGAGCGATTTTCTCCATTTTTTTCAAAACTCAGAAAGGTAAAGTGAATAGTGAAGATAGAATCAGACCTTATTAAAGAAATGGTATAATAAGGCTTTACTTTTTGATATTTGGAGAAAGCAAGTAAGCTGTGACTTTGCAAGGATTTTTTGTTTGACTTAATTGTGTGTTTTTTTACTTCTATTCTCGGTCCCGTCTTTTTATATTCTCTAAGAGTAGATTAATGATAAAACACTTGGGTTTGATATGATGTTCCTACACCTATTATAAGAAGACTATGTTGTGACTTCACGTTTAAAAAACATAGTAAAAAAGTTTGAGGGGGTGGTAGTAAAATATTTGAACTTATTTTGAGGGGGTCTGTCTCCATCTATGAGAGCAGGTCATTATGTCTCACAACCACAACCATAGTTAGTCTTGACTTGTGCACACTGCACAGTCTCTTAGTTGGGGTGTTAGGAGACAAACTGGCTAGGTTGTGTCTTTACTAGACTTTGTTTTCGAAATGGAACACACGCTTACAACAATGAAAGCTTGGTTTATAACAATAAGTCCGTATTTATTCTACGCACGTATTTGCTAGCAGAGTAAGGTCTATCTTGAGGAAGAGTTTATAAGGGAGTACTTGTAGGTATGGTAAGAACCTAAGTTCGGGGAGAGTGTTGAGATCGTATACTAAGCATATCTGTGAATTATGCTGCATAGAGATAGGTTTTAAGTGCGCTTTGGTCACTTACTTAATGTTGTATGGTTGCTTGTCTATAGCTAGGAAGCATAGAGACGAACACGATAAATCTTAAAAGCTAAATAAAAAATAATAATAATAAAATAAAAAAGAAGAAGAAGAAGAAGAAGAAAAGATTAAAAAAAAAAAACTAGGTCAAGTTGACACTGAGGGCATGGCGATAAAGTAATTTTTTGATCGTATTAAGTACAAGATTCATATTGTGACAAATTGATAGTATTTATATCCAAAATTAATATAGTATTTATAAAAATGCTACCTCAATTGCTAAGCGACGAAAAAAGAATCCAAGTAGTTTTGTAGTCTAATCATGTAAGTCATGTCAAAAGGTCAAAAGGTCCAAAGGTTTCCTCAACTCTTCTTCCCTACACATCCAACATTTTTCTTTTTTTCTTTGTGGCCCCATCAATGCATGTCATTTAGTTTGTCATACTTTTGTGTCATAATAACCTGATTCTACATTGTGTAAATGAATTCAAGGATATACTGCTTAGGGTTTGTGCATTCTCATGGGGGTGTGTTATCCGAGAGGGTTGATTGGTGGTTGTATTTGTTGTCTATTAAGTTTTATGTTATCCGCTCTATGTTTTGTTTGCAGTATGATAGCTCATCCTACACTGTTTACCACTTTGTTTTGCTAATATATCTATTGATTGTTTACCTTGATTGCTAATATATCTAATATCTATTGGTTGCTAAAATTAAAATGGAACAAAATAAAAACCTCACCCTATGTATTGTGTGCAGAAGTGTCCCAAAAGTATCCATGTGAAAACTAAAAAGCAAGATTTTGGGCACATATGTTTCTGTGTCCGAGGAGTGTCAATGTGTTTGAATGTCCGTGTTTCCTGACTCTGTAAAGATTGTTCTTTTTCTTGCAACATAAACAAGTAAGTATGAACTGACGTAATGATTTTCTCCTTTACTTGTTTCATAGTTTTCTTGACTCTCAAGTAAAATAAAACAAATTTGATGTAGACCTACAATAACAATGTTGAGATTGTACTGAGTCTAGTGATACTGTTAGAATCTTATTAATTTTATGCGTGTGTTGGTTTTAGCCCCATATTGGAGAGCTAGAAGTTCAATCACATACTCCCTCCTTAATCACAAAGTGAGCCCTATGTACTTGTTTACCTTGCTTAAATAAATATTTCTTAGTAGTTTTCGCTTGGTATTGGAGCTTTAGGGTTAAGACATAGCGCTTCACTTTTTCTGGTTACTAGTTTCCGGCGAAGAATGTATTTTTCTGATGAGTTTTGCTAGTCCTTTTTTTCTCCTCGTTTTGGTGGTATTGTTTATGTGAGATTGAGATTTTTTCCAGTGGGCACATCTGGTGATGTTTCCTTGTGAACTATTATGTTGATGCTCTTGGTTTGTCACTGAACTCTCAATCTTGGTTGATATGGTTGTGTTAATATCTGCAATTTAGTGAATGCTTTCATATCTTTTAGTTATAGGTTATGGTATGGTGTTCATTCATCATGGGATATAGATCTTTGAGGTCTTGGTGTTGTGGGTTCTCTCGATTTGGTAGTGTTTGATTGGTGATTTTTGTTTTGGACTTCCTGATTGGTCTGTCTACTATGGGGATCCATTGATGTTAAGGTAGGCCATGAGATATCTAAGGAGATACGTTATATTGTTCAGCAAGAGTTCCCAAGTGTTATATACTTAGGCTTTGGTGTTTAAATCTATAAGTCTTGGATATCGATTTGTACGGAATTAATCAGCGCATGTTGTGTGATCTTCCCCTCCTTTCAAAGTGTAAAATTTGATGATAAACCTTGGTGGTTTATTGCTTGGTTGGTATTCAAATTAATTGATCTATGGTTAAGTTATCTAGGGTTTGACCCTTTTATGTCGTGGTGCCAAGTTATCTGGTGTGTTTCACTGGTTTCTTTCGTTTTAGCTCTTTTGTTGAGGGGCATATGTGTATCAGTTGGTGTCAATGATCGTTTGGCTTATCAGGGTTTGATTTCCTTTTGTAGTGCAGTAGTGCCAAGTACTTTGGCATTTCACAGACTTTTGCTACCTCTTGTTGAGGTATATTTCATATCTTTATTCGTTGTTGATGTTTTTGTCTTTGCTGTTACTGAAAGATGCTTATGGGAAGTCCTTTACTAAATATGCCTTTGGGTTTGAGAGGTGGTGTAGGAAGTATTGATATAGGCAGCCCGCCTTAAGCTTATTTGCTTGTTTAGAAGTTGTAAACCACTAATTGGATGTTGCATTTTGTGCCTTTGCCTACTATCAACAATTTGAAGCAGTGTCTTTATTAGTCGGCTCATCATCTCTCCTCCCCAAGTTATCAGATTTTATTGGGTCCTTGTGCACCATCCCTCCACCGATTTGGATCCATCCCAGCCTTTGGGGGTTCTTGAGTGATCTTCTGTTGAGGACCATTTGTTGTTGGAGCTAGGAATGCCTATGTGCTGGGAGCCTTTGTTGTTGGAGTTGTCGAGGCCTTTTGAGTTAAAACCCCACCCTATAGATGGGGACCAATTATGGATTGTGCTTAGTGGTGGCTAAGGTTGGGACATCATCGGGCTTGGATGAGAGATCCTTAAGGGTGCCATGTGTGGGCCTTAGACTTGGCTATGGTTAGGCTTGGCAAATGGTCCCAGGCTTTTTGTAGTGTTGTTATCGGGTGCCTAGTTCATGAATGTGCTTGCAGCTAGAGCTTGGAGATTTAGTGACATCTTTGTATTTGCTTAAGGGGAGTTTTATCTATGTACTCATATAATTGCAAGACTGAAATATAGAGAGTTTTTATCTATGTACTCATGATTGCAAGCCTGACGTATACATTTTGTATATTTCGGCTTGAGCAGGGGTGTTGACAATGTACGAGTCTAAGTGATATTGTTAGTCTTATTAGTATTATTAGTATTATTTGTGCGCATTTTAGTCCCATATTGGAGAGCTAGGAGTTCTTTCCAATGTTCCCTCCTTGTTTAGGGGAGTGGGTCGTATGTAATTGTTTACCTTTCTAAAATAAATATATCTTAGTAATTTTCACTAACAACAATAAAAAAAAAAGGTCTTACATCAGAAATGAAAAAAATCGTAGAAACCCAGCAATGGAGAATCGAAAGAAAATCCACACAGGAGTGCCTCTACAAGTATCTTTGAAAAATTCTTACGGAGTCTGTCACATCTTCACAACTACTGATGGATGAAGGGGCAACAAAGGCGGTGCGAAACTGAAAAATAACGGTCCGTGCGGCTGAGCTTACTTTGGATAAGTTATGGTTGATATACCCATAGAGTTGTTCAAACCATGGATGTATGGAAGATAAAGAAACAAAATGTCATTGATTAATGCGAGGATGCACGGCAAGACAAAATTCTAAATAAAAAAAGAAGTCATTTGTCACGAGGACCATATATTTTCCGCGTGAAAAACCAAGTATGTGGTTTCATACTTTTTTTTTCTAAAAGAGATAATTGGCCCTCGTGGCAAGTTGTTTCTATTTTGGAACAAGGTTTTTCTGTCTTGTCATCCATTTTTGCACTATTCATTGACATTTTGTTTCTTTATCTTCCATACGCCCATGGTTTGGACAATTGTATGGGTACTGACCATAATTTGGCAAAAGTAACCACTGCCCTGCGACTGTTAAGCTGCACTTTTTGATAGGCAAGAGTTAAGCTCAATGACGTGATGCGAGATAACATACTACGCTGTGCAGCTGGAATCAGATCACGTGGTCAGGTTTGCAGGTCAAAAAAGTGAAGTGCACAATGGGGCAGGGTGGCAATGCCAGGTTCCAGTGTAGTTATAGGTGTTTAAAAAAGTATGTTCTGCTACCAATAGTACAATTGAGACTTGGGCATGCATGTCAAAGAAGCATATAGAGGTTCATATGGGGGAATCGTCCAATTTATGCTTTCATGGTGGAAATCTCATGGACCCTACACAGATGATAGAGGACAATCTTATCTTTTCATTGGGCTGATCATGACTGTAGTAGGAGGTCCAAGGACCCGAGGGAGACACATGATTGAGTGGTTTTCCTCATCGTTGGCTATGTTCTACTCCCGAGTCCTTAGTCCATACACTCTGAGGTAAGGAGTCTAGTCTCTGACCCCTACCCTCTAATGGGGTCACCTTCCTATTCTTTCATCAATCTTTTCATCCAACAAATTCCTTATTCACCGCTACTACTGCTGTCCTGCCACCAAGCCTTTTTTTTTCAATTTTTTTTTTATTGGTAAAGATTCCATCTACCCTTTTGTTTGGCCCATGAACATGGTTTTATCTATCTTAGCCATCGTTAAAGCATTACCATCTTTACCTCCTCTGTTTTTTTTAAACATTTGATCTTCTTTGTGTGGTTTGAATATGGCCATACTTCAGCGATCAGATGGTTTAGTTCATCCAATCTAGTTTCAATTTTGAACTTAGAGATTTGACAATCAGAATGCAATGACAGTCAATAGGCCACCCACTTTTGCATTCTGGGACAGTTCTTTTACAATTTTACAAAAGAATCCAAGTGCACATATTGTGCTATTAACGTGATGTTTTGAAGGCTCTGAACAAGATGATATAAAATTTCTTGTTGTCGTTCCTCTGGTATGTGTTTTTATGATGTCAAAGTATATGTGCCTCGATCTGAATGATTTCTGTTTTGGTCTTTTTCAGGGCTGCCAGCAGAAACGTCAATTGAAAGGTATGTTACAATTGGGGCATACAGTCTTCTGCGTTCTTGCATAATCGAACCAGAGTGCATTATTGGGCAGCGCTCCATTCTCATGGAAGGTTCATTGGTTGAGACTCAATCAATTCTCGAAGCTGGATCTGTTCTTCCTCCAGGTCGGAGGATTCCAACAGGAGAACTGTGGGCTGGGAATCCAGCGAGATTTGTTCGGACTTTGAGCCATGAAGAGATATTGGAGATCCCCAAACTCGCTGTTGGAATCAACGACCTGAGCAAGAGCCATTTCTCAGAGTTCCTCCCCTACTCCACGGGTTATTTGGAGGTAGAGAAGTTGAAGAAATCTTTTGGAATTCCAATTTGAGTATTTTGTGTTTTGCATGTTGCTATTTTGTGAGGAAATAAGCCCTAAAGCCGCCTCTCTTAGCAACCGTCCAATTTTTCTTTACTTGGATGTGATGGTTGTAGAAAGAATTGATTGGATATTAAATCAATGGATCATCAATGATGATCAAAGAAATTGTCAGAAGAGGTAATCCATTTAGTGTTTTATGTATGTAATATCTTAAATATGTTAACTACCCAAACTGCTAAGAAGCTTATATAGTTTATTAAAAAAAGAAGCTTATATAGGTTCGAGCGAGTGAAACTGTACATATCGAAGCTCTTGGCTGGGGATATCTTATATCAACCTCTTGGAATTAGATTCTGCAAAGGTTTTCAGTTGCTAGCATTCATGATGACGATTCATGATGACGATAGTCTCGAGCATTGTAGTCAGGTGCTGGACTAACATATGAGGAGCAACATCAGCTCAGCATTGGAATATTTTCCTTCAGAGTTTATACTACATATAAGTCCCGATTGAAATTCGCCATCGACTTTACTTGCGATTTTGAAGCATACCCTGCAACCCTGCATTCAATTAGTGTTTACATTTAAATGATTATGTTAATGCTGTTTGAGCTCAAACTTACCTTTCTCCCCATAATATTCATTAGTAAAAGTAGTACCAAGTTGTTGTGCACACATGTTTTTGTAATTTCATTAATTTCCATCTGTACCGTTGAGTTAGCTGGCGTTGGGCTGGGTTTTCATGTCTTGATACGTTGGGCCTGGGTTTGGAATAGCATGTACGAATGGGCTGGGGTTTCCAAGTCTCTTTATTACAGTTTCTAAATCAAAAGTTAAGGAATCCAACCAGGAAGTCGGTCAGTTTCTAATTACAAGTTACGGTTTGTTTTATACATTGTAATTGTTGTCTTGGTGTCCAACTTCCAATTTTATACCTTGTAATTGTTTTATGGCGACCCTACATCTCGCGCACCATAGATTTAGCCTTGTTTTATACATAGTTTCTAATTTTCTTATAAACGAAATAGGAAACTGAAGTGGCGGTGTGAAGTTTGTTTATAAATACGGTTCTCCACTGTAGTACTGAATATAATTTGTTTCGTTTTATTGTTTTATTTATCTGCGTTCTCTTATCTCTCTAGAAGTGCTAGGGCTAGTTGTTCTTGTGTACACGCATTTGTGTTGAAAATTCATACGTTCTCTTATATTTCTGGAAGTGCTAGGTGCTAGGGCTAGTTGTTCTTGTGTGTACGCATCTAGATTCATACGTTATCTTATCTTTCTGGAAGTGCTAGGTGCTAGGGCTAGTTGTTCTTGTATGCACGCAGTTGAAGATTCATACGTGAAGGAATTAGGGATGTCCATTCTGCCCGAAACCCGAAACCCGCCCAAAACCCGAAAAAAAAAAACCAACCCCCCGCCTCGAGCCCGACAAAACCCGAACCCAACCTGCACCGAATACATAGGGTCGGGTTTGGTCACACTATCTAAACCCGGACCGACCAACCCGACCCGATAATTTGGCCCTAAACCCGTTAAAAGGGTTAAAAAGCCCAAAACCATATCCGGACCAACCCGAACCCAAAACCCAGTTATATAGGGTAAAAATGCCCGACCAAAACCCGAACCCGAACCAGACCATAATTCCCAACAACTATATTTTCATTTATTATCTATTTATCTTCAACAAACTTTTAGTCTTTTGCTTCATTACTATTTACTTTTGGTCTTCAAGACAAATTACCTTTTGACCGCACTTTACTACTCTTCTCTCTCTTCCCTCCAACAACTCTCCAAGAACAAGACAACCCAATCACACGCTCATGATGAAGAGATTGGTGGGTTTGATGGTGCTTAAGTTTGCATTCACTCAAAAATTTGCAAAGACCTCCTCAAATATCTCTTTCTAAATGTGGTCACCAAGGCCGAAAGAAATCAACAGTCGGATTCACACCACCACAAGAAACCGAAACTCCCAAAAGCCATCAATCTTATTGTCAAATCAACAGTCGATTCACACCACCACAAGAAGTTCGAAACTCCCAAAAACCATCAATCTTATTGAGTTATTGTCTTGGAATTGCTTTGCTTTGCTTGGTCTACTTTTCTTCTTTTGCTTTTCAAAAAATGCAATCCCGCGGTGTTTTGAATCTTTGATGATCATTGGGTGGCTTTTACGATGTTAAAGTTAAAATCGGATCAAATCCAATAAAAGAAGATGGCTTTTGATTAATTAGATGAAAAAGAGGTTTTTTCTTGAGATCTAATAACTGAAAATGGCGTTCCTAATGAAGAGATTTAATATTCTTTTATTTCATATATTTCGGGTTTTACCATACCCGAAACCCGAACCCGAACCCGACGGGTACCCGAAATATAGGGTTAGGGTAGGGTTTGGTCACATGTATCCAACAAATACCCGAACCCGAACCCGACCAGCAAAGAATAGGGTCGGGCCCGGGTAACCCGATACCCGTTCAAAACCCGAAAAATCGGGTTTGGGCCGGGTCGGGTACCCGTTTGGACATCCCTAGAAGGAATCATCATAAGAAAAGATGATGAAATCAGTCTCGGCAGAAAATATCTCTAAAATCAATGAGAGTTATATTGATAAAAACACGGGAATAATGGTGGTCAATTGTCTGAACGAGACGATGGGTAAGGTCCTAGAGTTCTTGCAAAGAGGCAAAGGATCATGATCATAGAAAAGGAGAGGATCTTCTTGCTTTAGTGCTGTTTGTTGGGAAATACTTGGCAGAATCACCCTTTGCCTGCATGCTATGTATCTTCTCGAGTTCCTTCTTTCCATCAAGGGTGAGGACGAACCAAGACCATTCTATTCGGTTTTATTTATGCTTCCCCTATTGTCCCAAATAACAACCTCCATTGAAAGATGTAAAATCCTAGCTTCAGCCAAAAGGCTGTAATATGTTATAGATTGCTTGATCAAGATAATGGATGCGGTTTATGGCAGTGATGGGGAGAATACTAGTGGGAGTATGGTTTTAGCAAGTGATGTAATTAGACACGACCTATTGACAACTGATGAAGTGGATTGGAGTTGTGTTGGAGTATTGGATAGACTCTATAGGCGAGACATCTATGGACATCAGGTTGCAGGCCTTCATGCTCTTATCATGGATTCAATCACAACAGAGGATCTAATAAATGCGCTATGTGATTGAAAGCTCAGTGCAAGTGCAACAAATTTTGTTATGTGTAGAAAAGAAATTCAAGATTGATTGTTAAATAATGAAAAGTCAATGTAACATGTAGGAGGGAATTCTGAAGAGAATTTTCAGGAACTTTATTTTTTCCAACTTCGTTTGTAATAAGTTCTAAGAAACTGTCTACAGTTATAATTCACGAATTTTGATTTCCAACACGGATTTTCTTTTGATTGGTAAAGATCTTGAAGCATTCGTCTCTAGCAAAACTAAAATAAGCGTCTCTTTTATCGTTAAGCTTTTGTTGTGGCTATAGTCCAACTCCTGGGGTAGGGAATTGCCCAGTCTCACCTTCGAAATAATATAGACGGTGAGATTAGGTGTCATTAGGCCTTGCGTTCAGAAGCTGCCAAGGTCTCATTGTTCTTGAGATGTGGCATTGCTCCTAGTTAACGAAATAGGAAACCCAAATTACACAATTTACTGAATTGTGTGAAGAGTCTAACAGATCACGTAGTACCAAGACGACTTTTCATTATCTTGTATCTGAACACTGCACGAATGTTACCACCTCTGGCACATATGAAGGACACTGAGGGAGTATCAGACTAATCAGAGTACAAAGTGAAGTGTTTGCAGATACACCTACGCACACATTCGGTCCACTAATTCCAAGAAAATGTTAGGCAAACATCACCCAACCGCAGCTATTGGCTCAATGGCAGCAAAATCGTTGCGGAAATCCGGGACTAACACTTATTTAGTACTTCCAGTGCAGTTGCTCCGCAGCAGAACTGAAATATCTACTCCATTGATATGTATTGGAATGTTTCTTCAAAATGTTAGACTGTTTAAATCTAGTAGGAAACATCAAAGGGATTCAAAGCTAAGGGAAGTTGTCCTAAAATGGACTTGGATGTTCAACAATAGTGCGAGAGAATCAGGGAAGAACTGAAATATCTACTCCATTGATATGTATTGGAATGTTTCTTCAAAATGTTAGACTGTTTAAATCTAGTAGGAAACATCAAAGGGATTCAAAGCTAAGGGAAGTTGTCCTAAAATGGACTTGGATGTTCAACAATAGTGCGAGAGAATCAGGGAAGATTACCGCGCACTGCATTTTCTGTAACCTTTCAGCATTGATGCATAAGCAACTTAGCTAGACAAATTATGGGATGGCTTTGTAACAGATTATATTTGTTCCCTACTTCCCTGCTACAAATTCAAAAGTGAATTTATGAAAATTGAGAATCAATAAGACTTTAATTGGAACATCTCAGTGGCCTGCTACACGTAAACCTCTATCGCTTCCAATAATAATTGACTCTGCCAGCCGCTCTCAAAGTACTCAAATGTTCCGAAGAGAGAGTGCAGGGAAAAAACACCCTACATAAGTATACTAAAAAGGTATATTAACAAAAATATTCAAAGACGCATATCATAACAAGAGTCTTTTAATACCAGCTCTAAATGCCAATGAAATCTAGCCGATACAAGATAAATCCGGAAAGTCAGAATTTACCCAAAAATAAATCCAGAAATCCGGTAACTGCAACTATAATTTCCCTTCGACCAGTCAAGATCATTGTACTGTTCGCCCTTTCCCACCAAAAGCTGACTACTCTATCAAAGATCTATTCAGTGGAAACTTCAATCTGTTGTACAACTCAGAGATCAATCTAGAAAATCATTGGATATACTTAGAACGCCTAATTTAACCAATTTCCAAGCCCACCAAGAAAAAACACAAAGAATTCACACTTAAAGAACAAGATAAGTCCGTCTTATAAGTTCTACCACAAGAACTTGTGTAAAATGTCACAATTATATGAACGATGAGAATCATGTCATATCATTTCGAAGGTTAAACATAGTCTACAAAACGAGCATGGTCATTATCATCCCACATTAAGTAGAGGACAAGTAAAATTTAAAATTCACTGACGAGTTCAAGGGGTATGCATGATTAAAAGATACACAGTGCTGTAAACATGAAGAAAGCAATTACTAGATCTTTGCTCACCGTTATCTTGTCCAATCGACACCGAGCTACGTCCAATTTCACCACAACAGAACACTCCTGACAAAGAAACTCCCTCAAAATTTTCAGAAAAAGCCAAACTGTCAGCATTTGGCTGTTCAAGGAACGATTCACCACGACCGCAGCAAGAGAATATAAGTCCTCCGCACATCACCTTCTTATCAGCATTACTCTGCTTCAGAGCTCTGAGGTTATCAAAAACAACATTGCGTGACATCAAAGCTCCCTCTGGATATGGATAGAAGAACTGGAAAGTATCACCAGTTTTGATTCCATCACCTACGACATATAGGTACTCTTCATCACCCCTAGAGAAAAACAAAGGGGGGAAATCATTCAGTTGGATTTTAGGATGAAATGAAGAGACATGTAAAGTCATCGGTAATATATGATTGTTATTAAAATCACAAAATACGTTCCAAACATCCTTGAAGACTTCCCTGACTTCTACTTAATAACACAATTGCCCCAGATGGCAATATTTTGATTTAGCCAAAAATCCCAAGCACATTTACACACGAAGATGAGACAAGGGGTGATATTTGGTGAGTATGATCCCCGTGTCATAGTGATCATCCTCAACAAAAATCAGTGTTTCAAAATTTCCATACCTACTTAAGATACTATTGATTGCACCATCTGTAAACAAGATAGTTTTTATTTATGATTTCGAGAATGATTGGGTACAGTGAAATCCTCAATCAGATTTTACTGTTTAATGAAAAAAATTATTACATTCCCAAGCAACACAGACTCAATAACAAACACCCTATTCCTTGTGCCATCTTCCTAACACAACCATTTCCAACTCAATAACTTAGAGATACCTGACCAACACGGACTCTGAATCACTCAATCACTCCGTAGAATACTTTTACCTAATTAATTTAGTTTGGATGCAGCAGTTGGAAATTCGTCCATCATGTGCTTAAAAGGCCATTTTGGTGGTACCTGCTACAGAATCATGCCCAGGGAACCTATCAACCTGTATTTCCCTTGGAATAGAACCCATGCAGTATACACAACATTGACTAAGGCTGAAGATGCATAAAAGGTAACACCTTACCTTGAAACTTCATGGAATGCCAAGGTTGAAACCAATTTCTTTTTCTCTGATCCAACAGAACATTTTCTTCGCTTTGTAACTCCAATGTACAAGTCATTATCACTAGCATGACTCATCTGCAAAAGAAAAAAAGTATATTATTGCGGGCACTAAAGTTTCAAAGGAAAATTCCCTTATCATCCTTCAACACCTCGCATTACTTAAGAAACTTCAATGAAATTTACTCAAAAAGTTGAAGAAAAATTTATAGCGGCACACAAATCAATTAAACATAGAAGTGCACAAAAGAATAAATTGAATGGAGTACATAAACAATAAAGAGGAAAACATATTAAAGAACACACACTTGTGAGGACTCAAGCAAGCTTCAAGACCTTTGAAGAGATAGAAAATAGAGACCGCATTCTCTGGCTTGTTCCTTTAAGCTTATTCTAGCAATTGTCAAGGGGGATAGAGGTGTGCATTCAACTAATTCCTGTGGTAATCAATCAATTGGAGCAAGCATAACTTGTTGTTCATTCTGGGACGCAATCTATACTAGATTGTGAATCATGTGAAAAACACAAAACCATTATGGACGTTCAGATCTCCAACAAAGTGGGGAAGCGTTCAGGGCTTCCTACTAAATTGCAGAAATTGATGGATGGTCTGTTGATCTTTTACAAAAACTGGCCTGTAACCCGAACAAGAGGAAATTTTCTAACCAGTTGATCGTACAAAGGATGACGATACACTATACTCCAACGGTCTCGAATCAGTCGATCTCACAGACAGATTTCCTGCAACTCGATTCAGGAGCAATATCTCCCAAGAGCTTGAAGTTTCGACACCACTTTAATACAAATTGGAGGTGGAAGCAAATTTCAGTTAGCACTTAGCACAATCAGCAAAATACCTATATCTAGTATTTCAACAACCCCACAAAAAGGGGTAAAAGCAAATCTTAATATTAAACTCACACTTATAACCTAGGAAGCACGGATACGGACACACGACATGGATACGCGGACACGGCATTTTTCAAAAATATAGGACATGGATACATCATGGATACGTTTGAATAATATATATATATATATATATATATATATATATATATATATATATATATAATTGAGCATTTTTCACCAAATTCAAATTAAAATGACAATTCTACTTCATATAATTGAAGATTTATCCATGGAGGTTTTAAAAAGAAGTTCCTTTTTTTTGCAGATTAAAATTAGTTAGTCAGGTACCACTTAATCACTTCATCTTTCTTCTCTTGCATCTCTTCTTATCTTGGATTTTATTTCACTTGTTTTTTTTTTGTTGAAGTTCCAAAAAAAATTTGTGAGATTAATATTATGGCATGTCCCCTGCGTATCTCCCGCGTGTCGGAAATTAAAAAAATAATTAAAAAATCGGATACTCCAAATCGCATATCCAACACGTATCAGACGCGAATCGGGGCGTATCCGTGTTGGACACGGATACTTCACCCTTACAGGCGTATCCGTGCTTCATAGCTTATAACTTCACAAAAAATAAGTTAAGTGGATGATCACTAGTTTATTTACAGGTGGGATCATGCCAGCCAAGAATCCTTTTATAGGAAGGAGTAAAAAACATGCTAGTATTGGTTTGCTTGCTAATTAGGATATGAAATCAAGCTAGAGACTAACCAACTTGCCAAGCAAACAACCTTCTATAATTAACGAGAGCAACCATAATAACAAAACAAAACTAAAAAATAAAATAATAATCACAACATAAAAATGTTGTTACAAATCAAAATGAATGGGCCTCCACGCATATTATAAAAATATTTGAACCACCATTGAATGAAGGACATATCTTAAGTCTGAGTTTGGATTGCATTAGCAAAACCAAAACAAAACCTATGTAAAGAGGAATAAACCCACAAACGGAAAGGATGGATAAAATCAAACCACATTGGTCCTGCTTTCCTCCTTTACCACTTCCCAGTAGTCATATTGTTTTTATATCATTCAATCTAGGGATTTAGTGTGTTAAATCCTTTGTCCATATTACTTTAGTAACCTTGGAATTAGAGGTTGTGGAAGAACGTTTCAACCTCCAACTACAATTTTATTTCTCCAGTGGATTCATCAATTATAGGTGTAGTAGCCATATTTATGACTAATGACATCACACGTATAAGAGGC
This sequence comes from Coptis chinensis, assembly GCF_015680905.1. Classification (NCBI taxonomy): domain Eukaryota; kingdom Viridiplantae; phylum Streptophyta; class Magnoliopsida; order Ranunculales; family Ranunculaceae; genus Coptis; species Coptis chinensis. The sequence goes on along the minus strand of NC_141457.1, from coordinate 18,422,253 downwards.
TTAAAGCATATCACTTGCATGAGATGGGAGCACAGGAATAAGAAATAGGGTTGAAGAGGAGGAAAAAAAGAGGCTAAGGCAGAAAACAAGAGAAAGAGAGGGATAGAGAGGAGAGAAAATGGAGAACTACGGTGCGGCTTGATCCCCGGTAGGGGTACGTAGGCAATCCAAAAGGTTCAGCCGATCAATTCAAATCAAGATTATTTATTATCTTCCGCATCAAACCCGGGTAGTTGAGACATGTAAGATTAAATGGTATGAAGTGGGTTCATACAAATGGCACCGTCTGTGGGGACCAGAATAAAAGGAGGGAACCAATAAACAACCAGGGATTGTTCCTCAAGCTCTTGAAAAACTCTTCAGTTTAGCAACTCGTGATAATTCAATTTCATATTCTTTCTCAATGAGTATGCTAGAAGTTTACATGGGTAGTCTCAGGGATTTGCTGGCCCCAAAGCTGCCTGCAAGAACACACGAGACCTCCTCTAAATGCAATCTCAACATACAAAGTGGTCCAAATGGATTCGTCAAAGTTGAGGGACTCACTGATGTGAGCGTATCTGATTTGACACAAGCAAGTCGGTGGTACACGAAAGGGAGAAGGGCCTGATCTACATCACGGACAAATGTCAACGATGCATCTAGCAGATCTCATTGGTGGGTTATTAGGCCCCTTCTTATTTTTATTTGTTTCATTGGATTAATTTGAATTGGTAATTGTATTTCTGTTTAGTGCAATATATCTAGTTTAGCTAGAATTACAATTGCGCGATCTGGGACAGTGGAGGGAGTTAAAGCTAAAGTAAGCAAGTTGTGAATGGTGGATCTTGGTGGAAGCGAACGACTTTTGAAGACCAGAGCTACAGGGCAGACTGTTGATGAAGGAAGAGCCATAAATCTTTCTCTGTCAGCTCTTGGGGACGTTATTGCTGCTCTAAAAAGAAATCGTGGTCATGTACCATATAGAAACAGTAAGCTAACTCAAATTCTCAAAGATTCACTTGGTGATGGTTCAAAAGTGTTGATGCTTGTTCACGCTAGCCCATGTGAAGAAGCTGTTGGGGAGACTACTTGTTCTTTGATTTTCGCAAAGAGGGTGAGAGCTGTAGAGTCAAACCCATTTATGAATGTTATAGAATAGAGGCCAATGGCTCAATTAGACCACAAATTGTAAGCGTGAAGTTCAAGGAATTTCGCTCTAAGGCATGCCTGGTTAACTAACAGTAGTACCTTCAAAAACGAGTTAAAACGTTGTGGTGTTGGTTAAGAAAATATACTGCTAAACACATAACTGTTAATGGAAAACTTGCTGGTCGATCTTATCTATGTTTTTGCTATTCTCAACAAGACTGGACTGAGTGGGGCACTTGAAACTATTTAATCAACTTCGGAGCTTGAGCAAAACATTGACGGCCATGAAGTTTGGAGGTAGAGAAAGGAGATTCAGAGTTTGGGACTGAGATCGTCGGATTGGAGTGTCCGAATACGAATGGTAAGTGACTTATTTATTTTGCCGTCATGTACATAATAGACGAACAAGTAGTGACTCAGCCGTCAACCAGAGCTACACTAGGGGTAGGCAAGCCTTGTCCCCATCCTTGGCAGAGATGTCCTGCCCAAAGCTCGTGATATTCCAGAGACCTATTAGCTCTAGGTTATCTAGGTGTCTGCAAACCTAGATGGGGAACATGACCGTACACCTCTGGATAAGACAGATTGTACATAGTCTTTAGCATATGATCGTTGTTATTTCTTCTGCTGAATGGTCTTCATTATAACTCACACATTATTTTTATAACACTCAAACATGAAAGTTTCAGGTTACAGAGAAAGAGAAAGACCTGCGGTAGCGCGGAGCTGAGTTGAGATTGAGCTGGTATTGAAAGATGGATCCATCTCACCCCGTTAACTACTGTGTTTGCATGCATTTATTGTCATCAAGAAGCTTAATTTCAGCATTGAGTGTTTCAAACAATAATGGTTGCATGATCTCACATTGATGATAAATGTTCGCATAGATAGATGCGTCCTTTGGTAGGGCCGCAGTAGTAGATAGGGAAGTTGTTTCTTCCCTTATCTGAGAGGTTAAACAAACGGGTATTGTATACTCCGCAGCTAACTTTAGTCGAGTTCTAGGAGTAAAGATGTGTTTAATTCCCTTTCAACCACGCTCTAGGGCATGGTTGACCGAGAAGAGAAGCTGGGTTAGTTTTGTCTGCCAAGGGCAATTCTGAGCATTGGAGATCGAGGACATGAGCAAGAATATAACAAATGCGAATGGATAAAGCTGTTGCGCTTTCCGAAACAGAGCGGAGGGGTTCAAGAAGACCCTTCGCGGATATGCGCTTGTGATTTCTATCTAAATGGATGCAGGTGAGAGGAGCCATCCGTAGACCCTTGTATCCAAAACAAACATGGATTGGACACCCCTTAAACTGTAACATGGGTTGGGCGCTCCCTTAAACTTGTATGGACTAAAAACTTCAAGCGATGAGCTGAGAAACTATCATTGTGAGCCAAAATGACATAAGTGGAGACATATTTAAGCTATTAGACATTTCGAGTTGGCACACTTCTATTAAAAACTGCTTTCAAAAGTTTTTATATCACAGAGCTAGTGTCAGATGAATACACAAAAATATGAGATGAAATCATATGATACCGCAAAGGTTTAAAATTCAAGTACGAATACAGGAGAGATCAAGGTCTTCTCGGGTCCGCCGTCTTTGTCGATAGACCCGAGAAGGGGCATCTGTAGTAGCCATATTTATGACCAGTAACATCACATGTATAAGAGGCCTAAAACATATCACTTGCATGAGATGGGAGCACAGGAACTTAACTCAAAAGAGGTAGAGAGAGACAAGTGGGTAATTTTGGACCATGAGACAGGAAAAAAATGATCAAGGGCTAGGAGAAGACTTAGGGAAGGGTATAAACCTCATAAGAAATAGGGTTGAAGAGGAGGAAAAAATGAGGCCAAGGCAGAAAACAAGAGAAAGCGAGGGATAGAGAGTAGAGAAAATGGAGAACTACGGCGCGGCTTGATCCCCGGTAAGGGGGTACGTAGACAACCCAAATGGTTCAGCCGATCAATTCAAATCAAGATTATTTCCTATCTTCCGCATCAAACCGAGGAGTTGAGACATGTAAGATTAAATCGTATGAAATTGGTCCATATATCAGGCAAACACCACTTTTTTGTTTTTTTTTTGTTTTTTTAAGAAATGTTGCTAAGGTTAGGCAAACCTCCACCTGTATTAGATTCTCAAGTAAAGCCTTGTTACATCTTCATCTACTATCTCAGAGAGGGTTTTACATAGGGGAGGACATAAAGATATATGTTCCTCATTACAATCTATTGATAACTTAGCTAAAAAGTCAGCAGCTCTATTCACTTCTCTGAATACATGCACAAAAGAAATCACTTCCATGTTGGCAACGTATCTTTTTATAGCCGTGACAAGATTCCAGCAATTCCAGGGTGCAGCTACAATACCTTTCATGATTTGGATTGCTCTTAGTGAGTCAGAATGGACTACCACCTTTGTTATATTCATAGATAGGCTTATAGACAAACCTATATGAATTGCTTTTATTTCCTGGTATAGCATAGATTTAACAGAGCCACCTCCAGAGAAAGAAAACACCACATTTCCTTCTGCATCTCTTCGTGTCCCTCCATAGCCAACTCCTTCAGCATTCATAGCACCATCACAGTTAACTTTAATGATATCTAGTGGAGGGGGTATCCAGTTACATTGGGTGACTTGTTTCTACTTATATATAAACTTAACCCAATTCTATCTGTTAGAACTTTGATAGCCATCAAATCCTTTATGTCTTCTTCCACCTTTACTTCAATATAGTGCTTCATCTCAGACATGAGAAGAAAGCTTACATCCTTAGCCTCCATAGATACACCATTAAACCTCCTATTATTCCTTTCTTTCCAGATGTAACCAATAGTTGCACATACAAAGACCTTATAAATTTCTACTGGTGACGAGTTTCCTTTACAAAGGTTCATAATATCACACCATTCTCTATTAGAGTGAGAGGCATTTGCATTAAGACCAATAGAAGTTTTAACTCGAATCCACACTTCTTTAGAATATAGGCAATCAAAGAAAAGGTGTTTGGAGTTTTCTTTATGGCCCTGGCAAAAACAACAAGAAGATGGCAGCACCTTTTTGTAGACTAACCTGTCTTGGGGAGGGAAACTCCCAGAAAAGAGTTGCCATGCATTGAAGGAGAACTTTGGTAGTACTAATTTTCCCCACTAGACTATATCAAGGCACCTTAGCCCTTGTTCTTCTAAGACCATCATCATAAGCTGACTTATTGGAGAAATCATCGAGGCAGTTGGAGTCCAAATAATCTGATCTTCAAAGAGCTCATTAAAGATGTCAGTACTCAAGATTGAGTTCTTAAGAGGTCTTTTGGGTAGATTGTGAATAGTGTCATTCCATCTACCTTAATCAACTAACTCAGAAACTCAGAAACACTTTTTAGTTTTTTTACTAACAAGAACATAACAGAAGACCTTTTACCAAAACGAATATGCACAGGAATTGAATAATTCCATCAATTTATAAATAAGCCTAATGGGCCAAGGTGAATAATGAAAAAAATATATACAATTGAGCCAACCATACCAAGATTCCCAAGATCCCAATCTCAGGTTTCCTAGATATAGAGGTTTACTTCAGTCCTTTTCTTCTTTGTTTTTTTTTGGCTCGGTAAAGTTGAAATCTCATTAAAAGTGAAAAGAAGTAGGCCAAGAAAGCCTACTATTACGGTGAAAGAAAATAAAAATAAAAACATAACCACAGGTGGCTAACTCAAGAACCACAAATTATTCTACATCTAAATACAAAAGTTTATCCCACCTCACCACAAAATACTCGAAAGGAAAACTCCTAAACTCTTTAAAAATCTTAGACCACTGAAACAATAAAGCCTTAATAGATATGATAAGCTCCTGCTTAGATGCAGAAACGCCTTCAAAGTAACGACGATTTCGCTCAATCCAAATACCCCACAGAAAAGTAAATGGTAACAAGCTCCAAAAATGATTACCTGAAGAGGTGAAAGGACCATGACCCCAAACCCTTCAATAAATACACCACTCGCCTAGGGCTCACCGAAGAAACATAAGACTCTAAATGGAATGTAGACCAAATCCACCACTTCAGTCCTTTTCTATTTTATGTTCTTAAGTTTCCATGATGATAATTATTATTTTTATTGCATAATGTGCTATTAGGGAGTTAAAAAGGCAATATCCCCATACAGATGTGTATGTCTTGCATTTACAATTTCCACCATGTTTCTGCCCACATAGTTAGAAAAATATTTTGTGGGTGCATGTTAAAAGTTTTGTAAGTGATGACTGAATGACTCCATATTTCTTGTGACAGTGAGGCCCTTGACAAGTTCAATGAGTCGCAAATACTGGCAATATTTAACATAAACGACTTTTCAAAATCATAAAGATATAGATAAAATCTCTTGCAGAAAATCTAGCAAACAGTAAAATTCAAAAAAAAATAAGCATACCATATCATCAATCTCTTCGAGGATAACTTGACCGTCAAGCTTCTCAAGAGACCCTTTTCTTCTTGCGGTTAGCCAAGTATAACATATCCCTTCTTCGTCTTTGACCACTCTAACTGAAGCTGCCTTGTATACAGGACCTACAGGGGAAACACCAGTTGACAGTGCAAGACTAAAGTGAACTTCACCTATACCTGCGCAATTAATAAAAAATAATGGTGAGGATCCTATCTGATGGTAAAAAGAAGATCCATTAACAATACTGTTCGCTTCCTTAACAAAAAGCAAAAAATGACTATGAAATCCCAGAAACATCAAGATACAATAGAGTTTGATCCAAATAAAAAATCCTATATAAATATTTCAGACAGGAATTCCCACCACCCAACTAAACAGTGGATATTTGACCTCAAGAGTAATAGCCATTGATCGACCTCAAGGATCTTCATATTCCAACTTTCAGTACTAACAATATAATAGCGCCCGATATCCAGTCCACCAACCATCTTGCCTTTGCCGAAATAGGAAGATTACTTCAAACCATAATACCTGATGGGGAAGCCACTGTTAGGCCAAAGAAGAAAAGAACACTTCCGACTACTTCCCCACAAAAAAACAGAGGACATGAAGATGGTCGACGCCGTTTGCAACATTCTTGCAAAGAGGACATATTTGGTAAGATAGATTCCCCTTATTTTGAAGTAATGAATTGTTTGAATTCTATCATAGAAGGCTTCCCAACAAAATAAGGCAACCTTTACAGGGATAAAGTTGCACTAAAACTTTTTTGTGGAAAACGCTCCATAATCTTGTGTGATTGAAGAACCTTTAAGGACTGTTGGTTGGGCGGTGCCTAAAAAGGATGTCTACTAGTCACCTCCATGTGATCTGTTAATACTTCCCTAGTTCACTATTAAGGAGTGTTTCCCACCCAGATATCCTTTCAAACCGAAACATAAATGCTGGTACTCAGTACAAAAGGAAATATCATAATAAAAAATTATAGTTTCAATTGAAGAGAAAAAATATAGTAATCACCGTTGAGGCGTTGACATATGAAGTACGAATGTGGATCAGCAAATGCTCTAGAGAAACCCAAAAAAAAAAGGTGCCAAGAAAGATACAGACAAGTGCAAGTGCACTTCAATCCATTTCAAGAAGTTTGTTATTGTTTATAATACATCCTCCTGAGTCCTGCCCCTATACAAGTTTGGGAACGTCGATGATAGAAAGGAAGTATTACACAAGCAGTCCTGCTCTTTTATGAGCATTTCATTAGCAAAAGATTAAAGATGTACCTCCTGGTTTGTCTCGGTCTGTAGCAAATACAAGAGCAATTGCATCCTCTTTGAAGCCTTCTCCATCATTCCATAAGAAGCAATTACTCTCATCACCTATAATGATGGTTTCCTTGGACATGGCACAATCTGTTCATACAAAAAAGTCAAATAATAGTTTGCAACAAACATTCAGGCAATATGAAACTACATTTTTAGCCTAGTAAATTAGTAAGCAAAACAAATACTAAAAAATGAGCCAGCGATATAGATATCCTTAATGAAGCAGTTTTGCATACTGCAAGAAGTTATGAGATTTGTATCACTTGCATCAAAATCACATCTATATAACCTCTTCTCCTTGCATGGATCTTCTCTTCATATCCGGTCATCTCATTTTGGTAACAACAATTCAATCGTTTTAATGTTATTTACTTAATTCGATTATAAGGCGTGTATTGAAACGAATTCTCTTAATTCAATAATAAAAATATCAGGTCTGCCCAGATTAATCTCTACAATTGTTTATATAAGAGAAGAAGTTGCTAAAAACTAGTCTTAATCTAATTCCAATTCGAAATCAACTAAAACAATGACTATACTAATTCTAAACTAAAATATTAATATCTTCATTATTCGTAATTATTCCGGTCTCACCTACAGTAGATACGGTATCTTTCTATGTCCACTAAAAAGACGATTTTGTCCCTTTAGTGTTTCTTAAATTTCAGTGGCAGCTTTATCAAATATTGCAATGTGTTTCGCTTTAAGGGTATAAAGGGGATTCCGCATCCAGCTATCACAACCTGTTCAGACGGTTTTGTCCCTATTTTACGTCTTAACTTTCACGAGATTCATGTACATATCACTCTAATAATTGTTATATTATAGGGACGAAAAGGTAATTTACTATAAGATATCATAAAAAATAGCAACCTACTTTTTAACAAATGTACATACGGTTTTGTCTGTAATTTACATCTTATATGTCAAGAGAACCATTACATACCATTGTATTAATTATAAACCGTAGGAACAAAAGAGTATTTGAATATTCTTTATTTAGTTAATGAGAAAATTGGTTACACATTTCAAACAAAAGGTAAGTGGGCTCCATATCATGCTTGTGTAATTTTTTACTTCTTTACAAGTTTACAAGACTTAAACTCAACCTTTTAGTTTTTACCCACTCTCAATTTTTTTACTTTTTCATTCTTCATTTTTTTTTTTTTTTTTTTTTGTGTTTTCATTTTCTTGACTAACTAATTTGTCTTTCTTATATATATACATAAATTGACCAACTTAAATAATTTCTTAACCAATTACTAAACGAAAAATTGATTCATATATATTTGACTAAAATAACCAATGAAAATATTTATGGACGGGAACATTAATTCCTAAGAAAAAATGAATGCGTACAACTTAGCAATATTCTCACTTTCCACTTTAAAAGCATATACGAATTACAAATTTTTCTTTATTTCCGCGTATACAATCAAGACGAGTAAATCAAACGCTCATCAAGCGTGCATGAGACTAGGAGAAATAAAAGAAGAAGATAGTCTTGCTAGAATAATCAACATGTGTTGTGCACATGTTAATCACAATGTCCATGTTGTCTCTAAGGAAACCTGATAGGATCATGCGACGATAGACCAACATAAACATAGACACCCCCCCTCCCCCCCTTTAGAATATTCGTCTTGTTTTATACTAAAAGCAATTGACCCAATAATGAATAAATAAATAACACACCAGATGATGCTTACCCATCTTTTCAAGCACGGCCCCCATGTCAGCGTTCCGATCCTAAAATCAACAAGATCCATTAGGCACACCACAATTACGATATGTAGTATCCTAGAAAGGAAGCAAAACTTACAGCGAACAATATGATTCCCACTGGCGAATTGCAGTCAGACACTGAGGCTGTGTAATCTTTAATATCGGTTACGAATTTGTCAATAGTAGACTGCTGAGAAGGTCCCTGTAAAGGTTCAATATTTGGGTATCAACTCAGCATACCAGATGTTCCGAATGGGCAAAAGAAAAAATGCAAAAAAGTTGTAAACATGAACTAGTCATAGGAAGTATTCAAGAAACATTCCATACGCCAATCAATTCAAGGTAAGCTTCTTCGTGACCGTTGATTTAGCTTCGTGTTTAAAAGTTTTACTGAATTTGCAACAGATTTTTTTTTGTTGATGGGTTAATTCATCATTCCAAAGTTTCCAAGTTCAAGTAGCACATATGGACTTAGAAGTTTTGGGAGGAGTGGACAAATACATCTTTTGGGGATATTATGTTCAGATGGGGCTCCTTGCTCGGCCATGCATGATTGCATCCCTTTGCTTTAGTTTTCTCTAATAGTTGTAGTTTTCTTTTTTCTAGTATCGATATTGTATATGTCTTTCCCTTTGTTGTATCTGAGCGGGATATCTCATCCTACAAAGTTGACTTATGATTATATATATATATATATACACATCACATTTTACCGATCAAAAAAAAAAACAGTAGCACATATGGACTGTAGGAAATTTCTCTACAAAATGAATAATGACGATGCTCCTAATGTTGAACTATATGATATATTCGAGACGAAGAGATCATCCATACCAAAATTCGGCGGCCCCATGAACTGCTGTTTAATAAAAAAGGAAATCTTCACGTCTAATATCCCATTACTCAAGATTCACCAAGTGAACTCTACCATGAATCATTGTAAAAAAAAAAGGTGTATGAAAATATAATCGTCATAATACCGACAACAATAGTCAATTTTTACCTCTACTGTTTTCATTAAAGGAATTGAACAAACTTTCAATCCAGGAAGAAACCCAACTGTCAGAACTATGCCTGCGCAGTTTTTTCCGGTCTCATCAACATCAGTTTCAAGCCAATTAACCTATCAATAAAAAAGACTATCACTAAATATCTTTTTTTTAAATTAAAAAAAAAAAAAAAATGTAAACAATGGAGATAGACAACCAGACAGACCTCCTTGTGGTGACCAGTAAGAACATCTTTCCCAATAATCCCATACGCTTCAGAAACAATAATCGGAATTCCAGTACCCAATCTCGACGCTATCAGTTTGCGAGTCGCGGGCAAGCTGAACTTACTCCCAATGGAAGCAATGGCGAAATGAGGTCGTATTGGTTGGGCAAGTACTTTCTCAACAACTTCACTCACTGCAACCTGAAAACAAAACATAAAAAATAACTAGTACAGAAAAATGGTACGTAAAAAAAAAAAAAAAAAAAAAGAGGTGTGTACAATTATTACATTTAGATTGGGGTTTAAGGAGAGAGCAGAAACGAGTTTGGGTTTAGTTAGGATTCGGTTACAGAGGTGGGACCAAGAACGGTTAACACACGTGGCGGATGCGAATGATGAGGCAGGGAGTCTGGAGAGGATTTCTTCAAGTGTATCTTCTCCTATTAAATTTATCCCTCCAACGACGACTTTCTTTCCTGCTACTTCTTCCATTGCAAAATTAATTTTTTCGGTTAACTTTAAAAAAAGAAGATCAACGGCTGAGATTTGTATTAAAAAATTTGGACCATTTCTCGTGTCATCCTTGCGCAGGGGCCATGCTAATCTTCTCTGTATCGTTCCAATTTTAACGGATGGGGACAAGCTATATGAAGTACTTGAAAGCTATATAAAGTGACTATTTAACGATTCAGTAGTCTATGTGGGACTATATCCTTCCTTCCCACTTAATTTGGTTTAGCTAACTGATGATATTAGCCTAGCTCAAATCATGTCATCAGATACCGTTCACAGTCTAGGTTTTTGTATTAAGGGTGGTCTCTACACACCCTCCAGTTGTCGAGAAAGAAAGGAGGGTGGGGAGGAGTGTAAAAAAAACCCGTTGACCCATCATCCGGTAGGGTATTCGGTCTTCATCCGCCACCCAAATCCGCACCGACCCGAAAACAGACCCGCCCCACCTCGCTACCGTTTTTACGCGGTCGGGCTATAGGTGTAAGTTATATGCTCAAACCTGACCCGTCAAGCCACCCGACCCACACCGTGTCAAAAGCTGTTGACCCAACCTCTTTGACTCGTACAATTTAAAGACTCTAATTCTAATATTTTTGTATTTTGTTTATATTTTCTTTTAACTTTTGTAGGAATTTGGGAGATATGAACACAAACTTATGAGTTCAACATCAATTTTGAATATTCAAGTTTGAACATTGGGCAAATATCAAAAGTTTAAATTCAACTTTCGAATTTTGGAAAAGATTAATCATTCATATTTGTATTAATTTTGAACTCTTTTAGTTTATATTTTTATTATTTTGTACTATAGATCCTCGCTCCCATCTTCATTTTATTATGTTATGAAAAATAATCAATTTACAAATGATAAATCACGAGAAAAAAATTTCAAATTTACAGATATGGTTTTGGGTTTTAGTTCAAGTTTTTTTTTTTTTTTTTTTTTTTTTTTTTTTTCGATTGATTATATTTTTTTTTTCTCTATGTTGTGAATTGGAAATAACTTGCAGAATTAGAAAGTTTTTTTCTCGGTGAAATTGGGTTAAAATGATAATTTTCACCCGACCCGGATGACCCACCCAAAGCCCGCCCCATAAGCTGACCCAACAGGTCGGATGATAGTACTAAGACATGACACTTCAATCCGCCCCGCCCCGCCTCGACCCATCACTATTTGAGCCGCAGTTGACCCGGCCCGCGCCGTATTACACCCCTAGGTGGAGTCGAAGATAGGATGAGAAATGGGCTAGAGCCAATATAGGTTTTAGAGGTAGCTGAAGACAAAAATAATATATTAAGGTAATATTTATTATCTACTCAAATGCACACCCTCAAATACATACGGCCGTATTCAATTTAACATACATCACATACATCACGTACAAAATGTTTTTGACATCCGTTCAAAAATTCTTAAGATAAGATGGTTTCAACATTCAGTGATTGTTACAAAGGATTAGGATTATATTACAGGGTGCGTGTTTCACCAAACACAGTATCAGATGTTGAGTTTTATGAAAAGCTGCAAGTTAGGATGTTATAGAAGATACAGGAGGAATGGACTTAGAAGTCTCTGAATTGGAAATTAAAGATTGTCTATTTGATATGGCTGACTATAAGGCTCCTCGCCAGATGGGTATAATGCCTACATTTTAGGCATTGTTGGTCTATAGTCAGGGAAGAATTCACTAAAGCCATCAAGTTCTAGCTTGTTCTTTTTGAACTATTTGACTAAAGGTGTGATACTTAGTTGGGATGTTATTGTTAGGATGATACAGAGACTACTCTTTCCTCCAAAGCTAAGTCAATGGATCCAGAATTACTACTCCACAACACATTACTCAATCCTCATCAATGGCTCTCCTCAAGGGCATTTCAAAGGAATGAGAGGGTTGAGACAAGGTGATCCTGATGTAGAACATTAGTGTGTTGCTGATGTTGAGGGCGCACCTTAGTCGAGTCCAAGCCCATGGGTCATGAGCCCACTAGTTAGTTGTTGTTTTATTGTTATTAGTATAAATAAGAGGCTTGTAATTAGGGTTCTTCAGTGTTGAAGTTTATTAGTTGTGAGATTCAATAAAAGAGATTTTTAGGTTTTCTTTAATTTGTGTTCCAATTAAGGTGTAGATTTTATTTAATTGAAGCTTCCGCCAGTCAAAATCTACATTATTTGGTATCAGAGTAGATTGATTCACGGGATTACTATTCACGAGCACTATTCACCGAAACAATGTTCATCGTGTACTGTTCACTGCGATTTATTTCTTGAAAAAAAAATCAATTTTTATTGTTATTATGGTGAATAACAAAGCAACTCGAGGTCGTCCTCCCTCTATATGGATACTCGCATGTTTCATTTAGAAGAAAACATGAAAAACATGACACAGATGTTCCAGAACTTTACTGCAACAATGGCCACAGTACAGAGAGAGGTGCAGCTGCCACGCTCACCACTTTGAAATACTAGTTCGGTGGTTTCAAATACTGATGATCGATGCGTCCTTGCAGAGTGATGGTACAATCCCTCTTCTAAACCCTTTTGCGCCTATTGCTCTAGAGAATTGAGGAATGACGGGGAAAGAGTTGTTGGAGAGAATAACGACATTCAGGTTCATCCCCTGGGTGTAGTAGGTGATCGTATACCACCTATTGGTGGAGATGGTCAAGGTGATGAAGGTGTTGTTGAACCCCCTGTGCGTGTTCCACCTATAGTGCCACCACCAGTCCAACAACTACCTATCGTGCACCCCCAAGGGCCTCAAGATCCGATTTTTCAGCCAAGGTAAACCCTTATAGCCAAAATCGAGGGCTACCCTTGCAAGAGGTCGGCGCCTTGAGGTGTGCGTCTTCCTCAACAAGGGTGTGAAAATCCACGTGTTAATCAGGTTCGAGGTAGAGATCGTGGTTACCAACGTCATGTACAACGCTGGGTTGATGGTGATAGGAATTTTTGGGAACAACCTATTCCTCGCAATGCAAGACAAGAGAATAGGGGCCGGTCTCCATCTCCTCCTTCTTCTCCTTCTACTGATCGAAGTGGTCGTAGGGTAGATCGTGAACTTAATCGCCAGGGAGGTGATTTTGAAAGGTATGACAATTTTAATTATTTTGATGAAGGTCATGGTATTCAGAATATTTATAATGGGGTTGTTGATGTTAATCGTTCCTTCATATATTGGAGAGGATCGAGTCAAGCTGGTGATATTAAAATCGATGTGCCTACTTTTGATGGTAAACTCGATCCTGATGAGTTTATTGATTTGCTTAATCACATTGAAAAGGCTTTTGATTATAAAAACTTAGATGATAGTAAGAAGGTTAAATTAGCTGCTACTCAATTGAAGGGTTATGCTTTGGTGTGGTGGGATGAGTTAAATCTGAGGAGGGTTAATCAAGGTTACAGGCGTGTCTACACTTGGTCTACTATGCGTCGAGAGTTACATTGCTCATTTTGTTCCTAAACAGTACCAGCAAGATTTGTTAATTCGTCTACAAAATTTGAAACAACAATTGTCTTCAGTTCAAGAATATACTGAGCACTTTCAGTTGTTGTGTACTCGTGTTGGGTTGGTTGAAATTGATGAACAGAGAATGGGTTGTTACTGAATGGCCTGCATAAGGCAATTCGTGAAGCACTTATCATGTTTGAGATTGATGACATGGCTACCGCATTTAAGTATGCCTTGCGTGTTGAAAAAGTGCTTTCACCTAGTGCGAGACATCAGCACCTCTTTATACTGGTTCGACAAGTGCAGTTCCTACTGCTACTCCTATGTCGACTGCTGGTACATATAGTACTGCTAGAGAGTGCTTTGAATGTGGCATTATGGATCACATTGTTGTCGAGTGTCTTAAGAAGAAGAGGCACCCTATTTTCTTAGCTGAAGGTGAAGATGAGGCCGAAGATGTTGCTACCAAGCCACCTGATCTTTTCCTAGATTTTCAGCATGAAGCTTTGTTAGTGTTTCCAGCTTCAAGCTTTAGGCATTCCACTGCTTTAGCTTGTGGACAAGCTTCTTTAACATGGGGAGAGTGATGTAGAACATTAGTGTGTTGCTGATGTTGAGGGCGTGCTCCCCTTACTCGAGTCCAAGCTCATGGGTCATGAGCCCACTAGTTGTTGCATTATTGTTATTATTATAAATAAGAGGCTTATAATTAGGGTTCTTCAGTGTTAAAGTTTATGAGTTGTGAGATTCAATAAAAAATAGATTCTTAGGTCTTCTTTAATTTGTGTTCCAATTAAAGTGTAGATTTTATTTAACTGAAGTTTCCGCCAGTCAAAATCTACATTAGATCCCCTATCACCTTACATCTTTGTGTTGATCATGGGAATTTTGAGTTGTCAACTCAATGAAGAGCTTGCAAGAGGTGTTATTAAACCTCATCCTAAATGCAAGAGACTTAAAGTGGTTAACCTATGCTTTGTTGATGATCTTCTCTTATTCTTCAAAGGTGATATCCAATCTCTTAAAGCAATCAAGAACACTCTTAAGATCTTTACAGATTACACAGGGTTGAGTATTAACTCTGATAAGACTACCTTACTTACTGGAGGACTAAATCAAGGTGAAAGCAAGTTGTTAGCTGAAATAATGCATGGGGGTTCAACTGGTGAAACCTCAGCTCCTATCAACTATTTGGGGCTTCCACTGGTATCAACTAGATTGGGAATCAAAGAATGTATGCCTTTGATTGAAAAGATAACTGCTAGAATAAAGAACTGGAAGGTAAGATGCATGTCTATCACATGCAGGGAAACTTGAACTGATACACTTTGTATTAGCTTCATTTCATGTGTACTGGTCAAGAACATTTAATTTGTTCTCCCTAATATGGTGTTGGAGCAAGTAACAACAATATGTAACAAATTCTTATGGAGTGGGCCAGAGATGTCAATGAAGATGCAACATGCTAGGAAGAAGTGTACAACAAAGACAAAGCATGAGGGTAGACTTAACATCTTATACCTTAAAATTTGGAACCAAGCAGCTTATTATGGGTTGGTATTTAAAGTAGCAAGGAGAGAAGAAAGTATATGGGTACAATGGATGTGGACTCAAAACATCAGGCAACAAAACTTTTCACTTTGAAAATTCCTAAATTAAGATTGCTCATGGGTATTAGAGGAATGTTCTAGAAATGAGGAAGGTTGCCATCAAATTTATAAAGTATAATGTCGCATCATATCTGGTGACACTATATCTGTGTGGCATGACCCGTGGATTGATGGAATGCTTCTAAATGAATTACAAGGTGCAAGAGACATGTTGCAGATCCCAGATGATGCAAGAGTTAGTTCTCTAATTTCAAATGGCCAATGGAATGCACTAGTACAAGATCTCCCTCAAGGTACACTTAAGAGTTTGATGCTGAAAACAGAGATTAATGTGTATGTGGCAGAGGATAGAGTGATATGGGCACCCTCAGCTAATGGAGAATTCACTACAAAATCCGCATATGATTCAATCAAAACTCCAAGAGCCAAAGTGAAGTGGTACAATATGGTAGGTAGTAATTCCGAAACACTCTTTCACTTCATGGTAACTCTTCTCAAGTAGTCTACCTATGCAAGATCGACTGATCCAAAAAAGAATCCTTCAACATTTTTTATGTTGTCTGTAAAGGCCCGATTTGGTGTTTGCTTTACAAGTCTTAATTATGAATGGAGGTGTGGATTGGATAAGATTTTGACTGAATTTGCGATAGATGCGAGTTGCATACGTATCAAGTTCTTGGGTGCAACTTGAATCAAGTTAGACGTAGTTCCTCTTCTCTTTATATAGGCAAGTTGCCCGCGCTTCCTCCTATCCCGCGTCAGGTCAAGTTCTGGACTTGAGGTCATTTAATGAGCCATGATGGCAAGTGGTGGTGGAGTAATGGAGTGCGTATCTGGAGCTTTGTTCTTGATGGTGACAACTGTGGGGTACATTATTATCCGTTATGATCTGAGCAAGTGTGGATCTTCTGAAGATCGCTATATAAGTCGAATTGGTAGGACGATCTCTCTGAAGAGATCGTACTCTTGGTTCGAGTGGCTAAGAAGCGGTCTGAAGGTGCGAGGTGTAATGTAGCGATCTGAATGGAGTACGTGGTGGAGATCAGTTGGTAGCTACGCTTGTGTTGGACACGTATGTAATATCTATTGAATGTTGATATTATTCTCTCACACAGCCCCGTCTCAGTAGGTCGCTCTGCGTAGAGGATCAAGCTGCTGAGAGATTTTGACAGCACGTGTGCAACACATGTGAAGATGTGAGCGGTTTTTAAGCAGGTGTAACAACCGCCTCATTTTGTGGAGATTTGAAAAGACACTGTTGAAGTAGACTAGTTCGGAGTATCTCAAAGATTTTGATGTGGTTCACCATAGACTGTTTAGAGTTTGAATGTTGGGAGTTAAAGAAAGGAAGGTAGACTCTTAGTTTAGGACTTGTATTGGTTTCTAGTTTTATGAAGAACATTAAAAGCTTGAGATGTTTTAAAGATTGAAATGACACAAACTTTGAAAGAAAGGATTGAAATGAAAGTTTGGAACAAAGAACAACAAAAAGAAGATTGATTGATTGAATAACAAAGCAAAATAACAAGATTGAAACGAAGAACAATGTGAGGGACCAATATACACAACCAACGTATATTATACACATGTCTAGCACAACTCATCACTATATCAAGATCTGCCAGGTCGCTCATACCAAGACTTGCCAGGACGCTCATATCATGACCACAACCAGGTCGCTTATACCACAACCAGGTCTTGTAACGCTCAAAGATGGAAAGGCATACGTTACAACAATTATGTAACAACAACCATGCACTTTATTGCATCCTCATTAAAGCTCATTCAAGACCACATTAAGTAGAGGGGCTATAAAATCAGGAGGAGACATCATCAAAGAACCAATCAATAGGCATGGCTTCTTCTCCACAATCAATCCATTTTCCTATTCAGAGGACCAATCAATAGGAACTACGTCAGACTTGATTCCAGTTCACTGGAGAACTGGATACGTAGGCAGCTCGCATCTATCACGAGCTCAGTCAAATCCACAACTCAATCCCATTATCCTAAGTTGTAAGAGTAATTATGAAATCTAGTCTTTACATTGGCGTCGTCTGTGGGTCGAATTTCTTGGAAATTCATCTACTAAACTTCCAATTACTCCACTCAATCTTTAATTTATGAAATTTTCGATTTCCAAGCCCATGAAGCTTGGTTGAAAAGCAAGTCACTGAAGGGCATTAGAAGCGTTTCTGGGAATGATAATATATTACCACTGAAGTCGAAAATAGCAAGTTGATGGCCAGTTCACAATAATAAGAAAGGTAGCGTTATAAAGGCAGCGTTCTAAAGATAGATAAGTCTATCTTTGAATATGCTTCATTTATCTTAAACTATGATCTTTGCATCACTTCTGTTAATCTGCAAACACTCATATGTTGCGGGTCGTTCATGGTCATAGCATGAGATCCATTTTCTGTGCATCTAGAATATTTTTACCACTCTCCTGTTGCACATCAATTCCATATTATGATACATGTCTTGCACAAAAGACAAACACTTAATTTATTGTAGAATACCAGCTACCATCAGAAAATGAGAATCACATTTGATGGTTCACATGCATAGTTTGTTTCATTTATATTCAATTTCCAACTGACAGCAGTGAGACATCCTCATGCTATGTAATTGGAGATAATATTACTCTCTTTAAGCTAAGGGACTGATAAGGTCAGCGACCTACTCAAAGCCTTGAGCAGTTGAGCGACCTATGTTCCAGCTCCAAATATTCAATTTCATTTTTCTGAATCATAATGCTTCTCATTAGCACTTATCTTTATATTGCTTTGCATTCATTTTCCACGAATGGGCTTAAGCTTGGAATGTTAGCTAACATGCATGTGTTCAATGGCCTCTCCGTTACACAATTACACCAATTACCGAAATTAATTGGAGGGTGGTCATTCATTCATGCTATAACATACACTAAGGCACATGCATATGGAGCACCGGTACATTAAGATTTTAATTAAAATCATAGGCTAGCAGTAAGCGTTGAATAGCCATTAAAACGACAATCCGTCAGTTTTCGAATCCAATTAATTTCTTATGCTATTATTGAAACCATGTGTTCCTTTAGGCTAAATCAATACGTACTCTACTACAAAGAACCAGGACACACCTCCACAGTCGAGATCATACTATAAGCTCGTGAATTACAAGCTACATATACGAGTTCAACCCTCACATTACGCTATCGTGAGCTATAGGTTCAGGAATCCGAAGATTTTGAGCAACCTAATCAAGGGCATGTTAGATCCCGGTTAACATATTTAGCTAATTACTTTTCGTACAACACTCTCTTTGGCAGGTCACCTATACTAGGAATTGGTGCTACCATAATACTGCAGCATGGAGATATACTTCAGTATAACAACGCAAGTTTCAAATCTCTGAATCAACACCACCCAGATATTACAAACTGCCGAATTAAGAGGTCGTTCACTTCTTTACCCATTAAGAGCAGGTCGCTTACATAGTTGCGAGTGATCGACCTCCTGCGTAATTTATTAAAGTCAAACTTGATTGATCAAAAATTGTTGCCATCAAGTTTGCATACATGTTACTCAAATTACAAACCAGGAGCTCGCAATAGCCATATGCTCAGTACAATTCGGCTACGACTTGAGCTCGATACTCAATTTATCTCCAAATTATCATTTATTTTGTTCTAATTCTTTTTGGATATTAGTTCAATCTAGTGCAGGTCAATAAAGCTCCAAACTGGGGGCTAGCCACAACCATCTCTGGACTAGGGCTTATTAATTAGGGTTAGTTAGACTTACCCCCCCATTAATAGTTGCAATTAGTGTTACCCAAAATATTAGTGATACCCCCCCAATTGTCAGATCCAACGGCTACGAGATGATTTTTTTTTCAGATGAAGAAATCTGACCGTTGGATCTTACAAATGGGGGGGTATCACTAATATTTTTTAAAATGGGGTAAGACTAATTGGCAACTAGTAATGGGGGGGTAAGTCTATCTAACCCTATTAATTATTGCCACCTAAATATGTTCAATTCAGTTATTATACTTTATGCATCTCCAGAATTACTACCGCATCTATGGTATTAGCTCACATTTTTTACAGGTCAATCAAGCTCCAAAACTGGGGCTAGCTACAGTTACGCCAATTCAAGGCTAGCTATCAACTACGACCTCCAAAATCAAAACGCTCACTAGAGCTACCCGATCACTGAAACTAAAACGCTCTACAGAGCTTAAACGTTCTCCACATTAAAACGCTCACTCGAACTCAAGGCTACATAGCTCACATGCTACTTAGCCTTAACACTTTTCGCTAGTTGGAGACCTATATTTCTAAGGTCAATTAAGTGCAGCATGCTCTCTAAGAGCAAAACATTCAAACGAACTCAAACGCTCTCCAAATCTCAAACGTTCTGAATGACTAAACGCTCACTCGAGCTCAAACACTATATAGCGTCACCACTTCTCACTAGTTGGGGACCTATACTTCTAGGACCGACTCAGTGCAGAATGCTCTCTAAAAGCACTAGGCTCCCATGGGCCACATCGCTTACTTGAGCAAAATGCTCACTCAACCTACACGTCAAAGGCCAGCCCAGTGCAGAATGCTTAATAAAGCAATACGCTCACTCGAGCTCAAACGCTCCCTAGAGCAGAACGATCACATGAGCACTCCTGGTCCCTTGACCTATGCTCACTCGAGTAGAACACTTACTTAAGCACTAAGGGTCCCTCGACTTACACTCACTCAAGCAGAATGCTTACATAAGTGCTCAAAGGGGCCCTTGACCTACTGGAGCAGAACACTTACTTAAGTACTAAGGGTCCCTCGACCTATGCTCACTTGAGCAAAATGCTTACATAAGTGCTAAATGTGCCCTTGACCTACTGGAGCAGAATGCGTACTTAAGCACTAAAAGGTCCCTTGACCTACGCTCACTCAAGCATAACGCTTACTTAAGCACTAAGGGTCCTTCGACCTACGCTCACTTGAGCAGAACGCTTATTTAAGCACTAAGGGTCCCTAGACCTACGCTCACTAGAGCAGCATGCTCACACGAACTCCAACACGCCCTAGAGTAGAACGCTCACTTGAGCTCTAGTGATATCTTGAGCTACAATGTTCTCACTAATTAATGATATATACCTCTAAGATCAATTCAGTGCAGAAATCAGAATGCTCTCTTAAGCAATAACCTTCTCACTAATTCAGGGCCTACACTTCTAGGATTAATCTAGTACTTGTCAAAGCAACATCATTCTCATATTCAATCATTACATAACCCATGTGCTTTCCACGTGTGGAGTTAATCTTTCATTAGATCTTCCTACGAAATAGGAACGACCTAATGAGAGGGGGCTGTGTGAGGGACTAATATACACAACCAACATATATTATACACATGTCCAGCACAACTCGTCACTATATCAAGACCTACCAGGTCGCTCATACCAAGACCTACCAGGACGCTCATATCATGACCGCAACTAGGTTGCTTATACCAAGACCACAACCAGGTCTTGTAACGCTCAAAGATGGAAAGGCAGACGTTACAACAATTATGTAACAAAAACCATGCACTTTATTGCATCCTCATCAAAGCTCATTCAAGACCACAATAAGTAGAGGGGTTATAAAATCAGGAGGAGACATCACCAAAGAGGACGACGGTCTCCACTCTGGAAAGGCATGGCTTCTTCTCCACAATCAATCCATTTTCCTATTCAAAGGACCAATCAATAGGAACTACATCAGACTTGATTCCAGTTCACCAGAGAACTGGATACGTAGGCAGCTTGCATCTATCACGAGCTCAGTCAAATCCACAACTCAATCCCATTATCCTAAGTTGTAAGACTAATTACAAAATCTAGTCTTTACAAACAATAAAGTAAAATGACTTGAATGAAAAAAGACTAGAAAAATAAATCCTACATGACATTAGATTAAGTATAGGTGCATTTTCTCTCCCTAACTTTTGGTTTATGTATCCTACTTTATGCCAATGATTGATTTGCCCTTCTCCACTACATTTAAGACACTTCACCATTTACTTTATGCTTTTGCTTTTTGATTTCTTCTTGATCAAGATAGGTTTTGGAGAATGCCATATTTTGTAATAAGGACCTCCATCTCTGGTCTTATGAGTTGAGGGCTTTGACCTTTGACTTTGACTTTTTCAGTACTTTTTTATAGTAGCTTCTGGTCTTTATAATAAGCGTGATTAAGACTCCTTTTGGTGCTAAGACACAACTTTCATGGTAAGTAGTCTGAAATTCTCTGTAATCTGAAAAAGACAATAAAAGCTATAAGTTGTCTTTTTATTAAACATAAGAAGGGTTGTAATGCAGTATTGTAAGGGTAATAAAATGCACATTTGGGAGCTGATCACCACCCCCAAATAACATCTTGCTTGTCCTCAAGTAAGCAAAGATGAGAGAAAAACTATGATCACAAATAAGTGATTTATTATAAGTTACACTAATCTTGTTTTGCGGAGTGTGATTGCATTGACCATATTGTTTCGACCCCCACCTACGTGGCAAACGTCCATTAGTAGGGGTCTACATTTTCATTCGTTTAATTGAAAGGGCTAAAGCCCAATGTGCAATACCATGGATTAATATATAGGCCCATTAACTCATGTGCCTAAGGCTGAACCTTATCTACATGGCTTGCCACTAACGTACATTGATTTATGTCCAGATTTGTTTCTTATCAAAGAGATAATTATCAGTTGAGAGTTATATTCAATTACAATTACTTAAGCTACAAGAATACTTGAGTTACAAGGAGTCTCTACTCTACTTATATAAATACCAAACTATTTTTCATACAGAACTACGTTCTTGAGACTTGATCTCATCGATAATTTGGGTACGTAGGCAACCGAAAGGTACAGTCTTATCATTCTCTTGATCACCATTCCTTTTCTCACTACTTTTATACGTTATTCATCTCATTCGTCACCACTTAGTGTTTTGATCATATTTGGTCAAAACATAATTGGTGCCGTCTGCGGTTCTTCTTCAACACCCTCGATCACGTTTTGCAAAAATTATAATGAATACAAGAAAAGCTCAAGTTCCCGATACAATTAATGTCGATCATCGCGTACATTATGTTCAAGGTCAAGTTGGCGATAACGGACTAGTCTTTCCTACTCCTTTTCAACAACAAGTTGCACGTGACCCTACTGTCGTTCCACCGATGCACCAAATTATTCAGCACGAAGTTATTGCCTTTGACGATTCTCCATCGTTTGATGCGGATAATGTAAGTCCAATGTCTCGTGAAGAACTTCTTCGATATTTCTAGTGTGTACGGAAACAAAATAATTACTAAAAGCGTCGTCTAAAACGAACCATTCCTCTCAAAGATGATGTGAAATCTATCGCACCATAGCATACCACACGCCACTGACATCGTAGCGTGTAGGATCGTTTGTGTGATGAGGATGAGATTCCCATTGTTCCCAATGTTCGGTAATCCACGAGTTTTCGAAAATAGTATTGTATCTATAACAACTCAACGTAACACACGCCAATAACATAGTTACGTGTGGGATTGTTTACGTGATGATGATTAGATTCTTGTTGTTCGCAATGGTTACCCACGAGTTCAAGACAATAAATACAAACTGTGCACAGGTTACTTTTCAAGAATCTCAGCAAAATATTTCCAATTCATAATTGTTCATTGTCGTTAGATAGTGTCGATAGTCGTCTCATATTCTTTGTTAGCAAGACTCTTATATGAGCTGAATCGAGGCATTATTGCATTGAGAAAATTGCATTGGCCTTGTTTCTTGCAGCCAGATGTCTGAAGCTTATTTTCAGGAAGGAATCATTGAAGTTTATATTGACTATCCGCTGTGCAAGTTTTTTTGCAATGTCTACGAATTAAGTCGTAGAATGGAAAAGTTGCCTTAGCGCTTACAATATTGTCTATGACACTCGTACAATTAAATAGAGATAAACTTTGGTTTTGCTAATGACTGATTTTCTTATTGATGATATTCCTATGTCTAATGCATTACTCAATGAGGAAAACGTCGATCCCTAATTGTCATTACCTCCCGGGGATGATGACTTGAAATATTTATCGGATATATCAGCTGATTACTAGATTTACACTGATAGTTTACATAATAAGTCTGCCTCCGGTCTTCATTTTGTCATCTTGAAGCTAAATGAAGACATAATTGAGAGGTCTCTACGTTTGGGTTTTGACGCTTCAAATAATATGGTCGAGTATGAAACTGTCATTTGCAGTATATGCACAACTCTTCAGCTGGGGGCGACTAAGTTACGATTAATTATTTTAAGTTAGTCGCTAGCCACTTTGAATGATAATATGCAGCTCGCGATAATAAAATAGTCATTTATCTGGACTTAATTTAACAAATTGTATGAAATTTTACATCTATCAGTATTGTGCAGTATCCACGTTATGATATACGACATTTTGATTCTATCGCAACTTATTTGTGTAAATCAAGTCGTTGCTGCCAAAACAACACTAGATTAACCACTTATGCTGTCAGATGATTCCAACAAGCTTGGCACTGGTAATGTCTCGGTATCTATCGACGACGATCATACAGCTGACGATGTTCCGGAATTCCTGATGACCAAAAACTCTATCGCAGCTGCACAAGTCTCAATCCTCTCCTTTGTTGTTTGGGTAGAACGAACGATTTACTAGGCCTTGAAGAAATTCATTCAAGACTATGTGAACACCACTCCCGGGGGCGAAGTCTCGCTCACATAACAATGACCCAATGGTATTGGTGGCCATACATATCAACGGATGTTAAGCGTTTGTCCGAGAAGTGTATGCCTTGTCAAAAACATGATATATGATATGAGTCAAACTTCCCGTGATGAAGCGTCATCCAATCCATAAACCTTGGTCATTTAAAAAATGGGGCCTTAACATTGATGGTTTATTTCCAACAGCCACTGGTAGTGTTTGTTTCTTGCTCGTCGTAACAAATTATTTTATTAAGTGAGCGGACCAAATAGACAAGTTGAACAAAAAATCGGATAACAATTTGTTAGTCTATTTCCAGTTCAATAGTTTTTTTTTTTTTTTTTATTATCTTTGCACATTACAAGATTTGGTGATCAATAAAGTATTTCTTTTACTTCAGTTCTAATGGTATAATTTGGTTTCCATCGCAACATTATTATTGCTATGAAAAAAATCTGACGAAGTTACCACGTTTAGCTTCGTCAGTTTAAATTTGAACGCTTTTACGCTCGCTTAGTACGTTACTATCACTCTGACAAAATCTGATGAAGTTACCACGTTTAGCTTCGTCAGTCTAAGTTTGAACGCTTTTACGCTCGCTTAGTACGTTACTATCAATACAATAAAATTTGACGAAGTTACAACGTTTAGCTTCGTCAGTATAAGTTTGAACGCTTTTACGCTCACTTAGTACGTTATTATTGCTACGACAAAATCTGATGAAGTTACCACGTTTAGCTTCGTCAGTCTAAGTTTGAACATTTTTACGCTCGCTTAGTACATTATTATCGCTACGAAAAAATTTGACGAAGTTACCACGTTTAGCTTCGTTAGTCTAAGTTTGAACGCTTTTATGCTCGCTTAGTTCGTTACTATCGCTACACACAAATCTAACGAAATTACCACGTTTAGCTTCGTCAATCTAAGTTTGACCGCTTTTACACTCGCTTAGTTCATTACTATCGCTACGACAAAATCTGATGAAGTTACCATGTTTATCTTCATCAGTCTAAGTTTGAACGCTTTTACGCTCGCTTAGTTTGTTACTATCGCTATGACAAAATCTGACGAAGTTACCACGTTTAGCTTCGTCAGTCTAAGTTTGAACGCTTTTACGCTTGCTTAGTTTGTTACTATCGCTACGACACAATCTGACGAAGTTACCACGTTTAGCTTCGTCAGTTTCAGTTTGAACATTTTTACGCTCGTTTAGTTCATTACTATCGCTACGACAAAATCTGACGAAGTTACCACATTTAGTTTCGTCAGTCTAAGTTTGAACACTTTTACGCTCGCTTAGTACGTTACTATCTCTACGACAAAATCTGACGAAGTTACCACGTTTAGCTTCGTTAGTTTAAGTTTGAACGCTTTTACGCTAGCTTAGTACGTTCCTATCGCTACGACAAAATCTGACGAAGTTACCACGTTAGCTTCCTCAGTCTAAGTTTAAACGCTTTTACGCTCGCTTAGTACATTCCTATCACTACGACAAAATCTGACGAAGTTAGCACGTTTAGTTTCGTCAGTCTAAGTTTGAACGCTTTTACACTCGCTTAGTTCGTTACTTTCGCTACAACACACTCTGACGAAGTTACCAAGTTTAGCTTCGTCAGTTTCAGTTTGAACATTTTTACGCTCACTTAGTTCATTACTATCGCTACGACAAAATCTGACGAAGTTACCACGTTTAGCTTCGTCAGTTTAAGTTTGAAAGTTTTTACGCTCGCTTAGTTTGTTACTATTGCTATGACACAATCTAACGAAGTTACCACATTTAGCTTTTTCAGTTTAAGTTTGAACATTTTTACGCTCGCTTAGTCTAATTTTGCCAAGTTACGTTAGCATTGGGGGCGTTTTTCTATACATAGGGGCTTCTCGTTCTATTCCGTTTTGATAAACGTAAAATTCGAATAGTTTTACTCATGAATAAATGATGAAACTCAAACGCAAGTAAACTACAACTAAATTTTACTAAGGTTTTATCAAAGATTTATTCTACTCTCGAATCTATCGAAATAGAGTTGGAGTAAAAGATTCGTTCCACTTCTAGTTCGTTAGTATTCAATGTTTTCTACGACTATCAGTCCTATCCAAAGTTAATGAGAGTAATGGTGGGAATTTATACTACGATGCAAATTATACTAACACGATACGATAAATTAACAAATAATACTAAGGTTTGAATCTAGATAAAGAATTAGGGGAATTTGATTCCACCTTGAATCCAACTTAATAAACTAGTATAGATTGTTGTAATCCAATTCTTACGTTCTTACAATAAGAATTGGTCGTTCTAATCCCTAATCAATCATGACAATCTCTACCAAATAATGACTAGCATGTGAAGAAGTCCAACCCATTCTCATGGCGAATCAACTACCTTCTAGAGTGGAATAGACTCTTACAACTAGTTCTACACTACACAATCAAGTTTTTATCAAGGCTTCATCAAACCCCTCTAATGGAGGTTTAGCCTTGATTCATCAAACTACCATTTCCAGTTGAATTTAAACAAGACATCATATAAAGATTGTAAATTTACTAATTTGATCTAATCAATAATTCAAATCTAAATTAACAACTAAGAAATGATTAACAACTAAGAATCGAAATTAGATCTAAGTAATTTTAAATAAAAAAACGGAAATTATGAAGAACTCACTACTTTTATTAATCTAATGAAGGAATAACAATGATTCAATAATCTAAATTAAAACAAGGTAATAGAAACTAATTAATTAATGTAAAAACTAGATCTAGAACTATCTCTAATGGCTATTTGCTACCTAAACTAAGTATATCTCTTCAAAGTTAAGTCTTGTCTTGAAATGGAGGAGACCAGATCCACATTTTCATGCATGGGCTGAGGAGCCATGTTTTGGGCCGGAAAATCGAGTCCAAAGCCCAATTTCTTCAGTCCACAGATCCCTTTCCAGCCGGATTTTACTTCAGTAGACTTTTCGTTCACTTTTGCTCCTCTGATTGGGTCAAGGCTTAGATTATTGGAAAACTCTTTCCGAGCCGGTCGTTTTGCTATAAGGTAGGCCTAATTCCGAGGTCTGAGTCCAAAGATACGGACTTTAGAAGTTCTGCTGACTTTTGTGCACTGTTTCTGCACGCGTTGACTTTGACTTTTCAGCTTTGACCGGGCTTTACAAATGATTTTTCTCCTTGAATCTTGGCCTTTAATCACAGAACTTCTTAGCAACCAACCCTTGCTCTTTTATCTCGCCAAAGTGACATATTTCTGTACATAATTGACTTCAATGCCTGAAATACATAAAAGCACGTAATCAGCATTAACTCTTATTTATTACTCGCATAATTAGTCTAAAAGTATTATTGTTAAGGGGTTAAAACTACAGTTTTGGGCTCTTATCATACCACCCCTAAACAGCATTTTGCTTGTCCTCAAGCAGATATGTGAAATTAGTATAAGTGACCAAAAATGGAGTTCTAACTAATCTCATTTCGCTAAGTGTGATTGTATTGACCATATGCAACAAGGCCTTAAACCACTAGGAATTCCCTAGTGGACGAGTTATAGCCTCGTGAGAGTTTTCCAGTGAAGGTACTCACAAACTTCATCTATACTACAACGACTAAGAAATAAACTATTGTTTCTTTATATATGTTTCAATTATCTATACATCTCACTAGCAATGAATACAAAATAATCAAGTCAAAACCTAAGCTAATATATGCATAATAATCAATCATCTACGAATAAACGTATATACAATGAGTAATACTATAAAATGCTCTAGCAGGTCTGTTTCTGAAAACTCGGAATAACGTCCTTAAGTAGGTCCTCACATAAATGTCAAGACAAAAACCACTTTGATTTTTCTGCTTAAGTTTCGCTACTCCAGTGTGCAGTAGGCACACTTTACCTTACAATCTCAATGATACACAAGGAAGTCGGAGTCGATCAAACACATCTGTTACTTACTATCACACTAACCTATTACTAATTGAGCTAGAGGTCTTTATTAGGTGTTGCGGGGATTAGGAGATGGTTTAAGAATGAAGGAAATTGATATTCAAAAAGGACAAGTCTGAGATAATAAGGTATTCATATTACGTAACTAGAGAAACCCTTGTTCTTTTGCTTCTACACTTTGTTTCCATCCTCAGCCTTTTTATTTTGGCTTTTTGACTTATTTTATTCTATTTTTGGAGTTTTTATTTTGTTTCTAT
Source organism: Coptis chinensis (assembly GCF_015680905.1). Classification (NCBI taxonomy): domain Eukaryota; kingdom Viridiplantae; phylum Streptophyta; class Magnoliopsida; order Ranunculales; family Ranunculaceae; genus Coptis; species Coptis chinensis. The sequence goes on along the minus strand of NC_141457.1, from coordinate 18,393,890 downwards.
TTCTATTTTTCTTTTCTTTTCTTTGGATGGAAACTTTTTTTTTTTTTTTTAAAGAACTAACTAATTTTTGTTTACACGTGTTTTCCTTTCTCTTTTCTTCACTCATCCCATTCTCTCGGACTCATTCTATAGCGGGTAGGTTGATATATATATATATATATATATATATATATATATATATATATATATATATATATATATATATATATATATTTTTTTTTTTTTTTTTTAATAGGTTAAAGGAATTGTGGTTTATGAAAGGCTAAAGAAAGGCTCAGAGGGGCGATTAGCGGAATATAATTTCATAAGGTTTGAATTTCTAGCTAAATCGATCCAAAGAGGGCCTAAATTCTCGCTTAGGATATGGTGATCAAGCAAGTTGATGTGTGATTTCTCTATCCGGATTTTACTTCTCCCTTGTGTCATTTCTCAAATGTTTCACTCATATAAGGCTTTAGGCTATATTCTCACATGATTTGTAGAATAAGTACTCTAGCCTAGATTTCAGAAACTTACTGCCAAACAATCATAGATACTCATGTAATATATTTATAGATAGAGGCAAAGATTATTACCTACATATTAACCTAAGTTTCTAAAAACTATTATAATGCAAAAGCTATGTGAGACTTCTAGATTATTCAGAGCATAGAGAAAGAAGACAATACAAATATTCCTAAGTGTATAGCATAACTTTTTATTTATATTTTTGAAATTTTTGAATTTTTACTAGAAAACAAGTGCATATTATACATATTTATATCCTAACAGATGCCTTAATTACACGTGTTTCTATGCCCCCCCCCTAAACAAGAAGCATGCTTTGTCCTCAAAGTATTTAAATAAAAAGAGTAAAGAAATACCATTGAAACGCGTGAAATTATGGAATATCTGCAAAATCAGGTTAAACATACTAATATATAAAATAAAAACTAATGCAACTCTATAGGAGTTCCACTCGATATGGGGTTAACTAGAATCAAATTGCTTGGGACATAAGCAGACACTAACTGAAACTAAAAACTTACCTTAACTCCCATTTAAACATTATCCTCCTCATATTCCTCTCCAAAGAGATAAGGTTCCTTCGCATCCTGCCATGCCATGATAATTTGCCAAGCCCGTCGCCATGTGTCATCAACTTGTGCTAACCTGTCGAGTGTTACTATGTCTGATGGGGTGTAAGGAGCAACCAAATGAGGTTGCACCTGCCATCCCGGCCAAGTCATTACCCAAAATGAGCGAACCACCCAATTGGTGGGTCTCATGACTTCAACCCTTTTCCAATCCGTGAACCGGATACAGAATTCATGTAGACAACTGAGCATGATGCGACACACCAAAATAGGCATAAGAAGATACTTATACCTCATGCTTTGGGCTCTCTTAAGACTAGCCACTAATACTTAGGGAATGTCATATTGGCAACGTCCCTCAGCTAAAGCAAGGAAAACGTCACCAGCGATACTATTTGCAGAAGTAAACTGCCAATCTCCTAAAATATTCAGCAGGATGAATAACATGGTGGTGCCTACATTAAGGGACAGGCTACCAAGGGCTATGTTATAACGCCCTTGGTCCATTATACGAAACACCCCTCCCCCATAATACTCATGGAAATATGTATAGTCATAGAGGTATGCATTATCGGTCATATATCCCCACGTGTGAATAGGATCAGATATCTCGAAACTAACGCTACCAAATACTTATTAAATTCTAGTGGTGTGTCATCAACCATGACGGAGAATTATTGTTCTCCATCCTGGTTACAATAGAAACTAATATTATTGTAAAAAAATTCAGTAAGCTTAAGTGAATACGAGTCATCTTCACTTACCAGTAGATGCCTCCATGCTAACTACAAGATCCTATCGCGGAACTACTGTCCATAAGTCTCGCTTCCCAACAAGTGTTTGAAAGACTGCTTCGGTATAACTATAGGTGATGTCATCACAAAACTACACTCTAGAACAGCTGGAACGATCCTGGAACAACCCATAAAAATCGAATTTTTAGGTTGCCCGCGGGTTAGGGCGCTGGTGGCCCCGCGCCAACCTATGCCCGGTAGGTAGGCGGGATCGCCTTTGGTGAATTTTGAGTTCCAGGCACTTAGGCGCAGGGTGCGCTCACTTTTTGCCTGGGTTGGGCACGGGTCGCGCTCAGATAAATTTTGAGTTCCAGGCACTTAGGCGCAAAGCACGCTCACTTTTTGCCTGAGATGGGCGCGGGTCGCACTCAGGTAAAACTCAAGTTACAGGTGGGCAAGCGCAGGTGGCGCTCAACTGAGGTGCAGGCACGCTCCGTGCAGCTGAAGTGCTAAAGTGAAGAAGAAAAAAAAGAAAACTTGGGAGTGAAAGGTGAGAGATGAAAGTGGGATGTAGTGTGGGTTGTGAGTGTAGAATGAAGGAAGTTTATATAGGTTGTGAGCTTCCAAAACAAATCGGCAAGTTGCCAAAAAAGGTTATAAGGCAATTGTCGGAAACAAAATATTTTCGAAACCGAAAACGGAAACAACCCATATTCTTTATTCCAAAACAAACCTAATATCTTTTAGGTTGAATTTAGGATAGTAACTGCCTAACTCATTGAGATTTCATCCTACCACAATATCTACTCATAGCCATGCCCATATCGACAACATTCTCAACAATCATCGCAAAATTATATAATAAATTTTAGATCATATAAAAATCATGCTAGGCTAAATTATACCACCCCCAAACAATTCGGGAAGGTGGGATTAACAATAAAATCAATGCATAATTTAAAAAGAACCAAATTATATTAAAATTCAAATTCAAATACGATTAACTATCGAATTCAAATTTTATCTATTGAATTCAACAAAAACTTAACATTCGAAATAATAAAAACAAATAAAACAAACAACATCAACTTATAATATCCCTAAACCACGCGCTGCTGGTAGAGGATGGAGCATGAGATGGAGATGGGGACTGAGCTCCCGATGTGCTTGAGCCATCCGTCCTTCGGCGACGATGCTCGTGCCTCACAGACGCCTCCTCCTCAGAAGAACCCCCGTGGGGTGGGAAGCGTTCACGCATATCTTCACGGAACTTTCGCTAAGCTTCCATCTCGGCCTTCATCTCCTCCCAATGCTCATTCTCGCGCTGGGCACGAGTCTCGAAGTTATGATGCATGGTAACCTACCGAGTCTGGAGATTCCCAAATAGTACTGAGGGACGCATGCCACGATAAAGCACCGACATGCGTTCTGCATCCGACCTACACCTCTCCAAGGCATCGGCATCAAAACATGCCATGTCCTTCTCATCCTCCGACTCATCCTCTTCAACTACCCTCTTTTCAGGCAACCTCCACATCTTTTGGATACACTCCGTATAAATAATAGGATTTTTGTGCTCTTTTAGCCAAATCTTATCCAACTTCGGAGTCGCTCTCAAGGTCATCATGATCTTCGTTATCAAAACAGGGAGAGGTGCAATACTCTTTCTGACTCCTCTAATCATAGTAATCAAAAACTCGAGAATACATAATTCATACTTCTGCTCCTGGAGTATCCATAGAACGTGAAGGCAGTTCAGATTAATGTCACTGACCTTCTCCTTCCCGATGACATTCCTACCAATCCACTGAACTACAGCTAGCTGGTTGGTTCGCAGAGACGACTGGCGAACACAATGCGAGCTCGCATTGTAGTTCCCTTCCAAAACCGTCGCGTTCATCAAAGGCTCGATCCCAGTAAATTGGGATTCCTGTAATGTAGCATCGAGATGGCGTCTAGGCGGAATGCCTAAAATCTCAGCTAACAACCCTGTAGATACTTCTCTCCTCCTCCCGGCCACCTTAACGAAAATTATATTCCCATCCAACTCTCTCTTCTTATAGAATTGTTCAACCAAATCAGAGTGATAGAAATCATCTGTCGAGTACCACAACCTACTCCAATCCTTCCTCATCATCTCGTCACCATAAAACGGCACGAAGCGGTCGGCCGTAAACGCTTGCTCCGACAAAATTCTCCTTCTTTGCGTCATTGAGTTTTTGGAACGATTGGAAAGCTTAAAAGCAATGTGGGGATGGAGTTTGAAACAACCTTACTAAAAAAACAATGGTCGTGGTGAGGTGGGGGGCGGTGGCAGTTCGAATTCTTAGATTGTTAGATGTTTTTGGTGGTTGAAAAGGTATGAAAATGGTGTGGGAGAGGTTTGGACAAGATTTGGGGTTGTTTTAAATTATTGGGTGTGGGTATAGTTAGGTTTTCTTTTCTTTTCTTTTATTTATTTTTTTTTTTATTTTGGGTTATGGTTTTTAAGCTTTGTTAATGGCGGTAAGGAAAGGAAATCGCGATTCTGTTTTTGGGTTGAAGATGGAGACGCACGTGTGTTGCACGTGCGTGTGAGATTGGGCCCAAGCCCAATTTGATTTTCGAATTTCGTCGATTTTTTGCGCAACTTCAAACTAAAATTGTCGCTTCGTTACCGGTCCGATTTATGCGAATGAAATATGGAAACGATCAAGCGAGAATTTTCAATCCAATGATACATAAAACACTCTATTCCAACCATGGGTGACATATAAGAAGATAGAAAATGCCTCGAAGTACGTGCATGACGTAAGTTATGCGAACGAATAAAATCTAAATTCATAGATAATGTCAACCCAAATCAAAATATGATTAAACGGCCTAAGCAACACAAATGAAAAGTTGAGCAATCAAAGACAGAAAAAAAAAATGAATACCCCACCCCCAAACAAATTTTATACAACAGAGTTTAGAAATTTGTAATAACGTGGGTCTTTTAAAGTCAGATTTCCGAGACTTCCTAGATTACTATTTTTATGGTTTTGATACTTTTTTTCTTTTTATGAATAAAGTTTAATATAAGAAAAATGAAAAACAATAAAGACATAATTCACACCATAGAGAAACATGACTCAAAAACCGAGAAAACATGCATGAGTGGAATACGTGAATTGTGTTATACGTGGACTTTGGATCCGGTACTTATAGCCACACACTCCCTAGGGAGGGCCCGGTTACCTGAATGGTGCACTAATTAATATATGGAATTGTAAGAAAGTACCCCAAACAACAAAATGAGTCTTTTATAGTCAGATACTCAAAACTATATTTAAAACATATGTATATACTTAACATGCAGTTTACCATATATCAACAACCTAAAGAGTTGTGGGTCTTTCCATAAATAAATAACATGGAATGCAGCCCCAAACAGAATCAAACACCAAGATTTTCTACGACGCAACTTAGTGAAATGGAAGCGAAGTCTGATAGATCTAGAACGTAACCGCGCATGCACCTTCTTTTTCATCTTTGAACGAGAAGGTGTCCAAGTGAATGATTGTGAGAAAATGGATGTTTGTGGAAGATATGGTAGATATGGATGAATTTTAGACGTAAGGAATGGAAGAAATGAGAATGTGAGTTTAACACAAACCTCATTCATGGTGTAGGTGGGAACTGTCTCAATTCTGAAAATGAAGGTGTCAAGTGCCTTTCCCTTGGGAATTATTTCTGTATTAAGAGGATTTAGAAAATTATTAAGCACAGAAGAAACAAAAGGGTCAAGCGCAAACTCTAAGTTCCTTTAAAAAGGTGGAAGGTGTGGAAAATTGGTGATGAAAGATGAATGAGTGTTAGCTAGAGCTCTCAAGTCTAGATCATTAGAAACCTTGAGATATGCAAGACATTCCTCGATAGGTGGGTCAAAAGAATCACTAGGATAGAGGGTGAAAAAATCATCTTTCGTCATAGTGTCAAGGGATGAAGGAATGTTGGTAGGGTGGGACTCGTGAGGTGGCAAGGAAGAGTTGCAAAAGAGATGAAGGAAATCTTCCTCGACTTCCAGGGAGTTCTCGTCAAAGTTGGAACTTCCAAAGGAAAGGAATTTGTGCATCTGATCATCCATAAACGTTGTTTTGAAATAATCTTGAGCTAAGCTCTCGATCATGCTTTAGGAAACTGTTTCCTCATTTTAAAAATATTGACCTCAACAGAAAGATGGCCAAAGGATAAGGACATCGAACCATCGCAACAGTTTATAAGCGCATTGGCAGTTGCCAAGAAAGGGCACCCTAAAATGATTAGAACAGAGTCATTAGCGACTTCTGTATCAAGGATAACAAAATCTGCCGGATAGTAGAAATCCTGAACCTTAACCAGCACGTTTTCAACTACACCCTTAGGATACTTGACAGACCTATCAGCTAATTGCAACGTCATTCTTTGTGAGGGTTGCATCTCCCAGAACCTATTTGTTTATATAAATAATAGGGGAGTAAGTTAACACTTGCCCCCAGGTCTAATAAAGTAGTTGTCGTGTGAGTATCCCCTAAGGTGCATTGTACAGTAGGATGATCAGGTTCCTTGTACTTAACGATTCCATTATATTCAGTTAAAGTTGGAAACTGTTCAGTTAAAAAGGCGTCTTTAGGAATCTTTGTCTTACGCCTAGTAGTGCACAACTCTTTGAGAAACTTAGCATGGTGAGGTAACTTTTTAATTGCTTCAAGAAAAAGTAAGTTTATCATTAGATTTTTAAAAACTTTCCTAATCTCGTCAAAATTTGTATCCTTGTTTAACATAGCTAATCTCTGAGAAAATGGTGGTTTCTCTCTATATTTAGCATATGGATCAACAAAATGTTTAACCTTGGCTTTATGTTTCTTAGGTTGTGGTTTAACTGGTACCTCTAAAGGGGTAGGATCTTCAGTTTCTATTTTGGTATGTAGTATAATCTCCGGTGTAGGGACAACTGGTGGGGTAACTATAGGCATAGTTACGTTGTTATCAACCACTCTCCTAGAACAGAGAGTGGTAATGGCATTTAGCTCACCTACGTTTGCATTTTCAGTACTAGTATTATCGTTTACCTCAAAGGCTGTGTTTGTTGTTTTAAGATTAGGTATCGCTTGATCTGGAAACACACCTTTGGGTTGTACTTTCTCTTGTAATAACTGCTGTAAGGAAAGTTGGATTGCATGTAAAATCTGTTGTTGGGTTTGCATAAAGGCATCAAAATGATCCGATTGTGGAGGAGTGTTAGCTATAGGTTGTGTGACAGGAAATATGTCACGTTGATTATTAATGGGTGGATTTTGATAGTTATTATTTGCCGGAACGATACCTCTATTAGCATTATAATTATTATTGTTATAATTATTATAATTACCCTGACCTTATCCTTATCGTGGTGGAGCTTGGTTGTTATAATTATTATAATTACACTGACCTTGTCCTTGTCGTGGTTGAGCTTGGTTATAATTGTTTGCTGGCCTAACATTTTGATTATTAAACCCTGGAGGTGTTACTTGTTGATTATTTCTCCAACTGAAGTTGAGATGTTGTCTCCAAGGGGCGTTAGGAATAGGATAACTATTAATCGAGCAAACATTATCTTGTTGTGATGTTTGTTGTTCATAAGTGAAAGGACAATAGGAGTCAGGATGCTCTGGACTCAAACAAAAATTACATGGATTGGTGTTGACATTCATAACGGGGATAGGCTTTTGTTGAACAGAAATAGCCTCTACCTTTTTAGTGAGAGATTCGATTAAATTTTTAAGTTCAGGATCGGGTTTCATCTCAAACATACCGGCGGCCTTAATTGTTGTAGAAAAACTAGAGGAACGGGAGATATCGTCACTACCCCCCCCAGTTATTATTACGCTTAGTTTGATCTTCTAAAAATTTATAAGCCTCTGAGGCTCCCATACTGAGGGAACTACCCCCATTCATTATGTCAAACAATTCTTTGTGGTGGTGTAACAGTCCCTTGAAAAAGGCACGAACTAACATGTCTTTCGCGAGGTTATGGTGTGGACACTCTATAAGAAGATCGGTGAAACGATTTCAAGCCTCTGAAAATGATTCATGAGAATTTTGTCGAAAGAAATGAATCTTGGAAAGCATTTCATCGGTCTTCGGGGGTAAAATGTTTCATAAATAGTTGAACAAGTTTAGCCCACGAGTCCATTTAATTAGCGCTTGGGCGGAACTTAACCAAGACGCCTTATTGGCTAAGGTGAAAGGAAACACCCTCGGTTTAATTTGTTCACCAATCAGTAGTAGGATGGTGGAATGTAATAAGGACTTGGTCAATCCTACGCATGTGCTGATAAGGCTTTTCATGGTCTAACCCATGAAAAACGGGTAACAAATTAAATATATTTGGGGGGATGCGGAAATCCCCCACTGGGTCTGATAGAATGATGCAAGATTTTGGGCTATCGTTCAAGGCTTTGTAAAAGTCAGAGAGAGGAGATTGTCTTTCTTCAGCCATTATTTTAGGTGTGGTGTGTGGTATATTAGCTAGAGGTGTAGTGAGTGGTATACTAGAAAGGCGTGTTTGTTGACGTTGCTGGTTGATTACGTTAGACATTTTTCTTCGGCCTGACCTTAATCTCATGCAAGGCTAAGACCAATCTTAACTAAACACGACAACACTCCAAACAATCCTGATATGCTAGTATGAACCTCTAACAGGAGATGCATGGTGTGGAAGAAAGAAGTACCTGAACGCCTCCTTGGTTCGCTTATGAATAACGTCTTGTATACGCGTGCTCAGTGTGTATAATGAGTTAGAAACACTGAATAACTTGAAGTAATGGAAGTTTGAACTAACCTGTGGAAATCGGGCGGTACAGCATAGAAAGCGCAGTCGCTCGAGAATCGGCTTTGGTAGGCGGTGGCGCTTCAGTCCAACTCGAGCTCCGGCGCGTTTCAAAGACGGGCGCCGAACTTTGCCTTGGCAAGGCGCGGGTCGTGCTCAAGTAAAACTCAAGTTCCAGGCACTTCAGCGCAGGGGGCGCTCGAGTTTTGGTTTGGAAAAGCGTGGTTGCGTTCAGGTAAAACTAAAGTTCCAAGCACTTAGGCGCATGGGGCGCTTGAATTTTGCCTTAGTAGAGCGCGGGTCGCGCTCCGTGTATTCTGTGAGGAAAAATTCAGTTCTGAAACAAACGACCACAGTTAGAATCAAACAAGGGTGGGTGGGTTATGAGACTTTGGAAGACTACCAATACTAAAGAAAACAATACTAAAGGGAACTAAGATGGCAGCGACGCCATTTGATAAACGTAAAATTATAGTTTTACCCACGAATAAGTAACGAGACTCAAATGCAAGTAAAACTAAAACTTAACTTATGTGTCTAATTTATCAAAGTCCCCGGCAGCGGCGCCATTTGATAAACGTAAAATTCGAATAGTTTTACTCACGAATAAATGGTGAAACTCAAACACAAGTAAAACTATAACTAAACTTTACTAAGGTTTTATCAAAGATTTATTCTACTCTCGAATCTATCGAAATAGAGTTGGAGTAAAAAATTCGTTCCACTCCTAGTTCGTTAGGATTCAATGTTTTCTACGACTATCAGTCCTATCCAAAGTTAATAAGAGTAATGGTGGAAATTTATACTAAGATGCAAATTATAATAACAAGATACGATAAATTAACAAATAATACTAAGGTTTGAATCTAGATAAAGAATTAGGAGAATTTGATTCCACCTTGAATCTAACTTAATAAACTAGTATAGATTGTTGTAATCCAATTCTTACGTTCTTACGATAAGAATTGGTCGTTCTAATCCCTAATCAATCATGGCGAATCAACTACCCTCTAGAGTGGAATAGACTCTTATAACTAGTTCTACACTACACAATCAAGTTTTCATCAAGGCTTCATCAAACCCTTCTAATGGAGGTTTAGCCTTAATTCATCAAACTACCATTTCCAATTGAATTTAAACAAGACATCATATAAAGATTGTTGATAAGCATCTAGAGAGTAAACACATTTTTGGCCACTTATCTATTTTAGTGTCTCTTCTTTGCTTAAGGACAAGCAAAGTGCTGTTTGGGGGTAGTGTGATAAGTACCCAAAACTGTAATATTAAACCCCATTGAGACATGTAAATTTGGTTAATTATGTGTTTAATAATCATGAAATAAGTATATTTTTATACTTTTGCAGGACTTCGCAGTAAACATGAAAATATTGGTTAAACCTACGTTACAGCACGGGGAGCGATGTATATATGAATTCTTCTAAATCAGCCATGTGAAGCTAAACAAAGATGGATCAAAGCCGGGGACTCACACATGACAGAATCGAGTCAGAACGGGACTACGTAAAGGAAACTGTAAACTTTTGGAGCTCATATCTCGTTAACCGGGACTCTGATTTCGGCAAGTAAGCTGACCTGATGATCAACATGACTAGCTCTACCTTAGGCCATAAATTACAGAAATCGATGTCCGGACCCACCAATGGACATAACACATGGACCCACCTTTCAGGCCCACAAGAAGAGATGAGTCATCAATCATGGAGCATGTCAAGACAAAAGTGCCAAATTATTAGTGCAAAGTTGACACCTTGCATGTAATTAATAATATTAGGTGTTAATAGTGAAAAAAAGTTAGGTGTCACTTTGTTTTAATGTGGTGGATAAAAGTGAATTAAATGTGTGTGTGTGTTTTCACGTGGGATGAGGGGGAGAATTCTAAAAGGAAGAAAAAAAAACAAAACAAGGGGGGATGCACTCTATTTACTCCCTTGACTTCTTTTCCTTTATCATGCATTATTTTTTTTTAGTCCTTAGTAGTAGTAGGAGTAGGAGTAGTAGAACTTCTTAGTTTAGTTTAGTTTTGGAGTTTTTATGAAAAAGCTTGTAATAGTTTTAATGGTAGAACTTTTTATGCTCTTGTTCTAAATAAAAATCTAAACTTCTTAATACAAGTGAGTTACTATATTATTCTTCTTCTTTCTCATTTTACATATCTATTTGCTTCTTTCATTTATATCCCTAGGATCTTAACCTTCCCTTTGTGGGGTGTTAATGATGCTCATGTGAGGGATAACCTTTGTGATGTGATTTTAGTAAGTTGTTTAGGAAGAACAACTAGACCTACATCCTGTCCCAAAATGGTAGTTGGTGTAGAGTCTAGTTAGGAATCAAGGTGATGATCTTAGAGATAAGTCATTGCTTTGGTTCTACATGCTAGCAATATGAGCTTAGAGATGAGTCATAGTGTTAGGGATCAAGTTAATCTTATTTAGGACTTGTCTATGAGTTCTAGGAAGGTTAAGATGCAAGAACCTAAAATCATACAATAGAGGTTATCTTCACATGAGGAGAACTAACTCTCCACACCTATCTAGAAGTCAATTTTTATCTTTGTTTAGTTGCATGTTTATGTAACTTAAAGTTTTTAGTTTTTGCATTAAAAGAAACAAAGTAGTTAGTATCAATTAAACCATAGCTTAAAACTTACTCACTAGTTTCCTAAAAGAGCAAAAACAAGTTGTAAGTTGTCTTAGACTTAGGATGGTTCGAAATCCCTACTCAAAGCTATACACACGAATATCGTGAGTAAGGAAAAATCTTTGTATTCGCACTTTGTCAAATTAGAGAATCAAATCTCTAACATACGCAAAAGGTGAACATCAAAATGGCGCCGCTGCCATCTTATGGACCAAAAAACATTCCATTACAAGTTGGAATTGCTCCAAAGGGAAACCCCCACTCTCATTCCTATCCATCGTTTTTTTTTTTCGTTTTCATCATTTTTTTTTTAAAAATTTCCCGCGTTTTGCTACTAATCCGAGTTTGAATTTTTGGTTGCACTTACAGGAACAAAAAGTTAGGACCTGGAACAGAATCTATACACTAATATAAGATTGTTGTGAAAATTTGGGCTAGCTGCGGAAGACTCTGCGCATGCGCGATACTGGACACGTGTCCGCTGGTTGAACTCGCATGCGCGGGTGTTTACTCTCTGTTGGTACTCCTGTTTCATCTCCAGCATCCACTGTGAAATCTTGTTCCATTACCAGGCCTAACTCTCTGGAACTGTAACAAATACTTCAAATATCTTCTGGGATTAAGGACGTCGACGGGTTGAAACGTGTGTTTCATTTCTTTGGCGGACTTGTGAGGCGCTACAGGTTCCAAATTTTATACTATTTTGGCATGAATACCATGTATGTAGTTACTATGTACTAGTTTATGGATTATTATTTACGTATTAGGCTAGAAATATGCATGAATCATGTTAATACGCCTGTAAATATATATATGTGATTAAGTGGGTATGAATTGCATATTAATGTATATATACATACAAATGATACTGTTTTGCATGGTTATCTCTATCTATACATATAAGTGTCTATTGTTGCATGTTTAGTATTTCTCTTCATATAAGTACACGGTCTTGTTTAATAAGTTGATTTTGTCAAGAAAGAGGAGAACATTCCAACGAGGGTTAAAATCTGAGTTAGGTAAGTTGTTTCTAAACCCTACAGGGTGAAGCTGCTCTCTATATGACACTCGCAATCTCAATGAGTATTGACGAAATCGAATTATTATGCAATACAAGAGTCGTATTTTAGTTTAGGTATAATACGTTGCATGTTTAGTTTACGTTTTTGTATCATCGTATTTATCCGTGTCTGTATAGTATCTTCGCATGCTAATGTATCTAGATACATATGAGTGATTACAATTTGCCTGTTAGTGTAGATATTCGTATACAAAATATATATCTATCTATTTGCCTACATGTACGTATTACTGATGTGTATTTGCCTGTACGTATCGAAATATTTATTGATGATACAACATTGCCTATTCGTATTGATATACGTATGAGTAGAGTATCTTCACATGCTACTGCATCTAGTATTGTATGAGTAGGTCGTATTTGCATGCTTCTACTTTCTCCCTTGCATAAATCCTAAAAAAATTAAAAAATTAAAAAATTAAAAAAAATAAAAATTAGGACCTTGCATAAACTTTAATTCCATAAATCTTAATCATATTCCAACAATGTCTAGGAAACTTAAAAGATTGATGTTACTTAATTAGAACCGTGCTCGCACGGCAAGCCTCCCTCATATCTCTCTTGTGACCTGGCTGTTGGTTTATGCACACGTATTTCTAGCTTCACTGCTACGTTAGCAGTAGCTTAGGCCTACGTTGTTCAACTCTAATGCTTGAAGATAATCATAAAATTCAAGAAATAATAAGTTCCTTCTGTCAATTAGATCTAATTTTATGCTTGCATGAGATTAAGGTCTGGTTCTACTAAATAATTTGAACATACTTATCGTAGGAGAAAATACGATAAGCATTTGCGTAAGTTTTCACCTCCACAAAGTTCTTCATCTATTAATCCAAATCAAAAAGATTCGTCACCATTCCCATCATTCATTATGGCTGACAAAAATCCACTAGCTGAGAAGCCCCTTTCGGACTTCTATACAGTATTACAGGAAGGACCTTCTTCCTGCATCAAACTAGAGGACATTGTCGGTGATTTTCAAATTCCACCAAACGTTTTTAGTTTGTTACCTGTGTATCATGGTTTGGATCATGAAAAACCGTACAACCATCTTCGTAGGCTTCAGCAAGTGGCCACAACATTTCACCATCCAGCTGTCTCTAAGGAACAACTCTTGCTGCGGCTGTTTCCATTCACTTTAGCGGAAAAAGCGTCAATTTGGCTAGCAGGACAACAACCATAATCCATAGATACATGGAATAAACTTGTTCAAGCTTTTATGCTTCAATTTTATACTAAGAAAAAAAACTACTAAAATGCTTCAGAAAATTCAATTCTTTCGTCAAAATCCTCATGAATCATTTACGGAAGCATGGAGTCGCTTTACTGATCTTCTTTTAGAATGTCCTCATCACCAACTAGACAAAGTTGTCCTTGTTCGTTCATTCTTTAATGGACTTTCTGATCATCAAAAAGAAACTCTTGATATAATGAACGGCGGTTGCTTCATGGACAAAGGAGCTACTGAAGCATATACTTTTCTAGAAAAACAAGCGAAAAAAGGTACACATTGGGGTAACACTGATTATTCTAGGTTATCAAAGGATACTGTTACAAAAGCTATGACTATTTTTGAGGTAAAACCCGGTCCTGAATTAAAAAATTTGATAGAATCCCTCACTAAAAAAGTAGATGCCCTTGCAGTTCAAGTAAATGATTAACTCCCAAAATAGGTTATGAACGTTGACACATCCCCTTTATCTCAGTCCTGAACATCCTGATGCTTATTGTCCCTTGTTATATGCCTCCCCTTCTCTACCATCAGAAGAGGCATGTGCATTCAACATTCCCAATTCACCTTGGCGACAACATCCGAATTTCGCTTGGCGCCCACCTCCACCACAGATGGCTCCTCCAAGTTTCGCTAATCCGCCTGTTCGACCACACAATAACTTTATTCCATACCGCCAAGGAAATAATCAGCAATACCAATAAAGTCAAAATCAATTTCTAAATAATTCCAATGCTAACTATCAAACTAACGGCAGCCTTGTTTTAGCCAATCCAAATCCCAGCTATAATCAACAACATCTCAGCAATAATTGTGAACTAGTACCTATTGCACAACCTGCGCCACTCGTTACGGATAGGACAAACGAGATGTTCTTAGCTTACATGAACCAACAATCTCAAATTTTAACGTCTATCCAATAATCACTTCAACAATTGGCGCCAGAAAAGAGTCAGAAAGGTGTGTTTCCTGGACAAGCAGTTCCAAACCCTAAGCCAGCAAACACTGCCTTTGAATTCACCAATGCACCTGGTACAAGTACTCCATACCAAGGTGAGCTGCACACAATCACTACTCTTCGATCTGGCAAAACTGTTGACAATCAAATACGTATGCCAGATGATCAACCAAAGGTATACGAAGGTTCTAATGAATCTATTTCCAATAATGAACCTACAGAGGATTCACCAAATCCAACAAAGTCAATATCTCAGAAATTAGGAAACGAGCAAGTGGACACCTATGCCAAATTTCGGCCTAAGGCCCCGTTTCCTGCACGCTTGGCAAAGAATAAACCTTATGAGAATTTTGATGAAATTCGAGAAACTTTTCAAACTTTGACAATCAACTTATCTTTTCTTGATGCCCTAAAGCTATTGCCAAAACAAGCAAAATTTCTAAAAGATATGTGCACCACAAAAAGGAGAACTAATGTTCCTCAACAAGCATTCCTCACTGAACAATTTCCATCCATCACCGAACACAATGGTATAGTAAAATACAAGGACCCTAGTCGACTAACAGTTCCATGCACCTTAGGTGACAAATATATAGCTACTGCGCTACTAGACCTAGGAGCTAGTGTGAACTTACTTTCATATTTCTTATTTAAACAGCTAGGTCTTCATGAGATTAAACCTACCACCATGACTCTACAGTTAGCTGATCGTTCCATTAAGTATCCAAAAGGAATTGTGGAAAATGTCCTTGTAAAAGTCCAAGACTTTTACTATTCTGTAGACTTTGTTATTTTGGATACAGAAGTTGCATGTGATTCCATTCCTATCATCTTAGGACGTCCATTCCTAGCAACTGCTAATGCTCTCATTAACTGTAGGGATGGTTCCATGACCATGTCCTTCAGAAATCTTTCAGTCGAGGTGAATGTGTTCAAGTTGATGAAATAAATTCTAGAGCCTGACATTGATGGTGAAGTGAACAGGGTTGACAGCATTGCGCAAGAGTATTTAACAAAATCTTTTCCTGAAGATGAAGTATACCAATTTCTTTCCTTTAGTGATTCTGAATTTGAGGACGATGATTATACACAAGAAGTAAACGAGTTATTAGAGTCAATACCACTATTTGACCCTACGACTGTGATGTCCAGTGACTTGGATAAACATCAATCTGTTTACTCCATGGAAGACGACTTTCCTCAAGAATCTTTAATACCCACTCCACCTGCCCCTGACTTAAAACCGCTTCCTTCGGAATTAAAATACGTACATCTTGATCCAGATGGTAGTCATCCAATTATCATATCATCACAATTGACTGACGATCAAGAATCCCGTTTAATAAATGTCATTCAACAACACCATTATGCTATTAGATGGTCCCTCGATGACATTAAGGGCATTGACCCTAGTGTATGCACCCATCGCATACATCTTGAAGAAAATACTAAGACGTCGCGTGAACCGCAGCGTCGTCTAAACCCAACCATGAAAGATGTGGTACAGAAGGAAGTTTTAAGATTACTCGATACGGGTATTATTTACCCTATCTCCGATAGTGTTTAGGTGAGTCCAGTACACGTTGTTCCAAAGAAATCTGGCATTACAGTTGTACACAATGATAAAGATGAATGCATCTCCGCTCGTATTCCAGTGAAATGGCAAATATGCATTGACTATCGCAAACTTAATGCAGTCACTCGTAAGGATCACTTTCTACTGCCCTTCATCGATCAGATGCTTGAACGGTTAGCCAGTCATGCATATTACTATTTTCATGATGGTTATTCAGGATATTTTTAGATAGTCATAGATCCTGCTGATCAAGAAAAGACTACGTTCACCTGTCCTTTTAGTATATTTGCTTATAAACGAATGCCTTTTGGCCTTTGCAATGCACCTGGTACTTTCCAATGCTGCATGCTTCACATTTTCAATGATATGGTTGAACATTTTATGGAAGTATTCATGGACGACTTCTCAATATATGGCGATTCTTTCGATAACTGTCTATCAAATCTGGAAAAGGTTTTCACACGTTGTGAGGAGAAAAACCTCGTTCTTAATTGGGAAAAATGTCATTTTATGGTTACAAAAGGAATAGTTCTAGGACATATTGTTTCAAAGGACGGAATCGAAGTCGATAAAGCTAAGATTGAAAAAATTGCTTCACTTCCTATACTAAAAAGAGTTCGTGACATTCGCGCATTTTTAGGACACGCAGATTTCTATAGGAGATTTATTCAAGATTTCTCAAAGGTTGGTTGACCTTTAACCAATCTCCTGCTTAAAGATGCCGCTTTTGACTTCACTTTCAATTGCAAACAAGCTTTTGAGACCTTAAAATCCGCCCTAACTACCCCTCCCATAATACAACCACCTGATTGGTCTAAACCTTTTGAATTAATGTGTGACGTGAGCGACTATGCTATTGGAGTTATACTAGGGCAATGCCGAGAAGATAAGCCAATTGCCATTTACTACGCGAGTAAAACCCTTAATAAAGCTCAACGTAACTATACCACCATTGAGAAAGAGTTTCTAGCCGTTGTATATGCCTTGGATAAGTTTTGTCCTTATCTAGTGGGTTCTTCCACAATAGTCTACACTGACCATGCGGCACTTCGTTACCTATTAGCGAAAAAAGATGCAAAACAGAGGTTGATCCGCTAGATTCTCCTCTTGCAAGAATTTACTCTAGAAATTAGAGATAAAAAAGGTTGCGAAAATGTGGTTGCAAACCATTTATCATGACTCGTTAGTGAGGTCGATAATGATACAGAACCCATCTGTGATTCTTTTCCTGATGAACACTTGTATTCTGTTTTTTCGTCCCCTTGGTACACTGACATAGTAAATTACTTAGTTACCGAGGAAGTCCCTTCATTTTGGTCTCGTAATGACCGAAAAAAGTTCTTATCCACTGTGAAATTTTATTTCTGGGATGATCCCTACCTCTTCAAGTATTGTTCAGACCAACTTATACGCCGTTGCATTCCCGATTGGGAACACAATGACGTGTTATCCTTCTGCCATGAACAATCTTGTGGTGGTCATTTCAGTGGAAAGAAAACAGCGGCCAAGGTTCTACAATGTGGATTTTATTAGCCAACATTGTTTCGAGATGCACATGAGCATTGCAAAGCATGCAACCACTGCCAGTAGCTAGGACGCATTACTCAACGTAATATGATGCCCTTAAATCCCATTTTAATTGTGGAAATCTTTGATGTATGGGGCATCGACTTCATGGGTCCCTTTCCAAATTCTCATGGCTTCCTATACATACTGGTAGCCGTTGACTATGTGTCCAAATAGATTAAGGCTTTGGCATGTCGTTCTAATGATCATAAAATGGTTGTTCTGTTCGTAAAGGAAAATATTTTCTCACGATTTGGTGTTCCCAAAGCTATAATTAGTGATGGGGGAAAACATTTCTGTAATAAATTTTTTGAATAATTAGTAAAGAAATATGGAGTCACGCACAAAGTGACAACTCCGTATCATCCTCAGACCAGTGGCCAAGTAGAAATCTCTAATAGAGAGATCAAATCAATTTTAGAAAAAACTGTTAATTAATCCATCTAGAAAAGACTGGTCTCTAAGATTATCTGATGCCTTGTGGGCATATAGAATAGCTTTTAAGACACCTATAGGGATGTCTCTTTATCGCCTCGTTTTTGGAAAACCTTGTCATCTGCCAGTTGAACTTGAGCATCATGCTCTATGGGCCATCAAAAGCCTCAATTATAATACCAATGCAGCAGGCAAAAAACAAAAATTGCAGTTAAATGAGCTTGAGGAAATTTGGAGCGATGCCTATGATCTCTCGAAGTCCTATAAAGCCAACATGAAAAGAGTGCATGACAAGCACATATTGAGAAAAGATTTCAAAGTTGGTCAAAAAGTTTTGTTGTACAACTTGATATTACACACTTTTCCAAGAAAATTAAAAACTCGATGGTCTGGTCCTTTCACTGTCTCTGCTGTCACCCCTTATGGGGTTATATCTTTGAAAAATTTAAACGATAATAGTGAATTTCAAGTAAATGGCCAATGGCTAAAACATTATCATGAGTTGCGTTCTCCAGATGTCAAAAAGACTCTTTGCCAATATCCAGTCTACACAGACTAATAGATTTGCTGGTGTACTTCCTTCCATGTGATTTAAACAGGGAAAGTACACCATTAGGGTAGCAGGGCCCTCTTCTATTTTCTTTTCTAAAAATCCCTAGAGTGTGTGGTTGCAAGCGCCGCAACCTTAGTCCATGAAAACTCTAATCAAAATTGAGTATAAATGTCTTCTCTTAATCGAGCAAATGTGCCTTCTGGTAAACAATTGGTACCCAAAATTTCCCCTCCTTCCTTCTCTTCCCTTTTCTATTCTCTTTCTCGTGAACTTCAGCTAATCATTTGGTGTAAGTCTCACCCATCTCGAATAGGTAATGGTCGTAGTACTTTTGTTCGAAAGCGACGTGCACGAAGGATGGGGTGGTGTATGAATTGTCAAACACCTTTCTATCCAGGTCTTAAATTACCATCCGATATGAGCCAGAGCCGGTATAAGGTATATTGTTGTCTGACACCAGCTCAGCAGGACAAACTTCGTCGTCGTCCCATTGCTCCCACAGGTTGGGATTCGTCTTGAGGATCTGACGTTAAAAGACTCATATTCAACTTGAGGATTTGACGTTAAAAGACTCACATTCGTCTTGAGGATCTGATGTTAAAAGACTCAACATGTATATACTCGTGTCTTTTATTTTGACCTTTGCACTAAGTGTTGTGCACAAAGAGAGTCGTGATATGCAACACCGGATGGTCCCTCGTTCGCACGGGCAAT
The DNA here is from genome assembly GCF_015680905.1 of Coptis chinensis. NCBI lineage: Eukaryota > Viridiplantae > Streptophyta > Magnoliopsida > Ranunculales > Ranunculaceae > Coptis > Coptis chinensis. The sequence goes on along the minus strand of NC_141457.1, from coordinate 18,374,497 downwards.
GGATTTCACCAGGCCAACCCCCCGAATAGTTTTCTATTTTACGACAGTTCGGGGCGGTTTGAGGCTATACCATATGTACTAAGGGTAATATTATTATTAGACCATTGCACATTGGTTAGGGATGGTACCGTTCTGAACCCTAGGCCCCCAAAACATAAAGGTTAAGCCACAATCTGGCTATATTGGGTTCGCCCCAGAGAGGACATGATAGTTGCCTGATTTTATAGTAATGGTTTTCTTCTTGAAGTCCGAGGTTGTTGACACGTTCATCTCCCTTTGTAAATTTTTTTTAAAAAAAAAAGGATTTTTAATAAAAAAAAAATCAATCCCCCAACAATAAAAAAAAATAAATATAAAAAAGGATTGGATGTGCCTTAGCCATATTCAATTGGATGGTATTTTTAATGCTGATCGTTTTGACATCTCGCTTGTTCAATTTGGAGTTAAAACGAATCGAAATTCCGCATTTGAAATTTCAGGACATTTTGGGACATAAGGGGAATTTCTGGAAATCATTTGGGCTTGGGCCAAAAATTAGAACCCGACCCAAACCACGTGAGGCAATCCACGCATCAGCCTCTCTGGTTTCTTCCCCCCCCCCCCGAAATTTCAGATCTTGCTCCCACTCAAACCACCACCCTCAAGACGCTATATCCCAGTCTAAAATTGACCCGGTAATGACGCGCCAATTCACCACCGATTCAACCAAATTTTTAACAGCACCATCCCCTCACTTAGTGAAACCAATATAGGCCCTCAGAAATTCATTTCGATCACTCTATGGTTGGAAATCGGAGAATCACAATTGAGCGAAATTTTACAAATCTCTATAATTTCGGAATGTTCCATCCATTTTTCGATGAGGAAATTGCTAGTAGAGAGTGGGAATACCTTTTGCATCGAATTCTAGCTCATTACTCCGAAGATTTAGTGTTGAAGTTCTATACCAATGGAGGTTTTCGGGGGAATGAGTATTGGATTACGGCAGATGGGTTGGAACGTGAAATCACTTTGGAGTTGATATCGACTACGGCGAATTTCCCAATCAACTCTGATAGTCCAACACTGCTGATATCAGAGTATCCGAATACAATGGAGTTGATGTTTGACACGCTTCTCGAGGGTGAATACAATGATGGCTCAAGATGCGTGTACTAACATTCCCTCCGACGGAACCAACTGGCAGTCACGCAATGGCTGGCCTACAACGTCATCGGTACATCGAAGATGTCTGACGTCCACAAGACGTTCTTGCATCTGCTCTTGATACTTCAGGAGAAGAAGGAAACTTTCTGCATGGTCCATTTCCTTGGCCATGTACTTACGATTGCTTCTGACAGGTCAGCTCCTCTTGCTGTACTTGTTACACAAATTATGATAAATTTAGGGTTCCAGTCCGCTAGTCCTTTAATTCAAACAAGGTCTTTCAAAAATTTTGCGATTTTCAAGACTTGTGTCATGGACCACTGGGAACCTATAGCGAGAGATGATATTGAGCGTGATAATGTACCACCTCCTCCTCCTTCACCACCCAACTGTTTTAATGGGGATACCATGCGCCGATTCAGCACTCCCATGGAAGCTTTGAGGCACATAAACTCGGGAATGTGTAGCATGTTTGTCCGCCAGGATAAGTTTCAGTAGGAATTACGTGATCGTCAGGGCCATTTCCAGCGCATGATGATGGCTAATCAGCAACAATTTCAAGAACAGGTGGTTAGGTCTTTGGCAACCATACAGGAACAGTTATCTCAACCAGGAGTTCACAGTACTCGTCGTCGTCGGAACCCTGGTTCATCATCAGCTAACCTTGAGGATTCACAGTAGCAGCTTGTTCCTCTTAGTCTAAAAAATGACTCTGTCATTTAATTCCCTTATGCACTGTATTTTTATTTTTCTAGTGATGAAAAACGATATATTGTTTCATTTCTCATAATTTTGTATCTCCATCCGGTTTGAATGAGAAATTATTTATGTTATGCGATTATTGTCTTTCCTAAAATGGTAGCTTGTTCCTTGATGCACTGGGCCTACTCTCTAAGCCCAACAGTCAATATCCAGCGGACTGATCCAAATGGTCGGATACCCAACGGTCAGATTTTCCATTATAAATCAAACTTTCCTCTTCAACCTTCACTCATCCCCTTCTCTCACTCTCCTCAAATTTATCTTCACAAATTCTCATTTTCTTCAACATAATGACTCCAATCGAGCGATTGGAAATGGAGCAACACGAATGGGATATCACATTATTCATAATAACAGTGTTGATCATTGTTCTACTGTCACTCATGCATAACATGCTCCAAAATATCTAGATCTATGTAACCGACATCTCTCTTTCCCTATGTCGTTTTGTATATTAGTATGGTGTGTTAAATAATTCTTACACATTTGTACGGTTTACGTATTAAATGGAGAAGTTCCCTATTTTATATTTGTGTGTATTAGTTGTATTTTTAAAACTTCTAAAAAAAAAAAAAAAACACAAATAAGAAAAATTACTAACTCACGAAAATAATTCAATCTCAACTCATGGTGTTCATAGAAGATCGCACACGCTACACAATACGCCTAAAAACCATCGAGCACGCTGCTCGATTATTCTTTTCATCTCCTATTATTGAGGTATGATCAACAATTCAGAAATTATCTGTAGGTCTAACAGCACTGTGAAACCTTCATCCGTATTTTCTAAGAATGAAATATCTCATTAATTGTTTTTGGAAATCTGACATGAAAAGGCTTACTATGGATACCCATATTTGTTGTTCATAAAGGTATGTGTCACAACAACACATGAGTCACTTGTTTTTCACTTATTAATTCCGGATTTAACTACACTTGAAATCTGGATTGGTACAAACTCATAGATTGGCTATAAATCTCTTCTTTTCAGCCATTCTCGTTTCAAGCATTCTTCACTATCCTTCCCTCCGTAATACTTCCAAATGGATCACCCAAGAAAAATAATGCCTGAGAAAGACTACCTGAAAATGTTTGATGACGGCCGGTTTTCTCCTTATTTTGACACAGAAATTGTACGTCGAGGATGGATGCCTCTTCTATATCATTCAGCAGCTGGTTATTCCCAAGAATTGGTTTTGATGTTCTACCAATTTAGCGGTCCTAAAAATGGAAAATTCTATTTCAATGCCTATGGACAACGATTTGAATTGACTAGGGAAATTATCTCCGACATACTTCAAATTCCAATGAATACATAATAGTTCCCTTTTTCCAGAGTCAACATTTGATTCCGTCAAAACTTTACTACGAGCTACCGTATCTCGTGGCGAAGTCGGAAATAGACATCACGTTGTTCTTCAACGCTCTTTGAAACAAAATCAACGAGTTGTGCTCCACTTGTTGGGACACAATGTGGTAGGTACATCACACCAATCAGAAGTCACAAAGCCTCAACTTCACCTACTTTGGACTTTGCAGACTCAAAGGGATGATTTTTGTCTAATCCAACATCTCTGGAACGCGATCACCAGGAAAACGAGAAGGTTAGCACCTCTACCTACTTTAGTCACAAAAATTATGATGCGTTGGGGTTATCCAGTAATTTCTCCAGAGACACCCCTTCAAAGAGCAAATATTAGTGTACTCCACACAGACTACTCCGTTGGTTATTGGACTCCTGATACTTTGACAGATGAACAGAACGACCCAATCTTAAACTCTGAACATTTCTTTGATGAACATGCTATGCTAAACATTTTTAATCCCATGGAAGGAATTCAATTTCTTCATCAAGGCATGCGGGAACTACATGCTCGTCAGGAAATAATCATTAAAACTCTTAAGGATTTCCAAGAGCGTCAAGCAATGCATGATGTTGAACAGGAGGAAATCTTGGAAAATCACTCTCTGTCCTTGCAATATCATGCTCTCCTAATGGAGAATCAAACTACACTCTCTGTAAGCCAAGGGGACATTCAGATACAACTCAGAGAACAAATTGAAGAACTAAACAGTGTGGTGCACGATATGCGTCTCCAGAATCATCATAATAATCCATGATTTTCTTATTGAATAAAAATAGAATAATAATATTAAGTCAATAAATAAATAATCAAATATATCATTACGTTTTTCATCATATTATGAATTTTTGTTGTTATCTTTGTGTCTTCTTTTATAAGAAATGCCTACTAGAATTGTCATAATTCAAGTTGTGACAAGAACAATTTTAACATGTGATTTTTAATGTCATTACAGGAGGGTCTATTTTCTTTCATACTCATTTATCCATCCAGTTTGCCTTTATCCTTACCCATTTCTTTACTTCATCCAACATGGCATCTTTATCAAACATAACACCTCCGAAACTCATTCCTGTGCAATCCTTTCAGTCTATGGTGAATTTCAATACTTATGGGCATATCTTCCGTGACTACATCACTAATATTGGGTGGTCTTCCCTAGTTCTTCAACCTGACCAAACTTATTCACCAAGTTTGGCTGCATACTTTTATGCTAATATGGAAGACACACCAGCTTTCAACCATGTGCATGGCGTTTTTTTAGATGGGTTCACAATCATAGTTGGTGGCACACGTCATATTTTTTCTAAACAATAGCTTGCCCTAACTTTGGATTTTCCCTATCACTATCCAGCAGAAGCATAGTATTACAACTTCCATAATTCTCACATGTCCTTTCATTGGCCAGCTTTTTGCACAACATACGGTGATGGTCTTGAAATTAAACAAGTAGGAACTGGACCGATACAATGGTGAGCCATCACCATTCCCTTAGCAAGCATGACCATGAACATGGGGACTGCGATGTTGTTTATACTCCTGAACATCATGGGAGATTGGCATTTTTCTACGGCCAATGAGGCTGCCTACGTAGTATTCAATGCACTTGCTCAGCGTCATTCACTATTTGATATTTCAGGTTATGTCATCTCCAATCTGAAGCAAGCACGCACTGTTCAGGATCAGTATATACTGTTGCCAGTAACTGCTTGCCGAATTATGAGGACACATTTCTCGCAGTTTTCAGCTACATTTCATGACTGGGTTAAGGTTGATTCTATGTGCCCAGCAAACAAAATCATCCGGTCATTGAGGTTTCGGCAATGGAAACGTCCTGCTAGGTACCTGAGGCATGTTTGTTGTTACACGAACGCCGAAAAATTGTTCGCACATTTGAACAACTCCGGAGAACAACGATGGGCAGAAATTTGGCATCAAATTATCTTTTGGCGTGATGCTAAGGAAATGCATTTCATTCAAGAAGACGCCATACCAGCAAGTCCTATTGGATGGTGACTTTGTAGGACATTGTACATATATCTAGCTATAAATAGTTATGTTTCGTGTGCTATTGTTTTTCGTTGTTTATTTCTGAATAATATATTATGTTCTCCAACCTTTCTGTTCGAGCAATCCAACCCTAATTTTGCTCAAGGTTCTCAGGTACTTTCTTTCTTTATCTATTGATACTTCGAGGACTAAGCATCATTCAGTTTGGGGGTGCTTTAAACCTGTAGCAAAAAGTAGGCAACTTGTAGGCTGTATATAGTTTTTATTTTCTTGTTAATAATTGTACTTAGTGACAAAGTCTTGTTTCCTTTTCAATGATGAAAATTGTCTAGAAATCTCACATTAGTATCCGAATTAGGATTGTTTTTAAGAAACTTAAGATAATACGTATGCAATAGTTTATACATCTTTTCATGAACATTCATGCACTAAGTATCATCGATTGTACATAGCAGTAAGTTTCTGGAACCCACGGTTAGTTACTTAAACGATCAATCCTGTGAGAATAATCTAACCAAAAAGCCTCGATATGTGTGATATGTGAGTAATGACATAGAAGAGTAGTTTTTCCGAATAGAGAAAATCACGCATCTACTTACTTTATCACCATCCGAACCCTAGGCAAGAATTTAGGCCATCTTTGGATCGACATAGCCAAAAATTCATACCTATTAAAATTTTTACCACTAGTCAATCTACTGAACCTTTCATCAAACCTTTCATTTTCACCAAAAATCCCTTACCCGTCTAGTAACCCTAAATAAATTAAACCTACCCAAATGAGGAGTATAAGAAATAGAATGAAATGTAGAAAAATAAAGAGAAAGACTTGTCCCAAATAAAAGTCAGTTACTTGCTTAAAAAAATAAAAATAAATCATCATCAGTATCCAGAGGCTTAAGAGCAAGGTTTTGAAACTCAGTTAAAAGCAGGAAAGAAAACAAGGATTTCTCTAGTGTAAATATCTTGAAGACCTTATTCTCTCATACTCGTCAATTTTGATTATCCATTTCCATTTTCTTCTACACCATCACCTAAGCCCCAAAATACCTAATAAAGACCTCTAGCTCAATTAGGAGTAGGAATATGTGATAATAAGTAGTAGACGTGATTGATCGACCTCGGCTCCTCTAACTGTCATTGAGTATGTGAGGAAATGTGTGCCCACTGCACACTGGAGTTAGCAAAACCTAAGTGGAAAAATTATGAGCGAATTTGTGTTTCGACACACACCTGTGAGAACCCATTTAGGTACGCTCTCCAAAGGATCCAGAAACGGCCCTACTTGTACATTTCAATGAAGAGTTCACTATATGCATGATCATATGTAGATGTTTCAATTACTAAATGCATATTAACTTGAGTTTCAAAAAAATCAATCCTCGTTCCCTGCTAAGGAGATGTATGGATATCTGAGATTAATTTAGGAAACGAGTTTTTGTCACTGAGTCATTGTAGTATAAATGAAGTTTGTGAGTATCTTCTCTGGAAAACTCTCACGAGGCTATAACTCATCCACTAGGGAATTCCTAGTGGTTTAAGGCCTTGTTGCATATGGTCAATGCAACCGCACTTTGCGAAACGAGAATTAGTTAGGACTACACATTTTTGGCCACTTATCTGTTTTAGTGTCTCTTCTTTGCTTGAGGACAAGCAAAGTGTTGTTTGGGGGTAGTGTGATAAGCACCTAAAACTGTAATATTAAACCCCATTGAGACATGTAAATTTGGTTAATTATGTGTTTAATAATCATGAAATAAGTATATTTTCATACTTTTGCAGGTCTTCGCAGTAAACATGAAAATATTGGTTAAACCTGTGTTAAAGCACGAGGAATGATGTATATATGAATTCTTCTAAATCAGCCATATGAAGCTAAACAAAGAGGGATCAAAGCCGAGGACTCAAACATGACAGAATCGAGTTAGAACGAGACTATGTAAAGAAAAGCGTAAACTTTCGGAGCTCATATCTCGTTAACCGGAACTCCGATTTCGGCAAGTAAGCTGCCTGGTGATCAGCACGACCAGCTCTACCTTAGGCCAGAAATTACAGAAATCGACGTCCGGACCCACCAATGGACATAGCACATGGACCCACCTTTCAGGCCCACAAGAAGAGATTAGTCATCAATCATAGAGCATGTCAAGACAAAAGTGCCAAATTATTGGTGCAAAGTTGACACCTTGCATGTAATTAATAATATTAGGTGTTAATAGTGAAAAAAAAGTTAGGTGTCACTTTGTTTTAATGTGGTGGATAAAAATGAATTAAATGTGTGCGTGTGTTTTCACGTGGGATGAGGGGGAAAATTCTAAAAGGAAGGAAAAAAACAAAACAAAGGGGGATGCACTCCATTTACTCCCTTAACTTCTTTTCCTTTATCATGCATTATTTTTTTTTAGTCCTTAGTAGTAGTAGTAGTAGAGCTTCTTAGTTTAGTTTAGTTTTAGAGTTTTTATGAAAAAGCTTGTAATAGTTTTAATGGTAGAACTTTTTGTGCTCTTGTTCTAAATAAAAATCTAAACTTCTTAATGCAAGTGAGTTACTTTATTCTTCTTCTTCTTCTTCTTTCTCATTTTACATATCTATTTGCTTCTTTCATTTATATCCCTAGGATCATGAGCTAAAACCTTCCCTTTGTGGGGGGTTAATGATGCTCATGTGAGGGATAACCTTTGTGATGTGATTTTAGTAAGTTATTTAGAAAGAAAAACTAGACTTACATCCTGTCCCAAAATGGTAGTTGGTGTAGAGTCTAGTTAGGAATCAAGGTGATGATCTTAGAGATAAGTCATTGCTTTGGTTCTACATGCTAGCAATATGAGCTTAGAGATGAGTCATAGTGTTAGGGATCAAGTTAATCTTATTTAGGACTTGTCTATGAGTTCTAGGAAGGTTAAGATGCAAGAACCTAAAATCATACAATAGAGGTTATCTTCACATGAGGAGAACTAACTCTCCACACCTATCTAGAAGTCAATTTTTATCTTTATTTAGTTGCAACTTTACGTAACTTAAAGTTTTTAGTTTTAGCATTAAAAGAAACCAAGTAGTTAGTATCAATTAAACCATAGCCTAAAACTTACTCACTAGTTTCCTAAAAGAGCAAAAACAAGTTGTAAGTTGTCTTAGACTTAGGATGGTTCGAAATCCCTACTCAAAGCTATACACACGAATATCGTGAGTAAGGAAAAATCTTTGTATTCGCACTTTGTCAAATTAGAGAATCAAATCTCTAACATACGCAAAAGGTGAACATCAATTGTAAATTTACTAATTTGATCTAATCAATAATTCAAATCTAAATTAACAACTAAGAAATTATTAACAACTTAGAATCGAAATTAGATCTAAGTAATTTTAAATAAGAAAAACTGAAATTATGAAGAACTCACTACTTTTATTAATCTAATGAAGGAATAACAATGATTCAATAATCTAAATTAAAACAAGGTAATAGAAACTAATTAATTAATGTAAAAACTAGATCTAGAACTATCTCTAATGGCTACTTGCTACCTAAACTAAGTATATCTCTTCAAAGTTAAATCTTGTCTTGAAATGGAGGAGACCAGATCCACATTTTTGTGCATGGGCTGAGGAGCCATGTTTTAGGCCGGAAAATCGAGCCCAAAGCCCAATTTCTTCAGTCCACAGACCCATTTCCAGCTGGATTTGACTTAAGCAGACCTTTCATCCACTTTTGATCCTCTGATTGGGTCAAGGCTTGGACCATTGGAAATATCTTTCCGATCCGGTCGTTTTGATATAATGTAGGCCCAATTTCGAGGTCTGAGTCTAAAGATACGGACTTCGAAAGTTCTGCTGACTTTTGTGCGCTGTTTCTGCCCGGGTTGACTTTGACTTTTCAGCTTTGATCGGGCTTTACAAAGGCTTTTTCTCCTTGAATCTTGGCCTTTAATCACAGAACTTCTTAACAACTAACCCTTGCTCCTTTATCTCGCCAAAGTGACACATTTCTGCACATAATTGACTTCAATGCCTGAAATACATAAAAGCACGTAATCAGCATTAACTCTTATTTATTACTCGCATAATTGGTCTAAAAGTATTATTGTTAAGGGGTTAAAACTACAGTTTTGAGCTCTTATCACATTTCAACTATGTAAATCAACAACACTGTCAATTTCCCACAGGTACATTCTCTAACACAACAACAATATTCAATAGCGAGCCCATACTTTATTTTTATTTTCATCACAAGAATTTTTAGCTCTATGGTATTACATTCACACAATCACATAATCATTGGTTTGGGAAATTCCAATGGTTCCATATCAAGTTTTTGCTTATACAACTCGTACAACTCTTTCTGTCTCAAGCAACACTATCAGCCAACTTAATTATTTTTTCTAAGGCATTGTGCCGATCTTTTTACGAGAAATTTTCCAAGTGAAATTTTTTAATAGTTTCATTAGTTTTTCTAAGGCATTGTGCCCATCTTTCTACGAGAAATTTTTCGAGCAAAATTTTTTCTAAGGCATTGAGCCGATTTTTCTGAGCGAATCTTTCTGAGCAAATTGAAACTTTTCGACAACTTCATTATTTTTTCTAAGGCAACGAGTCGATCTTTCTGAGTGAATCATTTCGACAGCTTCATTGAGCCTATCTTTCTGAGCAAAAAATTTCGAGCGAAACTTTTCTCCTGCTTCTTTATTTTGTTTATGGCATTAAGGCAATCTTCTGAGCGGAACTTTCTTAGCAAACCTTTTTGTCAGCTTATTTAATTCTTCTAAGACATTAATTAATTGGAACTTTTCTTTGTGGACTTTTCGCTCGTATAACACCTTCGTTTCTTCTTGCGGCAAAAAGAAAATTACTTTTCGTCAGTCTTTCAGACTTAATCAAAATTTTAAGATAACTGATAAAACATACTAACATATCTGTTTCATGCTGTCGAAAATCATTGACACCACTTTGTCGTCATTCCGGCGATTTTTCGTCGTTTAGGCGTCGTCACACTTAGTATGTTGTCCTGTACAAATAAAATCATTGTCAAATTGCCATCAAGCACATCAAGGGCCGCATGTCATAAACAAACCCATAACAAACGTTTTACTGGTATACCTTAGTTGAAAGCCTGCCCTTCTGTACCTAAGTGGTTGTTGCCTTCTTTCACTCAGAACGAGCGGTTGCACTCTCCACATATTCCACTTCCCCTGCCCTAACCACAGAAGGAAATCCGTCTGAACAAAGAGGTCGTATAGATGCTGCCTCCACTGAACCCACAGGAAGCCCCTTGCAAGCTACGACTAATAATAGATGGGGAAGATATCTCATTCTATCCTAATTTCTTTTGTCGATTTTTGGTTAGTGGTTTAGGGATCGTAGCTTTTTGATGCTCATCTCTTTGCAATTTGTGTAATTTGAATAAAAGCTTTTTTCTTTCCACCCACTACCCCCTTTATTGGATCTTGCAACTACATGTAGTATCCACATCAATAAAGACAAGAGCTGCTACTATTTTTGCTCCAAACCTTGCATCCTCAATTTCCCCCAAATAAATTAATCCAAGCCATGTGTATTACACTAAAATCCAAAGTCTTCACTAATTTGGATTGTTCTCAATTCCAACTCCCCCAAATAAATTACTTTGTCACCCACACAAGTCCAAGTTCTAATGTAACATGAGCTCTGACCGACCAAGAGAAGCTTCTGCTGATCTTGTGGATTACGACCTTGAACCAGTCTACTGCCAGCACCAAGCTAGGCTCAACTTGAACCACTGGGCTCTACTTAGTTTTTTCCGTCGACTGTTTTGCATATGGAGTTTAGCCGGCACTTACATAATATTTCTTAGATCCAATTTTACATTGCTGGTTGCTGGTTGGATTCTTATCTAATCCAAATTCTTGTCTATTCTGAATTCTAATCTGAATTCTTATCTAATCCGAAGTTGGCATCCAGTTTTAGTCGCTCAAGTTTTCACCTTCGAATCCAATTCGTATTTAACTTCTTCTTTCTATTATTACTAAACTGCCCCTACATTTAATTTTAATTGTCTAATCCTAATATAAATCTTCCACTGGCATGAGTCGTCAAAATCAATTTTATTATTATTACGTAATTATTTCGGTATGGTTTTTGCCATCAATTTCTTTTGCATTTTTTTTTTCTGTGCCACCCATTTCAATTCTCACTTCAGCCATCTTTCATTTAATTACATTGCACCTCAGATAAGTTAGTTTGACATTATTTCGTTCACAATAATTCACGAATTTTTCCCGACAGTCTATTTTCCTATTGTTTACATTCACATGACACTTTGTTCTACAGTCTGCTTACTCTTTTCTTCTTCCATTTTTTCTTCGATTTTTCTTCTCTTCTTTGCCATATGAACTTTGTTTGCATGCCAAAGAGGGGGCGGTGTTTCGACCCCCACCTACGTGGCAAACATCCATTAGTAGGGGTCTATATTTTCATTCTTTTGATTGACAAGGCTAAAGCCCAATTTGCAATACCATGGATCAATGTACAAGCCCATTAACTCATGTGTCTAAGGCTGAACCTTATCCACATGACTTGCCACTAACGTACATTGATTTATGTCCAAATTCATTTATTATCAAAGAGATAATTATCAGTTGAGAGTTATATTCAATTACAATTACTTAAGCTACAAGAATACTTGAGCTACAAAGAGTCTTTACTCTACTTATATAAATACCAAACTATTTTTCATACAGAACTACGTTCTTGAGACTTGATCCCATCGATAATTTGGGTACGTAGGCAACCAAAAGGTACAGTCTCATCATTCTCTCGATCACCATAATTTTTCTCACTACTTTTCTACGTTATTCATCTCATTCGTCATCACTTAGTGTTTTGATCATATTTGGTCGAAACACATATGCAACAAGGCCTTAAACCACTAGGAATTCCCAAGTGGACGAGCTTTAAGTCTCGTGAGAGTTTTCCAGTGAAGGTACTCACAAACTTCTTCTATTTAGTACAAAGGGTCTTGTTTTCTTATTTATTCTCAGAAGTTCATACATCTCATTAGCGGGGAATAAGGACAAGCTCCTTTAAACTTAGAATAATATATGTACAGTAATTTAATCATCTAAAGATAAATGTGAAAACATGGGCAATGAAATGCAAAAGTAGAGTCATTTCCGAGACTTTTGGAGAGCGTCCTTAAGGTGGGTTCTCACAAGGGTGTGTTGCAATCACAACTCCCTGATAGATTCACTCAAGGTTCATTCTCTCAAGTGCAGTGGGCACTTATATTCCTCACATACTCAAATGATGTCAAAAGAAACCGGGGTTGATTGATCACGCTTGCCACTTATTATCACATAATTCTATTCCTAATTGAGTTAGAGGTATTTTATTAGGAGTTATGGGGTTAGGCTGATGGTTTAGAAAGAAAAATGAAGGAAAAAACAAAATATGATAAGTTGAGAAACTGGGTCTTCAAGATACTTGTAGAGAAGAACTTCGTTTTGTTCTTTGCTTCTAAATTGTGATTCTTTTAGCCCTTTGGCTTTGTGACTCCATATGATTTTAAATTTTGGGAGTTCTAACTTTGCTTTTCTTTTTGCTTTTGTTTCTGATATCGTCTCCTTTTGATTATGAGCTTTTGGGAGATTCAATTTTTGACTCCTTTGATTTTTATAGAGTTTTGGTTTTTGATGGGGCTTTATTTTCTTCTCTTTATTTTTCTTTTCTTTGAGAAACAACTAACTGATATGTTTTTGTACAAGGTCTTCTCTTCTGTTTTTCTGATATCCATCAAGTTCTTAACTCTTCAGCTAGGTAAGCTTTTTATTGTGTGCTGTAACGGGTTAGGAATTTTTGGTGAAGAATAAAAGGCTTTTTAGAAAATGGTGAAAGTTCAAAAGGGGTAACTAGAGGAAAACTATCTTTTTGGGTTTTTAACGTTTATTTGGCTATATCGATCCAAATTCTCTCTTAGGATATGGCGTGGTGATCAAACAAGTGGACATGTGGTCTTTCTATCCGGACATCTTTTGTGTCATCACTCAATAATCGCTCAGATGAGGCTTTTTGGCTAGATTATCACAGGATATGGAACTTAATTGTTCTAACCATGGTCTCGGAAACTCACTGCTATATACAAACAAATACTGATGCATGTCATTCATGAAAAGATGCAAAAACTATTGTACGTATATTAGTCTAAGTACGAAGAACGAATCCTTACTCTATTGCTATAATGAGACTTCTAAACTCTTTATTCATTATAGAAAAGGAAACAAGACTTTTTAATATTAAACAGAAAAATATTTTTTGGTTTTTTTCAAAAAAAATTTTAGAAAAAAAGAAATATATTATTATATCTACTATATATAAAATACCTAGTTTTTTGCAAAATGTTACTATAAAGCCCCTCCCCAAATAGAACTATGTTTTGTCCTCAAAGTATGAAGAGATAAGAAAAGATATTACCATAGAAACATGAGCAAAAATGGCAATACACCTGTATTCTGTTCTTCATGATGAAAATATGTCACCCCCAAATAAGTTTGGGGCGTGGGTTGTTTAATATAGAACGAGAAATATATGGTTTATTATACTAGGGATAATTATTCTACTATGAAATATATTTTTGGGTTTTTATATTTTTGAAAACATATGAAAAAAAAATGGAAAATTTTGGCATGATGTATCTGTATTACCGTCTACTTATAAACCAAATTCCACAAGAAAACAAATAAAACAAGCATATATATATTAAACATATAGTTAAACTTATACTAAACGTCATAATAAAGAAAAATAAACAACAATTAAAGATTATAAACTATCTATACGGACACTATTGGGAGCTGCCTAGTCAGAATCCATGTGTGACTCGTCACGACGTCGAGAAGATCTTTCTCCTTGTTGACATCGGGTCCTAGCATGTCTATCACTACGCGGGAGCGCAAATAAAGAGGTGGAGGCAAAAGGTAGAATTAAACAGAGAATAATATCACTTTGGATTACTCTATTTTGTTTAATTCTTGTTTAGAGATGCCTCATTTTTTTTTTTTTTTTTTTTATTTTTTGAGTTGGTTTTCTCAAGCAAAAGATATCTCTAACTATATAGAGGTTTTTGAGAAGGAGATAAAATTATACGTGAATCCGATATCATTTTGGTTACTCCGAAGCATATAATTTTCATTTTTATATCCTCTAGTTTTGAAAACTATGGAGAGATATTTTAAGATACTCGTACTAAAAAAGTTGTGATTCTAAATGCTTAGCTTTTGAAAACAAATCATAACAGGCAATCTCAGGCAACTTTCATGTCGGCTATTTGTTGAACTCAATCCAAATGACTGTGGGCTTTAGTTATGTGTGTGTTGTTGGTTACTGCGTAAGACATAATGAAAGGGTTTAGTTGATTGGACACTAGTAGGTGGTGGAACTAGGTCTCTTTGGAGGATTTTGGTAGTTCTAGTTAAAATTGGATGGGAACCAATGTTCTGTTCTGATTGTTGTAGGTACATTGTCCTTGTTTGAATGTATTTGATGGTTGACATGATGATATGTTGGTGAGTAAGGGACAATTGGTATCTATATGGTTTAAGTTGAGACAAAAAGTGCATGGTGATATGGGCGACCTTTAGTAACACATAACTAATCCTCAAACCGCCCTTAGAATAATAGAGATTGCATACTTCTAAGGGTTGGTCTATGTGGAATCCATTGCCCGTTTTATTTTTGGAAAATTACATCACTATCGATGTATCGAGAATCTTTCATAATGAGAACGGAGAAAAATAACTATTTTGAAAAAGAAATGTAAAATAAAGAAAAAGAAAATTGTATACTCGCTCCATAGGATCACACTTACTCAAACGATGAGTAAAAAGTGTTTTACAAAGAATATGCGAGATATACGTGGACTAAGGCTCTAGCACTTACAACCACACACTTCAAGGGGATGGTCCAGTTACCTTAAGGATGCACTCCCATGGAATGCATCGAGAAAACATAACATGAATATTTTATAGTAAAATATTCAAGACTATATGTGGGGTCGTTTTAAGTCAGATTCCCCAAGACTATGCATAAGATGGAGGATATGCTGTTAAATATATACTAATAGTCTAAACAGTTGGAGATCTTTATAGAAAAAGATATGAAAGCATAAACCCCCAAACAGAATCAAATGATGTATTTGGAGTGTAAGATGCCGAATGATAAGAGAATGTTTGTGTACCCCATCATGGAACTTATGCAATAACCCATCATAGTTGAATTGTCTAAAAGAGTGAGAGGTTGGTAGTAGATGTCCTTCATGAGGCTCAAATGATGGGGAATAGGACATACCAGGTTTCTCAACTACTGAAGTAATGGACTCTTGTGTTTGTATATTGGGCAAACCCTCTTTACTCGGAAGGTTTAGAAAATTATGAATGATCTCAAAGGCAATTGGCTTAAGTGCAAATTTGAGGTTTCTTTCAAATGGTTTAGTGGTGCAATCCTCAGAAATTGGTGGATTTTTTTTTAATGGAGGTTGGATTTCAAGAGGTGTTAATTTGGGATGGTGATGGTTAGGTGGCGGTTCTTCACATGATCTCGAGGGCTCAGATAATTCTTCATCTAGTTTTGGCGTTTCCATAAGATTGTGGTTTATATATGCAATAGTAAGGATGTCGTCACAAATTTGTTCCACCGATAATAAGTCTTGAACGGCCAAACTAAATTGAAATCCACTTTCCACCATAGTTTTTATTCTCTCTTTTCCAAGCACTTCATTTTCTTTGTCCTCTCTACCTAAATCTTTATAAATTTTCTCAATGCCATTTTCCAAATGAGTCGAGTCCAATACATGCTCTTGAGTTTCTTTTGCAAGAGTTTTCTCATTTATGGGTAATGATGCATTAAGGTATATGAGAGAAACTGTGACTTCAGGCAAATAGTTATCATCATAAGATCTAGAATTCTCACAATAGTTAGGTGTAGGTTGTTTGGGATTTAATTGGTCATAAGTATCAGGATGGGCTTTAGCAAATGGCTTTTTTATAGTAACACATTGTTTCTCTTTTCGGTTGGATTCTGGACTGGTGGGAAGAATATTTGTCTCATATGTGGCATCATTTGAATCGGATTGGAGAAAACATAAGGTTGTTGCTATTTGCTGAGTTAGTATTGTTTGCTTGGCCATTTCCTAGTAGAGTTGGTCTGTGATGGATGGTGTAGTGGAATATGAAATATGGATGGTGATGTGAATGGTAATGGGTTTTGGGTGAAACCGCACTCTAACTGACTAGGTGGATATATGAATAAGGGTTGACTATTTGTGGTGGAACTCCATGAATTGTCGACATGACTTGAAAACTCTTAAGGGTATTGGGTACTAGGGAAGTTTGAAAATTGAAGTTCGTAATCATAAGGAATTTCTGTAGTAGACTCGAATTCGGTATATGATGGGTAATGAGATAACCAGTGAGAAGGACTACCGCAAAAAGAATAAGGTTCTGGGTTTGCATTGTAATTCCATGATGGTTGCGATGCATATTGATAAGACATGAATACTCAATCAATAATGATGTACAAACAGTAGAAATTCATTTTTTGCAAGCATGGAGTTTTGAAAACTTTGCTTGGTCTATAATTTGTTATCCCCTGTTCAAGAGAACAATTGGACGCGAGACTAGGATGACTCTACTACACTGCACGTCTCAGAAGAGTAGGCAGTCATTTCACCAACTGGTGTGATTAGTCCCTAAATGTGCATTTTATTACCTTTATAATGCTTCATATATGCCCTTCTTATGCTTAACGAACAGTCAACTTATAGCTTTTGCTACCGTTTGCAAGATACAGGTCATTTAGGACGCATATTCCTAATACGTGAAGTTTAGCACAAAAAGGATGGCTATTTACGCTGCTTGGGAAGATTCCAGCATCGGAGCAAAGTTGTCAGAAAATCAAAGTCAAAAGTCAAGGTCAAAGGTCAAATCAACTGTCAAAGTCAAAGACTTAAGGACTCAAGGCTGAAAGCTATAGACTCAGGGACCTAAAGCCAAAATCAAGACTTCTAATATGCGGGCTTAGGTCAAAAGCCCATAAGCTTGTTTCTAGAAGGAAGGGTATAATTGTAAATGGTGTCCTATATAAACCAAAGAGATGTAGAGAATTTCTTATCCAAGATTTAGGGTCCAAACCATTTGGTTTGTTAGGAGTAGAAACCCTAGATCTAAATCTTTGGTCATTAAGAGTAGATTAAATGTTTTTAAATTAAATTGTTATTTACTTATTTTCTATTTTCATGTTATTCAAGCTTTAGTGTAAATCAAGTTCTTAATCAATTCAATACAAGTTTTCTTAATCATTTCAATACAAGTTTCTTAATCATTTCAATACAAGTTTAAGATTGAGAGTAATTCCAAATAGCCAAAAGAGACTAGGAAAGAAGAGTTACAAAGTTTAGTGTTTCATCCGTCAAAAACCCTCCTCTAAACAAAGAATCTAAGATGAACAACAAAACCCTTTCCACCACTACTAATACATATTATTTCAAATGGCGCTGCTGTCATGGATTCATATGGGAAGAGGAAGATGGAGAAGAGCAACAATCATTGAACCTTTCTTCTCAATCTTCATTTCAATTTTTTTATTTTTTTTTCTAATTTTTGTTACTAATGTTTCGTTTTTGTGGGTTTCCAATACATTTCTGTGCAAACAGAATCCGATAGTAGCACGAGAAGACCCACCAAAACTTGCTGTAGAAAACAGAGTGCAAATGGAGAAAAGAACTCAAGCTAAGTATCTTGAGTGAAACGCTAAACACCAGCTCATTTCCTGGCCCCGCATACAACATGCGCCCACAAACCCTTTTCCATCGGACACAAATGACACGCGACCACGCCTTACTTAACCTATGTTGCGCCTCGTTTTCATTAGATGAATATTCCATTAGCTAGGAATCTCCATATGTAAGTCAACTTTAATTTACCGTAGTCTTTTTAATTTAATTGTTAGTAAATAAAAAGTATGTGGCAGTAAGGACTGCCTCTGCTCAATAAAACTTTGGAAGATTTGTTAGAAATATTAAGCACCGGGCAACTTCAAGAATGGGTATGTTCTTTCTCTTTGCAACCCCATTTTGTTGGGGTGTATCTACACATAGGTTTGATGTGTAATGTCATGGTCATCTAAAAGGCACTGGAATAGGGCAGAGGTATAGTCTTTGGCATTATCAATTCGAAAAACATGCATGTGTGCAGAATACTGATTAGTAATCTCAGCATAGAATTTTTGAAAGACAAAGAATACTTGAGAACGATTTTCCATAATATATACCCAACAAACACGAGAGAAATCATTTATAAATGTAATAAAGTACTTGGCTCCAAAAAGGCCAGTGGTTCTACAAAGACCCCAGACATCTTAATGAACTAACTGAAAAGGAGCACTAGAACACTTATTTAACCTATTTTTGTAAGTAGCACGACGATGTTTAGCTAACTCACAAACCTCACAACTTAAAGACTGAATACTGGAAGAAATACTAAGAACTAAACTTTGCAAACTAGCCAGAGGAAGATGACCAAGACGTCTATGCCACTGAACAGGAGAGACCGAAATTGTGAGAGCATGCTTATGGTGAAAGTGCCCATAACCATCTTGAAAGTGATAGATGCCATCATGCTCATACACCCCCCTCCCCTCCCCACCAACTAGTGTCTTCGTCTATAAATCCTGGAGCACAACATGAGTGGAAGAAAAAATGACATTACAGTGAAGAGATTGGGTGAGACGATGAACATACAATAGATTAAAGGGAAATTTTTGAATAAGCAAACCAGAGACAAGTGATACATAACGAGTTAACTGAATATTACCCCGACCAAGAATACTAACCTTAGCCCCATTTGCTAATATGACATATGATGGTGTGTGAGTATACTCAAGATTAGAAAACAACTGGGGATTAATTGTCATATGATTAGAAGCTCCTGAGTTAATGACGCAAGAGTTGTTACCACTTGTATGAAGACATGTTTTACCTGAATCGGCTAGGGTTACAGTAGGTAGGTTGGATAGACTCGATGAATTGACTGGAATAGCTTGTATCCGCTTTATCAGGGCTACAAGATCTTCTTAAACTTGTTGAAAGTCAGTCTCTTTGTGATCAATTATTGTGGCATTGTTAGCTTTGTGCAAAGGTGGGCATCTTATTATATCCTAACAAAAATCAGAACTATGATTTGTGCGCCCACAATGCTCACAAGGAGCAAAACTGCCCATACCACGACCACGACCATTCCCTTGGTTACGACCACCTCTACGTCCACGACTGGCTCTACCCCCTCTACCTCTATTACCACGACCAAAGGAGGAGTTGTTATAATTATTGCTGCTTGGAGGGATCAATAAAGCCACACTGTCATTGTGCCTTGGAGGAGGTGCAGTAATACGAGAAAGATGAGAATAGGCTTCAGACAGAGTAGGGAGCTTAGATTCAGCTTGAACTTAGGCCTTCACATTAACAAACTCGGGACGTAGCTCAGATAGGAATTTTGAGACTCGAAATTCCTCACTTTGTTTCTTCAACTGATTTATGTCTGTAGTCAGTGGGTGATAAATATTTAGTTCTTCCCACTTGCTACGAAGAGAATTATAATACTCAGAGATAGACATATCGCCATAAATTAGATCAAAGATGTTCTCATACAACTGAAAGATACGTGAAGTATTCTGAGATTGAGAGTATGATTCTTGTAGATACCCCCAAATCTCCTTAGAGGTTTTGAAAAACCGCATAGTGTTACAAACATCCTTCTCCATAGTATTCCATAGAAAATTCTTAACCAATGCGTCATCTTTTGTCCAGGTTGTCTTTACTTTATCATCTGTGGCTGGGGGATCTATCAGATGACTTTCCTTACCTTTTCCAGTAAGATAAACTGTAACTGCTTCTGCCCATTGGAGATAATTAGCAACACCCTCTAATTTGACAGAGGTCATATCAACAAAGATAATAGATGTATTACTGAATTCAACGGTTTTTGGAACAACTTCAGTCATTGTAAAGAGAAGTACTCACTGTATGGATATGAAGAGAGCGAGCTAGACGAACGACTGTATATTTCTGGAGAATGAGGTGGGCGTGCACCCCTTGACAAGGGCAATATGGAGGGCGTGCGCCCCTATACCAATACAAACTAGAAACTGCGAGATACAGAGAGGTTGCACCCCTCTGAAAAACTGACGTATTCCTCTTTATCAATACAGAGAGATTGCGGAAGCGAAACAATACTAAGACGGAAACTAATACTAAAACTGGAACCTTGAAACTTCGGATCTCTCCCCTAGCATTCTCTAAACAGAGTCGGCTCCGATACCATGTTAGTTTATACTAGGAGAGTCATATGGTTATTAGGTATTTAGGTTAAGGAGATAAGGCAGAGAAGAAGGATGGAGGCACAAGAAGAAGGTAGGGTTTTGAGTATATTCTACTCTACCCACCGGTTCATATACTTATATTAAACTTGTCTTGGGTGATAAATTTCCCTTATACACCAAAATAGCAACTACTAAAGACGTGTCCACACTTATAACATTGTAGGACTTTACATACTTCAACAATTTTCATGGATGATGAGGAGGATGCATTAAATGATTAAAGTCGAAAATAAAAAAGGCTCACTGACCTCCAAAGATTGTGGAAAGAAATTCAAACATACATCATATTCCCATGGTTTAAGGAGTTCAATGAGATCTCAGGGTTCGAGGTAGAGCGAAGTGAGAAGAATGGTGGAAACAAGATATTTAAGAGTTTCGAAGAACTAGTGGCTGACTATGAAAAAGGGGAATTACATCCAGCAGATTTAAAGAGTGCTCTATCTAATGGCTTGAACGTGATCTTACAACCTGTACGTAAACACTTCAAGACTGTCCCTAAAGCCAAAGATCTGTTGGAGAGTGTCAAGGCCTTACTACAGAAGTATCAATGAAGTGACCGAGACACTAATAATTGTCTGCAGTCCCTTCGACAAACTGAAATTTTCAGTTTCATAAATTCAGAAAAAAAATCTATCGTATTTATCATCATATTAATTTTGCAGAGGATAATGTGCTCTTGCACTACTTTCTTAGGTGCTTCTTTTTTGGATCAGTTTTTCTGTTCTTGGATGCTTGAATGTGATTAAATGCATTTTGTTGGAATCTTCATGTGTATTTCAAATACTTGTGTGTTGTTTAGTCCCACATTGGTGAACCACCACTAGGTAGTGAGGTATATGAGGTGAACCTCTAACATAAGGGCGTGCCCTTAGGGTACAAAAGCTTTTGTGTTAGGAGGGAGGACTCACCCAAAGCCACACACGCGCGCGCCCGCCCGCCCCGCACCGAACCGAGTCGTGTCGTGGGCTTGGGCTTGGGCTTGTTGTCTAGTGGGTAGTGGATTACCAATTGCCTAAACTTGTTTTTAGAGATGTAATGTCTCAAATCCATGATTTTCATGTGCTGATTAATGATTTGAAAACTGAGGGTATTAATTTACCCGAATCCTTTGTTGCTGGATGTTTGATTGAGAAACTCCCCGAGTCTTGGAAACACTATAAAAATAGTATGAAGCATAAAAGCGTAAAGCGATGACTCTTGAGGATGTGATCATTCACATTCACATAGAGGAAAAAGAACAAGACTTCGGGATGAGGTGTTGTCTAAGGAATTTCATTCTAAAGCCAATATCGTTGAAGGTAATCCCAAAGAAATCTAACAAAACCTCTAAGAAGCGTAAGTCCAACAAAAATAAGAATTTCAAGGTCAAAGGCACTTCTTTTAAAAAAGGAGTGGTGGCAATGCAATGGAAATTGTTATGTTTGTGGGTAAACCCGACATAGGGCTTTTCGGTCTGGAACCTGAAAAAGACACCGATGATCCTCCCAATGCTAATCTAGTTGGGGAGATGATATTGTTATCTGCTGTCGTGTCACAAGTGTTCATAGCCACCGGGAAGAGGAACTGGGTACTAGATTCGGTGCCACCCGCCACATCCGGTGGTGATGTTGAAGCCTTCTCGGACTACATACTAGTGAAAGATGAAAAGGTCTATATGGGTGACTCTAGGTCCGTTCTGTTGAAGGAACAGGCAAGGTTCTTCCGGTTAACTTCGTGGAAAACCCTTTCACTTAGTAATGTTCTTCATGTTCCCGAGATTCGTCAGAATCTGATTTTTGTGTCCCTACTGGGAAAAGCCGGCGTCAAGGTGACTTTTGAGAGTGACAAGTTTGTTCCGACAAAGAATGGGGTTTTGTTGGTAAAGGTTATTGTAATAACAAGGTCTTTTCATGTTGAATGTACTTGACAACATTATTATTAATAAGAATGAATCTGCTTCTGCTTACTTGCTTGACTCTTTTGATATATGGCATGGTAGACTAGGACATGTGAATGTTCAGTATATGAAAAGGATGAAAGCATGTGGTTTATTGTCTAATATTTCTGATTTCTCTAATGATAAATGTGATATATGTCTTTGAGACTAAAGCCACGAAGAAACCCCAGAACCGTGTCTAGAGATAAAACGATTACTAACTCTTATTCATAATGGTTTGGGTGAATTCGAAGTACCATGTCTAGAGGGGGAAGTTTTATTATATTACATTCATAGATGACTTCTCTAGGTACACCATGGTATATTTACTTAGACACAAGCATGAGGCGGTGAGATGTTTCTCAAGTACAAAGTTGAAGTTGAAAACCAAACTTAATCAGAAGATTAAGAGACTTGATCCGATAGGGTGGAGAATATGAGTCTAACCCCTTCCGGGACTTTTGTGACAAGAGGCATTATTCATGAGACTACTCCACCATACTCTCCGAAGTCTAATGGAGTAGCCGAACGGAAAAACGAAACACTAAAAAAGAGATGATGAATGCTATGCTTGTAAGTTCGAGCTTCCCCGAACTTGTGGGGAAGCAATCCTATCTGCTTGCCATATCTGAGAATAGGATACCCAACAAGAAAACAGGGAATAAGACACCATATGAGTTATGGAAAGGTCATGTACCTAACCCGACATACTTAAAAATGTGGGGGTGTCTTGCTAAGGTTCTTGTGAACGAACCTAAAAAGAGAAAAATTGGGACCTAGAACCGTTGATTGTATGTTCATTGGTTATGCTCATAATGGTCTTTGCATATATATAGATTTTTAGTAGTAAAATCTGATAATAACCTTGTCGATGCTAACACTATTATAGAGAGTAAAAATGCTGATTTCTTTGAGAATTTGTTTCCTCCGAAAATTGGCATTGAGAGGTTGGTAGCTCCTAGTGAACAACAATCAACCGATCCTGAATTTCTCTCGAACAAGAAATTCGGAAGAGTAAAAGAGACGAAAAATCCACCAATTTTGGTGATGACTTTTACACTTTTCTTCTTGATGATGATCCCGTGGACGATAATGAGGCAATCGGTTCTCGAGATGCACCTTTCTCGGAAGGATGCTATACACTCGAGCTAGATTCGATTATAGCTAATCACACATGGGAGATAGTGGATCTACCTCCGGGCTTAAACCTATAATGTTACAAGTGGATCTTCAAAAAGAAATTGAAACTAGATGGTTCCATTGAGAAATACAAGGCTAGACTTGTAGTCAAGGGTTCTCCCGGAAAAAGGCATTGACTATTTTGATACTTATGCTCCTGTAACTAGGATTTCTTCTATAAGAGTTCTAATGGCTCTAGCTGCTATTCATAATTTATTTATTCATCAAATGGATGTAAAACTGCATTTTTGAATGGTGATCTTGATGAAGAAATATATATGATGCACTCGAGGTAACGATAGTACGGGGAATGAGCATAAAGTATGCAAGTTAGTTAAGTCTTTATATGGGTTGAAACAAAGCCAAAACAATGGCATGAAAAGTTTGATGTTGTCATGATGTCTAATGGATATCACATAAATGATGCTGATAAATGTATTTACTTCAAATCTTTTGATGTGAATTCATATGTGATTATCTGTCTATATGTGGACGACATGTTAATCATGAGTCCTAACCTTGATGTTGTGAGAAACACCAAGATGTTTTTTATCCTCCCAATTTGAAATGAAGGATTTGGGAGAAGCTGGTGTGATTCTTGGAATCAAAATCATCAGAAACAGTGATGGCTATACGCTTTCACAAGAGCATTATGTTGAGAAGTTTTTAAAGAAGTTTAACTTTTATGATAGTAAGCCTGTGTCGACACCTTATGAGGCAAATAGTGAACTTCGAAAAATGCTCAACATGGTGTACTTTCGATCTAGATATGCCCAAATTATTGGTAGTCTCATGTACTTGATGAATTGCACTAGACCGACATTGCTTATGCAGTTAGCGTGGCTAAGCGGATACACTCATTGTCCTAGTCGAACATTGGAGTCGTTAGAGATTAGCCAAGTACTTGAGAGGAACAATGAATTACGGTATAAGGTTTAGACAAAGTCCACCCGCGATAGAGGGTTATTGTGATGCAAACTGGATATCTGATTCTCATGATATCAAGTCCACTAGTGGTTATATTTTCACCCTAGGTGGAGGTGCAGTCGCTTGGAAATCTTCTAAGCAGACCTTGATAGCTCGTTCAACCATGGAGTCCGAGCTTATTGCTTTAGATAAAGCAAGTCGAGGGTGAGTGGCTTTAGAAACCTCTTGGCGATCTTCCTATTGGTACAAAACCGCCTTCTAGTCGTATCTATGCATTGTATTTGTCGGGCCGCAATAGCAAAGGCAAAAGCAAATTGTATAATGGGAAAAGCGTGCATATTCGTGCTCGAGACTACGAATCTATAAAGCATTTCTTTGAATCTGGAGTTGTGGCTCTAGATTATGTGAGGTCAGAGTTAAATTTGGCCGATCCTCTGACAAAACCACTTAACAGGAGACAAGTGGTTGATACGTCGAGGGGGATGGGACTTTTGCCTTAGATAGAGGGCGACACTGACGGCAACCCCACCTATGTGATTGGAGATCCCATGAAGTAGGTTCAAAGGGAAAAACAAGTCACCTCGTCGCTCTGGTATGCTATTGTCTTTATTTGAGACGTCCCACCCTATGACTAGATAGCATTATTGTATACTTTGTATAACTTGAATAGCAATGAGAAAAAGGATGAGTTATTTTACTCTTAATGGAATCCATAGTCCATTATTTTTATGAGATAGTGTATTTTAACTGCTATGTACACTTGATGGATATCCACCTACGTGAATGTAGAACTGGGTCGGTTCTTATGAGTATTCAGGCAAATACTCTAGAGCATTCACATAACACGAAGCCGCAAGGGGCCAAAAAGCAAATTACCGCTAAACGGCATATAATGAAGGAGCAATGTGGGTGCATGTCCTCTATTTTACTACAAGGGAATGTTGGTTCAAAGATTTTTAATCCACCACTTTCACGTATTATAAGACATGTTACCCTATGACCGGTTCAAGCCCTAAAAGCACCCGATATCTTATGCATTGGTTTTTCGATTCTCTCCGGCATTTCGTTAACCCGTTTCTTTTGTAATATCCTATTCCAAAATAGTGGGGACTATAAGTATTTTGAAATAGTGGGGGATTGTTGGAATCTTCATGTGTATTTCAAATACTTGTGTGTTGTTTAGTCCCACATTGGTGAACCACCACTAGGTAGTGAGGTATATGAGGTGAACCTCTAACATAAGGTGCCCCTTAGGGTACAAAAAGCTTTTGTGTTAGGAGGGAGGACTCACCCAAAAGCCACACGCTGCTGCCTTGCCGCCGCCTGACCGAACCGAACCGAAATCGAGTCGCCGGTAATCGTGGGCTTGGGCTTGGCCGGTTGTCTAGTGGGTATATAAACACGCCGCAGTGTCTATAGGGATGAACCGATTCTGAGTAAGAGACGTGGTTGAAGTCGTCTTTGGTGCCTCCACACCAAATAAAACGAACTTCGTGGATACTCCCTACACGAAACGGATAAGTCTTTTATTGCTTCAATCTTCTTCTCTTCTTCTTCTTCCGCCGCCCGCCGAGAGAGTTATATTCTTTGTTCTAGAGGGTAGTCCGCTTTCTAGTGCAAAGTCGATCATTGTTAACCATTGAATCCTGTGGAGGAAGACGCCATTGTTGCCTTTCTCGCACCATTGGAAGGGGCGAAATCTTTCCTTAAGGACGACCCTTAATCCGCCGCTTGGTTATTATTACCTGTTATTCCTCCCTCTTATTGTTTTCTTTTATCTGCATACAACACATTTTTCCATCAAAAGACAAAGAAATGAAATCCTCTTCTTCTTGAGCATGCCTTGTAAAAGGACTTAATACCTTTGTAGGAATTGTAGGGCAGGACACTAAAGGAATCTATATCCTGATTTCATCTAAAACCTAGAAGGTCCTTTTCACACACCCAAGTTTATCTTATCCATTTCGCCCAATAATTTCAAATGTTGCTACAGAGGTAAGAAATGCTAGTAGGCAACCAGGTAATGGTTGCTGGACTTCTGGTCTCAGACTCTCATGGGAGCTAGAGGTGCTCATGATTGGAAAAACAGGGCAGCGGCTGGGGCAATCGCAGGTGGCACTCACTTCAGATTCCAGCTCCCATGAGCACATTGTACAATGTGCCATCATTGGTGCAGCTATTCTACTACAGCAGATATGCTCACGGGGATATTCTAGATTGGCTGTGGACTTGTGGCTTGTGGGATATCATGTGTTACTCATGGATATGTCTTTTATCTTGCTTTGAGCCTTTGAGAGTATTTAAGTAGTGTTGTGTAGAAAGGAAATCGGGACCACTTTCTAAGCAATTTCAATAAGAAAGAATTTCACGGAAAAAACACACTTTGTGAGTTCCATAACCAAAAGGAAAAAGAAACTCAATCTTTGTCGAGATTTCATACTTGCGCTTGACATGCGAAATCCCAATACAGAAGTGTAGGTTAGTGAGGTGGCATGTATATGTATGCAACTCCCAACCTGCGTGGCCTACTAGCATTCCTTTTCACTCCCAGGTTCTTCTTTTGAAAATTATCATGTGGCGTTTTTGCTTTTCTGTACTAAAATAAAAGTCGTTTCCAGAGCAACTCAACAAGGAGCAGCTGCTAGGCGTACAAGTGTGACAGTACAACACAAATAGCCAGGGACCTACAGTGGTCTTTTCTGAAAGGTATATTCACTCCTTGCCTGGCTCGTATTGGATGCAGATTAATTGCAGATAGTGTAACAAACTGAAACAGCAGTGATTACGAAATGCAGCATGTTCTCAGTTTTCTTTAACAACAGGTCAATAATACTAAACAAAAAAAAGTGAAGGGATAATTAACAGGAAGGGCGTTAAGAATAAAGCAGACTTTGCCCTTATGCTGGAAGTCCACCCTCCCCCATCTTTAGAGGACGCAAATCTGCTATAGTTAGATGTTTCGAACGAATTAACAAACACCTTAGAAACTAAGGTCTTACTAGAGTAATCTTCACAAACATTACAAAAACAATAACTAGAGGAGTTATCTTGACTACTTTAAAAAGAAGGGAAGCATTTGGTACACCCTAAACAAGAATGAAAGCATGTATATTGCCCACTACCAAGTGAATGGAAGCCTTTGTTGCACCCCATTTTGAGATGACTCGTTAGCTCCCATATAAAAAACTCCGTGGCAACGTATATCAGAATCATGCGTATCTGAAACTAAAACTGTACCCGTTGGCTCGCCTTCTATTCCCTGTGAATGATAATCACCTAAACAGTGATACTGCAGGCCTGGAACTAAGGGTTGGGCAATGGGAATTGAGTCAGGCTGCACCAAGTGGCTCATATTGATCCCTGAAGTCTGAGTTGGCGGTGATGACAGAAGAGAGAGAGCACAATCAGAGTCAAGGACTCGAGTTAGCCCATTAGAGAACATTTTCCTGCTAACCCTACCACTTTGTGACGAAGCAATGGTGTTGATAAGGGGCTGGCAGACTGAAACTTCGCCGAGAGGTCGATTGCCAACTGCAGGATTGTTAATCGACATGAAAGGGTAATGCTTCTCCCCTTTATAGCTTCCAGAGAAAGATCCAGAAAATGGGTTTTGCCTATCAGCATAGTGCAGTGAAGGATGGTCGTCATATAGAGCAGTATCTTCTTCAGTTTTTACAACAGCTTTCCAGGGGGCGTTCACCACAGTGGCTGAAGGCCGTACGTGTGTGTTAGCAAATGGCAATAATCTTGTACCTGCAGAAGTGAAAAAGTAGTTAATTACAAGCTTCTATGTCTTGATTTGCAAGTTAGCACAAGGTAGAGGAAATCACCCCGCCCCTTGTGATACAAGTGGCACACAAGTGACTGGAACAGTATCCCTTACTGCTGGGGTGACTAACAGTTTCAGATCACTTTAACCATCTTGAGTTCATGCGAACT
Source organism: Coptis chinensis (assembly GCF_015680905.1). Lineage (NCBI taxonomy): Eukaryota > Viridiplantae > Streptophyta > Magnoliopsida > Ranunculales > Ranunculaceae > Coptis > Coptis chinensis. Next base: position 18,345,859 of record NC_141457.1, on the reverse strand, counting down.
GGACAAAAAGGCAGTATTTCTAAGGTCAAGACTCAAGATACCAAACAGTATCAGTTAGATAGCTATTCACCTAGAATATTAGATATGCAAATTGCAAAAGCTTCGGCATGTCATCCACTGCATGTATGCCAATACTTAATACATTTCTAATCTTAAATTTCACATTCCATAGATGTATTTTAGAAGAAAAGTGAATTTACAAGACTACAAGAGGAGCTATGTAGCACTCAAATCAATGCTTTCACCAAAAGCACAAGTAACTCCAAAGTCTACAAACTCTTGCAGAAATAAAGCAGTAAATATTATGTTAATATAGAAGTCACCAGACACTTTCCAGACCTTGGTGATTCGTGAACAAACTTCCAGAATTCAGGGAAAAGGCTTCTGGTTGAGGCTTTCGCCTACGTCGGTTGTGTCCATCAAGCCGTTTCCTACAACTTCTTTTCACCTCATCAAACTCTAACAACATGTGAAACCTACAAGAATGTTAAGAGAATAAATTAAAGTAATTTTTTGCATATTACCATAGGAGCAGGTGATTTATGACAGCTGAAAGAAGGCATTTGGATTTTGCTACTTTTATGTTATAACAAATATCTGCAGTTTTTTTTTCTAGTTTTGAAGAACACTAACATAGAACCAAATTTAATTGAATACCATATGCCATTGTTCTCAGCAAGTCTCTGAAGGGACATAGAAATGAGAAAAGCAGCAATAAACCATCATAATTTTCCATGGCCTCAAATGGACGTTATAGCTCTAGGTAGAAAAAGTTGACACAACATATGTTGCCAGCCCAAATTATTATGGATGATGATTTGACCGTATTTACTAAGTACATGGAAAGGTAAGAAGTAATGCACACTTTTAGTCTGATTCACAAAAATTGAATATCAAGCCCCACACAAGGTTTCGTTGATTGTAAATCTTACATATGGAGCATCCACTCAAAATGAATTTTCTATGATTGGAGCGGCCCCAAGATCTTATATATTATGATGCAAGGCTTTAAATGCCCTATATCTTTACAGTAAATAAAACAATGAACAAAAAAGTAAAGACTTAATACTATAAATGAGGTCAAGCGAGAAGTAAAAACAAGCAATCTTATGGCTTTGGTAAGCAACTCTAGGACATCTGGTATGCTTAAACTAAAAAGACTTCAGGCAGTTACGCTGAAATACAGCAAACTAAGAAATCAATGTCTCAGACAGCTATTTCCAGATGGCGTATATCAACAAGGTCCATAATCACTCGATCACAGAAAAATTGGAAGTTCAGAAAAACGGTGTTACTTGCTAAAAAAGCCTATAGTTACAACTCATTCTTTTAAAACAGGATTTTATTACTGCAAATATTGTTAGCTTTTTTACATATATGTTGTATTAGCTGGACCAAAAACAGACAAAATACTATCACCGGCGAAGACCATAAGTACTCCAGGAATAATTCCAATCAATCCAACACACCATTATTAAATAGGACTTGAACACATTTCTCCTATGCCATATTTTTCCTGAGAGGATGTATCCTGAAGGAGATACAAGAGGATATCTTGAAAGTGGATACTTCTCAAGAAGGATTAGACTAGTACTGATTGGGGTGGCATGAATACATCATGCACATAAATAATTAAACTAGTTAAAGTGTAATTGCAGAGTGAAACTAATGAAAATAAGAAATAAAGATTGAAATTGCAAACAAAAGGAGTATAATATAAGTGTTTATGAATGGTTAGAATAAAGTTCACAGTGTAATGTAAAATCATCAAATCCTCGGCAAAGCATTTCAAACATTTGCAACGATACCAAAAGAGAAAAATACATAATGAACTCTTCTTATAACCAAAAAGTACGACTGCTTCAAAATAACAAAAAAAATCTATGTGACTCAAACTAGAGGCCCGTTCTAAATTGTAAAACACAAACATAGGCTAGACAACAAAAACCAATCACATAAAGTAGAATTAGATGTACGAAATTCTAGTAAATTAGATGTATATGGACTTCAAGAAAAAGGAAATAAGTATGTGAAGATATCCCACTTGAATTCATAGTGCGTTAAAAGCTTTCCCAATCCATACCTGCTGCACTGCTGGCAGAATCTTTGTTCTTGACCACCAACAATCACTCTCGGAGTCTTAGAATGAATTTCACAGACCTTATGACGCCTATGATAATCTCTACATTTATTAAGGTCAGCAGTGCAACCATCAACCAAACAAGAAACATTATACGTTCCATTTCCGGGGGCTCGAGGCCTTTTCGATGAACTCAAAGGCGACGACGACGACATTGTGGAATCCCTTGGATCTTTCCAGCTGTTCAGTGTCCCTTCCCCAAAGTCCCCCAACCTCCCTAGCTTCAAATCAACAGAACAATCCCCTCTAGACTTGTGTTCACCTACTACACCACTTGATCCAACAAGTGAACCAATATATGAGCCTGGTTCTCTATTATCAAATTCCAAGAAATCCCAAGAAGGTGTTTTCAAATCCCAGTCCATAAAATCTTTATTATATTCTTCTTCTTCTTAACACCTCAACAGCTTTTCCTTCAAAAATACCACAAATTCAAAAAAATCAAAAGCAGTAAAGAAAATCCACTTCAAAAAACCAAAAAAGAAAACAATACCAAATTAAGTAAAAAAAAAAATTGCACTAGACTAATAAACCATATAACTTGTCAAAAAAAAAAAAGGTATGGGAATACTAAAATCAAACCCCAACACTTCCAAAATCTCATCTGAGTAAGTTAACCAAACTAGTAACAGAGAAAAATATCTCCAAGAAAATGGGAATAAAAATAAAAACATTAGAGTAAAGAAAGCATGACTAAATAGTAGAGTACTTACAGACAACTGGAACAGTAGAAGACTGACTTGAGCTTTCCAACCATTCATTCCCTGACACAGATTCCATTAAAAAATAATAAAAACTAATAAAGAGGGTGGCCTAAAAAAGCAAGAGAGAGATGGTGGTAGACTGGTAGTGTAGGTGTGTAGGTTAAGAAGAATAACTATCCATGTTCTTTGTAGCAGAAGGGGGGGCAGAAGAGAACAAAAAAGGTGTGGAATTTTTTTTTTAGAGACAATGTGGTTTTAATGAGAAGAGAATTATTGGAAGGAGCATTAGAGAAGCTGGATAATGTATATTTATTATAAGAGTATGTTATCTGTGTATATTTGGAGAAAATAAATATTTTGTTGTGTAATAATAAAGTGAGATTTTTGGATGTACTTTATTTTTTTATATATATAATATGGTTTTTATATTAGGGTTTAGATATTATTGTTGGAATGGTTGTGTTGTTTTAATACAAAGAGAAGAAAATGAGTGGTAAGGACAGGGACAGGGTGTTGTTGCTCTCAACTTTCTAAGTGAACTTCGGGGAAGTACACATGGTGAGCGTAGGAGCTACAAGGAGGGGGTATATAGTGTTCTGTTTCACATTTCATGACATGTTTTTCTTTCTCTTTCTTTCCTTTTTTTCTTTTTCCTTGTACATTTTTTGTTGTCAATTTTGGTGGTGGATATGATTTGGAAGGAAATTATCAATCTAACTTTTGGTGCTTGGATATACCCCAACCTTGACGTTTATCTGATGATATCATGGATAATGACTAATGAGCAACCATTTAAAGGGATGAAGTGGTGCAACCCTTGCAGCGTCATGTGCTCATGTAACACCAATAATAGAGTTATGTGGACTCTAGACTGTAGACCCTTGTTTTTCCGGGAAGGATACAGAACATTATGTGATTTTGTGAGACCTAAATCACCTAATACGATTTGATTTTTTTTCTTTGACTTGTAAGACTCACAGTTGTTGGATGTTTAGATACACCTCCAAAGTCCAACATATATCAACTTGTTAGGAACATATATCAACTTGCTAGGAATTTGTTAGCAATTCGAGATACCACAAAAATATATAATGGAAATAATTCAAGAATTATTCAGTGACTAAAAAAATAGTGTGGTAAAAAATTCACAATACGGTAATTAAACTGTGTTTAATTAGTACGTATTTTAAATTTTCAGTTGCAAAAATTTGAAAATAAAAAATTCGTGATATTATGTTAGTAAATATTAATAATAGTTGTCATTCTCTACAACATAACAAGCATATCCAAACAGTTTAGCTACGAAAACATTGAAACCAATTGAACGGTCTACATATGAACTTTTATTTATTTTCTCTTGGATTGAAATTATAGTTCAAACTTCAAAATACACACACCGTGGCATGACAATTTAAATATTACCCAAAAAATATAAAAGCAAAGGTTTTGGATTAAATTATTATTAAGAATGTAAGAGTTGGGGACTTAAAGTAAGAGTGAGGACATAAAGTACATAAAAAATAACAAAAATGCAACCAAATTTTCATTCAATTTATTTTTATTTTTTTTAAAAGAGAAATTTTTTATTAATAATGATAACGAGTTTTACAAATAATTAAGAAAAACGTGCAACAAATTGCGCTGCAAATCCTTTCTGAATAACAAATCATATCCTCCTAAATACAAACTCATTAGAACCAGCTATCATTACGTTAATGTCCATAAATTTCTATAACTTCTTAAAGAGCTCAACAAACTATTGTGTTAAGAAACCAAAAGTGTCAAAACTGAATGGAATGAAACAATGCTGGTTAGCCCTACAAGCATATTGTGTTTCTCAATCTTCCCTACCGCTATTATATTAACTGCTTCTCTCAACAACCAACAAATTTTTGAACCATTTTTTTTAATTATTTTATTTATTTATTCCAACAACCAACGAAATTTTTGAATAAGGCAAAAACTCGGGAATTATTCCAAATCTTTCAAACAGTCGGAAGTATTAAACATATAGCCCTTCAAAGATTCGGTTCGCGAATAATTCGGTGAATTGCTAACAAGGGAACTGTCAACCAATTGGGCCAGACTTAGGACCCATTTAACAGATGTTTTAGAGTGTATAAGAATGATTGTGAATGTATTCAGTGTTCTTACAAACACTAGGCGGTAGTTGGGCAGTGGGCGAGCTGCCTAGACGGGCTAGGCGCTAGGCGGTTTTTTTTTTTTTCTAATATATATAGTAATACACATATATACTACAAGAAATGAAGAAAATCATTTACCACAACTCAAAAAGTAAACACAAATAAATATATTTATTACAAAAATACGTAATAGTTGAGGAATATTGACTTCATATAAAAACATACTCTTTGTTATAGTGACATATAATTTACATTAGACTTAAGTCTTTTAAACTCATTCAAATCTTAAGCCTATATTGGCCTTTATTTTTTGACATTTAATCATTCAAAAAAAAAAAAAAAAAAAAACTTGACTGGACCGCCTAGAGGTCGCCTAGACCCGCCTAATCGGTCTACCAATTTTTTAAATGACTAGGGCTTAGGCAAGTTGGTTGGGCACCGCCTAGCGCCTAGAGACCGCCTAAACGGCCGCCTAGACCGATTTTTAGAACAGTGAGTGTATTAGTGTATAATCACTAACATAGAATTTTTGTTTTAGAGTGTATAAGAATCTGGCCCAGAAAAATAAATAAATAAATATAAAATAAAATCCGGCCCAAAACAATTTGGTCCCGATAGCTTATTCGGTTAGGTTTGGACAAAACCATAGTCCTACCCTATTGATAAAGCCCAACGTATGAAATACTGATTCTATTTAAGATCTAGGTGAAATATTCTCCTTCACTTGGGAAAGTTTGTTACATACAAGAGTAGAGGTGTAAAAAAAGCCCTCAGCCAGTCCGCTTGGTCCATAAGCTGAAAAAGCCCTCAAATTTAACCCCCCAAACCCGTCCGTCATGTTTTGAAAGGAAGGTAAGAGCCTAGAAGCATGAGGGTGGCTCTCAGCCCAACCCTCTAAGGCCTTCATAAGCCCTGCCAGCATTATGGCCTATAACTGTATTTAATTTTTCTTAACAAAAATACATATAAAACTTTTAGGGTTAAACTTTTACGGTAGAAATATAAATTTTTATTATAGTGATTGATATAAAATCAACCTAACAAATAAAACTCTACTCCTTTTCTCCCGCCATTATGTTTGTTGCACACAAGCATGAAAAGATGCATCATCTAACCCTTCTTCATCACAAACTTAATTCCCTCATAATCATTCTTCCATTTATATATATGTGTGTGTGTGTGTGTGTGTGTGTGAGGGATAGAGCTACTCCCGGGCCACTCCATCGACTTACAAATTGAATTAAGACCTAATTTTTTGTGGATATGATGTTCTCATAATAGATAGCATGCCTACAAAATTTCATCCTATTTGTATATGTCTAACTTTGCGAAAACTAGTGTTCAATTTTAAACATTTATCTAACGGTCTAGAATTTTCCGATTTCATAATAATATTTGATTAGGTTAGATATATTTGAATGAGTCAAAATTTAGTGGGCATATTATTCATGGTGGGGAGATTATATCTACAAAATATCAGCCTTTAGTTCAACTTGTAGGATGAGGTATGGCTTTGTATGTTTTGGGAGTGGCTATAATGGGAGTGGCTCTATCCCTCCCCATATATGTATACCATTACAAATTACTAAGAAATAAAAGATGCAATCATGCTTATGTTACAGATAAATATATATATATATATATATATATATATATATATATATATATATATATATATATATCGAAAAAAAGAAGAAAAAGAAGAGGAAGAAGAAGTAATAGTAGATTAGTAGATACAAGAAATTAAATGAAAGAATAGACTGTCAAACTTATTTCCACAAATGAAAAAGAAAATAGGGATAGATCTATATATAATATCTAGTCAAGAGTTGACAAGTTATATAACTTGACCCTCAAATTTCTAAAAAGGGTTGAGATGAGGGCAAGGGATTTACAATTTTAGTATTGACCCTCATAGGCCTGACCTATTTTACACTCCTATACAAGAACACCTATTAGCTCTATTGCACTTTCAGAGATTGAAAAAAGAGCGATATGTGGGAATGGGAATTGGTAAACCAATCCCAATGACATTATGGAGGAGATATTTACAAGACTGCAAAATCTCTAGCGAGATTCATGTGTGTTGATCAGACCCAAAATGTGCATATATATCCCTTTACATTACTGCATTACAATCTTTCTTACGAATAATAAACCGACAACTCATAGTTTTTACTATATTTTGCAGGTTACATGCCATTTCAGACTACTTATCATAAAATATACATTTTATTGCCAAAAGGAGCTCTATTAACGCTTCTTAGGAAGATTCGAGCTTATAGGAGAAAATGCTGAAAAGTTAAAGCCAAAGTCAACAGTCAAGGACTTAAAGCCAAAATACTGAAGATTATGTCTTTAACTCAGAAGACTGAAGATGATGACCTTAGCTCAAAAGTAGCCTTGCTTAACCCTAACTTACTCAAGAAGAAAGAAGAAAAGAAAAAACATAAAGAAAAAAGGAAAAGTAAAAAACAAGTGTGTGAGGTGGCTTATATATAGAGGGAGAGGGCAAATCAGTAATTGTAAAAGTAGGAGTATAAAAGCAAAAAGTGTAGAGAGAAAACATTATGACAAACCAAGAATTGAGATCAATTTTATCATGCTTTCTTAGATTGATTTATATTATTGCAATTTATTTTCTTGTCTTGTTATTTTCTTTTATTCAATCTTATTATTTTCCTTTATTTTCAAGTTCTTCATTGCATTCAATACTTGTTTTCAATCTTGTCATTTCAATCAAACTTGTTTCTAAACTTTCCTTGTCATTTAAATCTAAAGAAAACAAGTTACATTCATTTGAAGACATCAAATGAGTGTGAGTGTGACTTGTTAACAAAGTCATCTCCTTTCCTCTCATTTCATTTCATATTTTCAATCCAAGCATCCAATTTCAATGTTTTCAATGTTATTCCTTTCCTAAACAACTTGGTTTTCAATACCCTTTAGATCTAGAACAATGTAGGTGTCGACTAGCAAAGTCGGTAAAACCTTTGAGTGATGATACCAGAGGTCTGGGGCTCGAACCCCGCCACCATCAAAGAGTTACTGATCTCATTTAAAACAGACTTGCCAATAAAAAAAATAAAATAAAATCTAGAACAATGAATAAGAAAAGTTGAAGAAGTTTTTGTTTTTAGTCATCAACCATTTTTCCCATTTTAAGATTTAGGATTGAAACTTCAAACTCATTACAACAATAATACACTATACAATAAATATCAAATGGCGCTGCCATCATGGATCTGAGCTTGGGAAGAAGAAGGATACAAACAAATATTTCTAAACTCTTCTTTTTCATTCTTTTCAAGTTTTTTTTTTAAAATCTTTTTATCACTTATTAATTTGTGTTTTAATGTTTTACTGTAGATTCAATCAAACGAAGACCACCGTCGAAACACGGTGGAGTCCTTCAAAAGGCCGCTTGAAGCTCGGAGAAAAAGGAGGAACACAAGCCGCGACCGTGTCTCTCACAGGCGCGACCGCGCCTAATGTATCACGGAGCGAGATTCAGTAGGTACAATATCTTTTTTGTTTACAATAGTTTAATAATCTAGTGTTTGATTAATCAAACTGTTAGCCATTTTAAACTAGTTAGCTTTTTAATGTTTAATGTTTTTAAAAAGAATACAAAAAAATTATATAAATATTTAAAAATGCAAAAAAATTAGTTTATTATCAGTATTAGTTTAATAATAGTTTTAGGATAATATCATGTTTTTACTTTATCATTATTATGTTTGAAAATTAAAAAAAAAATTAGGATAATATTAACTTAGATAAGGTTTAGGATAATACCAACTTTGTTCCTGAAATCGAAAGTGACTTGTCTTTTGGTTGAAGTTTAATAACTTACCAATTGTTAGAAATTTGATTAACTTGGACCATTTGGATGAGTGAGGCGAGTAGTGTAACAATACGCTCAAGCATCTCAAATCAACTTGAAGATTAAATTTCTAATCATTGACAACTTTATTTTCATTAATATTTTATTTAGTATATAGTTTAAGTAGTTAATTAGTCTTTTATTTACTTTGTGTTAAGTTAAGTCCACGAATGTAAAATTGGCTATGCCACCGTTTCAACCCGACTTGTGGGTTTAGTTGGACAAAATTTGTAACCGAACGAAACACTCGAACGGTTAGGCTTGATTCTCAGACCACACGCCAACCAACGTCTACTCCACCTCAAGCAGTGTGTACGCACAGCTTGAGAGGTAATCTCTTAACCTCCTCGAATCCCCTGTAAGAGGATACCTTGAGTGTTACAAAACATGCTTACCTGATTGTTCGAGTTCAATTTTCACATTGTCTTTTAAATTTCACACATAAGGCTAAACCCAAGCCAGATAACAACCATTGGGGGTCATGACCCAATGTAGTAACAGGATGTTGCTTGTTACTTGAGGCCTAAACAAACAAAAATTAAAATCAATCAACTAAAGCATAAAGTAGTCACGCTTCTCCAAAAAAGGAAAAAAATATAGCCACGAGGATTTAGAGTAGATAATTATCATATTCCGGTGGATCAAACTACCTTCCTTACTCTCCTCCCCCAGATTCACCGTGAGTGCGTTTCTTAGTAGCACACCACTTGGTGAAGTGATTATTTTACTCTGCTGAGCTGTGTAGTAGATCCCACATAGTTTCGCGGCCAACTGTTCGTTTCAAATATGGCATAGTAATTTATAGACCAAATAAACATTTTCAAAACTCCAAAACACAAAAATGTATTTCGATTGTTTGAGCATCCACTGCATCATTTGCGCATTTTTAGGTAGTTTTTGCTAGTCTTGCTAAAGTGCATGATATTATGTTCAAGCATTACTAGGTTTAGCAAGCATAAAATTTGCTCACGTAGGAGAGCACGTCGTCCTAGACAAACTCCAATCTCTCATCCCCCATCTTCTATGATGGCGGATGACGTCGTACAAACTGAAGAGCCTCTCTCCAACTTCTACACATTGTTACAAGATGGACCTCTATATTGTATATGACTCATACCGATCATGAGCGATTTCTACATTCCACCAAACATGTTCAATCTTCTACCTATCTTCTACGATTTTGAACATGAGTTACCGTACAAGCACTTACGCCGGATACATGAGGTATACAATACTTTTCACCATCTAGCCGTCACCGATGAGCAAGTGAAGCTACGAGTGTTTCCTTTCACTCTAACTGGTAAAAGTTATGCATGACTTCTTTCTCAGAAGCCCAATTCTTTCGATACATGGGAAAATGTTATGTTCTCCTTCATGAAGAAGTACTTTCCACCAAAGAAAACATAAGAGATAGTAAGCAAGATACAGTTCTTCAGACAGAGTCTAAGTGAGACATTCTCCAAAGCATAGGATATATTCTCTGACCTGCTTCATTCATGTCCTCACCATAAACTAGAAAAATCCACTCTTGTCTAATGTTTTTTCAAAGGTTTTCTCCTAGAACACAAAGTAACCCTCGACATCATGAGTAATGGAATTTTTTTTGATAAAGGTGCAACCGAAACTTTAACCTTTCTTGAAAACCAAGCAGAAAAGAGAACCCATTGGGGCGATATAAACAATTCTAGAACAACCCAACCCAGTACATCTAAGGCTAGTTGAAGCTTTAGATTGTGGTGAGTATATTTCAAAAAGTTTGTTTAAGAGTGAGGTTCATCCTAAATTGTTTAGAGTTTGAGTGAGGAAGATGTGAAGAAAAAAGGTAGACTTTTGTATGTATTAGAATGGTTCTAAGCTAATGAAAACTTGAAAGCTTGTTTGTTTTATTAAAATGACTTGAAAACATGAAAGGGAAGATTGATTAAAACATTGAAATAAGAACAAGTGAACAAGATTAAAGATTGAAACAAAGTATAAGTAAACAAGATTGATTGAAATAAGAACAAGTAAATAACAAATTTGATTTAAGTGAAATAAAACAACAAGAAAGTAAAAACATGAATTGAAAAACAAGACAAGAAATTAAACAAACCAAATGATTTAGATCCTAAGACAATGGATGGTTTCTCTCTCCCTTGCTTTTTGCTTATATACCCCTACTTTTGCGTTTTATAGATTTGCCTTTCTCCATTACAAACTAGACACCTCACACTTTACTTTTACTTTTGCTTTTGGTTTCTTCTTGACCAAGGTAGGTTTAGGGAGAAAAGTCATCATATTTCGAGATAAGGGCCTCCATTTCTAGTCTTCTGATTTGATGGCTTTGACTTTGACTTTGACCAGTTGACTTTGACTTTTTCAGCACATTTCCGTAGCAGCTACTGGTCTTCATAATAAGCGTGATTAAGACTCCTTTTGGTGATAAGACGCAACTTTTATGATAAGTGGTCTGAAATATTCTTTAACCTGAAAAAGACATTAAAAGCTATGAGTTATCTTTTCATTAAGCGTAAGAGGGACTATAATGTAGTAATATAATACGGGTTATAAAACGCACATTTGGGAGCTGATCACCACCCCCAAATAGCATCTTGCTTGTCCTCAACCAAGGATGAGAAAAAAAAAACTAAGATTACAAATGAGTGCTTTATTATCAATTACACTAATCTCGTTTCGCAGAGTGCGATTGTATTGACCATATGCAACAAGGCCTTAACCACTAGGAACTCCCTAGTGGACAAACTTTAAGCCTCGTGAGAGTTTTCCAATGAAGGTACTCACAAACTTCTTCTATTTAGTACAAAGGGTCTTGTTTCCTTATTTATTATCAGAAGTTCATACATCTCATTAGCAGGGAATAAGGACAAGCTCCTTTGAACATAGAATAACATATGTATAGTAATTTAATCATCTAAAGATAAATGCACAAAACATGAGCAATAAAATTTAAAAGCAGAGTCGTTTCTGAGGCTTTTGGAGAGCTTCCTTAAGGTGGGTTCACAGAGGGGTGTGTTGCAATCACAACTCTCTGATAGATTCACTCAAGGTTAGTTCTCTCAAGTGCAATGGGTACTTATATTCCTCACATACTCAAATAACGTCTAAAGAAACTGGAGTCGATTGATCACGCTTGCCACTTAATATCATGCCATCCTATTCCTAATTGAGCTAGATGTCTATTATTAGGAGTTACGGGGATCGGGTGATGGTTTAGAAAGAAAAAGGAAGTAAAAAATAAAATCTGATAAGTCAAGAAACTGGGCTTCAAGATACTTGTAGCCAGAGAAGAACCTCGTTTTGTTCTTTTGCTTCCGAATTATGCTACATTCTTTTAGCCCTTGGCTTTGTGTCTCCATATGATTTTGAATTTTTGGGAGTTTTAACTTTGCTTTTGTTTCTTTTTGTTTCAGATATGATTCTTTCTTTTCTTTTCTTTTTGAAGAAAATAACTGTTCTGTTTTTATACAAGGTCTTCTCTTCTCTTTTTCTGATATCCATCCAGTTCTCAACTTGTCAGTTGGGTAAGGTTTTTATTGTGTGTTGTAACGGGGTAGGAATTTTTGGTGAAGAATGAAAAGGTTTTTAGAAAGGGTGAAGGCTCAAAAGGGGCAACTAGAGGAAAACTATATTTTTAAGTGTTTAACGTTTATTTGGTTATATCGATCCAAAAAGGGCCTAAATTCTCTCATATGATATGTCATGGTGATCAAGCAAGTGGACGTGTAGTCTTTTTATCCGGACATCCTTTGTGTCATCACTCAATAATCATTCAGATGAGGCTTTTGGCTAGATTCTCACAGGATATGGAACTTAATTGTTCTAACCTTGGCTTCAAAAACTCACTGCTATATATACAAACAAATGCTGATGCATGCCATTCATGAAAAGATGCAAAAACTATTGTACGTATATTAGTCTAAGTACGAAGAACAAGTCCTTACTCTATTGCTATAATAAGACTTCTAAACTGAAGAGGGGATCTAGAAGTTTTTAGCAATGGGACCAAAATAGGGGTGAACGGGAGTGAGATAACCTAACCTAATCTGGTGATCCAGTGCTCCAAATTCTTACCGCCTTTAACAAAATTTAGTTGGTGAACAAAACTTATCCTTGTAGCATCTTGATTCCCTCCCATTTATGGAAAAAAACTCCATTGAGCTTGACAAGGAAACCAAGCTCTTCTCCTCTACTTAGTGTTTTGTTGGTCTCTTCCCAGTGAAATCCTACACTCCATGAGAGTGTGAGTTAAGGTAAGACTATTCGCTACTTTACTGTCTGGAGTTGGTAAAATCCTCCACTAAGCTACAGTGTGAGTTCGCTCAAGACACTCCTGGCTTCCTTTAACGGTAAAATCCTTCACTTATAGAAAGTGAGAGTTCGTTAGGAAGATAACACCATGGATCTATATGAGTTCGAACAGCCGCTTAGCAAAAACAAGGAGGCTTCAGTTTCAGTGATCCCTCCCGAGCCCTTTATTGCTGCAACCCCAACAATTGGTTGACACTCACTCCTTTTTGTGTGTGAGATGGTATATGGATGATGTAGATAGATGATGGTTGATAACCCGTAAAAACTCAACTAGATTACTCTATCTTTATTTTTACGGTATCAATAATTTTATTTCCTACTCTCACAGATATATTCATTCAATATATAGAGTACGAAATCGTTCCACTCTTAATCTATCAAGACTAAATAGAATTCAATTAATCAAACACAAGGAACAATGGTGAGAGTAATGAGATGTGAGATTTCTATTCTAAATAACAACTATTCTAACAAGCAATCATCCTCACATGGCTTCCTTAACTTCCTCTAATAGAGGTTTTACCCTAATATCATTATACTATCATTCCCAACACAAGAACAATAATAACAAGTTATAATTTAATAACTAATTTAAACTTTATAAATCTAATTTTAACAATAGTCTAAGAATCAAAATGAAGACAACCTAATTTATGAATTTAAAACAACTAAAACTAAATAAGAATTTAATCAATAACTAAATTGAAATGAAAACTAATACTTTATTATAAAACTAATAGTGATTCTAAATAATAATCTACTTTGTTCTAACACTAATTAATTGAAGGTAAAAACTAGATCTAAAACAAGCTATTGGAACTAATTAATGGAGTCTAACCTAATTTTCTAATCTAGATATAGGTATCCTTAAGATCTAAGTCTTCTCCATACAAATAGAGGAGACCAGATCCACTTTTTCGTGCATGGGCTGAGGAGCTATATTTTGGGCCGAAAAATCGAGCCCAAAACCCAATTTCTTTAGTCCACAGAGACCTTTTTAGTTAGATTTGACTTCCACGGATGTTTCACCTACTTTTGATCCTCTTATTGGGTCAAGACTTGGACTATTGGAAAGCTCTTTCCGAGCCGGTCGTTTTGACATAAGGTAGATCCAATTCCGAGGTCTGAGTCCAAAGATACGGCCTTCGGAAGTTCTGCTGACTTTTATGCGTTGCTTCTACCCGCGTTGACTTTGACTTTTCAGCTTTGACCGGGCTTTAAAAAAGCTTTTTCTCCTTGAATCTTGGCCTTTTATCATAACACTTTTTAGCAACCAACCCTTGCTCCTTTATCTCGCAAAAATGACGTATTTCTACACATATTCGACTCCAATGCCTGAAATACACAAAAACACGATAACAGTACTAACTCTTACTTATTAATCACATAATTTGTCTAAAGCAATATTGTTAAAGGGGTTAAAACTACAGTTTTGGGCTCTTATCAAACCACCCCCAAACAGCATTTTGCTTGTCCTCAAGCAAATATGAGAAATTAGAATAAGTGACAAAAAATGGAGTTCTAACTAATCTCATTTTGCCGAGTTCGCGATTGCATTGACCATATGCAACAAGGCCTTAAACCACTAGGAATTCCCTAGTGGACGAGTTATAGCCTCATGAGAGTTTTCCAGTAAAGGTACTCACAAACTTCATCTATACTACAACGACTAAGAAATAAAACTATTGTTTCCTTATTTATGTCTCAATGATCTATACATCTTACTAGTATTTAAACAAGAATGATCATTCTAAAACTTAAACTAATGCATGCATAGTAATCAAATCATCTTAAAATAAACAACTATACAATGAACTATGATATGAAATGCAATGGCAGGTCCGTTTCTGAAACTTTTGGGTAGCGTGCCTAAGTAGGTTCTCATAAGAAATGTGTCAAAACACATAACACTCTGATTTTTCCACTCAAGTTTGCTAACTTCAGTGTGTAGTGGGCACACATTTCCTCACAATCTCAATGACAATCCAAGGAAGCCGATGTCGATTAAACAAATCTATCACTTACTACCATACCAACCTATTCCTAATTGAGCTAGATGTCTTTATTAGGTGATACGGGGCATAGGTGTTGGTCAAAGAAGGAAGAAAATGGATATTCAAAAAGGCAAGTCTGAGAAAGTAGGGTCTTCATATTATGTAACTAGAGAAAACCATGTTCTTTTGCTTGTACACTTTGTTTCCATCCATAACCTTTTTATTTTGGCTTTTTGACTCATTTTATTCTAGTTTTGGAGTTTTTATTTTATTTTATTTTCTTTGGATGGAAACTTCTTTTCTTTTTATCTTTTCTGAATCAATTAACTAATTTTTGTTTACATTTCTCTTCTCTTTTATTCACTCATCCCATTTCTCAGACTTATCCAGATAGGTAGGATGATTTTATTATTTCTTTTGTTTTATTGGGTAAAGGATTTGTGGTTTGTGAAAAGGCTAATGAAAAGCTCAGTGGGGAGACTAGCGGATAATAAATTTCATATAGGTGTAAATTTCTGGCTATATCGATCCAAAGAAGGCCTAAATTCTCGCTTAGGAAATGGTGTGGTGATCAAGCAAGTGAATGTGTGATTTCTCTACTCGGAATTGACTTATCTCTTGTGTCATCACTTAGATATTTCACTCTTATGAGGCTTTTAGGCTAGATGCTCACAGGATATGTATTAAGTACTCTAACCTAGGTCTCAGAAAAATACTGCCAAGTACAATCAAAGATGCTCATGCAAGATGTTCGTGAAAAGATGTAATGACTATTACATATGTATTAGTCTATGTTTCAAAAATTAAATCCTAATTCAAGTACTACGTGAGATTTCTAGACTAATATCATCATAGAGAAGGGAACAATACCATTATTACTAGGTACCTAGTATAAACAATATTTATGATTTTTAACTAATTTTTTTTTATATAAAGAAAAGTGCGTAATTTACATCCTAAAGTGCCTAATTGTTGCAAATGTTTCTATCCCACCCCCAAACAATCGAATGCTTTATCCTCAAAGTGTAAAGAGATAAAGAAAGAATTTACCATAGAAATGTGGCAAATATTGGCAGTACCTGTAACAGAAATATTGTAAAAATAATATGATAACATGAAGCACACAAACTCTACTGGAGTAAACATGACAAGAAAAGGGTGGCAAAAAGATTTGAAATGAAATACCAAAATACGCCACCCCCAAACAAAATTAGAAAACTCTTTTTAAGTTTGAAAATTTTTGTTTGGCCTATACGCCAGAAAGTTGGTATTGTATAAAAACTTGGGTCTTTTAAAGTCAGATTCTCTAGACTTAATGTGATATATATGTATTAACATGCAGTTTTCCATATATCAATAATCTAAATAATTGTGGATCTTTCCATAAATAGTTAACACGGGATGCACCATTAAACAAAATTAAGCACCAAGATTTCCTATGGCATGGCTTAGTAGAATGGGAGTGAATTCTGATGGATCTAGAACCTAATCGAACATAAAGTTTCTTCTTTTTCTTTGAACAAAAAGGTGTCCAAGTGAATGATCGTGAGAAAATGGATGGTTGTGGAAGATATGTAGGGTATGGATAAGATTTAGATTGAAGGAATGGAAAAAATGAGTGCATGGTTTTATCATAAAACTTATTGGTGGCATGGGTTGGTATTAGCACACATCTGAAAATGAAGGTATCAGGTGGCTCTTTAGGTAGTTCTTGAGAGGGTGGATCATCACAGGCTCTTAGAAACTTGTCGAATTCCTCATCTAGGTTGTTCTCATCCATATAATTATGGTATTCATCTCCATCTTTGAAGAATTCATCTATCTCGTCTATTGTGAGGTTTACTCCATCTCTTGTAGGGTCGAAAGGCAGGGTGGAAAATTCTTTCGCTAGTTCAGTTATGTTCAAGGAGTCAAAATTATGATCTTTGTCTTCTTCCATAAGAGGGGTATCTACTAGTGTAGGGACGAGATCGTCAGAAGCACTAATGTGATTTACAAAACTCTCAATAGACTTAACTTCACCTTCTACAGGAAAACGTAGTTATCTCTGCTTTTGTCTAAACATGCTAACTTCCACAGAAAGATTTTCAAAAGAAAGAGTCATTGAGCCATCCCGACAATTGATTTGGGCATTGGCGGTTGATATAAGCTTGGAAAACACTACTTAGAGTTTTGAACTCTCTAAATTAATGTAAAAGCAATCAAGATTCCTTACTCACGATCTTCGTTTCGTAGAGTTTGAATAAGGATTCGAACTAACCTAAAGCTTAGAACAACTAAAAATTAGATGTTACAATAAAGGGAAATTAAGGAGTAAGGATATAATATAAATGTTAGATGTTTCCTTCCTATACAAACATTAATAAAAACATTAACAATGAAAACATGCACTTAATACCGAAATGGAAATTTGAAAGAGAAATTGGAGAGTTAATCCTCCTCATGTGAAACTATCATTAGTGTTGATTTGAAATAGGTTTTGATTCTTCCTAGACTCATAGACAAGTCCCTAACGGAAAAATAGATTTGATCCCTAGCATGCATGGCTCACTAAAAGAGCTCATACATGCTAGCAAGTGAAACCAAACAATGACTTATCTCTAAGCTCATTGCTTGATTTCTAACTAAACTCTACACCAACTACCATTTTGGGGTAGGATGTAGAGTTAGTTGTTCTTCCTAAACCTACCAAACCAACAATTGGTTTACCCTCACATGAGTTAGACTAACTCCCCAAAAGGGAAGTTAGCTCATGATCCTTGGGACAAAGACTTATGAACTAATAAAAACACCAAAGAGAAAGAGAGAGAGAGAGAAGAAATATCCACAACCAAACTCACTTCTATATTTTCTAGAAGAACAAGTGTTCCTCCATTAAAACTATTACAAGCTTTTTTAATAAAAACCAAAACTAACTTCTCATTTTCACTAAGGAACTAAAATAATGTCATGTGAGGAAAATAAGTCAAGGGCAGTAAATGGAGTGACCCCACATTTGTCTAATTTCTTCTCCATTTTGAGAGAGAAATCTCATTTCCTCCCATTGAATTATCAAACCACATTGATTCATTTTTATCTACCACATTAAAACAAAGTGACACCTTGCATTTTTTTTTCACTATTAACACCTAATCTAATTTATTACATGCAAGGTGTCAACTTTACACCAATAATTTGTTATCTTTGTCTTGACATGCTCCATGATTGATGACTCATCCAATCTTGTGGCCCCATGTAGTGGGTCCATGTGCGATCGATGGCGATCCAAGATTTTGGCAGTTTATAACTTTCCGCCTATCGTAGAGTTCATCATACGATTGTCCGAGCAGCAGCTCTCTTGTCGCATTAGTCCCCGGGAGAGGTAGGAGCTTTGGAAGTTTGATGCTTCTACATGGATTTGGGAGAATTCATATATCTGTGGTTCCTCGTGCTTTATTGCAGGTTTAACCAATATTTCCATGTTTACTACAAATACCTGCAAAAGTATGAAAACATATTTATTTCATGATTATTAAACACATAATGAACCAAATTTATATGTCTCAATGGGGTTTCATAATACACTTTTGGGTGCTTATCACACTACCCCCAAATAGCACTTTGCTTGTCCTCAAGCAAAGAAGAGATACTAAAATAGATAAGTGGCCAAAAATGTGTAGTCCTAAACTAATTCTCGTTTAGCGAGTCGATTGCATTGACCATATGCAACAAGGCCTTAAACCACTAGGAATTCCCTAGTGGGCCGAGTTATAACCTCGTGAGAGTTTTCGAGAAAAGATACTCACAAACTTCATTTATACTCTGGCGACTTCGGTGACGAAACTTGTTTCCTAAATTAATCTCGGATATCCATACATCTCCTTAGCGGGGAATGAGGATTTATTTCTTTGAAACTCGAGTTAATATGTATTCAATAATTAAAACATCTACATATGATTATTCATGCGATGAACTTTTCATTGAAATATACTAGCGGGGTTGTTTTGGATCCTTGGAGAGCATACCTAAATGGGTTCTCACGGTATGTGTTGAAACACATATTCACTCAAAATTTTTCCACTCAGGTTTTGTTAACTCCAGTGTGCAGTGGGCACACGTTTCCTTATCTCAATGACGGTCAGAGGAGCCGATGTCGATCAATCACGTCTACTACTTATTATCACACCACCCTACTCCTAATTGAGCTAGAGGTCTTTATTAGGTATTGTGGGGCTTAGGTGATAGTGTACAAGAAAATGGAAATGGATAATCAAAATTTACACGGTATGAGAGAATAAGGTCTTCATATATTTACACTAGAAAATCCTTGTTTCCTTTCCTTCTTCTAAACTGAGTTTTTCCAACCTTGTTCTTAAGCCTCACGGCTACTAAGGATTTTTTTTTTTTTTTTTAATATATATATATATATATATATATATATATATATATATATATTTAAGAACATGATTCTATTTTTCCTATCTTGAAGCAAATAACCCGACTTATATTTAGGACAAGTCTTTCTCTTTATTCTTCCACATTTCATCCTATTTCTCATACTCATCACTTAGGTAGGTTCTTTTATTTGGTTTAATAGATGGGTAAAGAATTTTTTGTGGTGAAAGTGAAAGGTTTGATGAAAGGTTCATTGGAGTGACTAAGCGGTAATATTTGTAACAGGTAAGAATTTTTAGCTATGTCGATCCAAAGAAGGCCTAAATTCTCGCCTAGGGTTGGTGGTGATCAAGTAAGTAGATCGTAATTTCCTCTAATTGGAAAAACTACTCCTCTCGTGTCATCACACACAAAATCACTCATATCAAGGCTTTTGGTTAGATTCTCCACAGGATTTATAGTTTAAGTAACTAACCGTTGGTTCGAAAACTTCTTGCTATGTACAATCAATGATACTTAGTACATGAATATTCATGAAAAGATGTATAAACTATTGCATACATTATTATCTAAAGTTTCTTAAAAACAAATCCTAATTAGGATACTAATGTGAGATTTCTAGACAATTTTCATCATTGAAAAGGAAACAAGACTTTGTCACTAAGTACAATTATTAATATGAAAATAAAAACTATATATAGGCTACAAGATGCCTAATTTTTTTACTCTGAGGTTTAAAAGCACCCCCAAAAAGCGGAATGATGCTTAGTCCTCGAAGGATCAATAATTAAAGAGAAAAGTACACGAGAACCGTAAGCAAAATTAGAGCTAGATTCTTTGAAGCAGAGAGGTTGGAGATCATAATATATTATTCAGAAAGAACAAGAAAATGTTCAATAGCACACTAAACATAGCACGATATAATGAACCATAAGCGTCTGAAACATGAAAAACAATAGCACACCAAATAGAAGGTTTAGCTAGATATATGTACAATGGCAAACTCAAGTTTACCATCCGGTGAGGCGTGAAGGTCGACATCCTCTTTAAGGAAATGCATTTCCTTAGCATCACGCCTTGATAGATAATAGTCCGCTAGATTTCGCCCATTCTTTGTCTCCGGTTCCCTCAAATTGGTCTTCATCTTTTAGTCCTTTGGGTAACATCGAACATGCCTCGGTGTCGGCGGAACGGGCCTTCCTTCCATTAATGAAACCTTAATGAAGCGAATGATTTTGTTTCTTTGGGCACATGGAATCCACCTTGACCCGATCATGAAAAGTAGCTGCAAACTGTGGGAAATGTGTCTTCATGATTAAATGGCGGTGGTAGGTAAAAGTATATACTTATCACGAAAAGTGCAAGCTCGTTTCAGGCTGGAGACAACACAACCTAAAATGTTAAATAAAGCATGACCACGAGCTAGTGCACTGAATCTGACGGCGACCTCATTGGCGGTAGAAAAATGCCAATCTCCCATAATGTTCGAGTACAAATAACATTGCGGTCCCCATGTTCATGGTCATGCTTGCTAATGGAATGGTGATGTTAGCCATGGTACATGGCCATCTCCTTCTCGTTTGATCTCAAGACCATCACCATAAGAGTCGCGAAATGCTTGCCACGAAAAGAAGCGGTAAATTATGATAGATGTAATGCCAAGATCACGGCGGGTTAAGTGATATGGAAGGTCAAAGTTAGGGCAAGTTGTTGTTCGAGAAAAGATATGGGGTGTGTCACCAACTTCGGATTGTGAACCCTTCTAAGTAGAAACCATGTGCATGGTTGAATCTTTGGTGTGTCTTCCATATTAGCATAAAAGTATGTAGCCAAACTTGGAGAATAAGTTTGGTCGGGTTGAAGAATTAGGGAAGACCACCCAATGTTTGTGATGTAATCATGGAAGAGATGGCCATAGGCATTGGAATCCATCATAGACTAAAAGGATTGCTTTCGGGGAATGAGTTTGGGAGGGACCATGGATGATGAAGATCTTTGTGTTTGATGAAGATGCCATGATGGATGAAGTAATGAACTAGATGCGGCAAGCTGGATGGAAAAATGAGTATGTAAGAAAATAGACCCTCCTCAGAGCACATGTTAAAATTATATTAGTCACAATGGAAATGATGACAATCCTACTAAGCATTTCATACAAAATAAAACAAAAGATAAGATAAAATACATAGTCTGACGGAAAAAGCGTAATAACATATATGATTATATACTTATTGACTTAGTAATATCATGGATTACGATATTGATCTAGGAGATGCATATTTTGCACGGTTTGTTTTAGGTCATCTATTTGTTGGCGAGCTGCATCTGAATGTCCCCTTGGGTGGCAGAGAGTACGTTTGATTTTCCATTAGGAGAGCATGATTTTTCAAGAATTGAGAATGATTTTCCAAGATCTCTTCTTGTTCACATCATCGTTGCTTGGCGATCTTGGAAATCTGAAGGGTTGTGATGATGATATTACGACGGCGTGTAGTTCCCTCAAACCCTGATGAAGAAGTTTAATGCCTTCCATGGGATTAATAATATTCAGCATGACATTTTCGTCAAATAAATGGTCAGAATTGGAGCTTGAGGTGTTCTGCTCATCTATCAGAGCATCAGGGGTCCAAAAACCAACGGAGTAGTCTGTTTGAAGTACCTTTATATATGCTCTTTGAAGGGGTGTCTCTGGAGATATTATTGGATAACCCCAATGCATCATAATCTGCGTAACCAAAGTGGGTAGAACTGCTGACCGTCTTGTTTTCTTGGTGATTACGTTCCAGAGGTGTTGGATTAGACAAAAGTCATCTCTTTGAGTTTGCAAAATCCAAAGTAGGTGAAGTTGAGGCTTTGTGACTTCAGATTGGTGTGATGTACCTACCACATTATGTCCCAACCAGTGGAGCACAACCGCGTTGATTACATTTCAAAAAGCGTTGAAGAACCATGTGATGTGTATGTTCGGCGTCGCCATGAGATCTGGTAGCTTCATGATAAAAAGTTTTTTGAATCGAATGATGACTCTTGAACAAAGGGACTCACAGGTTTTATTGGGATTTGAAGTATGTGGGAGATCATTTCCTTATTCAATTCAATGCGTTGTCCATAGGCATTGAAGTAGAATTTTCCATCTTCATATCCGCTAAATTGGTAGAACATCAAAACCAATTCTCGGGAATAACTAGGCTGCTGAATGATATAGAAGAGGCGTCCATCCTCGGCGTATGATTTCAGTGTCAAAATAAGGAAAAACCGGCCTTCTTGAAAGTTTTTAGGTAGTCTTTCTCTGCCGTTATTTTTTTCTTGGTTGAGCCATTCTTTGAGGAAGGATAGTGAAAATTGTATGAATAAGAATGGCTTAAAAAAAAAAAGATTTATAGGCAATCTATGAGGCTATACCAATCTGGAGTCCAAGTGTATTTAATGACCCATGTGATTATGAACAAAGCATCATAGGGGATCCACGATAAGTCTTTGTCATGTCGGGATATCCAAATACAATTAATGAGATGGTTTAATGTTTAGAAAATCACGGAGGAAAAGTTTCACGGGGTAGTTAAACTTACGTAATTTCAGAAATGATGATCATAACTTCGGTAATAGAATATGGATAGAATAATCGAGTACATGTGTGACAAGTGTTATGTGTACCTTGCGTCGTCTTGCGATTTTCTCTGAACCGCGATGTGTATCCATTAATTATTTGGTGAGTTTTGGATGGCCTTTCTTTGTTACTTATTATTATTATTTTTATTATTTTTATTTTTTTTTTTTTTATTTTATTATTTTTCTTTTATTTTTTATTTTTTTTATTATTTTTTATTTTATTTTTATTTAGAGAGGAAAAAGGCGACTAATATACACAACTAATTAATCTGGAACTTCTCCATTTAATCGTAACCATACAAATGTGTGAGAATTATTTAACACACCATACTAATATACAAAATGAAAATCGAGAAAAAAGGCGGTTACATAGATCTAGATGTTACGGATCATGTTATGCATAGTGACAAGAGAATAATGATAAACAACATTATCCGACTAATGTGATAGCCCATTAGCGTTGCTCCTTTTCCCATCGCTCTAGTTTATTCATTATTGGCAAGAAATTGAAAATTTGTGAAGAAGAATTTGTGAAGATTAAGAGAAGGGAATGAGTGAAAGAGGAAAGGAGAGTTGTATTTATAACTTGGTTTTACGACCCGTTGGGCATGTGACCGTTTGGATCGATCCGTTGGGTTCGACCGTTGGGCTTTGAGAGTAGGCCCAATGAATCAAGGAACAAACTCATATTTTTGAAAGTACTATATTAAGCATAACATAAATAATTTCTCATTTAAACCGTGCGGAGATACAAAATTATGAGAAATCAACCGATATATAATAATTTAGCACTAAAAAAATAAAAATGCAATGCATTAGGGAAATAAATGACATAGTCATTTCTAAACCAAAAAAAATAAACAGACTCTTGGGAATCCTCGGGTTAGCGAAGAAGATGAACCGGGGTTTCTCGTCTTGACCCACGACGAAACTTCAAAAATTGGTGATTTGAAGGGAATGTGGCCTATAGGCTGTAACAAGCGATCTTGGAATTCTTGCTGATTAGCCATCATCATTCTCTGGAATTGGCCTTGGCGATTTCTCATTTCTTCTTTGGAATTCATTACGGGAAGTAATCATCTCTTCTGGCGAAGAAACATCCTGCATACTAGAATTCATGTTCCTCAAGGCATCCATAGGAGTATTGATTAGGTTGCATGGTATCTTCATTAAAAACGATCGGTGGTGAAGGAGGAGGAGGAGAGGTGCGTTATCATGCTCAATGTCATCTCTAGCTCTTTGGTCCCAATGGTCTAAAACACAAGTCTCAAAAATTCCAAAATTCTCGAAAGACCTTGTTTCAATGAATGGAGTAGATTTGGAACCCTAAGTTAAGCATAAGGTGAGTAACAAAACACAGCAAAGAGGAGCTGACTGTTTGGCGATCGTAAGAATATGGCCCAGAAATGGACCATCTGAGAAAGTGTGCTTCCTCTCTGTAGGATCCACAGCCGGTGCAAGAGAATGTCTTGTTCCACGTCGGGCGTCTTTGAAGTTCCAATGGCGTTGTCGCCAACCATTAGTGGCGGCTAATTGGTTCACGTCTAAGCGAATCTTGGTACCGCGCGATTCGAGCGATGTTGTACTCCCCCTCGAAGCGTGTCAAACATCAAATCCCTCCGTGGTGGGATACTCGACAATAACGGTCGGGCTATCGAGTTAATGTCGGAATCTGCGGTATTCGAAATCAACTCCGGTGTGAGTTCCGCGTTCCATCCCATCCGCCGTAATCAAAATTAAATCACCCGGAAACCTCCATTATTATAAAATTTCAACACCAATTCTTGAATATTGAGCTGGGATTGATGCAATAGATATTCCCACTCTCTACTTTCAATTTCCTCATCAAAAATGGGTGAAACATCCGGAATTATAGAGATTTGTGAAATTTCTCTCGATTTGTAATTAGTCTTCGTGCTGCCATAAGCGGTATAATTTAAATTTTGATGGTGCAAATAGCAAGAGGAGGTGGAGGAGGTGGTGCTTTGGAGGAAGGGGTTGAGGTTGGTGGAGTTTGGCCAGCGTCTTGTGGTCGAATTCAACTTCTTTGGTATGCCTTGCAGCGCGAGTGGATGGTGAGGGACCAAGATCCGTTTTGTGGAAGAAGAAGAAGTGAGGGGGTGGGCGCGTGGGTGCCCCTTGGCGCGTGGGCTTTGTACCGGATCTTGGGTTTTGGGGTGGGGTAAAATTTTTGGCCCAAGTACAAATGAATTACAGAAATTCCTCTTATGTCGAAATGTTTGAAATTTCAAGCGTGGAAATTGATTCGTTTCAACTCGAATTTAACGGATGAGATATCGAAAACGATCGATATTAAAAATGCCATCCACTAGAATATGAAAAATCACATTCAAACATCAATTTTTTTTTTTTTTTTTTTTTTTTTTTAACAATCTTTGGTTTTATTTATTTATCCTTTATATACAAATGTACAAATCGAGAAAGAGCGTGTCAACAACACGAAAATCCAAATAAAACAACACATCACAACAGCTTAAACTTCGAGGCAACTTTCATGGTCTGGGTGAACCCAATCCGGCCCGGTGTGGCTTATCCTTTATGTTTTGGGGGCCTAGGGTTTAGGGCGGTACCATCCTTGACCAATTGTGCAATGGTCTAATAATAATATTACCCTTAGTACATATATGGTATAGCCTCAAACCATACCAAAACAGTCCACATAGAAAACTGAGCGGGGGGGTTGGCACGGGGGAATCCATTGCCCGTCTGAACTAGGAAATGTCCGATGGTGCATATCCGACTCTCTTTGGGCACCATCTTTGGGTGCTAATAAAACAAAATGAGTATATACATGTTGAGTCTTTTAACGTCCGGATCCTCCGAGGCGAAAGTGAGTCTTTTAACGTCGGATCCTCAAGGCGAATGTGAGTCTTTTAACGTCGGATCCTCAAGGCGAATGTGAGTCTTTTAACGTCGGATCCTCAAGGCGAATCAACACATGGGAGGAACAGCGGGGCGGCGATGCGAAGTTTATCTGTTGAGCTGGTGTCGGACAATAATATACCTTATACCAGCTCATCTCGGATAAAAGATCAAGACACAGACGAAAAGGAGTTTGGCCGGTTCATACACCACCCCATCCTTTTAAACTCGTCGCTTTTCGAGCAAAAGTACTATGACCATTACCAATTCGAGATGGGTGAGATTTGGACCAAATGATGAGTTGGAGTTAGCGAGGAAGAGAATAGAAAAGGGAGGAGAAAGAAGGAGTTGAAATTTTTGGTACCCATTGTTTTCACGGAGGCACGTTTGCTTTCGATTATCGAGAAGACATTTATACTTTCGGTTACGAAGTAGTAGAGTTTTTGTGGACTAAAGGTTCGGCGCTTGCAACCACACACTCTAGGGATTTTTAGAAAAGAAAATAGAAGAGGGCCGGCTACCCTAATGGCATACTTTTCTGTTTAAATACATGGAAAAGAAGTACACTAGCCGAATCTATTAGTGCATTGTAAACTTGGATCATTGAGAAGAGTCTCTTTCGACATCACGAGAGCGCAACTCATGATAATGTTTAAAGCGGCCATTTACTTGAAATTAAGCTACCATCATTTCGTTTTTTCCACGAGAGATAGCCCCATAAGGGGTGACAGCCCGAGAGACGATGAAAAGGACCCGGACCATCGAGTTTTAATTTTCACGGAAAAATGTGTAATCTTGAGTTGTACATCAAAACTTTTGACCGACTTTGAACTCTTTTTTACATAATATGTGCTTGTCATGCACTCTTTTCATGTTGGCTTTATAGGATTTGAGAGATCATAGGCATCACTCCAATTTCCTCAAGCTCATTTAACTGCTGCAATTTTCTTTTTTGCCTGCCATGTTAGTGTTATAATTGAGGCTTTTGATGGCCCATAGAGCCGCGGTGCTCAAGTTCAACCGGCAGATGACAAAGTTTTCAAAAGCGAGGCGTCTGGAGACATCCCTATAGGTGTCTTAAAAGGCTGTTACGTATGCCCACAAGGCATCGGATAATCGTAGAACCGATCTTTTCTAGATGGATTGGCGGTTTTTTCCAAAATGGATTTTATTTCTCGATTAGAGACTTCTACTTGACCAACTGGTTTGAGGATGATCTGGAGTTGCCACTTTGTCGCGTGACTCCATATTTCTTTACTAATGATTCAAAATTTTATTGCGAAATGTTTTCCCCGTCACTAATTATAGCTTTTGGAACACCAAATCGAGAAAATATTTTCTTTTATAAACAAAAGCGACCGTTTTTATGATCGTTAGCTCGACATGCCAATGCCTCAATCCATTTTGACACATAGTCAACTGCTACAAGTATGTATAGGAAGCCATGAGAATTTGGAAATGGACCCATGAAGTCGATGCCCCATACATCAAAGATTTCCACAATTAAAATGGGATTTAAGGGCATCATATTACGTTGAGTAATCGACCTAAGCTGGCGGCGATTACATGCTTTGCAATGCTCATGTGCATCTCTAAACGGTGTTGGCCAATAAAACCACATTGTAGAACCTTGGCGCGGTTTTCTTACCACTAAAATGACCACCACAAGATTGTTCATGGCGGAAGGATAACACATCGTTGTGTTCCCGGTCGAGAATCTGGGCGGATTAGTTAGTCCGAACAATACTTGAAAAGGTAGGGATCATCCCGAAATAGAATTTCCGCGTGGATAAAACTTTTTCGGTCATTCTGAGACCAAGATAAAGGAAATTCCTCGGTAACTAAGTAATTTACTATGTCTGGCGTACCAAGGGGGGACCGAAAAATAGAGTACAAGTGTTCATCACGGAAAGGAATCACGGATAGGTTCGATGTCGATTATCAACATCAGCGACAAGTCTTGATAAATGGTCTGCAACCACATTTTAAGCTACCTTTTTATCTCTAATTTGAGAGTAAACTCTTGCAAAAGGAGAATCCATCGGATCAACCTTTGTTTTGCATCTTTTTTTAGCTAATAGATAGCGAAGTGCCGCATGGTCGATGTAGACAATAGTTGGAGAACCCACTAGGTAAGGACGAAACTTATCTAGCATATACAACGGCAAGAAACTCTTTCTTAGGTGGTGGTATAGTTACGTTGAGCTTCATTAAAGGTTTTACTCGCATAGTAAATGACAACCGGCTTATCTTCTCGGCGTTGCCCTAGTACGACTCCTATAGCATAAGTAAACAAAGCGTCACACATTAATTCAAAAGGTTTAGACCAATCGGTGGTTTGAATTATGGGAGCGGTAGTTAATCTTTGTTTTTTAATACCTCAAAGGCTTGTTTGCAACTGGCCCGAAATAAAAAGCGGCATCTTTAAGCGGAGATTGGTTAAATGTCTAGCAACTTTGAGAAATCTTGAATAAATCTCCTATAGAAACCTCAAGGCGTGTCCTAAGAATCTTGTGAATGTCTCGAACTATTTTTGGTATAGGAAGTGAAGCAATTTTTTCTATCTTAGCTTTGTCGACTTTGATTCCGTCCTTTGAAGCGATATGTCCTAAAACTATTCCTTTAGTAACCATGAAATGGCATTTTTCCCAATTAAGAACAAGGTTTTCTCTTCCTGGCGTGTAAAGACCTTTTCAAGATTTGATAGACGACTATCGAAAGAATCTCCATAAATTGAGAAGTCGTCCATGAATACTTCCATAAACCGTTCAACCATATCACTGAAAATATGAAGCATGCGGCGTTGAAAAGTACCGGTGCATTGCAAAGGCCAAAAGGCATTAGATCTATATGCAAATGTACCAAATGGACCGGTGAGCGTTGTCTTTTCTTGATCGGCCGGTCTATGACTATCTGAAAATAACCGGAATAACCATCAAAAAGCGATAATAGGCATGACCGGCTAAGCGTTCGAGCATCGATCGATGAATGGAAGTGGAAAGTGATCCTTACGGTGGCGGCATTAAGTTTGCGATAGTCGTCAATGCATATTAAGCCATTTCTTTGGGATCTGGCGGAAATGCATTCATCTTTATCATTTTCACAAACTGTAATGCCAGATTTCTTTGGAACTACGTTAATGCGGGACTCACCCAAATACTATCGAGATAGGGTAAATAATACCCGCATCTAGTAATTTTAACACCTCCTCTCGGACCACATCTTTCATGGTAGGGTTTAGGCGACGTGTGGTTCCGCCTTGCTGACGTCCTAGCATTTT
The DNA here is from genome assembly GCF_015680905.1 of Coptis chinensis. NCBI lineage: Eukaryota > Viridiplantae > Streptophyta > Magnoliopsida > Ranunculales > Ranunculaceae > Coptis > Coptis chinensis. The sequence continues at coordinate 18,316,537 of NC_141457.1, read as the reverse complement.
CTTCAGTGTATGCGATGGGTGCACACATTAGGTTCAATGCCTTTAATATCATCGAGGGACCATCCAATAGCGAATGATGTTGTTGAATGACATTAATTAAAGCGAGCTTCGATCGTCGATCAATTGTGAAGAAATAATAAGCGGGTGGCGACCATGACATCAAAGGCATCAGCGTATTTTAATTCGAAGGAAGAGGTTTTAATTCAGGGGTGGGCGGTGGGTATTAAAGATTCTTGAGGAAGGTCATCATCCATGTAGTAAACAGTTGATGATCATCCAAGTTACTAGACATCAACGTTTGTAGGGTCAAATAATGGTAATCGACTCTAATAACTCATTTACTTCTTGTGTATAATCATCGTCCTCAAACTTCGAATTAAGCTAAAGGAAAGAAATTGGTACACTTCATCTTCGGAAAAGAGTTTGTAAAATACTCTTTGCGGAATCTTTGTCAACCACTGTTGACCTCACCATCAATGTCGGGGCTCACGGAAGTTGTTTCATCAACTTGAACACATTCACCTTGACCGAAAAGATTTCCGAAGGACATGGTCATGGAACCATTTCTATAGTTAATAAGAGCATTAGCGATTGGCGAGGCGGACGTCCCTAAGATGATAGGAATGGAATCACATGCAACTTCTCAGATCCAAAATAACAAAGTCTACGGGATAGAAGAAATCTTGGACTTTTACAAGGGCGTTTTCCACAATTCCTTTTGGATACTTTATGGAGCGATCGCTAACTTGTAGAGTCATGGTGGTAGGTTTAAGTTCATGAAGACCTAGTTGTTTAAATAAATAATATGGAAGTAAGTTCACACTAGCTCCTAGGTCTAGTAGAAGCGATGGCCGTGTATTTGTCACCTAAGGTGCATGGAACCGTTGGTCTACCGGGGTCCTTGTATTTTACTATACCATTGTGTTGGTAATGGAGGAAACTGTTGATGAGGAACGGCTTGTTGAGGAACATTAGTTCTTCTTTTGTGGTGCACATATCTTTCAGAAATTTTGCATGTTTTGGTAATAATTTTAAGGCATCGAGAAAAGATAAGTTTATTGTTAAATTTTGAAAAGTCTCTCGAATTTCAACAAAAATTGTCATCGGGTTTATTCTTTGCCAAAGCGTCGCGGGAAGCGGTGCCTTAGGGCGGAATTTGGCAAAAGGTCTACTTGCTTGTTTCCTACATTGGAGGTGTTGACTCTGTTGAATCACGGGGATCTTCCGTAGGTTCATTCTTAGAAATAGATTCCTTGGAACCCTCTGTTCTTTTTGGTTGATCATCGGCATCATGTATCGATTGTCGACAGTTTTCCAAATCGTAGAGTCGTGATTGCATGGACCTCACCTTGGGTGGGGTGCTTGTACCGAGGGCATTAATAAGTTCAAAGGCGTTTGCTTGTTTAGGGTTTGGAACTGCTTGTGCAGAAACACGCCTTCGACTCTTTTCTTGCGCCAATTCTTTGAAGTGATTGTTGGATAGGCGTTAAAATTTGAGATTTGTTGGTTCATGCCGCGGGAAAGTCTCATTTGTCCTATCCGTAATGGTTAAGCGCGGGTTCTTGCAATTAGTAGTTCTCGATTATTGCTTAGAAGTTGTTGATTATAGTTGGGATTTGGATTAAATTTGGAACAAAGGCTGGTTGGTCGATAATTAGCATTAGAATTATTTTGAAATTGACCTTGTTGGTATTGTTGATTATTTCCTTGGCGGTATGGAATAAAATTATTGGTAGGTCGAGCAGGTGGATTAAGCGAAACCGGGAGGAGCCCCCCATTGTTGGTTATTTTGGCCAAGGCGAAAAATTCGGATGTTGTCTCCACGGTGCATTAGGAATGTTGAATGCACATGCCTCCTCCGCTTGTTGAGTAGGGGAAGCATATAACAAGGGACAATATGCATCGGGATAATCGGGGACTAAGACAAAGGACACAAGGGCGGTGTCAACGTTCATGACTGGTTTTGGTAGTTGATCGTTTACTTGAACTGCAAGGGCATCTACTTTTTTAGTTAGGGATTCTATCAAATTTTTTATTTCAGGATCGGGTTTTACCTCAAAAATAGATGTGGCTTTTGTAACAGTATCCTTTGATGATCTAGACGGCTCAGTGTTACCCCAGTGTGTACCTTTTTTTAAGCTTGTTTTTAAGAAAAGTATAAGCTTCAGTAGCTCCTTTGTCCATGAAGCAACCTCCGTTCATTATATCAAGAGTTTCTTTTTGATGATCAGACAGACCATTAAAGAATGAACGAACAAGGACAACTTTTTCTAGTTGGTGGTGAGGACATTCTAACAGAAGATCAGTAAAACGACTCCATGCTTCCGTAAATAAGGATTCATGAGGATTTTGACGGAAGAATTGAATTTTCTGAAGCATTTCAGTTGTTTTCTTCTGAGTGTAAAACTGAAGCATAAAAGCTTGAACTAGTTTATTCCATGTGTCTATGGATTGTGATTGTTGTCCTGCTAGCCAGATTGACGCTTTTTCCGCTAAAGTGAATGGAAACAGTCGAAGCAAGAGTTGTTCCTTAGAGACTGCTGGATGATGAAATGTTGTTGCCACTTGTTGAAGTCTACGAAGATGATTGTACGGTTTTTCGTGCTCCAAACCATGATATATTGGTAACAAACTGAAAACGTTTGGTGGGATACGAAAATCACCGACAATGTCCTCAAGTTTGATCACGGGGAAGAAGGTCCTTCCCCGTAATGCGATATAGAAGTCGAGAGGGGTTTCTCTCTCTCGCTGGAGGAGGATCGTCGGCCATAATGATAGAAGTTGATGGCGACGAAGGATTGTGATGAAGGTAATTAGCAGAAGAAGAACAATTTTTATTTGAGAACTTACGCAATTGCTTATCGTATTTTTTTCGACGATAGGTATGTTCAATTTCTTTAGTGGAACCAGACCTTAATCTCATGCAAGCATAAAATTAAATCTAACTTACGAAGGGAATTATGAGGACTCGAATTTTATTATTATCTTAAGCATTAGGGTTGAACAACATATGCCTAAAAGGCTGCGCTAAACGTAAGGGGAAGCTAAGAATACGTGTGCATAAACCAACAGCCAGGTCACAAGATAGATATGAGGGAGGATTTCCGTGCAAGCACGGTTCTAATTAAGTAACCTCAATCTTTCAAGTTTCCTAGACACCATTGGAATATGATTTAAGATTTATGGAATTAAAATTTATGCAAAGGTGGTCTTAATTTAATTTATTTTTATTTTTATTTTTTTTTTTTTTTTTTTTTTTTTTTTTTTTTTTATTTTTTTTTTTTTTTTTTTTTTTTTTTTTTTTTAAGATTTATGCAAGGGTTAAAATACAAACATGCAAATACGATCTACTCATACAATACTAGGTGCAGTAGCATGTGAAGGTACTCTACTCATACGTATAGCTATACGAATAGGCAAGCTTGTGTCATCGATAATTATTTCCATACGTACAGGCAAATAAACACCAGTAATACGTATATGTACGCTAATTTGTAAATCGATATTACGTAAACGTATATCAACAGTAACAGGGGAATTTGAATCACTCATACGTATCTAAATACCTTAGCATCACAGTCAATATACATCTGTGAGAATAGATGACAAAACTAAACATGCAAAGTATTATACCTAAACTAAAATACGACTCTTGTATTGCATAATAAATCGATTTCGACAATACTCATTGAGATTGCGAATGTCCTATAGAGAGCGACTTTACCCGTAGGGTTTAGAAACAACTTACCCAACTCAGATTTTAACCCTCGTTGGAATGTTCTCCTCTTTCTTGACAAAATCGACTTATTAGACAAAACCGTTAATGCGTATCGTGAAATATCAAACATGTAACAAGAAATATTTATCACGAAAAGACATATACCCATGCAAAACAGTACCATTAATATGTAAATATACATTAATATGCAGATCATGTCCAAGTAATCGTATATAAATATTTACCGGTATACGAACTTGATTCATACATAATTCGAGGCTAAAACTTAAATAATGATCCATAAATATTTCCTAATACTATATACATGGCATACATGCAGAAAAACATAAAAAAAAATTACAATAATACTGAAAATTGGAACCTGTAGCTTCCCGCATTTTCGCCCTTGAACTGAAACAAACATTTCAATTCGTCGATGCGATTAATCCCAAAGGATTATCGAATTTTTCATGTACAGGATCAGATATTTAGGCCTGGAAATGTAGCAAGATAGATCTGTAGATGCTGGTGGTTGAACAGAAGCAGCAAAAAAGAAATATCACTTTCATGGGCCTTGGTCACACACTGTAGTAGACTACACACTCAGCGCACGCGTGTCAAGTAATCCACAGTAAGTTCAATTTTTTATGGAAGTCTTATAATCTCCTGTAGTTTTGTTTCCCAGTCCTAACTTTGTGTACCTGCAAGTGGAACGAAAAAATTTAAATCGAATGTGTCTATTGTAAAGTGAAAAAAATCACAATTTGAACTAAAAATGCAAAAGCGAGCGACAAGGAAAGGAATGAAGAGAATGGGGGTTCCCCTTGATGCAACTTCCGATCTTTAGCATGAGTTCTATGACTTTAGAACAGCAAGCGAAATTCATTTGATATAAGCTTGGAAAACACTACTTAGAGTTTTGAACTCTCTAAATTAATATAAAAGCAATCAAGATTCCTTACTCACGATCTTCGTTTCGTAGAGTTTGAATAAGGATTCGAACTAACCTAAAGCTTAGAACAACTAAAAATTAGATGTTACAATAAAGGGAAATTAAGGAGTAAGGATATAATATAAATGTTAGATTTTTCCTTCCTATACAAACATTAATAAAAACATTAACAATGAAAACATGCACTTAATACCGAAATGGAAATTTGAAAGAGAAATTGGAGAGTTAATCCTCCTCATGTGAAACTATCATTAGTGTTGATTTGAAATAGGTTTTGATTCTTCCTAGACTCATAGACAAGTCCCTAACGGAAAAATAGATTTGATCCCTAGCATGCATGGCTCACTAAAGAGCTCATACATGCTAGCAAGTGAAACCAAACAATGACTTATCTCTAAGCTCATTGCTTGATTTCTAACTAAACTCTACACCAACTACCATTTTGGGGTAGGATGTAGAGTTAGTTGTTCTTCCTAAACCTACCAAACCAACAATTGGTTTACCCTCACATGAGTTAGACTAACTCCCCAAAAGGAAGTTAGCTCATGATCCTTGGGACAAAGACTTATGAACTAATAAAAACCAAAGAGAAAGAGAGAGAGAGAGAAGAAATATCCACAACCAAACTCACTTCTATATTTTCTAGAAGAACAAGTGTTCCTCCATTAAAACTATTACAAGCTTTTTTAATAAAAACCAAAACTAACTTCTCATTTTCACTAAGGAACTAAAATAATGTCATGTGAGGAAAATAAGTCAAGGGAGTAAATGGAGTGTCCCCACATTTGTCTAATTTCTTCTCCATTTGAGAGAAATCTCATTTCCTCCCACGTGAATTATCAAACCACATTGATTCATTTTTATCTACCACATTAAAACAAAGTGACACCTTGCCTTTTTTTCACTATTAACACCTAATCTAATTTATTACATGCAAGGTGTCAACTTTGCACCAATAATTTATTATCTTTGTCTTGACATGCTCTATGATTGATGACTCATCCAATCTTGTGGCCCCGCAGTAGGGGTCCATGTGCGATCCGATGGCAGTCCGGTATTTTGGCAGTTTTACAACTTCCCGCCTATGCGTAGAGTTCATCGCCCTGATTGTTTGAGCAGCTCTCTTGTCGCATTCGGAGTCCTGGTTCGAGAGGTAGGAGCTTTGGAAGTTTGATGCTTCTACATGGATTTGGGAGAATTCATATATACGCCGTTCCTCGTGCTTTATTGCAGGTTTAACCAATATTTCTATGTTTACTGCAAATACCTGCAAAAGTATGAAAACATATTTATTTCATGATTATTAAACACATAATGAACCAAATTTATATGTCTCAATGGGGTTTCATAATACACTTTTGGGTGCTTATCAGCGGTTGCCAAGAAAGGACGCCCTAAAATGATGGGAATGGAATCATGAGCAACTTCTGTGTCGAGAATGACAAAGTCGGCTAGATAGTAAAAATCTTGAACTTTAACGAGAATGTTTTCAACTACGCCTTTGGGATACTTAATAGAACGATCGGCTAATTGCAAAGTCATTTTGGTTGGTTGAAGTTTTGTTAGAGCTAATTGTTTATATAAATAAAAAGGGAGTAAGTTAACACTCACTTCCAAGTCTAATAAAGCAGTTGTTATGAAGGTATCACCTAAGGTGCATTGTACAGTAGGACGACCAGGGTTTTTGTACTTAACAATTCCGTTATGTTCAGTTAAAGAGGGATATTGTTCAATTAAGAAGGCTTCATTGGGTATGTTGGTTTTCTTCTTCTTGGTGCACAACTCTTTCAGAAACTTAGCGTGTCCAGGTAAACTTTTTGTAGCATCTAGAAAAGGTAGGTTTATAGTCAGATTTTTAAACACTTCCCCAATCTCATCAAAATTCTCGTCCTTTTTAAACACAACTAGTCTCTGGGGATATGGTGCTTTATCGCTATATTTAGCAATATTATTAGTCTTTGCTTTATCTCTAGCCATTTTCCATCTAGGTGTCCATATTAGAACCTCTACAGGTGTAGGGTCTTCAATTTCTATTATTGGGTCTTGTAAGGTTTTACCTTTTGGTTGTGGTTTAACTGGTACTTCTACAGTTGTAGGGCCTTCATTTTCTATTACAATATTTGGTATGGTTTCATTTTCAGCTTCTGTTTGCGGGTGGTCTTCAGGCATAGTTACTTTGTTATCAACTACTTTCCCTAAATGAAAGGTAGTGACTGCCTGTAGGTCCCCTTAGTTTATATTACCATTACAGTGAATACTGTTTATTTCAAAGGCGGTGTTTGTTGACTTAGGATTAGGCATTGCTTGACCTGGAAAAATGCTTATTTGGTTATTATTTTGGTTAGGAGACATGTCAATAACCTTTTGGCACAAAGACTGCATCATTTGCATCGTTTGTTTAATCATATTATAGTTTTGATCATGCTGATCTTTCATCAAGTTGGAGTTTTGTTGCATAATTTGATTTTGTTTCTCCAACAAGGTTACTACTACTTTGTCTGTAAATGGTTGGACTGGAATTAAAGCTTGTTGAACGTTCATGTCTTGATGTTGATAGTTCTTGGTCATGGGCACTAAACCTCTATTATGGTTACCTAAGTTCCCTTGTCCTTGATGTTGAGTTAACTGGTTGAAGTGTGATGGTTGTGGTGGTGGTTATGCATAGACAAGAGGACAATAGAAGTCGGAATGCTCAAGACTAAAACAGACATTACAATGAGTAGATTTAATGTTCATAACTGGAGTGGGTTATTGTTGAACAGAGATGGCATCTACCTCTTTAGTGAGGGCATCGATAAAAGTTTTAAGCTCGGAATCAGGTTTAACCTCAAAAGAAGAAGTAGTAGAGCGGGAAGAGTCATTACCTCCCCAATTATTGTTCCTCTTAGATTGATCTTCTAAGAATGTATAAGCCTCCAAGGCTCCTTTACTAAGAAAACTACCCCCAGTCATAATATCTAGAACCTCCTTATGACGATGTGAAAGCCCCTTGAAGAAAGCACGAACAAGCGTGTATTTCACAAGATTATGATGCGGGCATTCAATGAGAAGATCAGTGAAACGATCCCAGGCCTCTGAAAAGGATTCATGAGGATTCTGGCGGAAGAAATGAATCTTGTGAATCATTTCATCTGTCTTTAGTGGTGGGTAAAACTGTTCCATGAATAATTGAACAAGTTGAGCCCATGAGTCCACAGAGTTTGGTGTTTGGGCAATTAACCAAGACGCCGCCTTGTTGGCTAGGGTGAAAGGAAACACCCTAAGTTTAACTTGATCTGGACTTATGCTAGGATGATGGAATGTAGTAAGAACTTGCTCTATCCTACACATATGCTGGTAAGGCTTCTCGTGGTCTAAACCATGAAAAACCGGTAATAAGTTAAATATATTAGGGGGAATTTGAAAATCCCCCCACTAGGTCTGCAAGAACGATGCACGACTTAGGACCATCATTTAGGGCTTTATAAAAATCAGAGAGAGGAGTCTCTTGTTCTTTAGCCATTGATACAGGTGTAGTGTGTGAAATTCTAGATAGGCGTGTGGTATTTATGTCTACGAAAAACAAGCCTGATTATACTAGAATTAAAACTCCTCTGACAGAAGAGGCGAGGAGTGGAAGAAGGAGTACCTGAATGCCTCCTTGCTACGCCTTTGAATAACGTCTTGTATACGCGACCTCAATGTTTGTATGATGTTAGAAACACTGAATAACTTGAAGAAATGAAAATTTGGACTGACCTGTGAAAATTGGGCTGCTCCAGAAGAGGGCGCAGATCGCCAATCACTTTTAGCCTGGGTAGGGCGCGGGGTGCGCTCTGACCTTGCTCGAGGAACAGGCACTTAGGCGCGGGTCACACTCAAAATTAGCCTTGGGTGGGTACGGGTCACGCTCAGGTCAAACTCGAGTTCCAGGCGCTTGAGCATGGGTGGCGCTCGAACTTTGCCTTGGTTGGGCGCAGGGCGCGCTCAACCTTGGATGATGTCAAGTGTTTTAGGAGTGGGTTACGTTACAAAATAGGCTATCTAGGGCACGGGGAGCGCTCCAAAAAATTTGAAATTTTTACAGTAGTTTTCTAAGACATCTATCAAGTAGCCTGTAAAATTTCAGATCAATCGGAGCTATGAAAGTCCTTCTACTGCCCTTCAAAGTTTGTGAAATAGTTTACGGACATAATACAAACAACTGAATGGTTAACCAATCAAAACAAAGACAAAAATCACCAATATTTTATTGGAGACTTATGACAAATCATGGGTATTCGTGTAAAATTTTTAGAGAACTTGGAATTCTACAAACCTTCCTCATCGTCTGTTGTTCCATAAATTAAGTGTTTGCAAAACTGCAGAAACACACTAGAAACACTCCACTATTTACGAGGTCAAAACAAATCAAACACTCGTCAAATTTTTGCTGAAAACTCCTGACTTAGGATAGATACGTTTGTAAAAAGTTTAGAGTTTTTGGAACTGCCTAAGTAACCTTACTCGTCTATTTTTCAAGAACTTATGGTTTGAAAACTGAAATGCAGCACTGTAAAGATCATATTTGTTAACAAGGTAAAACAATTAGGAAAATCTGAAAAAATTACAGTAAATCAATAACACCTTAAGAAAATATGGCTGTAAATTTTCAGAATTTTTCAAAATTTACAAATACCTTTACTGCAGTGTTTTCTTTTGTGAATCCGCAGCCCCTATGCCTAAAACAGTGAATAGTTCCGAAAAGTCAAGAAATAAGAATGAAAAATTAAAAGGGTGGGTGGGTAGAGAATGGGGGATTGCCCCTTGAATTCAAGCAATTGAATTATTGTCTTGAACGAGATTAAGATGGCAGCGGCGCCATTTGATAAACGTAAAATTGATAGTTTTACTAATGAATAAAGCGATGAAACTCTAAACGCAAGTAAAACTAAAACTGAACTATACTCGTGATTATCAAAGATTTCTACTCTCGATACTATTGAAGTAGAGTTGGAATAGAAAATTTGTTCCACTCCTAGTTCTTTAGCATTCAAGTTTTCTACGACTATCAATCCTACGAAAGTCAATGAGAGTTTTACAAATTATACTACTACGGAATACTAAAGTTTGAATCTAGAATAAGAATTAGGAGGGAATTGAATCCTCCTTGAATCCAACTTAAGAAACTAGCATAGATTGTTGTAATCCAATTCTTACGTTCCTACGGTAAGAATTGGTCATTCTAATCCCTAATTATACATGACATCTCTACCAATTCATAACTAGCATGTGAGGACGTCCACCCATTCTCATGGCGAATCTAAAAGCTCTTTCCTAGCCGGTCATTTTGACATAAAGTAGGCCCAATTCCGAGGTCTGAGTCCAAAGATACGGCCTTCAGAAGTTCCGCTGACTTTTATGCGTTGCTTCTACCCGCGTTAACTTTGACTTTTCAGCTTTGACCGGGCTTTAAAAATGTTTTTTCTCCTTGAATCTTGGCCTTTTATCATAGAACTTCTTAGCAACCAACCCTTGCTCCTTTATCTTGCAAAAAGGACGCATTTCTACACATATTCGACTCCAATGCCTGAAATACACAAAAACACGATAACAATACTAACTCTTACTTATTAAACACGTAATTGGTCTAAAACAATATTGCTAAAGGGGTTAAAACTATAGTTTTGGGCTCTTATCAATGGTCGTTGAACAAAATAGAAGCATATCAAAACCTAATTATCCCTCAATAAGTAAAGGATGAGTAGGGTATCGTTCCACTTTGAAGTGTATGTTATTTGGATGACAAGACTGGAAAGGGGGTTCGAGGGATTAAAAACTATGATTGTAGAGATTTTAGATTCTAATGCTAAACTAAACTAAACTAACAAAACTATTGAGAATTTATAAGAGAGGGAATTCAAGAGATTAGAATCCACAGATGCCTTTGATCTGTAACCTTTTGCTTCATGGTTGTTTTCACAAGTATACTACAATTAGGCAATCGAGCGAGTGACGATACCCTCTTGGACGAAACATCATTAACAATTAACTCTACTCAAGGTTGTTCCTATGTTTATGCTATTAATATCTTCTTTCTTTTTATATGAGCTTGGGCAGCTATTCAATGAATCACCATCTAAAGCAAACACAAGGAATACTTCCCTTACTCTAAAACAATACACAACTAGAAGAAAAGTAGAGAATAATATGATAATATTCAATTACAATAAATAAAACCCTATTCTAGCATTATATTCAATTACAATAAATAAAAGCATGTCACTAGAAAATATTCAATTACAATAAATAAAACCCTAAACTAGCATGATATTCGATTGCAATAAATAAAAACCTTAATCTATACTTCCATCCCCTAGTCTGGGCAATGAAACTAATAACTAAAAATATAAAGAACTAACTTGATTGAAGAACACCATAAACCAAAAGAATCAATAAACCCTAAGCACCGGCTTCATCTCCTCCCTTGAAGGAGAAGATTAGCCTTCCATAAAAAAGGAAGAACACGAAGAACGAGAAGAAGAAGAGTCGAAGAACATAAGACTAAAAAAACTAACTTATTAAGACTCGGCTAGTTAAAACCGAATCTTTTATTATTAATCTCTCTCTGCCTCAAGTTCTGGAGACAAGAGTATAAGTGAATTAGCAAATTACATGAGGCATTTAGGTCCTCTATTTATAGGGGCTACAATGAGTTCTAGAAGCATTCCAAACCGCCATTTGTTTCCTAATATAAGTCAACTTCTTTCAGAGTTCAACTTTGTCTTTAAAACTGAGAAAAAATTGGCTACAGTGTCGTTTCATGCGTCTGGACGCACGATCCTTGCGTCTCAGATGCGAGAGTCGTGTCTGGACGTACTATAGTCGCGTCTCAGACGCGAGACTCTATTTTTCCTCTTTTGCTCCATCCTTCTTTCCTCTTTTGTGGGCTTTGGTCTAAGCAACAAATCCTTTGGCCTTGGGCTTCCAAATAGGCTTTGAAATAGGTCCAAGTTGCATCTTTAATAGCTTTAATTCCTTGGCCTTCTCCAAGATTATCCACGAGCTTCCCATATGATCCTTAATGCTCTGAATTACTCCGTTTTACCCCTTTTTATCGAATATTCCACAAAACTCTCTCTTTCACCTATAGAATCATAAAATATAACTTACAAACACTATTAGTTCACTAAGATGGCTAAACAAGAGACCTAATCGAGGGTTAAATTGCACTTTTTAAGCACTTACCACAACTCCTAACTAGCCTTTTGCTAGTCTCTTAGCAAATGAGATAAAAAAAATAGATAAGTGATCAAAATTACATCCTAATAACAAAAAAAAAATCCTGACTCACTTTCGCAGGCATTGATAAGCACCTAAAATTGTATTATAAAAACCTGTAGAGACATAACATTTCGGTCAATTTTGTGCTTAATAATCATGAAATAATCGCATCTTCGTGCTTTTTGCAGATTGGAGCAACTAATGTAAAAATTATGATAAAGCCATCATTTAAGCACGGAATAGGGAGTATAAACATACCTTCCGATCAAGCCCATGTGAAGCCCAACAAATCTGGACTAAAGCCCAAATACTCAAATAGTACGTAATCCAAATAAACGGGATTACGTGACACGTATGTCAAACTTCCGAAGCTCATATCTCTTGAACCAGGACTCCGAATGCGACGAGTGAGCTGCTCAGATGATCAGTGCGACAAACTTTACGTATAGACGGAAAGTTGTAAAAATGCCAAAAGACCGGATGCCCTTTGGACCTTTGCACGCGTAGACCACTAGGCGGGCCCATAAGATTTGATGAGTCATCATGCAAGTCAAGACAAAGGTGCAAATAATTGGTGCAAATTTGACACCTTGCATGAAGTTAATGAGTTGGTTGGATTTAGGTGATGATTATCTAAAAAAATGAAAGGTGTCAAATGGGGGTTAGTTGTGGATAAGTGAAAAATAAATGAGAGGAGAGTGTTTCACGTGGGAGAAGAGAAAAAGGCTCTCTTATGTAAAGGGGGGCTGATTTTAGGAGTTAGCTAGCTTTTACTTCCTTGACTTTTACTTTTCATTTACTTCCATGTCTTTACTTTTAGTTTTTAGTTTTTAGTTTTAAGAAAAAAAAGCTTGTAACTTGTTAATGGAGGACTACACCTAGTTCTTCAATAAAAACTTCTGTTTTCCTTAGGTAATTAGTTGGCTTTGTATTCATTTATTCTTTCTATCTCTTTTTACTTATCTTACTTGTAGTTTTAATCAAATCCTAGGATCATGAGCTAAAACTCTCCCAAGGGGAGGGTTAATGATGCTCATGTGAGGATCAGGCTACAAATTTAGGATTCCAAAATCACTACTTAAAAGACTTAGGTTCTATTTTTCATCCTGTCCCAAAATGACAGAGATTGACAAATATCTGATCAATTGTTGTAAAGTAGAACTAGGAGTTGGAATGATATTTCAGAGATGAAATATCATTTCAATTCTACATGCTAGCATGATATGTTTAGAGATAGGTATATTATGTTAGGGATTTGAGATGGTAGTGACCTGTTTCTAAAAGACTTGTAGCTAGGCCTTGCATGAGTAGGATTAATCCTTCCCTATCTTTCTCTCTCTTTCATTTAACTATAAACAAACTTACAAATTTTAGATAACTTGTGTAAAAAAAATCTATCTATCAAATCTTTCTCACTTAGTTCTCCAAGGTGTAGATTTCAGTTGTGATCATTTAGATTCTTGTCTTAGAAGTTGGAACGAAATCCCTACTCGAACTAGATTGACATTCTAAAAGAAAAACAGTGAGTAAGGAATTATTGAGTTTTAGCACGTAGTAAGTCAACTTCTAAAAACACTAAAAATTGCTAAGATCAAATGGCGTCGCTGCCATTCTAAAGACCCAAGGACCTGTGCTTGCAAACTGGAATTGCTCCAAGGGGAAACCCCAACGCTCATCCTTTCATATATTTCTTTTTCTTATGTTCTCTTCATTTTTTTTTAAATTTCCCGCATTTTTGCTACTGATAAACATTCCGGTTTTGGTTGTACTGACAGGTTCCAAATGCTAGGACTTGGAAACTAGGCTACAACAATCACTAAGCTTATTGTGAAACATTTGGTCTGTTGTGCACGTTTCTTTTATTTGGTGGACTTGCGGGAAGCTTGCAGGTTCCAAATTTTAAATATTTTTGCATGCTTCACATATATGTAGTTATTATGTTGTAGTTAATGGACTATATTTTGCGTATTAGGTTAGTAATATGCATGAATCATGTGAATACGCCTGTGAATATATATATGCGGTTAACTGGTTATGAATTACATATTAATGTATATATACATACAAATGGTACTGTTTTGCACGGTTATCTATATATATATATATATATATATATATATATATATATAAGTCACATGTTTAGCATATATATTACCGAATGAGTGGTTATTTGTATGTTAGCATATATAACTTAGGAGTTATACATAGTAATAATTAGGGTGTGTTTTGGTATTTTGGCCATAACTTTGGCTACGGTTCTCTGAATCACGCGTGTGAGCTCAATTCGGAAAGATCTCGACGGCGCGCACGCTGTCACCACCTAGTTTTGCTTAGTGGAGGTCATTTTTGAGGTCAAAATCAACTGTTTTCCCCTTTAAAATCATCATTTTAGAAAATGGCTGTTTAATAAGTCGATTTTGTCATGAAAGAGGAGAACATTCCAACGAGGGTTAAAATCTGAGTTGGGTAAGTTGTTTCTAAACCCTAAGGGGTGAAGCTGCTCTTTATATGACACTTGCAATCTCAATGAGTATTGATGAAATCGAATTATTATGCAATACAAAAGTCGTATTTTAGTCTAGGTAAAATACGTTGCCTGTTTAGTTTACGTTTTCACATTTTAGTATATATATGCGTACGTATAATATTTTCACATGCTACCATATCTAAATACGTATGAGTAATTCAAATTTTCCTGTAACTGTAGATATACGTCTATGCAGTATCGATTTACAAATTAGCATACATATACGTATTACTGATGTATATTTGCCTGTACGTATGGAAATATTTATCGATGATACAACCTTGCATATTCATATAGCTATACGTATGAGTAGAGTATCTTCACATGCTACTGCATCTAGTATAGTATGAGTAGATTGTATTTGTATGTTTGTATTTTCACCCTTGCATAAATCGTAAAAAAAAAAAAAAAAAAAAACCTTGCATAAATTTTAATTCCATAACTCTTAATCATATTCCAACAGTGTCTAGGAAACTTGACAGATTGAGGTTACTTAATTAGAACCATGCTTGCACGGAAAGCCTCCCTCATATCTCTCTTGTGACCTGGCTGTTGGTTTATGCACACGTATTCCTAGCTTCACTGCTATGTTAGCAGCAACTTAGGCCTACGTTGTTCAACTCTAATGATTGAACATAATTATAAAATTCAAGTAATAATAAGTTCCTTCTGTTAATTAGATCTAAGTTTATGCTTGCATGAGATTAAGGTCTGGTTCTACTAAAGAATTTGAACATACATATCGTAGGAGAAAATACGATAAGCAGTTGCGTAAGTTCTCACCTCCACAAAGTTCTTCATCTATTAATCAACAAGATTCCTTGTCACATTTTCCATCATTCATTATGGCTGACGAAAATCCAGCAGTTGAGAAGCCCCTTTCGGACTTCTATACAGCCTTACAGGAAGGACCTTCTTCCTGCATCAAACTTGAGGACATTGTCGGTGATTTTCGAATTCCACCAAACATTTTTAGTTTGTTACCTCTGTATCATGGTTTGGATCATGAAAAACCGTACAATCATCTTCATAGGCTTCAATAAGTAGCCACAACATTTCACCATCCAGCCGTCTCTAAGGAACAACTTTTGCTTCGGCTATTTCCATTCACTTTAGCGGATAAAGCGTCAATTTGGCTAGCAGGACAACAGCCACAATCCATAGACACATGGAATAAACTTGTTCAAGCTTTCATGCTTCAATTTTACACTCAGAAGAAAACTACTGAAATGCTTCAGAAAATTCAATTCTTTTGTCAAAATCCTCATGAATCCTTTACGGAAGCATGACACTAATCTTCTTTTAGAATGTCCTCATCACCAACTAGACAAAGCTGTCCTTGTTCGTTCATTCTTTAATGTACTTTCTGATCATCAAAAAGAAACTCTTGATATAATGAACGACGGTTGCTTCATGGACAAAGGAGCTACTGAAGCATATACTTTTTTTGAAAAACAAGCGAAAAAAGGTACACATTGGGGTAACACTGATTCTTCTAGGTCATCTAAGTATAATGTTACAAAAGCTACGTCTATTTTTGAGGTAAAACCCGATCCTGAGTTGAAAAATCTGATAGAAACCCTCACTAAAAAAGTAGATGCTCTTGCATTTCAAGTAAATGATCAACTTCCATAATAGGCCATGAACGTTAACACTTCCCCATGTGTTCTATGTCTTAGTCCAGACCATCTCGATGCTTATTGTCCCTTGTTACATGCTACCCCTACCCAAACACCGGAGGAGGCATGTGCATTCAACATTCCTAATGCACCATGGAGATAACATCCAAATTTCGCTTGGCGCCCGAATAACCAACAAATGGCTCCTCCAGGTTTCGCCAATCCACCTGTTCGACCAATCAGCAATTTTATTCCATACCGCCAAGGAAATAATCCGCAATACCAACAAAGTCAAAATCAATTTCAAAGTAATTCAAATGCTAACTATCAAAACAACCGTAGCCTTGTTCCAGCTAATCCAAATTCTGGCTATAATCAACAACTTCTCAGCAATAATCGTGAACTAGTAACTGTTGTACAACCTATGCCTCTTGCTACTGATAGGACAAGCGAGACGTTCTTCACTTACATGAACCAACAATCACAAATCCTAACGTCTATCCAACAATCACTTCAACAATTAGCGCAAGAGAAGAGCCAGAAAGGCGTGTTTCTTGGCCAAGCAATTCCGAACCCTAAGCCGAAGAACACGCCTTTTGAACTCACCAATATACCTGGTACAAGTACTCCAACCCAAGGTGAGGTGAATGCAATCACTACTTTTCGATCTGGGAAAACCGTTGACAATCAAATTCGTATGCCAGATGATCAAACAAAAGATATCAGAGGTTCCAAGGAATTTGTTTCAGATAATGAACCTACGATGGAAACACCAAGTTCAACAACATCACAATCTAAAAAATTGGGAAACGAAAAAGTGGACCCTTATGCCAAATTCCCCCCTAAGGCACCATTTCCTGCCCGTTTGGCAAAGAATAAACCGGATGAAAACTTTGATGAAATTAGGGAAACCTTTAAAAATTTGGCAATAAACTTACCTTTTCTCGATGCCCTAAAGCAATTACCAAAACATGCAAAATTTTTGAAAGACATGTGCACCACAAAAAGAAGAAAAAATGTGCCTCAATAGGCTTTCCTTCTTGAGCGGTTTCGTCCATCACTTGAATACAATGGTATAGTAAAATACAAAGACCCCGGTAGACCAACAGTTCCATGCACATTAGGTGATAAGTATACGGCTACGGCATTACTAGACCTAGGAGCTAGTGTGAACTTACTTCCTTATTACTTATTCAAACAACTAGGTATACGTGAGCTTAAACCTACCACGATGACTTTACAATTAGCCGATCAATCCATTAAGCATCCAAAAGGCATTGTGGAAAATGTCCTTGTAAAAGTCCAAGATTTCTTTTATCCCGTAGATTTTGTCATTTTGGATACAGAAGTTGCCTGTGACTCCATTCCTATCATATTAGGGCGTCCATTCCTCACAACTGCTAATGCGTTCATAAACTGTAGGGATGGGTCCATGACCATGTCCTTCGGAAATCTTTCGGTCGAGGTTAATGTGTTCAAGTTGATGAAACAAATTCCAGAGAATGATATTGATGGTGAGATTAACATGATTGACACCCTCGTACAAGAATATTTCACAAACTCTTTTCCTGAAGATGAAATACACCAATTCCATTCTTTTTTGGCGGTTCTGAATTTGATGTTGATGATTATTCAAAGGAGGTACATGAGTTTTAGAATCAATACCACCAATTGACTCTACTACCGTCGATCGTTTAACTTGGGCGAACATAAATCTGTTTTTCTGTGGAAGGCGACTTTCCTCAAGAATCTTTAATACCCACTCCTCCCACCCCTGACTTAAAGCCTATTCCTTCGGACTTAAAATATGTACAATTAGATCCAGATGGTAGTCACCCAATTATCATATCATCACAATTGACTGCTGATCAGGAATCACGTTTAATTAAGGTCATTCAAGAACACCATTCTGCTATTGGATGGTCTCTCGATGACATTAAAGGCATTGACCCTAATGTGTGCACTCATCGCATACATCTTGAAGAAAATGCCAAGACATCACGTGAACCGCAACGTCGTCTAAATCCAACCATGAAGGATGTGGTACGGGAAGAAATTTTAAGGTTACTTGATGCAGGTATTATTTACCCCATCTCAGATAGTGTTTGGGTAAGTCCAAATGTTGTTCCCAAGAAGTCTGGAATTACAGTTGTGCGAAATGATAAAGATGAATGCATATCCGCTCGCATTCCAGTGAAGTGGCGAATATGCATTGACTATCGAAAACTTAATGCAGTCACTCATAAGGATCATTTTCCACTCCTATTCCTTGACCAGATGCTTGAACGGTTAGCGGGTCATGCATTTTACTGTTTTCTTGATGGCTATTCAGGATATTTTCAAATCATCATAGATCCTGCTGACCAAGAAAAAACAACGTTCACCTGCCCTTTTGGTACTTTTGCATATAAACGAATGCCATTTGGCCTTTGCAATGCACCCGGTACATTCCAACGCTGTATGCTTCATATCTTCAGTGATATGGTTGAACGTTTTATGGAAGTCTTCATGGACGATTTCTCATTATATGGTAATTCTTTTGATAATTGTTTATCAAATCTTAAAAACGTTTTAGTACGTTGTGAAGAGAAAAATCTCGTTCTTAATTGGGAAAAATGCCATTTTATGGTTACAAAAGGAATAGTACTAGGTCATATTGTTTCGAAGGACGGAATCGAAGTCGATAAAGCAAAGATTGAAAAAATTTCTTCCTTGCCTATACCAACTTCAGTTCGCGAAATACGTGCATTTTTAGGACACGCATGGTTCTATAGGAGATTTATTCAAGATTTCTCAAAGGTTGCCCGACCTTTAACAAATCTCTTACTTAAAGATGCCGTATTCGACTTCACTTTCGATTGCAAACAAGCTTTTGAGACCTTAAAGTCCGCCCTGACTACAGCTCCGATAATTCAACCACATGATTGGTCTAAACCTTTTGAATTAATGTGTGACGCGAGTGACTACGCTATTGGAGCTGTCTTAGGGTAACGCCAAGAGAACAAGCCAATTGTCATTTACTATGCTAGTAAAACTCTTAATGACGCTCAACGTAACTATACCACCACTGAAAAAAAATTTCTAGCAGTTGTATATGCCCTGGATAAGTTTCGTCCTTACCTAGTTGGTTCTTCTACAATAGTGTACACTGACCATGTGGCGCTGCGTTATCTATTAGCAAAGAAAGATGCCAAACAGAGGTTGATCCGATGGATCCTCCTTTTACAAGAGTTTACTCTAGAAATTAGAGATAAAAAAGGTTGCGAGAACGTGGTAGCAGACCATTTATCACGACTCGTTAATGATGTCAATAATGAGGCCGAACCAATCTACGATTCATTTCCAGATGAACATTTGTATTCCGTTTTTTCATCTCCTTGATATGCTGTTATAGTAAACTACCTAGTTACCGAGGAGGTCCCTTCATCTTGGAGTCGAACGGACCGGAAGAAGTTCTTATCCACTGTGAAATTTTATTTTTGGGATGATCCCTACCTCTTCAAGTATTGTTCCGACCAACTGATACGCCGTTGCATTCCCGACTGGGAACATAATGACGTGTTATCCTTTTGCCATGAACAATCTTGTGGTGGTCATTTCAGTGGTAAGAAAACTGCAGCCAAGGTCCTACAATGTGGATTTAATTGGCCAACGCTGTTTAAAGATGCACACGAGCATTGCAAAGCATGCAATCCCTGTCAGCAGCTAGGACGCATTACTCAACACAATATGATGCCCTTAAATCCAATTTTAATTGTAGAAATTTTTGATGTATGGGGCATCGACTTTATGGGTCCTTTTCCAAATAGTCATGGCTTCCTATACATACTAGTAGCTATTGACTATGTGTCAAAAGGGATTGAAGCGTTGGCATGTCGTGTGAATGATCATAAAACGGTCGTATTTTTCATAAAGGAACATATTTTCTCTTGATTTGGTGTTCCCAAAGCTATAATTAGTGATGGGGGAAAACATTTCTCTAATAAATTTTTTGAATCATTAGTAAAAAAATATAGAGTTACTCACACAGTGGCAACTCCGTATCATCCTTAGACCAGTGGCCAAGTAGAAGTCTCTAATAGAGAGATTAAATCAATTTTAGAAAAGATAGTTAATCCATCTAAAAAAGACTGGTCTCTTCGATTATCTGATGCCTTGTGGGCATATAGAACAACTTTTAAGACACCTATAGGCATGTCCCCTTACCGCCTCGTTTTTGATAAACCTTGTCATCTTCCAGTTGAACTCGAGCATCGTGCTCTATGGGCTATCAAAAGCCTAAATTATAATACCGATGCGGTAGGCGAGAAGCAAAAATTTCAGTTAAATGAGCTTGAAGAGATTCGGAGTGATGCCTATGATCTATCGAAATCCTATAAAGCCAACATGAAAAGAGTGCATGATAAGCACATATTAAGAAAAGAATTCAAAATTGGTTAAAAAGTTTTGTTGTACAACTCGAGATTACACATTTTTCCAGGAAAAATAAAAACTCGATGGTCCGTCCTTTCATCGTCTCTCTGCTGTAAGCCCCTTATGGGGCTATCTCTTTGAAAAATGTAAACGATGACAGCGAATTTCAAGTAAATGGCCAACGCCTTAAACATTATCATGAGTTGCGTTCTCCAGATGTCGAAAAGACTCTTCTCAAAGATCCAGTCTACAAAGACTAAAGATTCACTGGTGTATTTCTTTCTAGGTGTTTAAAACAAGGAAAGTACACCATTAGGGTAGCTGGGCCCTCTTCTATTTTCTTCTCTCAAAACTCCTAGAGTGTGTGGTTGCAAGCGCCGGAACCTTAGTCCACAAAAACTCTATTTCGAATCGAGTATAAATGTCTTACGTTCATCGAAAGCAAACGCGTGCCTTACGGTAAACAATGGGTACCAAAAATTTCCTAGCCTTCTTTCTCTTCCCTTTTCTATTCTCTTCCTCGCGAACTCCAGCTCATCATTTGGTGTAAATCTCACCCATCTCGAATAGGTAATGGTCGCAGTACTTTTGCTCGAAAGCGACGTGCGTGAAGGATGGGGTAGTGTATGAATTGTCAAACACCTTTCTGTCCAGGTCTTGATTTACTATTCGATATGAGCCGGTATAAGGTATATTATTGTCTGACACCAGCTTAGCAGGATAAACTTCATTGTCGTCCCATTGCTCCCACAGGGTGGGATTCGTCTTGAGGATCTGACGTTAAAAGACTCACATTCGTCTTGAGGATCTGACGTTAAAAGATTCCACATGTATATACTCGTTTATTTTATTTTCACCTTTGCATTGTGCACAAAGAGAGTCGTGATGAACAACATCGGATAGTCCCACGTTCGCACAGGCAATGGATTTCACCAGGCCAACCCCGAATAGTTTTCTATTGGATGACAGTTCGGGGCGGTTTGAGGCTATACCATATGTACTAAGGGTAATATTATTATTAGACCATTGCACATTGGTCAGGGATCACTACACCATAATAGGATATTTGCAACACGCACCTTTTTTGATTGCAACGGTTATTTAGCGTTAGTAAGTTTCCAACGTTAAATAAGCGTTGGTAATGTTGTAAAGCGTTGCTTTATTTGGGTGAATTTCCGGAATTAATTGCTAACGCTTAAAAAGCGTTGGAGAAGTGTTACAAACTTAAAAATTTCACGAACAGAGGGAAACCAAAAATATCAAAATATAAAACATAATTTTTTTTTCTTCCCTCTCTCTCTCTCTCACCACCGCACTATTTCAAGATCCCTAATTTTCGCACTCCTCAAAATCAAATTCCATATTGACCGAGTAAACAGTCAATCAAAGAAAGAAGAAGAAGAAGAAGAAGAAAACAAGGAGTTTGGAAGTCCGTTTTGACACAGTCGTATTTTCTTGCAGTTTGAGGTAATAATCTTTCATTTTCTTTCTAGTTACTAACTTAATTAACTAGTCCTGATTATCGACATTGCAAGAAATGGATGAATTCCGTTTTTTTCATTCCTTTCTTAGCGATATTTTGCAAGAAATGGGTTGTTTAGTTAGTTTAGTTAGTGTCTTAGAAATGGATGTTTAGCTAGTGGTTGTTTTAGATAGTGTCCACAGCCCATATTTTGTCTCAAGTTGCAGTGTCACTTGGTATCTAATTCCTCTTCTTTGATCCGGTGGTTGGTGAACCACACCACCCAATTCATTTAATCGATTAATTAGAGTTTTGTGGAATTTGATTGATGAAATGGAGAGTTTTAGTCACGAAAAGATGTATCAACAATAGGTGGAATTGCAACGGTTTAAACTTCTACATTCTTTTATTCTGACACACTGGTTGCCTTTTTCCATTGTGGGTCGTGCTAAAAAATGGACTCTTTCTAGAACTCTTCTCGTTAGTAAGCATTTTCTCAGATCTCAAAGGAGTTAGTTGTAGATCTATCTATGCTTTTCATTTTGAGGAATGATTTATAATTTGGCCAATTTCTAATTCATGAATTTGTGCAGCTGCTTTTGGTGCTGTTTTGCATGTCATTTCAACTTCACTTCTTGGCATAGTAGCAATTACAATGGCAAACACCATTGCTGGCGAGGAAACAATGCATAAACTTGCTTCGTTGTTGCTCATAATACTTGGGGGTGGTTATGTTATACTATATTTTTCTGGTAAAGGTGGTCACAGTCATTCTCACAACCACCCTATGGAGAAAATGGTCATTCCGGGCCTCGCCCTAGTTCTTAATCGCCTCCTTGTGCAACAACGCTTCCAGTATTTCTTGATGTTGGAAACTCCTCCTCTATGATGGTTCTTGCAATTATAGTGCTCCTATTCAGGTAATTGTAGATCAGTTTTTTTTTTGTTTATGTTTACTTTTGTATTTTTTATTTGACCCAAATTGCTTTTTATCTAGTATAGTGCTTTCAGTCTTATTCTTTAAGATGCAAGAATAAATGAGCCATCTTTCTAATTTGTGTCATATTGAAGCTTCAGAGGGTGTTATTTACTGTTCAAATGAAGTAGTGTCAAATTTAAGGCGCAAGGTTCTAAATTATAAGTACACACAAAATATCAAGTAACTTTTAATGGTCTAAGCTATGGAGTGCTCTGAAGGTCTTCTTTTATCCTTGGTTTTATTCTTTTATATTTTTAATTGATTTCTCTCATAACTTAGTTTCTAGAGAAACATTTAAAGGAAACGCAAAAGAATTGTAGCACAATATGTTGAACAGGGTATGAATTCCATACTTTGGCCGCCTTCAGTGTAATGTACTTGGCAATCATACCTACTTCTAAGAAAAATCACGTTGTGGCAAAATATATCTTGTCTTTTCAACTCTTAAAAGCTTTTAAGAGTAGAGAACATCTTTGAGTTTAGGATTCTTATGTAGATAATTATAATCAGCTCGGTTGATGTCTTCTAAATAATGTGTTACCGACAATGATGTAAATATCTGTAGCACCATAACGTGATGACATCACCGGTGGCTCTCTCCTTCTATGGAGCAAGCCACTCAAGTTTCACTGGGTGGAGCGCAATGATAAACTTCCGGTAGGGTTGTCTTTGTGTCTTGTCGAGTGTTGACACTTCTCTTTCATGATCATGACCATGATACCGACGCTCATTCTATTGCTTTGGTGTGGAGCATTTGAATAGGAAGCTGATTGGCCTGTGAGATCTTTACACTTTCTAGTCTTAATCCTTTGTAATAGAAGAATTTGTGAGTTTACAAGTCATCAAAAGTATGGTTCAAGTTTTAACTTTCCTCGTGTATTCTATTTTTTTTAGGATTATAGTGAAATGGCCCTAGCCTATAGGCCATCTCATGCAGATGCAACCTATGGCTTCAAGTACGGTGTGAGAGCAGTGCAGGTGACCTCTTTTTCTAGTAGTCAGACTCGTTGTAAATCTGATTTTGTGCACACTCTTTAACATTGCTGAAAATTGGAAATGTAGGGTGGTGATAGATCTTCTGCGAGGGAAACCATTGGTAGAGTTGCAGCTGGTGTTGTTGCAAAGATTATTCTTAGAGCATATGCTTGAACAGAGGTAGGTTTCTTATGTTATTAATTGCAAGCTAATGTTCATACACCAATATTTTTCCTTTTTGGAGGATTTCTAATTAAAATTTAGCTTGAATTAAGTCAGTAGGCTATGGTAGCTTGAATTAAGTCAAGGGGTTATGGTAGGTGGGTCATTCAAATTTTATACTAGTAGTAGTTGTGGAAAAGTTGATAAGGAGGATTCATGGTTTTAGAGAGTTATCGAAACATCCCGACAGGCTACTACTTTTTGAGGCATATTAAGGAAGGGGTTGATATTGCGTCGAAAGACGAGGAGGCTTTACTTTTGTTTAGTGGTAGGGAGACTAGGAAAGATGCTGGTCCTCGAAGTGAAGCTCAGAGTTACTGGGCTGTTGCTGAATCAAAAGACTGGTTTGTTGAGTTTGTTATTGTTTTTTAAGTTGTTTGATTATTACTTGTTAGATATAAATGCTCTCCACAATTTTCATTGCACCATCCGAGCTGCAGTGCAATGAAAATTACTTTTTGTACTTGAATCTTGAATATGACACACAAGACACCACAGATATGATCGTTTGTAATTACCTTTATTTACATGTATTTAACATACCTGTGAGACCATCTCATGTAGTGCTTGGGCTAACAACTCCCAAAGATGACAACATTCCTTGCTAGACGGATCTGAGCCTCTTCTACCTATAATTGTTATGACCATACGTCCTCCCGGAATTACTTCTTCAGAACGTGAGTTCAAGAATAGCGTGAAAAACTTTTTAGCTGTATCTCTAGATGTAGGAAACTTATACCAATGAATATGGATTTTCAAAGTCCTCTAAACTATTTTTAGGTTGATTGGAATGTTTGAACTCATGTGGCCTTATCTGGACAAGGTGTGTGCTAAAGCTTATAAAATTAATAATCATACATGTGTCTTCTAATACTTTTTTTGATGGGTTAATTGTTTCCGTTTGTTGTTTAGGCCATCTGCAAGACTGCAAAGAATATTGCAAAGCCCATTATAGCTGAGCAAATTCCAAAATATAAAATTGATTCAGTGGAGTTTGAAGAGCTTACTTTGGGCTGCCTGCCTCCAACTTTTCAAGGTTAGTGATGCTACTCTTTAATTGGTAGTTTCTGCTGATAAATCATCTTATTTGTATTGGGTTTACAGTAGGTCATCGTGAATGCTAGTTTGGGGTCTCAAATTAGAGTGTGGGTTGAATTAGAATATGGGTTGAATTAGGAGTAAATACCATAAGAGCGTGCACTACCTTAAGATATGATAAAACCACCAAAACCACGTTTGAAGAAGAGCTTTTGGAAATATCCGGCTTGGATTTTGTACCTCCCCTGCCAATGTACTTGCTTTATCCCAGTAATTTAAGTTCCAAAACATACTATTAAAGTATCCCCTCCAATCCACCTTACTGAAATCAACAACTAGCCATTTTTTAGGCCTTATTCGAGGAATTGAAAGAAGTCCCATTACTAAAAATGGCAAAAGCGAAGGCAAAGGGAAACAAATTGTAAACCCAACAATATTGAGTCCTCTGTAATTCAAATATGTCAAAGACACAATAAGTCCCAACAAAGCTGGAATTCGAGCAATCAACCGGTTGAAAATTGGGAAAGAACGTTTCATTGCATTATCCAGAACTCCACTGAACCACTTCCAGAATCCTTCCTGAAAACCCCAAAAGGGCCCAAACGCTGGTGAAATTCAGAGAACATACCCGCCATTTTCAGGATAGCTTGTAGCAAGTTCAGCTATAACTAAGGCTTCGAACACTCCAAAGTAGAGGAAAAATTAAAAACCAAGAAAAGATAAAAGGGGACCCTCTCCCCTTTGATCAATCTTCAACCCCAAAAGGTCCTCCGAGACTTCATAGAAGATAAGAGCAATAAGGGGTAAAAGTGTTAGTTTTGGATTTGCTTTCATAGTGGCTTCCTGGGCATCAGAAGTTCCATTCAGTTCTTCTTCACCCATGAAACAAAACCTCCAAATCAACTAGTATAGCATAACACGGTGAGGATGGACCGTAGGTTGCAGATACTGTAGAGGAAAAAAGTGTAACGCCAACATCAGCTTCCGCATTTGTTACAAACGAAAGCTAATGAAAGCCTACAAATGGTAGTATTAAGGTCTTATCAAGTCCACCGTGATAGTAAGGGGTACATCAATTGGTGATGCCCGTAACAAAACCACATTACAAATGCACCAGTCCTTAAAAGTGGAGTATCTTATCTTGTTGTTAGACTTCATCATCCAATTTAGTCATTACTAATCTTAAACTCCATTTATATGCCTGTTGATGAAATACTAGTTACTTACTTTTCTTTATCCTGATGCTTTATAAATTTCATTCCATAGGTTTGGGATACAAGGCAACGTACTTGCTGCAATTCTTTTGACGCCCATAAATAGTACATTTTTGATATTACTTATGCGGCGGATTCATTGAAACTTTTGGGAACGAGGTAGATCTATTTTCTTTCATATTTATGATATTACGTCGTTCTTTTATGCAACTCTGGCTTGCGTATATGTTTCTTATTGAGGAATGGATAAATTGATTCATGATGACAAGGGCAATGCTACTATTTCTAATGATGGTGCTACTATTATGAAACTTCTTGATGTTGTTCATCCTGCTGCTAAGATTCTTGTCGATATTGCCAAGTCTCAAGAATCTGAGGTATACAATAGAAAACAAATTTACTAATTTTAGTGATTGGCTTACTAAAAGAGTGAAATTTTTATGTTAAAGTTTATATTTATCTTAGAGTGGGTTATGATGGTTGCATTACTACAACATTTAACAGCTTATACTTTAGAGAAGATAATGACCATTAACAAGGACATTGTCTCAGAAAAAGTTGAGAGGGTATCATTAATAATTGTATTGGTTAGGTTTTAGGGATAAATTTGGAATTCACTTGTAATTTTAATGACCGGATTTATTGTCTACAGGTGGGTGATGGAACCACTAGAGTAGTTCTTTTTGCGGAAGAGTTTGTAAAGGAGGCCAAACTTTTCATTAAGGATGGTGTCCACTCAAAGTCTTATACGTAGTTTTCGAGCTGCTTCCAATTTGGTAAGGAATTTGGATATTTTGGTTTGATTGGATGGATATGTTCATGAGAAATTGTTCTAGAAGCCATGAGTTTGCTACTTGTATTTCAGGCAATTAGCAAAATTAAGGAACTTGTTGCAAGTATAGAGGGGAAAAGTATGGAAGAAAAGAAGAGTTTGTTGGCAAAGTGTGCTGCTACCACACTCTCTTCAAAGTTTTTTTTTTTTTTTTTTGATAGGAAAGACCTCACTCTCTTCAAATCTGATTGGTGGTGAAAAAGAATTTTTAACATCTATGGTTGTGGACTCAATTATTTCAATTGGCAACTATGATACATTGTTTATTGTATTCTTGTATTTATTGTTTATTGTAGGTTTAGCTGGTCTCGCTACAAAATATGAGAATTTTTTTTTTATTAGCAACCCATCAGCAACGGTTTATAATCGTTACAAAAAAATTTTAAATTATTTTTTAAAAAATTAACTAACAACTTTGCAATGGTTACAAACCGTTGGTAAAAATTTTAACAAATTACCAACGCTTAAAAAGCGTTTGTGAAATAAAAAACCGTTGCAAAGGTTTTAAATATGTGTACAAAATAATTATAATAAGCGTTGGAAAGTTCTGTTTGCTAAGCGTTGGAAATTTCTGTTTTCAACGCTTTTTAAGCGTTGCAAATATTTCCAACACTTTACCCACGCCATATTTGCAACGCTTAAAAAGCGTTGCGAAAATTATTAGCAACGCTTTTTTGCCGTTGCAAATAGCCTGTTATGGTATAGTGGATGGTACCGTCCTGAACCCTAGGCCCCCAAAACATAAAGGTTAAGCCACAGTCTGGCTGGATTGGGTTCGCCCCAGAGCCGACATGACAGTTGCCTGATTTTACTGTAATGATTTTCTTCTTGTAGTCTGGTGTTGTTGTCACGTTCTTTTGTATAATGACACATACATCTTCTCCTGTACATTGCCACGTTCATCTCCACTTGTACATTTGTATATAAAAAATAAAAATAAAAATAAAATAAAAAAAGGGTTGAAGGTGCCTTCTTCATATTCCAGTAGATGACATTTTTTAATGCCGATCATTTTAGCATTCGATTCGTTTAATTTGGAATTGAAACGAATCGAAATTCCGCGTTTGAAATTTTGGAACATAAGGGAAATTTCCGGAATTCATTTGGGCGTGGACCAAAAATTAGAACCGACCCAAATCACGTGTCTGGTCACAAAACCCAAATATTATCTCCATCGTAATTATTACAAGGCAAAACGGTCAGATATCCAAAACGGTCAGATTTTTGCCTATAAATTCCGACACTCCTCATCACCCTTCACTCACCTCATTCTCTCACTATCCAAAGCTTAATCTTCACATATTATCTTTTCATTCAAAACAATGGATCTGATCGAGCGATTGGAAAAGGAGCAACGTGAATGGGCTGTCCGCAAGATTCGTGATAACAAATTTTGTCATTATTCTACTGTCGATCATGCATAACTTCATCCGGAATATCTAGATCTATGTAACCTCAATATCTCTTTCCCTTTGTTGCTTTGTATATTACTATGGTGTATTAAATAATTCTCAACCATTTGTACGGGTTACGTATTAAATGGAGGAGCATCAATAAATTGTGTATATTAGTTGTATTTTTACCTTATCATAAACATAAAATAGTTATCAAAACCATAACAAATAAGAAAAATCAATAACGCAATAAAATAAATCAAACTAAACTTATTGTTTTCAGAGAAGATCGCGCACGCTACACGGTATGCCTAACACTTGTCATGCACGCAGCTCGATTATTTTCTCCATCTTCTATTACTGAGGTATGATCATAAATTTTGAAATTACGTGTAGGTCTAACTGCCCTGTGAAACTTTCCTCCGTATTCTTTATCATTTTAAGACCTCATTAATTGTTTTTGGACACCTGACATGAAAAGACATACTATGGATACCCATAGTTGCTGTACATAATTAGGGATACCAACATCACATGTTTCACTTGTAAGTCGAGATCTAGATGCACTTGGCATCCTGATTCGTACTAGATCGTATATTTGCTATAAATCTGTTCCTTTCAGCCATTCTCATTTCACAGTTTCTACACTATCTTTCCATCAATTATCCTTCCAAATGGATCAACCAAGAAAGATAGTACCCGAGAAGAACTATCTGAATTTTTTTGATGATGGCCGATTTTCTCCTTTTTATGACACAGAAATTGTACATCAAGGATGGATGCCTCTTCTATATCATGCATGTTCCTATTCCGTAGATTTGGTCTTGATGTTCTACCAATTTAGCGGACCTGAAAATGGAAAATTCTGTTTCCATGCCTATGGACAACGTTTTGAATTAACTAAGGAAGTTATCTCCGACATACTTCAAATTCCAATGAATGACTCGGGGTTCGATCTTTCAGAGTCCCCATTTAATTCGGTCAAAAATTTACTACGGGCCACCGTATCTCATGGCGAAGTCGGAAATAAAAATCACGTTGTTCTTCAACGCTTTTTTGAAACAAAAATCAACGAAGCCAGGCTTTCTACTTGGTTGGGACACAATGTGGTGGGTACGTCACACCAATCTGAAGTCACCAAGCCTCAACTACACCTACTTTGGATTATGCAGAATCAAAGAGATGATTTTTGTATAATCCAACACCTCTGGAACGCAAATCACCGTAAGAATAAAAAGGTTAGCACCTCTCGCCTACTTTAGTCACGAAAATTATGATGCGTTGGGGTTATCCAACTAGCATTTTCTCCAGAAATACCTCTTCAAAGAGCATTTGTTACTATACTTCACAAAGACTGTGCCGGTGGTTCTTGGACGCCAGATACTCTGCCAGATGAAATGGATGGCCAAAACTCAAACTCTGCATTTTTTTTGATGAAAATGCCATGCGTAACATTTTAATCCCATGGAAGGCATTCAATTTCTTCATCAAGGAATGAGGGAACTCCATGCACGTCAGGAAATCATCATCAAAAGTCTTATGGATTTCCAAGAACGTCAGCGATGCATGATGTTGATCAAGTGGCACTATTGGAAACTCACTCTCAGTCATTAGAAAATCACACTCTTCTAATAGAGAATCAAACTACGATCTTTGGCAAACTGGGGGACCCTTCAAATCCAAATTTTAGCCAACAAATTAATGAACTCAATAAAGGTTGTCCACAATCTGCATTCCTATCACCATCCTTATCATCATTCTCAACCATAAAAAAAGGGGTTATGCGTTCGCTTTTTACAAAACTCAACTTTCCCCAAAATAAATAAAATAAAATTATTATTATTAAGTGTTTTAGTCGCGGTGCTCCTTTTAATTAAATTTTTTGTTATCTTTGTATCTTCTTTTGTAAGAAATGCCTACTAGGATTGTCATATTTCAAGTTGTGATAATAACAATTTTAACGTGTTCTTTCAAACTTGATTACAGGAGGTTTTATCTTCTTGCATACTCATTCCTCCATCCAGTCAAATTTTCTTGGACATATTTCTTCTCATAGCTTTGCCCATCACTCCACTCCATCAAACATGGCATCTTCATCGAACGTAGCATCTTCATGAAATAGGGCACCTCCGAAACTCATCCCTGAGCAATCATTTCAGGCCATGATGGATTCCAATACTTATGGACTTCATTTCCGTGATTGCATTACTAACATCGGGTGGTCTTCCCTTGTTATTTGCCCTGACCAAACTTATTCTCCAAGTTTGGCGGCCTACTTTTATGCTAATATGGAAGATACACCAGCATTCAACGCTGCTCATGGCTTTTTCTTAGACGGATTCACAATCAAAGTTGGTGGCACAAACCATATCTTTTCAGAGGCAACACTTGCCCTGACTTTAGATCTTCCATATCACGAGCCGGCAACAACATGGCCATACATTTATCACAACTCTACTCGTTCCTTTTCATGGCCTGCTATTCGCACAGCATACGGTGACGGTCTTGAAATTAAAGATGAAGGAACTAAACTTGGCAGATGGCCAGACATCACCATTCCCTTAGCCAGCATGACCATGAACATGAGAAATGCGATGTTGTTTGTCCTTCTTAACATCATGGGAGATTGGCATTTTTTTACCACCAATGATGCTGCATGTGTAGTCTTCAAAGCGCTTGCTCGATGTCATACATTCTTTGATATCTTAAACTGTGTTATCTCTAATTTGAAACGAGCTTGTACTTTTTGGGATCATTATATACTTTTACCTGTAACTGCTTGTCGAATTATGAAGACACATTTCCCACAGTTTTCAGCTACTTTTCATGACTGGGTCAAAGTAGATTCTATGTGCCCAGCAAACAAGATAATTCGTTCATTAAGGTTTAGGCAATGGAAACATCCTGCACGATACTTGAGACATGTTCGTTGTTATCCAAGCGATGATAAGATGATGAAACATTTGAACGAATCTGGTGAACAAGAATGGGCCACCATTTGGGAATACATTATCTTTTGGCGCGATACTAAGGAAATGAATTGCACTGAAGAAGATGCCAAACCTTTACCACATCCTGGATGGTAAACTTGAGTAGGGAATTGTACATATATCTAACTGTATATAATTGTATATAGTGTGGCAGTGTGCTACTGTTTTTTTTTTTCTGTATAATATATTATGTTACCACAACTTTCTCGCTCCAAAGAATCCAAAATCTAATTTTGTTCACGGTTATCGGGTAATTCCTTTCTTTATCTATTTCTATTTTGAAGACTAATCATCACTTGTTTGGGAGTGATATATATATATATATATATATATATATATATATATATATATATATATATATATATATATATATATATATTAGGCAACTTGTAGTCCTCAGATATAGTTTCTATTTTCTTGTTAGTAAATGTAATTAGTGACAAGGTCTTGTTTCTTTTTTTTTAATGAAAATTATCTAGAAGTCTCACATTAGCATTCGAATTATGATTCATTTTTAAGAAACTTAAGCTAATTCGTACGCAATAGTTTTTACATCTTTTCATGAGTATTCATGCACTGAGTATCATTGATTGTACATGACAGTAAGTTTCTGGAACCCACGGTTAGTCTACTTAAACTATCAATCCTGTGAGAATCTTACCAAAAGCCTCGATATAAGTGATTTGTGAGTAATGACACAGAGGAGTAGTTTTTCCGAATAGAGAAAATCACGCATCGACTTACTTGATCACCATCCGAACCCTAGGCGAGAATTTAGGCATTCTTTGGATCAACATAGCTATAAATTATTACCTGTTACAAATTTTACCACTAGTCACTTCACTGAACCTTTCATCAAACCTTTCACTTTCACCAAAAATTCCTTACCCATATATTAACCCCAAATAAAAGAACCTACCTAAATGATGAGTATGAGAAATAGGACGAAATGTAGAAAAATAAAAGAAGACTTGTTCCAAATAAAAGTTAGTTACCTGCTTAAAAAAAAAAAAAAAAAAAAAAAAATCATGTTTCTTAAGCCATGAAAAAAAAAATGAAATAAGTACAAAGGCTTAAAAGCAAGGTAGGAAAACTCAGGCAAGAGCAGTAAAAGAAAACAAGGATTTCTCGAGTGTAAATATCTTGAAGACCTTATTCTCTCATACTTATCATTTTTGATCTTCCACTTCCATTTCTTTCTACACTATCACCTAAGCCCCATAATACATAATAAAGACCTCTAGCTCAATTAGGAGTAGGATGGTGTGATAATAAGTAGTAGATGTGATTGATCGACCTCGGCTCCTCTGACTGTCATCAAGGATGTGAGGAAAAGTGTGCCCACTACACACTGGAGTTAACAAAACCTGAGTGGGAAAATTATGAGCAAATTTGTGTTTCGACACATACATGTGAGAACCCATTTAGGTACGCTCTCCAAAGGATCCAGAAATAGCCTTGCTTGTGCAATTCAATGTAAATTCACTGTATGTATGCTCATATGTAGATGTTTTAATTATTGTATGCATATTAACTTAAGTTTTGAAAGTATTAATCCTCGTTCCCAGCTAAAGAGATGTATAGATATCTGAGATTAATTTAGGAAACAAGCTTTTGTTACTGAGTCGTTGTAGTATAAATGAAGTTTGTGAGTATCTTCTCTAGAAAACTCTCACGAGGCTATAACTCATCCACTAGGGAATTCCTAGTGGTTTAAGGCCTTGTTGCATATGGTCAATGCAACCGCACTCTGCGAAACGAGACTTAGCTTAGAATGCACAGTTTTGGCCACTTATCTGTTTTAATGTCTCTTCTTTGCTTGAGGACAAGCAAAATGTTATTTTGGAGTGGTGTAATAAGCACCCAAAACTGTATTATAAAAACCTGTAGAGACATAACATTTCGGTCAATTTTGTGCTTAATAATCATGCAATAATCACATCTTCGTGCTTTTTGCAGGTTGGAGCAACTATTGTAAAAATTATGATAAAGTCATCATTTAAGCACGGAATAGGGAGTATACACATGCCTTTTGATCAAGCCCATGTGAAGCCCAACAAATCCGGACTAAAGCCCAAAGACTCAAATAGTACGTAATCCAAATAAATGGGATTACGTGGCATGTAAGCCAAACTTCCGAAGCTCATGTCTCTTGAACCAGGACTCCGAATGCGACGAGTGAGCTACTCCGACGATCAGTGCGACAAACTCTACGCATAGGCGGGAAGTTGTAAAAATGCCAAAAGACCGAACTGCCACTGGACACTACACGTGGACCCACTAGGCTGGCCCATAAGATTTGATGAGTCATCATGCAAGTCAAGACAAAGGTGCAAATAATTGGTGAAAATTTGACACCTTGCATGAAGTTAATGAGTTGGTTGGATTTAGGTGATGATTATCTAAAAAAATGAAAGGTGTCAAATGGGGGTTAGTTGTGGATAAGTGAAAAATAAATGAGAGGGGAGTGTTTCACGTGGGAGAAGAGAAAAAGGCTCTCTTATGTAAAGGGGGGCTGATTTTGGGAGTTAGCTAGCTTTTACTTCCTTGACTTTTACTTTTTATTTACTTCCATGTCTTTACTTTTAGTTTTTAGTTTTTAGTTTTAAGAAAAAAAATCTTGTAACTTGTTAATGGAGGACTACACCTTCAAGTTCTTTAATAAAAACTTCTGTTTTCCTTAGGTAATTAGTTGGCTTTGTATTCATTTCTTCTTTCTAACTCTTTTTACTTATCTTACTTGTAGTTTTAATCAAATCCTAGGATCATGAGCTAAAACTCTCCCAAGGGGAGGGTTAATGATGCTCATGTGAGGATCAGGCTACAAATTTAGGATTCCAAAATCACTACTTAAAAGACTTAGGTTCTATTTTTTATCCTGTCCCAAAATGACAAAGATTGACAAATATCTGACCAATTGTTGTAAAGTAGAACTAGGAGTTGGAATGATATTTCAGAGATGAAATATCATTTCAATTCTACATGCTAGCATGATATGTTTAGAGATAGGTATATCATGTTAGGGATTTGAGATGGTAGTGACCTGTTTTTAAAAGACTTGTAGCTAGGCCTTGTATGAGCAGGATTAATCCTTCCCTATCTTTCTCTCTCTTTCATTTAACTATAAACAAACTTATAAATTTTAGATAACTTGTGTAAAAAAAAATCTATCTATCAAATCCTTCTCACTTTGTTCTCCAAGGTGTAGATTTTAGTTGTGATCATTTAGATTCTTGGCTTAGAAGTTGGAACGAAATCCCTACTCAAACTAGATTGACATTCTAAAAGAAACACAGTGAGTAAGGAATTATTGAGTTTTAGCACGTAGTAAGTCAACTTCTAAAAACACTGAAAAGTGCTAAGATCAGGCATCGCGATTGCATTTACCATATGCAACAAGGTCTTAAACCTTTAAGTTCCTCAAAAAGGATGAGTTATAGTCTTGTAAGGGTTTTCAGGTGATATACCCACAAAATCAATCAATAGCATGTTCAAGAATGATAGTATTTTTCAAAGAGAGAAATTTCTTACCCACTTAGTGCTTACTCCAACAGACGGTCTCCATTGCTAACTACATTGTTGCAAAGACTCATATATTATGATGGGAGATAGTAAAAATTGACAAAATTCTCAATTAAGGCTTATATGTGTACTTAGTCAATCTCCTATACTCTCTTATCCAAGAAACGGAATCCCTAGTTTACCTTTAGACAGATAATCTCGACTTTCAATCCTCACCGGTCATACTCTCAGAAAAGAATCTCTCAGAAGATGGTCTACTATTTAACCTCATGTATGTGGGGAAAAGAATAATGAATTCGAACATCCCACATACTACCTTAAAAAACGGACTTCTAGATGACAATAGTCTCATGGAAAGAATGTCAATCACATATGAAGTGTCGGGTCCTTCACTTTAGCATCCTCTCACCTATTCTAGACTTCGTACCATACTGTAGTGATAAGTCATGGGTTGTAACTTGGCTTGGGTATTGGTTTATGAAGGAAATGTAAAAAGGATTCTAAGGTTGTTTCTGAAAACACTAAGGGTTTTGCTTCTTTCTTTGGAAGATTTCTTCAAATTCTGTATCGTAGAGAAAGTTCTTCCTTTGTCTTAGCTTTTCCATCCATTTTGCTTAACTTTTTTTTTTCTTCTATTTATTTATTTATTTTTTTTTAAATTTATTTAAAGCTCAGTGGTATATCCTTGATTAGTACTGGATATGCTTGTTTTCCACTAGCTTCTTTCACTTTGAATAGAATGATGGTCTTTATTGTATCTCTCTGATATTTCCTTGTAATCTTCGTTTTATGCTCTTTCTTCCTCCTTGTGCCCCTCGTATTCTCAGAAACATATGGGTATGGCTGATAAAGATTTTGGTTATACTCCTTGTCTGGAGTTGGGTAAAGGGTAAAGGGTAAAGGGTTTTATGAAAGAAAATGGCTTATTGTAAGGCTCAAAAGGGTTTAACATGATGGTACTATTTGGTGGGATAAAGGCTGAATGAGTTCACTACTTGACTTATCAGTATAATACTCTGTTTCGAATAGACTACAAGACCTAATGACTATCTCCCAAGTTGTTGTCACTTCGTGATTAACCAAATCAACGAATAATGAGACTATATTACAACAACATAAAGAACTGAAAGATGATGAGTCACTAAGACTTGGATTTTTCGTAAGAACTCTCCGAAGAATGGGTATAAAGCTCAAGTCTCACGGGCTAAGTCTAAAAAATTCTACTTCCAGTTTATTAGGGGTTAAATCTCTCTTCTAACAAAAGTACACAAAACTGACCAAGTACTATGGTGGTGCTTTGATAAAGAATTCTATCAACAAAACCTATGTCCAAGCATAATAAATAGTCTAAACAGTAATGAAATCAACAATATCAACTATCTATCAAACTCAACACTAAGCAGTATAGAATCAATATCCCAGACTCATTATTAAAATTCATTTTTCTCATGCTATTGATATAGAAACAAAAATATTTTTGTTTTTGAAAACTAATTTTTGAAATTCATTTCTCAAGTACACCCTCCCCCAACTTAACATATGTATTGTCCTTAATGTATAGAAATTAAGTAAATGAAATGAATGAGAGAAAGGGAAGATGTTACCATTGATGCCGAATATCAAAATTAATTCCAAAAATAAGAACATTTCCTTTTACCAAGATTTTTTTTATTAGGTCTTTTTAAGTCAGATCCCTAAGACTATATATATATTATATCATGCATTATCAATTTGGAGTGAGGATATCAGATTTTCTTACCTAAATCTGACGAATGTTTGGAGGACGAGGAGGTCTCACCTTGTTGGTTGTCAAAAATAATCCTTGATATGCTGAAAAGATTGCTGGTGAAGTTGCTTCTCTACCTTGAACTATTTCAAGTCTGATAATTGTGTGATAGGCCTTGTGGTTCCTCTGTGTAGAAGATTGACAAAAATCTTTCTTTCTAATAGGCCAATAGTATCTGATATGCCCTTTACCACCACAGTAATGATAATGAATGTCTGGCTGATTGTGCTCAAGGTGGGCGGTAGACTGGTTCACATACTTCTCTTGTTCAGACAATGATGGTGTACAAGAAACTGCAGCAGTGCAATTCTTCTTATCAATATGGTCCACTTTCTGCTTCAGGAGACTCATTTCAGTTTCTAGATTCTGTTGTTTTTCCAAAACTTCTTTAAGTTGATTCTCTAGCAACTGATTTTTCTGGCCAGAAGTCTATTGTTCATCCTGAAATGTAAAGTTCATCTTCTCAAGATATGATACTCTCTCTGTCAATTTTCCATTCTGCTCACTAAAATCCTGAATTTTCTGCAGAGATTCCAAGAACATGGCTAGCAATGCCTTTGTGGTGGGGTTCTCAGGTTCATCACAGCTTTTTGTAGATTGAGCACTTTCAATTGTATCTTCGAATGGGACGAATTCTTGTATCATGCTATCAAGGAAGTACACCTCTCCACCTTCGGTGTCATCATAATCCTTATGCAATAGGTGAAAGATATTTATGTCCATGGACATCTTACCAAAGTTGATCTTCATTTCACCATTGTGACAATTTATCAAGGCTTTTGCGGTAGCGAGGAAAGGTCGGCCTAGAATAATTAGAATTTTATCAAAGGTCTCCTGGGTGTTTATCACAATGAAATCCACTGGATAGTAGAAATCGGCTACTTGAACAAGAACATCCTCAACTATGCCTCTGGGAATCTTGGTAGAACGGTCAACCAACTTCAATTTGACTTTTGTAGGCTTTAGGTTCTCTAGACCCAACGTTTGCTACACATGATATGGCAAGAGATTAACACTAACACCAAGGTCTCAAAAAGCATTACCCGTGAATTTTTCTCCTATCTTGCATGATATTGTAGGACTTCCTAGATCTTTGAGCTTGACTAGAGCTTGCTGATGGATAATAGATGTTGTTTGTCTAGCTAGAAATGCTCGCTTTGGAACATGAGTACTTCTCTTTATGTTACATGCATCTTTCAAGAATTTGGCATATGATGGTAACTGCTTGATGGCTGTGAGAAAGAGGATATTGATGTTATCTTTCTCAAATGCCTCCTACATTTCTAAAAATTGCTTGTCCTTTTTTCTTTGAGCAAAAAACATAGGAAAAGGTGCCTTTGGTACAAACACATCAGCATGTGTCTGCTCTTCTTTCTCTTCGGCATTCTTGCATATCTTGTCTTGGTCATCTTGACAAATGGGAGTGGAAAGGATTTTTCCCACTTTCTTTTGAACTTCATTTGAAATCTTGACCGATTGCTCTATTACAATGTCATCATGAGAAGGTGAGTCGACCTTGTTGTTTATCTTTAATCCTGATCTGAGAGTAGTAACTGAGCTGACATGATCATGGAGGTGATTAGTACTAGAAGTTGTCCCAATGTGGCATACATCTTCACTCCTCAATATTGGTTCCAATAAGTTAGGTTGAGTGGCTTGTGTCTTTACAGACAAAGCAGTGGTGAGTTGGTCGACCTTAGCCTCTAGAGACTCCATTCTAGAACATTGATTTGCCTGAGATTGCTGGAGATTGAGCTGAGACTGTGCAAGAAGCTCTAGAACACTTTCAAACTTCTAATTTTTCTGTGATAATAAAGTAATAACATTCTCCAGGTTGATTTCTCCTAGGATCAGGCACTAACTCTCCACTTGTATTGGAATTCTACTGAGAGTATAATTGTTATTGAGGAACCAACTGTGAAGTTTGACTTGTCTGTGGAATATAACTTTGATCTTGAGAACCTGGGGGTCCAGCGCTCTGTCTCCAATAATTGCCATGAAAGTTATTGATGAACGTAAAATTAACAATTCTACTCACGAATAGAATGATAAAATTCCAACGAAAGTAAAACTAAAACTATACGAAGACTATATTTATCAAAGATTATTCTACTCTCGAATCTATCGAAATAGAGTTAGAGTAAACGATTCATTCCACTCCTAGTTCGTTAGTATTCAATGCTTTCTACGACTGTCGGTCTATCCAAAGTTTAATGAGAGTAATGGTGGGAATTATACTACGATGTGAATTCAACTACAAGATACAAATAACGAAATGACGGAAAATACTAAGGTTTGAATCTAGATAAAGAATTAGGGGGGATTGAATCCACCTTGAATCTAACTTAATAAACTAGCATAGATTGTTGTAATCAAATTCTTACGTTCTTACGATAAGAATTGGTTGTTCTAATCCCTAATCATTCATGACAATCTCTACTAACTAATGACTAGCATGTGAGGAAGTTCTACCCATTCTCATGGCGAATCAACTACCTTCAAGAGTGGAATAGACTCTTACAACGATTCTACACTACACAATCAAGTTTTCATCAAGGCTTCTTCAAACCCCTCTAATGGAGGTTTAGCCTTGATTCATAAAACTATCATTTCTCATGGAATTCAAACAAGACATCATATAAAGATTCTAACTTTAATAATATAAAGATTCTAATAAATAATTCAAAACTAAACTAATAACTATGAAATGATTAACAACTAAGATCGAAATTAATTCTAATGAATTTAGGGTTAGTTAGACTTACCCCCCCCCCCCCCATTAATAGTTGCAATTAGTGTTACCCCCCCATTTTCAAAAATATTAGTGATACTCCCCCCAATTGCAAGATCTAACGGCTACGAGATGATTTTTTTTTTCAGATGAAGAAATCTGACCGTTGGATCTTACAAATGGGGGTAACACTAATTGGCCACTAGTAATGGGGGGGTAAGTCTATCTAACCCATGAATTTTATAATTAAACTAGATTATGATTAACTAATTATGAAATAAAGACAACTAATTTATGAATTTAACAATACTAAAACTAAATAAGACTTTAATTAATAAACTAAATTGGAATGAAAATGAATACTTTATTATGAACTAATATTGATTCTAAAATAATAATCTACTTGTTCTAACACTAATTAATTGAAAGGTAAAACTAGATCTAAAAACAATAAATTGAAAACTAATTAATGGAATAAAACTTCAAAACTAGATCTAGATTTCTCTCTAATGGCTACTTGCTACCTAACCTAAGTATATCTTAAGAGTTAAGTCTTGTATTTTGAAATGGAGGAGACTAGATCCATATTTTCATGCATGGGCTGAGGAGCCATGTTTTGGGCCGGAAAATCGAGCCCCAAACCCAATCTCTTAAGTCCACAGGGTCCTTTTCAGCTGAATCTCATTTCAACAGGCTTTTTGTCCACTTTTGCTCCTTTGATTGGGTTAAGGTTTGGACCATTGGAAAGCCCTTTCCGAGCCGGTTGTTTTGACATAAGGTAGGCATAATTCTGAGGCCTGAGTCCAAAGATATGGTCTTCAGAAGTTCTGCTGACTTTTGTATGTTGTTTCTGCCTGCATTGACTTTGACTTTTCAGTTTTTGACTGGGCTTTACAAAGGCTTTTTCTCCTTGAATCTTGGCTTTAATCACAGAACTTCTTAGCAACCAACCCTTGCTCCTTTATCTCGCCAAAGTGGCACATTTCTGCACATAATTGACTTTAATGTCTGGAATACATAAAAGCACGTAATCAGCATTAACTTTTATTTATTACTCGCATAATTGGTCTAAAAGTATTATTGTTAAAGGGTTAAAACTACAGTTTTGGGCTCTTATAAAACCACCCCAAAATAGCATTTTGCTTGTCCTCAAGCAAATATGAGAAATTAGAATAAGTGACCAAAAATGGAGTTCTAACTAATCTCGCGTTTCGCCGAGTGCGATTGCATTGACCATATGCAACAAGGCCTTAAACCACTAGGAATTCCCTAGTGGACGAGTTATAGCCTCGTGAGAGTTTTCCAGTGAAGGTACTCACAAACTTCATCTATACTACAACGACTAAGAAATAAAACTATTGTTTCCTTATTTATGCTCCCAATTATCTATATATCTCACTAGCAATGAATAAAGAATAATCAAATTGAAACCTAATCTAATATATGCATAATAATCAATCATCTACGAATAAACATATATACAATGAGTAATACTATAAAATGCACTAGCAGGTCCGTTTCTGAAAACTCGGAATAACGTCCTTAAGTAGGTCCTCACATAAATGTCAAGACAAAAACCACTCTGATTTTTCCACTCAAGTTTCGCTACTCCAGTGTGTAGTGGGCACACTTTATCTTACAATCTCAATGACACACAAGGAAGCCGGAGTCGATCAAACACATCTGCCACTTACTATCACACTAACTTATTCCTAATTGAACTAGAGGTCTTTATTAGGTGTTGCGGGGATTAGGAGATGATTTAAGAAGGAAGGAAATGGATATTCAAAAAGGACAAGTCTAAGATAATAGAGTCTTCATATTATGTAACTAGAGAAAACCTTGTTCTTTACTTTTGCTTCTACACTTTGCTTCCATCCT
Source organism: Coptis chinensis (assembly GCF_015680905.1). NCBI lineage: Eukaryota > Viridiplantae > Streptophyta > Magnoliopsida > Ranunculales > Ranunculaceae > Coptis > Coptis chinensis. The sequence goes on along the minus strand of NC_141457.1, from coordinate 18,275,040 downwards.
TAGCTATATTTTTCTTTTTTTTTAGCTTTTGACTCATTTGATTATATTTTTGGAGTTCTCACTCTTTATTTTCTTTTATTTTTATTATTATTATTTTTTATTTGGATGGAATCTTTCTTTTCTTATTTTAAGCGACTAACAAATTCTTGATTTCAAAGGTCTTTCTCTTTTCTATTCTTCATCTCTATTCTCAGACTCATTCAAAGAATGGGTAGGTTGATTGATTTTTTATTTTTTATTTGTTTTGTAACAGGGTAAAGGATTTGCGGTTTATGAAAGGCTAAAAAAAGGTTCAGAGGGGCGACTAGCGGAAAATAATTCATAGGTTTGAATTTCTGGCTATATCGATCCAAAGAGGGCCTAAATTCTCGCTTAGGATATGGTATAGTGATCAAGCAAGTGGACGTGTGATTTCTCTATCCGGATTTTACTTCTCTCTTATGTCATTTCTCAAATGTTTCACTCATATAAGGCTTTAGGCTATATTCTCATAGGATTTGTAGAATAAGTACTCTAGCCTAGATTTCAGAAACTTACTGCCAACAATCATAGATACTCATGTAACATATTTATAGATAGATGCAAGGATTATTACCTACATATTAACCTAAGTTTCTAAAAACTATTCTAATGCAAATGCTACGTGAGATTTATAGATTATCAAGGGCCTAGAGAAGGAAAACAATACCAATATTCCTAAGTGTACAACATAAATTTTTTATTAATATTTTTAAAAATTTTGATTTTTTTAACTAGAAAACAAGTGCATATTATACATATCTATATCCTAACAGATGCCTTAATTACACGTGTTTCTATGCCCCCCCTAAAGAAAAAGCATGCTTTGTCCTCAAAGTAATTAAATAAAAAGGGTAGAGAAATACCATGGAAACGCGTAAAATTCTGGAACATCTACAAAATAAGGTTAAAACATACAAATATAGAAAATAAAAACTGACGTAACTCAATATGAGTTCCACCCGTTATGGGGTTAACAAGAATCAAATTGTTTGGGACATAAGCAGACACTAACTGAAATAAAAACTAACCTTAACTCTCGTTTAAGCCTCATCCTCCTCATCTTCAATAAAGAAATGAGGTTCCTTCGCATCCTGCCATGCCATAGTAATTTGCTAGGCTTCACGCCACTTATCATCTACTATAGCTAACCTGTCAAGCGCCACTTGGTCGAATGGGGTGTAAGGTGCAACCTGATGAGGTTGTATCCTCCACCCTTGCCAAGTCATTGCACGGAATGATCGAATAATACAATTGGTGGGTCTCACAATGTCGACCCCAACCCAATCCGTGAAATGGGCACAAAAAACAGGGAAGAAACATAGCATAATACGACAAATTAAAACAGACATAAGAAAGTACTTATGCCTCTCGCTATTGGCTCGAGCTAAACTAGACATTAGAGTCTAGGGAATATCATAGAGTGCACGTCCCCCAGCTAACGCAAGAATAATATCACAAGTTTCATCATTCACAGAAGAATAACGCCATTCCCCTCTAATGTTTAGCATGATCCAAAACATAACAGTGCCCACGTTCATAGACAGGCTACCAAGGGTGACGTTATAATCCCCTTGGTCTTCTATCCTAAAGATTTCTGCCCCCGTAATGCTCATGCAAATCCTCATAGTTATATATGTACATATTATCTACCAAATAGGCCCATGAGTCTTATATTTCAGCGGGCATAGCAAGTCCAAGCACAAAGGCTAGCAAGAACCTGGAAATTTCCATCAGTTCATCCCCGATGGTGATGGAGAACACTTGTTCTCCATCTGGTCTATCAAAGAACTTACAATTATCATAAAAATAAGATGTAAGTGCGGGAGAATAAAGTTCATCAGGACTTACCAATAGTGGCTCCCAGCCTACTAAAATGATCACTTCTCGAAACCACGCACCATAGGTGTCACTTTGGAACAAGTCTTCAAAAGACTGTTCCAGTATGATACGAGGGGATCTCATCACCAATCTACTCGCTGGAATAGCTGCAAACAATCCTAGAACAGCCCACAAAAAATCAAAATTTTTTGTGCCCACGGGGGTCAGGGCGCGGGGTGCGCTCAACCTATGCCTGGGTAGGGCGCGGGGTGTGCTCAGGATAAAAACTGGAATTCCAGTGTTTTGGGCACGGGTCACACTCAGGTTTGGGCTTGATAGGGCGCGGGTTACACTCTGAAGAAATTTTGACTGACAGTTCCTAGGGCGCAGGTGCGCTCCGAGTTGCTGAGTGCTGAAGTGAGAAGGAAATAAGAAGGAAAGCGTGGGTGTGAAAGGTGAGAGATGAAAGTGGGATGTAGTGTGGGTTGTGAGTGTAGAATGAAGGAAGTTTATATAGGTTGTGAGCTTCCAAAATGAATCGGCAAGTTGCCAAAAAGTTTTAAGGCAGTTGCCGGAAACAAAATATTTCCGAAACCGAAAACGGAAACAACCCATATTCTCTATTCCAAAACAAACCTAATATCTTTTAGGTTGAATTTAGGATAGTAACTGCCTAACTCGTTGAGATTTTATCCTACCACAATATCTACTCATAGCCATGCCCATATCGGCAACATTCCCAACAATCATCGCAAAATTATATAATAAATTTTGGATCATATAAAAATCATGCTAGACTAAATAATACCACCCCCAAACAATTCAGGAAGGTGGGATTAACAATAAAATCAAAGCACAATTTGAAAAAAACCAACTAATATTAAAATTCAAATTCAAATACAATTAACTACCAAATTCAAATTTAACTACTGAATTCAAAAAAACTTAATATCCGAACTAATAAAAACAATAAAAACAACTAAATAACATTGAAACAACAAATTTTTTGAAAACCTAGCCACGTGATGAAGATGGACCCTAAGATGGAGATTTGGCATGGGATGAAGATGGGGCCTGAGATGAAGAAGGGCCCGAGCCATCCGTCCTTTGATGACGACGCTCATGCCTCTCAGACTCATCTGAAACAGAAACCTCCAGGGGTGGCATGCATCGTAAAATCTCTACTTGGAATAGGCATTGTGCTTCCATTGCTGCCTTCATCTCTGACTTCAACTCTTTATAATGCGCATCGTGACGCTGAAGGAGTGTCCCCATGTTATACAAGAGATCATCCTGACCCTTTTCGAGGTTTTCAAAACTTGTCTGAAGGTTCTTTTGTTTTTTTCGAATTATAATCTGCTTATCCCGTACATCTTCACAAATAGCATAAATGCAACGCATGCCAATATGCAACACTGACATGCGTTCTGAATCAAACGTACACTTCTCCATGGCATCTTCATCCAAACATGTCATGTCCTCCATTTCCTCATCCGAATCAACCACCCTATCCTCCGGCAACATCCAAGTCTTTTGGATGCACTCCATATAAATAATTTCCTTTGAATACAATTTCAACATAGTCACCGGTTCTTGGTTCCCCCCAGATAACATTATCTTCGTAATTAAAGTAGGAAATGGTGCAATACTCTTCCCAACTCCTCTAATCATATTTATCAAAAACTCGAGGATATAGAATTCATACCTCTGCTCTTGCAATATCCAGATAACGTGCAGACATGTCAAACCGATGTCGCTCACTTTCTCCTTCCCAATGATGTTCTTACCAATCCACTGAGCTACAACTAGTTGGTTGGTTGGCAGAGATGACTGTCAAGCACAATTAGAATTCAAATTGTATTGACTCTCCATGAAAGTGTCATTCATCAATGCAGGAACTCTAGTATATTGGGATTCCTACACGGTGGCTTCGAGGTGGCGTTCAGGCGTAATGCCTAGAATCTCAGCCAACTTCTCTCTCGATAATTCTCTCCTAGTCCCAGTCACCTTCATGAAAATTTTCTGACCATCCAACTCTCTATTTTTATAGAATTGTTCGACCAAATCAGAGTGGTAGAAATCATCTGTCGAGTACCACAACCTATTCCAATTCCTCCTAATCATCTCGTCACTAAAAAACGGCGTGAGGCGAGCGACAATAAAAACTTGTTCTGGCAAAATTCGTCATCATAGAGCCATTGGAGTTTTGAAACTAGTTGTGGGTTTGAATAAGGAAGAGAAAACAATGTGAAAAAAACCTTACTTAAAAAAAAATGATGGTGGTGGCGCGGTGGCGGCGCGGCAGTTTTTTTTTTTTTTTTTTTTGAATTCTTCTAATTTTTGGTGGGTGAAATTGTTGGGGATGGTGGTGGGAATGGTTTGGAGGAGATTTGGGGTAGGCTTGTATTGTGGGCGTGCGTGTATTTAAGTTTTTTTTTTAATTTTTAGTTAGGGTTTTGAATTTGATAATGGCGGAATTGGAAAGAGGAAGAAGAAGAACGCGATGCGTTCTTGGTTCACACTGTTGACTTGGGCCCAAGCCTAATTCACTGTCCAAATTTTTTTGATTTTTAGCGCAACTTCAAACTAAAATTGTCGCTTCGTTACCAGTCCGATTTTTGTGAATGAGCTATGGAAATGATCAAGAGAGAATTTCCAATCCAATGATCCATAAAACACTCTATTTCTACCGTGGGTGACATATAAGAAGATGGGAAATGCCTCAAAGTGCGTGCATAATGTAAGTTAGGCGAACAAATGAAATCTAAATTCATAGATAATGTCAGCCTGAATCGAAATACGATTAAACGGTCTAAGCAACACAAATTAAAAATTGAACAATCCAGCATGGAAAAATGAACACCCCACCCCCAAACAAATTTTAGACAACAGAGTTTAGAAAATTTGTTTTTAAAAGTGGGTCTTTTAAAGTCAGATTCCCGAGACTTCCCAAATTAATATTTTTATGATTTAGAATTTTTAAAATTTTTATACATGATGTTTACTATAAGAAAAATGAAAAACAATAAATACATAATTCACACCATAGAAGAACATGACTTAAAAACCGAGAAAACATGCAAGAGTGGAAAACATGAATTATGTTACATATGGACTTAGGATCTGGTACTTACAACCACACACTCCATAGGGAGGGCTCGGTTACCTGAATGATGCACTTACCAATATATGGAAATATAAGGAAGTACACCAACCAACAAAATGAGCCGTTTATAGTCAGATACTCGAGACTTTAACAAATAATTGGGTATATATATATATATATAAATATATATATATATATATATATATATATATATATATATATATATATATACCCTTCAGTTTTCCATATATTAACAACCTAAAGAGCTGTGGGTCTTTCCATAATTAAATAACATAGAATGCACCCCCAAATAGAATCAAGCACCAAGACTTTCTACAATGCAGCTTAGTGAAATGAAAGCGAAGTCTGATAGATCTAGAACGTAACCGAGCATGCACCTTCTTCTTTATCCTTGAATAAGAGCGTGTCAAAGTGAATGATCGTGAGAAAATGGATGTTTGTTGAAGATATGTTGGATATGGATAAGTTTTAGAAGTAAGGAATGGAAAAAAAATGAGAATGTGGGTTTAGCACAAAACTCATTCATGGTGTAGGTGGGAACTGTCTCAATTATGAAAATGAAGGTGTCAAGTGCCTTTCCCTTGGGAATTATTTATGTATTAAGAGGATTTAGAAAATCGTTAAGCACAGAAGAAACAAGAGGGTCAAGCGCAAACTCCAGGTTCCTTTGAAAAGGTAGAAGGTAGGGAATATTGGTGATGGAAGATGAATGAGTGTCAGCTAGAGCTCTCAGGTCTAGATCATTAGAAGCCTTGAGATATGCCAGACATTCCTCAATAGGTGGGTCAAAAGAATCACTGGGATAGAGGGTGAAAAATTCATCTTCCGTCATAGCGTCAAGGGATAAATGGATGTTGGCAGGGTGTGACTCGCGAGGTGGCAGGAAAGAGTTGCAAAAGAGTTGAAGGAAATCTTCCTCAATTTCATCTACGTCCAAGGAGTCCTTGTCGAAGTTGGAACTTCCAAAAGAAAGGAATTTGTGCATCTGGTCATCCGGAAACATGGTTTTGAAATAATCATGAGCTAAGCTCTCGATCATGCTAACCTCTCCATTGATATTTCATATCAGGAAACTGTTTGATCATTTTAAAAACATTGACCTCAACGGAAAGATGGCCAAAGGACAAGGACATCGAACCATCGCGGCAGTTTATAACCGCGTTGGCAATTGCCAAGAAAGGGCGCCCTAAAATGATCGGAACAGAGTCGTTAGTGACTTCTATATCAAGGATAACAAAATCCTTAGGATAGTAGAAATCCTAAACCTTAACCAACACATTTTCCACTACACCCTTAGGATACTTGATAGACCTATCAGCTAATTGCAATGTCATTGTTGTAGGTTGCATTTCCTGTAGACCTATTTGTTTATATAAATAATAAGGAAGTAAGTTAACACTCGCCCCCAGGTCTAATAAAGCAGTGGTCGTGTGAGTATCCCCTAAGGTGCATTGTACAGTAGGACGACCAGGGTCCTTGTACTTAACGATTCCATTATGTTTCGTTAAAGTTGGAAACTGTTCAGTTAAAAAGGCATCTTTAGAAATCTTTGTCTTACGCTTAGTAGTGCACAACTCTTTAAGAAACTTAGCATGGTGAGGTAACTTTTTAATCGCTTCAAGAAAAGGTAAGTTTATTGTTAGATTTTTAAAAACTTCCCTAATCTCGTCAAAATTTGTATCTTTGTTTAACATAGCTAATTTCTGAGGAAACGGTGGTTTCTCTCTATATTTAGCATATGGATCAACAGGATGGTTAACCTTGCTTTTCTGTTTCTTAGGCTGTGGTTTAACTGGTACCTCTACAGTGGTAGGATCTTCAGTTTCTATTTTGGTATCTAGTGTAATATCTGGTGTAGGGACTACTGGTGGAGTAACTATAGACATAGTTACTTTGTTATTAACCACTCTGCCTGAACGGAGAGTGTTGATAAAATTTAGCTCACCAACATTTTCATTATCCTTACTAGTATTACCGTTCACTTAAAAGGCTGTGTTTGTTATTTTAGGATTAGTTATTGCTTGTCCTGGAAACACACCCACTACACCATAAGGGCCAATTTGTAACAGACGATATTTTTTATTTCTAACAGATATATCCGTAACCAAATAACTAACGGATATAATTGTTACTTATCAAGTTTTCGTTAGTAAAACCGTAATAGAAAATGAACATATTAAATATATTAAATAAAAGGCAAAAAAATAAAGGATTAATTGTTCTACCCGACTAGAACTCTCTCAAACCCCGACTCTCTCCATGCTATTCAAATCCGGGTTCCAAATATATCACCAGGATTTGAAGATGAAGACGACGCATCTGGTTCGATCTTCGATTAAACCGGAGGTACACCGTTATTTCTCTTCCTCACTTGAAATTTTTTATACTTGTTGTATCTGATTTGAAAGTGAAACCTTTACGGCGTTGCTACTCTAACTTCGAGGTGGACGATGAGAGAAGGGTAAGAGAATTGTCAAGTCAATTTCTTTGCATCAGCCAATCGAACCAAGTTAGTTATTCTAGGGTTTCTTTTTCTTTTTCCCTTTTAATTTGCTAGCTTTAATTCAAGTTTTTTCCCCCATTATATTTAGCTTTTGCTTTTGGCCAGATTCCGTTTCTAATCCTTCTTTCAATTGCAGTCAACACAAATTTCAACTCTCGCTCTCTCTTCATTTCTTCTTCAAATTTCAAGCAAGACAGGTGAGAATTAGGGTAGTTTAAAAAGCATAACACCGTGACTGTACCATGAGCCCTGTTAAATGTTAATATGACTGTCAATTTTGGTAGTACTGTATGTTGTATGTTGGATCAGGAAATAAATTCCTTAACTTAAATTTTAATCAGACGTCTTTGTTTATGACGTGAATTTTTAGTGTTGGTTGATTTGTATCATTTGATTTAAGATTTTTCTCACACTTAATATATTTTCAAGTACTAAAAGTGTATGTGCCTTAGTCCCAATGTTTTAGCATGTAGCCATTATGCTAATTGACACTCTGTTGTTCAGATTAACATAATGGAGGATTTTATACTTTTGCATTTACTTCTGTTCAATATAGTTGTTAAAAGCTCAAACTGTCCATTTTGACGTCCTCCTTTTGAATTCCAAAGATTTAGTTTGGAAGTTCATGTCATCATCGTATTATATTTTCTTTGTGCTTTGACGTGAGCTATCCTGAAGTTGTCATGCTCAAAACTATATTTAATGTTTAGTCTGCAGGGTTTTAGAAAATATGCCACTTTATGATATTCTAAATGAGTTTCAGAAGGGTCACAGCCATATAGCTGTTGTTCTAAAGGATCTTTCTCACTCAAACAAGGTGATGCATGTGGAGCCTAAGCTGAATCGCAGAAAGCACAAGGTCCCATCTGTTAAAACTGTACATTTGGAAGGTGAGATGAAGAATAACTCTCTGTTCTCTTTTGCATGTGTGGTAGCTAGCTTGGTTGGTAAAGTCTTCACTGCTCAGATACATTGTTCGCGCACCCTTCACTCTTGTTTGCTCTTCCTCGCTAGTTTATAGTGACTTTTGTCCGAAGAAGTAGAAATACATAAATAATGTTAATTTTCAGTTATCTCGGTTATTGGGACTCCGTCTAACCTTTGGAATGTGATATTATATGTTAAAGGATATATTATTTGAGGAAGGGAATGATAAATATTTGGTCTCATGTAAAATCTAGTACTTTCATCTTTAAATTGTTTATGGGGAATTGGCGTGAAGTGAAGTGTCAAATCACAAAATCTACTTCAAAGTGATCTAGTGGTACTTGTGATCTCAAACGCCTGTGTGAAATTTTATTAGTTGGCAGAGTGAAAGATAACCAAGTCCATGGTAACCTATTAATGTGACAAAGCCGTCCATTGAAATTTTGGTGCAAGTTATATTCCTGGGAGATTTAATCTGTTGGATTATTACACTTGTTTACATTTGAGATTCAATAGCATGATCTAAGATTTTAATAGATCTTTTATGTTTTAGGAGAAGAAGATTGTACATCCAACATTTTCTGTTGAGCATATCTTTGGAGGAAGTAGGTTCCATTGTGGCTGTATTTGGTCTTGGCACTGTTGGTCTTGCAGTAAGTCAAACACTGTTTCATATTACCTTCTAATACTACACAGGCTATAGTTAGTGTTATTTATTCTTTATTTCTTTGTTTGTTTGTAATCTAGTAGGTTGCAGAAGGTGCAAAAGCAGTCGGTGCTTCACGTATCATTGGTTTTTGCTTCTTTCAGAATGATCATGATCCATCAAATTAGTGGCAGAGACACCATGCAAGTTGCTCTGTTTTCTTCTCTCAGATGTGGTGTTCCTACTGGTGAGCATTCTATCCAGTTCTAATGTTTTACTTTGGATATATAGAGTCTTCTTTTTGACCTCCAATATGTTTTAAAGCTTAAATGAGCATAAATTAATACATAAATCTGAGCCAATTCTTCTTACAAAGAACAAAATTCCAGGTCATTGTCGAAATCAGAAAAGCAAGAAGGTTCTCATTTGTGATTGATTAGGTTTAATAAGTTGTAGAAAAAAAAAGCATAACAAAGTGTATCTGGACCCCGTTATGTTGGAAGTTGGAACTAGGAATCTGGTTGTAGGTGCTTACAAAGGACATAATTGATTTCCAAACGTGAATGTCAAACTTGTTGTCAGCTACGTTCAGACCTTACCTTACCGAGACAGCCATAGAAAACTGCATAGGCCATATACTAACATATGTAGATGGTCATTTTTGGATGCCATGGTCTTTTGATAGGACCAGTGATGTAAGTTTCTTTAGATCCCAGAAATAAGAATGGAATTGAAACATGCTTTCTTGCATTTGTTTGGTTACAGAATCTAACAAATGAAGGTGTATCCTTTTCTAATTCCGATAATATAAGTTTCTTTGTAATGCTGTTTCTTTGTAATTTTACGACTATTTCATGTATTTTTTTCAAATTGCTTAATTGGTATCATCTTGGGGATGCATCCGCTACTCTGTCATTGACCTCTCTTGCGTACTCCATTGAAGCCATATCCAAAACTGTCAAGGGAAAAGAATATGCCCACCATGAAATGTTGAAACTTCATGGATTTCTGGAATAAGGTAGGCTTTCACATCTGTTTTGTTTTAGGAGACAATACATAATGTTAGTTGCAAACTTGCAATGTTATTGGATTGGGTTTGGATTCCAACAATTTCCTTAAGAGTGTTGATTTAGACCTTGTGCTTCTGTTTTAATAATTAGAGATATATTAGGAATTTCCATAATCCCATCCCATCCCCTAGTTTTTTATTACTTAATGTCGATTTTCTTGATTTTATTGAACCAGTAATGTAAGTATTTAATCTAGTCAAGTATGAATAAAATCCTGCAATAACTTTGTCAGTTTTCAATTCAGTTATATAAACTTATAATCCATTTGATATCTACAAGTGGTCTAGTGAGAGTATCTGGCCGTGGTTATTCGATCTTGTTTGATGCCTTACTTTCTTATTGTTTTATTCTTGAAGGAGAAAATGGATATTTAGTCCAAACTTGCATATGCTTTTGGTAGTGAGATGTTTGAATGGACACAAAGACAATGCTCTCCTGAACTTTGTTCTACACTTGTAAAAAATAAGGTATTTTATTCAAACTGCCGATACTTTTTCCTCCATTATTAAATTACTGTTCATCTGCTAAAGAAACGAGTTGTTTGCTTCCATAGTATTAAAACCGATACATTATTGAAATGCAGGTTTCATCTCGAAATGAGTTTGAAAATGTTCAGGAGAATAATGAGGTGGGTTCACAGTATTTTACTCCTAGCAGAGAGGAGCCTCTTTCAGACGAAACAAAAAGTATAAATCACAAACAATGTAATGAGAGCACAGAGATGGATTCTTTTGCAAGTAGTTTACTTTGTGGATGAATAAAATACACTAGAAGTATTATTTGAAGTTCATCGTTGAGGTTGTAGTATATATATTTGTTAAATTATTTGAATGGTAGAGTTGGTGTAATTTGTGGATGAATATAAGTGGTTTTATATTGTTATTACTTGGTTGATTTTTATTTATTTTTTATAAAAGTTGTCTATTTCGTAAGATTTGGTAGAGTGTACAGTGGATGCCAATCCAAAGTCACATGGAGTATTGACTGATTCTTGTAGGGGGTGCAGGTATCCCCAAAATTAAAACTGATTTTTTTTTAAAAATATATCGACCATTAGTAACGGATATTTCCGTTACAAACAATAGTTAAGTAAATAGCCCGGTCCATTACTAACGGATATATCCGTTAGAAATGACAAATTTAATCGGCCACCAACAGTTAGCTATTTGTTACAAAAAAATTTAGTAACGGATATAACCGTTACTAAAATTATTATTAGTAACGGTTATATCCGTTACTAAATTTGGCCTAAGTGAGAGTGATGCCCCAGAGCTAACGGATATAACCGTTAGTAAAAATATAAGTAACGGATATAACCGTTAGTAAATGCCTTTTCTGGTGTAGTGACCTTTGGGTTGTACTTTCTCTTGTGCTAACTGCTGTAAGGAAAGTTGGATTGCATGTAAAATCTGTTGTTGGGTTTGCATAAAGGCATCAAAATGATCAGGTTGTGGAGGAGTGTTAGCTATAGGTTGTGTGATAGGAACTATGTCACGTTATTATTAATGGGTGGATTTTGATAGTTATTATTTAATGGCACGATTCCTCTATTAGCGTTATAATTATTATTGTTATAATTATTATAATTTCCTTGTCCTTGCCTTGGTTGAGCTTGGTTATAATTGTTTGCTTGCCTAACATTTGGGTTAAACAACCTTGGAGGTTGTTGATTATTTCGCCAACCGAAGTTCTGGTTTTGTCGCCAAGCTGCGTTAGGTTCGCTATTAATGGAACAAATATTATCTTGTTGTGATGTTTGTTGCTCGTAAACAAGAGGATAATAAGAGTCAGGATGCTCTGGACTCAAACGGAAATTACATAGATTGGAGTTGACATTCATGACGGGAATAGGCTTTTGTTGAACAGAAATAGCCTCTACCTTTTTAGTGAGAGATTCGATTAAATTTTTAAGTTCAGTATCGGGTTTCATCTCAAACATACCGGCGGTTTTAACTGTTGTAGAAGAACTAGCGAAATGGGAGATATCGTCACTACCCCCCAATTATTATTACGTTTAGTTTGATCTTCTAAAAATTTATAAGCCTCTGAGGCTCCCTTACTTAGGAAACTACCCCCATTCATTATGTCAAGGACTTCTTTATGGTGGTGTAGAAGTCCTTTGAAAAAGGCACAAACTAACGTGCCTTTCGCTAGGTTATGGTGTGGACACTTGATAAGAAGATCGGTGAAACGATTCCCAGTCTCTGAAAATGATTCATGAGGATTCTGTCGAAAGAAATGAATCTTGGAAAGTATTTCATCGGTCTTCAGTGGTGGGTAAAAATATTCCATAAATAGTTGAACAAGTTTGGCCCACTAGTCCATAGAATTAGGCGTTTGGGCAGTTAACCAAGACGCCGCCTTATCGGCTAAGGTGAAAGGAAACACCCTCAGTTTAATTTGTTCAGCACCAACCGTAGGATGGTGGAATGTAGCAAGGACTTGGTCAATCCTATGCATGTGCTGATAAGATTTTTCATGGTATAACCCATGAAAAACGGGTAACAAATTAAATATATTTGGGGAAATTCGAAAATCCCCCACTAGGTCTGATAGAACGATGCAAGATTTAGGGCTATCGTTCAAGACTTTGTAAAAGTCAGAGAGAGGAGACTCTCTTTCTTCAGCCATTATTTCAGGTGGTGTGTGTGGTATATTAGCTAGAGGCGTAGTGAGTGGTATACTAGAAAGGCGTGTTTGTTGACATTGCCGGTTGATTACGTTAGGCGTTTTTCTTCGGCCTGACCTTAATCTCATGCAAGGCTAAGACCAATCTTAACGAAACACAACAACACTCCAAACAATCCAGATATGCTAGTATGAACCTCTAACAGGAGATGTGAGGTGTGGAAGAAAAGAGTACCTGAATGCCTCCTTGCTTCGCTTATGAATAGCGTATTGTATACGCGTGCTCAGTGTATATAACAAGTTAGAACACTGAAAGCCTTGAAGAAATGGAAGTTTGAAACAAACCTGTGGAAATTGGGTAGTTTTAGCAGAGGGCGCGGGTGGCGCTCAGAATAGGCCTAGGTCGGGCGCGGGTCGCGCTCAGGTCAAACTGGAGCTCCAGGCGCTTCAGCGTGGGGGGCGTTCGAACTTACCCTTGGTAGGGCGTGGGTGGCGCTCAGGTAAAAAATCAAGTTCCAGGCACTTCAGCGCAGGGGGTGCTCGAGTTTTGCTTTGGCAAGGCGCGGGTCGTGCTCAGCTAAAAATTGGAGTTCCAGGCATTTAGGCGCAGGTGGCGCTCCAATTTAGCCTGCCTAGGGCGCGGGTCACGCTCCTTGTAATTTTGCAAAGAAAATTTCAGTGTTGAAATGGACAACCACATTTTGAATCAAACAAGGGTGGGTGGGTTATGGGACTTTGGAAGACTAACAATTCTAAAGAAAATAATACTAAAGGGAACTAAGATGGCAGCGGCGCCATTTGATAAACTTAAAATTAACAATTTGACTCATGAATAGAATGATAAAATTCCAACGAAAGTAAAACTAAAACTATACAAAGACTATATTTATCAAAAAAATTTCTACTCTCGATTCTATCGAAATAGATTTGGAGTAAAAGATTTGTTCCACTCCTAGGTCTTTAGTATTTACTATTTTCTAATATTATCAGTCCTAGCCAAAGTTAATGAGAGTAATGGTGGGAATTATACTACGATGTGAATTCAACTACAAGACACGAATAACGAAATGACTGAAAATACTAAGGTTTGAATCTAGATAAAGAATTAGGGGGGATTTAATCCACCTTGAATCCAACTTAATAAACTAGCATAGATTGTTGTAATCAAATTCTTACGTTCTTACGATAAGAATTGATTGTTTTAATCCCTAATCATTCATGGCAATCTCTACCAACTAATGACTAGCATGTGAGGAAGTTCTATCCATTCTCATGGCGAATCAACTACCTTCTAGAGTGGAATAGACTCTTACAACGATTCTATACTATACAATCAAGTTTTCATCAAGGCTTCATCAAACCCCTCTAATGGAGGTTTAGCCTTGATTCTTAAAACTATCATTTCTCATGGAATTCAAACAAGACATCATATAAATATTCTAATTTTAATAATATAAAGTCTCTAATCAATAATTCAAAACTAAACTAATAACTATGAAATGATTAACAACTAAGATCAAAATTAATTCTAATGAATTTAATAATTAAACTAGATTATAATTAACTAATTATGAAATAAAGACAACTAATTTATGAATTTAACAATACTAAAACTAAATAAAACTTTAATCAATAAACTAAATTGGAATGAAAATGAATACTTTATTATGAACTAATATTGATTCAAAAATAGTAATGTACTTGTTCTAATACCAATTAATTGAAAGTTAAAACTAGATCTAAAAACAATAATTGAAAACTAATTAATGGAATAAAACTTCAAAACTAGATATAGAATTCTCTCTAATGGCTACTTGCTACCTAACTAAGTATATCTTAAGAGTTAAGTCTTGTGTCTTGAAATGGAGGAGACCAGATCTATATTTTTGTGCATGGGCTGAGGAGCCATGTTTTGGGCCGGAAACTCGAGCCCAAAACCCAATATCTTCAGTCCAGAGGGCCTTTTTCTGCTGGATCTGACTTCAACAGACTTTTCATCCACTTTTGCTCCTTTGATTAGGTCAAGGTTTAGACCATTGGAAAGCTCTTTCCGAGCCGGTCGTTTTGACATAAGGTAGGCCTAATTGCGAGGCCTGAGTCCAAAGATACGGTCTTTGGAAGTTCTGCTAACTTTTGTGTACTATTTCTACTCTCGTTGACTTTGACTTTTCAGCTTTTGACCGGGCTTTACAAAGGCTTTTTCTCCTTGAATCTTGGCCTTTAATCACATAACTTCTTAGCAACCAACTCTTGCTCTTTTTTCTCGCCAAAGTGGCACATTTCTGAACATAATTGACTTCAATGCCTGAAATACATAAAAACACGTAATCAGTATTAACTCTTATTTATTACTTGCATAATTGGTCTAAAAGTATTATTGTTAAAGGGTTAAAACTACAGTTTTGGGCTTTTATCAGTTATTAGCACCTTGGTTGGGCCTCTGAAATGAGTTCATATTGTACTCTCCAATTGATGCATGTTGATAGTAAACAGGACATTCTAGAGTTACATGGGAAGTATCCGAACAGACTTTGCAGTATTGGCTAGCTTGCATGATTACGAGAGATTTAGCTTGAGACTTGTTGATCTTGGAGGGATTCATGGAGAACTGGTTGAATTTCTTACTTAGAGTTTCAATGTTGGTAGCCAGGCTGACCAATGTAAACTTCAGTTCTTGATCTGATTGTTCATGTGCTTAGTAACCAAATTGCTTTGGCTCCCCCTCCATGTTAGCTACATCCTCATTGCTAGTAGTCCATTGTTGTGTTTCTTCAGCTAAATTCTCGAGAAAGTTGTAAGCTTCCTCTTTATCCATTGATGTAAACTTGCCTTTGTGCATTGACTGTATCATTTGCTTGTTCATCATTGAGAGTCCTCGATAGAAAATTTGAGCCAGTATGCTCTTATCATAACCATGAGGTGGACATGAGACTAGCAGATTATTGAATTTCTCCTAGCTTTGATGATATTCTTCAGTCACCTTCCCTTTGAAATTGCTGATGGCTTGCTGCATGGCATCTGTCTTCTGGGGTAGGTAAAACTTGTTCATAAACTTCGTTATCAACTTCTCCCAGTTGTTGATTGAATTGATCGGTTGGGCAATTAACCATTCGAATGCTTTACCTTCGAGTGAGAGTGGCAAAATAATTAACTTGATACTCTCATCCCTGATATTCTGGTTTTTGAAAGTTCTTAGGACTGATAGAAATTTGTTCATGTGAACATATGGCTGAACATTGTCTGAACCAATGAACTTTGGAAGCATAGAGATTACTGATGCTCTAAGTTCAAACTAGTTAGATTCTGTCTCTGGAAAAACAATACTGCTGGGTGGGTCTCCAATGATTGGCGAATAGAAATCGCTCAGCTTCTTCCTCTGCTGTGCTTGCATAGGTGGGATAGCTTCAGGATTATTTAGGTCCACAACATCTCCATCATTGCGTGCGGCCATTGTATCAATCTTGTCTAGTATTCTTGTGAGTCGGTTGTTAAACCTTGTCCACTGTTGTCTTCTTACTGGACGACGATTGGGATGACGGGGCAAACACTAGAAAATGCTATGCAAAGATGACGAAAAACTATCATACTATGCTTGAATGCAATTAAACTAATATGCAACTATTCTAAATTATACTAATATGCAAAACTACTTTCCTTCAACTGGGTTGGGCTTTGCAGCTAGTATCTCACCCGTTGTCTAAAGTTGTCTCTTCTAGGGTTATAGTGAATCACTTGGATTGCTTAAGTACCACGGCCCATAGACGATAGTCTGTTTGTCAAGATTCAGACAAGAAACACTAGAGTTTGATATTTCACTGTGTTGGCTTACAACTTCAATTGTTGAAAAGGTCCTAAATGCAATTATACTAAAAAGCAATAATACTAAACTACGATGCAATTATACTAAGAATGAAATAAAAAGAATGAAGATTCGACTAACCTGGATGGTAGATCTTGTCTTCAAGATGTCCTTCAAGCTTCTTTCTTTCTTAAAAGGATGGATGATGCGGCTAAAATTAACTCAAAATCCAAAGTTCTAATCTTGAAAGAAAACGTTAAACATAAACAACTTAAAACGGCAGCGACGCCATTTGACACTTGCTCCTTTTTGTGCGTGAGATGGTATATGGATGATGTTGATAGATGATGGTCATTAAACAAAATAGAAGCGTATCAAAACATAATTATCCCTCAATAAGTAAAGGATGAGTAGGGTATCGTTCCACTTTTAAGTGTATGTTATATGAAGGACAGCACTGGAAAGGGGGGTTTGAGGGATTAAAAACTATGATTGTAGAGATTTTAGATTCTAATGTTAAACTAAACTAAACTGACTAAAGTATTGAGAATTTATAAGAGAGGGAATTCAAGAGATTAGAATCCACCGATGCTTTCGATCTGTGACCTTTTGCTTCATGGTTGTTGATAAGTGCTAAAAAAGTGCTATTTAACCCTCGATTATGCCTCTTGTTTAGCCATCTTAGTGGACTAATAGTATTTATAAGTTATATTTTATAATTCTACAGGAGAAAAAGTGAGTTTTGTGGAATATTAGAGAAGAAGGGGTAAAACGGAGCAATTCGGAGCATTAAGGATCACATGGGAAGCCCGTGGACAATCATGGAGAAGGCCAAGGAATTGAAGCTATTAAAGATGCGACTTAGACCAATTTTAAAGCCTATTTGGAAGCCCGAGGCCAAAGGATTCGTTGCTTGGACCAAAGCTCGCAAAAGAGGATAGAAGGATAGAGCAGAAGAGACAAAATAGGCTAACTTGTCTGGGACGCATGGATCAAGCGTCCAGACGCATTGATTGCGTCTGAGATGCATAAATAGTGCATCCAGACGCATGGATTGACAATGTAGCCAATTTCTTCTCAGTTTTAGAGACGAAGTTGGACTCTGAAAGAAGTCTATTTGTATTAGGAAACAAATGACGGTTTGGAATGCTTCTAGAGCTCATTGTAACCTCTATGAATAGAGGACCTAAGTGCCTCATGTAATCTGCCAATTCACTTATACTCTTGTCTCTAGAACTTGAGGCAGAGAGAGATTAATAATAAAAGATCGGTTTTAACTAGCTGAGTCTTAATAAATTAGTCTTTATAGTCTTATGTTCTTTGACTCTTCTTCTTCTTCTCGTTCTTCGTGTTCTTCCTTCTTTATGGAAGGCTAATCTTCTCATTCAAGGGAGGAGATGAAGCCAGTGCTTAAGGTTTAATGATTCTTCTGGTTCATGGTGTTCTTCAATCAGGTTAGTTCTTTATTTTTTAGTTATTAGTTCCATTGCCCACACAAGGGGATGGAAGTATAGAATAGGGTTTATGTTTTGCAATATTAATATCATGTTAGTGTTCTTTACTTTTCTTCTAGTAGTATAATTCTTTAAAGTTAGGGAAATATTCTTTGTGTTTCCTTAGAAGGGGTAGCTCAGGGAGTGGCTGCCTAGGGGAAGTATTCTTTGTGTTTGCCTTAAGTGGTGATTCATTGAATGGCCGCCCTATATGAAGTACTCCTTGATGTTGCTCTTGGTAATACATTGAATGGCTACCCGAGCTTTCATAAAAGGAAAGAAGATATTAATAGCATAAACATAGGAACAACCTTAAGTAGAGTTAATTGTTAACGATGTTTTAGATCGAGGGGCATCGACACTCGCTCGATTGCCTAATTGTAGTCTACATGTAAGAACAACCATGAAGCAGAAGGTCATAGATTAAAAGTATTGGTGGATTCTAATCTCTTGAATTCCCTCTCTTATAAATTCTCAATAGTTTAGTTAATTTAGTTTAGTTTAGCATTAGAATCTAAAATCTCTACAATCATAGTTTTTAATCCCTTAAACCCCTTTCCAGTCCTGTCCTTCACATAACATACACTTAAAAGTGGAATGATACCCTACTCATCCTTTACTTATTGTGAGATAATTAGGTTTCGATACGCTTCTGGTTTGTTCAACGACCATACACCATCTACATACACAAAAAGAGGCAAGGTCAAATGGCGCCGTTGCCGTTTTAAGTTGTTTATGTTTAACGTTTTCTTTCAAGATTAGAATTTTGGATCTTGAGGTAATTTTAGCTGCATCATCCATCCTTTTGAGAAAGAAAGAAGCTTGAAGGACATCTCAAAGACAAGATCTACCATCCAGGTTAGTCGAATCTTCATCCTTTTTATCTCATTCTTTGTATAGTTGCATCATACTTTAGTTTTATTGCTTTCTTAGTATAGTTGAATCGTAGTTTAGTTTTATTACTTTCTAGTATAATTGCATTTATGACCTTTTCAACAATTGAAGTTGTAAGTCAACACAGCGAAACATCAAACTCTAGTGTTTCTTGTTTAAATCTTGACAAACAGACTATCGTCTGTGGGCCGTGGTACTTAAGCAATCCAAGTGATTCACCATAACCCTAGAAGAGACAGCTTTAGACAACGGGCGAGATACTAGCTGCAAAGCCCAACCCAGTTAAAGGAAAGTAGTTTTGCATATTAGTATAATTTAGAATAGTTGCATATTAGTTTAATTGCATTCATGCATAGTAGGATAGTTTTTCATCATTTTCGCATAGCAAGAATACTAGACAAGATTGATACAATGGCCGAATGCAATGATGGAGGTGTTACGAAACCGAATAATCCTGAAGCTATCCCACCCATGCAAGCACAACAGAGGAAGAAGCTGAGCAATTTCTATTCGCCAATTATTGGAGACCCACCCAGCAGTATTGTTTTTCCAGAGACAGAATCTAACCAGTTTGAACTTAGAGCATCAGTAATCTCTATGCTTCCAAAGTTTAATGGTTTAGACAATGTTCAGCCATATGTTCACATGAATAGATTTCAATTAGTCCTCAGAACTTTCAGGAACAAGAATATCAAAGATGAGAGTATCAAGTTGATTCTTTTTCCGCTCTCACTCGAAGGTAAAGCCTCCGAATGGTTAACTGCACAGCCGATCAATTCAATAGACAACTGGGAGAAGTTGAGAACAAAGTTTATGAATAAGTTCTACCCACCCCAGAAGACAGATGCCATGCAGCAAGCTATCAGCAATTTCAAAGAAAAAGTGACTGATGAATATCATCAAAGCTAGGAGAAATTCAATAATTTGCTAGTCTCATGTCCACATCATGGATATGACAAGAGCACACTGGCTCATTTTTTCTATCAAAGACTCTCGATGATGAACAAGCAGATGATACAGTCAATGCACAAAGGCAAATTTACATCAATAGATGGAGAGGAAGTTTACAACTTTCTCGAGAATTTAGCTAAAGAAACACAATAATGGACTACTAGCAACGAGGATGTAGCTAGAATGGAGGGGGAGCCAAAGCAATTTGGTTAACAAGCACATGAACAATCAGATCAAGAACTGAAGTCTACATTGGCCAGCCTGGCCACCAGCATTGAATCTCTGAGTAAGAAATTCAACCAGTTCTCTATGAATCCCTCCAAGATCAACAAGTCTCAAGCTAAATCTCTCCCAATCATGCAAGCTAGCCAATACTGCGAAGTCTGTTCAAACACTTCCCATGCAACTCTAGAATGTCTTGGTTACTATCAACATGCATCAGTTGGAGAGTATAATGTGGACTCATTTCAGAGGCCCAACCAAGGTGGTAATAACTTTCAAGGCTATTATTGGAGACAGAACGCTGGACCCCCAGGTTCTCAAGATCAAAGTTATATTCCACAGACAAGTCAAGCTTCACAGTTGGTCCCTCAACAATAATTATACTCTCAACAGAATTCCAATATAAGTGGAGAGTTAGTGCTTGATCCTAGGAGAAATTATGCCACACCTGCCAACCTGGAGAATGCAATTATTTTGCTATCACAGAAAAATCAGAAGTTTGAAAGTGTTCTAGAGTTTCTTGCATAGTCTCAGCTCAATCTCTAGCAATCTCAGGAAAGTCAATGTTCTAGAATGGAGTCTCTAGAGGCTAAGATCGACCAACTCACTACTACTTTGTCTGTAAAGACACAAGCCACTCAACCTAGCTTATTGGAACCAATATCAAGGAGTAAAGATGTATGCCACATTGGGACAACTTCTAATACTGATCACCTCCATGATCAGGTCAGCTCAGTTACTACTCTTAGATCAGGATTGAAGATAGACAACAAGGTTGACTTACCTTCTCATGATGACATTGCTACAGAGCAATCGGTCAAAATTTCAAATGAAGTTCAAAAGGAAGTGGGGGAAATCCTTTCCACTCCCATTTGTCAAGATGACCAAGACAAGATACGTAAGAATGCCAAAGAGAAAGAAGAGCAAACACATGCTGATGTGTTTGTACCAAAGGCACCTTTTCCTATATTTTTTGCTCAAAGCAAAAAGGATAAGCAATTTTTAGAGATGAAGGAGGCATTTGAGAAAGATAACATCAATATCCCCTTTCTCAAAGCAATCAAGCAGTTGCCATCATATGCCAAATTCTTGAAGGATGCATGCAACATAAAGAGAAGTACTAATGTTCCAAAGCGAGCGTTTCTAGCTGGACAAACAACATCTATTATCCATCAGCAAGCTCCAGTCAAGCTCAAAGATCTAGGAAGTCCTACAATATCAAGCAAGATAGGAGAAAAACTTATGGGTAATGCTATTTTAAATCTTGGTGCTAGTGTTAATCTCTTGCCATATCATGTGTACCAAGCGTTGGGCCTGGAGAACCTAAAGCCTACACAAGTCAAATTGAAGTTAGCTGACCGCTCTACCAAGATTCCCAGAGGCATAGTTGAGAATGTTCTTGTTCAAGTAGCTGATTTCTACTATCCAGTGGATTTCATTGTGATAGACACCAAGGAGGCCTTTGATAAAATTCCAATTATTCTAGGCCGACCTTTCCTCGCTATCGCAAAAGCTTTGATAAATTGTCATAACGGTGAAATGAAGATCAACTTTGGTAAGATGTCCATGGACATAAATATCTTTCACCTGTTGCATAAGGATTGTGATGACGCCAAAGGTGGAGAGGTGTACTTCCTTTCCATTCGAAGATACAATTGAGAGTGCTCAATCTACAGAAAACTGTGATGAACCTGAGAACCCAACCACAGAGGCATTGCTAGACATGTTCTTGTAATCTTTACAGAAAATTCAGGATTTAAGTGAGCAGAATGGAAAATTGGCAGAGAGAGTATCATATCTTGAGAAGATGAACTCTACATTTAAGGATGAACAACAGACTTCTTCCCAGAAAAATCAGTTACTAGAGAATCAGCTTAAAGAAGTTTTGGAAAAACAACAGAATCTAGATACTGAAATGAGTCTTTTAAAGCAGAAAGTGGACCATATTGATAAGAAGCATTGCACTATTGAAGCTTCTTCTACACCATCATTATCTGAATGAGAGAAGTATGTGAACCAGTCTACTGCCCACCTTGAGCGCAGTCAGCCAGACATCCATTATCATCACTGTGGTGGTAAAGGGCACATCAGATACTATTGTCCTGTTAGAAAGAAAGATTTTCATCAATCTTCTACACAGAGGAACCACAAGGCCTATTACACAATCATCAGACCTGATATAGTTCAAGGTAGAGAAGCAATTTCACCAGCAATCTTTCCGGCATATCAAGGAATATTTTTGACAACCCACAAGGTGAGACCTCCTTGTCCTCCAAACATTCATCAGATTTGGGTAAGAAAATCTGATCTCCTCACTCCAAATTGATAATGCATGATATATAGTCTTAGGGATCTGACTTAAAAAGACCTAACAAAAAAAAAAAAAAAAAAAACTTGGTAAAAGGAAATGTTCTTATTTTTGGGATTAATTTTGATATTCGGCATCAATGGTAACATCTTCCCTTTTTCTCATTCTTTTCATTTACTTAATTTCTATACATTGAGGACAATATATATGTTAAGTTGGGGGAGGGTGTACTTGAGAAATGAATTTCGAAAATTAGTTTTCAAAAACAAAAATTTTTTTGTTTCTATATCAGTAGCATGAGAAAAATGAATTTTAATGACGAGTCTGGGATATAGATTCTATACTGCTTAGTGTTGAGTTTGATAGATAGTTGATATTATTGATTTCATTACCGCTTAGACTATTTATTATGCTCGGACATAGTTCTTGTTGATATAATTCTTTATCAAGGCACCACCACCATAATACTTGGTCAGTTTTGTGTACTTTTGCTAGAAGAGAGATTTAAACCCCTAGTAAACTGGAAGTAGAATTTTTAGACTTAGCCCGTAAGACTTGAGCTTTATACCCATTCTTTGGAGAGCTCTTATGAAAAATCCGAGTCTTAGTGACTCAACATCTTTTAGTTCTTTATGTCGTTGTAATATAGTCTCATTATTTGTTGATTTGGTTAATCATGAAGTGACATCAACTGGGGAGATAGCCATTAGGTTTTGTAGTCTATTCGAAACAGAGTATCATACTGATAAGTTAAGTAGTGAACCCATTCAGCCTTTATCCCACCTAGTAGGACCATCATGTTAAACCCTTTTGAGCCTTACAATAAGCCATTTTCTTTCATAAAACCATTTACCCTTTACCCAACTCTAGACAAGGAGTATATCCAAAATCTTTATCAATCATACCCATATGTTTCTGAGAATACGAGGGGCATAAAGAGGAAGAAATAGCATAAAAGGAAGATTACAAGGAAATACCAGAGAGATATAATGAAGACCATCATTCTGTTCTAAGTGAAAGAAGCTAGTGGAAAACAAGCATATCCAGTACTAATCAAGGATATACCACTGAGCTAAACTAAAAAAAAAAAAAAAAAAAAAAAAAGTTGAACAGAATGGATGGAAAAGCTAAGACAAAGGAAGAATTTTCTCCGTAATACAGAATTTGAAGAAATCTTCCAAAGAATGAAGCAACCCTTAGTGTTTTCCAGAAATAACCTTTGAATCCTTTTTATCTTTCCTTCATAAACCAATACCCAAGCCAAGTTACAACCCATGACTTATCACTACAGTATGGTACAAAGTCTAGAATAGGTGAAAGGACCCAACACTTCATATGTGATTGACATTCTTTCCATGAGACTATTGTCATCTAGAAGTCTATTTTTCAAGGTAGTATGTGGGATGTTCATATGCATTATTCATTTCCCCACATACATGAGGTAAAATAGTATACCATCTTCTAAGATATTCTTTTCTGAGAGTATGACTAGTGAGGATTGAAAGTCGAGATTATCTGTCTAAAGGTAAACTAGGGATTCCATTTCTTGGATAGGAGAGTATAGGAGATTGACTAAGTACACACATAAGCCTTGATTGAGAATTTTGTCAATTTTTACAATCTCCCATCATAATCTATGAGTCTTTGCAGCAATGTAGTCAGCAATGGAGACCGTCTGTTAGAGTAAGCACTAAGTGGGTAAGGAATTTCTCTCTCTGAAAAATACTATCATTCTTGAACATGCTATTGATTGATTTTGTGGGTATATCACCTGAAAACCCTCACGAGACTATAACTCGTCCTTTTTGGGGAACTTAAAGGTTTAAAGCCTTGTTGCATATGGTAAATGCAATCGCGATGCCTACGAAAATGAGTTAGGATTTTATTTTTGTTATTAGGATGTGATTTTGATCACTTATCAATTTTTTATTTTATTTGCTAAGAGACTAGCAAAAGGCTAGTTGGGAGTTGTGATAAGTGCTCAAAAAGTGCTATTTAACCCTCGATTATGCCTCTTGTTTAGCCATCTTAATGGACTAATAGTGTTTATAAGTTATGTTTTATGATTCTACAGGAGAAAAAGTGAGTTTTGTGGAATATTAGAGAAAAAGGGGTAAAACGGAGCAATTCGGAGCATTAAAGATCACATGGGAAGCCCGTGGACAATCATAGAGAAGGACAAGGAATTGAAGTTATTAAAGATGCGACTTGGACCTATTTTAAAGCCTATTTGGAAGCCTAAGGCCAAAGGATTCGTTACTTAGACCAAAGCCCGCAAAAGAGGATAGAAGGATAGAGCAGAAGAGACAAAATAGGCTAACGCGTCTGGGACGCATGGATCGAGCGTCCAGACGCATTGATTGCATCTGAGACACATGAATAGTGCATCCAGACGCATGGATCAACACTGTAGCCAATTTCTTCTCTGTTTTGGAGATGAAGTTGGACTCTGAAAGAAGTCTATTTGTACTAGGAAACAAATGACGGTTTGGAATGCTTCTAGAGCTCATTGTAACCTCTATAAATAGAGGACCTAAGTGTCTCATGTAATCTGCCAATTCCCTTATACTCTTGTCCCCAGAACTTGAGGCAGAGAGAGATTAATAATAAAAGATCGGCTCTTCTTCTTCTCGTTTTTTGTGTTCTTCTTTTTTTATGGAAGACTAATCTTCTCCTTCAAGGGAGGAGATGAAGCCAGTGCTTAAGGTTTAATGATTCTTCTGGTTCATGGTGTTCTTTAATCAGGTTAGTTCTTTATGTTTTTAGTTATTAGTTCCATTGCCCACACCAGGGGATGGAAGTATAGAATTGGGTTTATGTTTTGTAATATTAATATCATGCTAGTGTTCTTTACTTTTCTTCTAGTAGTATAATTCTTTAGAGTTAGGGAAGTATTCTTTGTGTTGCCTTAGAAGGGGTAGCTCAGGGAGTGGCTGCCTAGGGGAAGTATTTTTTGTGTTTGCCTTAAGTGGTGATTCATTGAATGGCCGCCCTATTAGGAAGTACTCCTTGATGTTGCTCTTGGTAATATATTGAATGGCTGCCCGAGCTTACATAAAAGGAAAGAATATATTAATAACATAAACATAGGAACAACCTTAAATAGAGTTAATTGTTAACGATGTTTCGTCTAAGAGGGCATCGACACTCGCTCGATTGCCTAATTGTAGTCTACATGTAAGAATAACTATGAAGCAGAAGGTCGTAGATTAAAAGTATTAGTGGATTCTAATCTCTTGAATTCCCTCTCTTATAAATTCTCAATAGTTTAGTTAATTTAGTTTAGTTTAGCATTAGAATCTAAAATCTCTACAATCATAGTTCTTAATCCCTTAAACCCCCTCTCCAATCCTGTCCTTTACATAACATACACTTAAAAGTGGAATGATACCCTACTTATCCTTTACTTATTGAGGGATAATTAGGTTTTGATACGCTTCTGTTTTGTTCAACGACCATACACTATCTACATACAGAAAAAGAGGAAAGGTCAGTTGTTCTCACAAGTAGACTACAATTAGGCAATCGAGCAAGTGCCGATGCCCTATTGGATAAAACATCATTAACAACTAACTCTACTCAAGGTTGTTCCTATATTTATACTATTAATATCTTCTTTCCTTTTATGTGAGCTTGGGCAGCTATTCAATGAATCACCATCTAAAGCAAACACAAGGAATACTTCCCTTACTCTAAAACAATACACAACTAGAAGAAAAGTAGAGAATAATAATATAATATTCAATTATAATAAATAAAACCCTATTCTAGCATTATATTCAATTACAATAAATAAAAGCATGTCACTAGCAAATATTCAATTGCAATAAATAAAACCCTAAACTAGCATGATATTTGATTGCAATAAATAAAAACCTTAATCTATACTTCCATCCCATGGTCTGGGCAATGAAACTAATAACTAAAAACATAAAGAACTAACTTGATTGAAGAACACCATGAACCAAAAAAATCAACAAACCCTAAGCACCGGCTTCATCTCCTCCCTTGAAGGAGAAAATTAGCCTTCCATAAAGAAGGAAGAACACGAAGAACGAGAAGAAGAGTAGAAGAACATAAAACTAGAAAGAGTAACTTATTAAGACTCGGCTAGTTAAAACCGAATCTTTTATTATTAATCTCTCACTGCGTCAAGTTCTGGAGACAAGAGTATAAGTGAATTGGCAAATTACATGAGGCACTTAGGTCCTCTATTTATAGGGGTTACAATGAGTTCTAGAAGCATTCCAAACCGCCATTTGTTTCCTAATACAAATTAACTTCTTTCAGAGTCCAACTTCGTCTCCAAATCTGAGAAGGAATTGGCTACAATGTCGTTCCATGTATCTTGACAGACAATCCTTGTGTCTCACACTCGAGAGTTGCATCTGGATGCACGATAGGCACGTCTTTTGCTCCATCATTCTTTCCTCTCTTGCTCCATCATTCTTTCCTCTTTTGCGGGCTTTGGTCTAAGCAACGAATCCTTTGGCCTTGGCCTTCCAAATAGGCTTTAAAATAGGTCCAAATCGCATCTTTAATAGCTTCAATTCCTTAGCCTTCTCCATGATTGTCCACGGGCTTTCCATGTGATCCTTAATGCTCTGAATTGCTCCGGTTTACCTATTTTTCTCTAATATTCCACAAAACTCTCTCTTTCACTTGTAAAATCATAAAACATAACTTACAAACACTATTAGTCCACTACGATGGCTAAACAAGAGGCATAATCGAGGGTTAAATTGCACATTTTGAGCACTTATCATTGGTACAACCAGACGATCTTATATGGAAGCTGCAGCTCAACATGTTCGATGACCAATGAAAGTTCAGGAACTCCCCTCTCTAGAAAAAATGGGTGAGTATCCTGCTATCACCATTCCGGAAACAGTTTATGAAAAAGGTTTACTCTTTTGTAAATATTGTTTGGTCGGCAGAATCGATTTACAGAAGGTGACTTTAGACAGAGTCCGGGTACTAGGGAAATAAATATTGATAAAAGCCCAAAACTGTAGTTTTAACCCCTTTAACAATATCGTTTTTGACCAATTATGTGATTAATAAGTAAGAGTTAGTACTATTATCGTGTTCTTATGCATTTCAGGCATTGGAGTCAAATATGTGCAGAAATGCGCCCCTTTTGCGAGATAAATGAGCAAGGGTTGGTTTCTAAAAATTTCTATGATAAAAGGCCAAGAGTTAAGGAGAAAAAGCTTTTTTAAAGCACGGTCAAAGCTAAAAAGTCAAAGTCAACGAGGGCAGAAACATCACACAAAAGTCAGCCGAACTTCTGAAGGCTGTATCTTTGGACTCAGACCTCGGAATTGGGCCTACCTTATGTCAAAACGACCCGCTTGGAAAGAGATTTCCAATGGTCCCAGCCTTGACCCAATCAGAGGAGCAAAAGTGGACAAAAAGTCTATTGAAGTCAAATCCAGCTGAAAAGCCCTTTGTGGACTGAAGTACTGAGGTTTTGGGCTCGATTTTCTGGCCCAAAACAGGCTCCTCAGCCCATGCACGATTTTGTGGATCTGGTCTCCTCTATTATATTCTAGAAAGTAATTAGTTCACTATGAGAATGGGTTTGATTGTTTCACATGCTAGTTGTTAGTCGGTAGAGATTACCATGAACAATTAGGGATTAGAAACACCCAATTGTTATGCGAAAGCATTTTAATTCGGATTACGATATTTCTTCATTAGTTTATTAAGTCGAATAAAGGTGGAATCAAATTCCCCTAATTCATTATCATATTGTCAATTTAGTATTTCCGTAGTTGAATTATCGTATCTTGATTAGTTGAATTACCATCGTAGTATAAATTCCATCGTTACTCTCATTGACTTTGATTGATTGATTATTGTAGTTAACATTGAATTCTAAAGAACTAGGAGTGGAACAAATTCTCTACTCCACTTATTGCAATAGCATCGAGAGTGTAGAAAACTTTGATAATATTAAGTTGAAATAAGTTTTAGTTTTATTTACGTTTGAGTTTTACTTAGTTTTACTTACCTTTTATCAAATGGCGCCGCTGCCATCTTAGTTATGTTTAGAATTGTTTTCGTTAGTATTCTTAGTCTTCCCAAAGTCTCATTAAACCCACCCACCCTTGTTTTGTTCTAACAGTGATTATTTGGTTCGGAAACTAAAAAAAATTTCCAAGAAAAAGCCTGAGCATGACCTGCGCCCATCCAAGGCAACGTTCGAGCGCCCCGTGCGCTGACATGCCTGGAACTCGAGTTACACAAGGAGCGCGACCTGCGCCCATCCAAGGCAAAGTTCGAGCGCCCCCTGTGCTGACACGCCTGGAACTCGAGTTACACAAGGAGCGCGACTTGTGCCCTATCTAGGCTACTTGTGAGCGCGACCTGCACCCTCTTCTAAACAGCCCGATTTTCATCGGTTAGTACAAACTTCTATTTCTTAAAGTTATTAAATGTTTCTAACTTGAAAAATACACTAAACTCGCGTATACAAGATGCTATTCATAAGCGAAGCAAGGCGGCATTCAGGTACTTCTTTCTTCCACTCCTCGTATCTCCTGTTACAGGATTTATACTAGCATATCAGGGCTGTCTTGACTGTTGTCGTGTTTATTTAATATTGGACTTAGCCTTGCATGAGATTATGGTCAAGTAGAGAAAAAACAATTAACGTAATCTATCATGAACGTCAACACACAAACCTATCTATTATACCACACACTATACCTGAAATAATGGCTGAAGAAAGAGAGTCTCCTCTCTCTAACTTTTACAAAGCCTTAAACGATAGCCCAAAATCTTGCATCGTTCTTGCAGACCCAGTGGGGGATTTCTGAATCCCCCCAAATATATTTAATTTGTTACTCGTTTTTCATGGGTTAGACCATGAAAAACCTGATCAGCATATGCGTAGGATTGAACAAGTCCTTACCATATTCCATCATCCTACGGTTGGTGCGGAACAAATTCAATTGAGGGTGTTTCCTTTCACCCTAGCAGACAAGGCGGCATCTTGGTTAACTGCTCAAGTGCTTAATTCTGTGGACTCATGGGCCAAACTTGTTCAACTATTTATGGAATATTTTTACCCACCACTGAAGACAGATGAAATGCTTTCCAAGATTCATTTTTTTCGACATAATCCTCATGAATCCTTTTTAAAGGCTTGGAATTGTTTCACTGACCAGCTTATAGAGTGTCCACATCATAACCTTGAGAAAGACATGTTAGTTCGTGCCTTTTCCAAGGGACTTTTACACCACCATAAAGAGGTCCTAGATATAATGAATGGGGGCAGTTTCCTCAGTAAAGGAGCCTCAGAGGCTTATAAGTTTCTAGAAGATCAAACAAAGCGTAATAATAATTGGGTGGGGGGGGTGATGATATCTCCCGCTCCGCTAGTTCTTCTTCAACAGTTAAGGCTACCAGTATGTTTGAGGTTAAATCCAATCCTGAGCTTAAAACTCTAATTGAATCCCTCACTAAAAAGGTAGAAGCTATTTCTGTTCAACAAAAGCCTACCCCTGTCATGAATATCAACTTTATTCTATGTAATTTTTGTTTGAGTCCTGCGCATCCCGACTCCTATTGTCCTCTAGTCCATGAACAACAATCCGCACAGTCAGACAATGTTTGTTCCATTAATAGCGAACCTAACACACCTTGGTGACAAAACCCCAACTACGGTTGGCGAAATAATCAACAAGTTACACCTCCAGGGTATAATAATCAAAACGTTAGGCCAGCAAACAATTACAATCAAGCTCCACCGAGACAAGGACAAGGACAAGGTCATTATAATAATTATAACAATAATAATTATAATGCTAATAGAGGTATCGCTCCGGTTAATAATAACTATCACAACCCACCTATTAATAATCAACGTGTGCTAGCTCCTGTCACCTAACTTGTAACAAACACTCCACAACAACCGGATTGTTTTGACTCCTTTATGCAAACCCAACAACAAATTTTACAGTCCATCCAACTTTCTTTACAACAGTTGGCCTAAGAGAAAGTACAACCCAAAGGTGTGTTTCCAGGTCAAGCGATACCTAATCCTAAAACAACAAACACAGCTTTTGAGGTAAACGGTAATACTAGTAATGAAAATAGAAACGTAGGTGAGCTAAAGGCCATCACCACTCTCCGTTCTAGTAGAGTGGTTCATAACGCCATAACTATGCCTGTAGTTACCCCACTAGTAGCCCCTACACCGGATATTGTACTAGATACCGAAATAAAAACTGACGATCCTACCCCTGTAGAGGTACCAGTTAAACCATAACCTAAGAAACAAAAAGCCAAGGTTAAACATCCTGTTGATCTATATGCTAAATATAGAGAGAAACCACCGTTTCCCCAGAGGCTAGAAATGTTAAATAAAGATACAAATTTTGATGAGATTATGAAAGTTTTCAAAAATCTAATGATAAACCTACCCTTTCTTGAAGCGATTAAAAAGTTACCTCACTATGCTAAGTTTCTTAAAGAGTTGTGCACTACTAGGCGTAAAACAAATATTCCTAAAGAAGCCTTTTTAATTGAACAATTTCCAACTTTATCAGAACATAATGGAATCGTTAAATACAAGGACCCTGGTCGTCCTACTGTACAATGCACCTTAGAAGATTCCCACACGATGACCGCTTTATTAGACCTGGGGGCGAGTGTTAACTTACTCCCGTATTATCTATACAAACAAATAGGTCTACAGGAGATGCAACCTACTAAAATGACATTGCAATTAGAGGACCAGTCTATTAAGTATCCTAAGGGTGTGGTTGAAAACATGCTTGTTAAGGTTAAGGATTTCTACTATCCTGCTGATTTCGTTATCCTTGATACAGAAGTTGCTAACGACTCTATTCTGATAATTTTAGGGCGTCATTTCTTGGCTACTGCCAACGGGCTCATAAACTGCCATGATGGTTCGATGTCCATGTCTTTTGGCCATCTTTCTGTTGAGGTAAATGTTTTTAAAATGACGAAACAGTTCCCAGATACGACTTCAGATGAAGAGGTTAGCATGATCGAGAGCTTAGCTCAAGATTATTTCAAAACCACATTTCCTGATAATCAAATGCACAAATTCCTTTCCTTTGGAAGTTCCAACTTCGACGAGTACTCCCTGGAAGTTGAGGAAGATTTCCTTCGACTCTTTTGCAACACTTCCTTGCCACCTCGCAAGTCCCTCCCTGTCAACATCCATTCATCCCTTGACGCTATGACGGAAGATGAATTTTTCACCATCTATCACAGTGATTCTTTTGACCCACCTATTGAGGAATGTCTTGCATATCTCAAAACTTCTGATAATCTAGACCTGAGAGCTCTAACCGAGCCCCATTCATCCACCTCACATCATCATGTCATCATTCATCTTCCATCACCAATTTTCCCCACCTTCCACCTTTTCAAAGGAACTTTGAGTTTGCACTTGACTCTCTTGTTTCTCCTGTGCTTCATGATTTTATAAATCCTCTTAATACAGAAATAATTCCCAAGGAAAAGGCACTTGACACCTTCATTTTCAGAATTAAGACAGTTCCTACCTACACCATGAATGAGTTTTGTGCTAAACCCACATTCCCATTTTTTCCATTCTTTCCTTCTAAAACTTATACATATCAAACATATCTTCCAGAAACATCCATTTTCTCATGATCATTCACTTGGACACCCTTTCGTTCAAAGATGAAGAAGAAGGTGTATGCTCGGTTACGTTCTAGGTCTATCAGACTTCGCTTTTATTTCACTAAGTTACATCGTAGAAAATTTTAGTGCTTGATTCTGTTTGGGGTTGCATTCCATGTTAATTATTTATGGCAAGATCCACAACTATTTCGGTTGTTGATATATGGTAAACTTCATGTTCATTATATACATATGTTAGAGATAAAGTCTTGGGAATCTGACTTTAAAAGACCCACGTTTAAAACAAAATTTCTAAACTCTGTTCTATAAAATTTGTTTGGGGGTGGGTGTTTGGTCTTTCCATTCTTGATCACTAACCTTTCCATTATTATCCCATCTTCATCTCGTGGTTAGTGGTTTAGGAAATTTGTTATTTTGATGTTGTTTTTATTGTTTTTAGTAGATTGGATGTTAAGTTGTTAAATTCAGTAGTTAAATTTGAATTTTGTAGTTAATTGTTATTTGAATTTCTATTTTAATTTAACTTGAGTTTTGTCTAAGCATGTGATGATTTTTGCGTAAATCCCACTTTCCTGAATTATTTGGGGGTGGTATTATTATTTTTAGCATTTCTTTTATATGATCCACCATTTTAGAAGTAATTTTGCAATGAGTTGGCTGAGAATGTTGCCAATATTGGTGTGGCTAGGATTAGATATTATGGTAGGATGAAATTTCAATGAGTTAGGAAGTTGCTATTCTAAATTCAATCTAAAAGATATTAGGTTTCTTTTGGAATATGAATCTGGGTTGTTTCCGTTTTAGGTTTTGGAAATATTTTATTTCCAGCAATTGCCTTAAAATTTTTGGGCAACTTGTTAATTCATTTTAGAAACTAAAACCCTATATATACTTGATTCATTCTACACTCACAACCCACACATCTCACGTGCATCTCTCACCTTGAATCTCTAAATTTTTCCCTTTGTTTTTCACTTCATCCTGCTCAGAACACACGGAGCGTGCCCCGCTCCCTATATAGGCTACTTCTGAGCGCGCCTGGAACTCGAGTTAGAAAGGAGCGCGACACGCGCCCTTCAAAGGCCATTTCGGAGTGCGCCCCGCGCCCTGACCTTCGCAGCCGCTTTAATTTTCTGAGTTTTTGTGAGTTTTTCCAGGGTTGTTTGCATCACTTCTAGAGTGTGTTTATTATGATGACATCTCCTATAATCATAGTGAAGCAGTCTTTCGAAGATTTGTTCCAAAGCCACACCTATGGTGCTTGGTTTTGCGAGGTGATCATACACGTAGGCTGGGAACCTCTAATGGTAAGACCTGATGAACATTATTCTCCGGCACTCACATCTTATTTTTATGATAATTGTAAGTTCTTTGATAGACTAGATGGAACAAGTGTTCTCCATCACCATTGAGGATGAACTAATGGAAATTACCAGGTTCTTGCTAGCCTTTGTTCTTGGACTTGCTATGCCCGCTGAAATACAAGACTCACAGGCCTATTTAGTCGATAATATGTACTTTTATAACTATGAGGATTTGCATGAGCATTATGGGGCAGGAATCTTTAGGATAGAGGACCAAGGGGAATATAATGTCGTCATTGGTAGTCTGTTCATGAATGTGGGCACTGTTATGTTTTGGATCATGCTAAACATTAGAGGGGAATGGCGTTATTCTTCTATGAATGACGAAACTTGTGATATTTTCCTTGCTTTAGCTGGGGGACGTATACTCTATGATATTCCCCAGACCCTAATGTCTAGTTTAGCACGAGCCCATAGCATGAGGCATAAGTACCTTCTTATGCCTGTTTTAGTTTGCCATATTATGCTATGTTTCTTCCCTATTTTTTGTGCCCGCTTCATGGATTGGGTTGGGGTCGACATTGTGAGACCCACCAATTGTATTATTCGATCTTTCCGTGCAATGACTTGGCAAGGGTGGAGGATACAACCTCATCAGGTTGCACCTTACACCCCATTCGACCAAGTGGCGCTTAATAGGCTAGAAATCGTAGATGATAAATGGCGTGAAGCCTGGTAAATCATCATGGTGTGGCAGGATGCGAAGGAACCTCATTTTTTTTATAAAAGAGGAGGAAGATGACGCTGAAATACTGGATAAGAGGTAAGTTTTATTTTTGTTCGTGTCTGCTTATGTCCCAAGCATTTTACATCTTGTAACCCCATAACAGGTGGAGCTCATATAGAGTTGCGTCTGTTTTTATTTTTCTATATTAGTATGTTTTAACTTTGTTTTGCAAATGTTCCAAAATTTCACGTGTTTCCATGGTATTTTTCTACCCTTTTTATTTCAATACTTTGAGGACAAAGCATGCTTCTTGTTTGGGGATGGCATAGAAACATGCGTAATTTAAGGCATCTGTCAGGATATAGATATGTATAATATGCACTTGTTTTCTAGTAAAAAAAAAATCAAAAAATCAAAAATATAAATAAAAAGTTTATGCTATACACTTAGGAATATTGGTATTTTTTCTTTCTGTACTCTTAATAATCTAGAAGTTTCACGTTAGCTTTGCATTAAAATAGTTTTTAGAAACTTAGGTTAATATGTAGGTAATAATCTTTGAATCTTTCTATAAACATATTGCATGTGTATCTATGTTGCATTGGCAGTATGTTTCTGAAATCTAGGCTAGAGTACTTATTCTACAAATTCTGTGAGAATATAGCCTAAAGCCTTATATGAATGAAATATTTGAGAAATGACACAAGGGAGAAGTAAATTCTGGATAGAGAAATCACACGTCCACTTGCTTGATCACTATACCATTTTCTAAGCAAGAATTTAAGCCCTCTTTGGATTGATATAACCAGAAATTCAAACCTTATGAAATTATTTTTTCCGCTAGTCACCCCTCTGAGCCTTTCATAACCTGCAAATCCTTTACCATTTTACAAAACAAAATAAAAATAAAAATCAACCTACCCATTCTTTAAATGAGTCCGAGAATAGAGATGGAGAATAGAAAAGAGAAAGACCTTTGAAATCAAGAAATTGTTAGTTGCTTCAAATAAGAAAAGAAAGTTTCCATCCAAAGAAAAGGAAAAAAAAATAATAAAATAAAGAGTTAGAACTCCAAAAGTAGAAGCAAAGGAGTCAAAAGTCAAAGAAAAAGAAAAAAGTGGCTAAGGATGGAAACAAAGTCTAGAAGCAAAGTAAGAACAAGGTTTTCCCTAGTTACATAATATGAAGACTCTTTTATCTCAGACTGGTTCTTTTTGAATATCCATTTCCTTCATTCTTAAACCATTACCTAATCCCCACAACACCTAATAAAGACCTCTAGCTCAATTAGGAATAGGTTAGTGTGATAGTAAGTGGCAGATGTGTTTGATCGACTTCGGCTTCCTTGTGTGTCATTGAGATTGTAAGGTAAAGTGTGCCCACTGCATACTGGAGTAGCGAAACTTGAGCGGAAAAATCAGAGTGTTTTTGTCTTGACTTTTATGTGAGGACCTACTTAAAGACGTTATTCCAAAGTTTCAGAAACGAACCTGTTAGTGCATTACATAGCATTACTCATTGTATATATGTTTATTCGTAGATAATTGATTATTATGCATATATTAGCTTAGGTTTCGACTTGATTATTCTATATTCATTGCTAGTGAGATGGATAGATATTGGACATAAATAAGGAAACACTAGTTTTATTTCTTAGTCATTGTAGTATAGATGAAGTTTGTGAGTATCTTCACTAGAAAACTCTCACGAGGCTATAACTCGTCCACTAGGGAATTCCTAGTGGTTTAAGGCTTTGTTGCATATGGTCAATGCAATCGCAGTCGGCGAAACGAGATTAGTTAGAACTCCATTTTTGGTCACTTATTCTAATTTCTCA
This sequence comes from Coptis chinensis, assembly GCF_015680905.1. NCBI lineage: Eukaryota > Viridiplantae > Streptophyta > Magnoliopsida > Ranunculales > Ranunculaceae > Coptis > Coptis chinensis. Next base: position 18,239,117 of record NC_141457.1, on the reverse strand, counting down.
TATTTGCTTGAGGACAAGCAAAATGCTGTTTGAGGGTGGTTTGATAAGAGCCCAAAACTGTAGTTTTATCCCCTTTAACAATATCTCTTTTCACCAATTATGTGATTAATAAGTAAGAGTTAGTACTGTTATCATGTTCTTATGCATTTCAGGCATTGGAGTCGAATATGGGCAGAAATGCGCCCCTTTTGCGAGATAAAAGAGCAAGGGTTGGTTGCTAAGAAGTTCTATGATAAAAGGCCAAGACTCAAGGAGAAAAAACCTTTTTAAAGCCCGGTCAAAGCTGAAAAGTCAAAGTCAACGAGGGCAGAAACATCACATAAAAGTCAGCAGAACTTCCGAGGGCCGTATCATTGGACTCAGACCTCGGAATTGGACCTACCTTATGTCAAAACAACCATCTTAGAAAGAGCTTTCCAATGGTCCCAGCCTTGACCCAATTAGAGGAACAGAAGTGGATTAAAAGGCTATTGAAGTTAAATCCAGCTGAGAAGCCCTTTGTGGACTGAAGTACTGAGATTTTGGGCTCGATTTTCCGGCCCAAAATAGGCTCTTCAGCCCATGCACAATTTTGTGGATCTGGTCTCCTCCATTTAACAAACAAAGACTTAGCTCTTAAGAATAGTTAGATCTAGATCAGAAAGAGAGGTTTTAATCTTAGTTTTTACTTAGTCAATTAGTTTTTAGTTACTGAAGGATCAAAATAATTAGTTTTTATAGATTAATCTAGTTAGTTGTTAATTTTATTAGTTGTTAGAACAAGTTTTGAATTTTAGAATAAAATACTTGGTTTATATTTCAATATTTAATTTCGAATTCAATATTTCATTCATAAATTTAGTTGTTTTAATGTTAATTAGTATTCATAATCTTAATTCTAGATTAGTTTTAAATTCAGTTTTAATCCATTTTAAATCTTAGAATATTGTTAAATTAGATTAATAAAGTTAATTAGTTATTCAATAATGATTTGTTTTGATTGTTCTTGTTTTAGAAATGATAGTATAATGATTCAAGGCTAAAACCTCCATTAGAGGGGTTTGAGGAAGCCTTGATGAGACTTGATTGTTGTTAGTGTATAAATTGGTTGTAAAAATCTATTATATTCTAGAAAATAATTAGTTCACCATGAGAATGGGTTTGATTGCTTCACATGCTAGTTGTTAGTTGGTAGAGATTACCATGAACAATTAGGGATTAGAAACACTCAATTGTTATGCGGAAGCATTTCAATTCGGATTACGACATTTCTTCGTTAGTTTTTTAAGTCGAATGAAGGTGGAATCAAATTCCCCTAATTCATTATCATATTGTCAATTTAGTATTTCCATAGTTGAATTATCGTATCTTGATTAGTTGAATTACCATCGTAGTATAAATTCCATCGTTACTATCATTAACTTTGATAGACTAATTATTGTAGTTAACATTAAATTCTAAAGTACTAGGAGTGGAACGAATTCTCTACTCCACTTATTGCAATAGCATCGAGAGTGTAGAAAACTTTGATAATATTAAGCTGAAATAAGTTTTAGTTTTACTTACGTTTGAGTTTCGTTGCTTATTCGTAAGTAAAACTATCATTTTACCTTTTCTCAGCAACCGATAGGTGATTGGCTTATCACACCTATTGGTAAAAGATATATTTTCCTAAGATTTGTGAATTCAGAGGATCTCAAAAAAGTATGGTCAAAAGGTTCTTGGGAGTTTGATCAAATTCCCATGAGAATCAGTCTGTGGATGCCAAATTTCAATGCAGACAGCAAAAGACAGTCCCATGCTCTTGTATGGATTAGATTACCTGAACTAGGGCAGGAATATTGGGAACCAGAATCCCTTCGATTTATCGTTTGAGGTGTCGAATATCCTATGCAAATTGATGAGAAAACCTTGAATAGAGAATATGGGTACTATGCCTAAATACTGGTGGACATGGATTTATTGGAACCTATTCCCGATCAAATTTATGTCAAGACAAAGAATGCCCAGTTCTGGCAAACTGTGGAGGTTGGGAATTTGCCTAAGATGTGCAATCACTGCAAAATAGTGGGACACCTAGTCACTGAATGCAGAAAATTGAAAAATGATATGCAGAGAAACAAGGAAAAGGGAAAAAAAGATAAAGAGGTGGTAGATGATACCAATCCCCACATTGCTCCCTTGGGAGAAAGCATGTTCAGAAGGCGAGGAAGGAAACACTATAATGGAGAAAATAGCAAACAAGGAGGAAATGTTTGGAAGGAAAAAATCACAGAGAAACCTTCAAACATGGATGTTCATAATCGATTCACAGGTCTTGAAGTTGACGAAATTCATAATGTTGAGGACCACGAGCGTAATGTAACTGATATCGAAGGAAACCAAGAACTGACTTCTGAGGGGGTTCAAGAGATTCCGGAGGTTCAAGACGCGGAATCTCATGAGGTATCCTTTGATAATGCTACAGGGACAGAAGGACATCAGAATGCGGAACGGTTGACATCTGAGAATGGTAGTCCGCAGGCAGCAATAAGACGGGTAGTACCCAATACTAATTCTGAACAAAGTTTGGGAAGTGACCGGGTTAATCATCAAGATACAATGGGAAGGTCAGAGGCCTCAATCTAAACAAGAGATGCTAACTTGGTTATACATCATGCTAAGGACCTCCCTTCACTTCAATCTCATGAGGTTCATATAAGGGCGGAAAATGATGAGGAAACAAGGATGGATACAGTAGGTCCTCAGGGGAATGGACTGGGGACAATGGAGAATAGTAACACGCAGTGAGTGGTATCCAAGGTATCAACAACAAGTGACTCTAAACTGATCTTAGGAAGGGCTCGTGCTACCCATCAGGAAATGAGAGGAAGGTCAGAGAGAGCATCTCCTTCTAGCGAGGTCACCATGATCATACCTGGTACTAAAGTTCACAATCCCTATCGAACTCAGGACTCTCAAGGGAATAATGCAATGACAGATACTGAAGCAAAAATGGTCCTACAACTAGTGAAGAAAAAACAATCACTTAGGGACAAGGCAGATTCATCTGATCCTAGATCGCCTTACTCTAGAAGTTGGGCAGATTTGGCAGAAGATGATGTTGAGAATGATCAGGCCCAAATGCTTCAAGGTAACTACAAACCGCAGTGGCAGCTATAACAAAAGTCTCCACCCTCTACCAGATCCAGATCCCGGTCTTGGACTGGTAGCAAGGAAGCATAAGGGGATAACCACTTTCTCACAAATAAATTCTCGATATTTGAAATGAGGTGCATTTTTTGGAATATCCGCGGAATAGCAAATGACAAGACACAGAATTGTCTTTCTAAACTTATAAATAAATGGGATTCGGACATCCTGGGTATAGCTGAACCTAAGATACAACCCAGTGACATATCCCTATCTTTTCTGCAAACGCTAGGGATGAACAATGTCTTTTTCTCCAATCCTAATACTGATCCAAAAAGAGTTCCCAATCTCTGGCTTATATGGAAAGTTACAAGTCTGACTCTGACACTTCTACATTATTCAAATCAACACATTACTGTGGAAGTGGACGACTCTCTTATCACCATTGTCCATGCTCATTGTCTATATATCCAAAGGAGGCAGCTATGGACAGAAATGTCTATCATCAATCCTCTAAATCTTCCATGGCTAATTCTCAGGGATTTTAATGCTTATCTGAGCATCACGGAAAAGAAAGGTGGACTTCATCCTTCTACTTCATCCTTGAATGATTTCTGAGATTTTGTAAGCCAAAACCTTTTGATGGAAGTTCATAGCAGCGGATTTCAGCTCACTTGGTGGAACAAACAAGTGGGAAAGTTCAAGATTCAGGGGAAGTTAGATAGAATGTTCTGTAATGCGAGCTGGGGCACCAAATATCCTGGTTGGAAATACAAAGTCTCAGGAAGAATCTATTCAGACCATTCCCCTTTAATAGGAGGAAGTATCATCATTCCTCGGCCAAGAAACGTTCCCTTCAAATTCTTTAATATGTGGTGCTCTCATCCCACCTTTAAAGAACTGGTTCTCGATAGTTGGAAGGATCCTATTTTGGGACACTTTATATTTATTTTGACACAGAATCTCAAAAGGCTGAAAGGTGTACTTAAGAGGTGGAATAGGGAAACGTTTGGAAATATCAAATATAAAGTGGAGGAAGAAACCAAGAAGCTGGATAAGATGCATGAAATCTTTGAAAAGGGTACTATGATAAAGGAGTTTACTATGCAAATGGTCGACTAGGAAAATCATGTGGAACATTTGCTACATCAAGAACAGAATTTTTGGTGGAAAAAATCCAAAACGAAATGGGATACAGATAATGATCGGAGTACAAAAAATTTCCATGCTATGGCCACCGAAACAAAACCAAATCTTTGATAGCAGAGATAAAGACAGAGGAGGGTATCACTCTTGTTACACAGGAAGACATCGGCAATTATATCGTCGAATATTTCTCTGAAAAATTTAGGAAGGTGGATCATATTATGGATAGGGAACTCATTTAAAATATGCCCCAAGACGTTGTTGTAGAGGATAATGATCTTCTATCCATTATTCCATCTTCAGAAAAAGTGAAATCAGCCGTCTTTTGCATAAATCCAGATAGCTCTCCTGGTCCTGATGGCTTTTCCGAGTTTTTCTTTCATTATTGTTGGGATATTGTGGGATCGGATGTAATACGAGCTATCCAGTATTTCTTTATTAAAGCTCGTCTGCCATTCAGATTTAATTCCAATTTCATAGTTCTTGTTCCAAAAGAGAAAAATGTGAATCAAATTGGAAAATATAGACCAATCTGTCTATCTAACTTTGTGTTCAAGGTTATTACCAAGATTCTTGCCCTCAGGTTGAGTCCTATTGTGGAAATAATAGTAATCAAGGAACAGTATGGTTTCATCCCACACAGAAATTCCCAACAGGCTATTGGATTGGCTTCAGAACTAGTAAATGAATTGAATACTCCCAGATATGGTGGAAGCATTGCTATTAAACTAGACATCTCTCAAGCTTTTGATACCATGGACTGGCATTTCCTCTGGGCAATTCTCCATCAGGTGGGCTTCAGTGACAGGTGGATTGAATGGTTGCAAGCCATATTTAAAAGTAACTCCATGTCTATTATGCTCAATGGAGGTCCACAGGGACGTTTTTTTTGCAGGAAGAGACCTCAAACAGGGAGATCCCCTATCTCCCATGCTTTTTGTGATTGCAGAAGACTGTCTAAGTAGGAGCATCAGTAGATTGGTTAGAGAAAACAAAATGCAACATATGGTGGTTAATTCTAAATATAGCAGCCCTTCACATATTATGTTTGTGGATAATATTTTCCTTTTTTGTAATGCTAACAGGAGATGTATTAAGCATCTAGTCCACCTTCTCACCAGATACCATGCCACTTCTGGGTAGCTCATAAACAAGGAGAAACGTCGAATCTTCCTCAGTCCGATGACATAAAGAAGGAAACAAGTGATTCAGGAGGTCATATGTATCAAAGAAGGCAATTTACCAGAAAAATATTTGGGAGTTCTGCTAATCATGGGTAAAGTGACTAAAGCAGCTCTGTCTCCATTAGTGGATAAGATTCGGAAGAGAGCTTTTGGGTGGGCAGGGAAAATGTTATCCTTTCAGGGTCGAGTGGTTCTGGCCAGACAAGTGCTTAATAGTATTCCTGTTCACAATATGGCTATATACAAATGGCATCCTCGATGATCAAAGAATGTGAGAATATTATTCGGAATTTTATTTGGAGCGGGAATCCTGCGGAAAGGAAGTCTTTTACAGTATCTTGGGAGAAATCATGCAAACCCTTGGCTGAAGGGGGTCTGGGATTAAGAAGACTGAAAGATATTAATTTATCTTTGCTCATGAAACAATCATGGTGCCTACTCACTGAAGAGGGTGATTGATCCTCTTTTATTCAGGGCAAATATATCAACAGGGTGGGACTTGGTATGAGTACAAGAACTCAACGGTTTGGAGGGGGATTAGATGGGCTCCTAAAGAAATGGCAGAGCATCATGGTTGGACAGTGGGCAATGGCAAGTATATCAATATTTGGAGAGAAAATTGGCTCCTTCAAAAACTAATTTATGACTTCTTCACAGAAGAACGCAAAGGGATTACAAAATTTCAATGCCGACTTGCTGACTACATCCAAGGTAACCAATGGGACTTCTCAGCTGCCATTTCCCAAGTGTTGCATCACATCGACATTGATATCTCCACTCTACATCAGCCTGACAGCACTAAGGAAGATGAGAGGATATGGATTTCTTCTTGTAATGGGCAGTTTTCAGTTGCGACAGCACATGAAGATATCCGCAAGAAGGCACCGTAGCTAGCTTCCTACAAGTTTATATGGAGTTTGCATGTACTTCCCAAAACTCAAGGTATTGGTTGGAAATTGATACGAGGGATCTCTAGGACGGACGATCAGCTTCGAAAGAGAAAAACTCAGCTGGCCTCTAGATGTTGCATCTGCCAACAAGAAGGGGAAATATTGGAACACATTCTATACCAATGCTCACTTGCTAAGAAAGTGTGGAAGCATGCCCAAGAGATTTTTAACATTCAATCCAACATTAAATCATTCAATGACATAATGCAGCAGGGCAAACATCACAGCTCTCTTATTCTTGACATGTGGAAGGCTTGTTCCCTGACAAGCTTGGTTAGCCTATGGAAGAACCACAACAAAGTTCTTTATGACCAGAAACCTTCGAGCTTTTCCAACATTGGTTACCTCGTAAGAAGAGCCATCATACGAGCTTATCATAATTCATCAGGTACCATGAACAATTCATTGGCAGATATGAAGGAGCTACATGCTTTTAATTTGCAACACAAGCTTCGAAAAGCACCGCAAATCCTAGAATGTTATTGGCTTCTTCCTCCCTCGGGTATAGTGAAAGTTAATGTTGACGGGAGCTCACGAGGCAATCGTGGTAGGTCAGGTTGGGGAGTGGTCCTTCGAGACTGTAATAGAGTTTTTTTGGGGGTTGCTGTAGGGGTTTAGGCAATACAACCAACTACATGGTAGAATCTTTTGTGATAATAGAAGAAGTCACAAAAGTAATAGATTTGGGATGGAGGAGCATCTGGGTGGAATCGGACTAGGCTTCAGCGGTCAAAGCTTTCCAAGATGATAAAATGCACTGGAGGGTCAAAGCAAGGTGGATATAGCTCAAGGCCAAATCTTCAAGAATAAATATTACGTCCACCTGGAGGGAGACAAACTTAGGTGCGGACAGTTGTGCAAGACATGGTACGACTCTATCAAAGGGAGAAAGTAAATGGCGGACATGTAGACCTTCATTTCTGAGGAATTTAGAAAACCACTATACTACTTACTTTAGATTCATTGCATAAGACAACATCTTTTTGTAAGTCAATGGTGGATACACAATTGATGATCCCCATCATACACCATCTTAGCCTTCTCCTTATTATTCTTTTTTTTCTTGTAACCTCATTTTAAATTAATTTAATCAATTACCTTTTAGCAAAAAAAAAAAAAAAAAATTCTAAACTTTTTATTCATCATAGAAAAAGGAAACAAGACTTTTTAATACTAAATGGAAAAATATTTTTGGTCTTTTTTGAATTTTTATTTATTTATTTTTTTTTAGAAATAAATAAATATACTATTATATCTACTATATAGAAAATGCCTAGTTTTTGCAAAATGTTACTATACCACCCCCAAATAGAACTATGTTTTGTCCTCAAAGTATTAGGAGATAAGAAAAGAGATTATTATAGAAACATGAGCAAAAATTACGATACACCTGTATTTTGTTCTTCATAATGAAAATACGCCACCCCCAAATAAGTTTGGGGTGTGGGTTGTTTGATATAGAATGAGAAATACATGATTTCTTATACTAGGGATATTTATTCTACTATAAAATCTTTTTGGGTTTTTGTATTTTTTGAAAACATATATGAAATGAATGAAAGTCTAACATGCATGCATAATTATTATTACACTAAAAAGTTAGAAATGTAAAATATGTAAACAATTATCTATACAGACACATATGAAATGTGTGTGTGTGTGTGTGTGTGTGTGTGTGTGTGTGTGTGTGTGTGTGTGTGTGTGTGTGTGTGTGTGTGTGTGTGTGTGTGTTTGGTTTTTTGAAATAATTGTTTTTCTCAATCTGAAGGTATCTCTAACCATATAGTGGTTTTGATAAGAAGATAAAATTATACATTGATCCAATATCATTTTGGTTACTTTGGGGGCGTATAATCTTAATTTTTATATCCTCTAGTTTTGAAAACTATGGAGAGATGTTTTTAAGATACTCGTACTAAAAAGCTGTGATTCTTAATGTTAGTTTTTGAAAACAAATCATAACTGTTGATCTTAGGCAACTTTCGTGTCGGCTCTTTATTGAACCTAATACAGTCAGACTGTGGCTTCAGTTATGTGTGTTGGGGGGTTACTGGTCATGACATAGTGGGTGGTGGAACTAGGTCTTTTGGGTGGATTTTGGTAGTTTTGGTTAAAATGAGATGGGAACCAATGCTCTGTTTTGATTATTGTAGGTACCTTGTCCTTGTCTAAATGTATTTGATGGTTGACGTGATGATATGTTGGTGAGCAAGGGACAATTGGTATCTATATGGTTTAAGTTGAGACAAAAATTGCATGGTGATATGGGTGACCCTTAGTAACACATAATTGATCGTCAAATCGCTCTTAGAAGAATGGAGATTGAGTACTTCTAAGGGTTGGTCTATGTGGAATCCATTGCTCATTTTATTTTTGGAAAAATCACATCACTATTGATGTATCGAGAACCTTGCATAATGAGAATGGAGAAAAACAACTATTTTGACAAGGAAATGTAAAATAAAGAAAAAGAAAATTGTATACTCGCTCCAAATGATCACACTTACTCAAACGATGATTAAAAAGTGTTTTACAAAGAAAATGCGAGATATACGTGGACTAAGGTTCCGACACTTACAACTACACACTCCAAGTGGAGTGGTCCGATTACCTTAAGGATGCACTCCTATGGAATGCATCGAGAAAACATAATATGAATATTTTATAGTCAGATATTCAAGACTATATGTGGGGTCGTTTTAAGTCAGAATCTCCAAAACTATGCATAAGATGGATAATATGTTGTTAACTATATACTAATAGCCTAAATAGTTGGGGATCTTTATAGAAAACCATATGAAAACATACACCCCCAAACAGAATGAGATGATGCATGTGGAGAATAAGATGTAGAGCGATAAGATGATATTTGTGTAACCCATCATGGAATTTATGCAATAACCCGACATGTTTGAATTGTCCAACAGAGTGAGAGATTTGTAGTAGATGTCCTTCATGAGGCTCAGATGATGGGGAACATGACATACCAAGTTTCTCTACTACTGAAATGATGGACTCTTGTGTTTGTTTATTAGGCGAAGTCTCTTTATTGGGAAGGTTTAGAAAATTATGAATGATCTCAAAGGCAATTGGCTTAAGTGTGAATTTGAGGTTTTTTTGAAATGGTTTCGTGGTGCAGTCCTTAGAAATTGGTGGATTTTTTATAAATAGAGTGTGAATGTCAAGAGGTGTTAAATTGGGATGGTGATGGTTGGGTGGTGGTTCTTTACATGATCTCGAGGACTCAGAGAATTCTTCATCTAGTTTTGGCGTTTCCACAAGATTGTGGTTCAGATTTGTAATAGTAAGGATGTCACAAATTTGTTCCATCAATAAGTCTTTAACGACCAAACTAAATAGAAATCCACTTTCCACCATAGATTTTACTCTCTCTTTTCCAAGCACTTCATTTTCTTTGTCCTCTCTGCCTAGATCTTCATAAAATTTCTCAGTGCCATTTTTTAATTGTGTCGAGTCTAATACATGCTCTTGAGTTTCTTCTGCCGAAGTTTTCTCATTTATAGGTGATGATGCATTAAGGCATGTGAGAGAAATTGTGACTTCAGGAAAATAGTAATCGTCATAAGATCTGGAATTCACACGATAGTCAGGTGGATGGTAATAGGATTTTAATTGGTCATTAATATCAGGATGGGCTTTATCAGTGGGCTTTGTTATAGTAACACCTTGTTTATCTTGTTGGTTAGGTTTTGGACTGGTGAGAAGAATATTAGTCTCAGATATGGCATTATTTGAATCGAATTGGAGAAAACATAAGGTAGTTGCTATTTGTTGAGGTAGTATTGTTTGTTTGGCCATTTCCTGGTAGAGTTAGTCTGTGATGGATGGTGTAGTGGAATATGAATTTGATATAGATGGTGATGTGAATGGTAATGGGCTTTGGGTGAAACCGTACTTTGACTGACCATATGGATAGATGAATGGTGGTTGATTATTTGTGGTGGAACTCCATGAATTGTCGACATGATTAGAAAACTCTTGATTGTATGGGGTACTAGAGAAGTTTGAAAATTGAAGTTCGTAATCGTAAGGATTTCCCATAGTAGACTCGAATTTGGACAATGGGATAACCAGTGATGAGGACTACTGCAAAAAGAACAAGGTTATGAGTTTACATTGTAATTCCATGATGGTTGTGATGCATATTGATACGACATGAATGCTTAATCAATGATGATGCACAAATAGTAGAAATTTATTTTTTTAGATTTTTGAACTTTTTTGCTTTGGTCTATAATTTACTATGCCCTGTTCAGAGGTACAATTGGGCGCGAGACTATGATGGCTCTACTACACGTCTCAGAAGAGTAGGCAGTCACTTCACCAAGTGGTGTACTACTAAGAATCTCACTCACGATGAATCTGGGGGAGGGGAGTGAGGAAGGTAGTTGGTCCACTGGAATCTGGTAACTGATTACTCTAAATTCTCGTGGCTATATTTTTGTCCTTTTCTGTAGGAGCGTGACTACTTTAGGCTCTAGTTGATTGATTTTAATTAATTTTTTTGGTCTAGGGCTTCCAAGAATCAAGCAACCTCCAATTTACCTACATTGGGTAATGACTTTCCAATGGTTGTTATGTGGCTCGGGTTCAGCCTTATGTGCGAATGTAAATTGCAGTGTAGAAAGTAAATTTCAAACAATTATGTAAGCATACTTGAACAAATAAGTATCCTATTACTTGGGCTTCGAGAAGGTTTAGAATTTACCTCTCAAGCCGTGCTTACATGCTGCTTGAGAAGAAGGCGACATCGGTTGGCTCTTGATCTGAGAATCAGGCCCAACCTTCAAGCTTTACCCTGTTTTAAGTTATAATAAAGGCCTACTTAAAAGGCCCACAAGTTGGGTTTTTGACAATTTATAAAACTTTGCCTTCAAAGGCCCAAACTTAAAACTAAACTAATATTATACTAATCTAATTAACTAGTTGTAGATTAATAACCTAGATTAACTAGAGTCAAATGGATTTAGAGTGTTGATTACCAAGTTGATTCAAAGTGTGTGAGTTATGATCCATAACTTGCCTCACACACTTGAACTTCCCAAGGCAATTTTTCCTAATTTTTTCTTTTTATCACTAACTATTACAATCAAGTTCCACTGTTTTCTTCTACTCTATATCCGGGCTGAGAGTATGAAGAACATTTATAGTTAGTGGTGGAAAGGGTTTTTTTGTTCATCTTTGATTCTTTGTTTAGAGGAAGGATTTTGATGGATGAAATACCAAACTTTGTAACTCTTCTCTCCTAGTCTATTTTGGCTATTTGGAGTTACTCTCAATCTTGAACTTGTATTGAAATGATTTAGAAAACTTCTATTGAATTGATTAAGAACTTGGTTTACACTAAAGCTTGAATAATATGAAAATGGAAAATAAGTAAATAACAATTTAAATTAAATACATTTAACGTACTCCTAATAAGCAAATATTTAGATCTAGGGTAAATATCTTTCTCTACAATTTTGGTTTATATAGGACACCATTTATAATTATACCCTTCCTTCTAGAAACAAACTTATGGGCCCTTGACTTAAGCCCACAAAAAAGAAGTCTTGATTTTGGCTTTAGGTCCCTGGGCCTGTAGCTTCCAGCCTTGAGTTATTGAGTCTTTGACTTTGACAGTTGACTTGACTTTTGACCTTGACTTTTGACTTTGACTTTTTGGCAACATTGCTCCGAGCTGGAATCTTCCTAAGCAGTGTAAATAGCCATCTTTTTTGTGCCAAAATACACGTATTAGGAATATGCATCCTTAATGGCCTGTATCCTGCAAATGGTAGCAAAAGCTATAAGTTGACTGTTCATTAAGCATAAGAAGGGCATATATGAAGTATTATAAAAGTAATAAAATGCACATTATATGAACTACCCCCAAACAGTATTTTGCTTGTCCTCAAGCAAAAAATGGGAGAAAAAACTAAGATCACAAATACGTGATTTATTATACTAGTCTCGTTTCGCAGAGTGCGATTGCATTGACCATATGCAACAAGGCCTTAAACCACTAGGACTTCCCTAGTGGACGAGCTTAAGCCTCGTGAGAGTTTTCCAGAGAAGGTACTCACAAACTTCCTCTATCTAGTACAAAGGGTCTTGTTTCCTTATTTATTCTCAGAGGTTTATACACCTCATTAGCGAGGAATAAAGAAAAGCTCATTTGAACTCAGAATAATATATATACAGTAGTTTAATCATCTAAAGATAAATGTGAAAAACTTGAGCGGTGAAATGCAAAAACAAAGTCGTTTTCGAAACTTTTGGAGAACGTTCTTAAGTTGAGTCCTTACAAGGGTCTGTTGTAATCACAACTCTGATAGATTCACTCAAGTTTCATTTTCTCAAGTGCAGAGGGCACTTATATTCCTCACATACTCGAATGACGTCCAAGGAAACCGAGGTCGATTGATCACAATATCTACTTACTATCACACCATCCTATTCCTAGTTGAGCTAGAGGTCTTTTATTAGGAATTATGGGGCTAAGGTAGTAGTTTAGAAATAAAGGGAAGGGAAAACAAACTCTGATAAGCTGAGAAATTGGGTCTTCAGGATATTTGTAGCTAGAGAAGAACCTCGTTTTGTTCTTTGCTTCCGAAATTGTGATTCATTTTTTTTAGCCCTTTGGTTTTGTGACTCCATATGATTTTGAATTTTTGGGAGTTCTGACCTTCCTTTTGTTTCGTTTGACATCGACTCCTTTTGATTGTGAACTTTTGGGAGATTTCAATTTTTGAATATTTTTTTTCTTTTATTTTTCTTTTGAAGCTTCTAACTATTCTGTTTTTGTACAATGGCTTATCTTCTCTTTTTACATATCATCCAATTCTCAACTTGTCAGCTGGGTAAGCTTTTAATTGTGTGTGGTAACCGTTCATGGATTGATGGCGAAGAAATAAAAAGGCTTTTAGAATTTGGTGAAGCCTCAAGGGTAACTAGAGGAAAAATTATATTTTTGAGTTTTTAACGTTTATTTGGCTATATCGATCTAGAATGGGCCTAAATTCTCTCATAGGATATGACGTGGTGATCAAACAAGTGGACGTGCTATCTTTCTATCCGGACATCCTTGTGTCATCACTCAATAATCATTCAGATGAGGCTTTTGGCTAGATTCTCATAGGATATGGAACTTAACTATTCTAACCTTGGTCTCGAAAACTTACTTCTATATACAATCAAATGCTAATGCATGCCATTCATGAAAAGGTGCAGAAACTATTGTATGTATATTAGTCTAAGTTCGAAGAATGAATCTTTACTCTATTAATGTAATGAGACTTCTAAACTTTTTATTCATCATAGAAAAAGGAAAACAAGACTTTTGGTACTAAATAGAAAAATATTTTTGGTCTTTTTGAAATATTTTAAGAAAGAAAGAAATATAGAAATCTATCTAATATAAGGAATGATATATAATAAATGTCTAGTTTTTGCAAAATGTTACTATATCACCCCCAAACAAAAATATGTTTTATCCTCAAAGTATGAAGAAAAGGAAAGAGATTACCATCTGAACATTAGCAAAAACGACAGTAACTTGTACTCTGTTCTTCGTTATGAAAATATACCACCACCAAACAATTTTGGAGCGTGGGTTGATATAAATAGAACGAGAAATACATGGTTTATCTAAATAGTAAGCTACGTAATTATTCTAACATGAAATTTTTGGCTTTTTTGAATTTATTTGTAAAACATGCATAGTGTAGAAAATAATAAAAATTTGGGCATGATGTATTTGTATGTCCTTCTGCTCATATACCATAAATCCTCATACATTCCACAAAAACACAGATAAACATATCAGATGATACTAAAAAAAACTAGAAGTGCATAAAGTAAAAACAGGTACTACAACGACAATAACAAACATATAACTATGCGAACACTAGAAGTTGCCTAGTCAGATTCCGTGCGAGATAACTAATGACGTCGAGATGAACTAAAGCTACTCCTGTCTCTCCTATCTCGTCGGGTTTTCTCAGAAGTTGGTGGAACTATCTCATCTCGCAGCTCTTGAAGCATCTGCAGAGTGCTGTCCTGAATGGTGCGCTGCTCTTGATGAATAGTAGTCAACTGCTGATGTAGTAAATGCTGACCCTCATGCATGAATTGCAAAGCATCCAAGGGACGTGTGAACTGAGATAGAGCTCCCGGAGCAAAGTAGTCTACTAGAGGTAGAGGTGGACCGTGAAGCTTTAATATTATAATGAGTATACTTCAAAAGAGTTTAGATTAGAAGTTGAGGTTCATCCTAAATTGTTTAGAGTTTGAGTGAGGGAGATGGAAGAAGAAAGGTATAGTTTTAGATATTATAATGGTTCTAAGCTAATGAACTTGAAAGCTTTGATTGTTGATTAAAATGACTTGAAAACATGAAATGAAGATTGATTACAACATTGAAATGAAACAAGCAAACAAGATGAAGATTGAAACAAAGAATAAGTAACAAGAAATTAAAAACATGAATTGAAAAACAAAAGAAGAAAATAAAAAAAACCAAATGGTTTGGATCCTAAGATAATAAATGAGTTCTCTTACCTTTGCTTTTTGATTATATACCCCTACTTTTGCCATTTACAGATTTGCCCTCATCTATTCTAAACTACACCTCACCCCTTTCACATTTGCTTTTGCTTTTGCTTTTTGGTGCCTTCTTGACCAAGGTAGGTTTAAGGATAAGTCTTCATAATTTGAAACAAGGGCCTCCATCTTTGGTTTTTTTAATTGAGTACTTTGACTGTTGACTTTGACCGTTGACTTGACTTTTTCAGCACTTTTCCATAGCAGCTACTGGTCTACATAATAAGCGTAATTAATGCTCTTTTTGGTGCTAAGATGCAACTTTTATGATAAGTGGTCTGAAATACTCTTTAATATGAAAAAGATAGTAAAAGCTATGAGTTGTCTTTTCATTAAGTGTAAGTGGGACTGTAATGCAGCAATATAATACGGGTAATAAAATGCACATTTGGGAGCTGATCACCACCCCCAAATAGCATCTTGCTTGCCCTCAAGCAAGGATGAGAGAAAAAACTAAGATCACAAATGAGTGATTTATTATCAGTTATACTAATCTCGTTTCGTAGAGTGCGATTGCATTGACCATATGCAACAAGGCCTTAAACTATTATGACTTCCCTACTAGATGAGCTTTAAGCCTCGTGAGAGTTTTCCAGTGAAGGTACTCACAAACTTCTTCTATTTAGTACAAAGGGTCTTGTTTTCGTATTTATTCTCAGAAGTTCATACATCTCATTAGCGGTGAATAAGGACAAGCTCCTTTGAACTTAGAATAACATATGTACAGTAATTTAAGCATCTAAAGATAATTGTACAAAATATGAGCAATGAAATGCAAAAGCAAAGTTGTTTCCGAGGCTTTTGGAGAGCTTCCTTAAGATGGGTTCTCACAGGGGTGTGTTGCAATCATAACTTTTTGATATATTCACTCAAGGTTTGTTCTCTCAAGTGTAGTGGGCACTTATGTTCCTCGCATATTCAAATGACGTCTAAAGAAATTGGGGTCAATTCATCACGCTTGCCACTTACTATCACATCATCCTATTCCTAATCGAGCTTGACAGTTCTTAACTCATCAGCTGGGTAAGCTTTTTATTGTATGTTGTGATGGGTTAGGATTTATTGGTGAAGAATAAAAAGGCTTTTAGAAAGGGTGAAGGCTCAAGAGGGGTAACTATATTTTTGGGTTTTTAACGTTTATTTGGCTATATCGATCTAAAAAAAGCCTAAATTCCCTCATAAGATCGATATGGCATGGTGATCAAGCAAAGTGGACATGTGGCCTTTCTATCTAGACATCCTTTGTGTCATCACTCAATAATCATTCAGATGAGGCTTTTGGCTAGATTCTCACAGGATATGAAACTTAATTGTTTTAACCTTGGCTTCGGAAACTCACTACTGTATACAAACAAATGCTGATGCATGCCATTCATGAAAGATGCATAAACTATTGTACGTATATTAGTCTAAGTATGAAGAACAAGTCCTTACTTTGTTGCTAAAATGATACTTCTAAACTTTTTATTCATCATAAAAAAAGGAAACAAGACTTTTTAATACTAAACGAAAATATACTTTTGGCCTTTCACGAAAAAAATTTAGAAAAGAAGAAATATACTATTATATATACTATATAAAAAATGCATAGTTTTTTGAAAATGTTACTATACCAACTCTATGATGGAACTATGCTTGTCTTCAAAGTATGAAGAGATAAGGAAAGAGATTGCCATAGAAACATGAGCAAAAATGGTGATACACCTGTATTCTGTTCTTCATGATGAAAATACGCCACCCCCAAATAAGTTTGGGGTGTGGGCTGTTTGATATAGTGACACTCGCTCCTTTTTGTGTGTGAGATGTGGTATATGGATGATGTAGATAGATGATGGTTGTTGAACAAAATAGAAGCGTATCAAAACCTAATTATCCCTCAATAAGTAAAGGATGAGTAGGGTATCGTTCCACTTTTAAGTGTATGTTATGGGAAGGACAGGACTGGAAAGGGGGTTTGAGGGATTAAAAACTATAATTGTAGAGATTTTAGATTCTAATGCTAAACTAAACTAAACTAACTAAACTTATACTAAAGCTAAGAATTGGAAATAGGGAGAGAATATAAGAAAGAAAGATTCAAGAGATTCAAATCCACCAATACTATTGATTCAATGACTTTTTGCTTCATGTTGTTCTCCAAGTAGATTACAATCGGGCAATCGAGCGAGTGCCGATGCCTTTTTGGGTGAAACATCGTTAAATAATTAACTCTACTTAAGGTTGTTCCTATGTTCATGTTACTAGTATCATCTTTCCTTTTATGTGAGCTTGGGCAGCTATTCAATGAATCACCATCTAAGGCAAACACAAGGAATACTTCCCTTACTCTAAAACACTACACAATTAGAAGAAAAGTAGAGAATAATATTATAATATTCAATTACAATAAATAAAACTCTATTCTAGAATTATATTCAATTGCAATAAATAAAAGCATGTTACTAGCAAATATTCAATTGCAATAAATAAAACCCTAAACTAGCATGATATTCAATTGTAATAAATAAAAACCTTAATCTATACTTCCATCCCCTGGTGTGGGCAATGGAACTAATAACTAAAAACATAAAGAACTAACCTGATTGAAGAACATCATGAACCAGAAGAATCATTAAACCTTAAGCACTGGCTTCATCTCCTCCCTTGAAAGAGAAGATTAGTCTTCCATATAGAAGGAAGAACACAAAGAACAAGAAGAAGAAGAGTTGAAGAACATAAGGCTAGAAAGACTAATTTATTAAGACTCAGCTAGTTAAAACCGATCTTTTATTATTAATCTCTCTCTGCCTCAAGTTCTGGGGACAATAATATAAGTGAATTCGCCTATTACATGAGGCACTTAGGTCCTCTATTTATAGGGGTTACAATGAGCTCTAGAAGCATTCCAAACCGTCATTTGTTTCCTAATACAAATAGACTTCTTTCAGAGTCCAACTTCATCTCCTAAACTGAGAAGGAATTGGCTACAAGATTAATCGATTCATGCGTCTCGACGGGCCTATTTATCGTCCCCCGACTTAATCAATGCGTCTGGACGCTCGATCTATGCGTCCCAAACGCATGGGTCACGTCTGGACGCATGATAGTCACGTCTCAAATGCGAGACTCTATTTTTCCACCTTTGGTCTATTTTTCTTTCCTCTTTTATGGGTTTTGGTCCAAGCAACGAATCCTTTGGTCTTGGGCTTCCAAATAGGCTTTAAAATAGGTCCAAGTCGCATCTTTAGTAGCTTCAATTCCTTAGCTTTTTTCATGATTGTCCACGGGCTTCCCATGTGATCCTTAATGCTCTGTATTGCTCTGTTTTACCCCTTTTTCTCTAATATTCTACAAAAATCTCTTTTTCACCTGTAGAATCTTAAAACATAACTTACAAACACTATTAGTCCACTAAGATGGCTAAACAAGAGGCATAATCGAGGGTTAAATAGCACTTTTTGAGCACTTATCATATAGAATGAGAAATACATGGTTTATTATACTAGGGATATTTATTATACTATAAAATCTTTTTGGGTTTTTGTATTTTTGAAAACATACATGAAAGAAAAAAAATAGAAAATTTTGGCATGATGTATCTGTTTTACCTTCTACTCATAAACTAAATTCCACAAGAAAAACAAAATAAAACAAACAAATAATATTAAGCATATAATTAAACTTATACTAAAAAAATATTTAAATCCAACTATACGGACACTAGGAATCCTAGTCAGAATCCGTGCGTGACTCGTCTCGACATCTAGAAGACCCTTCTCCTTGCTGACGTCGAGGCCTGACATGTCTATCACTACGCGGGAGTGCATCTCTGATGCTCTGCAGTGTTCTAGTGACACTGTGTTGAAAATGTCAATGCTCCTGTTAGAAGGCCCGTTGCTCCTTTCTAAGGGTATGTTGTTCCGCTCTGATGTTCCGTTGTTCCGCTATGATGCTACCCTGAGTTTCCCTGAGCTGGTGGAGATATGAGTGTAGAATCCTCTGACCTCCATGGAGGAAGTGAATTCCATCCGTGGGCTGAGTGAACTGTCGAGTGACATCTTTAGCGAAGTAATCCACCTTCTCAGTCAGGCGTGCTTGCTCAGCGGCTCTAGCTTTAGGTGGAAACCATGACTTTTGGACGCAATGGGCATAGATAGGACTTGTGGTAGCATCCTTGACCTCCACTAGGGATTCTGTGGCTTGGAATCCCCAGTGCTGTATGATCTTGGTGACCAACACTGGTAGAGGGGCAGACGTCTTCTTTGGTTTATAGAGCTGCTCGAAGATAAAAGAGACGATGCAGAAGCTATTCTTCTGCTCATGAAGAATCCATAAAATGTGAAGCATCACCATACCTATATCCGAAGGCTTGGCTGATCCTAGCAGGTTCTATGTTGTCCACTGAGATACTACTAGCTGGTTCCTTCGTAACGAACTCTAATAAGCGCAGTGATACTTGGAGTTTTTAACCCCCTTGAGAAGTGTCTCTACCATCATCACGTCGATGGTCTTACCGTCTTGGGACAATTTCATCTGAACATAGGCATTCAAAGAAATCCCCAGAATACTACTCACCACCTCCTTAGTGAGCTCCAGCGAGCGGCCATCCTTAACAACCGTAATGCGGTTATCCTCCCCTCTAAGCATACAATTATAAAATGAAAGAGTAAGAGAGGGAGAATATACCGCATCTTCCAAAAAAACCAAGGGTTCCCATCCTCTTCTTCTGATCTCAGCCCTGAAGTGCACTTCAAACAAATCGGAATAGAAAAGGTCTTGAAAATTTTGCTCTGGCACGATTTTGAGAACTCGATCCATTTAGAGTAGGGTTTTGAAAAATTGGGGTTTTGAGTTGGAATGGGGGTTGAAAATGGGGAAGGATGTAAAATTTTGGAGTGGTGGTGTGTTGAGGTGTACGGGCGGTCGTGAGCTCAGAGGGGGCGAGCGCGAGTGAAGTGGGGTGGCTAGGGTTGGGAATTTTTTGGATGGAGAGGAAAGGAAGGGGCGATCACGTGGGCTAAAAGGGTTGATGGCACGTGCCTCGCACGTGTCTCTTTTAATAGTTTGAAATGTTTGCCCAAGCCTAAATGAATCAAGAAATTCTGATCTTGTCATTAGTGCCTTAACAACTTCGACAGTCGATCCATGCTTCGTTATTCGTCCGCTCTTGACCCGTGAGGTACCAAAACGATCAATATTGAAAATGCAGCGTAACGGTATAGAATACACTCACATACAATGGTAAATGAGAAACAGATGATGGAAAGAAAATTTTAATTAATTTTTTTTGGGTTTTGAATAAGTTTGACATAAATTTAAAAAAGGTGGGTCGTTTAAAGCCAGATCTCCAACACTTGGAAGTTTTTGAAAACTTGAGTCAATCCCAACTAGATGGCTAAATTACTCTCCTCAGCTGTGCTCGGTGAGCAGGTGGCTCGCACATGAAAACCGTAAAAACTGAGTTGTTATGAGGTTGAAGACCGGGGCAAGTTGATGTTTGACAATTCAAGCACTAGCCTTTT
This sequence comes from Coptis chinensis, assembly GCF_015680905.1. NCBI lineage: Eukaryota > Viridiplantae > Streptophyta > Magnoliopsida > Ranunculales > Ranunculaceae > Coptis > Coptis chinensis. The sequence goes on along the minus strand of NC_141457.1, from coordinate 18,218,621 downwards.
CTCTTAGCTCGTCTCTTACGTGCATATGAACTCTTACTTAAACCAGGAATGATTTTTGGTATATGTGTCTATATCTTAAGCTGCAGTTCTCTAGAAAGTGCTTGCACACGATCATTGAAACTGATCCATCTAGTCTTGCTAGGTGGATGGTTTTTATTTGATACAGAAGACATTTTTGAAAAGTTTTTCATAAACGAGAGAGATTTAGAAGGTGAAAAGATTTAAATGAGAGGGGAAATATTATTAAGAAAGGAAACTTTGGGAAATTTTTAATTCTTGTAACGTCAGATTCTCGAGACAAAATAGAGAGGTGGATGCAAAAAGATAGAATTAAACAGAGAATAATATCACTTTGGGTTACTCTATTTGATTAATTCTCGTTTGGAGACGTCTCGTCTATTTTTTTATTTTTATTTATTTATTTATTTATTTTTGGTTTGTTTTCTCATTCAAAATATATCTCTATCCATATAGAGATTTTGTCAAGAAGATAAAATTATTCATTAATTCGGTATCATTTTGGTTACTCCAGACGTATAATTTTCATTTTTTATATCTTCTGGTTTTGAAAACTATGGAGAGATGTTTTAAGAAACTCATACTCAAAAGCCGTGATTCTTAACGCTAAATTTTTAAAGCAAACCATAACAAGTGATCTTAGGCAACTTTCGTGTCGGCTCTTTATTGAACCCAATCCAGTCAAATTGTGGCTTCAGTTATGTGTGTTGGGGCAAGTCATAATGGAAGGGTTTAGCTGGTTGGACACTAGCAGGTGGTGGAACTAGGTCTCTTTGGTGGATTTTGGCAGTTTTGGTTAAAATGGGATGGAACCAATGCTCTATTCTGATAGTTGTAGGTACCTTGTCCTTGTTTGAATATATTTGATGGTTGACGAACCCTGGAGGTGGTTGGGTTTGTGGCTTTGGGTGTTGCCTCCATGGTGTATTTGGTATATTGAAAGAACATACTTCTTGATAGTATGTTGGTGCACAAGGGACAATTGGTAACTATGTGGGTTAAGCTGAGATAGAAAGTGCATGGTGATATGTGCGACCCTTAGTAACACATAACTGATCCTCAAATTGCCCTTAGAAGAATGCAGATTGTGTACTTCTAATGGTTGGTTTATGTGGAATCCATTGCCCATTTTGTTTTTTAGAAAATCATATTACTATTGATGTATCGAAAATCTTTTATAATAAGAGCAGAGAAAAATAACTATTTTGAAAAAGAAATGTAAAATAAAGAAAAAGAAAATGGTATACTCGCTCCACAAGATCACACTTACTCAAACGACAAGTAAAAAGTGTTTTACAAAGAATATGCGAGATATATAAGGACTAAGGCTCTGGCACTTACAATCACACACTCCAAGTGGAGTGGTATGGTTATCTTAAGGATGCACTCCCATGGAATGCATCGAGAAAACATAACATGAATCTTTTATAGTCAGATATTCAAAAGTATATGTGGGGTCATTTTTTTCCCAAGACTATATGAATATGATGGATGATATGATGTTAAATATATACTAATAATCTAAACAGTTTGGGATCTTTATAGAAAAACATATAAAAACATATACCCCCAAATAGAATGAAATGATGTATTTGGAGTGTAAGATGCAGAATGATAAGAGAATGTTTATGTAACCCATCATGGAATTTTTACAATAACCCGTCATATTTGAATTGTCCAAAAGAATGAGAGGTTGGTAGTAGATATCCTTCATGAGGCTTAATTGTTGTGAAATAGGGCATACCAAGCTTGATGAACTCTTGTGTTTGTATATTGGGAAAACGCTTTTTACTGGTAAGGTCTAGAAAATTATGAATGATCTCAAAGGCAATTGGCTTAAGTGAGAATTTAAGGTTTCTTTGAAATGGTTTCATGGTGCTGTCCTCAGAATTTGGTGGATTTTTTTATGAATGGAGGTTGGATTTCAAAATGTGTTCATTTGGGATGGTGATAGTTGGGTGGTGGTTCTTGATAAGTGCTCAAAAAGTGTATTTTAACCCTCGATTATACCTCTTAGTGGACTAATAGTGCTTGTAAGTTATGTTTTATGACTTTATAGGTGAAAAAGAGAGTTTTGTAGAATATTAGAGTTAAAGAGGCAAAAACGAGCAATTTGGAGTATTAACGATCACATGGGAAGCCTGTGGACAATAATGGAGAAGGCTAAGGAATTGAAGCTCTGAAAGATGCGACTTGGATCTATTTTAAAGCCTATTTGGAAGCCCAAGGCAAAATGATTTGTTGCTTGGACCAAAGCCCGCAAAAGAGGAAAGAATGATAGAGCAAAAGAGGAAACACAAACTCTTGCGTCCAGACGCATGAACTGACACTGTAGCCCACCTCTTTTATAGTTTTGGAAACGAAGTTGGAATCAGAAATAAGTTAATTTGTAATAGGAAACAAACCACGGTTTGAGATGCTTCTAGAACTCATTGTAACCCCTATAAATAGAGCACCTCAATGCCAGTTGTAATTGCCAATTCATAATATTCTTGTCTCTAGAACTTGATGCAGAGTGATTAATAATAAAAGATTCAGTTTTCACTAGTCGAGTCTTAATAAATTAGTCTTTCTAGTCTTATATTATTCGACTCTTCTTCTTCTCGTTCTTCGTGTTCTTTTTTCATGGAAGGCTAATTTTCTCCTTCAAGGGAGAAGATGAAGCCGGTGCTTAGCGTTTGGTGATTCTTCTGGTTCATGGTGTTCTCTAATCAGGTTAGTTCTTTAGGTTTTTAGTTAATAGTTCCATTGCCCACACCAGGGGATGGAAGTATAGAATAGGGTTTATGTTTTGCAATATTAATATCATACTAGTGTTCTTTACTTTTCTTCTAGTAGTGTAGTTCTTTAGAGTTAGGGAAGTATTCTTTGTGTTGCCCTAGAAGGGGTAGCTCAGGGAGTGGTTGCCTAGGGGAAGTATTCTTTGTGTTTGCCTTAAGTGGTGATTCATTGAATGGCCGCCCTATTAGGAAGTACTCCTTGATGTTGTTCCCGGTAATACATTGAATGGCTGCCCGAGCTTACATAAAATGAAAGAAGATATTAATAGCATAAACATAGGAGCAACCTTAAGTAGAGTTATTCGTTAATGATGTTTCGTCCAAGAGGGCATCAGCACTCGCTTGATCGCCTAATTGTAGTCTACTTGTGAGAACAACCATAAAGCAGAAGGTCGCAGATTAAAGGTATCGGTGGATTCTAATATCTTGAACTCTCTCTCTCTTATAAATTCTCAATAGTTAGTTTAGTTTAGTTAAATAATTCACAATATCTATAATCATAGTTTTTAATCCCTCAAACCCTTTCCAGTCATGTCCTTCATATAACATACACTTAAAAGTGGAACGATATCCTACTCATCCTTTACTCATTGAGGGATAATTAGGTTTTGATACGCTTCTGTTTTGTTCAACAACCATCATCCATCATCCATCTACACATTCTATATACCATCTCATACACACAAAATGAACGCATGTCAAATGGCACCGCCACCGTTTAAAGTTGTTTATGTTTAACGTTTTCTTTCAAGATTAGAACTTTGGATCTTGAGGTAATTTTAGCCCCATCATCCATCCTTTTGAGAAAGAGAGAAGCTTGGAAGACATCTCGAAGACAAGATCTACCATCCAGGTTAGTCGAATCTTCATTCTTTTTATTTCATTCTTAGTATAGTTGCATTGTAGTTTAGTTTTATTGCTTTCTAGTATAATTGCATTTAGGACCTTTTCAATAATTGAAGTTGCAAGACAACACAATGAAACATCGAACTCTAGTGTTTCTTGTCTGCATCTTGACATATGGACTATCATCTTTGGGAAGTGGTATTTAAGTAATCCTTGTGATTCACCATAACCCTAGAAGAGACAACTTTAGACAACGGGCGAGATGCTAGCTGTAAAGCCCAACCCAATTGAAAGAAAGTAGTTTTATTTTATTTTATTTTTTTTAAAAAAAAATCCAAAATATTAGTATAATTGCATTTTAGTATAATTTAGAATAGTTGCATATTAGTTTAATTGCATTCAAACATAGTAGGATAGTTTTTCGTCATTTTCGCATAGCATTTTCTAGTGTATGCCCTGTCATCCTAATCGCCGTTCAGTAAGAACACAACAGTGGACAAGGTTCAACAACTGACTCACAAGAATACTTGATGAGATTGATACAATGGCCGTACATAATGATGGAGGTGTTGTGGACATGAACAATGGTGAAGTTATCCCACCTGTGCAACAGAGGAATAAGCTGAGCAATTTCTATTCGCCAGTCATTGGAGACCCACCTAGCAGTATTGTTTTTCCAGAGACAGAATCTAACCAGTTTAAACTTAGAGCATCAATAATCTCTATGCTTCCAAAGTTCAATGGTTCAGACAATGTTCAGCCGTATGTTCACATGAACAAATTTCTATCAGTCTTGAGGACTTTCAAGAACCAGAATATCAGGGATGAAAGTATCAAGTTAATTCTTTTTCCACTCTCACTCAAAGGTAAAGCATCCGAATGGTTAACTACATAGCCGATCAATTTAATAGACAACTGGGATAAGCTAAAAAGGAAGTTTATGAACAAGTTCTGCCCACCCCAGAAGATAGATGCCATGCAGCAAGCTATCAGTAATTTCAAAGGGAAGGTGACTGAAGAATATCATCAAAGCTGGGAGAAATTCAATAATCTGTTAGTCTCATGTCCACATCATGGTTATGATAAGAGCACATTGGCTCATTTTTTCTTTCGAGGACTTTCTACTATGAACAAGCAGATTATACAATCAATGCATCAAGGTAAGTTTACACAATTAGGTTTTCTTTCTCTTTCATGAAAGAGGTTTAGAAATGGGGACCAAAGGTTGGGCGAAAGAATGTGAGATAACTTAAGTTACTTTTATGATCCAGTGCTCAAAATTTTTGCCGCTTTTAGTTAAAACAAAACAGGTGAAAACATCTTATCTTCTACACTCTCATATTCCTTCCTTTTCAGGTAAAACCCTTCACTGAGAACAGTGTAAGTTCTGGAAAGCATAAGGAATTCTCCCTTTCAGGTCAAATCCTCTACTGAGAACAGTGTTGAGTTCGGAAAAGGAGTTACATTCTCTTACTCCATTTTTATGTTCAGTTCCTTCTTGGGAGAAATCCTCCACTGCCAATAGTGTTGAGTTCCAAAAGGAAACAACAAAGAATGGACCTTTATGAATTCGAGTCCAATCAATGGTGGCAGAATCGATTAGGCTCCTTCCCAAACTGACCAGGGAATTGCTATTGGAAAAAAACAAAATACATCAAGCCAGGTTGCGACCCAAAGCAACACAAGGAAAATTTCCTATGCTGAGGCAGCACGACAATCCACACCGCAACAGGTGGAAATCCAAGAGCTTCCAACCCTAGAGAAGATGGGGGACTATCCAGCGATTACAATCTCAGAAAAAGCGTATTAGAAAGGATTACTCTATTGCAAATTTTGTCTGGTGGGTCGTATTAATCTTTAGAAAATCTCAATTGAAAGAGTGCGTGAGCTTGCAAGGAAAATATGACAGCCTTCTGGGGAGTGGCTTATTACTCCCATAGGCAAAGGTTATTTGTTTATGTGATTTTTCAATGCTGAGGATCATAATAGGGTTTAGGCGAAAGGAGCTTGGGACTTTGACAAAAGTCTTATGAGAATAAGTCAGTGGACACCGAACTTTTGTCCGGATAGCCAGAGGCAATTTCATGCTTTAGTTTGGTTTTGATTTCCTGGTCTTGGACAAGAATTCTGGGAACCATAAACCCTTATGTCCATTGCACGAGGGATAGGATATCCAATGCAGATTGATGAGAAAACGCTTAACCGGGAATATGGATATTATGCAAAAATTATGGTGGATGTTGATTTATCAACACCTATTCCTGATCAGATATATGTCAAAACCAAGATGGTTAAGTTTTGGCAAACTGTGGAGATCGAGAAGCTGCCAAAGATGTGTACACACTACAAAATTGTGGGGCATCTGGTTACAGAATGTAGGAAACTCAAGGGAGATATGCAAACTACTAGGAGGAAAGAAAATAAAGATAAGGAGGTCATGGTAGATCTTACACCTAATGTAGACCCTGTAGGAGAGAAACCAAGAAGGAAAAGTGGTCGGAAGCAGAACCAACCTGAAACTAGCAAGCATGGGGAGACGGTATGGAGGCCAACACCCTTTGAGCCTTTACTGCCTGCTCAAACTCATAATAGATTCGAGAGCCTAGAGGTTGAGGAAATTCTCAACATAGAGGAGTAGGAGCACAGTACAAAGAAAGTTTTGCACTCAAATGGAGGGACAAGCAAAGAAGGGGAAACTGCCCAGGAAGTAGAAAAGGATCAGGTTACTCAATCTACGGTCCAAGAGAATAGTGCAATAATAGTGAGGGAATAGACCTTTCCCTTGTAGAAACACATAGAGTTTAATAGTGAGGCAGCTGCATTCACCCTCAATTTCACAGGCAGACGTACAAACTCTCGAGTGAATGAAGCTTCTAGTGAGAAAAGCTTGGCTGAGATTGAAGAAGAGCCAATTGATCCCGCAGCCATTAGTAGTAGTTCAAGTTTTTTTATTTCGGAAGTCTCTCCTGGGAAGAAACTTGCAGACTCAGAAGCAGAAAAAATTCTGAAATATATAGGGGCCCTGACCACTAATGAGGAAGAGAGACCCCCGGATCTAGAAATCTCAGTACCTTCCAGATGGACAGAATCTACAGAGGATGATGAGCTAGAGGAACAAAGTCAAAATGTAGAAAGTCCAATGTCAGCTACTCGAGAAGGACAAAGAAATAATACCAACTGTGGATTGAAGCCACAGTGGCAGCTTTAGCAACTCACTCCCCTATCCACCAGGTCCATATCAAGGTCAAGGACTGGAAAAAGGGTGAACTAAAGGTTTTAAATCTTTCAATCCAATAAAACTTCAATATTCACAATGAGGTGCATCTTTTAGAATATTAGAGGTATTAGAAATGACAAATCACAGAATCGATTATCGAAGTTAATCAGTAAATGGGATCCTGACATTTTGGGCATAGCTGAACCGAAGATCAATCCTCAGGAGATGTCTATGGCTTTTTTACAATCACAAGGGCTGAGTACAAAATTTCATCATAACTCAAGACAAAGTCAGGTTCCTAATCTTTGGCTGTTTTGGAAGTCATCTATCACTCCTCTTAACCTTTTGCATTGCTCACAGCAACATCTCACTATGGAGGTAGAGGGGGCTCTTATCACAATAATCCATGCCCATTGTATCTATATACAAAGGAGGCAGCTATGGACGAAATTACAGCACATCATTACTGCTAATATACCATGGCTCTTATTGGGGGACTTCAATGCTTATTTGAGTTACTCTGAGAAGCAAGGGGGTAACAGACCATCGACAGTGGCTATGAATGACTTTCGAGAATATGTTAGCAATTCCCATAGATATTCCGAATAGAAGCAAGGGGGTAACAGGTGGGGAGATTTAAAATTGTGGGAAAACTGGATAAAATGTTTTGTAATGTTCTATGGAGTTCCAAATACCTAGAATGGAACTACAAAGTTTGCAACAGAGTATGTTCAGATCATTCTCCTTATATTCCGAGACCCAAGAATATACCATTCAAATTCTTCAATATGTGGTGTGCTCATCCTTCCTTCAGAGACGTGGTCCAACAGAGTTGGGCAACTCCAATCCTAGGACACTCGATTTTTGTTCTGACTCAAAAGTTGAAGAGATTGAAAGGGGTTCTGAAGAGATGGAACAGAGATGTCTATGGCAACATCAAAGCCAAGGTGGAAAGGGAATCACAGATACTAGAATAGATGCAAACATAATTTGATTAGGGAAACACGTCCGAGGATTTCTCTATGCAAATGCTCAATCAAGAAAACAAAGTGGAGAGGTTGCTGGAGCAAGAACAACGATTTTGGAGGCAAAAATCGAGAGCACAATGGGATAACGATTATGATAGAAGTACCAAATTCTTTTATGCCCAAGCCAACCTCAACAGAAGTAAATCAATGATCACTGAAAAGAAAAATTATGAAGGGATTACTATGGACTCTCAACAAGAGATTGGAGAATTCTTGGTTAAGCATTATTCGGAGAAATTCAAAAAGGTTGAGCATGACATCGACTGGGACCTTATTCACACAATGCCTCAACTTATCTCTGAAGCAGAAAATGTATCACTTTCAGCACTACCAACAGCTTAAGAAGTCAAAGCAGCAGTTTTTCATCTTAATGCAGATAGCTCTCCAGGGCCAGATGGCTTCACTGGGTTCTTCTTCCATCACTGTTGGGACATAGTGGAACATGATCTAGTAAGGGCGATAAGTTATTTTTTTATGAGGTCTAGAGTGCCCTTTGGTTTTAAATCTAACTTCATAGTTTTAATTTCGAAGGAAATAAATGCAAATCAGGTGAATAAATATAGACCTATATGCCTTTCTAATTTTGTTTACAAGGTGATCACTAAGATTCTTGCTACAAGATTAAGTCCATTGGCAGAACGAATTATTAGCAAGGAGCAGTATGGATTCATTCCAAACAGGAATTCACAGCAAGCCATTGGTTTAGCCTCAGAACTAATCATTAAACTTCAAACTCCCAGACACGAAGGTACCATTGCCATAAAGAATGATATCTCTCAAGCCTTTGACACAATGGATTGGGAATTCTTATGAGCAGTACTCCAACAGTTGGGATTCTACGAGACATGGATATAGTGGCTTAAAGGTGCTTTTCCAACCAATTCTTTCTCTATCATGCTCAATGGAGGCCCCCAAGGTCAATTTACAGCACAAAGAGGTCTTAAGTAGGGTGACCCCCTCTCCCCCATGTTATTTGCTCTGGTCGAGGATTGTTTAAGTAGAATTACCAGCTGACTGGTTTAGGAGAAGAAGATACTACCAATGGTGGTGAATGCGAAATATTGTAGCCCTTCACATCTTATGTTTGCAGATGATGTATTCTTACTCAACAATGCTCACTTGAAGTGCATCAAGCAACTGGTTAAGATTCTGAATAGGTATCAAGACTCCTCTGGGCAGCTCATCAACAAGGACAAATGCAAGCTCTTTCTCAGTCCTAAGAACAACAAAAGAAAGCACCTGATTCAAGGGACTATGAACATCAATGAAGGTACCATACCAAAAAAATACCTTAGGGTGCCTCTCATCAGGGGGAAAGTAACTAAGGCGGCTCTAACTCCTTTGGTGGATAAAATTAGAAAAAGAGCCTCAGGAGACAGATGCCATGCAGTACAGATAATCTTGTGCTAACACTTCAATCATGTATACCTCGTTCACAGCACACACCTCATGTGGTTGTAGTAACATGTGGAAAATATTGGTCTTGACTCTCATATTACCAAAGGATAACGTCTTATTACCGTTTTGATAGTTGATGAGTGCATTTGCAGTGGCCAAGAATGGTCTGCCTAGAATGATTGGTATCTACCTACCAGATGTAGGTTTTGTGTCGAGTACTATGAAATTAACCAGATAATAGAAATCTTCAATCTTGACTATGACGTCTTCAATAATTCCTCTAGGTATCTTCACTGATCTATCTGCCAACTATAAAGTAACTTCAGTCGGTTTAAGATCCTTCAAGCCCAACTTCTCATAGACGAAATATGGTAGAAGATTCACACTAGCACCCAAATCTAATAAGCTTGCTCCTCTAAAGAATCTCCAATTCTACATGTAACAGTGGGACTTCTAGGATCTCTAAGTTTCACAACCGCTAGATTCTATAGGTACGATGAACATCTTTGAGCGATAAAAGCTTCTTTCGGAATGTTAGTCTTCTTCTTCACTAGATCTTTCACGAACTTGGCATACGAGGGAACTTGCTTGATGGCGGTCAGAAATAGGATATTAATCTGGAAATTCTGAAAGACATCGCAAATCTCCTTGTACTGGTCATCCTTTTTGATATTCACTAGTTTCAAAGGAAACGGTGATGGTAGATTCTTCAATATCGGTTCTCTTCTTTCGACTTCAGTTTGCTTGGTAACAGATAGTGGAGTGATAGGTGGAGTGACTAGTGATTGCTTCTTCTTACTTACTTCCACAGTAGTTCCTTTAGCTTCTCTCTCAATAGTTACTTCAGCAAGTGGCACAACACTAGATATATCTGGAATGTTAAAACTGGGTGGGATGGTGGGGACATAAGTTACCTTAGGCTCTGCAGAATCTTTTCCTGGTTCATAGACAATCTTGTTATCAACCTTCTTACCTGACCTTAGAGTGGTGACAACATTAACTTGGTCAATCAACAGAGTAATCTCCAGGTTATCCACCTGCAAGACACCTCTTCCTTTCGGATTTGGCTCCGGTTGGCTTGGTAATGCTCCTTTTGATCGCTTTGTCAAGGCGAAAGCGATTTGCCCTATCTGGCCTTGAATGACACTAAAGTTATTCTCTAGCTTCTAGGTTATTTGATTTATCTGTTTCAGCTCATTAACAATGGTGGTGATAGCTTCTTCCATATATGGGATAATTTTACTCGACTGAGGCGTAGGGGCAGTGTATCCACTCATTAGATCTGGTACTAACTCTCTGTTTCTGTTAGATTGGTATCCACCCCATAAGATAGATGCCATACAGCAAGCCATCAATAATTTCAAAGGGAAGGTGACTGAAGAATATCATCAAAGCTTGGAGAAATTCAATAATCTGCTAGTCTCATGTCCACATCATGGTTATGATAGGAGAACATTGGCTCATTTTTTCTTTCGAGGACTTTCTACTATGAACAAGCAGATGATACAGTCAATGCATCAAGGTAAGTTTACATCATTAGACGGGGAGGAAGCCTACAACTTTCTCGAGAATTTAGCTGAAGACACTCAACAATGGAGTACTAGCAACGAGGATGTAGCTAGAGTGGAGAAAGTGTTGAAGCAATTTGGTAACCAAGTTCGTGAAGACCCAGATCAAGCAATGCTATCAATTATGGCAAGCCTGTCAACAGGACTTGAAACGCTGAACAAGAAGTTTGATTAGTTCTCAATGAATCCTCCAAAAGGAAACAATTTCCAAGTTAAACCTTAGCCATCCAAGCCTTGTTATGTCATCTGTGAGCTATGTTCTAATGAAAGCGCACCACTGAAGAGTGTTCGTACTATTTGGATACTAATGCAAAGGTATGTAGTATCAACTTTTTAGGAAGAAATAACTAGTTCAATCAGAGACAGAATTATTGGAAGCCACAGAATACAAATCATAGGAATTTTCCTCCATGATTCCAGAATCAGTCTAATTAGTTCTAGAATAACCAGTATTAATTCCAAGACCGCTAGCAACCATACAGAAATCAATAGTCATACCAGAACCAGTAATACCAAGCCAACACAAACAGAGAGTTAGTACCAGATCTATTGAGCGGATACACTGCCACTACGCCTCAGTCGAGTAAAGCAGTTATCCCACATCTAGAAGAAGCTATCACCACCATTGTCAATAAGCTGAAATAGATAAATCAAAGAACCTAGAAGTCAGAGAGAATAACTTTAGTGTCAATCAAGGCCAGATAGGGCAAATCACTGCCGCCTTTATAAAGAGATTGAAAGGAGCATTACCAAGCCAACCGGAGCCAAATCCGAAAGGAAGAGGTGTCTTGAAGGTTGATACCAAGATTGTCTATGAACCAGGAAAAGATTCTGCGGAGCCTAAGGTAACTTATGTCCCCACCATCCCACCCAGTTCTAACATTCTAGATATATCTAGTATTGTGCCACTTGCTGAAGTAACTATTGAGAGAGAAGTTGAAGGAACTACTGCAGATGTAAGTAAGAAGAAGTCATCATGAGTCACTCTACTATCTGTTACCAAGCCAACCGAAGCTAAAAGAAGAGAACCGATATTGAAGAATCTGCCAGCACCGTTTCCTCCGAAACTAGTGAATACCAGAAAGGATGACCAGTACAAGGAGATTTGCGATGTCTTTCAGAATTTACAGATTAATATCCTAATTCTGACCACTATCAAGTAAGTTCCCTCGTATGCCAAGTTCTTGAAAGATCTAGTGAAGAAAAAGACTAACATTCCAAAAGAAGCTTTTATTGCTCAAAGATGTTCATCGTACCTACAAAATCTAACGGTTGTGAAACTTAGAGATCCTGGAAGTCCCACTGTTACATGTAGAATTAGAGATTCTTTAGAGGAGCAAGCTTTATTAGATTTGGGTGCTAGTGTGAATCTTCTACCATATTTTGTCTACGAGAAGTTGGGCTTGAAGTATCTTAAACCGACTGAAGTTACTTTACAGTTGGCAGATAGATCAATGAAGATACCTAGAGGAATCATTGAAAGTGTCATAGTCAAGATCAAAGATTTCTATTATCCGGTTGATTTCATAGTACCCGATACATAACCTACATCTGGTAGGCATACCAATCATTTTAGGCAGACCATTCTTGGCCACTGGAAATGCACTCATCAACTATCGAAACGGTAATATGATGTTATCTTTTGGTAATATGAGAGTCGAGACCAATATTTTCCACATGTTATAGCAACCATATGAAGTGTGTGTTATGAACGAGGTATACATGATTGAAGCGTTAGCACATGATTATCTGACTCATTTATATCCTGCTGATGAATTTTTGAAAGCTCTGATAGACTCAGACTGTAAGGAACTTAGTGTCCAGGCAATCAATGCGATTTTGGATTCATCACCTATCATGGATGACAACAAGTTCAAAGCAAAGTTTGGACCACCTATGCCTGATGGACCATCTAAAGAGCTTAAGAAGGAGCCACCTAAACTATAATTGAAGCCTTTGCCGTCTACACTCAAGTATGTTTTCTTGGGAGATTTGGGAACCTACCTAGTAGTCATTGCATCAGATTTGACTGGGGAGTAGGAATCCAAGTTAGTAGCTCTTTTAAAGGAATATAAGACAGCTATAGGGTGGACAATTGATGATATCAGGGGATCAGCCTAATGATAGTTCAACATAGGATTCATTTGGAAGAGGATTCCAAGACTTCTAAGCAACCACAGAGGAGGCTTAATCCGAAGATGAAGGAAGTAGTTCGAGAAGAGGTCATCAAACTCCTTGATGCTGACATTATCTACCCTATTTTTTATAGTCAATAGGTTAGTCCAGTTCAAGTTGTGCCGAAGAAGTTCGAAACCATATTGATCGAGAACGAGAACAATGAGTTGTTTCCAACTAGGATTCATACTAGATGGAGAGTTTGCATCGATTACAGGAAGCTGAATAGTGTATCGAGGAAAGATCATTTTCCCTTACCTTTCATCGATCAGATGTTAGAAAGATTAGCTGGACAAGCTTACTACTGCTTTCTTGATGGTTACTCAGGATATTTTTAGATCTATATTCACCATGAGGACCAAGAGAATACCACATTCACATGTTTGTTGGGAACATTCACCTACTGTCGTATGTCTTTTGGTCTATGTAATGCACCGACCACTTTTCAGCGATGCATGATGAATATTTTTGACGACATGGTGGAGAAATACATGAAAGTTTTTATGGATGATTTTTTAGTTTTTGGATCATCTTTTGAGGATTGCCTGCACTATCTCTCCTTAGTCCTTAAACGTTGTTATGATACCAACTTAGTTATGAACTGGGAAAAGTGTCACTTCATGGTAAAGGAAGGGATAGTGCTGGGTCACCATGTTTCAAATGAAGGAATTCTAGTAGATCAAGCGAAGATTGATATTATAAAGGATCTACCCAAGCCAAGAACTATCAAAGATATCTGTGCCTTCCTAGGTCACGCGGAATTCTACCATCGATTTATCAAGGATTTTAGCAGAATTGCAAGACCGTTATCACATATGTTAGGGAAAGATGTTGTTTTTTATTTTGATGAATTATGTGTCGAAGCTTTTATGAAGTTGAACAAAACACTCACTTCAGCGCTGATCATTGGTGCGCCCATTGGAGCCAGCCATTTGAGATCATATGTGACGCATCTTACTATATTGTTGGAGCAGTTCTAGGAAAAAGAGATAAGAAAGTGTCGTACACAATCTACTACGCAAGCAAGATTCTAAATGGAGCTCAAATTAATTATTCGACCACTGAGAAGGAGCCCTTGGCCGTTGTGTATTCTATTGACAAATTCCGACAATATTTGATAGGTTCAAAGGTGATTATCTATACTGACCATGCTGCCTTGCGTCATTTACTCGCTAAGCAGGGTGCCAAGCTAAGATTGATCCGATGGATACTACTTTTATAAGAATTTGATTTGGAGATACAAGACAAGAAAGGAACAGAGAATGTCGTTGTTGATTACCTTTCTAGATTGCTAGTGGAGAATGCGGAAGACAACTTACAAATCTGTGAGACTTTTCCTGATGAATTGTTGTTCAGTATATCATAAATACCATGGTACGACCACATCGCAAACTATCTTGTGACTGACAGGGTACCGTTGCGTTAGAGCAAGCAAGAAAAAGAGTTATTCTACTCAAAGGCCATATATTATTTTTGGGATGATCCATACTTATTCAAGAAGTGTTCGGATCAGATTATTCGAAGATGCATCCCAAAATTGAAACAAGAATCCATTCTATCATTCTATCACGATCAGCCTTACGGAGGACACTTTGGCCCGCAACGTACTGCATACAAGGTATTACAAGTTGGATTCTATTGGCCTACTCATTTTAAAGATGCAAATGTTTATTTCAAAGGATGTCCAAGATGATAATTTTTGGGTAAGACCTTGAAAAGGTTCTAGAGGCCTTAACAACCGATCCTTATCTCAGAAATTTTTGATGTATGGGGTATAGATTTCATGGGACCATTTCCGCCTTCTTTTGGTTACACCTACATTTTACTGGCTGTGGACTATGTTTCAAAGTGGATTGAAGCGGTTCCTACAAAGACCGCCTATCATAAAGTCGTTGTGGACTTTCTGAAGAAGAACATTCTACCAAGATTTGAAGCACCGAGAGGCATCATCAGTGATAACGGTTCTCATTTTTGTAACTATATATTTGGGAATCTTATGGCAAAGTATGGAGTAATTCACAAGATAGCTTTACCATATCATCCTCAGACTAATGATCAAGTAGACGTTTCGAATAGGGAAATCAAGAGTATTCTGGAGAAGACAGTTAATCTTTCTAAGAAAGACTAGTCTCTTAGACTCTAAGATGGACTATGTGCATACAAAACAACATTCAAAACACCCATAGGGATGTCACCCTATCACTTGGTATATGGAAAGGTGTGTCATCTACCTGTTGAGTTAGAACATAAAGCCTATTGGGTAGTGATAGAGATAAATTTTAGCTTAGATAAAGTAGGAGAAAGGAGGAAGCTTCAGATCAGTGAATTAGAGGAATTGAGAAGTGATGCTTATGATAAGTCAAGGATTTACAAGGATAAGACTAAAGCATTACATGACAGAAGAATTTTGAATAGAGAATTTGAACCTGGACAGAAGGTTCTGGTCTACAACTCTCATCTAGAAATTTTCCCTGGAAAGTTAAGATATAGATGGATGGGACCGTTTGTAGTAAGACATGTCACACCTTTTGGAGCTATTGAAGTAGAATACATAAAGAGAATGACTCGTTTCAAAGTCAACGCTCATCGACTGAAGACTTTTCCAAAGTTACCTACTCAGGACGTGGAGGCCATTTTTCTCAAAGATCCGGTTTATCAGACCACTGTTGAAGTAGAAAATTGGGGTAAGTTACCTGCACACATTAAAGATTACATTCTTTGTCTTGATGAACCTGTTACTTTGTCTAGTTTAAGTTTTTTGCATGAGGAAGCCAAGCGTCTTAAGCTTGACTCCTTAGGATCTTATTTGTATAAGTGCCACCGATAGCCGGGCTTTCAGATTTTCATAACTTTATCCTTTACTGAGAGGAGTTGCAAGCGCCAGAGTCAAAGTCTCATCACTCTAGTAGACCGAGTATAAAATGTCTACAGGAAGTAAGCATGAGATGGAAACTTAAGTGTTCACCACCTGTTAGTTTGTGGGATTTACTCCCCATTGACCTTCAAAGGAAGATTATTTCTATTACTCATGTAGGGTTCGGTAAAAGTTCATTAGCGCGTAAAAGGAGAGTGCATAAGCTAGGTTGGTGTAAGAATTGCCATTCTGAAACTTGTCCTGGGTTACAACCATTAAGAGAAAATTGTTGGTACAAGGTATACTTTTGTCAATCACCTGCTAAGAGAGATCGAAAGAATCCCTACAAAGTGAAACCTAGTGGGTGGGAATACCAGTGTTCAGGATTTTACTATAAAGGACTAAAAAGTCTTGAGAATCTGACTTTAAAAGACTCACATTACATCTTGGAGATGTAACGTAAAAAGACCTAAAAAAAATAATAAAAAAATATTGATACATGATTATGAAGACTAATGCTAATTATGCTGATTAATTTTGATTTGAACTAATTGTATTTGATTTTATTTATTTTGTGAGCTTAACCTTTATATGACAGAGAAAGATCAGAATATTGATATTCGGCATCAATGGTAATATCCTACCTTTTTCTCATCCATTTCATTTACCTCTTTATATATTGAGGTCAATGCATGCATAAGTAGGGGAAGGTGTACTTGAGAAATGAATTTCAAAAATTAGTTTTCAAAAACAAAAATATTTTTGTTTCTATATCAGTAGCATGATAAAAATGAATTTTAATGAAGAGTCTGGGATATAGATTATATACTGCTTAGTGTTGAGTTTGATAGATAGTTGATATTATTGATTTCATTACCGTTTAGACTATTTATTATGCTTGGACATAGTTCTTGTTGATAGAATTCTTTATCAAGACACCACCATAGTACTTGGTCAGTTTTGTGTACTTTTGCTAGAAAAGAGAATTAACCCCTAGTAAACTGGAAGTAGATTTTTTAGACTTAGCCCATGAGACTTGAGCTTTATACCAATTCTTTGGATAGTTCTTACGAAAATCCAAGTCTTAGTGACTCATCATCTTTCAGTTCTTTATGTTGTTGTAATATAGTCTCATTATTCTTTGATTTGGTTAATCACGAAGTGACAACAACTTGGGAGATAGCCATTAGGTCTTGTAGTCTATTCGAAACAGAGTATTATACTGATAAGTCAAGTAGTGAACCCATTCAGCCTTTATCCCACCTAGTAGGACCATCATGTTAAACCCTTTTGAGCCTTACAACCCATTTTCTTTCATAAAACCCTTTACCATTTACCCAACTCCAGACAAAGAGTATAGCCAAAAACCTTTATTAGCCATACCCATATGTTTTTGAGAATATGAAAGGCACAAGGAGGAAGAAAGAGCCCAAAAGGAATATTACAAGAAAAATACCAGAGAGATACAATAAAGACCATAATTATGTTCCAAGTGAAAGAAGCTAGTGGAAAACAAGCATATCCAGTACTAATCGAGGATATACCACTGAGCTAAAGAAAAAGAACAAAAAAAGAAAAAGAAAAAGAAAAAGAAGAAGTTGAACAAAGGAAGAATTTTCTCTGCAATACAGAATTTAAAGAAATCTTCCAATGAAAGAAGCAGAACCTTTAGTGTTTTCAGAAACAACCTTTGAATCTTTTTTACCTTTCCTTTATAAACTAGTACCCAAGTCAAGTTACAACCTATGAATTATTACTACAGTATGGTACGAAGTCTAGAATAGGTGAGAGGATGCTAAAGCGAAGGACCTGACACTTTATATGTGATTGACATTCTTTCCATAAGACTACTTTCATTTAGAAATCCGTTTTTCAAGGTAATATGTGGGATGTTCATATTCATTATTCTTTTCCCCACATACATGAGGTAAAAAATTATACCATCTTCTGAGAGATTCTTTTTTGAGAGTATGACCGGTGAGGATTGAAAGTCGAGATTATCTGCCTATGGTAAACTAGGGATTCCGTTTCTTGGATAGGAGAGTATAGGAGATTGACTAAGTACACACATAAGCCTTGATTGAGAATTTTGTCAATTTTTACTACTCCCATCATAATCTATAAGTATGTGCAGTAATGTAGTTAGTAATGTAGTTAGTACTTGTTTATTAGGTAGTGATTTCGATCACTTATCTCTTTTTTTATCTTATTTGCTAAGAGACTAACAAAAGGCTAGTTGGGGGTTGTGATAGGTGCTAAAAAATTGTATTTTAATCCTCGATCTCTTAGTGGACTAATAGTGTTTGTAAGTTATATTTTATGACTTTACATGTGAAAAAGAGAGTTTTGTAGAATATTAGAGTTAAAGGGGCAAAAACGAGCAATTTAGAGCATTAACGATCACATGGGAAGCCTATGGACAATCATGGAGAAGGCCAAGGAATTAAAGCTATAAAAGATGCGACTTGGACCTATTTTAAAGCTTATTTGGAAGCCCAAGGCAAAAGAATTCGTTACTTGGACCAAAGCCCGTAAAAGAGGAAAGAATGATGGAGCAAAAGAGGAAACACAGACTCTTGCATCTGGGACGCAAGGCCCGTGCGTCCAGACGTATGAACCGACACTGTAGCCCACCTCTTTTACAGTTTTGGAAATGAAGTTGGAATCAGAAAGAAGTTGATTTGTAATAGGAAACAAGCCACGGTTTAAGATACTTCTAGAGCTCATTGTAACCCCTATAAATAGAGCACCTCAGTGCCAGTTGTAATTGTTAATTCATAATATTATTGTCTCTAGAACTTGATGCAAAGAGATTAATAATAAAAGATTCGGTTTTCACTAGTCGAGTCTTAATAAATTAGTCTTTCTAGTTTTATATTATTCGACTCTTCTTCTTTTCGTTCTTCGTGTTCTTCCTTTTTCATGGAAGGCTAATCTTCTCCTTCAAGGGAGAAGATGAAGTCGGTGCTTAGGGTTCTGTGATTCTTCTGGTTCATGGTGTTCTCTAATCAGGTTAGTTCTTTAGGTTTTTAGTTAATAGTTCCATTGCCCACACCAGGGGATGGAAGTATAGAATAGGGTTTATGTTTTGCAATATTAATATCATGCTAGTGTTTTTTACTTTTCTCATTTATGGGTGATGATGCGTTAAGGCATGTGAGGGAAATTGTGAGTTAAGGCATGCTAGAATTCACACAATAGTCAGGTGGATGCTGATGGGATTTTAATTGGTCATTAATATCAGGATGGGCTTTAGCAGTGGGTGTTGTTATAGTAACACCTTGTTTCTCTTGTTGGATGGGTTCTGGACTAGGTGGAAGGATATTAGTCTCAGATGTGGACTCTTTTGAATTGTATTGGAAAAAACATAAGGTAGTTGCTATTTGTTGAGTTAGTATTGTTTGCTTGGTAATTTCCTGGTAGAGTTGGTCTGTGATGGATGGTGTAGTGGAATATGAATTTGATATGGATGGTGATGTGAATGGTAATGGGTTTTGGGTGAAACCGTACTATGACTGACCATATGGATATATAAATGGTGGTTGATTATTTGTGGTGGAATTCCATGAATTGTCGGCATGACTAGAAAACTCTTGAGTGTATGGGGTACTAGGAAAGTTTGAAAATTGAGGTTCGTAAATGTAAGGATTTCCCGTAGTAGACTCGAATTTGGTATATGATAGACAATGGAATAACCAGTGATAAGGACTACCGCAAAAAGAACAAGGTTCTGGGTTTGCATTGTAATTCCATGATGGTTGCGATGCATATTGATAAGACATGAATGCTTAATGAATGATGATGCACAAACAGTAGAAATTCATTTTTTTGGATTTTTTTTTAAATATTTTTTTTTGTCTATAATTTACTATGCCCTGTTCAAGGGAATAATTGGGCGCGAGACTAGGATGGCTATACTACACGTCTCAGAAGAGTTGGTAGTCACTTCACCAAGTGGTGTGTGATAAGAGCCCAAAATTGTAGTTTAAACCCTTTAGTAGTATTTCTATTTAGCCAATTATGTTATTAATAATATAGGTTTATCACTAATTACGTGCTTTTGAGTATTTCAGGTTTCGGAGTTAAATAAATGTCAATTCGTTACTAATTAGGTGCTAAAAGTAGCTAAAGTAATTGCTAGGGAAGTGCCATGAAGAAAGCCCAAGTTTCATGGAGAAAATGCCCTTAAAAAGCCCATGTCAAAACTGTTAAGTAAAAATCAAACCGGATTTGAGAGTTGAAGAAAAGTCAACAGAACTTCAAAAGTCTATATCTTTGGACTCAGGCCTCGGATTTGGGCCCATTTTATATCAAAATGACCGTCTCATAAAACCCTTTCCAATGGTCTTGATCTTGACTCAATCAGTGTAGTATAAGTTAGTGAAAATGCGCACTGCAGTAATACAACCAGAATTGGAAGTCTTAGATTCAACCAATTGGGTTATGGATTTGATTTATGGGTCTATAACCTAGCCTAAAAATGCATGCATGATTTTGTATTATGATATAAGAGAATAAAAACCCTAAACCCCAGATAGACTACTCTCCTTTTTAGTTTAGTTGTAAATTATGGTTCTCTCTCTCTCTCTCTCATTAGTTTAGAGTAATTAGGGTTTAATGTTCTTTCCTCCAACGCTATTACACCATTAGTTTTATTAATATAAGTTTAGTTTAATTTAATTATATCTTCTTATTATTGTTTATTGATAATGAACCTAATGAAACTAGGCTAAAACTCCATTAGAGCCATTAGAAGAGTTTTAAGAAGTCTATGTGAATGTTATGATTGTTATTCTTTAGTTTTCTTATTGTCTTATGTGCTTCAAGTTCAAGTTCTATAGTTGTCTAGAGATAGAGATTATAGAAGTTGAACAAGAGAAAAGAAACTCCACAAAGAGATTTGTGGAGGAGAATTTCTCTTAAGCTAATCATATCTTAGTATAGAGATTGCTAGGATTGGTTAGGGATTAATAAAAATTGTGATTTTTGTTGTTTTACCTTGTGTACATTAATAAAGGTTAAGATTAAAACATGAGAAACTAATTAGAATAATCATAACTTCACATAAATGGATTAATCATTCCTTTATGTTCTTCCTATTCATTAAATTCACCTTTTAATTGCTTAGTTTAAATTAGTTTAATTTATAATTAGTTTATTGCATTGTTAGTTTAATTAAATTATAATTAGTTTTAGTTTAAATAAATCACAACACTACTCTCATTGTTCTCACCTTGATTTCTAGTGGAATTCTAAGCTCTTAACGACTAGGAGTGAAACGAATCTTGACTCTCTATATTGCATAATGAATTGAGAGTAGAAATATATTGATAAAAAAGTTGATCATTAGTTGTTTGTGTTCTTCTATAGGTAATTAAGGATCAATGTTTACGTTTATCAAATGGCGCCGCTGCTATCTTAGCTATTTTAGAATTAAATTCCCTTAGTTTTTCACGTTTACCAATATCCCACTTCACCCACCCACCCGATTGTTTGTGTTCTCACTTTGTTTTTTTTTTCAGAAAAAATGAGATTTTTGCTCTTGGAAGTCGACTAATTTTTTTTTTGAAATAGTACTTTGAGCGCGCCCGCACCCTTGGTTACTCTTTATTTGAGCGCGCTCGCCCTCCCTCTTGTTACTGGAATTTTTTTTTCGAAACAGTACCATGAGCGCTCCGATGCCCTTGTTTACTCTTTATTTGAGCACGCCCGCCCTCTTGTTACGGGATTTTTTTTTTGATAGTACCTTGGCCTTTCCTTTTTACTTTATATTTAAAGTGCCTCCTGCGTGCCCTTTGAAGAAAAGCCCGATTTGCACAGGTTAGTCATAGGCTCTCTTTTTGTTCAAGTTATTTTTTATTCAGTGTTCTGAACTACTTCAATACACTGAGATTGCGTATCAAAGACGCTATTCACGACACCATAACAGGCTATTTGCAACGGCAAAAAACCGTTGCTAATAATTTTTGCAACGCTTTTTAAGCATTGCAAATATGGTGTGGGTAAAATGTTGAAATTTTTTGCAACGGTTAATAAGCGTTGCAAACAGAAATTTCCAACGGTTATTAACTGTTGCAAACTAAAATTTCCAACTCTTATTAACCGTTGCAAGAAAAACTTTCCAACGGTTTTTAAGAGTTGCAAATATTATTTGTAATACTTGTTTATGCCTGTTTCGTACAAAGTTTTAGCAACGTTTTTAAATTTGTAACGGTTATGAACCGTTGCTGATGGGTTGCAAATAAAAAAAATATATCATATTTTGTAACAACCAGCTAAACCTGCCCCATTTAATTAGGACGCACTTAACCTTCAAAAATAACACTACTTGTTCTATATTAAAACAAACATCTCATTTCCATATTGAAACAAACATCTCAATTCCATGATAAAGTCCCCATTACCTTTTCATACCATTTGACAAGTAAATAATAGCAAACACAAGCAAAAGACTGAAAAAATAGAATATATTCGTTAAACCATGTATGTAATATAACTTTAAAATATTTTCTAAGAGTTACAAATTCATATTTACAAATAAGGGTAACATATTCAATAAGATTTTCCAAGCAATCTCGGATCATTGCAATACCAAGTATTGGTGATGGCTTCACTAACTATAAATCCTAGTCTTGCTCCACAAAGTCCATCTAATTCCTAAAAATTCACAAAACAAATAATGAACTTAAAAATACAATAATACTAATTAAACTCATGCAATTAATTAAATATTTGAAAATCCACCTAAAGGAAGTAAGTTGAACAAATGAGAAAATAGAGGGTGGAATTTTAAACTTTTACCTTGACGAGGAGCTTGAGGTGAGCATGATCATTTGATTTGGGAGCAATTATTTTGGTCTGCTTCTTGCTTTTCCCTCCATAAAATTGGTACCCTACACAACACACTGAATAACACATTGAACGACAACAAAATGATCTATCTAGCTATTCTAAAAGGCTTTGAAACACTTTATATATAAACAAAAGCACCACTTCTATAAACCTAGGACTGTCCAAAAATATTGTCCGGCATTAACATATACTAGCAAGCCATGGACCCAACATAACTCTAAAAAAGAGGGGTCGGAACATAACAATGTATAGAGCAGGTCTACCTACTTTGTACCAAGTGAAATTCAAATTTTCAAACAAGCACTTGTATCCAAGATAATATATAGAGCAAATAATGTGGATTCTCTAACCATGACACCCAACTAGAAGGATCTAGTCATCAAGACATTAGTTTCAAACATGGAGATAAATGGGGCAGAGTAATTGTAGATAAAAAAAAAGGTAAGAAAGAGTTGTACGAAAGATTTGTCTAACCTGTTTTAAATTTCTTAAGCACAATGCAAACTCAGATACCGAGTAGTCCACCAATAGGGAAAACATTGACACGTGGTCGAGCCGCACATCCTTGTAGAGTTAGTATAGCGGGTTATAAAGAACAACGAGGGTCATGTGCTCCATTGCTCTATAATATATATATAAAGTATTCATTCCATGACTAGCTATGTATGTACTAGTGCAACTGTGCAAGTTATGAATGAAACAAAACTTATGTGCCTGTGTACTTAGTCAAATATGCACAATATATTACTTCCCAATAAATGGAAGCTCAAAAGGAATTAATTGGAGCTCTACAGTGTTAAGAAACTTAAATTACATGTTATAATTCACATCTTTGAGAAACATGAATAAAGTGCAAAACCATATAAGAGTATAATGAATTCCAAAGGAATTTAAAAATATTGTGGGTTGCAACAATACATTATCAGCCGCATCTGTTGGTGTAGCACATAAAGGATCCAAAAAGATGTAAGATTTAAAACTAACAAGTAAAACACACAAGAAGCATAACTTTACATGGGAGTATCTACTGGACAAGAGAAAAATCCGCTAACGAAACAATGAACATTTTTATAAGTAGAATGAGTTATTACAACTTGAGAAGCAGCAACCAAGTTCTATAAACAGACCATGCACTCCAACAAAGCTTCTTGAAACCAAGAAATCACCAAATGAGCTACTACAGAGATTCATCTCAATCTCTAGGTTCATAAACAATAGATTAGTGCAAGATACTTCCAAGTCGTCAAACTTCACATTAAATGTATTTATCGCACAAATATTTTTAAATATCAGAAAAAACATCTCTTAAATATACCTATTTTTGCTAACAAATATTTTTAAATGATATATTCTTCACTGATTTGTAAATACCAAATAGTTGAGGTCAAATAATATAAATAACAACAACATTCCACCACTCAAAAGCCTAAAACATAGCAAAAAAGGAATTAAAACAAACGTTTTATTACCGGTGCTCAATGCTTGAATCTGCAGAAGTAATCTCGGAAGAAGTAGAAATTGTACAAGTGTTCTCAACACCTGACTCACCATCTTCCTTCTTCTTACCTTTCTTATCTTCATCTTCTTTCACTTCATCTTCTTCCTTCTTTTTCTTCACTTCCTTAACTTCATCATATCTGACTTCTTTCACAGATTTCTTCTTCTCTTTAACTTCTTTCACAGCTTCTAGTCTCGCATTCGTTGGAGCAACATCATTTTTCATAGCAGTTCATGTGGTAACTTTTCCATCCTCCAAGTTATTGAAGAAGACGTTCTATGTACAGACAAAAATCTATTGCTTTCAACACAGATTGGCAATGCATGGACTAGCTGGCTTTTCTCGAGAAGTTCGTTTTTTATATTATTCTCCGATTCTTTGAAATTATTTAATGACAACAGATTCACATGTATTTCAATACAAAATAACTACCCATATATTAGGTATATTGATCAGCCTGGTCATTATAACTATTTATTACCTGATCATCAAAATAGGTTTGAACACTGCCCGACACTAGAAGAGAGACATGGCAAGAACTACAGGTTGAAAAATCACATCGCATGGTCACATCACCTCGAGAAAATGCCCCTGCGTGGAGAGGAGGTGGGGAAGCACTACAATTAACAACTCAAATTAGCACAACTTTTATTATTTTCAACCTTTAAATCCCTCTTCCTTGGTGAAGGTGGGAACCGATTCCGAGCCTTTTCTCAAACATATGCTATATAAACCAGTTAAATTTCATCTCTCAAGTGTTTTTCAAAAAATCCATTTCAGAAATAACAAAGAATTCATCTCATATCATTTCCAACATAAATATATGTGAAGAAAAATATTTTATATGACATATTAAGATCAAGAAAAGGTACACAGTAAGCATAGAAACTCAGAAAGGATATAAGGCTTGACCATAGCTCTTACATTCACTCAAACATGTCAATTTTCTGAGGAACTATATAATATACTTGTATAAGGTTCTCTTGATTATCAGCCAAATTACATACAACTTAAAATTCCCTAACCATTTATACTACTTACATTCCAATAGCAATTCAATAAATGCAACAAAATAAGAACATCAAGAGATAAAGATAGAGTAACCCCATCAAGCATCATTTAAGGTATTCAAAACAATGAAGTTTTACCATTTTACCTGATACCAAAACACTTTTATAAGATTCAAGTCATCACTTTCCAAAAGCATGATTGTAACATGAAATGATATTAAGGTATTAAATACATACCTCTGTTTCCATATCGGCAAGAAAAACTATAGTTTGTCACCTCAAAGAAATGGTGGGCAAGAAAAGTGACACCTGAATATCACAAAAGATCTACTTAAGAAAGGCTTGGCTCAAAGGACACAATGAAGGAAAAGGTAATTGATCAAAGGCAGAACATACTATATGACCACGGAATTCGGATGTAGAATTCAACTTTTTATCGTTACATAGTTTCTGTCTTGATATCACAAGAAAATGGCATCAAACTTTCATCTAAACCCAAAGTAAATGATACTATTAAGCTTAGCGAAGATGACTTTCCTAGAAGTATCCAAAAATAGTAGAGACAAAGCTGAAATATTCAAAACATACAATTATATGACAACGAGGCAAAAATATTCAAAAAGCGGACATTATCTCGAGACATTCCTAGATATGAATATAAGATTACTCTCAAGTTTAACTAATACACTAGCAAATATCACATAAATCTCTGAGACTAGATAATCACATAACTCCATAGTCGAAACAAATATTTGTAATATTACTACTTAGACACTTCAATATAGAATTTATGCACGACGATGGGGGTTGGAAATATTATTTGGAAGTAACTTAATTTATTTATTCAAATTATCGAGAATTCAAATAAAAGAATGATAACATGACCAATTACACACTTCAAGAATACCTTAAGAACTTTAATAGTGCTTGCATATGTAGAAGGCATTCCAATCCCAAGTTCTTCAAGTTTTTAACCTTTCAAAGATAGCAGAGAATCTTGTAAACATGAAACAGGGAAAAACAAGTTTCTTCAAGTTTTTAAAGTAATAAACATGAAACAGGGAAAAAAAAGCGGTAAAAAGTAAAACCTTGTAAACCTTTGATATCCGGAAAGTCGACTCTTGAACATGTAGATCGGAGACCCAAGAAACTCCCCAAGCACCTCCAATATCAACTTGAATCTAGTTCAGTCAAGATAATATCAAACGCCATTAAAGACTTTTCACTAAATCTAAAACCCGGATGCATAAGCATAACAAATTAATAACGTTGGTCTCTTAAAGTTTCAAAATTTGGTAGTTAAAGTTTGAAAATCGGCGAGGCGAAAGAGAGAGAAGATAATAAAACCCTACCATTAGTAGCGGCTGTGAGAGAGAGAAAGAGGGGTTTTATTTCGACATACCTGAGAGTGATTTCTTTTTGTTTCCCTATTTTTGAAATTTCAAAGTTGTTTTGGTTTTGGATTTCTAACGCTTATCACACACGGTTTTAAGCGTTAGAAATTAATTCCTGAAATTCATGCGAATTTAAGCAACACTTAACAACATTCCCAACACTTAAAAAGCGTAGGCGACTTACTAACAGTAAAAAACTGTTGCAAAGCAAAAAATATGTTGTTACAAATTTCCTGTTATGGTGTAGTGATTCACACGCGTAGCAAGGAGGCATTCAGGTTCTCCTTCATTCACTTCATGTTTTTTCTGTCTAAAGAGTTTAATTCTAGTATAATTAGGCTTGTTTTTCATAGACGCAATACCACACGCCTATCTAGAATTTCACACATTACACCTGCATCAATGGTTAAAGAACCAGAGACTCCTCTCTTTGATTTTTATAAAGCACTAAACGATGGCCTTAAGTCATGCATCGTTCTTGCAGACCTATGTAAGAACCGTTATGGTTGCAACGAATAATTACAAACCGCAAAACACCATGCGCAGCGGAATAAAGGGTGTTCACGGTTTGGTTAGAAATCATACCTTTAGATCAGCTGTGATATCTCTGAGAATCCAAGATCTATGAAATTAGCAACCTCTTGATCTTCTGTTGTATTCCTATCCTAAGAATGGACGTTGTGTGGGCAATGATCTTCTAGCCTCTTCTTTCTCTCTTGGCCTCTCTCACTCACAAAGTTAGAACTGATTTTGGATCTATCTTTTCTTTAGCAAAACCTGAGTTTTTCTTGTGTAAAAAACGGCCAGAGAAAGAGGTTTCTATTTATAGGCTATAATAGGGACCATGAGGAGAAATTAGGGTTGGGCATCCTGACGGGCTTGGGCTTCCCATGTTCGCCCAGAACACACGGCCCAAGTCCGCCAACAAATAGCTTATTCCAGTAAAGGTCATTGTTGCACTACTGCCCTAATCCCAAATTACATGTTACGTTTATGGGCTCCATATTATATGCTTGTTGATCTCCCCGTGTTTAAAATATCGAATGCCCGTTGAATAAGTCAAGTTACTGACAACTACATTAATCAACTTCTTATGTCCTTGAGTAGTACCACTCAACCTCATTGTCATGTCGGATTAAATCCACCTGCAGGGTTTACATGACAATCCTTATGACCTCCTCAAGGGGACATCATCAACCCGATTTCCTGCGGGCCATGGATTCCTTCTATAATCAACAGCACACCTTACATACAATGTCATTACCCAATCCATCGAGTTTATTGATTCACAAATGAATCTCACTCATTGATGATTTAAAGTAATGTACAATGCGCGTAAGTGCCCGTTATTATATCCAGATTAAAAGGACAAGCATCCATAATAACAGAGGTGTTTGTTCTCTTATATAGTCAGTATAAAGAGAAACAACCTCACTTGGTCTTGTTCAATACACACAAAGTGTACTAGTGTAATCCTGTAGTCAAGATAGACTAATACCAGATTATACTACAACCGTACCAATGGTTTGTCCAAATCCATCTAGGTTGTGAACGTTTATTTATACTTTATAAGGTACTGATGATATGATCTTCTGTGTGTCACCACACACCATATCATCTACAACATAAAGTATTAGACGCATGCATATAACTAATAACATATATAATATGCATAATATTTCCCATATGATTCTCATTCAAATTATAAAAAATTAGAGTTAATACAAAAGTATTGCTTTTAGTATATAACCCTATCAACCTAGTGGGGGATTTTGGAATTCCCCTGAATATATTTAACTTGTTACCGGTTTTCCATGGTTTAGACCATGAGAAGCCTTATCAACATATGCGTAGGATAGAACAAGTTCTTACCACATTCCATCATCCTACCGTAGGTTCATATCAAGTTAAACTTAGGGTGTTTCCATTCACCCTAGCCAACAAAGTGGCGTCTTGGTTAACTGCCCAAACATCAAACTCTGTGGACTCATGGGCTAATCTTGTTAAATTGTTCATGGAATAGTTTTACCCACCATTGAAGACAAATGAAATGCTTTAAAAGATTCATTTCTTTCGCCTGAATCCTCATGAATCTTTTTCAGAGGCCTGGAATCATTTCACTGATCTTCTCATTGAATGCCCGCATCATAATCTTGCAAAAGACACGCTTGTTCGTACCTTCTTCAAGGGGCTTTTACATCATCAAAAGGAGGTTCTAGATATCATGATTGGGGGTAGTTTTCATAGTAAAGGAGCCTTGGAGGCTTATAAATTCTTAGAAGATCAATCTAGGAGGAACAACAATTGGGGAGGTAACGAGTCTGCCCTCTCCACTCCTTCTTTTGAGGTTAAACCTGATCCCGAGCTTAGAACTCTTATCGATGCCCTCACTAAAAAGGTAGATGTCCTCTCTGTTCAACAACAACCCACTCCAGTCATGAACATTAAATCTATTCCTTGTAATGTCTGTTTTAGTCTTGAGCATTCCGACTTCTATTGTCCTCTTGTATATGCACAACCACCACCACAACTAGCAAACTTCAACCAGTTAACTCAACCTCAAGGACAAGGAAACTTAGGTGACCAGAATAGAGGTTTAGTGCCTGATAAGCACCCAAAAATGTAATATTAAACCCTAAGAGACATAGCATTTTGATCAATTATGTATTTAATAATCATGTAATAATTATAATTTCGTACTTTTGTAGGTTTCCACAGTTAACATGAATATAATGATAAAACATGCATCGAAGTACGGGAATACTAGAATATTTGAAGTTTCCCACTCAACCCCAGTGAAGCCCAACATAGCCTGACTAGAGCCGAAGTTTCCAAAAGAACAAAACCAATGCAGAACGGGTCCACATATAAAGAAGCAGCAAACTTCTGAAGCTCACATATGATAAATCTAGATGCCGACATTGGCTAGTGAACTGCCAGAGCAACCAAGGCGACGAACCCTACGCAAAGACAGAAAATTGTAAAAATGCCAAAATCAGCACCGCCACTGGACACACTAAGTGGACCCACTCAATGGGCCCAAAAGGCATGACGAGTTAGCATAAGCAGGTGGCAAGAGATGGTCACAAATTTGTGCCACCTTGCAATGTGAAGACACGTACCTGTTCAAAGATTGAAATGAAATTGAGCAAAGGGACAAAAGCAAAACACAAAAGGACGAATCATTAAATGAAGTTTTGTTTCGTAAACAAAACTTTGGTTAAAAGGAATTCACATGCAGACAAAACTTTGAATATCAAAGTTTTGAACGTCTCAAATTGAGAAACGACCAAAACTCAATTAATCCTTCTCCAGCCATCCAGCTTATATATATGGGGGGCGGGGTCTTCAAATATTCTCCTTCAGCATTTTCATGCTATAGCCTCCGCTTAGCAGTCAGTTAGTTTCAATTCAACACTTAAATTCTGTCCCTTTTATTTCAGCAGCTTAATACTGTAAGTCATTTTCTTCTTAATGAAACTTATTTCTTTCCCAGTTTAATTTTTGTCCTGCATTTATTTATTTAATGTATACAACAAGTTTAACTATTCTTCCAATGACCATGAGCTAATCCCCCCCTCAGGGGGAGGGTTATGCTGCTCGTGTGAAAATCCGGATTGACTCTTTAATATTCTAGAATCACTACTTAGGAATTAGGTGTAGATTAGACATCCGGTCCCAAAATGACTGAGACTATACAAAGTTGGAGTGCTGATGCTCCAGAATAGTCTCGCGAGAGACCCAAAATGTCTCACGCGCGACTCTCTGGTGTCAGACAGCTCTCCAATTGGTCCAGCTTATGGAGAATCGAGCCAGGAGCTGAAATGATATTCTAGAGATGAAATATTAGTTCAACTTCTTATGCTAGTGCGATGCGGCTCAGAGATGTGGGCATTTCTCTAGGGATCAATACTCAATGTCGTCTCTGATTTGTCTATGAACTCGAGATGAATTAGAGCTGTAGTGATGTGGTAATATAAACTGTTAAAAAATGATTCTTGCATGAGCATGATTAACCCTTTCCCTGTTTCTCTATCTTTGTTTATTTACATCGAAATTACCGTTAGTAATTTATATTATTTACATTTCTATTAAATTAATTAAACCAACTAAAAAACCTAAAATCTTACTCACCAAAAGTTGTAATTCCAGTTGTGAACCTTGCCGATCCCTAAGATTTGGACGATCCCTTACTCGACCTATCCTACCAAACCCACATGAGTAAGGTAACTTGACTAAACGGACGACTATACGGACTTTGGACTTTGGTCTTCGGACTTCAGATTGTGGACCTCGGACTTAAGTAACTAAAACCAATAACGTGGATTTAACGTTTTATCAAATGGCGTCGCTGCACGCCGAAGGACTCTAGACATTTAACGTAATAACTGGAATACATCAAATATAAAAACCCCCTCCTCTACCTCCTCATCTTTTTAATTTCCATTTCTTTTGTAATACTAACGTGTTACGTACCTTATTGCCCCAACTTTTTCTACTAATAGATATCTCAGAACCAAGTCTTGTTTATTTTCATTAGCACAGTCTAAGTATTCCGTAGGAACTTGAAGTATTGAACTGACAAAAGATTCTTGGAGGAGACTATATTAGTAGCACACGAGACTAACCTGGAGTATCAACACTCTGGTTTTTAGGTACAGGCCACTTTCCTTTTCAGTACACTTTTGGACTCTCTAGTCTAGTTTATCCAGTAAGTTCATGAGCTCGGGACTTAGTTAGATTGTTGTACGAGGAATCGCGGGACGCCATGTTTCAAATTCTTAAACTCCTCAAACTTTGTCGAGGATATTAATTGGTTGTTGCTATAACCTGTTTTACCTTGTATGTTTGTGTGTTGGCATGAGAACTCTTTGCATATAAATGTGGTTCCTCATTACATCTTCACGTTAACACGATTAATATGATTCGAATATATTTGGATGTATGTGTAGTTTCAAACCACCTGCTTAGAATATTTTTGTATGTGTATGTTACATCAATTCACGTATGCGGTATTCATTTGTATGAGTTCGTTCTCGACATTCCCCTAGCTCACATTTAAGTTGCACGTATCGATAGCTATAGATTATTACATGCGTAGGAAACATTTCTATTCACATAGATTTGCATATATAGACTTCCTGTGTAAAGCTAGCATGTGTTAATTGTATGTTTAGTTTCTATTTTGACATCTATCATTTTTAATTGCATGTTTCGTAATCACGTCTCCATAATACATTAATTACGTAAACTAAAAATTAAAAAAAAATAAAAAAAAATAAAAAATAAAATAAAATAAAAAAATAATAAAAAAATCCTAATAATTAAAATTTCATCTTAATAACACCCTGCATAATACACCATCATAAATAATCATCCTATTCCATCAGTGCCTAGGAAACTTGAAAAAAATTGAGGTTGCCTAATTAAGGAACGTGCTAGCACGAACAACCTCCCTCAATTCTATCAGGTGACCTGGCTACTAGAATATTCACATGTTGTCCTAGCTTACCTGCTCAAGTTAGCAACAGCTCAGGAAGACGTGCTTCACCTCCCTCCTCCCTTAATTCTAAAATCTCTAGTCATAATTCGTTTTTTATGAGCCTTGAATTAAAAGTTGTATTTGTATGAGACTACGGTCTGGTAAACATAAGGAATTAGAACTTACATATCGTCGTCGGAAATACAATAAACAAATGCTTATGCTATCTCCTAGACATAGTTCCTCCTCCGTAAACCAACCTCGTCAAACATCTCCGTTGCCATTATCTCCCTTAGTTATGGCTCAGGAAAATCCCACCGTTGAGAAACTCCTTTCGGATTTCTATACTGCCTTACAGGAAGGACCTGCTTCCTGCATTAAACTCGATGCGATTGTAGATGATTTTCGCATTCCACCAAATATTTTCGGTTTGTTACCTATTTACTATGGTTTAGACCATGAAAAACCGTACAATCAAAGATGTCCACGCATTATTAGAGTCAGTACCACTATTTGATCCTACTACTGCGGTACTAACTGATCCAAAAGAACCGGACTCGATCTTTTCCATTGAAGAGACGGTCGCTCACGAATCCTTAATCCCCAATCCTCCAACTCCAGATTTAAAACCTCTACCCTTTGATTTGAAGTATGTGCATCTCGATCCCGATGGTAGTCATCCTATAATAATTTCTGCTCACTTGACTACCGACGAAGAAGCACGTTTGATTCATGTCATTCGTGAACACCGCTCTGCTATCGGATGGTCCTTAGATGATATCAAAAGAATATACCCTAGTGTATGCATGCATCGCATACATTTGGATGACGGCTCAAAGACATTGTGAGAACCGCAACGTCGCCTTAACCCCGCCATGAAAGAGGTGGTGAGAGAGGAAGTTTTACGTTTACTTGATGCGGGTATCATATACCTTATCTTTGATAGTGACTGGGTTAGTCCTGTTCACGTTGTTCCTAAAAAGTCCGGCATTCAAGTTGTACAGAATGAAAATGGTGAATGTATTTCCACTCGTATTCCATTAAAATGGAGAATTTTCATTGACTATCGCAAACTTAATGCCAGAACGCGTAAATATCACTTCCCTCTCCCATTCATTGACCAGATACTAGAACGTTTAGCCGGTCATGCTTACTACTATTTTCTTGATGGCTATTCCGGCTACTTACAAATTGTCATCGATCCCGCCGATCAAGAAAAGACAACTTTCACATGTCCCTTTGGAACCTTTGCATACAGACGAATGCCTTTTGGTCTTTACAATGCCCCGGGCACCTTCCAACGCTGCATGCTCCACATTTTCAGTGATATGGTGGAACGTTATATGGAAGTCTTTATGGACGACTTTTCCATTTATGGAAATTCCTTTGACGAATGCCTATCCAACCTTTCTAAGGTGTTGACCCGTTGCGAAGAGAAAAATCTGGTACTTAATTGGGAGAAGTGTCATTTCATGGTTACCAAAGGACTTGTTCTAGGTCA